>NC_138858.1:21604176-24108460 GCF_965183815.1 Platalea leucorodia | reverse complement strand
AATGCTAAGCACATCAAAATCAGTGTATTTGTTTACTCTTCACCCCACCCCACCCCTTGCCATCAAAGTCTTTATAACTGTACACGCTCTTGCAATGTTTAGCACATAACAAAATTATCATTCATACTGTTTGAAAACCCGTCTTGCAATATGATTAATCTTTTGCAATGAAGATCAGTTTTCTGTGTAGGATTCAAGATCTCCCTCCCCTTGGAAGCAGATTGGTACCGAGTAATGCTTTGTGTGCAAGTAAGCTGAGGAAAGAGTTCTGCACATGTGGGAACGTCTTCCAATTATATCTTTATGGAAAGTCACAGACCCTCAAGTTAGCTGGAATTTCAGGAGACAAACTTAAATTGAGAGTGCATTTTAAGTTATTATTGCCACATTTGTTCTGAGGTCAGCTATGCTTTATAAAGCGCTTTATAAAGCAAATAATTTTACGGAAGTGCAGTGTACTTAAGAGGGTCACTGCCTTCTAACATCTTTGAATACTGATCAGAGACAGGGTCAGGGCCTCGCGAACACACAAAAACATGTGTTTGTAAAGTCTGCAGTCCGTTTCCAGGACCCTCGTGTTCATTCCTCAGAATCCACACACTGGGACAGGACTTCTCTTCCCTCCACCATCTTCTCCCCCCTGGTGACTGCTTCTCCTCTTTCTCACTGCTTTTCTCACATCTGTGGATCTCATATTCAGTGCACAGTACTGCTGTCTTCGATCTGATATTTAATGTGAATGTTACTAAGAGTTTTCACATCTGTAACTCAACACTGTTGTATGTTAAAAATGCTAATTTTAGGCTGGTTTTGTGAATTGCTTATTGAAGTGTAAAAATGAATATGACATCTAATAAGAATTTGAAGAAACATGTTAGAGATGCATTAATTTTTTTTTTACAATAAGATACCAGATAAAGATAATTTTTCACATTTTTTCTACCACAATAATTAAAGACCCCCTCAAGATGCTTTCTCCTATTATGAAAAAACCTCAGTTAGGGGCAAATATAAACAGATGGGACTGAGCCTCTCTTTTGGTTTCTCAGATTCTCTTTCACGTTTAGCCTTTGCTATTGAAATGCACTATCAAAACAAGACCTTCTACTGCAAAAAGGAATCTCAAACATCTCATTTGGCCTTTCTGGCTTAAAGTTTCCTTAGAAGTTTATTTACCTAAGATAAGGTTACATTGTTGAAACCATCCTGTCAATTAGCAGATAACATTTGACTTCAGATGTATTATTCTTCACAAGCATTTTGTCAAGGATAGAGCTGGTAACTAAGTTTCTAGGGAGGAGGGGAGGTATGATGGCTATAATTACACATATTGATTAACTATATCTCGCTCAGAGTCCTTGTGAAATAAGAGTGCAGAACAGCCCATTTAAAATAAAAGGGGGAAAGAATTTCAGTTGCATTTAGCACAAGCTGCAAAGGGAAAATACAAGGGAAAAATATGCCATCTCCTGATTTTCAGTGAGGTTTAAGAAGCTGGCTCAGCTTTGGTTGCTCACTGCAATCGTTGGTAAAATGTTTGTAAAGCTAAAGGAGGATGACCTGAATTCTATCGACATGGATTTTATTTTTTTAACTTTCTTATCCTAATCAGCCTAAGGTCTCAAGAAAGGTCTCCAGTGTTAAGACAAACATCCTTTTGTAAAGTATCCCCCCCCCCCAAGATTTGTGAAGCTGCTGTGCTGTTTTTGCCACTTCTTGCAGTCATGATGATCACAAATTTTAATGAAAGACAAACTATTGAGAAGTCTGGGTTTGGGGCCTTGGTTTCGTGGCTCTGGATGTGTTCCCTCACTTGCTTTCTCCTCTAGATAGAAAATGCTGCCATGTGGCCCTTTTTCCCTTAGTATGAACAAAACACATTTCTGGCACCACAGACTCACTGGCTGCTCCTCGGCCCTCCCAGGCCGTGGGCAGACACTCAGTAAACGGGTGGGTGTGGCGTCAGACATCGAAGGTGCCTCTGCCTGTGGAGCCTTGGACAGCACTCCATCAAACTGGTTTCTGTGGGACGTGGCCTTCCTGTCACCTGGCACACATGGCGGGGACAAGCTGCACTCAAGAAACACACTCTTTTCAGGGCATCTTTCAAGTTCAGCCAGCCGTCTCCTCTTAGCCTTCCTGCCTACGGCAGGGGGTGTCCCTCAGCCTGTTTTTGGGAGCACAGCTGTGGCCTGTGGCAGCTCAGAGCCGCAGCCAGGACAGGGTGCTGGTGTGCACAAGCCTGTCACGGGGCCTGGCTGGGGCTGGGGGTTGCCCTGGTCACTTGTGTGTGGTGTGGAGAGCCGCTGAGCTCCAAGCTGTGATGGGTCTCCTCTGCTGGCAGCTGGCACCCGAGGGGAGACGAGAGCTGGGCGTGGGTCTGCTTCACGCTGGGAAGCCCCGGGTCTGGGCAGCGCCCTGCATAAGGAGCGCCCATGGCCCTCACTGGCTGCCTGGGCCAGGCTGAGCAGCAACCACCACCCAGCCTCCAGCTCATGGCAGCTGCCTCCTCGCCTGGAGAAGTGAAGGGGACGCCGCAGTGAGCAGCTGCACAGCTCCAAAGGGAGAAGTCCCTGCATGTGAGCAGGAGGGCTCAAGCTGACGTGGAAGGCTGATGGTGGGGCTGGTGGAGCCGCAGTGGGGACAGAGCTCTGGGGCATGCACATCGGCAGGGACAGTCAGTGAGGGAGGGACGGACAGCGCAGGGCTGGGAAAGCTGCAGAGGGGCCAGGGAGTGGGGAGGAAGAGTGAGGCCATAAGATGGAGTACGGGAGCTGGGAGGGTGTGAGGGGCTGAGGAAATCTCAGGTAGCAAGGGGATCCTGGGGCAAGGGTTGGATGAATTGGTGGAGACCATAGGTCCCAGCCAGAGGTGCCCCTACAGCGGAGAGGAGGTGTCTCTTGTGGGTAGATGGTGTGAGAAACTTGTAGAAAACCCTTGAGCTCGTAGAGGGCAAGGGGACTTCCCTTGCAGCTCAGTCCTCAGGATGGAGAGTGGAGGGCCCACGCAGGGACTGCGGAGACTGAGAGACCCTTGGTCAGTTTAATCCCTTCAGTGAACTCCTGAATTGCTATACATACTATTAAAAGAAAGAAGCTGTGAGTCTCTCAGTGACTCGTAGCAGTGAGCTGAACTCTTTGGATAGCCTGTTTTAATTGGCTATGCCATATTTAGCAGAAGGGTGAACTGCAAATGATCATGAAAAGTAGCAGTTGCAAAAATGATGTCCATAAATCTGCCTGCTGCAAAGACAGCAGCGTTCTTGAATGCCAGATGCTTGCTGAGTCCCGTGTAATTCTGCTGAGCTGATGAACAAACACTTACAGTGTGTGTTGACTCTCAGCTGGTCATCAGGACAGTGAAGAGCTGCCAAGAGGTATGTTGCTTGTTAACAGTCTGAGACTTAAAGCCTTCAAAACAATAAACTTTGAATCTCCTTTAAAAATAAAAGAGTAAGAGAGTGGTAACATGTTTTGGTAAATTTTGGACTGAAATTTTGATCATTCCTCTGTGGCCTGAGCAACTTGATTACAAAAGCACCCTACCTTGCATAGGGTGTCCAGAGTTGTGCAATGGAGTGCTGTGGTTACGTGTAAAATGTCAGCTTGGTTTTGCTTGTGTTTTCGTTATTACACCATGTGTGTCATTCAATAGTATATGTTTATCTTTATTTTGATCAAGTTCATGCAGTTCTTGGAGGTTGCATTTAATGGCCTGGACTTAGCTGGACTTAAGTCTATGGAAGTTTGGAAAAGGTTGCACTGATGAATAGTCAGCCCTACTGCTCAAAAATCTTGAGCCAGGATTTGAAAAAAAATCATGAAGCTGTCTTTGGGAAAAAAACCCCACCGAACCAAAACCAAGCCTCTGAGTTACTACTCTCTTATTAACCTTTTTTTAAGCCTTATGGTTTACTTGTTTCATGTTTTCCCCCCTCTGTATGCTGAGGAAAGCTAGAAAATTACTTTTTTAAGGGTGAGAGGAAAAGTAGGAAACTCAACAGCTGGATTCATGTCATTGCAGTAGTCTTTCAGTAGAAAACACAAATACTTTCAGATGTTATAAAATTACAAGGGCTAGTGGGATAAATATCCCATTCTGATTAAGAATGGAACGCTCACTACACTTTTTAGGAAGTATCAGTTATATTTATCTTTCTCAGTGAAGGCAATTGTTTTATAAAATTCTAAGCTTTGATCCCCATTTTATAAAAATAGTGACCTGACTTAGTGAAATGCTGCTTCCTTCTGGGTCATTTCAAGGGATTGTCTTCCAGTTGGAAACTGCCAGAGCCCAGGGGTATTCTGCCCACATTGTCTTTGTCTCTAACATCTGGGATCTGCTAGGAAAGACAAAGACACAATACCAGCTCTATACTAATTAGTAAACCCTCAACAACAATCTAGCAGCATCCTGTCTTACTTATATTACTTCTTTCATGAAGGTGCCCAGAGAACCTGAACTTGTGGTCTGCTGAAAGACTCCACAGAGAGTATGAAGGCAATGTCTTCATCATACAACAGTCTTGCTCTGCTACAGAATGTGAATCTGGCACAAAGTCAGAAACCTGATAATTCATAACCAGCTTTGAGTGCACAGATACAAAACCAGCTCCTTTGGCTTCCTGATGTTGCCTCTCTATTGATACCAGCCAAAGCTGCTTGGACAGTCAATTGTATGAATTCCCATTTGGGCTGTCTTTTTCTCTTGTCCAGATACTTACTTTATGAAATGAAGGATGCAAAAGGTGGCTGCCTTTGTCTTGGTACCACAGTATCAGAATATAGTACATCACAATATAAGAATCCTCCTCACAGACGCATTCTTAGTCAAGGACTCAGTTACATCGTAGAAATTTGCCCAGTTGAGACTGTAGATACATCTGCTATAAATACTTGCAGAGCAGCATGAAGCCAACATAGCATTGTTCCCAATAAATCTTTAATCTGAAAAAATGTACTTTTTATTAAAAGATCGAGAAACAGTGAATTCTTGGACATCAGTAAATGTAATGAGTAAAGTATGCATAACTAATTAGAGTATTTATTACAATGCAACTGCTAAAAATAATGATAAAATAAAAAAAAATAAATCACAAAGACACAATTTAGAATAATTTCTAGTAAATAAGCATGAAAAAAGCCCCTCGAACTAAAACATCTTTTGCTGTTTAGAGGCAGATAATCCATTCTTAGTTCAGTGCACAAATATGATTTACAATGCGTTTCAAAATATTTATCTTCTTTTTAGGGTTTCCATCACTGCCTAAGCCAATAACCTGCTGTGTTTGAAAATGTCTGGGCAGTAATTGTCATTGTTTGCAAAGCTATTTTGGAAAATAGTGAGCTTCGTGGCATTTTGTAGATTTAAGGAATGCAATTAGCAACATTATATACATAATCTGAGAGACCCTCTGGCTTCAGAAGCTCAAACCCACAGAAGAAAAGTTTGACGACAGCAAAATGATTGATTAATTTTTCCTCTGTAGTTGGTCAGTCATAGGTGGATTATGTTATAGCCAGTTTGGCAAAAATGTGATTAGTTTCACAACTCCATATAAGTACCTAACAATGTTGAAGTAAATGTACAAGGAATAGTATGATTTTTCTGGGTGGATAGTCTGACCCATTTTCATATGGAAGTATTTGATGAGGGACTATGCTGATATGATGGCATCCGGGTGCTCCTGTGATTCATCCAAAATGATTAACAAATAGTTGGAAGGCTTATTTACTTTTGTAGTTTTCTGAAAACTTAACAAAAAGGAATATATTGAACACTGTCTTACATGTGAATGTGTTAGATAAAGAACTGAGTTTCCTTCAGCACTGTTAATCACAAACTGACAGAGATCTTTCCTAAATTAAGTATTTTGTCTCCTTTTTCTTCTGCTTAAGATTCTTTTGCAACCTACCATGTGGTTGCAGAGTGAATATACTTTTCTGATAGGCAGCTGTTGAAGAAGCGATGAGAGTAAGGAGATTTGAAAAATGTCCTTGAATTTCAGTTCAAATTTCAAAAAAAAAAGAGCACAAACAGCATTTCTGACTTAGAACTAAAATTACAAATAAGTCTTTAAAAGCTGTTAGCAGTCTCCTTTAAAAACGTATACATACACTAGGAAAAATACTCACAAAGCATTGTTTGGAGAAACAATTTTGAAATGAAAAGTTTTTCACCGTGACTCATATATTGCATAACTAACATGCAATTGCAGTTTATTGACAACAGAAAAATGTAAAACCCACTTAGGGTGTCCCTTCAGTCCCCACTTCGTTCCTCCTTGACTGATTTTACTCTTAGCTCACTCTGTTCTTTAGTGGATCTTGATGCATTTTATATAAATCAGTTAATGTTTCAGAAAGTTCACCAGCGTTCTCAAGATCATGTGCAAATGAGCATACCCAGGCACCAAGGTATTTATTCACTGATGATCACATAAGCATTGTATCCATGTTCTACACAACCTTTGGGCATTTCCAGCTGTATCTTATGGTACCTTGTCACAGGTATATTTTTCTGTTAAAGAGGAATTTCTTGAAAAGCAGCTTGGGAATGATTTTTTAATGTAAGTGACCTGTCACTCCCTTTTTGAAAACTGGCCACTAGCAGTCATATTTAAACCTTAAAATTTATAAGCATTTTATTCCATTGGTACCTGGAACAAAGTGCCAAATTATATAAGTTTCATGTTATGGCATTTATTTTAACATTCTCCTTTCTTCAGAGTAGTTACAAGTTTCCTGATGATTAGCAAGAACCAATACAGTGTCATAAGGTCTGTTTACACTGCTTTCTGGTTAATGTGAAATACATATTTTTTTGACAAATATTTTTTAACAGAACTACTTTGTCACAGAATGAGCTCATTTTAAAATAGTCCTTTACCTGTTCTGGGCTTTGTGCCACATGATGTATCTCAAGGTACTCAAATCAATGAGTTCAGACTGGGTCACACACTTGACCGCCTGTTCCTATGTCTGGACAGCTTCTTTCCTCTCTGCCTTCAAGTTCAACTCTGGTTCATCCCTTCTCCCTAAAAAGAAATAAATCTCACTCCTGATGCAGCTTTAGAAGGTCTCTATTAACACTGAGCTCACCTTTGTGTTCTGTCTAATCCACAGCAACTCCTCTGTTACCTTTATGAAGAACCTGCTCTAGGCAAGGCATAACTCTTACATTTGTGCTGTGTTCCTTACGCACAGAAGTCAGCAGAGGCAGACACAGGTGCAGTGATGTACGGAAAGGAGGGAATGCACTCGCTGAATTAGAATGCAGTGAAGGATTTTCAGCACAAAATTGCTTTTCCTGTTTCATGAAGCTCTGAGATAGTAATTCTGTATGACTAACCCAACAAGCATATGGGAAGTGAATTGATAATACATGTGAGATGCAGTACCGTGTTTGCTTAATTTATAAACACTTAAGATATTGCACTGAAATAGCCTCTCTGATGTATTACTCTGCCTGGTTTGGTGCTGTCATCACAGCTGTGAGAAATGCCATATACAGATAGATTTTGGACTGTATACAAACAAAGTCAAGTACTTGTACATTTGGAAATGAGAGAGTCCAAAATGCTTGTGCAACAGAAGCAGAGTTAGGATTTTGTCCCCTCGAGGTCCTGTAGGTGCTTCCTCTGCTAGTCTGGGTGTATCAGGGAACTGACTTCTTCATCGTCACTCATCCTCCAGCTAGGCATTGGAAATGCAGAAAAGTTTGAATGAGTTTGGAAATTGTCTGTGAACCCTTTGCTGAGAGTTTTGAGAAACCGTTAGTCCTAGCACTTTCTAAAACTAACAGAAGTAGCTGTCAGGCTGTGAAGGGGGTTGAGCCATGGCTCTTACAGTTCCTCTCAAAACTGCCTTTAGGTGGCTGTCGCTGTTGGGAGGCTTCTGAAGAGGAGGTTAAGGAGGGTTATTGATAGGCTCTTTGATGCTTCATTTGTGGTTTGGAAGGGTGTTTCTGGAGTTGCTGCTGAAGCAATTCTGTCTGAAGGAAAGCTGAACCTCTTGATGGTGTTCCTGTGACTTGGGGCTGGAGCATATAATTCTAGTGAATAGGAAGTTGCTCCCAAATCTTTTTCGGGAGGTCTTTGTGCTGCTCTTATGAGTTGATTTCTTGAAGTGATAAAACAGTCCATAGGGATGCTTGGATTTCCCAGGGGATGCCTGATAGCTGGAGCTGTGAAGAGCGGCAAATCCGTGGAGCTCATGGGGATTTGTGTGGAACAAGTGACCATGTTTAGTCACTTCTAGACATTCTGTATTACTCTTTAAAGTTGCATGAGGGCAAATAGGACGGCACACAGGCAGATCCCAGGCTGGCCATGGTGTCGCGGAGTCTTATAGCTTATGAGATACATATATATATAAAAATATATATAAAATTTTAACAATTAATCTCTTACCCTGTGGGGCATTCAATAAAGGGTTAAGATATAGGGAAGTGTTGCTGTTTGTAATCTCTTTCAAAGGTTAGAAGAAAAAATTATCACTGATGTAGAGTAACACTTTTTCCCTAGCAAGTTAATTGTTTCTTAGGTATCTGTGTAGAACAAAGAGGTAGTAAAACAGGCCTGATTTGATAATCTGTGATAAGTACTGGGAACTCATTACTAAGCCTGCCAGCAGTCAGAAGACCTTCAGAGCTGATGGTACCAAAGCAGTCAGAGCCAACAACTCCTTTGGCACTACAGTGATTAGAGCCGAGGTACTCTTGGTTTTCAGGTAGTTAGTGCAGTTTTACTGATGTTGCTTTGCAGGGTGGAAAGGGAGGTCACTTCACTGCTGTGAGAGGCAGTCATTTGGTGAAAATGTACCCTTCAGAGGCTGTAGCTTGTGCAGACACTAGCAGGGTAAGAATAAGTAGAGATTTGGTCTCTTGACCTGACTAACTAGGTCTGATGATGCATGCCTGCCTTAAGAAGACATAGGATCAACCTGACTGAGTCTTTGCTTTGAAATCAGGCAGTGCTCTGGCATGTATGTACGTTGAGAGGCAATACAAATGGTCATCAATAAGCTTTGTTACAGTCTAGGAGAGTTAGATCCTGCATTCATGTGATTAGCTATTCTGAGCCCTGTTAGCAGGGACAGAGAGAGACAGAAAATCTGTTAATACTCTGCTTTCATATAGATATTAAATTACCTTTTTTTCAACAGCTGGTAATAAATTGAAACAGCGGCAGCTTGAATGATGCTAGGTTTAATCTCAGTTATTGGATTCTTGGTGGTCAAAGAATTATAGATGCTCCAAGCCCAGGTGGCAAAAAGAAACCGAGAAGTATTTAAAGCTGCTGTCTTGCTGAGTAGCTAATCACTTGAGGAGCAGGGCATTATAAAAGAGAAAATCTAGTAATCTTAATAACAAGCATTGCTACCAGTCAAGCTTATGCTGTGTTGGTTAGAAAAAAGCAATGATGGTTTCTCTTTTCCCTATCTCAGGGAATCTTAGGCCAAAGTCAGTAAAGTGAGATTCCCCTCCTTGCCTGTTTATAATCTGTTCATTGGTCTCCCTATTAATATGAAGCCAAAAATCCTTTGGTATTATATTTACTGAATTTATACTGTGCTACTGAACTTTTCTTATTCTAAAAGCAGTAGAAGAAGCTGAGGTACCTGCTGTTTGTGCCAGACCTTGTGAGCTCTAGAAAAAAAATCAAACACTTGGCTCTAATCAGACTCTCTGTGTCCAAGCGTGGTTTCACAATGGCAGTATTTGAAACCCACAGTCAGAATGTGTATTTATCCCATCTAATGCTAGTACTTATCACCATGTATCTGTCACTTGCTATGTGATGTTGAAACAGGCAGAAGTTTTATGAAAAGATGAAACTAAGAATAAGATAAGCTCAGGAGAAATATAGCTCAGGGTGTGTTCAAAATACAAGTCTTCTAAGATCTGCCAAGCAAGGCAAAACTATGATGAAACAAAAACCAACCAACCAAACAAAAAACCCCAAAAAACTAAGAAGAAAGAAACATGCAAAACCAGATGCAACTTTCATTTTTAAGTACTACTTTATTTCCACTTTACTTCCTTTGATTCCACCAGTGCTTTTGTAACTGTCAGTCATTACAGCTTGAGACTGTAAGGATAAATGGAAAGCTTAAATTATAAATAGCCATTTTATAGATGTCTTATCACTCTGAATAGCATCCTTAAAAATGAATTTTTTTTTTCAAAATAATTTGCCTGTTTCTTTATTTTAAATCTAAGTGGTAGGTAATGTGATAAAACACCCACAAAGGAGCTCAGAGAGACAATGGCAGGAGGGGGAGGCCAAATAATATCCTGCCAAGCCCATCACAGGAGCCAGCAGCTCACTAAAGGTCCATCTGCACAAGGCCAGAGGAGCTCAGGAATGCATAATGGCAGGCAGGAACCCAAATCAAGGACTCCTGAGAAATGACCACCTTGTCTGGTCCCCTCCCAAAAAATGGAAAAAATGAAGGAGAGGAACAGAACTATGTAAGGAGTAGTCTCACAGTGTGGTTTGGCTTGATACAACTTCCCATGTTCAGACATGGCAGACAGAAAAACAGGACTTTTCTGGATTATTCATGATGAATTGGAAATCTTCACTCTTAGTAAGCTTCTGCTAAACTGAAATTCTCTTATATTAATTTAAACTGGAGGGAGAGTTTTTCATTTCAGAGCTGTGAAAATTAGTCAAAGGTGTGTTTTCAGCAGCTGTCTCATAAAAAGGTGGCTCCCTTGCAAGATGAGATATGTTTGAACATGATTCTTGGGCGCAGATTTGTCTGGGCGCTACCTAAGTACCTACATGCCTACCTAGTGTTCCCCCTAAGCATTCCACCTAGATGCCTGTACCTGGTGCTTGTACAGCCTTTGATCAACTGCTGCCACTTTGGTAGTCACCTAGTGTCCTGTCCCACTCGGTGGGACAAGGGGAGGTTGTTTTGAAATCTCCGCGCGGCGACAAGGAGTAACGACAATTACCTAAAGGTTCGAAAAATGTGATCAACTTTTACTTAACGGCAACTGGCACCTGTGACAGAAATGTAATTGAACCAGTATTTGGCAAGGATATATACAATTGTAACACCTGTTAGAGGCACATTCGAATACAACGTCTGACCCTTATAATGAAGTAGAATGAGGTTATAATGAGGTAGAACGAGGAAAGAAGGAGAGGAAAGAAGAGAAGGGAAAGAGATAAAAGTATGAGGTAGAGAGTAAAGTACCACCACCCTGGGATCCCACGTCGGTAAGATGTGGCATACAGGTAGGTCCTCAAGGCGGCGGGCGTGCCGTCTCTTCCCTACATGTCTCTTTTAAAGTCTTTTTCCCTGCCCCTGGTGGGGGGTTTACTGGCCACCCCAAGCATATGCACTCTCTGGTAGGAATCTTCTGGAAATGAGTCAGGAGGTAACACCAGAACACACACATTTGTGGTAAGAATTCTCTAGAAATGGGTCAGGGGGCTAGTGGCATCAGAGCATGTGCACTCTGACCGCTTCGATGACTGATCATTGATCCTGTCTGGCACGCAAGCACAGAAATGAAAACATCAAACGAAAGGGGAGACAGGCTTGGAGACACACCACAGCACCTCCCCCTCCCTGTCTCGCTCAGGCAAGGCAAGTGTTTAAGACACTTTGCAACATCTCTGCAGCCATATGCTACACCTAGCCAGTAAGAAATATGTGGCAAAAATTTAGGTGGGATTTAATCTCTGTAACTCTGGGTCTGGCATTGTTTCTTGATCTTTGACTTCTAGTTTAGGGAGAAACAAGCTGTGCAGGTATGCCCAGGATAAGGATGATGAAGTAGCAATATTATTAATTCATTTGTAAATGAGAGACCAAAACTTGATCAAAATTATTTTGATTTTATTTCTCTTTACCTTGTGATTTATATATGCAGATATTCTTAATTGGTGACAAATATTGGACTTATTTTGTAATTCTTGTTTGCCTTGGACCAAGATGAATACTTCTATAATGTACTACGTTGTGTTATAAATCAAGATGTATCTTGGGACTGAACATCTGTAAATGATCTGTCTACCATATATGTTAGAACTGTTCTCCATAAGTTAAAGCAGTAGCATTGCTGATGTTGCCAACGTGGAGCAAGCTTCCATTTAAGGAGCATTTATTTGAATACAGCTTTCTACATTCAGAACTAGCTACCTGCATTTTTACGTATTTGTTTACTATGTTTCTTTCCTATGCCTTGAGGAAGGGAGGCAGCCCACTGTCAAACATAGATACGTAGGTTTTGAGGAATGGGAGGGAACAAAAAAGGAGTCCAGTACAACCCTATTAGCCAGATGTTTACCTCCATGCTATGAAGTGACATCTGCAGATAAAACACAGTCCTGTGATTGAAAACAATTACCAAAGCATGCAAAACTGAGAGATGAAGAGCCATCTCTTAGTCAGGGATGCTTTGTATGAGTTTCTTATACCACCAAAACCGAAGAACTAACCTGTACTTTAACCCATGGTCTTAAAGCACCCAAGTAAAACATCCCAGTTTTTATATCTATCTTTTGACGTAAAGGTGAAGTTTTAAATATACCAATACTGAATGACTTTTAAGCTCTGTGCTGATTAGAAAGCAATCTGATGGCTCTTAGTTTTTGAGGTGTAATCAATGTGCATTACATTTGTTTAGTTCTTTACTGAAACTATTCAGTACTCCAGCTGACCAACCTCCATCATCTTGTTAGTGGAAAACCAATGTCAGCATCTAAAATGGCCAAGAACACTCCTTCCTCAAGTGACCTTAAAGGTCTCCTATATATCCCACATGGTCTGAGCAAACACTGCAGAGATTTCTCTGTTCCCCTTTAAACAGTTTCGACTGATCTTTTATCTTTCTTTGCTCTGGCTGATACCAAAGTAAGCTAATGGATAGAAAATGACTAGTACAATTAAGTTCTATTGTTATTCAAAATAAGGGCTTTATAACAGAGTCCTCTTTTCAGTATCTCACTAAGTCTAGACTGCAAGGTGTGTCTCATCCTCCAGCCTAACCTGGCACAAGTGAAATGTGTTCTTTGACTATAGTGATACATTTTTGATCACATACAAACATTCTAGCAATTTGAGGCTTTGACTAATAGAGAAAATAATACTCTGTAAGTGTCAATGAGATTATAATGGATCAGGAAGGGTCTTTGTAATTAAACAGCTTTTGAAGTTCTGTAAAGTGCAGTTATATGAAAATACTATTTTTGGAAGTACCTGCATTAAGCATGCATCGGGTTGCACAAGCTCTTTCAATGGTTATATGAAATTTGAACTGTAAAGAGACTAAGGAAGAACGAACTTACCATTCGATGTAGTATTTTTGTTCAAAGTCTGGATCCAGATCATGTTCCACGCTTTGAGACTTGGCAATCTTCACTTTTTGAATAGGTCTGCCCTCCTATTCTTAGATTAGCACAGGATGTTTTAGTTGTATGGCCAAACTTTCATGTTTTAAATAAATTATTTAATTTATTGTAGCTTTTGTTTAAATAAAACCTGAATTGCAGGTCTAATTTGGGTAGTCAATGACTTTGCTATTTTTAAAAATGAGAAAAAACCCTGGATCCAGGTTTGTTTATTGATATATCAGCTTCACTCTTACTGTCATCTCTGAGATGATTAGATAATCGTGTCTCTTTTGTAAGAGGGTTCAGGTAATACTTAAAGTAAAACAGAAGAAAAAAAATTAAGAATAAGCTTGTTTATTATTACCTTCAGAGAGCTTGAGGGTAGGAACAAAAATGTTTAACTGTTCATTTGCTAGATGCTGTCCTGTGTAAGCCACTGGAAATGACTGAATGTATAACAAACTTTTCCTATTCTACTTCTTTTATAGATCAAGAAAGTAAAGTAGGAAAGGAAGGAGGACTGAGAGTGGAAACAGCTGTACAACAGTAACAGATGATTTTCTACACTTCCTCCTCCATTTGGTGGACCTGTCTGTTCTGCCTATTTGCATCCTGTGGTCTGTATCGAATAAGCAGAGTCTTGGGGACAGGAAGTTAGAAAAATATTCACTCATGCCATGGGATGTTTAGAAATCTCACTGTGTTCCATCATGTGGAAAATGCCTCCTAAGATCCCTTGAAGACCTGGAAGATATTGGTTACAACTGATCATTATTGAAAGTCTCCTCCCATTTTGGCTGGAGAGATGCAACATCTCTAAGACAGTGAACAAACATGTGTAAGAAGGACCTTCCAGCTCCTTAAGCAACATGACCAGCCTTTATATTTTGTTACTCCTATAATTCTGGGATTTTGTTGGGACAAAAGCTATTTACATTATCCAAGCTGTGGGGCTAGACCAATATGGATACTTAACAAACAGCTAGAACCCACACTGGATAAATGGTCACATATGGACTTCTGAAGAAAAGGACGTGAAAGAAGGAAAAAGCAAGAATATGAATACTCATGGTCTAGCTTGAGTGAATGAATATAATTTTGTATCACAAATTATTACAAAGTATTTACAGACCTTCCCTCCTTCAGATTTGGCTCTGCTACTTGAGACGTAGAATCATAGAATCATGGAATGGTTTGGCTTGGAAGGGACCTTTAAAGGTCATCTAGTCCAGCCCCCCTGCAATGGGCGGGGACATCTTCAAATGGAACAGGTTGCTCAGAGCCCTGTCCAACCTGACCCTGAATGTTTCCAGGGATGGGGCATCTACCGCCTCTCTGGGCAACCTGTTCCAGTGCTTCACCACCCTCATTGTAAAAAATGTCTTCCTTATATCTAGTCTGAATCTACCCTCTTCTAGTTTAAAACCACTACCCCTTGTCCTATTCCTACTGACCCTGCTAAAAAATCTGTTCCCATCTTTCTTAGAAGCCCCTTTTAAGTATGGAAAGACCACAATAAGATCTCCCTGCAGCCTTCTTTTCTCCAGGCTGAACAGCCCCAGCTCTCTCAGCCTTTCCTCATAGCAGAGGTGTTCCAGCCCTCTGATAATCTCCAAGGCCCTCCTCTGGACCCGCTCCAATGGGTCCATGTCCTTCCTGTGCAGAGGACCCCAGAGCTGGACGCAGCACTCCAGGTGGGGTCTCAGCAGAGCAGAGTGGAGGGGCAGAATCCCCTCCCTCGACCTGCTGGCCACGCTGCTTTTGATGCAGCCCAGGAGACGGTTGGCTCTCCAGGCTGTGAGCGCACATTGCCGGCTCATGTCCAGCTTTTCATCCACCAGTACCCCCAAGTCCTTCTCCTCAGGGCTGCTCTCAGTCCCTTCATCCCCCAGCTGGTACTGATACCGGGGATTGCCCTGACCCAGGTGCAGGACCTTGTGCTTGTCCTTGTTGAACCTTCTGAAGTTCACACGGGCCCACTTCTTGAGCTTGTCCAAATCTCTCTGGATGGCACCCCGTCCCTCAGGCGTGTCAGCTGCACTACTCAGTTTGGTGTCATCTGCAAACTTACCAAAGGTGCGCTTGATCCCACTATGTCATTGATGAAGATATTCAACAGCACTGGTCCCAGTACAGACCCCTGAGGGACACCTTTTGCCACTGATCTCCATCTGGACATTGAGCCATTGACCACTACCCTCTGGATGCCAGCATCCAGCCAGTTCCTCACCCACTGAACAGTCCACCCATCAAATCCATACCTCTCCGATTTAGAGAGAAGGATGTTGTGAGGGACCACGCCAAAGGCCTTACACAAATCCAGATAGATGACGTCCATGGCTCTTCCCTCATGCACTGATGTAGTCACTCCATCATAGAAGGCCACTAGGTTGGTCAGGCAGGACTTGCCCTTGGTGAAGCCATGCTGGCTGTCTTGAATCACTTCTCTGTCCTCCATGCACCTTAGCGTAGCTTCTAGGAGGGTCTGCTCCATTGTCTTCCCAGGCACAGAAGTGAGGCTGACAGGTCAGTAGTTCCCAGGGTCCTCCTTTCTACCCATTTTAAAAATGGGTGCAATGTTTCCCTTTTCTGAGTCCCCAGGGACTTTGCCTGGCTGCCAGGACTTTTCAGATATCGTGGCGAGTGGCTTAGCAACTACATCAGCCAGTTCTCTCAGGACTCTGAGATGCATCTCGTCAGGTCCCATAGACTTAGGTATGTTCAGGTTCCTCAGGTGGTCACAAACCTGACCTTCTGTTACAGTGGGAGGGACTTTGCTCCCCCCGTCCCTGTCTTGCGGTCCATCCATTTGAGAGGTATGGGAAGACAGGTTGCAATCTGTAGCTCTTCTAATCTTCCCTCACAAAGTGAACCTTTCCAGACTGTTTTTCCTTTGATGTTTAATTTAATATTTCAATATTTTTTTAAGGAATCAGTACCAATGACCAGGACAATATTCTGATGAAGATATTAAAAAATGCATTTCCTTTCCATTTTCAACACTCCATAAAAAAACATCTGTATGATCACCTGCCAGTTAATGACAGACTCTTCTCAACAGTTTTCTTTACTTTAGGAAAAATAAGGGATTAAATAATACTTTATGGAAATTGTGACTATCCTTTTAGTGTGCAAAGTTATTCTATACAGTTGTTCATACTGTGAGGAATTATCTGACTTTGAATTACTCTATATATTGCAGTGGAATAGCTGTAAACTTGATGCCCAGAGGGATGCTCATTTCTTCTTCCTTTCAGTAACTTCTGCTGCTTTCTTTGACAGCCATGATGGCGATTACTTCAGCCAATAGATGAAAACGAGGCATTTGTTTCCTTTCTGTTAATCACTTATGGAATTGCAGCCTTAGGGTATATCCATGAAAATAGGCCACACAGGTTACATTCTTGAATCCCTGACTGTACTTGCTACACAGTAAATGGAAAGAGGTTTGAAGAAGCTGAGAATATCTTTTTATGCAATGGTAGGAATCCTCTCCTGACAACACATTTGGACGAAAACGAAAAAGATTATACAAAATCATAAGTGTGACAAAATATGATTTTTCTTAATATTAATTTGCTTGAATTTTTAATGGGATCTTTCCAACAGTTAAACTATTCCATTATACTTCATTCTCAGCACCTGCAAAATATTTCCATGCTATGGTTTAAATGTCTCATTTTGCTGGCATGAAACAGGATCAAAGATCTGTGCATAGTTTATCTGTACAAACACAACAGATTTGCTCTTTCAGAGGAAATTTATATGTAACATGGAATGTGTAAAGGATTTTTCTGGAAATAAAAAAAAATTTGTGTGCATTGTCATTTGCCTAGAAAGTAAAATCTAACCTCGTACCTTCAAAAGAAGATGACAAATAAGATACTTTTCAATACAAAATATGGATATATGCCATATTAAATGTCATATTCCGGCATATGCTCAAAGACTTCTGAGTGTAAGATAGTAACTTAGGAGCAATGAAGAAACATCTGAAACAGTAAATAGTCTCATAAACCTTGGAACAAGTTTGCAATTATGTGCAGTCTAAAATAACTTTTAATCTAAGCCATAGCAATGATATTCATCGAGAAAAAGTAATTATTTATGTACCTTACATGTATCAAATTGTTCCTCTTGACCATGGGTATGGGGGCTTGATTTTTTTACTCCCTGATACAATTATGGTAATTAGGATGTACTTCAGTCTAGTCTCAGCAAGAACCTTCTCAGAATCTTAAGCATTACCACTAGCAGGCATAGTAACAAAACCAAACAAGACACACTTCACTCTCTCTCAGTTTTTAGGGAGAGTTTTCTGAATTATGGGCAGCCTGAAGTTTAGTGTTAGGGTGGGAACTTTCTTTCTCCCAGATCTAATCCAAAAAACAAAGCAAGGAAAGTATGAAGTGTCAAGTAAGCATAACACTGCAGGAGAGGAAACCAATTAATTTTAAGATTAATCCATGTAGGAGAACCACAGTTTGTCTGTGCAGAGGAGAAAAATCACAAGTTAATTATTTAGTATTTTGCAATGATTTTGGAATATATGTAGTCTGAAGTCCTGTGGTCAAACCAGTATCAGCTGAAGGCCGTTTATAACAAAGAAAAAGGGAAAAAAAATCTTTTTTTGACCTTGTAATTACTTATCAATTTTTGTAATAGAGTTCTCTGTATTTTACAGGCCATAAAGGAGGAATGCACTCTCTGTCCTGAGAAATAAGCTTTACTGAAAACTGGTGAGTTCCTTCTATTTATCATTACTTTTCTAAAAAGTTCTACATTTTAGAAAGTTTTAAAGACTTTTTCTGTGAATCCTTGGAAAAAAAACCAGGCATCTAAGTAGTATTTCCTTAGTGTGAGCAACTTCATTAATGAAGTTCTAGAACAAGATGTAAAAATGTAAATGTAGTTTTCTGTGTTCAAGGTAAAGAAGATAATCTTAGATGCTTTAGAGTTTCAGAAGCTTTGCACAGAATACGAGAAAGTGGGCTCTTCCTCATCTTCCTCTATTACTTTGTTTGTTAATGATGGTATAAAAAATAAGGCCTTCCTCCCCACATCTGCTGTTGCTTTTCTATATTTGAAATTAATCATGCCTAACCAGGGAAACTGTGCAACAGCAAAACTGTTCAGAATTCTGGATAGTCGTTAATACAACTCAACTTTTTTAAACAGGTTCTTAATGCAATGTGCAGTAGCTTTGCATATTGGGCCAAATGTGTTATGCTACCTTTATTTGCTGTGCTATTTCTGTATACCATAACTGATGATGAAATAACAAGCAATTCAACGTCTAAATTTGACCATATTTACTGTGCTTTCTTAAAATTGTGCTAAATAAACAGATTTATTAACTTCCTGATGGTGTCGTATGTGGAAGTTGCCACAACGGTATTTAAGCACTCTCAAATATTACTCAAGTATGAGTATTTTCAGAATGCTTTTAGCAGGTTAAAAGGCCCCATATTTCACAACTTACTTAATAGATTAGAATCAAACCTTGCAATTAAATGCTACAACCCACTTCGGGTGTCCAGCTTCAGAAGCTGTGGAATGATTTTTTTCTATGTTTTTTTCCCCATGTACTTGGCATTGTATAGCACTAATTAAAATTATGCAGGGACAGGTCCAGAGAAAAATGCTCCAGATTATCACTTATCAGCCTTGACTATGAAACCAGACTCTTTCTGCAGTTCTGGCTTAATTCAAATCTTTCTTCCAGCTTTTTGACCAAACTGATTACTTGCAGAAGACAGCCTTTTGTACTTCATGTGCAGCCTTGTAATTCACCCTCCAAGTCTGGAACATACAGAATGGGGCAGAGGTCATTCAAGAAAAATTGTTTTGTGATCATTAAAGTATGCAACATAACATCATGGACAGATGAGGGGAGTGAGGGAGTGTTGCAGACTCATAGGGAGTGTCCTGAGGTTCAGGCTCTCCCTGCTGAAATGCTGTACTTCCTTCAGTTTTTGGAATTGCCACGTTCACAGGAAAGGAATGCAGTGGTGTTTGGTCTCTTAGACTGGAATCAACATTTACACAAGAAAATGTTAGACAAGTAAGTAAATAGCTATTTACCCAACCTCAGTATTAACTCAGTATTAACTCCATAGTTACAAACCTAACTTAGATGAACCCCTGAAGGATTTTTTCCTTTTTCATCTGGTGAGGAATTTCATGCTTCACATCAAGACTAAGATTCAATCCTCTTGCAAAATCTGTCTTGGATATAAAATGCTACATGTAATACTGAACTTCTGACGCTTTGTTCAGATTCAGCCCCCTCTTTTACTAATACAAGCGCATTCAGAATTTAATGTTAGGCTTCACACTTGTGTTGGTGGATTGTTCACAACCCCTACCTGCCTTAAACTAGAACGACCTTTAGGCAAGGCTCAGACTCCCAACAGTAAGCAGAAATTGTTAATGACTGCCTTGCTGCTGAAATATATACAAACTGTTAACCTGTTGTGAGGGGAATGTTGGACTGGTGGTTTGGGATTTGGCTCTAAGCATACATATTATTGCTTTACGCACTGAAACCTATTTTTCATATAGGCAAACTGAAAATTCCAAAAGCATGCACAAACCATTGCTACTTCTTAACTGAAACGAGACAGAATGGTTGTAAGTAACCTTCTGGATGGTAATCATTTTGCAGTGAGTATTACTAACCCTGGCTTTGAGAATTGCCTTTGAAAAAGGCTGGTGTCCTTTTAGCTGCCTTCCATGGTAGATCTGACCTGAGCATATGTAAACAGGTAGTTGAATTAATGTTGCATAAGCAGGTCTTTGTTTCATTTCTTGTTACTCTTGAGTGTTTGATTTTAAAAATCATACTACTTTCTTTAAGGTGTTTTTCTGGTTCTAAATAGACTGAAATCTTTGGTCTATCATACAGAAGCCAAGCCTTTGAAGTAAGCAAGTAATTGGCAGCAATAGTAGGTTGCTGTCCTCTGTGTGAATCTTGGATGTTTTAGCAGTGGTTTTCACAGATCTTGTTGTTAGCAAGGGAACAGGGAAATCAAAGATGATAAATATTTTCATTAATATCATGATTTTTCTTAACCTTTGCCTTTTTTCTAACTTCATTCTCAGAAGCAGCTAGGTCATTTTGACTGGCACATTAACTACGGCCTGCAGAACTGTTCCTCCCATGTCTCTGATCACATTACTGTCTTGCAAAAAGCTGTAAAACAAATTGGCAAGGTGTGTGTCTTTTCCTCCTACAGATAGGGCCACAAAATGAAAGCCAGTCTTTTATTACTACCATTAGCTCAAGTCCTAGGGAAGTGCTACAGAGGAAAATTCCTAATCTTGCTACTTAATATATTGCAAACAGGCATTTTTGGTTTTAATACAGTTAAACAGTGAAAAGTTAAGAAATGCCAGGATTTAAAGTTGCTTACTGCTGAGCGGAGTTTATCATTTGAGGCTCGATGATGTGCTAAATGCAACAGTATGGCTTTTCATTCAGAGCTGGCACGTGTCCCGCTGGCGCAGTTTGGGTGGAATTTTCATGTGCCTGCCTGCAAAATGCCATGTAAACAAACGCTATGGGGAGAATTTCCAAGAGTGTGTAATGGCTAGATGCACAAGAGGATGTTGTGTCAGTGTAATGGGATATCTTCCTTTAGTGGCATATGTCTTCACCCTTTGCTTAAGGTATCCCATAACTTGGTGTTTGAGGAAAAAGAAGGAAAAAAGCATAGGTGAGGTATGGATTCTAATCCCCGAGGCAGATAAGGGCACTGAACCCTGGTCTCCCACATCCTGGATGACAGTCTTAATCATAGGGTAGGAGATAATGATGATATTTCCTTTGTGTCTTGCTTAGACATATCTGTGGTCTGAGTGCATACACCCGCAACTGAGAAAGATTCAACATCTCTATTCTGCAAATAAGGAATAACTTAGCCCCACTCTGCCTAATTCATCTGAAGTTGTATGCGTTTAGGTACATACCTAAACCTAAGTGTAGTTTCTTAGTAACTTCGCTAACTAGTTATTTACAGGCATAGGTGGGAGGGGTTCAGGAACTAGGTTTTGATGGGCATCTAAATGGATGCAAGTCTTGAGCTTCCTTATGAGCTTAATATATTGACTTCCCCTGCCCTGACAGTAGCTGTAAAATACTTCTGTTTGTTTGCCTGAAGGTCAGCCTCACAGCATTTTCCTGTGCTTATGCTAATTAAATGACATTATGAACGAAAAAAAAAATCTGTTTTACTGTATCGGAGAGCTGAATGTTCTCTGGAAACTTATGCTGCATTCAAATAATGCCAGAAACTGTTTTAATAGGGATAAATCTTGAGGATAAGCATTGTTTTGCATAATTTTTGACTAGCCAGAATATAGTAGCTGGGTTATTTTTCTTTTGTTTCTTTTTTAAATTTTTTTTGTTATGAACTTCCAAGTCTCTCTAGCCTCTCTCCCCTCTGGGGTAAGCTATGCACTTTGGAAGCTTGGAAAGGAACAATAAGATTTGATGCATGTTTATACAAAACAATTCATTTGATAGCTGAAGGGGATAGTTCTGTAAAAGTAGCATAATTTATGAAGCACAGGGTCAGCTTTGGAGTTTTTCAAGCCTTAAGCAATGGATGATTACAGTGCACCAAAAGGGATCAGAGATAGCAGAGTTTGCACCTGCAGTTGCTTTTTCAACCTTTGTACTCTGTGTCATTGATTGCTCAGAGGCCCCTGAGGCTGTCCAAGATGATACAGGCTGATCTGGTAAAATGAAAAGTCAAAATATCAGGTAAAAACAAAAGAGCAAAGACAAATTGTGCAGAGAAGGTGTGTCAGAAGTTGAATTAGCAGTTAACTATTCTGTGTTCAGATAAAAACCATCACAGCTCTTATTTGATCTTATTGTATATAACCAGGAAGTGTGCTCTTGACTGTTGTGTAGCACTTTTAATGCCAGCTGTGTTAATTTCTTTGTCCAATCAATGCTTTGAAAGGCAGTGAGAAAATGGTATGAATAAAGAGTGAAGAGCCAGTCTGCAGATTGTTAGCTTCTAGTAAGGTTAACTGTGTAGTTGTGAATACACAGATATTAAATGACTAGTGGTGACTACTCAGAACGGAGCTACAAAGAGTTGTCCTATAAAAACTGGATATGCTAATTGGCTATTTTTTTTGTTTCTCTTCTCACAGTCTTTACATTTAAAAATTAGTTATTTTGAACTTCCAGCATTCCTCATACCCATGTGTCCCAACTTCCCTAATTTGGTGCACTTAATCCTTTTTCCAATGCTGCTTTTGCTATCCTGTATTTCAAGAATTCTTTTTTGGTAAACGTAGTTCTGCTGATTTTGTGTGTTAATTGATGTGTGACCTTATTATGAAATCTCTTGCTGTGATCTTGGTACATGGATTTAGTACACATCTACTTCCGACTTTTTAGAAGACAAATAAAACATGATGTATGACTCCAGTGTGGTACCAGGTTCTAATTTGTTGGTGCTTATCTGAGCATTTTGAGCTGCATGGTAAATCTTTCTTCAGTTCTGGATTTTCTTTTCCTCAGTGAATCCAGCCCTTTCTCATCCCAGTTGTTACTCTGGGGATGATGTATATATTGCAAGCTTATTTTAGTTTTCTGATAATCAGAAATGTTGGCCATAAGAAGAGGTAGACAGGGTGATTAGGACAGCTAGAAGTGCCACTTAATGAACTAAACGTCCCACTGAAACTAAAAATAGTTGTATTTCTTTAAATTGTTTCACACCGATGAAGTGCTCCAGTCTTTTAACAGCACTTTCCACAGAAACTCTTTCCCCTCTTAGAAAAGATAAATCGTGTGACAAACTCTGGACAAGAGTGTGCACAGGCTTGCTGATAAGAAAGGTGAAGGCCTTTGAAGACTGTACATTTATTTAGGTATGAAGGCTGTCTTGTGGCTCTGCCTCTTCCCATAACTCTGGTTATGCTTTTATAAGCTTCATTTCATTGGAAATGTTCATACTTCTGGTTTTGAAAAAAGTCATCAGTGTATTGATTTTATAGTACTTTTCTCAACTTGCAATGTGAAGTGGTATGTGAGAAGATCTTTAAAGGAGTTAGTGGGCTAATTGACTACCTGACTCTCAGCTCCATGTTCCAAATCACATTATGGCAAGAAAATAAGTGTTTGGAATATTTTTAAATTTGGCAGCTCTGATTTTTCCCTCAAGAATCTAAGTGCACAAAATAAGCATTTTTGACCTTCTGGTCCTAGAGATTTTGCTTTTTCTGAAGCTAGTAATTCTTTATAAATGGAAAGTACAAATTAAAAGTACAAATTAATGTCCAGAATAAATTAACAGCATAATTTAGAGGGATGAATTTGGCGGAGTGTTTTGGGGGAGAAAGGGAAGGGATTACAAGCATCCACTTACTGCTTTTTGTGTTTTGACCTTAAATCAAATTGATCTCTTTAATGGTATCCCCTTATCATCTTATCTTGCCTTGACCATGCCGATAATTTCAAATTCTGGTGTCTGCACTTATAAAAGTGCTTACTTATTAAGGGCACTTCTGAAAGTGTCCCTTCAGTGTTGAGTTGTGGCTCATATGTCTTTCAGTGGTGTTGTGCTGCTGCTCTGTAGTCTCTGAAGGATTATTTACATGTCTTCATGCCTTGTGGCACTTTTGAAATTGCTCTTAAGTGGTCAGATGTGTCTGCCAGGTTATTCAATTAACTTCTGCTTCTGCTTATGTGACATTGGAACCTGCTGCTGGAATGAACATGTTTATGCTCCACTGACTTATGATCCAGCCTGTGCTGGATCCTTTATCAGGAAGAACTGCTCTCTTTGACTAGCAACCATGAATGCAGATCTGGGGCAGGCTGTCTCTGGCTGCACATTACATTCTTGCCTCAAACCCAGATAAATGGCCACTACTACATGTGCCCTTTCCTAGTGTTAGGTGATCAATACTGAAGGCAAACAGATATCCAAAGAAACAAAAAATAATGAGTTTTGCAAATGTGTGTTCCCTGTCCTCCTTTTCCGCTTATTATTTCCACATCTCATCTCAGCCTCGTACAAATTTTTTATCTTTTCTGGTGAGTATTTCCTTCATCTGTGCCTGCAGCTGAACACGTTTGTTCCCTGGCTCCTTCTTTGCTCTATTAAATGTGGTAACTGCATCAATTCTTTCTCCAGCCTTTTAGTAATACCCTGTTCTCAGTAAGCTGTCATAAATCTTTTCTATAAGGTTTCCAGTTCCCTTTTCTTCCGCTTTCATAATTTGGGGATTTAAGTCATCTGGGTCTAGTGCTTTGTTGGCTTTCAGTAGTTCTAATTGCCTTCTTATCTATTTTATGTTGAAGGTAAAGCCTTTCAACGATTCACTCCCCCAAGCCCAGGAAAACATGCCTCAGTCCCTAGGATGTTATCTTCTTTCCTTTTTTGTGTACTGTTGTGAAAAAATAATTTAGACCTGCAGCATATTAACCATCTATTACTAGTTTTCTTCTTTGATCCTCTAGTATTCCTCCTGTATCTTTTTGTTTTGATAGCATGTTTTTTTTTTTTTTAACCTTCTCTGTTATTTTTCCATTTAGGCACTGTCTTTATTTACATGTTTCATTGTTTTGGTTTTGTCCCGTATCTCTTTATTCATTTCCTTCTCTGGGAAATACAAATTTCTGACAACCTGCTCCCCTTCTCCCTTGCTCATCTTGCAGATTCTGCTTTTTTCCAGGATTTTATGTTCCACTGCTGCATGTTTTTTGCAAAATACCACACATAAAGGCAACTTCTCTTCATGCAACTAAATGGGGATCTATAACATTTCACCTGTAACTATTTCAGTAATTCTAAATATGCATTTCCTTGCCAAGTGAATATTGTTGCTATGTTTTAAAATCGCTCTTTATTAACTGTCTAGAACTGTAGCGCTTAGCCAAAAATCCTGTTGTTCCTATCACTATCCAAACAAAAAGACAATCACATTGCTTGCAATTTTAAAAGCTCTCTCTACATGCTCTAAAGTTGGTGTGTGATGTGTTTTCTTTTGGATTTTTTTTTGAGTGTTTTTTTAATTTTACAATGACACTGGTGTTTTTTTTGTGTGTGGTAGCGCGTTACTTGGTCTGGGAGGGGGAGTGGATTGAAAATTGGCTGAGTGCAAATGAATCCCACAGGAGACTGGGAAATGCAAAATCAATCTAAATGATCAGATCCGATTTAGGCATATGAAAATGAACTATAGGTAAAAGCATGAATTGTAAAAGGTTTAGTTATACTTGCCCTTTCCCTCTGAGATCTATCAAATGATGAATAGTAATCTGTCACTTGCAGATGAAACAAAATGATTTGATTTCCAGACACTTTCAGTAACATATCCCCTTTCATAACTGCTTAGCATCTACATATATTCTGCACCCTTTCAGAGTTTGCTTTTCCAGCCTCTATTGCAATATTTTTGTAATTGTACTCCTCTTTGGACTGACATCCTAAAATCCCTATACTCTTCATGAAGAGAGACCTAAGTTTGACGATGGGTGAGCTGTCCTGTGAGGCCAGTGATGTGGCCTCCCAGAGGTTTAATCTTCCTGTCTGTTTATCCTGCCCCAACCTGAGGACACTGTGAGAGCACTTCTATGCTCTGGTGGAGCAAGGATGAAGCCCTGGCAACCAGGCTGTGCTTACTGAGTCTACCCACATGCAGTTTGTGCAGCCTTCACTGGAGAGCTCCCTGTATTTATGGTGTTGGTTGCACCAGCACACTCACATGTTGTGTTGCCAGCACTTCATAACACACCTCTTCGCAGTCAGTGGCACAGATGTAATGCTTCTTCTTTGGTTAATATGGTACTGAAGTGCCCATTCTGTTGTGTTCATGCGGTTACCAATTGTTGAGGAGAAAAGCGAGGCATAGCACGGCCCCATACAGAGCAAGTATATAATTTCAGGAAGGCATGTAGACCACTTCTCAGAGGGCCCAGCTGGGACTGGAGACCACTTTGTTGGAAAAAAAGTCTAAAATGAACTGCTGAAGAACAGTCCAAGGTAGAGAATAGTAACATCTTATTGCCCTTCTCCTAGACTTGAGATGCATCAGGAGGGCTGGAGGAAGAACATCACTGCTCACCTTGTGACTCTGAAAAACTCCGTCCTTATGGGGTAAGAAAAATTCCTTGTCGCCTGCTGGGGAGGGGAGGAAAAGCAGTTCAAAGCAAACATCCATGCCTCCACCCTTATGCTGCCTCCACCATGGATGATGCTGAGACTCACTGCTGCCTCTTAGCCAGGCTGATGATCTGGTTGTGTGTTAAGACTACCCTGTGGTGGTGGTAGGATGGCCTCTCTTCCAGTCAGGTGTGTTTGGTATGGGTTACTGCCCACGAGGTACTAGAGAGACTCACAGGCCCCTCCTTTAATGCTGTCTGGCAGCAGGCGTTACTCACTCTGTGAGCACTGAAACTCCTGCTGGGTTTGTCAGGCATCTGCCATGGGGCATTTGGGGAGTTTCAGTGGGGGGTCTGAGGATCCTGGTGTAGCCCAGAGAGAGTAGATGCTGTTTTGAGGTTAGGCCTGAAATTGAACTTCACAGTGACCTTCATCATCCACTGGGTGTTAGAGTAGGGACAAAGTATAGGACAGGACCACCACTGTGGGAACTGCTGACCATTTCAGCAAACTACCTTTCCCAGTAACTGCATGTGCATGCAGGAAGGCCTTTTGGCCAGAAGGGTACAGTAGTAAAATCAGCAAGGCAGACTTCCATGTTTTTTTCAGAGAGTCATCTTGCAGTCCACTCCAAGGACCTTGTGTCAGCTGGGCTGTAGTTGATGATCTCTCTCTGAGGGAGAAAACTTGTGCTAAGCATTACATCTAGGAACTCTGCTGTTTCAACAGAGATCATGGGGAATGCAAGAGCTACCCAGGATTGGGAGCAGAGGGTCAAACACAAGCATTCTTCTTTGGGAGAGCTGTCCTACCCTTCCATTTTTGGGTTCATGCTCCTGTGAGCACCCAAAAGGGTGAGTTGTCATACCAGCTTTGGCACTTGGAAACCCATTCAGGCTACCTGAGAAGAAGCCACCTACTACATCCATTATGTTAGTCCAGGAGAGACTGGGTGGAGTCACTGGACTGGTACCAGCAGATGGTGGGAGCAAGTAGCTGCTTGTTGTAGGAACCTGCAGAAGTACTAAGGGACAGGAAGTTATGCCTCCTTTTCTTGTTGCTTTCTATTGTTCAAAAGTTGTCCCCTCCCCAAAGGTGAAATGCCTTGTTTATATCACTCTGGAGACTGTGATAATGAACAGGTTTCACTGAGCGCCTGGGCAGATCTGAATTTGAGATTCCTAGTTAAAAAGCAAAAAGGGCTTTTGGCCCTGACTAGTTTATTGTACTTCTGTAGTACATTTGGTGTTAAAGAGGCATCTTTTATTTCTCCAGTGTGTCTAAATGGTCCTTGTTTATGTTCTGTGTCCTTTCTGAGTCATGTCCCATTGCCTAAATCCATTAGGGGCCCTGTAGAAGTCCTTTATTCTGGCTGGAAGATGAAGGATTGTAGATGATCCCACAAAAAGGGACCTGTCTCTCAGTGTTTGTGACTGGACTGTACCTAACTTGAGCTGGTCCCCGTAAGCCAGTGTGGTCCTCCTAGGGACAATGACTAGCTGTGAATTATTCCCATTTTGAAATGGCTTAACTAGAAGGAAACTGGCCTATCTTTATGCACTTTGGTGCTACTCTGGCCAGTGTGAATTAGTCTCAATGAGAAGGTGGGGCTGTAAATAATACAAAATCTCCCAATTTGTCTGTTTTACAAACAAAATGTACAGGATGATATTATATCTGCCTTGACAGCAGCTGCTGTATGTGAGGCCTTTGCCATTAGCTTGCACTAAACAATTTGGAAACTGGCATATACTGAAGTGCAAATGTGTGACTGATTTCTTGTCTTAACTCTCTTAAAGGAAAGCTGAATATGCTTGTACCCTGATACATGTACAATCCAACTCGTCTTGTCCCCAAATTGGCAGCAAACCTGGAGCCTCCCATAGAAGAGAAGCCAGCTGAGGCTGTATGACAAGGAGGCAGGGGAAGGGTAAATATCCAGAAGTCTTTACTTGGCCTTTTCACTAGTGTGTGGTGTATTGGTTGGTTTGTCCTTAAGAAGCAGCACCTGGCCAGGAGCTACAGTCATGATATAACTAAGGGAGAAGGTCTGACAGATGGTGAGGTGGGATATGAGAATGCAGTTATGATCAGCAAAGGGTCGTTCCATGCCCAAGCAATGTCCTGGGGTTTTTTTACCTTTTTTTTTTTTTTTTTAATAAGGTGAGGAAGAAAGAGGTTTTCTACTTTTGTAGCCGGATGTAAAAGACTCTTAGCAAAGAGGCAGAGGGGAAGGTACAGAGGAGTCACAGAAGTCAGGTGGAGTCAGGCTGCTATATTATATATATATAACTGTAGCAAGAGAAGTCAAGCATGTGGCTTTGCAAGGAGAAAGGATAGAATCGTAGAATCACAAAATCATAGAATTATGTAGGTTGGAAAAGACCTTTAAGATCGTTGAGTCCAACTGTTAACCTAACACTGCCAAGTCCACTACTAAACCACGGCCCTAAGCGCCATGTCTACACATATTTTAAATACCTGCAGGGATGGAGACTCAACCACTTCCCGGGGCAGCCTGGTCCAATGCTTGACAGCCCTTTCAGTGAAGAAATTTTTCCTAATATCCAACCTAAATCTGCCCTGGTGCAACTTGAGCCCATTTCCCCTTGTCCTATCACTTGTTATTTGGGAGAAGCGACCGACCCCCACCTCGCTACAACCTCCTTTCAGGTAGTTGTAGAGAGTGATAAGGTCTCCCCTCAGCCTCCTTTACTCCAGACTAAACAACCCCAGTTCCCTCAGCCACTCCCTGTAAGACTTGTGCTCCAGACCCTTCACCAGCTTTATTGCTCTTCTTTGGAGGCATTCCAGCACCTCAATGTCCTTCTTAGAGTGAGGGGCCCAAAACTGAACACAGTATTCAAGGTGCATTCTCACAGATGCCGAGTACAGGGGGATGATCTCTTCCCTTGTCCTGCTGGCCACATTATTTCTGATACAAGCCAGGATGCTATTGGCCTTCTTGGCCACCTGAGCACACTGCCACCTCATATCCAGCCAGCTGTTGACCAGCACCCCCAGGTCCAGCCACTCCACCCCAAGCCTGTAGCGTTGCATGGGGTTGGTGTGACCCAAGTGCAGGACCTGGCACTTGGCCTTGTTGAACCTCATACAGTTGGCCTCAGCCCATCGATCCAGCCTGTCCAGGTCCCTCTGTAGAGCCTTCCTACCCTCCAGCAGATCAACACTCCCACCCAACTTGGTGTCATCTGCCAACTTACTGAGGGTGCACTCCACCCCCTGATTCAGATTGTTGATGAAGATATTAAACGGAGCTGGCCCCAGTACTGAGCCCTGGGGAACACCACTTGTGACCAGCTGCCAACTGGATTTAACTCCATTCACCACAACTCTTTGGGCCCAGCCATCCAGCCAGTTTTTTACCCAGCGAAGAGCACACCCATCCAAGCCATGAGCAGCCAGCTTCTCCAGGAGAATGCTGTAGGAAACCTTGTCAAAGGCCTTACTAAAGTCCAGGTAGACGACATCTACAGCCTTCCCCTCATCCACTAAGCGGGTCACCTTGTCATAGAAGGAGATCAGGTTAGGGAAGCAGGACCTGCCTTTCATAAACCCATGCTGCCTGGGCCTGATCCCCCGGTTGTCCCATATATGCCGCATGATGGTACTCAGGATGATCTGCTCCATAACCTTCCTCTGCACCGAGGTCAGGCTGACAGGCCTGTAGTTCCCCGGATCCTCCCTCCGGCCGTTCTTGTAGATGGGTGTCACATTTGCTAACCTCCAGTAACTGGGACCTCCCTGGTTAGCCAGAATTGCTGATAAAGTATTGAAAGTGGCTGAAAGAAGAAACAGAAGAAACCTATTTGAAAATTAGGAAGACTGAGGGGGAAGGGGCTTTTAAAGATACTCTTGAAAGGTGGAAGGAGAGAGAGAAAATGAGGGAGAAACTGAGGTGTGTAATATATTTGGGTTTTTTTCACTCATATTCGTTCCTTTTCTTGCTTCTGAGTGCTATATATAACTCTAAATAGACCTTTTATACTATAACGAACTCCAGTAATGACTTCAGAATTGAAAGTATGATGAAAATTATTTCGAAAGAATGACTAAGACTTATTTCATATGGTAATTTTTTTATTGCATGCAGTAATTGTGTTTAAAGGCTAGGAATGAAGTTTTTTCCTCAGTGACTTCTTGGAAGGAAGCTGAATTTCCATTCAACAGTTTGTAATATGATGGAGAGAGAGAGAGAATGACTCTTTTCTGCAGAAGCAATATCTTTTTTTAGCACAAATATAGCCGTAAGGTTGATTTATATGAGGACGCATTGTGTGAGCCCTTAGTGGGAAGTTTTCTGTACCATTAGCTTTTAAACATGCTTTTATTTTATTAAACGTTCTTTTATTTCACTTCAGAGAGAAAACATTCACATGCCTTACAGTTAAAAATTAATTTTTGTGCAATACTGAGTACTGACTCTGTGATCTTGCCATAATATGTTGATTGTGGAGAGAAGGAAAAAGCTTTCTGTAATCTGCCCAGAGATTGTTTCTTCAGCAATTTCCAAGCTTGCTGTTTGATGATACTTTTTGGATAGTTCGTGAACAAATCAAATCCATCTTAATCTATGTTAATGGTATTTTCATTCAGTCCATTTTATGTATCAAGTGGATTTCCTCCATAAAAATCTTCCCAGAACTCTGTTGAAAGGGAATTCAGAAAACAACCTCTAAACACCACAATAATGCATGATTATATTTTTCCTCAGGGTTAAAAAGTGCATTTTAATGTTTACAGTTTTCAAGACTCTGTCAGTTTTGAAACTCCGAAGTACTTCAGAATGGCTTTTATGTCTCTAACTAGTCTAAAACTAAAGTCCTGAGCTTGAGAGCTGGTGTCCTTGAAATACTGGGACAGTACTCAATACCTGAGATTTCCCATAGTTCTACCTGGATGTAAAAAACAACCAGGCTGCAAGTACTGAGCAGGGATATGTTCTGCTTGGATTCCAGGGGAGTGAAGTGCTGTCTTCAAGCACTTAATTTAATTTTTGTTTGTGAGCACGGGCCAATGTAGCAAGAGACTACAGCTGCATTATCTTGGAGGTGAGTCGAACTGCTTTCAAATAGCATTGTCCCTGTCTGTCTTCTGTCTCCCTACAGCTCAGACTATGTTTGGCATGGGTGCTATGGAAAAACACTTGTAAAGAGAAAACTGTCACATTAGTAAAATCCATGCAATAAGATGGAAGGTTTAAAATACGCTTTTCTATTTGGTCGTCCTCCAAGACAGTTTTTGGCCAAAAAAGAAACCCCAAAACAAATGTAGCTACTTGGTAATAATAACTTCTAATATCAAGTAAGTAAAAATAATATCATATTAGGTAAAAGAGAAGCAACTGTTTTGGTGCAACCAGTCTATAAAGAAGTAGTGCTCTTTACTTCTGACACCTAGTGTTTTGCTCTAACAAGAAAACAATTTTTTTTTTTCAATGCACAGCATCAAAGCAGAAATGAGGTGCAAGCAGACAGAGGAGATAAGTTAGCACTGTGTTTGAAGCAGCATGCAAGTGTTTCCAGCTAAGACAGACTGAGCTTCTGTAATATGTGCTTCTCAGAAGCGCAGCCCAGACTGCAGTGCTTGTTCATGGCCATGTTTTGTCCAACAGGTTCTAAGCTCTGCTTGAGAGAGGAGAGGCTGGTGGTACAGTCTGACTCCAATTCAACTCTGATGGAGGACTGCTTTCATTCAATTACAAAAAGTTGAACATTTAATCTCTCTCTTTAGACCTGAAAAGAGGTTCTTTTCTATGGATCCTACTGTGGAGGGTTTCAGCCTTGCTTGTCATCTTAAAAATCTTCTAATTTCAGAAAAATGAGTCTAGTGTGTGCCTTTTCTAGGGGATGCATCCCTGACTGTTGTTTGACCACCTGTTTCTTCTTGTCCTGGGAACAAAAATTTGGAGACCTAAGACTCAAACTACTCTTATAATAGCCACATCTGTTCTGATTAGGTGATGCCCACAGAAAAAGAGTTGTTGAAGAAATGCAGAAGTGTTCATTTCGTCAGATGATATTGTATTTGGGCCTGAGAAAAGCAGTGGGTCTGTTCAAGAAGTTTCTGATTTAAGAATGGTCAAAATTTTGAATGTCCTTTGGCTGGGGCTGCACGGCTAGAAGGCGCGTCCCCTGGGTGGTGGATAGGGGATCCCTCTCTGGAGGGAGCACCGGATAAAATTGAAGAAGGTGCCACGAACCAACGCAGCCTAAGGGAAGGCCACCCTGACAGAAAAACCACTGGCCCTCCAAGGCATGGGGGTTGGGCAGGAGGCCAACTACCTCCTCCCGGAAAAAAAATAAAAAAGTTGCAGAAACGACGAGCATCAACTCAGAGATGGAGAAAATCAGTAATGAAGTGAGGAGGAGGAGATGGAACTGGATCGGTCATGTCTTGAGGAAAAAACCAACAGAAGACTGCGCTGTGGCCCTTGGGAGTCCGGAGCACGCAGCCGCAGACCGATGGAAGTGGAAGAACGATGTTTGCGCCTTATGTGACTCCTGGCACTGAGAGAATTAAAAAAAAAAATAAAAATTTTGAGTGTGGGGTAGGATAGTCCTACAAAAAGCATCAACAGCAGAGCATTAAGGACTGTGCTTATACCAGCAAGTAACCACATTATCTCCCAGGAAACAACTGTCACTTTTTTACTTGTACCTTGTAACGGATCACTCTACTAATTCCCAGGATTAGAGCAGTATATGGAAACACTACTCCCCTAAACTGTACTGGTATGCCAGCAGGAACAAGAAAAGGCAATAGCTTTCCAGTTCAACAGACTTTTCAAGACAGTATGTATAGTTTTTCTTGGATTCTGTTTAATGAACTACCAGGCTCCATTCACAAAAATATGTTATTTGATCCTGAGAAGATAGCCAAATCAAGCTATCTAAAGTCTCACTGATGTGCGGAGAAAAATCTAGGTGCCAGAATCAAGGGCTAGATGATAGCAAAGACTGCACTGCACAGGTCAGATATATTTGGACCTGCTTACTTACAACAATTCAAATGGAAGATGCAACCTGATTGTGTGTCCAATATTTCAGAAGACAAAGACAAGAGATTCACCCTCAGACTGACCAGAGACAGATTCTGTTTTCACATACAAGGCTGGGGGTCTTCTTAGAGAACGTCCCATTATCTCACTCTAAGTCCAGTTGGCTTTCACAAATGTGAAATGCTGTTTTACATTCACAGTCACCACTAAGTATTTCACACACTTAGCATCTCCCTTATCTTCCTTCTCTGTAGCATGTGGGCTTCCTCGCAGTGGCAGTACACTTGACTAAAGTGTAAAGAACCATGTGGAAATCAGTCTAAAACCAATTGCTGGAGGTGTTTCTCTTCCTTTGTGCAGACATGGCAGATCAGTTATCAAATGACAGATGAGAACACTTGTTCTGACACTTTAATTCTTTGCCTTTTCACCTTTTTCATTGGTAAGAGGAATTATAACCATTCATATGAGGACATATAGGAAATGAAATTATTTTAGTTACTGTGTCTACATGACACAATTTGCCATGTCAATGCAAGGAATAAGCCTCTACTGATTCCCTTTTTTCAGGAGGAGCTCTGTACCCTTGCTGACATAAAAAGATTGAGACAGCTCAGTAGTGCTTACCTCCATCATACCATCTATTCAGACCCAGAGCTGGCTTTTGATTCAGTTTCACACGTTCATCCAGCCAGTTTAAAGGAATTAGGCTTGGATTCTTGCAATTTGCAGCCAGAGGTTATATTGCCACTGTTTGTGACACACCTGGGGAAAAGAAATGCCTGTGACTGAATGGCTAATCAGGCTTTAAGCCTCAACTCTGTGTTAACTTGGTTCATGGTGCTGGATTTAGTGAACTATGAAAAGCATTCTTTATCTTACACAGACTGTATCATATTAAGGATAAATAGCATTTCAGCAAATATTTTCCTTCCAAGGAGTAGATTTTTTCACTTCAGATTATTCTTCAGAACAGGATGAAATTGCACGTAGCTTTGATAGCATGAATTTACTTTGATTACCTAATTTCCTTCTAGTGTATGGTAACAGGGCTTGCAGATAGCAGAGAAGTAATGTAAGTTTAATTGTTTGATAGTTTGACCTGTCTCATGGCATTCTGATAAACAATCTAGGAAGTATTGTCTATGCAAAACTACAGCTAGAACGGTCTGCAAGCATGCTGGAGAATAAGACTAGAATTCATAATGATTGCAACTAATTGAAAAAACATCCCGCCAGAATAGGGTGTGGTTCAATATAGATAAATACACAATACCTCTCTTGGGAATAAACAATTGCTAAAATAAAAAATAACTGCTAACCAGTAGGTTACTAGCAAAGGATTTGAGAATTATGATGGTTCACAAGCTGAACATAATTTAAAAAATTATCTCAATGGAGATGGGGGAAGCAAAGCCCATGTTTGGACGAATAGACAGGAGTGCTGCATGTTACGATTCATTCCTCTATACTTAGCACTAGTAAGGCTTTAGCTAGACTGCTGTGTCCAGCCTTCTTTAGGTACCACAGGTAAAGAAGAATGCAGGGCAGCTGGGAGAAAAGCCAGCAAAGATCAGTAGGGATGATTTAGAGATATACAAAATGTTAAGGAAAGAACTAAAAATTTGGGATTGTTTATTCTAGAGAAGAAGAAGTTGAGAGGAGACACGATAAATCTTCCAATACGTAAAATATTGCTGCAGAGAGGAAAAGGTTATTCATCCAGAGTGGTACAAGAAGTTATAGGGAAGCAAGGGAGTGTTAGCTAAGATTTTAGGAAAATACTTCTGTAGACAAGAATGGTCATGTGTTGGAAAACACCGTGTTGGGGAAGTGTGGAGTACCGAGGGAGAGAGGTTAGACAAACCCCTCTCTTAAATTATGTAGGTACATTTGATTATGTCCTGTCTGTTCTGACCTGAAATCACGCTTAGTGGCTATATGTAACTTATTTGGAACACTCAGTAGAAAGAGGGTGCTCTATGTAAGCACAAAGCCAAGAAAGCATGAAAAAAGAAGCTTCAGGAATATTTGTGTTATACAAAGCTCCACTCACTGTTGGCGTACCTGTGGTACTAAAGGTTCTTGGTTAATTCAGTACTGTTAAATGAGCCTAGATTTAACTTCTATTTGTCATGTTTGACCTTTGTACAATATCATCCTTTTTTCCATGATCAGAGTTGCTGCCTCTATTCTCCCTTCCTAATGTTGCCTATATTTCTGAGGGGTATAGTGCATATTTATTCATTAGTCTGTGAATAAATACCGCCTCAGCCTCCAAGCTCTCTTTTTAGATGCATTCATACCATTCAGAAAATGTATACTTTAGGTATTCAAGGTAGAAATCAATAGATAACTTGAGGCACTGAATCTCTGTGTGAGATGCCTTTGGACTTGACCTTCAGCCGAGTAGTTTAACATATTTTTCTTCTAAAACTACATTCCACACAGGGTGACCAGGACCCACATGCTGCCTGTCCATAGCTGTGTGATATTATACTGGCTTACTCAAATGGATCTGAATGCTTGTGGCTTTCTGTGGTCACAGGGGGCCACTAGTCCAAAAGCCACATGGTATTATTGTGGAAATAGCAAACAGTTTGTCACTATCGAAGCTCATTCCTTGGCTCTCCCCCTCCTTTTTGGAACCTGAACTAAACCTCTGATCTGCCAACTGAGAGGCCCACTGCTTTTTGTGACATATAGATCAGACCTAAACACCAGAATGGCCAGATGTGGGAGAGCAATACTTCACTGTCTGCTGCCAGTCTTGGTAATGTTGCTGCTTTGACTAACAGTTCACAAAAAGCATTCTCAAAACCAAAAAATTGGTTGCTTACCCTTTTCTAGTTTTTCTCATATGGTAAAAAGTCCCAAATTTCTGCATGTTTTGGCACTGTCAAAAAGCATGGACTTAAATGGCACCGTAACAGAGGAAGAATGGCAGCTATTCCACAGTTCTGTAGGATAACTAGATATTAATTTCTATATTGAAAGCAGAACTATCATAGAATATTACGTAGTGAATATATTATGTATTGTGAAGCCTCTTATGCCATGCACTTTTACACAAAGTGCCTGGCTGGGTTTTCCTATGCCTATGAACCATGGTTGCCTGGCTAAGATCCTTGCACTGTTACTATATTTTTCCAGCTCCTTCCTTAACCTGTGAGGTCTCGTGCTTCTGTTCCTCCAAATTTTACTTACACTATCCTAATGAGTGTGATGCACTGGGATTGTTTGGATGCCCGTTAATTTTCAAGTGCTGTAATATTCTGGTGTATATGGCGCTGCTTGTCTGGTGTGGATTTTGTAATCTCAGTCACTCACAGCATGAGAATCAGGATCCTTCTGGGCACACGGAAGAGATTCTGACAGCGGGCAAGTGGCTTTCCTTAAGGAATAAATCCTTGATAAGAACGATAGAGTCACAGGAACAAACACTTCTTCCAATTTTTAAGTTGAGCTTTATGAAGAGATAAGTATTCAATGATAACTCCTGTTAGTGCAATAAAACACAATCCTTCCTGAATAAACTAGCCTTTTAAACAGTGCACGTCACAAGAATCAGTACTAATATCTAGACAGATTTTCACACCATAAAAATATATTGCATTCTCACCATAATTTTTGTCAGTAACAATGGTGAATTTGTAGTGCAGGTTTCAGCCCCTGAAGAAGTGTAGTTTACCAGAAAAACTGTTACAAATTCCATGGATGAATCTTGTCTTCTTAGAAAAGAGCTTGAGAAGAAAGAAACGTGCTTGTTTTACTTTACCTTCTAATTGCCTTCTGAAACACTTGGTCAGGTATTAATTACTTTGGCTATGAAGAGTGTATTGTCTTCACCTCAGTGTTTCTAAAGCTTTTTATCCAAGTTCCTGCCGTTCCTCTCCTCTCCACTCCCTGTTCTAAGACTGTAGCTGAGAATATGCTGTCCTGTCTGCTTGCAAAAAGTCATACGCCTGTGTTACAAACTCTATTTGAAAAATATCTTTTGCATTTTGAATATTCAGGTAGCTACTGAATTTAGATGTATTTCTCACTTGTGCATTCATATTTCTGGTTACACTCAGGAATTCCAAAAATAACATCAGAGAGGAAAACTCAAAAGCTCATTGCTTTTGTGGCTTTTTTCACTGAGGCCAGTTTTAGGCCGTATTGCCAATGATCAGTCTGTACTCTTTAGTTCTATATTATATACATAAGCTGTGTGTGCAACAAATGATGTTTTCTTAGCCTCTCCATATAGCCTATTAAACAGTAGTTGGAATACTTCCATCCCTAAAGTGAAACCTTTGGCATAAATAATATTGTCATTTGGATAGGCCAGACATACTTTTGCAAAGTGACCTTATAAAAATATTGTCTGAGGTATGACTGAGCCTAAATTATATGACAGTGAGGTAGTATATTATGGTCCCTCTGGTATATGAGGTCTCATCTTGTAGCAGTGAAACCACCTGAAATTAAACAAAAACCAGTACTGTGCATCAGATTTAGAGGTTGAAGTAAGCTGGTTTTGGGGTTTTTTTTTTTAGTTGCAGACATTTATGTAAATTCTTTGTTTGGCAAAGGCAAACATTGCTTGCTGAGGTTTTTCTGTCTGATGATTTTTGTCTTTGTAAAATAAAATGATATGAAACACTAGAAGGAGACTCTTCTGCCTACATTATAAATATGTCTGGAATAGTTGGGTCAGAATTATTTTTTCCTCTCTCTTTTACAGCTCTCTCTCAAATGTTTTTCTGTGTCATTCAGGGATAACTTGATTTTTTGGATGCTCTAGATAACACCACCTTTCTTTCTATTGAAACATGCATATTTCTGTTTCCCCTCCAGGGTCAATCATCTTAAAAACTGTCTTTCTAGTCTGTAGGGCAGGGAGAGATATTATAGTTGACTATCACATTTACCAGCTGATCCACCTGAATTGTTATTCAGATGTTCATGCTTACTATACCACATTGCCATGTCTATTCCAGTTTGTAAGAACAAATGGGACCAATCAATGCTTTATCATTTGAAGTAATGCTTGTGCTTAATGTGTAAACTTTTTGGTTTGTATATTCTGTAAATGTAAGGTAGAGTATAGTGTAGCTGTTATGAAAATCTTTTTTTAAAATGACTATACATATGCTGGCTGTTATTCTCTGCCATTCCAGTGAAATAACTTTAGTGACAGAAGAGCGCAATACCTGATAATACAGGTCAGGTCATACAGGCCATTCATGCAGTGAAGCTGCAAAAAAGAAGAAATAGGAAAAATACAAGGTCACTTGTGAATCAGTGTCTCTCACTGCTTGCCAAGAATGTAGACAGCCACTCAGTCCAAGCAGGTGAAAGAAGTATCGTTTGAGTGCAGTGTTGTATTAAAATCTGTTTGCCTCAGAAGTTACTTCTGAAGAAGAGCATACATGATCTTGTTGCCAAGTTTTCAATAGCTGCTGCAAAAACGTGATCTTCCAGACTGTGTTCAATATAAAGAGCTTCAGTTTATTGCTGCCAAAATGAAGCTGCCAAAACTAAAGGCTATCCTAGGGCTATTCTGTATCTGTGCCCTTTTACTACTACAAACAAATCATAAAGGGGAGCAAGTGCACAGTTTAAATAACCTTATAAATATTGGACTGGACTTTTAAGTTCATGACTCTCGTTGACTGAGGAATATAACTGTCATATCTTGCTTTGTTCCACAGCCAGTGCATTTCATAAATTAAAAATAGGAACCATAGTAGAAGCTCTTTATATCAGGAGTTGTTTTCTCTTCCATGTGATCTTCAAAGTCAAGAACAGAAGATTTTCCCTCTAGCTTCCCCATACTGCAAAATTCCTTCATTTAGATTTGGACAGTGTATTCATAAAAATGCAACTTTTTTTCTGATTCATTGAGGTTTAAGAACAGATTTTTTGGTTCGTTTTTTTGTTTGTTTGTTTTTGGGTTTGTTTTGTTTTGTTTTTGGGTTTTTTGGGGGGGCGTGTTTTGGTTTTGATTTTTTTTGAGAAGGTGCTGCCTTGTTTGCAGTCTCCTTTCATGTCTTTAAATTTATGTTGTTAAGGTAGGGTCCTTGTGCTTTTTTTAACAGTGCTTTAAGCGTAGAAGGTTACTATCAACCAATTTATGTTTAAAAAATGGAAAAGGACAGGCTTGACTTTTTTTTCCCAAAAATTAGCTTTCAGACTTTTGTACTGCTTTGGAGGAGTACCAGATACCAATTGTAGGTTACAATCAGAAGATCCTCATTGAGGAGGAGGAGGCTATAAATCCTTCCTCTGGCCCTTCAGTAATAGTGGCTGACAGGGAAGGCACAATGACAAGAGAGTGTGGTGGTGAAGTCTGGGGAGGCAAAAGGCAATTCTTACACATCTGTGTGAGATGCACAAGAAAGACCTGCACAAGTGTGCAGTAGCTAACATACATACTCTAAATTAGCTTTTTAAACATATTCTATTAATGAAACTTGTGCCATATGAGAGGGTTCTAAAAAAAAGAAAAGGTGCAAAATCAAATGGAAAACCCCATCTGTGATGGATACTGAAGTGGAAGAGAAATCTTGTCAAGAAAAAAAGTATTTGTTTCACAGTACTGTGAAAAAGAAAACTAATTCAGAAAGTTATTCTGTTGTGACAGCAGCTGAGGTGCACAGGCTGTTGGCCGCTGACAGGCTGGGTACCACCTGCCCTGAGTGCCTTGCAGATTTTGTGACCAGAGGTTATTGGTCAGAGAGCCCCACTGCGGGTATGAGGTTTCTGTCTGTCTGCATGAAGAATTTGTGACCAGCAAGCTGGAATATGGCACGTCTGACCAGGACAACTGAAAGGGAATCACTTTACGGCACTAGACTGCGATATGGTGAGCTCATGGTACTGGCAGGGCAGGAGTGTGTTATCAAAGGATGATCATCTACATTCAAAAATGGAATGAGAGTTGATGGACACAAGCATGCGCTCACCAGGGGACTTTTTGGGCCGAGGTGCTGCCTGAGAAGGAAGGTAAATTAGCTCTTGAGCTGAGCCTGGGTAATGCAAAGCTGCTGGAAGAGGAGGCCATGGGAGCAGCAACAGCACTGTGGTAAGGCAGTTCCTCCTACCCAGCCTGAATGACTTCACATGTATGCTGAGCAGCAGGGAGCTGGAGGCTGCACTTCAGGGTGGTGATGGCTACTTGTCACCAGTGCTCCCAGTCCTCCTCAAGGAACTTCAGTGTTATCTCTTTCCAATGTACATCCTGGCTATAGAATACGCTCAGCCTCTTGTGTTTAACTGGCAACATTTGGTAGATATTCCTGGTTGGTCTAACACTCTACACCAGGATAAGAAACATCAGGAGACATGGTCTCACTTTTCAGTTTACATCCTCTGTGCTGTATACACTTCAGCAGGAGCCTTATAAGCATAGCCACTGAATGATCAGTTTGTGTTTTGTTACAGTGAAAGATGTAAGCAAGTATCTACATCTTTTACTGAGAATATGCACATAGGAGTCTCTTCATCTTCTAACAGCCCAAGTCTGTCATCATTTAAGTAATGACAGACACACATGTCTCTGCCAGAATGAGGCAGAGTCTGGAGCTATCCATTCTGTCTGAAGCTAGTTTTTATGTTGCCAAAACATAACTGTGTCTCCTGCAAATTTGAGGTCCTCTAGACGAAGGCAGACAGCATTAGTGTGCAGTTATTTTAACCATCAGAGTTCAGACACCCTTCTACTGGGGAAGTGAGACAGTATGGGAACAACCTCTTCCCAAACCTGCTCATGCTGTAATCCAGTAGCTCAGGGAAAGCTGCGTAATGTGGCATTGCAGACTACACCCCTAGCAGCCTAGGCGTAGTGGCTATTTGGCAGAAATAAGCCATCTTCAGCTGTACTTCAGGGTTTTTTTAGTTCCAAAGCAGAAAGGGGACATTGTACTAGCTGTTGGCGTCACCGACAGGATTTGTGAGGCAAACCTTTAAGCTGTTCTTGAGGATCTTTCTGTTACCAGATGTAGCCTAGAAGGACCTTACCTACTTGAAATCCAGCTGATCTGGAAACAAAAATGTCAACTTTACCAACAGAACGCTCTGTGCAGGGACGTAAGACTTTCCCCCCACCCTTTCTTTTAATTTAGGAAAGTTAAATTCCCTCTAATGAAATGAAAGGCCCCATTACATGGAAGGCAGGCATGACGGAAGGACTCAGTCTCACAGTCGACACTGGCCCACTGTGTTGGCAGCAAAGCTAATGTATTGAAATTGCAATTTAGCTGCCACTAAAAATAGGTAGCCCTGACCTTTGTGCTCTATCTCAAAATTCAGTCCTAGTTTGGACTTACACCATTTTTAGCATATTGAAATGAGTACTCAAAAAAGCAGGTGGTGGTGGTCGGGAAGTGGAGCATACCCTGCAATTTTAAACAGCGACTTTTTCACAGAAATTATTTACATACCAGCATTGTGATGCGCATCTTCAAGCTGGGTGATCTGTGCACATAAGTAGCATCTTTTAGAGAGGAAAACTTCACAAGTGCCAAAACACTGTTTTTGTATTAATAGTGCACAGACAAATGTTCCTAGCTACATGTTCCAACTATGTAGAAATTATGCGCGCGTATGTATACAGATAGGTGAGGTGCTAGCCACCAGGGTGGAACGTGGGAGCTGCTTAATAAAAAGATTCAAAAAAACATATTTAGTGAAAAATCTCACTACCATAGAACAAATTCTTTCTACAGCCGCAAACCAGACTGTTTGTTCAGTTTTCAGCCACTAACCTAGCACAAGACTTCTGCTTCACAGAGAATGGGACACCTGCCCACAATGCATTTCCCACTTGCTTTTCAGTATTGACAATAAACAGTGTAACTCTGAGCATATGTATTTCATAGTCTATAAAAAATACTGCAATCCTGTAGCATTCAACATTTCACGTAGCTATAGCAACATCAGATCATGAATGAAATAAGTTTTGAGTTAAAAGATGCTTCTGCTAGCCTAGCAGTATGGGAGACAGGCAGGATTGTTACTGGCAGTATAGGAGCTAGCTGTGACATTGCAAAATAGTTGTTCAGGGAACTGTCATCTTTTCAACCTCTTTCTTTGAGGTTCTTACTCTTCGGTGTTGGGTTTAAGGACAGTTACTTGAGAGTGTGCTTCCGACATGAGCTTTTCATAACTTCACTCCAGACCTCCCCTAAATGAAATGCAGAACTACTTTTGCCTTAGTGAAATGAGTAAAATTTAGACATCTTAGCCCATTTCTAGGAGATTCTCAGTTGATTAGCTGTCTGCTAGTTTTAACACATTTCTAATGTTCTCATAGTGTAGTGTATGTCAGTCCTTAGTGCTAGGGAAGTTTTGTCACGGGGTTGAATGAAGACGAAATAAGGACAGGGATGCCTATTAAAATTGCCTTCCTTAGAAATGGAAGGTAACTTTACTGTGTAGGTGTGGTTTCTTTCCTACAAGCATAGTTTTATTCTTTCCCTAGGGAAGGAATAAAGGCAGATGCTTTTATCTTCTAGCAGAAATATTGATTGGCATTAATACAGGTGAAAAGAGAACTCTGAGGGAAGCTTATTCAATTAACGCTGTGAAATACTACGCAAGGCTGATTAGCCATGAAGACTGGTATCACTTGTAACAATCACTTGCAACTATTAAAAACTGTTTAGAGACTCTATGTTTCTGGGAAATAAGTATTATAAAATATTTTTATCACGTAGAATTGATAACCAAAAAATGCTTGAATTAATTTATTTGTAGCATTTCTCACTGATGCTCCCTCATGGCAAGTTCTGCCTGCACAAGGCTCCGTGCCAAACCCTTGTGGTGTAGGACTGATTTTATACATGAGTAGTCCGAATATCTTCACAAAGCATCCAGGGCCTGGCATTTCCAGCTGTCCCCATCAAGGTAAAGTGAATTTTCCATTCACAGTCACAAGAAAATGGAAGGATTTTAATCCAGATATCCTTACCCTTATGTATGGGTTTGGTACAGAGCCAAATGCAAACTGCCAAGGAAGTTGGTCCCAATCCTCGTTTTAAAAAAAACCTGAAACCAAACCCCGCTTCCTTTCGGAAAGGCTTTCCTCCTTTGTGTCCAGATAGCCAGCCTTAGTGCAAAGCACATGCCAGCTTACTACTGGGAACCTGGGCTTAATGCAGTAAATGGCCATTACCCTGAAGTGATATTCATCAGACATAGGAAAGACGGCTGCTTGGGATAGGCATCCTTCCACTGGGGCCTGCCCTTGTGCTATCCTGGCACAAACCGTAACAGTGTAGTACTTAGAATTAGCTTCAACAGGCAACACATTTGGTTTCAACTGTAGCATTAATTACATAAGATATATTATCTCTGGAAAAATGTTTACTGATTTTCAATACACACTTCACTTATCAAGAAAATGTCAGCATAGTTACTCTCTCGTTCTTGTGATCAGTCCTGTGTATGCAAGGTCCAGCCTTTCAGACCTCTTCCTACTGAGCAGAGCCCTAAACCCTGAGTTAAGCTTTTCTCCTTGTGCTTGTCTAGTGCTTAAAAACAGGAATCATCTAATACAGCACACACAGAGCTGCTGCAGGTAGTCAGCAGTAAGATTCAGCTAAAAGGGGTGTTAGTCAACTTGCCCGTTCATTGACTCATGCATCCTACTTTAGCTTACAGGAAAAATATGTAATTAGAACATTTTTCTATTACAGGGGCAGTAGCTGTCTCCTGGAATTGATGCTCAAGTTTCTTGCTAGATCTAGCCCTCACTTCCCTGTAATGAGTCTTTTAAAATTTTGTCTGCAAAGCAATGAATAGAGATAACATCATGTGACATTAGATGTTCTTGATTTTGCCAACAGCAGCCTGACTGAAAATGACTTAATAATGAAAAAACTTTGACTCACTAGTTTGTGAATGGCTGTGTTTAAGAATGTAACCCCTCTTAACTTCTTCACACCATGGTACAGTATAATTCACTCAGCCTAAGAGGAGGATAATGACAGCTTTATACAGGATCTCACATCACACCTCCAAGTTTTCTTCTTATCTCAAAGGTTGCACCGCACATTAAAGCAATAGTCTGTATTAATCTAACCTCTGACATTTGGGCCATATTAATCCACCAATGCAGGTTTATGTATCTCACACCTCAGACCCTATCGAGAAATTTGGCAGTGGCAGTTTGATAAGGACACCATACCTTACTGAACTTGTTCTAAAAACAACAACAGCAAAACACTCCTCTGGTTGCACTTTTTAATGACCTTGCTCATTTGTGCTCACTCTTCTTCAGCTATTGCCCATATGGGTAGTCCATGCTTCTGAGGCATCAGAAACGCTCTAAGGAAGAAGCACTGAAAATTCCATTTTTTGTGTAAAAATACTAGCACCCAGGGGGGAAAAATCTGTGGAAAGTCTATAGACAGAAACTTGAAATGTTCATTTTTAGATGGTAACATAATTGTTAAAAACAGGGTTATGATTTAATGAGACTGATCACATTTTTTTTTTGTTTCTGTACTGGACTAATTAACAAACCAATTTTCATTACCAGCTACTTTACAGTGAAAATTCTACCAGAGGGATGTTTCTGGTATTGCAACAGCTTAAGCAACCACTACAGTACATTCAGATTCTTTTTTTATTCATGTGGTACAGATAGTGAAATAACAGTCCGCAAATTGTGTATTATCCCAGCTTCCCAAGCTGGGATCTGTACTGGAATATGTATTTCAAAAGAAGGAGAAAATAACCAAATTCTCAAGTTAAACTTAGTTTGTTTCAAGAAAGCTGGGACTATTCTAAGGAGTTCTGCAAGTGCATCATCTTAATTCTGTGACAGACTGGTTCAGACAGGCAGCGTTTACTGCTGTAATGTTTATATGCCTTTTCAAAAAATAATAAAAATAACTAAAATGATACTTTCAGAAAATCTTAAAAGCCTGCAGATAGGGTTTCTGTCTTCTAATTTCATCCTTAAACAAACTCTCATTCATTATGTTGAAAACTTTTTGATTACCATATGTTGATTAAACAATGATGGTAACTATTGTAATTGAAGTACAGACAAAAGTCAAGTCAGCTGTTTTATTAAATACATAATTCTAAAAACCTTTAGAGAGGTTGGATAATGAATGCACTGAGAGCACTTGACTGCACAACTTAAGAAACAAATGATAGCTCCGCTTCAAAACTGCACGACAGGTTCTTGAGAGATTCCTTTTCACGCTTGTCCAGTGATATTTTTAGGAACTACAGCTTACAAAAGAGCCAGTGCTTTATTGCAGTCACATTTCAAGGCAGCTCTGGCTAGCTTTACATTCTTTTTATCTCCTTTCCTTTTTTTCTCTCATTATCTTCTTGCTTTCTTCCCTTCTCCTCTTAGTTACAGGATTCCGTGGATCATAGATCTCAAAAGTGTCTTCATCCTGCATGCTTGCATCTTTCACCTTCCTGCGTCTATCTTCAAACTGCAGGACATGCGACATCCTACAAAAAAAACAACATAGCTCAAACACAGTGAAAGAATGGAAAGTTATTACTTGTGCAATATGCATGGCAAGATTTTAGCACCGTGACTTATTTTTGTGCATAGCAAAAAATATCCAAGGTTTTCTGTTTTATTGTTTGTTTGATTGTTTTGTTGTTGTTGTTGTTTTTGTTTATGTGTTTTTTTCTTTCTTAGTAGACCCTAATATTATAAGGTAACCACTTTTGTGATGACCCATTTTGAAAGACACAGCTCGAGTTTGGTCTGCTGGATTTTATTTCACATACTGAACCCTCTTGTCTTGTCTTTTTCTATGTAACGTATTTTCCCAAATGTACTGAATAATTTTCACAGGAACAGGGAGGGTTTCTCAAGTTTTCCTATTAGTCACTTTGGACTGCCTTTCATCATTAGGGTTCTACAAAAGGGGGGAAGAGCTTGCATGGAAAATGCTTGAAGTAGGTACACAGAAGAACAAAAAGGGAATGCTTCACGCCCTGCTGCTCCACCTTAACTTGGTTCAGATCATGCTTTTTAATTCTTTGAATACCAGAGTAAACTAATGGTTCATTCAATCCAATGTTTTTTCTACTGTTGATTACAAATTGTCCCCCCATTTGATATTTCCCCATTTCAGCAAATTCCCAGTGATCTGAAAACATCACCATTACAAGCTCGAGAAGTGGGTCCATGTGGTTCAACAAGGACAAGTGCAAGGTCCTGCACCTGGGTCAGGGCAACCCCCGGTATCAGTACAGGCTGCAGGATGAAGGGATTGAGAGTAGCCCTGTGGAGAGGGACTTGGGGGTACTGGAGGATGACAAGCTGGACATGAGCCGGCAATGTGCGCTCACAGCCCAGAAAGCCAACCGCCTCCTGGGCTGCATCAAAAGCAGCGTGGCCAGCAGGTCGAGGGAGGGGATTCTGCCCCTCCACTCTGCTCTGGTGAGACCCCACCTGGAGTGCTGCGTCCTGCTCTGGGGTCCTCTGCACAGGAAGGACATGGACCTGTTGGAGCGGGTCCAGAGGAGGGCCTTGGAGATTATCAGAGGGCTGGAGCACCTCCGCTATGAGGAAAGGCTGAGGGAGTTGGGGTTGTTCAGCCTGCAGAAGAGAAGGCAGCGGGGAGATCTTACTGCAGCCTTTCCATACTTAAAAGGGGCTTATAAGAAAGACGAGGACAGACTTTTCAGTATGGCCTGTTGCAACAGGACAAGGGGTAATGGTTTTAAACTAAAAGAGGGTAGATTCAGACTAGATATAAGGAAGACATTTTTTACAGTGAGGGTGGTGAAGCACTGGAACAGGTTGCCCAGAGAGGTGGTAGATACCCCATTCTTGGAAACATTCAGGGTCAGGTGGGACAGGACTCTGAGCAACCTGTTCCATTTGAAGATGTCCCCGCCCATTGCAGGGGGCTGGGCTAGATGACCTTTAAAGGTCTCTTCCAACCCAAGCCATTCTATGATTCTATGATAACCTGGAGTGAAAAGTAGTTTGTTAGTTGTAGTCAGTGGCATGAAAGCCTGGAGCTTATCAACTATGGCCCTATTAGCAGGTGCCACTGAGATGAGGATTAATACAGAAGCTGCCAGAAAACTACGAGACTATGAGTTTTAGCTTGGATAAACAAAATCTTAAATGAAACGATAAATTATTTACTCTACTTAAAGAGAGGTGGGAGGAAAAAACAAGAAAACCAAACCAAACATGTTTACAAGTTGACCAATTGTAAACCTATTGATTGCTACTTATGAACCAGGAGAGCAAGTATAAAGGTCATATGTTCAATTAAAAACAGAACAAAACAAAACAAAATTAAAAGATTTTTCAGTGCAAACAAACATGCCTACGCAAAAACCCTACTTGCGTTTGGATTCTGTATTAAGCAATTGCAAAAACGTCTTTGACTTCGATGGGACAACTTAAGAACTATACTGAACTGAATCTAAGCAGATCAATCTTTATAGCATTAGATGTCTTTGTCTACAGTCTTTGTAACAGAAAACCCAGGAAAAACAAGCCAGTATTAAAATTAAACTTTTGTGGCCAATGAAATACTGCTTTATCAGTCTCCTGCAACATGTAAGAGGTCCTGAATTAAACATATTTTTCAGAGAGCTCTAGTGCAAATCTCCATACATAAAGAAAGGTTGGGAGGGAGTACCAGCTCAGTTACTGTAAATTACAATATAGTACTATTAAAGAAACCAGACAAAACTCAAAGCTATAGACTATATGGGATCTGTTTGAATGCTTTAGAAAGAACCTTAAAAAAAAAAATTGAGACTTTTCATCACAATTGATTCTTGACATGTGGGTTTCATAAATCTCGTATTGTACAGCATTCTCAGCACGCCTGCATATTACCTTGTCCTATGGAAATACTGAAGAGTTGTTTCCAGTGTATAAAACTTCAGTAGTTTATAACCCTGTACACACAACTAACACCAAAACTTACTTTTTTTTAGTCATATCTACAATTCAGACTAACATAATGTACCATCAGAATGACTCATGATTGCATATTTGTAGTTTAATTATAAAAACATTGTCTCACAGTGGAGGGACTGAAGTAATTTATTTTAGTTAACATGCTTTCTGCATTTGTCATATTCTTCTCAACTTATTAAAGATGAGCATTTGAATATTTTTTTAAGAACACATACCAAATCACACTATCCTAGTCTGAATTAAAATATAGGCCTAAAAAGATGGAGTCATCCCTTGGTGAGTGGATTTAAAGTGTGTTATATAAGTGTACGTAGAAGTGTAGTCACACTTAGCCATTTCATCAACTCACGTTTTCAAAGAACGTCACAGCACACTTGCAGGATACAACTAATGGGAATTAAAAATAAATACATCTCTGATTCTTGGGTCAGGTCAAACTGTGTCCCAGGTAGTTTGCAAATTAGATGCAGTAGATTCAGACTAAGCTATGTTTACTTCTCTCCAAGAGCTGAAAGAAGTCATAGTCTCTGACTCTTATTTATAACTTTCCACGGAGGTGTTCCCGGCTGTGATTAAAAATAAGCCAATATTAAGAAACTTTTTGATATTCCCAGAATCAATTTCAGATGTACCATCTCATAGGTAAAGCAAAATAAACATAGACTGTGGTGGAGATTTTAAAAAAATATTTTCCTGATGTGAACTTCAGCTTATTTTTTGCAAGTCACACATCTTCCGAGGTAGACCTGTTTTGTATCTATGTAAATGGTAAATCACACTTAATACTATTTTCCAAAACCAATTCAAATTGTTTTCTTTTTTTAGGAATATGGTAAGTATTTAATAATTATTTCTATATGATTTATTTGAATTTACAGTAATCTTACTCAAGCTCCTCCAACAAAAGTTTGCACTTGCATAATTTTCCAAGGGCGGAGTTAGGGCTGCGATTCCACAAATACAGGTTGCATGAGACTTTTCCTTGTTCGGTTTGTAACTCTCTACCCTTCCACACTGGGTTCCAGGGGGAGCTGGCTGCCCAGTCATGCTTCTGTAGTCACTGTGCTGAAAGCTCTAACTTCAGCTCTTCATTTCTGGTCTTCAGGAACCTACTAACTTGTGCTTATCACTGCTTGTTGACAGTTCATTTTAAGCAAGTGAGATATATAACTTTAAAACACACTTTTTCTTCAAAATTTAAAGGATGAAAGGTTGTCAGTTCTCCTATGCAAAACTCGAAAGAAAAAAAAAAGTTTTACAGCTTAGTTTTTTTTGCTCAAAACTAGTTTTAATAAAATAGCTTGCCAAACTGATAATTCTGGGTTTAAAGTATCTAGGTGTGCAAATTGTTGACTTTCTTCAGAAAAAGTAACCACAAAATTATTTTCTTAACCTCTTTTATTAAGATAGTGCTGCAAATCAGAACCAGCTATCTCAGCACGGATTTATTGCTGGAGAGGGTTGATTGTTACCCCGGAGAGATGACAGCATCCTAAACTTTCACCGTTGTCCTATCCCATGTAATGGGGGAGCAGCTGTTCTGCTGTACTGCACTTCTTTCCTTCAGTGTTACTAAAGGATATTCAGTACTTGGCTCTCTTCTGTATTCCAAAAATTAAATGTCTTGAAACATTAGAATGAAATACCTGAATTCATTTAAGGTGGTTTCAGAGATTGCACAGGTTTTCAAAAATATGTGGATACTCTCCTGGCCTAGTAATATTCTCAGATAATGATTTTTGCAACAGTCAGCAAACAAGACTTCACAGTTACTAGCAGAGTAGCTCCTATATGTCCTTAAGCTGTGGTAACTAATACATTACCTTGGTGATCAGTTCGATTACTTTCTAGGAGGTAACAAGTGGGAGAATGTTGGCTGCAACTGAAGCTAAAAAAGAAACTTCAGCACACCAGAAACCATTCAAGAACTATTACAGTACGATTAAACTGTGTGTCCAATAGTCTAGCATAGGCAACACCGTATTGGCCAACTGTGCATCAAAGAATGAACCCCACCTACACAGTGCTCTCCATGCAGACTCAACCAGTTTATTCAGGAGACAGATCATGTTCTCTTGAACTACTCTAGTGAGACGGTACTTGTAAGAAAAGATATGATATACAGTAATCCCTCTGATTTTGAGATGCGTGAGCCATGCTTGGATCTGAACCATAGCCAGCTGCTGACAGGTGGCAGTCATGTTAACTGTAGCATAAACAGAACTCTGGTATCACAACAGCTCTGGCCTTTCCAGAACCGCCCTTTGGGACAAACCGAAGTGGCAGTCAGTGAACTGAATCATTCTGAATCTCAGCAAGAGCAAAGAAGCACTATGCTTTTGCACTAGTGATGAAGCTCGGATCTCCAGGTACAAATGCACTGCATGCATCAGTGATTTTTATACTAACTGAATGAAAGTGCAACGCTGCATTGCTTAATTCCACAGTTGATGATCTAACTGACACAGCTGTTGGCTGTTCCCAGCTCACCTGCTGCCCATTCAACCTTCCTTGTACAAGTGTCTCCACACAGCATGCCCTCTGGTGCCTCTGCCACTTCAGTGGAGCACCTGGGACATTATCTTGCACTCATCTATGTCAGCATTTTAAACAGCTGAGCTTTGCAGTAAATCATCAACAGATGTGGACAAAAGTTGTATTCTGCCAACTCTGTTGTGAGGGTAGTAGCTTTTGGCAGAGAAGCAGTAACTTCTTAAGCAGTTTTAGCTAGGATTCATTTGGAGGTGCTTGCATAAAATATGGCAGCTTATGATATATCCTTTGTTTCTGCAATCAGTAGGCAACAAGAAAAAGTAACATGCAGCTTTTCACTTCCCAGATGCAGAACAGTATGTTACTAAAAATGCACTACTTACAGACAGTACATCTAAACCAGTGCTCAGAACATGGGCAAAAATCACACACTGCTTCTAAATGCAGATTAAATTAATTAAGCTGCTAATCACATTGCTATAAAACTTACAATATCAGCATTTTGCAAATTATTGCTACATTTCATGCAAGTTATTGGTTCTCTCCATCATGATGCTTAAAATGAACAAAAGCAGGAGTAAGTATCTGCGTCAAGAAATTCAGTGCTGCTTCCTGCATTGTACAGGCTGTCTGAAAAAAGAGAGACCAATATAGACCATAACTATTAGTATTACCATTCGTTTCAGAGTTCAATATTGCTTACAAGTAACATGCTGCCTTCTTGTCTCACCAATGAACCATATATTTAAAAGAAAAATAATGAGAGGTACTCAAGCACTACTGTTGTCCTTAAATTATATTCTGCCACTAACATTTTCCTTCAAATATTGTAAATGTGTATGTTAAACTGTAAGCATTAAAGTAGGAAACATTATAACACTTTCCTCCCATCACTCTCATGATACATAGGAGTGGATAGAAATGTAGCTCATGTGAACAGAGGAGAAAACAGATGAGTGAATCCACAGATCAAAGCAAATGAGCTCTCTCCCCAAAGGAAAAAAAAAAAAATTTGGCTGTTCTGGAAGAATGAACTCACTGGCACTCTTTTCACTTCCAGCAGAGTAGCGGGTGGCACAGGAAGAAGAGAGACAGTTGAGAAACACTGAGAGACAGTTGAGAGACCAAAAAGAAAAATAAATTGAGGAAGGTAAAGAGTAAAAAAAGGATAGGAATGAGAAACAAAAACAGAGAAAGAGAGACTGACCAAAATGTAAATAAAATGAAGAAAAATGTCAAATGACAATTGAAAACAAGCAAAAATTTTGAATTGAGGCAAGAGAACAAGAGTACAAACAAGACAAAAAGAATGTCAAAACCATAAAAAAAATGGGAAGTGTGAAGGAGGAAATACTTCAATAACAACTAATCTTGTTCCCACCTTTCTTCAGAATTGAGATGCTACAATGAAAACAAGCCTCTTGGCTCAGGCTGCTGTCACCATTCCTTGCATAAGACTGTCCCAGAGCTTTACAAATAATTTTGTAAACACAATGCAGCAGGAGAGAGGAAATATGTTTATGTCTTTAATGAAACCTGCAACCATCACTAAGTGCTTTGTGCAACACAACTCTTGCAGGCAAGTTCCCTAGTTTCTGTCTGCCCTATCTCACTATCCAGCTTTGTTTTTCTTTTCATGTAAGAGATAACCCATCATCCCTCTTTTCATGCAAAGGAGTCCTGTAATCCAAGTTTCTCTCTTACAGATCATGAAAAGAAAAATAATTTTTTCCAAGTACTTGAAGGAGGTTCTGATTCTTATAGCGATGAAGGTTGATAGCATAAGTACTGCTACAGACACAGTCTCAAACCTGAATTCATCTCTTTAATTCTCACTGTTTCACACAGCCACTGCTATCACAAAAAACATGTGTACAGGAAACAAGCTTCCTTGAGTATGTTTTGTCTCATTTCCTCATGGTATCGGAGCTGTGCTAAATTACCTATGAAAGCCCATACTCTTCTGTAGCACTTGGTATTTAAACCTTCCACTGTATCACACACTGTTCCTGTTTGAGCCTAGTTTGCCAAACCAGGTTTGATTTCACTTTAACAAAGTTTATAATGCCTCCTAGAAATAATCTGTGGGCATAGGTTTCTGCTGTGATTGTTACTGCTAAGAGATTTCACTGTTTCTTGCTTCACTTCTTGTGTCCACTGTTCCACATTCCTTTGTTCGTCTTTCCCCATCTCCTTTCCTAATGATCTGACCACTTGTCCCTCCAATTTTTTGTGCTTTCATAAAACCTTATATTTTTCAAATTTATTAACTTGCTATTTAAAAAGAGAAATAAGATTTGCTATTCAGGTCTAGCCAAATTAAAATAATTCGTTGTTCCATAGGAGTTTCTAATATTAAAAAAATGCTTAGAAGAGTACTGAGAAAATTGCTATAGATACAGATATTTGCCATATTGCAGTCAACTTCACAGGTTAAGTATTTAATTCTACATTAAAATAATAGTGTTTCAATCCATATTAGTGAATATGGTACAGAGCACAGATTTTAGACTGAAATTTAAGATTTCACTATTGCTATAAATACCCCCACCCCAGCACTCTCCTGAGGGTAATTTCATTTCTGCAAGACCCGAAAGTGTTATTTTCTAGCTTTCAGATGAATGGAGTACTATTAGCCTACAATATTTCAGCATTCGGATGTTAACAATGGAGGTAACGTATTATTGCTGCTCTTGCACAGAGCAAAAGTCTGTACCACCTTCCTTCCGTCAAATTCTAAGCAAGCAAAACTGATAAAAATATGCTTTAAAAATATTATACAAAGTCAGACTGTACACTTCTGTTAACTTGGACTAGCCCTTTGAAACTGTATTACAAGTACTGGAGGATGAAGACATGGGTTTAACCTCTTCAGAATAACCAGCAAGTTGTGGGTCCTCCATAGGCCAAAGAATGAATTGTTTATATTTTCTCTTGGTGTAGGCCTACAGCATAAAATGATCAGAACAGAACTTTTGCAGGTATTTCTAATATAATACTTTTTTGAGATATTCTATTTGAATGGAGATTTGAAAGAAGATTTAGTTGTAAGTAACCTTCTAAGAGAAAGGGAAAATCAACTACAAAAAAGCTCATCCGATTCAAAAGATAATCAAAGCACTGGGGGAAAAATGTGATTAGTTCTCATAGTATCAGAATTAGAAATATGTAAAACTGTGATGACTTAAGATTTTAAGCAATAAATATTTTTCTATAAAAAATTCAGTTATCCTATTTTTATATTGCATCTGTTTGGTAACAATTACTATATCGTACATTTACACTATATCCTTGTCCCTTTCATAAAAATATTTAAGTAGTTTGATGAAAGAAGCTGGGTGCTTTAAATAGATAACTGCTCCTGGTAGAGTGGATTGGTATGGAAGACTATAATGCAAATTCCAGATGTTGTTCCAGACAGTGTACCAGTGTAGAAAAACTTTACACAGCATTTACTGTAAGGACATGGGAACCGCCATACCGGAATAGACCAATGATCCATCCAGTCTAGCATCCTGTCTCTGGGAATAGCTTGTACAATACCTGATACTCTAAAAGTCAGCAAATAGTCTCCCCAAGTTAACACAAACAGTCAGGCAGTATAGTATCACCAGAGCACAGAGTTGGAGTGAAGGAAAGGAGAGGAGAGCATTTCTAGCACAAAAATACTCAGATTTTCACAACATTCTCTGGACGCCCTCCCTTCTCTTTTGTCCCTCCCTCTCCCCATTCTGAATATGTCCAAATCGTTACTGTTCAAACATGTCATTGAATGAGATGAAGTTGGGGTGCTTGAAAAGGTGTGTAAATATGCAGGAAGCTTAAGCTAGGCTATTAAAGATTTAGAAGATTATTTCTTCATTCTTCTCTAGGTTTGCTGGCAATAAATAAAATGCAAGATTTCCAGACAGTAAATGTAATACTAGATATCCCCTGAGTAAAGCATGGATCATCTCTGAATTTAAGTCAAACAGGAGTCGATTCCAGGCCCAGATGCCTAGTCCAAATAAACTTAGACATGTAGGAATTAACAAAAAATAAACAAACAAAAAACCCACCCCAAATGCTCTGAGTTTCTCAAGCATGCCGAACAGCTAGAAGCAATAAATACACAACTTCAGCAGAAGAACAGTTCGTTAATACAGAATTACTGACTGAAGCAGTGGGCTAGAAGCTAGCATTTACATATCAAGGTTTGACCACATTCTAGCAGTAGAGGGGTGAAGGTGGAGAGAAAACTGGAGGGAAAATAAAAAAAATTACAGCAGAAGGTTTTTTTTTCCCTTTCTCTCTTCCTTTAAATGTTAGTGGTGATACTAAAACCCAAACAAACACTTATTTTTTGCCAAACAGAAAAGAAACCCCTCTTTCCAATGTGTTTCTAATACAGACCTCTGGCATTCATTTATCCTTTGTAACAATCAAGTAAGTCTTTTGTCAACTTTTTTAAAATGTAGTTGAGTAAATCAATGGCCTTAGCAGGAGAGACCTAATACAGAGCCAGTTTTTCCAGACTAGTGGAGGAACGTTGGCTCAAGTCTGGGTGGGAGGAGGGGAGCAAACATGGCTTTAATCCATCTTTGTGCCTCACTGGCATAAATTACAGCAGCACTTTTTCTTTCATTCCCCAAGCTAGCATCGGCATGTGAAAAAAGACTGCTGCGTAGTTTTCAGGAGCTTACTGTGTTTGTCACAGTTAAGCTTCTGCAACTCAGTCTGCAGAGACTGGTGCTAAGCTTGAGGAAGCCATATTTCATAATCCTCAGTCTGAGGTATTATAGCAAAGAAAGGAACTGTATTTTAGAAAATGTGTATAAAGGTAGGTTTATGAAAGAAATATAACCAATATTTTTAGGTGTTTATCCAGAAGAATTTCACTATGCAAAATTTAACAGTAGATGCTGTATTAAATAGGAAATCCTGGAATAAAATGTGGAAGACATTATCAAATTTACATGGAGTAGATACTAACAGTGTGCATCGTGATTTAGTTCTTAATATAAATTAAATCTTGCAATAGAAAAAGAGTCTAGCTAATTTCAACTTACCTGATTCTGAAATTGCTATTTCAATTAAAAAAAACCCAATCCCAAACCAATTCTAGCCTACTCTCTATAACACACATTGGAAAAGCGGTGCCTTGATACTTTTTTTTAGACCCAAATCTTTCTCTCTCAGCCACAAAGCCTTTTACTGGGAGAATACAAAATAAATGAACTACTCTGTGTTCCCATTCCTAACTGCACCAGATTTCTCACTGAAACCAATGCTAAATATTCTGAGAGAAGTTTTCCTTGTATTAACAACAAAAACATTTTTTTTTGAGAAGATAAAGGACGTAACTATTGACGCTGGATAGCGAATACCTTCATTGAATATACAAATTTATTTTTTGTTTGTTCTGGAGTAAAATATAATTGTCTCTACAACCTGGATAAAAAAAACTACACAGTCAAATTGCAATGAATGTCCTGGCAGAAAGGGCTTAGCATTAGCACCCAATGTTGTCAAAGTATTTAACTGGCTTCAATGGTAGTTTTGCAAAATTCAGAACTGGGAACAGATTACAGAATTTGACATATATAAACCAGGCTGCACTTTAAATGGTTAGCACTGAACTTCAGTGAGGTTTTTGTCCACAGAAGCAATAAATTAATAAAAACAGACTCATTCCCTTTATTTTTTGCTATAATCAGGTGATCAGATCTATGCAAAGCATCACTGTGCAAATCAAAATAATATTTTGTGTACAAGAAGAAGATATCTTTAAAAGCCTTCTAAGAGCCACAAGATTTTAAACAGTCTATTTAAGTGAACAGTGCCATTAAATTCCCTCTTGAACTGTTATTAATCCTCGCTATCTTACATGAGCTTTGTCATGAGTAACTAAGATGACAATAGTCATTGCAACATTAGTAATTACACAACATGCACATGAAACAATTTATTAAGCAAGATCTGAAATGCCTTTTTGTTTGAGATGGAAGACCTTTACTCTCACATAATTTTCACAACAACTTTTTGACTGTAAGTTGAAAGGTATTTTCAGGCATTGACTTATTCACTTTGATTTAAAAAAATGCCTATTTTTCCTATCCCTCAAATTAACCAACATTTAGAATAGCTCAGACTCAACAAAGGTAACTAACCATAAGAATTTTAAACTGAAAAAACATGTGAAAAACTATTGCCTCATTCCAAATTCCCATTTTACTCATTCTTTCTTGTCCCACAGTATATCTGAAAGCCGAATGGATTTATGTTATTTCATATCAAAAGAAAGAGTAAGTTTCAGAGTCTAGACATCCTCCCAGAAATACTTAAGTGACTGTCTCATTTACATTTGTCGCTTAGTTACAGCTATGACAGTGTTCCACGGGGAAGGAAAAAGTTGATCTCTTTAAATTAAGAAGCTTTGTAGTTCACATCCAACACCTTACATTTCACCCAGGAAACACCACAGTAGTTCAGTTATGAAGCACTGGCATCATGTGCTATTAATTAAATGAACTATGTAGCATGCTGGCAGTCACAGTCGAAGTCTAAATGGCTGTAGATTGCATTACTGAGAGCAGACAGAGGCCAGTGATGAGATCTGAATCCAGAAGAAGAAATCCTAAACTTCTAGCTGGGTGCAGAATGAAGGAAAAATCACTGAGCTCCACTGTAACACAAACTAAAATCCACTGCAGGTCTACTTGCAGCCCTGACTTGTGAATTGATGGGATTAATAATAGACCAAACCCCTCTACTGAGGATGATACAAACTTTGGCTGCTTCCCTAGTGGCAACAATAGTTTAAATGCACTTCACGTAATCATGTTCACCTGGTAAGGGACAGCTTTCACATGTTAATATCCCAGTTTCTACACTGAATATTAAAGGTCCAGCAGGATGAACTGGGCATCCTCCATCAAATCCAAACTGAACAAGTAACAATAATGTAAACCCATACTTATTAGGACTCAGATTACCACCATGGAAAGAGTTTTCAAGAAAGAACAGAATATTGCCTTAATGCAATGTTCATATACCAATACCTCCTGGTGCTCTTCTAGTATTTGCTGCCTATTAGCTATTATGTACTTCAACTAAAAACCTAGTTTGTTTAGAAGTGAACGGCTGGGCATATCTTTAAAATCAATCCACACAAAAAAAAAATCACCATGATTTCCTAGCCTATGTGTCTTCCAGGCTTTATAGGGTACTGTAAACTTGATTGGTTCAGCGTGCAATCTATTTGTTTTTTTAGTGGTGTGGAGTGCTTCTCCTTTTGAATTTTGGGTTACTTGATCAGGACAATTAAGCTTTAAATTCAAGAATGGTACCGGAGTTGGTTTGTAAACCTTCTTGTGCATTCTATCTGTGAAAATGCACAAACAATGGGGACCCTTCACAACAATATGGTAAGTTGACTTGGCAACGAGGTGAGCTTTAAAGAAGGAAAATGGTGGGTTCTTTTCTGCAGAAAATTCCACCAGCTCAAAAATTGTCAGGATTGTAAAATTTCTCATAGGAATAGAAATACTTCAGTATGTCAATAAATCTAGCAGTTTCAGGAAGCCTCTGCTTGTTTTTAAAGATCAGAGAGAGAAGAGTGTAAGATAGTCCAGAACTTTGGTTAAGGATATGACAGGTGGATTTTCATAGCAGAGAATCTGTTCCACAGAGACCAGTATTCCATCTGGAAAAGTGTAGATATATATTTCTTACATTTCATAAGGATGTAAGATTGGTAAAAATTCAGCTGGAGAGCCCTATTTTTAGGAGTAGACAGCCATAGTTTAATGTCAAAGTGAAAAGATTAATGTGGTAGGGTTAGTTAGTTCACTTCCACTTATGACTTTACTGGAGAAGAATATAATTACAGAACGTACATATAATACGAAGTTTTGTAAAGAAGACGTTTGAAAGTTTTGGAGTACTTAGAATTTATGTGATTTTGGCAAACAGGAGTAGTAGTATGAAAAATAGGATACAATTCAGAAAGTGCAATGGCTGAATTTCAATAAGAGCAATCAACAGCATGGGTACAGGACAGAGCTAGGTTAGGCAACTGTTCAGTAGGAAAAGATTTGTGGCTTAGAAGGGATTGGAAACCAGGCATGAAAGAAGCAATGACAAATAAAGTAATCCTTCCACTCAACGCTGACAAAGACTTAGCTGAGTGTTGTATCTAGTCTCAGATTTCACACTTTGAAAGAGATGAACCACTCAGCATGCCCAGAATTACTTGATGGGAGGGTGTTTCAGAGTACTAATTATCACTCTTATCCTATTTGAAGAGGAATATTTTGCACAGATTAACTAAAGCAATCAATCTTGAATATACTTGATTGCATCTTATTTTTTTTCTCCCATAGCTGGATTCTCTCTATGGAAAATATTTTGTTGTGTTCACAGGATCTGCATCATCAGTTTCATTATCTGCAGTTGTCATAACACTTTCTGGACTGAAATTTGGCATCTACTATAGCTGTAACTATTTCATATTACAATCAGATCCCTGAAGCAGCGCTACAACCTGACTGGGTGTCACATGCATGCAACTATATGTATACAGCAGTCCAAGTCCTAAAGAAGATGAGGAGCAGCAGTGTTCTGTATAAAGTGTAGCTGTGCAGTGTTTTCACTTTCAAATTCAGGCCTATCCAGTAATCCAGATGGGAAGTAGCAAGTAGGTTAATTATTCCAGCTGGGTCTTCTGCTGTGACATATTTGGTTTTCATACTATTAGCAGATGATATCTCACTGCTGCTGTGACGGATGTTACCTACATTTTGGGGAAAAGTCTTCTTGGGTAACACTTTAAGCCCAGAATGAGCAGCTGAGTTCTACCAGATCATCTCTACCTACCTCTGCTGCACTCTGTACAACCTTTGTGAAAGAGAAGAATGAAGTCATGCATCTGACTCTTTCTTATTTGGACTGTAAGCAAATAAAGAATAACTAATGATCAAATAGTACTGAAGATACCTGAGAAATCATTAAAAGAAAAGCATAAGCAATAGTTCTCAATATAGAACTATAGGGACAATAATGCTTGTGCCTGGAAGAACTAGGATCAAGCACGTCTTCCTGAGGTACCCAGATGCTGTAAAAATGTGTCTGTCCACTTGTTTGCAGACATTTTTATTGTTATGAGAACCCATTCTGGCAGTACATACCATGTTTATTTTGATACTTTTGAATTCTGTAGGGGAAATTGGATTTTGATTGCCGCAGACAGATACATATAATCGTTCTCACATAGAGACTCTCACTATTCGCAATAGAATGTCTCAGCAAAGATTCTGGTATTTCATGTTAAAACTTAGTATTATGCATTTCTTTCAGCTCTCTTCACAACACTTCCTCAGATGCCTTCTTAGACAGTAAAATCTGGTAATAATTATCAACCACCATACATACTGTTTACAATAGAGTCATATTTCTTCTTTTTTTCTTGCATAAAAAGTAGAATGCTGCTGAAAAGTGCCCAAACGTCTGCTATGCTCCATGCCAATACAGCAGCTCAGCCAAATATGCAGAGAGAAGTTTGCCAAATAAAAGAAAACATAACAAATTGGTAATGGTTTCTATCTTGACAGAAAATGAAAATTATACCTCAATGTGTGGCCACTCATGTGGACACATAAAAATGTCTGAGAGGCAATCATTTTACCTCAGATAACACACCCTGACAGTAGAGCAAAGCATACTGGCAGGCTTTCACTTCCCATAAAAACAGCAACCATGACCTACAAAATGGCCTGGAGGAATCACATAATTCGTGCACATCATACATGCATATGCCATACACTAATTGTATTTAATAAAATCAAGTAAAGTAGACCTATTGTCTTTTGAGGAGTAGACTTCAATTAAGAAAGAATTTTAAAATGTAAAGTCAATATAGTTATCTTAAATATTCCAATACAACAAAGACACTGAAAACACGAACTCTTATCGTAAAGTATGAAATTTAACTTTCCAAGTAATTCTAACAATCACTAATAGCTTTTAGAAGACTTCATTCCTTTGTTAATGTTGTATGTGTTTATAGTCAATTTGTGTAACAGGTACATTTACCTAGCTTCGAAGTAAATTCTTTGAAAATAGATTGTCTCATCTGTAAAGTTAACACGCACACTTACTGCACTGCAAAATTAATAATATGATGTTAATTATTACTCTATTATGTAGTTTTATATGATTCTAAGTCTTTGTTTTAGTGCAATTCTGAATGCAATATGATTTTCTGAACAAAAATACAACTTCATAACCTGAAATTGCAACACCGTTCAGTATGAATTACTTACAGAGAAAAGAATTATCGCCAATTAGATGTCAGTAGTTAGATAGGAATAGGAAAGATAGTGATTGGACTCTATAAAAGTCTTTAAAAGACTGGTTATATTACTGTGACAAGAAAATATCAGGCATGAAGACCAGTCCTTCAGGTTCATGGAAAGGCTGCATAACAGAGGTTTAGACTGGACATGGGAGGTTTAGACTGGACATGGGAGGTTTAGACTGGACATTAGGAAGCATTTCTTTACTGAGAGGGTGGTCAAGCACTGGAACAGGCTTCCTAGAGAGGTGGTTGATGCCTCCAGCCTGTCAGTGTCTAAAGGGCATTTGGACAATGTCCTTAGTAACATGCATTAACTTTTGGTCAGCCCTGAATTGGTCAAGCAGTTGCACTAGATTACCACTGTAGGTCCCTTCCAACTGAAATAGTCTATTCTATAATTCTTGGAGAACTTAGAAACACATTGGTAGCTCAGAAGGATTTCAAAATACCAGTGAAATCCAAGGACCTCAAAGTTTATGCTGCATGTTATCCCTCATCCTCAAAGAGCCTGAGATAGGAGAAGACATAATGAAGGAAGACTACGTGGTTTGAAGAAGCAACCAAATAGATGGTGACAAGAGAAAACTTAAAATAATAGCAAGTTCGTAATATGAGTTATCCTGAAAGGGGCAAGATTTAGGAAATTATTTTCTCTGTTGTTTCAGAAACAACAATCCAAAGCCAACATGTTTGTGCTTTGATTTATCTGTTAAAATAGCCAAAGAATATAAGCAAAGAAAGCAAGGCTGTATTTCCAGATAAAGGAATTAACATTAAAAGTAGAAAGAAAATGTACACTTCAGAAACCTAACTTGTACTTATGTTTTAAAATTCCATGTTCAGTTCTTCTTAGGTACATTAAATAAATAAATAGAAAGAGAGACAGACAGACAGAAGAGACAGAGAGGTTTTGGTTAAGTTCTAAAGCTATGACAAATGCTCGGTTCTTCCTTGGAAAAAAAAAAAAAAAAATTAAAGATGAAAGCAGACTACACTAATGCCCACAAAGGAACACTGAAAAAATAAATGCACTCATTACACACTACTCATGTAAAAATGTTGGTTTATAAACTGCAAGAATTCTACACTAAGTGCTATCCTACTAGTGTTAGTCTTTCTGCCATATGTGTGTCTGAAGTTTTCTGCAAATCCTAGAATTTTCCTTGTGAGGTTTCAGCTCAATTCAGTGAAAAGCAAGAAGGTGTGAAGGTAAAGTTGCAGAATCTGTGTAGCTTTCTCTTACTAAATTAAAATGTATGCAATGATTCATTATGTATATGATACAAACAAGAAAGGCAAAGTTATCTAAGAGCGATCTGAAATTTTAGTCTCATCAACATAACTGGTCTCATAATTTGCAATTCAGCTTACCTTTCATGACCTACAATTTTTTAATTGTTGTTTAATTTTTATGGAATGTATCCTCAAATAGTCTTAAGATATTCTGATTCAATATACAAAAAAATACACATTTTTATTATATAGCTTACTGTAACTTGATATGTAACTTACAGATAGTTGAAAAATTTCATTTCAACATGTCAGAAAAAAATGTGAGTTAAGATGTAAAAAACATTTTTCCTTCCATATATTATCTTCCCTCACCGTCTTTTTTTATGGTGTCTTTCCTCCTTCAGTATGCACATGTTTTTGATTTGTAGAATGACAGTAAAAATAACTAAGTTATTTAGACAGTTTGCATTTCCTACGAATGCTGTCTTCTCATCTGAGAAAAACAACTTCATTAACATGGTTATCTTACAGTTTTGCATGAGTCCTGTCAAAAAAGATGCAGGATACTTTAATCACATTTAGTTACATCATTTATTTTATATTTTAAAAAGGTGTCTAATGTACCTGTTTGTACATTTTAGTTTTTCTCCTTACAGTAATTCAGTTTTTTTCAGGTCTAGTTACTGGTGCTAGTTGGGAGATTACTGGGCAGGTAATCATATTGGTGTCCCTCTTCCAAGAAAGGAGCCTTTAGGAAGATCATAAATGTAAACCTGAAATATTTTCACTTAATAATTTTAAGTTATCTGAGATACAGAATATTGGTTGTCTTAAAACACTTGCCAAGAACATTTTTAAGTTTTCTATTTTAGTGGTGGTTTTGCTGTAGATGTGATGGCTTATGCATACAACTAAGGAAAAAATTGTAGGCAGACAGCCTATTTCATTAGACCAGCTATATTGCTCGCCTTATAAAAAAAGATGACCTGTCCTTACAAAACATTTTTGCTATTTTTTTTGCTTTTTTCCTAGTCATTTTATGCAGATATTTTTATTATAATCTAACAGCTTGCCGTCTAGGACTTCAGGGTCACACTTCAAATCATATTGATTTTTACCCCCTTCCCTACCTAAGGTGGGTTCTTTGGATGGAAGATGAACATGAGACAACACAGTACAAGTTGCTTCCTTGATTGGGAAGTGTTGAGGTCATAACTTCTGCAGTGCTTTATCAGTTCCAGTGGTACTCTGCTTCCTTGGGGTCACCCTGCACTTCAGATGAGCCTATCAGTCTTTAAAATACTTAACACCCCCAACACAGAGTTTTAGTAGGACTTAAAACTGCACAAAGCAAAATATCTTCTACACTCCCAGCTTGTTTTCCAGAGTGCTAAACCAGTACATATTAGCTGACTCCTGCTGCAGCAGCCGTCTTCACATTTGGTGTTTCTGCTACTCCTTAAATTCTTGCTTAACAGTGAGACTATGTTAGTGCAGTAGGATTTCCAGCAGTAAACACAGAAATCCAAATCCAAAAAAACTCACCATCCTTCGTCATTATCTACTTCAGGTTCAGAAACCTCATTTTCAGGAGTTTCTTCAATTGCCTGGGTTAACTTTGATTTAAATCGGTCCAACAGTGCCAGTGTCTGAAATTAAGTACACGGTTTTAGAGAAGTTATATATATTTATACACAACAACAGGTATATACAACATCTTTAAATTATTGTTAGTTTGAGAAATCATACAATGAGATGGAGGAGAGATCTTTCATATGAATTTGAAAGAAACTGTAGAGGCAAGTGAGAGCGAGAGGCAGCAAGAGTTGGGGGTAGGGGCAAGAGAGCGAGAATGCATTGAGCGTGCCCATCAAAGGAACAAGTGAGAGCAACCGAGCAATGTTGAGGCAGCAAAAGCAAGCAGGGAGGGCACCCCACAGGTGTGAGAGGCCACTTGTCTGGCCATCTAGTGAAATCAAAATGCATATTAAAGGAACAAAAACTTGTGGCTACTTACAGAATAAAATAGCTGATTAAACAACACTGACTGGTGACTGTTTGAACCTGCTATTTTCTTCTCATAAAGCAATCCATTATATAAATTACAGATCATTCAAGCTTTGAAGACCCAGTTTGATTGTTATTTCTATACTTTACATTGCTGATCTTCTAAATTATGTACTAACATTGAAAAAAATTCAAAACTTTTGACTCAGATACAATGAGCCACCTTAACTAATCCTACAGATACAGGTTCTTATGCTGCATACATTAAGCTCATACTGATTTATATTTGGTATTCTATTCTCCAGGTGACATTGCCTTGTCTTTCAGCTACAACAAAGTCACCAAGTCTCAGGTGACACCTGAAGATCACACAGCAGATCTTGTTTCTGATCACCTGGAATGAGATTTTGATTATACAATAATTGTATGCCTGAGCCTTGTGATGGGAGAGGGGGTGCTTCAAAAAAAGGGCAGACCATAAGAATAATTTGCACGGCCCACAGCTTATTTCTTGCTGATATTTGAGACACTCCTGGAAAAGAAAGCATCAGGGAATAAGTGCTTGACTGAATTTACGTGGCAGGCTACATTTGATCTGTAGGTGATAGGTTGGCCACCTATGTTGTAAAACACGTCTGTATGGCTGTTTAGTTTTGTTTTGTCAAGTTTTCCAAATTTAAAAGAATAAAAACTAAACAAGAATAGAAAACAGAAATAGGAAATACCAGAAGTGTTCACTGGAATCAAATTTCCTTCTGGGAGCAATCTTAACTTCAGGAGTTTCCTGGCTTTTGAATTCTTTAAAAATATTTTAGCACTGCCAAAGGCATGTTTTGGAGGGTTTTTTGCATTTATTTTCTTTATTTTCTGTTTAATCTTCTGTTTAAGATGGGAGAGAGGAAAATTTCAAAGATATTTGGGCCTGCAAATCATTCAAATTATATAGCTTTCCATACTATTGCAAACAAACCCCATACTTGCAACATCTGAGACAGCAAATCTCTGCCTAGGCCATCTGAAGAAAACAAACTAAGCCTTTCTACATAAAATTGTGACCAACCAAAGCCATGTTCCTTGTGTCTTGTCTAATTTTCTTTGGTGCCAGCATTCCTAAACAGACCTGGTGACAGAAATAATGTTGAAATATCTTAGTAGGCATTTTTGCAGTGAGTGATTAGATGCCATACTGTGGATCAAATAACTTTATGAATTGACCCTTGTAGAATTATAAGGTTAGGACTGCCAGTATCTGGTATTGTAAGGAGACACATACCTTTCCCCCTTTTTTTTAACTCTTGTACAGAGGATGGAAAATGGTATTGTGCTGTACGACCAGGTAGGAGGGATGCAAGGCTAGAAGAGGCTCTCCGTAAGTGAAATGGATTACAACGAACTTGATTAATTATTGTTGAATAGTTCCCAGCAGGGTTATGTAAATAAAAATTAAGATCTACTACACATCCCTGTCATCTCACCTTGTTTTCCTATGATGTCCACGACAGGGCTGATATAAATTCATTAGAAGTGGTTTTAAGTCCCTTGATCCACATTCCCAACAGAACTTTAGAACTCTCTGATTCAAAGTTAATGGCCTTTTGAATGTACAAAGTTTCCATAAACTTAGTTTAGAGCTAAATCAGGTTGCTGCATCTATAAAGGTTTGCCAACCACTGCTTTGAAGTGATTAAGCCTCAAGTTTCCAATCTCTTCTAGCTTCAGCAGATGAATATGATCACTTTCGTAACTGAACTGACATGCACTTATAAACCAATGCGTTTGATGTACTGCACAGATTTTAAGTTAATAGTATTTTCAACTTCGCAGGCAGTTTCATACATTTAACAGTTTCAAACTTTCCTATTTTTGAAAAACAAGTATTTATGTCAAACTTTACTTTGCTCATATTTGCGTACTAAAGTCTACACTTGCCCTAACTCATATTGAAAAATAATTTTCATTATATTTAAAAAGGGTTTTTTTTTTACAGTTCAGTTAAAAACTGCTTCTGTTCCTTTCACAACACCAAAAGGTATGGATGAATTTAATCTCTTTAAAACATAATTTAAAACATTAAAAAACCCAGCTTGGACAGATGCCAAGTATGCAAACTTCTGTCCCAATGTTATCTTATAGCAAGCTGCAGAGCCAAGGAAAGCACTGTATAGAAATGCAAACTCTTGTAAACGTAATCAAGGATACCTCTGCGTGGGTAGCATTTCCTTTGGAAGATTGTAGTGACTAAACCGATAGCACTTTCAAATACACGTTGAAACTTCACTTACCTGTCTACCTGGGTAATCAAAATAGGGGACTGAAGAGTACATATTTATTTTCACAAATAATAAGATTCTTTTAATGGAAAATGAAATGCAATGGATTTTAAAACTATTTTTACACAAATTAAGACAGAAACATTTTCAGAACTTTTTCTGGAATTTTTTTCCCCAGGTTGTCAAACTATTACCTGATCTTCGCGAGAAACCCCTTTCTTTGGCTGCTGCTTCCGCTTGTCTTCGTATTTTCTCTTCTCCTGAAGGTATTCTTCAACAACACTGTTTGGAGCAGGTTCCTCCTCTGAAGAAGGAAAAATATTTGGTTAAACAAACTAAACTTGTTTTTATGTTTTAGTATAATTTTGGAGATAATTTGTGACTTCTGAAATACCAAGCAAAACACTTCCATAAAAAGTTTCAGTTGTATTGCTTTCTCAGAAAGTAGAATGATTTGCTACTTGCTGAAATGAAAAACACAACACTGTACTGTGCAGACAATGAGTCAAAAAATTTTTGTTTCAATTTTATTTTACTGTGAAGCCAGGAAAAGCAGGGTAACAGAAACAAAAACTCTGACGTTAAGATGAGAAATTAAAACTGTTGGAATTCCTTAAACAAGTTTACTTTCATTTCTGAAGATCTTTCTTGGAGCAGCTGAACTGTAACGTGTATTAATATTCTATCACTATTTGTTACAGAGTAGACAAATATTGCCTATGGACAAATACAGTTTTCCTGTTTTGTAGGCTGAAGTAGCCACAAATCAAATCCCTGATCTTGCAATAGGGAAAAACCCATAACATAGTTTGTAAAGAAAGTCCACCTTGTCAATCAGGAAAACAACTCTGTAGTAACAAAGTAATATCTGGACTAGTCAACCGCTACTCTACTTTGTCTTTTTTTAACAGTTTCTTCTCTGCAGAATATCCACTGCCATGACAAATTAATAATTTAACAGGACAAAAACTCAATTTGAGAACTGATCAACACCAGCCTTTCAGATTTTCTTCCTCTTGAATAGCAAGCATTAAGACATTTCATATATTGATTTAGTATACTTGAAATTTATTTACACGTATTTACAGGATTGTTATTCCTGATAAAGAACAGAAGAATAAAACCTCCAGATGTCAACTGCAAATGATGAACAGAAAATTTTTATGGAGGAAATTGTTTCAACAAATTTCAGGATATACAGCCTGATGAACTGTAAATCTAAATCAAACCCCGTATAGCGTTTTTTTAGATGACTGCTGACAGCTATACAGAGAAAATTTCTGATTCCAGACTAAATTTCTCCCTCGACTGAAGTTTTCTATGAAGTTTATAAACATCGCATTTCATAATAAGAGGAAATAAATTTGTAATTATATATCTACATATAAAATATTTGTTTATATATTTCTATAAATAAAATCTCTTATTTCCTTTTTATCTTAATATATATGTTGCATGTATGTATTTAAAGAACATCAGGGAAAACAATCAAACATACACAATACCATTCAGAGCTGTTTTTTTCCTGTTTTCCAGTTGAGATGTTGGATATAATGAAGAATACAGGATTAGAGGTATCAGCAAGATAAATAAAGAAAAAGACATCTTCTAGAATGAACAAAAAAGACAAATACATATACATAGACATTTACGGATGATTAAACAGCTGAATGAATGAAATAAAATCTGCCATAAAATCTCATCCAGCATAATATCAGACGAACTTAAGAGAACAACAGAGCATAGTACAAACCTACAAACCATAACGGCTCAGATTCATCTTTCCCCCTGTTCCCTCAGTCTCTTCTCCTAATAAAAAACCCCATTCTTAATTCAAGACCAACCCCTTGTGAAGACAAACCACTAGTTTTTGCATAAATGCATGTATCCAGTCAAACTTGCTGACCGTGTGGAACAACATAATGCCTTATTTTACTAACATTTAGCCTCTAGTTAAATAACCTGAACTACAAAAACACCTGCTTTCTTATAGAAAACAACCTTTCAGGTGACGTTTACCTAAATGGGTGCTTTGAAATGAATCCCATTTACCTGATGATAATTGCCCATCTATGACAAGCAAAAGAACTGAGAAGACTGTTCTTGAAAACTTACGAAATGCCAGTCTCAAGTTGCCCATAAACATTTAAAGCTGTGATCAAAATTTTGATATAGATATGCTGAAGTTAAAGAAGATGTGATCCTTAGTCATACAGGTCTTTTGACTAAGATTTTAGTTTAATCTAGTGCAGCTCAAATATAACTCTCATACAAATAGGTTAAATTCCCCTGCAGTTGTGTGTTTGTGTATTTTTATCACACTCATATGGTCGTCACTTACTGTTAACACAAACAATTTAGATTTCAGTTTAAGCCTTCTCTTGAGATTATTGTGTTCTTGGGTCTTTGTCAAGAGTTTTTTTAATCATCAACTTCATTCTCTCTGCCTCCTAGGAAAGCCTTCTCGTAAGTCAGACAAAAGATAATCAGATCCACCTGAAATAACTTCAGAGTGAGTCAACCAAAACACTTGTATGCATCATATTTCTGCACCTTTCATTAAAATTACTTAAAGACATGCTTGTATTTCTCCATGAGGTCTTACAACCTATTACTCCACATTAAAAAAAACGTAATACAACAGGAAGGATTTTCAAGAGCCCCTAAGTCAATGGCTTTCTAATACATTCTAAAACTTTGGAAAAGTCCAAACAATCATTTCAAAACCACAAACAGTGTCTATTTTTTAATATAAATAAAATACTCCGTTTTGATAAGTAGCAATTCTTTGATAAAATTATTTTGTGTCTACATGAATAAATTCAAGCAAAAGAAAACATCTGGAAGGGAGATTTGTTGCTGGGAAGAACCCTTTTAAAACGTAAAAAACCTTTTAAAATGTAAAAATAGATTGCTGGCTACTACTTCATATCTCCCAGTCAGCATCCCAGAGCCCCTCCAAATCTTTTGCAGTAGAGTTGGAAAAAAGAGGAACCACAGCACTGTATGATGGACTTCACCTTCACATCAAGTTTGAAAAACTGAAGTCCTGCTTGCTGATCCAGCAAAAGTGTAAGGATCATTACATCGGTATTACTTAAAATGTTTAAGCTCCAAACTCCTTAATCTAAGAGATTTATGCAAAATGAATGAAACTTGACACAGATGCACAGCAGTGAAATAACAATTAAATGCCTTATTTAGGTATTGCAGGATGCAGAAGGTGCTAGTTCAAGTTATAGGGATCTTACACACTTGTGCCCTAAAGGCATCTCATCACAAAGTCTAAACAGCATCAGGCAAAGAAAGATTTTTTTCCCCTAGTTTGAACAAGTTGCTGTGTACATTCTGTCAGTAAGGAAAATGGGGGGGGGGGGGGGAAGACAACCTTCTTTATTGAAAATACACTTCATCCTACTTTTAACAGAATTTTTAAGTATGTTGCTACTTACCTCAGCTAGCTTGAGTTACTGCCAAGAGATCCTTCATCTTACTGTGATGAAAACTTTAGCATTTAAGTAATTTATTTTCATTCAGATAGATTCTTCTATCCTGAAATACTCCTTTAAGGAGTAACAGATGCCTACCTGATAGTGTAATCTAACCTAAAACTTTGGTTTTGGGACATGGTTTCCAATGATAGCCTGAAACTAAGGAGGAGATTCAGAAGGCTTTAAACCAGAAAGGGATTGATCTAAAAACAAATACGGAAGGGTTTATTTTGCTCACCCTTAAATTAGGAACAGTTCAAATGATATCAGTTTTTAACTAAAAAATTGCAGAAGTATAACAGACATGAGAACTTGATCCAAGGGAGTTGAACTGAAATGAATGGCAGTCTGGATGGTTTTTGATCAATCCTTAAATAAGAAGTGGAGCAGAAGAGAAAGCTTGATAAAGTAGTTTTAAGCTTAATTCCTAAAGCACCTGGTAAATTTAATAGCATAATAAACACTCAAGAGAAGTTGCATCAGACATGCTCTACTTCAGAAACTGCAACTGAATTTTATCTTCCACTTTATGAAAACCAAGTCTAGGCCTGCTATTGTAGTAGATCAGAAAAGTACGATCACTACTTATGCTGACATTCATATTGGCATTAATGACTGCGCTTCATTTCTAGCATGGCAGGTGGGGTAACTTTGCCTTAGCATGTACATCAGTTATGGCCCAGATAAGGTACCATTTGAGACACGTGTATTTCTGACAGTATGCATACAATTTTCCACAGTACAAACTTTGTTATTTTATCATTATGTTATTTCTATCAGTCTTGACAAACCTTGTAATAATGACTGTCCTTGTAATAAAGGAGGTAGAATCTGTATAAAATCTAGGGAATTTGTTTCCTTTTTATGAAAGAGATAATGAAGCTGTGCATAAAATATTTGTTGGAAAAAGAAACACTTTGGTTTGCTGAAAGTATTACCAGAAACACACTGATCTTCAGACGGGCAGAAACAATACATATTGTAACAGAGAAAAATACATGCTGTTTCTGAAGGTTTAATGTCACCATAAAAAAGAAAGAGCCTACAGTGCTGACAAGGATCAATGAAAGAATTTTTGTTTATGTTTCTTCTTTAATGAGGTACAGCTAGCATGAAGATTTTTATACAAATAGACTTAAGTATCTTACATTACAAAACATTCCTGATATGCTGAACTTCACAAAAGTAATCCCATTAAGTCTTGTAATGCACTTTGCATATATAATCATGAGTTCATGCAGAACCAAGGTAAGATAACAAGGAGAGTGTACAAAGAAATCTGTATTAAAAGGCCCCCCAGTTTATTTAGCAGGGTTTGTATATGTTTTAAATGTGGTGGACACATTAGCTTTCATGAGTATCTCAAATGCATTCTCTAGCAACTCAGATGACACATTTCATATGATAAAAGACCTACTGGACAGAAGTTTCAAGAAATGCATGGTACAGCTAGACTAAATACCAAAGGGGAAAACAAAAAACTGAAAAACCCTAGGCAACTCCTTGTTTGAAATGAAAGAAATTATGACTGAATGTTTTTGTGCATTAAAATAAGAGGCCTAAAACACATTCCTGTATTTATGCAGTACATTCCACTTTCAGCTATTCATCAATATTCAGTTTATATTCCATTCTTCTGCAGTTATAGAGATATGCAGTACTGATTTTAAAAACCTTAATGAGATTCAAATCTTGAAAACTATTTTTGTTCCAAAACAAGCAAAACCCATACGAATTATGAAAGAAATTCTGATATGCCTCAGTATTTCATTAATTAAAATGGAATTCCTATCAGAAGTGACAGATGGAGAACATAAAGCCACTTTCTGTAATTAAGATCTAAGACAGATAACACACTTCGTCCAGAGTCCAGAAAAAAATTTTCTTCCAGCATTAAATACTATGTCTATGAAAATAAAAATATTAATTTACTGTGAAGTAGTATAAAAATGAATATACCAGAAAATACAACATGAAATAATGTTACGCTTGCAAGAATTGATAACATACTTTCCAGTATATCTTTGTTTAGGACTAATTCTACTTGTGGTTTTCTTTGCACCTTTAACTACTATGCAGGTGCTGTTGTTATAGCTCTGGCCTGCCTAAGTTCCTGAAGAACCACTGTTTGCTTACAAGTTAGGTAAGAGTCAGGAAATATTTACTAACCATGAATAACTGAATAGATTTGCTTACAGAATGAGCTTCCAGGGTTGGACTGATTACTGGATATTCAGTTTGCTACAGTGAAAAAAGCAAGAGTTCTAGAACAAACTTACTAGTTCATTTAGCCAACTGAAATAGTAAAATCTTAGAAGCAATTCCTAAAGCTTCAAAACATTTGTTTGAAAGAGCAGAGCCCACTGATTTGTAAAACAGTGTCAACTTTAATGTGCAACAATGGAAGTTTCTAGTGAATCTTTTCTGAACTTTGGTAGCTTCTAGGCACACAGTCCCAGTCTAAAATGTGGTTAATTTTCTAATGTCAGTTGATTTTGAGCATATGCTTAAGATTACTACTAACATCAACGGTGGCCTACAGTGAAATTTTTGTCCTCTTTTCTTTTGCAGAGACGAGAGGAAAAAGCATTCACTTCAGCAGGGAAGAGACTGAAGAGAGATGCTGGGTATTATTTTATGAGATTAAATAAGAAAAACAATGTAAATGGTGGAAGAAAACCAAGGTTTGCAAAAGTGACACATTTTAGATGCATACTTTAATACAATGCAGCTATACTGTGTATACTGAGAAATCTTCATACTTAACGTATTTATGCTGCCTAATTCCCAAACCACCAAAATTTGGATTTCATTTTTTTCATGATGTTCTCAAGGGTGCACAATTCTGTTAAAGTCTCAGACTTCAAGAAACCATCCTTCTGTGTAAGACAGGACTTAAATCTTTAAGTGCCACTGACATTACCGAAACTTAATAATAAAACAGAAATAAAACATAATCTTAAACTGGCACCCTTGCTAGATTTTGAGTTTTCTAAACACTTCAATCATTTGATTCGCATACCACAATTAAAAACAAAGCAGAAAATACGTCATGTCTCAGTAGAATTCTTACACTTGAATGTTGGTTTTTATATTAGTTGTTAGGTTTCTCTGCTCAGATAGTATTTTTTAGCTTTTCTCGCGTGTGACAAATTTCATCATCAACAGATTATCAGACAGTTTACAAAAATATTCTAACAAGTAAAACTAAAGCACTAATTCTTAAATACTACTACTATTTAAAACCAACATATAGTTAAACAACTGAGCAGATGGTATTTGTCTAAAGCAAATTTCCTTGAAGTATATTCACAGGTTTACACTATAGAACTTTGAAAAGTGTATCTTTTTCAAATATTTGATTAAGTACTTCAAAATGCTGAAGTAATTCAGCACTCAAATTAAAGTGTTTGATGTAATTTCTGGCATCGCTACAGCAAATGTCACATTAAAGAAAAACATCTTATTTAGGTCTTGACAGCAGTCTGGCATGGTCAACAATCTTATTCACAAATTGGAAGGCTGGTTATAATCAAACATGCATGGGGGGAATTACTTTTTTTCTCTGTCCTCTTGAAACAATGTAAACACTTAAATTATCACCCCTCTATCTTCCTTAATTACTCTAATCTCTGAATACAGAAAAAAATTATGTAGGAATAATATGTAACATGAACAATTTGAAGTAAATGTGATACCAATACTAATAAAGATCTGCCAGTGAATGTAAAATAGATGTGTCGTGCTGCCTCCCATTCATTAGCGTCCTCTCAGAATCAGCCCTGATGCTGCAAGAAGTCCAGTATGACCTAAGCCTTATTCTCACAGTTCTGTGGTCTTCAGTGAATTTCTCCCGCTACGGTTGCAAGTTTTGGCTGAGATGCAGTGTTTATTAATCAAGCACAGAATCATATTAATGCAGTTACATAGCCTCTGAACTAGCATTTTTTTCTAAAGCAGCCAGCTCAGAGCATAGGCAGAGACTGTGCAAGTGTCTGCACCATCTACACAGACATACCTGATACAGCCCAACACAACTCACTCTCCATCTCACATTCCCCAAGAGAAGAGTCAGAGAACTACAGAAAAATCTTCTGTTACATACACATTCATTTCCCGATAGTAGTCTGTTTTAAATATAGGCAATTTCTTATATGTAAACTAATGTGGAACAGGTAAACAGTTATACATTTAGCCCGTTGTCTTGCATGTTGACAACTCTATTGCATTGAAGAAAATGCAGGCCAATAAAAAATGACTTAGTGAACTAAGTGAGATATAATAAATGCTTTTAACTTTGGGGCAAAATTACTTGGTCAGGTACAACACTTTTACTGCTGTTAGATTTCATTATATTCAAACTAAAGTGTTTCTAAAGTCTGTTCTGTTATTCTTGAGTTGTAAATGGCTGTTTCACAGTAAAGATATCCTTCATTCCTGTCACTTAGCATCTTTAAATACCTAAGATTCCACCCTTCCATCCCACTCCCTACCTAAATTATACATATTTTCAAGTATCTCCTAATAAATTATTTGACCTAGTTGTCTCCTAGTTTGGGGTTTTTTTTGTCCTTTTGTATCCAACTGTTCAATATCTTTTTTGGTGATACAATACTTGGAACCCAGCAAAATAATACAACTGTGCTTTTACAGTTAACAGCTTTGTAGCAACAACCACACAATCACAGGCACATCACAATGTAAACTCATGTTCAGTTTGTTTTCTAGTACAAACCTGAAATATCTTTCACTATTGTGGCTTTCCCAATTTCTTTATTTTATGAGTTTGTGTCTGGAATTATTTTTCCTTAATACTAAGGAAATAAACTTTTAACATCCCAACATAACTCTCCATTTATTTTCAATGACATTTTTCACACCTCTTCTTCCCTCCCCCAATCTAGTACTTCCTGTACTAGAATCTATATTTAGTGACATTTACTTTTGTTTCTTGATGATTAATGAATTCATAGTTTTCTAACAATCTTTTTCCAATAGTCATAAGAACCAGTGTAAATCTCAGTCCTGTTTCAATTTTGATAACACAGCAACCATAAAGTACAATATAGTGAGGTGACACTACACAGACCAAAGTGAAGTTTAAGATACAACACCATGCTAATTTTATAAAAACTTACAAATATTTACAACTCTGAGTGTTTTCACAATTAATATTATTAAGAAAGTTTAGAGGCCTTTGCTCAATGAAATTATGCTATTCCAACATCGCTACAAGACAGCAGTATTATTAGGCTAGCAGTCACAAGCTGCTGCTTAAACTTTCTAACATATATTCTGAATTTTAATCTGTATCTTCTTCAAAGCTGATGCTTCAGAACTGAAACGTTCCAACAGACTTCAGAGAAAAAATATGAGTATCTGGCTAGAGTGAAAAAGGGAAACTTCATTGGCTACTTCAACATTACCCAACAATACCGTGAAACAGGAGCAAAACTGATATGCTGAGGCCCTCATACGCTCACTACATATTGTGGGGGCTGTTCTATTTTAGACTACCAGTTGGAGCTCATCAGGTGTGCTCCGGAAACGCATCTTCAGCGTGGCTTCATCCAAAAGTGCACATCTGTTCTAAGGTAAAACACTCATGTAGGTGTAACCTTTTACTTAAAATTCCTATTAAAATTTCAACTTTCCCCAGGTATTCTTGAAGTCTGCAAATTCTTTCGTCCTTTACCAGAACATACCTATCATGCAACTGTCCTTGTTCTTTCCATACAGATGAGAAATTTTGTACAATTCAAATGACAACAAATGGATATGCTTGTGAAGGACATCTGGAGAATGATCTCTAAAATGGAGTGGGTACAATCCAGAAGTGAAAATTGACCATTTTAAACTTCATACTAACAAACTTAATATATATCATAATAATTAATCAGAAAGACGTCACTATAGGAAGAGATATTCAGCGAGTGCCAGTTGATGCTGCTAGCATTTTGATACTTTTTGACATCAGCTGAAGTTGAGACCAAGGCAGACAACAAGAAAATATTAGATAATTTCATCACCTAATTATTTTTGTATTACAAATAATATAAGTATGTTATTTAATCATCAAGTGTTAATGTTTGAAAATGTTAGGTGGATTCTGGTGTAGCTGATACATTTTATTTACTTTCAAAAAAGAAAAAGAAAACACTTTCCTTTTCCCTGAAAAATCAAAAACGTATTTCTAGAACCTTAGTTTTTCCTATGTCACAAATGTGGACCCCGCATCCCAAAGCACAGAATGTGCTATTGTTACTCTTGATTCCATAAAGACAGAAAGCTTCCTTACTATACAGATTTAGACAGTAAGCTTATTTACTAAATAAATCTACTACCTTACTAAATAATCTGCTTATTAAAGACAGTAAATGAAACTTCAAATGACACACACAACATGGCCTGTAAAATGCTGCAAAAGACACTTACACTACATTTAAAATCTCTCCTTTACTTAAAAGCTCAGTTCCTCCCTCTTAGTCTGAATTTTGGCAATACTGACAAGTGAGCGGTTGTCCTGATAAATTAGCAAAGACAATCTGATTCCTGAACTTTTAATGACAGATTAAAAAAATTTACCTAAGTTTGAATCTCTGCCTTGTTCTGTTTTGATTGCTGTAGGGTCTGAAAAATATCCAAACTGAGAGCTGGAAAAGGATTTAGAGGTAGAAGAAATATTAAAGCATAGATGAAGAAAACCAAAAAAGTAAGTTTTGATTATAGAGTCATTTAGGTTGGAAAAGACCCTTAAGATCATCAGGTCCAACCATTAACCTAGCACTGCCAAATCCACCACTAAACCATGGTCTCAAGCACCACATCTACACCTCTTTTAAATACCTCCAGGAATGAGGATGCAAGCACTTCCAGGGGCAGCCTGGTCCAGTGCTTGACAACCCTTTCAGTGAAGAAATTCTTCCTAATATCCAATCTAAACTTCCCCTGGCACAACTTGAGCCCATTTCTTCTTGTCCTATCCGTTGTTACTTGTGAGAAGAGACCGACCCCCACCTCACTACAATCTCCTTTCAGGTAGCTGTAGAGAGCAATAACGTCTCCCCTCAGCCTCCTCTTCTCCAAACTAAACAACCCCAGATCCCTCAGCCGCTTCTCGTAGGACCTGTTCTCTAGACCCTTCACCAGCTTCGTTGCCCTACTCTCGACACGCTCCAGCACCTCAATGTCCTTCTTGGAGTGAGGGGCCCAAAACTGAACACAGTACTCGAGGTGCGGCCTCACCAGTGCTGAGTACAGGGGCACTATCACGTCCCTGGTCCTGCTGGCCACACTATTCCTGATAAAAGCCACGATGCTATTGGTCTTCTTGGCCACCTGGGCACACTGCTTGCTCATATTCAGCCGGCTGTTGACCAGCACCCCCAGGTCCTTTTCCACCAGGCAGCTCTCCAGCCAGTCTTCCCCAAGCCTGTAGCGTTGCATGGGGTTGTTGTGATCCAGGTGCAGGACCTGGCACTCAGCCTTGTTGAACCTCATACAGTTGGCCCCAGCCCATCGATCCAGCCTGTCCAGGTCCCTCTGTAGATCCTTCCTACCCTCCAGCAGATCAACACTCCCACCCAACTTAGTGTCATCTGCAAACTTACTGAGGGTGCACTCCACCCCCTGATTCAGATTGTTGATGAAGATATTAAACGGAGCTGGCCCCAGTACTGAGCCCTGGGGAACACCACTTGTGACCAGCTGCCAACTGGATTTAACTCCATTCACCACAACTCTTTGGGCCCAGCCATCCAGCCAGTTTTTTACCCAGCGAAGAGCACACCCATCCAAGCCATGAGCAGCCAGCTTCTCCAGGAGAATGCTGTGGGAGACAGTGTCAAAGGCCTTACTAAAGTCCAAGTAGGCAACATCCACAGCCTTTCCCTCATCCACTAAGCGGGTCACCTTGTCATAGAAGGAGACCAGGTTAGTGAATCAGGACCTGCCTTTCATAAACCCATGCTCCCTGAGCCTGATCCCCTGGTTGTCCCATATATGCCGCATGATGGTACTCAGGATGATCTGCTCCATAACCTTCCTCTGCACCAAGGTCAGACTGACAGGCCTGTAGTTCCCCAGATCCTCCTTCTGGCCCGTCTTGTAGATTCCTCTCTGCTGTATTGTATTGCCAGCAGACATCAGGTAAGTTGAAGTCCCCCATGAGAACTTTGTGAGACTTCTCCCAGCTGCTTATAGAATACTTCATCCACCTCTTCATCCTGGTTGGGTGGTCTATAACAGACTCCCACTAGGATATCTGCTTTGTTGGCCTTCCCCCTGATTCTTACCCATAAACACTGAACTCTATCGTCACCATCGTTAAGCTCTAGACAATCAAAACAGTCCCTAATGTACAAGGCTACCTCACCGCATCTCCTTCCTTGCTTATCCCTTCTGAAGAGTTTATAGCCATGCATTGCAGCACTCCAGTTGTGCAAGTCATCCCACCATGTTTCTGTGACGGCAACTATATCACAGTTTTCCTGCTGCACAATGACTTCCAGCTCGTCCTGTTTCTTGCCCATGCTGTATGCATTGGTGTAGATGCACTTCAGTTTGTGCTATTGATCCCACCACCGTTTTGGGGGGATTAGCTCTAGTTCCTACGTGAACATCCTCAGGTGCTTCCATGGTTTCTAACACATCCATAGCCCTTGTGTCTTTGCCTCCACTGAGATGGCAGACTGAAGGACCCTGCTAGCATGCTGTCCCTCAAATACTGGTGTGCTGCCCCCAGGCTTATCTCTGGCAAGCCTGGTTTTACCCCTTTCCCCCTTCAAATCTAGTTTAAAGTTCTTTCAATCAGCCTTGCTAACTCCTGTGGTAGGATCTTTTCCCCGCTTTAAGACAGGTGTACCCCACCTGTCACCAGCAGGCCTGGTGTTGCGTAAACCGTCCCGTGATCAAAAAACCCCAAATCTTGCCAGAGACACCAGGCTCGGAGCCAGGTATTGATCTGTTGGCTCTTCCTGTGTCTTCCCTAATCATTCCCTGCAACAGGAAGGATACAGGAGAACAGTACTTGTGCTCCTGATCCCTTAACCAGTTGTCCCAAGGCCCTGAAGCCTATCTTAATTGCTCTTGGACTTCTAGGTGCAAGTTCCTCACTGCCTACCTGGAAAACCAATAATGGACAGTAATCTGAGAGCTGTACCAGGGTAGGAAGCTTTCTCTTCACATCTTTAACCCGGGCTGCAGGGAGGTAGCAGACTTCCCTAAGAGGTGAGTCTGGCCTGCATATCAGGCCTTCTCTTCCCCTCAGGAGAGAGTCTCCTATGACAATGACCCATCTTTTTTTCTTTGTGGAAGTGGTTTTGACACAGGGCATAGGCCAACTTAACCTTGGTGACACCTCCGAGCTGGATGTGCCATTGTCCCCATCATTGTTTGGTTCCACTTCCAGAGCTTTATACCTATTATGCAAGGGCACCTGGGAAGGTGGGGCAGTCACAGAGGAGATGCACCTGCTGCACCAGGCAGGAACTTGTCGCCATTGCCCCCTATCCCTTAAGTCACTGTGTTCTGCCAGGTGGAGAGAGGATAGGGAATCTTCTGTGTCATGGGTCCTGTCTGGCTGCTGGGCCTGTCTGAGGGAAGGTAGGGCGCGATTCCAGTAACCTCTCTCTCTCTTGTTCTCCCTGATACTCCTCAGCCTACTCACCTCCTCCCAGAGCTCTGCCACTAAGTGAAGGAGCTCCCCTCCCTGGGCGCACCTCCCACAGGGGGGCTCACGGCTCCTGTCCGACACTGGCATAAGAGCAGGGCACACCCTGCAGCCTGACGCCTGGGTGCCAGCGTGGTCCCACCGGAGCTCTGCCTGGGAAGCTGTGTCAGTCGTGGTGGGTGCAGAGCTCAGTGAGACCATGGCTTTTTGCCGGGTGGACACCATTGTTCCCTGGTTGATCTTCAGTGCCCTTCCATGCAGACTGCCGGTAATACATGGATTTTATTAGACACCACAGAAATCCCTTAGAAGCAGGAATGGGAGATTATAAATTTTATTTATTTATAAACAAAACCTTTTCCCAAAGACTATTTGTGGTTATCCTACAGGGCCATCCCTTTTGGCAAAACTAGCTATTCACAGAAGAGAGTACGATCACAACTACGTATTTTCTTTACATGCTTTCCCTCAATGATCAACATTTTAGAATTTGTTATATTGGTTTCACTAAATTCTGGTGTCAAAAGTCACTGTATTTATGGCACCTTTATGGATATTTTATGCTACCAGTGCCAATATGCATCCACTGCTAAACAGAGGACCATTAATGTATTTTTCAATTAAATGTCTAATGAAAAGACCATGTGGTAATGCTCAGTAAATTCTGATATTTCACAATGGTGTTTTGATCACTTTTACATGTCTGGCATCATAAACTCATCTCTTAATTAAAGCTGTTCATATATTTAATTCAGAATCCCTTATAATCCAAACTATATGGCAGTTATACAGTAAATCTCCCATCTGCCTTTCAGTCATCACCTTTAAGCACTACATGTTCAATCTAGCTAAATGTAGGAACAGTTTCCTCTCCTTCAAGATCATATCAATTACGTTTAATAAGTTTTATACATTTATTCTTCAGCTGCACATTTTGTAATGGTAGATTCTCTACCAACAGAAAATTTTTTACTTCCTTTGATCATATGGTGAATTACATTTCTTTGTGTAAGACTTCCTCAAAAAGGGAAACATCATTAGGACATTGACTTTCTCTTTTCAGGATATAGACAAAGTAACTCAGCAGATAACCAGAATAAGTTATTTGAAGAGAAAGCAAAGTATAAAGAGAGTACTGCCTTAGTGAATTATTTTGGCAGACCTACAACCAAGCCTTTATTTTAACTGCTTGATTTAAAGACTCACAGTGATGGTAAATAGAACACTTTTGGTAATGCTTCCACCTAACTACTACCATCATTAACAAGATGCTTAATTTCTCCTCCCCATCAAAATCTCCTCCCAGGAGGCAGGGACGGGTCAGTCCTAAGAAGTATTTGCCTAATTTGCTATTGAAAAGTTCCCCTTTGTGGGCCATCTATTCCAATACTTATCTTTAGGAAGTTTCCCTAACATTTAACCTAAATCTTTTTAGCTGCAATTGAAGCCTATTATCTCCTGTCCTCTCCACAGCGATTACATAGAATAATTTCCTTTCCACGGTAGCCTTTAACATTCTTGATGATCATTAATATGTCTCCTTTTACAAAGTAATCTCTTCTCTAAACTAAACAGCTCCAATTCTTACAACTTTCAAATATTATGATTTCCAGATCATCAGTCACCTTTGTTGTTCTCCTCTGTGCTCCCTTAAGATGCCTTGTGCCTTTTTTTCAAGGGCAATTACCAAAACTGGGCAAAGGACTCAGGCTGAAGACCTGCTCAGGCTGAATAGAAAATGAGTCCGTCTTGCATACAACAGTCCATTTTGTACGTTTTACAGTACACTTTAGTCCTTTTCAATAGTGTGGCACTATCAACTTGCTCTCAGCTTTCTACTTACTATGTTTCCTAGATTTTAAGCTGCCTAAGTGCTACCTAACATCTTGTATTTGTGCAACTCACAATTTGTGAGAGATACAAACCACTTACTATAATAATCTTTTTTTCCCTGAGATCTCCCAAGGTAAATGTATTTTGTTTACCTTGCCCTGGCTTTTAACTTCTATGAACTGACTCAATCTACCAATCCAGCACAAAACTATCCTACCAAAGAAAAAAAGGAACACTTTTCTTCCAATTTAAACTGAATCAGATCAGTGAAAGCTCCAACATAGACTAGTGGAAGGGAAGAGAGCGAGCCACTCAGCTCTTCACTTTAACAACTGCACATGAAAATGCAACCTTAGCACGTAAGTTTGCATTTTTCTTTATTTTTTTCTTTCATCTTGCCCTTCCCTGTCCCATGTTTTTTTTTTAGTCTGCAAATTTAATAAAGGTAATCTGTTATTTTCTCCAGATCACTAATGAACAGATTCCCAGGAATCCTGCTTTCCAGTTTGATTACAAATAATTCTCTTAAAGCATTTTCTTAACATTTTGTTGATGTCTCTGGGACTGCTTTAGCCAGCTCCCTAATATGCTTTAGTGAATGCCATCAAGTTCAAATGATTTTAATGTACACAATTCATCTAAGTAGTCTCTAGTTCTTTGTTCTGTACCTGAACACTTCCATCTATGTCACTGATGATATGTAATCATATGACCAAAGTTGATCGCTATGCTAAAGACAGAGTGAAAACAAACATTCAAGTTTATTTCCTCTTTGTTTAGCCAAGGACAACCCACTGTCTTCTTGCTCATTCGTCTCCTGTTACTGTATTTTCATTAATCATTTTGCCCTTCACCATTTGCATCTCATTTATGTCTTTTTAATTTTGTCTTTTTACTTTTAGAATTTTTAGTTAGGTACTCCAAGAACGTGTTGAATAGGTTCTTTCCTGCCATATATTTTCCTCAACAGGTACTAGAACAGGCCCCTTCCTGTGCTCTGACAGTAATCACAAAAAGGAAAACCAAGATTATTCAAGATTATTTTCACCATTAGCTGTTACCTACAGATTTTCAACAGGTTTATCTGCTCCCTGCTATTTGTTTCAAAGAAAGTAAAAAAACCCAACAATCCTGGTATATAAGCTCCCTTTCCTTGAATAAAAGGTAACCTTCAAAACTGTACCATAGTAGTTACTATGAGTATTGCCCAAGTATTACTGTCACTGTAAAGGTGGATTTACTCAAATTTCTCCACAGTAAGTCCTCTGACTGAACTGGCACCTGAATAGGGATAATGTTTAAGCGATAGTATTACAACTGCCATACATGGCACTGTTCAATATAATTTATCATATATGTACATAAGAACTACTCTTTACCTCTTCTACACTTCTACTTGCAGTTCTTTTTTTTACATGGCCAGTGACAGCATTCGTTATCTTGCCAATGAGAGCTTACATTCATTCAGTGATTGAGCACAATTCCTAGAACTTTCTCAGAGCCACTACTTTGTAAAATTTGGTGCCAGATTTCACATACAAGTTCAAGATACTGTATTTTTTATTTTGCCAAACTGGCTGCTGATCAAGCTCACCTGTTATTCAAGAGAGTCCATAAGTTATTCTAAAAATGATATTACAATTTCTACCACTCTTCTAAATTGTGTATCATCTGGAAATTTTTCTGAATCCTGCAGATTTCTTATGATATTGAGAATCGGACCAAGAATCCACTCCAGAAATGTGTCTAGTAATTCCAGAGTGCTTAAGAAAGTCCTTTTTTTTTTTCCTTCAGTTCAGCTAATAAAGGGTGTTACATCCACCTGCACTAAAACACACACCTTACATACTATTATAAACTTAGCAATTTATGCACATTTAGAAAGAAACAGAATATAAACTTTGCCTGACAAAGAAGTGGGCATCTGAAGATCCCATTTTGCTAAGGTTTATGGAAAATAAACATGAAACTGACTTGCTGAATTTGAGTTCCACTGGTGTCATAAGATGCATAAAAATTTGAAGTCACTAGCTTTGAGTTCGAAGTTAATCATCTGCATTTAAGTACCTTTCCAAGTTGAAATGTCAAGAAGACTTTCCAAGTCAGAGGTCAGAACAGGTATGTCCCTACCAAAGAATTCAATCATATGCCATGATATTTCAAATCCAGAAGCTTGCCCAACTACACAGATGTAACTAAAGAACGTTTGGAAGGACAAATACTACCTGATTTGAAAGAACAAATGCTACCTGTACAATTTACTTATACACTGGCATCCTTACATTACTACCATTCTTAAGGAAAACTAACTTTCTTGGGAAAAAAATGTACATTTCAACAATATAGTGTCCACATGTATCCACATGAAACACAAAACTACTAAAAAACGTTAAAACTGGAATGTTAACTGGAGATCTACACAACACCTACTATAATATACTCTTACCTTCCTTTTCTTTGGGTTTTAAAGCTCGCTCTTCTTTTTTCTGCTTTGCTTCCAGCAGTTCACGTTTCAGCTGTCGCGCTTCTTTCCGTAGCTCCTCACTGCAAACAGAAAAATATTTACAAGAATTTAATCTTCTGGGAATGTAAAGCCACTCAGGAGAAAAAGAATCAAAGTTAATGGGCAGTAAATCTCTGATATAAACAAAGGGAATGTACTGACTTACTGATGCTAGGAACATGGCTTAAAAATCAACTAGAATCTAAGAAAGTTCATATTTTCATCAGCAGAGACAACAAAAGAACATAACAGATGTCTTATTTTAAGACCCCATTAGAAATATGTCAAGGACATGAATAATAAAACAAAGAACCCCCACTGGTATTTTGAATTTAACATTGTAATATTTAACCATGAGAACCACACAAAGCTAGTTTGAAACAGAGGCACTGCCAAATAAATATTACATGTGTTATAAAATTCAGCTTACGGAACTAATAAATCTTAGCATCCTGGATTTCTTAGCTGGACAGGCAACGTAATTGTTAAGTGACAAAGACATGATATGTATGTAAGCATAAATTATTATATATGAAAGTTCACTTCATTTTACAAATTTTAAAAAACAAAAAGAATCAGGTGATAACACTAGAAAGAAGAATCCAAAATGTGCAAGTCATTGTGCCATTATCAAATGAAATATCTGTCTTCATAGAATCACAGGTTGGAAGGGACCTCTGAAGATTAGCCAGTCCCGCTTCCCTGCTTAAAGCAGGGCCAAACAGAGTAGGCTGCCAAGAGCATTGTCCAGTCAAGTTTTGCATATCCAAGGATGGAGACTTCACAGCCTCTCTGGGCAACCACTGCTTGACCTCCCTCGATGCAAAGAAACTCTTTTGTATGTTTAAATGGAATTTCTTGAATTTCAGCTTGAGCCTATTTGTGCCAATCTAATGGTTACCAGTGGAAAAGAACTGATAATTGCTTCAAGTTTTTCTGGTGTTAGAATCTGTATTTCCCACTTTAAAAAAAAAAAAGTTCTGATTGATTTAGTATTCATCAAAGTCAATGCATAGCAGAAATTATTACAATGCAGGAATGTGGCATGCAAGCATCTCCCTGCAGCTGTTTTATGTACCTCAATTCTCAACTGTAATACCATTACTCACACCACAACAGCCTTTTTTAAGCAAAGACTTGGAATTGTGGGGTGATGACTTCTTTTAAACTTCATTTTAATTTGTATGTATGCACAAATACAGAGCTTATGAAAGGCACTAGAAAAAGACGACTGCCATTGTAAAGGTATTCAAAGAACCAACTACAGCAGTAGGTCTTAATTTTCAACAGTGTGGCAGAAGCTACACTAAGCCAGAGTAACAGCTTTTACATAAGACTACAGTTCTACTTTTCTATACTGAGAAGAAAATCATCGGGGAAGGATAAAGAGACATTTTTAACCCAAGTAACTCCATTGCTTTTATATAAATTGGGGATAGTATGGTAAGCAAGCTGCATCACAACACTAGCATACTGCAACACTAATCTAGTATACTGCAACATAGAATCGTAGAATCATTAAGGTTGGAAAGGACCTCTGAGATCATCGAGTCCACCCATTAACCTAACTGCCCGGCCCATGTATAAATCATGTCCCTAACCACCACATCCACAAATTTTTTGAACACTTCCAGGGACTGTGATTGTACCGCTTCCCTGGGCAGTCTGTTCCCATGCCTAACCACTCTCTGTGAAGAGATTTTTCCTAATATCCAACCTAAATCTCCCCTGGCGCAACTTGAGGCCATTTCCTCTCATCCTATCACTTGTTACTTGGGAGAAGAGACCACTCACACCTCACTACAGCCTCCTTTCAGGTAGCTGTAGAGAGCGATAAGGTCTCCCCTCAGCCTCCTCTTCTCCAAGCTAAACAACCCCAGCTCCCTCTGCTGCTCCTCATAAGACTTGTCCTCCAGACCCTTCACCAGCTTTGTTGCCCTTCTTTGGACACTCTCCAGCATATAACATTTTGTTATAGAAGTTGTACAGCAGGCATAACATACATGTCAATAGAAGTTATAGGTTTAAAATATTCAGAGTGCCAGAAAATAGTGACAGCAACACAGGAAGAGGCGGTAACAAATGGCATTTACAAGTAACAGAGCTTAGCACATCAGAAGTTTTCCTGTAAGGACACACTTAATCTTTCTCTTAGTTATCTTAAGCTATTGTGGAATGAAGAATGAACTAGCTAGTGACAACTATTCAGGCCTGCCCTCCCCCCCTTTTTTTTTTTCCAATGGAAGGAGGGTTTGTACAGAACACAGAAGGTCCTAATTCCTACAGAGCCCAATTCTAAAATGTTTTTTCAAGCTCCCTCTATGATCACTACCTCAGTTTTCATAGAATCATAGAATGTCCTGACTTGGAAGGGATCCACAAGGATCACGGAGTCCAACTCCTGTCCCTGCATAGGACAACCCCAAAATTCACACCATATGTCTGAGGGCGTTGTCCAAATGCTTCTTCAATATTGTCAAGCTTGGCACCGTGACTACCTCCCAGGGGAGCCTGTTTCAGTGCTCCACCACCCTCTGGGTCAAGAACCTTTTCCTAATGTCCAACCTAAACCTCCCCTGGCACATCCCCCTGCCGTTCCCTCTGGTTCTATCATTGGTCACCAGGGAGAAGAGATCAGCGCCTGCCCCTCCTCTTCCCCTTGTGAGGAAGCTGTAGGTCACAATGAGGTCTCCCCTCAGCCTCCTCCCTCAGCCTCCTCTTCTCCAGGCTGAACAGACCAAGTGACTTCAGCCGCTCCTCGTACGGCTTCCCCTCTAAACCCTTCACCATCTTCATGGCTCTCTGGACACTCCCTAGTAGCTTTGTACCCTTTTTGTACCATGGCGCCCAAAACTGCACCCAGCACTCAAGATGAGGCTGCACCAGTGCAGAGTAGAGCGGGACAATCACCTCCCTCCACCGGCTGGCAATACAGTGCTTGACGCACCCCAGGACACGGTTGGTCCTCCTGGCTGCCAGGGCACACTGTTGGCTCATGTTCAACTTGCCGTCGACCAGAACCTCCAGATCCCTCTCCGTGGGACTGCTCTCCAGCCTCTTGTTCCCCAGGCTGTATGTACATCCAGGGTTGCCAATTTTAACTCACCAAGGAACACAAGGTCATCACTGTACCGAGCACTCACATTATTTTCCACAATGACTCTAAACCCACCTCTTAGTCACTTCTGTCCAAAATGTCATTCAGCAGTTGTACCCTATTATTTTCTTATGAAGACTTTTAAAAAATAAATATAAGAATGTCAGCGGCTTTTAAACAAATGTTTGATACAAATCTACCTGTACTATAAACACTGTACCAACTCAGTTATTTTTATAAATCAAAAAAATCAACGCTTTTTAAACTTGTATCATCCCCTCCCTCCATTTTCCCCAAAAGACAACACAGTTATCTACTACCTACAAAAATAACACTAACCAGCATTAGTTACAACTTTAGTCTATTTTTTTTTGCTGAAGAGTGTACCAAACAAAGCATTCTGTTATACTTGGTGGGAGTGAAGCAAGGCTAACCTGTCTTCATCATACCTTTTGCCATGATTAGACTCTGAAATAGTAGTTCTATTCTTTGGAATTCACGTAGTTTCCCAATTTTTATTAAAAATGAACACTAGTAGAGCAGAAAGCGTTGCATTTTCACTGAAGTTCTTAGACTCAAATTAGCTAGGCCATTTATCTGAAAATGCTTAATTTTAAAAGACGCTGCCCAACTTCACATTTTTCAATGGGTGTGAACTTTTTATTCCACTCTTCCACAGACAGAACATAAATACTGACTGAATAGTTTCGTTTTCTATATAATGATTCTATCATCTTAATATAGCACATGACAATATATAACCTACCTCGGGGTGGGGGGAGGGTCCCCCTCCTTTGTAATCTAAACTGTTTAATAAATGCCTCCTTGCTTACTTTAAGCATCATGGTAATGTCATCAACATTTCATTGACTCCTTTTGCCTTTCTTGTTGGTATCCATATTTTAATTTGACACATTCTTAGCCATATCCTTTTTCACTGATTTCATATTTCTTTCAAACCAGAATGTTTCCTTCCCAGTGTGACTTTATTCCACATGCAATTTGGATGTCCCTGAACAATTCTTATATTTGGTAACACTTCATACTGGTTTTAATTTTCCAATTCAGTTATACAAATTAAATGAAATGCTGCATCCAGAGGGTAATGGTCAATGGCTCAATGTCCAGATGGAGATCAGCGACAAGTGGTGTCCCTCAGGGGTCCGTACTGGGACCAGTGCTGTTCAATGTCTTCATCAAGACAGCAGGATCGAGTTCACCCTCAGCAAGTCTGCAGATAACACCAAACTGAGTCGTGCAGTGGAAACGCCTGAGGGATGGGATGCCATGCAGAGGGACTTGGACAAGCTCAAGAAGTGGGCCTGTGTGAACTTCAGGAGGTTCAACAAGGACAAGCACAAGGTCCTGCACCTGGGTCGGCGCAAGCCCCGGTATCAGTACAGGCTGGGGGATGAAGGGATTGAGAGCAGCCCTGTGGAGAGGGACTTGGGGGTGGTGGTGGATGACAAGCTGGACATGAGCTGGCAATGTGCGCTCACAGCCCAGAAAGCCAACCGCCTCCTGGGCTGCATCAAAAGCAGCGTGGCCAGCAGGTCGAGGGAGGGGATTCTGCCCCTCCACTCTGCTCTGGTGAGACCCCACCTGGAGTGCTGCGTCCAGCTCTGGGGTCCTCAGCACAGGAAGGACACGGACCTGTTGGAGTGGGTCCAGAGGAGGGCCACAAATACGGTCAGAGGGATGGAGCACCTCTGCTATGAGGAAAGGCTGAGAGAACTGGGGCTGTTCAGCCTGGAGAAAAGGCGGCTGCGGGGAGACCTTATTGCGGCCTTTCCATACTTAAAGGGGGCTTATAAGAAAGATGGGGACAGACTTTTTAGCAGGGTCAGTAGGAATAGGACAAGGGGTAGTGGTAAACTAAAAGAGGGTAGATTCAGACTACTTACAAAGAAGAAATTTTTTACAGTGAGTGTGGTGAAACACTGGAACAGGTTGCCCAGAGAGGTGGTAGATGCCCCATCCCTGGAAACATTCAAGGTCAGGTTGGATGGGGCTCTGACCAACCTGATCTAGTTGAAGATGTCCCTGCTTATTGCAGGGGGGCTGGACTAGATGACCTTTAAAGGTCTCTTCCAACCCAAACCATTCTATGATTCAACTATTTGACTGCTAATCTTTAACCAGCAATAAAGTGGATTAACATATCTCAAACAATCCAGTGTGCACCTAATGACTGAGAAGTACCTCAACTTCAAAACAGCAGAAATAGCTTCATGATTTATTTGCAATTTTATGTACTTCATGGCAAAGCAGGCCTCAGACATGTGCAAGTATTGTCTGGAAAACCTTCCTGTATTTTCTATGATCTGGAGGTTAAGAGATTATTTTCAATGATTGTTTCAGTACATAAGCTGCAAAAGTTTCTTTATTCCAAGCCTAAGACTGTTTCAGAGATTAATGCTACAAGTCATAAAGTTAGAATACCCTAGAAGCCTAGAGAGATCCATAGGGCTGGACAGACCCCACACACAATCTGATGCAGACTGCTTGACCTTAATCCTCCTCCTGAATGTGAAAGAAAGCAGATTTTGGCAGATCAAGATTCCACCCCTATGAAATGCAATGGGAAGCAGTGTCTCGAACACAAGACTGAAGGTTAATATCATAACTCTTACCTTGGTTCTGTCACTAAGGATCTAACCCACAAGTAAGCAAGCACACATTTGCTACACTGTGCCGTTAGCTGATGAGCTGTGAGCAAGCATAGGTCCAAAACCTCATGACGGTATTGCTACGGTATGGAGTTTCAGGACCTTAGCCATTTTACTGATTCAAGCTCATTGTTTTCAGCTTGGTTAAAGTGCCTGCAAAACCCACTTGTAGTGCTTGTTTACCACAGGAGATCTTCCACCTCTCAGCTTTTAGCTGTACCAGTATTAAAGCTTTATATTTCAATATACTTTTATCTCAATAGTAGGATTTTCTGCAGGTATCTTTATAACATCATATATTCCAAGCTTCAGCTTTCTAATAAATCTATTTCATTTTTCTTTTGTACTTTAAATCAGGAATTAATACTTAGCTAATAAGGAATACAATGAATTGGAAATTTAGCCAAATATTCCAAGTTAAACGAATAAACTTATTTCTAAGTGCCATGTACTGAAGGTGTCTTGCTGCAAGTAAAAAGGGGTCTTCTGAATTTACAAAGTAACTTTTAATTCAAAAAGGAGAAGTTCTGTATTGGACTTCACTTTGGCAGAAGAAAAGAGAACTGATTACAGAAATAAACACTAATTGTGACTTTGGTGTAAGTGACCATATGATTATACTTGCTATGCTCAAACATAAAACCACCCCTCTTTCTCTACATACATATATGTCTCTTTGTACTTGTATGCTCATGCACACATGTATATAAGCCATAACTGGCTGTAATTATTTAAGCATACAAAATCTGTAACTAATAAAATATATATGATACACAGACACAAATAAGACCTAGAGAGGCACAGTACCTTATTCAACTGTGATTTAGGGAAAAGGTGGTTGCCTATATTCAAAACTGTAATCTACATATTCGCCATCCAGTGATGACAAAGCTTAACAGATGCTAAAATTCATTTGATGCCTATATTTTGATCACAAAATGCCTGAAAACTTTGCCTTCTACGCATTTCCAAATTTATCCCAACTCGAGTGTAAACTTCACTGCAATTCCGAGTATTCACCACTCCCCCTCTAAACTCCACCTAAGCCCCTAGAGGGTCCCAAACTGCTTGAGGTTACCCTAGCACACAGTCATTCTCACTGACCCTGGTACAAACAATATTAAACAAGGACACATTCTTCCTAAACTTAAGTACTTAGGTGGTGCCAAAACTATACAGATAGCCTCGCAGTCAGAGGATTCACTCAGATAAATGTGAATTTATAATGGAGGAACTATTCAGTGACTGAACAACTGAAAGATTATGGTGTATTCTGCATCAGCGGACCTGGTGTTTTTCTAAAAGGTATCTTGTAGTTGAAACAAGAATTAATTCAGATAAGTGCTGTTTTCTGTAATAATGAGTATTAGATTAAATTATTATTTTTGATGGCATAGAATGTTATTTCCTTTCCTCTTTTTATGGTATTATAATTACATTGGTTCTATTTTTTTTAAAGGCTATTTCCTTTTATTTGCTTTTGCTGTCTTCTTCTTCAGCAGCATCAGAGGAAAATTACTAACCCGCTATCCTTAAATGGTAATATTATTTAGTAAATATTGTTCAAAACAAACATCAGAACAAAAAAAAAAAAACCCAAAAAAACCTCTTAATTCATTTTACAAAGTCATTTTAAAATGTTATAAATAATAAAAACATGTCAAGATTGTCAGATAAGTTTAATTTTTACATGACTAGCATCCTTTAATATCTTAATAAAATAAAATGTATACTGAAGTACTTTAACATTGCTCATGTTAATTTCATAGCAGAATAGATTATTCTAATTTAGTTTAGATGAACCAAATAAAAATCAAGCTGTAATACAATATTATCCCTTCATAATGTAAGCTAATAACCTGGAAAGTCCTGAAGCACCTGAAGTCCTGGATTCAATCCCCTCCTATCACAGCCAGTCACATTTGTTTTCCCAAATTTATTCATTCCGTAAAAAGCACATCCCATATTCTCTTTCTTAAATTTATTAATGATAATTTTCAATGCCTATTATATCATTAATAGCCATGATTTATACCGAAAGGTCACTCTAGAATTGACAAGAAGACACCTTAATAATATCAGGGACAATGAGGAAGAATCCCTATTCAGATGATAGCTTTCAGTTTCTGCTAGATACTCTCGAAAAATGCATAATATTCTGTTTGAGAATTCCAGTTCTAAGTTAAAATATAAATAGCATTTCCAAATAGAGAAGCATAATGATAAAATGAACAATATAAAATGTCATTTTTGTACAACTAACTGATTTGCAGAATGTGTGGAAGAATCGAGAAATGTCTGCTCTACCATGTCAGATTTGAAGCCTTTTCTGATATTTGCCCTCCTACCCCTTGGGGTACCTGCAGAACATACAACTCTTGGAATGGACAGCAAATTCCTCCATCTGGCATGTAGATCTAAGACTTTTCTATGGTTCAAGAATCTTATTTTTGTCTGGATTACATTACTGTTCATCTCTGGCACTGCAAGAATTTTACAACTGCAAAAATGAGAACGAAAATTATGGGTTTGGAATATGCACTGTGTCTTTTTGCCAGCCTGGTTTTGCTGTAGGAGTCAGGCATATGTCTGTCCCTCTTCTGCAAATGGTACATCACAGTGGTATCTCAAATAAGATGATGATATAAAAATGGTGGAAGACATAGTCAGCAGGTCTTGACATTTTAAACTTGTAAATGAAATATTTTAATATAGCTGCTGGGCCCTGTACGGACACCTGTACTAATGCTACTGCTAACAGTTAATGCTGTTTTTGACTTTAACAGTACTTGGTATATTACAGTTTGCAATTAGTACTGTTACCCTTTGTTTAAAAAACTTCTGCACTGAATGAGTTTATGGATGAATTGCCAGTATTTATATATTCTATGTAGGACTACTGAAAGATTTCAATGCTGAAATCTAATAGGACTGGCATGTTTATTGAAGACTACATGGGCAACCATTACTGTCTTTCCATTTCCATAAACCTGAGTGTTAATAAGTGGATCACATAATTAAAGCATCAGATAACTGGCATTCTATTTTAATGTAATTATGCATACTGGCCTATAAACTACACTGTATGTCAGCAGTCTCAGTACTGGGCAATGAATTCTCACAGGCTGAGACTGATGAAGAATATTATCATTTTACTCTGTTGGGAAAAGCTTAGCAAAGCAGCAGGGCCTGCAGTCTGAGCATGAAGTATAAACTTGCGCAAGAAGAAGAAAGATACTAAGGGAGAAGCAATATATTTCATTACAGCAACTAAGACAGATGGAGAGGAAAAAAACCCCACAGGTTTCAGGGCACATGAGCTCTTCTTCAGCTAGTTTATTTTTCTTCCATAGTTTGCTTAATAAAAGGTATTAGCTTTCCCTACAAACTTCCTTCGCTTACATTGTTCAGCCACCAGGTACGCTGCCAGAAACTGCAGATGTATGCATTAGGGCATGTATGGAAGCATATATCATAGTTTTAGCTTAAGGCTGATTTTATGCCCTATCTGTACTTCTATGTTCACAGCAGATTCTGGAACAGATAGGAGAACCTAAATTTTCCCAATGTAAGAGAAGAACCTACCTTTGGCTAATGTAAGATAGGCAACACTGTTAAACTAAAACAAATAAACAGAAAAACTGGAGGAGACTGCCAGCATCTCTCATCCAGACCAATGGTATATCTATCTGGATTGCAAATGCCTAGCTTAATGCTTGATAGAAGGGCATTTGCCTTTTTTCTTTTTTGTAATAACACACTACATTGGTCACTCACAGCTGTTGTAATTAAGACGTTTTCCTCCTCCTGTCACTTCCGAAAGATGGCTTATAGGATGAATTCTTGGTTTAGTTCCTTACTGCATGATCCTATGACTGTTAAGTTTCACCGTATTTCTATCATTCAAGCTTCTTAGATCATCCAATTTTCTATTAGGATATTCCTAAGTTATTCCTAACTCATTAACATTACATTCCAACTTTGTATTATCTACAAGCTTCTTTTAAAAAACTTCGGGGTTTTTTTTTCATATTTAAAGTATTACTGAAAATGTGAAATAAGAACTACCCTAATAAATTTGCCTCAAAACAACAGCTGCTCTTTCAACATAACTTATGTTCTCCTTTAACCAACTTCTACCTATTTTACAGTTCTTGTTCTCTGTTTCCCTCTCCTTCATTTTACCCATTTCCTCCAGATTAATCCAGAGTAAGTTTTATCATATACATTTAGCCTAGAAAAAAGGTTACTTTTGCTCAGGAAATACCTAAAGAGAGGTTAGTTTAGCAGAATATCTTTTAGTAAACCGATTCAACATATTTTTCTATTAGCCACTAATTGTTGTCTTTAATTATTCTTACTTTCCTATCTAGAACATTGCATTATATTGTACTACCATCTTAGAGGAAGCAAACCAAATCCATAAGTCATTCTGAAAATTTAGAAAGGTGGTTTCACCAGGTAAGTCAGACAAGTTCTAATGTCTTAGATAAAAATACTAAATGCTTTAGAAGTAGCATAGATGCTTCCTATAAAACAAAAAAAGTATTAGATGCAATGCAAAGCTCACAAAAAAGGGACCAGAAAGGCAAGGAATTAAACAGTGTGACTAAACAACAAAGTTTAAGACTTTATTCAAACCAATAACTTTGTATCTGTAAACCTAAAGCTAGGGCTGTCAGAATAGACTGTAGAAGGTTGTATGTTAGAAGATGTATAAAAGGGGCTATGATGAGTTTTAAAGAGGAAACAGCTGAAGGTATTAATGCTAAAATGATTGAATTAACTATAACAAGAAAACATAAAAGAAGGAAGAGGTCACTAGGTCACGTGGGATCAAAGGCAATAATAAAGTAAAACAAAACCACTGCTGATAAGATTGATTGATTGATTTGTGTCAGCTTTCTCAAAAGAAGATGACTCTCTAAGAACCCGATCTGATTTGGACATAAAGATGAGAGAAGATCAGAGACAGAGGTGTCAGCCAATTAAAGGGTGATAAAGCTCCAGAGTACATCCTCTGGAGGGAACTCAGGAATGGCTGTTCCACTAACTCACCTTAAAAACAATGTTGTATTGGATGACCAGGCAGTTACAAACACTGTACCTTTAGAACAAAAGGGATGACCAAGGAAAGCACAGCAAACCGCACGGCAGCTTCTGGTGAGTAGTTCTAACCAATACAATAAACATCATCTTGAACAGTGAGTCTCTATGTTGTCTCACTAATCTAGTAGTTTCATTCCAATGTGTTGGTGAAGGTGTGGATGAACAGAGCAATGGACAAGAAGCTTCAGATATTCAAAAAGCCTTTACAATGAGCCTTTTAAAAAAGAGAAAGCAAATGGTGAGAAATGGATTGAAAACAAAGCACACAGTGAAAAAAATCAGCCAAACTGACACAAGAATAAACAATTACCTTTCAATATGGCAAAGTTAACACTTCAAGTTAAATACTCTGAAAAAACTGAGTGAGGTACCTGATGGTAACATTTCTGGAAGATCCAAAATCAGGAGCTCAGTCAAGCCCAGATAAAATATGGTGATTTTTCATGGTTTTAACTCAGGAATGGAGAATGGAACAAATGGCCACAGTCAGGTTCTCAGAAATTCCGATTAAATTCTTTTACAAAATTGAAGGAGACTCTGCAGAGGGCAATCCTTGTATGCCTTACACAGCTCTAAAGTAACAGAGTAAGTTCATGAAAAGCCTCTGAACTGTGCTAGTGACAGCTCAATGAAGACCTCTACTAATACGTAGTTGTGGAAAAGAGTAACATAAAATGTACACTTATTAAGGAGAATAATACAAAAAGTATTATAGTGGCACTACAAGAGACAGCCAATATTGCTCAACTCAGAATACTATAAACAAAACTGGATATCCCATGTCAAAATGGCCAGCACAGTAATACAGGAAACTCCAGAAAAGATGTCAAAGATTATTCCCACTAAGAAAAATCGCCCCTGACATGAAGACAGAGAAAAATGGAGTTATTCATTTCAGAAAGAAAATGAGACAGAGGAAACATGAAAAAGGGTTGGGAAAACACAAATACTGCAGACTTCTAGTATCTGAGTCAATGAGGCACTCAGTAAAATCTCAGTAACTTAGGAAAAAAAAGATAAAATATTTTTCACTCTTCAGGTGAGACCACATAATTCTTCTGCAGACAATTTCTTTGGAGTAAAAACCTTCATATTATTAAAAGTATCTCAGACATCTACATGAAAACCAGGAACATCTATTTAAAACAATAAACACTAAAAACGAATTTCAGAAGAAATATAAGACTTCACTCCATGGGACCATCTAATTATAAATCAGCTTCTGTATATTGCTGATGGATTCCTCTCCCAGTTCTCTAAAGCAAATGGCACTGGCCACTGGACAGCCAATCCAACTTGCAGATTCCTACATCATCAATGGAGGCAAAGACACTTAGGACAGCAGTGTATGCCTAATGGAGATTTTCCTCTCCAAGTCTCACTCTGACTCTCCATTTTATGAAAATTGTCATCAGTGCTCACGATTACTAAGTACCAAAATATTTATATCGGCATCAGAGCCTTCAAAAGGAAATAATGTGAGGAATGATGGAGGTAGCTTTCTATATACTCTACTAATACCAGTATACCATAGGACATTTTAAATATCTAAATGGACAGATTAAACTAAGAGCACAATATATGCCAATTACATATCACTGTTTCTTGGAAATTGGATAAAACACTTGCTCTGAGTTTTGCCTGCTGTTTCCCAACATCTGATAAAAATTTATAACAGATGGAAATGATTGCAAAGTGAACAGCACTCCCTTCATGTTCTCCATTCTGCTGATTTAATCACAAACACACTGAATCTGATAGTAATGAAACAATAGAGTTGTTGTTGATGAGATCACCAAATGGCTTCTATAAAGACCTATCAGATACAGTAAAATATAGTCACCACAGACATACAGAATTCTTTTCTGACCTGCCATATCACCTGTCTATACAAAATAGTAAATTCTGTCATAGAAACAGCCTTAAATAAAACAAATAGTCAATGTTACCTGATTTGTAATTATATTGAAAAGCCAGATTTAAAAAAGACAATCTTGCCAAAAATGTTTCATAGAGTTAGCTGGCCTAGACATTTCTAGATTTTAGCATCCTTCCCTATTACAAAATGGCAACATTATTCCCAAGTGAGTCTGCTCTGCAGTCTCTATATAATGCATATTTTAAACAAACAAACCATATTCAAATGCTCTGCTACTGCAAACTACAACTGAGAACTCTGTTTGAGTACACAGTAGTTAGTAGTTCTAATAACGTAAAAAAAGTCTTGAAGTTAAGCATGTGCTGAGGTGTTTGCAGGATCAATGCCAAATTGTCTGAAAGATGACCTAAACATTCTACTCAATCTACCTACTGTATTCCTCCACAAGCAAGTACAGATTCTCTTTTTTACTAAGACTCAAAATGAGCAGATCTCTGAAGAGAAACAAAACAACTTAATTCTTCTAAAATGTCAACATTACATAAAATTGCTTTTCTATACATAAAAATGTCATCCACCTAATGTCAGTTTAAAGACTGATTTGCAGAATGTTTCAAGTCTAGAAGCAATCACTGATCCTCACTCAAAGCTAACAAAATCCTACTCTTTCCAATAGTACTATTTGAGCCTCAAAGGATCCAACAGGGTGATTCATCCAGCCTGAGGATCCTTCCTGGCTGCCCCCTCTTCTAGGGGCTCCTCTGATCCAGACAAGAGAGAGCAGACTGGAAAGAATTTTTCTGTCAGCAAGAAAAAAAACCTAGCTGGAGCACTGCCTTTCCCAAGCCCTCTTTTGTCACATGTACATGATGCGGCAGGGGAGGGATGCAGGACTCTCTGGGAAAGCCAAAAGCCAGGATTTCCACCGTTAGAAGAATTTCTCTGGCTTACATCATACTTCTTGTCCAGGTATGACGGGCTCCTGAAGACAGAGAGTGCTAGGTAGGGGCTGGAGGAGATGCTCTGGTAGCAGCATCCTGCTCCTTGTTTCCCTTTTCCTGTTTAAGGCAGAAAACACAGGCATACACAGTAAATACAGCACTTCAGGGAACTGATCTTCAGATGCACTGTACAATGCATAAGCCAAGCAGTATTTCAGGAATTCTCTGTCTCTGGAAAAATAATGTAGCTCACTCACCAGTCAAGCACCATAGCTCAGTTGACAACTGCTTCTCTATCAGAACACAAGGATGGTTAAAAGGACCTCTTAAGAACCCCTTGCCTTATTTTTATGATCACCTCTATCTAAATATGCTGACAGAAGGAGCAAATCACTTTCAATTGGGATTTCAGTGAGAATGGGCCATCAAGAACCTCTGGCTGTCCAGTGAAAGAAGAGATCCCTCATGTCTTACCACTTCCAAAGTTTGTTCATGATTCAGAACCCAGACATTTAAGACAGGATGCGACTAGAGTCTCTGGATATGGACATTTCATATGGAAGATGAATTAATATGTAAACAGAGACCTGAATGAGCCTGAAAATGATATCCAAGCAAACACAGGAGAGAAATGTCTTCAACAGAATGTAAGCTACAGGTGTTACTCACTATTTTTCATATGACAAGGACTTGTGGTTATAAAACGCAACTGCAAGACAGCAGATTTAAAATAAACAAAAGGAAATATTGTCGACACTGCTTACAATTAAATTGAGGAAGATATTGCCACAAGACGTCATACAGACCAAAAGCATGAACAGGTTCAAAGCAGCTAGATCTATTCACAGAAGAAAAATACACCAAAGAGCCTTAAACACAATAGGCCAAATGAAATTTCTGACTAAATAAGCCTTAAACTTGACATTGTTGAAAACAGAAAAGTTCCCCAGTAATGTCTTAGAACTACCCTGCTTCTGGCCACTGTCAGAGACAGGATATTCAGCTAAATGGATCTTTGATCTAATTCAGCATAGTTTATTCTTAAATCAATTATGACTTCTAAAAAACTGACATTTATTACTCTGACTTAGCAGCACATAAGCGTGGAGTGATATTTTCCATACTGGAGAGGTCCATGTCTAAAGGTGCACAAATATATTTGGTTTTTTGCTTGATTTTTGGACAAAATTATCTCTTATGTAAAACTATTCCTCAGAGAAAGTGATCTGTCATTTTCTGGTTTTGAATGGAAGGAAAGTAAGCTTTTTCACAGCTCTAAAAAAGATCATCTTTTTTATGTAACTGGAAAAGCTTGATATAACTTCGAAAGCAACAACTGTGAGATATGTAAAGAAAAAAAAAAAAGAAGTTTCCATTTTTTATGTAATGCATGAATGGTTAAACTAGTAAGGAGTTCAATAATCGTTAGATGGATTTTGAAATATAATCAAAGCCCGACTCAGTATTTAGGACCTGTGGAAACTTCTTCCATATCGAACAGTTAATGCATGACCATTATGTCACAGCTGATGTAGAGTTACCCAGCAAAGGCCTGAAGACTATAGAATTAATTACGCTGATGTATGCACAATCAGAAAAACTCCCCGAACTTCCGACAGTGTGGTCAAGCAGTGTGCATAGTATATTATGTGTATCTGATTTATTTCAACCATAAAATTATTCACAAAAATCACCAACATATTAGCTTCACAGTAAGACTACTAAAGAAGGATTCAGCAAATTAAAGTGATAGTTCTTATAGCAACTATTAAAATCTGTAAAGTCTGCGAAGAGCAAAAAGTAAGGTCCATTAACTCAGAGTTATAGAAGCACAATCTGAGCTCTACGTTATTTCACAGCACAATATTTGAGCTGATCTGCTCCTTACCCCAGATGGATTTCACATTCTTATGAAGTAGCTCCATCTCTGATCTCTTCCCTTTACCCATTCCCTTCTCACATGAAGAAAGAATGGCTCCAAAATGCCTCCTACATTATTATCCCACATCTGTGCATCAATTAAGCATGGGCTGTACGCGAGCCAAGAAAAACATTTTGAGACCTCTTTAGACTGAATAAGAAGTATTTTTAAATTGAACTAAAGCAAGTCTCAAAAATTCAAATCAAATAGCAAAGATGTTTTATTTTTGCAGTAGATCTCAAACTAGATCTGAATCATATGATGTAATTAAAGTCCACTTCAGATGATCATCTCAATTCCAGATGTAACTGAAAACATTTATTCTGATTTAAAAAGCAAAGCAGGTAATTGACTAATAATGAATATTGTTTGTATCAAATCTACTTTATGATACTCGAAATTATTTTTTCTTCTAGTAGCCATAACACAGAGGCAACAGATTGGCATAATTAACCAAGTTAATTACTTCTGTTATAAGGACAGTCTCCAATCCTGCACTTTTGTACTTTGCTTTACATTTAAATAATTCCACTGTGTTATTCAAAGTACAGTTTAATTTATTACACCTGTATCTCAAAATGAAATAAAATGCTAAAAAAAATTTGGCAGGGCTATTAATTACGGATTACATAGATTTAAAATGTTGAGGCTGAGACACTTCCAAACAATTAGCTGTAAGCATGCAAATAAAGTTAAGCTTATATTTGAGCATTTGTAAGACAGGTGCAAGTTGACACGCATTTTATCCCATGTACAACTGCTTCGATCAACAAGCATCCTGCAAATTTAATCTTTTTAGGTTTCAGTCAATTAATTTTTTGTCCTTACTAGTTTAATTTATTATAAAGCTGCTGCCTAAATTTTATATTTAAGCTGACATAGAAAATATTTTTACATTTACTATCACAAAAACGGCTCTTGCAACAATGCCACCACTACATAAATTTGATCAGTGCCGTAGAGGGCACTTATTTGTCAAATACAAACATTTCATCATGTAAGTAAAGTAATATTTTTATCATGTGTAAATATAGTACTTGATTAAAAAAAAATCTTGTGAATAATGCATCTGTTTTACTATTGCTTAAAAAATATACTACGTAATATACCTCATACACTGTCAACATCCTACATAATACTCCTCATACACTATCAACATTTTAACGTGTTTTACACTCTATAAAGCAACACAAACTATTCTTAGTACAGACGAGTTCCATTAAACAGATGAGAAAACCAGTTCAGCTGTAACACTAATGAAATATTTCTTGACCTGCTGAAGACAGTGCTCATTTGGGTTAAGAAACAAAAAGTTAGTAACTGGACTAGTGCACCCCTAGCTGTGGAACACAATAGGCACATGGCATCATAAACAATGTTTTCAACAGTGTTTTTAATTAAATACGTAATGTTAAGGGTGAACTTCATTTTGTGAGAAATTCTCAGAGTTGATAGGAGTCTATTTGTCCAGAAAGCTCTCATCATCAAACTATACATTATCTCTAAGTTGCTTTCAATTTACATCTATTTAATCAGCTAAAAATATTAAAGTCTACCAGTAAACCAATAAAGCTCCATGCTTAAGAAGTCAGACAGACAGTTGAAATAATAACTGCACTTAGAAACTAAAGGATGCCCTTTCCTTTTTAAAAGTTTTCATTTTCTTATTAAAATTACTGGCAAAGAACATTTATTGCCACTGAAGATCAATGAAGAAAAAGAATATAAAGAAAAAGATAAAGACATCATAGAAAGTAGTAGTCTTACTGGAACAATATAAAATTAAAAATTTTGCCAATACTCTTTTTACTAGGCTGCATCTTCTGTTTTAATTATTACATTGCACTGGTTATTTACTGCTAGAATAACAGAGGTCAGTGGAACACAGAGAATGGGTCCCATAGTCTTCAACACTACCTCTCCCTTGTCTTTAAAAAAAAAAAAAAAAAAAAAAAAAAAAAGGAATTTTTAGTAGGATTTCTCCTTTCTATCATCAAGTGAATGCATAATAAACCAAAAAATAATACATGTACAGTAATTTCAGGTTTTTTTACTTAAAAAAGGCCAGCAGGACTAGGGAAGAGATGGTCCCCCTGTACTCAGCACCGGTGAGGCTGCACCTTGAATACTGTGTTCAGTTTTGGGCCCCTCACTACAAGAAGGACATTGAGGTGCTGGAGCGTGTCCAAAGAAGGGCAATGAGGCTGGTGAAGGGTCTGGAGCAAAAGTCTTATGAGGAGCGGCTGAGGGACCTGGAGTTGTTTAGCCTGGAGAAGAGGAGGCTGAGGGGAGACCTTATTGCTCTGTACAACTACCTGAAAGGAGGTTGTAGTGAGGTGGGGGTCGGTCTCTTCTCCCTAGTAACGAGTGATAGGCCAAGAGGAAATTGCCTCAAGCTGCGCCAGGGGAAGTTTAGATTGGATATTAGGAAAACTTTCTTCACCGAAAAGGTTGTCAAGCATTGGACCAGGCTGCCCCGGGCAGTGGTGGAGTCCCTATCCCTGAAGGTATTAGAAAGACGGGTAGATGTGGAGCTTAGGGACATGGTTTAGTGGTGGACTTGGCAGTACTACGTTAACAGTTGGACTTGATGATCTTAAAGGTCTTTTCCAACCCAAAGGATTCTATGATTCTAAATATTCTCAAATAAGGAATGTCGGTTGAAATGTTTTACATAAAACACTCATGGCTCTTAAATTATCTCAAATCAAATTCTCACAACAGTTGTGACAGTTCATCTGATTTTTACTTTTTAAAACTAAAAATACTTTGATGGTTGTAAACTAAAATCAACAGTCACTTCTCATTCAAGCTATCTGTACCAAAATTTTATCCTAAATGTATTTTATAGCTGTAATATCCTTGTATTTTCCCCAAAACACTTAATCTCATTCTTCTTAAAAAAGATGTCAGATATAAATGGAAGGATACAGCTGTATGCTCAAGAGTTTACATTCTAAAGAGTCAAATGCAGACAAAGAAAGTGGATAAAACTAAGTTGAGGGATGGCAGTCTTTTGACTTGAAGAAAACAAATTCATGGATTTAAGAAATACTTCGGAGTTAATAGACTAATGAGAAGAATGGAAGTTTATTCTTGAAGTTAACAAGTGAGTATGAGATGATACTCAGAGGGAGTTTGTTGATGCTTTTTTTTAATAAAAACTTAAAACATATGTGGCAGACGGCCCCAGTTTGGAGGCTGCAAAAGGAGAGCAGGGGATTCAGCACATATTTTATTAACTCAATTTTCTTTTCAGCTTTGCAGTTCACCTTTAAAATAAAAGCTTAGATTCTGCTGAAAACAGCAAAATTTGTGGAAAATCCATAGGGAGGCTCCAAATCCTTGGGATTTGTGGATTTTCTGTTTGAACAGATTTTTATTGTTCCTGTTGATTGCCCTAACACTCACTTTCTGGCACCAGGCAGCTTGAGTTATGTTATCTGTGGGCATTTAAACACCACCAGCAGGTAGCTTAACTTTCCAAACTCATTTTTCCTAGAAGGTAGAATGCCAAATAACTGCTTGGAGAGACACGAAAATGTAAAAAGAATGATCTTATCAGTTTTGTTAATTTAACTTGGTTTAATAATTGCCACTGACTTGTTAGATATATTAAGTTATAAAAATATTTTTATATGGACTGACACCTCTATTTTCATTCTTTCTGTTATTGCCTGGTCGCATACTATAGGAAAAATGGCTCTGTCTGGGCTAAATGCCCAGAACATTTGAAGCATCTCACACTGAAACAATAGTGGTCTTTGTTGGACACCATCTGCTAGCAGAATTTTTTTTTTTTGTTAAAATCATTGTGTGTCTGCTAATACAGATGCATTGCACTTCCACAAACTGAATTACATTTATGCTCAGACTAAATACTATTCATGTAAAAAGTGTTTCATTTCACATTACGACTGAGCTGGAGTTACACTGATGCAACACACATGAGATAAGCTTGTTCCATGTGGCCAGATTACTTCAGAAATATTTGATTTTGCTCTTTTGGTTTTTACACAGTCTGCCATGCTTTTAGTACCACGAATCTTACCTTTCAGTGATCATCTGTGTTCTGAATTTGTTGGTATTGCTTATCACTCTGTGTTTCTTCACTAGCTATTAGAGATGGGTGAACTGACTTGGCTAAATTGTGAATCAGACAGTAAACAGCACATTAATAAAATCTGCAGACACTAAATAATTGTTATCTCCAATAAGAAAACAGAAATGCATTAACAGACTTATAAAAATTAAAATATAGGCAGAAATAAACTCTGTCTTGAAAACTGCAAGAAAAAAACATCTGGGAAAAATAGTTAAAAGTACGGATAGTCAATGGGAAGAACTAAGTAGTAACATGAAACCCACAGATAATGCAAACAAACCTAATTAAAGCCAGCATTGTGGCTATATTCACAGTTCCCTTTAAAAAATTTTGTGGAATTAATATTCTGGTCATAACAGTCCTGGCTGAAATTTCACTGTGAAGAATGACATGACAAATGTTAAACTGATTTTTGGAACAGCTAAAAAGGGATACCTCAAAATTTGTAGCAAATGATTTTTAAAACTGGAGGAACAAAATGCAAAAGACCTAGTAGGTTACTTAGTTTATCTACTTTCTCATTTCTACAAGACACATACCACTTTTTGGTACTCTTAGTTTAAATATCTGAAACAATAATTTCCTTACGATTCGTAATTTGGAAAATATTTCTGATATCTAGTTCAAATATTCTGACTCCCTCTTCCTTTCAGCATCCTGAATCTCTTCTGTTCTTGTTCCTTTAAAACTTCCATAAGTAACATGCTATTTTATACGCTCAGATATAAGTAGATACCAAAGCTTTAGAAGTGACCTTGTCTCCACTGACCAGTTATAACTGTACATAAATGCAGGCAATCACAAATACAAAATAAAGTACATTAGCTTAAAATTAAATTGTCATTTACAGCTACTCGAGGTAATTAACCTTGTAGCTGCACCATATCAATTCAATTCTTAACATTTTTGGTAAGCCAAGCCATACAGAATGTGCTTGGTTAGGGCTATATTAAATTGTATTTCTAAACTGAATGGAATCCAAGAGATACCAAAAGGTGCACAGGTACTTTCCAAACAGATTTTTAGACAGATTAGTACTCAAACTGCATTAAAAAATTCAAATGGATAACTGGCTCCTTTTGAGGTTTCCTTATCCCTTAGTAGGTATTGTACTTTTCAAAGAAGAATAAATAAATAAATAAATGAAATCATTTGTAAAGAAAAGCTAGACAGTTATTTTCATGATGTTATAAACCAACTAATATTTCTAATGAATAAAAAGAGAAGTTACATGACTTAGAGTTTTGGGTGGTAATGGCCACTGGAAGACAAAACCAGTAACAAAACAGTATTACATATCTATAAGTCTAGTACACTGCAAGTAGCTGATTAATATTCTATATAAATGCCTTCCAAAACACACTCCTAAATGAGTTTAATATTTACACCATCACATCCTTAAAATTCTGACTTCCAAGACAAGGCTGGTGTTCATATTTCATATAATTTAGGTAAGGAAAACACTGTTCATGGTATTCTGAAGTAATTATTAATAAACAGACTACAGGCCTGTAACTGTTTCACCAGTAAAATATTATACATATTTTTAAGTGCCCTGTATAAAAGAATAATCTCACTTGCATATCAGTTCTCAGAAATGACCAAACAGTCATGAACCATAGCACATTTTGTTTAAAGTAAGTCTTACAAGAACAAAACATAGAAAGAAAAGATAAATAATGATTTATATTACTGACATTTATATTGCAGGAAATTTCACAATTAGTAAAACCAAACTCTGTTAAACAAAACTTTAATAACAAAGCCAGCAACACATGCAGAAACTTTCTTGTAACTCATTATTTTCCAAAGTGTTTCCCTACTTCAGAATCTTGCTCAACAAGGGATTTGCATAACAGCTAATACTGTTTTCAAGTGATACAGTAAAGCAATTACTATAATCGAAACCACTAATAGGAAATCTCCAAGTTAAAACCTGGCAAGTATTTTTTTTTTAAACTGTGTATAACACAAGGCCTTCAAAACCACCAATAGCTTATTGGATTTTGGTATGCATAACATGATAGAAGTATTCCCAAAACCATAAAAACATGGAAATATTAATTGCACGTTCAGAGCATTTTTAAAGTACACTCCATGTAAAAAGTGTATATAGAAAATAAAGAAAAATTGAACTGCACACTTACATGGAAGTTGCTGTGCTGACGTGTTTATGTCCCACAGCTGCATAAATCCATCTTTTGTGCAGGTTGCCTCCACCTGCTCTTGGTGGGTTTTGTTTTGTTTTGTTTTTGATTTTAAAGTTCATTCACGTGTTATTTTGTAGGCTTTCTTTCCTCAAAAATGTACTTTTTCCTGATAATGAACGCTGCACTAGGCTGGCTGCTAGACAGCTACTTTCATGCACTCTTTCTGTAGGTATTTAACATCAGCTTTGTGTAGCTGGGATGCAGAAAAAGAACTATCCTGTTTTCCTCACAAGAGTAACATTGATTGTCTTGTCTTTAACAGTCTGTCTTCTGTGTCAGTGCAACTGCAAGAATGCCCAACTCTTCTGCCTCACTGTGTTGCTAGATAAGAAAAGCACCAACCAGACCATTTTTGACATAAATATTTAAGAATCTAAAAAAACTATGAAAAAATTAAATATTTAGTCAATCTAGTTCTACCATTTATTTTAGGTACGAAAGTACTTGATACTTACTTGGTTATTCATCACAGCCAAGTATTCATGTGTTTGACACCCGTTTTGCCTTGTGGTTCATTAGTTTTGCAGTAGTTACTCTTACAACAGTTTTTCCTGCCTTTCTATCAGTTATTTTTGTTTTCAGACTCTTCTATTATCTACTTTTTCCTTTTAACAATTCACCCTTACACAAACTACTGCCCAATGCTGTCTTTTGTATATTTGCCTTATCTTTTCTTGCAAGAAGATTAAGCACTTATTACAAAGAATGGTGCAATCTTAGATTTACAAATTATTGCATAATTTGTACTGTGGTATAAAAGATAAGAAAAAAAGAGAATGCATTCATTTAACATTTATGATTGGTATATGAGATGTTGAAGAACCATATTGCTTACACTTTTATCACTAAAAGGTCTTTAAAGGTTAAAAGAAGGGTTAATTCATTAACTAGTTTAAGGTATGCAGAAAGCGAAAACAGCAGGATCAGTAGTGGGTCCTACTGAAGTACAGCCATGCCTTTCTCTTGCGAGGCTTCACATCTGCCCTTCCATCCCACCCCTGACACTAAGCAGATATGCCAGAACCCTATGACAAATGAAAGTAATTTCTTTAACATCCTGGAGAAAGCAGTAAAACTGTTCAAGAAGCTAAGGCAAAATTAACAAATACTTTTTATAGAGGGATATTTAGATATCATTTCTTAGCTACATTTTATAAAGTATAGAATTAGAAAACAAAGCAGTCTTCTGACTACTTCTGCATTTTCCTGCAGTTTATGATATTCAGCATTTTTTAGGTAAAGGATTCGATACTAACAGAGAACACTGCCTCAAAAATTTAGGTGGTAAGCCTCTCTAGCAAGCAAAGAAAGGTAGTGAGGGCTAAACCAGGAACAGATGTCATATAAACCCCACTAAAATAAAGTATCAGATCTACCAAAAAACCAAACAAACTAAAGAATGAACACATTTGGAAAGAAGCGTAAGTATTACCTGCATCTCACATCTGTGATAGTATATGGCAAGGTGCTACCTTCAGATTCAGTAGACTATTTATTTATAATCTGCTGCAGAAATAGGGCCTAGGTTCATAGCTCTCCAGAAACACATTCTAGAGCATTTAGGAAATTAAAGATGAGCGGGTTTATTCAAATCTGAATATATTTTTTTAAAACCTAAGTTTCAGAGATGCCTCCTTAAAACAGAAAATTGATTACAACTATATTTTTAAAGTAATGGAATTCACTGCTTCTGGAGAGGACTGATGCTTTGAAGTTACAGAGGTATACAGAAACACTATATTAGATTTGGGAGAAGTAAAAGAATTGCAAAATGAAGTTTACACTGTGACAATTAAAATCTTGTCTCCTTTTGTGTTAAAAAGGACAACATATGAAATGAGAAAATAACGTCAGTTCTTACTGTTTTTCTTCCCAAGGATGTGCTAACTGGTAGTACAGAAACATAGAGAGTGCCTTGGGTATAGGTAACACAAACTACTAGCTCAAAATGTTGCCCTGGAAGTTTTTCAGTACTTATAAATTGAATATGGCAACAGCACATGTTCACTGTTGATTACATTTGTACAACATGAGATGAATCCTACACAACTGCTGTGTTTTGACTCCAATCATACCATATGAGCAAAAATTTGGGTTTACTACAGACAAGTAAAAAGACTTCAGGCAACTGCCTTTCATGTATTTACTACAGTGTAAAATGATACAGTTAACCCCTTTCTCACAGAGTTCCCGTAATAGCTGTATCTAGTTCTGTACGTAAATACTTGTCAGCTCCTCCCCTAAATATTATTCTGCTTTCTCTTTTACTGCCTCTTTTGTCTGGGTTGAAATTCCATGATAAAATCCAGACAGAGACTAACACTTCTTCCTCAAAAGCCTCCTGTGTTACTCATCCTCTGCCAAAACATCCACAAAACTCCAACTGATACCACGGATAAACAGATGTCAGTCTATAGCCACCTACTATCCTCTTTACTTTTTCCCCACTGTCTTTCTCAACTCCCACTTATCAAAATAGTAAACAAGAAGAGAGGAACCACATTACTTTCTAAAGACAATCTTATGATTTGGTGCTCAGTATTTGTATGTTGTATCTACACCCCCTAATTCCCACTTTTGTGTTTGCCCACAGCTTGGAAGTACAGTAGCAAAGATTGTATCCCTTCCATGCTAATACAGAATCCAGTCTGAAATGACCTAAATCCAGTTACATACACAGGCATCAATACCCTCACTGTCAATAATCATTAAGACTATCAAAACTAATGGACAATAAATTACTTTTTTTTTTTTTAAACAGCAACTTTGTGGAGCGCTTCAAGATCAGCAGAAATATTTAAACATTATTTTAAAAATCATTATCATGAAACCATCTTCCAAATGGGCAACACCATCCAGTAGCAACAAATAAAGAACAGCAATTTACAGTTTTATTGTTAAAAATAAGCATGATCTACCACCAGATTGGATTTTTATCTGTAAATATGCACATATAAAAAGTAACCTTTTTTCCTCTCCGGTATTTAACTGCCAAATGCCTTCATACATGGATACAAATAAAAAGACTTATTTCTACAGAGTGGACTATGTTCATGGAAAAAAACCCCTGTAATTCAAATATGCATCACAAAACTAAGAATATTACAGAGACCAAATTCAGTGCATTGTCAAGCTCACTCTTAAGAAACCTTTAGGTTGGAACATTGACTACAGCTCATGGTGTTAGTCTGCATGAAACTACTTCTAGGGTAACTGGCAATCTTGCTTTCCATGCCAGTGCAAACCAAACTGGTTTATGCAGGCAAGGAATGGTTTTAGGAGTCCTACAAAATTATTCTAGTTGAGGGGAAAAAAAAACGTAATTTTGAAAAAACCTGCATAACAGATTATTATATTGATTCTTTTTAAGAATGAAGCCACCACAGGTTTGAGAGCGGTAAATACATATAGAATGTCTAAGTCACAGTACACAGGGCCTCCCGAGCCCTTGAACCTGCTTCACTTGAACCACAAGAACCAGGTTTCAGCCATGGCAATTTTGGCATGTAATCACAACCAGTAATTAAACAGCAAAACCTGTAAACACTGATAGTCATTTGAAACTGCGAATGCTATCACATACATAATCTCAATTCTTATGTTTCCCCTCCCTCTCTATTCTTCTGACTCTTTTTCCAGCTTTAGTGAGCTACTACACCCATTCATCCAGCCCATGTGCATCCTGTGCCTAAGCCCTGGCCAAACCAAACTGATGGTACTCTTTCTTTAGTTATTCCCTCCTGTTCTGCTCTATACATCCTGATCTGATCAGATCTATGACACTGCCAGAGATCTGGAGCAGAGAAAACATCCTCCAAGTGCAGTAAGGGTGGAGATGGTGCACAACTGCAGCACCCTTCCTAAAAGATACACTCCCTTTAACCTTAAAATATTTACTAATTTCCTTCAGAATATTTTTTTGAGCCCCTAAGAGAGTTAGGGGTGGAGACACACTTGCTATGTTGAGAAATTCAGTAATAATTTTGTTTGCGAAACTATCAGTTGCAAGCATGGTTAGTTAACAGCTCAACATCCAATCAGACAGGCTACTAGCCAGAAGAACAAGAAAAGATGGTATATACACTCTCTCATATATACTTAACACTTGCAAATGTTTATATATCAAGTGGTGGGCAGAGGGAAATTAAGGAGAAAAGGTAGTAATTCATTAAACAGTACTTCCTAACTGAATAGTCTAACTTTTAAATATGGATGGAGAACAGATTCCATAAAATATTTTGAGAATATTGCTACACATGCATTTTGACTCATGTTTCAGGGCTTTGTCTGGGTGGGTTTTGGGTGTTGGTTTTTTTTTTTTACATTTGGTAGTAGCATTATTACAGGTATTACATATTTATTCACGAGTAATTCACAATCCATGATGCCACTTGCAGGCAATTTTTACTGCTTGACGTCTTCTCTGTTCCTGAACTCAGAAACTAAAAACTTAAACTGAATTAAACTCCTATAATATATTTAATATTTTGAAGTATAGAAACCACAAAACAAAACATTTGCTGTTCTGTTGTTCACTATGTTTTGAAGTCCCAAAAAGATACATTGGGAACATATAAAAAGTGATTAGTTGTTAGCTGTGAAGCTGCACCATTACTGTACAGATTAGTAGTGTGTGAAGTGCTTGGATCAAAGGAAGTATCATCTGATGGATGTAAAGGTGATTCTTTTCATCCCCACTCAAAAAAAAAAAAAAAAAATCAAATCTCAAACTCAGAAGTATCTCTGGGATCACACTGAAATGGAAATTAGTGCTGCTCTGACATTTTTAACATTGCATGAATGGGCTAGGGATGTTAGAATCATTTAGAATTGAACAATCTGATTTTATGGCCTGAGAAACAATGACATAACTTAAAAGCATTCTGACATGAAAATAAAATTCCATGTTGTTCTATGTCAGCTGGTTGGGGTTTATAGGAATGATCTTCTTAATGCACCTTCTAAGTTTTGCTCTTAGGATAGCAAGTTTTACAGGAAGTTTGGGGTTTTTTGTATTTTTACCTGCTTCATGCATGAATTAATATAATGTTTAAATATCTGGAAAAAAAAAAAATCAGAGGAAAAGAAAACAACTTTGTCAAAAAGGTAGGCCTATCCCCTGCTCTATACCCAAAAATACAGAATTTCCTGACAGCTACCATTTTTCTTAAGAAAGATAAGAAGGAAGAAGGATAAATAAAAGGCTGATCTCAGTGACACTTTAATGTACTATTTGACAATTCCTCATAGAAAAGAATAATCTTGTACCATTGAAATAGTTTGATCTAATCACAAATAAGTTTATTATATTTGTACCTCTCTATATTTTGTGGTTTTTTCCCCTATAACATTAATAAGCATATGAGAACATTGCAATTTAGCCAACTAAACTTAATGCCAGTACTTTAAGACTCCTTATATTGAAGACATGCCTGTCCTTGTGTTTGATACAAAAGTAGCTTATCCTTTGTATGTTAAATATTTATGCCAATTTAAAAAAATAGGTAATATATACTGTATGACCCAGAATTAAAGACATAACATTCAACTGTCATTGTACTGTCCCACAGAATAATATACATAAAACACTATTTCATTAGAGATATATACCTCACTGTGCTCAGCAACCTATCTGCAATTCTGAAATACTTATCTTCTTGGTCATAGAGTAAATGTGCCTTTGCCTCTCTTGGTGATGAAACTACTTGTAATTGGTAACTTCTGGGTTGTCCATGTTCCTTTTCATGCCAGTGTCAGGTTAACTCACTATCACATACTTTTTTCATGCTATCTTTTAATACAGATAGGCAAGAATTACACACAAAGAACTTCAGTCAATAACCTAAAATACAGCAAACCTAAAAATCTGACTGATTTTTTTTAAAATAAAAAGGGAAAATACAAAAAACATGTTCACTGTTTCAGTAAGCTTTATAAAAAGTCGTCTGGAAATGTGTGCAAAATCTTGTTACAGAACAGTGAATGTTAACTGTCTCAAAGCATTGCTCACTCAGACTCCCTCCCTTCAGACAGCACTAGCTGTCTTTTTCTGACCACACCTGTCCCACAGGAGTCTCCAGTGGAGTAGTGATGTTATGTTTTGGTCTCAATTCATGAAAAGAAAAAAGCACCCTTTTATCTGCTGGGGAAGGGGCGGGGGGGGGGAGGGGGCATATAAAAGACATTTCCAGCACACATAGTGAGTTTTCATTAAAATGCATCCTTTCCCTATAACTTAATTTCCTTGAGATACCTCCAAACTCCTTCTCCCACCTCCATTCTGTGCTACATGTTCATGTATTTCCTAATAAGTTCTAAGACTTGGACACTGTTTTGTCTGTCTCCTGTTTCACAGTCTTAACAAGCCTCTCCTCTTACCCCATAACCCACAGCCTAGCCTCTTTAATTCAATGAGTCAGCAGCTTTTACCTGCCAGCAAAATGTTTGCAGAGCATTCTAGGTCTCCACCAAAAGGCAAACTGTATACACTACACGTAAAAACAACTATTAAAATAATAAAAGGCAAATAGAGTCATTATCTACTTCCATTTAAGCTCAATGAAAATTTTAATCAATTTTGTGAACCTCCTCCTCATTTTTAGAACTCACATTACTAAAGCTGTGCTATTTCAATTTTTTACCTGCTGCCAGGGTATAAGCTAGTGATAAACCATGCACAGAAACTGCCAATTTTAAGCAAACTTGATACCTAGCACCAGAGGAGTGAAACAGATAATGACCAACTATGTAACTTCTCACTACAAGATGCCAAGGATTTGCACTGAACCATTCATGATAAATCCATAATTTTTAACAATAAAAATTGTAATTGTTTAGGTATTTCAAATATATTAAGCCAATTCAGATCAACAACTAAATGAAGAAATTATGATTTGACTGCAGTGAAAAGGGAGAGGAAAAAACATTCTGAAGATGTGTACACGAAACAACTTTTATCCACACGCATATAAGGATTAATTCCCCCCCCCCCAAAAAAAAAAAAAAAACCACAACACATTAAGACCCCAACTTTTTAATGAAATGGTATGTCTGACAGGTAGATGACCCTCTTCTTCCTCTCCAGGAGTATGACTACATATTGATGCAAAAATTCAGTGCACTAAGAAGAATTAAGGATCAACAATGAAAGAGAGAGACAATGAAATTAGTAGTCTGACATTCTAGTGGAAAATATGGCAGCTAAGACACATTAACTCACTTATGGAAGTGCTCTTCATAAAACTAGAAAAAGCTATCAGACTTGCACAAAAAAATTCCTTTTTAGAAGAATCCATATAAACTAGATTTTAGGAAAGGGCACACCAATCTAAAAGAACAGGGCACAAAAATAACAAATATGCAACTATACTGCTGAAACAGTTCTGCTTGACGAAGACGATTGCCAGTATCTTAAAGTTAATTAATAATCTAGCATGAAACACTGGGAGTAGGAAAGAAATTTTGCTGCCGGAAAACATATTTGCCAGTGGAGTAATTAAGAGAAGCCGTGGAAGTACAATTACTCTGAACATTTTGTCCTCAACACATAGAAAAGTATGAAAGAGTATAATCCCCCACTGATGAGACAGACTAGATGACCTAATATATCCCTTCTGCCTTTAGATTACACTAATTTACTAGAACGCCCTTATTTCTAGTAGGAATGATCCCACATTCCAAGTACTTAGTGAGATAACACTAATTGGTATAATTGGCTAACTGATATAATTGACATTACTGAAACCTACTGGGTCAATACGCACAGCTGGAGTGTTGAAAACTCTGGGTGGAAATCAGCGACCAGAATTCCAGTTAAGGAAGACAGTGCAGAGTAAAAGAAGGTCTGGAAGGTGACATTAGTTTATAATACTTTTGGAGCGGAAGAAATCTTCAGGCCTGCAGACCAGTCTGATAGCTAATAAAAAAGTGAACATCCTGAAAAAAGAATATAGATGTTGTCTAAAAAACAACACCAAAATGCAAACAAAAACCCAAACAAAAAAGTGCAATACTTAAAAATACCTGTTAATAAGACACTGAAAGAAAAAACAGAAATTGTATTGGGAGTTCCAATGCAAGCAAAGTTTAAGGAGTACTATATGACCTTTTAACATCACTGATATTGCACCCAACACAAAGTAAGTATTTTGGACTTGACTAAGTGAGATGAAAGTTAGTCAGTTACTGAACTGTGAGTGACTCCTTAGAGACCACTGATTACAAACTAAAACAAAAGAGAAAATAAGAGCAAACTGGCTCACAACCATATGAAAACAGCGTTACATTTGAGCTACTTTTGCAATACTGATAAAAATTACAGAAGGATTGTAGAATGATTACATAACTGAGAATACTAAAATGCAAAGAAATTGTGATCACAATTGAAAGTTCTTAAAGACAGCAATTTAGTTGGCCCAAAATCACTATACTGCAACACAGAAAAAGGAAAATGCTGGCAGAAAACCCAGCCAGGTTCACTGTCAAAGTGAAGGCAGCAACTAGAATGAAAAACACCACATATAACAATGAGAGATATGAACGCATAAATAAATACTTCTCTCTCTTTGGCAAAACCCCAAATCACCTTATCATACCGCACAAAAATGCTGCAGTATATTTCAGACCATCAGTTGTAAAGGAAGTTGTTTGACCTCATCTAATGGAATAATAAATATATTTTAATCAGTTAACTTCTATTTAAATTTCCAAAAGGCTTAGTTGAGAAACTCTGTCTCCTCATCTTTCAATTTATCATATGAATATTAGAAGACTGAGAATATCACGCCAATCTTTGCAAAGCGAATTTAGGATTATCCAGGGTTTTTATTGGCCAATTAGCTTAGTATCAACAAGCTACTAAATACAAGAAAAAATCAGAGGCAAAAAAAAAAGGTATTTTGTAAATAGTAAGCGGTAAAGTTTCAATTATTAAGAAAGTTTATGGAAAACAGGTCTTATCTAACACGTGCAATTTCATAGGTAGCACAGAAGTGAGCCAAAAAACTGCTCAGCTACTAGAGAAAAAACCTGGTATAAAAAGTGCAAGACTGCATATTCTGTCTTTCCAAGGGAAAAAAAAATGAGAAGATAGCCAGTATAAGTCTACAAATGAAATCAGAGGAAATAATACTGAGAATCGAAAAGGACCTAACCTTAACAGAGAAAAGCAAACAGACATATTTGCTGGTACAGAATTGAGCACAGGAAGTATACCTAAGTATACCCTGTTTCACAGGAAGAATCACTAGAAGAAACTACCAAAAGAAGCAGGACATTCTCTTTTTCTTGTCTTTGCATCAAAATAGCTACTTCTCCAAAATATATTCTGCAACTGAACACAAATTCTGCCTTCAAAAAACACAGATTACTGGGCTTACAATAAGGGTAAGTGGGACAAACTATAGTATACAGAAGGTCAGACTAGATGATCTAATAGCTCAAAAAATCCATGCTACTTATTTCTATTTCTAGTTTACATGATGGGAAAAAGGAAAGTTTCACATGTTTCCACACTCTTAGCCAAAATAAACATACTTCCTTGCCAAGCATTCAAAAATCTATAGCGCCCAAAATTAACTAAGATTCATAGATCAGAACACAGACCTTTGTATAAAAACAAAATATGCAGATCGTAGATTTCTGACCAAAGTCTCCATCACGTACTATCCTCTTTGAACAATCATTAGTATAAAGGTGACAGAACCAGGCACCATTTACTCACTTATACACAGAGACAGCGTCGTCTACTCTAACACTGTAAGTTTGGATAGTTACCTACAAAGAACTGGAAAGAAAATATGGTGAAAATCTTTTAGATCTGCTGTACTTTCCAAAGCTGTTTTAGAATATTTGAGCTCAAGTGTCTGGGCAAATTTAATAAACCCCCTGGCTACTTGAATTAATGCCAGAATCATGCAGACCAACAAGGAAATACTCTCTTCCCAGTCTCTTCCAGGCTCTGCTTGGAATCTATGAAGGATATGTGAAAAATACTTGGCTTTATAATAATGACTGCAAGTAAATTTCATTTTTTTAAATTAAATGGTTAGATCTCACTCCTGATCTACACATTTTATGAATGCATGATAAGACTTTTTAAAAGACAGATACAATCTTTTTAATAAACAGATAAAACACCTTGTATCCTCTGCTGCACAAATCTGATGTATTTGATGGCAGAAATATTCCTGTGTCTAATCATAACTCTGATTCAAAGAGGACTGCTGGTCTTTATGAAAACAAGACAGTCATTGTATTTGTAAAATGAAAGAATAATCTCCAACATGTAAGCAGCATACTAAGAAGAAAATATGTCTGGTTTTATTTTTCTTCTTTTTGTTCTTACGATATCTCTAGTCTAGTTCATGGATGTCAGTCATATAAATGAAGGATATAATGACAAGGATGGAATAAGACCCTACTCTATTTTTTCAGATATTCTGAAGAAAACTGTAGAATTCTAGGCAGCATGGTAGTAAAAGATATATGTGGAAAAGCATGTATAGTAAAGAAGTGGAGAGAGAAGCAGCAGAATAAAAGACAGCTTTGTAAGCACCTTAAGGAAAGGGAATGTAGCCAGCTGTCACATTTCTAGATTAAAAACTCTGAAAAAGGCCTAACTATATATAAATAACTAGGTTCTGAGAGTAGTCTAACATTTTTCCAGAAAATCATGTCCAGGTAAAACTCTGATGTGACAAAAAGAACAATATCCAACTATAACCATGAAAATATATGTACATGTTAGTACCTATCTAAATTAGGGAAAAAAACAGCATACTTTTTCTTAAAATAAATCTCGATACATTCATTAAAGGGATTGTATAATTTGGTACCTGTGATAGCAGGGGCCTGTTCCAAGTGCCCTCGAAGGTCCCTTTTATACCTCTCTTCCTAGATTCCTAAATGCTCCTCTGCAAGCAGAATAGAATAGGCCTTTGTTTACCCAAGAATCTCCTGGCAGTAAGCATATATTTGTTAAAACAACTTCCCACGTGACGAAAGAATAAGCACAAACTTTGCTATCTTAAGAATATAACATTCGCCTCCAATCTATTTTTATTACTCATTAACAAATGGCCCCGCTTTCCCTGCACACACTTTACAGTCTATGGCGAAAAGCATGAGGTTTGCAGTTCTTCTAACATGGCCACTATATCAGCAATTCTGAATTAAGACAGTAATGATAATCAACTACACAAACAAGGACAAGAAAGATTTATATCCCACTTTAATACAATTTGTTGGAGTTCTTTTCTTTCCTTTACAGAATCAGTGATTGAAAAAGAATGGGGATGAAGTATCAGAGGGGCTACATCACTCTTCTCAGATAGTTTAAAAAAATCCTGTAAAATCTTGAGCTAAAGACTCAAAATGCCTAACTGGGTATCACAAGGGACTTTCTACACAGGTCCAGCTGACATGAAATTTTGGGAGTTCACCTTCTTGCTACAGATTGCCAACTGATATGGGCAAATCTTAATACTTTCTCTAGTATACTATGTGTTTGAGTACTGGTGATATATCTTTCACTAGAACCCTCTGGCTGTGGCATATAACAATTTAGGGATATAGCAATTTACTAACAGTAACTGCTTAATGACTAAAACATGAAATAATTAGTTTTAGTATTGGATAACTGTGAAAGTGAATGAGTAGTATGAAAGAAGTCAGATTACATAATCTAATAATGCTTTCTGGCCTTCAAAAACTAAGAATAAAAATATTAATTCATGTCCCTTTATAACAAGTCACTAGTATCTGAAGATCCCACCTTTTTCTGACACCAACACAATACAGTCCCATATGTATTACGTTATTATATAAATGCCGTACGATGGAAAACTGGAAAAAAATCCCATTAATTTAATACATTGAACAGAAAAAGATGGACTTCCAAAATTAAAATTTGAAAACAGTGGTCTTGTCTGAATGGACATGGTGCCTCAATGATATTGGGTCTATTCATCAAGTAGAAGCTTGGCTGGCCTAAGCTCCCTGTACTCCGCTGTGCAGCACAGTTGCAAAACTCAGTTTACCTAGACAGACAGACGAAAAACCAAAATGGACTCCTCCATTAAGGGAAAGCATGCATGGGTTAAAATACTTCCTGATTAAGCATAACTGGTTTTGCATGTTTTTTCAATCATAAAGTTAGACCATTTGAGACAGATTACAAAGTGCCACAGGTTATCAAGAGCAAACAGCGTTTAACATAAGCATTTCATACATGAATATAAATATCTCTCTTCAAGACTAATGTGTAATACAAAGCTTAGTTGCATATTATTTTTGTGTGCTCTTGAAAGCCAATCTGTCATCCAAAAATCTGTTAGGTATCAAATTATGAGGCACTGGCACATGTATATAGACAAGTGGGAAAGACGGAGGCATTTAAGGTAAAAACAGATTAAATTTCTAAACCATTATTTAATCGAATGCAGTTTTAATTTATGTCCCTGAAGTTATTTGCAAACCTTAGTCCCAGCCAAATTCAGGAACCACAAAACCCACAAACTGAGTGTTTCTGCTATTTTAATTTATCATATTTTCAAAGCAAAACATTGAAGTGAGCTTTGAAGCAAAACTGAAATTGATTCAAGTGTTTATCACCAACAACCATGTGTAAGAGCTCTTCCTTATGTATTTTTTTAAAAGCTAAGAGCATGAGGTGAAGTAAAAGGTTAAAAATTATAGAAATGCAGTGCAAAGTGTCATAAGCCATGGTTTCTTATACCAAGAAGTTCAAGTACTCGACTCCACCAAAAAAGGCAAAAACTCCTCAAAACACAGAGTTGAGTTTGCTCTAAGAACCACAGAGTGATCTCAAACAGGAATAGCTATATAGTTATTGACCTTTCTAAGTAACAGTATAAAAAAAACCCCACCCTCCTGAGGAAGTGGAAGCATAACTACCTCTGGAAGAATTAATAGTTCTCACTGAGAGTTCGCATGCCTAATCCTGTGTGTCACTGCAGAACTGCTGCTGAGCTCCTGTTCTCCACTTGCTTCCCATGGAGCTCAAAGCTTAACTTGGCAGCTCTGAAAGTTCTCACTGAAAATGGTTCAAACTGTTTACCATCATATCCTCCCACACACATGCAAAAAACCACAATGTCAAAAGTCATAGACATTTTTAAAAAAACTTGAAAATCATGGAATCCATAACTCTTATGACAGCCATGACAAAAATGTAGTTTTATTGATGGGTCAGCAGAAAGTTTATGTAACACTAGAATCTTCTGTGGAGGGTGAGTTGGTTCATTTCGCATTATGGAAATTTTTTCCTGTTTTATTAGTTAGAAGCACTTAAAGCCTGAAAAGAGCATTGGGTGCACATGAATTCCATTTTGGCATATTTTTCAAGAAATCAATGTGAAATAAATCAGGTTTTAAAATGTCCTGCTATAAAAAAATAAAGCTGTAAAATTAAAACAATGAAAATACTTTGATTTTGTGGTAGCATACATTTAAAATCTTAAATCAGTCTAGACAGTGGATAATATAACGTATCACCAACTGGAGAGAAGTAGGAGGAAACAGAAGACAGATGGAAAGACAGACGGAAAGACAGCAAGACCAATCTAATTTGTGACAATGTTCAACATGAGGTCAAAGTAAATCAGACAGAAAAATTAAATAGGAAAGAGAAAAAACTGGGAGAGAGAAATGAAATATGCAGATATGAAAAACAGCATAACAAGATCCCACAGTGGCAGACTGCTACAGCAGTAGGTATGCCACAGAAAAGAAAACATAACTTTAAAGTAATCGGCAATTTCTCTAGCTTTCTGTTCAAAAACTCTCAGGGAGAGAGGGAAATCAACTTAAAAAAATTTCCTCTTCTTCAATTCATTTTGAGTCCACCTGAACTCAACAAAGTGAGCAGAAACAATAACATCTAAATCCTAGAAAACACATTTGAAGGAGAGAAAGCATCTGATGATGTATTTGAATTCAGCATGTCGGATTCATCAAGTAAAGTAAGTTCCCAAGGAAACAGTGTAAAGAAATTTGCTGTTCTGCATTAGGCTATCCTCCTCACTATTGGAAGAATCTTACTAACAGAAGAAGCGGCAAAACATTGACCATATAAGCTTCACTGATGTACTTTTTCATTCATATTGAAGTAGAAAACTGTGTTATCAGCAACATGCTATGAGAGAATATAAGGCCTCTCAGGTTCTTACAAGTATGTCCCTCAATTTCTAATGGCAGTAAGGAAATAATTTTTAAAAGAAATGAAAGATATTATTCCCACACATTCTTTCTTTCTATTGAGAAACTGAGGTCTACTGTCTTTCCCAAGACATACTATCACATCCTACTACTGCAGGACTGGCAGACACAGTAGGGAGAGAAAACTATACATTTGATCTTAAATTAGGGTTTTCCGTACCAAAATAACTTGTCTGGCATTCCTCTTCTTTTCCAGGGTGAGTGCTCCAACAGTACCAATTCTACAGAAATCACACTTATTTCATATTTTTTCAAAAAATATTTTCTACCGTAACATCACAACAGTCCACATTTCTCATTCACAGTTAAGTAACAACTCTACCTGTAACTATAACAAAGATTTAATGGAAAGGTAAAGTTCTGAAAATAGGAAAATAATGACTATGATTTAATAAATTTGGCAGCTGGAAACTAACATCATGAAATACTAGAGAAACCGTTTGAGATTTACCTGTATGCATAGATGAAGGTCTCATGAACAGCTCAGCTGATTTAATAGTCCGCTGATACTGAAAACAGAGGGTATTGCACTACTGTTCCCTTCTAATCTGCTCGTCCTTCCTCTACCACAACTTCTAGTTTAGGAAGCCTTACTCCCTTTCCAAAAGCATACTTTTTATGGCTTTTGCTTGGTTAATTTTCTTACAGGAAAGTGAAATAAGTCAGTGTGATTCTGATGTGGGCTGGAACAGGTGTGCACAGTAAATGGTAAAAATGTGCAAGCAGGAGCTGCAGGTATAGGGAAAAAAGAGTCATTAAAAAGAGGTAGGTAAATTAATCCTGTCTACAAAACCGCAGACCTGCTCATTATTATTTGGAATTGCCAAATAAATTTTCATTTTCACTAAGTGATCTGGTCACCCCTCTATCATTTAGGTTTTAGGTCATTTTTTAAATAATCATCATCAGTAAGTTAGTTTATGGCATTTGCCAGATTTGTTACCTGTTCTGCTTCTGTGTACCTACACTGAAGGAACATACCCTTTTGCACACAACCACAAGACTCAGAGATCAGAAATATGTGTGATTAATATTTAATACAATGAATTTATGCTATTAGAAAGTTCACTTAGTTGCATGTATTTTACATCTTTATTTCAATAGTGAAAAATAAGTTTATTTTTGACAAAATCCTCTTTTTTTTTCAATAATTATAAATGACCTCTCATGTCAATGGAAAACCTATTTCCTTTAATTTTAGATCCCTAAGAATGCAAGAATAAGAATTTTTTACTCTTTACATCAATGTTGGCACAAAATATATTTCTTGGCTGATTTACGAGGAGAAAAAGGACAGATTGTAAGAAGAGACCTTAAGATATGAAATACATGGTTATACTCTGAAATATGAACCCCAGAAGCTAAAACTTTTACTTCTGTTGACAGCTCCTTAACACACACTTCCAAAAACAATAGTCCTACATAATTCCATTTAAGTATCCATTTTGAACATGAGTTTTTTCTTTCCTTGGCAACCATAAGGCTTCAAACAGTAAACTAATATAACCACGACTGAAATTAAGCATGAAAAGAAAGTGCAAGGGAGCATAATTACAAAAGGGAGAAAATGGCTTGGAAATGATAGTACCAAGTATCTTGCCTAGTATCAGAATGACCCATTAAAGATCCCATGGTATGACACTGGATCTTTTGTCTTAAGAAGGAAATGGAGCCTGTGTATAGCAAAAATTTTGATTGGTGAGGACAGTATGTATTGCTGAGCTTGCAAAGCTTAAGATGATTGACCCTGCCCTTGCAGAGGATGCTTCATACAAAGAATCTCAGCTGATGTGCAAAGGTTTACACAACTCTAAGTCTCATCCTCTGGCAATGCAAGAACCTACAGATTTGAGGAAACCAGGTCAGAGTTCCCATAACTGCAGTTTTTGAGAGATTCTCTTGGCAGATCATAGAGTCATAGAATCATTTGAGTTGGAAAGGACCTTTGAGATCTTTGAGTCCAACTGTTAACCTAACACCGCCAAGTACACCACTAAACTATAGCCCTAAGCAACACATCTACACATCTTTTAAATACCTCCAGGGATGGGGATGCAAGCACTTCCCGGGGCAGCCTGGTCCAGTGCTTGACAACCCTTTCAGTGAAGAAGTTTTTCCTAATACCCAATCTAAACCTGCCCTGGCCCAACACGAGGACATTTCCTCTTGGCCTCTCACTTGCTACTCGGGAGAACAGACCAACCCCCACCTCGCTACAACCTCCTTTCAGGAAGTTGTAGAGAGCGATAAGGTCTCCCTTCAGCCTCCTTTTCTCCAGGCTAAACAGCCCCAGTTCCCTCAGCCACTCCCCGTAAGACTTGTGCTCCAGACCCTTCACCAGCAGATCATGTGCACCCTCAGTAAGTTTGCAGATGACACCAAGTTGGCTGGAAGTGCTGATCTGCTGGAGGGTAGGAAGGCCCTACAGAGGGATCTGGACAGGCTGGATCGATGGGCCAAGACCAACTGTATGAGGTTCAACAACGCTCAGTGCAAGGTCCTGCACTTGGGTCACAACAACTCCATGCAATGCTACAGGCTTGGGGAAGAGTGGCTGGAGAGCTGCCTGGCAGAGAATGATCTGGGGGTGCTGGTCAACAGCCAGCTGAATGTGAGCTGGCAGTGTGCCCAGGCGGCCAAGAAGGCCAATAGCATCGTGGTTTGTATCAGGAATAGTGTGACCAGCAGGACTAGGGAAAAGACTGTCCCCTTGTACTCAGCACTTGTGAGGCTGCACCTCGAATATTGTGTTCAGTTTTGCACCATGGAACAACCCTCTCCACTCTTTCACAAAGAAGGAATGAGCGACGTTATTTTGGTCACATAAATGAGAGAACAGCAGAAAGTATTTTACTCAGTACTGCGTTCAGATTAGTCTTAAAATTCAAAGACAGACTGTATTAGAGCTTCTTTCTGCATAGCTAGAAAAAGGGAAGTAAAAGATTATGCACAGAACAGGGGCTTAGTCTACAACTGACCACTACTATTACAATGTATATTCCCTATGTGGATGTACTCATTTTTTGGAAAATAAAAAAGTTTTGTCATGGCAAGGCTCAAATAAATTTCAAGGAACTTAAGTTAAGCCAGAAAAAACAGTTTTACTAGAGTGAAAGTAACCACACAGGAATTATAGATCCATTTATCTTTATACTCTGACTTACACTCACCTGTTTAGCCAGACCCTCAAGCAGAAGACTTACGAATGACTTGAACCTTTAGGCAGAAGTCTGAACAATTTTTAGTATTAATAAAGGTATGCAACTGACACACTTCAAGACTGGGTCCTGAAATTCTGGTAAGGCTAAGTTATCCAGGAATCCAGCGCATCCACAACAATGGAAGCTCTAAAACACATGCACCTGCAAGTACTCTAAAAAGGTAATTTTCATTCCACTTATTTAGATTACAATACGCATTATTTGGATATCAGCGTAAGGGATACCCTCACAAACTTGATGGAGTTTCACAAATGTAACCAAATACACGCCTATGAAACTGACTGTACAACCATAGTAGGAACTTAAAATGTACAAGATTAATTCTACTATTCATTCCACATGACAAAAATTTCACTCTTGAAAAACTGTCCAGCCACAAAGGGAACATCTGTACTTCACCAATTTCAGTATAATATACACTTAAAGTTGATGATGATAGAAATGAATGAACAATAATTACAATGTGATGATTTTACATAGGAAACATCACTCGAGACAGAAGAAAATAGAAATAAAAGGATATTTACCATATTTTCTCCTTCAAATACATATGAATCCTAGAAATACACCTTTAAGAATTACTTTAAAATCTTATTTCCTAAGAGTTTGCATTTTTACCTCATGCTGGTTGTGCATAATTTTATTTATGGACAAGACGTGTAGATTTGGCACTTATGTACACAGTTTAGTGGTGGACTTGGCAGTGTTAGGTTTACAGTTGGACTCAATGATCTTTAAGGTCTTTCCCAACCTAAATGATTCTATGATTCTAAGTTAACAGTTTCAACATTTCTTATAAAATTTCTAAAAGCATACATTACTGTAAGGATGAAATATCAGTCTACAAGAATTCCAATCTTCAATACATACTAAAATGTTTCAAGAACCACAGAACATTTTAATTCCAGAGGTATTTAGGAGCATGCATTTTTATAACACTACATTAATCACAAATAATACTTGTTATAATTGTATTTAAATCAAGCTGAGTATCTTCTGGAGTATTCTAGCAGATCCTGAGGAAACAATGATGGCACTGATCCTTATCTACAGTTAGCCTGAATGTAAGAATTACTCAAAGATTTGGTGGTATGAAAAACAAACTTATTATTTAGTCCTTTGGCATACAAGTTTGAGTAAGAGTACTGGAAATATACTTATTTAGGGATTAGATAATCATAGAACCATAGGATGGTTTGGGTTGGAAGGGACCTTAAAGATCATCTAGTTCCAACCCCCCTGCCATGAGCAGGAACACCTTCCACTAGACCAGGTTGCTCAAAGCCCCACCCAACCTGGCCTTGAACACTTCCAGGGACAAGGCATGATGCCTGAAATGTTCGGGCATCAAAAAAATAACATGAAAGCAGAGAGACAGAAATAGAACCTCATGATTTGTAATTGTTTTGAGAATTATTTTATAAACCATAACAGTACAAATAAGTAAGGTTTATTGTGTAAGATGCACTTAGAATTCATATTTCCTAATAGATACTAATGAATGAATTAGCTTGCAAATAAGAATTTTGCTGAGTAATACATGAAGTTTAATATAGCTTTTGTTACCCTTAGCCCTTAGGGCTTTTTGTACTGTCAGTTTATCAGCAGGCTATTCCCAGGAACAGGAGACAACATTGTCACTTTATCTTACCAGGCGTTCTTGCTGATCCTCTAGCCAGAGGGCTCTAACATTAATAGAACAATAGCCACCATTCAAAAGCATCCTTTTCTGCCAACAGGCTGCAACTACCCTTTCAGTAGTCAATGAAAAAAAAACCACAGTGAGCTTAAAGGTTACTGGGCAGTGAATTTGTGGAGGAAGCACTTGAATGAAAACACAGACAACCATAAATGCATTTTTCCCCCACCAATATTCTACAACCTTATCGATTACACAGCTATGAAAACAGCTGCTTAATCCTTTAAATTTCCCATCAGAAAACTGCTGCAACAACAACTCTAAAGCGTTTATATAACCTTATATTAATATGTTTGCAATGGACAGACAGCAGATAAAATTTTGCAGATGCAAAATAGAACTATTTTCTATGCCTTTGAACAAGTTAAACTATTAATGTAACAGTCAGTAACAGTTCCTCTTTTGTCTGGCCACTGGAAATTTTGCAGGAGAAACTTCTAATCATACAAACTACCGACAGGATTTGAGGGACAGCCCATAAAACTGACCTGGAGAGCAGTACATACTATGTGACTAAAAAATAATCTCCAATTAAGGATGATCAGATTATTTTGATCATCTCTGTTGAAGAAGTGCCAAACAAAAATAAGATTATAACAGTTTTAACAGCAATAATAATCCTTTAAAAGTATCGTTGGATTTTGATTCATACATAAAGCAGCATAAATACTGTTTTCTTGGTAGGCATAAGTCTGTTTTTCAAAGAGATTTGAATTCAGTTATACAGGCAGGGTATAACATGGTATCTCAATGTTGCTTTAAAATCCTGATAAAATTCTACCAACCACAACTCTTTTACCTGGGCAGGGGTGGTACTAAAAAACTTAACAGCTTCAATTAAAAAGATTGTTTTCACTGGATCATGCACTGGTTTTAAAAATAATAATTTGCTTTTAAGTAAATTTCTACAGTTTTATAGCAATTGAAAATTATTGCCACATTTAATTCAATGACATTTTCCATTAAAAATATTTATCATAAAGCTATTATCCTCAGCAAGAAATACAAGAGAGGCCATGACATTAAAAATACAGCTATTTTAAGTAGCCAGAGTTTTATTTTTCATTTAAGCAATAACTTTTGCAAATAAGAAAAACATACTTTGTTGATGAAAGGTTACTTTAACTTCAAACATATTATAACCGTGATACACAAATTTGCATTTGAGAGGGCTGAAGCGATTTGTTTGTTTGTTTTAAATCTTACAATCTGTTTTTCTTTGGGCAATTTAACAAAATGGCTAGCTTCAGATACCATACCTTGTAATCAAAACAGCTAGCAACCTGAACATACCTAAGAAATAGTTTAGTAACTATTTGTCTTAGGCTACTGTGAATGAACAGTAAATCACTCAATGTTGAACTGTAGGGAAAAAAATGAGTTTATAAAGCATCTATGAAACAATCTGAAACCTGGATCACATTTTCATTATAAAATAAATCATCAGAACACTCCAAAGTAAATTGTAACTAATATCCCTAAGTAAGTCTTGAAGAAGCTGTCAGTTTGAGTCTTTCACAGATAATATGCATTCAAAATGAAAAATAAAATAAAATAAAATAAAAAATAATTGCCATTAAGGGTAAGCTGAACGTATTAAGTCCTCTTTTCCTGGAGGTGATTATGCAACTGCCGACCTCAATTCACAATAAAAGTATTTTTATTCCATTTTGTGTTCTAGTCACTGGAACAGCCACACAAGTTACTTGTTTGAGAATGCTATCTTAAAAAGGGCAAATACATCCATAAAGAACAGCATGGACCCTATCTTCTACTACAACAAAAGCAGCAATAAATGATTGATTCACAATCATCTATTCTATGTACAGTGAATTACAGTATGCATATAATTTTAAAGAGAATATTACCATAATGCCATTTCTGTAACAATGATATGCTATATTTAAAATCACTGCTATTTCTTGCCAAATTTTTTTGGAAACAATGAATCACAAACCCTGGTACTAGGATACTATTTAATAGACATGCATTCAGAAATCCTCTCCCTTCAATACACAACCAACCACTTCCAAATTAGATGTTATGATCTCACAATTAATATTCAAATGTTAATTCCATCATGAAAACCCTACCAACTTCTCTGAGGAAACATGATTCCTGTGTCCTGATTCCTGTGGGGCCATGAGACTCATCTCAGAACTGCACGTGAGAAAGAGAATGAGAATAAACTCATCCCGCCTTCTCCATTATCTATCCATTCTCACTCTATCCTGCCAGTTGCTTGAATTTCCTTTCTCATTCTCTCACAAGCCCCTACCCACCACAGTCTAATCCTGCCATTCTCATATGCTCCTCGCTGACCTGGTCCTCATATTGTTTCCATGTCTTCAATCTTCCTGTTTTTGTCTACGATATTCTTCTGAATCTTCCCTTCCCTGCCTATTTCTATCGACCGCCCTTATTCCTGGTTGTTCCCACCCATCCTCTCCTGTTTTCTGAGAAGATGAAGTCATTTCAACTTCACAGGAAAGACAGAGAGGTGACATCTTTGCTTGAAGCATCTTTTGAACCATCTACATATATTAAAGGACAATGGGAACCAATTTGGTCAGATCAGGCTATAGTTTTAATATTATTTACAGTGACAGACTTTGGCAGATAATCTTCTTCCATAAAGCTTCACAAATTTGAACAAAACTGACTTAAATTCCTACCAAAAAGCTTACGGAAAAATTCCAGATTCTGCAAAGGGCCTATAGAAAGGACAAATCATGTCCTATCCTCTAAAAAGAAATTACAGCTTTACCTCTTCATCCAGGCAGGACTCTCTAATTAGTGGCGTAACAGCACTATATTAAATTTTTAAGGGAGGTGGCCAAGGCACAATATTTGAAGACCACTCTGATTCAACTTATATACATTACTTAAATATAATAAAAATTATCTACTGTAGGCCACCTATATTAAAATGTAAGTGTTGTCATATACTGTAGTTTCAAAAATTTCTGTGAATTCTGAACTACACCAACTGAAGCTATTAATGCAATGTATTCAAAAACAGAAGAAAAAAGGGAATGAGAATCTAAACAGGACTCACCAGATTTACTGTCCAGAGTGTGCTAGACATAACATCTCATACCTATTAATGTATATCACACTATTGTGCTGTAGGCAGTTCAGGAGACTCCTGGAGTGCATTGAGGATAACTTCTTAAGCCAGGTAATAGACAGCCCTACCAGAGGGGATGCGATACTGGACCTGTGGGTCACCAATGCAAGTGAGCTAATCAGTGGTGTCAAGATTGAAGGAAGCCTGGGCTGCAGCGATCATGGACCTGTGGAGTTTGCAGTCCTGAGGTATGTGGGTCAGGCGAAGAGTAAAGTTAAGACCCTGAATTTCAGGACAGCAAAATTCCACCTGTCCAAGGAATTAGTTGATAGGACCCCCTGGGAAACTGCCCTCAGGGACAAGGGAGCAGAACAGAGCTGGCAGATCTTTAAGGACGCTTTTCCATAGAGCACAAGAGCTCTTGATCCCCATGTGTAAGAAATCAGGAAAGGAAGGCAGAAAACAGCATGGATGAGTCGAGACCTACTGGTCAAACTAAAGGGCAAGAAGGAAATGCACAGGCAGTGGAAGCAGGCACAGGTATCCAGGGAAGAGTATAGGGATGCAGCCCAGTTGTGTAGGGATGGGGTCAGGAAGGACAACATGCACCTTGAACTGAACTTGGCAAGGGATGCAAAGAATAAGAAGAAAGGCTTCTACAGGTACATCAGCCAGAAAAGGCAGGTCAAAGAAAGCACACCCTCTGTGATGAACATGACTGGTAAACTGGCAACAACAGACGAGAAGAAGGCTGAGGTACTCAACAACATTTTTGCCTCAGTCTTCACTGGCAACCTCTCTTCCCACAACTCTCGAATTGATGGACCCCAAGACAGGGACGGGGGGAGCAAAGTCCCTCCCACTGTAAGAGAAGGTCAGGTTCGTGACCACCTGACGAACCGGAACATACCTAAGTCTATGGGACCTGACGAGATGCATCTCAGAGTCCTGAGAGAACTGGCTGATGTAGTTGCTAAGCCACTCGCCATGATATCTGAAAAGTCCTGGCAGCCAGGCAAAGTCCCTGGGGACTCAGAAAAGGGAAACATTGCACCCATTTTTAAAATGGGTAGAAAGGAGGACCCTGGGAACTACTGACCTGTCAGCCTCACCTCTGTGCCTGGGAAGACCATGGAGCAGACCCTCCTAGAAGCTACGCTAAGGCACATGGAGGACAGAGAAGTGATTCAAGACAGCCAGCATGGCTTCACCAAGGGCAAGTCCTGCCTGACCAACCTAGTGGCCTTCTATGATAGAGTAACTGCATCAGTGGAGGACGGAAGAGCTACAGATCCCACCTCTCTGGACTTTGGCATGGTCCCCCACAACATCCTTCTCTCTAAACTGGAGAGATATGGATTTGATGCGTGGACTGTTCAGTGGGTGAGGAATTGGCTGGATGGCTGCATCCAGAGGGTAGTGGTCAATGGCTTGATGTCCAGATGGAGATCAGCGACAAGTGGTGTCCCTCAGGGGCCCATATTGGGACCAGTACTGTTGAATATCTTCCTCAACAACATAGACAGTGGGACTGAGTACATCCTCAGCAAATCTGTAGATGACACCAAGTAGAGGGGTGTGGCTGACATGCCTGAGGGATGGGATGACATCCAGAAGGACCTGGACAAGCTTGACAAGTGGGCCCATGTGAACTTCAGGAGGTTCAACAAGGACAAGCGCAAGGTCCTGCACCTGGGTTGGCGCAATCCCCGGTACAGGCTGGGGGATGAAGGGATTGAGAGGAGCCCTGTGGAGAAGGACTTGGGGGTACTGGAGGATGAAAAGCTGGACATGAGCTGGCAATGTGCACTCACAGCCCAGAAAGCCAACCGTCTCCTGGGCTGCATCACAAGAAGGGTGGCCAGCAGGTTGAGGGAGGGGATTCTGCCCCTCTGCTCTGCTGAGACCCCACCTGGAGTGCTGCGTCCAGCCCTGGGGTCCTCTGCACAGGAAGGACACGGACCTGTTGGAGCGGGTCCAGAGGAGGGCCACAAAAATGATCAGAGGGATGGAGCACCTCTGCTATGAGGAAAGGCTGAGAGAGTTGGGGCTGTTCAGCCTGGAGAAGAGAAGGCTCCAGGGAGACCTTATTGTGGCCTTTCAATACCTGAAGGGAGCTTATAAGAAAGATGCAGACAAACTATTTAGTAGGGCCTGTAGTGATAGGACAAGGGGTAATGGTTTTAAACTAAAAGAGGGTAGATTCAGATTAGATGTAAGGAACAGATTTCTTTTATGGTGAGGGTGGTGAAACTCTGGAATGGGTTGCTCAGAGAGGTGGTAGATGCCCCATCCCTGGAAACATTCAAGGTCAGGTTGGACGGGGCTCTGACCAACCTGATCTAGTTGAAGATGTCCCTGCCCATTGCAGGGGAGTTGGACTAGATGACCTTTAAAGGTCTCTTCCAACCCAAACCATTCTGTGATTCTATGATATCATAATTTTTATCAAGAACATTCCTGTTTGATAAAGAATGTTACAAAAGAATCAGTCCAGTAATGCAAAATACCACTTGTTAAACTTGCTTAATTTCTTAGCAACAACCATCAATACCAAAATCCTGTTTTATCACATCCTCTGTGTACTTGTAGTCTTCTGAAATTTACAGTAGAATAAATAGCAAAATACTTATAACACAAAATATTATGAAATTCTAAACTTAAAACATTTCTAAGTTCCATTCAATGGTATGAGAATGGCTCCTCTGAGGCAAAGGATGATAATGCACCAGTATTCTGCACTTACATGCAGAATAAGCTAATTAGCTTATTCAAATTGCCTAAACAAGTTTAGCAACTTGCTCATTATAAAATGTACAAAAATTGCAAAGCATATGAGTTATCTCAAATTCTAGTGCCCAAGATACTTATATGTACTTTCAAAATTCATATACAATATGAACATATATAGAAAGCAAGTATTTTCAAGATGTACTGAAGAACTCAAACTATTTAACTAGCTGAAAAGCACACTAGAATTAAGAAATAGTTTAAGAATATAAATAGCAGGAAACACCAACATAATTACTCATATACAATACCGATACTGAAAATTCAATCCTCCAAATAGGATTACGGGATAAAAAGCAGCACAATGACAAGCACCTGAGACAGCTGAGGACTCAAACTCTATGACATCAAAGGGACATCTAAATATTAAGAAATACATATACATGTGTTTGTATGTATATACATATCTAGATATATTCTCCCTGGCTACACGTGAATTTTATATTCATATTTTTTTAATTACACTCTGACTTCAAAGAGAAGGAAGTTGTAAAGAATTTTTCATTACGAAAGACAAACCCACAAATTAATACATTCTGTAAAAAAAATTGTGTTCTTAAGTTAATTAAGCATTGTCTTGAAGGAAAAGAACACCCTACTTTACTTTCAAGTTATCTGCAACATTCTCATTTTGAGAAGCTCATGTCATGAGCTGAAAAGTGACAATTTGAATTTAACAAGCACAACAGGTTGCCAAACTAAGATTACATCTAACAATGTTTCCCAGTGCACCAGGCTCTTTCCTGCTTCTGCTGACCTTTCAACACGTGGTTCAGAGACTACTGGATTAGAGCTGTTAACAAGTGACAGGTGCAGCCAATTAACCAAGCAATGACGTAACTGTGACTTCCAGTCTTAAGCATGAGGCTTGTTCAGCAAATGATGCTTTTCCATCAATGAGCTCAGTATGGCTGCTTATCAGCCAAACTTAAGAAGAACTTCAAAAGCGCTGTACTGCTGATATACTTCTCATTAAAAAGTGATTTTGCTGTGAAATTATCCAACTGTGACCATGGTATGCTTTGCTGTTCTCCAGCTTGGGAAGTTGTCAAACAATGTACATTAACCCTTTCAGTGAGAGGCTCACAAATTTTCAAGTACACAGTGAGTCAAAATGAGAACTAATGAAAATGGTGATAAGAATTGCATGCCAGTTTAAATACCTCAAAAAAGGATACAAGAAACCATGTAGTTGCAATATAGCCAAGCAATGAGTATGAACAAAATATTTTGATATCACAATTAGGAATATAGTGTTTGCTCAACTTCACTTCTTCATGATGGTCCAAACCATTTTTAGAAATAGTTCAAAACTAAATCAATCTATGATCCTATCAACAGTCTTCTCCTAATGTTAGTCACCACATGATCTATAGAGATTAAAATTTTCCTGGGTTTGTCTTTTCTGTTACAAGTTGAGGCAGAATGTGTAGGAAAGCATTAAAGCATTCTGTTTACCTGAGGATGTATTCCACTATCAAATTGGTCCATCCAGACCATTACTGTTGCATGTTTTAACCTCTGTCTTATGTCTTTTTAATAGATGAATATATCTTAAACTGTAACTTCTTTGAGATTGATACTTATTTTATTTATCCATTATTTTTCACAAAAAAAGAATACTGCCATATAAAATGCCTAGGTAGCAGTTACCAGATTTTCTGGACTATGTACAACCCCTCAGGTTAATGGTAGACTACAAATACATTGCCATCACACATCTAACTGAATATACTAAAAAAAAGTATGTAGCTCCATAAACTACTTACGAGACCTCATAGTAGTCAATGGATGATAACTTGGAGCAACTCAGTTATAACGCTGAGTGGTACAATCAGTTTAGTAAAGAGGGACAGATAGCATTTCGAGATCTCCCTCAAAGTCAGAGTAGCAGCAAGTGTCAGGTCTGTACTCTTTGTATCCAGGCTTAGGAAGAGACATGCCACAAAATCCACCCCTACCTATCACACAGATGCAACAGACGACCATATAGACATTCCACACTGAGCGAGCTGGGGGCATGGTGTGACTTACTAGTCCAACCCAGCATCAACCACTGTTGACCTGAAGAACCACATGAATCCAGCAGCAGATCACAAAGCATTTAGCCATACATGTGTGAAGACAGCAGGCTGACAAGCCTCACCTGTAAAGTCATCTCCAGAGACAGATGAAGGCTGAAAAGGGCAAAGATTGCTTTAATGAGATATAAAACCAGACACAAAATCTAATAACTGGTTCTTTCCCAGGCCAGGTCTGTCATCCCTCCCTTGTGTTCCAAGCACATAAACTTGGTGCAAAGACAGCTAACTTCACAGTTATCAACTAAGGTCCAACATGACCACCAGTCTCATTCAGTAGTAGAAGTGGCTTGGGACAAAGACCATTTTATCATTGTATTCTCCAGCAGAACAAGAAGAAACTAACTAGACCAGGTTTCTTCTTCTGTAGAAGAAGAAACTACATGAATTCATCAAATCAAGTTTTTTGTCAGGTGTTCATTCACAGAGTGATCTATTTTCAACTTTTAACATATTAGAATACAAAAGAAACACTACTTTCTAATAAAATTTTTATTTAAAAATATGCCCTAAACATGTGACAATTTGGCCTTGATACTTTGATTTTACCAGTATCTTTAATTTTCTATTCAAGGTCCAGGGAAATGCAAAGCATAAACAGCTGTACAGAGAAAAGGGTGAAGCTGGTTATTTGTAATTTCCTGCCAAATGCCTGCATAAAAAGTGGTACCAAAACAGGAAAAAGATTTTTTTTCTTAACTTGGCCTCAGATGTTATTTTAACAAGGTAAAAGTACTTTTAAATAGAAAAGTGATCATTAAATAACCATTGTCCATTTATTTATGACAACAGACACAATACAGACATGCATCTTTGAACACATATAGAAAAAAATGACATTTCTAAATTTTCTTTTCATGTTAGGGATTAAAGCCTAAAGAATGGAAAAGGACTAATAATGTAGGGGGAAAAAAAGGGTTCAATAGATCTTTCTGTTCTCTCAGAAAGCCAGCTATGACGTCTGAAGATGATATATTTTTCTGTCTTCCTCAGTTACCCCAAAATAGAAAAAACAGCTACTAAAAATTAAGCAGTACAAAAAAAAGCAACAGGGCCATGCAATTTGCATCCAAGTGTTTTTTAAAAGACACTTAAAGAGATTTGAGCCATGGGGAACCCTGGTTGTGAACAACACAGGAGGGAAATTCTAGAAAAGCAGGGTGAGAAAGAAGGGGGAGAAACTGTAATGTTATGTCACTATTTAAAAAAATAAAATATAACTCAGATGATTATAAGCCTGACATTGATAAAACTGTTCTTGAGCAAAAAATAATGGAACCACAAAAAATTTCTTTATTTCTACTACTTGTGGACATAAAGAGAGACTGTCAAACTACCTTGTGTGAAGAAAGAAAACAGCATAATTTCTCATCAAGTTTATACACAACAAAGACCAGGGAAACAGTAAAATGCCACAAAAGGAAGGTTAATGCTCAATCTATTTAATTTATCAAACAAAGTTCAAGGGTGATTTGGTCACAATTTGTAAATGAAGACAAATGTGCTAACAGAAGAGTGAAAAAGGGTCTAATGGCTCCAAGATGAGCCAAAAGGCAGACTGAAAAGAAGCAGCATTTTTATTTATTTAACAAGAAAGGCACTTACCAAAGAAAATTTAAGTTAGGTATCTTTCAGCATAAATCTCTACATTAAAATGGGATTATAAGAGTGAGAGAAAAGAATTTAAGAAAGTCTTGTGTGCTCTATTAGGTAAAACACTGGATTAAATGATCATAGCAGTCTTTTCTGGCTTATCCTCTCAAAGTCCAGGCTTTTTGGATGTTTTCCATTTTCATTAGATAAACAGCTTCTTCTCATTAGAAGCAGATATACCCTTATAAGGACTCAAATAGGGGTTTCCTTATTCTTGCTGACACAAATTCTATTCAGAATCTTGATTAGTACATCTTAGATCTTTTTCCAGAAATAATTAATGCAAGTGCTTGTGATGATAATTTTCATGAAACACATTTCTGATAAAACATCTAAAATAGTTTTTCATGCTTCTAATTATTAGGAAACTCTACTATGTTTTCCATGCTTAAACTTACTTTAAAGTCAAGTGATCATAAGAAACAGAAATCAGTTTGTATATACTCTTTATGGAACACATGCACTGAAATTCATTAAAGTTACAGTTGCTGAATAAAACAACACAGTGTTCTTTCTCAAAAACAATTCATTTTATTTACATAGCTTTGCCTTAATTATGTGCAAAGGATTCTGATCAAAAAGGGAGTATTTCAGTCTGTACATATTCTTGACTCTTGACCAATAAAGTCTGCCCAGCAACGAACCTCGAAAGTTTGTTCCTCAAAACATAATTCCTACAATTTATTGTAATATTTATTACGTGTTTAGTCACTTTTACTGAATTCAGACTCAGAGAACTAGTAAGAGACGATTAATTACAGAAATCATGACACTTGCAGCAAAAGGCTGGAGGATCCGCATTGTAAGTGCCACATTTTACTTCCTTGTTCTCAAATAAACTCCTGTATCCTCAAAGAGACAAAAACTTGAGCTGCAAGAAATTATCCAACTTACGACTCATTTCAAACAAGTAATCTCACAGAAAGAAAATGGAGGAAAAGAAAACAAATTCCAAATTCCATACTAAAATGTAGCAGTAAAGATACATTCACACACACACAAAAATCTTAAAATTGTTGACACTTTATTATTAAAATATTTTGCATATGTACCTATGACGAATATAGATTACACTTACAAGCACACAGGGCACTGAAGTGTGTTTATGAGCATGTAATTCATAAATATAAGAATATAATTTTACAAGACAATACCAGAATATTAGTCATACTTAGTATCCTATCAACATTCTCAGTAAGGCTGCCTTACAGTAAAATTCAGGCATGTTTTCAAAAGGAGGTACTAATTTTTGTTGTCTCTATGACCATGAACTCCATGTACAGTGCCGTATGTTGAGATCTAATACTATTTACACCAGTGTCATTCAATATAAAATTCAAGAGATCAGCACAAAGAGGCAGAAACCAATACATATAATCACTGGTTGCACGTCTATGTTAAAAACCCAGTTGATCAACTAATAAAAAAAAAATTAAGTTAAACATGGTTTGCAAGTAAAATGGCTCACCGCTTAAGTGAAGTATGTGTGATCTTAACTGGGACAGTATGCAACCAGAGAGTTGCTATTTGTATCCAAAATAAATTTGAAACTGTGAAGTTTAACAAATAATGGTAAAATTATTGCATCTGAAGGATGTTAATAGTATTACTATTTCTTAGCTACCTATATAAAGGTTTAAATTCTTCATGTGGAAAGCAGAACACCACATCATATGATCATGTTTACCCTTTACAAAAACAACCAATGCAAAAAAAAAAAAAAAAAAAGGACCAAACAAAACTAAATTGAGTAACTTGAATTTCTGTAGGAGAGATTTTGCAGAAGCAGCACTTAAATATTTAACAATATGTTTGTGAAAATCCATGAACTAGTAATAAAATATCAATAAAACACAGACTGAAATTGCAACTACTACCATTTACAACAAAAATTAGGCCATTTATGGGAGAAACAGAACACACACATTGCTTCAACTTCCATAAAATCTCCTTTATAATTTCAACTTAAAACCCATCTATAGCCTTCTCATTCTGGGAGCTCACAACTGTGAGGAATCAGTACTATTCTCATGCAAGAAATCAGGAAGAACAACTGAAAGACTTGCAAGACTGGATTTGTAAAGTTCACTGCAGAACTTAGTCCAGGAATGCTAACCTATAAATATGGTCCAAATGATCCACTCAGGAATACCTGATAGCATTAAAGAATAAGACCAAAAGAACAGTGCGATGCTCAGGGTTTGGTTTTTTTTGTTTGTTTGTTTGTTTGTTTTTTAATATTAGCCATAGAGAATAGATTTCTAAGAGTCAAAATGTGTATTTCACAAAGCATCTGCTTGGAAAAGTGATGGTCAATGTAGTATATTCTGGTCTTCAATTCTAGAAAATACCACTACTTTTTTGCTTTTAAATACAAATATCAAGTTGTCTATTAAGCTAGAAGCATAAATACCTTCAACAAAATTCTGAATTTGATTGCTAGAAACATTGAAGAAAGATTTATGAAGAATCATTTAATCTGAAACAGCATTCCTGAAATCACATCTGTAAGATTCATACATATCCACCAGAAGTATGCAGGCAGCAATGCAACTAACAATCTATAATTAATATAAATGTATCTGTGAAAAAACTTGAAAATGCCCCCTTAAAATACAAGATGCAGACTACATGTAACCACCATCATTAGCTATTGAAGTTCCCCTCAAATTATTTCCTTTACCATTTTCAAAGAAAACAGATTCAAACATGAGCATACTGGCAAAAAAAAATCTTTAAAGTTTCTTCAAATATTCTATGCCCACATTCAGAAGAAATATGAGAAAAATATGAAACTAAGAAGGCAAATTATCTAGATACAAATGTATTCACAAAAATTAAATGTATTTTTATACAGAAAAATCAAATTATTATTGTACTTAAGGACAGGCACCATTTAACTTTAAAATTTCGAAGTGATTTTAAAAAGTTGATGTATTATAAACGAAATAACCACCATTTTACTACGCAAAAATCTTTTAATCAGAGTAAATATTCTGCAGTGGAATTCAACTCTAATTTAATAACAGACTGCCAGCAGCAATTGGCCCCCCAAATAACATAAATTGCTGTGAGGAATAGCTAGTAAAGAAAACTGAAAATGAAAAATTTACAAAGGAAATAGGAATGTAAGTGATCTTCAATAGGCCCAACTGTTAAAGTAAAGTGACAGTGGAATGAAAACAGAGTAGAAGCCTAAAAACAGGAGGGAAAGGACTAAAAACTGGTTGATTAAAATTCAGGTAGTGGCAAAGAATCAGAAAATGATATTGCTGTACATATACAGCAGTAAAGGAAATGTCTTCCTGGAAAAGGTCCTGTACAGTGGCTTGCTTTGGAAAGGTTGCTTATACACCTGTGGAAGAAGAACACAGGAAAGGGAAAGAGTGCTTTCAGCACAAAAAAAACCCCCAAAACAACAAAGATAAAAGATGTGAAAGAAAAAGTTAATTACTGTACACTGCACAGCTCTCAGAGAAAGAGAGCTGAGCTCCCTTGCTGATCAAAGTGGAAGAAAAAAGAAACCTTGAATACCGCTGTTGATTTATACAGGAATTTACATCAAGCTCATCACTAAGGTAACACTGTAGTGCTGATGATGCTTTGACTAGAAATTGAATATTTCAGGCTGAAGAGAAAAAGGGCTTAGAAAGGCAACAATTTGTTAAGATTCTTCCCAAAAAACATGATGGAAAATCTATTATCCCACTTGACAGCAAAGATGATAGGTGGACTTGCAGACAACTCAGTGAAGACCTGTACTCAAAAAATTACCAGTGTGTTGTTAAGTGTTATAAAACAGGATGGAGAATAACATGAAATATGGCTTTTTATCTAAGACATTGTAGTAGCTACAATCTTGGAGGTAAAAAAATATGTAGTAATCAATTTAGTAGCAGTTATCTTTACCACCTGAAAGATTTCCAAATCAAATCTGCTCAGGTCAAAGTTTGTAATTTATTTTATTTTCTTATTACCAAACTTCCAACTACTACTATTAACTACTAGCTATCAAACACTTAATGCAACAACTTTTTAGGCAAGAACTGAATTTTACTTCTTTTTTGTTCATGAAACATTATTAATTATAAAGATTCTACAAACCAGAATCTGACTTGTTCTACGCTATATTAAAAATACTTATTACTTCTTTGGCGCTGTAGTAAGGCATGTAAAATAAAAATATTGAATTATACCACGAATTGACTGTCTAGAGACAAACAGCAGATGTGATGAATAAAGAAAATGTTTGAACATATTGTAGTCATCCTTCACTGCAATACCACTTTAAGATGTACTGCTCATATTTACAAAAAATGTATTCTATAATAGAAACAAAAACCTCAAAATGTCTCTTCCCATGCTACTCAACTCTGTTGAAACAAAGAAAGGAAATGGAGCATGAACATTTAGCAATTAAAAAGTACATGGCTATACCACTGTTAAATCCGTCTTGTTATGTTCCACCCCCCCCCCAAATAAATCACATGTGCAGCTAAACAACTGAGAACCCTCCAGCCCTTTGAAATGATATCTTACCCACAATATAGCACTAACAATTCACTATATAAGGATTACACATTCTCACCTTCCATCATGCTAACTGCATTTTCACGGGTCATCTACGCATCCTTTTTTCCAGGTGACTAGACAAATGCACACACAAACTTCACCTAAAAACACACTGACTCTTGCCAAGTAGCAGCAGGATGAAATATACCACAGTAACAATCCCGTCTTTGTCCCAGGCTAACACTATACCTATTAACATGCTTTGATGCTTAGCCAACAAAAATCTCAGTGCTGGGATTCTGGGTTCTGTGCCCAAACAATCTGGGTTTGTGTTTAATATAGTATAGTCTGCTTTTAAGTTACTGCCAATCATTAACTCTACAAAGAGTATGCCTGGGATTATTTTTTCTTTACAATGAATATTATTAAGGTAGAGAATACAGAAAAATCTACATTATTTTGAAAAGAATAAAGGAATCATGCAGTCCTTAGCACTAAGTAAATGATCTTATTCAGAAAAACAAAGTATTTCTAAAACTAATTCTGAAGTAATCTTTCTTTCCTGTATGACAGTTATACATGCCTGAAATAATGAATTTCTTGAACAAAATATAAAAATGCAAATTAAAAGGAACACACTAGCTTCTTAAACTTATGGATTACTTAAGGATTCATTTTTACCAAAGGAAAAGATCATTCTTTTCATTTTCTGAGATAATTAAAAAGAGAACCCCATCAGTCAAAAACTAACCGATCAACAGTTCTAAAGAAGAACGGATAAAATTTGAAACATTACACTTAGCTAAATCAATATTATTATTGCCTTCCTTAAAGAAAATTAGTCAGATTGAAGTGAGTGATCCTTCCTGCATTGAGGAAAAGAAGTATGTAAAGCAAAAGAAAATATCAATTAAGTGTACTTTAAAAGCATTAGTACTGTTATATTACTTGAGAAGATGAGAAAAATCCTAGTAACGAAATGACTTGATAAAACTTATAAGGATTAAACCAAAAGTGAGTATCATTCAAGGTTCTAGTCCCAGCAAGATGTCATCCCCATTTCTCTCTAAGTCTATCTTTTATGCAGTGTGCTGTGGGCAGAAGGTCATGCACACTTTCTACAGCATTAAGACTTGCTTAAAAGTCTCTTGTCTTCGACAGCTTACTTCTGGCCCTGGCTTTGTAGCTGTCTTTTTAAAATATGATTTACTGGGATTGTATAAGGGATCTATTTTACAAGAGAGATCTATTTTACAACAACTATTTTACAAGAACTCCATAAGCAACTCTAACACACCAATTGAGGAAAAAATGGCAAGAAAAAGTGGCCAAGGGGACAGGAAAGGAAGGCGATAATCTCTTGAGACAGCCTTATGAAAAAAAAACAAACCAAAACAAAAAACCCACAACCCACCAAAGTTACTCAGTCCCAAGGGTATGGGCTGTTTCTGTCATTTTAGCCAAAATATTCCTTCCTCTCCTTTATCCTTCATACCATACAATGATTGTCAAATTCCAGTCCAAAGGAATTTCAGTGGTTCTCAGGCTTATTTCTATGAACTTTTACTTACATTAATAGTTTCACTGGAATCATTGAGTCATATAAACATTTGCAGAAGTGAGCAATTTCCATATGACTGTGGATAAATGGCAATTTATAAATTAGCACTTTGGTTTCAAATCCATATTGAATTTATATGCTGTGATAAATCACTCAAAGCATACAAAACACACACAAATTAATGTGGAAGCCTATCAAAACAAACATCCGACATGTAGGTAGGTATGACTAAGATATTATATGGCTTGTGGGCGAGTCTGTGTATGGTATCATTACGAAGTTAGGATATCAATACCAAAACAAAAGATTCAGAAACCATTTCCCTTCTTTCAGATACTCTTGAAATATAAAGCACTAAGGCTTTTTCTTTTTCCTCCTATATCTAAAGTGAATTTTTGCATGTGTGACTTTCTAGTTTAACATTAGCCATAGTCAAGATCAAGCAAGGCACCATAAAAATACCTAACATTCTTTTTCTGGGGATCTAATTTATAAAGATGCCTACACAAACAGATTTTTTAAAAAAAGCCGTTTATAAATTACAAAGTTGTGGAAGTTTATACATTTATACTTTTCAAAAGGCAGAAGCTTAAAACAGCTACTATATTAATCAGCTATACACTCAACCAAACTGGAATTTAAATGTATTAATTCTTTTAAGCACTAATTTAAAAGAATACATCAAAATAAGTTCCTATTTCAGATTTCTTCATGAAAATCACCCTGACTTAGCTTACACCAACACCATTCTCACTGTTTTTTGATACCTAGACAATGAATTCCCACCAATTTGTGGCTGTGCTTTTTCTCAACACCACAGGTGAGGAAAAAAAGGTTTTCCCTTTTCTGTCAGGTAGCTCCAGCTCACAGACATCTGCTTACCATAGCTGTGGCAATAAAGCAAAACAGACATGTTCTCTCAGGTAACACAGACTTAAAAGTATTTAGGATTCAGGAGAGTTCCACCTGCAAACCACAGGAGGCATGCCTAAATCAGAACGACTACAATGCACTTTCAATCGCAACTAGGTATTATGCTGTATAATAATATTTCATAGACCATTATTTTGTCTACTTAATTTCTGACATAATCTTTACATTCTTCAAAGGTAGCACCCCACTTAAAACATGTCACAACTCTGAGTTTAAGCTGAGTTTGGCATACGTGTGGCAAGGACTGTATGTAGAAGCACCTCCACTTACGGAGTAAAACCAGGAAAACGTATTGATCTTGACATGTGGCAGCAGCTTTCTGTATTCTTATGCTGTAAAGCCAATTCATAATTAATGGAATAACTTAATTCCTCCCTCACAGCTAATACTCCAAAACTCTTTACCTCTTTATTCGGGCTGAGTCTTGTTCAGATTCCCGCAAAGTGCTCCTCTATTGAAAGAACACTGTCCTCATGTATGCTGAAAATATTTAGGTAGGTACTACCTGCATAATATAGAAATATCTCCTACGTCCTTGCCAGGTCTTCGCAGCCAAGTTCACATGCTTGAATTAATACCTTTTGAAGAATTCATATGATGAACAAAATTGTCTAATTCATCTGGTGTTCATGATGTACTGTATCTAAGGCAAATGACTAACCTAATGAAATCCTGCTTGGACAGGCCAATCAAGATACAGAAAAACAGGAAGACTGAAATACTGACATACTGCTCTGTATATACATCAGCATATTTCACATGCCAGGTACTTTCCATCACAGAGGTACTGCTTCTCCAGAGAGCTTTTCAAATGACATTTCAAGCCAAGAGTGAAAGAGCAGAAACAGAAACCCAAATCTATTAACTACTGAAGAACAACCAGTAGAACACTTAGAACAGTCCTAAGTATCTTTAGTGTAATAAATACCACTAACGGGTAGGATTTAAGAGAAACATTTTGATACTCTGCATTGAAACACGACCAGTAGGAAAGATCTGCTGCTTACATGCTCCCTTGAAATTCAGCATTATATGAGCTTTTGCACTTTTCCAGAAATATTAGTTAGAATTTTATGGATTATGAAATAGGTGCTGCATCCTACTTGAGAAAAGTTGCAGGGCAGTTCTGAAGAGCAAATTAACTTCCTTGGGAAGTTTATAGGCTCTGTTTTCCAGACAATAATTTCAGACCTTTCCGTCAGCATATTATGGGACAAAACTGCGTAAAAGGAGGTGAGATTACAGAAGATAACACATAACTTCTTTGACCTCTAATTGCAAAAATTTCAGTATATAGGATTCTCCCATAACACTTCTCAGTCTCTTGCAAGCCACAAGAGCTATAAGGTCAAGAATGTAGAGGTGGCCTCTCTCTATCTAGCTTCCACTCTGATATTATACATTAAAATACGTTATATATTAGACTATATTTTAATATACAACATATAGTACTCCAACAGATGGAGCTCTGAGGATGCTGATGGTAAACTCTAGCTAAGTATCCAGCAAAATTTCCAACATGTTAAGTTGATTATGCTACACCTAAAAATCAGAACTCAAGAGGGCAGGGTGAGGAATGCTAGAGACTACTCAGTGGAAGTTTTACGTTTAACACAGTTTTGCAAAGCACAGCACAGAGTATGTTAATACAAGGAAGCACTGAAGAACAAATTAGAAGTATTCAGAAGGGAAGGTGGGGTTTTTTGGTCATAAAATACTTTCTCTCCCCGCCCCGAGAAAAGATTAGAGATCTCTAGTTACCATCCTATTTCAAATACAGGCTACACAGAGCACAATGAAGTCAAATGAAAAGTGTTATAACTCTATAGCTGCTGTTTTATAGCAACATATTACACAGATATATGTCTTTGTCATGTGTTACGTAATCATCTTTGCCCACTTTGTTTTCAAATCAAGACAATGTACTCCGAATACACTCCTCTATCTAGCAAAGCAGAGATAGAAAAAAGTCTAATTTCATGTTACAACTCACTTAGTAATTGTTCTATTTCACTGTGTGATTTACTTTTGCATAAAATTGGAATTTCTGAATTTAATATATTAAATTGTTTAAAATAGCTTTTGACACTTATTTTAGGGTGGAACACAAAACGGCTCACTTCAAGGATGTAAAAATGAAGCAACTTAAACTGGTTTGCTCATTTATAACTATCAATGGCTCCCAGTTTTAAAAGAATACCCATACAAATGGAGCATAATAATCACACAGTGAACATGTCTTTTTTGAAGTACAGAATGAATGATTTTGAATAAAATATAAATATTTACAATTAAGCTTCCACTGTCAGATGAAACACAAGCATTATTCTTAACACTTATATAAGAATTCAAAAGTTCTAAGAAAAATAAATTCAAAATGTAATAGTAACAAAGTAACATAGTAACAAAATAACATAGTAACAAAGATCTGAAGGTACCATAATACGAAAATATACAAGAGGAGGAGAGACTGCAAATGTCAAGGCAATCTCATGCAATAAGCTTTTGTAGCAATACAGTATATCTAGTGATAGATTCTAATCTCTGTTTAATTCCACTTGACAGTTATGGGGTTTTTTTCTTCTTTTATTCTTTTAACACCTAACAGATGTTTTCCATTATTCTAAAACCTGGCACTTTATGGACTTCAGCAAAGACTTTTGGATCCAAAGTTAAGAGGTCATGATAAAAGGGCAATAGGTTTGTCTGTATGAATTTTACATCGATTTTATTGGTAATATTTATTTAGCTGCAGCTAAAGCTATTAGTTTCATTACATACCCACAAAAATGAAAACTAATCAGTTTATATGTGCTCATCTCAACAGTTAAATGAATTTTACATCGATTTTATTGGTAATGTCTCTTTTTAAAAAAAATCTGGTACTGGATTACATACACACAAAAAAGTACGTCTTGAATCAAGCTAAAATACAACAATCCAATAAAACTTTCCCACAGAAAAAGCATACTAGTCAAAACCAAAAAGGTTTCAGAGCAGCATATCATTTCTGACATAACGCTATCAGAGAGTTTCTTAGTAGAATTCAACATGAGCTCCTGACTGGTTGCTAACTTGACTAATTTTAGAGACAACCCAAATAGCCCCTCTTATTATATGAAATCAGGAAAACCTGCTTCCCAGTACTTTCAAGTAAGGAAGTTCTTAAAAAAAAAAAAAAATCAGCAACACAACACAGGCCAAAAGAACATCTTCATTAAGTAAGAACTAGGTTACAAAGTTATTGCTTAAAATAGTTGCCAATGAGACATTAAACACTGACTGGAAATATATCTATTCACTCCAGGCAACTTGGTACTAAATCCACTACTAGTGAATCACCTAAATTGTCACAGCAGCAAATTCTCCTATCAGGATTGCTGGTCAACCTGCGCTTGCTAAAGAAAACAAAAGCCAAAGACAACTAATTGCCAAAATCTAGGAAGTAAAAAACAGAATAAATGTACAAAATGGGAAAATAGTTCTTGGAGAGTAATGACTGAAAATAACCTGGGAAGCCCTAGCAACATAAGCAATCTCAGTGGAATATCAGTAAGAAGGGCTGATTGTGGGCACTGTATGAATAAGTAGGGAGGTGGAAGTAAGAAAAAAAGTTGTTGCTGTCTGTATACAGCACTAGTAAGGCTACTAAGAGATTACTGATCAAAGCTTTTCAAAGAATGTTGAAAAACTGGAGAAGGAACAAAAAAAGCCATAAAGTGATTTGAGGACTGGAAAAAACATCTTATTGTGAAAGACCAAAAGAACTCAATGGGTACAGCTTATCAAAAAGACAGAAAGGACTCAACTAGAATTTAAGTAGTTGAAGTAAGAGAAAATACAGCATACCGCAGTGAACTTCAGAAAAAGGTACAGCAAAAAAAATTCACTGGCTACAAGCTGAACCCAGGCAAATTAAAATGTAAAGCTGGATAAGGTACTGTTACGGGTAAGGTATCTAAATACTGGAACAGATTACACTCACTGACTAAATATGGACCAAACTACACTCTCTTGGTATCTAGAAATTATGTTTGAATGCCTTTCCTGTTCAGCTGTAGCCAAACAGTGAGCTCAATACAGGGGCAACCGGCAGTAAATTATGGCATGAGATACATCTAATGGTCTCCTTTGGCATAAAACACTATTAACAGAATACCTGAACTTGCTCTATGAGAACAGTAACAGTTCTTTAGGTATAGTGAAGTTCAAAGTCAGTATAAAGAGAGTTTGTACTCAAGAACTTAAAAGCCAGTCCTTTTAAAGTATGATTTATATTTCCTGGTGCTAAACTGAAAAGCAAGGAGACAAGCTGTATTTTTGGACAAGGCCTGACAGCAATAGTTATACCTGCTTTAAGAAAATGATAGTAGGATTAAAAATATAGTTAATAAATTGGAAATAGTAATTATTGTGAAGAAAGAGTATCACAGTTCTATATAGAAATAGATAAACTTCACATTCCAAAGTGAAAAAGTAGCTCTAAGTATATGGTATTCACATCACATTGCCACTACTTACAAACACAAAACATTCACAGAAAAGTATAACAGTAGCTTCCTGAACACAAGATGAGATACTCTGGGTTAAGTTTAAATAAGTAGAAGCATAAATGAAATACCTAAATACATATACATGTAACTTAAAAACAACTGGGAAAAAAACAACTAAAGAGCTGCTGGACTTGTTATTCCAGACCTCAGCAGAGTCGGAGGAAAGCTGGGGGTGCGGGTAGGAATCTAAAAAAGTTTAAAAGAAGAACAAAACAGATCACAGAAGCATTGAGGTCAAAAGGAACCTCAGAAACTCATCTACTCTAGCCTCATGCTCAAACCAGATGAGTTCCACTGCTCTCCCCTCATCTTGTCTTCGCTAAATCCATGCCAACTATTTCCAATCACCTTTTTCTCCTTCATGTACCCAGAAATAGCTTCCAAGAGTACCTACCCCATGATTTGCCCAAGGACTAAAGTGAGGCTAACTGGATCATCCCTATGATGATTGCCTTTTTTGAAAATGGGTGCAAAATCTGCAACATCCTCCTCTCAGAGGATTTCCACAGTGTTTCAAAGATTACAGACAGCAGCCTTGAAATGACATCAGCCACCTTGCAATGAAGATTATAGACAGCAGACTTGTACGACATCAGTCTCAGCCCCTTGAAGACATTCTATAGATGCACAAAAATGTAACTGTTATAAATAACAAAGAAGTTACAGATCTTCAACAATTAACAGAATGACAAGAATTCTTCCAGTGTAGCATTACGTGAGTTTCCAAAATTATTTTTATTTCTTTTTATTATAATGCTTGCATTTTAAGCACAAGGTAACGAGTGCACAGTAAATGCATTTAGGCAAAATATTCTACCATATATTATTAATTTATGAACAAAAAATATCCAATTCTTCATTTATAACAATTGCACATTTACAAAGAGAAAAAGAAACTTTGATTTAAAGGTCTTTTAAAAGACTTCCATGAGATCACACATAAAATTTCCTTTTGCTGTTCTACACCACAGTACTATGACAGCACTTTAGGAATGCAATCTTGCATGCTCAGTGTATCAATGTTCATTCACATGCTAAGAAATTGTTATGATGTCTTAACTATATGCAATTTTTACTGCACGGTCTGAAATGGACTTAGCATGAACTTGAGCATGTCCGCCTAGCATTACTAAATATTTTTATTACTGTTGTGCGTAGATGACAAAATGACAGTGGGGATGCAAGTCATTTGACCAAGTGCAGATAACTGTAAGTAAACTAGTTATGTCATCTTGTCCTTTAATTAATGGAGAAAAATAAGTCAGAGGAATTACACCTTAAAAAGTGTTACACACTTCTGCTTTGAGGTTGAAGCAAGTAATTTCTTACATACACACACAGCACATGTCTAAAGCTTCATGAGATGGTTTATTTTACCCATGACAAGCAACATTCATGTAAGAAAAACTAGGAAAGCAAAGGAGTTTCAATATAGCTACTTTTAATTACAACAGTAGTTAATAGTAACTACTACTATTACTATTCATCGCCTTACGATAGTCAGAGATGGCTTACAAGCCAAAAGAAACACGATTACTTAGTTCAACTGCAATTCATAGGATTATTAGGAGAAAAATATACAACAGGAAATATAAACACAGAGTTAAACTTAAGTGATGCTAACCACTCAAAAAGTCAGCTTTTCATCCTCAGTAGTTTAGCTATTCTAGACACCTATTTCATATTGCTATTTAATAGCACATCCATTATACAGACACAACTGAAATTGTACAGTCAACTGTATTCTACTTGCACGAAATTTAAAAGCTGGTAACCAGAAATGTGTAGCACCCGAGCTCCACCTACAGGATGAAAACAAATGTAAAACCAATATTTTTAATTGCCAAACTACAAGAGGACTGTTTACTCTGAAGCCTTCAAATGATCACCTCAAGCCACTGCCATTTTACAAACTTGATTTAGTGCTGATAAATTTGATTACTATTGCAATGACAGCAACCACTTCTTCTATCTGTATACATTCCTTCATGTAAACAGCTGTTCTATATTTTGAAGTTTAGGTTTAAGCTTTCTAATAAAAAACAACAGACCTGTGGAATTTCTCTAACAACTTGCCAGAATAAGTGGGAAATTCTTTTTCCCCAGGTTTCCTATCCAATACAAAATTGAAGTGTGTCCCAAATTATTTTTTAGAACATACACAAAAGGTTCAAATGCACACTGAAATGACTAAAATTAACTTCACCATTTGAGCACTCCAAGTATGATTGCATTTAGAAGTGGTATCAGATATCAATATCATGAATTTGAGAAGGTGTCTATTGTTTCCATATTGTTTCTCTGAAACAGATGTGCAAACTTCTGACTTCACAAATAGATTTGTATTAAAAGAAACAGAACTGATAAAAATGAATACAGATTTATAAAAAGTCATGCATGTTAAAAGACAGTACTCTGAAAAAATATTTTTAGAAGTTCAATTATTCTATTAGCACATTTAAATATCTGATGAGATGAACAATTCTGATAGATATCAGATGTTTCTTGACCCTCTGATATGTTAGTAGACATTACCCTTCAAGCTAAGTAAGGTAGATCCAACTTTTTGTTTGATATGTTCATCTCCCACATCTCTGCCTGCTCTGATCAACACACACGTGGACTACAGTGGGTAGTGAAATCCCATGAGAATATTATCAATCATCTCCAGTACACTTACAAAGAAGTCACTATTCCAGACGATGAAACTTGATAATGTTTATCTTCCTTTATCTCATCAGACCTCAGTGTTAATAATACCTTATTTATAACAAACAATACCATACCTTTGATTTTCATGCCAAAGGATGCCAACCAATTATTTAGAAAACATTAAGTCTAGAAATTGATGTTACTTGTGGTACTAAGCATTGTCTCCCAAGGCTATGGCTCCCAACTGCTAAAAACGGATCCAATAAAACCCTCTTCTGAGTTAAGATAACCCATTCGGCTATAATACTACTGCTACTGTCCTGAAAGAGCAGAATAACCACAAACATTGCACATTCGCAATCCACATGCAGAGCCAGCAGCTTAAGTAATGCCTACACAAATGCCTCTGAAAATGCGATAAAATGTCATGCAAGCTTGGGCATAGAGTATCTCATTGCTACGGGTATGCTCTAGCTTTGTGTTGCCTTCATGCTACAAACTTCCTATTATACCTTAGGCAAATCTGTTTCTCACAGCCATCCCTGTAAAACCCAACTGACAGTTAAACAGATGGACAGGTTGTTGGACAGACAGGTAGGTAGTAAGAACGTACAGAGTCCAATGTCTATTGCTACTCTAAAGATGTTATTTGGCTGCCGTGTACTTGAAGGTACTTTTTCAGAAAAAGCTTTTCTTGGAGAATTTTTAAATTTCTGAATCCTCACCTCTACTATCCAATATGGCTATCTAACACTAATCTGTATTTGTCCAGTCTCCATGATCAAGAACAGTTCATTGACTCCAAGAAGCTTACATTTATTCTGTATTGGGGAATATTATGGGTAATAACACAAACTATTAGAGTGCAGGATTAATCAATCACTGAAGGCAGAGTACTGAAAACCAGGAATGACTTCTTTCTGCAATCAGGAAACTGCTTCAGCACAATGTTTCTGCAAGATTTGAGACAGAAAACTACTTCATATATTCTTGTCCCACATACTGACATATAACCATTTTAATTGACACAAGACAAATATTCATGTAATTTACCACTGGGATTATGCATTGATCTCAACCGTAGGACTAGTAACCAGATTTTGGGATCCAAGTTATCCATTCTCCTCCTTGATCTCAGTATACTTCCTGTGGCCCAGCTGTCCACAGCAGAGACAGTACAGCCACCAATTTCCAAAGCAGCCACACCGCACAACTTCAAAAGATGGCAGAAAGGAAAAACAGGGGATAGGTTTTTAGAAGATGTCTTGTATATGCCCTCTGAAAAAATACCTTGTTATGTCTAGCACAGCCATGAAAACACAGCATTAAATTTCATCTACTGTGATTTAGGTGCTCTTACAGAGAGAAAAGAAAAATGAAAAACATCAAGCCAATGCTCATGAAACAGTTTTATGCTGGTGTACGCAACACTACATGGTTCTACAAAGAGATAAGATTTCTGTGTGGTTCCAAAAGAAATGCATTAACATCAGTTTACAGATCTGACCACACAAATCTTGTTGACTACATAAGTTTGTCAAAGCATGAAAGTTAGTTGCCTTGCCTCTAACTAAAAGTAAAATCATATGACAGGAAAAACTAATGCCCATTTGAATTATAGATTTTGTTTACTATATCCTTTTATGTTATTGTGCTGGATTTTTGATGTCCAATAAGCAAATGTCTTGCTTATTTATCTCCAGCTATTAAGTATATTGGGTCTTCTCTTCAGCAAATACAAAATTACGAGGAACTTTGGAAGTAACATCATCTAAGGCTGAAAAAGAACTGACTGGAACCTACTCATATTTGCTCAAATTACAAAGGCTTCTGTACTGTACCTGGTGTGCTTCTCAGATTCAAATCAATACTGGAGAAGATGTAGAAAAGGACACTGAATTTCCTGCTTAAATCCATTAATATTTTATTTTCTGGAGCTATTATTAAGGTGGTTAATAAGAATTATTTCCTTGGCAATGTTCTCACTGCTCCAAAAAAGGCAGACGTACACCAACATCTATAGTTGGTATATTTTAATATGCCAATATTAAAAGATTATCCAAAATAACGCAAGTGTTCCTACCACTCTAAAAGCACGGCCTGCTTCTAAACATATAGGCCACACAGAGTTATAAATACTGCCTCATATGGAATGCTTAAAACTTACTAATCTTTTTTTTAAAATCTTTCAGTAAAAATAGTCAGATCAATATCCATCAAGTTGCAAGTGTCAGGGTGTGATTTCCCTTTTCTCTTAATGATTAGTTTTGTTTTACCATTAAGATAATGATCAAATGCCCACCAAAACTGACAACAGCCCCTTCTTCAATAAGATGTAGTTGGTTTTATTTTTAGCGGGTATATACAGTCATATAAAACGAGAATAACCTGCAAGGGGTGCAAGTCAGATAAGTGAATTTCGGATGACTGTAAAACAACAACTGATTTTGTTTCAGTTATTCTTTCTATTTTCCAACCAAAGTTTCAATATGTATTTTATCTCAAAGTGCATTATTATTACACCAAATTTATCTTCATGTGTCTTGACCCAAAGGCTTTACTTCCCAGTTATTGGTTACGGAACTTGTGAAGCATTTATATTGACTACCAGGTATTCTTCTGTTACAAAAAGACTGTCCTGGATTCTTCCATGTTGGCAATATGCCTTGGCCATTACATATAAAACCACATCTGCAGTGAGGGTAAACAGGAAAAAAAAAAATTAAAAAAAAATTAAAAAAAGAAAAAATGAAAAAAAGATAAGAGGAGGAATGGTTCAGTTCAGAGGAAACTGTTGTGGGAGAGAACCTAAGACAGCCACTACAGACACAAAATTTAGTATAGGCAAAGCCTGAATAATTTCATCACGCAGTTATTTATGACAACTGTGCAGAGTTAGAGTACAACATCTAAATTACCTTTTTGATGCTTCCTCCTCCTACCCCTGAGTAAGTTTCACTGAATAAGTAAATTTACACATTGAATTTTATAACTGCAAAGACTTAAATGTTCAGGAAGTTCTGGAGCCCATGTTTACTGAAATACTGGACAGTAATTCCTCGTAAGCTTGCCATCACTACACATCACTTGCATACGTGACAAATGTTTTTATGCAATATAAATATTATTAGGCAGAAATTCCCAAACCAACTCTGGAAGAAAGACTGCCAAGACACACAGTTACAAGAAAACAAATTAAATCACTGAAAATTGAGTGCTAATCAGTACAGATGTTCACAAAGGCTGGCACAGCTATATTACCTGACTGGAACCCATGCTTTCATGTCTGTAAAGAGCTGAATACAATTTGTCTAAAGCTAGTTTAATAATTTGAATACAGTGTTACACTACTAAACACAGACATATTCCAACTCTCTAAAAACAGCACTAGACAGCATTTAAAAACTGATGTATCAATTGCAGTGTTGAAAAACTGGTACACTGTAAGAATGCCTACTGTGTTAAATCAGACTTTAATGGGTGACTAAGAAGCATTTCCTTTCGGTAAAGTCTCAGTGGTGGATGACCACCATGTGTTATCACAGATAAAGCAGCTACAAAACTCGATCTTACAACTGTGTAGAAAGACAAAGTAAAGCATGACAAATACACACAAATACTCTTCATTTGTAACACACAGGATAAAATAAAACTTGCATACAAGGTATCAGTAAGTGCTCAGCTAACAAAATGTAACTTAACTGTTTGGCTCAAACTGCCAAATGAAACTAAGAAATGAGAACGCAATAGGCAATTTCATCTTCCACAGCTGGAGGTGGGCAGGAGGGAATAATTTTAATGTAATACTAACCTATCAAAGTAGTAACTGCAAAACTGGAATTGAGCAGAAAAATCTAACTGTAAACAAGCCGAAGGAAAAAAAAAAAAAACAAACCAGCATGATACTTACCTGCGACTAGTTGTTTTCTTTTCTGTCTTAGTTTCTTCCTCTTGAAGTTGCTGTTTAGCATTTTCACTTGTATCAATTTTCAACTTCTTGGCAATGCGTTCTTTTATTTGACATCTCTCATTGCTAGCAGCTTCATCTTCTACGCTATCAGCATCTTCATCGTGTTCTTCTTCCTCCTTTATTGATTTAAAATGATAAAACTTCTCCTTTAGTTTTTTTTTTTTTACTACAGAATGTTGAATATGTAAAGTTTTTCTTACAAAGGTAATTCCTTACAAAAAAAAAAAACCCAAAACTTCATTTGAAAACGAACTTCTCAAACAGGTATCTCCTTATTTGCTTCAGAGGGAATAAAAAATTAGAAATATGATAATTAAATATTTTTTCATACACAAATTACATCTTTTTTGTATGGCTTTAAAAACTAAAAGAGTCTATTCTAGACTGTAAATGCTTACAGGTCTGCAGAAGACCTCATAGCAATGTGATATTAGTCTGGTCATTGCTCATGAATCCAAAATTTGATCAAGGCAATACATTAAATATTTCCTTCATTTTCCACTAAAAGAAAACCAAAACTTTTTCAGAACTTCCACCCACAGGGCTGCATTACAGTCATGATGGGATGGAAAAAGTTTGTCCATTAGTCTCCCTGAGAGAATTCACAAATGCCACATTGATCAAAAGAGGCTGTGGAATCAATCATCCCAACTTGCTATAGAGGTACTATGCTTCCAGGCCTAGTAGAGGAAGGCAAAAGGGCATAAACCACCTTGGCTCAAAGACATTTGGAGGAATAAATAAGTCATTCCTCTCAGTAATGAAGAAGCAACCTGACTAGACCAAAGGATCTAAGTTTGACTACTTCCTTGAAGAAGGAAACTTGCATGAATCTTAATGGAAGGATGCCAGTTCAAAGACACATGGCACATCTTTTCATATGTATTTTGGAGTGATGCTAATTAGCTAAAGAAAAAGCATAAGGTGCTATGTGATTGCAATTTTAACCACACAGAAAGAAAGGACAGACAGAAATGGTATTCCAGAGGACTGTACTGTATCCAGGAGACTACCAGGATGTCAGCACTTGGAGAGGAACACTCTAAACACAGTGTATATATCTTGGGTGTGTCTGACAGGTAAGAGGAAGAACAGCACAGAATTCACACACAGTAAAAACCAAAAACTTATTTGTAAAAAAAACGCTACTTACCTCACTCAAATCCCTTTCTTCACTTGCTGCTTCACTAAAACAAGAAAAAGAGTAACTGCTTTGAAGTACCAGACGACATTTAAAATATGGTTTAAAAAAAACAGTTCTTAAATAAAAAATTTTGTTTGGTTAGCTACTTGAAATTTTAGTCAACCTATTTATTTATATCATCCTCACCTTCACCTTAAAAGTATCAATTAATAGTATTTTCTATCATTTGACTGTCATAATCCTTTCTAGTTAGAAGTGTTTAAAAATACAGGATAAAACCACAGACTTTCATACAATGGATACATTCTAACCATATCTTGAGCTATCCAGATGAAACATTAATGTATACAGTTAAAAAAAACCCAAACAAATAACAAAAAACCTCACTTAAGATGGACGTTTTTGATCTCATTTATCAAACAATTTCTAGCGTTTCATTACCAATAGCCTATATTTTGGAAAGCCTTCTTTATATAGGCATGTTCAACATGCACTATGTTGCTAATTAAGCTTAACATCAAAATTTTAATTTGTTATACAGCTATACTTTCGTGTATTAAAAAAGGAATCTATCTGAATATACTAAGCCTAACATATCCACTGTTAATTGTCACAAACTAATAATAAAGACTCTTGAAGATCCTTCCATCCCACAATTTAAAAAAGAAGTTATGTTACAGAAACAAAGCAAGGAATATTAAAAGAGTCCCCAAAGTCAAGACTTTGAGGTGCACTCTAAGCCATCAATAAGTAATCAAGGTCATCAAGGAAATCACAAATTTGTTGGAATCAATGACATTTGTTTCATTTAAAAAATTAATCCAGAAAACTCTCTGTGGACGTATTTCTTAATGGAAGATTATACTTTAAAAAAAAAAAAAAAAAAACACCAAAAAACAAAACCACATTTATAAGTATTAAAGAAAATATTTAGAATGCATCCAGGTCTGTAATTCCGATGTCAGTCCTGAACAAGTAGAAGCCATAGTAAGAGGTAGAATGACCTACCTGGGATTTGTGACATGGCTATAAAGGGAACTGCCTTACCAACCTCTGGGAATGTTTTGAAGGGGCTACACGGCTTGTGATGATCCCCCTGATACGTTTGGACTCAAACAGAATCTCTAACCAAAGGTTTTTGGGGAAACTAAGTAGTGCTGGGGTGATGGGAAAGTCCATGAGCAAATAGGTCATTAAAAGACAGGAAACAAAAGTTAGAAGCAATTACTTCTTGCAATGGTGGAAGATCACTAGTATATACACACAGTAGTCTGTGTTGGGGCTTGAGCTGTTCAGTGAGCTCAGTAGCAAAGCAGGCAAACAATCAGGTCACTGAGTTTTTTTGTAATACTAAGTTACTCAGGATAGTAAAGCCAAGAGCAGATTGAAGAATCGCAGAACGACCTCAATGATGAGACAATAAAACGACAGGCGAAATTTGAAGTAATTAAAAGTAAAGCTATGCACATGAGGAAAAGAAGTCCTACATACAGAACAAAGAGATCTCAGCTGACCATCACTGATCACGATGTCTCCCTCAGGGGTCCGTACTGGGACCAATACTGTTGAATATCTTCCTCAACGACACAGACAGCGGGACTGAGTACATCCTCAGCAAATCTGTAGATGACACCAAGTTGAGAGGTGCGGCTGACATGCCTGAGGGATGGGATGACATCCAGAAGGACCTGGACAAGCTCGACAAGTGGGCCCATGTGAACTTCAGGAGGTTCAACAAGGACAAGCGCAAGGTCCTGCACCTGGGTTGGCGCAATCCCCGGTACAGGCTGGGGGATGAAGGGATTGAGAGGAGCCCTGTGGAGAAGGACTTGGGGGTACTGGAGGATGAAAAGCTGGACATGAGCTGGCAATGTACACTCACAGCCCAGAAAGCCAACCGTCTCCTGGGCTGCATCACAAGAAGGGTGGCCAGCAGGTCGAGGGAGGGGATTCTGCCCCTCTGCTCTGCTCTGGTGAGACCCCACCTGGAGTACTGCGTCCAGCTCTGGGGTCCTCTGCACAGGAAGGACACGGACCTGTTGGAGTGGGTCCAGAGGAGGGCCACAAAAATGATCAGAGGGATGGAGCACCTCTGCTGTGAGGAAAGGCTGAGAGAGTTGGGGTTGTTCAGCCTGGAGAAGAGAAGGCTCCAGGGAGACCTTATTGTGGCCTTTCAATACCTGAAGGGAGCTTATAAGAAAGATGCAGACAAACTATTTAGTAGGGCCTGTAGTGACAGGACAAGGGTAATGGTTTTAAACTAAAAGAGAGTAGATTCAGACTGGATATAAGGAAGAAAATTTTTACAATGAGGGTAGTGAAACTCTGGAATGGGTTGCTCAGAGAGGTAGTAGATGCCCCATCCCTGGAAACATTCAAGATCAGGTTGGACAAGGCTCTGAGCAACCTGATCTAGTTGTAGATGTCCCTGCCCATTGCAGGGGAGTTGGACTAGATGACCTTTAAAGGTCCCTTTCTACCCAAACTATTCTATGATAAGCAAATTCTTGGAGTTCATATATTTTCATGGAATTGACTCAGCTAAATACTCAACAGCAGTTAAAAAGCACATCAGAAGTTAAGAAGTATTAAAAAGAAATAAAGAATAAAACAGAGACCATCTTTATGCAAGCATATAGATTATGATTCACCTGATTTTTAATATGTTGTTTAGATTTGGGAAAAAAAGATATTTTAGAACAGAACCAGGATTGAGAAGAGCAACAAGAATAACCAAAGGTACAGAACAACTTCTGTGTGAAGAAAAGTTGAGTAGGCTTATAAGTTTTGGCTAAAAAAGAGATGGCCTAAGAAGAGATTGTGGTAAAGAGAGGTATAAAGGGACTGACTGCTCACTGTCTCTTCCAGTACAAGAGGTAGAATTTATCAAATGATGCCAGTAGCAGCCAGGTTCAGAACAAAAAGGGGAGGTACTTCTTCCTGCAGCAGACAGGAGGGTGTCAATGTAAACAATATTAAAAAAGACTGAATAAGTATTTTGACAAGAGCTCTATTAAGGATTACTAAATAGATGAACCACATCAAACTCTGACGGTCCCCTGAGCTGGAAGTAGATGGAGGCTGGGAGACTACTCAGGTAAACATTATGCTTGCCCTGCTTTTGTTCTCTGTTGGGCATCCACTGATGGCTAATGTTGGTGACAGCACAGTGGGTCAGAGGAACATTTGGTCCAATCCAGCATTGTCATTCTGAATTTCTTAAAGAGTAACAGACAAACAGTGAGTACATATCATGCTAATCAGGCCTAACATCCTGAAAGTAAATCTGTTCTGGAAATTGGAAATCACATATTAACCTTTTGACAGCAGGAACTGAGCTTAGATGTGGATCATCCTTCAGTAGATCATGACTACTTTTACTTTTTCCCTTCATGCTCTGTTAAAAAAAAAGAAAAGAAAAGTAGTATTACAAATGTCAGTGTTTGAGAGAATAGATGGTGAACAAGGATAATGGTAAGAAACAGATAACTTGTTTCTTGTTAGCTTTACCTAATCAGTAAGCATAAACACCTCTAAGAGCAGAAGAACAGAGAAGGCGTTCCAGAAACAGGAGCATCAAACTGACGCCATGGATTTTAAAGTATTTTTGCAATAGCAATGCACTTAATTTTAAAGGAAAGACAGAAAAAAGAGATTGTTTAATCATCACAATCATTACACATCATAACACTACATGGTCTAGCACACATATACTTGAGTGAATGAAGAGGCAAGAACTTGACTTTCCAATAATGGCATATGACAAGTCGAAGAATAACCATGTACAAAGCAGTGCTTATCAACTGGTAGAACACTAATTAGATCCCTACGGGGAAAAAAAGAAATTAACAACTTTCATGCAGCAATTAACAACCATCATGCAGGAATCATCTACTGCAGCAAGCAGTCAAATAAATCTAACAACACATAAGACCTTCAGGCAGAAAGACTACAGTAAGAAAGCATTCCCCATGCTAACCCAAAAAGTACACTTAATTTTCAGACTGAAATCAGACTGAAAATCGCTGTTTCAGAAACAGTTTGTGTTGTGACCTGAATGTCTTCATTACAGCCACATTTTATAATCCCTTCAGGAAGACAGTAGTTGTGTGGATAACAAAATCTTACTCATTTAAACACAACTTCAATTTTTTATTATGTGGGAAAAAAAGACTAATACGTGCAGCAACATGAAAAATTACTTCCTTCAACAAGTTGTGTGTGTGTTCAGGAGCTAGATGAAATATAAGACAAGTGCTTATCACCTTTGGAAACTGCTCCAAACAAGTACAAACAATTAAATGGGCAGTTTGGACACTGAAAGCTTCAGTTTAAACACTAATCAACAACCAGTAGAGCACCCACTGTCAGGTCCCCAAATGCACTAATAGCCTTAGTGGCCTTGAGGAGTTTTACCTGGAGCTCCTCTGCCTATGGGCACCATTTCAGCTCAGGCCTGAGAATCCACTCACTGCCTGAGCTATGTCAGATGCGTACCTGTGTCTAACCCCATCTTCTGGATGGGCCTGTTGGAGCCACATTTGTAGACCTGTCTCCAGCTCTTTCTCTGGTCCCATCTCTTTCTGCTCCTGACTGGACTCTCGGGACCTTGGTCTTGGTCATTGCTTGCCGTGTCCAGGACTGTTGATGGACCCTGTTACCAGCAACCAATTCTGCCTCCTGTATCCAGACCCTGTGGGATTGTGCCCATGTTGGTGAGCACACTGCCTGTGCTGGAATCACTCTTGCCTCCTCACTCACCCTCCCTCATGCAGCCATTCTGCTCTTGTCACTCCTTGACACAAACTTCCCTAATCCTGTGATCTTTGCCTTCTATAACCTCCTGGAATACATAAATTTTCTTTCTAAGATTCATACTCTCTCAAATATAACCGTTTAGAGAGTCTCCTGATACAGAAGACACAATTTGACCTGTAACATTTAAAAGACACCAATGGCCCTAATCCCTTGTTTAATCTCTTTTTGAAAATATTTATACTTCTGACTTTAATCATGTTCTGCGGCATAAATGTTCCAACTTAAATTCCAAGGGGGAAAAACACTTCTTCTTTGTATATTTATTTGCCCGTTTGTGTCTCAACTTTCATATTGTAAGAAATAGGGCATAATCGTTATCTTTCCCTCCCTCTCTCCCTTTTTTTAATTTTAAAGTTACCATGATCCATATCCCCAGTTATCCTTCTTGCCCTTCTTTGTACAGTCTCAGGGACAAGAATCTGGTGATGCATTGCAGCAAAGGCAAAATATATTCCCTCACTTAGACTAAGTGTAGTGCAAGCTGAACAAGTCCAGAGTAGAAAATTGTTCATAATGGGGAAAATGGAGAATAGACGTAGGGAGACATTCTTAAATTCAGTACTTACTTGGTTACTATGATGTGACTAAGACAAGAATTCCTATTTTTCACATCTAAACATGAAACCATTAAATAATGTAAAAATTTCATCCTGATACACAGTGTTTTCCTTTACTCTTTACGTAATTTTAGCCTCAGCCTCACTGCACTAAAAATTAATAGAAAATGTTCCTTTTTTTTTTTTTCCCTTTTCCCTTTTCCCAGATCTGTTAGAGGATTCATCAGTTACTTGCAGACTTCCCTCTTAACCTCAGTCCTTATATAAGTATACCCTTTTTATGTCGAAACAAGCAAGATTTATTGCATCTAGCAACCAAAAAAAGTTCACAGAAGGATTCTGAATTTGTCGATGTCAACGAATCCCATTATTAACTTTGACTTCCAATTTTTCATATGGAAAAGAGAGAATGAAAGTTGGTGTTGAAGTTCACATACTTCAACTTAATCAAGATTAAAAACCTATAGAAATACTGATCTAAACCTATTAGAAACAAGCAATGAGGTTTGGAAAAAAGTTTCATTCTCTTGTAAAGAATGAATAGAAATTCCTCATAAACAGTTGATTTGGTTATTTTCCCAGCTACAGCTAGTCCAGAATTTAGTCAGGACAAATATAAGGATGAGATTTTAAGACTGAATTGAAGACAGCATGACAACACTGAAACTGCGCTTGTCATGAAAGAGGTGTTCTATTTACATAATTTTAAACTGAAAAGCAAATATTTGGCATGAAAGGGAAGAAAAATCAAAGCAACTGAGTTAAATGCAATATTAAAAAACAGACAAATACCAAGAACTCAACTGAAGATGAGCATGTTAAAAAATGTATAGTTATGTACCATATTTATATATATAGAGAATGTAAAAAAGTATAGTTAGTCTGACTGGTAAGTTGAAACAGGAAAGAAAAATAGTTAAAACTACCGTTGTAATAAACTTCTACTATCATCCTTAGTGATACCGTCTCACTGTAACATTGTCCATCATTATTCACTGTTGCCTTTTGTATTTTAACTAAATCCTGAGGACTGAGGATCATTTTTTCACTTGTGGTACAGGGCTCAGCACCATCTAGTCTGAGGACTAACTGAAACAGGTAGGTACCTGACCTGTACAAATAAGTAAGAAAGCCTAGGGCTCTAGAGAAATAATTTGGTCAGCAGTAGAAATAAGAACGACAACTTATTAAAGAAATTTTTAAATTAACCATATTTAAGTGGCAAAGTCAGATAAGGAAAAGTTAGATCAAAGACTAGCTATGCAACCCTAGTTGTGTGAACATGGACAATTCACAATAGTGCAATATTTAATTATGATAATGCACTATTTTCCCCACAATAACCCCACCTCATTTTGCACACAGAATGGATATACTTAAGAAAATGGAGCTAAGAATGCACTGGCAATGAACAAGTTGAACTATTTCAAACCTCAAGTATTTTACCATCAAATCACACTTGTATAATTACAGAAGTGAAGAAGAATAAAGTACCTATCAACTCCATAAATTTTAAACAGCAGACATAGATCTATGCTATGAAGTATGAAACTTTATGTTTATGGAAATGTAAAAATATCACGCAGTAACTGGAGGCACCTTCAAAGTTACAAAAGTTAAACACCTCTGTTTTTTCAACATGTTAAAATAGTAGAATGATAAAAACTGAAGTAATTCTAGTATTATTGTTCAAAACTCAAACATAAGAACAAGATCAAGAACTTTAAAGCTTTTCACAAACATGCAGAAAAGATAGTTTTAAGTTGAAAAGAAAAATAGGGATGGTTTGGTACAGTACCTGACTAACTCTATTGACCTCCTCCTCTTCTTCTTCAGCTTCTTCCCCAAAGGAAAGCAGATTAAAATTTCTTTGAGAGAGAAAATAAATTTTCTAGTAAAACTTTAAATACTGTCTTATTAACATTTGATAAACTTTAACAATATTCCTTTCATATTGTATGCAATTTTTTTAACAACTTTTTGTCCTGCTAAATGTACCAATTTCAAACAACTACAACATGTTGTTTTGCAAAAAAAAGTGAATATTTAGAGAAGCATACTCTATTATATTCCTGAGACAAAACAGTCAGGATAGCTAAGCATCACCTAGAAAATAGTAAGACGGAATTTAAGAAATTCAGGCTTGACTAACTTTCACAGACTTTTAAATGCTGACAGTTCTGAAAACAGAGCAGTTGCATTTTTTCAATTTTTTTTTCCCCAACAGAGCAACATTCAAGTACCAAACAAAATTTTCAAGACATGACAGCTCCGAAAAGCATCAAATGCACACACATTCACAGAATGTAATTAAAAGAAATAATGATCCTTAATTTTTTTCCCAAAATCAATAGTTTACACTATGTTGGAACCAGTCAGTTGCTGTGGATGTGTTTATTTCTGTCCAACAGAACTGACAGCATACACACACTTTAGATCTCCTATTACTTTTCATTGCATGTTTATAACTACCAAATCTAATTCACAGAAACCGAAGTTTCCAATATCAAAATGCCTGCCTTTTGCTAAGTATTTTAGTGGGAGAGAAATGGTAGCTGATAAAATAAGTTCAAAAACCTCAAACAACTGAGCTATGACCTAGTTACTGGTACATATTAACTTGTCATCTCAGTCACAAAAGTCACATTCTTGCCCACAGGAAAGGCTTAAGCTACCCTTCACCTCTCTTTTACAACAAACTATCAGCACACATGAAACTCATGCAGCTCAGCTGATGCATAGTAACCACTTCAGTCAGAGAAACCAGATTTGCACAATCTCTTCAGAAACAGGGAAGTAGGTTTTGCTAAGATTAGAGAACATTCCTCTTTGCATTTTGGTAAAGCCTTGTGTTTCAAAAGCAGGAATAGAAAATTAACAAGCTGCAAATTAAAGGTGAAAGAAAATTAACGACCACTTATGTTGCATATATTTACTTTGTGCCTTTTACTTTGGACTTTTTAGTTTCTTCTTCTGGTTTGTCCTTCTTCAGTTTTCTATTCGGTCTCGGAACAATGTCATCAAAAGGATTAAACAAAACCTGTTAAAAAAGTAATATTTTAGACACATCTTTAATAAGTATTTTGCTATAATTAAATGATTCAATATTTTAACACAATATATAAAAAGACATGCCAAGTTTTAGAACACAGTTTTCTGAACGCTATGAAAAAAAGAATTTAAAATTTCAAATTTCAAACCAGCATATACTCACCTCACTACTTCTTATTTTGTGTGGACTGAGAGGTCTCTCTTCCTTGTCAACTTCTACTTCAGCCAGGCGCAACATGTTATATATCGTATCCCCTGTTACCTGCCAAATTTATAAAAAAGGTTTGAAAGTCCTTGCCTACAATTTTTGTTAGTTGTTCTGCAAAATGCAAAGCAATTATTATGTAAAGAATTTTGAAAATACAAATGATACAGGAAATACTGTAAGCATGTAAGGCTTCTAAAAGATAGCAAATACAATGTACAAAGGTTTGTGTTTTTTTTTTTAATTTAACAGTGTAAGTTGAAGGACTACAGGTAGCTAAACCTGCATTTTTGAGAGCGTATGCAGGGAAGATGTCAAATTCTTACTGTGAGCTGTGAAACGGGAAAATAAAAGACACCATGAAATAAAAAAATAGTTGGTTTATTTTCTTTCAAGTAAATTATGAGAGTGGTAAACTCATCTTATGTTTTTCATTTTTCTGATTCTTCTTGGATAATTAGAATTTACAAACAGAATTTTCTAAAATGTCACTAGTATGAGATGAACTGATTAATAAGACAGAGCCATAATAATATTAGTAAGATTACTCAAAGGAAGCACAACACGAAAATATAATTTAGAAGAATAGCAACAGCAATGTAGATAATTATGGGAAAAACCTATAGAAACATTCCTACCAGACACGGGAAACAAAGAGAGCAGAGACAGCTTAGAAAGCAGTGAAACAGATTTCAAATGTACGTAGCAGCAAACAACACTAAAATAGCCTTTGAATACAGAGAAACTTATAGTAGCTTCTGTCAAACTCAAACTGGGACTCTAGTCCGTGTAGCAGACCTTTCCAAAGATTGTGTGCTTGTTATTAAGTTCATCTGCACGACCCAGCGTAAAGAAAAATTGACTCCCATTATCATGGGGCCCAGCATTTGCCATAGCAACAAGACCTCTTCGATTAAATCGCAATCGTGAGTGGAACTCATCCTGGCAAAGACAGAAGAGAAAAGAACATGATTTAAGTACGTAACTATTTCTTCCACTTCTTTAACTATGGCTTATTTACATCAATATGCACTCACAGAAAATATGCTGTTAATTTTCTTTTAAATTCAGATAGTAATAAAACCAGTCTTTTGAAACTTAATGCCACAATTGTATTTAAAAGCTTCTGTTTGCAGCAGAAAAGATTATTTTTAGTTAATATTTTTTCTTCTTAGTGCCTATAATAATGCAAACAAGTGAATAATCTTCTTTCAAAAGAAACCACAAACACATAACCAACAAACACCGAAAGAAAAAAAAGAGAAACTAATATATCAATAATAGAAAGACACATCATTTAATAAAAACTCTTAAGTTCTATCTTGTTAACTTTCTCTTTTTCCAATCATTGCCTAATCAATTGTTACTCATTATTTTTGCTGGAATTTATTATCCCCCCAATAGTAAAAAAATACAAAGCATTTCTAAAAGTAACTGCATTTCATATATTTCTTGTAAAACTGTCATTCTTGTTAACCACTGTATTTAGAGGAAAAATCCTAATTCATGTAAAATAACTGGAAGCTTGATAAAAGCTTGTAATAGTACAGTATTACAAAAATCCACAGGAAGAACATTTTCTGGACCTTAAGAAGACAGAATAGGACTATTTTCAAAGCAAAGTGAAAGCGATGAGTAATATATTAATACCATGGTAGTATCACAATTCTAAACACTGCAAGATTGAGATACCATTAATTTTAAGCAGTGATGTTACTACAATATTGGTAATATTTGTTTTGTTCTGCTCAAGTACCAACCTCTCCCACAAACTTCACGTTTGTATTATATGCATGAGTCTACTCGAGCAGCAGGGAGACAGAGGGCCCAGAGACAGGCTATGCAGCTTGAGTCACGAGTTAAAGATGCCTGTCTCATCTGAAATAAAACAATCAGGCAAAACAGAACACAGCTGCTGTGCATGTGTAGCTTCACTCAGGATCTGAGCCTCCTGGTTAAGAGATGAGCCATGCCGGTATCAATAATACCAATGAACACATATACAACTTCAGAGACCTTTGCTAAATGAGATACAATGTGCATAAACAATGTACAATTCTGCATCTGAGTTTGCCACATACCAACATCTACTCTTCACTCTTCCCTCTCCCTATGTTTCCTCACGAAGTTAATGCTAATAAGGTTATACATTTATCATAATATCAGAACAGCTAGATTTAAGAACTCTCAAATCAAAAAGACATATTCAAAATTACTGAAGCCACATGTGAAAGCAATTACTGTACATATATAATGTTGCATTTCTAATACAAGGCTTGTCTTCTCACAACCTAACACAGTAGGAAGAACAACTGATAGAGAATAACCAAAAATTAATGCATAAGGTATACAGATATGTACCTTGAAGGGAGCTCCATAGATTGAATCTCCACCTGATCCAGTACCAGTGGGATCACCTCCCTGCACTATAAAGCCAGGCACTACTCTGTGAAATATTGTGTTATTGTAATATTCTAAACAAAAAAAAAGAAAAATAAGATGTTATTAAATACATGTAAGTGGTCTCAAAATCAAACTTTCATATAGATTATGCAGAGATGTCCAGAGACTGAAATTCCAGAAAGCAAGTACTGTAACTGGATTCTGCTGTTTCCACTGGGTTCCCTCCTCTTCCACCGTCTTGCTCAGAGTGACTGTATCTGAGCTACAAAGTATTGCTGATGACATTTATGAAAAAAAAGTGGTGTCATATGTTTCTGTTGCAAAAGACACTGCACATCACCACCAAGACAACATTGGTGAATTATTTTCTTTTCAGCTTTTAAGTTTTACCACTGGAATGATAACTACCAATATACATCAATTTAAAAGGAGAGCTAAAACTACTGTTCTCTGTCCCAGCCAACATCTCACATACATCACTAGCCATATCCATACAGCAAATGACTAGCATTTTCACTCACCAGCATGGAACACAGGTGTCACCCCTTTCACCACCTACACTGTACCCAAACTGATCATTTTCACAGAATGAAATACATGGTACATTTTGGTGCCTAAGTTATCTTATTTTATCTGTCTATTAGATAAGGGTTATGAGATCATAAGAAAACAGAAGGAATGAAAACTTAGCTTTACTTGACATAGCTTTCCAGTTGATTTTTTTTTTTAAATAAATAAAAATAAATCTGCAGCATGCTGCAAGACAAAGCACGATCTGCAAATATTGCAGCATAGCTAGATATATTCATGGATGGTTATATGCTAGGATATTCACAACAGAAATACTCTAACTTATTACACAAAGCATAGGATCCTACACAGCAGTCAGACAGATTCAGAAAAGAAATAAAGCCCAGTTCTTTAACAGTGAGGATAACTGAACTCTTGGGACTTAGAAAGGGCTAAGAAATTGATTTACCATTGCAAAAAATCTCCACATCTCCACATTAGGTGTAAGAACATGGAGCAGGCTGGATCTGTGCTGGAGGCACAAATCCTAGACTGCTATTTTTCCGTAACAGAGGAGGGCTAAAAGAACTCCTAATGACTCTGTAATGCATAAAGGGGATAATAGCAGCAGCTAGAAAACACATAAAGGCACTAGGTCCTTCACAAATGCCTGTCACAGTTTTGCCAATAGGGAGCTTTTCATTCTGGTACCCAGTACTTCAGTGAAAAGCATTACAGAGCTTTCATTGACAAAAAACTACAGCAAATGAAGCATTAGAAGCACTCATGAAAAAAATTAAAAGGTAGTAAAGATGGTGATACAGAAATGAGAATTTTGGAGGATGTCCAATATTGCATCATTGCCATTTTATATATACATTAAAGAAGTAGCTATACTTTGTACAGACTTGCTGAGAATAAGTCTTCCCAAGCTTCTGACATACAACTTTTCAGTAATACCATGTCACCTGCTACATTTGAGAAAACCAATAAAATTTTTACTTTTTTTCCACTGGGTTCCTTAATAACCTTGAAAAACATTGTCTGAATGTTAGTTAATATCATCTAAATACAAATAAATTCGTTAACATATTAAAGTTAAAACATAAAATCTCTATTTTACAAAAAAGGCACAGAGATTGCATATGAAGTAATTTCAACAACTCCTATCCCATTCAGTCATTACCTTCCATACAAAGCTGGATGAAATTTCGACATGCTTTTGGTGCTTCTTTTGACCATAATTCTATATCTATATCTCCTGCTGTTGTTCTCAGCAAAACCTATAAAAATATAGATAAATACACCATTAGTTTTATTGTAACTTAGTCACTGATCAAAGAATATCATTGCTGAGTTAAAAAAATACTTTTGTATTCATTATATTAGCAACAGTAGTAGACATTAAGATGTGTCAGGTGATACTGTGGTGACTACTGTTAGTTCTAGATAGTATTGCCAGAACTTAAGATACAGTTTTGAACCAATATGTATAATATGGCTTCAAGGCCAACGACCTGGTGCCTGACACATGATAAAAACTTAAATACCCTTTATCATTATTATCATTATTATTATTATCATTTAACATTAAATTTAGTGAGAGATCATGATAAAATTAAGAACCCAAGATATAGTCAAGAACAGAGGAAACGAAATGAAACACTTCAAGGACTGCTCTGTGTTATGCATCCACACAGCACACGTCATGCTTTGAGTCAGGTAATGTCTTTCAGGGCTATATCACCTCAAACTAACTCTAACCAAACCAGCACCACAACACGGAAACCACCACCAGACACATACAGCGCATATTCTTCCCACCTGTCGTCGTCGTCGTCCCTCCCAACATACAATTTCTTCACACCCCCTCAATCAAAAGCGACCGCAGTGCGCACACCCCCACACACCGCCCCCCGCTGAGCACGCAACCCCCCACGCACGGACCGCGGCCTCCTCAGCCGCGCTCCCCACGCACCCCCCTCGCCTGCAAAGCCCGCACGGAGCGCAGCTTCCTCGCCCGCACCCCCGAGGAGCGCACCCCCCGCAGCAGCAGCAGCAGCCGCACCCCCCGCAGCAGCAGCGGCCTCCCGCCCGCACCCCCCGCAGCAGCAGCAGCAGCCGCCCCCCGCCCGCACCCCCCGCAGCAGCAGCAGCCGCCCCCCGCCCGCACACCGCACACAGCCGCTCACCTACGCGGCAGCACAGCTCCCCTCCACCCGACGGCCTGGCCTGGCCTGCCCTGCCCCTCGCCCGCCGCAGCCCCTGCCCCCGCCGAGCCTCACCTTGCCGTTGGTGGGGGGCTCCTGGATGTAGATGTTGCTCATGGTCGGGAAAGGAGCGTCCCGGCAGGCGACCAACCGCCTGGGCTCAAGCCTCGGCTACGCTCGCCTCTAACGCTTCCTACCACCCCGAACCTCCCGCCATCTTGGGCGCCTCTATGCAGCCCAAGGAGGTGGGGGGGAGGTTGCCGAAGCCAGGAGAAAGGACGAAGGGACGAGTCCCCAGTCGGAGCCTCTACGGGAGTCACTGAGTAACAAAATCCTTTCATAAGGACCTGGAGGCTTACTCCAGACACCTGCAGTCCTTCCCCGTAGCTCCCGCCCGGTACTGAGGTCCCCCGTCCTCCCTGTGAGTGGCACGGCCCGAGAGTGCGCCGGGGAAAGTCTTCCGGTGGGGAGAGGTGCCGCTGCAAGCCCCGGCCGGGCCGGCGAGGAGCGCGGCGGGAGGCGCCATGGCTCTGCCCGGTAAGGGGCTCCCGGCCGGGCCTGCGGGGAGAGAAAGGGCAATAGCCGGCCGGCCCCAGGGCCGGCATGTTGGGAAGGGGAAATAAGCGGCGGGTCGATGGCAAATTACGCGGGAGGGCGCGCGACTACGCGTCGCCGTGGGAAGTGGGAGGCGGTGAGGGCGGCGGGGTAGCCCGTCTCCCGGAGGCCGCGGCCGCTGCCGCTGCCGGTGGAGAAACCCCGCTCCGGTCTGCACAGCCGGTTGTCTAAACCAGCTGGCGTTGGGGCAGCGGGAGGGAGGGAGGGAGCCGGGCCGGGCCGGGGCGGGGGGTGCGGGGAGCTCAGGCCAGCCGCTGATGAGCGCAGCCGTGCAGTCGCTTCCTTCTAGGCCTGCGGGGCCTCTCCCCAGGGTTTGGGTGAGTGATGGCCAAGTGCTACGCTCCTGCCGTCTGTTAGCGTAAGCCACCTTCCTTAAAGTGAGGTCCAGAAGTGGTTGTTGTCAGGCTTGGTTTTCGTCCTCGTCTTTTGTTCTGGATTAACAGTTGTGTCCCACTGGATTATTGTTTAAAGAGTCCCGCTGGGAATGATGGTGAGACAGGACAGGCAGATATGCTTGCGCTGTTTGCAAGGTATTTAAATCTATGTTAGCCAAACATATAGCCGTTGCTTCATGATTTTTTCTTGATCCTGAGACATGAGGAGTGTTTGGTTGGAGAACAGCTGAACAAGCCTGAGCTTTGGTAAGCTTTTTCTCTTAAGAAAAGAGAAGACCTTGATAAACTTGCTCCTATTCTGGAAGGGGTTCTTGAGGAAGACATCTCATGCTTGTGCTCAAAGCTTTCCAAAGCTTTTTATGCAACCTTATGCTCCACTGAATGAATAAGGTCCTTAGTGATGGTTGCTGCTGTGTTGGTTGATCATTTTTTTGAGGATTAACACCTGGGAAGAAGGGAGTGAGAAAAGGAAGCTTCTAATAACTTGTTTGTTTTTAATTGTATAAAACTTTATCTAGTCTAAACCCCTGCTTCTAACATTACTATTTAAAGCCAAAAATAATAATAAAATTTCAGTCTCAGGAATTTGGTGGGAGTAGTTGGTGACAATATTCTTGTCATCTGCTGGGTGTTTCTGTTGGAAATCCTGACAAATGGCACCTGCACATACTACAGGAGGTTCTGTGGTGAGTGCATTGATTGTACTGACCTCCCTTGCACGGAATACCAAATCTTTCTTTACCTACAGGCCAGTTATGCAGTAGGGCTGAAATTTACTGAGTATTTTGGAAAGCTGAGACAAAGTAGGTAGCTTGGGTGGTCTTGCTTTCTAGTCCCAAGGTGCAGTGAACAAGCAGACGCTGTTTTGAAAGTATTTCTTTGACGTGACATTGCAAGACACAGGTATACTTTCGTTCCTTGCTTCTTGGCACTTTCTTCCATATTCCCTACCTCCTTATCTCTCATGGGTTTCCCTCAAAAGATAGTCATAAAACAGGTGCCTAAACACTGCTGAGTTTATAGACCTCTAAGGGGATATATAATACTAAGGTTTTGGGATCCACAGAAAACTATATGTCATAATGGAATGTATGTATCTTTATTACTGAGCTTTCCAGTACTCTTTAGGGCATAGCCTAGTGAGTTGTCCAAATTTCGAAGTTATTTTTTCAGCCTGGGGTTTGCAGGTTTCTCTGTTATTTTGAGTAGAATTTTCTGAAGACAATGCTTGGCTCAGTAAATCAAAGTTTAAATTCATGGAGCCGATGTACCCCCTTTCTGGTTCTCTAATTTCTGTCAGGGATTTCTTGTTATGTTTGCTTAATTACTTATTTAAATAAATGACCTAGTTATTCAGAAAAATGTATATAACTCTTTAAGTCACTGGATTTTTCATACTCTATTCAGTTCGAGGATAGAAGGGCACCCTTTGACTTTGGAAATTCATTTGTGACTTTCATTATGAATAGGCTCAGACGATTAAAAATAAGACTGATCTCTTTTGGGGGAGGGCGGGATCTCTGGGGTTTCTCTTCTTCTGAGTCATATCCTACTATGTCTATTTAACTTAACTGTGGGCTCAGATGGGAAAATCACACACTTCCTATACCTAAAATTTGCACTATTCTGGTCCTTCTTCCTGCGTAGCATCTATGGACTTTTCTGTTACTCTCTTCACTTTAATTCATATTTGCTTTCTTGCACCCGTTAATTCTTTGTATTTGGTGCCATGTTGCCTGGATTCAGAATCATTTAACAATTTGTTTATCTCTGGTTTTGTTTTTTTTTTAATTGCCTTTTTAAGACAGTTCTTGTAATTAAAATATAAAGTACTTCAGAGTTTCCAGTGAATGTCAACATCTATGCGCTGCTAGAATTTGTAAGTACACGCGTAGTGCACAGTTATGGATCACTGGAATGTCAGATAGCTATTACCGTGTTCATCCTGTAACTAAACAAATGCATAAGCTTTCAGAGAGGTGGAATAATTATTCACATTATAATGGAAAGGGAATAATAAATAAAATGAGGATTTGGCAATAAGCTATGTGAAATTAAATGATCCGTAGCAGTTTATACTAGCTAAATTTGTTCTGATAGATTACTGCACAGAAAAATGACCTTACAAATGCACTGTTTTGCTTTTCCTCAAGTTTTTTTAAGAGATCTTAGTGTACTTGATACTCTGAGGAGTGATCGCTCCTGTCTGTGTTTTGACATTATCAAGCCAGATTTAAAAGAAACTTGAGAGTTCTGTTTAGCAACACCTAATTGATGAAATTTTCTCTTTCAGGTGGCAATAAGGATAACATCAGAGCAGGATGCAAGAAGTGCGGCTACCGTAAGTCTGTAGTAAGCAATATGAAGTTACAGTGTTTTTTGCAATTTATGATGTTGGAACTGCGTTTTGAGGAGAGGGAAAAATTAATAAAGAAGTGTTCTCCCTTGTTGCCCAGACATTTGTCAGTTTAAATTACCATATTTTTATTTATTTATTTATTTTCTATTCATTCTCTGGCTCCTCACCCCTATTGGTGCTTTTGAAAACCCTTGAGTTTCTCAGGAAAAAAAAAAGTATGCTATTGTATTCACATACACTACGTTTGCAATGCAATTACTTGAGAAACTCTGAATTGAAAGCATGGCCTTTGATATCTACTGAGATTTGCATTTGTGCTTCTTCTGATTCTCACTGCAAACTCAGGCAGGAAGTTCAGCTCAAGTTAAGTCCAATCTGTTTTAAAAGAAAAAATAATTTTAAATCTCTATGACCTTCTACACTAAGAAAACATACTTCGTGCATTCTATGTTTCAAGAAACAGTTAATTTTGTTACTTACAAGTTCTGTTGTTAACATTTAGCTCATGCTTTGCATTATGCTCTGATCATATAAGCATGTCTGTGGCTACTTCTCTCTGATGAATGGAGGCAGGTCTTAGTGAAGATTTTAATTTGTTAACCACTTGATACAAAAATTCACGGATGCTTCTCCTCACAGTCCAAATCTCCCCAAGGGAGAAACAGAGTATTCAGAGAGTCCCTGAAATGAAACTCAATAGCAACGAAGCTACTATTAAGCAGGTATTGTTTATTGCAGCGCTGGGCAGCACTGGGGATTCTCCACCATAAGTGCTCCACCGATTTGGTAGACTTTCAGAGATTTTATACTACAAAGTCATACATATTCACAGGATTACTGAGAATTCATTTACATAAACATGAGATTTCCTGGAATTTATTAACATATGCAAATGTACGATCCACATGCACAGTCGTCTCCCATGGTGGTCTTCAAGTGGTCTTTGGGGATCTTCAGATGAAGGCTCGTAGTCTTCTTCACTGTGTTCGCTGATTGAGCTTTGCTTCTGCGCAAACTCAGTTCTAGGATCATGTAAACGGTGTCCTTCAAGGCTGTTGTCATTCTGTTGTGACTTCCTATCTTCTGTGCATTTGTTCTCCCAAGGCCCAGTTGTCTGAGATGGGATTATCCCGGAGCCCCCTTATCTGACAACCATTCTAACTACTTCCTAAATCACAAAGGCCTTTCTTTTGTTTAGTGAAATGACTAAGATATTTAAAATATCCTCCTTGCCCCTAGGCTTTAATTCTTTCAGGAGGCATTTTGATGCAGTGGCTTTGTCTGTCTTGGCTTTAACCCTTTCACACTAACTCTTATTTTTAGAACAATGGAGGCACGGACACTGTTTTGCAGTAAATTGTGTTGAACTTTTAACAAAGTGATTTAATCTATTTTTTTAATGAGTGTTAATGTGGGGTCAAGGGAAAAAAAAACCTTCTTCATTCTTTCACTGTAGACTTTGCCTCCAACAAATTTTGTCAATGAATTGCTTTGTGTATCTGTTCTTCCAAAGGAACATGTATATCAGTATAGATTTAGGGCTTCATTTCTACATACAGTAAGTATCAGAAGCTTTCTGGAAGAGAAGAAAACTTGTAGTCAAATCACACAACCTGTATTTATGTTCCTAAAAGCTCTGTCTTCAAGATATAGGTATTTTGATATGAAGAAGATGAGTTTATTTCAATTGCTACTTGAATCCCTTTGTCTTTAACTTAGTTTCTCCCAAACCATATCTTCAATTTGTTTTATTTCTCTTTATTATTCCAATAGGTGTATGCAGCACAAGATTTCTAACTCTGGTCATGATTACTGAGATATAACTTAGAAAACTAAAAATACTAGTCAAGTAGTAGCTTAGTCAGTATTAGATACTGGTTGCTAAAGATTATGTCTCATAAGTGAATAGGATTCTTCTGTTTCACTAGAGGGAGACAAAAAGCAATATAACACACTTGCTGTCATTTTTTTAAATATTTCACTTCATGCTTTTAGGTAATTTCTTTAGGAGGGATCTGAGATCGTTAAAAAAACAGAAAGTAAACGTTGGACAAAATCTTTAAATTAACAGAAATAAGAGAGAGGTCATAAAGCACTATTAAATGGAATAACATTGCACAACCTGTCAAAATTCTTTGAGGCTTTTTCAAAGTAAGGCTTCTCCCTCCTCGTTCACAGGTTGCAGCCTAGCCTTTTTTCACTTCTCAAAACTGAATAATACTAAAATGGGTGTTCGTTAGTTTCTGGGTTTTGGTTTGGTTTTTTTTTTTTGTAAATTGTAATTTTTCTTTCTCAATTATTTGTTTTGTTCAGCTGGTCATCTGACATTTGAATGTCGAAACTTCCTCCGAGTAGATCCTCAAAGAGATATTGTTTTAGATGTTAGCAGCACTAGCAGTGAAGACAGTGAGGAAGAAGAACTACAGAGATTGCAAGCTATGCGTGAAAAAAAGAGTAAGGTGGTTTTTTTTCTTAAATAATAAATTGGATAATGGTCTTCTGAAGTACTGAACTCTCATTTTATCCTTTTTGATAACTACTGTTAGTTCTTTTAGCCTATGCTTTAAAAGTAGGTCTTTTACTTAATGTGTTCAGACTTCAGAGATTTGATACACCCACATCTTTTTTTATTAATTCCTGTCATAGGAAATTAATAATATACCCATTTGGAACATCTTAGAAAGGGCTCCTAAATACAAAAGATTTTAATGCTGTTACTAAGAAGCTGCTTAGGAGAAAATGACATGGATGTTCTGAGTTAATCTTTTGATTATGGCATGTAGTTTAAACATCTTAAACTTGATACTAACCATTAAAACTAATGACAAATATGACAGCTGAATTTCTCTCCAGTCTCTAAGTAGTGTTTTGACTGAAACAGCTAGTGAATTGAATTTCAACGTTCATATTTGGAGAAGTACTGTTCTCTATTTGGAAGGTCTGAGCATCAGCTGTTTGTCAGAGAGAGAATAGATGGGTTATTTAGCAGATACTTGAGTTCATTTGAATTTGGATTCCAAAGAGGCTGTTCCCCTAAGTAAGAAGGGGAGATTGTTCTACCATACCATGTTTTAAATGAATGAATGTTCTTCCCCTCTGCTCCTTGAAACGTCATGTTTTGTTCTGTTCTCTCACATTCCAGACTCGACATTCAGTTCCTACTAAAGATGCTATTTAGGAATGAGAAGGGATAGATAGAACCCTGCAATTTGCTGGAACACTTGAAAAGAAACGGATAGCCTGCTTGTCAGGAGTGCTGAATTGGTACTGCAACAGTCCTTTCTCGGAACAAGTCTCTTTGGAAAAACTTGTTCCCACTTATTATGCACTTCGGAATGTAAGGGGTTTTTTTGGCCCTAAACAGATCAAAGATGGATATCTGCAGGAAAAACAGCTGTTTACTTGATTTTGTAATATCCTTGTTTATTATATGTTCTTTCTGAAACTGTGGCTACTGTGTCTACTGTAAGGAGATATGAATCTTCAACTGTCAATAATCTAGGCAGGATTTTGCTGTTTTCAAGTGGCCTTCTTAAGATTTTTGCACTGTTTGCACTTAGATTTTTGCACCATTTTCTTAAAAAAATACTGAGTGCTTGTTCACAACATTCTTGTTTGTCATTTTTAATTGCTCCAAAACTAATTTGCTTTTTGTAACTCATACTGAATTCTTTCAAATTTTGCTCCAGAACATACAGACCAGTAATTTCCATTTGTGGTAGCAAATGAATAACTGCACTAGCATGCAGACTCTATGGAAAGTTATTTTTATGATAGAAATAAGATGAAATGCTCAAAATTAGCTATCTGTTTTAAAGATAAATTGTAAAGCCAGTATTTTTCTGTTAGCTGACATTGTAATGTATTTATGTAATGGATTTGCATTTTGGAGAATTCGAAAATACTTCTTGAACTGGTATAGAAAAGTCTAAGGTCAGAAATTTCATCCAGTGTGATAAAAAAATTACTTGTAAGTGAAAAGCGAAGATACTATACAATACTATACAGTGTTAGGGCAGGAAACAAATGTGACCAGGTGAGGGGTGACTCTTCTGCCAATTTTTTGTAGACAGTGTATTGACAGTTAACTCAAATTTATCTTAGTTATGGCATAGCTATTTGTGAAGTGTGAAATGAGGATGTGTGAAAGTAATTCAGGTAAGCCTAAGGGAGTATCCTTTTTTTTGTACGATCTAGTTAAATGACCTGTTTTCAGACTTAGGCAAGTCTTTTAAAATAGAGAAGAATGGATATGAAAACCTAAAGCTGATGTAAACATAGAGGGAAAGTCACAATTTTTTGCTACGTTTTACAGGCCTGCCTTCATTCTTAGTGCTCAGATCAAAGTCACTACAATGTAAGTTGTATAAAAAGTTCTGCTACTTTGCAAAATATTTCTGAAATTACTATACTAGACCAGAATTTGGAGGAAGAAAAAACTTTTAACAAGAATTTTGCAGTAACTTTACATTGCTATTGAAGCCACTTTTTTAACGCTCTTCTTAATTCAGACAAATGTTTTGTAAACTGTAACTTTTTATCCATAGATTTAAATGAGGAGGAAGAAAAAAAGAAACAAAAAAGAAAAAGCAAAGAAAAAACAAAATTAAAGAGACCAAGGAAAAGGTAACTCTATCACACACCTATTTTAATTTCAAAACAGAACTTTAGAAATATTTCTGATGTTTGGGTTGTTTCTCAGAAAACATTGCTTCTTTTGATGCAACTTTATTTTCAAGTACATCTTTGGTTTGAAAAGCTTCCTGTTTCCCAGTGAGAACTTGTTTGTTCTTTGAGTAATGGTAGAGTCAGAGGCTTTCTGCTGTGGGGTTAGGACCATGGAAGTCTAGAAAGCTCTAGTAAGCTGGAGGTCTGAGAAAGCAATGCTCCCTCTGACTATCCAACACAGAGGCAAGATGTGGTGGGAAAAGAACAAGGAGTCAGGAGAATTATGGGGTTGGTCCCCAGCGTAGCTCACATGGAGAAGCCTCCCTGCTCTTCAGAGACCCTAAGATTCCCTGCGTGCACACACGCGTGTGTAGACACACACGCACATGCTCTGCATAACATGTAACTATCAAAAGGAAAACTTCTGTAGTTTTACTTAGCATGTGTTGAGTTTTAATATTCCTGTTGTTGTAGAAGCCTAAAAAAAGTGTTACTCCAGTTTCAAAGGAAAATGTCATAATACCCAAATTGTGAATCTTGAGTTTTGGCCTGCTGACTGTTTTTTTTTTTTAGATGAGACTATAGACTGGTTAGTCATTAGGACTGCCAATGAGACAATATCCCAGGAACTCCACTGAGAGCTAGTAAATGTAAAATGTACTTGGAGGCCGCAATAAGATTTTTTCAGAAATAAAGAAACAGGATTTAACACTGGTTATATTGGCATTTTTCGCCTTCCTTATTTACCTAGTGTAGCTCTAGCTTACACCTATGAAGACAGTAGAAAAGAGTCAGTCTGCTGGCTGTAGTCTTTACATGCAAGTGGTCAATAGGTAATCGTGTAAACAATAGCACAAAACTGCACTCTTGAGTATAATAATTGTGACTTTTCTTTTATTGTCATCTTAATTCTTGTATGTTTGCAATCACTCATCACTGCTGGTTAGAAACCAATATTATGAGCTGCAAGAGTATCCAGATTTGTCATACCCGTTTCTCTTAGATTTTTGCATAAGAGAAATACATTAAGATTTGTCTGAAGGCATTACTGTAGCATTGTTATTGATCATGTGATTTTAAAAGCTAGAAGCTCTTACTGTCATGCTTTCAGTTTTCTGTTGTATACTGTTTCTGTGTACTCTTAGTCTTTTTCTTATGGAAGGTTGAAAAACACACAACTTGCCTATTCCACTGTTAATTAATCTGTATTATAAACATACTGCTTTTCTGGCAGTATTAGAATATGTCTAATTAGAAAAGTCATCGTTGTTGAACGTGCAGACTGAGATATCATAAGCTTTCCAGTGGATGCTGCTGTACGAATTCTACACCAAATTTGATTTCTGACATTATATAAATACTGAAATTTAAAAAAACCCACATCGTTCTTGTGGCATTTTCCTTCTTTAATTACATATCAATCTGTATATATATTTTTTTTTTGTTTTACTAGATCTTCCTCATCAAGTGCAGCTGAAGAGGATGGGCCAAAGTCAAAAAAACAAAAATCACACAAAAAAGAAAGGGAAAAGGAAAAAAAGAATAAATCTAAGAAAGGAAAACATCATAAAAAGGAGAAAAAGAAGAGACGAAAGGAAAAAAGTTCATCTTCTGATAGTTCAGACAGTTCTAGTAGTGACTGAGGTGCTGGCTTATTTTTGCATTCACTTCTGCAGAAAATACCATTTTCCCTTCAAATCAAATTTATTTATGCTTTGCAATGCTGTTGTTTTAAAATGATATATATATATTTTTAAGAAATCTATTTGCAAGTATCAGTGCTTCAAATTATTAAATGGACCATTTGGGAAAAAATCTGCTCTTCTATTTCAGGTTTATTAGTACTACACCATACAAGTTTAACTAGTTCTTTACTCTTCTTCTTAGTTCAGTTGTGATTAGTTGTGTTTGGAATCCTTTACACTAGGATATGGTAAACTTCAGTTTGCAAGTCTTTGTGTAGAAAGATTTGGACTTAAATATGTTTAATGTCAGAATGGTTAAATCAAATTTGGAAATTCAAGTGAGATTTTCTATTATGTTATCCTTTAAATAAATTATGTTTTGTGTAACATTTTCTACTTACATACATTAATCAGTAAGTGCAAATATGAAATAGTGTTAGGGTCCGGCAAAGGGAAAGAATAGGCAATGAGAAGCTAACAAAGATTGCTCCTTCAAAATGATCTTCTAAAATTGATCTAGTCATAGACTGTGAAACACAATTACACATTCTTTTGGCGGGATTGCTGTGAGCAAGCTGAAAACAAACAAAAGCTGTTAAGTTTTCGAAGTCCTTCTTTCCTGCCTAGGTTTTCTTCTTTTACAATTACAGCTATTTCATCTTTGACATAGATATAAAGTGCCACTTCCTAACACTAGATGACTGTCCAGCAAGATCGTTTACAAAGTTCTAAGAACCATGTTAATACAGTATGTAGTGATTAATGCCTACATGAACCAAACCAGGAAATTCAAAGACTGACAATTGACAAGAATCATGAAGCCTCCGTTCATTCTAATAAAACCTATTGAAAAGTTAAAAAACAAACAAACACCCTCTTTTGGAATGTAAGCAATCTATCATGTTGAAGTCGGTAGCAAAATTTACCATTGCTATTGGGAGCAATGTTTAGCATATCAAAATTTTGTAACTGGATTCTGGGGTATCCAATTTATATCTTGTGCTGTGGTAGGGTATAGGTTCACGACAGACTGATAGTTTTGAATTGAGCAGATTTTAGGTGTATAATCCTACCCCAGAAATGCCTAAACCTCAAAGTGCCTATGTTTACAGTTTCTTGAAAATGCTCTTCATGCCTGTCGTTTCGGGTGGTTTTGCTTAGACACAGAACTGCTTCCACCTGAGCAGCTTTGCATACAGCTGCAGTGTAGGTCTTATGGGAGTCAAAATATGGGGAAGAGCAACTCTAAGCGTTCTTAACAATAATATCCATTGCCTATGTTTTCTACAGTGGGTTAGAGCATTGAGTCAGTACAAAATGTGTTACAGTATTTTAATGGTTACTGCATTTGGTCTGAAAATGAGATACCTAGATCTAAATCTGTCTTTCAAACTTTTATGCCTCAGACCACTACCCTTATTATTGGGCAACTCATGCTGTAGATGCTGTGCTAGGGAACATTAGAGGTCAAAATACTCATGGAAGCTCCAGAGCAAAGAGAGAGAATCTGTAACCTTCTATGTAGGCCTCTCAGTAGAGGATTGCAAGAGTCCTTGCATCTGCTCTTTTTCTTACTTGCTTTGGTCCAATCTAGTTTTTCATGTCATATATCATGATTTCTGGGATAATATAACTGAAGAGAGACTTAATTAGCTGATACCTGTGCATAGCATAAGGAACATTTCTTTCATAAGTACTAATTTAACATTCTGCCACCCTGTTCACTCTAGTCTCCTTAGTGTTCCTGTGGCTGTTAGAGCTTATTTTTGACTGGGTTAGTTCTCTAAGCCAGTTGTTCTGTAGGGAGCAACAGGGGATTTGGGGGCTAATTAAGCCAGTACTCTTGCCAAAGGAAATATTTAATCAAGCCACAGCTTAAGACACAACTCATAGCGATTTTTTTACCCTTAAAATGTTCCTTACTTAATGAGATTGGAAGGGTTATTGGAGTTAGGGGAATTCAGAACTCTTATGTAATTCTCCCATGATCTTCCTGCGCTCTCCCGATAATTCCATGACGCCAACGCTAAGGAATGGGTGTTTGTACCTTATTTGTTTCTTGATTTTTGAAAGCTTCAATCTGAAGGCAAGGAACTGAAGGGAAATTTTACTCAGCTTTCTATACCAGAATGGCTGAAGAGTTTATGAAGCAACATGTATTAGTGTTTGTATATCTCTATGCATAAGTTATCCATCAAACTGTATTTGATGACAAATTAGAGAATGGATAAAGGCTTAAAGTTCAGAAAAGCAACTGGTAAATAATTTAGTAGTGTTCTGTATAGTTTTGTGTAGTTTCAAATAGCCATTTTAGATTCTAGTTCTAATTGTTGAAATCAAAAGATTACCTGTCTAAATGATAGTGCAATTACCTTCCATATAGCATTGCAGCAGTTATTTATGGTAGTTGCAATGGTATTTTGTACAAGAGTGTAAGGCATGAATTTCAACATTCGTGTTTTGCCACTTGTTACTAGTGTACATAGATTTTCATATTGGAAAAGGGCTTTTCTAATTTGAGCAATTTAAATATCACTGTTCTCTCAATTTGTGCATATATGTAACAGAGAGAATATCATGTGTCAGCTTATTTTTCAGGCCATATTCCCATTTTATTTACAAAGATGTACATTAAAGTCAATAGATTTTGCCACAGAAGTGCTCCAGATTTCAGGTATATTAACTGATCTATCAAGGAGATGCTGCAATGAACAGTTCTCTGCCAAGTTAATATTTGCTAATCTTTAAAAGTGATATAAAAATAAATCTTATTTTTCTTATTTGATTTAGCCACAATTTTAGCGAGTCTGATGTGTTGTAACAAATGTTATTGTTTCACTTGAGTCTCAGCTTGAACCAAAATGCCTACTCTGGTTCCAGAAAAAGAAGTTACATTCAGCAGGTTTAGGTATTGAAACAAGACTTCGAATATTAAAACTCGGCTATCTCTTCACTCAGTTGTTATTAGCTTCAGTTTTTATGAATCACACTTTAAAGGGCAATGCCTGATGCAACTGCTGCTGTTGTACAGGCACAAGTTACTGATTGTATGGCTGTTACTCGACAATCACCAAAGGTCCTCCAATATGAAGGTGATGCCGCTACAAACAAGGACTGTCATTCCCTGTCAGCTTCTCTCAGTTACAGAATGAAATGCCTGTTTTCATGATGAAAAGAAATGAAGGCAAGGGCATGCCAAATGGATAGAATAATGAAGAGTCAACAACCTTCATATGCCTTACCATCAGCTCTGAAATGCAAATCAATCTCTATCAACAGGCACCAGGAAACAAAGTAGATACCTGGTGTTTCCTTCAGTTGTCTTCCCCAGATAGCGGAAGAAAAATGCGCACATCTGCAATTCACCTACTAGCTGGGGAACAGACTGTGCTGTGAAATGCACCAAAGGCAAGAATCACTGAATCAAAACTGAATTAAGCTATTGTTTTACAAATAGCTAAAGGAAATACCCATTCACAGCACAAAAATTACAGCTTCACCGTGCTCTGCAGCATGTGAGACACCATGGAAAACCCTTTGGTCTCTTTCGTGACGTAGAGTATGTATACTTTTTTATGTACCTAGAATAATGGAAAGTTATTTTCAGCACAATCAAATAAGCTTGTGTAACATTTTTTAACTTAACTTGAATACGTATCAGATTGGCAGAGGGGCTGAACAACAATGCAATAATATTTTTCTCTTTAGACTTTGCTAAAGTTACACTTCCATGCTTAGTAGTTTTCATGATCTTCAGAGGCATTTTATCAATATGAACATACTGGCTATCTTCATGATCTCTTAAACTTCTGAAGTATTTTAGTTGCTACTACCATCAGTGTGCAGTGTGAGGAAAGTGATGTGTACATCACTGATTGTTTAACAATTTAATGTTAGTTTTCTGTTTTGCCATTACATGCTCCTTTACCATCAAAATTTGTATGAATATTACACCATCACTCATTAAGTTTACATTTTTTAGATTATGGCAGTCAGTGCTGTCAGCTTGTGTTGTTTCCAGGAGTTTTTCCTGAGTATTTTTGGCAGGTTAGTCAGATGCATATTTTGTTGTATTCTGAGCTCTCTTCAGTGGTCTGCAGTGGTTCTTGTGCAGTCTGCAAGGGAGCATAAATGAAGGACAAACAAAAGTGTTAGCCATAGGTACCCAAGAGGTGGAATTAAAACTAAAAGAAGAATAAATTTTGAGTGATAGAATATTATTACACAGGTCTGCAACTGAAGGGGTTTGTCTTCTTTTTTCTTTCAGCAATAAATCGTATTAAAGAATCATGATATAGCTAAGAATTGCAACAATTATAGCTAGACAAAATTGCAGTGTCTAACTATGAACTTGGAACAGACTGAATAACGTTACAGGTTTGATCTTTAAGGAGATCAAAGCTGCTGAGATGATCAATACATATTGAACTCTGTATTTACTCAGGGCTGTTATAGTTGATAACAACAAAGCAAGTCGTAGCCGCAGGTCATGCTGAGGAGTACCATGAGTAATGAATCTGACAGGGTGCTTCTTGTCTGTTTCATACAGTAATCAGTTTCAGGAACTTCTGAGCTGCATTTTCAGCAGTTCATCTTTTTCAGTTCCTCACATCTTCTCTCCCTAGGCAAAAAAGGGCACAATCTGTATGTATGCAGAACAGAATGTCAAATGTCACAAACCTTTTAACTGATTATTCAGTGGTGCCCTGCAGTCTCCACTGTAGAGCCAGCAGTGAAGCTGTTAGAAACTAGTTCCGACATTGCCATGTCTTGGGGACTCGCCTATCTTAACTTGTCAAAATTACTGTACATCAGAGACTCTCTTAGGGAAAACACATGCTTGGTGCCTCTTACCACAATTCCTCTGCCTCAAGGCAGTAGTACCCGAGAAGGGCATTAATGAAGATTCTAAGCTGCAAATCACAATAAGTAAGAACAAGGATGGATAGCAAAATGTGCCCAAAATGTTTCTATAATGAAAATGCCAGAACACTGAAACTGTTCACAAGAAATTCTAGTATAACAATCATGAAGACAAATTTAGGGGATAAAGAAGAATATGAGATGAGGTGGTGGCAGCAGAAAATAAGCAATTGCAGAAGAGGTACAAGAATGAAGAAACCAAAGGGATTAGAGAAATGCAAGTACAAGGATGGAAAAGATACAAGCAGTCTAAACCAATGATTATCCCGTACAGGAAAATCCTTTCCTGTCAAGAATATGATACATTTTTATGTTAAAAAAATTGATAAATGATTTGAGAAAGAAGATCAGAGGGAAATGTTTGTCTAGAAATGCAAATATTCTCCTAAAATGTTGTCATTTAAATAACAGCAATAAAGAAGAAAAGTCTGTCATAGAAACAGGGTATTTAGTAGAGTTCATTTAAACTCTAGCATAGTATTCAAAATGTGACTAACTATTGTTTACAGTTTTCTGTGTAAGCTAAATACTTGTCCCACTGAGAAAGTGTACAGTGAAGAAGAATGATGAATCCTTATTTATCTGTATTGTATATAAATATTCCTGAGGTTTCAACTTAGTGCAATAGTTTATAAAATATCCTGGCAGAATTTTGACCATCAGAGAATTTCAACAAAGAATTAAGTTGAGCTGTAAGAAACATGCTGTATAATAACAGTATATGAGTATCGCCTTAGCATTCTTTCATCGCAGTGCACTTTAAAGCGTAGTAGTTATAAGCCACCTTTATGGATCCTCTATTCCAACCTGGCACGACAATAGTATGCAGTGATACTCCTAAGATATAGTTCGCAAATCACAATGTTTACCTATATAGAACTCCTACACTTCATTAAAAAACCCCAAAACTGTAGTTTATTTTGGGGACAACTCCACTAGAGTAATTTAAAACTGAAGACAGACGGTCCTAAGACAATGCAAACACGAACAGCTGATCAACTTCAGCAACCAATTTTTATATGTACATCTATTTCAAAATATTTGATCATAGATTATTTAGCATCCAGCCCAGATCTGAGGAGAAGGGAGTTTCAAGACTGTTTTAAATGTAACAGAAATGCTAGTTTAAGCTATGCTCCATGCTTGTAGTGTTCATTTTAAATTCCTGCTGACTACTCATTTTCCTCTATTTTAAGTCATTTGTCCTCTTACAGGAAGTTCAGCAAAGTCCATAAAAAACAGCTCTTTCTTCAGCCAAACCAAGTATGAACAACTTTTCAGACTTATGAACCTAATGGAAATTATTTTGGTGGTAGAAGCAACTACTGTTTTAAATGAACAAAATTTTGGTGCTCTAGTTTGCAGGAAAATTTAGAGTCAGTTCACAAAGAGACAATTATGCCTTAACTGATCCTGGACTGTATGCATTCCAAAGGACAACACCAAGGATTACTTTACAGCTGTTACATCCTTCCTCTTTCTCTCTCTTTATTTTATTACTCTTTTCATTCTTATCTCTCTTTTCTTCCATTTGCAGGGAAAGCATCTATTCCAAAACAGCTGACTTGTACTAGTCTGAAAAGTATGAGTTTTCTGTGATTTGGGGATTAATTCTACTTGTTAAGAAAAAAGACTAAGCTCAAAATTAATTATTTGATCCAAATAAATTAATTTTTAAAATTTTACATTAACAAACATTAATTTAATTCTGAAATATTACAGGAAAAAAAGAGAGTCAGCAATACAACAACAAGCCCCCCAAACTTGTAAAAACTAGTGCACTAAGGCAAATTTTTCCTTTTCCATATACATAAGAAATGTGGGTATATGGGACTCTGTGGTATATGAAATTCACTGTGCAGTCTTCAGTTTTCCACATTATGTTTAGAAAGGAATGGGTTAAACTCTTGACTTGGGCTTATGCAAGGAGTCTGGAGATATTTATGCTTGTAAACCCCTGCTTTTTACAAACTTTCAAGAAATAAATGAGGTAACCATTACAGGGAAAATTATCTATTTTTGAAGACAACAGGAAGCCTCCAATAGTGGACACTAATAATGAGCTGTCTCAGATAGGCTTCAGATAATGTCTAACAGAAAGCTTTTAAAACAAAGTGGAAGAAACTCAGATGCTGGTAGGTATTTCACAGAAGTATCTGAGCACTTATCTTAAAAACTTTCTTAATACAACACCCGACTCAAGAATTTTATTTCTGTATTTAGATAACCAGTACATGATGGTTTGCTATAGAAGGGCTAACTTGCCAAACAATTACTACAGGATGCGTAAGTTTCCCTTTGAGGTTCTTCCTCTATTCAGATCAGCTCTCTAGTGAGGTATTGAAATTAAAGAAGTTCCTGTGGTATTGGGCGCAACTTCAGAATAAAAGAAGTAAAGTAGGGAAGATGAGGAGGATGAAGTTTTCTTTCTAAGAGACCAGGTTGCTTGTGCCAGGGACTAGGAATGCAAGGTACTGGAAGAAGGATGAAAGACTGGGATCCAACAAAAAAAGTCCTTTTGTGGATTTGTACCAATGAGAACTTCAAAGGAGAAAAAGCAGACTCTTAATCCTTTGAAAGATATCATTTTTTTAGATATATAATCTTGACTTCCTTAAGGAAATCTCTTCTTACATTTAAATTCTATGAATTTGCTTTGCCAAACCTTTCGAAATCTCTGAAGTGTTCTGAATCTTAAATAATGCTCTCTTTCCAGAACATCTGCCAGTTCTATTCCATGTGCAATTGCTGTTTCTGCTGTTACTGTATCTTCTCCTCACTGAAAGAGATTAATGGTTTGAATCTGGAAAAAGGCAGCCAGAAGAGTGTTGTTCTTGGGATCAGCAACTTTCTCTCCCCCCCTCCTGCGCCACCATCCAGAAATAAGGCTTCAGAAGCCTTATTACTGTTCTTCTAAGTTGCAGCACAGAAAAGATTAAAAAGCCTCTTCCAATGCTGACAGTACAAATTATTTCTTTAAATTTTCCCAGATGTCTAAAAAATAATTTTCCAAGTTAACACAGAGAGTACAGGAGCTAAGTAAATTAAAGGAAGAAAAAGCAGAGAGGAATACCTCCACTGTAAAATGAGTATATGTGTAGATTACTTTTCATTTGATGGCTAAAAACGAATAAGCTATTCCTAATATGAGTGAAAAAAATCACACACTTCATATTATTAAATTAAAGGATGATTTTGTTCTTTTCTGGATACTTTAAACACAGTCTTTCGTATTCCTAAACAAAGCCTTCATTTACTAAGTTTTTTCCCTCTTAAATTTGATAAGCACATTGTATCAAGTCATGCTTCAGTAAACTGTTATTGAAGGAACTCAAAACCAGAAGAGAATTGGTATTTACTCAGCCTTTGAGGAGGAAGGCATTTTCACTCTAAAGATATTGCTACAGGAATGTTTACAGGAAACCAGAAAAACTTGACTTTTCAATTAGCAAAATGCAAGCTGATAAGGGTCTAGTCCTCCCTAAATATTAGGGGATAAGATGTAAATAACAGCAAAGAAAGCACTTGAAAGATAATATAAGCATACAAACAAATTGGTATTAGTTGTCCAGGAGCAGATTTAGGCTGGCAACTGGAAGAGACTTTCTATACATCAAAGAACCGCAGTCCCAGAGAAGCAAGAAATACAACTTCTGAAAGAGGGAGCTTGGTACATATAATGGCTCAAACGAAGATGTGATTGCATGAGACAGCAACAGACTGGACAAGTAGAACCAGGTGCTCTTTTGGACTCCAGAATTCCCATTACTACTGGTACATAAATCCGTTTAAAAAGAATGGAAGGGATATAAACATCACACCAAGAAAATTTACAGATAATAGGAAATAAGGTGAAGTCTCAAGTACTAGTGAGAAGACCGATAGTTCAAAGCTAGATGAGTTCAGACAGGAAAACGAAAAATGTCTGAGACTGGCAACATAAGGCTAGATCTGGACAGCAGATTATGTGTATGCTGGGAGAAGGTTAAGTTGAAAAAAAACACATTAGAGGGTACAACCACCAACTAAGCAGTAACGGTACACATCTTACGTGAGATACGGCTGAGGCAGTAATAGAGATTTTAAAAATACTACAAGGAAATAGAATCTCAGGAAAAAGATTTCTAGATTTAATATAAACGATTCAGCTGTGGAACAGTTTAAAGTCAGTGTTTCAACCTTTGCCACACTGTGATCCCTAGAAAATGTTTCCTGTCCACCTGCATTTAGCCCAGCTCAGCTCTTTTTGAAGCAGAAAAGGAAGGTTCTGCTGGTAAAGGATAAGTTTGCTGGCTGTCAGTCAGTGCCTTCAAGGTCCTGGAACTTAAACAGGACCACAAACTTCCCAAAATAATGCTACAAATCTCTTCAGTGACTGAAGCAACTCAGGACTGAGCAGGAGCAGAAACGGATGTCTCCTTAGCTTCTCTTGCCTCTTGTCCATGAAGCTGGACAACAGGTAGGATACCTCTTACTTAGATAATACGGAATCTCACCTTTACACTAACGTAAGACCAGTAGGCATTTTAAAAAGAGACATCAGTGCCTCACTGTGCCTTTATTCCTGAAATGGGAATTATTGTATTTTTTCCCATTTTCTGACACAGATTTTCTAAGTTGAATATCAAATTAATATAAAAGTATAATTAAAAATTGTAATCTTAAACTTTCCTTATGATGGCATGATATACTGGTTTGTCTCTGAATTCTCTCAGTGCCAGGAGGCACACAAGGCGCAAACATCGTTCTTCCACTTCCATCGGTCTGCGGCTGCGTGCTCTGGACTCCCAAGGGCCACAGCGCAGTCTTCTGTTGGTTTTTTCCTCAAGACATGACCGATCCAGTTCCATCTCCTCCTCCTCACTTCATTACTGATTTTCTCCATCTCTGAGTTGATGCTCGTCGTTTCTGCAACTTTTTTTTTTTTTTTTTTCCGGGAGGAGGTAGTTGGCCTCCTGCCCAACCCCCATGCCTTGGAGGGCCAGTGGTTTTTCTGTCAGGGTGGCCTTCCCTTAGGCTGCGTTGGTTCGTGGCACCTTCTTCAATTTTATCCGGTGCTCCCTCCAGAGAGGGATCCCCTATCCACCACCCAGGGGACGCGCCTTCTAGCCGTGCAGCCCCAGCCGAAGGATATACTCGTTTTGGCTGGGATAAATTTTCTTTACAGTAGCTTGTCTGGTGCCATGTTTTAGATTTGTAACCACAGCAGTCTTTTTTGGCACCCAACATGGGGCTTGAAGGGTTCGAGATAACAACAGATGCCATTGGATATACAACAAATATCACACCTAGTTCTGGGTGAATACCACCAGTGTTTTTAAATCTACACACAAAAAGCCCAAACAGCAGTAATACAATAGCGCCGAGGTCCCAAACAGCCGTACGTGAAGCACTTCAAGGAAGAAGCCTGTTCTATATAGGCCAATGACAGCGCTGTGATTCTGCCCGCAGAGAAGCGCTTAGGCAAGTTATGGAAATAATACCTGCATAGAGGCAGTTGCTGAAAGACCTGGCCCTGCAGACTGGCAGAACAAAACTGAAACAAAAGAGGGTATGACCTCCAGAATGAATACTAACAGCATGTGAAGTTTCCAGTTCCACGCCTTCTCCAGCCTGCGGTGAGCTTGCCAAGATATACGCTGCCTTCAGCTGCTGTGTGCCTCGCAGCGCGCAAGTCTGCCGAGGCCCCTAAATTAAATCACTATGGAAACCTACTCCTGTTGCGGTTCCCTAATCACACTAAGTTTGTTACAGCCTCTTCAACGTCATGAAGGGTACCCACAGCAGCTGCGGGAGCGCGGCGGCCGCCATCCCGCCCTTCCCGCCCGCTGTTCGCCTCTTCTCTGCCCGCCCTGACTGGGGCGGGGGAGGTGGCGGTGCTGAGGCGATCTCGGTGTGCTTCCCGCTGAAAGAGCGGCATCTCTCATCTCCCTGTTCATCCCGAGGGGGTTTATTCGTGGGGACGCTGTGGCTGGGGCAAAGCTTGTTTTGTATTGGGCCTCTGAGCACTTTGCCTGCTTGCTTGCTTTAGGATCCACCTTTATCATAGGGTGCAATCATAGGTTACTTTTATATTACTATCACAGTTGCTTAAGGGATGCTGACCCTCTTTATAAGGAAGGTGGTGGAGCAGCTGTTTGCTGTTCTGGTGCCAAACCTCCTCTCGGCTGTGCCTAAGCAGTGTGGCAATCCTCAGCGCAATGAGTGTCCCTCAGGTATCCAAAGATGGGTTCAAATCCCGACAGTATACAAGATTTTGCGCCTTGGTTTGTTTTGTAGTACTCTTGAGTTACCGAGACTTCTGCAATGTGATCGCTGAAACAAAGTATTTCACCAACTGTTTTTACTACTCACTCTCCCTCATAACGGGCGCTACTTTCCTTATTATTTGGATATTTGTCTTCCACAAAAATGCATTTGTAATAGTTTTTACTTTAAAACTTTTTCAAGCTCTCACAAAATAGCATTCCATATCAGTCTAAAAGGACATCTCACAGTGACAGTGACGTTGGTTAGTAATAGGTCTGTTCTCATTCCTTCTGTGCTCCAAGGAAAATGTAAACATGGGAGAACAGTGATGTGATCTGGGCTGGATAAAAAAAAAGAGCATCACACCTGAATTCTTTCTATTCTATGCAAGAGAAGATCTGATCCCAGATATCAAAGATGATACATTATATTACATGTGTTTGTTGTTTTTTTTTTTTAACCAAAATAGCTAGCTGAATTCTGTATCCAGCTGGTTGTCTTGATTAGAATAAAAGAATGTTAGAACAGAAAATCTTTATAGAGAATGTGTAAAAATCCTGGGGTTTTGGAACACAGAAATACTCAAATGGCAGAAGACTGTTCTTTGCCACACCAACCAGCATTTACATCAAATGTTACAATTCCTCTTCCACCAGGAACAGAATTTTTGAACACGTCATCAGTAGATGTGATTTCTGCAGTCTTTTTTAATTGAAGGTATTAAAATGTTTCATCTATAGGGAATCAGATGGTAGCCTTCCTTAGAAACTACCAAAAAACCATAAGCTGGTAGGAACTTTATTCAGAAATACCTTTCAATTCTCCGATACCCCATTGTCTTCTTTTGGAAGTTGTATGAAAGTCAAGTGGAAAGACCTTCCTTTAATCACAGAAATGATTCAATTGTAATATAGAAATGAAATATGGGAAACCAGCAATAAGGAATATAGTATCATTTACTACCAACTATGGGGTTTTTTTTTGTGTTTGGCTACCTATTATCCATTTGCACTGAAAGAAGATAATTCATCTGTTTTTTGGTTTGTTTGGGTTTTTTTGTTTTGTTTTGTTTTGTTTTGATTTGTTTCGTTTCTCCACAAAAAATGGTGAGGTTAAAAGTATTGAGAAATAATACAGTAGACTTAAAATTAGATTTTGTTCTTGAGAGACAACACAACATTAGAAATCTGTTATATTTGATAGTTCTTCATTGTTCTTCATTGCTGACTACTGCTTGTTTCTGGCACAGTGGGAAAGTAAAAGCATTATTTCTTTAAAGTATTATTAAAATTATTTGGATCTCATCAAAGCCTCACAGCTTTTTCTCTTTTTTTCCTGCTACTACCTACTTTTCTACTATATTCCCACTAAATTCAAAGCCTTGACCCTTTTATGTTCATGATGCTTGTTCATGGGGGGAAGAGGTAGAGAAATTGGGAGTGAAGTTGAGCCCAGGAAGAAGGGAGGGATGGGGCGAAGGTGTTTTTATATTTGTTCTCATACTCATTATCCTACTCCATTGTTAACTGGCAGTAAATTAAATTAATTTCCCTGAGTTGAGTCTGTTTTTCGCATGATGGTAATTGAATTGTTGAGTGATCTTCCTGTCCATATCTCAGCTTATGAGCCTTTTGTCATGTTTTTCTTCCCCTGTCCAGCTGAGGAAGGGAAGTGATAGAGCAGCTTGGTGGGCACCTGGCAGCCAGCCAGGGTCAACCCACCACAGTGCTCAACAAAACATTTCTGTTAAGCTTGTTGTTATGTTCTCTAATATTTTTCTCATATCTTTGTTTTCATTTAGCTTACTGTAGTCCCACTGATTTTCTGTCTCTGGCATCTCTATATCTGTGTCAATGAAAATAAATTTTGGGCTATGTAATTGTCGTGGTTTAAGCCCTGCCGGCAACTAAGCACCACGCAGCCGCTCGCTCACTCCCCCACCGGTGGGGTGGGGGAGAGTAATCGGAAGGCCAAAAGGGCAAAACTCGTGGGTTAAGAACAGTTTAATAACTACAGTAGAGTAAAAAATAGAACAGTAGTAATAGTAATAATAACAATAATAATAAAACCAAATAATAATAATAATACAATAGTAATACAAAGCAAGTGATGATACACAGTACAGTTGCTCACCACCCACTGACAGATGCCCAGCCCATCCCCCAAGCAGCGATCGCTGCCCCCCCGGCCAACTCCCCCCAGTTTATGTACTGAGCATGACGTCATGTGGTATGGAACAGCCCCTTGGCCGCTCTGGGCCAGCTGTCCTGGCTGTGCCCCCTCCCAGCTTCTTGTGCACCCGGCAGAGCACGGGAAGCGGAAAAGTCCTTGACTGGTGTGAGCGCCACTTAGCAACTACTTAGCACTACTTAGCAAGAACCAAAACATTAGTGTGTTATCAACATTGTTCTCATCTTAAACCAAAAACACAGCCCCATACCGGCTACCAAGAAGAAAATTAACTCTATCCCAGCTGAAACCAGGACAGTAATAATAATAATAATAATCTCTTATAGTAGTCCTAGCATTACCACAGTCTAGACAGCTCTTTGAACTCTTCAAGGTTCTTTAATTTGTAGTTATATATTTACCTTATATTGAAAAATTAATGTCTTTATATTGTATCTCATCCCAAGTAAGCCTGCTATGGCATGAATAGTTAATAAGTCACAGGGACAACCTTTTATGTATTGCATAAGTTAACATGCAGATTTTGCATGCTAACTTTTATATATTGCGTAAGTTAACATGCAGCCTGCAATATGTGTTTACTGTCTATTTCTATATGCTTGTATTTTGCTTCTGCTCTGAAAACTTTACACTTTACACTGTACATAGATAACTGACTTTTTAGACAGGTGTTATTTATGACGTGAAATATCTGTGAAAAGAAGAAAGGTACTACAGGTGAATGGTGGTTATAAAGAATTTGGTTTTGCTCTGAAAAGCTGGAGCTGCACAAAGTTTTAGTAAAAAAGAGTTGGTGGAACTTGACATATTTGGTGGGTACAGAAATTGTGTTTCTTGTTTCTTACCCTGCAAAAGAGTTGTGGTGCCTTTATCCTACAGCATTTTCAACTAAAATGTTCCAAGCCTGTTAAGGATTTAGAGAGTAAGTACTGTTTTCCTTAGTATTTTCCCTAAATTGCTTGTTTCCATGCATTCAGGCATTTATCAATGTAAAGTTGGGGGGTTCTTTTGCAATATTTGGGAAATAAACAAATAAAAGAATGGTTCTAAGTCACCTCTGAGTGATTTCTATATCATTTTGTTGTGGGAACTGTTTAACTTTGATCCCACATTGCCCTATTCCATTAAACTAAAATGTAGTGATATCATGAACATTTATCCTTCTAGCTATTAAAAGATAACTGAAGAACAGTCCATTCACCCTTGATCACCAATATTCCTTAAGTGGCCATAAAGCTTAGGAATTAAAGCATGTGTCCATTAGGATTAGTAAAAGGTATAATAAATACAAGGAGTTTGAGAGAAGCTGCAAAATTGGTCAGAAGTATGGATAGGCTTCAAAAGGAGCAGAGACTGACATTTTGGTGGTCTTTAGTTCAGGAAGAAGAGACACAACTAAAGTTTCCAGAATAACAAAAGGTACAAGGATGTGCATATTGCTGTACACTTTAAAACAGTGCAAACAGAAAGGACTTTAAAGACAACATATGTAAATCTGCTTCCATCACAGAATGTGCTGAAGTTTGCACAGCTCATTGTGATGAAGTATGACTGATATCAAGACCTTTGCATAATTAATTAACACGTATACATTTGTGTCACTAATGTATATTCCATTGCAATAGATGTGATAAAAATACAGACATATGAGCTGTCATGTAACTTAGCATGTTAACTTCCATGTGATGATATGTGGGCAGGTACTGCAGTAGACACACTTACTGCTTAATCTGCCCACCTTCGTTTGAAAGTCATTGCTAAAAAAAAGATATCACCCTGACCTGATAGAGCAATTTCTGTTTGTGCACCAATATAACAAGATTTTAAAAGAATTAACAGTTTGCTTGTGTGAAATTTTCTTTCTACCTTTCTCTCTTGTAGCATCGCTGCATATTCAGTCTTGTGTTCATTCATACACCACTTTTTGGCATTAGTGTCTACAGGATTATTAAAATAGTATAAAAGTCTGCCTTTTTAACTTATGCTGAACCAAAATTAATTGGTTAATTGTAATTACAGATCACCTCCCCAGACAATATTTTTTAATAACCATTAGACATCCGGTGTTATTCTTTCAAAATTTTAACAGCTGCAAAACCTGTTGAATCTCTGGGGATGGAGTCATAGAGCAACTCTATTGGTCTGCAGACTTCTAATGAAAACATGTCAGTGCTGCCATCTTTTGGACATTATTTAACTATTTATTACGGAAAACTAGGATCTGATTAATCAGGACATTCTTCATGAGGGATGTGGGGAACATGTCAAAGAATTAACTTCGAAAAAACGTCCTGCTGTGGACTTTGATTCCATTCTTCTTAAAAATACATTTGCACTTACAGGCACACAGCTTTGTGAGTATGTAGGGATCTCCCCACATTAAATGCCATGTATGCTGAAGAATAGTTTGTGATCTAAAAACACATTGCAGTTACCTTTTTATGTGCTATTTAAAGAATTTAGTCATGCATTCCTCAGATGGAACTAATTTTGCTTATGGAAACACACAATTTCCATGAGGGCATTTTAGATTTATTTGTCCTCATTGCTTTTAAAGTATTTATTTTGGGGCCTGATTATTCAAAAATACATTTTCTGTCTGGGAGACTGAAAGGTGAAAAGTGAACAGATCAGTCCAACCTGGAAAAAACCAGAACACTCCACTTTATCTGAGTGAAAAGAAAAATATCCTTCCAAAGAAATGCTGAAAGCTCAGTTACATGAATGCCTAAAACAGGAGAGGTGTGGCTCTTCAGGAAGAAAAATTTCTGCCTTCCCTTCTTGGGAATTAGATCTGAATTTTCGGTCCTTCCTATAGACAGTACACTAATATTTCTGACAATGTGGGTGTTTCCTTCCTTTTTCAGCAAGCAGCATTCCAGGAGAAAAACTTGGTAGAAAAATCAGTTAGATCAAACTTTGTAGGTGCCAGATATAGTTCAGTGAATAGCTATCCGCAACAAATGGCTTTGGGGAGTGTAATAATATCCTACCAAAAAAAACACGGCAAATTTAATTGTATGGATGTTTCCTGTGACAAGGAAACAATACCTCCTCACCCACCACTAAACCCTTACACAGGAAGAAGAAATTTGGTTCCTGTTGACATGCTGGGTCATGGTGGTATGGCAGAAGAGCTCATAGTCACCTTCCTCATGTATTGCTGACTACAAGGGTATGGTGACCTGCTCTACACAGTAGTTACAGATTGTTATGGTTTCATACCATTGCAATCTAGCACAAGTTTAGTTCTGGTGTCTTGCCCACCATCCTGAAATATCAGTACAATGAGTCTGACCTATTCATATCTATTGCTGCTACTGGCTGTCATTTTAGCATTTATCTATTCATCATAACTTTTTATCTGTCTTTGTAAACATACTTCTTGAAATGGAAAAATTAAAACTTTGGGTAGTACTCTTGACAACAGAATTAGAAAAAAAAGACATATTCTGGGGATGTAACTGGAAAGAAGACAATATTTAATTTAAATAAAAAACTTTATTAACAATGTAAAACGTTTAATATATTACAGTCCGAGATAATTCTGGCATGCCCTATAAGAGTTAATACTTAGTGATATGCAGACACCATGCTTTGAGTTCTATTGGAAACAAAATGGGTTGGTGTTGTATTTTACATTGTTTATTTTAATACACCTTCTTTTAAGAAATTATTTATTTTTTCCAAAAGCTTGTAGAGATACTATTGGCTTAAAAGGAAATCTGTTGCTTCTATGCATTGTACAGTATGTAGATATTATGATTTCTCTGTATTTACAAGTTCTAAGTATTTTCATATATGGTTTGTGTATCATAAATTAAGATATTTTTCTACAAAGCTTTTAAATTGAGATATAGTGGAAGACTAAATATGAATGAGAGCACAAAAAGCAACTGGAGATTTTGTGCAAATTCTGTTAGAATATTGTTTAAGTGTTTTAGAACTTTAATACTGTTGCTGTTAAATAGTTTTCTAAGCTTAAAGACTGTTAGAATATGATCAAGTATTTTAATATGGTACTAATAAGAGTACTGTACTATGCACAAACTTTTAGCTGCAGCTCAAACAATAAAAAAAAAAACTGTAAAATTATCTATTAACCATAATTTATGTGTCTTTTCTCTGAGTGGTTGAAAGTAAGCATGCAAAACATACTTTAAAAAGTTTTAAAAACATTCTTAGTTATGCTAGAGCTATTCCACAGCTGGTTTTTGACCACCATAACTTTAAACTATTAAAACCCTTATGTTGAAAAGGGGGATGGAGCAGAAGAGAAAAAGGAATAGGCTAGTGTAGAAAATGTACTTTATAATCAAGAGTAGCAATGTTCATTTTTTCAGTGGTCAAATAATAGTGGTTTAATCAAAGGTATGATTTTCTTGGTGCTTCTGTACTTAATCTTCTAACTTGAGACAAGACAACACAGTCCAAAGAATCTTCGCTTCCGTCTTCTTACCAATGGATACGGAGTCAAGTTTAGGAGGCTGCTATCATCTGTGATGAAAAACCCCACATTTTAATACAAGCATGTACACATGCACACACACAAAAGAGTTTATATCACTTACATGTCCTAACAGCACCTACATGATCAAGTAATAGATCCCATTGTTCTAAGCATAGACCAAATAATAACCTGAATTTTGTATATAAGAGTCTTACTGTAATGCTAATTATAGTAATTATAATGAATAATAATATAATTAATAATAAACAAGTAATTATAATGCTTACTATAATGCTAATTATCAGGATCTCAATGACAATGCAATAGAAATTTTGGCAATAAGAATACCAGTTCAATGACAAAACCTAAAGGAAATTACACCTCCAGTACCGGGAGACGTAAGCTACAATATTCCTGCATGGATGAATAATAGGGTCCCAAATAAAACGTAAAGATAAGTAGCTTGAGATCTTGCAGACATGCAAGCTTGGAAATGTTGATCCTAAGGTTAAATTCTGGCTTAGTTTAAACATAAAAAAACCCTTTATTGGGTGGCTGTTTGTGCACATCAGGAAGAATTTCCATTTAAAACTGCAACACTGGAACATCTTGGCACATCCAAAGAAAGAGCACTTGTCTGGGAAAGTTAGCACAACATGCTCACCCTGTTTCTGGTTATCTTTCTACCTTTTGTATTAACTCCTTTTAAATTCATACAAAACATATATATTAGTGCCTATACTTACATTAATGCATGCACTGTCAGCGAGCTATCTCACAAAATCTTTAGAATTCACTTTGAATTTGAGCCATCTTCAGACATGGTTTCAGGCAAAGAACTATGCCTCTTAATGTTCCTATTCTGGTTACATCAGGGACCTAGTTTTGATTGTAGGCTCTAGACACTACTGTAATACAAATACTTAACTATAAGAACATAGGTAAGAGATCATTTAATATTGTGACTCAAGCTTACGAACCACATCAACTAAATTTCTTAGCATAGTAACTTTCCTGCTGTCACTTAAGAGAATTCCATACAAAAAGCAGGTCTGTGAGCAGCCAGTAACATTATGTAAACCTTTTGTGGGCCTGCAACCTTAACTCCATTCTGGCTGTCACTGAAATCAGCAAAACACTCAGCTCATTTATTGAAAGCAAGATCGGGTCTTGTAAAGATCAACTCATTCAACAGCATTCATTCATCTCATAATTCTCTTCAACAGTGCTTGTAATTCATATGCATGTCAAAATTACAGTCCAGACCATATTAATTACGTATAATGTTGGTTGTTCTATTTACTTATACTGTTATCTAGCTTTAATAAATTAATGGTCTTGGAATACTTCAAAAATTTTAAGGCCTGTATGAATAATGAGTATGACTGTCCATTCCTAAGGCATCCATTCTCAGAGGTCATCTGTAAACTATGATCACAGTTGGAGTCTGTGGGAGCTGGAAAAACACCATTTATGATTACCTGATCCTGGGGCACATCCCAGAGCTTTTAAACTCTAGCTGACATGTTTCCCATCCTGCTGCACAGGTGATCAGGGATTTTCTGGCCAGTGTTGAAGGGCAGTGTAGACATCAGACAGCAGAGAAGAATTCTGTATACCTTTATCTCTGTTCTGAATTCAAGTCCCTATATGCTTTATATCCCCCAAATTTGTCCTTTTTTTCCTTATTTCCACCACGCTCCTTTCTTCTAGGCTAGGCATAGACTTTATGGCATTTTCCCAATCTCTACAATGGCACATCTGTATCATGTATTATAAACAATTCCCTTTCTCCTTTCACATAGTTTTCCATCAAGCCATCCTGCCATAAACTCTTAACTTGTCTAATGAAGTCATCCAATCTATATTCACCTCTTACCATATTATGATGGATGCTGGACTGCTTAGTTACTTGGGACAAGATCTAGGACACATTAGGCATAATTCATCAGCTGCCACTGTGCAAACACTACACAGCATTTGAGAAATACACATTATCAAGAAGAAATCAAAAAGAAAAACTATTATCTTTTTAATGTTGTTCTTTTAATGAAGAAAGAGACTCCCTGTAGATATGGAATATTTAACACTGCTGGGCCACAAAATGAAGGCCCATTCCTAAATACAAGCATAGGACGGAGACAATGCCCCCCTGCGCATTTGTACAGGGTGCCTTATAGCTGGCTACTGGGAAAACCAGGCTGTTAGCAGACTCAAGGCAACTATCTTTTCTGCATAGGGTCAGTATCATGTCACAGAAGCTACAAGCCTTGTAGGGGTAAAGGAAACCCCATCACTCAGTAGGATCCCTATCATAGTCTGTGCAATTTACACCTTCATTACCTTTGAAAAGGAAAGCCTATTGACACAGGGAATTAGTTGTGCTGCTGCCTTCATGTCAGCAGGAAAAGTCTATTATTTTATCTATAGATACCATATTCATAAAATTCCAGAACACCTCATGTGAAACTTGAGAGGCCAAAGTTCACATGCTAAATTCTGGCTCCACTGAATCAGTAGGGCAGGGACTTCACCTAGATTTTTCCTTTTGTAACTTCTGTAAAAAACCCTATGTTTTTTGGATCTAATGGAAGGCAAAATCTTTAATTATCTTAATTTTCCTTACATGAAGAGAATACAAAACCTACCTTGATTTTTCAGTGGTAAAGGCATAGTCTCCCTGAGTTTACTTAAAAGGTTTTTCATTTCTCTCATATCTCTGTGGAAATAAAAGTTGAAAGAAATACAATAGAACAGCAGTTGAAGACTGAATGGGGAATGGCTCACAGTATAGCTTTATATGTTGAAATAATGGAGCAATAAATACAAAAATCTATTGGGCGAGCATTTGGTTCACATACATGTATCAGAAGATGCATACCAAAATAAAGGGCAGTAGATTTAATAAGGGAGCACTTTTAAGCCAGTCTGATATTAACTAGTCACATCTGGTCCAAACCTATGATCTATTCTGGCACTTGAGTATTCCATATTGAATGAGTTGGTGGGCACAATGTAATCTTAGTGGCAAACTACACAATATGCCTTAAAATTAGTACAAGTTAGTACTAATGTCAACCTAATACCCCTTATCAGCATTTTGTAGCTTATGCCATGAATGCGTTTCATTGTTCAGAAGGAAATTATAATACATGTAGCTAATCCATGACACTTAAGCTCCCTGAATATTAAGTGAAAATTTTAGAAATGGGGCTGTCACTCTCACCCATCTTAGGAGGACTCTGGTATGAGATTTTCTAAAAGGCAGAAGATGGAAAATATGGTAACAAAATATCATCTCACAAAGCAAGTTACGTTTGGATATGTTTTGAGAGAAGAAAAAAGGTTTCTGTTTTACAGATATATGGCAGACCAGCAATTTTGTGTGCAGGCTTGTCATGTCTTAAGGCTTTCAGGATTTAAAAACAATGTGGTCTTGCCTCATGCATCTACATATAAAATAGTTCTTAGAAATGAAGCAGCATGACCAATAAGAAATTGCTCAGTTTTATTCTCCAAGTTACTCTCTCAGTAGAACAGAACTTCATTTTATATAAATAAACATGGTAACCATTAAAATCTTAGCAGTAGCTTAATATACAAAGCCATCAAAATAGGTATTTTTTGCAAAGAAATGTTCACTATAAGGATCACTCTCTACTAAAGGTTCTCATTTTTGTCTTTCAACTTCATAGTTAAGGGGGTAAGAGAAGACCACTTTGACAAACCAGTGGATGATGTTCCCCTCCTAAAGCTTCCACATTCATAACTATGGGCAGAAACAACCAACATGAACTAGATTCTGTGCTTTTGATTTCTGAATGCAGAACAGCAGGCCAGCAGATTTCAGGTACAAAATGAGAAACCACCCAAGATGAAACAAAAGCTGCCTCTTTTAGAGAACCTGGCCCACTAGCAATATCATTTCCCACCCTTTCTTTTTGACAATTACCCTCTAGTAATTAGCCTAATTAAGGATGTCACTTCTCTCTGCCTTTCCTTTAGGAGTTGCTCTCAGGTATGTTAAATGTAACAGAAATATTAACAGGTTATTTAATTTATTAATACCTTTAATAGTAGCAACAGTGGCTGCCTAATTGGAAAAGACTAAATAAACCCTAGACATAAATTTGTTTTGTTTAGGAATGAAGTGCTAGACATACCTTTCAGTGTTTTCAATATCTGTGGAAACCTGCCATAAATGCTGTTGAATATCTGTTGGTGATGATGACGTGTCTTCTAAAATAGGTACTTCGGAACTCTCCTCCACTTTAGTGTCTAGGATCTTGGGTGGGGCACAAGGTTCTTTTCCTTTAAAATATTTAAACAAAACTTATGTCCTCATTATTTATTAATTAAAAAGCATACTCAGATTATATCGTTGATTTTTTGACTTTGATCTTGCACAGTGGTGAATGTGCAATGAAGAGAGTGGTGAATGCAAACTCTGAGTAAGAACTGTTCAGAAAGAAAGCAGACCACACCAACCTGCTAATCAGAGTGCTGCTATATGTTACTCCTACCAAACAAAACCAAGAAAAGTCCCACGCCAGCACATGTGGAGCTTAGAAGTTTACATAGTGAGTATTATGAAGGGTTTCAGTTAAACTCCAGTGGTCCCATGTGACACAAAATAAAGAGTCAGAGGACAAAACAGAACAAAATAAGTAAGGAAACTACAGCATACATTCTGAAAGCAACTTCAAAAACTTGACACAAAAGAACACTGCAATCCATCTTGCCTAGTATTACAGCTATACTAAGGGAAAACAAAAGACAAAAATGTACAGTTTTGTACTTGGTGATTTTAAAAGCAATACATAGCTGCCACCACTCACAGACCAATATGCACTATATTCTGAATTTCCATGCTTACACTTGCCTAATTCATGCTCACTATATGAAAATGAAATGCAGTGTTGGAATTTAATGGGGGCTTCATGATAGATCTGCCAGGGTTTTTGTCAGGGAGGTAATGGGATAAAGGATGCGGACCATGATAGTGGAGCATGCAAGAGAGTTAAGTACTGGTGGGATTTTTTAGTATCCTTGCAAACCTCCTGTGGACTGTCTGATGGTATTCCTTTTCTGTAGCGGCAAGTACAGTCCTGGCACCACGTACATTTAAATGAGAAAATTCAAATTGGAGTGCATCCCAGACATGTTATTGAGAAGTTAAAGTTTTTCCCTCTCTGAGTTCTCTCATGGAGTAAACAATCTCAGAAATAAACAAATAAAACTTTCTAAAAATAGAGAAAAAAATGTCAATGTTTAAACCAGTCGTATGAGGAGTTGAGTAGCAAACGTTTTTTCATCTCACAATTTTTGCAATTTGAAAAATTTTCTCATCAGGGCAAACCTGAGTAGTTCCTATAAGGTTTGACAAAGAACAGGAAGAACAAGAACAGCTAACAGAGTAGTGGTCATTTAGCCCATTTTTCTGGGACACTAGAGACCAGGGTTGCAGACCATGCTATATTGCTCTTCCATATCACAAACCTTGTTTTTTTAAAACTAGAAATTCCTGGATCTTAAGAAGCTCTTTTGGGGCAGGTTCTCTAAACTGTTGTATTCTGGTAAATTATTCCTTTGCTGAAAAAAAAAAAAATTCATAGCTACTTGTTTGAATGTCAAACTAGACATTACTTATACTACAGAAGATACTTGCTTCAGGTTTTCATTACTCTCTGAAGTCAGCAGGAAGCTCTTTTCCCTGCTTCACCCCCAACTAAGTCATCCAACTATGACTCTAAGAGATTGCATGACCTGACATTACAAGTTTATCATCTATAAAAGAATCTATAAAAGAATGATGTCCTGTGTCTGTTCTCTGCTGCTTACTTTGGCATCCGCTGCTAACTTGTGCTTTGCCAGATCCCTCTGTGACCCACTTTACCCCATCGAATAGTGGAAGATTACCCCAATAAAAGGAAAAATAAAATGTGAAATTTTGTGATGATGCAGTGATTTAAGTCAGGTCAGTGGAGAACCCTACATGTTCTAGAGCAAATGCCAGAGGAGGAGGACAATCATATTGCCAGAAACAGTGGAAGGGAGGAAGAAGGGAAGGCATGATAAGGGAGGAGAGATAGAGAAGAAGGGATCAAGATCTTTCTGGTGGTAACAAGCTATTATGCTGACTCAATTGCTTGTGGAACAGCAGCCTAAGCCTGCTTCCCAGATTGTATGTTTTACTCTGTATCACCCTGTAGGTATACCTTTCAAATTTTTCTAGTTCTTAGCTGCAGCTTTTGCTGTTATTTTAAGGTAGTTCATATTGTACAATTTTAATTGTACATTTGTGTAAGCTTCATTATTTGTTATTTTTCTCATTAGAAGAAGTCCATAACAACATACTGTTACCAATATTCCACTTACCACTTCTTTATAAAAGAGGCCCCTGGGAAACCATCTAATTTGCCACTGATATCACAAGGTGTTACTGCTGGAACTGGGTATTAGTTAATTTTCCCACTATTTTGAAGTGTTATGTTGGAACTCCGACCTGACCTTTGGTGACATGCTGTCAAGAACAACCCTGTCTATAGATGCATCCTTCAGGGATGTGAAAGGTGTTTCAACGGAACCAATAACAATACTAGATGAAACAACAGAAAAGGTTTTTTTCACAACTTGAGAACAGAAGCACTGAGACGGTAACGTTCTTTTTGTTAGCACAAAGGCAAGCTCTTGCAGATTTAGCAGAATGAACAGCACAGATTTCTTTTCAACTGAAAAAAGATCTTTTAAAAAGCTCTCCAGTAATTGTTGTATTGTGAACAATTCATGAAGCCTTTCTTCAATTTCATAGCATCTGCTCAATCACTTGAAAACAGTTAAAGAGTCAGCTAATAATAAAGGCTTTGCTTGAATAACGTATATGACTCAGGCTTAACATTTCTACTACATGGCACAGCCTGTAGAGAAACAAAAGCTCTTTAATCTTATCCTTCTACTGGCAGTAAGGATATCTTTTGTATTGCCATTCTTAAAACAGGGATATGAACCCTAAATTTTACTTTCAATTTAGTCAGTGGAAAGGCTTTTATTAATTTCAGTTGGAGTTTGATCATTCACACAGTGTTTTCAGAGGTGTCCACATACACTTGCTGTTTTTGCTTGTTGACTAGACAGAGGCTCTTTTTACTGTTAAGTTTTAATATAAAGCATAATGTATTCTTTGTCTTCTAGCCTCTAGTTCAGCATATTTTTTTTTACTTTATGAAGCAGAAAATGCCTTTGGTATGAAATTAAATTCAATGAATTAAATAATGCTGAAGATCAAACTTGAGTGAGGATAAATAAGAGGGTAGAAAAGGTTCAGTAAGGCTACATACAACATCTGTGATCACTGTGCTTTATGTGTCTCACCTGTTGTGCTCCTTACTGCTTCTGTGGTGACCGCTGTGTTTGCTTCTGCCATGCTACCCTATGCATCTACTCTTAGTCACCACCTACTTCCCAGAAAAACTTACATAATGAAAAAAACATCTGTTATTGGTCCCTCAGAGCTAGCTAGATTTCACTGCAGATGAATTGGAAATATCTTTGAGGGGAATAACAGAATTTAACAAAGCTGAGAGAACCCCTCTCTCAAAAAGAAGGCAGCATTTGCATCAGGTTTCTAACCTGGCAGTTAAGGATAAATGCACAAGCTATACATCACAGCTATAGTAAATGGAAAGGAGAACATAAAAAGGGGAATAGGAAAGAATCATGTAGGAAGTAAAAAATAAATGTGGCAAATATGGCTCTTCTCTCTCACATCTTATCTGTCTTGTCTAAGTAACATGTCTATATAATTACACAAATCTACCAGTCTTTAAATAGAATGCTGAGATTGTAGCACATCCGTTAAACAATCCTTCCTTTCTCCTTCAAAACTCTAAATAGCATGTAATTTAACCAAAGCCAAATAAAACAAAAATCCCTTCACTGAATTGAGGGTTTATTTTTGTAATCTGTGATATAACCTATCACAGGATTTAGGTACTATTTTAAGGAAATATATGTTGTTATCACAAAGCACTTACTTACTAGAAAAACAACAATTATGCTATGAACTTCTTGTATGGTACACAATACACAGTTATCTGTGATTTGGTATCATTCTGGTGTACCAACAATGCAGGAATGAGTTCAGTCTGAATTCACATCACAAAAGTGTAATGCTTTCCTTCCATAGCATGCACACATGATTTTCCCATAAGACTCAATTCTTCCCTTTTTCACCTAAGAATTCAAGTACCTACCACTCCGGTTAGTGCTGGTATCCTTCTGCTCTCAGCTATGTTTGTACAAGTCAGATGGGGCCCACACATCTCAATTACAGTGATTGAACTGTAATTTTTTTCTTCAGGGCTTCCAAATAGGCTTGTGGTAAGAATAAACAATATGTAGGTTCAAGCATTATTTTGCATCTTATTCTGAGAAACTATTTGTGTATAAACACATCAATTAGAAAAAGAGACACAGGAAAAAAAAAGACTTTGAGACCATTTCATACAAGAAACTGTAAGATTCTGTGAATCTAATGTATCCTGTTTTCCCATAGATATTGAAATTCTACTAAAATGACTGGAGCTACGTGTAAATAACTGACAGCAGGAATTACCTCTCCATGTGTGTATGATTCTTTTTCAACAAGTTACAAACAATATAGCAGGTTGTACTGACTCTGAACCGTAAGAATAATATATTCTTATATCTATACATGAGCAGTGACTTATTTTGTTCAAACTCAGCATAAATGGCTACCGGTTTCAAGCCCTGTACTTCTTTGACAAGGTAGCTTTAACTATTTTTACAGCATGTTTTGAACTCTGTAAAACACCTCCAGTTCATTTTAACTGTCCCCTCTTGCCTTTGATTTGTTACATGGGCTTACTCCCTTAATTATTAAAATGAGTGCCTTGCTCAAATATTGCATAGCTAGCTAACAGAATGATTGGAATCTGCAATTTAGGATTTTAAAAATTATTTTCTAATATATGTAATTATATAATCAAACAAGTCAATTATATCTGTAGATGATCCTAAGAAATTAATGGTTTCTACGTAAACATGTATAGACATTAAACTTTGGTAATGCGCACTTCCACAGTGACATGCTATAATGATCCAATGATAATAATAATATTTTACAGTTCTTTACAATGAAAGGAATATATTACTATTGTGGATATATGAATCAGCAAAGCTCTTTTATCTATTATGTTTATAAACTGAAAATGCAATGAAGTTCTTTATAAGGTATCAATGAAAACCTTTGATCCCAAAGTATTTCTGGCTCAATACAGCAATGTATGCTGAAGTGTACTTAAGAACTCTGAGGAAGTTCTGGGTTTTCTCAATGTGAGACCTTGACAACCTCAGAATTCATTTGGAAAAAGGATAATCACATTCAGCAGCTTCCATGGACAGAAATTAATGTCAACTACTTCTTCGAAGACCTTGCTAGCTAAGCCAGGATTTGTTTATTTAATCAAAAGAATAGTCACTGTTGGGAACATGCAATGTCAATGAAGTAGACATACCACATTTAAAAGAATTAGAGCTGAATTTTGTAAACACTTCAGAGAGGTACCTAAGCTCCTTCAGAATATCTTACTTTCCATGAAACTCTAATTCAAATTTTTAAAAGTATTACTAGGTTTAAGAACTGTGTTTGACACTGCTCCCTAAGGCACAAAGCTATATAATTCGAATGATGGAGGGGAATAAATAAAGCAAAACCAAGACAAGGAAAGAAGCTGCAGGTCCTAGGTAAGCGAACTCATCTGTAGCTTGACAAAGTCTGAGAAAGGTGATTCTATCCAGAGAAGTTCTGCCAGAGTGTGATAATGATGCGAAAGAAAACTAGGTGAACAAATGCAGTGAGAAGTTTCAGAAGATTTCCTGGAAGAGCTGGAACATGATCTGCCATCTGCCATATCTGCCCCAATAGGTATTTGCTATAGTCACCCCCAATAGGTATTTACTATGACAAAAGGGACAGCAAGATCCTTAAAGCCATCATGTTAGGGATTGCAGGAAGACGCAGGAGAGCTTCTCACAGTGCTTCCCTGAAAACTGGACTCTATACCTATCCAAAGTTTTCATGTTATCCTATCCAAGTTGCTTAAACCCAGCTCCTCAAAATAGTTATTGACAAAGTATTTCTAATTGTCTGGTTGCTGAACCCAGAGACTCTTTGCACTTAGCTGCAAATGAAGCTACTGAAAAACACATACAGCACTGCATAAAGTATGCTGCAATCTCAGATTCTAAATTTGCAATCTTTAGCTTAATCTCTGTTCCTACTTTACAATGGGAAAAATTGCTACTACCTCACTACTGAAGGCAGTTCTGAAGACACTCCCATCAGTGTACGAGTTACTGAGAAAGGTCTGGGGAACAGAAGAATTCTGCCTTTAGAACAGAATTGTGTGCAACAAATACAATGTATGACACTGAACAATTAGGATAAAAGAAAGCTATATGCACAAGTAAATATTTACATGTGTATTAGTTAGCCAGGACTCTTGGGATTGTGGAAAGGAGGAGTAATAAAATATATGATCAGGTAACCAAAGACTTAGTAACTACAAAAAGTTTGAATTAAGGCTACTTGGGCACATTTCATTGTGTCCTTCGCAAATTGTCTGAATATCGAAAGTTGCAATCATCATGTATTTTTAACACTGGGCTTTTGTGGTGTATGTATCTTAGAAAAAAATTTATTAGAGACCACTTACCTCAGTTTACTTACTGCAAAACACAGCTGGAAATATTTATGGCTTTTGGCCCCATTGTGACTGTTATAGCTTAAAGAAATAACAGACTATCTGACTTTTCTAGCAGAGGTTGTATGACAGTAGTAAGTTAATCTAAAGCACTGTAAATATGCAAGAAATTTCTCTACAGGAAGCTTGATATAGACTATACAGTATATATAGGAATGTTTGTTCAGTAGAACAGGAAGATAAGAAGAGATAGAAGATCAGTGCTGCGAAAGACAGTGAAAATACCCAGAGCTCAGCCCTTCAAATTGTAGTGTAGTGTTTCATTAAAGAGCATCTGTTTCCCAGCAGGGAGCATTGGCTGAGTTTCTCTTGGGAAAAGAGCATCAGCACTGCCTTATCTTTATCAGTTCTATAGTTTGTTTGATAATGTCCAGTCAAGACATCAGTCCCCACATTATTACTTATTAGCCGCAGGTTGCCGAGAACAGCCTGCTTGTCATTCTACTGTCATTCTACTTGAATCTCTGCTGGCTCCCAGGTAAGAACATAAACTGGTGAAATCTCATGGGAGATTTAAAAACAAACCACTTACTTACCCAACAAGTAAGAGGACTAGAAAATGGAAAATATTACATCCAAATGGAAAATATTACCTTCAAAAATGAGCTTCAAGACACAGCAAGAACACCAGACATGCACATTTATGAACTAAGCAAAGTTTCTAAGTGTAGTACTCTTCATACACAAGGAAAACGATTATTTTTTTTAATATGGTCACTCAGATGGTGAAAAACTAAACAGGTGAAAAAAGTAAAAAAACTATATATTAGCAACAGCACAATATATTTTATAATGGTGAAATTACCAGCTCTTTCATTCCTAGAGATAAATTTATGCACTTTGCCTACACTGCAGTACCATTCTCCATAGGTAAAGAAATTAAAGAAAGGTATGGGTTCATTCTACTCCTTGGAAAACACTATGTTTTGGCAGAACATAGAATAAAAAGGTTGCAAGGTCATCTAGTCTAACACCCTACTGAAAGCAGGGCCAACTCGCATGAGATTGCTCAGGGCTAGTTGAGTTACCAGTATCACCAAGGATGGAGATTTCACAGCCTCTGTGGGTGACTTGTGCTAGTATATGACTGTCTTCACTGTAAAAAAATACTTAACATGTAACTGGAATATCCCTTGTTGCATGATGCCTTTACAATATTTCTAGGTGTTGTAAATACCAAGTATTTAATATACAAAAGCAATGTTGTATTGGCTAAGTTCCAAAATTCAAATTATTCAAAATCCGTGATTATATAATTTTTGCATATTATGATTTTTTCTCAAAGAATGTCACAGGAACTTTGAGCCAAGTTACTGTGGTTATCTCTATATGGACACAGAACAAAAATTACTCTATTTAGCAATGGCAGAATAGGTACCATGACTTTCTCTATGGTGAGATGAGGAACCAATGTATATCAAAAGTACTGCCAGACAGGAACTAAGCTGGCCCATACTATAATGCTGTAATTCATCTTACCCAACTTTAGACACCTGATCATTTGATGTTTAGTTTAAGTTATTAATGTAGATTCCATTCAGAGGCAAAAGGGAGAGACAAGACATATCAGGGTTACTCAGGTCACCTCAAGCTACTTTCTTTCTGCCATTACAGAAGGTGGTTTCAGAACTGTAGTCAATGCTAGGAAATGTAGTACAATCTGTCTTAAAAGTGATGACTCATTTTAGCAGCTACTGGCAACTTGTTAGAAAATGGCTGTGTTAATTCTGTCTCTTCCTATTTTATAGATTTCTTTTCAACTTGAGAAAATCACTGAGAAGCTCAATTGAGCAGTTACAAACCTCTAATTCTTATTTTTGTAATAAAAATATCACTGGCTTTAGCTGTATCCTATAGCTAGATGTGAAAAATACATTATGGGATCTTTCAGCATGACAGGAAATACAGAAGGTTCATTACAAGACCTTCATTACAGTTCATTACAGAAATTTGTCTTCACCTAGTATATTATCCTGAGATATTATCTGGGGAAAGAGTAGTTACAATTAGCAGAGATACAGTCCCAATCAGTGTGTGCCATCACTGAGTAATAAGGTTACTAAGTAACCTGTTCAGTGAATTATCTGCATTTCTACATCTTCCTTTCGGTAGGCGGCTAATCAAATATGAAATCAGAGAGATGCATTTTCATTGAAGCAAGGACATCTCCTTTGTGTGTAAAAATACTTTATGAGGTAGATTTCAGTTCTGAATCTAGTATCTAGTTTCATAAAGGTGGGCAGATTTTTAACTATGTTTATCTGTCTTTTGCTATAAGCTGGTATTGCTGGATAAATAACAACAGGGATAGTAAGGGATCAGCTTAGTACTAAAACCATGCCATATTGCTCCACCAAACACTTGCCCTCAAATATCATACCAAACAAATACCTCTAATAAAAAGACTAAGAGAGGTTGCTGACTGATCTGACTAACAACAGCTAAAACTTTTGCGGCCACTTTTAAAAAACATTTTAGAGTTCTAAACTACAACAACATTAGTGATACATGTGTGATGTGACACACTTCTGTAAAATGATGATAATGAAACAGAAATACAGCTTTTTTCTTCAGTAGCCGAAAAGCTTCAGTGGTATAGTTCATTTTACAGTCTGGTGCTTTGTCTTTCATGAATACCCATGCATGCCTCAAAAGACTGTTCTTTTTTTAAATCAGCATCTGTATATTTGTGCAATTCAATACCTTTCCGATGAAACTGCAGTGATCCTAGCAGACATATGGACTTAAGCATTTCTGTTGTGTACATTTCTAAGCAACACTGCAACTGGATGTATAGTCTACAGATTTCGGGATGAATTTCACCATCTTCTGGGCTGCAGTAAAAGAGAAAAATTTTAGTTAGGAATGGGACTGGAAGGACATGAGGGTCATCAAATCAACTTCCCTACTGTTGAAAGCAACCACATCTGCTTCATAAACTATTAAGCCTGTTTCTACCAAACTGTATTTACAAACAATTCTTCAGCTCTACAAAGCTCTAGGCTTAAAACAGCTAAACTTGGGTTGTCTTTGGTAAGATTGCATGTCCGTATTTTCTTCTCTGCATATTTCTGGAAAAGGGATAAATAAGTGACTGAGATATTTTCTCCTCTTTAAAAGCTTTTGATAAGTATTTTCTGGTAGATGGAAGCGTTCTTCTGCCATCAAGTTTCAGTTACCCCTGCTGCAGGTGCAGGAGACTGCAGGGCCACTTTCACAGTCACTGTTCACGTTACAGATCCTGGATAAGGCATAACCAACCCTACTTTGAAGACACTCTCATCAGAGACAAGCCAGTTGTAGCCTTTTGGTTCTATAGTTTCTGTCTGAATTTCTTTTGCCCCCCTCCTCCCCCCCCCCCCCCCCCCCTTTAAATTAGTAGTCATGTGATACTGCACTGTGAGGAGAATGGGATGTTCAAGAATTTTTAAAGAAAAGTAATAACAATCTTGAAAACAAAAACTGAAATCAAGAGTAATCCTACACCTCTGAAATAATTTACCCAGATCCAGGAATCAATTCTCATGCCTGGCTGTAAAATCAGACACTAAACCTCACTTTTGTAGGCTGAGAGTGCTGCCCGGGTGTAAACATACTTTTTTATAAACTTAACTGTTTCTGTGAGTGCTAACGAAGTGATTTACCCAGTCATACCTGAAAATTAGGTTTTCAGTGCTCCTACCAAAGGTACTTTCAATAGGGCAGTAAGCGGTAAGATTGAAGAGTTAGAATTTCAGCCATTTCATGTTCAGACGTTCTTGCTATTGGTTTGCTACATAGTGATGTTAAATGGTAAGATAACCCCCAAAACCGGATTTTATAACAACTAGAGGAACCTGCTTTTCTAAATAACCTGAACCTAATTGCATTTCTGAATACTACTGCTAAGAAATGAAAAAAAAATTTCAGCATGCCTTCAGATTCTTAGCCTATGAATAATATAAATGAAGCTTTCACAATAAAAAGATTGTTAGCATTCTTTACAGTGATTTAATTTCCTGTAGTTAAACTGATGCTTCAAAAGACCCTCCTGTAAATGAAATAAAATTAGACTTGTAGATTTCCTCATGGGAACCAAAGCAACTTACCTGATAAATTATTTGCAGCAACACTAGACTGGGCTTCTATGGTCAAATAATTTCTTAATATCAATCTAGGCCAAAGACTTTGAGACCTACAGCAGATAACGTCTATTTAAACCAGTAAAATAAGTTCTTTCTGACCTAAGGTAAGAGGTCGTTATTTATACCTAGATCCAGGGTCCAGTCAAAATGTTAAGTCCAGCTCTTTTGTCAAGAACAAAGCTTAAAAACTCTATTTTAAGGAAAATCCTATCAGTTTGTGCTGATACAATCTTACTGAAGTTCAGTTCAAATGAACACTGCATACTAAAAACTGTTAATTCTTGTATTTGAGATTCACCATTATTTCTAACAAAGGAGACTGCACATTGCCTAGAAAGCATGCACCTTCTGCCACTTATTTCAGTGACACTAAGGAAGAATTTACTTAGTCATATCCTGGGGTAAGAAAATAGGATGAGTATAAAATAGGCCCCGATCCATGTGGCTCAGTGGGCAGGAGAAAGGAGCAATCTCAAAGGAATATTTGATGCCAGGACTTGCCATAATCTGCCTCCAATGAGGAAGAAACTGTGTAGTTTTCCATGGTCCTCAAGGGTTCCTGTGCCTCCAAATGACATCAGAAACCAAATGGGACAATGTAGGTTTCACAGAATTGTCGAGAACCTTCCTAAAAGGAAAGAGCAACCTTAGCACTTCCACAGCATATGAAGGGAGACTACTGGTGCTTGTACATGCCAATGTAAACTGGTAAGAATCACAGTAGTGGTAAGCTGTACAATCAAGATTGCTTAAACAAGCAAAAAATGCAGCTGAAAAAGAAAAAAAAGACAAGGTTGGAAAAGACTGAAGATTGAAAGAAATCATACTGGAGTGGTCAGAAGGGACAAAGGACAAAGGAAGATCAGTCCCACATGCCAATCCATTACAAAATAGACCTCCTCAAAAAGGCAGGAAATCACTGGAGTACAAATTACAATTGCTGTGGTCTGTGTTACTTCAGGAGCAATACCATACACATAATAAACTTTCCCATCCTAGGAGCTTTATTTCTTTTGGCTCGACTATAATATGTGCATATCTCTTAAGCCACATCTACTTTGCTACTTCTAAAGTGAAGTCTGCATTTGTTGAAAAATTATACCATGCACAATATGGTATTTCCTGTATCTTATCATAAATACAGAATAAAGCTATGGTGGCAGAACAAAAAAGGTTCACCCCCAATACTCTGAAGATGTCTTTTCAGATGCTTCCTATAATATTTCTTCCTATTCTCTGTGATTCCAACTCAGAAAACATTTGATAGCCTTAAGACCCTGAATAATTTTCCTGAAAAATCAGCTACCCGACAGAATTTTTTTTTGTTTGTTCAGAGTCAAGTCCTTAACTGCATATGAAAACATATATTTCCTAGAAATGGATCCGTGTTGAAATCTCACATTCTTTTCAAAGCATAGGAACATAAATATTTTTAGTGCCTGATGAAGCAGTAGTATAAGAAAATAAAGAATGCTAGTTCTGAAATGCTGAAAATTATGCTTAGAAGACACACAGCATTACGACACACATACATACACACAATATTATTTTGGGATAAACTGAATTTGATTTTTTAAAATCTGTACTTAATTTCAGACTTCTCAGACACTCAGAAGTTCTACATTGTGTATTACAATATTTTATACTTTTTTACCTTGCATTAAGTATCTAGTAATTTTTATCTTGCATTAATCCATAGTATCTACTCCTGGTTTAACAAGAGTTAAATTTTAATGTTCTCTGCAGTTGTGTTTGCTGTTTCTTTCATTTTTAACCAATCTATTTGTTATATGAATCACAGCTATTAGATCTGTGATCACTTAGCTGATTAGAAATGGACTATTCTCTCTGCATAAACAATAACCATAAATTCAAGAGCATTTCTTTTCAAATTGGCAGATGGCAAGAACGGTTTTTAATGTAATCATATTGGTATTAACCAAAGAAGATAAAACACATATAGCCCAGATATAAATTTAATTTGTTTTAGTATAAATCAGGAGCAGTTCTTCAGAAGCAGACTCTTATTTCTAAATCATACCAGCATTTTCAAGACCAGCATCTAGTCCTTAATTTTGCATGTACTGCACCTAATGATTTCAACATTTTCTGTAAAAGAGTTGCTACAAAATTGGATGAATCTTAGAGCAGGATAGGATTCTGATGTTTGATGTAAGAGGCAGTCTCAGGAGTAAATGTAACCTTACAGAATTCATCTAACCAAATACAGAAGAAACAAGCAACTAGCCAAATACAGCAAAAGTACAGCACACCATGCTTCCTTCCTCTAGAATAGTATTTTAACTTTCTGAACTTTGGGTCTTATATACCTGTTTTTATTTCTCTGGTAGCTAAATTTAAGAACCATTCAATACATATTTACATAATACATGGCTTCTTGGAGGCTTTTATTATCCTGATTTGTCCTACCTTTTAGCTTACAGTTGGAATTTTTTATACCCCTTAGTGTGACATACTCTTACATGTGCATTGAACATGATTCCCAAGTTCAGCACCATGGAATTACTGCAGTAGACAGAGACAGAGCTTTTTGTTTTCCTCATTGTTTGCATCACTTACTGTTGCAGCTCGTTTCCCTGTGAGCACACATACAGTAATTTCCCTTGAGCTATCCTTACCAATACAGGGATTGAAAAAAGATTTAAGAGTGTAGAATTCCATGTACTTTCCATATTCAGCATCCAAGTCCAAAATAAAGCTCTTCAAAATTATTGCTTATTTCATGTAATACCTAAGTCCTGGAGCCCCAACAATATATACACAAGCAATTCAGTTTCTGCTTGAGTTTCCTAGATGCCTAAACTTTTCTTTCTGAGCAGGGTTTCCTCTGTCCTGAAGATGAACAGTTACACAACTAGTAATAAATAAATGAGTTAAATGAGTCATTGATTTGCCTATTCCACCTGCAGGGCATTGCCCCATAAACCTTCATGTGCAAAGTGGAACCCGCAAAACCAAAGCCACTGCAGATGGTAACAATGACCTTTTTCTGCTCAGTGATGAGAGCTCTTTCTGATACAGAGATACAGATCTACTCCACTCTCTTATGCAAGTAAAGCTGAATCTGTCTAACTCTTCTGAAAGCTAGGATTCTTTAACCACAAATCTATCACTAAGAAGAGTATGGAAACTTACATCATGAAAAGATAATTTCTTTGTGTTTTAAATAAAACTGGATTATGTTTGTCCTATTTTCCTCTGCATTGTTTCAAATGTTAGAAATCCTTAGATTTTTTTAGAAGTCATGGCCGTTACAGGAACTTTATTTACAGTGTTGGATGTATTTCTTCCTTTCTAGCTGTCACTGGCAAAAAGATTGAGGGTCTGCACACAGGTGTAAGAAAACAGTATTTTCCTCATACAGCTATTTAATTTCTAAGAAGCAAAAATGGTGAAAACCTTTCTCTAAAACTTTTTCGGCCTTACTGACAGAAATTTTAATTGTGCAGACTAAGAAAGGAGCAATTATATACAAGATGATTGGCTCATAAGCCAGTTTCAATTTATCAGTGGCTTCCTATTCACAAATGAGGTGGAAGAGTAATTGGAAAGCACAGTAAGAGGTATTTTAATTGACTTTTTTTGCTGTTGTAAATCTAATATATTTTTCTTGTAAACTATATTTATGAATAGCATGAGAATCAGAACTAGAAACATCTACAATATATGTGTGTTCTGACCCATTCTTGTTTTTTCAAGAATATGGAGCATCTGTAATTGGACTGTGGGCAAAATTCTTCTCTCATTTGCAAATCCAGAGTAACAGCAGTGACATCCAAGAAAAATATTTTTAATTACCCAAAGTTTATACAATGAGAATTATTTCCAGGCCACTACCTTCACTGATTGTCTCAAACTGTTTAAGTAGTGTTTAATTGCAATAATGACCACAAGAACTCCATTAGCTTGCAACCAAACAATTTTCTCCTATGCATGTATATAGGCCTCATTTTCATCTCTGAAAGCCACATGCTCTGATGCCAATGCACGTAAAGATTTCTTTTATAATCCCTGAAGTACATTCTGTGTAGTGGGCTTAAAATTTCTCTTTGAAGTGCCATCAATTTCACTTCTCTCAGTAATTTTCTATTTCTATATGTTCAGTGTCATGCCATGAGAAATGTCAGACAGGGGACTAGTACAGGCATAACCTTCAGAATGCTGCTGCTGCTATGTTTATTATTAAATAGCTATATATCAAATTCATTTTTGTTTACAAAGAAAAGTTCATGCAAACTTGTATTATTACCCGCCAAGGTCAGCTACCTCTGTTTCAGTTAGTCCAGCTGATTTCTTTATGAAGACCACTTAGATATGCAAGAGAAATCTCATATAACACAATCTCATACAACTGCTGTGTGAAATTGTGTTCTCAACAGGGCTGTTGAATAGCTTATGTGCAGCTGGACATATGAAAGCTAGCACAGCACTGAGCACCTGCCCATGAGCCAAAGACCAATTCTCCATTGCTGGTTTCTTAGCAGAGCTGCCACAAGGCTGTAAATAGGAATTGTGCTCAGTTCCTGCATCTATTGTGGAGCAGAATTTTATTTTGCTTCTCCCTATCCACTTAGGTAAGAAAAAGGGGTACTGGTAACCTTTACAGGATTTGGACACACAGGTTGTGACAGGGGAGCACTGCTGCCTTTCACAAGATGAATGCAATGAATAGCCCGTGTAGGAAGGGACTAAAGATAGAATTTATGGAATTCTACTGCTCTGAGAAAGCCTCTTGACTTGCCAATGAAGCAGCAAGACCTATGTGTTCCCATACATGAGGAAGGGGAAATGGTGAGATGGGTGTACCTGTGCTTATGCAAATATTTTGCATGTAGGGTAAAGGGTAAAGTTTATAAGTCCACACAAGCTGGCATATTGCTTAATAACTGTCAGGCTTCACTCCTGGCTGATCTTCAATAGAAAACAGTAGGCTTTGATTTTCAAATGGAACTAAGAGAATGGGTTCCTTCATACAGAGATTTTTTTGGTTTTGTTTTTAATAATAAAACCTCTGTATGAAAGAAGGCCAGATGGTTAGCTTATTACTACCAACAGTCACATTTCCCATCATGAGGTCTGTAGGATTACTTATTTGACTTAGAAACACTTGCTGATGTCTAGGGAAAACTGGCAGATCATTTGGCTCTGATTTTCTTTCTCTCTGATAAATTATGCTGATAGCTGTATATTAATAGTTTCAAATATCCTGTCTGTCCCTCACTAGGAATTTCTGTAGTTGTCATGTGAATATTATACCACCAGGGTGCCATAAGTGGTAGAAGTCCTTATTCAAAGACATGAATACTACTCAGGTGATGAGAACCTCGTACTACTGTGTGAGCCATACTTCTGCAGTTTGAGCGCTCCAATACCTACATGTATTAAAAGTAGTTACAAAAGAGAAAATGCTGTTTTATTCCTTTATATTATGGTAGCTTAAGTTACACAGTTTATCAGGCTGCTATTAAAATTAAAAGTATAAATTTTTGTAAATACAACTTAAATAAATCTGTAACATTAAATCTTCACGCTTCAGCTACTGGTAAAATCGATGGCTTCCTTTCCATAAAATCCTGCTTTTTAAAAATCAGGTCATGTTCAACTGAATATGTTTATGAAGCAGTGACAAGAGGTGGAATTTACTTCCCTTTATATTTTCCTACGCTGATATTTAAAATAAAACCTATAGAGGGAGCTCTTACACCAACCATACAATACCCAGTACATGCAAGCAAGGTGAATGAATGCAGCTCTTTTGATAATCATTTTAAAATACAAGAATAAACATGATTAAAATGCCCCTCCTTAACATGGAAAGGTAAAGGGTGAAAACAGCATTAATATTTTTTATTTTTTTTCCAAAATAGTTGACAGATAATTTTATTGTACTGCCAAAACATTGGTTACAGCTGAAAAACACCTTTAGCTTTTCCTGAATTCCCACAGGTGTCCAGCATTCCATTGAAATTAGTGAAACTTAAGACTACTAAAACTGAACAAAGATTATGGTCTAATTCTGAATTTACCTTAAGAATTTCACTCAGAGCAGCGTTTTACTTTTACTATCAACAACATTTAAAAATACATACTGATGTATTATCTCTGGTTAAAAGAGTAGCTAAGTTGTACAAAGGGTTTGATACACCTTTTTCTAAAAGTATTGTTTTGACAAATTCCATGCTTAACTCTAAGGAGAAGTATCATTTTTGTGAACAGCACCAATAATTCTAAAATATTATGACCTGAAAGAACTGTCTAGATATGTAATGAAGACTGCTTGTCTTCAAAAGCTAAAGGAAAATAAACCTTTGGCAAATCAGAAGTGAAAATGAATTAATCAAATTCTGCTTTACACCCCATATATGTACTTCCCATGAAAAGGAATGTAAATTGGCTTCATAAGCTGTGGAAAATCACTGTCCACAAATATTACCCTGTAGATTGTCTCTTAATTTAGTATCAGAAACACTGCAGTTCAGAAATATATAGCAGCTACAAAGATGATCTGGAAACAAGACATACCTCAGACATTATGGTTCTTCTGCTAGAATGAAAAATGTGACAAATACTGCAGGGAAGATATGCTTAATTCCCTTAGGTACTGCAGGCAGGAGGCCCCTCTGATTATGGCTTAGGTGCAATAGCCTGCTAAACCTGCCTCCGTTTTTCTATCTTAAACACATAGTTTATTTCTTTATCACTTAACCATTCACCTTTAAAGGTAACAAAAGACTTGCTAATTCATTTTGAATATAAGTATAAAAGTCATCCGATGACAATGTTTTCTTCTAAACAGATCTTGAGAAAACATTATTTGTGTTCCTCCCATCTGCTGGGGTTATTTTTTTTTAAATGTATGCGTTTCACACACACTGCTGTGAGTTTCAGTATCCTGTGTCGTTTTTTTGTTCTCTGCTAATGCACTGTAATACTGTGATACAACTGCTATACAACATCCCAGTCCAGCCAGAGCAAAAGCAGGGCTAGTTCTTTCTAGTAGACCCATAAATGGTTGCAATGTTGTTTTTATTAAATCAGATTGTTGTTTTGAAGCAGTTACAACAGCTCTCTCAATAACAGAAGACATGATCAGATTTTGTTTAGTTAGACCAGTGTAAATCTCCAATAACTCTGACAAGGCTGATGGAGTCAATCTGGGTATATGATAATACAAGTAGAATAAAAACACAATGCGGTGACTCATATTGTAGAGACATTTCTAATTCCCAAGTTAATGGCAGTTCAGATATTTCCATGCTAGAACAATTTAGCTACAACTATAACAGTAGGAAATATACTTTTCTTATCCATTCAAGAAAATCTCACTGACTTCCATAGAAGTTATCTGATAAACCAGCGGTCATGTACGGTCTGCAAATTACAGTAATTTTGAATATTCTGTTGTTTCCTTTTTCTGGCGAGCTCCCCTCTTTCAGAAATATGCCCAAAGGAAAAAATATAGCATCACTTATATTATTGAAGTCTTCTATTTTTTTCATGTTGAAGTTCTAAAATTATTTTGGAAACACACTACCCGAGATAATTACTACAGATGCAGTAACCTTACCTTTAAAATGGATTAATTAATTACTAATTAGTTAATACTGTGATTCTTCCACACCCCTGACTTTATGTTATCAGGAGAACAAGTATCACACACTGTTTTTAAGAACTGTGCATGTACTTAGCAGCATACCGAGTATTTGCAGGTGTTAGTCAGAAAACATTTTGTTAAACGATCAGAATCACGGACTGGAATTTTCTAGATTTGTTCCCTCAGATGTAAATTTTACTGGCTGAATTAACTCAAGTGTGGGCGAGAAGTAAATTACCAGAGGACTATCCAAACTATTCCACTAGAGGACAAACCCAATTACAATCACTTGGTAAAACTTCCTGGACTTGAGTAAAACAGCACTAATATAAGAAATTTTATTCAAACTCACTCCACTTTAGGTAAGACTGGGTGTATTGGGTGTACGTGGCAAGGTTTTGGTAGCGGTGACGGCTACAGGGTGTCCTCTGTGGAAGGAGGTGAGGGGCTGCCCTGTGCCAGACACAGCCACTTCCAGGCAGTTCCTGCTGGCTTCGCAAGGGACCCATGGCAGGACACAGCTGAGCTCATCGGCCAAGTGTACGGCACCTCTTTGAAAACTTATTTTAAAAAAGGGCAGCAAACACCACAGGGAGAGAGGAAGGGGGAACAGAAAGAGTGAGAAACACGAGAGCAAACATCAAGGTCAGAGAAAGGAGGAGGAAGAGGCTCTCCACGGCAGAGCAGATATTCCCTGCAGCCTGCAGAGAGGAACACACCAGAGCAGATGGATATTCCTGAAGGAACTGCCACCTGTGGAGAGCCTATAGTGGAGCAGATTTTCCTGGCAGGACTGCAGCCTGTGGAGAAGCCCACGCTGGAGCAGACGAAAAGTGTGAGGAGGAAGGAGAGGCAAAGCAGAACTGTTATGGACTGACTGTAACCCCCCATTCCCCATCCTCCCTGCACTGCTCAGGGGGTAGGTAGAAGAGTCTGGAGTGAAGTTGAGCATGGGAAAGGGGAGAGAAAAGGTGTTGTTTTAGTGTTTGTCTTTTTGCTTCCCATTACCAAAATTAGTAATTATTTTTATTTCAATTGGCACTAAATTAGGCTAATCTTCCCCAAGTCAAGGCTGCTTTGCCACCAACAGTAGTTGGTAAGCAGAGTCCCGGTCATTATCCCCACCAGCTTTCTCGTTCCTTTTCTTCCTGTTTTCTCCCCATGTCCTGCTGAGGAGTGAGTGAGCAAGCAGTTGGGTGGGAGTTTGGCTGTTGGCCAAGGCTAACCCACCGCACTAGCTAAGCTTAAAATCCCCGACAGGATACTTCTAAGCACTCAGAATTCCAAGTGAAATTGCACATATGTCTTTAAATATGCTTTTGAGTTACTGTAAGATTTAAAAAAAGATAAACACAGGGCTTGACCACCAAACCTTTGCAGAAACTGACTCTAAGCCTCCTTTCCGTCGTTCTTTCCTTCAGCTGGCTGTCCCTTGCCTTTACTTCAAGGAAATCCCTAAGACCTCTGTACTAGCCAAAGACGGGCTGAACAGGGCCTTTCTCTCTGCACATTATCAGGCTCCCTGTTGAGACGAGGCGGTCTCAGGTTACATGAAAGAAATCTTTGGGTGAGCTCTCAAGTCAGCCTTGCTTCGCTCTAGCCTCAGCTGGACAAAAAAATCTCACAGCCTCACTGCCTCAGATAATATGATAGACACTACTAAATAACAGATAAGCCCAAACCACAACACAGACTTTCCAGAAAAGATCTGTGCTAACCAAGAAGGAGGTAGTCAGATTAGTTGCATATGCAACGATTTTTAAGTTTCCCAAAGAAATTCCTATTCAGCAGCCTGCCTTGTCAGCATTTGCAAGTAGTTCTCACACAAATTTCTCTGATAAACCAGTAGTGAGAGCACAGACAGGTCTGTGCCAGTCAACAGGCTCAAGCCCAGTATACCTCCATATTGCCTCTTATAACTTGACTGTAGACTCATGCTGCCTATGGATTTCCCCTTTGATTTTAGTTAAGCTTCTAAGTTCTTTAAAATGTCCCTTAATCACTTACTACTCACGAATAAATTATTTATAAACTCTATCTTTCAAAAGTCTCAAAACTTATGGTAAGAACTCATATGTACACTCCTGTATAGTTTCTTTGGTCAACAGAGAATGTTAGAAAACTATCAAAACAAGTATCCCATGTGGGATGATCTATGAATTTTGTTCTGATCTGTGTGGACAAATAGGGTCAGACTTCCAGAAAGGCTTGAAAATGAATTAAATGCTTTGGGTATTTGGTGCTGTAGTATCTAGGTCACAACAAACTACCAACATACGGGATTTAGGAGGAACTCTGCTGCAGGCAAGTGATGCCATCTGCTGTTGACCATCCACAGGACACTAAACCAGATGACTGCTTTGATTTATGACACTTCTCTTTTTCATTTTTTTCTGTCTCTAGTATACTTTGAATATAAATTTCAATACAAAAATTTCTCCAAAACGCATTCCATAAAGTGCTTGTGTGATCTGGATGCCTGTTATCTGCTTGTAACTTAGATTTCTGGTTTTCCATATTTCAAAATGAGAAAAACAGCACAGATGTGAAGAAATGGTAAAATGAGAAGTGGTAAGGACAATGTATTTGCATTTCCTCAAAAATATGACAAAACACTTTAGTCTAAGGACTACCAAAACTAAAGGGAGAGTGTTCTGTAACCTTCACTGGGATTTGGATAAGAGCAATATTGTATTAACAATTACTGAAAAGATCCATACATTCTCATAATCCTTTTTTTTTTCTTTTAGGCGAACAATGTGACTGCTACAATTCTAAAGCAGAAGGAAAAGAGTTCACCAAGCAGATCATTACTAGGTTGCTCAGAATAAGGTAGTATTTGGGATTTTGGATGTATTCTAGGAGTGCTTTGAATAGGTCACTCTTATGCCCTGGAATATTTTTTTATCTTTTCAAAAACAAATATCCAAATACCTCCATATAAAAGTATTCCAAGTGAAAAAGAAATTGTGGTATAGTGTCAGTAGAAGTATCTCACACAGCCCCACCAGATATTTCACAGATCAAATCTGTATGAGTAGTTAAGTTAAAAATCACAGCTGAGAGACTGTGAGAAAACTTGAATGTGTCAAAAAAAAAAAAAAAAAAAAAGAGAGAGAGAAAAAAGAAATAGATTAGCTTCCTGAAATATTTAAATTCATATATGGAGAAATTTTTAAAACCATCTGTTGATAAAATGTGTTCAGGAAGCAGCATTTTAGCATAAAGAACGCTGCATTTTTTCATTTCGTGTTTTTTGAATCCTGCTCTAGCCTCCACTTGACTTTGTGAACTGGTGTTACCTTTTTTCATTCTTTGAATTGCCTATTTCTGCTTGGGAAGCAAGAATGCCTCCACAAAGTCTTCCTTGGGCATCAGTATCCTGTATTAGCAGCTGCACAGACATACTACTCATTTCCAAGTCTTGAATGATGTAAAATGAATAGCAAGGCTGTACACACACTACTTTGGGTAGGTCTACAGCTAAATTAAATGCCCAGACTTTGGAATGCCCACAATTTTGGGGCCCTGGTGTTCTTCAACCTGCATGAAGGGACTGCTTCCTCAGTGCACAGCCTCACATTGCTCAGCCTGTGTACAGGGCTATGGTTGCAGTTGTCATACTATCCCAAAGTACCAATTTCTGTCTTCTTGGTGTTGGGGTTTTTTGGAAGGGAGTGTAAATGCATATGGGTGGATACCTCTGCTTTACTGCAATAACAGCTCCGAACTTATGGAAATAATTGGAAGCTGCTGTATAAACAAGGCACTTTCAAATATTTTGCCCCTTAACCATTTGCCATGCGGACAAGGTTACCAACAGTACATTTGCAACTATCTGTCTTGCCACGATAGACGGAGATACAAGACAGCAACTTTTCTTTGCTCACCCAATAAATGCAAACTTGTTTTCTTCTGCAATGGGAAAGCAGTTTCTTCAACAACTTCAAGCACATAATATAATATGACAGTATTTGAATTCTTATGCCAAATTCCTATGCTGACAGGAAATGTTCATGCAGAAAGTATTCATATGAAAGGTAAGAATAGCAAGGTAAAAAATGGAACGTAAGAGAGAAAAGGGAGAACTACAGTGAGTAATTGTTCATATACAAATAACTGAGTGTATTATTTCTCTTACATTTAAAAATGATGTAGAAAAACTAAATGCAGATCTGCAAATGTATCCAGCAAAGAGGAAACAGTATGCAATAACAGCCAGCACTTCAGTATATGTTTAATTTTAAACCATGAATTTAAACATAATTTAATTGATAGTACTGGAAGGATTCCTGTTTAAGGAATGCTTAATTCAACGCTTTGTTCAGATGAGACCTTAATGCCCAAATAATGGTTTCAAATATTTAATTGTTATGAAACAGAACAATAAAGCAATCAGAAAAACTAGAACAGATTTTACACACCTTATAATAAATTTGGATTTGGTTGGAATTTTCGCTGTGTAAGCCCGACAGATCTGAGATCTCCTGGGGTTGGAGACAGATCTTGCAAGTTACTGATAATGCTATTGAGAGCAGTTATCCTTTATTGTTTGGTACTAAACATCTTACTAGGGCAAACCTCCATGCACCAAAGTTCACAATAAGTATGAAGTCTTTTCTTAGATGACTCTGCAGGAAGTCTAGCACTTGAAGGGACATGACAGGACACAGGTCATGAGAAGGACATGTACTTAATTGCATGGGCCTGACCAATTAACTTAGCAGCTGCACTGGCTGCTTTCAGTGAGGGGCACAGAATCAAGATTGTTTTTTCTAATTAGAGAAAAGTGTTTCAGAATGTTGAGAACTACTCAGAGTTAGTAAAAATATTTCTGTTAACAAGAAAATTTAAATCCAAAACTTAAAAAAAGAGTTAAGAAATCAGAAGAAAAAAACAGTATTGGTGGAATTCTAAGAGCCCATGTTGAAGTCTTTTTCTAATGCCCAACTTCATTATCTCATGTTCTCACTTCTCTTAAGATACATGAACATACTGCTAAAATAGTCTGGATTTATAAGAACTTCAGTGAGAATCAGAAATAATTTTCTCAGAACAACAGAACCAAAGCTATACAGAACCAAGGTAAGCAGAGTGTCTAACACTAAAAATTGCAGCCATGTGGGATTTCTTAATCAAACAATATTTAAGAAAACGACAGGAAAGAAGCACTTAAAACTCATGACTAAATTCTCAGCTTTGGCGTCCGCTGTGTTTCAGTAGAAATCAAGAGAAGAAAATTACTGAAATATGCTAGTGAGACAGATCTCAAAGCAGTGGGCCTAAATCGGACATAAAGGCGCTCTTCTTGACCGTCTTTGTTATAAATCAGCACAACCGCAACTTTTCATCACATCTGTGAAGCTAGGCGTGAAGCTTCAGTATACTTTTTTCCAACAAATGTGGTTTTTGCAAAATTTCGCCATGAAATTTTCTCTCAGAAGTACTGAAATGAAAAAAATATTTTGGATTGGTCTAACATTAATTTTGAACCCATGTAGGCTTCTGTGGTACCCCTAATTTTTTGTAGGCATAGGGTCATTAGCATGACACTTGCAAGTCTTTAAATACCTTTCAAAATTTAGTTCTAAATCCCTTTTTAAAGCACTATTTAAAGATGTGAGTAAGTATCACTCAGGTTTTTGCTCAGGAAGACCTTATTGACTGATTCCCCTTGTGACATGCCGAGATACATACAGGAGTTGCTATGTATTGTTAGGTGTTAGAGTCTGAAATTCCAGTAAACTGAAATTTAAAATCAATTTTTTAAGAAAGAATTTAGGAAAACAGTATGATAAAAATGTAATCTCCACATGCTTTATTTAGGAAACACTATAGCAATAATAAAATAGAATATTTGAATATTATGCCTTCCCTTCAAAGACTGAAATATAATGTAAAAGCATTAGATAATATACATAGTATTTTTTGGAGATAATAAGTACTGGTACACCTCTTTAATAAGTGGTTCACCTAAAACATCAGTCAGAGGTTAAATGAAAGGTTTTCAAGACTCTTCTCAAAACATAAAAAATTAAATATTCAAACCATTCATTATTCTTGTTAACCATGTTTATTACAGTAATAACACAGATCTAAAGGTAAGTGGATTTGAGCGGGCTTGCTGTAAGTCCATTCAGGTCACTGCCCTGAAAAGTTTCCAAACAGTTAATATGACAGCAGCAAATTTGATAGTAATTTCGTTGCTGTTTGGAGATGGGCTACAAGGAAAAACAGGCAAGAAACGGAAACACTGAAGAAAAGGGATGACAGGGGAGAAAAGGGTATGAGAAAATCTGCAGTGAAGCAAAGGTAACAGCAACTGTCAAAAAAGAGTCAACACTCAAGTTTTGTAGGCTTTTCAATATCCCCACAGTTCCTGCTTCCATAGATGTACCTAACAGCTGAATCCTCTGGCCAATTATTCCCTAAGAAAATTGCTTTCATAGAAGAAGTCTGAAAAGCTCTTTATGTCCAACAGTGATAACAGGTATTCTGAAGGAAGGACAAAATGGGGCAAGAGAAGGGCATGAAGTTAGAAAATGCTTGCAGAAACACTGAATGTCTGAACAAGGTCAGCTCTGATGCTGCAGCATTTCTAAAGGGACCCTGCCAATGTAATTCAGTCCCCAAATCTCTCTGGCTACATATGTTGGTCTCCTTCACTTCAATTTCTGATGTAAAAGGTTTGTAGAGCTCAAAACAGGAGTGTAAAACAGAGTGGTTATTTCAACCATTGCTACAGACAAATAGTCTTACCTATGGCTGGAATACTCCCATTATTCCTGAGCTAGATTTAGAGAAACAACCCCCCTGGAATCCAACCATAGTGTAATGCTGCTCATGCATAGCAGAGAAGAGCATTCCAGTGAAGGACTTAAAATACAGCAACACCTTACTTTTTGGTATCCTCTTCCAGGCTGGTGTTTGGGACCCAGAATGGAGCGCTGAATGCAAAAGGCATGTCAAAATGGAAGCCAAACCACCCTAAACCTGCAGCCTACTGCACCCCTAGACCAAGGTATTGTGTAGATGAATTTACAGTTCACCAGGCTGAAGATGCAGAATGCCAAAGAATACTCAGTGTTTATGTGAGTTCTGTATCTCTGCTCCCCTGTTATCTTTATGTGTTTTATCTCCTTAAAACACAGAAAATATCATAGGATCAAGGACTAGAATACAAGTTCTCTTTACCACCAAGGAAGCTCCTTAACACTCTTCAATATTTACCTGCACTGGCACTGCTTGAAACCCAAGTACAGTGCAGACCTCTACACCATTTTGCTCCCTTGTGCACAATACTCTGCCCACTTGATCAGATGATGGCAATGTGCCCCCTCCTTCCCCGCAGTTGCGTCACAGCTTCAGCTCATGTCACAGAGGAAAAGCTACGTTGGTCTCTGTCCGCCAGGGAGAATATGCCTATTTGTGATGAACCCATGCTCAAGCGTGGGGCAGAGTCCGTGGACACTGGGCTGGGACACAGCTTCTCTTCTGTTAGAGCACCCTTCACATAAGTGGCAGGCTTACCTGCCTGGCTTACCCAGCACGTGCAGTCCTCGAGTGCCTCAGCAGTGACAGTGATGCACTGGGAGGTGCTGTGAATGTGCTGCTCGAGTGTTGAGGTGGAAGAAAGAGGCAAGTAAGTGACTGACAATGATGATGTCCGTCCTACTTTTAGCTCTCCCTTTCCCCTGACTGTAGTCGCGACATTCTTCTGGGAGGTAGGCGCAAGTGGTCTAGAAATAAAGTTGACTCACCTTCAGCTTTGGTTTAAAAGAAAGTGGCAGGTGCCACTGCGTTTTGTAAGGAGTCCAAAATCGTCAGTGTGTGTTAAACTCTCAGGATGCTCTGACAGCACCTATGGGATCAAGCTCATCAGAGCTTGGACAAGCAAGAATGCCTCACCTTTGCCTGCTGATTAGGCTTACTGTTAAGCAAGGCGCTAAGCTCTTCCACTTTGTCAAAACTAAGTTACACTCTGTCACTGCAGATGTAGGACTTTCAGGCTTTTCACAATTGCTGTTTTGGACATAGAGAAGTAAATGCTAAATTCAGTTTTAGGTATGTTTGCCCTTTACTAAATCTGGCCTCCAGTTATGAAATAAAGATCTATAAAAGGAGATATTAATACCTTGTATCTTCAAGTCCCATCTGCCTGTTAGAGCACAGTTTCAAAGACAAAGGTACAGAGGAAAAGAGAGTCTGCAGAGGTCAGCTATTTTGAGAACTCTAGCTTTAGTAAGTAACCTTGTTTTCTCCTCCATTATTTGCTTTCTGAATTTGCCTATTAGAACATGAGGTATTGACTTAAATGATTTCTTTTTCAACTTGCAACTTAAATTGAGTAAACAGATTTTATTCTCAACAACAGAACCTACCTTAATTCAGTTCCGCAGAAAATGGTCTTAGCTTTTCAATGTCCCCTTCCATCATTTTAGATGCACGCGGCTTGTATAATTAGAGAAATTTTTGCAAAGGAATCTAGTGAGAACAATGTATGTGCATCTTATCCTCTTGAGAAAGGAGTAAGCTATGGTATACTGACTGCACTATTGTGCGCTGGTTTGTCCATAAAGGATATGTTCACAAAATATCCATATCTGAGCTTACTTCCCAAAACATTCCCATGCAGACCAACTCCCATTAGTCAAAAATGGGATTTGAGTCACTGGAACAGGTATAGTCTGATACACAGTAGTAAGTCTGGAGTTACTTCATGACTGAGAAATCAGTGAAGGTATTCCAAACGAAGTGGAACAAACACAGTCAGAATTTGCCCCTAGAATTTGGTATGCTCAAAATCACAAGGAAATTGTAAGCATTTAAGAAAGTTACAGTAAATGCTTACAGAAGCTGAATGTAAAGGTTGAGGGAAAATGAGACCTTATGTCGTAAGAATGCTCAATAATGAACTTGCTCCAGATCCTGAAAGCTCTTCTTTGGAGGGAAACAAAGATCTCCCTGACTTTTCTCATTTTGGACAGTCCCAATTAAGTAATCAGGACAACTTGCTGAGTAAGGTACTATTTAATGATTGATTGTAAGAATTATGGGGTCTGGCCTGCCAGATTGGAACAACTTACTGAGACGGTTTTACTATATGCCTGTGAGTGCAAATGGGAAGTTTTATATTTCCAACAGTTTTCAGAAGCACAGAATCTCAACATTTTGTACTTACTTAATAGGATTTTTAAGGTCAGATTTTTAAGGTCTTACTGTTTAAAATATCTGCAATATTTTGGCAAAAAAACCCTGTATGAATTCAGGGGGCATTACGCTATTGGTATTATCATATATAACAGTATTGATTCCTGCAGTGAATACTAACTGCTTGCTTTGTTTTCTTACATGTCACCACATTATTTTTTAATATTTGATTATACTCTCATCAGGCCACATTCTGGCTATCATGGTGCAACCTCTGTGAAGCACTTACCTTATTCTTGACTTTCATGGGGCTGTTCAAACAATGCTAACTGTAACTGAGGTAGGATACAGAGGCAGTGCCTGTAATTCAGAACTTCAGGGATCAACATTAATACCACTCTCCCCCACCTCTGACACATACGCTTACAGGAGGACAATGGCAGTGATTGTAAAGACATCTAGGGAGCGCAGAGATCTCCATACATGCTGCTTGACTGGTACCTAGCTTGGGCAGAGCTCTGGTTTGTTGCTCTGTCTGCTGGCATTACCTTGTTTTTGATTCATGATTATAAAAATTCTTCCCTGTTGAGCTAAGCGTTGCTATGTTTTGTTTCTGCTCAGCTATACTGCCTGCCAACAGTGCTTTATTTAACATCTGAAGTTAAACAGTTAAAATGGTTTCTGTTATGTCTGTCTTAATGCAGCTTTCATTAAGTTATAAGCCTGAAGTCTCCTTCTCTATTAACTTGTAAAATATTCTGGAGCGGTCTTTTTTGTTTGCTTGTGTGCTTTAGAAAGCAGATAATAATTTTAAAGTGTCACAGTTTGGGGAAAATTCAGATAGTTTAATAAAAATTTGGCCGCAATTGGGAGTCAATAGAATGTTTTAACACAAGCTTAGGAACTGATCTAATGTTAATTAGGTCTGAGAAATTACCCTCTATTGCTTATTAAAAACATCAGAAATCTACTGTAGATTGCAAAGGAAAGCAAAAGTAGAAATTACCTAAAACTACATACTTAAAGCAATACTATGGTGACATTTTTGTGTGCTGCAATAAAGACGGGAATGCAATCAGGATGTGATTTTTAGGTCTACTTTCTTAACTTTTCCTGAACTTAGGGCAAGTTACATTAACAACTGTTTTATAGAAGTAACAGATGCACCTCAATGTCAAATAAGGAAAGTTTATCTTGGAATTTTCCCAATGAGAAGATTTACAGTGACTTTTGTCACAGGCTGGAAGGGGCATCTAAAACGAATCCAGTCCAACCCTGCTGCTCAAAGCAGTGTCAGCTAGAGCAGGTTACTAAGGACCATGTCCACCCAGTTGAGTTCTGAGTATCTCCAAGGATGGAGACTCCACAACCTCTCGCGGCACCTGTTCCAATATTCTACCAACCTAGCAGTAAAAAAGGGATTTTAAAAATGTTTAAATCGAATTTTCTGTATTTCAATTTGTGCCTGCTGTCCTATTACTGGATACCACTGAGAAGAATCTGTCTGTGTCTTCTTTACACTATCCCATCATGTATTTTTTATACACATTGATAAGATCCCCTTCCAAGCCTTCTCTTCTCCAAGCTAAACAATCCCAGGTCTGTCAGCCTCTCCTTGTATGTCAGATATTGCATGCTCTTAACCATCTTCATGGCTATTGACTAGACCCACTCTGGTACGTCCCTCTGTCTTTTCTACTAGGCAGCCCAGAACTGGACACAGTACTCCAGATATGGCCTCAACAGTGCTGAGTAGCAGGGAAGGATCAACTCCCTCAACCTGCTGGCAACACTTCCTAATGTAGCATAGGAGGCTATTGGCCTTCTTTGCCACAAGGGCACAGTGCTAGCTCATGTTCGACTTGGTGTTCACTAGAATCCCCCAGGTCCTTTTCTGCAAAGCTGCTTTGCAGGTGGCTGGCCCCGAGCCTGTACTGGTGTATGTGTTTATTCCTCCTTAGATTCAGGACTTTGCAACACCAGTCTGAACAACAGAGGACAACCACTTTCAAAGCTATGCTCACACAGATGTACATTGCCATGCACTCCATAGCTCCTCACGCAGTTTCATTTCATGCAAAAAAAAAAGCCACTGTCAACATATATATCAGACTGTCACAGAGAGCGTGCCAGTTCTGGTTTCAGTGTGCCAAGCGCACAAAGTACTTGCATTATGTAAGCATATCAAGTGCTTGAGAATGTGCAAGGGACGTTTACAAAAGTGTGTATACAGTTGTGCAGACGCGTATCTTAAAATACAGTTCTGAGTTATCTTTCCGCTTACGTCCCAGACTTAGTGTACTTCACCTATAAAGCTGGCTCTCTATTTGATGACTTCTGAAATATAACCAGTCTTTATCATCCCATAAAGCAGATGCCCTTCCAAAACAGCGATATGCATTTTTTTTTTTTCCCCGTCTTCCTATTGCTACAAGTATTTTGCCTTTCTTTTCTTTTGGAAAAAAATAATGCTGACTCATTTTCTTGCTGCTTTACTTTCTCCAGTTTTGACCATGACATATGATACTGGAAGGGTGCACAATGTAATTAATCTGAGATATTAATTATCTGTATTAATTTCTGATAAATTAATACAGCAGAAAATGTAATGAAAGGACCAAACCTTACTCACTTCCTTCAGAAGACAGTTCATTAAAAATCACTAAGAATTTTTAGTACTAGTATGGTGAGCAGGAATTGACCTGAAGTCCTCAGAAAACCAACACTGAAAGAGGAGTTTACTTTGACTTGCATTCCTAAAAGATCATCAACTAGAACTAGGATATTTCAATTTAAATTATTTCTAATCTTTATTCTCTGAAAGCTATGATAGTGTTGGTAAACTCAGACATGCCTCTACTCTTTGATAAAATTCCACCTATTTCTACAAGGAAAATACATAGGAGAGCAAGTTAAGAAGCGGATGTAATAGCTATGAGGCCCTATTAAGTTGGAGATAGAATTTGAAGTTTCCTTTCTCAATAATCTTTTTTTTTTTTAAAATTGATTTTTAAACACACCACAGTGTAAAGATGTCATTATGCATTCTCAAATCTTCTGTGAGAACTCGTATTAGTCAAATACAAATTGATCAGGTGCAGCCTTTGGCTCAGGAAACCCCTAAACTACTGATTGCTGGGTAGTGGCTAATATACGAGGGAAGGCATCATTTTACACCCAGCCTGTTTTTCTATGCTTTTTAACGAAACATCTCCTGCCAGCAGCCGTCAGATTTGAGCCAGATGAGGTGATCTGGTCTAATCCAGTGCAGACTTCACAAGGTTTTGTGTTTCCTTGCTACTGCCTTATCTTTGTCATCATCCCGTTTTTAATTTCTTTCAGTTTTTAAAACGTAGGCATGGCTTTCACTTCCTCCATTTCCCTAGCTGAATCTCCTTTTGATAGCACATCAGTGTATACTTTTTGTACAGCTACAACTGCAGTCTTCTCTTCTTGTTCATATTACACTGCTGTCCTACTCTGATGTCCATCTAATATTCCAGAACTGATACGCCCACGATCAAAGTTTTTTCCTCCTCATGACTTCTATCCAGTTTCAGTACGTAATGCATTTATCTCCACTTTAGCATTTCTTTCCCTTCCCACAATTCCAAAATTTTTCTTCCAGAGCTGCCTTTCTCAGCACTAGTGGATCTGTTCCTGTTTCTTTCCTTCCAAGTCTCTGCACCTCTCCTCTGTGTCACCTTTCCTGGTCTCGCAGAACACGTGAGTGAGGAAGGGAAATAGGTGTCTCTCCTAGCTGCCTGAATCAGGAGCATGTTTAAGAGTCTCAAATCCTGACATATTCAAACAGGAAGCATAAAATGAAGCTGCCTGCTCATTTTCCAAGGAAGACATCAGCACAAACAGGACTAATGAACTTAATGTTGTCCTAGACAGGGATGCCAACTTCTTGTAAGAAGTGCCCTGCAACAGCTCAGGTCACTTAGAGACTAACTGAACATTACTGATAACCTTAACTAACAGAATGCCGATAGGTGATGAAATTTTACAGTCTAGTAACATAATTAGCTAATTGCTTTTATACTCTATGGGTGGGAAAGCAATAGGCTTTCTTTAACAAGCTTTGGAAGATGGAATTGGTTGTGCTACCCAGAAGTTTGCACAGTGCGGTGCTGTGCATTTTGAACTAAACAAGCCTTTGTCCCACCTGCTGACTACCAGTGGCTTCTGAGCAATACACTACCCTCCTTACTATTTTATACTGAGGATAATTTAATACATTCATGTCCCTAAGTATTTTTTTCCTGATACTTTTTCTTCCTACCAAATTAGGTTCCTGGTCCAGATCCTATGCCATATGCACTACATCGCACTTCCTGCTGAATTAAAGACTGAACCTCTGAGATTATTTGTTACTCCTCTCCTTCTATTTCTTTTCTACACTGAATCCTTGCTGCACCTTCATCTCCCATCCTTCCTCAGAGATACACCAAACAAGTTAAGTTGGCTCATATGGCTTTCCTCAGCTGTAGGAGGGTGGGGATGTGAAGCACATCTTGTAAAATGTCTGTCAAACCAAACAAGTAATTTCCAGAGGGTTTCTAACACCTACCAGTTGTTATGGATATCACATTATTATCACAGTTATTTAAAACAGTTTTAGATTAGCTAAATGTCAATCGCACAGCAACTGCACAACCTTCAGGACATCTTTGTGTATATGACAGACTCCCAGCTGTGAAATGATTACTTAAAAAAACTCCATACTTATAAATGAGCACGTATCGATGCTTTTCTTCATCAGGGAGGAGTGGGAGGAAAGATAAAAAAAATCCAAGTTATGTTCTGCTATTCAGATGTATTATTTTGGTTCTGCTATTAGTCTCTCTTTTGAGTCTGAAAGTGCAGAAGATCAATTTCACTACTGTCTGCTTTCACATTTTCAGTCCTACCATGTTGAGGTAGCATACGCTGGTTAAAAAGAACTGTACCTTTTGGTTGGTTGGTTGTTTTTTTTTTAAATTCTCACAGACTTTAGTAAGTTAAAAGCACGTATTTTGTTTGAGGAACAAATTAGAGGTTGCAGTATCAACTTAAGAGTCTTTGCACAAAATCACATCTGAAAATGTTGACAGATCTACTAGAATGACCCACCAGTGTTTTCTTCTGTTTAGTTTGTTAGTGTGGTCTTCCCTTACATACTAAACCTATGACAGATTTCTCAAATACATTAAAGTGACGAAAGAACTTCAAGAGGGATTAGGCAGAGCTGCAAAACAAGGAAGTTTTTTTCCAGTGGTACACAATGGTTCATGGTGGATGAGGCAGGTGTGGAAAGTCCTGACAAAGCGTAGTCAGAGAGAGACATGACTTGGGAGGTACGTGTGTTAATACAAATGCCTCTGTCACCATACCGTGAAAAACCCACAAATAATTAGACTTTGTGCAAGCAGCATGAATTCTCATTTTGTAAGACACAGATACTTATCTTGCTTTGTCTTGTACTGAGGCATAGTCTCAAGTATGTGATGATACATTCTGTCACCATGGAAAGGAATGTACATAATGTAACAGCAAAGAATGAATGAACACATCATATGCTGGCAAAGCTTCAATCCTCATTTCAACAGAAATAAGGATTTAAAAACATGTAGAATGTAAACAGAAGTTTTCACAATAATATTTGTATTATTATTATACTCCCCTTAAATATACAATATTATTTGTATTTTCACAATAATATTTGTATTATTATTATACTCCCCTTAAATAATTTTCACCTAATTGTTTTTTCATCTTATTTTGTTAGCTCTCCAGTCGACTTGAGCTACTTGTCTCTTACTGTTCAATTAGGTATACCTAATGAAGGACTGGGCAGAAAGCTATTGCTATTTCACCCTTGAAAGGTAAGGCTACTCCCTTGATCTTTTTACGTTGTCTAGTGACACGGAGTAAAATCCTGTTCATCTTGTATAAAAGCATCCAGTGAAATCAGTAGGACACCATCTTGGTAAGGGGACCAGGATGTGACCCAAAATTGCACTATCACAAGGATATGAGCATTCTGTAGAATTTGCGGTCATACATCTCTATGACTAAAACAGGAACACGACTTAATACTTCTGCTGAAAGTTTCCATAATGTAGTATTTAGCAAAGATGTGCATATGAGTACAACTTTAATTAAACATACATAGACTCCTACCCAGAAATTGCTGCTAGTTTTTGATGAGCCTGATAGGCCATCTCACATCCTCGGGTTCGAGTTTTGTGCATTTCTGCATGCAGAGATGGACAGGTCACTGAGACATCCCCAATGGAAATCACCAGCTCCCGATACAGAGCCACCTGGGTGTTGAACTCCTGGACAAGCTGAAAAACAAAGAGGATTTATTTACATGAGACGTTTAACTACACTGATAAAAAAAAATCAAGTTTTTTAAAAATATGCCCAATCTAGGGCTTGTTCCTGCTGCTCCCAATTTCATGGCATACAGGATCAAGTGCCCAAGATTTAGTAAATGACTAGGGCCTCCATGACAGCTGCCTCTTCTGTGAGCTATAAATGTTCATTTGCGGGAAAGTAGTGTTTCTGCTTTTAATCTCTGAAAGTGTTTGAGTTATTAGTCTTAAATATTAAGCAGACAAAAACCCAGCTGTTTTACTAGTAGCATGAGGTTATTTTTTGCTATCATAAAAGACAAAAATATCTCCAGAAATTATTGCCTTTGCTCCTCCCGCTTCCTGATTAACAGCACATTTAGGGATTGGAATGTAGCAACTGGTTTTACACTGGCGATTTTGCTAATTTATTTTGTAATGATTTCTGTTCTGCCACTGTCATCTAACCCAGATTTCAGATTTAAAATTGATCTGAAGTTATTGGCTGACAATATGTACCAGATAGGCACTTTCCAGTTAGGATTCTAGAAAGCACTTTTTCCAATGTCTGTGTGGGGAAAACAGACAAAGAAGTAAATAAACACTTCAACCTTTACAGAAATCTAATATCCACCAGATACACGTGGATGCTATTGGATAAATGGGTAACTTTTACAGTGATGGAAAGATTGTTTGGTTCCACTGATCACGTACGTGGGATTATATTTTAAGGAAATGAAGCATTTGCTGTCTTCTGCAAGAAAGCACATCAGACCATTTGCTGCACATGGTGGAGGGGGTGGAAGGCAGGGAGTAAGAGAACAGAATATTTATTTATCCGTGTTTTGCTAATTTGACCTCAATTTCCAAACTACATCAAAACAGACAAGAGTAACTGCTTATAATTCTGCAGCCATCATTACCACCAGGAGTTCAACATATTCTAACATACAAGCATGCTAAAAACCTGGATTCTATCAGATCTACCAAATTTTGAAGTCAAGCCCTCAAATTCTCATACTTGTAAAATGAATGAGCCCCTTTTCCTGCAGTATTACATTCTGACTCTTCACGCATCCCACTGTAATTACTCTGTACAGCTGAGAACTAGTACTGGGACCTGTTTTTTGGCCATGCTTTCTCAAATGTCATTGTAAGAGTAGCAAATAGGCTTCTGGAGCAGCAAAACAACCCCAGTGCATTCCAGTACATCTGCACCCTCCCACCCCCAAACCCCAAACAAAACCAAAAGCACACACCAAACAAAGCCCCAGGCACAACATTTGCTAAACCTGGCTTCAGCTCTCTCATTCCATAGCTTAAGACAATGCACAAAAGCAATGGAGTGAAAAAAAATTGTCCAACTGTTGTGTCACAGTGTAATTACTCTGCATTACGAAAAAGACAAAAGCATCTCATCCTGCAACTGGTAACCGGTTGCGCCAGACACATTTTGCCAGTTCTCACCTGGCATCCCCTGTCTAAACAGAGGACACATTCAGCCACCTCAACATTGCCAAGGAAAACAAAACCACACTGATGCTGCAGCATCGAGACAGAGAACAAGAAAAAAACACATTGGTTTTAATTCCTGAATCTTACTGCATCTTGACAAACCATCTGTAAATCATATTTTCTTTCCAATCAATGAACTCTACAAAGCTAGCACTTCTGTTTAACTAACCACATTATGCTGTTGGGAATGAGAAAAAAGGCAGGATCCAGTAGGATCCACTTGTTGGGTATATTTATAGAGCTACTGTGGCAGCTTTTGTTCCTTGGTGCACTGGGACTTGCTCCCGATTTTGAAGTAGCAGAGTGGATACTAGCCAGCACAATTTGCAGTATTAGAGGGAAAAAACTGCCAGAATCCAGCAGAACAGAAGCAGCAGGTACATTTCCAATGCTACTGGACAGAGCTTTAGCAATATACAGATTTTTCAAGTAAAGTAGCAGCGACTTCATTTGTTTTCTAGTTCTGTCATTGGGTAGAGGAGCAATTTTGGGGCCCAGTATCCAGCTGACTGTAGCTCAAGGAGCTGGATATGGGGTATATGGCGCTAGTTTGGAGGAAAGGGTTAGGATCCAAACATTTTGAACATGAATGGAGAACAATGTCATACCATAATGTGCCAGTCCAAAAATAACAGGGCTGCAGGTACTTGATCTGAGGTTTTACATTGCAACCAGCTACTCTGGGGAGCCTGGAAACAGGTACCACGTATGTCAGAGACAGAATTTCAGGGCCTCAAATTCTGAGTCCTGTTTCAGAAGGATTTTAGGGCAGGCGTGTGCTTGCTGCACAAGACAGCAAGCAGAGAGTGCAGTGATGCAGTGGAGGCAACTATTTACCTATTCAGGCTACAGTGAGTGCAAATCTGGGGACAGATGTGGCCGGATCTAGCAAAAAAAGCCAACTCCAGCTGCTTGGCAGCGGCGCGAAGGCGGCGTGTATGGGGAGAGGGCTCCTGCAGGACCAGGCGCCCGGCTCCGGTCCCTGCCCTGACCGCCCGCAGTACCCAGCCGGCTCCCCCCGGGTCTCGGCTTCCCTCCCCTCTCCCGCCTTCGGAGCGGTAGGAGTTAGGCTACAGGGCAGCACCCCCGACGGGGACCGCAGTTTTAAAAATAGTGCAACTGCACGTGATGGGAATAGGCAAGCTGGCGGGAGGAGCGGCACCGCCGCCAGCGACGAGAACACTCGGAAAAGACAAAAACTAAGGCAAGCCCGTTTGCGCTACCCACCATCTTGCAGTCCTCCAGGGCTCTCTGGGTCTGGTAGGCGCTCTCGGAGCCGCTGCCCCGGCGTTCACTGTCGCGGCCGTGCGGCGAGGTCTTGCTGCCCTGGAAGATGGAGGCGGCGGAGCGGGGGCGCTTCCTGCGCCCGCTCGGTGCAGCGCTCATGCACACGCATCCGCCGCGCGGAGCCGCCCGCCGCGCGGGGCCCCGCGGGCGCGGGCAGCGCCTTCCACCCCCCCCCGCCGCCGCCGCCGCCCCGCGGAGGGGCGCGGGCCCGCGCCGCTGTCGCCTCGGCCCGGCCGGGACCGCGCCGCTCACGGCAGCGAGCGCGGCTGCTGTGGGGGATAGCCTGGCGCCTGCGGGAGAGCCCGGGGAGCGCCCTGCAGCATCGCCTCCGCTACCGCGGGGAGAGGCGGAGGGGCTGGCGCCTGCCCCCCTTCAGCAGCATGTCAGTCCCTGCGGAACCGCCCCGCCGGCGGCATGCTCTGCCGTCCTCCTTCCCGCAGCCGGCGGCGGGGGCGAGCGCGGCCGTGCCCGGCGGAGAGGGGCTCCCATCCAGCGGCCGCCCAAACGCGCCCGGCGCTCCCACCGGGGGAGCCCGCCCCGCCGCGCCGCTCCGCGCTCCGCCGCGGCGCGTCTCGCCGGAGCGGCCGCCGGGAGCCGCTCGGAGGGGCCGGTGGGGCGGCGGGGCCCGGCGGGCTGACGCCGTCAACAGCGCGCCGCCCCCACAGGGCGGGAGAGCCCGCGGCGGCCGCCCCCGCGCCCTGCCGCCCCCGCGCCCCGCCGCCCCGCCGCGGGAGGCGGGGGAGCGCCGGGGCGAAGCGCAGCGCCCTCCCGCTGCCTGCCCCGGGGAGGGGCCGGGCAGCGCCTCCCCTGCCGCCGGCCGCGGCCGGAGCCGGAGCCGGAGCGGGGCGGCGGGGAGGTTTCCCGGCCGGCGGCAGCGTGTCGGCCGGCCAGCTCTTGCCGAAGTCGGTGCTGATCTTCCAGAAGCTTACTTAGAAAATGCTTTTCGATTTAACGAAGGCTTGGCTCACCGCTCAAATTTGTTTTCTTTCACTAAAAAACATCTTATTTGGGGGCTCTAAGAAAAATGTTTGGCGGGTGTGGTGCAACTACACTGTAGATTGTCTTTGTTCGTTGTACATAATAATCATTGGAGAAATTGTTTGCTCCGTGCCTGAGCACGACAGGGCAGGTGCAGTTCGCCAGGCTGGCGCTCACGGTCCCCCCGGGGCAGGGCAGCAGCCCCGCGGGGCGGCGGGCCGTGGGGCTGTGCCGGCGCCGTGGCTGCCCCGCTTTCCCCGGGGCGACCGGGGCCGCGGCCAGCCGCCGCCCCAGGGCCGGTCCTGCTCCCTTCTGTAGCCAGGTAGCTAGCGCTGTTTAGCTCACTTCTGGCATAATTATGTTTCTTCAGGACATTAAATGAAAGTTTTTTAGGTTCTTGATACCAAGGGAACGCCAAACGCATTGTACACAGAAACCCAGTCTTGCCAAGGAGCTTGAATATGCCAGCGATGGCACTCTGGCAGGTTGAGGGCCTCTTTTCAGGCTGTGCTGAGCGTTACTGTAACACAGACATCCTGGTATCTGTCTGAGTCTGGACATTGCCTATTAGTCTACTTTGAAACTCTTTTCAGACATGTCCTGCTATTTTCCCAGAAATGAAAGCTACTGGATGTGTGTTACTGTTGATGGGTTTGCAGCGCTTGCAAGCACTGTCATCACTCTAGGTAAAACTAAAATGACCTTGTAATTATAATGTTACTGTTGTAAACATACTACTAGCTCTTCAGCATCCAGAGCAGCAAGAACTTGCAGTTTGCAAGTGCTATTTTAAGAACACCACCTTTTTTTTTTTTTTTTTTTTTTTTTTTTTTTTGTAGTAAACTTAATTCTATTGCTCATAGGAAATAAATGCTTGAATTTGGTGCTGCATGAACACAAGCCTTGAGCCAGGACACCATACTGCTTCCATGTACAGACAGACCATTACCTAATGACAAGGAAAATATTTTAATATTGGCAAAATGCAAAATGAACACATTTTCTCCTCACATCTATATAGAACAAAACATATATATTTGTAAAGGGAAATTAAAACATAGTACTAAGCCACATTAATGCTAGTGTTTTAATCGTTGCTCATGTATCGTTTAATCCTATGTTCTAGTCTTATTTCAGTCTATTTCTGGTCTTATTAGGAGCTACTGTAACAGCAATAATGAAATAATACTAAAATACTAATACTAATACTAAATACTAAAACCACTACCAACAACAATAGACCTATCAAAGAGTGCAGCATGTTTGCTTGTACATTATCTGTCTTGGCTGCAGTTCTGGTCCCTTGAAGTCAATGCCAAAAGTCCCTTTGGCTTTTAAAAACGGTTAGAATTTAGTTCCTGGTGATATATCTGCCCTGTATAAAGCTGAGTCACAGCTGAGTTTTGCCCTTCAGCTAACATCTGGAACAGTTTTGATGTCCTAGTAAGCTACAGTGTGTTTACTCCTGATTGATTGTATCTTCAGTATGTCCACATCTGGAAGTGGATTTGGTGATTCTTTCCATAATTTGTAAGACTGCATGTTTTCATAATTCTTCCAGCTGACCTCTGAAATCATCATGGAACATGATAAATTTGAAGGCACTGCAGGGTTAGGTTGGAGAAGCAGGAGTGACAGGGAACAAGTCAGTCTGGGATGCATAAGAAACAATGATTTTTGTAGGCATCCCAGTTCTCGGGCTGGGGGGAAGACCTTCAAGCTAAGCCACCAAATGCTGTCACAAGGCAGGCAGTGGGAGTAATAAGACTCAGTTTGAAAATATGGACCACCAGGAAACAAAACGCTCTCTTGAGAAAGCAGAGGTATATATGCTGCAACCCCTTCCTGAAAAGAGAGAGACATGATTCTTTCCTCCTGGCTGAACTAGAGTTCTTGTCACAAATGGTCTTATTCTAGCTCTGTCTCCTGATGTTTAATGGGTTGCAACAAGCAGGGGCTCATTGCTCCCTCCTGCAGCATCCTTTCAAGACCATGGGTAGGTGACCTTGAAATAAGTTTAAAGAGTACTTGGCCCATTACATAGTCAAATTCTTCAGCAACTCCACAGTTTATAATGAAATAAAAGTAAATATGTAGGCTTTGCTATACCTAGCCTATATTGTAATTCTAAAAAACAGAGATGAACTTTTTACTCAGGAGTCTCTCTTGTTCCATTTTGTTGTAATCTTTGTCTAATCTGTTTATTTCTCTGGTTGTTGGCTTCTGGTAATATTTTCCAAGGGTGAGTAGAATGTAATGGACTAGATAAGTTATGAAAGAGACACTGATTAGCTGAGAAATGTGAGGAGATGTCTTTGGAAAAAAAAAAAAAAAAGGCAAAAAGAGGCAAAGGAATACAGAGAGCAAAAAAGGCCATTTCTGTAGAAAGAGATACAGAGAGAGAAGAGGAAACCCAGAAACAGGTACTGAAGAAAATAAAGGAAAGTAATTCTGCATGATCTCCTTAGGACAGAAGAATAAAAGTTTTAAAGTTAGATTGAAAATGAGAACTTAAGAATAACAACAGAGATATTTTCATATTTCTTTAAAATATTTTTTTAAAGGAAGTGAACTGGCTGTCTTTCTAAGTAAATATGGTATATTTTAAACACAGCACAAATTTATTGCCTGGAAATGTAAGGTCAGATCAGTGTCTGGAGGTACAGTACTCAATTTTTGTACCAGGCTTCCTATGGAGTAAAACTGTTTAACCCTCAAAAATAATGATGTAATAATGCATTTGAGAATCACAGCTTCGGTGGCCATTTCTTCTTTATTAATCATTTCCTACAGGCTGGGAAGTTAGGGAAAGGAGTGCCACAGGAGGCACTATTCTGGCTTGATTCCAATAAATAAGTTGCTATGTATCCAAGGCGTTAGCCTTCCTGACTTCAGAGATCCTCCAGCGGTGTCAGCTCCCTGCACCCCTTCTCCTCCGTCTGTGCTCAGTGCAGGGCTTAGCAATTCAAATAATTTTGTAGCAAAGATTGCACACTAGTACATTTTTAGTGTCTGTTAGCCTAATATCAAGATATATAAAAAAAATAATAGTCACTTTAGAAGTCAATACAGCATTTTTGACTCTGAATACAGTAATTGAGTCTTTTTTTAAAATGTCTAAAAATAATTTATGTAGATACCCACAAAGCAAACAAAGACATCCCTGTCCTGTGAAATTTATAGCCACAGTTCAACAAAGACTAGTAATGTATTAGATGGGATTGTAAAGAAAACAGGAACATTTTTCTAAGTTCTGCTGTGTTGGTCTCAACAATTTCCAAGTTTACTTAGGAAACTAATGCCCACACAGTGTATTAGCAGTGGAGATGCTGAAGAAGAGGCTTATTCTGCTTGCAGACACTGGAAGTTTTAAAAAAATGCAGTCAATAGTGAGTCCGTCTGTAGCTATCAGCCCAGTATAGGCATATTGCTCCTGGTTATGAATGCATGAAACAACATGCTTGTGCTAGCAAAAATGTCAAAATGGGTTAGTCTGCTTTACTTGCTTTCACTCTAAGTGTTGCAAAAGACTGTTTGTGACACTTAAGTCATGCCCTGAGGATGCTAGAGGTTATTGCGGTGAGATTTTTGGCACTTAACCACTATTGTATTCCTTAAATCAGAGAATGAAAGACATTCTAAATCAGATAATCCAGGATATGTTCCCACCTTCTCTATTTCCTTTACAACATGTATTTACATATGTAATTCCAACATGAATTTATATAGAAATACCTGTGGGAGCACTCAGATGGCTAGACAACTAACTGTTTAAAATTTAGCCAGATTTTCCCAGCACAATATAGGATTTAATGACAAGGAAATCTAAGAAAACAGACCATACACCCAAATATTTTTTGCTTTCACCTCTATGAATGTATTTTTTTTAAACATAATGTCATTACTAAAATAATGCTAATGCCATCAGCACTTCTGTTACTATGAGAAAAAAACCAAATACCTACTTTGAAAAATAAACATAAGCATAACAAATCTTCAGACTGCAAGAAACTGAAAAGAACAAGGCTAACACCAGTTTCTCATTATGAAAGTATCAATGGAATAATTTACCTTTAGCTCTAGTGTAGTCAATAGAATACAGAATGATTGCAATAAATAAATACAAATTTGCCTTACCATTATCTTTTTGTGATAGAAAATCTGGCATAAAAACAAAGTCACACAATGAATGGAAGATGAAAAAGACCACTGATAAATCTTGCTGTAAATGTCTGCAAAAAAAAATATCTTTAAGGTCATAAAGCACATAAAACTAAATAACTTAAAAATACTTAGGAGAACTAACAATTAAAAGTTAAGTTTTATGATATTATTTAAATTTCTTATGAATAACAAGTCCCATGACCAATTTCATAAACGGCTGGGTGGTAAAATATTAGAAGAAAGTCTTACAGATAATAAATCTGTACATTATTTATGGAATGGTGAAGATTAAACTCTTAAAGTAAAATATTGCTATTATTAAAAGTAAAATAGGAACAGCTATGGAAACGAAAACACCATGGATTTGTGAGGAGCTGTGAGACAGAGGAGCGAGAGAATACAGCTCTAGCCAAATGGATGTTTAAGAAATTAATGTCTATCGATGTATCAGTGCTTTGCTACTTAGAAAATGCAATGTTTGGCATATAGTGGTTTGGAGACTGCTCGATGGATGCATAGGAGAAATATGTGGGGTTTGTGTTTTTATATTAAATGTATAAACTGCAGTCCTCTGTCTATTGAGGGAACATATACTTAATTCGAAAAAAGTACAGTCTTTTGAGAATCTGAGAATAATGCATAAATACCGAAACCAAATAACCTTCATCCCCCTTACTCCTATAGGAAAAATGCCTGGACCAATACAGAGGCCTTCCACTACATCTTCAGGAATGTTTTAAAAAGTCATATGCTTTATAGAAGTGGAATAGATGGCAAAATTCATAGTCATTATCATGTCCATGGTTGTTCTGTAGACCCATGTGGCTACTAGAAATAATAGTCCTATACAAAATTTCTGGTTTAGTCAGTAGGAGAAATGGTTTGCCACTGTGTCTATACTGTCTCCTAGTCACAGGGTTCAGGTGCTCAGAAATGGAATAGCAAGCAGCATAGACTATACCAATGAGAGGAATCTTGCTAGTAGGCTACATGTATACAATTTTAAAGAAAGATTATTTTTATAATATTTCAGATGTTCTCTTTAGAGATTTTATAAAGCAAAGGTCCAATAACATTTAAAGAAGGACAAATATTTTCAGATTTCAAAAGCAAGTTGAGGATAGTAAAACTTCGCTACTGTATCTAATGTAAATACAGCACTAGAATTATGCTGTTACAAGGAATAATCCAAATATAACTCTCAGAGTGAGTGACCTAATGAAAATCTGGAAACTATATCAGACTGGACATACAGGCTTAGTCAGTTTGACAAAATTCTGTTTAAGAAGATGAGAATACAAGTCAAAATTAGCAAACTCTTTGGAGGTGGCAGTACTCTGAAACCTCTTCTGTTTGCCATCTGAATTTAGCCTTTGTGAAAAAGCCTTTACTGGCTGCTTTATATCTCCACTCTTCTGCCTGTCCTGGTAACTACTCACTAGCTACATGATTGAAAGAGATATTGTAGCCCTACAATGCAAACTTTGACTTCAATTTCAGTTATTCTGTTGTTGCACACTTCTGTTAAATGGTCGGAAGAGATACAACATTGATTTTTTAAAATTATCATTACTTCACTTAGGAATTAATGTTTTATTGAAATGGACAGAAATAGATCACATCCTCTTAAGAGCCATCATCTGGACTGTTACTCTGCAGGTTCAATACATTTTCACATTTGAAAGATTATTTTAATAACCACATTTTCATATTTTCTTTAGATGAAAGCTTAAATCACACTGAAAATGATGTGGTTTCCGTATAAGTGTCGTTACAGCACACCACAAACAATGACCTAATCTACTTTTGGTACGTGGCAAGTGCAGCACAGTTCATTTTTACATGAAAATGCATTATGGGTTGAATCAAATGATCAGTGATTTCAGTGGGGAAACCTGAGCTCTCATTCTGCCTTACAAGCTTTTTAGCCTTTCTGCTTTGAGTAACTGCACTGATATCAAGTCATTCTTAATAGAAACATATACTGCCAAGTGCCTTTGTTGTACTTGTCCTTCATCAGTTATCAACCTGCTTTCACCAAGCTCCTCAACCTACTAAATTCACTTTTTTTTTTTTTTAATTTTGTGTGTATCATTTTCAACTCAAAACAAAGCAAACAAAAACTGTAATTGTTCTTGATGAATGCTGTGCACTTCTGAGAATCTGGCTGTGCATGTGTGACATACGAGGACAGTAATGAGGACCTTCCGTTTTGCTTTCCTGATCTTTAATTATTACATTATCTTTTTGAAAATCTAGAAAAGGATTAAGAATGATGGTGCTGCCTGATGTTATTCCAAGGACATTCACTGAAAGCAGGGAGAGTTTTAAGGAAAACTAGGACTGAATAAACTAGGGAATTTAAGAATATGAAAAATAGAATATGAAAATCAACCAAAAAAGAGCATACAATTATACATATGGAAGCAAATGAAAGATTTTTTTTTTTCCCTCTGGTATTTTAGAATGGTAGAATGGTGGCTTCTCAGAAGATACTGTCTGGGATTTCCACTTTTGTTTTTTTATTATATGCACATTTTGCAAACTGTAGTGAGCTGAAGATATTGCTTTAATTTTCCCTCTTTACCTGTGCAGGAGGTTTAGTAATCCTTATTGTGGTGTGGTTGTGCTGTTTTCCTGCTGTAGGCTTGCAGCGTTACCTTGTTGGTTGGTTATTGAGGCGATGGAGAGATTCATAAGATAAGTGGGCTTCTGCTTGTGGCGGCAGCTGCATTGCTTGGAACCTGAGAAACATCAGCATGAAGGCTCTGGCTGGCCATTTGCACCTCCTCTAATTCTTCCTCCATTCTGCTTTGCAGATGACAGTGTTGTAGAAGTCACTTTCTAGCTCAAATAAGAAGCCAGAGACCTGTTGAAGCCTTAGACTGCAAGCTGTGAACTTTCACCTGGATACGCTGGCTGTATGCTGAACTCTTGCGTAGCTACATGAAGGGAGGCCCTGAAGCCGGTGCAAACCAGGAAGATATGGTAGCTGAAACCATTGGCAGAAGCTGCAGCTATTCAAGATAAGAAAAGGAATGTCCTGCCTGGAGAGTGGGGAAGGATCCAATATGGAACAAGAAGACCCCAGACCCAAATATTACTATTGGACCTAACATGAGGGGAGTGGAACTTAGATTGTAAGGGTATAATTGCCCAGGGATTTCTTTGTTCGGCGTCCATCCCTGGACGCACCCAGCTCGAGCTGCTCTTCACCACTCTACCACTCAATAAATTCACCTGGCGCACGTGGTGTCAGAGACTCTGCTGTGGGGAAACCTAGGGGCAAGCCTGAGGGAGAGAAGGCACCCGAGGGTGAGTGTGTGTGAGGAAGCAGTTGAAAAGGGGCACCCGTCGGCTCAGTGGAGCTGCCCGCTGCGAAGGGGCTCCTGTCCTAGCAGTTAAAGTCTCGGGTGGTGTGTGTGCGACTCCCTGGATGGTGTGCGAATGCTCGGGCAGCTGCTGCTCCTTTAACAATGGAAAGAAGAAGAAGAAGAACCCGTTCTAATAATTCTTACTTGGGTTTTGCATGATAGTGAAATAAGTAGCTTTGTAAGTGTCAAACAATGATCAAACATGATCACAAATTCTGAAGAGGGAGGGCTTAGGGAGAAATAGTCACCAAGACCAATGTTTCTGACAATGTATTACAAAGGGAAAAAAGCAAAGCAGCTTAAGTTTTAATGAATCTCACTTAGCTTGAGAAAAGGACACAGCATGTGGGAGGACCTGCAGAGATTCAGAAAGATATAGCACATCCTTGTCTTGAAATATGTTTTTAAAATCCTGTATGAGGCTGTTGTGCTGCCAGTGAAGAGCTAAAGATTTGAGAATGTATGACTACTCTTCTAAAAAAATAGGACTGAATTATTGTATAGAGGCAAAGAAATAAGTGCTTGCTTTCAATGTTGTTTCATGGATTTGCATTTTTGTTCTTGCGTTTTCTTTTTTCCGTCCTTTTTAACTTTGTCCTATTGTTTCTTTGCTTTAATTTCTTCATGGTTTAGCTGTATGTTTTTTTTAATTGGCCTGTTTTCATCTTCTGTTTGTTCTTCTAGTCTCATATTATCCTTCTACTCTGTATTTTGGCCTTATTTTTCCCATTTCATTTCTCACTCATTTCTCTGTTGTCCACATTCCCATCTGTTTTTTCTGTGTGATCAAAGAACAGTTTTGTATTCTGTGCTTCTAAATGACAAGTGGAACTATAGTTTTGAAGTTAGCATGTCAGATCTTCCAATATGAGCAAAATGAAAAACTTACCCTGCATAGGCTAAAACTCATGATGAGAGGGTAAGATTTATTATACAAATGAGCTCTAAAAATTACATAAAATTTCATATGTAGATACAGACTACACTATATGGTAGACTTAGAGGGCCAGACCTCTAGTCCTGCCTTTGCTCACCACAAGTAACTGCAGGGGGTTGAAGAAATCCTATGGAATACATGCTACATATATATAGAATACATATACTATGGATTAATATCTGCTTATATAGTATTTCTTCCCCTTCTCCCTGGGGAATGCCAAAGCTAAAGGAGGACAAAATAGTTTGAACAACAGCTCAAGGTGTAATCAGTGGGTTACTCTTAACATGGGGTTAATATGCATGGGGTTCAGCAGATGCCTGCTGAGAGTCCAGCTCTGTTCAGTGTTTCCCACAGCCCCCAGATGACACTGTTGGGAATATGATTATTCAATTAGATGACATGAATATGAAAGGGATAGCAGCTGAAACTCAGACAGATGAGAATTCATTGTGATCCTGACAAATTGAAGATACTATCTTTAAAAGTGTTGTGAAATCAGGTAAGGCAATGTGTAAGATACTGCACTTAGGCAGAAACTGTCCACCATACAAATATAAGATTGGGGTAGGTAGAACCCTGCAGCACAGGATCTAGGCATTTTTGTTGTTGACGTGAAGATGAAGCTATTAGTAAGAAAACCCCGTATCATACCAGGAGGTAGAATTAGCATTGCAGCTAGCAAGATAGATGAAATAATAATTCCACTTAATATTTACTCAGTCTTCGCTTTACCAGTTGGTAAAGACCTATCCAGTCTGGTGCCTTGCACTTCAAGCAAGATTTGGGCCACTTGGAGAGAAGGGGGAGGGAGAAAAAAATTATAAGGTGGGCTAGAGAGCATGAACTCTGTGGAGTTTGAAAGTACTGGAAGTGGATGACTGAGGGAAAACAGCAGTTCTCATGTACACAAACTGCTATAGCATAAAGAAAGGAATAATCTTTTTTTCCGGCATCATAGAAATATGTAAATAATTTCAGCAAGACTATTCAGGTTAGATTGAAAATTCTTTCTAATGTTAATAATAGTGAAGGGATAGATTAGTTTTCCACAGGAGACTTTAATTGAGGGTTTTTAAGAAAAGTATAGGCAATCTTCTTCCAGAAATTACACGTGTTGTTAATCACCCGTTGGGAGGGAAATTGGATTACAGACTCCTCAAAGTCCTTTTCAACTCTATTCTTCTGTGACTTTTTGGAATTACAAAAATACCATGTCAGCTTCATAAGAAATACTAACTTACAAATATTCCTATAGGAGGTAAAAACTTCTGCTTTCACAACCTTCCCCAGTCTTACGAAAGTTTTTGTCATATCATGGAAGTTTGTCAGTTCATGAGACAGATACTTTCTTCCACTGTATTTGCCACTACTTCAGCATCTTTTCCACTTTTCAAATTCAGTACTGCTGGAAGCAACATTTCTTAACATTCCGTTACTGGAAATGCTCTTCCCAATAGAGCACTAGGGAAGTGATTTAATGACAGCAGTATCAGTGCTATAAAATATTTCAGAAATTTTTACAGCTTTTAAAGATAAGGGTAATGAAGAAGTGGGGAAAAACTGAAGGATGAGAAAAAGGGAAACATATATTATCATGAAGAAACAGGGTGGAAAAAGCTGAACAGCAAAAGAGAATGCTTATGGATGATGAAATAAAGTGAAGTGGAAAGCAGTAAGAGAGCAGTTATTTAGGATTGAAGGTCAGAATGAGAAAACACCAGTCAGTGGCACACAGAAAAAGAGCGAGTCCACATTTTGCCTGTAGCCTTTTTCTATTTTTCCATCCCTTTCTATTCAGAGAACACCTGCTTTTGACATTTGAAAAAGAATGGAGTGTTCTAAGCATTGTTCATCTGTTTTATTTGTAAATATTTTCAATTATTTTGAGGAAACGTCAAACAAAAAATTTACTAATTCAGTAATGAAAATGAAGCTACAAGTATGGATGAACAGCAACATGAGTGTGTCAAGTGGGCCTGGGTTTTGGTTTTTATTTCCTTGTGGACTTGCAACAGATATAAAAAGTTTGATTCCCTGAATCCGCTTGTTATTTTTAGTGGAGACTGCTTAAATCCATCAGCTGTATGTAGCAAAAAAAGGAAAACACATGATTCCTATTTTAAATGTGCTGCCCGTTTGCAGTCTTCGGTAAATAAATCTAAAGTAAGTTGAATTTCATAATACTGTGGTTTGTTGGTTTATTCCCAGTTGTGGGTGGTCATCTGCAGCCTTTTCATTATAAGTTTTCTCAGGCAGGACCTTGTGTTCTTACCTTTAATGCAACCTGTGGTCTTTGCATTGTCGACACAGCCTAAATTCTTGATGTGATGGGTAGAAAGACCTTGTTTTGATCCAGTGGCTTAAGTAGTGCTCTGCAAGCCTCAGCATAGCCCTTGTCACAGCAGGACAACCACACAATTTGTATAGTGGCAGCATCTTTGTGGCTCTTCCAGTCCCTGTTAGAGGTGTACCACAGTATGTCTGTGCTCTGCAGAGCCCAGCTTCATAGGATACAGAGGGTGTAGGGCATGCGTTTTTGCAGGCTCTTCCCCAAAACTCCTCTCTACAAGTGGAATATCCTCTTCAGGAATGAATGAAGAGTCAAAGTTTGCCTCTAAGATTGCAGAAATAAAAGGAAAATCTAAGCCCAGAAGTATGGGGCCATATATAAAATCACCAGTCAACAGTAACTTCTTCAAAAAAGAAAACAGTTCATCTCTAATCTAAGTGCTACTTGTAGCAACTATGGGACCATTACTTCAGGGGAGAAGTAAATCCAAGACCATTTAAGTCTATGTAAGATTTTTGGTTTGGCCTACAATCTACTTTGAAATTAACAGGCAAGCCATACAAAGAGTGGTTTTGTAAAGAAATACTGTTTAATAAACAGAGTAATTGACTCTTAGTTGAAACAGACTTTGCTTTTGGTATGGACAGCAAGTGTTCAGACTTCCAAACAAGATTGTGACAAATAGTTTTGGAACTAGTAGACAACAAAACTAGCTATTGAAAACAGCAGCACGGTAACCCAGGAAATTATGAAACACCAGCTAGTTTGTTTGGCAACTACCCATATAAGTAAGATAAAGCTCTGTTAGGGTTCCTAAGCCAGCACAAGGCTTCTTATGAGCCAAAAAGGGAAAGCAAAAATACATCAAGTAGATGATTCTTTCTCTTTATAGATTTGTTTGTTTGTTTGTTTTGCTTTGTGTTTCCAAACATGTCTGTCCTTTCAGCCATGGATTTAGTTGGGTGGAAGGATGAGGTCAGTCTTTTTTCAGTCCTTACTATTTTTGGTTACTCTTTTGCAAAGCTCAGAGGCTAGTTAACTTTTAAGAAGTAAATTTAATTCCTTATAATCAAATTTGGTTTTCTGCTTTCGTTTTACATATACTCCAAAACAAGAATGTATACAGCATGAAACATGAAAAGATCATATTTTTCAAAAAGAAGTACCATAAGTGGTTGTATCCATAAAAATCTTCCTGTGTACATACTAACAGCCTTCGGCTGGGGCTGCACGGCTAGAAGGCGCGTCCCCTGGGTGGTGGATAGGGGATCCCTCTCTGGAGGGTGCACCGGATAAAATTGAAGAAGGTGCCGCGAACCAACGCAGCCTAAGGGAAGGCCACCCTGACAGAAAAACCACTGGCCCTCCAAGGCATGGGGGTTGGGCAGGAGGCCAACTACCTCCTCCCGGAAAAAAAAAAAAAAAAAAAAAGTTGCAGAAACGACGAGCATCAACAAGCAGAGATGGAGAAAATCAGTAATGAAGTGAGGAGGAGGAGATGGAACTGGAAGTGGAAGAACGATGTTCGCGCCTCGTGTGCCTCCTGGCACTGAGAGAATTCAGATCAGATCAGACATACTAACAGTCACTTTCATATCCTTCTGCTCATGGTAGCTTTATTTCAAGTTTAATAAGTATGTGGGATTTTGCCCTTAGCAATTAAATCCTCTGCAGAAGCAGCTTAGCATCCAGAACCCTCTAGGATAATTCATTTAAGAGAGACCTTTTCAGGGACTGCACCCGTGGTAGGTCCAGGAATTGAACCGAAAGCCCACTTAGTGCTGCCTTTATGTAGGATTCTGTAACATACACAGATTTGAGAATGCTGTGGCCAGTACTTCTTATGCCTACTGTTGTACTGTTTAATGTTTTTTGTAGGCTATTGAGAATGATTTCTTTCTTTCCTCCATATTATTTCATGTTCAATACAGAAAATAATATCATACCAATCTGAGAAAGATTTTTTTTACCTCAGCTCTCTGGCTGGGCATTAAATGTAAAGTTTTTTTCTTGAGCCTTCATAAAAAATGCTCCCATATGGATGATTTATGGTTGTTTTAACTTAGATAACTTGTGAATTGAAAATAATAGATGCACAAAAGTGTCCTTTACAATTGCGTGTATCTAGAATAGCTGAAAAAATAAATGAAATTGATCCAGCTTTTTTTGAGATAAAGGATAGATGGACTATTGAGTTTATTTTAAGGACAAGGTGAAATATATGTTTCCTCAATCTCTAGCTCATGGTAAATGATACATAAAAGCGGCACTTGGCTAAAATTTACAGTTACTTTTATTAACTTTAAAAATTCCTTTTTGAACTTACATTTAGGAAACCATGAATTTTATTTTGGCATTGGGTATTCGGGAAGACTATGTACAACAAATGCGGTTTTCCAGGTTTTGTCTGCAATGTATATGACAGATTTACTTTGAAACCATTAGGTCACAGCACCGTCAAAAAAAAACTAGTTAAATGGAATAGTATAAAAATTGAGTTAACAGGCTAGATACCTTCGCTACTATAAACAAATTAACCTAAACTATACAGATTATATCAAAGCAGCTAATGAAATATCTGCAAAACTTAAAGCAGAAGGAGCAGAACTTATCAGAGTTTATGACACAAATGAAGTGTCAAACTTGCACAGAATATCCATGGAGTAGATCTGATACTAGTTGGCCATGAAAATGATTATGAAATAAAAAAGATTAATGAAACATGCATTAGAGAAAAAGTCTGATTTTAGAAATTTCTCAAAAAAAAAAAAAAAAGATACTTCGGTTTACCCTTTCAGTATAATTTTTAAAGAACTGACATTCTGGGAAAGCTAGAAAAAGATTTATGTATAAAATCAGTGATCAGTGAGTGTACTCAGAACCTTCAGGTGGGTGTGATTTACTTAATGATTTATTTAAAAAATAAGCAGCTAATTTAGGTTCGAATTTATTAAAAACCAATGTTTTTCAATGGCCGTATCAAAAATATTGGGCCAGGAAGCATCTCCATATTCCTGAATGTAGAGCTTTACCATGACTGCATCCTGACTCCATATCTGAGTGTGAACTTAGAGGGTGGGAAGCTGTAAGTGCTCTGTGTCCTATATTCTGTATTATTGTAGATGCAATTAATTATACTATGTTTACACTGTGGTCATAGGATTCTCCTGCTTTTATAAATACAGTTTAGATTTAATTTTAACAGGAATTTGTAAATTAGTTTGCTCTTTTATCTTGAAATGTGATCCATGTCCTTCCTGATACAACTTGACTGACTTCAGTAAACTTAGACCACAGAGGAATGTGGCCTATTTTTTTTTTAATTGTTTCAGTTTAAGTTTTAATGGAAGGTTACTCTAGTGCATCCATGAGTTGATTACTATTAAAAGACATCACTTTATAAAACTTAGTTTTAAGCTCACCTATGAAAATGGCATTTAGAAATCTTGTCATTTACCCAGTTCAATCCTAAAATATTACTGCATCTGCAGAATATAGGAAAGCTCATAGTGAAAAACAGTACCATTGACATCCCTCTGTGTGTTACTTCCTGAATTCTTGAGAATTAGTTGGTAATAGTATATGAATTATGTGGCATATGAATTATATGAATGGTATATGGATTAATAAGAATTTATCCTTGATACTCATTCAACAGTTAGAAACAATGGCAGAGTGAAAGAATGCAGCATTCAGTAATGGTCTGTTTTATGGCTGCTGGGACTTTCTAACTGAAAGATCACCATCCATAAGAATTTCCTTTTTTATAGATATTTATTAGTAATACTACTGTAACACTCCAACCCCTAGAGCTTTATACTTAAATCTCTTATGTGGTTATTGCTGTTGAGTTGCATAGTGCATTCCTACTGTTGATAAAATATTTCTGACAAAATATTAAATTTAAATAAGCTATTTTCTCTGATATGCAGCACTGATACCATTTACAATCAATCAGAGGTACATTCCTATAAAGCAGTCTTTGCTGTGCTGTAGTAGCATGGCATCTGCTGTATTCTCTGCTCCTGAGGGGACTCTGGAGATCACAAGACAATTTTAATTAGATCATTGGTATTCACAAGAGGTGCTAAAAACTAGCACATATTACAGTAAAACTTTGAGACTGTTAAATTTAGGTTGACTGTGAAGTTGATTGCAATCCCTGATCTTAACTGTCTTTAAACTGCAGAAATGTTTCTGTTGCTGACCACAGGCATATTTGTTTTGAACATTTAACTGGGAGAACAGTTAAAAAAATTATTCAGGAAATGCACATGGGTGATGATGGTTCCAAGACTGGCTTTAAGTACCAAACAACAACCTGTTAATTTGATGTACATGGTTATCAGCTGTTATCATGTACTCTCAAGTTCTGGCTAAATTCTTCTCAGTCTTCTTATAGGATTTAGTACAATCATTTGAATCCTTTTACTTTCCCCTGTGCAAAGGCAACATGCAACAAAAAATGGTAATTTTGTCTTTTCAAAACTCACAAGTAAAATCCCAGATATCCTTTGCATTTCAGAATTCATTCCCTGCATGAGAACAAATGCCCCTAATTCAGTCACCTGCAGAATCATCTCTTGCAGTCCAGTCAAGCTTTCTTCCTAAGGACAATGATGGGTAGAACTGTATTTATTAGTCTTGTGGGAATGTCTCGGATTTATCATCTTACAGCAGGTCTTGATCACTTCTGCTGTCCACTGTCATTATCTGGAAATAATTTATATCAGATATAGTAATAAGAAATGCTAGACTGGAATTCCCCCTGCTTACATACACTCCAGAGATGTATTTTGTAGCTTTGTTGATATTGTTAAACTTCTCGTAAGCGTGGATGTAGAGTGGAAGGTAGGTGGCTTTAGAAGTGTTGGTATTAATTAAGGCCAGAACAAATGATATTTTATACATCTGTTCAGATTTATGGGACTGAAGGGATAATACACATTTTTCATGTTTTTCTTTTTCTACTGAAAATTATAAAACAAATCTGGTTTTTGAAACAGATTTCTAGAATTAAGGAATGTTTGTTGTAAATAAGTACACTGGGGATCTTATTATTCAGCATCTTTTAGAAGTAAAATATTTTAGATTTTTAGACATCTTTTAGACATATTTGTCCAGCTGATAGAGAACTAGATGGTTTTATAAATACAGTGGGAGGAGCAGAAAGCAGTCTACGAAATCCTATAGCTAATGCAATACTAGAAGGTGCTTATGCTGATGTAGCGCAAGCTACTTCAAGTCATCATTTAAAACGTTTTTGTTAACCCAAAATGTTTTGAATATGTTAATATTTAACCTTAGAAATTTGTCTTAATTATTTGATTTGGAGCAGCCCTTCCAAAATATCTGAATAAGAACAAACCCAGAAGTCAAGTATTTGTAACACAAAAGAAAGCATTCAAAGATAGTTGTATTAGAGGAATAGAAACCTCTGAAGAAATTAGGAACATAAAATTAGCAAAAAAATTGTAAAAGTAAATCTTAATGCTCCATATATCAATATATCCATATATCAATACATGTACTGAAAATATCAGCATGTTAACGTGAACTAATCACATAAGCTAACTGCTTCAGGTTATGATTGAAGTACAATAACATACATAATGGTTGCATATATGAACACATGGTCTTATGAGAAATAATTTTAAAATTGGTATATATAGGTTAGAATGTATTGGTGATTCCCATTACTTAAAAGATCTACTTTTCTGTATGTTCTCTGTCTCTGTGGGGTGTTTTTTTGTCTTTTAAAGTATATGGTATCCAAGGCAGGAATCAACCATATTGTGTTTGTAGAGCAAATATGGTAAGAGTGAAGAATAATGCTTAGTTAAAGTACAGCAGTACTGTAATGAGACAAAGTAACTTGGGTGAAATCCTGGTTGTAGTCTTGAAAGCAACATATCTTTGCAATTATTTCCACTCCTCAATCAAATAAGAAGCAATCTGGGAACACATTTCCCACATATAAAACCTTGATCTTACTAAATCTGCAGAGCAATTGGTTTTGCCAAATATGCTTTAAATCAAAATGCTACCAAACTATTTAAAAAATGAAAGCTTCTACAAATCTTCATACACAACCAATTTTGGTGGTGTGCTATCTCCATTTTCCTGTTCTTCCTAGCTAATAATTACTCTTTTTATACTGTTTTTTTGTTTGGTTTTTTGTTTGTTTGTTTTTTTTAATCACTATTTTACCTCGTGCACAGATGGCTTTGGTTTTAAGTTGGCTTTATCATTATTTTATGATGGAAGGGATTATGATTGATACTTGGCTTCTCCATCTACCCATATATGCAATATTTAAAAAAAACAAACAACACACCTCTAGCTATAGAAGTCATTAAATCAAAATGTTTGTTTAATTTTCTGTTTATTGTACATAACATTCAGTATGCGCATACATCTTTGCCATATTGACTCCTACCTCACTGTTATTTGAACAACTTTTTAACACACATTCCTTCTTATTTAGCATAACCTAAAACCACAGTTAACCTCAGATCTTTCAACAAGAAAATGTATTATTTAGCCAAATGTTTGCAGCAGAAAAATCCTACTAAAATGTCATTATTTTCTGTTATGATTTTGTATATACCCTTTGTTTAAACTGAGTATACCCAGCAGAGGATTTTACTATGGATAATCTTTTTGCAATCCTCCCTGTTGCTAGTAGTCAGAATTCCAGGGAGACAACTATTGGAAGCTTTTTGAAAGGCATTTTACGTATACCCAGCACTTGATGGAAAGTCTGTAGAGTGATCATCCAGTCTGTTCTAGCTGTGTGTGAAAATATTAGTTGTATTAGACACTCAAAATGTTTCCCACAGTTTCACTTAATCCTGATAATGGTATCACAAACCTTGTGTCATACTTGTACAAAGTATGATGATTACTTCTCTACAAGAAACATTTCTAATATTACTACTGTATTATACAAGTATAAAAACTGGGATAAAAACTTAGATACCTTTCATTTGGTAGTGTCTGAATATAAATGATCAGTTCTGGACTGTTGGCAAGAAAAGTAACAGCTGCTGCCTCAAATACCCTTATAATTGTAGGATATTTGGTGCAAGTATGATCTTATTAATCTTGTTATTTTAAGAGCAATGTCTTTTTTGCTCTGAGTCTGGCTCTTACTGCATTGTTCTGAATGGTTCATTAATTTGATTTATTCCTTTTTCCTATCTAGTATGTGTCTTCTTAACTTCCAGATTTCCTCAGGTAGCAGGAATAGAATTTGGACTTCATCCAGATGCAGAACCAGGGCACAGAACTGTAGGAGACTCAGTAAAAAATCAAGCACTGTATCTGAAGGAAAGCAAGGTCTACCAACTTGCCATTAAGAAATACTTGGCTAATGTAAGTTGTGATATGTTTGTTATTATTCACGCTTGTGAAGCTTTCCTTCCATAAAGTCTGATCTGATTGATTGCTGAATTATGAGCATATACTGGATTATAATTTGATTCTTTTCCCTTTTTTCCTCCATCAGTTTTCAAATTTGTTCATTTCCTGATATTCCTATGTGTCTTTAGTTTGATAAATATTCCTGCCATCCTGCAGAAGATTAGAAAACACAGATATCAAGCCTGTTTTTTAAACTCTCTTACTTGTCTTCTAGTAAAGTTCACACATGCAAATACTATTTTTGCATATTCAAATTAAGTATAGCTATTTGTAGCCACAATCTCTCAAGTCTTATTTGCATGCAAAATGTACATGTTCAATCTGGAAGTTATTTAAGAAGGTAGCTCCAAGCAATTTCAACTCACTTTTCCAATGAATAAAAATTCATACTAAACCAAAAATTGAATAGTTTTATTACTAATGCTTTTGCAACCTTAGAATTCAAAGTAATTTTGAAATAGACATTTAAATGTGTACATTTATAGAACTGTCATATATGAGAATGGGACTATTTATTTCTCTCAGAGACTTGTTTTTTATGGTCATCTTTTAACCATCCAGTTTACTGGGAGTTTGAATAATGCAAATAAAGCTATATAATACACAAAATACAAAATATTAGGACATTAATTTATGGGAACTTTACCAGAGTGCAGCTGAGAAAAGGCAGGAAAGATCTGTGACAGCTTCCAAGTACCCAACACTGTAAGTCCATAGAAATACTACTTTATGAATATGGTGATGCTTCCTCAGATACAAACTGCTTCACAGATTATTCACAGCTGATCATTTTGGGGCGATCACTCCTTCAGGCATGTAGAGATGGGTTTCTGAAGGGACATGAAAATGGAGGAGGTAGAAAAGACTCTTAAGGAGGTGAAACCCTGTTTTGAAATTCCAGTCCCTTTGTAGGGAAGTTGATTTAACATACAGAGGCTTTGGATATAGCATACAAGGCTTTCAAGGGACCAAAGCCTTTCTGATAAAGTCCTCTCTTTACCCTCACAAAGAGTCTGTGACAAAATTATTTTTGCAGGGTGTAGGTCTACTGATACATCCTGGCACTGTCACCATCATCTGCCTCCTTTTCTTTCTTAGCCTTTCAGGGCGCCCGTCAGCTTGGTGGAGCTGCCCGCTATGAAGGGACTCCGGTCCTAGCAGTTAAAGTCTTGGGTGGTGTGTGTGCGACTCCCCGAATGGTGTGCAAATGCTCGGGCAGCTGCTGCTCCCTTAACAATAAACATCTCATAAACATCCATAAACATCTGGAGAGAGCAAAGATTGTATCACTCTATCTCCTCCAGGCACCAGTGGCAGAACTTTTGTTGTACTGGGTTTTCCATGGTTACAAAAGTTGGAATTAATTTAAAATAACTTCAATACCAAAAAGAAGGCTTTAAAGACAGCTAAGATCATATTGTTATCAGAAGACCCTCCTCAGCTTTGATATACCTGCGATTAAAGTGGGATATGTGGATTTTAAGTCCTGATTTACTTGGGCAGATCTGAAAAATCCCACATCAGATTTTATTCTTTACAGCCATGAATACAGCCCCTCAGGGTTTTTTTCTGTTGTTCTCAGTGATGCTTGAATAAAGCTGTTTCTTTCAGAACACTATTTACTTACGAGAAGGGACGGATGCTGACCCAAGGAATTCTTTCAATAACTGCAATACTAACTTAAAGATCTTCTCTGTAAGATACTTATGCCATCTATTCATAAACCTTACAGGCTGAAATATATTCTTCTTATTTTCATACCAATAAACTATGCCCCTGTTCCAAGTTTGAAATGCCGAAGAAAAAGCTAAAAGAATGGAATTTACTAACAGGCAGTTGAAGAGAGTGAGTAAAATCCTTTTAACAGTCCAGAAAGCAGTCCTCCTCTAGTCAAAGACATAAAAAACACTCAAGAAGTGAGGCATTATTCGTCATCCACATTTTTGCACTTAAATGAACAGTTTATGGCATGTTCTAATACTGACTGTCTTGCATTTTGTTCAATTTTTCCTACACCCAAAAGATTGTGAATAAAATGCTGTATTTTATTTCTATCATATGTCTCACCTTGCAAACTTGCAATGATGTCTTTTAATTAGAATATTTTTTGCTTCATGACAGGAAATGTAGAATATGGTGTATGGTTTTTAAACTGACTGTACAGGGGGATGGAGAAGTCACTTAGTCATAAATACAATACCAAATATGTTTTAGTCTCTTCCAGAATAGGACAGAGAAGTCTACTTGACATTCTGCGATAAGCACCTGTCACATACATACTTTTGATCCTAAGAATGATGTCAAAAGCGAAGGTGGTTGAAAACTTTTTCACAGATCTAAATTACATAAGCCAGACAAAGGGTCACATGCTCCTATGAATGGTGCTGAAAAGCATGAAAAAGTCTGTCTCAAAGCATTCACATTAGCTAAAACCTTTTATTTGTAATTTTGCCAAAGTAATTTATAACGCCATGTCTATAAAGGTTTCAAAAATTCTCTTGGGAGTAGATGGCTTTGTTTTGAGAAAGTATGAAGGAAATCAGGTCAAAGCCACAGAACAAAACCTAGAAACACTATTAGCATTTCACAATGGTGAGCTCAAGATAATGCAATGATGATCTAATTTCTGATGAAAGTAGATGCCTCAAAGTTCAGTGAGAAAAGTTCCTCATTTTCCTTCTAAATCTTTTCTTTCACTGTCCTCCCGCAGGTTCACTGGCTATGCCTCTTTATCTCCAAACAGCTGTGTGAATTGCTTTATTCTCATTTTTTCTCTCTTTGAAAAGCCAATGAAAAAAATGTAACCTTTTTTCTGTTGGACCTACTTCTAGCACAAGCATCTTTTGATGGATAATAAAAGTGGACTAATTAATGTCTTACCTTTGCTTATTGATCCTGCTGCAGCAGGCATGTTGGTGCAGGAAAGAGTCATCTTATTCACAGCCTGTCCAAAGCTAATACAGCCCCCACATTACTTTAAATGACTCATGAGAACAGTGGGCTGGGGCTCTTTGATGGGCTCCCTGATACATGCATATAGGTCAAGCCAGGCTATTCTCCCTCTTTGAATCCCATATTGACTCTCTTCTTATCACCACATCATATTTAAACTCCTTCTCCTCACACAGAAAATAAAAATTACTCTTTTTCACAATTCTCCCTCTCTCCTCTCGTTGTCATACTATTCAAACTCACTGATTACTTTCTTCTGTTAGAATCATCAGTCATCATATTCACTTTGCACAATATGTGTACTGTTCTCAGTCTGTGGATCAGCAGCAGTTTTTAATCTTTGAAAAGCTCCTGGGCATTACATGCTTGCATGCACCCTATGCACTTGACTTGGCACTCACTGCAGAGACTGTTAATGGTATTTCTGAAGGAACAGATAGGAGACGTAGGACTACTGTTAAGATCTTCTTTTAAGCTGTGGATTTGAGGGCCACAGTCTTAAAACAGCACTGTGTGTAACTGGCATGTAAGAAATCTCTAGCAAAAAGCAGTAGTCGTTAAGTTGAAGCTTAACTTTTAGCTTCAACTCATCTGCATGAGATTGAAAGTAGAGATCTGGTAATCAATAGTTCATCCTACAAAAACTTGAACAAACAGGAATTCCACAATCATGGTCTTTGTCATCCATGAAGTTTGGATTATTTATCAAAATTATAGGTTATAATAAAAAACTGGGGTTTAAAGTGTTTATTAAATATACCAGAGTTACCATACAATCAGATTAACATTTAAGTTGTTTAAATGATCAGTAGTTAATATAATTATTTTTATTCTATTTTTTGTAATACATAATATTACTTTATTATAACACTTTTTGAATTTGCCACAAGCCATTGAAGAAAGCACAGTTAAAAAAACATCAGTAAATGCTGTGCCTGGTATAGAAGGAAAGATTTGTCACATTTCCCAGAAAACGAACACTCATGAAAACTCGGAATGTTGAGAGAGTAGGTTTTGCACATTCCCCATAGCTCTCAGCAAGGACTGCAAAACTCTGACTCTGACTGAATGTGGTAAACAGCATCGAGGCTAATACAGTACCTAAAAACTGCATCTCCTATATACTGGTAATATCAAACACCAATTTCTTAATGAACGCTCAGCACAGTTATGTTAAGTGTTATTCTGCTTTTTCTTTCCATTAAAGTTGAAAAGTTTCATCGTTATAAACATTCCTTTGAAATAAATACTGAACATTTTTTGCATTCATCCATTATCTGACAAAAGAAATGTATTGTCTTATTTTTTAAAAAGGTTTTTAAAAACTTGAGAAACAAATGTTCAGATATTTAGTAACTGACTTCTGCTGGTGGCTTTATTAAACCATTTTTTCCTATTTTTGCTTAAATATTGAAGAAAATTTCACTCAATTTTGAAGTCCACTACTTGAAATTGGTAGCATGTATGAATTTCTTTATAATATTAAATTAGAAATATATTTACCTATAAAATTAAATGAGAAATCTGGTGGTTTCCAGTATAAAAATAACTAATACAATCATAACAATGCTTATATAGGTTACAGTAATGGTTGTGGGAGGATGCTTAGACAACTGGTATAAATTGACATAGAAAGGGAAAACATTTATTCCAATAGATCATAGATCATAGATCATAGAATGGTTTGGGTTTGGGTTGGAAGGGACCTTAAAGATCAGGCCCCATCCAACCTGGCCTTGAACACTTCCAGGAATGGGGCATCCACAACTTCTCTGGGCAGCCTGTTCCAGTGTCTCACCACCCTCACAGTAAAGAATTTCTTCCTTATATCTAACCTAAAATTACCCTTGTATCTAACCTAAAATTATGCTCTTATATCTAACCTAAAATTACCCTCTTTCTGTTTAAAACCATTACCCCTTGTCCTATCGCAACAGGCCCTGCTAAAAAGTCTGTCCCCATCTTTCTTAGAAGCCCCCTTTAAGTATTGAAAGGCCGCAATAAGGTCATCCCAGAGCCGCCTTTTCTCCAGGCTGAACAACCCCAACTCCCTCAGCCTTTCCTCATAGCAGAGGTGCTCCATCCCTCTGATCATTTTTGTGGCCCTCCTCTGGACCCGCTCCAATGGGTCCGTGTCCTTCCTGTGCAGAGGACCCCAGAGCTGGACACAGCACTCCAGGTGGGGCCTCACCAGAGCAGAGTGGAGGGGCAGAATCCCCTCCCTTGACCTGCTGGCCACGCTGCTTTTGATGCAGCCCAGGAGATGGTTGGCTTTCTGGGCTGTGAGTGCACGTTGCCGGCTCATGTCCAGCTTTTCATCCACCAGCATCCCAAAGTCCTTCTCCGCAGGGCTGCTCTCAATCCACTCATCACCCCAATCTTTTTCCTTATGACTATTTAAAAGAGAAGTATCTCCAGAGTTTTAATGAGGTATTCTATAAGTATTCTATAAGCAGCTGGGAGAAGTCTCACAATCGCTAGCCCTTGTTCTTGTGGCGCACTTCAACTTAGCAGATGCCTGCTGGACATCATACAATACAGTGGAGAGGAAACGGTCTAGGAGGTTCCTGGAGGGTGTGGAAGAGAACTTCCTGACACAGCTGGGGAGGGAGCCCACTAGGGAGGGCGCCCCGCTGGACCTCTCATTTGTGAACAGAGAAGGACTGGTGGGCGACGTGACAGTTGGAGGCCGTCTTGGGCGTAGCGATCATAAAATGGCAGTTTTCGATTCTTGGAGAAGTAAGGAGGGGGGTCAGCAGAATGGCTACCTTGGACTTCTGGAGGGCAGAGTTTGGCCTGTTCAGGAGCCTGGTTGAGAGAGTCCCTCGGAAGGCAGTCCTGAAGGGCAAAGGAGTCTGGGAAGGCTGGACATTCTTCAAGCAGGAAATTCTGAAGGCGCAGGAGCAGGCCGTCCCCATGTGCCGAAAGATGAGCAGGTGGGGAAGAAGACCGGCCTGGCTGAACAGAGAGCTCCGGCTGGAACCCTGGAATAAAAGGAGAGTTTACGACCTTTGGGAGAAGGGGCAGGCAACTCAGGAGGACTACAAGGATGTCATGAGGTTATGCAGGGAGAGGATTAGAAGGGCCAAAGCCCAGATGGAACTTAAACTGGCTACTGCTGTGAAAGACAACAAAAAATGTTTCTATAAATGCATTAGCAGCAAAAGGAGAGCTAAGGAGAATCTCCATCCTTTACTGGATGCAGGGGGAAACATAGTGACAGAGGACAAGGAAGAGGCTGAGGAACTTAATGCCTTCTTTGCCTCAGTCTTTTATAGTCAGACCAGTTGTTCTTGGGGTACCCAGCCCCCTGAGCTGGAAGACAGGGACGGGGAGCAGAACGAAGCCCCCATAATCCAAGGGGAAATGGTTAGTGACCTGCTACAGCACGTAGAAACACACAAGTCTATGGGGCCAGATGGCATCCACCCAGGGGTACTGAGGGAGCTGGTGGAAGTGCTCACCGAGCCACTCTCCATCATCTGTCAGCAGTCCTGGTCAACCGGGGAGGTTGGGCTGGAAGGGCTGGAAGGAGGATGCGGGGAACTACAGGCCTGTCAGCCTGACCTCGGTGCCGGGGAAGGTTATGGAGCAGATCATCCTGAGTGCCATCATGCGGCATATATGGAACGACTAGGGGATCAGGCTCAGGGAGCATGGGTTTATGAAAGGCAGGTCCTGCTTCACTAACCTGATCTCCTTCTGTGACCAGGTGACCTACTCAGTGGATGAGGGAAAGGCTGTGGGTGTTGTCTAGCTGGACTTCAGTAAAGCTTTTGACACCATTTCCCACAGCATTCTCCTGGAGAAGCTGGCTGCTCATGGCTTGGATGGGTGTACTCTTCGCTGGGTAACAAACTGGCTGGATGGCCAGGCCCAGAGAGTTCTGGTGAACGGAGTTAAATCCAGTTGGCAGCTGGTCACAAGTGGTGTTCCCCAGGGCTCGGTACTGGGGCCAGTTCTGTTTATTGTCTTTATCAATGGTCTGGATGAGGGGGTGGAGTTCACCCTCAGTAAGTTTGCAGATGACACCAAGCTGGGTGGGAGTGTTGATCTGCTGGAGGGTAGGAAGGCCCTACAGAGGGACCTGGACAGGCTGGAGCGATGGGCTGAGGCCAACTGCATGAGGTTCAACAAGGCCAAGTGCTGGGTCCTGCACCTGGATCACACCAACCCCATGCAACGCTACAGGCTTGGGGTGGAGTGGCTGGAGAGCTGCCCGGTGGAAAAGGACCTGGGGGTGCTGGTCAACAGCCACCTGAACATGAGCCAGCAGTGTGCTCAGGTGGCCAAGAGGGCCAATGGCATCCTGGCTTGTATCAAGAATAGTGTGGCCAGCAGGACTAGGGAAGTGATCGTCCCCCTGTACGTGCCACTGGTGAGTCCGCACCTCGAGTACTGTGTTCAGTTTTGGGCCCCTCACTACAAGAAGGACATTGAGGTGCTGGAGCGTGTCCAGAGAAGGGCAACAAAGCTGGTGAAGGGTCTGGAGCACAAGTCTTATGAGGAGCAGCTGAGGGACCTGGGGTTGTTTAGCCTGGAGAAGAGGAGGCTGAGGGGTGACCTTATTGCTCTCTACAGCTACGTGAAAGGAGGTTGTAGTGAGGTGGGGGTTGGTGTCTTCTCCCAAGTAACAAGCAATAGGACAAGAGGAAACGTCCTCACATTGGGCCAAGGGAAGTTTAGGTTGGATATTAGGAAAAACTTCTTCACTGAAAGGGTAGTCAGGCACTGGAACAGGCTGCCCAGGGAAGTGGTTGAGTCTCCATCCCTGGAGGTATTTAAAAGATGGGTAGATGTGGTGCTTAGGGACATGGTTTAGTGGTGGAATTGGCAGTGCTAGGTTAATGGCTGGACCTGATGATCTTAAGGGTCTTTTCCAACCTAAATGATTCTATGATTCTGTGATTATTTTGTATCAGCTGTATTTTCTTGGAGTGCTAAAATTATGTTTGAACATTTCCTTCTTATTAATTTTTTAGCAGTTTCAGATATCCAGACACTACAGCTGTGCTTGACAATTTGTTGCTTTCTTTATTCTTAATTAGAAAATTGTGTTCCCTGTATGTTCTAGTTGACCATAATTTTCTGTAACTCTTAGGGAGGTCAGTAAGTGAAATGGGATCTCGTGAATACCCTTGTAAAGGACCTTCGAGAAGACTGACCTAACCAATCTGAATGATAGCTTCAGCAAAAGCTGATGAAGATTTCTATGGCAATTTAATTAGCTATAGAGATTGTCACTATTTTAGGACTGAATTTGTTATTTAAAAGATGTGTAGATGTGGTGCTTAGGGACATGCTTTCGTGGTGGACTTGGCAGCGCTGGGTTAACAGTTGGACTTGATCTTAAAGGTCTTTTCCAGCTTAAATGATTCTATGATTCTATGATTTACTTTGATATACTGTGGTTTTAATATGCTTAGTACTATAATCATACCTTTTCCCTATATGTACCAACATATAAAAAACCCCTAGTAAACATATTCATATATACTATTCCGTGAATTAAATATTAAGAGGTTTTAAAGAGATGGTAGTTATAGCTGCATTTAACTCTTTCATTTTTACAGGACCCCACAGAATGTAGTGAAAGTAGCCTCATCAAGCTGTTGCTGCTTTTAGAACACTGATTTTTTTTTTTTTTTTGGAAGTACAAACAACAGTTGTTTTCTAGGACCTGGATTCATGAAGGATCATGATTAAAAAGTGCTCAAGATATCAACCTACTCAGGTTTTCAAGTTAAGCATTTACCAAGGGAACTGAAATTCAAAATAGGACTTAGATAGAATTCCTTCTATTTAGAAAAGAGAAGATTAGATGCAGGAGAACGGGATTCACAGCAGTCATATGGTGACTGGGAGAAACAGCCCCTAAAACATGAAAGGTGTATCCAAGACTAGCATTTGCCTCTTTTGCCCTTCTCCCATATACCCCTGACTAAAGGATGTAACTTAAAGATTAAATTTCTGTGAAATAGGAACTTAGAAAATCCATCTTGTGCTCTTAATAATGTATTTAAATTCAGATAAAATCACAGAACCATTTAGGTTGGAAGAGACCTTTAAGATCATTGAGTCCAACAGTAATACAGTATCTTTCTTTCACTTGACAGTAAAGTGTTGCTGCCCCCTCACATGCCTACATAATCACTGAGTGCTTAAGGCATTTGCTGTGCACAAGGGAAGTTTTGGTTCTAAGAGGATATGTTGAAACCCTTTTCCTGGATGTGCTCTGGCCACTAAACTGTAGGAAAAGATTACTGTGATCAGTGATAAGCACATGTACCATTATACATAACAGATAACTGCTATTCTAAGGGGAGTTAGGTGTCCAGGACCTTTGGAGAGTATAGGCCCAATGCATTCTACGTTATAGTTCACTCCTGGGAATAAAGGATAAGTATTTGGAGAGATGCAGCCACTCAATTTCTGCTTTTGTAACAGTCACCTAGAGGCTGTTCTGGCAGTGCGCGGGCAGTTTGCAGTGTCATCTGACCATGCTCCCTGCCATCTGTATCATTTCCTAATGCCAAGCAGTACTGCATACAGCCAGCTATGCTGGCTCTAGTCCATGTGAGGATTCCTGCACTAAAAGTGGAGTAGAGCACAGCAATTTCAGGTGCAGTATGGCTGTTGCAGCAGCACAGAAAAAGGACTAGTGAGAGACTGGATTTGTCTATAACAGTAAGTTAAAAATAAGGGGCTGGTGGACAACTTTCATTGCTGAATCAGGACTTCATCCTTACCTGTTTGGAAGATGCTCTTTTGTAGGACTTGACCTTGTCTCCTTCAAGTCCTTGATTTTAGGTGCACTGTGACTTGGTTACTGGGCAGTGGTTGGACTCACTGCTTTACCTTTCAGGAAGAAATACAAATGAATCACAGTTGTTGTTACATTTGAAGATTTTTTAAAAATATAATACCATTCATTATGTTTGAAATAATTTGTTACACTGCTTTTGAAATCTACCCATTATGAATGTCTAAAAAGTGAGTCATTTCAATAAATTTAAAAAGATTTTTTTCTATTCACCATATATCACAATTGCACTGTTTTTCTATTATAATGCTGGATTATGCCTATAGTGTTTTTCAAAGAGACAGATCAACAGTCTTCAGGAGCATCCTTTGGTACAAAAAAAGTTGTATGACTGCTATGATCACATTGCTGATCACTGATTATGCTGACAATGGAAAGGTTTCTTGACTCAGGTTTGTGCAATACATACTGGATTGCTTTACTTGTATTTGTTAAAAAGCTTAGATGTGAAATAAACTCATCTTTCTTGTGAGTAAATAAACAGAAAAATGTTTAATAAATCACATTGCTGTTTATATTTTGTTGCCTGAAGCAACTTGCTATCTGCACTATTTAAAGGTTTAGACATTTTCTCCTTTTCCTGCTGAGGGTACTTAGCTAAGCAGTATGTGGATGCTGGCGGGAATCTTCCAGAATCTCCTTCTTACCAGTGGGTCACAGACAAATCCTGAAAAACTTTTAATGTTAAACTTCCTGTAAAGCACTACATGCTAAACTAGCTTTTTTTTTAAGTCAATACAGAATTTAGTTAGTATCTACACAAGCTACACATGTATAATTTTGCTGTCCTTTGATTTAAATTATGATAATAACAATAGTTTAGTTACTGTTGCCAAAATATGTGTTAAACTGTTGGATTAACATGGTAATATTTGCATTTAGATATCACCTTGTGCTTATAAAAGTCCCTTTCCCTTGAGAAGCTCTAAGTGCTTTGCACATTGATCATTGTTACTACTAGACTCTGCATGGAAAATGGAAGTTCTGAAGAACTAGTTTTTAGAGATTAAAAATAATGAGAATTTGACCTGTAAATCACTCTGAAAATAAGGCACTTTAGGAATAATAGATAAGGAAAGAGAAGGGTATCTCAATTTATACTATTGTTATCATTACACTATATTCCTGTCTCAAGCAGAATTAAAGAAAAATACCAGTACAACTTGGTAATTTAATGCCATTATGTCATTTCTTGTAGTTTATAATTTAAGTCACAGTCTAGATGACAACTAAAAATGAGTTTTGGAGCCTTAACTCCTAGGTGAGTATAATACAAAACTATCAGACAATTTTGTAGGTCATGCAATTGCTCTCCATGTAAAATTGCACTATATGCATTGGAAAAATCTGTGACCATACAGCTAATTATGAACTTCTATGTTCATTTAATTCACAAGTCTTTACAAGCATAAAAAGTGGGGTCCAGTTCTTTAAGATGGAACCAGACAGGGCTATAAATTGCCTGTAACATTAACTTCTTGCAAACATTCTCTGCTTGATAAGATATAAAAGAAAATTAGCATATTCTTTCTCCCCTGAAGTCTAATGCAAATTATTTTAGAACTAGTTTAACTTCTGACAGCTGAAATGCATACATTAGCTAGCTAGAGCCATCTGCAAGGCAAACACATTCTTACCTCATATGTTTCTAATTGGAACGTGTTGTCTTTCAGGCACCATCAGATGCCATGCTATGACTGGTAATGAATTCTGGAATCATGTACATCCCCAAGGATTTATAATCTGCATGGATTAAGGACAGGCTTTTGTGAATTTCAGTTATTTTCACACTTTGATTTTAAGTCTAAACAATATTTCTTGGGTAGCAACCTAATTATATGAAGAGTTAACACCCCCAAACCAGGGATTATTTTAGGGAGATTTGGATTACATAGGATCCTTTACAATATTATTTTTCACTTTTCATTGAATAGGATGGTCATCTCGATTTTTATGTCAATGTCTACCATCCTTTATTTTATACAGGTAATAGAGTGAGGCTACATGAGACTTCCCTTCTGCTCAGTCTGAATTCCATTCTCCAGCTCAGAAACAGTGGAGTACATTACATAATTAGCATTTTAATACTCATTTCTTTATGACAGAGTAAAAAAGATTTTAAATAATTATTTTTTAATGCTTGTATCAATATCAAATGACTTACCATGATCTTTTTATTGGTGGCATTTACTTTTTCTGCTTCATTGTCTTGTTTGACGATAAAAGATTACATGTGGAGTATATTTTAAAGTGATTGCCTGATTACATTTTAATGCCTTACCAGAAGTGTAGAAATATTTCAATGGAATGTTGAAAATGTTTGATGGAAAATGAAACAGATTATTATTAAGTTAAAATTATGTTAGTGAAAAGTCAGAATATAATTACTGCAGTTTTCTCATCCTAAAAGCAAACTGCAATTTTAAATAAGCCATTACTAATACAGTATCATAGTGATATGTATGACTTGTGTAACATCAATCTAGAAATCATGGGAACAGTTTTATTTCACTTGTAAATTAGTATTGAGATGTTGAGGGCATGAAGCTGAAGGAGCCTTTCATTATAAAGTAGAATGGACATTAAAAAATGTCGCTGAGGGAAGGCAGCATTGCTGATGGCTGTAGAGGAGGGTCTGGTTAGGATATACTGTAGTACTGAGGTCTAGAAGATTTTTCAAATGCAAAAACTACTTAGTTAAGTACACACAGGATACTGACTGCTCCTACAATATTAAAGGAACTGCTAACAGATGTATTTGAAATTTCAAACAATTCTGTGGGGCTTTTTTCAGTAGTAACATTTTTCAGGTATCATGAGCAATCCTGAATGAAGGAGCATGCTTTCCCACCCAAGGATTAATGTATAAAGGCCTTACGTCTCTGAGAGCCCTTAGGAAACCAGGTCCAGGCAAGCTGAGCCAGGAACTTGAGGGCTTTCATCTTCACAGATAGGACGAGCTAATAGGTTCATAAGGCACTCTTCTGTTCCTGTTCACATTTCCTACCAGCATCAAACAAAGCTGAGGGAATAGTCAGCTGTTTTCTAGGCAGTCGTCAGTAAAATAGCTTTGTGCCATTAACACTGACCTTCCTTTTTCTAGGCCAGGCTGAAAGGCATCCAGTACCTGCCACTGCTACCCAGTACTGCTATCCAGTACCTCCCTGGCAGCTGCTTTCCTGTCCTTTGCTTATCTGCTACTTTACACCTTCATGGTTGGTTTCTTGCAAGAACCAACCATGCTCTGGCTCCTGGAATCCTTCATAGAGAACTTCTATACAGGGACCCAGAAGTCACTTTGAAAAGATCTTGGGGGTTTTGTTTGTATCATCTAGTGTTACAAAGTGTTTTGTGCACTTCTTTGGCAGGGTATATATTTTCCATCTGTTTACATTTGCCACAATTTTCATTAAAGGCTGTAAAATAAATTAGGTCACAGGTTCTTACCTGGGTATAAGTTCAGAGTTTCAGGTGGGTATGTCATGCCTCAGCACATCAACTAATTGAAATGGAAAAGCAGCCCTAAAGGGCAAAAAGTAATGAAAAACAATAGCACATCATCCTGTCTCCTTTGGGTAGAGTTCAGCAGTCACAGGTCAAGCAAACGACCTTAAGAAAACTGGCAATATTCAGGAATGTCTTAATGAAGAAGAAAAGGAAAATCAATGTCTGCCATCTGATGCCCTGGATAACTCCCAAGGACTTGCATGGGACACCTGTGCAATAAAGGACAAAAGCTGACGCTAAAGCGCCAGTGGAGACTGTGTATCTGAGTAAGTAGAGAGTGCCCTGCGCAGCATTCAAAGGGCAAGGAAAGCCATTTGGTCTCCTACGTAACTGTCCTGCTGAGAGCCTTTCCTTGAGAAGCGAGCCCTGAGCTTCTTGTTCTACAGTGTCAATCTGCTGACTTGCCCAGAAGCATTCCTCAGATCAAATGTGTCAGCTTATTCAGCACATTGCCTCCAGTGTATATCAGAGATGAAGCCTGTCCTGTAGGATCTGTCTGTAATAATTTTAGTGAAATCACAATATGGAATTACACATACCTTCAGTCTTCTTTTAAGAATATTTTTTTTTAATAAGAAATCACTTTGTAAAAATATAATCAAGGGAAAAGCGAATGTCCTAAATTAAAGATTACATTTTACAGTTAAACTTTCACAGCATAACACTGAAAGTACTTTCAAATAGGATTACATTTTAATGCCTTACCAGAAATGCAGAAATATTTCAACCAAAGAAAATGTTTGATGGAAAATGAAATAGATTAAGCTATTTTTAACTTATTTTTAATTAAGTTATTTTATTAAGTTCATTTTGACAGTATGTATTCCAGGATTACAGCACAGCAACAAAGAAATCCTAACATGTCTAAGACACTGGAGGTTTAGTTTACTTTCAGTCACGGGGTAATCAAATGTAAGTAAATATAGACTTTGAACTTGCTTGTGCCTCAAGAAATTCTGAAAACTCATTTCAGAGATTCCGTCAGAATATCTTTTACAGCAATGGAAAAAGGTTGTAGGACAAAAATCCAGTTGCAGGTATATATGAGAAACTAGATCTTTACAATGATGGCTCCCATTGATTCTGCTGGGATCTGGATCACTGCCGAAGTCCATCATAAATAGCTGTATTTAAGGTTTATCAGGCTTTGGCTCCCAACATAAGAAATCCTAAAGAACCTGTTTGGGAGAAAGGTGATCTTCAGTTCTGCATCAGGTCCCTTTAGAAGGAAGGTATCATGTTGGGAATGCCAAACTGAGGCACCCAAAATTAGGAGGTGCTTTTGGAAATTTGAATTCAAACCTTTACCTGTAAAAAATCGGATTTTAGACTTTAAAATTTAGATAATAATAAAAAGTTTAAATAATAAATTCTGAATATCTATTTCTGACAGTAAGAGGACTCATACTGGAATGATACAACTAGATTTCTTGTGATTCTTTCCTTGGTACTCTTCTGAACTGTACCATTAGAGGACTGCAACAAAGACAGATTTCAATAAGTAGGAGGAAAGATAACCCCTTGAAGTTTGAACTGGTACCCAAACAGAGATTGGTTTTATTGACTCAAGATACCACTGAGAGAAAAAAAATTACAGTGAATTATTCCAGCCAGAGAATTACAGATATGTATAAAAAAGAACAGAAATAACATAGACATAAATGTGGGCCAAGTTCTTCCAGCATTGTACTGCCTTGTGTTATTAAGGGAAACCATGATGTTCTACTCAGCACTTTCTAGTTTACTTGCCCATTATTGAAGGACACACTTTTTCCGGTCCTCAACCTGGTAAGTCTTGTGTGATGACTTCACAGTATCACTCATGTAAGAGATGCTCCAGCCCCTTAATCATCTTAGTGGCCCTTCGCTGGACTCTCTCTAGTAGCTCTCTATCTCTGTTGTACAGGAGAGTCCAAAGCTGGACACAGCACTGCAGGTGTGGCCTCACCTGTGCTGAGTAGAGAGGAAGGATCACCTCCCTTGACCTGCTGGCCAGTCTGCCTAATGCAGCTCAGGATACCATTAGCCTTCCTGACGCAAAGGTACCTTGCTGGCTTGTGTTCAACTTGGTGTCCACCAGGTCCCCCAGGTTCTTTTCTGCAGAGCTGCTTTCCAGCTGGGTGACCCCCAGCATGTACTGGGGCATGGGGCTGTTTCCAGGCTCAAGACTTTTCATTTCTCCTTGTTGAACCGCATGAGGTTCCTTTCAGTCCATTTCTCCAACCTGCCAAGGTCCCACTGGACAGCAGCACAACCCTCTGGTGTATCAGCCACTCCTCCCAGCTTTGTCCTCTGCAACTTTCTCAGGGTATGCTCTGCCCCATCATCCAGATCATTAATGAAGATGATGAACAGGATAGGACCCAGTTTTGACCCCTGGGATACACCACTAGTTACTTGCCTCCAGGTAGACTTTGTGCCACTGATCAAAACCCTCGGAGCTTGGCTGTTCAGTCTGTTTTAAATCCACCTCACTGTCTGCTCTTACTGTCTCTCTTAGCACTTTCTGCTAAATAAAGGGTATCTCTAAGGAGAGCTTGTTGTCTTGCTCCACATCTAGCCCAGAGCAATCCACAGCATATCTCGCCTCCTTTCTCTCAGCATCTGCCTGGGTGCGGGGCTGAACACCAGCAGAATGCTCTCGATGTATGGGGTTGGTCTCTTCTCCCTAGTAACAAGTGATAGGACGAGAGGAAATGGCCTCAGGCTGCGCCAGGGGAAGTTTAGGTTGGATATTAGGAAAAACTTCTTCACCGAAAAGGGTGGTCAAGCATTGGAACAGGCTGCCCAGGGAAGTGGTTGAGTCTCCATCCCTGGAGGTATTTAAAGAACGGATAGATGTGGTGCTCGAGGACATGGTATAGTGATGGACTTGGCAGTGCTAGGTTAACGGTTGGACTCGATGACCTTAAGGGTCTTTTCCAACCTTGACGATTCTATGATTCTATGTCGCACCTTCGTCTTCTCCATCCACCTGCGACTCCCCTTGTACAGACCTGCAATTCCCCAGAGGGGACTGTGCATCCCACAGTTATGAAGTGGTCAGGATTGCCAAGGAAAAAAGATGATGAAAACACATCCACAAAAGCAACACTACACACCATCAAGACAGTTGTCACATGATAGATAGAATAGCTACTCTTCCTCCCAGAAGTCTCATGTTACCAGCACTACTTTTCTCTAAAAATGATGAAATAAACCGAAACTCTGCTTCTTCATCATCCCTTTCCAACTCAATATCAGTAACTGTGGTAATGCTATTGTTGATATACGGTAAATATTTCAGGTTTGTATGTAGTGTACTGGTAAAGGCTTAACTTAAATCTCAGTTTCTCTGGGCAGGTACACAGCTGTGAAAGAATCCGCTGTGCTTCACAGCACCTACTCCCTGTGTAGCTATTGCTTGGGAATTTTATTTTAATTGTGTGAGGGAAGCAAGATGACTGGACCTTTGGCAGGTAGGAGAGCTACAAATGTACCCACTGCTAGGCAAGAAACTCATACACTTCTGACTGTGCACAAAGTCCCTCTGCCTGTCAAAGCCAAACTTAGTCTTGTCCTGGATTTCTGCTGCCTTCAACAGTTAATCATTCTGGACTAACAGCACCAGCACTGAGTACTCTTTGTTGTCACAATATGTTAAGATTCATACCTTGCCCCAAGATGATTTCTGACAAAAACTGACCGTTTCCTGGAAAGTACTGAAACAAATAAAAGGCTGCTAGTATGAAAAGAGTTAATCACAGTAGTAAAAAATTCAACAAACTCTAGCTGCACCCCAAACAGAAACAGAATAGACAGGATAACAAACAAAACATTGAGTGAAAAAAATATTAAAATTTAATTCCACCAAGCAAAATCTAGTGAAAGGACTGCAAAATATTACAAACAACTCAAATTTTATTGCAAACATTTTAATACTATTGTAGATAAGAAAGACAAGCTTGCAGAGCAGGATCAATTTAACCAGAAAATTGCTTACAAAGGACCTGCTCTTGCTCCCACAGATATCAACAGCATTTTACAGGCAGGCTTCAAGGAAAAACAAATTTGAGCCTTCGAATTGTCATTGTATTTTTACAAAAGTATGTATCTCAAAAAAGCAATAAAGGACAAAAAAAGTACCTCCACTCTATGCCTTTTAGGTGTTTTCCTACGGAGGATGTATCTCAGAGTTGCAACAGTCTTCATTATGTACATTTGTAATTTTTTAAAATTAATTGTCCCCTGGAATTAATAACAACCAATATAAAGTAAAATGATATAGCCCAAGAAACAGTTTATTGTTTAGGCCTTGAAGAACAGTAGAGTTACACAGTTAAAAATGTCATACAAAATTGTCACTCCTACTAAATTTAGGAAAATGCAGCCACCCTCAGCCATCAATTTGTCCTGTAAATGTACAAAAGGGGCCAATATTACATTGGATTTTTTACTCTCCTTTGTTGCCTTTTTCAGAATAAAACCATGGTAACATGCTATTAAAAATGATGTAAGTAACACTTTCTTATATATTTAGTTAGTACCTGTATTATGTTTCTTATGTCTCAATATATTTTGGAATAGTCACTTAAGGATATTGCTTTATCAGATATCCTGGTTAAATAATTTTAAGTTACATTATTACTGGAATTTCAGACTATGTCAGCTAAGTTAAAGTAATTTTTCATGACATCTTTTTATTTTAGTATGTTCTGAGATCAAAAGGTAGAAGCAATTTTGGCTTAACAGGTGAATCAGTCCCTCTCTTTGTTAAGATAAGAGCAGTAAATTGATAAGATTGGAGAGACAAACAAAAATTGCAGTTAGAATCCCAGTCCCGGCATAGATGAAAAAAACGTTTAAAATTATTGATAATATTTAAGCATACAGACCTACACATCTGCATGTAGCAAAACATGAGCCTATGACCTAAAACCCCTAGCTTTTAGAAGACTTGTTTCTATCAATAAAGCGGGAAATTCACCAAGTGCTTTACTACAACCTTAAAGCTTTTAAAACTTTAGGCCTAATGCCACCAGTAATAGAACCCATCAGCTTTAGGTAGAGACAAAGTAACTAGATATACAGTAATTGCAGAAAATGGATTTGTCGCAACCATGACTATGTGGTGATGGTGAATTTCAATTATTATATCTCCTTATATTCGCATATATTAAAAAAGATGGCAAAAGTTATTGAGTCCAATCAGTGTAGTTAGACTTGTAATTTTTAATTCTATACATATATTCTCGAAGAGATTATTTTATGCAGCATGTAAGAAAACTAAATATTAGTTGCTGATTTGCTGCTGTTTTTCAAATAAAGTGGAAGTTTCTGGTCCTTATCACTTTATAGCCTATAAGAGACTGACCCTGCTCCAGTAAAGACGCATAAGCACACGCTTAATAAAACCCCTGCATTCATTCCATTCCACCACATTTGGCAGATGGCACCTTCCACAAAACATTTCTCCTTGTTCTCTGCTAGAACAGGGGAGTACACCACCTACTGAAAAACCACAGGTCTCCCACACAAATCCTTATACCAGAGGAACTGCATACATACACTCACATGCTTTTCTAGATGAAACCACAGTGTACTTTGCAGGGTCATGGCCTTAGAAACAAAACCTTCCTTGTACCTTCCTGAAAAGTAAGCCCCTGAACTACCTTGTACCATTCTTCAGCACTTGGTTCCCGCAATATTTTCTAATATCCTCTTTATAATTTAATAGATGCTCTTTCACTTTCATTCGAAAATACAGTGTAAAGCAGCAAGTATGGAATGATTGCTGAACTGGCTGCAGTTTGGTACTGTAACTCAGCAATCTATATATGGAATAGCTATAAAGTGCTTTAAATTGTTTCACACGAAAGGTGCAAATCAATACTGTGTCCTCGTACATGATCTCCCTGGAGACACATAGTCCTGGTGAGCCCACACTTGAGAGTATCCTTAAATTGTTACAGCAATTTAATAATGACACTGTTTTCTTACACTGGAGAATGCTTCTTTCTCCAGTGTAAGCTTCTTTCTCCGATATTTACTGGGGTTAGTGTCTCATGGCATCCTAGCCAGCAGGCCTGCTGCTTGGCCTCCATTAGCTGTCTTGCTGGATCCAAACACACTGATCTGGACAGGTAAAAAAAGGCACAGTGCTGCTCTGGGAATCTGCACAAAAATGGTCCCTTTAATGCGCAGAACTTGGGGTTGTCAGCTGACTCCTGATTGCCATTTGCTGAAAAGATGAACTGTCAGCACACTGTGCAGTCACATTTCTTTTTGGTTAATAGGCTCAAAATTTCAGGCACTGAGTACAGCACATCTCCACAGTAGAATGCTGACAGGTCTATCAATTGTCAAAATTTTCCAGGATTTGGATTATACCATTGAAATAGCTCAGATGAATGTCTATGTAATGCATGGTGCAGCACTGAAGTGCTTATAATCTCCTTTTCCCAAAAGATCTGACTATAAATGGGAAGCATCTTTATTGCTTTTATGTATGAGGAATTGAAGCACCAAATGAGCGAGCAAAGTGTGTCAACATAGAGTTGAACCCTGAAATGGCTCTGTGGATCATATTCTGTTTTAGTGCACAGAACTCCCCTAAGAACAAGCAGTATTCTATATTTCTACAGAGTAATTATTTTAGACATTAGGGATAAATCCCGTTCCCACCAAAATCAAGGCAAAACTCTGACTGAAGTATGATCTGGATTTCACATTATATTTGGAAGCAAACTCAAGTACTTTGTCACACATAGCGGAAGTATCAAATAGCCTCACAGCATGCTTGATGCAGTCTATTACAATTCTGAATGATAAAAACACAATAGCAAACAAACGTTTTGCCTTCTTCAAGTTTTTTCTATTCACATTATTGTGGTTCACGACTGCCGTTTTCCTTAACTGTGATTGCTACAGACTAAAAAGGGAAAAAGAAATAACAAAGAAAACAGAACACAATAAATCCTATTACCCAGTTGACTGAATAAATGTAGATTATCACCATGTCCATATCAAACCGCCATCCACGGCTATCATCCTCAAAGTCCATGTAGTCCATCCTGTGAGCAGCATGTGGGAAATGCCTCCTTGTTACAGTATGTGAGTGTCTTTGAAAACCTGCTGAAAAACAGACCAGAAGGTAAAAATCTTTAGAAAAGCAACCAGATTGAGTTAAAAGAAAAAGTTAACCCTCTTTCTCCCATTTATTTACAAAACAAATGGAAGCAGGAAATCTGACACCTCACTGCTAGGTTTACTCACTTTGTTGAACAAGAAGCTCTTTGTGGACTTGATTTTGAAAGACTTAAAAAGTAACCCTGTCTTCCATGTCTGGGAAATAATATGTATGTTTGTTTGTATTTGGCACTCTCTACTACAGTAAAGTAATCCTATCAGCTTATGTTATCCAGACCTACGAATACCTCTCATTTGGTGCCGCCTTCCACTGAATTTGATTTCAGTGATCTAGAAGTGAAGGGCTCCATATACTGTAATTAATCTCTTGAGTAATTAATCTCTGGATTCCTGAAGTCTACTCATCTGAATTCTTCAGTAATCGAGACACATCCGTATGTGTACACACATAGTTCAACAGCGCAATTACATTTGAATTCCTATTTCTAGTATTTGAATTTTTTTTCAAAACAGTCTTCTAAATAAATCCTGCTTGCTTTAATATTATGTGTCTATATGATACATACCAGATTAAAATTAAATTTTTAAATTACTGTTTGTATGCCGATAATACATGAAAAATATATAGGCAGATGCAAATACAGCCTTTCAAGTGGAAGTAAAAATCCTGTGACTCCAAGAATGGCCTGAGTGTGGGGTCCTGCCAAAAAGTCCTTCCTCTTCATTCCTCCCCTGACTTCCCTATGTAGTAAGAGAAGTACTACAGGAGCATAGTTCTTGCATATGTCAAGATACGAGGTTAGAGAAGTGTCTGTGCAGCTGTGTTCCCAGAACTTTTGTAGCACAATTGTTTCCATGCCTTCCAAAGAAAGTATTTTCTCTCTTTGGTATCCTTTTTAAGTTCATCAGACATCTTTTGACTCCAAATTACATATGTAAACTGGTCCTCCTCTGTTCATTTAATGACTGCTTTATTTAGAAATTTGACTAGACTACTGAGACACAGAAATTCTTCCTTTGGAGAATCACTCATGGTCAGACGTCATGATATCAGTGCATTTCTTTTTTATTTTTTTATTATTAATGACAATTTGGATCAGTTTGTCATGTACAGATACAAAGTTTCTAGATCTGTATACATCAGAATCTCTCTAACATTATTTATCTTATTTTGGAGACTATACATGAAATCTTCATGCTAGTCAAGAGTGTGATGATGTTTTATGATGGTTTTCAGTGACTCCAAGTGGGCTAAGATTTGCCTCACAGCTAAATATACTACACTGACTCTAGGAAAAAAAAGTAAAAAATTCCAGGGATTTACTTGTAAAGAGTTTTAGATTATAATACAACAATTTTTTATGCAAGTGCATGAACTAAACATCTGCTTAAAGATGCTGAATATCTGCTTAAAGTATGATCTGGACCTCCTTGTTCTTTATGTTATGCTTTAGATTATGTTAATTTAAAATTAAACAGTTAAACAGTATCATATGATAACTGAAAAATACTGGAAAATAATTTTTCAACTGAAAAATAACATTAGTAATTCAGTAACAAAATTCTGAAAAATGTTAGTCTTCTTTAAATACCTTTCTGCCAAGATGTAATCTACTTGAAAAATGCTCATTTAAAAACTTACCTCAATTTCAAACTGTATTTTTCTTAATTTCTTCTCTAACACTTTTGAAACATTATTGTCAAATAGAAACCTAGATTTATGTTGTTATGTTCTACTTTTTAAATTCAATTTGCAAATGGTATTAAATTTTATCACTGATGCTATATCTTTCACTTTGCCTTTTACACATGAATTTTAGTGTATATTATCCTCTCTGGAGGGTCTTAGTCAAGACTGCTATCCGTGCTTTCTTTTTATTTATTTCTATACTTAAAAATGCTAGAGGCTGCTTTTGGATCAACAGGGATAATCAAGGAATTATGCTAACACGGAGTTACATTAGTTTTGACTTGGTAGTCATCACCTTCTAGAAGATCTGGACAAATATTATCCTTGATTTGTATGTCTGTGCAACTCACCTTAAGCAAACCTGCACTGAGCTTATCACAGATTAGACTTTGTAATGTAATCATTCTACATTCAATAACAGCAGTTTCAGTACAGGAAACTGGCTATTCTCTAATTGTTCTTCCTATAAAAAGACATAGAAAAATTGTTGGTGCTGTATTAAGGGTATGTATACAAGATCCCTGTGGCTTCCCTGAGTGTGAGTAAGGCTACTGAAAATTGGCATCCAGTTATGTGGAAAAGATTTAAATTCCGCTGCTGAAATACTCTCTTTTTTACCATCTGTAAATTGATTAAGCTTCAGCTGAAAATGTCAATAGTACAACTATTATGTAAACTGAATTCTAGGACTTAAGAGAGGCTAACAAAGAACAAGAACTGTTTCTTTTCCCTGAAGTATATTACAAAATAAACTTACATACAGTACTGAAACCAAGGATCAGATTTAGAAACCCTGTATTTTCATGCACAAAGGTTACTGCAGACTCTATGATCCATACTGTGACTACTGTCTTTAATAAGCTAGAGTGGAAATAAGCCATGTCTCTACGTCTGATTCTAGCCATCTGCAAATAAAAACTGAGAGCTGTAGAGTTCCTCAAAAACTGTACAGCAACATGGAGTAGGGGTTTGAATTATGAAACAGAAGAGCTGAGGGAGCTTCAAATCACTTCTAATATATTTGCTTCCTTTTTAAAAAGAAACCCTATCTTATTTGATGAATGCAGTCCCTAAATAATTTCTGCACAGGCATGTATTTGTTAAAACATATATTTTACTTAACTTTTTTGTGCATGCCGGTGTTGCTATGCTCTGAACAAGAACTTCCACTCAAATCACATGAATATGCATGCACAGTGCCAGTGGAGTCTGGCAGACTGTTAGTGGAAACCTGTTACTAGATAACAAAAACAATGTTGTGTGCAAATCACACTTTCATACCCACCAAAGCATGCAAATCAAAAAGGATTTTCACCAGAGCATCAATAGGCACATCTGTTGCATGTGTCCCTGCCAAAGTTTTTGCAACCTCCTGTTGAGGTACTAGCAATATTCAAAATAAGACTAGAAACAATTTAAAATACTCTCCCAATTTTATAAACTTACTGACCTCATCTTGCTATGACTAAAGAATATAAGATATGAGATGGAAAATTTTACTCTAAAAATGTGCCCAAATGAATAATATGCAAGCTATAATAGCCATTTACATTATAAGTGCTCATGTAAAATTAAATTACCTAAGAACAAGTGTACTTAGGTAATCAGATGTACCAAGGTCATTTTGACGCAGTCTCTTCTTTCTGATTATGAGCTGCAGCAGATAGATAGAGCTACTGAAAGACTGTAAGAAAAAAGGCAAGTACAGCCTGACACCTTCCCATATGTGCCCTTGCAGCAACCAGCAGCTTAGGACCCCAGTGCTTTGGAAGCTGTGCTCAGAACAATGTGTTACAATGGCATTGACAAGATTTTCTTTCCTTGCATGTGCCTGTGCATACTTTTGAACGAGATCTCATATTGCCTCCACTTACTGTGCTTTGTGTCCCTTGGTGGAGTAGTCTTAGAGCAAATAAATTGATTTCCTTTCAGGTGAAACTGAACCAGAAGATGAGCTCCAGGAGCTCTGATGTGTTCCAGTAATATGCTTCAACCACTAATGGGCATTCAGCCCTTGGGACTGGAAGTAAGTTGCTCCTGTTCCCTAAAATGCAAATGTGGACATCTGGCCCTCAGTGCCAAATGTTTTGCCCTATCTATTATGGCTGATATAATTGCTACGGCTGATATAATTGCTATAATCTTTCCTAAAACGTATTTATGCCATTCATAATTTTACGGACCTCTTGTATCTGTCTTCTGTAATATCCTTCGCAAACAAAAAACTTGTAAATTTCCTTCGTATGGAAAAGCTTCCATACTTCAGATCATCCTTTCCGCATTATGCTTCACTCTGTTTTATCCTTTTTTGAGATGATATAATCTAAAATTACATGCAAAATTGGAGATGTGGGATCACCACAAATCTAGACAATGACATAATGTTTTCCATTTTGTTATGATTCTAATAATTCCTGCTTACCTTTTGACTATGGCTGTGCATTGAATGTTTTCAGAAAACTAATCACAGTATTACCCAGATCTCTTAAGTGGCAATAATAGTTAATTTACAGCTCATCATAGTGAATATTATGTATTCACTATGGAGATTAGATAGCCTCTGTGGGCAACTGCTCCACCACTTGACTGTCCTCACAGTGAAAGTGTTTTTCTTACTTGCACTCTGAACTTCCCATATCTGTTATCACTCATCCTCCTGCCATGCACCACTGTGAACAGCTCATCTGTCCTCTTAGTGGTCTCCTTATAGGTATGGTAAGCCTGCCTGAAGATCCTCCCCAAAGCCTACCCTTCTCCAGACTGAATAAGCCAGTTCCCTCAGCCTCTCCTCACAGGTCAGCTGCTCCAGGCCCCTGAGCATCAGAATCTCCCTCTGCTAAACTTGCTCCAATTTACTTCTGTCTTTCCTGTATTTGGGGGGGTATGTGCAATAGCAGCATTTTAGATGTGGTCTGCTGAGTAGCAGGGGATAAAAACTTCCCTTATCTACTGCTGTTCATACATCATGCTCCTGTTCATAAAGCCCAGGATGCTGTTGGCCTTCTTTGCTGCCAGGGCACACTGCCAGCTCATATGCAGCTTGCTCTCCGTCAGGATGCCCAGGTTGTTTCCAGAGCGCTGCTCCCCAGGCTGTCAGTGCCCAACCCGTCTCATTGCCAGGGGCTGATTCTTCCCAGGTGCAGGACTCAGCATTTGTCCTTGTTGAATTTCACACGGTTCCTTTCAGCACACTTCTCCAGCCTGTCTTGGTCTCTCTGAATGGCAGCCCTGCTGCTGAGTCTATCAACCTGTCCTCCAATTTGTTGTCCTCGCAGACCTGATGAGAGTGCATTCTGTTGCCTCCTTGAGGTTGCTGATCAAGAGAACTGTTAACTGTCAAGCTCATATTTACTATCATCAGTGCCCTGAATAATTTAGTATCACTAATAAACAGCTTTATATGTATCACTTTTCCAAATCACATATGAATGTTCTGAACTACACAGACCGCTGTGGGATTCCAACAACAATCCAATGTAGTTTGCTAGATGCTCTTTTACACCATATTTTCCACCTTCTACATTGGTCTGGTTTTCTTTTAATGTGCCCTGCTGAAAGGGACTTTATCTGCTGAAGCACCTGCTTTACTGTTTCAGCCCATTTCTCCAGCCTGTCTTGGTTTCTCTGAATAGCAGCCCCACCACTGAGTCTACCAATCGGTCCTCCAATTTGTTGTCACCTGCAGACCTAATGACATTGTGGAGAAATGGGCCAAAATTTCACACCATTCTGTACTTTTTTCAAGGATACAGTGCTTTTATACTGCTTTCACAAACAAGGTATCATCCAAAACTTCTTGCATAAACACCAGCCTTTTCCCATATGCACATCACGCAGCATCAGATTCTGGTTATGCTAAGATAATAGCTAAAGACTGCAAAATTTGCTAGTTAAAATGAGCTATGAAATCTGTATTTCCAACAAAGAAAAAAGCATGTATTGCTAGAGAGGTTTGTGAAAGGATGGCACTTATCCTATGTGAATGCCTGCAAGCATGTCCCATTGACTCCCAATCTCATCTCCCAAGCTCTAACTCAGTCTCAGGCCCTCCACCAAACTCAAGTCCCCAAAGCATTCAGTTCCTTCCCCAAACCAAGGCCACTCAACCCAATCACCATCCTTCTCAGACAAAGAGTTTTAGCTTTCTCCTCCTCCTGCATGAAAAGCTTAAATCTCCCTACCCTCCTGCCTCGGGTATTTCAGCTCCACACACCTCTTGTCTCAGAAGTCAAAACCTCATTTTTTCTAGAGTGAGTCCTGAAATTCCAGACTCCTCTTGCCCCAGGATGCACACCAGAAACTCCAGCTTTCCTATGCTAAAACTTCTACCATCACCTTTCAAGGTCTTTCTCACTGCAAAGTCCAATCATCTTCCCAAACCTCCCTCACTATCCTACTCCTGCCTTCCTCTCACTTTCTCTCTGCTCTCTTTGAATATTTCTCTGCTCTTGCCCTTCTGACTTCACCTGTGGGCACTCACTGGCTGCCAGCACCTTATATCCATGTGTGACTAAACTGACATAATGGCCTAAACATCTCTCCATTCCTTTTTCATCCCCAAAATCCAAGTCCTACTTTCTGCTAGCAGTTGGACTTCAGAAAACCTGGATGTAAAATGTACTTAAGCTGGACATAATCCTTATCTGAAACCATTTTTATATTCACTATGATGTCTGTCTTACTAGCTATAGGACTTTTGCAGGGCTTTTGGTTTAAATGTTGAAATCTGCGACAGTCCCAGAGAGGTAAATTGTGTGTAAGCAGTTATTTGCACATGCATAAAATGCAATTTATTGAACTCACTGTGCATACGATACAGAATCCTTCTGTACATGAACAAATCAGCAGCATGCAGGCAATTTAGCAGGGAATACACAGTACCTGCTTTTCAAAATGTCAAAGAACATCGTCTGCAGAGGGTCTAGAAAAGCACCTGATTACTGTGAAAATCTGAAAAAGCCCCGTCCTGAAGCCTTTCATATGGGACACAAGACTTAATTGCATAAGGAGCACTCCTTTTTATAAGGCAGAGTCATTAGGAACCACTGTTCTTAACTCTTACAACTAGCTTTTTGTTTTGTGACTTTCGTAAGGCACTTGACATAAGAAAAAGAACACCATGCTACAGACAAAACTATACAGAAATCCCAAAATGTGGTAATGCCACTAACTGACATACATATGTTTCATCTGTTGAAGCAAAAAGCTTATAAAAACTGCAGTCCTACAAAATCAACCACCAGGCAAATAATGCTGCTTGCTGATCAGTATCAGTGTAACTATTGGCACGGATATCTAAGAACCATCTCTACTCTCTTAAAACTTTATAAATCCTGCATGGATCTGGGAACAGAATATCCACAAATGAACGAGAAATCTCATAGCAAGTAAAAGAAGAAAAAAAAAACCCTGAAATAATTCATAGAAGTTCTTGTAGCAGTTACAGTTCTTACAAATATTCATTTCATACTGCTCTAACTTTCCATATTATTTTTAAGATTATAAATATGATCATCTATTCCTTTTTCTTTGTAGCTATTCTCTGGCTTTTTCTACAGAGATATGTAAGAAAACAAGCCCAAGAGGTAAGGTTATATGCTACACATCAATACATAAAAGCCATACTTGAATTCAGCATTTCTTTGGACCTTAATTGTTAATCCCTGCAGTTAACACCTCTCAGGCCTTCAGGACAGAGAGGAGGCAACTACTCATTTGGAGGTTTTTTCCTCTGTGAAATACTGTAAATTTTATTTAATCAAAATTACAAATATTTACACTTGACAAAGAGATCTGACAGTTTCACTCTGAATAGGAAATGAAGATGAGATTTTTTTCCATTCAATTACAGCTCACTGGATTTCAGTGAGGATTATTTATAACTGAAGTTTTTTGCATGTTCCTGCCATTAGTTTGAATTCTAAGACTAAAATATAAAATATGAAATATAGTGCCCCTGACATAAATTAACAATGACATTCTGAATATTAAGTAAATAAGCAAATAAAAATGTGTGAAGGCAGTTACCTCTTGCTATTTTATAGACTAATTCAGCTTTTACGATTAAAACACAAACCATAAAGCTAGCTAGTATATCTTATCAAAGAATCGGGTTATTGGAAAAGAAAACAAGAGAAAGCTTTAAAAATGAATGACAAAATCCATAAAGAATGCATGCATACACATTTTACATTGAGTATTTTGCATAACTAACATTTTTGCTAATTTATTAAATACGTTTATTAAAGTTATTAAATATATCTCTTTAGCAATTTTATGAGAAATATTCAATGACTACTGTGCCCAGTCCCTCTCATAAATCCAAAGCAAAACTAGAACAACTTGTGTTTTCTATCTTGGACTGTTTATTTCCCTGGAAGTAAATGAATCAAGAAGCAAGAGGACTGTGGGAAGGCAGAATGAGCTTAGAAAACATAACTCTGTCCAAACATCTGTGATTATTCTATAATTATCAATACTCACAATTATAAGCTAATTGGCTAGTTTAAGTGCTGGAGTGCATACTAAAACAGGAGTAATTAATCTTACATTTCACAATGTAAAAGTCATTTGACTGTAGAAACCATGAAGGAATTCTGATAATCAGTCTGTAAACAGATTTTTTTTTATGTAACCAAGTGAATTATTTGTTTCCTTTTTCCTTCTTCCCCTAAACCATAACACACTAGCACCAAGCAGGCAGGACATCATATAACAGCTTTTTAAAATGATTTATAGCAAAACCTACTCTCCTACTTTACAACCACTTTATTTCAAAATTCAATTAAGGGTGATGAAATAAAAATAATATATGGATGAAATAAAAATAATATACAGTAATTGAAATGCATATCCTTGTTTTTCAGGGTGCAAACTAGCTCTGTAAATAAATGAAACATTGGCTTCTTTAACTGCCCTCCTCTTCACCATACCATATAGTCTTGATGACTCATACCAAGAAATGAAGCTGCATGGTTTCCCTGTGAGATCATGTCATGGATCTAAATGCACTGTTTGCATACATTCTAGACCATAAAATGTCTTCCTTTAATTTTAAAGGTAAGTTTTCTACGTGTATATTGATGACACACATCATATAGTTATGGTAATTTTCATACATTTGCCTTTAAGATGGGGATTTGTAATCACTTCTGTTCACATTTGCATGTAGATAAACTGTATCTTAACAGTGAATTTAACTTGTGGACAACTTCCCTCTTTGCCATGACAGTGCACACAGTGAAAACCAGGGAATCTCAAACAGCAACCTGAAGTATTTAACTTTCTGTGGTATGTGCACCAATAATCTATATGAAAAATTAATTTTAAAAAGTATTCAGAATATTCTGACTCTATGAATTTTCTTATTAATTTTTTATCTATTTTCCACTTCTCTTTCACTTTCTCGTCACTAAATCTCTTACTCATGGTCTCAAACGCTACTTGTCATCAACACCCTCTTCTGTTATTCCTACTTTTTATCACTGAACTTTTCTAAAAATCATGTTGCAAGTTTATGTTTTCTTTACATTTGTCATCTCCCCAGCTGATCAAATACTACATTTCAGCTGTCAGCAACTCTTGCTAAATTATCATCGTAAGAGCCTTCACCTTTGTGTCATATTGCTGTAATGGCATCACCTCCCTCTAGTTTCATTCTTCCCTACAACTCCTCCCTAACTACTTACATCCCTTCAGGCTCCATTTGTTTGGACTGGTACCGTACAAAATATGTAGAGGCAAAAGCTATTGATATTTATAGGTAGGCTTAACATAATAGCTCAAGATGACTGAATAAGTATAAATACCATTAAAAAGGATCTCATACTGATGCTTGTCTCTAGTGTGAATGCTACTTGGCATACTGCTCAATTCTTTTTAGATGCTTATTTCTTGACTTGCATGATTGCTATATTTTGTTAAAAAAGTTAATACTAAAGATAATTTAAGAAAAATTTTGCAGAGTTTTGTTATACACTGCTGTCCACAAGCCTTTCAGTGCTTAAGTCTTTAATGTTTTAAGCCAATTTTAGTGGAACACCGTAAGATAATAGTAATGCAAATACTTTTTAAAAAATAAATTCATGAATTAGCTCTACTTGTCTTAAGACAGGGTCAGTCTGACAGCAAAGGTCAGAGGGAATACACAAGATAGGCATGCCAGGGCCTCACCACACCCCTCTGCAAGACAAGGCCATGTATGTCTACACAAAGCATTTAGTTTATTTGCAAATCAGCTGTCTGGCAACATGAATCCCTTAATTCCTCCAGAGAAACTGGTGAATGACCTATCTTGGAGCCATGCCATTGTCTTCGAACAAATTCATATTCAGCTTTAGTTAACGTCAAGTTCAAAAATTCCTACTTCCCATCTGAGCAAACAAAGGAAATATTAATTCCTCCAGAGAATGAAAAATATAAAGCACAAGACCATATCTTGAGAAAGCTGGCAGTTTTTCTGAACTGAAAGTTTTCTGATGCTGACATTACTTAACCAGTTTTTAGGAAGCTGACCAAGGTTTTACAGAAAGAGTTGTCTGAAAAGGATCATATATGTCCAACAGAAAATTAAAAATAAATTTTCGCAAAGAAAAGTTATCAAGAAAGAAGCTATTTAAAATTAAAAAAATATGTTTATGAACTCTTAAAAAAATCCTTCCTTTAATCCTTTATTAAATATGTAATGGTGGTTATCTCTTTTTCTGACAGCATTGCAAACATCCATCTTTATCTACTCAGCTAAGATATTCACCAAAAGTCTCCTGACTTTACTCTGCTGTTTGCTCATCTCTTGCTTCTTTGAGAAGGTATGCTTAATCTGGCTCTGATCTAATAAAAATATGATCACCTTTTCTTGCTTATTATTCTCACACATCACCTTGAGTGCTTTTACGCTTCCACTTTTGTCATTCATCAAATTCAAATTTCAGCTTTTGTTTTCACTTTTAAGGGTCTCCAAAACTCTGCCTTGCCCAAAAAAATGCCTCACTTTTCATAATTACGCTATGCAAGTACCATATTCCTCCAGAAATCTTAGCAGTTTTCTACCCAATAAGTGCTCTAGGATCAAACTGAACTCGTGTCCATGTCCAAATTTTGGAATGGCATGGATCTCTCTGTGTCACTGGTACAGATGTATGAAACAGAAATCACAGGCGTGTTAGGTAGCAGAAACAATGTACTTGTTTATCCTACTTTATTCTCTATTAAGTCATTGATACTGATGAAGCCAACTGATATTTCTACAATCCATTCTCAGCCAAAAATTCTTTGTTATTCTTATAGTAAATGGGATTTCTATGAGGCATTGAATCAAAGGACTGAACACCAGGCAAACTTAACTTTCAAGGTAAGATGTATTTCTACCAGCAGAGCTGAGACATTTAGGGGCTAGTTCAGTAGAACTGAACTGTTCTCCTATGCAGTATATTTCAGTGCTAAGTGGATGGGGGGAGTGTGCTGGGGAAGCACGTCTGACATAACCTTTGCAAAACATAATCAGTTCACAGCTAATTAGGAATATAACCAATTTTACTGGTCATTGCTCAGTAGTCACAATCTATCTTTTTGCCGTTCTATTTGGCATAGCTGGCAAGGATCATTCCCCACTTCCACTAAAATGCATAGAAAGATACTTGCTAATTCCTGCCAGTGATGAAGACAGAATGCATCTTTGCTTCCACTTGTTCACAGAGACCCGTCATAACCTGAACTAGTCTCAAAAGAATCTTAGAGAAAACATAAAAAAATAAGACAAAGAGATATTTTATGCGATAAACAGATTCTGTGATGAAAGACTACCGCTTCAAAAAGCTAGCAATTCAAAGTTTACCTAGACTGGTTTAACCAGGATTATGTATTGTCCTCAATTGTCTTTAGAGGCCAAATAATAAATATTTATGTAATCTTATTTGATAAATACATAAAATCCTTTTACAATGCGTAAGTTAAAATTGTAATGGAAGACACCATTGTAATCAAACTGCAGGATATCTTACAAGAACAGGCATACTAAGAGTAGACTAAAGGTCTTCCTACCCTATCGTTCTTTCTCTGACAAGGTCACAGAATGAGAAATTGGTGAATAGGAAGGAAAGAATATAAGAACAGGGCAAGCGTTTTGCAATACTTTCCTGGTATTCTCTCTCAGCTCCCAGGGACTTGCAGTTCAAGGATCTCCTCAGGTAAATGTGGTATCTTTGAGTTTAATACACTTTACTCCATTTTTCTTCCAAGAATCTGCCATTATTTGAACCCATGCTCTGGGGTAATGATAATTTTATTTAATGTCTTCTAGTTCTTTTATTATGAGACAGTGAATAACAGCAGCACATTCACTTCTGCCATGCCTGTCATGATTTTAATTACCTCTATCATCCTCCCTCTTTAGTCATCTCTTGTTTTGGCTGAAGCATTCTAGTCTATTTACATATTCCTCATCAGGAAGGAATTGAAAACTGACATTCTTATTTATCTTCTCTGTACCCTTCCAGTTTACTGCCTCTTTTTGTGATGAAAGGGAAACAAGGTAAACATTGCTGAAGATCACTGAGGACCATGACAGTCTTCTGCCACTGCTTGCACTTGGCTTTCATTTTTTTTTATTCCGAATATTTCAGTACTGTAAGCAAATGTTATCACCTTCATTTCTAGTAACGAATATGCTGGATAGTACAAACTGTACCATATAGCCGTCTAGGACAAGACTGCTAATCTCCCTTCAGTGAGAAAAATTAATCATTTATTTCTATCCTTTGTTTGGTATCTTTTAACCAGCTATTAATGGATGAGAGGACTTTCCCTCTTATCCTGAACACAGCTATGTTTTTTCAAGCATCTTCAGAAAAGAACCTTCTTAAAAGACTTTTGGAATTTGTAAGCTGCTGGGTGAAAAGCACAATACCTCTAACTCCCCTACAAGTTCATTTGGGTCCCTTCAGTACAGCTGTGGGACCATGGTTGTGTAAGAGGTCTAAAATGTTCTTAGTTTGTCTTACCAGCTAGTATGAACACTTGGTTCGATAAGCAGAACTAAAGATGCCAATCTTAACATCTATTCAGGGACATATCAAGAAATACATGGGGAAAGGCTACAGTATACTTTTTTGCCATGGTGTTGCGTAGTTATAGCTATAAATATTCCTCGTACAGCAGTCTTATAATACCACAGTTAAATGGGAACAAGCAATCCTAAGAAGTCTCTAAAGAACAGCCTCTGCGAAACAGCTTAAAAGATAAACAAGGCTATTGAAACTTACACAGTGCTTTGTACTGACGCTGTTGGCAAAACAGCAGAGACAGAAAGTGGCAGTGCTAACAGGGCTGAAGCTTAAGAAATCTCTGTGACACTGACCTTTGTACCTTAAAGTTCCCCTTCCATTTCATTTTGTTTTTCTTTCAGATACACTTCTGCTTGGTGAGGTGCAGAAGTGAAGCCTTGAAGGCCAGTCAGAGCACAGCTGCTCTGTGGGACCCAAGCGGGACCTTGGAATTAAGAAATCAGTTTTGTGTTTCTTACCAGTGACCTGTTGGAGCTGAAAGGACTTGTGGGCAAGCAAAAATGGTGCAAGTGTTAGGGTCTAAGTGCTGACAAATCAGCAAAATGACAAAGTTGCCAGCTGACCGAAGACACTCTCAACCAGCAGTGCTTGGATTCTCTTTTCTGTCTTAATGTACTATAGGCATAACAGATGCTCAAAGACAACATTTCCCAGTAATGTGTGTCTCCTTGAGGCAGAAAATTCACTTACTGAGAATACTGTAGACTGTAAATGCATCTTGTGAGAAATGCATGTGTGCAGATGGATCCTGGCTGAAAAAGGAAAGCCTTCTGGTGAAGAAGCATTGCATGGTCCCACAACTGCAGTCTTGAGTAGTACGACAAAGGAACAAATAAAATAAAGAAATGAAGAAGTAAGGAAATTAACTGAGGAAAAAAAGTGCAATAAGGAAGGATGGAAGAGTAGGACTTGGGAAAAATAGCTCAATATAAGGATTATTCTGAGAGACTTCTTATACTCCAGCACTACTCTTTATAGCTGGAATCAATGCTGCACCTTCTATTTTCAGTAACACCTGTCTTGTTTCTCTTCTCAGTAGATCACAGCATCAGAAACTTGAAAACCACTATCACTTTTTTCTTCTTTTTAAACAGAGAAGTATGAACTTAAAACCTAGTTGAGGTAATTTTATAGCTGTAAATTTTCACATCTGTTAACATTCTTCCTTTATTGCCTATCTAACTGAAAGAATGATAACAAGAATCTTGACTCAAGAAAGTAGATTTTAAAGTGTTCTACTCCAATTTTAAAGAAAGAGATACAAAAATTTATCAACAGGTATTACTAAAAGCTTTCACAACATTTTTTTTTTTTTTTTTAATGTGTAGGAAATTGTGCACCCTTTTCTCTAGAGAATGATTGCTTAAAAGGACATGGCAGATGTGACCTACTGAGGTGGCGGGAATTTCCACTGGGTATTAGCAGGCATTGAAAACACTGTATCTTGCAATCCTTGACTGATGCAGAAGTCAATAGCTATTTATTAAGTCACTAAACAGATGAGATCAGTAAAGAATTAGCACAGATCTCATTGTATGCAACATTGGGGAAATGTTTTGTAGATTAAGCATTTAAAAAAAAAAAAACAGATAAAAAGAATTACTCTATTTCTAAATAGCTTTTTCCACTTTCAATTTAATCATCATATTTTAAATAAAAATGTTAGCATAGAAACAGTTGGAGGTAATTTCCAAGTAGCCTAGGAATAATCATATCTTGAAATAGTCGCCAACAGCTGTAACTCAGAGGTTTCATAATCCCCTTCTCTCATTCTGAACACCTAGCTATGTACTTACTTTCAGGCATATCTACAGTCTTTCTCTACATGCAGACAGCTAGCACCCTTTTACAACATTATCATCACTATCTTGATTACTGTATCCTGTATCTCTGGTCTCTTCAATGTATTTCTACCACAGATTTATGCAAAAGCTTTTGAAATAACCCTTTTAGGCCCAGTGCACTGTCTCAGTCTATTTTTTTAACTCCTGCACTTGACTACACCAAAGTCACTGTCAAATTAAGTATCGTATTTTCAATTTAAATGATATTTATCACTTCTTTTAGTCCACATTTCTGGTATCAAATTACTTCAGGAGACTTACACAGAAAGTTTGTGAACTTTCTGTGACTGTACAGTGTTTATAGAATGCAACTCCAATTTAATAGCATGCAAAGGCTACACTTATGATGTTATTAAACTATAAATATATGATAACAGGATCCAATCGAGCACATTTGCTATTTAACTATCCTATTCAAACTACACTATTTATTTATTTTTAAATCTGTTTAAGGAAACCATTATTTGGGATGTTATTTCTATTGTGCAATTACATTTTTTAAACGTTACCAATACTCAAAACAATACCTAACATAGTATCTTCATCTTATATAAAACAGAAGACATTCTAGATGCATATTTAAAATTAGCTTGTTAACTTTCACATGTATTAAAAACCTGAATCCTAAAAGAAGATTGGCCTTCATGCTTGAGCAACATTTCCATTTTATCATTAACCTATCCTTGACCAAATAGAGCATACCGTATGCAGAGCAATGGCATATGCAATGTTTATGAAACAAATGGGAATTCTGTTAATGATTTTAATTGGAAAAAAATACAGTGCGGTATAAGGGCAAACTACTCTGGAGCAATTTTCATCAGCTTGAAAGCTACAGTGCTGAGGTTTCTTACTTTTTGTATAAACCTCAAAAGCTACAGATGTTTGGCGTTTTTTTAGTTAGAAGATAATTTTACATTCCTCATGGAAATTCTCATATGAAAGAAGACTCACATATTGATTACAAAATCTGTTTGGCTCAGTGAATCAGTTCAGGAAAAGAAGTAAGGAAAAAGAAAAGACACTTGATTTTATCTAGCAGTCCTGCAATGTTCAGAAAGTCTAAATTAGTTCATACTGATAAATCTTCTATATAATCTAGGCTTCTCAACAGCCATCTTTCTCTCCTTGCATCCCAATCTAATTCCGAGGTCTGATTTTATCAGGTCTAGCATCTCTAACGAGTGGTTTACTGTTCAAAGTTTACCATTTTTATGTCTAGAGTATTAAAATAATACTGTGGAAGAGGTTTTGTCATATGGAAAACTGGAATCATATGAAGTTTGAAAAGAGCTGCTAGATTCTTGGCGACCACTGAACCTGCTGGATATGAACTAGACAAAAGAGCATATGCATTTCTAACAGGGCCACAGAATTTCTTCTTTGACGATGCAGTATTGTCATATAAGGAGGCAGTTATTCTCACATTCAAAACTGCAGATTTTCATCGCTCTCTAAGCACTGTAATCATATCCCTTTTCACTCCAGTCACTCTACTCATAGACCCACTCTGTTCTTCTTCCCATTCTTTATATTTTGCCTTCTGCAACTCTAACATCTTATTAGACTGTTACCTTTCTAACTAAAAAAATTTAATCTAAGTAGCCTCTTTTCCCCTACTGCTCTCAGTGATACCAAGCTTTGCATTTCGAGGGCATCTGTTATGGTGTCAGAAGTCTTTTGCTGCCAGTACGCTCAGTCTTCTATGCCTGTAAAGTCCCTGCGAGCCTCCTGAGGCAGGGAACATAAGCAAAGTTAGGAAAACCAAATATGGAACTTCATATGCTGCCAAGCACAATTTAGATGTAAGCCCAAAAAAGATGTCCAGGAAGAAAACATTATACACTTGTGTTTTGAACTGACACAAACCCTGAAGTAGCTTTTATTCAAATAAAAAGTCCGAAGAGAGAGACATGGCAGTGACACATGTATTTAAGAAGGCAAAGACAAAGTTTCAGACAGGTATGTGGTTTGGATTTCCTATTAACTAGATCTAATCATGTTCCCATTCAGTGTGGGACTTTTAGGCTATCCTTTGGAGACACGTAAATCCAGCATTCTGAATTACATTTGTGGAACGACATGCCCAATTTTCAGGTAGCACAATACTGAAGCTGTGTGACCTCTCCAGATCTTCCTTTTACTTTTAATTATTTATGTTTTGTACAAAGCTCAGCATGGTAGCTTCATATTCATATTCATATTTATGAAAGACATAATTCATGCGACACTATGGAACATATATGAACTATGTCACATACATGAAGTAATGTATTACAGTAAACCAATAAGCTCAGCATCAACATTCACACTACATAAACTGCTGTTAGAGAAAAAGAAATACTAATCTCTGTTTTTCCTGCCAACAGCTTCCCCTCTGAGTAATACCAAAGATGATCTACCAGTCCTCAAAGTTCTCAAGTCTGCTCATTTTTGATAGCTAGGAGCATTTTCTGTTATTTACAGTATCAAATCATGACCTTGTGTGACACAGTTTTATAAGTGGAGGACCAGAATTTATCAAATTTGACCTGTAGAAAGGTCTGCGTAGACTCACAAAAGGAATATAAAAAGAATGTCCTGTTTTATTTTTTCCACATACTTTTAAAAGCAATCAAGATTGTTCTTACAAACAGGAAAAATATATCTGCTAGCAAGACAGCACTACAGAAAGTAACAATGTAGATAGATGTAGATGAGGCCTGGTGAAGAAAGGCTGTTAGACTGGAAACAGGGAAATACGGGTAAACAATGAATCCCACATTTCAGCGGTCTAACTTAAATGTTTTTCAGTTAACAACCAGTTGATAACAATGAAAATGTTTAAGTGTTAAAGTAGCAACAAGAGGACTAAGCTTTCTTCATATAATAAGCAGAAAACAAAGCTAAAACCCACACCCTTTACTCCATTTCATATGTATAGAACAAGCAATACAGAATAAGATATATGATATTATTCCAACTTTCTTATACGACTTCTTTCATAGAAGACTGATTCTGATTTTTTTTGGAGAGGTCTTTATTGACCACACTCAGAACTAGTAACTTTTTCCCTTTTTCCCTTTTTCTTCATTCCACTATGCAGGCACAAATTTGTCCAAACAGGAAACAACATACAATTATCCTGATAATGTGCACAAAATTAAAAGATTGAAGAATAAATAAAAAGGTAAACACAAAAATTGTCTTTTTACAATTTGCAGTTTATCTTTAGATTCAGACCATTGTGTATGAGTCACCCAGGAGAATTTAACTCAGCTCTACTTTAAAAATCATCCATCTCTGATTTGCTATGGCATGTATTACCTAGAGACATATTTTCAAATATTATACTCAAGGCTGAGTGAAGTTTAGGGAAAAATTAAAAAACTTACCTTCAAAAACTCTGAAGGCTTTCTTGCAGCTTGGTAGAGGCGATTTTGCAGAATTTGATTTTTGAAAATTTTCTTTCAACTTCAAATATTCCGTCGGGAAAAAAGATTTGGTAGAGTTGTTCAGTTCTACAATAATTAATGGGAAAGAATGTGCACATCAATGCTGTAAATATAGCAATAATTTGCATAGGTTTATATTACAAAATAAAAATGCCTTATCTACTGTGTAATCCTTTTTCTGATTCTAACATCTCTTAAAATCACATAAACTCAAGCATTTCCAGATATAGCACAAACAAGTTTTGAACATGCTGTTTTGGTTCTGTTCCTCTGAAAAAAAGCATTTAGGAAAGATGACGTCAAATTCTAGCAAAATGAAGTACATAATCATAGAATCATAGAATCATAGAATCCTTTGGGTTGTAAGGGACCTTTAAAGGTCATCTAGTCCATCCCCCCTGCAATGGGCAGGGACATCTACAACTAGATCAGGTTGCTCAGAGCCCCATCCAGCCTGGCCTTGAATGTTTCCAAGGATGGGGCATCTACCACCTCTCTGGGCAACCCGTTCCAGTGTTTCACCACCCTCATTGTAAAAAATTTCTTCCGTATATCTAGTCTAAATCTACCCTCTTTTAGTTTAAAACCATTACCCCTTGTCCTATCGCAACAGGCCCTGCTAAAAAGCCTGTCCCCATCTTTCTTAGAAGCCCCCTTTATGTATTGAAAGGCTGCAATAAGGTCATCCCAGAGCCGCCTTTTCTCCAGGCTGAACAACCCCAACTCCCTCAGCCTTTCCTCATAGAAGAGGTGCTCCATCCCTCTTATTGTTTTTGTGGTCTCCTCTGGACCTGCTCCAACAGGTCCGTGTCCTTCCTGTGCAGAGGACCCCAGAGCTGGACGCAGCACTCCAGGTGGGGTCTCACCGGAGCAGAGTAGAGGGGCAGAATCCCCTCCCTCGACCTGCTGGCCACGCTGCTTTTGATGCAGCCCAGGAGACGGTTGGCTTTCTGGGCTGTGAGCGCACATTGCCGGCTCATGTCCAGCTTGTCATCCACCACTACACCCAAGTCCTTCTCCTCAGGGCTGCTCTCAAACCCTTCATCCCCCAGCCTGTTCTTGTTGTCCAGAACCAGGTCCAGAACCTTGCACTTGTCCTTGTTGGACCTCATGAAGTTCACACAGGCCCATTTCTCCAGCTTGTCCAGGTCCCTCTGGATGGCATCCTGTCCCTCAGGCACGTCAACTGCACCACTCAGTTTGGTGTCATCTGCAAACGTGCTGAGGGTGCACTCAGTCCTGCTGTCTATGTCATTGATGAAGATATTGAACAGCACTGGCCCCGGTACAGATCCCTGATGGACACCACTCGTCACTGATCTCCATCTGGACATCAAGCCATTGACCACTACCCTCTGGATGCAAACATCCAGCCAGTTCCTTATCCACCGACCAGTCCACCCACCAAATCCATATCCTTCCAATTTAGAGAGAAGGATGTTGTGGGGGACTGTGTCAAAGGCCTTACAGAAGTCCAGATAGATGACATCCATAGCTCTTCCTTGGTCCACTGATGTAGTCACTCCATCATAGAAGGCCACTAGGTTGGTCAGGCAGGGCTTGCCCTTGGTGAAGCCATGCTGGCTGTCTCGAATCACCTCCCTGTCCTCCATGTGCCTTAGCATAGCTTCTAGGAGGATCTGTTCCATGGTCTTCCCAGGCACAGAGGTGAGGCTGACAGGTCAGTAGTTCCCAGGGTCCTCCTTTCTACCCATTTTAAAAACAGGTGCAATGTTTCCCTTTTCTGAGTCCCCAGGGACTTCACCTGACTGCCAGGACTTTTCAGATATCATGGAGAGTGGCTTGGCAACTACATCAGCCAATTCCCTCAGGAATCAGGCTATTTAACTTACAAAACCATGATGACCTTTATGAATGAAAATGACATCTATCAAACTGACTGTGGTATTAATTCTCAGTTCATATTGTTTTTTGTTTAACACCATCACTCGGTAACAGTCAGTAATGGAAGAAGAGGGGAAGAGTCTGAAAATTTTTTTTGAGAATTTTTAGATGGTGTAGATTAACAAAAATTAAGAACATATTTGTAGAATGATTAATGACACGTTGCAAGAGTTGACATGACTTATTAATCTCAAGATATCATCAGCTTCTTGGGATATAATATAGGGAATGATGTACATAGACTGCAACTCAAAACTGTCAAAACTAACCTATCCATAGCTATACAACAATGGAAAACAATTTAAAAATAACCATATTTTCCTACCACAGAAAAGAAGTGATCTGCTGATAACACAGTTGCCAGATAGCAGTTAACAGGGAAAACTTCAAAACCCCCCATTTTGGCCCTTCAAACCACCATGGCTCCAGGTAAATACTAATAATAGCAGCTGCTACCATAACTCCTTCTGTACCTTAAAAGAAAGAAAAGGCCCTTCACAGATCTTTGAAAAGCCTTACATATTATTACTTTACCTGGTTCATTGGAATTGTACATACTTTTTCAATAATCAATATTTTATGAAAGGATCAAATCTTTTTCTCTGGAAAATTTGAGAAAGTTAAGCTTTTTGTGAACAGGCTCCAGAAAGAAGAAAAAATTCCAAATGCCCTTTGGTTGCAGTAGCTTTTTCTATGTAAGAAGAAGGCGTTAGCAGATTTGAAGAAAAAAAAAAATGCTGATCTTATTCTAAAAATTATGCTGTATTTCACCGTGTCAGAATGCAGGTGGAATGAGGCTACCCAACACATGCAGAGTACAGAAATCTCCAAATCCTTCTATCTCGTTATGTGAGAATGGCACTACTGCACACATAAACCTCTGTCAGTGAAGGGAAAGAGGTCATTTTCTCTCCTAAATGTAAAAGAAACAAGCTGTGTATTTTTCACTAGTGTTTTTTTTAATTTTTATATAAGAGCTTTGTACGCTACTGAACATATTTGGATTAAGTACTATTTGGATTCAGAGAAATATCCTCTGATGAGACTCTGCTTGCCTCTCACAGCATCAACAGAGAGTATTTTACTTTCCTTATACAGGCTACAAAAACCCACTCAGTTCTTTCAACTTTATTGTCTAAATTTAAACACTGAAATCTCTGGTGAGGCATCTAATTCCTGTTTTTCAAAAGACAGTGGTGACAACACTGGCTTTTAAAAGGTTGCTTGGTTCGGCTTTTAATGAAAGATCCCTTCAGGCTCGCTAGGCCACCTGTCTTTCTGTATGTATGTGACCCCTTCCCTGCCACGTGCCCGGACCTCCCGTGTACAATCACTAGACTGAATCTGTGTTTCACCAAAGTGGTGGACTTATTGTACATGAGTGACAGATCTGGCCCTTCTTGGAAACACTTAACATAAATGAAACTTTATATGAATGGAAGCATAGAAGCCAATCCCTGGCTCACTCTTTCCCCTGATCCCTGATAGGAGAGGCATTTAAAAGACAGAGTTACTTGAAGTGGGTTGCTGCACTCAAATCCAAAGCTGTTGTCTTAGGTGTATCCTGGGCACCCTATCATCTGACCAGAGGTGTTTATTCTGATGGGAGAAGGGCTTTTAAGAAAGCTGGAAATGCACGGAGGACACTCATCAGAGCAACCTATCTGGACTGGAACTCACTCTCAAGGGAACCAGTAGAAAAGGCTCACTTGCTCAAGGCAACAGGCCAGAGGAAGTACTCTCGTAGGACACATCTGGATTTGTAGCTCTGCGTTAAGCACTCTTTTTCTTCATAATTAGTGGATGATGGACCTGTTAGCCATCATCTTTTTTTGACATGTTACATGCATCCTTCTGTTGCAGTTATGTTCAGCTTGCAAAACTGTACAAGCTAAAAAGTGAACTTCTGAATATATCCTTAAATATTTTCTTTCTGAGGTATCCTTGTAAAATAAAATGCAGTTATACAAAAGGAAAGCTGCAGAAGGTATCCAGAATAAATTAATAAGGGAAATAAGACATCCCAGCTGTAGCATTAGAGAAATATGTAAAGAATGCTAGCAACTTTGCCTTGCTGGCTGCACAAACCTATAGCAGCAGTGACTTTAGCATAACTTTTAAAAGGCTTAATAAATCCCCTGAGTAAAAAAAATATTTACTACCCTTTACATTGGTCTGGCACCATCCATCTTCCTTAATGTGTTAACCTTACTAATTTCTCTAAGGATATGATATCATTATCAATATCTCTTAGTTGATTTAAAAGCTGCTCAATATGTTATCCACTGGGAAATTACAAAATATTTTTTTAATACATGTATAATAAAACAAAGTAAATTTAGTGTACCTATTTTCAAATACATTGCTAAGTCAAGCATATATTGCTATATATTGAATAGCAATATACAAATAGCTGCTGTAAGGCCATATGGATTTCTGTCATCTGAAGTTGTTAATACTAAACACATCTCATATACTGTTACGGCTCTCTATTTACAGTAGACTCCCTATTTACATATTTATGACGCTGTATTTACACTTTAGACACACATATCCTTTTCCTCAAAAAAACTACATACCTTTTTAATATTTTCACAGAATGGGTTAGGTTGGAAGGTATGTCTTGAGATCATCTAGTCCAACCCACCCTTCTCATGCAGGGTCAGCTACAGCAGGTTGCCCAGGAGCATGTCTGGTTGGGTTTTGAGTATCTCCACAGATGAAGACTCCACAGACTCTCTGAGCAACTTGTTTGACCACCCTCACAAGAAAAAAGTGTTTTTTTGTGTTCAGATGGAATTCCATGCCTCTAGTCCTGTCAGTGGGCACCACTAGGAAGAGTCCAGCTCTCTCTTCTTCATTCCCTCCCAGCAGGTATTTTTACACATTCTATATTAAGTACTCAATGGCTACAAATGATCCTGGTAATATTTCACTTAAATAACAGTATTTTAAATGTGTGGAAAAGTTTTGCAAATACATTTTACCAAGTATCTATAGGCTCTCTTTGTGTTCTCCCAGTAGTATTTTACTGCAGCAAATCTGTTAACTAGCTTTTTTTTTAAATTTAAATAGCCCTAAACCAACTGAAAGTAATTCTCTATTGGTGAAACACACTTCATCTGTACATCAAATTCAAAGGAGCATCAAGCATTAAGCAAATGAAATGAGAACAGCTTGAAACCTCTATACACCAGCCAGGCAGGGTGCTTAGAGTGCTCAGGCTGCAGCTTTCCATCCATTTTGTCTGCTGCAGTGCTGACATAGTCAGTCTCTATCCCTGGCCACCAGCAGCTCCCCAGTGAACCATCCTGGGGCAATTAGTTTGTCTGAAAAAGGCCTCCTTCCCATCCAAGTGAGTTCTTATTTAGCCCAGTCAGTTCCTTGAACTGGTCTGCCATCAAATTATGCAAAGTTGTGCCTGTGCAGAGGAAGAGTCTGTGCACAACCAGAAATAGAAGCTGGGCAGCTCTTCTGATCAATGTGAAATCATACTTTAATCTGCATCCCCAACCTGTCATCATCACAGCACTCTCCCAGTTTAAAGAGAATCGCTGCAAGATCTCTGCAGCATGCAAAAATAAACAAACACTCCTTCATGGCTGAGTCATTTCCATTACTTTGTGACCTGTCTATGCACAGTTTTAAGGGCTGTAAAGGGTCTAGCTCCAGATATCATAGTGCAATTTTATCTATGGTGCTTGAATTTACCTTTTTAAGCTCCAGGCGTAAAAGACTGACTCATGCTGTTCCAGGTATCTCATCTACAGCACTACTTGCCCTCTTCTATCCCTGTACCCATTCTGACATCAAACACCCCTTACCCACCATGTTTTCCTACTGCTAAAAGTCAGGAACACTAGAGATGAGGGTGTAAGAGGCTAGGAAGGGAGAATTTGAAAACAAGATTAGTTAGGAGGATTCTATAGTTCTGCCAGCCTTTATTTTCACTTGTAGCTAAATTAAAGCCGCAAAACCAAGAAAAGAGCATTTTTTTGTGTCATTAAGTTAGTAATTTTAAAAATGCTCTTCTCGTAGGGTATTTTGAGAAAATGTTTATCATATTTGGAGTTTGTGATTATTTAGCAAGAGGAAACCAAAGAAATGCAAAATACCAGAACCTCACTTCAAAAATCAAAAAGTTTTAAAATATGCATCCAGAATAATTTCTTGCCACTGAAGAAAGCCTGCATGGAATAGTCCTAGGAAGAATTAAATGCAGAGAAAACCTCACGGTGGCTCAACATCACCAAATTTGTTCTGCATGCGTTTTGGATTCGGCCCATTGCATATTATTATTTCTGCCTTTCTTCCTTTTATGACTATATTTGGTTATCAGGGTTTTACTATACTTTTAACTACATATTTATTCAGGCCAGAAATACAGGAAGGAAAGCTACAAATATTTTTCTGTATTGTAAAAACTTCCATTTTTATACCTGCTTGGAAAAAGACTCTGGCAATTGTAGTGCGACACAGTGGACATGGAGTGCTGGCTGGATTGTCTTTGGCAAGCATCCTTAAGCAAGGTTCACAAAAGATGTGGCGGCATGGATAGCACATGTAAGGATTGAAATAAACATCCAGGCACACTGCACAGAGATAGCTTTCTTTATCTCCTCTGAGTTCATGCTCATCGTCTGCATGCAGGTTATCATTTACAGTCTGTAAGAAGAAAAAGAAAAAGAAAACATCTTTTCACAGCTCAGCTCATAACTATTTTGGATAAACCAATCAGCAGGAAGATGACTTTAAATAACACTTAGGAAGTTGGTACACACTGGTGGTATTCTTAATTTTTAATACAGGTTACTTTTAACGAGGTGATGAAAGATACTGATAAGACAGGAATGTCACAACAAGCACTCTGTGGGAAAGGAGAAGGAAAATCATATGAGACAGTAAAAGAAGGAAATAACAAAACCAAAAAGGCTGAGTAAAACTGTACTATGATCAGATTTCTTCCTTTAAAACAAATTTTAACAATTCATTTATAACTTTATTACCAAAATACCTGGTTACTGTGCCAAGAAAGGCAAAACAAAACAAAAAGCTCTAAAAATAACCTGTGGATTGTCCTGCCTTGAAAGGTAATTTGGGAAGGGCATGTTTCAGCAAGAATAATGACTCACAGTTTGAAATAAGCCACAACTTTGCAACTACAATGCAGAATCTAAACCTTAGAGTAGGAAGTCTAGGAACCCCTAACATCTTTCATAACTGCTTGTTTTTGCCAGCACATATGCTCCGAATTTCCTGCATTGATATATTTGTAGGGGGACATAGTTGAACTTCCCAAATGGTGTCCATGTCATATGAGTGTAACAACTTGTGTATACTGCCAGGTTCCTGCTTTGCTCTTGTAACATGACTACACCTTTCCATGTAATCTGAAGATCTTATACTAATGACATCCAGGGTTTTTGGCTTAAAGAAAAAAATCTTCTTATTTCATCTCTATGGGAGCCACACCAGAGACACTGACTTTGCTCTAGCTCCTCTACCCATTCTCTCTGTTTCACAGCTAACAGACCTCAACATAGCCCAATACCCAAGGGACCCACCAGGAAAGAACCAAGGCAGAGGTGGGTGTCAGACACTGCTGAGTGTCAAAATTCTTTTCTCATGCCCCTTGTTCTAAACTCCCAATACTTGCCTATTGATCTCAGTTTAAGTGTCTCAATTCTAAGCTGCCTCGTAGTATCAGTGACTTCTTGCAAGCTCCAGTACCCATACTTAATACCCTCATGCCCCTTGCTCAACTACTGCTCTGTACCTACCTCTTTGCTAGTCCTCCAATGCTACTCCTGCAAGGCCTTCCAGACATCCATTCTTAAGTACACCTGTCGATGCACTTCTACCCAGTAAGTACTACTCTGTGCTAGAGCACCTGCTTGATTTGCGTCTAATCTGCATACCCACTAGCCTTATATTACACAGGCCACTTTTGACACTCATAGGCCATGGCACACAACCACTGCCTGATACTGGTATACCATATATTAATGACAATTGCTATTTTGTGCCTACTGTAGAGATGGGAGTCTCTAGGTCTGTTTCAGAGATGATTACGTGTACGTGGATTTCTGTTGTCTCTCATTATAGTCAGTCCTCCTCTACCTGGGATACAGAACACTGCAAATAATGAATAAGCCCTAACAGTATGGGTACTGTGGAATGCATTTAAAAAAACAGAGCAGAAGTATTTACCCAGAATTTATCAGTTCTGGATAAGCACTCGTCCTGCTAGTCCAGCTCAGCCTTCGCATCGCACTTTCCAGAATACCAGGTGCCAAGAGGGTTTTATAAATTATGGCCTCTCCACAAATGTGTGGAGACAGTTTGGGTTTAGCACTGTGTCCAAATGTAAGCTCTTGTGCAACCCTAAGCGTCAATAACTGCGTGGCTCTTGTAGTACTTACCTCAGCACTTATTACTCCAGCTTGATTTTCTCCATGCCAGACTTGAGATGGGCCCAGAAAACTTCAGTGTGTACTGTAATTTGCTGCAGAGGCAACTAGGCTGTACTGTCAAGCAGCCAGTGTACGTCTGGCTGGGATTAGCTTCTAGCTTCTCTAGCATCTACAGAAGCTGGTCCCAGACAGTAACAACTGGGACTATTACTTCTAGCTCCATGCTGTAGGAAAGAGTGTTAGAGCAGCACTATATTACAACTAATCAATAACACTGTTTAACCCAGACTGTCTCTACACTTACAGCACAGAGAACCCACACCAGAACAGAATGGCAAAAGGTAATTGAGAGTTGATTACAGCTAGGTAATTTCAGAATGAAGGAAGCCTCATAGTACCATTTCTTTGACAAAAAGTGGAAAATAATTTGGCAGAGAAAGCAAGGAAAGTAGTCTGAGCTTAATACGTAACAGAGATGACTTCTGCAGAAATCAGGAAACACTAATACATTGTGACAACAAGAACCCCCTCCAACCCAGCCATGTGGACTTGGCAGTGCTAGGTTAACGGTTGGACTCAATGATCTTAAAGGTCTTTTCCAACCTAAATGATTCTACGATTGTATGATTCTATGTAAGGACAAAATTATAATTAAAAGCTAGGACAAAACCAAAAGAAGGGCTGGGGGGGACACAAGCTTTTTCTGCCTTTTGGTTTTGATGAGCACTGATCAGAATGGAAATATAAAATGTGTACAGAGGAGCTGCTTGTCTCATTGGCTACAAGTTAAACGTCTTGCATGAGCCAGTTAAGTAAATGAGGGAGCTAGAGGCAAAATGGCTGAGGACTCAAGGGTAATGGCTGGTTGTGAGATACATTTGTAATCTCAGTAAGATGCACAGACAGGAGAATCTGAGAGCCAATTGCAATTAGAAAGAGATCAAAATTATTCTAATGTGCAAACTAGACTCTAGTTAAGAGTAATTTGCTTAGTGGATCAGAGGAAGAGCTGTCTTTTCTACAGCTTTGCACCTCTTCTCAAAAGACCTATGGCATGCACATGGCATCATTTAGTACTGCAAAACTAAAATCAGAACAACTTCCTTATGCAAGAAGCTAATGCACAGTAATTTAAACAGGCGTTATTTTTCATCTGCAATTAAGCAATGCCTACATGTTCCAACTAGAGCCAGAGCTTTGGTGTTTGAGAGCTTTCCAAGCATAAACCAGAATGTTATTCTTGCAGAATTATAGTACAGACAAAATTGAGAAAGGCCATGTAGACATCAAAGACAGTGATGAGAGTAAAAGATTGCCAAATACTAACAGGAAAACCTTGAAAGCAAAACTATTACTCCTAAGAAATGAAAGAAAAGTAAGAGCCTTCAAAAGTTTCCATCTTCCCAAGTCACTTGGGAACTGCTAATACTGGCTGTATCACCTGACGGTAACCCCTGATATTTCACTGTTTGGACAGGATCAACTTCTGCTTGAAAAAACTATAAAAAAGCCTATAAAGAATATTAACTAACAAAGAGTCTAACATAGTTTGGTTGGACTACGTGAAAGTATTTGTTTCAGTCCCACAATCAGAGAGAACACATGCACCAATGAATAACATCATATTTAATGTAAGGTTTACCTGTAATCATGTGAAAGACCTAGAACTAGTGGACACTAACAGGAAAAGATTCTATATATATGCTAACAGTAAAAGGAGGTTCAGAGAAAAATCTGGGAGTATGATCAGACCAATGACAAAACTAAATAACATTTGCGCCAAGATGCCAAACTATGAAAAAAACCTTGCAAACCATTTTAAACCAACCAATTTAGAATGCTTTGTAAGCTCAAAAATGTCCACAGTTAAAGGGAATGATGACCAAGAAAAAGATCAGTTCAATACTTCACATGATTATCTTGCAAAGATAACTGTCTGAGATAAAATTTGGAAAAAATACATAAAACTGTATTTCATAAAAATATTAACCCAGCAAAGATTAATGATCAAAGGTGTAATTTTTTAAAAGGCTTTGAAGTTAAGTAAACATTAGAGAAAGTTTTCCATATATTTCACTTTTTAAACAGAAGAATGAAAGCCTAAAGATGCCTGTGTATGCTTTGTCAATGCAAATGCAACTCCAAGTTAATGAGTAGTTGACTTAATATTAGTGCATAATAATTCTGCCAACAAATTGCCCTGAAATGACAGCAGCAGCAGAATTTAAATGCCTCACAGGGCTACACTCTTCTACTAACCAAGAGTTAAAATAGAAGAATGTCATGAACTCTCTTTCCCCATCTAAATGAAATTAGTGTGAAAGCAGAGTCAGGCATAAGCCATTCAGCATGGACATGCCATTTTCAGGGGAGTGCTTTGCAGTGGTGTGGTACTAAGAATGAGAAATAATCTGTATAGTCTGGGATGGGATGTGCTAAGCAGCACAGTGCTGTGCAGTATGGAGGACTAGAGAAACACCTAGCAGTGTGAGATGCTGGCCTGAGTAGTAATGTGCACTGTGAAATGGCTGGGCATTAAATAGCACAAGACAGTGCAGAAAATTGTGTAGGTTGATGGAGAGCCTGTGGAATGGAGACTTGGGAAACAAGGCAGATGTATTATTAGTGTGTGGCCCACAAAATACATCCAAAAGTTCTCTAGAATGAGAAAAGTTATTCATCCTTGCCATAAAACTGTGGAGATCCCATTCCAGACTGCACTTGTAACAGTGGCTACATGCTACACTGGACAATGATAATCTTTTTCAGTAATTCCTCACTAAAAGATACTGACCTATGTGGTGATCAGAATACATATTCCATTAGATGTTACATAGACTGGTTAAGAGGGGAAAAAAAATATTTCTGTCCTTGTATGCTTAATGTAAAGGTGGATAAAACTGTAGTTTCTTTGCGGAGGCAACTCCTTCACTGTTCTCTGACAATAACAGTACCTCGAACAATACCTCAAAAGGGGAACAGTGGTGTGGGAGGCTCAAGAAGCCACATTTTCACCCTTACAAACCAGGAGGAAGACCTCACCTGCTGCACATTCACATACCTCATAGTTTGAAGGAGTGCAGTGTGTATGTTCTCCTTTGTTCTCTTGGAAGCTGCCTCTCTGTAACCTGTTCCACGCTATTCATAAGCCGTACATAAATAAATCTACAATGATTTGCAGCTCTAAAATAGACTTTAAGCCTTCAGTTATACTATATAATCAGAATCATACACCTCAGGTCTGAAAAAGTTTGAAAGAATGAATATAGATCCTGTTTTGTACAGAAATGGATCAAAAATAAATATTTGTTGGTTGCTGCTGGAGAAAAATAATCAGTGGCTTTAGCCTGATTTCCAACAGAAATGCAGCTTATGGCAGTGCCATGTCTATCCGTCAGGTTGTCCCACAACAGCTTTTGAACCAATTGTAACCAAATCTGACACAAGGGTTGTGACCTCAGGTATACTGGCTTCCTGAAAATTTTATAAAAATTGACAGCTATATTGAGTAGAGAGACTGAAATGAGTGCCATCACTATGCGAAAGTCTGCAGGTGCTTTGTTGCTTTGAACAGAATTTATGTAGCCTAATTTCTGCAGACTAAATTGGTCACATTTCATGGAGTTCCAAAAGCAAACTCAGAAAACAAATTCAAGTCCAATTTTAAAATGTAAGAAAAGCCCTACCAAAAATCTTTACTAGCTAAACAAGCAGAAGTTCTTCCAAATCAGGCCATAAGGTCCACCGGTGTTTATATGCCTTTGAGCACTCTGTTTTGGTTGACGGGTATGATGAATGCAAAAGGACATCTTTTCAGGTGTCTGGCAAACCTAAGCTTGAAAGATATAAATCATAATAGCGCAGAGGTGCCAATGCCCATGGCTTAAATATCTGTACAAATCAATAATTCAGTCTGAATGCCCTGCACTCTAAATTTCTCCCCATACAACATTTCAGAAAAATCCAAAGGCAAGCCAAAAACTTCAAAGCAGAGCAAAGCAGCGTAAGCAGCTCTCTGGAGCTACATACTGCCATGTCCTGCGTTCAGACCCTCTCTGCTGCATTTAGGTTGGATATATTGCTCAAGGGGAAACAACTGAAGGACATTTTCTTCATTCTTCTTCCAGAGAACTTTTGTTTAAAGCTAACAGTGTGTTTTATTTTTTTATTATTCTGTATCATTTAGAAGTAGCTTTAGGCAGTGGAGTTGTTCATCTTGTGTGATTAAGTGCTTTGCAGACTAAGGCCTCTAAGGCAACTACTGACAGGACACCTATACTTTTTGTATATGGGGCTCTAAAGAGACAACAATAAATGAATAGAATAAACAATTAAAGTGAAAATCAGAATATTCTCAACAGATATTTGCACTCTATCCTCTAGTTAGCCTCTTCCATGTTCCAGAGAAAATAAATTACCTATCCTCCTGCTTCCCAGAGAAGATATGCTCCTTAACACTAATTCCCTTTCCCTCTCTATTTGAGTTATCAAAAATTGTTCTGAGGTCACGTTTATTGGTGCAGGCTACTGCTTTTCAGACCTAAAAAAACTTTTTGACCCTCCAAACTTTGTTTTTCCATACTCTAGTAGTTTGCCTAATCAAATATGGTTTATTTGTTTTCTTTGATCAAATATATGTACATGTACTAACTTCTCCCTATCAATCTCAAATTGTTTCTATCTTTATGTAATGATGGCTACAATAGTATTACTACAATCTTTTCCTAATCCTGAATGATCTCATAGTGAACAACACAGGCAAGTTAAATTTCTTATCTAGCTAAAGTTTACTGAATTATTATGCATAGGCCATAGCTGAGAAAATTAAGTATCAAGTTTTCAGCGTTTACTGAATACAAACATTACACATACTACAAACAGAGCCAGGTCAATAACTCTATGAGTTTATCATACTCCTGGCTAAGATAATTATCCAGTCTATTATTTTAGAATCTGAGCACTTCACGAGTGCAACTCATCACAACTTGTCTGGTTATCTGAAGTTATTTTCTCTAATATGCATTAAAATTTCTTGTACTTGCCTACTGTGACTTTGTGCTATCGCCAGCCTACTCAGCTATGATAAACTCGTGAAGCTCTGCACAGTGCTGTTTGAACTTGACTAGGTGACTGCCTTTGCACAAATCACTGGTGAGTCATTAGAAGGTTCAAGTCTGTTAGCCACAAATTAAAATGTATGCAGAAAAATTGGATAGCGTACAGAAAAGATACTAGAGATGAAAACAGTGAGCCAATAGCCTGAAGATGAGATGCTTATAGAAAGCAAATGATGCTTGTTAGTTATGAACCCTAATGTGTGAGCTGGCACTAGTACCGTTTTCTTTTGTTCGGGTGCAGTAAGACACCATTTGGAGGAAGGTTTAAAGGTGCTCACAGGCTGTGTAGAGTCAACAAATCTTGGAGAATTCCTCTGAGTTCACTACTCTTCTCAAGAGTTAGAAGACATTGTGTTGTGCACCCTCAGAGATAAATATGTCTTCTCATATGCTGGCCTGGAAAAGTTAGCTTGAAGATATTGTTGAAGCATAAAGAAGGAGATAGGAAAGGAGACAATTTTTTTGGTCCTAGATGGAAACACTTGGGATAACACAACTGATATGCATGGACACAGGGCCTTGCTTCAGTGCTTACAAACACTGTCTGGAGCAGATGTACTGGAAACTATTCTTTATGACTAGTAAGCAAGAAGTCAAGTGTCCAGAGCCAAGGAATTAGGCATTTCATTTAACCCATGTGATGTTGTCCCTTTGATGACGCCATTCACATTATCATCAGAGCTTAATGGAAGAGCTCACCAATGGAAGATATAGGGAAATGAAAAATCTGCCAATTCTATGGAGCCTTGTAAGGCCAAAAGATTCTTCAAGTACTGAATGCCAGGACAGACACCTTCATAACCACAGGGTAAATGTGGACATAGAAAACCATTGGAAGAATATAGCTTGTGCTTGCCCAAAAGGAATTTCTTCTCTTGCTGCCTACATAGACTGCTTTTAAAGGCTCTCCTGAAGTTCTGTACAGGTTGTTACTGAGATCTCTTCTAGAATAACATACCCAAGTTGGAACATCTACAATTTAAAATTTACATTGAAAACCAGAGAGGGCACAACAAAAACATATAACAGCCTAAAATACATCCTACAACAGAAGGCAAAGGAATTCAATCAACTTGATTTTTTACAGTCTACCATAAAAAGGAATAATAAGATGCCACATCTTACAGATGCAATTAACAGTTCAAACCGAAAATAATTTGAAGTGAGAACAATGACAATTCAAATGGATTATCATTGTGACAAACTCTCCACCACTTACAGGCTACGTATGTGGACTATTTTTTCAAAATAGCTCATCTCATGGCCTGTAAGTTAATGGAGCAGGTACAAGACACTGAGTGCAAAGCCTACGGGAGGCTATTTATCAGTGTATAGCTATTGCAGCCCAGCTGCAGACAGAAGTTAACTAAGAGACAGTACTAGCACTGAAATGGCTGGATTAATTCACCACTCTACGGAACATAAAGCCCATCCTTGTACATGGGCATTTCACTGGAGTCTAAGTAGGTTCAGCCTGCATTTTTCTTCTCTGGAGAAGCAGTTATATTCAAAAAATATCAAGGCAATCTGACAATATCTGACTTTCATAGACCTAAAACTATTACAAAGAAACAATAAAAAACATGCCTTACTCAGAATGAATTTAAAGTTTTACAGGGTATATTTATTTAATCTGATTGTTCAAGGAACCATGTCCTTTTTACACACTTCATTAATTAACAAATTAATTAAAGAACATTATTTACAGCATTTTTTAAACTTCTGGTTAGAGATTCATTGAGAGTTACAAAACTGTAATAACATCAGTAGCCTGCTAATGACAAACATTATTTCATACTAGTTGAATGCATTGTTAATATGATCTCTTTTAAGTAAAAGGACAATTTGAGGACATAACTAGAGTACCTTAAAAAAAACAAATTTATAAAATGCCTGGATACGTGGCAAGTTAACCAATTTGTCTCACTGAAATATTTTTACTTCAGCAGATCTTTAATCTTATTTATGTCAGGAGAGAAAGGCTTACTTTGTGGAAGAAGTGGAAAACAAAACTCAGAAAAACAGATAAAGGAGAAGAAAACGATCTAACATCTTTTTATTCCTGTACACACTTCACAGAACTAGAATAATGACTATTTTATTATATTACCGTACTCATTGTATTATTGTATTCATACTGTTTTAATCAGGTTGAAACAGGCCACACAGAACTGAATATCCCTTGTGCTACATGTTGTACATGGGTATTATGCACGTCCCCTTTCTTTCCAAGCAGCTGACAAAATATATTTCAGTTTCTTGTTATGATGAATTTGAAATTATTTAAGCATTTTTTGTTATGCAATTTGGTTAATCTCTGCAGTTCCTTCTATGGAGTAATTGAGCCTTTATGCTTTTGGAATACACATCTAAACTGGCAGCTCTAGTTATTACCTTCTTGGAGATTTCTCTTAGAAGAATCATATTTATTGTTTAAGAAACATGTGTAAACACAGCTTTTATGATGATCTCTTGAAGATAATCCTTCGGCTGGGGCTGCACGGCTAGAAGGCGCGTCCCCTGGGTGGTGGATAGCAGATCCCTCTCTGGAGGGAGCACCGGATAAAATTGAAGAAGGTGCCGCGAACCAACGCAGCCTAAGGGAAGGCCACCCTGACAGAAAAACCACTGGCCCTCCAAGGCATGGGGGTTGGGCAGGAGGCCAACTACCTCCTCCCGGAAAAAAAAAATAAAAAGTTGCAGAAACGACGAGCATCAACTTTCAAAAAAATGAAATGGCGGAGATGGAGAAAATCAGTAATGAAGTGAGGAGGAGGAGATGGAACTGGATTGGTCATGCCTTGAGGAAAAAAACAACAGAAGACTGCGCTGTGGCCCTTGGGACTCCAGAGCACGCAGCCGCAGACCGATGGAAGAACGATGTTCGCGTCTTGTGTGCCTCCTGGCACTGAGAGAATTCAGATCAGATCTTGAAGATAATGGCAACTACTTCATTGACTTATCAGAAAGTATTATTCCCATTAAAATAATTTAAGTATGAAGATGAATTCAGAGATAGGCCACTGGAATAAATATTACTCAAAGTACTTGAATCACAATCATCTTAATGCTTTAATATTTATACCCATTGCTAAACTAGTATGTAAGAAATAAGTGCCATGTTACATGCCTATCTTAATTTTTATTTTGATTTTGCATTTAACAAAACACACATTATCTATTCACGCATTTAAGAGAACGATGTGAGCATTATAGCTAAGTTGGCAAACAAAGCTTCACACCAAAAATAAATATGCAGAGTAGAGCACCCAGGCACAGCTACTAGTGTCACTACACCTAACAATAAAGCAAATATTAATAATCATTCATCTTTATTGAAACCAGTATTTCAAACAAAGAGGAGGAAAATTCATTCACAGAGGCCTGCAGAAACATCTATGAATCTCCTAGAGCCTTTATGCAATGCCTAAATAACAGATAAAAGATTGTGTTGGCCCTTCTGGTATGAATTCCATGCAGAGAAAACATTTTCTTTTTTTACAACTTCTTCCTTTTACAGAAGTTGTAGGGAAAAAAAAGAGAGTATTGTTCCTCCTTTTGGTATTAGAGATCTCCTTTGCATTTTGGAAACTGAAATGATGTAGAACTGTCAGTAACACGTGTGCTAAACATACTGCTGAGGTTCACAGACATATTTGGACTGAAAGGTTAAATTATAGTCCTGAAGAAGTAAACAAGCTGCAAGCACAAAGACTGCCTTCTGTTAGTTAGATCAAAGCAGTTTCTATCTACATCTGAAGAGTCCTACTCTCTAGCACAAAGAGGGTACAGCTGCTCTCTGGTACAAACCAGTAATTGTTCTGGTACATAGTAAAAAGACAGAGTCCTGTCAATTCACATACATAAAGAGCTAGAGAATCAAGAAAATATTTCTACTGAAATATTAATGTTATATCTGTAAAAATAGCATATATTTAATTTTATTTATTAAATTATATTTAATTTATTTATATATATATATATTTATTTATATATTTATATATATATTTTTATATATATATAAAAATATATATTTATATATATTTATATATATATTTATATATATATTTATATATATATAAATAAATATATAAATTTACATATATGTTATACATAACATATATGTATATGTTATATATATAACATATGTTATATATATATAATATATGTTATATATATATGTTATATATATAATATAATATATATATAATAATATGTTATATATATATAAAATATATGTTATATATATATGTTATATATATAACATATACATATATGTTATGTATAACATATATGTAAATTTATATATTTATATAAATATATATAATTATATATTTTTATATATATTTTATATATATTATATATAATATATATTTTATATATTTTATATATATTTTTATATATTTTATTTTTTATTATATATTTTTATTATTATATATTTATAAATATATAATTTATATATATTTAATTTATTACATTATAATTTAATCTTAATTAAATTAAGATTTGCAGCACTGAAATAACAGACAATTGATTGCATTTATTTTTTCATTCGACTTCTAGGCTTTGCATGAGAGTATATACTATTACTCTGTTAGGGAAAATGCTCATAGCAAAATATCTGTAAAAGAATGTGCTGTATTTTGGCAGCTTTGCATAAATATAGTCATAGTATATCAAACTGCATCTGAAATTCTTCTTGTCACTCAGCATAAATCTAAAGCAAATTACAGTGATGCATGACACAATATGAGTTAACAGCACAAAAAAGGCCCTTTTGTGCAGAACACCCACTCTTATCATTAAAATAGGTCTCTTCCCCAGCACTATACAGCAGAAAGTGGAGTAGACAACACGGGAAGAGTGCTGGTCAGAGATGAAGATCCACTCCTCTTCTGAAGAGCATTTACAAACTGTTTATAACTCAATGTATCTCCACTTCTGGAATACAGCTTTATAAATATCATCATTTATAAACATCAATACAGATTTTAAGTTTCCTACCAAAGCCTCATTCCTCCTGGGATTTGCCAGCTCCAAGTTAGTGTTCTCTGCTCATACAGTCTACAGCAACTGCATAGACTTGTCTGCTAACAGTTATCAAAAGGTCAACACAATGAGAGTTACACAGAGCTTCGGGCTGCTAGGTATGGTTATAGAAGGCATACTACTGTTTTGGACAGAAAGATGGGTTTGCTGAACTTAACTCTCATCACAGGCTGTTTCAAAAATGTCTTTAAATAAACTTTACATGAACTCCTTTGTACTATTACATAAGCATGACCTTCCCTTCAGTCATTAATTGTGGTGGCTACACGATCACTCGAATTTTACTAATACAGTAACACAGATTTCCAGCATAGGCTGGGGCAGAAGTGAAAAAGTTCTTGCCTTTTATTCATCAGATAGATAGAAGAGAATTTAGGTAAGAATCACCACAACTATGACTCAAAAGAGGTCTTTAACCCAGATAAATTAAATGTGCCTGTTTTCACCTGGATGCACATTATGGCATACCCAACCCGGACCCTTCAGCTGGGCACCTGCCAAATGTGACATCCTTCCATCTAGGCTGGGTGCCCACAGTGTCCTTTTCATTGGGCTAGGACATGCCTACCTCTCACCCCAAAATCAAGGCACACACAGGACACCCTAGATTTACGAATCTGCAAGTACCCTCTGTTTCCCCAATGAAGGCATAGTTTGTGACATATTACAGTAAAAGACGGATTCACTTACTGAAATGAATTGCTTTAAAATAAGTTGCCCTAAAATTAGGAACGTAAAACTATATTTAGACAACTAAATGATTGTCCCAGTTTCCAAAAGCTTCCTTATCGGGATGGAGCAACTGGGTGATCATCTTGCTCAGAACAATCAGACCACCTATTTAAAGTGTCTTGGCCGAGTTTCTTAAACTCTATTTAATTATTGATTACATAAATAGACTCCATCTCTAAACAGTGTTTAAAGTACAGCATTCACTTACACTGTAGGAAAATAATGACAAGCAAAGGGTTTCAGAGAAGAGTATGTCTGAGAAACTTAGGGGAAAGGTAATCAGATTTCATCACTGTTGCTCAATTTGTCATACCCAGTGAGATCACTACTGATTAATCCCAACTTCATCATAACTGAATCTTTGAATTCATTTCCTATGCAGTTCTGGGCTGACTTGAAAAAATCATATACACTTTTTCCTTAAAATGCAAACAAACAAATCACTGAAATACATAAATATATGCTTTTACTTCAAAAAAATCAGGAAAATTATGGTAGATTTTCCATTACTACAAATTTGCAAGAAGTCCAAATCTGTTTGATTTCCTACAGAACTCGTACTGCCTTTCTGAAGATTTTCTGTAAAGTTGTAAATGACACTTTGAAAAGAAAAAATGATTTAAGGTTAAGACTCTGGGAGTCATCAACAACAAGAAGAAGCAAGATCTTTTTCTCCATTTTGATTACATAGTTACTCTGACTCAGTAAAACTTCTGGTTTGCAATCCATCTACAAGTAGACATTGTAATGCAAAATTAACCATAAAATGTAATGCAAAATTAACAATAAACCATCAAAATATAAAAGTATTTCAGATGTCTTCATAATGTCTTCATGTAGCAATAAAAAAAAAAGTCCCTTTTTTTTCTTCTTTTTATGCAGTCTTTGGAGAGTGACATTGAAGTTTGATCCTGTGCTGTTTAAAAAAAATCCAGGTAGTTCTGTAGTAACAAAATGCAAACCAACTGTTCCATATATTGCTTTTCTGACAAATAATATCTAGATGCTCAATTTGATTAAACAATCTCTCCTCAACTCTTATTCTTTATGAAATTTTATCAGAAAGTTTATCAGAAATTTTATCATAAATTATGGTTCTGTGATGGCAGCTGTCAGCAATAAGCACTACATTCTTTCCTTGGTATTTTATTCAGTCATATCCAAAGTCATCCAAACTGTGCAAAAGCTTGTTTTCCTCCAATTTATCTATTAGATGCCTCAGTCTGAAAGTGCTGAACATGGAGGGCTTCAAAGGGGTCAGCTGTCAGTATACTGATACCTAAATAAATCCTCTTTCCACATACTTGATTTGAGCTGCTGTTATCCAAATCTCTTCTGTCTGATAAACAGAGTAGAAATTATTGCTTATTCTTTCTCAGTATAAGTGAAAAACCTTTATACATGCATGCATATTTCTGTTAATAATTAGTAATTTCATATACACTTCCGTAAACGTTTCCTTTCTTACAGAGCAAACTACATTTCCTAAACAGGTATTACAACATTCAGACTTTATTTTAGGCAAGACATTAATTTTCTGTGTTGTATAAGCAGCATATTGCATCCTACTTCATTTTCCCCAGAAGTTATTTATGAAGACAGTAAGGCCATTTTAAATTTTAGGGTGGCAACATTTCTTGTGAGCCTTCCTACAAAAGCCTTGAGGGTCTGAATAACAACCTCTGACAATTTCAATCTTTTCTCTCTGCTATAGTTCAATACTGCAGATTTTCCTTTTAGTGGAGTCTCTCACAAACCTTCTTAGAAACCAAATATGAAAATCCACTCCCCCCAAAAAAATTCATAGAGTTTAAAGCTTTCTTTGGAATGACAGGATGCTGAAATAGAAAAATTGAGCTGCACATCTGCTATTTCACATTTCTCTGCCTGGATTAAAAAAGTAGGATGCAACTATTAATGTTGGTGCAACATACTCACCAATAGAACGATTTAAGAATTATGGTGCTAAAGTCTATAACTGACTATAAATAGGATTAGTAGCAAAAAGAAAGCAACCTCAAAGTAATCAGTAACTATCTAAGAGAGAGAGCATATGGATAAAAAAAATCCCAGATCATTTACCCTTAACCATCACTTCTCAAACACCATTTCCTTTGCAATAACTTGTTTAAAATATAAACCTTACAAAGGATCTAGACATTCCACAAATTGAAGCTTTCTGAATTTTAAGCAGCAGACTGATGGCAAGATCTTTTGACAAGTCCTGCTAGATGACATAGAAGTGGCACAAAAAGTTTTGCAAAGAATGAGCTGGATGAGGAAATAATAAAATCTATCTTCTGCTCAGCATGTCAGGGTACTCTAACACAGATGTTGTTTAGGAGAATTAGACTTCTCCTTGCTTAGAACGTCTTGGACAACAATCTTCCAGAGGAAGCCTCACTGTCAGTTACTAAACTGTGATCCGTTGCCTGTAACATTACAGTTTCACCCTTAACAAGATCCACTGCTACAAGCTGATGTTGACTGAACATAATTTGTCTTCTGTGACTCAGAGGCTAGGGGACAAGGGACCAGCCTCAAGACAGGTCTCTCTCTTCAGAGGGGATGTGAGATGCAAAGACAAGTCAGGGGAAGGGCCACCACGGAGCACTGCTGTTGCAACAAAAAAAGACTACTTTTTTGGTGGGAGGGTGGAGCTGAGTTGGCCTTCTTGCTCTAACAAAATTAATACACATTCTGATTAGCTGTGTAGGACAATGGAAACAAATGTTTCTTTATTTTTGAGAAAATGTGCTGTGCTGGTTTCAGCTACGATAGAGTTAATTTTCTTCGCAGTAGCTTGTATGGGGCTATTTGCTGGATCTGTGCTGAAAACAGTCTTGATAACACAGGGATGTTTCCATTACTGCTGAGCAGTGTTTACACAGAGTCAAGGCCTTTTCTGCTTCTCACCCCACCACCAGTAAGTAGGCTGGGGGTGCGCAAGAAGCTGGGAGGGAGCACAGCCAGGACAGCTGACCCCAGCTGACCAAAGGGCTGTTCCATACCGTATGACGTCATGCCCAGCATATAAAGCTGGGGGAAGAAGAAGGAGGAGGGGGACATTTGGAGTGATGGCGTTTGTCTTCCCAAGTAACCGTTACGTGTGATGGAGCCCTGCTTTCCTGAAGATGGCTGAACACCCGCCTGCCGGTGGGAAGGAGTGAATCAATTCCTTGTTTTGCTCTGCTTGCGTAAGCGGCTTTTGCTCTACCTGTTAAACTGTCCTTATCTCAACCCATGAGTTTTCTCACACTCTTCTGATTCTCCCCCCCATCCCATGGCGGCGGAGTGAGCAGGCAGCTGTGTGGGGCTTAGTTGCCAGCTGAAGTTAAACCACAACATGTGCCTAGCAATAAGTTATGATTCTGCTACCATGGATTTTCTTTCATTCAGGTGTATTTTGTGTCTTTCTTCAAACATTTACATTCATACTGCACACTAACCTGGAATTTATCTTTCCATTATTAGCAAAATATAAAGCAGCAATATATTTCATTAATGAAGGGATCTGTAAAGAAATGCTCTTTGTGTTTTCATTTTTACCTACAAATTATTCTTTTGATAAAATAATGTCTTCGTAAGAATAAAATGTGCTTCAAACCTTGTGATTACACTGTAACAGAAACTTTATTACAGCATTTTAATCACATCATCTCCAGAAACAGAGGCTACTCCAACACATTCTGTTATAATTGAAGAATTCCAATTTCTTGGTAATTTTATGTGGTGAATACATTTAATCTATGTTCATCTCCAAACAGAGCTCCAACTAACATTCTTCCTTCCCATTTTGCTTACATGCACAAATAAAATGATAAAGCTTCCTAACAAAAAGAACAAAAATACTTTGGTAAATGACAGTGAGTAACAAAAAAATCACCTATGAAAAGGTTAGAAAAACCTCAATGGACAAATTCAGTCCTAAAATAGTGACAATCTCTACAGCTAATTAAATTGCCATAGAAATCTTCATCAGCTTTTGCTGAAGCTATCATTCAGATTGGTTAGGTCAGTCTTCTCGAAGGTCCTTTACAAGGGTATTCACGAGATCCCATTTCACCTAAGAGTTACAGAAAATTATGGTCAACTAGAACATACAGGGAACACAATTTTCTAATTAAGAATAAAGAAAACAACAAATTGTCAAGCACAGCTGTAGTGTCTGGATATCTGAAACTGCTAAAAAAATAATAAGAAGGAAATGTTCAAACATAATTTTAGCACTCCAAGAAAATACAGCTCATGATACAAAATAATCACAGAATCATAGAATCATTTAGGTTGGAAAAGACCCTTAAGATCATCAGGTCCAGCTGTTAACCTAGCACTGCCAATTCCACCACTAAACCATGTCCCTAAGCACCACATCTACCCATCTTTTAAATACCTCCAGGGATGGAGACTCAACCACTTCCCGGGGCAGCCTGGTCCAATGCCTGACTACCCTTTCAGTGAAGAAGTTTTTCCTAATATCCAACCTAAACTTCCCTTGGCCCCATGTGAGGACATTTCCTCTTGTCCTATTGCTTGTTACCTGGGAGAAGAGACCGACCCCCACCTCACTACAACCTCCTTTCAAGTAGCTGTAGAGAGCAATAAGGTCACCCCTCAGCCTCCTCTTCTCCAGGCTAAACAACCCCAGATCCCTCAGCCGCTCCTCGTAGGACCTGTTCTCTAGACCCTTCACCAACTTCACTGCCCTTCTTTGGACACGCTCCAGCACCTCGATGTTCTTCTTGGAGTGAAGGGCCCAAAACTGAACACAGTACTCAAGGTGCGGTCTCACCAGTGCCACGTACAGGGGCACTATCACCCTGGTCCTGCTGGCCACACTATTCTTGATACAAGCCAGGATGCCATTGGCCCTCTTGGCCACCTGAGCACACTGCTGGCTCATGTTCAGGTGGCTGTTGACCAGCACCCCCAGGTCCTTTTCCACCGGGCAGCTCTCCAGCCACTCCACCCCAAGCCTGTAGCGTTGCATGGGGTTGGTGTGATCCAGGTGCAGGACCCAGCACTTGGCCTTGTTGAACCTCATACAGTAGGCCTCTGCCCATCGATCCAGCCTGTCCAGGTCCCTCTGTAGAGCCTTCCTACCCTCCAGCAGATCAACACTCCCACCCAGCTTGGTGTCATCTGCAAACTTACTGAGGGTGCACTCCACCCCCTCATCCAGACCATTGATAAAGACAATAAACAGAACTGGCCCCAGTACCGAGCCCTGGGGAACACCACTTGTGACCAGCTGCCAACTGGATTTAACTCCGTTCACCAGAACTCTCTGGGCCTGGCCATCCAGCCAGTTTGTTACCCAGCAAAGAGTACACCCATCCAAGCCATGAGCAGCCAGCTTCTCCAGGAGAATGCTGTGGGAAATGGTGTCAAAAGCTTTACTGAAGTCCAGCTAGACAACACCCACAGCCTTTCCCTCATCCACTGAGTAGGTCACCTGGTCACAGAAGGAGATCAGGTTAGTGAAGCAGGACCTGCCTTTCATAAACCCATGCTCCCTGAGCCTGATCCCCTAGTCGTTCCATATATGCCGCATGATGGCACTCAGGATGATCTGCTCCATAACCTTCCCCGGCACCGAGGTCAGGCTGACAGGCCTGTAGTTCCCCGCATCCTCCTTCCAGCCCTTCCAGCCCAACCTCCCCGGTTGACCAGGACTGCTGACAGATGATGGAGAGTGGCTCGGTGAGCACTTCCACCAGCTCCCTCAGTACCCCTGGGTGGATGCCATCTGGCCCCATAGACTTGTGTGTTTCTACGTGCTGTAGCAGGTCACTAACCATTTCCCCTTGGATTATGGGGGCTTCGTTCTGCTCCCCGTCCCTGTCTTCCAGCTCAGGGGGCTGGGTACCCCAAGAACAACTGGTCTGACTATAAAAGACTGAGGCAAAGAAGGCATTAAGTTCCTCAGCCTCTTCCTTGTCCTCTGTCACTATGTTTCCCCCTGCATCCAGTAAAGGATGGAGATTCTCCTTAGCTCTCCTTTTGCTGCTAATGCATTTATAGAAACATTTTTTGTTGTCTTTCACAGCAGTAGCCAGTTTAAGTTCCATCTGGGCTTTGGCCCTTCTAATCCTCTCCCTGCATAACCTCATGACATCCTTGTAGTCCTCCTGAGTTGCCTGCCCCTTCTCCCAAAGGTCGTAAACTCTCCTTTTATTCCAGGGTTCCAGCCGGAGCTCTCTGTTCAGCCAGGCCGGTCTTCTTCCCCACCTGCTCATCTTTCGGCACATGGGGACGGCCTGCTCCTGCGCCTTCAGAATTTCCTGCTTGAAGAATGTCCAGCCTTCCCAGACTCCTTTGCCCTTCAGGACTGCCTTCCGAGGGACTCTCTCAACCAGGCTCCTGAACAGGCCAAACTCTGCCCTCCAGAAGTCCAAGGTAGCCATTCTGCTGACCCCCCTCCTTACTTCTCCAAGAATCGAAAACTGCCATTTTATGATCGCTACGCCCAAGACGGCCTCCAACTGTCACGTCGCCCACCAGTCCTTCTCTGTTCACAAATGAGAGGTCCAGCGGGGCGCCCTCCCTAGTGGGCTCCCTCCCCAGCTGTGTCAGGAAGTTCTCTTCCACACCCTCCAGGAACCTCCTAGACCGTTTCCTCTCCACTGTATTGTATGATGTCCAGCAGGCATCTGCTAAGTTGAAGTGCGCCACAAGAACAAGGGCTAGCGATTGTGAGACTTCTCCCAGCTGCTTATAGAATAATAATAACTAGAATTTGAAAACAGTGCTCATACTTCTGGCTGCAACATTGAGCACATACAGGCAGAGAAATAAAGCAAATAATTTTGATATTCAATTAACCAATTAGCCAGTATCTGGCGAATTCACTAGTCAAACAGAACCAGCAGCCAAATAAAGACTAAGTTAAAAAAAAGTATACTTGGAATAATGGAATAAGATTCACACTGGGGTTTTTTTTGTTACTGAATTTACTGGGAATATACTGCTTCAGTCAAACAGCACTTCTTAGAGTCAATCAAAAAAATCATACTCAGATGTTAGGACAACCTCTTACAGGAAGAATCCACTTCAAAGCCATTTTACATATGAACATTTTCATAGTTAAGAAGTAGAGACAATGATGTCCATTGGGATTCTTCACTAATTCCAAAATCTTGCTGGGCCCTGTCTTTCACAACTGAAGAGGATATGAAGGAAATAAGTTAATAGGACAGAATTAATTTCTTTTATTGAAAAACTGAAATACAGTATAGGATGAGACTACAGGAAACAAAGCGATTTAACTCCACAAACAGCAAGTATAAATCTATAACATGCACAAAATCTTCTGTAATTATAACATGCATTTTAAAGCCTCAGTACTTTTGGTGCATTGGTAAACAATAGTAAGAAACCGATGTCCCATTAAAGTCACCTGGACAGGTCTAGGATTTTGTTCTGCAGCATTAGATAAGAAGACTAAGCAGGCTAGTAGAAGTTTATTACAACAGTATAGCGTGCACTCATTTAGTACTACTACACAAAAAGATTAAATTTATAAATGCACAGGTTGTAGCTACTAATTTTATGATATAAATGGAAGCAGAAAGTAAGTCTTAGCAGTTATTCATCTTTGAACAAAAGCAACGTTACCATAAAATACTATTTGTGATCCTTAGATGCAGGCAAGATTCCTGTTTCAGGGTTAAAATTTTTCAAAAAGTAGTTCAGAAAAAGAAACCTTAAACATGATCGTCTTCTCATATCTAAAATGGATCTCAAGCTTTTGAATTTATCTTAGCACAAGCATACCTTACCTAAAAAGCTTAACTGCTCATGCAGCAAAACTGCCATATACATTCATTAAACGCCTCAAGATATCTGGTTTTACAGAAGTGAATACACTGCCCTATACTTCACGCATTTGACCCAACTTAGATATATTACAAAATGAATACTTGGATCTGACTATGGTAGCCAACATACGAAACAATTCATCACCAGTAGATAAGGCATCTCAAAAATTTCACTGCTGACAGCCTGAAAGTCCTTGCAAGACTGACACTAAGAAGGCATAAAAGAGTTTGGAAATTAGTAGAAATATAAACAAAACTGGAACACACAGCTTACAATGTTTTCATGTGAAGAACAGTTCAAAATATACACAAGGGAAAAAGGAACATCAGAAAGGGTTATTTCAGACTCATTGCTCTAAATGATGCAATATGAATTGCAAATTATTTTCATGGCAAAGCACTGTATTCTAGTTTGATATCAGAATATATACTCCCTTTTTGAAAAATTCAATTGATTTCTAATACTGCCCACGTGTTACTTAAAAATGGTTTAATTTTTAGTTACCTATACTGACAGTAAGAAAGGACACTACTTCCTACTTTGTATCTAGTAGAACAGTGAGGGAAACTATCAAAATAATCTTACTAGGCTTCAACAGAGGTCAGATCTCACACAAGAGCATCCCGCATAATTCAGGACTCTCAAGTGAGGTCTTGGAAACTTTCTGATGTTAGCTACTAATTTTAATTTCCTTAATGTGGGCAGCACCCTATGTCCTAGTTTAGCAGAATGGAAAAAGTCTTTTCTAATGAGGAAACATAACAAAGGCAAAGACAAAAGACCCAATACAGTGAAGCAGACAAAGTGAACCAATGCCATTTAATTTGATTGTGCTGGATTGCTTGCCTGCTTAATGTAAGTTTGTAGCTGATAAACTGTGACTGGTTTTAGATGTATTATTTATGTCAGTTCTTCAGGCAAAAGCAGGGCATGTTTGGAGCAGCAAAGCTCATTTTTATATTGTTCAAAGACCTGCCTATCTTAAAAAGAATAAAACTTGTTAGGCTATATACTTTTCGTTTTATGGCTTTCACAGCATTCAATGGGAGACTAGGACTTTATTTTGGGTCTTAAAGGATGCAAGCTAAAGCCCTCAAGCAGAAGATCCGACATAAAGCCTTTGTAAAGGTAGGACCAGCACAAATACTTAGAGTGTACATGACAAATTCAAATCCTCTAGCACCCAACATTTTGTTACTAAAAAGAAGTTCTTAGCCTTCATTCTGCAGAGAAACCTTCAAAAGTAATAAAATTTAACTGGCGGAGACAACTTGAAAGAAAAACTCAGTGATGCAAACTCTGCCCTTCTTAAGCCTGAGTGCAGTCTTAGCTCTGAAGTCCATCACTGTCAACTTCAGTCACTTAACCACAGATCATTTAGTGGATACTTGGGGTATGAAACAGCAATGAAACAGACTCAGCTGGGAATTAGAGATGCTGCTGGGAAGAAAATGCAGAGAAAAGCATGAAGGTGTGTCAAGAAATAACTACCAATGAGAGAAAGAAGAAAATTTCTTTGTAGCAGTCTGTATGTGACTGTGCTTTGTATTTGTGGCCAAAACAATGCTGATAACACACCAGAGTTTTGGCTGTTGCTGAACAGTGCTTGCGCAGTGTCGATGCTTCCTTTCTCCCTGCCACTCCAAGCAGGAGTGGGCTTGAGCCTGGGAACGGATATAGACAAGACAGCTGACCCATACAACAGGATGTCACACTCAGCAGTATATCCTCAGGGAGATGAGGAGGAACGTGGGACATTTGTGGTTACGGCATTTCTCTGTGCAAGCAACCATTATGTGTGCTGAGGCCCTGCTTCCCAGGAAGCAGCTGGACATCTGCCTGCTGACTGGAAAGAGTGAATAAATTCCTCTTTTTGTTTTGCTTGCACACACAGCTTTTACTTTCCTTATTAAACTGTCACTATCTCGATCCATGAGTCTTCTTGCCTTCCTTCTATTTCCCCCAAACCCTGCAGAATACAGGAGTGAGCAAGAGGCTGGGTGGGTGTTTGGCAGCTGCCTGGGGTCAGCCCACCAGAGCCCTGAAGGTACTGAGCAGATATTACTAAGCAAGTGTCTAATTATTCTTCCAAAGACTGTATCTTGTCAGGAATAAAGAGGCATACAGATCACAAAATAATTTTCTTCAAAAAAGAAAAAAAACCAAACAAAACCCAAGTCACCTGTTGCATAATTGTGGAGAATCATTATACAATTAAAGAGTATAAGAAAGCATTATAAATTTTGCTCAGTGTACTAAAGTAAATGATGTACCCTAGTTTTTAATAGTTCTTCAGCCTGCAATCACAGTGCATTCACACTACTCCTTACATTACTGTATGTAAACTTTGAGTTTCAACAGCTATTTTTTAAATGCCAGAAGAGACCACTTCATATTAAGTGCTTTAAAATATTTTAAAAGATCTTGTAAGAAACCCAAACCAATACTAAAATGTAATAAAATCCAGTTAGATCTTACTCCTATAATTTTTACACAAAACGTCACCATAAGCCCCCTAAATGCTGTTCTTAATTCAGTATCTCACAAGCATAATCATCCACCTTTAAAAATGACATGAAATTGTAAAAACTATTCTTTTCCACAAAATTTGAACAGCTGCAGTAGAGAACTACAGAGTTAAACTGTACTTCCACATTTAGGGAAAGGCAGACTGAAATGACATACTATACACTACAAATGTAATTTTCCTAAGTGGTAGAAAGCAGCATGTATTAACTCCTGAGTATAAAGAATGTTTTATTATTTCCAAGTATTTCTAAAACAATATTCAGGGTAGCTGAAACTATACATCAACTGAGTATTAGTTTGCTAAACAAAAATGAAGTCCATATAACATCTCACTTCATACAATGTGTCCTCCCATTTCAAAATACACAAGCTTACTAGATAAAACTTTACATAATCAATATAAAACACCAGCATAAAGATGCCAACAGACAACATTCACATCAGCTTTTGAAAATATTAGACAGCATCTAAGAAAGTTAATTGAAAAATGCACAATTAGTTTAATTTGTAAAATCAAAATATTACTTCTAAGTTATTACCAGTTCTGAAAAGGTCAAAGCATTTGATACTGTCCCACATAACATCCTTGTCTCTAAAATTGAGAGACATGGATTTGACAGATGGACCACTTGGTGGATAAGGAATTGGCTGGATGGTTGCACTCAAAGAGTTGCGGTCAACGGCTTGATGTGCAGGTGGAGACCAGTGATGACTGGGGTCCCTCAGGGGTCCAAACTGGGACCAGTATTATTTCATGTCTTTGCTGGGGACGTGGACAGTGGGACTGAGTGCACTATCAGCAAGTCTGCAGATGACATCAAGCCAAGTGGTGTGGTTGATACTCTAGAGGGAAGGAATGCCGTCCAGAGGGGCCTTGACAGGCTAGAGAGGTGGGCCCGTGCAAATCTCCTGAAGTTCAACAAGCCCAAGTGCAAGATCGGGGCAAACTCAAACATGGACACAGGCTGGGTGAAGAACGGATTGAGAGCAGCTTTGCAGAGAAGGACTTGGGGGTACTGGTGAATGAAAAGCTTGACATGAGCTGACAATGTGCACTCGCAGCCCAGAAAGCCAACTGCCTCCTGCCGCTCCACTCTGCTCTCGTGAGACCCCACCTGGAGTATTGCGTTCAGCTCTGGAGTCCTCTGCACAGGAATGGTATCTGTGTGTATATACCAAAACACAGGAAAGGTGGTGGTGATTGAATGGGATGTATTGGAAAGTGTGGGACCTGGACATGACATAGATGGTATAGAATAAAGGGCGGATATTGTCCTGGTTTTGGCTGGGATAGAGTTAATTTTCTTCCTAGTAGCTGGTATAGTGCTGTGTTTTGGATTTAGGATGAGAAAAATGTTTATAATAAACTGATGTTTTAGTCGTTGCTGCGCAGTGCTTACACTAAAAGTCAAGGATTTTTCAGCTTCTCATACTGCCCTGCCCATGAGCTGGGAAAGGACACAGCCAGGGCAGCTGACTCAAATTGGCCAAAGGGCCATACCATACAACATCATGCTGAACAAAAAATCTGGGGGTAGTTGGCCAGGGGGGCACAGCCGCTACTTGGGAACTGGCTGGGCATCGGTCGGTGGGTGGTGAGCAACTGCATTGTGCATCACTTGTTTTATATATTCTTTTATCACTATTATTCTTTTCCCTTCCTTTTCTGTCCTATTAAATTGTCTTTATCTCAAACCACGAGTTTTACCTTTTTCCTGATTCTCTCCCCCATCCCACTGCAGGGGTGTGAGCGAATGGCTGTGTGGTGTTTTGCTGCCTGCCGGGTTAAACCATGACACAACCGTATCCTGGGCTGCATCAAAAGAAGGGTGGCCAGCAGGTCGAGGGAGGTGATTCTGCCCCTCTGCGCTGCCCTGGTGAGACCCCACCTGGAGTGCTGCGTCCTGCTCTGGGGCCCCCAGCATAAGAAAAACATGAACCTGTTGGAGCGGGTCCAGAGGAGGGCCACCAAAATGATCGGAGGGATGGAGCACCTCTGCTCTGAGGAAAGGCTGAGAGAGTTGGGATTGTTCAGCCTGGAGAAGAGAAGGCTCCGGGAAGACCACATAGCAGCCTTCCAGTACTTGAAGGGGGCCTACAAGAAAGATGGGGAGGGACACTTTATCAGGGAGTGTAGTGATAGGATGAGGGGTAATGACTTTAAATGGAAGGAAGGTAGATTTAGACTAGATATAAGAAAGAATTTTTTTACAAGGAGGGTGGTGAAATACTGCAACAGGTTGCCCAGAGATGCTGTGGATGCCCCATCCCTGGAAGTATTCAAGGCCAGGTTGGATGAGGCTTTGTGCAACCTGATCTAGTGGAAGGTGTCCCTGCCCATGGCAGGGGGGTTGGAACTAGATGATCTTTAAGGTCCCTCCCAACACAAGCCATTCTATGATTCTATGAAATGATACTGTATCTTACACATGTGACAAGTGCTTAGAAACACTGCATTCTGAACACATATATTCATTATGCCAGCATTATCTTGCAGGTAGGGGAACAGATAGTAATCAAGAATAGTTAACAAAAAAAAATTTTTTTGCAGGAGTAACAGTGGTATATGGGAAAGAGGAGAATGACACATCTATCTTTATACAACTTCAGGTTTTGCATCCCAAATCTCATATGCTCAGGACCTACTTTTAGACATGCAATACCTACTCATAGTATCATGCTGTAAAAATTACCACGCTGGTATCCTGTAGCACATATAGCCACTTTGCAGGGCACCATCTGAGGCTCTGACACAGAGACAAGTGATTTGCAGAATGGACACAACTAGTATGCTCTGGGGGGAGTGAGCTCTAAGCAGAGTGACAGGACCAGGGCCACCATGCTTCAGGTACAAGGATGACTCCTTGGCCTTCCTTCAGCAATTATAAATGTACTCAGTATGTCTGAGTGCCTGGCCTAGATCTATTCAAACTAGTGCAGGGTAGAAATACGACCTGCAGTGGCTAAAAGGTCTTAGAATTATACAAAATAGGACCAAAAGACTCTCTGGATCACCAAGACCAGTATTCTAAAATTGTAAGTAATAGGACAGGAGGTCCACAGACTGCCTTCTCCACAGCCACAGATCCTAAACCCCATTCCAACATCCTGAAACAAGTTTTACATCTGTACCAAAAGCCAAAAGCAAAAATGACAACCTAGTAAACTAAGAGGAAGGAAAACGATGACAAATAATATTAGGAAGGAAACTATGAACTTGTCCAGTGGTCTGTACCACACACCTGCTTTCAATAGTTCAACCTGTGTGAAAAATTTCTTCCTGGCACCAAATCTAGTCATTAGGTTACTCCTGTGAGTACAAAGATGACCTATCAACAGAGAATCTGAGAAATTAATGCCAAAACATTCTGCCTACCTCATCTCTAGGTATGGTAGACTTCCAATGCTTGCTGACTTTCTAAGTGCCTACAAATCCAATGGTATAAAAGTAAATCTTTCCTACCTGTGCCATGGTAGGAATGATACTTTGAAAAGAAAAGACCTCAGACATTGCCTTTAACAAAATGTTTCTTTAGCATATGACTTTGCTCTTATTTTTCACAAAAAGAACATTTAATTTTCTGTGTTTACAAGAAAAGCATATAATCTGACAATCTGAATGATACACTTTTCTAGGGTTGTATTTAAAAAGAAGAATCTTCCAGAAGTTTAAAAGGTACACACACTAACGTGAAACAGATGCTGGTGTCTCATTTTTGTCCTTACATTCATTTACAGAACAGATACCACCATTTAGCTCTTGCATCAAATGAGATTACAGGTCAAGATCCTGAACTTTATAATGGAAAAAACCCCTCAATTATTGATTTCACAAAAAAATATGTAGCTGTACACATTATAATTGCCATATGGCAAACTGATATAGTTCCTTGTAATAGAGCTGGAATTCTTCTCAGAATCCAAAGGCTAACACGGTTCATAAAACAACTATAACTTATTTCAGTTAAAAAATTGGAACAATTTTTACAAGGCATCAAGATATTCTGGTCCAAAATCCAGGAAAAGTCTTCAGAGAACACAAGAATTACCTCTGCTCTCCCAGGTTTGAGCATACCTGTTTTAACCTCAGTTTTCAGTACAGCAAGACAAATGTATGTTACCAATAGAAACTGCATTTCTAGACAGCTACTGTAAAGTGTGAATCGGTTTTACCTACCTTGACAAAGGTTATTTGGCAATTAGTTAAAACTTCATACAAAACTCCTTATTCCAAAGCAATTTGCAAGTTAGCCAGCAAACAACTCACCTCTTAAAACTTGAAATCTATTACCTGAATTAGAGCCTCTTACGTACTTCTGAGTTTTATAAAAGACTGGTTTCACAGAACTGTCCTTTTGTCAAGTATGTATTTTTAGTTTCAGATTATGCTTTGTTTTCGAGCATACTAATTTATGCATACTCAACATTAAATATTCATTAATGTCTTTAAAATGCAGATAACAGCTCTGTGAAAGCATATATCATCTTTTATAACATAATCAATTAGAAACTATTTCACCTTCCAAATGAAACTAAATTAATAATTCAGACTGCTCCATAATACCACAATCAATGCAGCAGCTTTTAACCTAACTGAGAAAAATACTTCATAAGATTATGATCTTTAAACCAGAGATGATTTGTGGTTTGCACCAGGCATATATTTACATATATAAATACATATTTATACATAAAAGAAAATTCTTGCAATTGGTTAAGATGGTCATGTAAGAAACCAAGAATATCCCAAATGCCTTGCAAAGCAAACATATTGCTTCTTGAAATTTAATCTTTTGTAACACTGTAACACTGGAAATATCTTGTGAAAAATCACTAGCCACTGTCTGCTGCCATTCTGATATGGACCAATCTTGCATTCTCCATGGGCAACTATCTGTTTCTGGGACATCTGTTCGGGTTGTGATTAACTGTCATCAACGCAAAGACAACTGGTTCTTTGCACAGTTGTTTATATCTAGCAGGTCTCATTGGACAGATCCAGAATCACACGAAAGCTGATCTTAAGCTTTCAGTGTCAGTTAGATAAATGAGCAGTCTAGCCACTTTTATACAGTGTGAGGAAATAAATTTAGCACATCAGAAACACTTCTCTGCAATGTTAGTTCAAATAGTTCTGCATGATGAACCCAGAAATGGCAATGTATGGTGAAGACACCTGAGTGATCCTGCCTGGATTCAGGTTGATTCATACAGAAGCTCTCAGATGGTCCTGCATCATGCTCTTTCTTGATGGTGCAAACCATGGAATCAACTTGCATGTAGCCCTCAGTGCATTCACGCTAATCATCCTGTGATGCTGCAGAGGACAGCAAAGGAACTCAGAAACACCTGCATCTTGCTCCCTGAGACAGGCTTGCTGGACACGAGTTCAGCACTGGCCAGCCCAGATCCAGAATGGTTATATGTGCAACAATCAAAGTGCCTTTTCAGCATGGTTGGAGAATCCATTTTACTTGTTTTTTTTGTCATTTCCATCCCTTGAAATACCCCAGGATTCCTAGTGCTCCAGATGAAGTACCTATGCTGTGCTCAGTATTGTCAAAGAAAAATCTCTGCCTGGAAAATGTGACATGCTTAGTTTTGCCTGAGATCAAATTTAAATTTGAATTAGCATACCTAATCTATCTTATCTCACAGCCCCTGGTCTGGCAGTGTTTCTACCCTCACTATAGCATGTCTTTTTTCTCCCACAAGTCTCTAAAAACTTTTTCTCCCACTGTAACCTCCATGAACCATCTAACCATTATTCTCCGTAGCATCTATTTCAGCCACAATGAGTAAAGAATACACTATTTATTTCTAATTTCGTTAACTAAATGCAGTTGGTCATGTGTTTCTTCATATACAAGGTGTTGTTGAGCATTTAATCTTATTTCTCCAATTTTTATTCTTTACTTCAGCTGATCTTCACCCTTCTAGTTGGCTGTTTTCTTCCACTGAATCATCACTGAAAGTAAACTGCATGCCCTTGAGGCAGGGATTATTGAGTTTACCTACACTGAAAAGCATCTAACACTTCTGAAGTTCTCTGAAACAAATAAAGATGCTAGGATACTCTACCTCCTAAAGCTTTCATTGAAAATGCTATAAATCACTTCTACAAAAAAGCTACACACTAAACAAAATGTTGCTTACAAACCAAATGGTTTAGTTTCAATTTAGCAATATTTAAAACAAACAGTATAGCAGTTTTTATGGGGAGCTCTTACAGTTCTTATGCTTTTAGGCACCATCCCTGTGTATTTAGTGTGACTGCACAATGTACACTGGTACATTTCTACATTTAAGTTCATTTCTGTCTCTCCAGAATCCGATGTCCTTTCTTCCAATTTTTGACTAGCATAAGCAAGCTTACGTACCTCAAGAAGTAATATAACTTGCGGGCTACAAATAATCTGTGATGATGGCTGTTGTTTAGATATAGAACAGTCTTCTCCAAAACAACACTACTGGAAAAAAGAGTATGAAATAATTTTTATAGGCTTTGGAAGGAATGTCTAATGCAGTATGATGAAGCTAAGCTAAATCAAGTCCTCTGTATAGAGAGAATGAATCAAACACAAGAATTAGCCTTAATATACTGGCGAACCTTTTACTTTCAATCGTGTAGTTGTTGGTATCCACATACTTGGCATCATTATAATTTGGCATTATTGCTAGAGCAATATTTTATGGCAACTCTGCAGCACTGAAATAAGTTTGGTGTATATCTTTTGCTAATTTATCAATGCGCTTACTGCAGTGGACCATGTTTTGGAAATCTTTTATTCCTAAGAAAAAAACAACAGCAAGAAAAACACTCTCATTGCTTGATAGAATACAAGAGTACAGCATGCTACTATGTAATGTAATTGTTATTAATGAGGCAGTGCAATAGCTAAAGCTATGCTAGTATTCCCAGAACACATTCTCTTTTTCAGAGCATATTTTTCATTTTCAGAAATTCCAACATGGCATTGAAATTTTTCTGCAGAGATAAAATTAAAATGCCACTGTCTGAAGTCCTCTAAAACATGGCTGGACATTTTTTTCTGCTATCAAATGATAAATATAGAATAACTTCTGTAATTTCAGTTTAGTTTTAAAAATACTTGTAGAGAGTAGTTAATCGTAACTATGCTTATGATGTACTACCATGTCCACTCAGGCTACATTTAGCACAGAAGTAAGGAGCCAAATATGAGAGTGAATATCTGTCTTTCCTAGAATCAACTGAGGACTAAGTTCAGCCTCAGGGTACATCTTCAGACTTTGGTTATCCAATGTTATCAGCATGCAGGTCACCCAGGCACAATCACTACGTAGGATGCTCTTACTCGTTGTTCTTGCATTACTGGGTAGAAATTAAAATGTACCCCACAGAATTAGATATATTAGTGTCTTAGGAAACACTAGAATCACCAGACACATAGCTTGCATTGTACTTTTGCTATTAATTACCACACCCATTTTTAACCCAAGAACATGCCTTGTGGGAAGATGGTTGTACATAACTAGATGGGCAGGCTGTTCTTAGTGCCTAAGAAGTGCTCTGTAAAATGATCGCTGTCAATTACTTTTCTTTACAGAAGTGGAACAGACAGCTGGAACTGGTGTCTCAGATGTGCCCATGCAGAATTAAACAAATAAATATTTGTATTAATATCTCTTACAAATTCCCCCACATAAATGGTACTGCATAGTTACTGAAGCTGATCTTAAGTAAGAATCAATACATGCTTCTTTTCACGGTACTGGTCCTCCACATCCCAGCCCCCTCCAATATTTTAAGATTTTGTATATCACATAGGAGAATATTTACTTTCAGAGTTCTTAATTTTGTTAATAATGTTTCAGATTCTGCTGCTGAAAAAGTAGTCCTTCTCAAAAGAAACCCTAAACCCAGCAATTTCTATAGCAGTATAAAAATGCTATAGAGCCAAAACATAAACTCCCTGACTACACTGTAAAGCAATGTATCAGTGGACATGCTAGGTTATAATAATTCATGATTTAAGGATGGATTATTAAACACATTAAATATGTAAGGCTGCAAAAGCTCCAAAGCAGATACAAAAGCCCATCTTAAAAATTTATGAAGATAAAAGATGGATCAGTTTTTATATTCACATTATAGAGTCAGGGGTATCAATGCACTGTGATTATGCACTAGCCCTCAACTTAATTCCATTCACAGTAAATCAGTTCTGGATAATGCCTTAAACATTTCCACTGAGAATAATTACATTGTTATAGCCATCATAAGAAACATCCATCAAGTGAAGATGATTCGCTGATAGGAAACAGTATGACTGCAAATGACTAAAACTCTAACATCGGCACATCTTCTAGCAGGATTGTTAGAATATGAAACAAATGAATAGTTAGCAAAAATAATACGTATAAAGCCATGCTTTCATGTTATAACTCAGATGATCTACCAGTTGACATTTCTTTACCTCCAACCACACAGTTCCAACTATACTCTTATGCTGACTGCAGCAACCTACTGAACCCAGCATGAGCTTATGTGGCAGAAAAATCAATAAAGAACTACTTAGGTTTTGCCTTTTTTTCCCTCTCTGAATCACAGCACTGTTGAGTCAGATGAGACAAGAGAAGTAGACAGTTGTGGCCAGAATTGTATGGGGATTCCTTTTCACCCACTGTAACATGTAACCACTGCCTGTGTTGCCCACTCACACTATCATTTAAACTAAAAAGATAATTATATACTGGTACATTTTGGCATTGCCATGTGTTTCTGACTATGTTGGTATTTTGAACAAAGAACTGTGCAAATTGCCCAGAAAGTCATTCATAAAACTCTGTTGCAATAGCATATCACTGACACGGTGAGTCATACTTTCCTTGCTGCTTATGCCTGGGAAAAGCAAAACACAATTCCTGAAAAGTTCTGGTTCAGTCACAAATCCACTGTGCCAGTCCACCATTCTGACAGGCCAACATTCTTCAGACAGCCTAAAGTCGCTAGCAGAAACCCTGCAGAAGGGCACAAGATTCAGGATAGTACAAGTATCATACCTTTTGCTCTGCCTTGTGCCAAAAATCTAGCTTGGTTAGTAAGCTTGTCAAAAGAACCATCCTGTAAAGTAGCAGGTACCTTGAACTCCTAGTGAGCTTCCAGAAGAAAGTCTCATAGAAGATGCATCTTGCACCAACAGGCTCTATATCAGGAAAGGTGAGCTATTGGCATTGATTAGGAGTTTGCACTTCAGAACAAATTTTTGTTGAAACAAAATTTTGACAAAGCACTGGGTTTTTCTGAATAAATTTGACACTAAACACAAAAATTTCATAAACACAAAGTATTTCAACATTATTGCTCTACACTGAACTAGGGGGGCTTCCTTAGAGAAATTCTTAAGATCATAGGAAAATACAGAGGATATTCTTGGATAAACCATGGAAATGGCTGCAATTTGCTTTTTACTACTATGTCTTAACTCTTTCTTAAAAGTAGAAACATAGACCCAAGTGAATGAAAGACACTCTCCATCCTGTGTGTTCCACCCCCCACCCCCACCCCCCCACCCCCAAGTTCCTGGCCTCTTTCTTCAACATCAAAATATAAGAGTGAGTTGACAGGCACCACTCTCTGCTTCTATTTTCTACTTCTTAGATTTCACTTGTGTGTATGTAAGAAGTTAGCCTCTGGTGACCCTGCTCCACTTCACCCCACTCCCCTTTCTTCTTCATAGTCCAGCTTTAAAACAAAGCACAGTACAAGCAGGGAAGGTACATGCATTTGCACTCCAGCTCCACTGCCTTTTGTTCTTCTTCTTCCACCTCCAGCTGAAGTCCTATCCAACACAGCAGCAGCATGACAAGAGACAGCTGAAGAAAAAAGCACTGTATTTCCTCTACTTTCTTAGGCTAAGCGGTCTCACTCTTGGACTCCAGATTCACAGTCTGACAGCGAACTTCCAGCTAGCTCTGTCTGTGCCAGGTCTCTCCCCTCTCCACAAACAAAGAACCCCTTACAAACTAGTATCTGGGGCACAGAGGAGTGCAGAAGGTGACATGTGAGCTACATTTGGGCCATAGTTTACTAGTTGAGGGGTCTTGCTGCGGAGGTTTCAATACCTATGGCACTAAAATGCACCATTTTAGTGCACATTCTGTACATCATCTATATGGCTAGGAAAAGACTGACTAACACTTTTTACAGTACCCATTTTGAGGTGTAAGAATTGCTTTCTTCCACTATGCTCAAAATCCCCATTTCTGCCTGCTTTTCATGAAGAATTACTTGAACAATTGAACTCTACCTGTAATAAATTATGATACAAAGCATACTGCATGCAAAAATACAGTGAGTCTGATCCCACAGAACATGCACACCCATATTTGAAAATTGACAGAAGACTCATGGAAGACAAGTAGGAAAAAAACTTGTCTTAAAGTGCAAATAAGAAACTGAAGATAAGAGGATGAGAAAACACACATGGGACTTCAAAAATCAACTGCAGTGGTCCAAAGCCTTTTGAGATGGTATCATGTGTAGCGCATGGAAGGGCAAAAAGAGACAAACTGCTGCCAAGAGCACAAGCAGAAGATTAGGTAGAGAAACTTAGGACAGATAAACAGATACTCTGAATCCCATCTAACCAGATCACTGGATTTGTTGAGATGCAAAATGCTGAACAAAATCTGTGTCAGAAGCAAGAGAAAATATATCTTTGTACATTGAATGAAATGGTGATGAAATGGTGGTATAGATAAAGTGAAACAGAGAATTCATATAATGTGCTGCTAGAGATAAAATTCAGTAAGATCTTCCACCGCTATTACCCAGGACAGGTTTCACAGAAGTTCCATCTACAGAACATGAGAAGAACAACTGCGAGCCCGTCTCAGTGCTACGGCTGAGCAACCACCTCCTACCACAGCTCTGTTACAAAGTGAGAATATATTTTACTAATAGTGGATGAAGTTAATCCTGGGAGATCCTCACCACATTCTGTCCCCACTGTGGTGGGCCACATATCGTACTTTTCGGCATATGTCTCTAAAATTCAGTACTGCTCACACATTTGTATAAAAATAGTTTCAATGCACTAATCAATGCTACATTTATACTTAAGCTAAAGGGAACTGGGATACTTTTAGAATAAAAGAAATCCAAAAGACAGACATCCACACAGTGGTTAATGCTATTTTAAATATGGATATATTCCACAGATTAACAGATTTCAATCCAGAAAGATTCACCTAGTAATTCTAATGCATTATTTACATCCGTCTAGAACAGCTTACTTTTAGAAACCAGATTGGTCTGTTGTGCTGTGCTGCAGAGGGAAACAACAACATATTGCCACAGCAACTACAAAAATGGTGTTCTGCTTTTCAGTTTAGTAGTTCCCTGTAGAAGAGATTTGATCATCCAGAAGAAATGTTTCTGTTCAGCACTTTTTCTAATGCATAAAACCAAAATTCAGTTTGCTAGTATACTAAAATCAGTATTCCTCTTTACTGTTAACATAATTAACATTCTCATTTGAGTCTGGATTTTGGACCCACCTCAAGGCGGAGTACTACTTAACAGTACAAGCGGTGTCATTATGCAGTCAACAGGAGCTACCAGGTCTGCCTGCATCTAATCTTCAAACAGTCTCTTTACATATCTTTTCATGCAATCTTGCCTGTTTTGTAACAAGCGAGATTGAACACTGAACCCGCTTAACACCTGCAAAAATTGTAAATAATAAAAACCATATGCAATTGTCCATATGCAATGCTACATTTTCTCTTTGCTATTCTAGAATCCTACCTTTCCAATGTTGTCAATAAAACAAACAAGTAGTTCTCTAAACCATAGAAAATCTGCCAACACTGCTGCTAACAGGGAAGAATCTACCTAATAGTATCTACTTCTCTAAGGTGCAAGATTAAAACTCTGTGATCTTAACAGGTATTATAAGTTAAGTATATTTGGTATGCATCAGACTTGAGGAATACAAGCAAATTATCTGACTGAAGAACAGCAGGTCCGATCTAGGACATGTTGCTTCTGGATGTGCCAATGCTGGCAAGTCTGCTACTATGGGGCTTGGTTTCTACAGATTTTTGTTTTATGACTGGTGTTTTTTCCTTTTGCAAAGTTCATGTACAGCATTTCCCACATTAGAGCATTTAAAAGTCTCCTGTGTTTACCTACCTTCCTAAAATTTCCTAAATATGAAAAGTGATCTGAAGATAAAACTTCCCACACCATAAATTGTGGCTGAAATGAACAAAGAGGGTAAAAAATATTGACGAACCACACAAAAAGGAAGAAGGTAAGTTTGTTTCCATATAAATGACTGGCACTCAGTTTTTACCTTTTTCCAGAATCTCTGGTGTAATAATACACGTCTTTTTTTTTTTTTTTTTTTTTTTTTTACAACAAACCTTCTGCTATATTGAATTGGAAAACAGTCAGAATGCTCCAAAATCATATACTCCTTCCAATTCAGGGAGCCCATTGAATGTAACACTCCACATTGCATGGTTTCTTTCACTATTTAATGTTTTTTCTTCCTTCATTCTGCAGTCAAGCCCTTTTTCATGTTTTAATGAATGTCCTTTGCTCTGTTTCTTACGAATTAAATAGCTTTCTATCACTTATTTTCTTAACCCATGGACTGCTTTGCATGAAAACTAATATGACAAGAATAATAGTGGAGTAAGCATACAGTTGAAATTTTGTTTTTCCAGTAAAGTGCATTTCAGAGTTGCACTGTAATTCTAGCTCTCCTCTTCCTGAGACATGCTAATTTTAATCTGCAAATGGAAGCTGAGATATTCTAAATTAGATCTATTTGGATCTTCTAATTTTACTGTTAAAAAAAGTCCATGGAATTGTTTTTTCTTACCCCAATTTTTTTGTTAGACATTTCTTCATTTTCTATACAGCTTTTACCAAACCATGAATTAAAATTTTTGTATTTATGGAAGAATTAGAGAATCATCTTTCTTCACCAGTTGCTTCCTCTCAGTCTCCCTTAGCTAAGATCACATTTTAGTTCTCAAGCTGCTAGCTAATTATTTGCAATTTGCTTCAGAATCTGTATTAGCAGTGCACTTTAGCAAACAGTCTAAATCACAATCAAAACTCAAAATGGCTTTTAAAAGCTACTGAACAAAATCGAAATGAAATATCATTAAAAGCTGGGAGAAGCATCAAATGATTTATTTCTTTGCGTATGTGTTCATAATGTCAAATATTTAGTTGACTCTACATACTTTTACTAATCATACAAAATTAACTGGCAAAAGTAATGCAAGCTCTCCTCACTCTGTACATAGAAGAGAGAGATATACAAAATATGGAAATAAGATAATTTAAAATTTTTCAAGTTTTTGAGCTACAAAAGATTAAGATTTGATTAACCTTTTGTCAAACTGTTGGATTTCTTTTATAAAGAATACAGGGCGGAAGCCTTACTTAATGAAGATGAATATGTTTCTTTCTGACTGACAGCATTTTCAAAAATGTAAGATCATTACTGAATCAGAATGTTTCTTTTCTTCATGTTCACTATGTCCAAACATTTTTTTGTTCATACTCCAGTCTTTAGAAACAACACATCAAATCTCCTAATGCTCAAATGAAAGGTGAAATAATTTTAATTAGAAACTTGATTGCAAATTACTAATAACGGGAACTGACAGATTTCTAGCATCTTCACAAAAAGCAGATACACTCTTGATAGAAAATTAAGAAAGAAAAAAACCCCCACACATTCCATCCCTCGTAATTCTAAATTGTGTTAAACTTGATGCATATTTTTAGCTAAGTCATCTATAAAGCAAACATTTTCCTTCTGATGTGTAATCATTTTAGTTTAGGTGCTGATTTAAAGCATTAGGGAAGCACATGATATCAGGAAAAGCACTGTACTGAATAAAATCTTGGCAATAGCTAGCTTTAAAAAATATATGTTGTTATAGCTTTACAGCCAAAAGGGTGTTAGATCGTAACACAGGAAACTTTTGTTTCATTTAACTTATTGGTATGAGCTTGTACTTTGGACGTGAAAAAGATGTTGATATGCCCAAAAGACTGCTAACTTCTTCAGCTGTAACTGTAGATGCCAACTTTCCTTACATTTAGTTCTGAAATGCAGCTACCATACAACACCTCTTCAGTATTTTGCAGTACTACATATAATAATTCATTTCACTAATTTGCTACTTTAATTTTTCCATTTCCTACTAGAATCACTGATTGCTTATAAAGTTCAGAAACAATAAGTTTGTATGAAATGTATTCTGTTCTATTCTGTTTGTGTGACATCTTTTTGATGTGTACAGTGACTTCTACTTCTCAGTGACTGCACGTAGTTTTACCTAAAACAGTTGAAGAAATGTAAAGAAAAAAAATTCTTTTCAGATAGCATTATTTTCTCCCAAATGCAGACATGAGGGGAAAAAAATGGTTAGAAGTTGGATATCATAAAATTTAAAGGGGGGTCATGGATGAGAAACATTCATAGATACATTGACCACTACAAAGCATGAAGAAATAGTTCTTTAAAAAAAAGGTGGGGAGCTTTCATTTTCGCAGATGTTAGGAATTTCTTTTTTCCTGAAAATTATTTTTGAATTTGAAGAACTAAGCCCTACACTCTACTTAAATCTCCATGCAAGCAGCATTTACTATATCTCAGTTTATCTGTACTCAGAGAGTTTAGTACCATGAAAACCAATTAGAAATATAAAACATACTCAAGTTCTTAGTCACTGAGTCAGTAACAATTTGTAGAAGTGAAGGACTACAGGCCTGGGGCACAAAATTCTATAAAATTTATAAGAATACATTCATTTCTTATGTAAAGTCTCATCTTAAACTCTCCCCTTACTGTGTATTTGCTGTGGTCCTTCTGGTAATACACAGCAAATCTCATAAATATGAAAGTACTCTTGTATTCTTGCTCATACCATTGTTGAACTTTGAGTTTTATCTGCCACGAGTCATCTTATATAACTTCAATTTAGTCTGCTCTTCACTCTGTCTGTGTAATAAGAATCCACACTGACATTACAGGATGCACCTAACTGCACACCATTGCAACCTACCTCCATGAACAGGGTCACTGTCTTAGCTGAGGGACAGCAAGTCTCATAAATTGTTACAATCTAAATTGTCTGTGGGCTTCTAGAAAAACTAAAATAATAGTTTCTAATACTTACAGCTTATACAAGAAAAAAGCATACATTATTTCTATAGTTCTAGGCTGTTCGTCAATATTTCATTGAAATAGCAATCAATATAACCTTGGAAAGGCAGTGATGATCTGTATGTTATTTATTAAAAAACCTCACTTCTTTTGGCAGACAGTCAACAATAAAATACTTAACTCACTTCACTAGGCTTAGTTTCTTTCCTGTGTTGCTTTTGTCCAACAAGGTACAACGTCTGCGAGGATGAATCAGGAGGATCTTATCTGTGGCATGGCACATTACCCCAGCTGTTGATCCTTAGGGTTGTAGCACTAGCAGTACAACATTACTATTTCAGGTAGAGGTGGCTGCATTTGGAGCCTTTGTGCATCTCTCTTCAGAAAAACTACACATTACCAAGGATGCTGGAAAAGCACAAAAAGGTCAGTGAAAACCATTGCCTCTTCTTAGCATACTAACCACCAAAGGTGGCCTGACACATGAAGTAGCAGATGATCCCCTCTTTTGCAAGACGGGCTCTTAATGCACACACAACAGCTCATGGACTTCTGCTATGCTGAGATTATTCTATAGTATCTGTACATTCTGGAAGTGTAGACAAGCAGCTTATTCATATATATATATATTTCACTTAATGAAGGAATCTATTCACAGCACGGACAGCTATTTTGGCATTCAGTAAAGCTATGTTGTGACAGTACAGTTACACTATATTCTAGTCTATATATTCCAGCTTCAAGATGATCATAAAAAAATTTTAGAGTACATACAGATACACTGAGACAATCCTGATACATTGTATTTATCCAATAGCTCCCTGAGGAATTTTCCCTCCTTTCCAACATATGAGTGAAGCGTTAAGTAGTTTACGACACAATCCATGACAGAAGGCAAGCAGAGTTTCTTCTTGACAAATCCCTGGCAAATTTGCAAGGCTGTTTATCCTACTGGTTATTATTAACACCAAATTGTGTAAAAGACATATCAAACAGTAGAAAAGGTCAGGGCAGACAACACCCTCAAAAGCTGTAATCACAAATAACAGCATGAAAAGACGGCAGCTAAAAGTAATTAAAGTGTTGGGGTTTAAAGGCTTGCAACAGGAGCTCCAGATGTACCTCTGAAACCAGTGGCTTTTGCATGCTGTTTCCCTCAGATACAACTTCCACAGAAACCACAACCGCAATTTAACAAAGGTAAGTAAGTCATACATTTGGGCATGAATCCATCATTAGTAATACCTTCTTGTCAATCCAGTTTATAATCAGTTACAAAAGTCACCATGTAGTAACTGAAATTCTTCCCCTCCTTGTATCAGCTAGTTAAAAAAGGTACGGCTGGTTACTTGTAGCCACGTAGCCCTGTAATGCAGTATTGCTACTGCTAGGAACAGCCGCGAGCTTTGTACGGAACCTGCGAGGCCTCAGGGCCGAGGCCGGCCATGCCTGCGCTGGCTGAGCTTCCCTCGCCCTGCCTGCCGCTCGGTTTTACTTGGTTTAGCTGTGACAGCAGTTTCTCTAACTGCCCAGATGTCTGTGGCTAATTTGTTTTACTTTTGTTATCTTTGTATGGTACAACAACTGGCAGCAGTTATTCCATGTAGAATGAGACTTACAACTCTAGTATAATGATGTAGTGTAAAGAAATACAGGCCTGCTAAAGACAGCAGAGGTGTTGAGAAATGGAGATCCAGGACGCAACATGGAGGAGTACAGGCATGGAGTCACCTGAGATGGGGCACTGGGTTGGCACTGGAGACCACAACAGCTATGGGCAACTTCCCAGGGGTCTGTTAAAGAAATGCAGACTTGGGCCTGGACAGAACCGGTTTCAAGGGTAACAAACGGAACAAAGAAACTGTATCTTACATACATAAAAGGCACCACATAAGGCAATCTGGATGTAGCGTGAAGCTGCAGAGCAATGAACAAAGAGCAAAAGCATGAAAGTGTGTTACCAAACACAAAAATGACCTCAAGTGGATTCTGGGGTAAAGAAAAAGAAACCATCAACATGAATATCATATTGCTCCCAGCAAAGAACTCCAGATGCCGGCAAGCAGCAGTAGCACCTGCCACCACGAGACCCCAAGGTCCGCTGCCAGCCTGCAGACCCCGAGGTGCAGTGCCATGGGCAGAACCACAGGAACCTAGGAGGAACAAGTGAGTGCGTATAACAGTCTCAATGGCAATATTATTCTTTCTTTTTTCTTTAACAATTAAATCTGGACTAACAATAATCACACTCTTAAGATTTCAGTTGCATGAAGAATAAATTCTTGGCTTTATAGACACAACATGTGTTTCTTCTTCGCCCATAAATAAGATGTAACACCCTGCAGCCTTGCTGCTCAATGGCTCTTAAACCATTAATGCTATAGCACCATCAGTGCAACACAATTATTTCAGAAAGAGTAAATCATAAATGTATCAGGCCAGGGACCGTGAACTCTGCAACTGCATGTTAACACAGAAGCACTACGGTCGTCTTTATCTCAGTTTATTGTGCTTTAAATGTAAGTTTAACCAGTTAAGTATAGAACTTAAAAATTGCTATGTTATTTTGAGAACTTATCAAGAGCAGGAGTGGTTTTGAACACTGAAATCAGAGTTTCCACCTTTCCCAAGTTGGAAGGGTTTATATTAGTATTTGATCTTCATTTCTTTTACAGTCACTCTGTAAAGCTGGTGCGCATATAGTATGAGCCGCACAGAGTCAAAATGCTCTCCCGCTGTTGCATCCCTCAGTCTTAATTCTGGGGATTCACAGCTAGTCAGTCACTGCAGCTGAATATTACTTCATATTAAATCCACTATCTTTTGGTACAGATCTCAGGGTATGGGAGTAGGGCTGCCCCTTTTCCTCTGTTTCCTCTTTCCTTACTTTAAGCAACTTCTCCAGGGCCTCATATGTCCCTAACAAAGGTCACAATTGAGACCTTGTAGTTACTGCTTGTCTTCTCCAGCTGTGATTTCATTTCACTTCCTTCTCTTCCTGCTTTACTTTGGTACCAACACTAACTAATGCTTTTAGCCCTCCAACAGCTAGTTGACAAATCCATAAGCAGTCTGAGGATAATTCTTGTTACAAGTTTCATCACAGAAAGAGTGACTGAAATCCAAGTACATAAACGTATGATGAGACACCTGAGGGATTTACAGTTTAAATACAAACATGACAGCACAAGAAAAAGAATTACAAACGAACGTACACATGAAAAAGAGACAAGCATAGATTAAGTGAACTTAGGTCACAATTTAAACCTTTGAAGTCTAGCACCTTTACTAGAAGACTGTCAGTTGCTAGAGAACATCAGTATGGACTTGAAAACTCAAGGCTGCAGGGCAAGAAAACAGCACCTGACAGTGTGGATAAACAATGCAGTATTCCACCCACCTGTGTATCCTGAGTTCAGATTAACACTGGGAGCATGAAAGCAAACTCACTCAATGGAAAGCGACCACCAGTCACCTTTGTAAGACAAAACTTTTGTGTCTTAAAAAAGATACAAAAGAACTGGTGATGTGTCAAATTATAAAATGAAGCAAAAAGGGCAATAGTATTTTTTCCGATGGTTCAGGATCATTTCCGAGAGGATCCTGCAGTTTTGAAGCTGGCTACATAGTCTTCCTCTATGTAAAATGACTGTGAAGACAAATGAAATAAAACTGGAGGAACCACAAATGGTGTTTCTGAGATCTTTCAGAAAATTATTACAAGCTTCAGACATTACCAAACAATGCAAACACATAACAAGATATACAGAAAAGGGAATTTGTAACAGAAATACAGCTATAGCAATAACAAGAACCATTATTAATACTGGCAATTCCTAGACTTAAGTAGTTATTATCATACCCTAAAAATACGCCAGAATCTAAAAATCCCCCGTGAACACAAACGTGCACGCACACACACACACAAAATGCAAGTATCTCCCCTCACAGGCATTAAGAGCTTTCCCTCGTAGAGCAGACAGAGGAAGCTTGGGTCCCTCTGCTGTTAGCAGGCTAGCTCAGTCCCACACCTACACCACAGAGCCTGCGTCAGCGCAGGCCTCTGGGGGCAAGAGCAGGTCAGGAGCTCACAGAATCGCTCCTATTTACAATCCAGGGTGTATATACTTCAACTTAATAATAGAGCGCATTCTGCCACAACACAACGTTTATGGGCACATTTTTGCTTACTGTATGGCAGAAAAAACGTTTGACACATAAAGTTATCACATTACAGAATAAACTTAGAGAAGCAGCCTATGCATTTACAAAGAAATTCCAAAGCCTGAACAGGTCTGTTCTCTTGCACTGCTCTCCAGAAAAGCTTTAATTAAAGATAAAAATGAGATGCACAGTACCTTTAGCAGAGAGAGCTCAGAAGAGATTCAGCTCACATGAGGATTCTGCTGCACTAAAGTACTTCTTAAAAGACCACTTAAGTTAAATACTTCCCCTTGTCATTTATCAAAACTCTTCCACTCCATCCATTCATAGGTTTATGTTTTTTTCTCTTTGTGAAATTTTATTATCTGAATGCTTAACATACGAGCTAAGTATGCTGGAAATCATGGTTACAAAGTACCACAGATCAGCTTCCTATTGTAAGTACCACTGTAACAAAATGCACATTTTTGCAAGGAGTGTCAGAATGCTGAAGGATGGCAAGTGAAACTTGTAAGAAAAGAGAGGATACCTAGACTGGCACACAAGAGAAGAGCAGCCACAAAAAGGAGTGCGTGGCAGAGGAGCATCCCCTTTTGTGACAAGTCAGACTGTACAGAGGATGCGATTTTCTAGATCCGCATTTTCCTGGGAATATACCACAGTGATGGGAAACACCACTGCACTAGCCATACGTGCTGCTTGACACAGAGTCTGAGAAGTAGGCCCATTTAAATACTCCATGCCACGATCACAGACTTTCACCAAGGTTAAAGAAATCAATGCAAAACCAAAATATCTTTCCATCAAAACTACTATTCAAAACGTGATGATTTATTTTACATACTTATTTTTTCATTTTTGTACTTTGTAAATCGTATGCTTACTGATTAGATGTACCAGATTTAACAACTGTATATCATTTGCTTAAAAATAATGTAGGAATTGGTTAAGCATAGTTTAACAGGAGAAAGATCCAAAAGTATATTTTCCTTTCTTAGGTATCACAGATTTTGAAAATTTGTACAACATTTTATTCTTGAAAGTAACATCTAACAAAGATTGAAATGGCTGGAGAGACTGCAAATGACACGACTGTGCAAATGTTCATATATACTGTGCTTTTGCATCGTCACTTCATTTAACAGAAACAATGAGGCCTGGAATTTTTAAAGTCATTTTAGGCACTCGGACACCTAAGAATCTTTAGACTTACTAAAAAACAAGTATTCTATATTAAGACGTCCAGATCTCGGAAAGATTCTTTACTGTAAGTTTCAGAGAAGCATTTTACAAAATGAGAACAAGTTTTCAAAATATCACAACGCCAATTTAAATCTTTCTTTAAACAAAACAAAAGCCTTTCCAAACACAAAAGGATATATGCACGCCATACTGAAAAGCCTCGTAATGTCCCATCACATTTTCAAGCTGGTTCTTACATTTACTTGAGAGACACAGCCTCTATGTATGTCTCTCTCGATCCTGAATTCACTGCAGCCTCTATGTATCTCTCTTGATCCTCAATTCACTGCTCTGCTTCAATTCCATACTATATTCTAAAGGCTCTGTTGACTGTATGTAGGAAAGAGCTCAAAGTCACTTGGTGCCTGAGCAGCGTGAAACTCAGTATAAGGACAGCAGAATATTAAGGGTGAAAATCATTTAGGTACAAAGGACTAATGGAAGATCTATCCATGAACTATTGGTCCTATATATCCTATTGCATTAAATGCAAACCAGTGAAAACAATTTAATATCTAACCTAAGCATAATGCATTCAAATAAGCTTAGTATTTCTCAATAAGGCATAAATATTAAATTAGACTTGACCGCTATAAAATGTAAAGCTATCACATTAAAAAAATATCTGTGAAATAAGGTTTATATGAGCTTTAGATGTCACTACACTTCATCTATGGAATATTCTAAAATTATCACAATGACATACTTACCCAGAGCGGGAATGATTTCTTGAGTAGATACTACTCTGATGAGAGATAGTATGTTCGCTCTTGCTGGCCACACAGTATTTTGTAGCAGGAAGTTTATGATGAGATATTTTCTTTTAAAAGCACACATATCATTAGTCTTTCTACTGAATTTCAGAGCAAACAAAACCTGTGTTATTCATTTTAAGATACATTCCTGGTCTTTCTCCCACTCTCCAAAAAAACCTGCATGACCATCTATGGTCTTTAATTCTGTTCTGCTTTAGATGGTTTGAAGAAGGAAACCATGGTTGTATAATTGATAAGAATATGCAACATTTCTGTTAGATTTGTAGATAAAATATTTGCCTACTAAAGACTAATATTTTAAATAGAAACAATAAATTCTTTACTCAAAGAAAAAAAAAATTGTGTTACAATAAATAATAAATGCAAACATCTTTTAAAATAGAACTTTTTCTTAACTGTAAAGTTAACTCAAAATGCCATTACTTAAGTTAGGAAATTCTGAAATGCTTCTTATTTAGAAGATTTGAACATTTAGTTTTCCTTTATACATACTGATTGAATTTTACTGTATTTTTTCCCACTTTGAATTTATTATTACATCACAAAACAATAAGAAGACCAATAGAAACTAGCTATATATACCTACCAAGGTTTGATTTTACACAGGAAAAACCTGATTGGATTGAATTAGAAAAACTACATCTAGGAAGAGGTCATAAATCCTTGTTGGCAGGACACCTGACCCTACATAGTACCATGTTAAACGAGTATTAAGAGACAGCATCAAAAAAGTCAGAATGATTTATAAAAGCAAGTCAAACTTTACAAAAAAAGTAGCATAATTAATTTTAAACACCTACTTGCTTCTGCAGCCACCGTTCTCGCCTTTTTTGTTTTCTCCTCAAGCTTTTCAACTTGTTTTTTTCTCTCTTATTCACCTTTTGGTTGAAGGAAATACTCATAGGCTGCACAAGATGAACAGGTGTGGCGTACTGTTCCTCTTCTACAGCATTTGTAGATGAAGAAATGTTCATCACAAAAGGCGATCCATCAGCAATGGCACTCCCAGAAGATTGTCCAGTAGCTTCAAAATCACTCTCACTTTCTGCTTCTCTATGTAGTAATGTGGTAAAGGAAGTAACTTGAAACCTTTTTTGTAGTTTGTCACCACTGGAACTAAAGAGGTCCTGAAAAGAACCACCATCTTTCCTATTGGACTCCAACTGCAAGCCACTTTGTGTGTGAACAGGTGGATTTTCATTTTGGCCATGGTAAATTGTTCCCATGCTGCAAGTTTCATACAATGAAGGTGACAAAACAAGTCTCCCTCTGATATCTAAATCCAAACTATGTGATCTTCTGTGAAAAGGTTTTACAGTGCATGCATCATTCATAGGACAGGAAGCAGAAAGATTTCTTTTTTGATTTAATGCCTTTAAGGGAAATTTTTTACTTTTCATCTCAAATCTGGGAGCTCTTACTTCTAGACAAAGTGCTTCTGTTAATCTTCCAGAATCACTATTATTTCTGGCCATGTACGAAAGCCCTTGATTTTTGATTTCCAAAGTTGCAGTTACCACTTCATGGCAGGTATCCTTGCTAAAACCAGACTGAATTTTGAGGAGAGGTAAGTGTTTTCCTGATGATTTTGCCAATTTAACAGAGAAAGCTGGCTGATAATCAGTCCGACTTTTGCAGAAATGTATATTTACTAACTGTCCACAGGAACATTTTGTGTTGCAAACAAAGTTAAAGCCCCCTAAGCAGGCCTCACAGAACGGACAGTGCAGTTTCCCAATTGTCCACTGTGCCTATTGACAAGAAAAGAAAAAAAAACACCCAACACATTCATTGTAAATAAATGATTAAGAAATCATTACTACAGTTACTTTTCTCCTTTAATAAATTTTGTTTTATAAATTTTTGTTTTATAAATTTTTGTTTAATAAATTTTGTTTTTCAAACACAATAAAAGAGACTTCACAGCAGAAAGAAAATCCACCATAAATAATGTTCTGGTCAAAACTCTGCTTGCTGCAGTGATAACTAATTCTAAGAAATCTAGAACACACATTTCAAAATGTAGGGGCTTTGAAACATATTTAAAATTTGTCCATAGATAGAATAATGTTGCAAAACTAATGAAAACATTAGATCCTTTAAAGCGGTGAAATCAATTTAGCATGTTAATCTGGAATTGGCAAGCACAGTTTCTCAGCTGAGTCTTCTGAGTGCTGATACATTTCTTGCATACTAAGTACAGTGGAAGGAGATTTCTTACAAAGAGAATATAGCTTTTTACTTTGCTTACCCCATGAAAGCTTGAAATAGTACTTCTATTTTGGTGTATGTAGTATTACAACATAATCTGTGTGCAGGTACCATGACAAATCTTTAATACTCTATCTATAAGGAGACAGTTATTTTCATTATTTGTAATTCTATGAATTTCATTTCAATCCTAAAGGCACTTTTTCAAAAGAAAATATGTATCAAAGATCTATAAACTCCTACATATTTGCACAACTATTAGTGTTTTCAGTAAATATATTAATCCGTCAGCAGAAACATTTTTCAGGATTACAGTTATGCAAGCATTTGTAGGATCAAAGCCCAGATGAGAAACAACATTATCAACTTCAGTCACACATTACTCACTAGTGTGCCTAAAGTGGGGTTGAGCCATGAATACAGAAGCTGCCCAATGTTTCTAGCTAAAGCATTGCTTTCAGTTGCAAATGCCTGCCAAGGTAGTTTGGGAAGATGATTCCATGACTGATATTTGTCTGATTGAAAGCTTCAGAAAGTTTCAGAAAAAACAATTTTGCAGTTTCAGAAAAAAAAAAAAAAGGTGTGGGAAAAAAGGTAATTTTTCACATGCAATGCTAGAAAAAGTTCTGGAAACACTTCTTTGAGAAACTTACGCCTGCCTTGTGGGTTAAAACCTCAAAATTTCACCAAGTATCAAAGATGTGCCTTTCATTGTACCTATGAAAATCTGTTTAAATCTGGACACATTTTTAACTTAGAGAAAAAAAAATCTCAGTTTACATATGCCAAAGGCTTTCAAATCCCTGAAAATTCCTTGAACATGCACAGTCTCTCTCAGTTTATAAGGCTGACCAACGTGTGCATATGCCATTCCCCAAGAAGAATTAAGCTGGCTCAGAGATTTACTATAAGCCTCCCACACTGCATTTCCTAGATGCCATGGGCTAGGCACTAAAACACAGCAAAAAGCACTTTCTAGGGCATTTAGTGAGTCTTTGTAGCACTCAGGCACTATGGAATAGTAACCTGGATCTCCAAATGGAGAGGAGGAGTGATTCATGAAGGTTAGGGAAGAAGGCTAGGAGCCTGGCAAAAATCGGAATGCAAGGGACAGTGGGGAAGAAAAAGGACACCTCTATCCCTGGAGGTATTTAAAAACCAGGTACATGTGGTGCTTAGGGACACGGTTTAGTGGTGGACTTGGCAGGGCTAGGTTAATGGCTGGACCTGATGAACTTAAAGGTCTTTTCCAACCTAAACAATTCTCTGATTCTCTGATTCTCTGATTCTATGTCCTATGCGCACAGAGACTATGAGATGAGGTGCAGTACAAGGGAGTCCGGGACTGATTTAGCATGAGTTTGGCAATGGACTGTGGAAGCATTGACTCAGTAAAAGAAGCAACAGCCTACTAGTGGAGGAGGTGGCAGGGGGAAAATCAGCAAGATCTGAAAAGGAGCTGAGGGTATACAGATTTAATGATGGACTGCATAAAGAGGAAAAACTGGGAAGGGTTAGCCAAAGAAGCTAAAACGAGTGATGAGTGATGGGGACAAGAAAATGCAAGTCAATAAAGGTCACTAGCAGCACTAGCTAGATATTTATAATTATTGAAGATTATCTATACACTAATGTGTGCATGAAACCCAATGAGATTTGTTAAGAACAGGGACAGATGGCAAAAAAGAACTGGCTGGGAAGCAGTGGGTTTTTACAGCCTGCAAATAGACTTTGTGCTTATGTAAAATGATTTGGCCTTTGATTTAGGAGTCATACAGAAGAAAATAACACATGATCACAAAATTATTCAGAGGCCAGGAAGATCTGGGAATAAGTCAGAATTGTTTAAAAAACCCACACATTTATCCATAAACCCACAGGATCTTTCCAGAGAAGTCAGAAGTGAACAAGGCAAGAGTTCCCAGGATATTAAAGGACAAAATGAATGCTAAGATATTGAAGGTGTTCATACAGAATTGCATTCTCTGCCTCTGCCACCAGAGGAGCATTGCTCCTCTGCAATCTTGAGTAAATATGTTAAGCCTTTTCTGAGCTGTCTATGGGTTTTGTATTTCCAAGGCCGCCAACCTGACCCTCTAGGCTTCCAAATGCAGAAGGCTGGCCATTTACAGCTAAAGGTGAAACGAATAATATTAGTTTCAATATTGAATCCAATTTTACTGAAATAATATAACATGCAAAGTACTGTAAAAAACTGCATTCTTTTATCAGGCATTCAAGATCAGGCAATCCTGTAAAGTGGGGAAATACTTTATCACCCCTCATCCCCCCCCCGATTAATGCTTCTGAAACAGATACACTATTTGTCATGCACTATTGAAGTATAAGAGATCATTAATTTTAAAAAGTTTAATTAATGTTTAACAAAGTAAAATAAAACATAAAGCAAAACAATGAAGGAAGATGAAACAATTTTTCTTAATTTTTGAATGCTTAGTTTTACAGTCATAACAGTTTTTTTCTTTGTGTATCATTTTCAGTGTGGATTTGCTTAGATCAGAAGTTACTTGCAATATAGTAAAACTTAGACACTGAAAGGAACGCAGGTATCATTTGCCTCTCAAAATCAAAGACTCATCAGAGAAAAACTGTAGGGCAAAAGAAAAGCACTGTTTCTGCTTATTATATCTATGCAACAACATTAACTCCTAGACCTAAAATACCTTGAAGAAAACACTCAACTGAAGCAATCTGCAACAGGAAAGTTATAAGACGGTTTGTAATTTCAAATGGGCAGTTAAAACTCAAAAGCAATGACATTGGCTTGTCATCAGACCTTTAAATTTGCAGGAAGGTAACTAATTTCTATGCATATGACATAACAGCACATTAAAAATAAAAGACAACACATCATATTCCAACAACTGATCTCTTAAACCTCCAGTCCAGTTTTATGCAGAAACATGCTTCTTACTGTCACTGTCAACATACATTAGTATCGCAAGATATAATGATTAAGACAAACCAAAACCCAAAGCCTAGATAATTAATGTAATTTTAAGCATGGAAAAAATATGCAGAGGTGCCCATGACAGTTATTTGGACAAACATAAATACATTCATCTAAAAATGGGCAGGAACAGAATTTATCACTTGTAGGTTTTGTGCATACATAAAAAAACATTTAACAGGGTAAAAAGCCTCTGTAAATGGTAATGTTAGAAGTTACTGAGAAAAATTCCCTCAGTTAGAAAGCCTCTGTAATATACATGGACCTTGGCAAAAAAGTGCCCTTGAAATTTGTTCCCCTTACTTATTTCACATTTTCAATGACAAAGATGCAAGCAAAAAAAGATCTACCTTTTCAATGACACATTTCACCCACTCTGGAATGGCTTCTAAGTTCACGTGCCATACATTGCAAGACTCCTGAGCAGCAGCTGAAGGTTGTGATGTCTGTTAAAAAAAGAATTATTGTATTGATATTCAATATTCATATAAGCTTTTTTAATTTGCATATAGCCAGAAGTCAGCTTCCCAAATCCAGTAAGTATTTTATTAACAAATGATAAAACTCAAGGATGTTGGTGCATTCTTTAAGCTAAAAATCAGGTAGATGCTGTCAATAACTCTCTATTTCTGAATGTAAGGACACTGGACAGACTCCACTGTGGAGATGGAGGCATTTGGGGGTGGTTTTGTTTTGTTTACAAGAACAGAAAGTATGTGATTGCTGATCTTCCAAGTATATTAGGAAATTGATTTCAGAAGCACTATCAGCTGGCACATTTTTCCAGTAAAGACAGGCAAATTTAAGTTCTAGTTTATATGAAGACTGTGGTCAGTACTGCAGAACTATGCCACAAATAGTTTTAAATTCATTTTCTAATGCTTAGAATAACTAGCAGAGAAACCAGGGACTCCTAGCAACTTTTGAGTTTTTACTGTAATGATGTGACCAGCCCAAGAGAAAACAAAATCTAAAAAAACGCAGCATTTCAGTGATACTAAAATAAAAAGTTACCTAACTACCTTTTAGCACAGAAGTGATACAAGTGTAATTAAATCTTTTAATATGGTTTAGAATGTCAGTAAAGTTATAAAGATGGCTAAAAACATAAGGAAATTCTGGTGAGTGTTAAAGTCTTAAAATCAATTGTTAAAATTTATGAATATGGAAAATCACTGACTCCTATGCTATGAAACTCATGGGAATAAAAGTTTCTTTATGCTGAAAATTGAAAGTGGGGCTATACACAGAACACAGAAGCTTTTAGAAATTCTCCAGGTAATGATAGCAGACAGATAGACCCGTTTGCCATGCCTATGCTATCATTTTCCTCCTATCTGTGGAGAGTATCTGTACTTCAACTTGGATATAATTCCGATTTAAAGTGTTTATACTGCATTTGTAACTTCAACATTTGGTTTTAAGATTTCTTCTAAGACTTTTCTCTTTAACTCATATTTCAGTTATGTCTGACTGAAGGTCTAAAATTCACCAGGGAAAGCCAACATACTGAAAACATAACTCTTCTCCTCATAGTACAATCTGTGCCTCCCAGTGTCTCAGGAAGTAGGGTTAAATTACGGTTTTTTATCTGCTATCTACATAATTAGAGAAGGAGCTACTTCAGTCTTGTGCACAATGATGGCAGATCTCCGAGAGCAATTAAAAGCTCCACCATGGGGCACAGACAAAGATACCTCCTTCTTTTCACTACATTTTTTCCATGAAAGGAGTTGAAATTTCCACCTCCCCCCAAAAAAACCACTTCAAACCATGCACAAAATAAAATTTCTCAAGTATAAAGCATGAAAAATATTCCAGAACCTCAAGCTCTGTAAGCAGCGTGATTAAAATGGGATTTATTAATAACAGTAATTATATCAGGATCTTAAAAAATAATAACTTTGTTTCTGCCTCTATTGCTTATACCCTTCTCCAGTGCCAAAAGGATGTTGTTGCATTTCTAGTGCATTAATAAAAAAGATCAACACCTTCCCTTCTATTGGCTTTTTTGCTTTGATTCAAGATCACAGGATGTAAGCACAGTCTTCTGGGCATATTTGGAAAGACTCTAACTCTTTATGATTACTAACTGCCATCATAAAGCAGCAGGAAATACTCTGTCATTGTTTTATTTGGTATGATTATTTTTCTGTTTTTTTTAATAAAGATGATGTAAATTACTAAGTGGTATTTTAGCCTGGCAGGGCATCCCCCCCCTTCAGGGAAGGCTAATCTTCTGAACTATTTTTGTGCACAAACCATCCCCCACTTCTTCAAAATGAAGAGCAAAAGTTTCTGATGTAGGAGTATCTGACACACAGTTAACCACCGCAGTGGAAATTAGTATTTAAAATACACCTTAGAAACAAAGAGTTGCCTGTTAAGAGATACTAAAACAAAAAATTACTGCATTAAAACTGTCAAAACCAGAACCCATTTTTATGTTAAAAATGGTAACACTATATACCCTATACACTATATACACTATATACTATATATAAATGTATCATGAATACCATCCTTCATGTCACAGAACATAAAGGTGATCACTGCCTACTCGGCTTCGCTAGCATTACTGCTTACATTACTCTCTACAGAATTGTCCATATTTTAGTACTTATCTCCATAGGAGATTAACTACTAAGTGAGGGAAATCTAATACTTCTTTATTTTAAACCAATGGCACCGGAAAAAGTTACAAACTCCCTCCAGATGCTATACTTACTTCGGATGGTTCTTTGCCAGGACATTTTGCAAGGCAGACAGAATTTGCTATATATTTTCTACATCTCCAGCAATGTAGAACATCAGCCTCTTGATTACTCATTTCAACTTGTGATTCTTCAGCTCTCTATGTCTATCTGTAAAGACCACAAAACATACAATTCACTCACCTGTTGAAACCACGCATGCTTTTCTCTTGCGACCCAGAAGTCTATCAGTAGTCTCTTCAATATAGAGGAGACTAACACTTTATTTAAAAACATTCTCTGATCTTGTATAGCATGCCACCTAGACATTTCAAATAGCAAAGAGAAACAGCTGTTTTTATTTCCAGGTTGCCTAAAGTACTAGAAAGCAACAACAACAACAAAACAAATAAAAAAATAAACCAACTTCCTCAATGTTTAAGACAAAAGAGAAGTCCTGTTTTCCCAGAATATGTCCATAAGTCACTGCTATCCTACACATTAAATACACACACACACATATGCGCAATGCCACATAACAAAGGTGAATGCTGACATAAAACCACAGAAGACAAAGACTGTTTTCTCAATGTGCCTCTGGAGGCTTCCTCCCTTAAATTAATTTGTGTGGGAGGATCAGTACTACTGGTGCAACAGAGCTTTTCACAGACCTGAATCAACCTCCTTGTAAAACAGAGACCTAAATTAAGACAACCAGAAGGACAAGACAAATATTTTTCTCTCTTTGTGTCTTGCTGTGTTCTGATGTCTCTCTAGTCTTCTCTAACCCGTTTCTAAAGCCTTCCCTTTTCACCATGCTTTCTCCAAATGTCCTCCAACTCTTCTTTCTACCTGCTTCTGTTTTTACCCCCTTGTGCTAGCTACATGAAAAAAATAAGAAAATCTTTTACATCTACACACTCAACTCAAGCATTATGCTAGGGTTATGCCTGCTCACAGTGCTAACGTGCACAGCACTGACTGACAGGGAAGCTGGGGCATAAAACTTAAAACCAGTGTTGAAAGAATCTCTGTTCTTTCATAGTCCAAACATCTGATTTTGCAATTATTTCAACAATTTAATTTCTATTTAGTTTTCACTAACTAAAGAAACTCTGGGGTCCTCAGTATAGGCTGTCTGAAGAGCAGTTTGGCTTATTGAGCCGTACAGACTTTTGCATTTTCTCCATTATCCCCATTTCTACATTTCCCTTTTCTGCCTTGTTTTCTGAATTAATCCAAGACTTATGAAACACACACATAGAGGTTATTAATAATTTTTCATTTATATCTGAGGTCTTCTCTAAGCAGATTTCCTACTTCTTGTACATATGTACATATATAAAGAGTCTGAAATACAGTTTGACAAGGAAGAACAGAAACAACGTGCATACATTAGACTCCTAGCTCAAGTGTACATGGCAGCTTTTAATAACCACACTAAGCTTAGAGAGTGAAATTAAGGCAAACATTAAATCTTTTCTTGCAATGTCACAACAAATTAAAATGAATTTTTCTTAAGATTCCATTATTGTATTTTAACATAAGTCAAGATAGCCAAGAAAAAGATCATGGAGGAGACACTTAGAGAAAAGGCATAATTTACACTGGAAATCTATCCTGTTTATGACAAAAATGTGATGATTCAAATGCCTTGACTTAAGTAGAATCTCTCTGAAGTTTTTATTAACCTTGCTATGTCAGTGCTGCTACTTCCTGTACCAGACACATTTCAAAAGTGCAATGTATAAAAATGCTGGACCTGTCTATGAGTGACTTTTTTTTTTTTCTTAAAAGTAAATTCAGGCTCTGAAAGATTTTTACAAGCAGCATGTATCACTTTGCTGTGACAAATGCAGCATTAGACTTCACAGGGTACTGAAAGAATGATTACCTGTTATGAATTTGTTTGTATCACTCAAACACCTTAAAGCTGTTCTAATTAATTTATTCTTCGTAATTTCATAACACACTTCTAGAATGAACTTAATCTTACAGCAGCTCAGTGAGAACCTCAAATCTAAGACCAAGCAGGACAGAATGAAAGACAGAAGTATAAAGCTAGCTCAGATGTGCTTTTCAGGTACAGACATATCCCTGTCTACTAAAATACATTCTTGAAACATACTACAGTTAAGTGATAAACATCTTGCACACCTTATATGCTGTATCTGTGTATTCAAATGGTATATATTCATGTCTCTGTATACATTCAGTTCCCGTTATGCTAATTGTTATAGAAAAAGCTGGTTTGCTATCTGTTCAACAGCTGCTTCATTTGAGGCTGATGATGCTTACTGGAGCAAGGTATGGAACAATTGCTGATAGACCTCTGAACCAACAGAAAAAGAACTGATGGATAAATACACTTGCTATATTTAAAAGACAAGATTCAAGTCATGCAAACAAGGGCTGTGTAAGGATCACTGGCATTTGAAGTGATGTAAATATCCCCTTCACCTGAACAGTATCTAGCAAGCAAGCACTGTTTTACTGCAAAATAAAAGCTCTATTTTTGTTATACACTTTAAAAGTTTCTTATTGGTTCTGCATATACCTTTCATTTAAAAATACAATTTCATAAGAGAAATAAATGTAATAATATATGCAATAACCGACACAGCACAGATTGTATTTTGTGTAACCAAGAATGCTGATGGTGAACTACATGGAAAAAAAACATCTCTAAGTGCAAATACTTTTTAAGGCTATATTACAGTAGGCTGAAGTGTTCTTCTGGCCTCGCTGAATTTAAAAAGGAAAATTCCTGTAGGGAATTCCTGCATGTATGTGCCTTTTGCAGTTCTTACAGAGGACAGAAAAAATGCTACAAATGCACACTAACACACCACAGAGGTTTCTACATGTACCATGCTAGAAAACAGCAAATGAGACATTTCTGATTTGTCACATAAGCATTCATTTTTATTTTGTTTTGCACATAACTTCAACTGGAACTCAAATAAAAGCATACAAACACAGGATTTTGAAGTGTTTTAATAGTGAAATGCAGTTTAACCATAGTGTTCTGGATATATTTTAGTAAGTTTTTATTTGTCTTGTTTTGCATCTAAAACTATCAAAAGGCATCTTGTTCTCTCCTTGCTTTGTCTTTCAGCAAAAAACGCCAACATAAAGACAAAGAATTCCAGTTTGGCACTCAGAAATTAGACAGTGTCACTCTCAGTGGGCCTTTTCAGCTTGGCACTGGGCCATTTTGTTGTGGCTGTACTGCTTTCAGATCAGTTCTTTGTGAGAGCTCATGTTTGCCTCCAAAATAGTATGTAGACATACCCGAGTGCTAAAAAGCCTATGCTTCTCTGTGGGTCTTGGTTTATGTCCTTTAAATGTTTTTCTACGATTCAGTCCCAGAAAAGCCAGGAGCAGAGGGTCCTAAGACTTCCTTCCCAAGTCAGAGTCTCCGTTCCCTTTCTTGAAAACCATTTGCCTAATGTTCTCTTACAGACCTTTGATGGAGATTTCACAGCCTTCCCAAAATATTTAATTACCGTCTTACCTTCTATTATTTTAACTTTTCCCCTAACATCTAACCTGAATTTTCTTGCAACGTCCCTTATTCGCTGTGACTACAGAGAGCAAAATGGTTCCTTTTCTTCCGTGCAAGAACATTTTACAACTTCAAATACTTATTCTATATTAGCTCCCCTTCAAACTTGTCTTTGGGCTAAATAAATCCAGTTCTTTCCCTCTTTCCTCACAGATGATGCTTTTTTGATCTCCAGCTGTCACTGCTATTTTGTGAACTCTTTCAAATGGGTCAGCTATCCTTGCACAGCTGTGTTCAAATCTGGATGCAGAACTCAAAATGAAGTTTTACCAGCACTGAGTAGACTAGACAGATTATATACATTTTCAAGGAAAAAAAGAATGGAGAATGCCTTACTAGGGTGGAAACTTACAGAAAATTCACTAGATTTTCATTTGAAAATGTTGTTTCGTGCATTTATAAGGGCAGGAAACACTGGAAGATTAAAGAACAACTCCCCAGCAGCAAACAATTTTTAAGTAATTTCAGCATGAGATCCTTAAGATTTTCAGATTCATACATACTCATCAATATGTAAAGGAAAGAGGAAACAGGAACTGTATTTTTTCCCCTCCTCCAACTCTGTCTGGAAAACCTACGAGCAACATCAGAGGAAGCTAGTGGAACTATTCACAAAGAAAACAACAAAAATAGGTGAAGGATCAAGCAGCACACATTGCAGCCAGAGAATGGTATGGAGCGCATCAGCTTCCTGTTTATCCATCACTCCTTGAATGGGACGCTTTCCCTTCTGGCATCCTCACATTAGTAGAAAGACCCCTTTGATATTTATATCTAAGTTTCTTATACAATCCAAACTGTATAATGTATTAAGATTTGGCCATTCCTTCTTCAAAAGGATTGCTAGAAAACATGAAGTAAAACCCCAAGAAAATATTCTCAAATGTTCAGAGTGAAGAACTAAACACAAAAAACTAAATTTCTGTTGAAAACCTGCTCTAGAATTTCTTTTCAACCAGCTTGCCCCGATCCCCAAATGCATGAAAATAAGAAAATGAGTACAGCAGGACAAGTGGTTCTCAATGCCTTTTTGTTCGAAACTCACCTGTGATCCCTTCAGAACACTGCAGTCATGAAGACTGCAACAATAATTAGGTTGCAGCAAGAAATTAGGGCACAGAAATTTGAGCATTAGTTACCGTGAGTCTTGAAAAAATTTTAGATGAGTGGCAGCTTTGAAGGACTATGACAGAGCTAGATGAGCTGTCCTAGCCAACAAGTGTCCATACCAGAAGTTCCTGCTCCCACAAAGGGAGGAACTGACGCTTCACTGGACAGAGAAACAATCATGGAAAGCATTCAGGTACCCATAAAAACTTGCTGCTAGCTTCTGATCTCCGAAGTATTTCTGCTTACAGAGACACTTTTAAAAGCATACTTAACCAGTGTTTCTCAATAAGTAGCACTTAGACGGGAAGACAGAAAATAATGTTTAAAGAACTGCCTCCAGGCTGCCAGAGCAGCAAAGCAGCAAGGCGCGTGAAGAGCCGTGCCATCTGCTTCTGTGGCAGCTCCTGCTCGATTATGAACTGTTCCACCAGTTCAGCTGTTGTTGTGTGATCAGCTTCCTGTCAGGGACCACTGGTTGATGAGAGAGGGTGGCCAGCGTGTGATACTCTTTCTCTTGTAGCAAGAGTAGCCCATGTAATTAAAAGTCAGTTAACATAAAAATAGGAAATAATGTGACTTGCAACGTATTACTTAACTTGCTAAAAAATCCTACTGCATGCTGCTGAAGTCAACAGGTCTAGCAGAGAACGTGGAGCGTTTAAATCGCTTTGACAGGGAACAGACCTAATAGGTCAATGGAAAACCATGGACCAGCGCGTAATCTTTCTTGCATGAGATCCCGCAGACCAATACTGCCTGTTTGATGCTCTGCATGTACAAACATCAGCGGTCGCACAAAATAAAGGACAAAACAGGCAGGAATACGGTGCCCACGTCCCAGCGTAACACCAGCTCCTGACCGCAAGTCACCAGGCAGCACAGCCGCAGCAGCAGCCCCCCGCCGCCCCCGCCGGTGCCCGGACACCTCCTGCGCCCGCCCGGGCCCCGCCGCAGGGCAGCGGCGCCGGTGCGAGCCCGCTCGGCAGCCGGGCACCGACCGCCGCGCCGCCGGCGGGGCGGGAGGGGGCCGCGGCGGGCCCGGCCGCCGCCCCCCGAGTGGCGCGGCGCGGGGCGGGGCGGGGCGGGGCGGGCTGGCAGCCCCGCGCTGCCCGGCAGGCCGCGGGCTACCGGCGCGTTTCGGGTGCTGCTGACAGCCGGCGGCGGCGGCGGCACCGCCACCGCGAAGTTAACTCTGAGGAGAAGTCGGGGCTGCCGCCGCCGCGCTTCGGCGCCCCCTCAGGCCGGCGCTGGGCTCGCCCCGGGACGGGCGGCCCCGCCGCCCCCCCAGCTCCAGGCAGGTGTCCGCACCTCAGCGCTCACCCCGCGCCCTCAGCGCCCCGCTGGCCGGCGGGACCCAGCCCAGGCCCCGGCTCGGCCCAACGAGCGGCGGCGGCGCTTCCCTCTGCCGCCTCCCCCCCCGGCCCCGCTCCGCTTACCGGGCCGCGCTGTGCGAGGCTGAGAGGAGGAGGCGACGCCACGGGGGCGAGCGGGCGAGCGGGGAAGGGGTTGCGCAGCAGCAGCTGCTCCTGCGAACGGGAAGAGACGGGAGACAAACGGCGGCGGAAAGCGCTCCGCTAGCGCGGCGCCTGCCCAGCTCGGCCCGGCCCGCCCGGCCGTGGAAGTCCCCCTGGGCAGGCCAGTCCTCTCAGCGGCTGCCGCGTCCCTCGTCCCCGCGGGAGGCCGGGCCCATCGCCGGCGGCGGGGCCGGGGAAGAGGGCAGCGGCCGCGCCAGCCTGCGCTGTGCCGCGGCCTGAGGGTGGCACGTCCTCTCGTCTCCTGACTGGCAGAGATGGAGCCGGGGTGGGGTCAGCCCCGGCGGCAGGCTGTGACAAGGGTGCAGAGGCGCGGTAGTGAATTCCGCGGAGCCGAATGAAAACTTTTCAGTAGAAACTGAGGCAAAAACATACATTCCTCCACGCCCGAGGAGCAAGCCCTGACCCAGAGAGCTTGCAGTCCAAGAGCTGGGCCAGGGACGCCAGAGGGACCGACGAGCGCCAGCAAGCGCAAGTACCGGGCAGGGTGTCATCAGTAGCCCCTGACTGCGTTGATAGGCAGCAAGAGCAAAGAGGAAGCTTTAAATGAAATATTTTTGGGGGGGGAATGAAGTAAACTTGTGAACCTTTGTGGGGAATTGCGGCAAACCACGCAGGGCTGCGCGGGAGAAAAGGCAGGCAAACCGCTCCGCGGCTGGGCGGCAGAGAGCGAGGCAGCATCGTGGGCCCCTGGCTGGTCAGCGGCTGTGCCTTGGTAGTGAATAAAAGCTGGTCAGCTAGGTGGGCTGTGTTTCCACCTCGGTAGTGTTTTGGCCTTTCGTGATGATGCTCTCAGCAGGAGCTAACGCGCTCGTAGCTGACAATCTGCTAATGATAGTTGCTTCGATTCAAACACAGGAAGGGACCAGAGTTACTATAAGTAATGTGAATGTAAGAAAGGCTGGAAGATTGCTGAGTCTGCCCACTTTTTGGCCTGTGGAAGTGGTTTGAAACACTGAAACCTCCATTCCACTGCTTCTCCTACATTTATGATATCTAATTTCTCTGCTTTTTCTTGCATTTCAATGCACATTTCCTGTAGGTCAAGACAAGGTTTTGTTATCAGGTAGCTATTTTGGACGACGTAGGACTCACCATAAGATCTGGGCTCTCATGGATGCTGAAGTGCACTACCACCATTTTTTTTTTTTCCAATCGTCTCATTTACTTGAATTTTTTGCTAGTTTTTGCTCTTTGCTACCCTGTTATTATTCTAACAGACTGCGTTGTAACAGTAGAATTATTTAGTCTGTTTTTTCTTGGGAGAGAGTATACGTTTATTCAGTTCCTGCTATTTACAGTGCTATTCATGTGAAAAGTTTTTAAACACCAGTGTGATACAAATGTTTTAAGTGACAATACAACAATATTCATTCAGAGACCCTTATGTTTTCCAGTAATTTCAGCTAATTAAATTACTTTATACTTATTTGTGCTTAAAGACTATAATTGTACGGATGTGGTGTTTTTTTTAAAAAAAAAAACAACAGCAAATTACCTTATGCTATGATGAACCATTTTCCCGTCTTACCATTTTCCCACTCCATGGTTAGAAAAGCAGTTGTTTTTATTTTTGAGGAGAGGATTGTTACGGTCTTTTTAGTGTTCATTACATTTGGTGAGATGTTGTACTAATTGCTACTTTTTCTTGCTTAATGTAGAACCAGTAAGGAAGGTCTACATAAAGAAGTTCACAAGTAGGATGCTCACAATAATTAAATTCTGTTTTGTTTTACCGTGATTGTACAGTAACTTTATGTAGAAGAGGCAGATTGTTATTTTGAAATAATTTCTGGTGTGGTGCAGTATGCTCAAATTTAAACTGAAAGGACTATTTAGAAAAAGTACTATTAATCAGTCATAAAGAGTTGCAGGTTATAAGGCATTTTCTAGCAAATTCAATTGGTAAAGGCATATAGAAACAAGCGAAATAGGGAGATGAATGGAGAAACTAAAATACAGGTTAAAATAACTGGCTGCTAATATAAGCCTTCACCTTCTGACATGAAAGAATATTGAAATTATTAGGGGAGAGAGATTTTACTCTTTTAAAATTTTGTAATCTCATTTGCTTCTGCTTAAGTAAGATGTAGGGTTGGACTATTTGGATTTAATGGCATCCCCTGCTTAAGGAGAAATAGCAGTGAAGATGTCACTGCGGGAAAGAAATGAAAGGCGCCACATGACTCATGTCACAGCAACAGCAAATACAATGAGGAAAAATAAAACGTTGCTACTGGCTAGAAGATTATATTTTGAGAATTTTGTTCAGCATATTTGATTTCATTAAGCAAGGTGAATGTGCCATTCAGCTGTGTGGTTAGCTGTATTTATTGTCTTATAGAGAGTGTTTGTCTTTCACAGGATAAGGACAGAGCAGCTGGCCTGTGCAAGGTTAAGAGTAGGTAAAGTGATCACTAAGAAGGTTAATGGATATTGCTTGTGCTGTGGCTTTGGGATACATGACAGCCTGGTGCAGAAGTTAATCCAGGGCAGAATATATATGAAGTGCTTTTTACTGGGATAGCCCCTTGCGTTTATGGTGAGCAGTCCAAGGATCAGTGCCAAACTGACACAGAGTAAATCAGAAACCAGAGAGTATTTTTGACTTGCTGCTCTGAGACAAGGAGGTATAGCAGGAAGACTGTATCAAAGGCTGTATGCAGTGCATCAGTGAACACTGAAACACACTGCAGTGGTGTAGTGATTTGTGCATAGTCAGTGGCACGTACTGTTTTCATGTCTGTGGCACATGTATAGTATATCCAGGTGCTCTATGAACACTTCTGACAAGTGGTGGTGTATTGCAATGGCCACAGCAGGGAGGCGTTGTTTTCCTTGACAATAGTGTTGATGAAGCTGAAAAAAATAATCCGTAGCTGCCTAGAAAAATGGATGTCCTGACTTTCACTCTTGTAGAGTTCCTTTCTTTACCAAAATGTGTCTTCTCCAATAGAAAAAATTACATTTTTTCCAGATATTCAATAGTGAATGACAATCCTAGGCATTAACCGAGTTCCATAATCCCTGGTTCTGTGACCCATTAGGCTGTCCCCATCAGCTGGGGTCATCTTCAAGACCTGCATATCTATTATTTGATCATCTGTGCTGGAGGAAAATATGTTAGAAAATGGCCAGAGAGGGAGCATTAGGAGAAATGAGTGAAGAAATGGAAGATGTTGGGTAGAACCTTCGGGACTTGATACTGAGCACAGGAGGAAATTTATTGTTGCCATTGCCTGTTTTTTTTCTAAGCAGCTTGCATACTTGACTAGCATTGTATTAGGAGAAGCCCAATGAGCAACACTGGCCTGTTTCACCCTTTTCTGTAGGACTCATTGTTGGAAAAACTTTGGTAACACTAGGCATTGCAATAACCATAAAGCATACCTTTTCACTGCATGGAGATAATAATCTTTTTGCATTTTATTGTCCTTTCAAAAATACACCCTGATTTTCAATTTAACATATCATTGAAGAGCTTTTGCTATTTGTTCTGGTTTAACCTGGCAGGCAGCTAAACACCACACAGCCATTCATTCACTCCCCCTGCAGTAGGGTGGGGGAGAGAATCAGGAAAAAAGATAAAACTAGTGGTTTGAGATAAAGACAAATTAATAGGACAGAAAAAGAAGGGAAAATAATAATAATAGCGGTAAAAGAATATACAAAACATGTGATGCACAATGCAATTGCTCACCACCTGCCAAACAATGCCCAGCCTGTTCCCGAGCCGTGGCTGTGCCCCCCTGGCCAACCACCCCCAGATTTTTTGTTCAGCATGACGTCATATGGTATGGAATATCCCTTTGGCCAGTGTGGGTCAGCTGCCCTGGCTGTGTCCCCTCCCAGCTTCTTGTGCACCCCCAGCCGCCTTGCTGGCAGGGCAGTATGAGAAGCTGAAAAGTCCTTGACTTAGTGTAAGCACTGCGCAGCAACAAAAAAACCCATCAGTGTGTTATCACATTATTCTCATCCTAAATCCAAAACGCAGCACTATACCAGCTACTAGGAAGAAAATTAACTCTATCCCAGCCCAAACCAGGACACTATTGCAAAACCAGTTGTAAGAAAATGACATTTCTTCCCCTTTCCCTTGAAGATAATCGTTTATATTTTCAGTTAAGTTTCCAAATCTGATTTGTAAAGCTTGTCATACTCCTGTAAGAAATCTAAAGCCTATGCAGAGTATCCATCAGTTAATGAATCATTTGCTTTCCTTTTGCTCCTTTTTGAAAAACAATCAATCAGATCCGTCTAAAATTGCTGTGTATGGTCATAGACTGTATTAGAGCTAGGGAAAACATTTTTTAAGTCACTTAGGACTAGATCTAATAAAATAATTCTTAATACTGTTTTCTTAACACTGTTTTCTTAACTTGTGGTCACTTGTTCCCTGGAATGGAATCCTGAACTGTGTTAAACGCAGGGATCCTCTCTTTGCTTCAGAATCCTGCTGGTCAAGGAATCCTGCAATCTTGAGGTAGGATAAAAGAAAATGCCATTAAGAAGACACATTCTGCAAATGAGTAAGATCTGTGAAGTTTATTAGATGTGTTCTGTTTATCACCTCTTGGGAACTAGTTACTAGAAGTGAAAGTATTTATATAGAAAAGGGACCTAAGGTCACTTCTGTCTACAACTTGCTTATTCATCCCACGTTTCCCATAACTTGGGAGAACACACTAGTTACTCTGCTAAAGATAAAAGCACAGTTTCTTTTTCTCCACAGTGGCACAGCTTCAAAGAATTTATTGTATGTTGACTATAAGGGATGGAAGAGAACATGCCTGTGCCCAAAGAATTATGGAACTCAACGTAGGAAAGGGAATTTCAGGGATCTTCAAGGACCAACTCAAGTGTTTTACACTAAGCAGACATGTAAAAATAGATTCACAATGCTTTGAAGAGGGTTTTGTACTATTTTGTATTTAGTTTGGGTAAATAATAAGGACATTACTGTGAAGCCAGTCATTGCAAATTTTGATCAGGGTTTTTGATTAAGTTGATGCAGTTTAGATTAAATGGAAACACAAACAAAAGTATGTCTTCAAGTAAAGTGCTTGACTTGGAAGAGTGAGCTTAGATAAGCTAAAGAAACTGCAGTGATAACTCAGCCAGTCTGAACTGTTCAGGAATGTGAATGGAGAGGATATCTGAAATTGAAGTTAGTATTATTTAAAATACCAAGAATTTATATCCAAGCCAGGAAAAGACTTTCAGAAATAGTGCCAGATCTAAATGTATAGTTACTTAAAGAAGGATTTTAGAAATACATGAACACCTACAAGGAACAGAAAAGAACAGAAAGGAATTAAAAAAAAAAACAAACTGATCAGCAAATAAAGTAATGTCTTAGAATGTAGAGCAGGAATAAAAACTGTTTAAATCAAAGCTGAATTAGAACTTGCAAGGAATATTAAGAAAGAACTTTACAACCTTGCCTATTAGAGAAGTGGAAAACGAATGTGATACAGGTGAATAATGTGCAAGGTTATGCACTTGGAGACTGCTGACAAGAATTTCTGCTATCAGCTGAGGACTCATTAAATGGAAGCAATAAAGAGGAGAAGTATTGGAATATACTAATTGGTCACAGGATGTCTGTGCATTGGCAGTGTGATACAGCTCTGAAAAGGCAAATTGTGACCTGGACTGTGGGTGTATTTCCAGTACAGGGGAATAGCAATGCTCTGGTAATTATTTATTTGAAATAATACAGATAGTTGTAATAATCCATTTTTCGAGAAAGAAATTGGAGCTAGAGTAGGCACAAAGAAGTAATACTAAAAGGATCAAAATGTGTAGAGCCTGCTGTATGGGAAGAAGGAAAGAGCTTTGCTTACTCAGTTCAGCAAAACAAATGCTCAAAAAAGTTTTTCTTGATAGGTCATCAGTGAAGAAATAAAAGATTTGGACAGCATTATATAGAAGAAGTATAGAAAATGTATATAAAAAAAGTAGGTATGAATTGGCCATTAAGAAATTTAGGGTGGAAATTGAAAAGTTGTAGTCGTTCCACCAGGGACATTACTGGAAGAACTTGCTAAGAAAAGTATTGGAGAAAAACACCAACTAACTTGAAGATGAAGTACAGCTGTATGATATAAAGCTTACAGCAGTTGGTGGTAGAACTTGAAGATCTGGAATGTTCTTTCCAATCCTCTCTTACTACACTCCCAGCTTTTTGGTTTGTTTTTTTGGTTTTTTTTTTTAGTCTTACACTTTCTGGGAAAAGGAGATTATCCTTGGTAATTTGCTACCTTGTGACTGAGTGTGTGCTTAGTCCTGATTTTCCTGTCCCATGAGAAGCACTGCCTTGTCAGTGCTTAATATGTATATAAAAATAAAATTTCCTGAGAAGTGTAAAAATATCTTTTATATCCTTCAGAAGGGATATAAAGGAGTTTGTTTTTTTTCAGTGCTGCTGTCATTCAAACATTCTGAACAGCTCTGCACAGTAATTTCTATTTGGTGAAGTTTTAGCTTTCATAAAACTCCAGCATCATCTTCTGTTTTCCCATTGTCTAAATTAAATCTTTGCAATTTTTTTTTTATTCCAGTGTTATATAGTTCATGAGAGCAGCCTGAAATTAATTCTCTTTCTAGAATTATCAATTTCACTTTTTTCAGTAGGAATTGGTAGAAAGCAGTGAAAGTTTCTTTCACTCATTAGTGCTAATGCCTGTAGGTAATGGGTTTGTTTTCAGGCTGAGATACAAATAAATTAATTATCCTGTTAAACTGAAAATTGTTTTTAGTGTATAGGATCATTAAATCAGTTCAGCTTTTAAGCAATGTTTTTCTTTTGTATAAATGTATGTACGCCTAATATATTTAATCTTACAAATATTAAATATAGACAAAGTAGAGAGAATAAGCAACTTGTCTGCATACTAAAGAAAATAATGTAACCTGTTTTTCATTTTAGAAGACACCACAGGTTAAGGTATCTCATTCTCCTTGAGAACAGATCAAAATATTAATTTTATAAGACCTGTTTAAGTGGACATATACTGTGAACAAGGTATTTTTGCATAAATAATGATTTACACAGGTTTTTGCAGTCGTATTAAATTGTTTTTTTATTTTCTATTAATGCCATTCTGAACTCTTTTTAGCCTGTTAAATTGCTGGAATTTATCAGCTAAAAAACTTGGAATATAATAAATCAATGGGCAATAAATTAATCTCTAAATTACTTGGGAGTCAGCTTGTTTACGTACATGTTCCAGTTTAAGTAAGTTACATAATTAAAATGTTAAATTATGAAAAACTTACTTGTCTTACATTCAGAGGATGATATCCTCATTCAGATATCAATTTCAATTGAGGACATAAATGATTTTGAGGTAAATTCTAGCTTTATTTTTTGGAAAAGTATGTTAATTATTTATATTTCACAGTTTCTGAGTTGAGAATTGTGGTCTGACAGATGCTATGTTGTGCTTGGTATTTGCAATTTGATGGCATAACAAAAGCAAAACAGGACTTTGAAGCTTTATTTTTCTAACATGATACTGTGTTCAAATACTCTTGTCTTGTAGTCAAAAGAACCTCCTACACTCATGCCTGATTGTGCATAATATTTTTACTATTACTGAAATATGATGCTTATGAATTCCTCTGCCAGATCTCATAGAGATCCAAAATTCTCTTCTTGTCATATAGTCATCTAAAATGTGTAATATAATAAGATACTACAGTAAACAGTCTTTTCACTTTGGTTATTTATCTGTTACCAGATTCTATATAAATTGAGTGTTATGTCACTGCTTTTGCCATGGAAGCCCTTCTGTAATCCTTAAAGGTGTACTTTGGTTTATCCCAACAAAGCGACCTGTTAAAGTGACTATTTCGGTTGCCAAAGCTAAGTACTGATGGGCTGAAAGGAAACTCCCTGCTTTAGTGAGGTGATTCAGGGCAGCTACATGCATCACAGAGTCAGTGAAGACTGAGATTCCTTAAAGGGTGATTCTCTGCTCCAGCATTGAGCAGGATGCCACCGGAGCTAGTGAGTAAGAATGTACATCCACCTAATCGTGATGCTGAACTCCCTTTATGTAGAAGTCGCTTTAATGGGCTTTGACATGGTTTAGTCACATCCCCACTTCAGGCTTAAGACACAGCAGACTTAAGGACAAAGCTACATGCCCACAGTTTCTGAGCAAGACACTAGAAAACATTTAGAAAAATTTTAGTTCATAATTTGGACATTATAAAGTGCAGGCACTTTAAGAGCTGCTTGGCTGTGGAAAGCTGGTATTCTGAGTCTTTTTTTTATGATGTCAGTACAAGGCTTGATTGAAGTACCCACACATACGTCTTCAGTGCTACTTAAAATGCTCACGTATGTATGATACTGGCAGATATGACATGGCCCTCTGGAGCAGCAGCTGGAGGCCAGGTTCAGTACCTGAGGGCATCTCAAATGGCTCTAGGAGCTTCTTTACTGGCAGTTGAACGGAGTCATATATTCCATTGAAGTGTATCTGAGATGCCCAAAAAGTAGCTGTTCTTATTTGCCTAAGTATTTCAGTTTTTAAGGATGATGAGTAGGAAAAGAAAGTCAGAGAAAACCTTTGTGGGCTTCAGTTTCCTGTAGTGAACAGCTCTCTGCCAATCTCTGAAAGTGAGATTTGTGCTTCTGACGTATCCAGGCCATTTTCTGTGCAAACTGTGCCTTTGCTTTTGAGCTTCCTAACATGGCTTCTTAGGCAATAAAGTTTACTGATGGCTTCTACTCAACCGTCATGCTTCAGCTATGTCATCTCTAGACAACTTCTGCTTGCAATCAAACATGTTCAAGCCATAGAAGAGTGGCTAGTTTCTAAGTTCAAGGAATACGGGAATGATTACATATTTCATCAGCCTCCTTGTGGTGTTTGTTATCTAGCCTTATGCATGAATTGAAAAATATGGTAACATCACGTTATACTCGGCACTCTGACAGCCAGTTCTCAGTAGTTCTGTACAATCTCACTAGGTAGGTAGTGCAGGAGCTAGACATAAACCTAACATTTTAGATATTCCTTAATACAAACAGTGTTCCTTCAAGAAAGCCCACTTTATTCTTCACTTTTTGAAAACTGAAAAAATTGTGAAATACTTGTTTTTAGATTTCCTATACTAGTTGCTGGGTCTTGTCTTATCCTTACACATTACGAGGAAATACCTCACTATAATTAAGCTACTGTAGAATTCTCCGCCTCTCTGTAATTGGTGTAAAAAAAGGTTGTGATGGTCTTGCCCATCACGGTGAAAGTCCTGCAGAGTATAGCTCCAGGCAGGGTCTGAAGGCATAAGAACAACCAAAAATGAAAGTATCTTCATTCCTACACATGCTTCACCAGATTTTCTGTGGGGAATTGACTTGAGACTTATCATGAAATTTTATCCCCTTGAAAACTTTATCTGCTTAAGTCAGTTATAACTTAGAACATCCTTGCTGATTAAAACGCACAGCCAGCTGTAGGTACACTTCTGAACAGGGAGTGGGGTGCAAGGTGCACAGCTCAAAAAGAGTGCTTTTGAAGGTGATTCTCTCACATTGGGATTTCTCCTGGTGTCTTCACTAGTGCCCTGCTGAGTAAGGGGTTAGTGGTGCTGTTAGTGCCTTTTCATTGATCATGCCAAAGCTTTCCTTCTGCTGAGTCTCCATTAACTCACCAAGTGTGAACAGAAGGCTTCAACTAGAAACAAACCTTTTAAATTCTTTCATTTTCATAAGACCTGAGACATTTTGGGGGCAATGGTTAAAAAACAAACTCTCTTTTATATGCTGTGGGATATACCGCTTTCTGGAAATAGTTACTGTGGAGTTGTTGAGGTTAGTGAGACCTTTTAGAGTTAAATAACCTTCTGACTCAGCTCTGCCCGAGATGAGCGCCATGGCCAGAGCAACCTGTTGGGGCTCTGGGAGGACACAGTTGAGGCCTTGGTGACTGGCATGAAACACCGATGGCAAACAGAAGACACAAGGTGAGGGAAGGGAGTAGAAAGTGGCATTGCAGTAGCCCCAGATGTGTGTCCAGAGGCATGAGTGTCCGTGCCAGCCAGAGTGCTACCCATGTGAGCACCATAGGAGCAGACGGCCCAAGCCACAGATGGTGACATCACCGAGTGATAGACTGTGAGCACATGGCCCTCACCGCTTGTATTCAGGTGCTGGCAGAGCCTGACCCAGCCTGGCTTGTGCCTGGACTCCTGCTGAGCATGCCTACGAGGTCTGGAGGGTTGAGTGAGGCTTCTCCTGGTGCTGGGTCTTGCTTTGGGGGCTGCCATTGGCAGCTCTCGGTGCCTGTCCTCGGAGCCATCGCCTGCGTTATCCCCGGTCCTGCCTGGTTCAGGCAGCCGGGCACCACAGGGCGTGCTTGCAGCAGTGGAGGTGAGCTGTGCAGGGTAACATCCACCTGGGGTGGCCATGGGGCAGGCGATGAGGCCTGGGGTGGTCCTGGCCCCGTAGGTGGTGCCTTGCCCTGACTGGGTGGGGAGTGCTTGGGAAAAGCCTGAGCCACAGGGGGCCAGGAGGGTGTCCTTCCTGAGGGAGCTGGGCATTTCTTCCTGCCCTTCCCTCCCCAGGACAGCTAATGACCATGGCTTCTCTTCATTTTGCAGTATGTGACACCAGCTGCTGTAGCGCCAGCAAGGGGGAGCAGCTCCTTGTCCTCAGCTCTCACCAGCCTGCTGCAACAAGGAGACATGGACACGGAGACAGAGTGGAGCTGCCCCATCTGCCATGACGCGCAAGATGATGTTGCTTATGTCACCCCCTGTCTCCACCAGTTCTGCCTGGGGTGCATTGTGTGGAGGGCAAAGAGGAAGCCAGTGTCCCCTTTGCAGGCAGGCTGTCAAGACCATCATTTACTCCGTGTGGATAGAGGATAATTTTTTGGAGGTGGTTGTTCAACACCCCTCAGATCCATTGGTTGCCAGCCACCAGGACAAGCAGGGGGCTGTAGGGCCAGTGCCCAGGGCTTAGGTGGCTGGCTTCCAGCCCAAGGTCTGGGTGGGCCTTTTCCGGGAGTGCTCAGAGATCCTCGAGCCCTTGCTGCCCTGGCTGAACCAGGTGCCGTATGGGGCCCGCTGGTGGGAAGTGGCTGTGGCACAGGGCACCATCATAGTAAATCTGTGCCACTATGGGCTGGATGAGGAGGACTTCGTCTGGGAGCTGCTGCCCTTCCTGCAAAACCTGATGGTGACATCCATGTGCCAGCTCATCAACTTTGCCAGAGACTGGTGCATCAAGATCCTCCAGCAGCTGGACCTCCTGGACTCCTATGCTACCGAGGAGGAGGAAGACAGCCCCGTGGCCACCCCTGGTCCTGCAGCCTCCCTGGTGGGACCTCCTGCCCCCACCCCCCAGGGAGCAGGAGGAGCCACATGAGGAGCTGGAGCAGGCAGTGGCAGATCCCTCCAATGCTGGCCAGGGCAGGGACAGCTCACCTGGGTGGCCCCAGCGTCCCCCAAAGAGGAGGGCCAATGGCTCCCAGGCCCCCTCAGCCCACAGGAGGCCATGCCTCTGGCAACAACAGTGTGCCCCAGAAGCCAGCGAAACCAGGGCTGGGCCAGCAGCTGGGGCATGTGCTGGCCCCCAAGGGGACTTGGAGACACTTGTTAATAATCTAATTATAAAAGAAGAAAATAACACTATGAAAACTACAGAAAAAGTCTTAGTCTTTCATTACAAACAGTGCAGCTGGCATTGCTATCCACACCTGTGATGCTTTCTCCTTCTGGTGCTGTGCATACCTTCCTTCTCATGTGTCTGCTGCAACCTGAGGTTGATGGGGCCAGTCTGGTGGGAGAGGTACAGCCATGCAGTGCTTTGCCAGGGTGGGGATGTCTCCTGGTCCAGCCTGTGCCCCATCGCTCATTAGCCCAGACCTGGCCTCCTCCACACCTCAGTCTCTGCCCTGACGTCTTGAGGCTCTGGTCTCCTGCCAGCCTTTACTGCTTGCTACGACCTCGGTATAGTTGCACCCGATACCTCCTTCTGCGCAGAAACATATCTTCATGCTGGTCTCTGTGTAGAACCATGGTTCTACCCTACCAAGATGAGCAAGAGTGCAATGAATGCACTGTGGCCACCTGGTCAGCAAAGTGCTGTGGCAGCTCAGCCTGGTGAAAGCCCAACCACTTTGTGGCAGAGCAAGCCTGAGCAGCTTCAGCTGGGAGGCCTTGTGCACTCCCTGCAGAGCCTCTGCCCTGCTGCTGGCACTGGCTGTGTGCTGTTCCTAGGCTATGGGGCTCAAGAGTTGGGGTACAGGAGCATCCCCCTCGCCATGTGGATGGGAGGCAGGGTGGGTCTCACATCCTGGGAGGAGCAGAGGCACAATCCTCTCTGCTTTGATCTCCCTGGCAGAAGGTGGGAATGCCTCGAACCAAACTCTTCCTCAGGGATGCTCTGGCCTTAGCAAAGGTGTTCTTCACTGGAAACATCTTCCTGGTATGATCTGGGTGTGTTACAAGCAGTTTGGGGAGGTCTGTGTGGAGCCCTGGTGTGGATGCACTTTGCAGTGCATGAAGAGAGAGCATTGCTAGCCAGGGACTTAGCAAGAGCTTCCAAACACATGGGAATCCAGAGCAACTGCAATCAGTCCATGCTGTCTTCTCATCTCCCCAGTCTTTGCAAGTGAGTGTGTGGCCTTTTCTGGGGAGAGATCTGCTATTTCCATCTTGGTTTTCAAAACCGATGCCCACAGCCAGAAATTACATATTTGGGGGCTTGTTCTGACCTGACAGAGACAAAACTGCACAGTTCACAAAAACAATGGAAGTTGAACTATACCATCGTCTGGTCTGTCCCTTTTGCTGTCCCCCAAAGGCCTGATGTCTCCCTTCCCTACCTTCTCATCAGAAGTGAGAACACAGGGACACTGTCCTCTCCACTTTGGAGCTACCGACTATTACATCGTTTCTGGAAGAAGGTATCAAAAATCCACCTTTAGATCAATAAATCAGTAAGAACTGCTGTTTTGAAACCTAAGTTGTTAAGTGGCCAAGTATGTCAGGATGTAGTCGGGAACAACGTGAGGTCTTTCCTGGGATTCTTATAGAATCAACCAGAGATAACTTCCAGCAGTTGGAAAGGTGATGCAGAACTTGTAATGCAGTTTGATATCGTACACAACTTCCCTCTTTTGTGTATATAATAAAAAATACACCCACGAATTGAGTCATGAAACTTAAATTGTGCTGAGGCCATGAACTCTGCTTAGTGTCAAAATGTCTAATGAGTAACAAGACACTGAAAAAATAACTGCTATTAGTAGTGAGGAAAAAATCTGCAGATAAAAATCATTCCACAGAAAATAATGCAAATGTGATCATGCAGCACACTGTTCTTCTGTAAGATAACAGTTGTCTGCAGTTAAGTTTTATTTCAATCTGCATTCACTCCCCCGACTGCTGGTTGCTTTGCCAAACCCAGACTTAAAAATGTATTCAGCATCCTGATGTTAAACAGCTTTCATTAGCCCAGTAGAGTTGACTGTTCATATGCATCATTTGTGTTCCACACTGTGATAAATATGCTTTCCTGTCAGTCTCTCAGGACACAGGTACTGTTGAATAAGCCCAAAATAAATAGTAGTCAGTCATAATGGTTAAAACACAACACTTTCCGAATACGAAAAAAATGCCACGATTTATAGTGAGCTGATCAGGTGATGAATATTTGACACTGTTCAGCAGAATCTTTGAAAGATATGAGGTAGAAAAGCTATAGCAGACTGAATTTCAAGAAACCTTTCCTGTCTTTCCCCATTCTGTATGAAACTTGACCTAATTATCATGATTACCATAAAATAAATAAATTCTAAAAATGGAAAGGAGGAAGAAAAGGAAAAGAAGGAAAAGGAGAGGGCAAAGCAAAGGGAGGAGGGGAAGGAAAAAGGAAAAGGGAAAAAAACCCCAATTCCTGCAATCACTGTACATGGTGGCAAGGCATATTTTCACATCCTGGCATATGAAATATTTTTGTATGTGTTTTGTATGGGCCAAAGAACAATTTTTTGAGCTTTGAAATATGGAAACTGCTACAGAGAGAGGAACTTTGGTACAAAACAAGCATCCAGGCACTCTAACTTACCTAACAAATTACTCTATTTCTCAAACCTTAATAACAGAGAGAGGCTCATTATTTAAAAAAATAGTCTTGGCTTTTACATTTGGATTTTCTACTGGAAAAAAGAGGTTTTAAACTCAGAGCCTTGTTTATGACAAATCTGTGTTTCTAAAAAAGATTTTTCTTTTCACAGTAATCTGCCAAAGACCTTACTGAACTCTGCCATGGGAAACCAAAGCCATCAGGGAAGCATATGTTAGCACATCGGGTAACAACAGCTGAGGAGAAGGCTGAGGTACTCAACAACACTTTTGCCTCAGTCTTCACTGGCAACCTCTTTTCCCACATCTCTCGAGTGGATGGACCACAAGACGGGGATGGAGGGAGCAAAGTCCCTCCCACTGTAACAGAAGGTCAGATTCGTGACCACCTGACGAACCGGAACATACCTAAGTCTATGGGACCTGACGAGATGCATCTCAGAGTCCTGAGAGAACTGGCTGATGCAGTTGCTAAGCCACTCGCCATGATATCTGAAAAGTCCTGGCAGCCAGGCAAAGTCCCTGGGGACTCAGAAAAGGGAAACATTGCACCCATTTTTAAAATGGGTAGAAAGGAGGACCCTGGGAACTACTGACCTGTCAGCCTCACCTCTGTGCCTGGGAAGACCATGGAGCAGACCCTCCTAGAAGCTACGCTAAGGCGCATGGAGGACAGAGAAGTGATTCAAGACAGCCAGCATGGCTTCACCAAGGGCAAGTCCTGCCTGACCAACCTAGTGGCCTTCTATGATGGAGTGACTACATCAGTGGATGAGGGAAAAGCTGTGGATGTCACCTCTCTGGACTTGTGTAAGGCCTTTGGCATGGTCCCTCACAACATCCTTCTCTCTAAATTGGAAGGATATGGATTTGATGGGTGGACTGTTCAGTGGATGAGGAATTGGCTGGATGGTTGCCTCCAGAGGGTAGTGGTCAATGGCTCAATGTCCAGATGGAGAACAGTGACGAGTGATGTCCCTCAGGGGTCCGTACTGGGACCAGTGCTGTTCAATATCTTCACCAATGACATAGACAGTGGGATCAAGTGCACCCTCAGCAAGTTTGCAGATGACACGAAGCTGAGTGGTGCGGCTGACATTCCTGAGGAATGGGGTGCCATCCAGAGGGACCTGGACAAACTGGAGAAATGGGCCTGTGTGAATCTCATGAAGTTCAACAAGGCCAAGTGCAAGGTCCTGCACCTGGGTCGGGGCAAGCCCTGATATCAATACCAGCTGGGGGATGAAGGGTTTGAGAGCAGCCCTGAGGAGAAGGACTTGGTGGTAGTGGTCGATGAAAAGCTGGACATGAACTGACAATGTGCTCTCGCAGCCCAGAAAGCCAACCATCTCCTGGGCTGCATCAAAAGAAGGGTGGCCAGCAGGTCGAGGGAGGTGATTCTGCCCCTCTACTCTGCTCTGGTGAGACCTCACCTGGAGTGCTGCGTCCTGCTCTGGGGTCCTCTGCACAGGAAGGACACGGACCTGTTGGAGCAGGTCCAGAGGAGGGCCACAAAAATGATGAGAGGACTGGAACACCTCTCCTGTGAGGAAAGGCTGAGAGAATTGGGGCTGTTCAGCCTGGAGAAGAGAAGGCTGCGGGGAGACCTTATTGCAGCCTTTCAATACTTAAAGGGTAATACTTAAAGGGTATATAAGAAAGATGGGGACAGAGTTTTTAGTAGCCCCTGTTGCGATAGGACAAGGGGTAATGGTTTTAAAGTAAAATTGGCTGACAGGCCGCACCCGAAGAGTGGTGGTAAATAGCTCTTCTTCAAACTGGCAACCCGTCACAAGTCGGGTCCCCCAGGGATCAATACTGGGCCCAACGCTATTCAATATCTTCATAAGTGATCTGGATAACGGGATCAAGTGTAGCCTGATTAAGTTTGCAGATGACACCAAACTGAGTGGGGAAGCAAACACCCTGGAAGGGAGAGCTACCCTGCAGGAAGATCTGGGTAGGCTGGAAGAGTGGGCTAACAAGAACCTTATGAAGTTTAACAAGGACAAGAGTAATGTCTGGCACTTCGGAAAATATAATCCAGGAGTGCAGCACAGACTGGGATCCAGCTGGCTGGAGAGCAGCTCCGTGGAAAGAGACCTGGGGGTCCTGGTGGACGGAAAGCTCAATGTGAGTGAACAGTGTCCTGCTGCAGCCAAGAAGGCCAACAGGATGCTGGGTTGCATCAACAAGGGCATCACCAGCAGAGATAAAGAAGTCATTATCCCAATCTACTCAGTGCTTGTCAGGCCACACCTGGAATGCTGTGTACAGTTCTGGTCCCCCTTCTACAAAAAAGATGTAGACAGGCTGGAGGGGGTCCAGAGAAGGGCCACCAAGATGATCAAAGGTCTGGGAAGCCTGCCGTATGAGGACAGGCTGAGAGAACTGGGCTTGTTCAGCCTTGAGAAAAGGAGGCTTAGAGGTGATCTCATCGCCATGTACCTGTACTTAAAGGGTAGTTACAAAGAAAACGGAGACTCCCTCTTTAAAAGGAGTCACATGGTGAGGACAAGGCGTAATGGGTACAAGTTCCTCCCAGGGACATCCCAATTGGACATGAGAGGAAAATTTTTCACAATGAGAACAGTCAACCATTGGAATAATGTCCCCAGAGAAGTGGTTGACTCTGCTACACTGGACACATTTAAGACTCAGCTGGATAGGGTGCTGGGCCATCTCATAGGCTGTGCTCTTGCCTAGAAAGGTTGGACCAGATGATCCTTGAGGTCCTTTCCAACCTGGTATTCTATGATTCTATGATTCTATGGTAAAAGAGGGTAGATTCAGAGTAGATACAAGGAAGACTTTTTTTTACAGTGAAGGTGGTGAAACACTGGAACAGGTTGCCCAGAGAGGTGACAGATGCCCCATCCCTGGAAACATTTGTTAATGGTTGGACTCAATCTCAGAGGTCTTTTCCAACCTTAATGATTCTATGATTCTATGACTCAAGGTCAGGTTGGATGGGGCTCTGAGCAACCTGATCTAGTTGAAGATTTCCCTACTTATTGCAGGGGGGGTGGACTAGATGACCTTTAAATGTCCCTTCCTACCCAAACTATTCTATGACTTTATGATTCTGTGATCTTAGACAGATTAAAGGCCTCCAGAAATATTTGAGTTCATAAATAGCAGGTACAAGTAAAAGGTGGGAAACTGGGTCTTTTCTCATTAAGAATTTGAATTTATTAAAATTCTGAAGCTTAAAAGAAGAATTGTTCATTCACACATAAACCATCATAGAATCATAGAATCATCAAGGTTGGAAAAGACCCTTAAGATCATCGAGTCCAACTGTTAACTTAGCACTGCCAAGTCCATCTATACCATGTCTTTGAGCACCGTATCTATCCGTTCTTTAAATACCTCCAGGGATGGAGACTCAACCACTTCCCTGGGCAGCCTGGTCCAATGCCTGACTACCCTTTCAGTGAAGAAGTTTTTCCTAATATCCAACCTAAACTTCCCTTGGCCCAATGTGAGGACGTTTCCTCTTGTCCTATTGCTTGTTACCTGGGAGAAGAGAACGACCCCCACCTCACTACAACCTCCTTTCAGGTAGCTGTAGAGAGCAATAAGGTCACCCCTCAGCCTCCTCTTCTCCAGGCTAAACAACCCCAGATCCCTCAGCTGCTCCTCACAGGACCTGTTCTCTAGACCCTTCACCAGCTTCATTGCCCTTCTCTGGACACGCTCCAGCACCTCGATGTCCTTCTTGGAGTGAAGGGCCCAAAACTGAACACAGTACTCGAGGTGCGGACTCACCAGTGGCACGTACAGGGGGACGATCACTTCCCTAGTCCTGCTGGCCACACTATTCTTGATACAAGCCAGGATGCCATTGGCCCTCTTGGCCACCTGAGCACACTGCTGGCTCATGTTCAGGCGGCTGTCAGAGATTAGCCAGTTAATTAAAATGAGATTTTCTTCCTTTCAATTTTTCCCATAGTTTTTCCCTCTTAATAAATTTGCTGATGACTTGTCTTATTTTAACCAAACTAAAAATGATAGAAGAATTTCTTTTGTTACAGTAGATGTCCATTCAGTCAAGACGTAGCAAAAATAACATGAAACACAAAATCTTCACAATATAATCTTTACAATCAACATGATCTGTACACTGTTTATAACATAATAGTACATGCAACTGCCAATTCCCACATCAACTCAGATGGTCCACTCACATTACTCAAACTGAAAATATTCAGGGCAGGTGCAGTGATTTTTTTTGCTGTATCTTCAGGGATGAGACTGGCTCTGTGACTGGAACTCTTAAATGGTGCTACTGTATGACAGTGGCAATGCAATATACGGTTGGCATGTTGTCCTGGTTTCGGCTGGGATAGAGTTGATTTTCTTCCTAGTAGGTGGTATAGTGCTGTGTTTTGGATTTAGCATAAGAATAATGTTGATAACATGCTGATGTTTTAGTTGTTGCTAAGTAGTGTTTGTCAAGTCAGGACAAGTTATTATTATTACTATAGTTCATTTCAATTATTAAACTGTTCTAATCTTAACCCATAAGTGTTCTCACTTTTACTCTGCCAATTCTTGCCCCATCTCATGGTGGGGGGGAAGAGAGCGACAGGCTGTGTGGTGCTTAGGTGCTTAGTTGCCATCTGAAGTTAAACCATGACACATGTAATCATAATTTTATATTAAATGACAGTCTTCAGTCAATGCTTTGTCCTTTGATCCATGATACCACTGTTTGAGTATGTGCCAGATACTTGCTACAGCACCTTTTTTCCTCTGCTGCAGGAATCTGAGATCTGTGATTATTTCAGGTTTTTGTTTTGATGCACTTTTTCCCCCATTTGGTTAGATTATTAATATTAACAACATGTGAGAAAGAATATTTGTTGATTTCTGTATTAACAGTGTTACACTTTACAAGGGAGTCTGTGGTTCCTCATGCTAAGTGCAGTGCAGCAAAATCGTTGTAAATTAATATGCAATGTAAATAATAGGGGTTATAAGAAGCTGTTCTTTAATTTTAATAATGAGTTGTAAAATCCTTCTATACTTCCACAAAAATATTTAATTCTTTTTACCCATTGTAAGGTGAGGTGAAGTGATAAGAGCTGTTAGTACTTTGAAAGCATATTTAGTTTGCTACAACAGTCTCTGTCCAGTTAATGGGGCTATAGAAATGCCTGTAGTAACATTTTACTGTCCTTTAAAGCTGAATTCTTAAAAGTGTAATTCTGCATTAATAAAAAGGAGAAAGAAAATATTTTTCATATTATATTGAAAACAAGTATTCATTTAAAACATTGGGAAAAATTATGTCTTTAAAGCATCTAAACAGATGGCTAAAAGAATCTAAATAATGTCAGAAAGTCCTTTATGCTCTGCATGTTCTCACAGCCAGGCAACGTACCATGGAGAAGCTAAGTGATGGGTCAAAAAATCACATTCCCCACATGGAGTATTGCCTGTGTCAGGTTGGCAGTGAGAGCCTACTTGGGCTAGTGCTTGGAGAGCTCCATGAGAACAGCTGGAGAGATTTGTGGACTGGATTTCTCTTTCCTAGGCACACACTTGCCCTTAATTCTGTTCCTGATTAGTCACTGTGTGTGGGCAGCACATCTGTTACTGCTTTGAATGCTTCTGAATGATCCTGGGACACAAGCATCTCCTGAAGCAACCTACCTGTGGTGCAGCATTAAAGTGTCACACCACTGACCCAAAGAGCTAAAGATACTATTTCTGCATCCAAGGGAAGGAACAACTGTCATTTGCAGACTCGTGCCCATAACCATGCTTGCACATCTTCTAACCTGAGAAATCAGATGTGTGCTTTGGGTTCTTTTTAACATAACATTTTTAAAATAAAATAGAAACATCAGGAAAATTTTATTTTCAGCTATCCATAATCTTCCAAGAGGTTGAACTGTCAATGATCAGGAGCAGTACTACCCTGATCTAAACTGATGGTCCCGCACAGTTACATCATACACTACACAGGATACATAAATTTCTCACCCTGCCTTGCAGAAAGCGCATGCTCAGGGTAGCCACACAATCCAGCTTTAGATATCTGCTTTTGGTTTTTTGTATTTTCCATGTTTCTTCTAACTGCATTTTTAATGCACTTTTTGATAGCTGCTTAGCCTGTGTATTTTTTCTGTAGTGATAGATTTAAAACATTTTCTTTGCAATCTTTTGTATCTCTTATCCTGGCAAGGTACTAATGTTCTTGTGTTCTGGTTTTTATCTACCCTTTTCTTATTTGTGTTCAGTATTTCTTTTATCTGGCAGTGCTCTTCTTCTTTTATTTGTTTACCAAGTATCTCCTCTTTCCATTAAATCTCTCTCTCTTAATTTTCTGAGCTCAACAGAAACATACGGAGACTATCTCTTGCTCACTATAAAAATACGTATGAGATTCCTTTATGTAAAGCAAAAGTACTGACTGTGCTTCTAGACAGTGGGCCACCAAACAGATAGGAAAAGATAAAACCGTAGATTAGATCCATCTGGTAAATGCTGGGTTGAGATTGTAAACTGTGAAAGCAAGAGGCTCGAACGACCAGCAGAGGGAGTGATTTCCACAGTCAATACCCTCTCTTAGGGATGCCCTGACTCCAGTCCCAAAGAGCGAGCATCAGAGTGCCAGCAGAGGCACAAGCATAAAGCTTGTGAGGAGATGTATAACGAAAAGAGATGGCTAAAGCAAAATATGTTAATACCTAAACAGAAAGCGCTATCTTGAAATGGATGCAATTCTTATTTAACTAGTAAAAAGTTTGAGGAATTTAGGAGGCAATAATACAGACATAATCATAGAATGCTTTGGGTTGGAAGGGATCTTTAAAGGTCATCTAGTCCAACTCCCCTGCAATGAGCAGGGACATCTTCAAATGGAACAGGTTGCTCAGAGCCCTGTCCAACTTGACCTTGAATGTTTCCAAGGATGGGACATCTACCACCTCTCTGGGCAACCTGTTCCAGTGTTTCACCACCCTCATCATAAAAGTTTTTTTCCTTGTGTTTAGTCTAAATCTACTCTCCTTTAGTTTAAAACCATTACCCCTTGTCCTGTTGCAGCAGACCTTGCTAAAAAGACTATCCCAATATTTCTTATAAGCCCCCTTTAAGTATTGAAAGGCTGCAATAAGCCTTCTCTTCTCCAGGCTGAACAACCGCAACTCTCTCAGCCTTTCCTCAGAGCAGAGGTGCTCCAGCCCTCTGATCATTTTTGTGGCCTCCTCTGGACCCGCTCCAACAGGTCCATGTCCTTCCTGTGCTGAGGACCCCAGAGCTGGATGCAGTACTCCAGTTAATAATGGTTAGCTGACTAGAAGTGTGAGACATTATTGAGAAAATAATTTTAATTAATGGTGGTGATATTTATCTTCATGATTGCTACAAGTCAAGTCTTGATGAAGTGAGATTAAGTCTTTAATAGGGAAATTTATTTCATTACTGGAACATGTAATTTTTCATATCAGTTCATTAGAGTGTAAACTGAAATGATGCATTCTTCTTGCTGAAATTCTTATTGGTTAACAAAAATTTCACGACTAACTATGGAAATGATGCAAACAAATGATAAAAACAAACAACTCATAAAAGCAGACATATGTAATGAGTAATTAATTCACTGGTAGTGCTTGGAACATTATGAATCTTATTTCGATCAGTATGTCCTGAGCAAGTAACAAGGTAAAAATCTCTAGATGTTTTTGCAGAATGTTTGTTCTTAATGATTCTAAAGATTTTCCTGAAGTACATTCCTGGGAATGAATGGGAAAGGCAGGTTGACTTATCCATGAGCCATCAGCATTTTGCAAGCAGTCATTGATCTCTAGGTGTAATGAGCTCTAAGGAAGGTATGGACTGTGCTGAAGTATTTAGCTGTTGGTTCCTCTTGGTTTTTACTGGAAACAGAGAAGGGTGAATAGAGATGAGATACAGACAAAGTGGACTGACCTGAATGACAGTCCAGCAATTAAACAGACCCAAAACAGCTTGTGATTATGCTTGGTATCCTCCCTTTTTTCCATAATTTACTGAAATTAATTTTCAGTTCTATTAAAAATAGGGCTGCTGGGCAACAGCCCTCTTGTGCCTCTAGGTTAGAAACAAAATTAATGGGCTTGGTTATTATGAGCTAGGAATAATTACTCAAACTAATTGTGGGGAGGTAAGTGTCAGGATTCAACAAAAAGTCAATAATAGGAACAACATCATTCAATGTGCCTTGTTAATGATTCAAATAACATTTTAATTTATGGATTGGCAATGTTCTAGGATGCCATTTTAGATCAAAGCACAAGATGAAAGGAAATTATGGAATAGTGCGTACTTTTCAGAAAGCATACTGTAACAAAATTTATTAACAATAGGCAATACTAAATCACAACCTAAAACACACCCAGTGGAGTTCTGGGTAAGTAATCCAATCTGTAATATGTACAGATTGGTTGAAACTTGGGTTAAGTAAGGAGGCTTGCTGTTGTTGATCTTTAGGTCATGCTAAATGCCAAAGTAGTGTTTACCTAGACTGTTGTCATTGTATTGAAAGGATATTTTAGTTTGTTGAGGGGGGGTTACTTTGTTTCGATAGCATTTTCTCAATATATCAAAACCGTATTATAAACTGTGCACATAAATTACTGATTTAATACATGGAAATACTTCTAGAATTCAATACAAAGAAGATGGAGCCCCCCAGCAAATCCATCTGAAAATTATCAGCATTGCTTAATTACTTACCATGTATTTGTTCAGCACCTGCTACAATAGAACTCAGCATTGGTCATTAGGAGCTACTTTAAGGATATGTAGTAATAACATTCAAAGGGAGAATACACAAACATCTTGCTCACCGTAACTGCAAAATTACAGTAGCTGCGGCTGAAGGAGGGAGGCCTATTGTGCTTGGTACGATACTGAGACAGAATGCTTCTCCTAGAAATCCCATCTCAAGCTGAGAACCATCAATGAGCAAAATCCTACAGGTATTGTCATGTAATAAAATAGAAGCATTAAATCAAGCGATGGACACCTGTAACTCTTATTTTAACAGTCTGTTGCAGTCTGAAAATAAGGCTTGGAATTAGCAGTTTGATGATATCAGCCAAATTTGTATTCTTCTCAGAAAGAGAGGTGATACTAGGCAATGTTTTCATCTTAATCTCTTTTCTTTACTAGAATACATGTAATGCAGATCTTAACAGAAAATTAAAATTTCAAAAGATAAACGAGATTGAAGTTGTTAGCAGTGAAAAACATTAAAACTGAGGTATTAAGGGATGGCAAAGACTGTAGGCACTGGCACTCTCAAAAGAACAAGAAGATTAACATAAAGATTTCTATGTTATGTCATTGAGTCTAGTCAACATCCACAAGAGCAAACCTAAATATTGGCAGGGAGATGATTAGTGGGTGACCCGCTAGCTATTTTTGGCTCTAGCTACTGTGATTATTTTGATATAGAATTAAGGAAGCCAATTCTTGTGAATTGTTTGTATAGACGTGGGGTTTCAAAGACATAATATGATGCTAAGTATATGAAGGACTGTTTCTGACAGACTGAACGTTCGGAAGTGTTTTGCCAGCAAGTGTCATTTTTAGTATTATTTTTTTTAATTTCAGACAGTTCCTTCTATTTGGGGAAACAGGTTTCTAGGGAGGGTTAATAGCTTATCTTAGATTGACTGATGTGATCAGAAAACAACAGTGTTTCCGAAGGTTGACCTTCTTTAAAAAGAGACAACATCAGACTGCAGACACCATCCCAATATCATGATATAAATGGCTTAAGTATTTGCGAGAACAAGACTGAGACAGAGACTTTATTCAGACATTTTACTGTGCTTACTTACTTCATCTTCACCCACAGCGGTATTTTCATCAATGATAGGAATTTTCACTGATTTTGGGGCATCAAAGAGCATATTCTACATGCGCCACCCCAAGGTTAATTAACTTTAATATAACTGTCCAATGAAATCTCTTTTTTCATGTGAGATGTATCAATGACATTTTAATCATGTATGTTAACTCCCACCATTGTCTCACCATCAAAGTGTCGTCAAAATACAGAGTTCACCTGGTCTTATTTGTATTCTGCAGATATTTTTTCCACGGAAACTACTGCATGGTGGAGAAGACCGCTAAGGGAAATTGAGTAAAAAGCATATATTCAACCTTTTGTATGTTTTTGAAATGACATCAGGTTTGCAATAACAGAACAGTTAAAATGACTGGCATATTGTTTTTTCTCTGATTTTTCTGGGAATTAATAACTTATCATTTGGTAGATGCTTTTGGCAGGCTTCAAAAGAGATTGGAACCTACTGAAAGAAATAGGGAAACACAGTATTTATAATTAGATCTTTCCAAGAGCAACTACTACTTGTAAAAATAGGTATTTTCCTTTGGCTGAGGTGTTATTACGCCATTACTCCCCCCCAAAGAGCCTTCCTTACTCTGGCATGCATTGTTCTAGACATTCACCTAAAGTACCTTTGGTGCATTCATTGTTACTGTTTCTGTAGTCACCATTTTATATTTGGTATAATTAGCTGTTGGCTCACTACCGGTAGTATTAACCTTGAAAAGAACTTGTAGTAGCTTAAAAAGATGAAGGTGGATGTTATTGCTTCTTTTGTATGTTGACTTTTATGTCAACTTACAAATTTTATTTATTGTCCAGGAATGCACAGTTAGCAGGAGTGTCATGTGGTGGCAATGTTTGCCAAAGTACAGTAATTGTGTAGTTTTTAAAAGCTCTAAGGGAGCAATGTTTAAGAAAGTGAGGTCCAATATTTGAGAGAAATAATGAACGTATGAATATATGCTTAATAAACGTTTGCACACGCAAGTATCAGTTAAACAAAAATCTTACATTCCAGTGCAAGGCTGTGATAAGGGCTGGCACTCAGGTTTCTCCTTTTCATAACTGGTTCAGAAAGTCATTTGTCCCCTATGCTAGATGAGACAGGATGTTTCACGCAGTATACTCTCCAGGTCATGCTAGGGTGCTTTTCTACAGGCTATTAAAGATTATGACTTGCTCTAAACTATACAGGTATACCAAACAAGAATCAAGAGCTGTTCACTCAAAGCAGCATTGAGTTAAGAGGAGGTATTTACCAGGCTAAATTTAGCTTCTGCTGAGCTGTGTGACTGTGGCCAGACTGTCAAAGGTTCCCGAGCTAGCTTCTTTAAAGTTAGCGTGATGATTAGTAGTACTGCTGCTGAATGGTGCTGAGTATGAGCAGACATCTATACTTGAGAGTTTCTCAAGCACCATTGCAGTAGGCTTTCACTGTGAAATGTGATTTTTTGGTGGGTTGACTCTGGCTGGATGCCAAGTGCCCACCAAAGCCACTCTATCGCTCTGCTCCTTAGCTGAACGGGGGAGAGAAAATATAACAAAAAGCTCATGTGTCGAGATAAGGACAGGGAGAGATCATTCACCAATTACTGTCACTGGCAAAACAGACTCAACTTGGGGAAATTAGCTTAATTTATTATCAATCAAATTAGCGTAGGGTAATGAGAAATAAAACCAAATCTTGAAACACCTTTCCCCCACCCCTCCCTTCTTCCTGAGCTTAACTTCACTCCCAATTTCTCTGCCTCCTCCCAGTGGCACAGAAAGACAGGGAACAGGGGTTATGGTCAGTTCATCACATATTGTCTCTGCCGCTCCTTCCTCCTCAGGGGGAGGACTCCTCACGCTCTTCCCCTGCTCCAGCATGGGGTCCTACTCATGGGACACAGTTCTCCATGAACTTCTCCAGCGTGGGTCCTTTCCATGGGCTGCAGTTTTTCAGGAATAGACTACTCCAGCGTGGGTCCCCCACGGGGTCACAAGTCCTGCCAGCAATCCTACTCCAGTGTGGGCTTCCCTTTCCATGGGGTCACAGGTCCTGCCAGGAGCCTGCTCCAGCATGGGCTTCCCACAGGGTCACAGCCTCCTTTGGGCATCCACCTGCTCTGGCATGGGGTCCTCTGCGGGCTGCAGGTGGATCTCTGCTCCACTGTGGACCTCCATGGGCTGCAGGGGCACAGCCTGCCTCACCATGGTCTTCACCGTGGGCTGCAGGGGAATCTCTGCTCCAGCACCTGGAGCACCTCCTCCCCCTCCTTCTTCACGGGCCTTGGTGTTTGCAGAGTTGTTTCTCTCACATATTCTCGCTTCTCTTTCCCAGCTGCAGTTCCATACGTTTTTTCCCTCCGTCTTACTTATGTTATCATAGAGGTGCTACCACCATTGCTGATGGGCTTGGCCTTGGCCAGCGGCAGGTCTGTCTTGAAGCCGGCTGGCATTGGCTCTATCAGACATGGGAGAAGCTTCTAGCAGCTTCTCACAGAAGCCACCCCTGTAGCCCCTCCACTACCAAAACCATGCCACGCAAACCCAATGCAGGTTTCCACTTCTGTTATTGTAATTTATTTAAAAGTTACCTTTAGGTATAAAGTGTCTTGATAGGAGATAACTGAACTTTAAGCGAGGCCTTGTGTTTCTGACTGATTTTTGTCAGAATTTACCCTGTAGCGTGGCAAGTGCTTTCAGGTGTTTTACTTCAAAAATATAAGAAACTGAAAGAATAACTCTTCTTTTGGCACCTCTTGTTATCTAGTGTGTCTCTTTGTTTTAAATACAAACTGTAATATGTCAGTAATGGATGCTCCAAGTGGGGATTTACTGACTCTTATTGGCTCTGCCAGGTTTCATGTGTAAAGTATATACAGATTCGAGTGGGATGTGATTGCCCTCTCCAGCATGTCTGCCATAACTTTAGTATTTATACCACAATAAACAAACAGAACAAATAAATGCACAACTCTCTGGTTATTAGCTGTCCTAGGCTGTCCAGAAGTCACAGATTTTTCCCTGAATAGGAAAAGACCATGGTGAGACATCAATAATGTGCAATGAACGTCTCTCATTCCAGAATATTGGTGGGGTGAAAAAACCCAAACCAGATCTTTGAAAAGGTGAACTCCCCTATTGCTCAACCAAACTAAACCAAATGTAAACCAGGAAAGATGATGATTTTTATGGGTCGGCCTAGGGGACTTTATAGCTCAACACAGGTAGCACCACAACCATAGTTGTTTTTTAAGGGCTAGATGCTGGCCATCCTTTTTCTCATTATAAAGGTATGCAGAACACTGAGCCATAGGATGTCAAACAGAGCTTCTTCTTGAACTTCTAGAATTGATACTGAAATCACAGATCTCTTCTGGGCTGCTTTTATTAGAAAAATATTTCTGACTTTCAGTGAGATACACTAATTTTCTTTCTTATTCTGCAACCTAGTGACAGGCCCTGACTTCTTCAGGGAAATAAAGGTACATTTGACTTCATCTTTGGCTGAATGTTTTTACCTTTTGGCTGCTCCTCTCCCATGTGTTGAAGTCAACTACCTGAAATGAAGAAAGAGACAGACAAGAAGGGGATGAGGGGATGGAGGAAGAATAGGAATAATAGTACTGCAGCTTGGAATGAAGAGACACAGAGGAGACACTTGTCTAGCAGTCCATCCAAGAAGGCTTCCAGAAGTTGCCAGCTGTGTTATAGATTTGAGAGTGTTGCTAAATGCTAATACTAATGCTAATTAATGCTAATTTAGTATTAATGTTCTTAAAAGCTTATGGTGGCCTTTAACCCCTTCTTTGGACAATTCAAATCCCAGGGTATAGCATATCAAAAACTAGATAACTAAATCAATTTGATAATTTCTTTCATATAATTTTAACTTTTGATCTGGTACCATCTTTACATTAAGAGTGCACTGCTTATTGCTCTTTTGGAACCTGACTTGGATTCATTACCCTGAGCCCTAATCCTTCTTGCATTCAAATAGAGTTGTATCAGTAATCAAAACAGAAGGATGGTAAAATAGAAGCAGCACATATGGTGATAAATCCCATGAAAAGAACACAGACTGTAGCATAAATCTACCATCTGCTCTAAGATGTACAGACTCCATTTTTGCTTACTAGATGACAAACAGATAGATTACCCGCCCTGTTAGCCCACGCTGAAAGGGATTTTTCCACTGTCTAGTAATAAAATTAGCTGGGCTGAAATTTGCCTTGTACCTAGGCATGCCCGTCTGAACCTCCTCAGTATATGGAAGAAGTCTAAGGTGTTAGTTCTAGAAAACAATCTCCCCTCCTGCAAACAGAGGTGTTACTCAAGAGTCATTGTAACAGTTAGTGGTTTCTCAAAGCATGGTGAAAGGGAGGGGCAAAAGTTTCTACTATTAAGGCAAATCAGCTGTAAACCCATATTTACAATTTAGAAAGGCAACAGAATGAGAGCACAGCGCTGTCTTCTTTAGCTAATACTTCATCTTGCCATGGCTATTTTTTGCAACTGGGATGTCTGCACAGTGGGGCCCTTTTTTTCCAAGTGTTATCCAGCAACCTAACTTAGTTGCTTCTACGTGTAAGTAAGATTTACCTCTGTGGAAAAAGAGGTCAATTCAGTGCTTTGTACTTTCCAAAACTTCAGTTATAAGTCCCTACTTTTGAGCTGGAGTTTCATGCAGCAGAGCAAGACTGGAAGGAAGCTATTTTCCACCTCTTCAGAAGTGGCAGCGATTTGCTTGCCTTTCACAGAAGCCTGCTCCATGCCCATGCATTTTCTGCCAGGACTACTGGGAACATGTGGAAGAATCTCAGTTTCTGTAGAGAGAATCTGAATCAGTATCTCCAAAGCTTAACTCTTCTGTTTCTCCCCTCTGCTAAATGTGATCAATTAACTAGAGGACAGGAGTCCCCAGTGGTAAGCAAGTACAACAGTGTAACATCTACACTGCCTCGAGTTCTGGAACTGGCAATTGTGCTCTTAGTGACGCATAACACCCTCAAGCCCTAATGCTTTGTTCTCCCCCTGGAATGTCCTTTCAGATTAATTTTTCACCTCTGAATATAACATGATTGACAGTATTTGTATTTTGAATATCTAGTTTTGACTCCACAGTTAAGACCTCAGACATAAATGAGGCACTTCATCTCTTTTCTCTGAACTCTTGTTCCACGTCACTGATCTGCATTCTCATTTGGATCACACACAGGTTTCAAGCACAGAGCTGCAGCTGCAGATAGAGGAAGTAGAATCTGAAAGGCCCAATCTGCAAAACTGCTAAGCACACAAAATTTAAGCAAGTTCTGATAGAAATCTTGAAAACTCAGAAAACATAGGGAATTTGTTCACCTTCAGTAAGAAGACAAAAAAAACCAAAACAAAATGAAAAAGAGAAAGAGAGAAGGTTTAGGCACTAGGTAAAATTTTAAGAGAGATTAAAAATGCACAGATAGCCCATTAATCTGTTGGGTTGAAATGCATTTCCATAACATTTTATACTTATCTTTATTAGAGTGTTTTCTCATTGATTGACAAGTTTTGTACACTTTCAAACTGAAAGCATCTTAAGTAAGACAGTATTTTATTTGTTCTTCTCCCTCCTTGAAGGTTTCTGCTAGAAAGCACATTTATTCTACTTTTCCTTTGTTTGAGAATTCTCAGGCTCATATGAAACTAGGAGACACTCTAGAAGGTGGATGGGAATAAAATTTTTCCGTTCTGAGTACATCCGTTTCATCTCTAAGATACTTTTTCTATAAATGCAGCTTTAGCAGTAATGCCCTAAATGCTTTTAACTTTTAGATAAGCAGCAAGGGCATGCATCATAAAGACATACTTAAGTCAGCTAGCCTTCTCTAATATCAGCCATTTTCTTTTGGTCAGAATTTCTTTGAGAATTCACGATGCTTCAGATTAGACTTTTTTCCTCTTCCGTCTTCTGCAAATTTTGAGGCGACTCTGGAGAACTTTTGCTGCATCAGAGACTGGCTGGCTCTCTGGAACTCCCGACAAGTGCAAATAGGAATGTTGGAGAAAAAACTCTTGATATTGTTTACCATGTAGCTATTATCATTGTTGCACAGAAATGGTGGGGAATTGCATACGTAAGGGTTGAAACTATATTTATCACTTTCTTGCAGAGAAAAACAATGAGTTGTTTTTTTTTTTCAGTGTGATGACTACCTAACTCATCCCTTGTCTTAATGATTGTTATTCTGTTGCAAGAAGTATATGTAGCCATTACACTTCATGTGCACAGACACTTGCTTCGCTGTCTAGATTATACCAATGCTTAACCAAGCAAACTACCTCAAACAGTTCTAAGGGGCAAAGGAACCTCACTGTTACCATTAATTGTCTTTTTGAAACCTACTAGTAAATTGAACAGTGCAAGGGAACACTCCTGAGCACTGAAATTCAATTGTACATGCTGTGAAATTTGTGGTTCCTAGTATATTTTTGGCCCACATGAGCTTGCACTGTTCCAAACAATTTCCAAGCCCAGTTTGTGATATACTACAGATCATTTCCGCTAGGCAGTTTGTATGTGCCCATGCTGCTTTAGAGGCTAAGATAATTTAGTAGTGTGGAAGTGAGCTGTTCTCTCCTGGCTGGCGCCAGCAACTGATACGCAGGCACACTTAACTAAACTTAGAGTATATCAAGTGACAGAAGAAAGACCACATCATTTTGTTCATTGGCATAATGAAGGCCTAGTAGCAATCTCACTTTGTAAGGTTTATTTATTCCCGCTTTCAGAGTAGCCATCCTGAATGACCTTGACTCCTTGACATCTGGCTGAGCATCCTAAGACCAGCTGATACACGAATCTGCTTACCTCCTTCCCTCAAATCTCAACCAGATGTGATGATACTCACTGTAACAAAATCTTTGCAAGCTAATGCACAGAAAGTGTTGCCAGCTCTCAGTCACAGGACTTACTAGTGTGAAAGCATTGATCCTGCTTCTTAAAATGCATCTGTGAGTGCATTTTCTCACTCAAACTAGGCAATAAAAAACAAGCTAGCAGTGCAAATGCACACTAAAAATCCCAGACAATATACATTATTGCAGGAAACATCATTAGGTGTTATGAGATAAGAGAGAAATCCCAAAGACATAAACCAGGTAGAGTAAAAGCTATGTTTCTGAACATCAGTCCAAAACAGGGGTCTGCTCTGTGTGTACCCATTGCAGTTTAGGCCAACTAGTACAGATGCTAAAAGTGCAGACTACTCTGACTTAAGGTACGCTCAGAAGATAATTTAGCTTTACTTGAAAACAATTGCTAATACAGTGATGTAGCTGAATGAAAATAACTCAGATTCTCAAGGGCAATTTCCTACTTGTTTAAATAGAAAGATATCAAAGAAATTCTTGAACACATAGAAGACAACAGATTTAATTGTTAATCACACCTGTCTAAGTTAAACAGATTCTGCGGAAGTCTGAGTTAAGTAGCCAAACATTTCATGTCCTCACTAGTGATGGAAATGGAATTGCCTCTTTAAGACCAATTGAAATCTATTTTGCCTCAAATCCTAAATGGCACTGAAGCACTAACTGAAGTCTTGAGTTCCATATCATAATTGCTAATTCTTAAGGCATTCTTTATGCATTATCCTGATGTCTTCCTACATTCTGGAGCAGTCTCATTCTTCTTCCTGGATAACACAGTATTCTGCTTGTCACATACTATGTCTGTGGTGCTGCAGATTGTAGCTGAAAGAATCAAAGAGCCAAATAGTGAAGGTACAGAATCAAGAGTACCTGACAGTTTATTGCCACAAATGTAGGAAGATAGGGAAGTATTTCTGAACAGTATTTCTTACTTCAGTAATTTCAAGGACTATCTGTTTGAAGATTTCAGTTTCAAAGTACTCTTTCCTTCAGTCTAAAGGTCATTAATATACAGTATAAATAAATCTTGAATGGGGATTGCATATTAGTGTAGTGTCTGTCCATTGACAATATCTGTGTTAGCTTTTAAGCTGCTTATTATTTTTAAAGCTGCGTGTATTTCCTTCATGCACCTTATAACTAAAGTCATGCTAAAACTGCACAGGAATGAGATATTAAAAACAGCTATGCAATACAATTAATTCTTGTGGATTTGATAGAAGGGGAGGCAAAAATGCTGCAATTCTTCTGACTGCAAGTCATATATTCCACAAATTATAATGAACACCTCAGAAGAAGTGTACAGACACTTCTGTTAAACAGCCTTGTTTTTTCCACAGCTACTCTTGCAGTCTTTTCTCAGTTATATCTTTCCATCATTCCCAGGCTAGTGTATCCTGAATAGAAGCTATGAGCAAAAGCAGTTGGAGTCACGGATAGAAAAGTCTTTTGAGATTTGGAGCAAAAGGAGAACTCGATTGCTCCTTCCCCTCATGTAAAGTGTGCTGTATATCTCTGGAGAGATGTGCAGGAAGCTCACTGATCACCAGAGGTTAAAAGCATTAGCAAGAAATGTGAGAATCCCCAGACAAAGAACTTTCAGTCTGAACATACAGAAAAGACAGTGGATGAGGAAAGCAAATGCAGTATGTAGTCACAAATGCTAATTTCTGTATATGGCTGTATGGATTCTGAATTATAATAAGAAGGCTAGCAAGTTTGTCTCGCTGCTGATTTTCACTGAACTCTTGACAGCTGATCTTGGTCATTATGGCTTTTTTGTTACTGATGTCCATGGGAGTCAAGCTGTATATATGGCCTATGAAGTCTAATAAAAGCAAACATCCTTCCTTGCTTTTTAAATAATGAAACACTAGCTTAGCAGAATCCTAGTAATTATACACTCCACTCTCATACAGAGCAGCAGCAAGAGCAGGCTTTTAACAACAGTAGTATTTTGAGGACTCTCTTGGAGTTGAGTTGTGACTTTGTATATGAATTCTGGTATTTTTTATTTTTTTTATTTCTGATTTCCAGAGTGGACCTTTCAGACAGTTAAATCAAGGCACTACCTTATGGCCACAAAACAAGCTGAGCAACAGAGATACAGGCAAAACATTCTTATGAAGACACTCTTTGGAATAACAATAAACCTGATTTTGTATTTCAGCCTGGAACTATCTGTCTTATCTAACAACTCCTTTGAAGGTCAGATTTACTAATGAAGTCACAGGTAAAAAAGAAATCCTTTTCACCAGTTTGGTTACAGTCTCAGTGTGTTGGCATTGAAGTGCCCTTTTTGTTACTCCATTTAAGAGATTATCTGTGAGGACCAGAGTTCATGTTTTCCAAATGTTCCATTAATGTTGCTAATTTCTGACAAAGTAACTGTGAAGTAACCTAGAAAAGTATTGTAGAATGAAACAAACAATTTGAAGAATAATCTATAGGTGATGTAACTGTCAAAAATGGCAACCGTCGAAAATGAAAAATGGTGTGACAAAGAGAAACTATCAACAATCTCTCAGTTTACATCAGTTAATTATGAATTCTTCTCTGTATCAATCCCAGCTTATTTTTTAATATGAAGAGCAAGAGGTAGTTGCTTCATTGCTAAACATCTTCATATTTCTCTTCTTCATCCTCATCTGATGGAGTATGGCTCCTTTTTCTCCTTCTGCAGATTTCACCTGGTCTCATGGTAAAGAGCTGTAGGCAATAAAGTGGCCAGCCCTTTTGGACTTTGAACATCATTCATTTCTCCTAGCTGAGCTAAAGACTCTGATTCCATATTTTCTTCATACTATTTTACTGTCAAGTTCCTGTAAAGATAGTAGGCTTAATTATACAATTAATATTTATGATTCACTGCATGAAAATTCTGTTTAAGTAGTGGATTAGTTGTCACATAATAACAGAATTGCAGAATGGCTGAGGTTGGAAGGGACATCTGGAAGTCACCCTGTCCAACCTCACTGCTCAGGCAGGGTTACCCTTAGCTGCTTGCCCCAGATCATGTCCAGACAGCTTTTGAATAGAAGCATAGAATCATTTAGGTTGGAAAAGACCTTAAAGATCATTGAGTCCAACTGTTAACCTAACACTGCCAAGTCCAGCACTAAACCATGTCCCTAAGCACCACATCTACACATCTTTTAAATACCTCCAGGGATGGGGACTCAACTACTTACCTGGGCAGCCTGGTCCAATGCTTGATAACCCTTTCAGTGAAGAAGTTTTTCCTAATATCCAATCTAAACCTCCCCTGGCACAGCTTGAGCCCATTTCCTCTTGTCCTATCGCTTGTTACTTGGGAGAAGAGACCGACCCCTACATCACTACAACCTCCTTTCAGGTAGCTGTAGAGAGCAATAACGTCTCCCCTCAGCCTCCTCTTCTCCAGACTAAACAAGTCCAGCTCCTTCAGCCGCTCCTCATAGGACCTGTTCTCTAGACCCTTCACCAACTTCACTGCCCTTCTTTGGACACGCTCCAGCACCTCGATGTCCTTCTTGTAGTGAGGGGCCCAAAACTGAACACAGTATTTGAGTTGCAGTCTCAATGTCTGCAAGGAGAGAGACTCCACAACCTCTCTGGGCAACCTGTGCAAGTGCTCAGTCACCCTCACAGTAAAAAAGTGTTTCCTTATGTTCAGAGGGAGCCTTCTGTGTTTCTGTTTGTTCCCACTGCCTCTTGTCCTGTCACTGGGCACCACTGGAAAGAGCGTGGCTCCGTCCTCTTTGCACCCTCCCTTCAGATATTTATATACATTGATAAGATCCCCTCTGAGCCTTCTCTCCAGGCTGAACAGTCGCATTGTCATTGTAAGCAATCACACACTTAAGATCGTGAGGACATGTCATACAGATAAGTATTTTTCACCTTTGCTGTTTTCTGAAAATTGTTTTCTTATGACAGGTTTAATTAGAGGAGTGCAAGTTTTTATAGGAAACACTTGTGTGGGATTTTTGACAACACTAATTAATCTGCTTTCTATTGATTTCAGTGTGAGTTACTACAAACTATCTTTCCCTTTTCAAAAAACTACAGAATAAAATTTGCCCTTCTCACATTAAAAATAAATAATCTGTGATTATTTTCTCTTTCTTTAGAATTTTCTTTGCAGCAATGTGATTGAACTCAGAATAATAAAAATAAGATTTAAGATGCTCTTGAGTCTTCAAATATGTATTATGAGAGACCTGCTTGATATCATAATTCAACAAAACCTCCACTGGCTGGAGTAATTTTTTGAGTTAGGCAGCCTATGCATGCCAGTTCAAGTGTGTAGAGAATTGCATAGTTTTTCAGTCTGCTTTGCAAAAGTTCACTATGCCATACAAAAATCTGATAGCAACTGTGAAATATATTATTTTGTTGGTAGAGTCCACTGTGCTCAGCGCACTATTATTTCAAACATCACAATGAGTTCTTAATTGGGGAAGTGTCTGTAAAAATGTCATAGTTATTTCTGTATCAAATCTGTTTATTTTACTTTTTTTTCCCCTATCTTTATGTGCAGATGCAACTGGGATCAAAAAATCAAAGTGTATTCTTTACTCCCAATATTCAGTAAAGATGTAGTTCTGCATAGGCCACATTTGACTGATAAGGAGTTAAATCCTTCTTTCTCCTCTATAGCTGAGCAGCTCCATTGCACTAATAGACACAGGAGAAACATACTAGCCTTTTCTTTATGTCAGGTTTTCTTATACTTCAGTGAACATGACCCTGTACAACGAGGGCAGAATTTAGATCTCAGACTAATAAAATTGGTGGTTTGTACACATCAGACACTGAAGGAGCTGTGTTCTTTAATCAGTATTGAAAAAATACAGAATGGTAAAGGACTGCAGTCTGTGGTCCATTACAGTAGTATTCTTCCAGCATCTTTCTGCAAAGCTGCCTGGAAGGAAGATAGCTTTTGAAGGTTTTAGTTGTGTTGGTCCCATGCTCCACCAGGCCCTTGCATGGACCCTATTTAAGGCATTGAGGATTGATTCTAGATCCAAAAGCGGTGCCAGTGCTGGGTAGAGGGTACACTAGGCTGCAGGGAGACACTTTCTTTAATCCCCATATGTTTAAAATGAGAAAAAAACCCAAACTGATTGGAGGACTAAGAAAAAAAAATAGTTTCACAGTGTGTATACGTCACCTAAACTAAAGAACATGTCTCGTGGGAACAGGAGACACATTAGAACATAATCGTCCTGCTTCTACACAGAACTCCAAATATATATAGTTCATCTTTAAATACTTTTTTTTTTTTTTTTTTTTTTTTTTACTTTTAAGAAGTAGTAACATGCTTTAAGCTCACAGGTTGCTATTTTAACAGTCCTGTGCTTAAGCCACACTTCATTAAGAGCCATAAAGAAATACCCAAATTAAGAGAAGAGAATTTTTCCCAACTGAGATGGGGTCAGGCTACCACCAGACTGAGCTATTTGCATGAAGCAAATTATTGAAGAGGGCTCTTGTGAGAATCTTTACTGAATATTGGAAACGATGATGAATAGTTACATCACTTGTCTCTTCGGCAAGAGGTATGAGCAAAATAAAACTGCTGAATTTGTCTCTTCCACTAAAATGACTATGAAATTATATGAGAGGATTGTCATGTCATTTATTCAAGTTTCCACTCTTTACAAACCATTTCGAGGGATTTCCCTCTTTTTGATGTATCAACCTGTTCTACTCAATATAATTTATTAGAATAGATTCTAATAGAATTTCCTCTGTTACTGAACCGGTCATTCTGTCTTTGCACACTTCTCTTCAAGAAGATGCAAAAGGTGCCCAAGAGAGATGGCCAGCATCCAAAGTTCTGCAGTTGAGAATATTTCTTAATTCCACGAACAAGGGATTTTCCACATATGGGAGAGCATTTAGCAATAGATTTGCCTGGCTGGGTGTATCAGTGGACATGATATACAAGAGGCTGTCTCCTGAAAATTATAACCTCTATAATTTGCCTATAAAACCGTTGACCTTTCCTGCTAACTCGCTTATACAACATTGCATAGTCTTGTCTATATGCTTGCATATGTATTTCAATTTCCTCTTTTTGCCTATCCCTTCAAACCATTGAGTCACGATTCCTTAGCTCAAACTGCAGCAACCTTATTCTTCCAGTTACAAAAGTCCCCCATTTTGTCCTTGTGTGTTGAACAGGAAGCAGTCTTTACAGAGATCCCTTTGGGTTGCCCACATATGTAAAATGTTGCAGTAGGATAAACGGAAGCAGCTTACATAAGGCAGTTCAAAGGCCTAACAAAAATATTCTTGATCTATTTTAATTGCTGTTTAACTGAATAAGCTTGAGTCAGTAAGTTACCTGTGCAAAATAGACATAAAGAAGAGTTCAACTAATTAAACTGATTCTGCAATAAGGTCCTTTTTATAGTTTGGTGAGCAGTAGGGGAAAAATCTGAAAGTGCTCATCTTCAGAGGCTGAGAAAACAGGAGGCCAGTAAACATGTTTTTTACTGTGGTTTTAGAAATACAATCTTATTTGGGCTACTTGGCAGTAGTACACAGGAGTAAAATATTTTCCAATGAAAAATTGTTATTGTCTGTGTTATTGTCCTTGTTGTTTTGCAATCTAGTACCTAAAGATTATGTGGTTATGTTTAAAGTTCATAGTTAAAATTAAGATTTCCCTGTGCTGATATCATAGGCTGCGCTCTGATAAACCATATATATCACAGCTTGTCTTGACACTTACAGATTACTAATTAAGTTCTGTGTGATTCATCTAAAGCACCTGTTGTAAACTGTTTTATTATTGTAATGGTCTTTGATAGAATAGGATGACAGGGTATTTTTGTATTGGTTCTCTTCTCTGTGTACATCTGGACATCTGAATTCACTCCAGGTAAAACTGAGATTTTTTGTTTGGTTTTTATACACATTAATTAGTGTCTTTAAAATAGCGTTTTAAAAATCTAGCACAGACATATTGTATTTTGAATGTATTACGTAGTCAAGATGAATTCATATCTCAAGAATTTGATTCATCCAGAGTTCTTTTTGACAAAATCTAATATGTTAGATTATAATTTGCCTTTAAATAGTGGCAGATTTAAGAAGTGTTAGCCAGCACCCTAATAAAGAAGCACAGCCACTGACTGTTGTGCTCTGAGGTTGTTATTTCATGGTTGCCTTAATCTGACCTAAATGCCCTTTTCTCTACCTGCAGCCACTTGTTCATAGTCCCTTTCTGGTGCAGATCTTAGTGCTGAGGTGGGTGAGCTGGGCCTGGAAAGTGATCCCGCTACAAACAGCAAAATAAACAAATAGCTTAAAAGATTAATTTTCAGCTGGATCAGTTTCCTGTTCTGATTCATCAAGTAACCAAACAAATGTTCATGTGTGCTGTGAATGTGCTGATGAGGGTTATATGGATGATGTAAGTCACCTCATTCAGCAGCAACCTGCATTTATGTTGGGATTAAAGTAATATGAAACCACATTCTAAATGTACCCAACAATTCATCTCAGCCAGCAATGGTGGACGTCTGGTTCCACTGACAATTTTTTAGAAGTGATCCTACTTACATCTTAATCTTATAATACTTTCAAGGTTGTTCAGTAGATCTAAAATGATAATGTCTTAAGCAAATCCATCTGCATTATATCCAGTCATAGCAAAATTTTCACAGAATGGTAACAACTGCATTGCAGTTGCTGAGCTCAAAAGGTACTTAGGAAAGAAAACCAAGGTATGAGAATAAGCAGTAAGAAATACTGAAAATGCTGTACGAGGCTACACATCATAATTTTAAAGACTTCATTTGTTGTAGACAGGGACAAATTTTAAGTGTAGCAGTGCTAAACAGTATTTATTCTTCTGGTTTTCAGGTTTCCTTGTGAAAAAATGCTAATAGTCATCTGAAGCATGCCTTCCACCTAGCTTCAGAAAAAATCCAGTTAGAATTTCTACATCATGATATGTGAAGGGTTGTTCAGTTCTGCATAACCTTTAGCACAAAAGGCAAAAGAAGGAATTCTTTGCATTTCATGATGAATTTGATATCAGATTTTGATAATAATTAGTAACAATTTTTCCACAGCAACTTTTATTTATTTGAAGGGAAAAAAGAAGTATCGAAATCTATTAGTGGTGAAAAGGTAATCATTCTCTTTCTTCCATAGGCAGGAAAATCTGAAATACAGAAAATGAAGTTATTAAAACTTACACACTCATTCAAAGGCTGTTGATGGAATTTGTATTCTACTGAGTATCAGCTACTGCATTACCCTCAAGATCATATTTTACCATATTAGGCAACTTTGGGTGGTTACAGAAAAGAGAATTTACACCTTTCTTGTCTTCCTGGTAAATCTGTGCTTTAATCAGGCACAGCCTAATTCAAACTTAATTCACGGTAGTGGTTTGAGGCTTGCTCCCCACTACTGAAGTCTAAACCCAGCTTTAGGCAGGTGTTACTAGTGCAGTTGTATCAGATCCTATGCCCAGAGGCAGTCTCCGCCCATTCGCTACAAGATCTGGGTGGCAGATGAGTTGCTGATTATAGGTTTTATGAGAAAACTTGCCAGACTTTATTTCTCAGAAAAAGAGACTACCTTGTATTTAAAATTAATTGAGCAAATTCTTTTTTTTTTTTTTTTTTTTTTTAATGCTGCATGCAAGAGCTGTATGGTAAAATCACCAAACGCTATGTTTAGCACATAAAAATAATTACATTGGATTTGCTGTTTCATTGATGTTTCAGCCTTTCTTGGCATTTTGGGACCTGTTTAACAAGAAGCAGGACCAGTCCAAACCTTTAGTGTGTGGTACATATAGCATGAGACATGCCACCAGAGTCTGCAAATGACATGAGCATTATGTAATGTGACAAAAGTGGATTTGTCCATAAAAGGAAGAGATTTTATCTTTGGCTATTCCCTCTTTAGCTTCCCCTCCCTATTCTCTGCTTTTTCCAGCACTGGCTCTGCGTCGTTTCTATTACTTTTATACAAAGTTATGGAATATGACACAGATGATTCAACCTTGCCGGATGTGTTTGATCTAGTTGCCCAATATAAACCATGCACTGATTCTCAAAGGAATCACTGCTATAGTGAGTACAAAAGCTCCTAGGAAGATTGTGTCTGCTTTTCCTGACTTATTCCCAGCTCCCCTTGGAGGGGAAATTATCAAAAACGGCATCCTGGTGCTGCCCTCGCATTGCAGTAGTTTTTTACATCATTATAAGCTGTAACCACTAGGAAAATTGGTCAGTTAGCAAATAGAGCTTTGTTGCTTCCAGTAAAAGTTAGCATCTCTCTGGAGGTTTTCTGTAAAACACTTTTTACAGATTCAGTTTTTTTGCGAGATAGATTTCCCCTTGGTAGGTACCACTTTTGATATGTTTTTCTTTTAAAATGTTTAAGTATCTGGAGCAATAGATTGTCAGTGGGACTTTTCTGGATGAAAAAGTGAAAAGGAAATATTTACATAGAATAGAATAGAAATATAAAATCTCTGAAAGTTTTGCCAAGGAAAATATATTAGCACTGTTATCCTCACACTATTATGTGATATGTTGTCAAGTATGCTTGGCCCCTGAAGTTTCAACATCTTCTTCTTCATTCCCACAGCATTCTCCTGGAGAAGCTGGCTGCTCATGGCTTGGATAAGTGCACCCTGAACTGGGTTAAAAACCGGCTGGAAGGCCGAGCCCAGAGAGTGGTGGTGAATGCAGTCAAATCCAGTTGGCGGCCGGTCACCAGTGGTGTTCCCCAGGGCTCAGTGTTGGGGCCGGTCCTGTTCAATATCTTCATTGATGATCAGGATGAGGGGATTGAGTGCACCCTCAGTAAGTTTGCAGATGACACCAAGTTGGGTGAAAGTGTTGATCTGCTGGAGGGTAGGAAGGCCCTGCAGAGGGACCTGGACAGGCTGGATCATTGGGCCAGGGCCAATTGTATGAGATTCAACAAGGCCAAGTGCCGGGTCCTGCACTTGGGTCACAACAACCCCATGCAATGCTACAGGCTTGGGGAAGAGTGGCTGGAGAGCTGCCTGCCAGAAAAGGACCTGGGGGTGTTGGTTGACAGCCGCCTGAACATGAGCCAGCAGTGTGCTCAGGTGGCCAAGAAGGCCAATGGCATCCTGGCCTGTATCAGGAATAATGTGGCCAGCAGGATCAGGGAGGTGATAGTGCCCCTGTACTCGGCACTGGTGAGGCTGCACCTCGAGTGCTGTGTTCAGTTTTGGGCCCCTCACTCCAAGAAGGACATTGAGGTGCTGGAGCGTGTCCAGAGGAGGGCAACGAAGCTGGTGAAGGGTCAAGAGCACAAGTCTTGCGAGGAGCGGCTGAGGGAACTGGGGTTGTTTAGTTTGGAGAAGAGGAGGCTGAGGGGAGACGTTATTGCTCTCTACAGCTACCTGAAAGGAGGTTGTAGTGAGGTGGGGGTCGGCCTCTTCTCCCAAGTAACAAGCAATAGGACGAGAGGAAACGTCCTCAAGTTGCGCCGGGGAAGTTTAGACTGGGTATTAGGAAAAACTTCTTCACTGAAAGGGTAGCCAGGCATTAGAACAGGCTGCCCAGGGAAGTGGTTGAGTCCTTATCCCTGGAGGTATTAGAAAGACATGTAGATGTGGTGCTTGAGGACATGGTTTAGTGGTGCACTTGGCAGTGCTAGGTTAACGGTTGGACTCAATGATCTTAAGGGTCTTTTCCAACCTTAACGATTCTATGATTCTATGATCTAGCTATTAAGAAAAAGATGTTCTTAATATCCCTTGACCTGCTTGCAGGTCCCAAACTGAGAACCTGTTTTCTAGTAGATGTGAAACCGGAGGTGTAAAAAAGTAAAATCTTGCAATAATAGAACTTTTTTATTTCCTGGTGTTATGGAAGACAATGACTTTTCTGATAGCATTTGTTACATACTCAACTGTCCAGGTGCATTTAAACTCCTCCTGTTTCTTTAAAAAGTTTATATCAAGTTAACTTATCCTAATGTTAGATTCTATTCGCTTTTTCAGAAGTAAGATTTATTGGGGAAGTATTAACAGAACTTGATGGAAAAATGATTGCACCATAGAGGTTTTTAATAATCATCCGAGAGTGTACAATTATTTGAATAAAATCTTTCTGGAGGGATATCTTTCTTGAGTACAAATCATAGCTTGAGTAATTTCCGCAATCTGATTTTCTGATTTCTTCCTTGAGTTCTTCACTTTTGCATTTCATAGGACTTTGCCAGGGAGCTCGCTATTACTCTAAGCAGCTCCTGGCATCATGAATCATAACAAACATCTGAATATTAAAAAACTGGTTTTTATTGCAAAAGATAAGAATTTATTGGATCTACAAGACTGTGCAACTTTAGCCAGGCTTAATGCCAAGGTCAGGATTTTTTTCTCTTTTCCTTTAGCCAAAAGAGAAAATATACAACTTTTTTTGAGACATTGTGGACTCTATTTTCTAACTGTCTGGATAGGCAGGTTACAGATACACAGAAAACTCTCTTCCTACAGAACTGTGTGACAGTATGTTTTTTATGGGGCTTTATGAGCAAGAAAATGTACCAATACCTTTGGGGGAGTAAGTTGATTTAGATTTACCAAGTTGTAATTGTAGTGTCAGTCAAGGAGGTACACAGCGATGGCAATGGTAAATTCTGTGGCTGAGTGCTAGATTGAAGCAGACGGGGGTTTCTGGAGCCAGGGAAACCTGAGGAAGAGCAGAGAGGACCGCCAGGAGCTGGCAGCTCTTGTGGGCAGGCTGACGTGGCTTGGGCATTGACAAGTGCAACTACGGGAGATTTAAGTGGCCCTGGGGAGTGCTAGCAACCAGGGCGTGGCACCTCAGCCAGGGCGTGGCATGGCAGTTCGTGGGGCAGGGCGTGCAGGAAGGGCATTGCGACCTGCTTGTAGGTCCACAGCCCAGAGGAGTGCTCTAGGTCTCTGCCGTAATAGTGGGCACTTGCCTCAGAGTTAAAACCAGTGTTCCTGCAGAGAAAGCCCCTGAGATGTCTGATGCTTCCAGCCAGATGGAACTGGTAAGGAAGGAGACTTCAGTACAGTTGCGATGAGTGCCCAGAACGTTCTGGAGAAAAGGTAAGTACCTGCATAAGGTGCGCGCAGGTTGATGATCTGTTACGTCAGGTGGCTGAGTTGCGGGAAACAATCAAAATGCTGCGCAGTATTGGAGGAGCCGAGATGGAGATAGATAGGTGATTTCAGAACCATGCCCCTATAGCGGACACCACTGAGAATGAGGCACCTTGGACCCTGGTCACCCACAAAAGCAGGACCCGACTTCTGTCTCCACCCTCCAGCATCACAACCAAAAACATATATGAAGCTTTAACAGCTATAGACACCCATGAGCAAGGTCTGCAAGGAAAAACTGTACCAGCAGCACAGAGTAGATACCGTAAAAAGAAACAAGTGTTCATAGTGGGTGATTCTTTGTTAAGGGGCACTGAGGTGCCCATCTGCTGACCTGACAGGGAGTCATGAGAGGTACGCTGCCTTCTGGGAGCTAAGAACTGAGATATTGCCAAGAGGGTGCCACAACTTGTCAGGAGCACAGACTACTATGCACTGCTACACTTTCATGTGGGCATGAATGACACCGCAAGCCAGAACCTGGGCAGAATCGGGGAAGATTATAAAGGCCTGGGGGTGCAAGTGAAAAATACTGAGCCCAGGTTATCTTTTCCTCCATTATACCAGTTGGAGGAAAGGGGGCAGCCAGAAATAAACGTATAATGCACATCAGCTTCTGGCTTCATGGCTGGTGCTGTCACGAGGGTTTTGGTTTTTATCACAACAGGACATTTTTTGAGACCTATAACCTGTTAGGGAGGCATGGAATCCACCTGTCTAGAAGAGACAAGGGAATCTTTGGCAGCAGGCTGGCCAACTTGGTAAGGTAGGCTTTAAACTGAAGGACTTGGGGGGCGGGGTCCGAAGTAGCAATGCTCACACCATCACATCCAACGGGGGAGTAAGCCAGGCCAACCAGAGCAGTGACAAATGTTCCTTAGCTGCCTCCCAAGATGAGAACCAGAAGGCCAAACACCTCAAGGGTGTGTATGGCTATGGTGGATCCTCTTGCACCCCTCTTGGGAAACGTGCACGCTCAATTACTTCTCTGAAATGCTGGTACACCAACACACGCGGCATGGGGAATAAACAGGAAGAATCAGAGATCTGTATGCGGTCGCAGGGCCATGATCTCATTGCAATTACGGAAACATGGTGGGATGGCTTGTATGACTTGAATGCTGTCATGGATGGCTACGTGCTTTTTAGGAAAGACAGGCCAGCAAGGCAAGGTGGTGGAGTTGCTCTTTATGTGAGAGAGCAACTGGAATGTATTGAGCTCTGCCTATGGCTGGATGAAGAACAAGTTGAGAGCTTATGGGTAAGAATTAAGGGGCAGGCTAATATGGGTGACACTGTTGTGGGTGTTTACCACAGGCCAGCTGATCAGGAAGAGAAAGTCGATGAGGCCGTCTACAGACAGCTGAAAGTAGCCTCATGATCACAGACCCTGGTTCTCATGAGGGGTTTCAACCACCCTGATATCTGCTGGAAAGACAACACAGCTAGGCACACACAGTCCAGGAGGTTCCTGCAGAGCACTGATGATAATTTTTTGATACAGGCGATGGAGGAACCAATGAGGAGAGGTGTGCTGCTGGACCTTGTACTAACAAACAAAGCAGGACTGTTGGGGATGTGAAGGTTGGGGGCAGCCTTGGCTGCAGTGACCATTAGATGGTGGAGTTCAGGATCCTGCATGGAGGAAGTCGGGCAACAAGTAGGATTACAACCCTGGACTTCAAGAGAGCTAACTTTGGCCTCTTCTAGGACCTACTTGGAGGAATCCCATGGGTTAGGGCTCTAGAAGGTAGAGTGTTCCAAGTGAGCTGGTTAATATTCAAGCATCACTTCCTCCAAGCTCAAGATCGATGCGTCTCTATGAGTAAGAAATCAAGCAAAGGGGACAGGAGACCTGCATGGATGAGCAAGGAGCTTCTGGCAAAACTCAAAGGGAAAAAGGAAGTTTACGGGATGTAGAAAAAGGGACAGACCACTTGGGAGGAATATGGGAACATTGTCAGAGTATGCAGGGATGCGGTGAGGAAGGCTAAGGTCCACTTGAAATTAAATCTGGCAAGGGATGTCAAGGACAAGAAGGGCTTCTTCAAGTATATCAGTAGCAAAAGGAAGACTAGGGAAAATGTGGGCCCACTGCTGAATGAGTTGGGTGCCCTGGTGACGGAGGATACAGAAAAAGCAAAGTTACTGAATGCTTTCTTTGCTTGAGTCTTTACTGAAGGCCCTCAGGAATCCCAGACCCTGGAGGCAGGAGAGAAAGTCTGGAGAAAGGAAAATTTTCCCTTGGTCAAGGAAGATTGGTTTAGAGATCGTTTAGGTAAACTGGATACCCACAAATCCATGGGTCTCAATGGGATGCACCCACAAGTGCTGAGCGAGCTGGCAGGTGTTATTGCTAAGCCACTCTCCATAATCTTTAAAAGGTCATGGAGAACAGGAGAGGTGCCTTGAGGACTGGAGGAAAGCCAATGTCACTCCAATCTTCAAAAAGGGCAAGAAGGAGGACCCAGGAGAATACAGCCAGTCAGCCTCATCTCCATTCCTAGAAAGGTGATGGAACAGCTCATTCTGGATGTCATCTCTCAGCATGTGGAGGAAAAGAAGGTTGTCAGGAGTAGTCAACATGGATTCACCGAGGGGAAATCATGCTTGACCAATATGATAGCCTTCTATGATGGCATGACTGGTTGGGTAGATGAGGAGAGCAGGACATGTTGCCTACCTTGACTTCAGCATGGCTTTTGACACTGTCTCCCATAACATCCTCATAGGTAAGCTCAGGAAATGTGGGTTAGATGAGTGGACAGTGAGATGGATTGAGAACTGGCTGAATGGCAGAGCTCAGAGGGTTGTGAGCAGTGGTACAGAGTCCAGTTGGAGGCCTGTAGCCAGTGGTGTTCCCCAGGGGTCAGTACTGGGTCCAGTCTTGTTCATCTTGTTCGTCAATGACCTGGATGAAGGGACAGAGTGTACCCTCAGCAAGTTTGCTGATGATACAAAACTGGGAGGAGTGGCTGATACACCAGAAGGCTGTGCTGCCATTCATCGAGACCTGGACAGGCTAGAGAGTTGGGTGGAGAAGAACCTAATGAAATTCAACAAAGGCAAGTGTAGGGTCCTACACCTAGGGAGGAATAACCCCATGCACCAGTACAGGTTAGGGGCTGACCTGCTGGAAAGCGGAGAAGGACCTGGGAGTCCTGGTGGACAACAAGTTAACCATGAGCCAGCAATGTGCCCTTGCAGCCAAGAAGGCCAATGGCATCCTGGGGTGCATTAGGAAAAGTGTGACCATCAGGACTAGGGAGGTTATCCTCCCCCTCTACTCTGCTCTGGTGAAGCCACACCTGGAGTACTGTGTCCAGTTCTAGGCTCCCCAGTTCGAGAAAGACAAGGAACTACTGGAAAGAGTCCAACAGAGGGCTATGAAGATGATTAGGGGACCGGAGCATCTCTGTTATGAGGAAAGTCTGAGAGAGATGGGTCTGTTTAGCCTGGAGGAGACTGAGAGGGGATCTTATCAACGCTTACAAATATGTTAAAGGCCAGTGTCAGGAGGATGAGGCCAGACTCTTTTCAGTGGTGCCCAGTGACAGGATAAGGGGCAACGAGCACAAACCAAAACACAGGAAGTTCCATCTGAATGTGAGGAAAGACTTCTTTGAGGGTGACAGAGCACTGGAAGAGTCCTTCCCAGAGAGATTGCAGAGCCTCCTTCTCTGGAGATATTCAAAACCCATCTGAATGCAATGCTGTGCAACCTGCTCTAGGTGAACCTGCTTTAGCAGGGGGGATGGACTAGATGATCTCCGGAGGTCCCTTCCAACCTCAACCATTCTGTGATTCTGTGTAAAGGTGACTGGATTTTGAAGGTAACAAAACTGTGCTAAATGCTTAAAACAGAAACACTGGGGAAACGTTTCCACAGTTGTAGTAGCAAAGCAGAGGGAAATCAAAAGAAAGATCTGTTTTCAAAGGACAACTCAATCTTGCTCTGTAATTTTATCATTCTCTGCCAGTGAACAGTGTCGGAGATCAGATTGGATAAAACAGAGATGAAGAAAACATCAACATATATCAGCCATGAATTTCAATCAAATAAAGGAAAAATATGCAGAATCACATTTCTGTTAATGCATATGAGAATTCTGTAATGATGGGAAAGTTTACTCAGCTGTGATCTAAAGAGAATAAAATTTGGTACTGTGGGTACAGATACAAGTGTGAAAATAGACAATATTTTAATTGCTAAGACTATAAGCAAGTCCTACTTTGAGCAGAAAGGACTTAATTATTTCCACTGCTGAGAACTGTGTTCAGAGAAAATGCAACTGTTCATTTTTTTAATGTCCTTTCTATATTTTGTTCTTTAATTTTATCTATGCTTAACTGTCCAAGTTTCAATGCGGTTTACTGTGTGTTCTGTCTACTCTTTCAGGCTTTGGGAAAATATTTCCTGTATATATTTCACTGAGATCTCTGCCCTTCTTCATGCCAGACCCTTGCCCTCTTACATACTGCTGTCATAAAAATTTGCTTGTTAGCATTTGCTGATGTTACAGAATCTACCTAGTTCAGTGGTAAACATTGAGAGGGAGGTCTCTTGACTGAAGGAAAAACAGACCCTGAAGTTCTCATGGGAAGAGTAGATGAAATGCATTAGCATGCAGTCATTAACTTGTTTCTCAGATCACAGACAATACTGGAAGTTTTGTTCCTAGAAGACTATGCTGCAAATATGCTTGTATAGGTCATTGTGAATGAGAAAACTGACAAGTATGTTTGGACTTTCAGAATGAGTTACATTTCTCGAGTTATAATTGTAGAAAGTTGAACACATGACTGTGGTAAATGTCAAAATCAAGGACACAGGGAAAAGACTGAAAGAACATAGTGGTCCAGGGGTGGAAAGTGGAGAGAGGGCAAGCATCTTCCCACAGATTAAAAAATTTAGTTTGAACTCGTTTGATTAAACAGGGAATTAGCACCTGTGATGGCAGGATTTTTTCTGAAAGGGCCATGTCATATGTGTCTGCTCCTCAGAAAAGATGCTCGGGAGAAGAGACACAAGATGGCATCTCTGGGAGTTAAATAACCCACCTAAAATCCCCAGACACACTCTTGGGTACTGGAAGGAAAAAATAGCTGTTCACCAGGAGTGGGTGTGACTCGTAAGATTCATACTCAGACTGTCTTGTAAAGATATGCTGGAGTTAGCAGATTCCTTCTGAATTTACACCTGACAAATATTAATGACCAGGGCAAGGGTTCCTCCCACAGGCCAAAGCTACTGCCAATTCACTGTGCTGCCATTTGGATTATCTAGGGCACATGGGAATAGGCCTTGGGAAAATGCTAATAACACAAGTGGAGACCTGTGAATGAATGAGTCCTGCCAAACATTGGGGCCCAACACTCCTGAAGGAGCTACAAACCACCTGTGGCGTCAGCATGGTCTTGAGGATCCTGCCTGTAGAAACAGAATGGCTGCCCTGTTTTGAAGAACAACACACTGCATATGGTACAGATCTACTGAGAAGGAAAGAGGAGTAGTGTAAGCGGTTTCTCCTCCTCTATTAATGGAATTGATTTCTAACAAGCTTGATGATCACTAATGGAAAGAGAGCTTTATTTTTATATTGTGTGTCCGGCTGTGTGTTTACTGTGTTTCTGGCTGTACAAAGTGTATTACAGTTCTGAGAAGCTGTACCTGCCTTATTCTTTCTAGTGTCGAGACAGAAAAATATGGAGAAACAATGAGACAAATAAATCTTTGGTATTGTATCTAATGGTTTATTTGCCTTAAGTTTCAATTTTGACTGATATTTTATTATTTTAGTGATTTCATGGAGATACAGATGGTTTCAGTAGAAAGTGATTCATCACTGAACATGATTTCCATTGCAGAGATGATAGCACACTGGCTGAATAAATCTGTTTTAAAGAATACACACTCCTCGCCATGTGATGCATGGCATGCAGCTGTATATTATTTTTATAATCAGTAAATACTGCAGAGAGACTTCTAAAAGATTAGACGCCTCTAAAAGACATTGGTGACAGCCTTTAAGTGTTGCATAGCAGGAGTGATTGACAGCCTTTAGGCAGACAGAAATTACAAACTCTGAATGTCATTTTTCTATTCACATTTAAGAAATGGTGAAATAGTATCTTCTTCTTTATTGTTACATTTTGTATGAAGATTAGGTCCTTAAAAGAGTAATTCTCTATTACCCTGCATGATGTGGTATGCAGCAAAGCAAAAGGAACATAAAATACTGTAATCTGATCTTGGCAGCATTTTAGCATTTGCTATGTATTATTGTAAAGTAGACAATTTTATAGGTAATAAAGGAGGAAATCATCCACAAGAAGAGAAACAGGTTCTGTATAGTACAGACTTAGGTGTATGAGGTGATTAAGATTATATGTTTACCTTTGTAATATTTGAGCATGTCTGTACGTACTTCCCTTTCACACTGGGCATGTATGATTTATGTAACATAAAGACAAAACATAGAGTTATAAAAACTTGTGTTCATCCTTTTAGCATTAGCAGACAGCAGGAGTCCTTAGAGAGAGATAAGTAGGGTTTTAAGCTTTCATCAACTGCCCTGTCTTGGAGGTGAGGTAAAACTTGGGTGCTGTTAATATTCAAACTAGTCTTGCAGAAGACATATATATGTGTGTGTATATGTATATATGGATTTTTCAGCAAATCCACTGCTCACCAAAGTCGTAATCTAATGGCTCCATATAGCTGAAATGTGTAGTAGTCCCAGGAAAGTTGCCACAGTTGACTTCCTTAGGGCATTGTGAGATGTGTGTTGTCAGAGCAAAACCAGAAAGATTACTGCTGTTACCTTGCTGCCTACCTCCTTGATAGCACTGCCATCTCTGAAGCAAACCCACCTGATCACTCATGAATCAGCTCAGTTTTCACTCAGCCTACCAAATTAAGCCTCACTTCACACAAATGCAAGCAGATGGACATGAGAAATATTGCCTATGTCAGACCCCACACCAGAGCATCTTACCTATCAATCATGTTCACCTAATTTCTAGCATAATGCCTAAGTAACCCACAGACTACAGATCTATTACCTTTTGGCTGGAATCACTTGTGATTGCCTGAAATAGATAGGGAATAATATAATTTCTTCTCTTACTTAATTTTTTTTCTTCCAACACACGATTCTGAATGAATCTGATACTATTCTGAACTGGTGGCTGGAGTCTTATCTAGAAGAAACTAAGAGATAATTAGAAAAAAAACTAGTAGTAGGTGTTGGCTAATGTTATATCAGAGAAGTACAGGGAATAACAGTACGATTGAAGAAAAGAAAAATTCCTTAGGGAACAGAGATTACTAAATAGCAAGTAGAAACTGTTTATATTTGCATATTTAGTAGTCATAACCACGCATGCAGAAGTAAGAGTACAAAGGCAGGTGTAAAAAAGCCTCCATTACTGTGGAAATTGAGCGTACTTTAATATAGAACAGAATTCAGCTGTTGTTATGTTCCTGAAAGGAGACCTGAATGAGTGCAAAGAACTGGTCAGGGGGGTCTTAGAACAATCATTTCAAGGAATATGTGAGAGAAAGTAATTAGTGAAAGAAACTTTATTGAAATCAGAATGGCAAACTGACCTGCTGTGGAGAAAAAAATTGGGTAACACAAAAAGGGAGAAATATGGCTTCATCTGCAGTTCTTTAATGCACAAGAAAGCACAAGGTATACAAAGGTATACAAGGACAAAATCAAAAAGACTAAACTTGAGAGTAAATGACACAAAAAACATCAAACAACAGACATTCTTCTGTAAGAGAAAGGAACAGATAGGCCTATTCTGTAAAGAGGAGTGGTGGTTAAATAATCATGGGTGCAGAAAAGGATGAAACATTCTCTCAAAGAGCCATTTATTACCACTTGGTTAATGTACTTTTCTTTACAAGGCTAAACAGACCATAACAAAGGAAAACAAAGCATGTGTATATGCTGTATGATTACAGGTTGTAAGGACTGGTGAAATTCAGTTTGGTTTGTTGAAGAAATCATGATTATCACTTTGAATCTTGAAAGGATAAGGCAAATATGGCACTTACATTGAAAAGGAGCAGAGAAGGACTTGGAGAATTACAGGTGTGTCAACCTAATGTCAGCATTGGTTACAGTGCTAGAACAATCAGTTTTGTGAGCATCTGTGGGATAACAGTGCCAATTTAAGCATCTAATCTAGATTTGTCAAGATCAAATAGTGGAAGCTAATGTAATTACCTCTTCTGGTAGGAGAACCAGTCTAGTAAATGAGGGAGAAGCAGGTTGTATGATATACTGGCTTCAGTAAGACTTTTGTCACTGTCCTGCATGACATTCTTGTTTGCAAACTAAAGAAATACAGTCCAGATGAAATAAAGTAGTCATCCAGTGGGGAAACACAATGCGATTCTCGACAGTGTGCTCTCAGTCTGGGAGGTCATTTCAGGAGTACTGCATAAGTCTGTCTAGGGCATGCTTCTGGTCAAGAATTTCATTTATGGCCTGGATGTTGAAATAAAGAACATATTGAGAAAGTCTGCAGATATCGCTGGACTACAGTGGGTTTTAAATACTTTGGAGGAAAGACAGGAGGATTGGAATTCAGCATGTGCTTACTATAATAAAGAGTCCAAACTCAAAAGAGCATTCCTTTTGTGAATCACATCCATAAACCAAATGCAAATATTATTCCCTTTATTTGTATATATTCTATTTTTAAAGGTTAGCTTTTTCTTTAAATTCATAGCAGAAACGTATAGATACTAGGGGAAAATATCTTAATAAGCATTCACTGATCTTTGCAGAATTGAGTCACCCTAGAATTCACTGCACCAAAATCCACAAAATGACAGAGGAAGTGTGCATATTTTCTGAGGAATACATGTGTAAGATTTTCATAATTCATTGAGCAACCGATGTGATTAAAAGCTATTTTTACTTAACCCAGAGAAACAAACCAGGCTGGATAGATGAAATAAACTGTGATGAACATTTAGAAACAAGCAGTCAAGCATAATCACATATAAGATACATGGGGAAAATTCATAGAATTGGATACTCTGAGGGGAGATACTAATGGGACATGATGGAAGGTGAACAGAACTGATAGAGTCAATATTACAGAACTATAATGAAAAAGTAAATTTAAAAGAATAGCTAATGTTATATTGTGCACAATGGGCCATATTGTTACCGCTAGGGAGAAGATCCATAAACACACCATCAGGCTGTTTAAACTGGCAACACCAGTTTGTACGCATGGAGAATAATTTCATCACAGCAAAACAAGGTGTTCCTGATACCTGTTTTTCCTTTGTGGTTTTTCTCTGTGGAAAAGGACTCCTGAAATGGACCGTGAACTTTTCCCCGGCTGTGTTTGGTATTGCAGGCTGTTGACTTCTTTTGTGCTCCCCCAGTGGAGCTGCGTTAATTTTTTGGAAAACCATCAGTGGAGACTCAGGCACATCTGACCATCTGCTGTTTGCTGTGAAATGGAGGAGTGCAGTCTGCAGTGGTGTTTCATGAGGTGTGACTCCAGAGCTTTTCATTATAATAAATGGGGAAGGGAGTATCCCTTTAATATTTCTAATTCCTTTTTTTTTTTTTTTGTCTGTGCTGAAGGGATGAGATCCTGGTGGAACCTTATGTACTTTCTTTATTGTAAGTCATTAGATTAGTAGAACCCTTGGTCCAGTCTTCCTGTGAGGGCTGTGGAGAGAGTGATTTGATACCAGGAAAGCTGTGTGGCTGGAAACCTACCTTCAACCACTGTGCGACACTCCTCTTTCACGAATAATGCAAAAAATAGTTATCAGAAAAAGATTACAGAATTCTTTATCACAGGATACAAAGAATCTGTTATTTAAATTAGTGCTAAGAGAGGGTAAAAGACTGGAGCAGAACATTGTCCTGCTTACACAATCCCTAACTCAAAGAAAAGTTCCAGTTTATTACACCCAATCTGTACTTGAGGAGCCAAAAGAGTGGATATTGGAAGTATACTTATGTGTATACAGGAGAAGAAGTGACATCTGACTCGACCACCACCCTGCAGTCCTAAACTCTGTATAATGGGAGCTTTTTCCAGCTTTTACCGGAAATTCGCGTCAGATATCAGAGTTAGAAAAACAGTGAGATAACTGTACCACTGACACCTCCTTAACGGCTGTTGTTTTAAATTGTCTCACTCCAGAGCGAGGCCATAGTTTCACAGTCATCAATATCAAATTAACACATAATTGAATCACTCATTTATAAGAAATTGATCCAAATCAAGCATGCAGTTTATGGCTGTGTTTACGCTGCTTTGGGCGGAGCACACTGTGAAATTCATGACTGGTTTTATGCCAAAAGCCAGATACAGGAGGTCAGATGATACTTGTCTCATGGTACAAAGTCAGACCATCAAAACGTGTGAAAACATCTCAGGCTGCAATGAATTTGTGCTGGATCAGTGCTTTTGTGTCATGTGATGGTAGTAATTTTGATCTGGTACTGCGTGCCCTAAAGCCAGAATCAGTGTGTCATGGAACTACAAACTGATGGCATGGTTGCATGTATTTTCCCAAGGATATCCCAGCTGGTATAAAAAATTTCCTTCTGCTTTGCTTGTGGATGCATGTTCTTATTTCTACATTGGAGTTTGTCATCATCTCACTTTTGGCAGTGCCAGAATGCATGAGCTGTGCTGTACCCTGGGCCGTGGGAAGAAAGTTTCCCTCAAAATGTTGTTGCTTGTTTATTCTTTTTTAGACTGGGCGATCTCAGTGATTCAGTGATTCAGTTTGCAGTGGGACTCCACTAAGCTGTGCAAAAACAGCTGAGGGGTAATGCCTTGTGGCATGAGGTAGGAATGAGTAATCAGAAACAGGAGTCACTTTAGGTTAGCTTTGTCACTTAGGGAAATGTGAATAAAACGTCACCAGCAATAAAACTAAGAAGGTCTCCTGGACAAAATGAAAAGGTTTCATCTGGGAAGAGGGGGTAAAACCACACAGAACAGTTAAAATCACCATGGAAAGAAAAAAGAAAGGGCTAGTGTAACATACTAAGTGACTGCAGCCAAATCCTTGGCTTTGCCGTGAGACTACCAGTTCTCAATTTGCCTCAAAAGGCCAGTACTCTGCAAACAACCCAAAAGCTCTGCTTTGAAGTGGAATCAGCATAACTGAATTAGTGAACATGACAGATTTTTTTTTACATATTTGGAGAAGTGCTGTGTATTAAATATGCATTTATCATACCCAGACAATGTGAATATCATTTACAAGTGATAATAGCATCACAGACTGGAAAAGGCTTTGTTAAGTTTGAAAATATACTAAGTCTCGATTTTCCATGAAAAGAAAATGTGATTTTGAATGTTTTTATTTTCAAAATGAGTGAGTGCTTTAGTGTTCAAACAACAAATCAGGGGAAGCAGCTGAGTGGTTATGAATAGATGTAGAAATACCTCCAAAACTGGTAGTGAATATCACTGTTAAAACAAGAAGTATAGTGAAAAAATGTACCAGAAACTTTTAAAGAGTTTTTCCAAACTGGGTGAGATGATTACTCTGAAAGTTAATACAGTCCTTTCATTTTTTTCTTTGAAATATCCTGCAGCTAAAAACTCTCTTCTCTGACTGTAACAAAAAAAAAAAAGAAAAAAAAAAAAAGAAGTGTAATTGCTGTAAATTAGAACTGGAAGCTGGAATAAGACTAATTCAAACTGGATGTTAAGCATGGGCATAACAATGAAGGTGTAAAATATTGGAACAAACTATCAAAGTCTTTTTTTTTTTAATGACCAAATGCCTTCAAATCAGAATTGGATAATAAATTTTTTTGATAATTATAGGGGTAATTGGCAGAAATAAAATGGCCTGTGCCATGTAGAAGACCAGGCTAAATGATCAGAAATTCCTTTGGGACTTAATTTCATCAATCTGTGGAAAAATTCTTTCTTTACTACTGCCAAACCTGCCCTTTCACTAGCTGAGGATACTGCATAACCAGCTGTTGCACATTTTCTCATTTTATGGATATTGCTAATTTCAGCAATATAGCATTTTAGCAATCCTATGCCAAAGGCTAGTAACAGCAGCCTAGTTTGGTGACAATGTCAAACAAAATGAACAGAAAAAAATCTGGGTATGGAAGCAAAATAGATTTTAACAAAATCTAGAATCATATGAAATTTGTGTCTGTTTAGATAAAGGAGCAGTCCTTCCTCTTCTAGAGTCTGGGCAGTTTATCACAGTAGATTCCTGAAGTGTGCAATTGTAACTGTTCAGATTTGCACATACTTGTATGTGTGTGTATGTGTATATGTGTGAGATCAGACATCAAATTATAAGTGTAACAATACACTTGAATTCTGCGACTACATCTATCACTGCAGTTTACAGCTTCCCAATTTGCTAAGCAGTAGACCAAACATGCCCATGCAGCAGAATATCTCCCCTTGTACTGCATGAGCTTTCCCGGGGATGCCTTCAGCTCTGGTCATCTGCCACTTCCAGTCAATTCCTGTGCCTTCTCTGGGACTGTTATGGAAAGACATGTTGCATGCAACTACCATCTTCTGGGTGCTATGAGAGTTTGTTAGCACAGCAGTGGGCCTTTTCACACATTTCACTTCAGTGCCCAAGAGCATTTCCATTTAATTGACTAGAACAGACAGTGTGAGCTGCCTGCCTTGGTCTTTACTGTATGTGGTTGCAGAACTGGGTGCTGTCAACAGCTGACGCTCCCCAAACTGTTTAAATTGCTAATAGAAAATAATAACTGAAGCAGTAATTCAATATATTAAAATGCCTACTTGCTGTGTTACTACTTTCCTTCCATTAGGGAAACATTTTCAAATGTACTCAATGTTAGCCTAATTTTTTCCCCTGATGTCCATGAAATTCCCAGTCCATAAATATGCAGCATCACAAAAGTGTATGTTTTACTTTATATCAAGTGTGACTCCATATTTCAGAGTGATAAGTAGTGGATACATGTAGCTAAAAACTAATCAGACATATTTCTGTCCAATTTCTGGCCATTTATCAAAATCAGCCTGGCTTGCTGAGGGAAAGTGATCCTGGAGAGTACACAGACATGTGAGCTTGCTGTCCCTTGGTCCCTCCACATAGCCAGACTCTATGGTGTTTGACCTTTATGGTCCTCCTATGGAGGGGAGATTGCTAAACGGTGATGGTTTGTCTGCTTTTTCCTCACAAGGTCCAATACTTGCATATATGCCGTATAACCGCTATAACCTAGATAGAGTCATTCCATCATTTCCCTTTTAAAGGAAGGATTGTTCTTTAAACTACCACTTACTTTGATGGTGGATTATATTCATTCCAGCCAGTAATTTTTATTGTACTTCTTTCAACTCTAGCTATAAAAAGCATATAACGTAAAACCTTGACCAGAGTATTAAAAGTTGAGCTACCAATAATTCAGTGACAAAGTTCTCCCCAACTTCATTCTGTTATGCTACAAAGACTTCTTTGCATAAGAGGTTCATATCATAATAGCTTATATTTTAATTCATTTTTTTCAGCATTTCCACCCTATGTATATGAGGAACATTTGGCAGGTTCCCAGCTAAACAATGACTTTTAGAAGCTCAAGTCAGCCAGGACGCTGGCTTGTTTCATTCAAGTGCTGATGAGTTGTTTCTTCTACAATGTGAAAACTGTTCTTGTTCTTTCTATTGTCTTTGCACAGTTGACTTCCTGAGGTCTGTAATCAATTGGTTAGGTTCCTCTTTAAATATTTACTAAGCTATATTCCCCTGGTCCCATATGCATTACTTCCAAATATCTTTGTTACTTCATCAACAGAAAAATACCCCCAGGCCCCAAACGAGCAAAAGGTCCCTGGAGAATATGATATAAACTGAGCTAATTTGATGTTTAGAGCTATTGCAATTTATTTCACAGGTACTGCATTGCTTGGATTACTTCTGTTAAAACTGAAGCAGTGTGTGAAATTCCCTGCATCGATTTCAACCCCTTTCAGTGTTTTCAGGTGCACAAGAGGGTATTGACAGCATTTCTGGGAATTCTTTATACCTCAGTGCAGCCCAGACAGCAGCTGAGAACTGGTTTAATCTTAGGATTGCTAACCTGAACTGAAATGACGACTGAGAGCCAGCAAGCTCTATAGGAAGCTTATAAAATGCTATTTGCCAGGCTCAAAACTGAGTGGTTTCATCCTGGAAGTGCTGAGGATTATGTATTACATACTCTAAGGCTTCTTGCATTTTACTTATTAACTGATTCCTAATCACAGGTGGCTGAAAGAAAAATTTAGAGATACTTGTCTGGAGTACTGTCACATGCTGGTTCATTCTGACCACTCCTTATATACATATATTTAAAGGGCATTCTCACCTCCCCATGGTTTAAGACTGCGTGCTCTAGTAATTCCCTCTTGCATCCATATCACCATTTAATGTGTTGATCTGATTTAGAGATTTGACAGATTTATCTGTTTCCCTGAGGCAGAAACATCAATGAAATAAGTAAGGAGTACTGACCTGTGTCCGAAAGCAAACATGCAGCTATGTGATTTCATTCAGCAGCACTGAAGTATGTAAATGCCTGCTAGTTTCAACATTTTTTCAAGTATTTTGCTGAATCAGGAGTTATATCTAGGCATACAAATAGTACTACTGAGGTCCCTGGAATCACTAGAAGCTAAAGGATGTGCCTTGCTGCTGTAACTGTGGGCTCTAAACTCTTCACAAAAAGACTTGCCAAAAGCAGAACATTTACTAGTCCCCTTTAATCTGCACACTATCCCTTTTTGATGAGAACTGGTATAGCTTTTGCTGCTTCTTTGCCCTTTTTCATAGCTATTAGCTGACTCCTGAATGGGATGCTCAAAATTTGGATTGCCTTCTTGCAGCTGAGTTATATTTAAAAATTAGTCAGACTGGCAGTTTCTGATGGCCAGCTAAAATACATTTAAGCACATTTTAGTTTAATTTCAAAAGATGGAGGTTTTTCTTCCAGCTTGTTACCTAATGCATTCCACCAGCCCAGTTTCTTTCCAGCAAATAAAATATATTTTATCTTTCTAAAGACATGCATTGATCTAACTTAGTGTTCATGTTTGAAATCTTGCCTGGCTCTGACTAAGAGAGCTGCTCACATCTGTATTTGGTGCAGAATTGTCACCTAATGAAAGTGGATGGGAACTTTGAATTTCGGTTGAAGCAGGATTTTATTCACAAGTTTCACACTCTTATGTATAAGATTTCTTTTCTTTTCATGTTTCTAAGTCCTTTTTTGTTTCCTTTCTCTGACTTTTCCAGGTAGTTCATGTCAAGTGTTCAAAAGGGTGGCATCTACATTTTCATATGCTATTGTTTGTTGACAATTGCTTGACATATGTCTTTGCAGAAAAAAATAGCTCAACATTGTGGTCCTGGGCAACAAATAAGACCCTTAGTCTTAGCTACAGAAACTATGATGGCAGAGCTGGCAGGGCTTGCTCCATTATTGTTGCACATTTTAAATTGCTGAATGCTTCCTGACGGTTAAACCATCAATGCAGAAAAACATTGTCATTGATAGTTACTTGTAAATTACATGGGGATGGTCTTTGCTTTGGAAAAGAAACAGCAATGACAGAACTTTAATCTAGGACAGTGGTCTTCAAAGCGGGGTGTGCACACCTCAGGGGATACACAAGACAATCTGTTGGGTTGTGGGAAGAAAATATTTTTGTACCATTAATAAATAAAATAAAATAATATTTTAAAATGTCTTTATTTCATCTTTATATTTTGCTTTTTTATTTTCTATTTTTATGTGCATTTTGTAATGTGCATAATATATTAGTACAGTAGTACATGTATATAATTTATAAATAAATAAATAAATAAACATAAATTGGAGGTGTGCAATCAAAAAAGGTTTGGAGATAACTCCTCTAAGACAGAATCCTAGATGGATGGCAGAGTAGTATGCAGATAATCATACAGCTGATTTTGCTTTTACTTATTAGCGCTTAATGCGCTACCTTAGCTGAAGGTTTGCAACTGCTGAATCATGCATAGAAATGTCTTAGAACTCTGCAGCATGTTGTGAGCTTGGTTTTCATCTCCTTGTTGTGATCTAGGAGAAAGTGCATTGAATTATACTGGAGTAAATCTGGTGCATTGGAAAGAAACAAATGCCTAGTCATTGTTAGGCTATCTATGGCTGAAAGCCTCTAAAGACTCGACAGAGACTGCTTCTAGGAATTAATTTTTGGGACTGAGAACTTATAGGACAAGCTGTGGGCTGCAGCTTGATTTTTTGAAAAATACATATCCAGGCACAGTTGGTATCCAGTGCACAGATAAAGACCCACGACCACATACCCGCACTTAGGGAGTATTAGCTGTTTGGTCCAATTAAGGATCCTGTTGTGAAAGAAGAAGATCCTGCCTGCAGATGTCCAAAGTTTCTGCTCTCTCAACTCATGGTTTGCCAGTCTAAAATCATGAATGTGGAGACAAGTGCTCATCCTTGGCCTTTGCAACCAGGCTGTTACTGTGACAAATTGAGAGAAAGATGTTGAATTACCAAATATGGAACCAAATCTGAGGCTGCCAGGAAGGAAATACCTATCTAGCCTGGATTAATCTAGCTTTTTGGGAACACTCCCTCCTAGAGCAAAAATGCAATTGACTGATTAATCCAGAGCCTGAAAAAAGACCTCCAACCTCAGTTCAGCAACTAACAGTCTGTCCTTGAAAGATGTTATACTGCTTGATAGTCAAATGAACTGCCATGAAGATGTGGGAGATCTATGGCTATTGAGAAAACAGTCATTATCCATTGCTACTGTGGATAGCAATTATCTGTGGTAACTACTGATTTTTTTAGCTTGAAAAATGTTACATCTCTACCTGCTTTGCTGTTAGGCTAGAACTTGTTTGGGTTAGAATTTAAAGGAGTTTGATTTCCAGGACAGTCTAACTCCAGTCTTCAGTAAACTCTCCCAGGCACCAAGACTAAAGAATGTGACATTGGAGGAAAAAATATTGACACCAAGAATAATTTTGGTCTAGGATAATTGTACAAATTTAGGGCTAATATCTGTAGGAAGGACAGTAATATTTAGATGAAATTACTTTACCTCAGAAAAGGCCTGAAACTGAGAAATATCATAATTGACAGTTGGATCATTAGGATAGATCCCTAAGGTCTTGAACATGTGGACGGAAGTCCTCCAAACTCTGTTTGATTTATAGGAGAGACTTGAGCTTAGGTCTTCACCATGCTCAGAAGGCATCCTGGCTGTGAGGCGATTGGCTATTCTGAAGTAAGGCACTTTTCATCTCGTGGTGGAGATATTCAGCAGCTTGTTAGAGCTGTGCACTTTGTATAAACAATTAACTTGTCATAGGGGTAGGGATCTGAAACCACTTTATGACTATATGCACCAAGTCACTGAATCATTCTCCTTATGGACTAATGGATATTTATTTATTTATTTACAGAAAGTAAAATAATTTCAATCGAGAGAGAATTTGAGAGACAAATACTGACTCTATACTTTCCTTTGCTATCCTTCTACCACTTAGGAAATGAACAATCAGCTAGTATCAGCAATACATTAATAGAATCATCATTATTTGAATTAGGGTGACTACTGGGTCTCATCTTCTTTTAGATTTAGTCAAATGTGTTACTTGCTGTTAATATTACTCATTAATATTAATTTTTATTAAATGTTTTTGAATTGGGGATTTTGATGCTCTGGGAAAATAAAAGAGAATCTGTTCCAAGAGATGATAAACATGAAAATAAAATGTTGAAAGAAAGCCTGCCCTTACTGAAGAGAATGGAAAGAACTTCAATGCAAAAAAAATATTGATTTTAACATGGCCAGAGCTTTATCCATTGTTTCCCCCTGAATTCTGAATATTTGTGGGGTAGCTGGCTTGCCCATGTGTCAGTGGGACATACCCATGCAAACAGACCTATATGTTTGCTGAGCATTACATATGTGCTTAAAATACTTTGCAAAACCCGCACCCTCCAGTCCCTCTGGCTGAAACAAATTTAAGTAAGTCATGAACAGAAGAAAATAATTTGTTGGGGATTTTCCTAAGGCATGAGCTGCTTTAACTTATGACTGTCTTCATCCCATGCTCATTCTCCATCATCCTATGGAGAACTGGAACATCCACCTCGGGTATGAAGGAAACCAGGAGCCTAGTATAACCATAGAAGAAAGAAACTGATGAAGTGAACCTCAACAGAAGACAAATCAAAAATGGAAAAATAAGTTAGAAAAAGTGACATGTACATACCAGAACTTCTCTTAGGGTGGTCTTCATTACAATGACCCCAAATAGAGCAGGCAAACAGAGTTTCTATACAGGTAACAACTATTACAGAGAGAGCATTTGTTAAAGGCTGATCAGAACGACATGATAGACATTACAGCAAAAATTAGCACGTACCCAAAGTCAGGAATGTAACCCTAACAGCGGTGATCCTGTGGCTGAAGACTGATGGGTGCAGGGTTACAGCCATCATGCAGTGGAGCAGATATTCCAGCATTGTCTCATAGAGCAGTTTGCAGTTATTTTCATGGTCTTGGATGTATGCATTTCTATACTGTCTGTGTTTTAACGGAATTACAGATTTGCATCCAGTTTCTTGTGTCTGATGATATCACCGTCATTTGCATCTCATTAGGAAAGGAGGGACATTCTTTATTAGACAAAAAAGATAATGGAATATTATTTACAGCACCCAAGATGTTTAACCTACACTTGGTGACCAAATGAAATGGAAACCAGTGTTACATTTTTGTCTATGCTCATGTGACAGAGCATATTCTGTATTTCAGCTGTCACAGACTTCTTTGAATCTTACTAAGTTCTCAGTTTTTGTTATAATTTGTGGCCATTGATAATTACATTTTGATTTAACTATCCTGATATACAGCAGCTGGGAAACCAAACCCACATCTCTTAATAATGACATTTATTCTAACCAATTTCTACTGCTCTTAATCCAGGAACTTTCTTTAGACTTTTAAGTTTAAATACTGACCATTAATTTCTACCTGCACTCATGATTAATAATATGGCCAAAGCTATTACTTATTGAAAACGCTTGAAATCTGTTTCTCTGTCTAACCATCAGGAAGACAGATGCAAGAGGAACCGAATATTACACAGAAGTAGGAGTTTGCTCCAAACTATATATGCATTGAGTAAGGTAGTTCAAGGAGAGAGAAGAGCTGTTTATAGAACTAGTTACTGATAATGCTCTTCTGAAAATTGAGACTAGAAGCAATAACTAAATTAGTTTCTCAGGTGAAAATTTCACATTTGCTGAAGTGAGTCCTCTCAGGAAAGAGAACTTTACAGGCTCTCTTCTTCTGGGACAATGCTTCCAAGACACACAACCGGCACTTGAGTTTTGAGAAGAGCTTAGAGAGCTAGAAAAGCTTTCCTATGATGTGAAAAGACTGGAGTTACCCTGTTCAGACGGAAACTTATTAGAAAGATATATAAGAGGTAGATAAAATAAGGATATAGAAGGTATTTCAGGCTTTTCTTAACACACAAATAGAAGGCTCACTAATAAAAATGTAAAAACCCATTTATAATCCTTTACACAACATATAATTAAACTATTCAACTCATTGCCAAATGTGAAATAAGGGTCAAGAGCAAAATATGCTTTCTTTTTGAACTTGACATTTTTATGACCTTAATTACATTAGGGTAAAAATGTATGTAAAGAGATATGAATAGATTCTCTCTTGGTTTTGAACATACATTAATCATTAACTGTGTGGGACTGCAAAGTCTTTCAGTAATTTCTCCAATAAGTATATTGTGCACAATTGTCCAGTGGGGGTTTATGCCTTTGAAACTCCATTTTGTAGCCACTGATGGATAAAAATGCATCACTTATCTCAATGGGTAGAGCTTCTCCCAGCTGCAGGTTGCACTTAGCCTACATGGACTTCAGAATAAAAGGGATGAGGCCAGATCTTCCTCTGAATTATCCTGACAAAGCCCCTTGGACTTCAGTAATTTCAATCCAATCGACTTGACTTTTCGTAGATTAATAGAAAAAAAAAATGCACTCAAGTATTGGGAAGAGCCAGACATTGTGTCCTGACCCCAGGACTTAAAAGGCAGGACTCCCCAAGACTTAAAAGGCAAGATTTCTGATGACAGAAATGAAGGACAGGCATTTCTCTCTTTTTGAACCTTATGTACTTACCTGCCACTTAGTGAATGATCAGACAGAAGTCCCCACAGAGGAGGATGAAGCCACAGCTTAAAATATGAATCCCTAAATGAACATCCAGGATTTGATCTGTGTAAGGAATAGAACAGGTAATTATTTTACTTATTTTTTTCCTGTGATCCTCTGTTGTGCTGTTTAAAGCCAGAGAGATTATTAACTTGAATAACATTGCAGACACAAAGAGTCATAAATACCATCTTCCTCAGCTCTCATTGTCTTGTAATAACCAAATACAAGTAAATTTATCCCCATGATAGCAAATATTACTCTGACATCAAGATAAACAAGAACAGATATGTGCATTTATGCAGAAAAAAATTTACTCCCTTTTTTGTTTGAAAAGCCTTAGCCGGCATAATTATATACCAAAGTCCTGCAGAAACAGAAATGGAGAATAAGCAAAACGCAATTGAATTCAGGGGCCATATCACAGTACTGATTTCTTACTAAAAATGGAATGTGATGCAGAAGACAACTGGTACAAAGTGAACAGATACATGAAGTATATGTATAATTTTCATGGAACTGTCTTTAGAAAAATCTTAGAATAACTTTGTTTGGTTAGTGAATAAACTATGTTGTTTCTTGGTCCACATAATCAGAGTGTTGGATAGGGGAAAGGAGAATGCCCCACAGGTATACAGACAGGGAGGAAGAAAGAGGTTTTTGCAATATTCCTTTTTCATCTGAAGGAGATGGACAGAAACAGGTAACAACTGGCAGCTTACTCTCCCCTCTGGACAAGTGGAAAGGAGGAAATGAATTGCTCCTCTCAGAGGCATAATTCTATGCTTCTTCACAATAATGCAATTATATATTCCACCAGAGTACAGGTGAAAGAAAGCTTATCTAGCCTTTCATGACTAACATAAAATGTGTCTTAGGAAGAAAAACTGTGAAGACCTTGAGGGATACATGATGTACTGGATACATAAAACACATTGTGACTCTTTTGTATGAACAGTCATGAAGACAAAATTATTGGAGAGAATGGAGAGGAAGGGTCTGGTTTGTTAGAATTTTCTTAACACCTTGTTCTCAGATTTTGTTTTGTAGTGGTAAAGATACTGGTGCTACAGTGCTGAGTTCTTGCATATGAGTAACTGGAGACAGTATCTAACAAAAGTAGTAAGGGCTAGCTTTGCAACTAAGTACATTACTGCAACATGTGCCTATGGGGAAAATTTTGATCCTCACAAAGCCTGCTTGTAGGTGAAGATTTCTAAAAGTTTTAGCAGGACACTGTGCACTACAATTACACTTTACAGCCTCCATATTTGTAATGTGCCATTCAGACAGTTTTGAGGTCCTCAAAATCTGATCCCATCTGGTCAGATGAGATTAAAAATGAGGAATGGATAACTAGGTGATTTCAGGCCAACAAAACCCCATTTTTACTTATTTTGAACCTAACTGAGTGAAAACAGAAACTGCAAAGAGGGAGTTCAGATGACCATTGCAAATAGAGAGGGAATAGTGAGTGTCTGTGACAGATGTGATGAAGCTCCTGAGAGCAGAGAAATTTTGCCTAGCACTTAGGAACTTATAAAGAGTGATTAATGGGATAGGAGAGCAGAGAAAAAAAAAAAAAACATTGGGAAAGAACTAATGTCATCAAGGAACAGCACCAGCACTCAAGAAATAACACAAAAAAACCCATACTCTTACAGTGATGTTTAAGATCTGATCAAATCTCACTTAACTGTAGCTTCATTAGCTTTGTTTCTTTGTAGTCAACAGTGTCTGTTTGGCTTATCTTGATAGCAAACTCACCCATTAGGTTATATAATGTGTTATTATCTTTGTGTTTCTAAGTGCTCTGGTTAGCCAAAATATCTATTTGCCCTCACTGTATGTTTTCCCTTGCTGTCCTCCTTTAAGAATCCTCTGGTGTATGGACTGAAAGTGAGGTAGGGGGCAGTGACCTGCACTACTCACCTGTATCCTGGACTTTTCCGCTAGTCTATTTTCCACTGGTGACTTCCCCGGTCAATTTAAGAGAGCCCACACTGTTGCTGTGATGAATACACAGAACAAGTTATTTCCTGGAAACACCAAGTTCACATCTAAACTCCAGCTGGATTCACAGACTGTGACCTCTGTCCAGCAGGTTTATTTTGAACTGGCCTAATCCCATACAAGCATAACCAGGAGGAGGTAGTAGTGGTACCTCCCATCACCTTATACCCCAAACCAGGATTTTTTAAACTATTTGAAGATAAACAGCAACTTCCTGAGGTTTCTAGCTCTGCTGATGGAATTAGGTATCTGAACTACTTTGGTGAGAACAGGCTAAGTAACACTCTTCTCCTTTTAGCATTTGCTATTGGAAGGATTAAGAAGCTGTACGCTCACTGTGCCAACTTTTGTGGATCTATTTTTTGGGGAACTCTGAACTCCATTTGTTACACAGGAATCCTGGGTGATTAACTTAACCTGAACCCTGCTAGTTAGTAAGGTGCTTAAAAGTTAATGAGCAGCAACAATGCTGAGTTGACTCTCAATGAGTCAACTATTATAAACTGACATCAAGTATGGGATGCTGCTAAAAGGGGCATTTCTACCTTACACCAGGTATCCTTGGCCATATACTCCAGCTACCTCAAGCACTAGCATTTGTGCATGGTACAGTGATTGTACTAGGAAAACTCACACACAAAAAAAAGGAAGGGGTTTGCAGCTGAGTAATTCCTCAAGAGCGCATTTACTTCCAGCAAGAAAATAAGACAACCTTCTTCCATGAACAAGGTCCCAGGTTCCTGGGAAGACATGGTGGTTTAGCACTGTGCCAGCTAATGCCCTAGGTAAAGGAGATTAATAGATCAGGAAAGACAATATTCTTATGGCCTTTGTCAAGGTCACTATAAAAGCAGAGTCTGTGTGGGCCTCTATGACTAGATGTGACTCCTTTGTGTGTAGGTAAAATAAATTGTTTTCCATTTAAAAGGATAAAGTTAGTCTGCAAAGACAAGACCTTCCTAAAATTTAATGTCTACTCATCAGCCCTGCTTTTTCCAAATTGTATTTTTTTTAAATACTACTATTATATTCATTTTAATGTAAGGAATTTAAAATTAAATCATAATAACATCTTTTAAAAAAATGCACTTGGATTAATATACTATTGAACTGCAGTCAATACTGCTGAGCTCCAGTCAGTGTGCATCAAATAGGAGAGTTTGTATCCTTCATAAGCAATGATGTTGAAACTCTAACTGCTGTCTTTATTGATTAAGGAGACAATGATGCTATGTAATTTACTTTTAATCTCTAGTGTAGTATTGAAGCTCTGACATGATAAAAGCAGAGGAAGTCATCAGTTGCTACAACTGCAACTCATTGTAAGATTCAAGTACCTTAACTTTATTTTGGAAAATATTGATAAAATTGTTTAGATTGGCCTGTTATTTAAAGCTGAGGCTTGTAGAAGTTTAGCTAGAGAAATGAGATGTTTTTTCATAACTTGCTGTTATTCGAGAATAATTTGTCTCTTACTTTGTCTCCTCTGAAATGAAATAATACATGTATATAAAAGCAGCAAAAATGGCCCTTGCAATAAAAACCTTTGGAGCATAAATCTCCTTAAGCTAATATTTGAAAGTCTTTTAATGCTCATTGTATAAAATTCCTTCTCTTCTAGAAGCTAGTCCATATTTGGGGGAGTGGGGGGAGTGGGGCAGGGAGAACAAAACAAAAAAAGCTTGAATGCACTCACTAAAATGTATCCATAAATAAAGTAACTAATAAGTGCAAAAAATAAAAATGCTTGCAAAGCTTGGAATATATTGGCAGTCCTTGTTTAAACAATCATGCAAATATTGTTTAATACCTGGAAAATTTGCTTAAGATCTAGAATACTACTGGAATCTGGTATGTATTGTCAGCAAATGCTTTAAGCCAGTTGTGTATTTTGCTATAAGATGAATGTGACTGTTAAGTAAATAGATGGAATAATCTTAATTAGCTACAAGAAAAAGCCTAATTTAACCAAGAAGCTGCTCAGTGCTAGTCAGCAATTTTAGAATTGTATAGTGGATGTTATTAAGATGATTTATTTTACAAACTTCAGTTGAGAAAAAATTACTTACAAGCCAGTATTTTTAATTAAATTACAAATATCAGATTATAGCTTTTAAGAAACCATTTAACCATATTCTGGATTCTTGGAACTGCATTGCACCACACAGGTGATTCTTAACCAGCTACAAAATCTTTCTTCTCAGAGACCACCTCCTAATGCACCAGCTCTGTGTATTGCTCTCCCTTGTCTCTGACACAGGAGATGTGCTGATAAAAATCTCAGCATAGCTGGAACATTGCTTTGTTCTCCACAGCATGATTAGAGTCGACTAAGTAGATTTTCCCAGGGCTTCTCTGGGATCAAAATCCGTGCTTAGCAGCTTAAGTATCAAGAAAATGCACAAATGGTTAAGAGACAATCTTCGGGCTCTTTCTTCGTCACAGCTGCACTGCGCAGAGGAGGCGCAACACAGAAAATTTAGCCTAAAGTCGAGTTTTCCCAGAACATCAAAATTCTGAGAAGTTTCTATAAACTTATGAAAACTTATGTTTGAACAAATATGCTTGAAAGTCTCTCTCCTTCACAGAGGAATAATATTAAAGTGAACATCTTTCAAAATTCATCTTAAACTTAAAAACTGCCCCATGATTTTGATAGCAGGCATCACTAGTAACAGTTTCACTTCAGTGATGCTGCTTGAATATACTTAACATTTATTAATTTTGGATGAGCTGTTTACCTACTCTTCTATTACTTCTAAGACTGTGAGGTGGAATGAACTATCCCCTTTTGTGGGTTATCCTGAGTTATGCTGTAATTTTCGTTACTACTGTAAGATCTTGTCAGAGAACGGCAGAAGTAGCAAATAAATACTTGTGTATGTAAATAATTCGTTTCTAGCCATCATAAAAATGTTGAAAATGAGAGCTGCGGTAAGGCAGCTGAATGTAATGAGAATAGGACAGTGGAACTTCAGTCAGCTCAGCATTGTCTAGAATGATAGTGGCAACTGGGATACCGCAGACAACAGAAAACATAGTTAATAACGTGGGAGACATAACAGACAGGCACTCCAGCATTCTGACATGGTGGTTATTCCTGCATCTTCCAGGTTATATCTCTGGGTTTTTGGGCCCAGATTATTGATCTGGTTCTAATTATGCAGTGAAGAGCGAACAGAAATTTGACTGGGTTCAGTGCAGAGCCACCAGAAGCTGAATTAGCAGCATGTGAACCTAGCTGTACCACTCCCAAGACCTGTTAAAGCCATGAAGCAGCACTGCTGCTTTGGCATGACTGGCACCAGAGCTAGCAGATCTGTCCAGGCCTGACCTTGGATGTCACTGTTCTGTGTTTGCAGAACTGGTAGTGTTAAGGAGCAGGTTGAGAGACGTCTCAGTACCTTGCAGGACCTAACTTAGCCCTGAAGCTGAGTGCTGTGCTGATGCTGTTACTGCTGTTAGACCCGAGCTGATTCTTGGAGAACTACTGGAATGTCTCAGTGCTGCACAGCTCCTAGTGCGCCACAGCTAGCCAGCTCTGAGCTGGCTGGACAGGACTGCATGGACAACTAGCCAGCCCACCTCCATGCCCCAAAAGGGATAAAATACTGAGATGGCACATAGGTGATCCAGAAATTGGAAATTTAGGCTTCCTTATTGCGCTATTGCGCTGAATTTGTAGTGTATTGATTCTGAGCAGACTAATTGAAGGATTCAAGGGGGATTTTTTTCCCCCTCTTCGTATAAATGAGTTGGATGTGCATGGCTTCACAAACTGGCCATAACTAGAGATAGGACAGAGGGAACAGTTCTGCTACTGGTGCTGAAAGTCACTTAGATTGCTTGTTGGTTCGTCTTGTCTACAAAGACAGGACTAAACAGATTGCCAAATTTGGACTCATTTTGATCCAGAGCAGTTTGGCTGAGAGCTCTGCAGCTACAACACTAGCAATGGCCTTAAACTTTCCTGTTCCCTTCTTATAGCTTTTTGGTCTTTTACGGTACAAAGCTTAAATTTGTTAAAAAGTACTGTGAAACATTTTGTGCTTTATGAAAGGTGGGAGCAGGGATCCTGAAGTGGATCTCATAGTAAAATGCATGTGCTTGTGTGAAAGGGATGGGTTTCAATGATACAGTCACTTCAGCCGTGAAATTCTTCTTTGTTTTTCTGTATTTTAAACTTATAGCTGTTCTTCAGAAGGTTTTTGAACAGCATGGAGTAGTGCTAATTCCTATTGGCTGTATTTCCAAGATGCCTAATGAGAAAATGCAAGAAGGCTGTAGTTGGTAGGTTGTCTCCTGGCACAACTTTCCTTCCACTTGTTTGGAACTTCTCTCACAGAAAACTGCACATACTGGATCAGTTTCAGAAATTGTTAATTTCCTTAGCTCCCTAGTAAAGCCCATTCATTTTGAAACCATTACTGGAATATAATTTATTGAATAACACAAATGTTATATCTTATCCTGGTGAATAGTAAAAAAACCCCAAGACCCAAATCATTTTCAAACCAAAATATAATATGCAACCACATGAACAAAATGCTGTGATCAAATTGTACCATTTCAGTTTTACTTTTGGCAAATAGATAATACAGTCATAATCTGAGAGCATCAAGAATATGTAGCTCTCCTTTTTTTTGAAATGTGTAGAATGAAATTTCTCAGGAAAGAATCTTCTGCCACAGTTGTTAATGCTTTTTCTTTTCATACTTATTGAGGAACTTCTTGTTTGCTGCAGCTGTGTCATAACTGAATAACACTAATATTTTAATTGAACTTTATAAGGTTGTGCAGTGTTAAGGTTTCGTTTACTTTCCAGTCAGCTTGGATTTTATGAGACTATGGCATTCCTTAAAAAATTTCCCTAGCTGCTTCACCTAGGTTATCTAAAGACATTAGCACATCATTTAGTTGCTTGAAAGTTTAACCGGCATTTTGCTGTTTAAATGCTTAGTAGGATTAAAGACACTATCACATCAAAAGAGTGAGTCTTCCTTTCGTCTACATCTTCTACCTCCTACTCCCTCCCCTTCCTCCATGGTTGCCTAAATTGCTTCTCAACTTAATTCAGAGTGAAATGACTTTCAGTCTCTGAACAAAAAATAAATTCAAAAAGTAAAGCCGATTTAAAATATTTCAATTGAAAAAGGACCCTGTCGACTTTTCCCCACTGAAATTTCTCGGCACAAAGTGTCTAGGATTGGCTTCCCTTACGCCGTGTCAGCGCAAAACACCTCTGAAAACAGTTTCCCCAAGAGCCCTTCATGGACTCCTAAAACCCGCATCCCCCGTGGCTTTGAAACGCTAATTTCAGGCTAATCTAATTAGGCTAATGAGTTGCCCACCACCATACAAGAAAGCTGGGACAATCTCCTTGAGATTTTCCTGCCTCCCGGACTTGCACTTTCTTCATTGCATCAGGCTTGCTCTAAACAGCAAGAAGCACAAACTTTGATTTCACTGAAGGGAAAGGGTCTTTAAATCGGCAGCTTAGAAGCCAACCGTGCCGTGCATTTGAGAAGACATTAAAAAGAAAATAGGTTTGGTAGTGAAGGAGCAAAGCATACTTAAATATCGATAACGTTTTGTTTTGTCTGCGTCTCAACAGCCTAAGTCTTCATTCAGTAGGGCACAGAGCATGTAAATGTTAGTGCGATCGGCTAACAAACACAACCGGTATGCAAGACTGCAACTCTGCTTATCCAGCGCATCTCTGCGCCTTGATCATTTACAGTAAAGATCGCAAGCCTAAAGGCGGAGAACTGTAGCCTGGTCCCCTCGTAAAGAGGAACTGGCCGAAATCTGTCCAAATGTTGTGAAGTTGTGAACTCAGCCTTATTTTTAAGTGCTGACTGGGATGAGGAAAACCTGAGCGTGTGCAAGCCAGGCTCTGTGATCCTCATCTCAAGTTTGATTAAGTTAGAATCTGGCAAATCTTTCTATTAAGCAATTGCTTATTTGGCTTTCTGCGTTTTCTGAGCTTGCATGGCACAATTACAAAGCAGAGTGAAAGATCTCAGATCGTTAAAAATACAGAGCCGCAAGACAGTAGAAAGCCTGCCACAGAAGTTCTGTCAGAGGACTGTCTTTTACCTTTCACGGACAGCTGGAGTTAAGCCTGTCAATAGCACCATTTTTTTTTTCTTTTTCTTTAAATGATAGATGTTTCCCAGATTTATGATTGTTTGTTCTATTTACTGGATATTAACTGATTTGCTTATGATGTGTCAGTCTGGCACTCTTTTTTATTCAAGATTGTTCCCAGAGATATTTTTCTCATTTCACTTTCAGGCTCAGCCTTTCCCCCTCCTATCGGGAGGAACTGTAACGCGTTTTCTTCTTTTTCATTTTTTTTTTTTCCCCTTTTTGTTGTTGTTGCTGTTGTTATTGTCTTGAGAGGACAGTGATGGCAACCGTGTGTTGCACTGTAATTCCCGTCTCGGGAGGGCCGGGGAGCAATGCCATTCTTCTGCGGGGAGCTGCACGGCGGGGAGCCGCGCACTGGCGCGGAGCCCCCGACGGCCGCGGCCGCCCTCCCCGCGGCGGGAGGCTGGGGCGAGGGCATGAATCATCGCGAACGGACTTTCAGCGCAACAGCACTCGTAAGCGACTGAGCGTGATCCCTGCCCGGCGCTGGGCTGCACAGCAACCCCTCCCGAGACACCCAGGCGACACGGCCTCCCGGTGATCCCTCTCTCCCCGCACCCGCGGCGGCGTTGCTGGTGCTGCTCCCCGGGCAACCCCGGCAGCACCGTGCCCGCTGCGGCCGGAGCGGCGGCCGGGCAGGGGGCGAGGGTGCAGACCAGCAGAAGTCCCGCCGGCCCCGCGGCCGAGGGTGCCGGGCCGACCCCCCCCCGGCCGCCGAGCCCTCGGGCCGCCGCCAGCGGCCTGCAGGTGGCGATAAGCACCCCCGGCGCCACCCGGCCCGGCGCCCCCCGGTCGCAGGCAGCCCTGGGGTGTGCGGTGCCCCCCGCCCCAGCCGGCAGCGCCGGGCCACAGAAAGCCTCCCCCCGCCTCGCACAGCCCGCACAAGCCCCGGCGCCCGTCCCGAGGGGAAGCCCAGGGCCCCCGCTGCCCGGGGCGGAGCTGCGGGAGGAGATTTGGAGGGGGCGGGGGTGGGGGGGAGTCGCGGTGGATTTCTCTGCGGTGTCTCTCCGGCGGGGAGGGGGCGGCGGGGAGTGACGGACACCGGCGCCCGCCCGCCCGGTCCGCCGGCGGCGCCGGGGGACGACGGCGACCCAGCGAGACCCCCCCGCGGAAAGGGCGGGATGGAGGGGGGACGGAAGGGGAGGGGAAGGAGGGAGGGAGAAAGCGAGGGGGGAGCGGAGAGGCAGAGCAGGAAGGAGCGGCGCGGGAGAGCGGCGGAGCGAGGGGCAGCACCTCGGCGAGCGGCGGCGGGAGGGCCGCCCCCGCCGCCCGGGGCTGCGCGCTGGGCAGAGGCGGCGGGGATGGGCGGGCGCGGGGCGGCTCCGCCAGCCGCCGTCCTCCGAGCCTCGGCCGCCTCCCGCCGCGCTATATAGGGGGGAGGGAGGGGTGGCGGCGGGGGGGTGCCCGGCGTGGCCAAAGCGCACGGGGCGGCGATGCCTCCTGCCAGGGGAGCGCACAAGTGACCGGCGTCTCTTCCCATGCCCGTCTCCTGAAGCGACCCCCCCGCCCGGCATGGATGTGGCCAACACCACTACCTCCTCAGAGCGCTCCCCCGAGGGGGCAGGCGGCCCCGGCCTCGCCGAGGTGACCCTCGGCTACCAGCTGCTCACCTCCCTGCTCCTGGGCACGCTCATCCTGTGCGCCGTGAGCGGCAACGCCTGCGTGATCGCGGCCATCGCCCTGGAGCGCTCCCTGCAAACCGTGGCCAACTATCTCATCGGCTCGCTGGCCGTCACCGACCTCATGGTGTCCGTGCTGGTGCTGCCCATGGCGGCCCTCTACCAGGTGCTGAACAAGTGGACGCTGGGGCAAGTCACCTGCGACATCTTCATCTCGCTAGACGTGCTGTGCTGCACCTCTTCCATCCTGCACCTGTGCGCCATCGCCTTGGACAGGTACTGGGCCATCACGGACCCCATCGACTATGTCAACAAGCGGACTCCCCGGCGGGCCGCCGTGCTCATCAGCCTGACCTGGCTCATCGGCTTCTTGATATCCATCCCGCCGATGCTGGGCTGGAGGACGCCCGAGGACCGCTCGGACCCCGACGCCTGCACCATCAGCAAGGACCACGGGTACACCATCTACTCCACCTTCGGCGCCTTCTACATCCCGCTTCTCCTCATGCTGGTGCTCTACGGCCGCATCTTCAAGGCGGCCCGCTTCAGGATCCGCAAGACCGTCAAGAAAGCGGAGAAGAAGAAAATCGCCGACACCTGCCTCACCCTCTCCCCGGCGCCCCCGCAGAAGAAAAGCAACGGGGAGCCTGGCAAGGGCTGGCGGCGGACTGTGGAGCCCAAGCCCGGTGCCTGTGTCAACGGTGCGGTGCGGCAAGGCGAGGACGGGGCCGCCCTGGAGATCATCGAGATCCAGCGCTGCAACAGCTCCTCCAAGACTCACCTGCCGCTGCCCAGCGAGGCGTGCGGCTCCCCGCCGCCCCCCTCCTTCGAGAGGCGCAACGAGAAGAACACGGAGGCCAAGCGGAGGATGGCTCTGTCCCGGGAGAGGAAGACTGTCAAGACCCTGGGCATCATTATGGGCACCTTCATCCTCTGCTGGCTGCCGTTCTTCATCGTGGCGCTGGTCCTGCCCTTTTGTGACAGTAAGTGCTACATGCCCAAGTGGCTGGGAGCAGTCATCAACTGGCTGGGCTACTCCAACTCCCTCCTCAACCCCATCATCTATGCCTATTTTAACAAAGACTTCCAAAGTGCTTTTAAGAAAATTATCAAGTGCAAATTTTGCAGGCAGTGAAGCCCGCCGCTCCGGGACGGGGCAGCGCGGGCTCCTGCCACTCGCTTCATCCGCCTGGCCCCCGCCGCAGTCTGCCCCCCGCCCAGCCCCTCTCCAGCGCCGGCGTAAGGGCGAGGGGCTCCGGGACCCCCCTCCGCAGCGTGCCCGAGCCCCTCGCTCCTCCGCCCGTCGGACAAGCCCCGCGGGGCCGGGCACGGCAGGGCCGGGCAGGGGAGGGCTCCACCGGGGGCGGCGGGGGGATGCCCGGGCCGGGGGGCTCCGCGGCAGCCCTCGCCTCGCCTGGCCTCGCCGGGGCTCCGCCGCCGGGAGCCGGCGCTCCCGCCTCCCTCCCTCCCTCCCTCCCCTCCATCATTCTGGGTAGGCTTAGGGTTTGCAGGTCGTTGCTTGTGGTCGCTGTAAACCACAGTGTCTGCCCGAGTAGCATCGGTAAAAACAAACCACCCTATGCAGAGAACCGCCGTGTCGGGGGGGGTTCTTGGATGTACGAGGAGACGGCGGGGGGCTCAGAGTCCGACCGCTGTCTGGCGGTGTGAGTACGGAGGCCGAAGGCGACTCCCCGAGCGGAGGAAGGGGCTTTGGGCTCGTCGCTTCGCGGGCTGTGAAACCACCAAGCGGATTTTCTTGCGGGAAAAGCGACCGCGTTTTGTAACCTTGAAGGTACTTCCAGCAACACCCCCGCCTGTGTTACATGTGTCTAACAGCTCTCCTGCTATGCTAGGACCTTCCAGTTCATCGGGCTTCCCTTCGTTACAGTGCGGGGATTAATGGGGCTTAAACCCCAATCGCACACCTCATTATACAGAGATTTTTTTTTCTTAAATGCCTTTGGCCGAGGGTTTCCCACCAAGGAAAGGCTTGGCGCTGTGCGACTGTCCCTGAGTTCACCGCGCACGCGGCGGCACAGGGAGTTTAAGCAGCCTGCGAAGTAGCATTTCTTTTTTTTTTTTTTTTTTCCTTTTTGTAGCCGCTTGAAACTTTCTCCGGAGACGCTGCGGATGCTTCGGAGGCAGCCAGCTGCGGCACATTTTGCTTGGGGATAAAAAAAACAAACAAACTACAAATAAACAACAACAAAAAGAACCAAACTGATCAACCAAAACATTGCCATGTGCTCCGTGGCAGCAGGGGAGGGGCCGGGAGCATCCGCCGGCGGCAGCCGCAGGTGGCGAAAGCGGCACCCGGGCGCAGGCAGGGAAGGGGCAGACCCTCTCCTCCCCCCGGCCAGCCCCGGCGGGGGTAAGCACGACCCTCCCCGCAAGCTGAGAGCTACGGCCAGAAGCAGGCAGTGTCACTGCGATGCCAAGGTCGCGGGGAGAGCCAAGCCCGGCCTGGCTGGTCCCCGCGGAGGCTCCGCAAGTCTCCCCCCGCAGAGGGTCCCCTCTCTCCTGTCAATCTCAGCTGCTTGGCCCCAGGAAACCCGGGGTGCTTCCCCTTCCCCGCTTGGCCCGGGGTTGGAGCAGGACAGCCTTGCCCGCCGCACAGCCCCTCTGCCCGCCCTGCCACCCTGCCCCTTCCCTGCCGTGGCCCTGGCTCTTCCGCCGGCTGCGGCCGGGACCGGGGGCCGCTCCCGGGCCTGGGGGGGATGGCGCCGGGCCGGGTACTGGCTGCGGGCCGGCTGCCGCGTACCTCTGCGACGGGCCGCCTGAAATGAATGCTTGACCAAATATATATATATATTTTTTCCTGTTTATTTTTGTGTAATCTGTGTTACCTGTAGGTAAAAAGGGAATGTTAAGTCTGTGCGTCACGTGAATGTAAGTGTCCAGTCATTTCTGAACTTCAACCGCTTACATTAAATGACAATAGTGCTTTTAACAGCCTCAGATATATAGCTGATTTTCTGAAAATCTTATTTGACCTCATCTTCGCAATTAAAGTGATCTTTGATCTTTTCTCCACTTTGATCACTCCTAACCACGTGTGTCCTTAAGTGCCGGACTGTCGGAAGAGCCAGCCTGCAGCGATTAGGGATCCGAAACTTCTCCTGAGTGCTCGGATGTCCCGTGACCTCGGGAGCCCCACGGGCCGGGGATGCGGGCTGCGCAGAGCCGCCGGGCACCCGGGCCGGGGCGGGAGCGGGGACGGGCGCGCACGGCGCCGGCGGGGGACGACGCGCCTCGGTGCGGCGGGAGAGCGGCCGTGCAGCGGGGTTTGCTCCTCTCGCCGCCTCCTCCCCCGAGTCCCGCCGACTCCTGCAAGTGCGTTTCTGCACGTTTTGCCCTTCTTATTTTTTTTTTTTTTCCCTTTGCAAACCTTCCTGCAAACTCCTCGGCAACGATCCCGGCAGGGAAAGCGTGGCCGCCCTCCGGCCCCGCACGACAGGCCACGCAGGGTCCGTCCCTGCGCCCCGGGGACTGTCTCCCGACTGCGAGGCGGGGGTCGCCCGCCTCGTCCGAGAGCCCCGGGACCTCGAGGCAGGGACCACCCGGAGCCGCATCAGGCAGGGCTGCAAGAGGGGTGCAGCTCCTGTGCTCCCTTCATCTGCCTCCCACCCCCGCGTTGCAGGGCGAGGGATGGGGGGAGCAGGGGCACAGCCCCCGAACCCGCGCCGGGGCTGCGAGGTGCCCCGGCCGCCCTGTGTCGCTGCCGGCTGGGGCGGGAGCAGGGGGGACTTCGGAGCTCGGGAGCGCAAACCCCTCCGGCTGGCACAGGGAGGCGAGATCCGCCTTTCCCCGTCCAGCTTTGCCGCCTGTCTCCCCGGGCGGGCGCCCGCTCCTTGCACCGACGGGACGCGGGGGCGCGGCCCCGGACCCCCGCTCCCCTCCCCCGGGCGGAGGGTCGGCGGGAGCGGCGCGGGGCACCGGCGCCTCGGTGGCCGCCACCGCCAGCCTCTGCCGCTCCTCAGCAGGGAGAAGAGCTCTCCGGCGGCTCTCCGGCCCGCGGCGTGGCCAAACGGGCCGGACCCCAGAGGCGCCCACGCCGGGCCGGCAGCCGTGGTGTCCCGGGCGGCTCTCACCGCATCCCCCGCCCGGTATGCTCCCCGGCCCCGCGGTGCTGCACAAGCCGCGACAGGAATATCACCCCTGACCTCGGTGGGGACGGTATTTCTCTGAACGATTTTACATTTCTCACTCCCTCTGTTGTCTCTTTTCTTTTTTCTCCCTTGTATTAAATTCTGCAATGTGGAGGAAACGGCCTGCTTTAAAAGATGGGGCTTTTTGTTTTCAAATTCCTAATTTGATTTCCACTAAGATTAAAAAAAAAAACCCAAACAAACAAAAAAACCCAACAAACCAAATGGAGGATTTAGTGTTTTTTAAGGGAGAAATCAATTCTATACTAAATCAATATTTGTGGTGGGTTGCAGTATTGTATTTGCTCCACTAATGAGCAACCTCCTCACAGTTTAGAGAGCTTCATTTCAGTTTTAAGGGGCTTATGGAAGCTCAAGCAATGAATAAAGAAAAATCCAAATAGAAAGCAAAAGGTTTTATGTTTTAAACAGAGCCGCAGAAAATTGAGTTTTAACAGCTTGAGTCAATTGTGAATACGAAAGATGGGCATAGTTATTATGGGCTTTAACCTTTTCTTCCTTTAAAAATGCTTCTTTACATGGCTGTAAAATGAGAAAAAAGTTTCATAACTTCGAATTTTCTCTGCTCTGTGGCTCTAGTCCAGCCTGAATTTGGGTCTGAATCACACATCTGACAAGAAGTACTGGCAGAGGAATTCAAGCACACTTACACTGGCCAACTGTACTTACGGTTGGGGCTGGGGAAACAAAGGGGTAGGAAAAAGGGAAAGATGTGCGGGCATAATCTATATTGGATCAAACTGCAAAATGGATTTTGTGACCATGCAATTTCATCTATGGGGAAGAAATCCTCACCATAAAATATTTAGGACTCCCTACTTTTCCCTGACATTCCCATTCTGACAGAAACATTCTGTAGGTCTGGTAGAAACAACAACAAAATTCCCCAAACAATGTCACCCAATCTCCTCATAGTTAAAAATCTGATCCTTAGAATCCACAGTTTCAAACATTACTCAGGGCAACATTTACATTAAAACACATAACCAAGAAGTTCATCCCTCAGAGAGAAGAAGCAGAAAAGGATGCTGGGAGTGAATTTCTGTTTCATAGCTGCTCAGAGATTTTAACAGTATGGGTGGCTATTACATCTTTGGATATGGCTGGAGAAAATCCAGAATGGCTATCATGTAGCATGCAAACAGCCCTAGTGGGGCTCTGTGAAATCTAAAACAATCACAGCTCTCATACTTTCAAAAAATACTGTATCTTCTTTAGTTCTGGATCTCAGCCCAGCTCACCCTGCTTGGGTACACGTTACTGTAAGCCTCACCTTATCTTGCTGCCTACAGCTAAGCTCCTGTTCTCTTTGAGTAGCCAGTGTGATGTCCAGCCACGAAGAGGGGCAACTCCGCAGCATGAAATTCCTTCTGTTGGACTGGAAGCAAAAAACTTCTGGTGCATGATCCTTTCTATAGCAAGAATGTAGTCTAAACTATTTGACTTAATGGGGTGGCTCCTTGGGCAGTGAGTGACAGAAGATTTGTTGGTGTTTTCATACCTCTCTCAATTAAGAGAAAAGGCAAATGCTCAGGCATACAGAGGACTGGAGATTCAACCCTTACAAACACTTACATGTGGCCACAAATCCCAGCCTTGCAGATGTCTGTGCCAAGTTAGTTTGGCAGGCTGTCAGCATTGTCCTGCAGAATGTAGATGAGGGACGGGAAACAGATGGATTAGAAAATACTTTAAAAATTACTAGACCTGAACAAAATTTGACAGGACTACAAAAAAATGAGAAAAAGGCACATGACCATCCAGATGGTTCTCACAAGCTTCACAGACCTGTTGAAAATACCGAGGGTCTTAAAAAAGGAAAAAAAAAATATTCTCACAAACAAACAAGCAAGCAAACAAACAAACTGACAGACAAATGAAAAAGGCACAAGAGTCTTGTAATGAAAATGCTGGCCAGCACAAGCAGAGGTCAGTATCTGCTCCAGCTGTAATAACATCTTGTTTTATTGTTTGTACTAAACAGCACTTGAAGCATCTTTTGCTATTAGGCAGAGTCAATATAATCCTTTCAAATCGACTTTCACATTTCAGAGCTATTTACACCCACTCTGCTGAACCATAACTTAAACACAGGATGACGTAAGCTAAAGGTGTTATCTGTAGTCTATTTTAACTTGTTCCTACTTCTTGGCATTCTCACTGTGGTTGGTTTGGTGGGCGGATGTAGGCCTAAGGGGTTTTGTACAGAATGGACTGGAGGGTGTATCATACAGCACACGCTATACCATTTCACACATATCCTCCCTAGGGAATGTCATGCGCAGTCCGATCTTTAAACTGAAATCTGCTCGGTAGGATGGAATTGGCTTATACTGTAGTCTTTTGTTAAAGTGGTTCAGAGGGAAAATGTCATTTTTCAGTTTGATATCTAAGTGGCTGGTTATGATTTTAAACCGTCCAGTGACAAAAGAAAAGAGATGTAATGGTCCTCTACTTGAACTGCTATGGTCCAAGTATAAGTCTTTTGAACCAAAGTGAGTTGTGAAATATTTGGGAAGCTATTGAATTTGACATGTGAACGTTATGTCTTTGAAGTCAAGATCTCAGTAGACATTTATTTCTAGGCAGGCTTTGGAAGAATGCTGCCAGGTGAAGTGAAGCTGGCTTGGATTTGAAGACAGACACCCCAACCATCAGATACAGCACCTGGACCACACTCAGAGGTGTTGCCTGGACTCAGGATTGTCTGGCTGCCTGTCATCCAAATGCTGACCTCAGGCAGAGATTGCAGAAAAGTCATGTCTAGTGCAGATGAAATGCCAGGCTGGGTGTTGCCTTCAAATTGGTGGCCCTCCAGCTTCCGTCATATTCTAGCCGCTTTGCCTAGCTTCCCATATGTGGTGAATAACATGAGCAATTCCCATGGGACTGTGCAGCCAAAGGCCCTGGGGACAGCTACCAGTGATAGTTGTTGGGGTTTGCCCTGGAGGAGTTTTTTGGCACTTGCAGTCTCTTGAAGGCAAGAAAGGAGCAGTCAGAAAGTAAGAGTATTCAGGAAAAAGAATCAGCTCAGCCTGCTTTCAGATAGGAGGCTTGACACTGAAGAGCAGTCTCAGAAATTTTTGCTCCTGAAATGGAGACGACTGCTCTCATCACACTGGGCCGATTATTGTAAACCTCAGGCCAGGCCAGTGCTGAGCCAAAGAGGGTCTGATCTGGTCAAACTGCCCATTGAAAATTGCCTCCAGCACACTTTGCTCTTGTCTTTATTGTACACAGTCCTAAGAGCTACTGCCAGCTTCATAGAGCCAGGCAGGTAGCTTTTCCTCCTGCCTTTGAATGTTCATCCATGGGCTGTCTCCCAGCTTCTGGCTCGAGCCTTGGAACTGATGTTACTGAGTTAGTGGCACACATCTGCGAGGGGTCATCTCTTTGTCCAAAAGAACCTTGACTGTCTGGGCTCCCTGGAGTGCCTGTGGTTCTGGCCAAGAAGAGCTGAAAACTGCTGGTTGTATCCACCAATGTCGTTCATGCTTTCAGGAGAGCTAACATAGGTGGGCAGTAACAGACTTTTGGGTTTGTTCACTACTTTTGATGTTCAAGAGTGTGCAATGTTTATACACTCTGGCTTTTTCTTGCCCTTATAAGGGGGGAAACTGTCTCCAAGACTTGGAGGTAAAATTAGGAACTCCCAGGTTCAATGCTCTCCTCATGAAGCCTAATACTGTGTTTTACCCATCTTACGTGCAAAGGAAGAAACATCCAAATAGAGGGGAAAAAAAAAAAAAAAAAAGGCAGGAAGCTCATTGGATCAAGCCTGTCCCTTGAAGAATACTGCTGCCTTCACAAGAATTGCAGAAGGCATGAATTTAGTTTATTATCTCTTGAGCCAGGTGATATGCTACCTTATTTTGTCATAGTTCAGTGCATGCTCTTTTAATCAAAACACCATACAGGTCAAAGAGGCAATTTCCCCCACTTTACTTCAATTACAGACAGTATTGTGAAAATCTTTGGGCTAGCTGCCTGAAAATGCCATTTCCAGTAGCCCTCAGAATTTATTTTCCCCTTTTCCTGTGGGCAAGTCAGCCAATTGCTCAAAATTGCTGGGTAAAAGTTCTCTAGTTTTTCAAAATTACTACAGTGAAATTACTGTGAGATCTGTCTTTGAAGCCTCATTTTCTTCTGCAGTTCTGTAAAACTTAAAAAAGAAGTCAGATTTGCATGAATTCTAGTCTGGCTTCAGCAAGGGAAACAGAGAGTAACAAGCACTCTCTGTCTCTCCATCAACCCCCTTACATAGCTGTGGCTTTTTTAGTAGAGACAGGCAAAACAATGCTTTCCTATGGAATTTAAGTAAATGTCTGTGGAATGTTTTTGAGAATGTTACAAGTTTTCACAGCAGCACAATAGAATGTGGTCTGTTGTAAAAGGTCAGTGTAACAATATAAAAAGAATACTTAAGTTATTAAAATGAAAGGCAGGTAACATTTTGTCTTACCTAGATTTAATCATCTCCTTCATGAGCCACTCAGTGGAGAAAAATGTTTCAAGCAATACACAGTAGCAGCTGTATCTAGTGACTTATGACATAGACACAGTTTATGTCCAATAATACATTGCTAATATTGACACAATGAAATCCTGTCAAAACAGCCATGTAAAAGGCACTAGCCACATTCAGAATTGAGATAATATATCAATGTTACAGAATTTTGCAGTATCTCATTAAAAATATCATATACTTTATAAAAAAATGGTGTTTTGGCTAAACTGTTTTCTCCCCATCAAATTACTGCCCAGACACAAGAGTTTCTGAGGCAGCAGTGCTATTTACAGGACAGATGAGCACTTCTAGACTTCTACTCCACTGCCCACCCCCAAAGCACGCAGAGGCTCAACCCCTGCCTTTGTGAGGGTATCACCTTAGGCATGGGCAGTTGCGTAAGGGACCTGCTTCGAGAGCACTATTTCTTGCACAGTTCCCAGCTGCCAATAGGATACTGCAGTACTTACTGACTGCTAGGCATTGGTGTTGTGATGCTGTCCACAGAAAACTGCATCACTCCCACTGTAAAGTAAGAGATTTACATATCTGGACGTGTAATTGTAATATGTGACAGTATTTATGAAAAGCATGTGAAGAATAAATAGATACATTACATTAGGAATTGAAGTCTTTTGTAAATAAAAAAATGAGTAGGACTTGTTTTTACAAATTTTTTATTTACTTGCAACATCCAAGACAGTCTAGTGCTGCCCTAGGAAACATTACTAGGTTGCTGAAGACAAAGGTGATAACTTGCTAAGAGAGGAAACTAGCAGTGGATTATGTGGTAATCAGAAATGCACCTGCATGGCAACAAGCAGAGAACTTCAATAGCTTTCTATTCACATGGATCTATTTCACATGGATCTCTTTTTATTTCACCCAAATACCTAAAGTCCCAGTCATGACTCACCTCTCCAGTTTGGAAACATTTTAATTTTCAGTAGCTGTATTTTGCCAAAAAAGGAAAAGGAAAGGATAGTGACATATGCTTTGGAAGGAGAAACAATTACATTTCATTCTAAGAACTTTCTTCAGATTTTTATAAATAAAGAGAGAAAAAAAAAAGCAAAGTAACTTCACTCATAATTCAGTCAACTTTTACTGCTGTCTTTCAACAAGTAAGGATGGTTATGCTCAGCACTCTCCATACATGGAAAGCTTCCTGTTTATTGAGCAATTGAATTCTTTCTTTCCTTTCCTTAGTGGATTTTAGGATTTATTGTATGAAGAAGATTTGTGGCAGTAATAGTAATGTGAAATAATGTAATACAGAGTAGATTACAATAAAGAGCAAAATAATTCACATATATAATCTCCAGCAGAAGTCTTTACAGCCAGAGTAAAGAATTGCATTTTTTTTTTCCTTTTGTTGGATTTGTAAAATGTACTTGTAGAGTTTTACCATTTTAGTCTTGTGTTGTAAAGTAGCCTAGTAAATCTACAGTTCTAAAGCCAGTTATTATGATTATTATTCTGAAAGGCTACTGGGCTTTGGCATCACTGCTTATGAATAGAGACAGTAGTTGTTGTAATGAAAATTTGTCATTAAGATTGTAGAGTGGATCCATATCATGTGCTACTTATTATAAACTTGCCTGGTTATATCTTCTTCTGCATGTCATTCCCCTGGAAAGTGTGCATAAACATGCCAGTCTTTCCAAAGGTTGTAACCTTGTCTTCGCTGTATTACAGCCTCAAAGAAAGCACTTTAATGTAAAGAGTTTGCATCTGAAACCAAGCACATTGGATTCCTCCCAGAGTGTCACACACAGAGTGCAGCTCATCATTATACTCATGGTTGCTACATCCTGGGCCAGAGTGTCCTGCTCTTGATCTCACGGCATTGATAGCTGCACAGCTGGCTGCCATCCTCCTGCAAGGTAAATTTTAAATAAATCCAGAACGTAAGAGCTATTCAAGTTAAGACATAGGTATGACAGCTGAAGTACCCTTGGCGTTGAAGACTGCAAAGATCAATATTAGGGCACTCGTACTGTGTGCCTTTAAATGGAAGAGGAAGGGAGAAAATGAAATATTTCTCTTCCCTTGCAACTTTGTCCTTCTTTTCCTGAGGAAGCAGGTAAAAAGGCAAAAAAAGGATCATGTCAGGGGAAGCTTGAATTCAAAATCTAAAACTAGCTACTTCTGTTGTATATTGAAATTGTAATTTGAACTTTAAAAATATGCACTTAATTCAGTCAATTTTGTTGAAAAATATTTGCATTACTTAAAAAAAAAGTAAGCAGTTAGTTCTAATTGAGATATTACTTCATCACAAGCATGGTAGGACTTTGGGCGCCTGTTGGTGAAGGGTATTTGATTGTGTTGTGGGGCTGGTTAGACACTCATCAGAAGGCAGTCAGAAGGGCGAGAGACCTCCAGCAGTTCCAGCAGAAAATGGGTTTTGGCTTGAATTTACCTGAAAGCCTAAAAGACTGATAAAAAGAGTGCTGTTCCTGAAGCTTGAAGATACCCTTGTGATCAGAATCACAAGGCACAGCAAGCAAGTCATATTTAATTGTTTGATACCAGTAATGGCCAGGACAGTCTATGCAGCCTTCTTCCTTTCCTTCTACTTCCTTATCAAAATAGTAAAATTGACAGGAATCACAGTTCCTCTGGGTTTTGTTGGTTTGTTTGTTTGTGTTTGTTTTTTTCTTTTTTTCCAGTGTGTTCAAGAGCAGCAGGAAGGAATGCAGGAGAATATCAACACTTAATCCCTGTCCCCAACCAGACGAATGTTTAATAAAAAATGTAGTGTGGCAGAATGAAATTTAAATGTTAAACAAGCCTGAGATATAGTCCGTTGCTGAAAGAAGAAAGAATGAGGGGGCGTAGGGAACACGTCTATTGCACTCAGCATTAGCGTTAGGTGAAGTAAGCATAAGTTGTCAGACACAGCATTCATGCTGGCATTTTTAAAAATCATGTAGAATCAATTTTTTAAAAACTTTTTGGCAGTGTCCTTCTCCTATTGGTTTTATATGTTAAGAATATAACTTAATAAAAATTGGGAAGTTAATCATAGTGTGCATGAAATAGGTCTCACTAGTAATGCCCGAGGCAAAATGACTGTGGCTCAGTCCACTTGTAGATATACAAATTTGCATACAAGAATTTTTGGTGAGAAGTCTCAGGAGGCAAGATGGAGCAGGACACGCTGGAAAAAAGCACGAAATCCTTTCCCCAGAGCAAAATCTTTCATCTTAACCTTTATGGCCATCATGAGTGGTAAAAGGTGTAAAACACCAGAAGGAAGGCTGTTCTTATTCTGTTCCTAAACGTTAGGAAAGGAATTATTCAGATGTGGTGCCCAGTCTTCAGGCAGGGGAGAGTCACATGGTTTAGTTAAGTGCCAAATAAAGACCAAGAGCTGGGCTATCTGCCTGCACTGAAGCAGGAGCTTGTGTCTCTTTAGGTTCCTCTCTTCCTGCTTGTCAGCCTCATCATGGTAACCTCAGTTCTACACAGCTATTGCTACCAACAGACCTGGGCTATCTCTCAATCACTGTGTTGGTGAAGAGGAAGCATTGTAAAATCATATATATACATATATATCATATATATACATGTATCTGAATCTGAATTCTCTCAGTGCCAGGAGGCACACAAGGCGTGAACATCGTTCTTCCACTTTGATCGGTCTGCGGCTGCGTGCTCTGGAGTCCCAAGGGCCACAGCGCAGTCTTCTGTTGGTTTTTTCCTCAAGACATGACCGATCCAGTTCCATCTCCTCCTCCTCACTTCATTACTGATTTTCTCCATCTCCGAGTTGATGCTCGTCGTTTCTGCAACTTTTTATTTTTTTTGTCCGGGAGGAGGTAGTTGGCCTCCTGCCCAACCCCCATGCCTTGGAGGGCCAGTGTTTTTTCTGTCAGGGTGGCCTTCCCTTAGGCTGCGTCGGTTCGCGGCACCTTCTTCAATTTTCTCCGGTGCACCCTCCAGAGAGGGATCCCCTATCCACCACCCAGGGGACGCGCCTTCTAGCCGTGCAGCCCCAGCCGAAGGTATATACATATATACATACATATATATATGCATTTCAGCTTATTGTGTATGGCAATTGTTACAGATGCTCATGCTTCATTTCTCCATGGGTGTGATATTCTGCAGGTTGGAATATGCCCCTTAGAGACAAATGGTTTGTATCTGGAGCTGAATCCAGTTAGTCTTTTCCACTTATCACAGTTTGGATGAAGGCTTATGACTGCAAGACTTGGCAGACAGGCAGTCAGACCACATTAATTCAAATGGGTTCAATATAAGGTTGGCTGAACTGCATGGCTATCCGTACGCCAGCAGACGCAGACCCTGATGAATGTGCTACACTGCCCAGCTTTGAAGTCTTATGTTTTTAGTACAAAACTGCTGTAACTGTAAATTGCACAAGTCAGAAGCTGAATCTAAGGGAAGTGTCTGAAAAAGAAACAACCAAGGGGAATATTTTTTCCACCTAGAGTGGCAGCTGAACATAGACCTCTCTGCATTGTATTTTACCATTTGTTTGCCTGGGAAGTCAAGGCACCACGTTCAAGTAGCTGCTTCACATTGCTGTACCCAGATTTTCTCTAGTGTCTTGCAGCTGCGTAATTTAAATGTTTAACATTAGTTTAAACCTCAGTGTCCCTCAGTTTTAATCCTTGGTAAGGCTACTTTACAGTTCAGTGAAGTTCCTTTGTACGGGATTTGCAGTGTCATGTAACCACGAGTCATTTGCAAACAGCATTCATTATACAGGAGGGCTGGTAAATGGCCCGACAGTATTTCCTCCAGGAATGCTTTGTCAAATCTGGGCTCTCTGAGGTAGTGGTATATCAAAAGTGCCCTCCTATCTAAGAGAGGTCAGTTAAAATGGGCCACTTCAGTGAAAGCTGGTCAGAGTGCAGGTCTCTTCATCTGTGTTTTTCTACTTCCAGCTTTGGGGTGGAGGGGTAGTTGCCAGAGCAGGATGGTATGGAAACTGAGCATTTGTAGTACTGGCTTTCCTTATGCACGTTCATACAGTGGTTGAAGTGAAGACACATGTATTACTGGGAAGCAAAGTTGAACTGGTCATTCTGAACAAATTATTGAGATTTTTTCAGTTCTTATTTCTGCTTACAAGCTATTAATGAACATACTCCATGACATTTTAACACCCACCTCTTCCTGGTGCCATAGCATTGCCACTGGCTTTGGAAAGTCACATTGGGCATTTTCTCCTAAGTGTTTGGTGAACACCTTCTGGTTTTGGGTGCTCACGAACACTAGATTTTCCTGTCTCCTGTCCTTCATCTGAGGGTACAGCTGATTACCCATGTCACTTAGTACAGGCTCTGCTTCAGGATTGGAGGAGACTGTTTAACAGCAGCAGAGGGGTGACAGCAGCAGATGGGCTTTTGTGGGTGGATATGTTCTTTTCTCAGGTGCAGTGTCTCCTGTTGTGGGAAGAATTGTCCTTTGCCGAACACTCACACAAAAGCTGCACTGATGTAAATGTTTACAAGAACTAGTTAAAGCTGGTGTAAGAGCTGCAGTTCAGAGTATGACTATTTGTAAAAAATGATTTTGCAGAATTAACCAGCTCTATATTTCATACGACTTCTTATTTATGTCATCTTTTTGCGATATAAAACATGCTTAAAATGAATGTTACACTTCCGTATGAGCAAAACTAAAAGAACAAACAATGGAGTTAGTCAAGTTTAATTACTGTTTATAGGAATATTATCTATAGATACCTGATACCTCAATTCATGTGATGTTGAACAACCTGTTAATGATTTCCCTTAATCAAATGCAGAACTTTGCACGTGAGTGAACAACTATTTCTCTTAATTTAGTCTCTTTTCCTGTTTGCAAGGCCTTGTGGGTTGCACTGTAGAAAATTTAAGAGCTTTCAGAATGGCAGCAAAGACAACTGTTACCACTGGTATAAAATTGTACAAACTTTCTCTGAATATTAGTATTAACAAGATCTTATTAGCAATATATAAATAAAAGTAAATAAGAAAAGGAAACAAAACCTTCTCTTACTCTTGATTATGCAAATATTGTTTTTTTTTCCCATAATATATTTCAAGTACACAGTATGTTTGCCCAACCACTCCATTCCTTTCTGTGGGTATTGCTGAAGGCTGTTGATGGCCATTTCAGTCAGCTAAAATAAACTGTGCCACAATGAGGTTAGACCAGTACAGAGAACAAGTAAATTCAGCAGCTCTATCTTTAACAGTCTGTCCCTTAATGTATGCCTCTCACCCCAACGTCGAGCCTCTGTGGCAGGTGCTGCAAGATTTCAATGGAGCAAACACCTGAGCACACCTGGTGCTACCCTTTGCCTTTGTGTTTGAGCTGCTCACGTCAAGGCTGTGATATCTACTGGTGCTCCACAGCCTTTATCAATCAAAGGACCACCTTAGACTTTTAAAAAAATCACCTGAGGTTGTCTCATTGTTTTGAAAATAATCCACATACCATTTTTCCAATGCTCACATTGTAGTGCTTATTTTCAACCAAATATAAGCTGGCACTTTTTCAATGTTTATTACTTTTCATCTTCCCCAATTTTATTCTTTTCCCATTCAAAGGGAGGTTTGTGTGTTTTCATAATGTTCTGCAGTTGTACCATTTCATAATTTATGGCACACCAGTTATTCACTGCACACAGATTGATAAATTGCTAGACAGGGACAATACAGGGGACATTCAGTCTTGGGTTTTTTTTTAGTCTCGTGAATATATTACTTTGGCTTTCAGAAATGTGTGGCCATCAGAATTAATTATTAAAAAAGTAATAGCCTCCACTCTCTCTGTAGATTTCTGAATACAGAATACGGAGGTATTTTGACTTGTTTTTCCTGAACAAATTCAACTGCTTTCTGCCATAAACATTAACTGACAAAATGAAGCAATTTCTCTTCTGTGAAAGAAAGCATGGAACAAATAAAAAAATCAGTGGTGTCTAATATAGCAGGAGAAAGTCATCTAGCAGCATAGTTACAGTCCCTGATGTCAGATGAGATCATTGTTGATATGAAGACAATGAGGCTTATTTAATGATGGCGGTCTATTTTCATTTTGTTGTAAGAAGGTTATGTACAGTGTGGAAGCTTACTCACTTTGCATAATATAAATAGAACAGGCTATCGTCAGGAAAAACTGTGACAAAAATGAACCAGTAAAAAGCATATAATTCTTACGCTGCAGGTATACGGTGACTTGAACAAACATATTAGCTTCATACACTGGCTGCAGTTGTTATAAAATTGATGACCAATGTGATTCATGATTGTTAAAAGAACTGCTCAAGAAAACTGACCTTTTGTCCCCCTCGTTCTTGCCTATTTCCCTTTAGAGCTTTGTGCAATGACAGCAGTGCACGGGCTGGCTGTGTGTGACCCCAGGCACTCGCTGGCTGCACCCCTAGCAACCAGCGATCCCTCCTGCAGCTGCATAGGTCAGAGGATGGGCTTTTTTTGGGCAAGGCAGGTGGCCTGGTAGGGCCAGGGATTTTACCTGGCTTTTGCCAACTGTGTTGATATGTACTGCTGTAACTCAACAAACATGAGGAGGTAACATTATAACAGTGTTACATGTTTCTCTTGTCTTGGGTTAGGATGGGTTATTTTTATATTGTGTCATCTTTTAAACAGAAACAAAGGAATGAGCAGATGTTGTCCACATGAGTTAGACTTTCCTGTAGCTGGTTAGAAATGGTCAGGTCATTGCTGTAAGCCACATATTAACCTGCTTGAACCAAAGCAGTCCTATAAATGTCCATGTCCATCCATGCCTGTTATTTAGTCCTGCTGGAATTTGTATTTTCAAGTACATCATATAGTAAAAATATCAGCAAGTCTTGCATGGGTTCAATGGGGGAAGTAAAGACTTTTTCCCAGGCTTTGTGACCCAGAAGTTGAACAAATTTTCCACTTGAGTCTTTGTACCGTAATTTCTCCAAGTGTTTACTGAAAATACAGCTTATGGAAGTAAAGCAGAGAGCTGCAATCTACACACCTGATATTTAAAAAAGACAAATGCCTCATTTTAAAATGTCCTGTCTGAAATGTTTTCACTTACAGCTACTGCTGCTCGTCTCCTTCAATACTTTATATGGAAGAATTAGCCTCATCCTTTTATCCCTTTGCTACTCCTTTTTCTCTTTCCCAAATCCATAACAAGTCTGTTGTTTGGCTGTAGGCCAGCAGACCAAGTTAAAGAGAAATTTTGCAAAGCATTTAACAGGTACCGTCTGATGTACCCCTTGGCAAGAGCAGGCATGCCTTTGCTCTCCAGCTGGGCATTCTTTGCACAAACAAAATATTCTGCCAGATTAACAAAGAAAAGCAAGGTGGTCTCATATGCTTGCCTACTCCCTTTCACCAGCAGCCTGGACTTCATCAGTTACAAGTTTTAATAGAAAGAGAGATTTCCGAGCAACGTAGTAAATTTTAGCTGTATTTTGAATATGACTATCTAGCAGACTCCTAATTATTTTTCTTTAAGAAAACTAAGGTTAGCTTTTCCTCTCCTCTAGTGAATCTATAAAAATTATACATTAATTGAAAGGTCTCCCTGGTTAAACCGTTATAATGCTATGGCAGCGTGTTCTGTGCTAGGTTTTGGCAAGCCAGCTATAAAGAGTAATTATACCTGCAGGAGTGGACTATATAGAAGCAAATCCCAATTCAGGCTAGCAGCTTTCATTTGTTTATCTATGAAAAGGTGGATGCGCATATTATTAAATGACCGTAACTGACACCTTCAATCATATCTGTCTTAAATACCTATGGATTCTTTAATATCATTGAAGCTATTTAGAAAAGACCTTAGCAGTAGACGGATAATGAATCAGGTAATAGGTGTGAATTCTTAGGTCATTTTGCTTCTGTTTTGAAAGGCTGAATTCAAGGAGGGAGAGATTATGCCAAAAAAAGGAGGCAATTTATATTTAGTGCAAAGCTTATAAATATAAGGACAATTTATGGTTAATGACCATCCATTCCCAGAGGATTAAGGACATAGTACAGTAGCTTTTGAGATAAGACTAAAAAAATGAAGCAGAACGTTGATGTATGACCTCATTTTCCCTTTTTAAAATCAGGTTCTTAGCAATGTACTGTACGTTGCAGATTTAGCATAGCCAAAACCTTTTTTGCTGATGAAAAATAAAGAACCTCTTAGAAAATTCAAGGCTGAGGTGGAGCTTTGATGTCCCTTCTCTGAATATTGGGTGAGTTATCCATGAAGGAAAAGACTTAAATGAAGGGGAAATAATAGCAATTTTTTAGGTGGAACCATGTTCAAAAGGAAAAACTATCAACAGATCCTCTCACAAATGATTCCACTAAGTGAGACTTTTCTGGAAGAAAAGGGGTTAAAGACGAAGGGACATTTGGAAAGTTCTATTTGCCATAATTGATTCACTTTTGATGTGTGTATATGTTTCCTAAGTCTGTCATAACTGAGCTAGTTAAGAGCAAATAGATGGGACATTCAAGGTGACTCAATTCAGTTCAATTGATTTCATATCACTCACTTAAACCATGACTAAAAATCAACATGTATAATCCCTAAAATTGGTATAATAATTTTTAATCTTTCAAATATGTATGTCAATAATTTATTTATTATTTAATTTATAGATAAATATTTTGTGAAAATAATCCTTTCAAAACATAACTGCATGTAATTTATATGCAATTTGACTTTTCTTAAGTAAACAAAATATTTTGCTTTTAAAATTAATCAACTTATTCTACAAGGAAAATGACACGTGAGCCAAACAGTTCCAGTCATCGCATCCTTCAGGATTTTAGATTGGAAAATATAGTTCCCTGTCATCTCATTCATGCAGCATAGGAGGTAAATGTGCTGTATTATCCTCCCTCAGCTCCTAATAAATTATCAATTTTAAATGACCCAGTTATTGCGATGGACTTTAAAATCAACTAAAATCAAGAAAATTTCTGCTTTGAACTTGTAGAACTAGGTGTTGATGCCCCCAAGCCCATAGGATTTAGCACTTTAACAAGCTGTGGCTGTAGACTGTTGGCAAGAAATTTCCATCAGTCCAATAAGATTACATTCTTCAAGTCTTCTTTGATAATGTTTTTTAATTAAGTTTAATAAGAAGTAGGTGCTCTAGGTGTCATAGTAGACAATCAATATTTTTAATTTAAATTATGGATAGAGTGCAGGAAGCGACTTCTTTAAAACTGGCAAGGCACTGTTACTGGAATGTCTTACGGAAGTACTCAGTGGTTTGTCTGGAACATGACATTAAAACTTTGTAAAAAAAAAATCCTTTCTACATTCAAGGCAAAATGAGGAAATAGTGGAAATCCTGCTATTCTAGTTACAATGTCATATCCACCAGTACTGCTTGTGGGATACCCAAACCAAAAGACCTCAAGGCCTTTGGAGGCTGTAAACCTGAACGGGGACACAGAGTAAATAAGGAATCAGAGAGGTCATACAGGCAGGGGAATGAAGCACTGGCTTCACAGGGAACTTCAAGGAAGAAGTGGATATAGACATAAGAAATTCAAGTTACACAGGGTGTTCTCCACATGAGACTGAGGGAAGGGTAAGAAGGCAGAAAGTGGAAGAAGCAGGAGCTCTGTGTGCCTGGCTTTCACATCCCAGCAGGCTGAAAGGGGTTCATCCTACAGTGGCATTTTTCTCAAACAGCCAAACTTTTGTCCTTCCCAAGGTCTGTGCATTTCTGCTCGTGCCTTATTGTGCCTTGCAGTTGGCAATGTCTGACTCTTTCTTAGGTTTTGCTTGTTTACACACAAGAGGAAGATTTTTTTTTTTTTTTTAAAATATGTGATTTTTGGGCCACACCTCACCACCCAGCTCTGTGCTGTCTGTGACTGCCACAGGGTCCTTTACAGCCTGTGCTGCATCTTCCTCAGCTCCGTGCTAACACACAGAGCCACCATTGCCTGGAAAAGAGTAAATCACTTACTGTGTCTTGGGAGAAGGCAAGGGGGAAGGTTCCTGGAGCTCCCTGGTCCTGCTGGACACACCCCCTGAGCCCAAGGGACCATGGTCAGCTCCATGTGCCTGCCCAGGAGAGACTCCTCTCCTTCCCCACCAGAGCAATCACCACAGAGTGCACATCCAAAAGGCAACCTTGCTTTTATAAAGAGCTGGTATCTGCTATGTTTAATACTTGTACTAATTAACACAGCAGGAAGCAGTTACATTTTTAGGTTCCTTAAAAGCAGAATATCCCCAGGCCTCAGAACTGTTCTGGGCTTCTTCCAGCCCTGGCTGAACCTGCTGACAAAAACATTGCTAAAACTCTAACTGCCAGGTTCATTTTCTAAATCAACACTTACCCAGCAGAAGCTGGACTTGCATCCCTGGTTCATCTGCATTTTTTGTATTTTAAACCAGTGCCTGCTCATATGGCAGCCCTTCAACTTGAATAACTAACAGTGATTCCCTACTGCTTTCCAGGCTGGTATTTGTTTGCCTCTTCTCCTCACCCTCACTTCAGATATTAATTTTTTTTGGTAGAAGAAGCAACAGGAAGGATTTAAAGGCTGGTGGAGGAGAAACTCGGGGAAGGAAAGGCATAGCCCAGCTGTGCAGCAGGGAGTTGGGGCAGGTGTTGATGCTGTTGCTGCTTGAGGAGAAAGCAGTGCCTCATGAGGTACTCGGCCCCAGCCTGCTGCGTTATCCTGCAGCCTGCCCATGATCTGAGCAGGCATGTACAGGGACAAATGCATCCGAGCCTGGCCCAATCTGGGACCTCTCTAGGCCCTTCTCTAAGTAAAATTCTCATAAAGTGTGAAAGGTCAGAAAGCAACGGCAGTCAATGGCACACTTGCCATGAGGATCCAGAATGTGTATGGCTTCCTTGCCATGTGTAAATGTGCTGTGAAATGGGGCATGGACAGATACCATCAGGGAGTGTTTTTTTTGACTTGCCATGCAGTAAGCAGAGTGCCTTCCTCCCCAGTGCCATTGCTGAGGAATACTCTAAAGCCCCTTCTATATTTTAGTGGATGCTTTTTCCCCAGTCAGAAGTGACAAGCATCCACCTTGAAATTAGTCACATTTTTGTTTTCTCTCTTCTTTGAAAAGTGATCAATGAAGTATTGCTGCTGCATTGTGGGCAGAGGGAGCACATTGTTATGGCAGCTTTCATTTAACTGCAGCTGCAAACATTATGTTAGCAAATCAGCTCTCTGCTCTCATTGAATTTGCTCTCTACAGCCCTACAGTTCAGGGAAAGCTGTACCAAAATGCGTGAAACACTCAAAAGCAAGAAGCCATTTAGAACAGAAACAGCAATGGAAAATAATTAACCAGAGCCAGCAAAGCCCATTATTAAATTACCAGTGATAGATCAAAGGACAACTGCACAGCTTTGAATAATGGAGATCTTCATCTTTCTCTGACTTTCAGACCAAGATTTGATTTAAAAACTGAGGTGTCCAATCCCTGCTAATGGCACCTGTGAAAAACTGCAGCTGCATTCACTCTGCAGTTCAGGGGAATAAAAACCTCTTCTTTTTCCTAAAAACCAACTGAAGTCAGCAGTTAGCATGAATATTTACACAGAAATTCAAAATACTGAGCCTTAGTATTGCTGAGTATTTCAGGAGGAATGAAATTCTGTTTGTTCTTTGCCACAATAATGAAAAATAGGGGGAAAAAAAGAGAGGAAGTTACTATCATTTCAGCTATCTCAGCTCTCTACTACCCAGCATGGGGACTGGTGTCCCCTTTCAGATGCAACAGCACAAAGACTCATGTCAGTCAAAGGAGGCATTGACAGTGGTTTTATGCTAAGAAGAAAACCCAGAGCACTCCCTGGCTTCCACCTTCTACAGTTCATCTGAACCACATCCATCATGGCCCTAGATGGCTAGGAGCTTCAGCGTGCTGGATGGAGTCTCCTCCACCCTTTGTGACCAGAGGAAGGGTTAGGAAATCCCTGTGTTGAGGAAAGCACAGCAGTTGATTCCTTCCTAAGCCTGAGGGACAGGAAGGAAGATATATGGAGTAGGGGAAGCACTGATTAATGGTCAGTGAGCATATTCTGCACCCAAAAAAGGGATTAAATATTACTAGAGAAAAAAAAAAAGCCATTTGTGCAACCACACCTACAATTCTTTCAGAAAAAGCGTACAATACAAAGTTGAAAAAATTCTTTAACTGACACTTGCTAGTATTTGCCTTTTTAGCTTCTCATCTTCCCTACATCAAAACCCAAAGGAGATCCTTCGGCTGGTGGAATTTGGCAGAGCTCCATTAACTTCAGTGGAGTTGTGACAGTTCATGCCACAGGAAGACCTGCTCTCAGGACTAATAAATGTTGCTATCACTGCTGCAGGATCTGAATGTCAAGGCTTCCTCCTTGCCCATCAGATGCTGAGCACCACTGAGCTTAGAAAAGGTATGTGCCAGCAGCCTTCCTGAGATCCCAGCTTCTGCTTGAGAACTGACACCCCTTGGCATCAAGTTCCTCGATTGCTGTGCTCACAAGATTACATATCGGTGAACATTTCAGCTAGGACTTTTTATTTATATTCTAGATACTCTCTGTTTCTAGAAAAATTGCTGCCATTATGGTCACAGAATAACAGAATGGTCGAGGTTGGGAGAGCTGGATTATTAATCATTAGAAACAGTTTCTCTCTTGCACACAGAGAAGAACAGATGCTGAAGTGAAGCTTTAAAGTCACTGAACTAATAATTCCTTTCTTGAAAGTTTTTTCTTTTTTTTTTCTTGGATACTTGCAAATTGTGCGGAAAGGAAAGCTCAAAATATATTTTAGACCATATAGGTTTACAGAATAATCCACAGTAAATGATATTCTGCAAGTATACATTTCAATGTATGATACAGATGTGGCTATGGGGCAGATTAACATAAAACAGAAAGCAGTTCCCTCTTTTTGAATACGCATATTTGAATAAGGACCACATGCGTCTATAGGCCCATACAAAACATGCCTGTAGCATCAGTTAGCTGAGTAAATGGGTCACTTTTTTTTGGGCCCCTACATCATTAATTTAAAATAGGTATTCCAGAGCTATGGGATGTGCATCAAGAGAAAAAAACCTTCTCACTGAAGTCTCTAAGTCAAATTCTATAGTTTTTTGTGTACACTTTTGTACTGTTTTTAGTGTGTGTTCCTGTCCGTTATGTGTACCTCTGCATGACCATAGCATAAAGTGAAGAGTAAAATATTTGCTAGTGCTGGGAATTTTCCATCAGCAGCTGAAATACGTGTTTTTCTGGTTACTGAGGAAGGCTTTGGCTAATGTGAAATTAACAGACAAAATAAACCTTTTCTGCATCTGAATAGTACAGATTTCACTACTTTTTTCAGTTTTATTTCAAAAGAAATATGGACATTCATTCTAATACATAACATGTTCTTACCTTGTAGGCTTGAAAACTATTTCAGGAAGGGGGAAAAAGGGGGAAAACGTGGTTAGCTTATTTACACCAGCAAAACATTTTTAGACAAATATTCAGCAAAGTAGACAGACACACCATAATATCTGAGTTCACACTGTATTCAGGAGAAAAGATCTGCTGTGTCAAGTTTCATAGATTTAACCAAGTGTGAATAGGTTTAGCTTTCAAAATATGATGGATTCATCACAGACTAAACTTATCTGTCAAGGGAAATAAGCTAGGTAAATCCTTGAATAAAAGTAAAAGAATAAAACTGCAATTTTTGCTCAAAACTTTAAACAAACAAACAAACAAAAGATTTCTCATTGGCTGGATACTTTGATATTTTTTTCTCATTTAAAGAAACCTCTGATCATAAGAAGAAGCAGATACATCAGACAGATAAACTGTTCCAAGGGAACTAAATACCAAGGGTTATTTATTAGATGTGGAGCACCACAGCTCATATGGCTGTATGCAGAGACCTCCAATTGAAAAGAAACTAATTTCTGATCCACTCTTTTTATGATAAACTGTATTTGGGGGCTGATTGAATGACTTTCATTCTTTTCTACCCAGTCTGACCTGAAAGCCCTGGTCATTTCCTGACAGAGGCTGGAATAGGCTTTCTCAATCACCAGCAAAATGCATTTAGCTTGCTGAGAAAAAGCACTTGAGTGGTATCTTGAAACACTTCTCATTTACTAAGCAAAATGGGATGCAGCACATGAGGGAAGCATTTGAAATGTGGACCAGCATTTTAAATAGGAATTCAGCAGCAGATCATCAAGTAATCAGTGCCGCTTATTTGATTACTTTTCCAATCTCTTGTGCAAATGCTATCCAAAGTCCTCTGACATCATCGATGGCAGGATCCTTCACAACTATGTCTTCCACTGTGAAGGCATACCAAGCAGCTCTGCTAAGGCTTCTTGTATCATGCAAATACAGCTGAAGCAAACAAGCAGTAAAAATGCAAGCTTTGTATTGGGTTTGCTTCTGGCCTTTGCTCTCATCCCAGTTTAAAGGCTGATGGGGAATTTCAGCTCTCCCCCATCCCAGGCAGAGCTAGGCTTTGAGCTACAGCCGGAGACCTGCTGGGATTTCAGGAAGGCCTTTGCTGAAGCTCACAGTGCCTGAGGGTGGCACTGAGCAGGTTACCAGTCACAATACCAATACGGCTTGCTGGCTGCCTGCCAGCAGCCAAGGGGGAGCAGTGCAGTAACAGGAGAGTCAGAACCACACAGGCCACTAAGGAAGTCTGCGCTGATGCTGAACTCCATCCGCTGTGGTCCTGCTCTGGTTACACAGCCCACTCTCCCCAGGCTCTTGATCCTGAGGTGTGGCTGCAAGTGCTTAACTTTCTTTTTGTGTTTCATGGCTGTGTCTTCACTCCCATGCTGTAACATGAAAATAGTGCTTGTGTCCTTTGGAAGAGAAACATGACTGAACAAATTTTATGATGTCTTAAACCCTGTTGGTAAGTACACAGAGTCCTCCTATGACATCCAGTCCTGGAGTTTTGTAAATCCTCTTCTGAGCTAACCAGCCCTTCCTTCAACATGAAAACCAAAATGTTGAAGACAGGAGAGAAAAGTGCCATTAGGGTCTCAGGACACACAGCAGTGTGTGCTGGCACTACCAAAAGAAATAACTGTGGGGACCTTTGTCTACACCTTTGGAGACTGCAGCTGAGCTCAAGATCTCTCTTGCTACTTTTCAATTCCTAAGAGGTGATACAGCAGTTTAATTTTTACTGTCCTTTTTTGAATATTGCTTTATTAACATTACTCTTTTTGTTGGTTGACCTGGTCTGCAGAGGGTCTTGGATACTAGTTTTGTAAAATGACCTGATCTACAGAGGGTCCAGGTTGAAATAAAGTTTTGATTGTAACAACTTCATTGTGTCATCGTTCCACTGAGGGTCGCCAAAGAACCTGTCTCTCCCCACAGACATGGTTGGATGGCACCACGTCTCCTGCTTCCTCTTCACTCTCCTTTATTTGCTCTTTTTGAGCCCATTCCAATATCTGGTAAACCCTCAGTACCATTTCTTTTTAATTCACATAGCTTTGCATTAAACCTTTTATGAACTCTTAACTGCTTCACTCATGCCTTTCTCATGGTTGGGACTTCCTGCCATGTAAAATACCCTGCTGTTCCATCAAAAACACTTGCGACAATCCCTCTGTCCTGTAAAGAAACCCATTATCATTAAACACTGTACTTTCTTGCTCTGCCCTGTTATTAGGGAGACTGTATTATACAAGCTTTATCCTTAAATCAAAGGGAGAGGCTTATTGTATTTACCTTCTGTTTTCCATCTACAGCAAAGCATCATGTATGCTTATGTTGCCCGTAAATACCATGTAATGCAGTTTTCTTTAGCAATGCTTTATAGTGACTAATTGGGAAGGTAATTACTCAAACTCAGTGAGAAGAGGTTGAGCTGTGGCAATTTATGCATAGGAGATAATACTTGAGCTTCCATTAACTGCAGGAGCACAAAGAATTTTAGAAACTCGGTGCTGTGTGTATTGTTCATTTAGACTTGAGGCTGAGTCATAACAACATGCATTTTGAAGAGAAGGTATCTGAAGGTATCTGATTAGAGCTGGAGGGATGATCTATATGTTTAATCAGCTTGCTCTATTCTAATAAATGTCACGTTGTAGTGTACCATAATGTGTAAATTTTATTCAAACATGGAAGCAAGCTGGAAGAGATGGACCTAGATTCCCTTGCTATTTATAGGTGTGGGGTTTAGGATTAAGACAGCATTTAGATATCTCGAAACAACACTGGATAAATATTTACTGACACTGAGCAGCATACGATCTGTCCAGAGCTTAAGATCACTCATATGCATTGAGGCAGGGAGTGGGAGAAGGCAGAAAGGGTGCTGGATGCTTGCCTCCTCTTTTGTGTTTTAGAAATCAGATGGATCAAAGTATTCTCTTGAGATATCTGATAGGGAGAAAATTTACAGTTCAACAACATTCTCTTGCAATGAAAATTTGATATGAAAATTTTGTTTTCTTAAAATTTGCAAGCTTCTATTGTTATACTTGCTAAGATGTACATGTTAAAAAACATACCACAGTTCAAACATGAACATTAAGTCAAGGATAGAAAATATACATCTGTAGTTCAAAGTTATTTGTGTATGCATATGACTGTTTGGCCCTTCAAGTCTGTCTCATTGTCCCTGGGCTGCTCTTCCAATAATTAACACCTAATAATGCTATCTTCTGAGCAGGAATCATTCTGATAGGGATGCATGCAGGGGCAGGAAAATCAGAAGCAATTAAAATGCTCATTTTTACTATCAGTAGCACCATGGGAGATCAAGCTGCAGGCTTGCCCAGGCTGACCTCATCACCTCTGAAGTTTTCACTAACTTCAGCAGAAAACATATATACCTACTTACTTTGAAATATCCTTATATGCAAACACCCAAGGCTTTATCACACACACACAAAAAAAAAAACCAGGACAAAAAAAAATCACACTCCTCATCAATTCTTTGTTTTGACAAAATATAGAGCTAAAGAAAGGGATAAAAAAGATGTAGCTGCCACATCACTACTCCAGTATACGATGAAAGAAAAATATGGAAAGAGAGATAAAGAAAAAGGCTGGGCATACTTGGTAACTGCGGAAGGTGATGGTGCTGAGAATTATGTGCATAAAACTAAGACTACCTCCCAAAGCAGCACAACTATTGAGGAGAAAGCAGAACACCAATTAAACAAAATTACTTGTACAGGCAACAAAGCAAGATTGAAAGCACAGCTCCTCTCTAGGCAGGAAAGCGAATAAACATAGAAGGCCAGGGGTACAGATAAAACCTAGTCTCTCCTCAAGACACACTTCAGATCCATTCAGCCCAAACCTGCAACCTTCTTCTAAGCAGCTCCTCCCTTGCCCTGATGCTCTTTCTTTCCTAGAGCACCACGAATATATGTTCTCTTCCAAGAACTTGATCTTATTTATTGTTCTTACAATGAATTGTGAACATTGTGTTTTCATACAAAGGACGTGAGGAACCTTGTTGTTTAAGAGTCTTATCTGGTTTGACATTAAGGAATTAATTCTTATTCTCACCCAGCTGCTTCTCAGTGGCTGACTGGCCTTTGCTGTTCTGGAACAATAGATCAAGACAGTCACACATGTACAGTTGAATTTCTTTAAACCAAACAGTGTCAGCTTATGAAAAAATGATACCACTGTTATTTAATGCCTCATACTCCTTCATTTAAAAAGTATTGTGCAGCTGCCAGAATTGTGGTCTAAAATAGATTGACAACAGCAAAAAGAATTTTGAGTTCTTCTCACTTTTCTTGTTACAGAGTCCTGACTTTGAGGTGAAGCTTTTTGGCATATGGGCAATGCCAGAAAAACAGGCATTTAGCTAGTGATTTTCCATTTGGTAAAACTTGAGTGTAACTTTTGCTCTATTATTTAACTCATTTTTTACTTTTAAGTTCTAAATAAAAGAGGCTGTTGGGTACATACTACCATAGAGGAAGTCACCATTAAAATTGAAGTCCACCTAAAAGTCAGTTACGTTACTACTATACTGCTTAGCTGAAACCAGTATTTGGTCTGTACGCTTTTCCTGCTGTTGAACATTGTTATCAAAGGAGCCTCTGACACATCATTTATGGGTGATGCTCACATTTCTGCATAACAGGAATGCAGTGTAACAAACTACAGACAGTTACTGAGATTTCTGTTTGATTTTCCTTGTTATAGCCAGCATAAGCTAGATCCATGAGCCTGTTAGTCTAATATATGCATGATGCTTTCCCAGTCTGGTGGGTGATCCTTTTCTATACCACTCACGATAGGAGGGAAATGACAAGAAAAATTGTAGCTCCAAAATGAATGCATGTATTAGTGGAATTATATGAAATATATATATTTCTTCACAAACATGTTTCATAATACACTGCATTTTTTTTCCTATAAATACAGCATAACTTTGCTGTACATAGGAAGATTTTTTTGGGTGGGAGAGTATGATGGAAAGCTATCTGCACATTAACTGTCATTTCAGAATGGCTCTAGAAAGCAACCTCTTAAATCTTGAACGATATCTTTCTGACAGGCTTATAATCTCTGCAAGTTGTTGGTAAGAGCAACGAACAAACCTGTCAGCAATTCTGGCTCTCAATGCTCTAATTTGAAGAAATGTGCAACGTGCTGGAGGAAACTAGGAAGCCTCAGATAGCGTGTTAAGTGCAACTGATAAAATACAGACTGTGGTGATGCACAAGTGTCTGCCAGAGCTTAATGTTGCCCATGACTGAGAAGGTTAGAAAATTTTGCTGCTAGAAGTGCCTTGGTATCTTACCAAAATTGGAACAGTCACTGCAAAAGGAATGGAGGACCTGTGCAACAAACAGCACTTGTGCTGCTGACCTTCGAGCCCTCACAAATTCCCTTGGTCCTACTATTTGGAGGGGGAGTGACAGCGTGTGGCTGTGGGCAGGGACTGTATTGCCTACAAGGGCTTCTCTGCACCCAAGACTCTGCTGTGTGCTGTGCTCCTTGCCTCCCCAGTGGAAGCACCACGTGTTAGCCCCTGTCCTGCTCTGGCCCTGCGCACCAGACATAGCCCCTGGTAGGTTGTCAGTGAAGCAAGACAACTGGAGATGGCTTGTGAGATCCTAAATGGAGGCTACTGCACTGCATTAAAGGTCTGAGAGATGCAGGTGTCCTGGCAGGGGACCAAGTAATCAAGATGAAATCAAATGCAGGAGATCTGACAGACCTGCAGTAATCTGCATAGATGTCATAAGAAATCTATCAATTTAATACCTCCCAAAGGTTAGAGAAGCCTGGAGTACTTTTTTAGCCCAATATCAGGGCTCTCAAGACATTTGCTTAAAAAAAATCTACAGGACAAAACCAAATGGCTTTTTGAAGATCCATATAAGCAAAAAGATAGGGCAGGCTCCAGTGCCTGGGACCGGCGGCTCCAATATGTATTAATGGCCCTGAGGAGTCTCACCTGATCCTCCACCCAAGCTCCATGCCTCTGGGTCTGGGAGCCCCATTTGAGCTCAGGTCTGGGAACCCAGTCTGTGTCTGAGCTGTGTTAGGGATGTCCCTGTCTCCAGCTCTGTCTCCTGCACCAGTCTTGGACATGCTTGTGGGTAGTGTGTTTCCTGGACGGACCCTGGGCATGTATTGTAGCTTGTCTCCAGTCCTGCCTTTGGCCCTGTTGGAAGGATGGAATTTGGACCCATATTGTAGCCTTGCCTTCAGTCCTATCTGTGGCATCATCTTTTCATAGAACCATAGAATCGTTAAGGTTGGAAAAGACCCTTAAGATCATCAGGTCCAGCCGTTAACCTAGCAGTGCCAAGTCCACCACTAAACCATGTCCTCGAGCACCATGTCTACCCTTCTTTTAAATACCTCTAGGGATGGAGACTCAACCACTTCCCTGGGCAGCCTGGTCCAATGCCTGACTACCCTTTCAGTGAAGAAGTTTTTCCTAATATCCAACTTAAGCTTCACCTGGCGCAGCTTGAGGACGTTTCCTCTCGTCCTATCGCTTGTTACCTGGGAGAAGAGAACGACCCCCACCTCGCTACAACCTCCTTTCAGGTAGCTGTAGAGAGCAATAAGGTCTCCCCTCAGCCTCCTCTTCTCCAGGCTAAACAACCCCAGCTCTCTCAGCTGTTCCTCATAAGACCTGTGCTCCAGACCCTTCACCAGCTTCACTGCCCTTCTTTGGACACGCTCCAGCACCTCGATGTTCTTCTTGGACTGAGGGGCCCAAAACTGAACACAGTACTCAAGGTGCGGCCTCACCACTGCCGAGTACAGGGGCACTATCACCTCCCTGGTCCTGCTGGCCACACTATTCTTGATACAAGCCAGGATGCCATTGGCCCTCTTGGCCACCTGAGCACACTGCTGGCTCATGTTCAGCTGGCTGTTGACCAGCACCTGCAGGTCCTTTTCTGCCAGGCAGCTCTCCAGCCACTCTTCCCCCAGCCTGTACCGTTGCATGGGGTTGTGACTGAAGTGCAGGACCCGGCACTTAGCCTTGTTGAATCTCATGCAGTTGGCCCCGGCCCATCGATCCAGCCTGTCCAGGTCCCTCTGTAGGACCTTCCTACACTCCAGCAGATCGACACTTCCACCCAATTTGGTGTCAGCTGCAAACTTACTGAGGGTGTTCTCAATCCCCTCATCCAGATCATCAATGAAGATATTGAACAGGACCGGCCCCAGTACTGAGCCATGGGGAACACCACTGGTGACCGGCCACCAACTGGATTTGACTCTGTTCACCACCACTCTCTGGGCTCGGCCGTCCAGCCAGTTTTTAACCCAGTGCAGAGTGCACCCATCCAAGCCGTGAGCAGCCAGCTTCTCCAGGAGAATGCTGTGGGAGACAGTGTCAAAGGCCTTACTAAAGTCCAAGTAGACAAAATCCACAGCCTTGCCCTCATCCACTAAGCGAGTCACCTTGTCATAGAAGGAGACCAGATTAGTGAAGCAGGACTTCCCTTTCATAAACCCGTGCTAGCTGAGCCTGATCCCCTGGTTGTCCCACACGTGCCACGTAATGGCACTCAAGATTATCTGCTCCATGACTTTCCCCAGCACTGAGGTTAGGCTGACAGGCCTGTAGTTCCCCAGATCCTCCTTCCAACCCTTCTTGTAGAGAGGCGTCACATTAGCTAACTTCCAGTCATCTGGGACCTCCCCGGTTGACCAGGACTGCTGATAAATGATGGAGAGTGCCTTGGCAAGCTCCTCTGCCAGGTCCCTCAGTATCCTCAGGTGGATCCTGTCTGGCCCCATGGACTTGTGAGCATCCAGGTGGAGGAGCAGGTCGGTGACTGCCACCTCTTCGACAGCTGGGGCTTCATTCTGCATCCTATCTCCATCTCCCAGCTCAGGGGCCTGAAAACCCCAAGGATGACCAGTCTGACTATTAAAGACTGAGGCAAAGAAGGCATTAAGTACCTCAGCCTTCTCCTCATCCTTTGTGGCAAAGTTACCTTCTGCATCCAACAAAGGAGGGAGATTCTCCCTGGCCCTCCTTTTGTCGCTGATATATTTATAAAAACATTTTTTGTTTTTTTTTAACGGTGGTGGCCAGTTTAAGTTCCAGCTGGGCCTTCGCCTTTCTAATGTTTTCCCTGCATAACCTCACAGCATCCTTTTGCTCCTGACTGAGCTCCCTACTGTGTCTGGGACTGTTGATGGACGTTGTCATTAGCACCTAGCTCTGCATGATGCGCACAGCCCCTGTGGGCCTGTAACCCATGGGTAAAAGTATGTTCTGTGCTGGGGTTGCCCTTGGCTCCTGGCTTGCCTGCACTTACGGAGCAGCAGCCCTTGCTGCTCCTTGCCATGCAGCTTCAAAGACTTTTATACATTGTAAGTGTAGCATATGTCCTGAGTTTGCACACACAACTAGTCTGATTGCATAGGCAAATTATATTTTGGCTATTGAAGCAGTCAGTTAGGAATGTAAGCCAGCCATTTGAATGCTCCAATAACTAGTCATCATATGCAGCATTCGGTAGTTCGCAGGAGATCTGCCAATGTCCTTGAAATTTGAACAGTGGAGATGGCCAGGTCTATTGTTTCTGCTGAACACGGAAGGTGGAATACTTCCTTTCAGTAGTGGCTTTTTTCTCCTTGCAGTACTTCATCCTGTTGTCATTTCTATGTTGGAAGACTGCAAGCCTTAGTGTATTAGCTGTAGTCTCCACAGTACCCAGACTCTATGTCTTTCCCATGGCGGTACTCTGATATTTGCAATCAGCAGGCAGTATTACAATCAGCTGAGCTGTTTGAACTAAAAAGCTCCTCATAAACAGAGTGAGCTTGTCTGCTGCTTAATACAGTTGTGGGCTCCAGACTGTGTCAGGATTTATTAATGAAAATTAAGAGATCGCACCACTGTGAGTAGTAGACAGCATGGGAAATGTCTCTTTAAATTTTGAAAACCAAAACAGAACAAGGAAGGGCTCTAGATGGAAATTATACAAAGACTTATAGCAATAAAAATGCTTTTTTTTTTTTTTTTTAAACTTTGTAAGTGTTTTACCTAATTTCAAGCTAAAATGTCATTCCCTGCAGTTTCTTGGCACCCTCACATGACAGTGTTTGAGTGCTTGGTACTTCAGTAAGTGAAGGAGGTTTGAGAACAAATTAATTGCCTTCAAGAAATACATCGAATATTTGGAACTTTCTCTGTCCACATGCTTTTGTGACAGAAAATGCAGTTTCTAGCCATATTTTTTTCTTCTGCCAGCCTCCAGCCTGGAAAATTTCAGTGCTGTCAACATTTTCAACTTTCTGTTATAAAATGTTGAAATAAAGCTCAGTTTTGAGAAACTTTTGGGTTGAGTCAGAATAGTTTGCTGTGTAGAAGACCCCAATTTGGGCTTGGTCTGTAACCCCCATTCCCATTGCAGCCTCCATCTCAGTGCAGCAGGGCTCCAGGCTGCCAAATTTTCACAGCTTCTACTCAGTGTTTTTTGGCTTTCTCTGTCCCCTTGTGAGTGGAGTTCCCCAGCTCCACATTCTGACCAGCTTGTCTTCTGCAGCCCCATGGATCAGCTCCTGGACTGGCTTTGAAGGGTAGCCCCATCTTGGCTGTGTGAAGGCAAATAGTTTGGCTGCAGCCCCCTGCACAGGGATGATCCTTTGCAGGTGCATGAGACCAGCAGCTGATCAGACAAACTTGGGCAACTGTTTCTGAACATGCTTATAAACAATTAATCCTGGTAGCAAATAAAGGGCAAAAATGTTAATAAATAAATTAAATCCATGTGCTCTGATTTTACCTGCAATTCACCAGTTTCCTGAGACTGAGTCCAGCAAGTCCAGTTGTCTCGGGAAATCAATATACCTAGATGCACCACTGAAGAGCACTTCTGCTTAGGTGTGTAGTGACAGACTGTTATTTGAAGCAGCTAGGTTTGGAAAATTTGGAGCAAATGTTAGTTCTCTTAATCTTTTTATCCTGGCTCAACTCATCACTGACAGTTGCATTGCAGGAATGAAGGGTGAACTGGGAAAATCCAATTTATAAACCCTCAGAGCTTGATTTCAAAGGATTCATGAAACAAGAATAATCACCACTGATGAGGTGTTATAGCTTTCACATATTGTCTCATTCTTTTTCACCAGTCATTTTTTTTCACCAGCCAGCCTCCTGTTTGTAAAATAATTCAGAACAATGTGGAAGAAAGTCAACAGGAAGGGGCAAGTATTCTGCAATAATCTGGTAACTCTTTTCTGTTTTTTTTTTTTTTTTTTTGTTTTTTTTTTTTTTTGTGGGGAGAAAATTCCCTTGCCATAGTACATTATTGATTTTATCGAAGCAAGATCCACCACCCCACACCCCTCTTTTATTTCGATATTATTTGAAGGATTTATAAAGCTTCTTTTATAAAGGTTCTTTTTTTCTAGGGGGGAATGGGGCACCAAATCAGGGTAAAGATGGTGTTAAATTGCCTCTCAACTCTTGGAAAGGTACTACCTGTGTCTAGGCCATAGATTACAAGCCAGTGAAGTGGGAACATCTGGTCTTCAGTCCTGTAAAAGCCTGAGACTAGCACTGGTGCCTATGGAGTAATAAAGCTGACAAGCAGTGACGTGCTATGGAGAAGGAAGATAATCACTGGAAATTTGTTTCTCATCGAGGTTGTACTTTGGTATTTGGAAGAATGATTCCACTATTACAAATGATGCTTTGAGAGGCAAAATGATTAATTAATTTCCTTAGAGCCAAGGTTTTCCTGTTTTCCTGAGAAATGCAGAAATCCTTCAACAAGGGAATTTGCTTAGTCAGCAATGACTGGCCTGATCTAGTCTTTGTGGTAATGTTTGAGTAGCAACTGGCCTAGGTGACCTTCAGAGGTCCTTCCTTAATGTTTCTGTGATATTGTGCTATACTACCATTTTAAAAGGAATTTACTACATTCTTTCAGTGGAAGTAAGTCAGTCATCTTCCCTGCACCATCCCAACTGATATCCCTCTCACATCTCATGTTGTACTTTTTTGTAGAATTATAAAATAGTTCGGGTTGGAACGGACCTTTAAAGGTCACCTAGTTCAACCCCCCTGCAATGAGCAGGGACGTCTTCAACTACACCAGGTTGCTCAGAGCCATGTCCAACCTGACCTTGAATGTTTCCAGGCATGGGGCATCTACCACCTCTCTGGGCAACCTGTTCCAGTGTTTCACCACCCTCAGCATAAAAAATTTCTTCCTTATATCTAGTCTAAATCTACCCTCCTTTAGTTTACCCCTTGTCCTATTGCTACAGGCCCTACTAAAAATTTTGCCTTCATCTTTCTTATAAGCCCCCTTCAAATACTGAAAGGCCGCAATAAGGTCTCCTCAAAGCCTTCTCTTCTCCAGGCTGAAGAGCCCCAACTCTCTCATCCTTTCCTCATAGGAGAGGTGTTCCAGCCCTCTCATCATTTTTGTGGCCCTCCTCTGGACCTCCTGTCCAACAGGTCCATGTCTTTCCTGTGCTGAGGATTCCAGAGCTGGACGCCGCACTCCAGGTAGGGTCTCACCAGAGCGAAGTAGAGGGGCAAAATCACCTCCCTCAACCTGCTGGCCACCCTTCTTTTGATGCAGCCCAGGAGACGGTTGGCTTTCTGGGCTGCAAGCGCACATTGCTGGCTCATGTCCAGCTTTTCATCGACCACTACCTCAGGGCTGCTCTCAAACCCTTCATCCCCCAGCCAGTATTGATATCGGGGGTTGCCCCGACCCAGGTGCAGGACCTTGCACTTGGCCTTGTTGAACCTCATGAGGTTCACACGGGCCCATTTCTCCAGCTTGTCCAGGTCCCTCTGGATGGCATCCTGTCCCTCAGGTATGTCAGCTGCACCACTCAGCTTCGTGTCATCTGCAAACTTGCTGAGGGTGCACTCGATCATGCTGTCTATGTCATTGGTGAAGATATTAAACAGTATTGGTCCCAGTACAGGCCCCTGAGGGACACCACTTGTCATCGATCTCCATCTGGACATTGAGCCATTGACCACTGCCCTCTGGATGCAAACATCCAGCCAGTTTGCTATCCACTGAACAGTCTGACCATCAAATCCATATCTCTCCAATTTAGAGAGGAGGATATTGTGGGGGACTGTGTCAAAGGCCTTACACAAATCCAGATAGATGACATCCATAGCTCTTCCCTCGTCCACTGATGTAGTCACTCCATCATAGAAGCTCACTAGGTTAGTCAGGCAGGACTTGCCCTTGGTGAAGCCATGCTGGCTGTCTTGAATCACCTCCGTGTCCTCCATGTGCCTTAGCATAGCTTCTAGGAGGATCTGTTCCATGATCTTCCCAGGTACAAAGGTGAGGCTGACAGGTCAGTAGTTCCCAGGGTCCTCTTTTCTACCCTTTTTGGAAATGAGTGCAATGTTTCCCTTTTCTGAGTCACCAGGGACTTCACCTGACTGCCAGGACTTTTCTGCTGGTACCAAGGAGCTTGCTTATACGTAGCACTCGGCAGAGTTTTGCAACCTCCCTTCTGTGGTGAAATTGAACTTATCCAGGGCAATTTTAGCCATTTCTTAATGTTAACTTCATTTTCCCTCTCAAGTAGCTTATATACTTATAGACATCAGTCACCTCTTTTCTCTCAGCCTTCAGTCTAGCAGATCAAGTGGTCCAGCCTCATTTAGTCTTATCTGCATGCCAGTGGCTTTTCACAGTACCTTTCCTTGAGTTAATCTTCACATTCATGACAATACTGTAGAGAGAATTCAAGAAATGCTGCAGCAAATGTCTGCTACAATGACACTAATAATTATGTCAGGAAATATATTTCCTGTTGTAACCTAAGAGAACATTTGGTTTGTTTCATGGCTGTGTTACACTGATGGTATAATAGAGAGTCTGACATCAGCTAACATGCCCTTGTCATTTCCAAATGATCTTCTGTGAGCTTATAGAAGTTCTAGGCATTTGTTACATTTCCATTATTTTGCACCTTGCATGAATTCATTTAATCAGCCTGTATTACCCCTGACCTTGAGGTCATGTAGTATTTTCTGCATGATATTTGAATCTTCGTGCATTGATAATGGCTCCTAATATTATAGCATCTGTACTTTTCATTAGCAGATCCATGGTCTCAGCTGAGGTGTATAATGACCTTGTATTTTCTGGTTGTTCTCACTCATTTCCTACTTAGTATTTCTCACAAACACTTTGCTGGACACTTTTTTTCCATCTCACTTCTAATGAGTATCTTTCTCCATTCTATTTGCAAATAGATTATCTTTACATCCCCATGCTGGTGGGGCACCAGCTGTTTGGATGTGCCCTCCAGGCAATTTCCAATGAAGGAAATAGTGCTAACAGCAGAGGAGAAAAGTTGAGAAAGCAAGAAACAGCATTCCCTTCCCCTTCCTCCACTCAAGCAACAGCCAAGCAAGAAGTACAAAAAAGTCGAAGTTAGCTTTGTGGTCACACATTTGTGTATGCTCAGAGGCCTGTTTGGGGACCAAAAAAAAAAAAAAAAGGCAGGCAGAAAAAAAAGTGATACTGCTGCTGTTCTGTTTTCCCTGCTTATCTGCTGTATCCCTTTCCTCCAGCACCCAGCCTAAGCTACACAGTACACAAGCTGCTTGAGATGCGAACATCTTTTACTGTTAGTGCCTGTGTTTATGCATTTATTTAGCATAGTCTTGAGAGGTCTCTTCCGAAGATACTAGAAGGCAAATTAAAAAACATCTCTCTCCTTTTTCTCCTTTTCCCCACTCCTCAACTGTTAAAAAACCCCTTCCTTAGAGGAGGTTGCAGTGTATGTAGCAGCCACAGAGTGCTTGGAACAGGAAACCTGCTTTGGTTCTGGCATCTAGCCTGAAGGCGGTCCTCCCGGATTGACGTGTGTGGAATATTGTATCGAGAGGTTCTCTCTTCACTTAGGCTCTGACTATGGTGAGGTGATGAGGAGATTAATCTGGTTTAAGTCTGTGGATATTCTAGTGTCCCTGCTAATTAAACTATAATCGAGAATTCTTAGTTTTATTTTAGAGTTTCAGTGAGATCAACGAAACAAGTAAAACAATAATTAAAAAGTACACCCTCTGCACTGTTACTAAATTGCTCTGGATTTTGGCGTGTTTGTCATAGAAACACTCAGGTTGCAAGGGAAAACCTGAACGTAAAGGTTGCATGTGGCTTGAGAAGTCATATATGCAACATATATAATGTAGCATGCTAGCATCAAAATGTATCGAATACCTTTTCCAGGTGGACTTAATTGCTTCGTAGAAGCTAGAAACAGCAATTTATTAGTTTTTTTTCCTAACTGCTTATTGATGGAGGAACGGCTAGCAGCACAGTAGCATTGACAAACAGTAGGCTAAATCAGAACCCTGGGACATGTCCGTTAACTTGGGTCCAGGTTGTTCCCTTGGAGAATTTGGCAATTTTAGTGTTTATAGGAAGCCTTTCGTAATGAAACACTTGTAAAGTTCTTGCTGGGAAAATTCACATGATAAATTTAAAAAGCTTCAGTCTATCTTCCTTAAGGATGAAATACAGCTGCTTCTTTACTAGGATGGAATCTTTTGCTGCAGAGAGACTTGAGGAAACTGACACTAACTTTCATTATTTTGGTTCTGTAGAAAGAGAACATCACTGATTTCAGTGGAGTTGTCACTGAGTTACACAAGGTAATGAAATGGAAGTCAGTCCTTCTGTAAATTTCAAACATGATCAATGAGCTATCATGTTAAATTGTTCAATGAAGGAACAAGGGTGCTATTAGACTTCTGTAGGGAATGCCTCTGTGAATCATGCCTAGTGCTATTTGAAATATAGTGGGGGTCACCTCTGCCTGCTGCTCTGGAAGGAGGGGACAGCACTGAGTGCAGCCCAGGGCCAGAAAGGCAAGGCTGCCCAGGAGCCTCTCTGCTCCTAAGAGACCTAGACCAGGCTCACTGCACCCTCACTGAGCTTCCGCTACCTTGAAAGCACTGCTCACTGCTTCTCCAGCAGCAGGATGGCAGAAGGAGCTTACAAGGGTGTCGTGGTTTAACTCCAGCTGGCAACTAGGCCCCACACAGCTGCTTGCTCATTCCCCCCAGTGTGATGGAGGAGAGAATTGGAAGAGTAAAAATGAGAAAACTCATGGGTTGAGATAAAGACAGTTTAATAGGCAAAGCAAAAGCCGCATGTGAAAGCAAAGCAAAACAAGGAATTCATTCACTACTTCCCATTGGCAGGCAGGTGTTCAGCCATCTCCAGGAAAGCAGGGCTCCATCACACGTAAGAGTTACTTGAGAAGACAAATGCCATCACTCTGAATGTTCCCACCTTCTTTCTTCTTCTCCCAGCTTTATATGGTGAGCATCATGTCATACGGTGTGGAATAGCCCTTTGATCATTTGGGGTCAGCTGTCCCAGCTGTGTCCCCTCCCAGCTTCTTGTGCACCCCCACCCTACTCACTGATGGGGTGGTGCAAGAAGCAGAAAAGGCCTTAACTGTGCTCAGCAATAGCTAAAACATCCCTGTATCATTAAGACCATTTTCAGCACAAATCCAAAACATAGCCCCATACTAGCTATTGTGAAGAAAATAACTCTACTCCAGCCAAAACCAGCACAAAAAGTGACTGAACTTGTAATTAGTCCATGTGAAGCATGGCTATCATGCAGCCATACTGGCAGCTTCTTCCTGTTGGAGTAAAGAGGGTGTTTGTTCTCACTGAACTGGCCTGCGAAAGAAATGCACTTCTTTTCCTAAAGAGACACATCAGTGCTGTGCTGCCTCTCATACCCGTAGTGTATTACTCACTGATTGCTGAATCCAGCCCTGGGTCTCTAATGAAAGAAATTTTTTATTTTTTTTTTTTTCCTTTTTTCCCCCTAGTTTGTTGTGTAGACAGGAAGCTGCTCTTCTTTACCACATTGAGCAGTACTTGTTCTTTATCAGCAGGACTGCATGGACCTTAAGACCATACAGACCAGACAGATTCTTTGAAGTTATGTGAATCTTTCAGGATTCAGTTCTTAAAACTTTGTATAAACAGGGATCGGATGTGGAGGAGCTGGACCAGCCAGAGGACCTGCAGGGAGATATGGAGGACTATGGGGAATCATGAAACGACATAACAGAGGTGGCAGTTCCCATTGCTTCATCTGGGGATTCTAACCATAGGTGCTCCCTGTTTTACAAAAGAGAAGGTCTGAGTACTCCTACCCGGGTATCTGCTGAATAACACTTTGCTCAAGGACGAGGGTGTGATGTTGTGTTGGTAAATGTTTAGGAGCCTGAACTCTATGGAGGTGTCTAACTGGTGGGCTGCAGCTATGCCACAGCCACTACTGCTGGAGAATTCTTGAGTATATTCTTCCATTTCCTTAACTCAAGACACAGAAGAGTGATGTAACTGTTGTGATTTGCTTTAAAGGGTAGGATTATTCTTAGATGAGAGTTATTACAAGTTTTCCCTCCAGCTACTCATGTGAAGGCGATTTGGACAAAGCTTTGAAAAATGAGAAAGCAGTGTAGCACAGAAGGAACAGAGGGAGGTTATGTACATAAGCACTAAACAGTTCAAATTAAATTTTCGAGGAGGTTAATGCATCTAGCCAAAGTCAATGTTCTATACTCCATGTTTTCTTCCACTGCTGATGATTAGAGTATAGGGTGAATTCAGAATTCAGATGAGGTGAACCTTATTGTATTAACTTTGCAACTAAACATAGCTTAATGGATTAAAACTGTTTTGAGGAATGAATGTGTATTTGGATGGATAATTCACACACCATAGAACTATTTGTCTGCCTAACAGAATTTATAATTGATAAGATTCAGGACCTCATTCTACTTGTATTAAATCAATTATAAAGCTGTCCTGAACTTCAGTGGGAGCAGAATCAGGGCATAACTCATGAATATTGCAGTCTAAAATGAAAAATTTTTAAAACTAGGAATGAGGCAGAGCAAGGCAGGCCCCTGGAAGCTGATAGCCTGTGGCCTGGGCCATTACACGGGCTGCTCTGCATCACTCCCATCCAAAGGTGACAGACTGTGTTGGGAAAAGGCCCTTGCACTATTCCCCATGACCAGCCTTTCTGATGGGTGAGCTTTCTTCTCTGAAGTGTTAAAGAACAGTTTGTGGCTTTACCTCTCAGGCGTCACTCAGCATTTGGGAGAAAGGTGAAACAGGTGAAAGAGTGTCTTGCTGGTTTTAAATCCAGAAGTATATACTTTGCAAAGGATTTGTTAAAAGTAGAAGTCACAGAGACAATATTACTGTGTTTTCAGGGCTGGAATCAGTAACCTATAGCCAGTTATGAGAGCTGACAGACACTTGCTGCAGAAATACCCCAGCACTTCTGTCAGGGATGCAAAGATGTGCGCAAGTGGAGTGAGCGTTTGCTAGAGATGGGAGCCCTGGCATACGGCCCTGCAGGCTTGCTTCAAAATGCCTGCAAACTTGCCCATCTGTATGAAGATGAAAAGCAAGCCTGCAATCTGCCTGCTATTAATTCACTTGTTTTATCTGTAAGCCATCCCTTAGGAAAAGGAGGGGAAAAAAAGACTTATAAACCTGGAATAAAAACTCCTCTGTTTAGAAACTCTTTCTCTCCATTTCTCTAATTGTTTTATTTAAAGACCTCCCTGGACCAAAAATGTTTTCTAAAACTCTCAAATCCCCTATCAAAGTAAGATTTATCTGATGCTCAGGGCAGTATCTGAGTAGGACAATGGAGAAAGTGCCAGCAGAAATAAATGTAGTCTTGACTTTCAGACAGCCGAAGGCAAAAAAGCTCCCAAAGGATTTTGTTTAAAAATATTTTCAAAAAATAATGAGAAATAGGAAAATTACACAGAAAGACACAGAGTGTCAATTAATTCAATAGTTTTTGCAAGCTTAGTCTGCAGTAAATAGCACTTGCATGCTAAAGACTGATCAGAAGGGTTGGTTTACTTTATTTTTAATGTATGGGAGAAAGTGACTTTAAAGCCTCTGTATTTTAGAAGCGAGAGTGCTCCAAGAGTTTACGTCTCTCACCAAGGCAGACAGAGAAGGAAAAGCAATGTGGATTTGCTTATAAACAATCTAGAACCAGAGGGGCAGTTAAAAGAATACATAGGAGCACTTGGAAATGTCATCTAAAACTTAAGTAACCATACTGTGACAAGATAAGGGTTTTTAAAAATATTTTCACTAAACAAGTGCTAAAGAGAAAAGTCAGTTATAGCCACAGTGTAAAAGAGCAGATTGACAATGAATAGGTTTCTAGCAAAGAAGTGACCAGACTGTGCATTTTTCAGACAGGTCCCGGGGCCACATCATGATAGCCTAAAACAAATGAATCAGCTCTTAACTGTATTGGATGGTATTTGAAAGCTCCATTTCTGAAATTAGGAAAAAAACCCACAGTGACACAAATGCCCTCAGCATACTTCTTCAGAAAATATCCCTGCAAGACAGAAAAACCGGATAAGCACAGAAGTTCAATGCAATACATTAGGGAAATAAGACAACTTTGTGACCATTTTTGGAGGATTTTCTGGGAAAAAAGAAAAAGCTCTGAGAAAGCTCAATGCCATTGCTGTGGGAAAGACCCAGCTTGTTTTGTTCTGCGGGAATCTCTGGAGATGGAAATGTTTCAGAGCTTCCCATCTGTCTTCTGTTTTGGGACAGGGATTCCTCATGCCAGGACGGCAGGCTTTGACAGAATGGCTCTGGGCTCAGGTCCTCTCTCCTCCATGGCCTGGGCCCAAGGGAGGAGTTTGGGACTGGGTGTAGAGGACGTGGCACTGTGGATCCTCCTCTCTCACATGCAGCTTTTGTTCCTTCTTAAATGCCTTGGTCTATTGTAAATGCAGTAAGATTAGAACCAAATTTGAGCCTAAATTCAGATTACTAAAAAATTATAATGGAGAAGGCAATAGCATTCATAGATCTAAATGAACAATGTCAACATGCATGATTTTGAATTGGTATCTTCAATTTATTTCATAATTCATCTTAATATCTGACTGCCCCACAGTACTACCGAGAAACAGGGACATGTATGCACTTTACAAATACTTTTTGTGTTAAGTAGCTATTTCATGTTTTAATCTGAATAAGTCTCTTAAATCTCTCCTGTAAATTATGTATCTTGGTGCGGTTTCAGGTCAAGAATTAATCTCCTACATACAGATCAGAGCTCTCAATCCAGCTCTGTATTAGAAACGTTTGTAGGTATAAAGTATATCATGTTTTCCGTAGCAGCCAGAGAAATTTAAATCCATATGCTACATATTTCTATAATGTCTCTCCCATCAGTTTAACCTCTTTGTTAGTTGTGTGTGATTTACCTGGTCAGCCTCCACATTCTTATAATTTTCCTGGCAGGATAGCAGATTATTTAAATTTCTTTCTGCTTACTGGCATTTGAAATCTTCTCTCTTTTATTGCAGAAATAACTAACTTTTATTATTTCACTTAGAAGGGTCTTAAATGTCCAGCAGTGATTTTACATGCAACTTCCAAAAACATCAACTGTAGCTACGTTGGCAAATGTTACAATGGAGTCTTCTGTTCATTTTGCCTTATTTTATTACCCATTTTAATAGAAAATGATGCTTTTGTCATGTAAATGTAAAATAATCAGCAGAGATCAACCAAGTAGAACAGAAAGGCATCAATTACACTGCATATTGACCAAGGAAGAAAATTATGAGCTACAAAGAAAACAAATCCTTTATGACAATTGTACTGCACAAAAAGATGGAAAACCTGATTACGGTCTTGCTTATTCCAGTAGAATAGTAATATCCTTGAGTCTGAAAAAGGCATGAAACTGATGTAAGACCACAATCACATCCAAAGGGAAATTCAATATGCATTGATAACAGAACCAAAAAACAAGTCAGAGGAAGTAATATAAAGTGATTATCATATCCAGCAGATTATTTAATTTGTGTTCATTATCTATTTTTTTCTGTACAAGAAGCATCAAGTCAAACACTTTAATAAAAAAAATAGAGACATTATAATTCTGCAGAACACTTTCCAATGAAGCTACACATTATTTAAAGCTTATGTATACTGAAACTATTATGTGCCTCAATAAATAAACATTTTACTTCAAGTCAATATTTTCTTTTGCAGGCTGTTATCTTGGAGACCAGAAGTCAAGCATACATGTTTAAAATTATATGAAAGGGCTAGAAAGTCCTGCTGTTAAATCCCTTGTAGAGTCTCACCCATTGTCATGTCCCATAGCACCCTCCTGTTGAGAAATGAGGACATGACAGGTGAGGGCTTGGAGGTATTTTGCTCAAATTCACATTTGCTATGTTCCATGCAAATGGTCGTTGTGTGTATCCAGTTCCTCTCTCTTGGCTGAAAAAGCCACTCCAAAATGATCTCATAGACCCCCAAGTTCTCAAAAGTGTGTCCCATGGGCTCAGGAGAGGGAAAGGTGAGTGAAAACATTTTGGAAAGGAAGGAAAATTGGCCAGAAGGAAGAGGCATGACAAAGCCACATTTTAGTCCCTCATTGTAAATTAGCTCTTGGTGTTAAAGTCTTCAAGGCATATTTTTCAGGCCTCAAAGACAATTAAAAAATATTTCTACTTATATTTCCTCAGGAAAAGTCATGGTCCTTTACGTTCAAACACCATATTTTTTGATGGGGTCCTAATTACTGTGATGTTCAGCCCATCATTGATTTTGTGACTGCATGATTGTCCTGGTTTCAGCTGGGATAGAGTTAATTTTCGTCTTGGTAGCCGGTATGGGGGCTGTGTTTTGGGTTTAGGATGAGAACAATGTCGATGATACACTGATGCTTTGGTTCTTGCTAAGTAGTGCTAAGCTGTCTCTGAATAGGTGCTAAGTGGCGCTCACACTGGTCAAGGACTTTTCAACTGCCCATGCTCTGCCGGGTGCACAAGAAGCTGGGAGGGGGCACAGCCAGGACAGCTGACCCAGACTGGCCAAGGGGCTATTCCATACCATATGACGTCATGCTCAGTATATAAGCTGGGGGAAGAAGAAGGAAGGAGGGGGACATTGGGCGTGATGGCGTTTGTCTTCCCAAGTAACCGTTACGCGTGATGGAGCCCTGCTTTCCTGGCGATGGCTGAACACCCGCCTGCCGATGGGAAGTAGTGAATGAATTCCTTGTTCTGTTTTGTTTGCGTGCACGGTTTTTGCTTTGCCTATTTAACTGTTCTAATTTATTTTACTTCAATTATTAAACTGTTCTTATCTCAACCCACGAGTTTCCTCCCTTTTACCCTTCTGATTCTCTCCCCCATCCCACTGGTGGGGAGTGAGCGAGCGGCTGCGTGGTGCTTAGTTGCTGGCTGGGGTTAAACCACGACAATGATACACATTTGTACTGTCATAATCCTACAGAAAATTTTGAAATGAACCAATTTTCACTTGTTTTCTATTTCTGGGCTACCAATCTAGGGCCAAGACAGTAAATTTGCATATAGAGTACCATGCAAGAGAATCTATTGAAATATATGCAAGAAGAATTCCAATCAACACTGCAGTCATCAGCTTTCCACCCACCAATGTTGCTTAAATGTAATAGAGAAGTTACAATGTCCTCTTTGAAACGAGCAAACCTGATTATTCGTGGGAGGAAAATTCAGCACAGTGATACCACTATCTGTTTTTTCAGACTTGTGTAATCTGTGCAGAAATCCTTGCTCCACCCCTTGCCTTGACTTCCTGTTAAATATTGTGTTGCAGGATGTGCTGATTATCTGTTTCTATGGGCTAGTTAAGTTAGTTATTGTACTAAAATGGCAAGATCCTATTGAAAACAGTTTCAAGAGTTTAGGCAGGCCAGGCCAGTAGGATCCTGTTCTGGGATGCCTGATTCTGCTCTCTGTAGGCCAATAACCACATAAGCAGTACATATTAATTTTTTTTTTTTTTTCCAAATAAGTGAGGTAATAAGTTGCATAGACTGCACACATACTCTTGAAGGAGTGTGCCTTTAAACATGATCCCTTAAAGGACAAAACAAGCACCTTTTGAACAGCAATTGTTCAAAACAATTGTTCAAACAGCAGCTATGCTACAAGCTCCAATGCCGCTCTCTCTTATTCATTTATTGCATTCTAGATTACTTGGAATTTTGTTTTTAAGTCACTGTGACTCATTTTCTGTAGGGATGGGATGATCACAGTTATGTTGCTAACTGTGAAGCTAATAGATATTTGCTGTGAAACTTGTGAAGTTTTGAAACATGCTCAACACTTAACATAGGTATGAAAGTTGTAACATGGTACCTGTTATTGTACTCCATTAAAGAGTTCAGTAAGGCTTGTGTAATTAAACGTTGAGACCTAAATTTCTGCAGTTTCACAGCAAGCAAGTTTTTTTAACCTTCCAGTAAAAAGAGGAAAAAATAAAGAGAAAAAAAATCTGCATTCCAAACCAAAAATTTTATCAGGTCTTTCTGTTTAACAATGCCTTTATTTTCTTTTGCTTTAGCTGTAAACAATTTTAATATGGAAAAACAAATGACCGTTGTCTACCTGGACTTCTCCAAGGCTTTTGATACGGTTCCCCACAGCCTCCCCCTGGAGAAACTGACGTGTTATGGCCTAGACAAGCGGTCTGTGCAGTGGGTGAGGAATTGGCTGATGGGCCACACCCAAAGAGTGGTGGTAAATAGCTCTTCTTCAAACTGGCAACCCGTCACAAGTCGGGTCCCCCAGGGATCGATACTGGGCCCAACGCTATTCAATATCTTCATAAGTGATCTGGATAATGGGATCAAGTGTAGCCTGATTAAGTTTGCAGATGACACCAAACTGAGTGGGGAAGCAAACACCCTGGAAGGGAGAGCTACCCTGCAGGAAGATCTGGGTAGGCTGGAAGAGTGGGATAACATGAACCTTATGAAGTTTAACAAGGACAAGAGTAAGGTCTGGCACTTCGGAAAATATAATCCAGGAGTGCAGCACAGACTGGGATCCAGCTGGCTGGAGAGCAGCTCCGTGGAAAGAGACCTGGGGGTCCTGGTGGACGGAAAGCTCAATGTGAGTGAACAGTGTCCTGCTGCAGCCAAGAAGGCCAACAGGATGCTGGGTTGCATCAACAAGGGCATCACCAGCAGAGATAAAGAAGTCATTATCCCAATCTACTCAGTGCTTGTCAGGCCACACCTGGAATGCTGTGTACAGTTCTGGTCCCCCTTCTACAAAAAAGATGTAGACAGGCTGGAGGGGGTCCAGAGAAGGGCCACCAAGATGATCAAAGGTCTGGGAAGCCTGCCGTATGAGGACAGGCTGAGAGAACTGGGCTTGTTCAGCCTTGAGAAAAGGAGGCTTAGAGGTGATCTCATCGCCATGTACCTGTACTTAAAGGGTAGTTACAAAGAAAACGGAGACTCCCTCTTTAAAAGGAGTCACATGGTGAGGACAAGGCGTAATGGGTACAAGTTCCTCCCAGGGAGATTCCAATTGGACATGAGAGGAAAATTTTTCACGATAAGAACAGTTAACCATTGGAATAATGTCCCCAGAGAAGTGGTTGACTCTGCTACACTGGACATGTTTAAGACTCAGCTGGACAGGGTGCTCGGCCATCTCGTCTAGACTGTGCTCTTGCCTAGAAAGGTTGGACCAGATGATCCTTGAGGTCCCTTCCAACCTGGTATTCTATGATTCTATGATTCTATGAACCACTTGACAGTTTTTTATACAGTATTAAAATAAAAATAACTAGGCTTTTGGGTAAAAAAGAAAAAGTTGACTGAAGTGAACTGCATCCTTGAAAACAGAACAAGAAAATCACCCACAAAGTGAAGAGAAAGGGTGCCTTTACCAGCAGACTTTCTCAGATTAGCTCTATCATTTGCTGTGGCAATCAAAGGTGTTTTCCTCCTTGGTTGTCTTCCCTGTCCCTCTGTCTGAGGCAGAAGGAAATGTGCACTTGCATCTTACCCCCTCTCCAAATCACAGTCCCGTGTTCCAGCTCTGACCCACTTTTATCATGAGCTTAAGCTAAGAAGGCAGGCTAAGATACATATATACATTTCTTCAACCATCCCTGCTGTGTGGGAAGTAACCTCTGGTAAATACACAGGATGAGCAATCAGGGGTGGTAATATCATAAACCTTGATAGCAAGAACAGCTAAGGCTTGTCTTTCAGTGTCCCACTGGCAGCAGCACAGCTGGTGAAAGACTAGCACAACACGCAAACCCAGCTACTCAAAGATTTGTCAAACCCTTTTCAATATTAGGTTCCTTAAAGGATTGCTTTATGTCTTTCTGGTCAGCAACTCACAGTAGTGTTGCAAAGCATGCGGCACCACTGGAGCAAAGCTCTTATTAAACAACAGGAGAGAAGCAATAAAAAGTGGGAAAGGAAAAAAAAAGTGAGGAATAAAAGTCCCACACTTGAAATATTATTTATGTTGGTTCCAGGGGTGGGAGCAATATTATGTGGAGACTACTTTCTGGCTTGGTTTGGTCAAGATCATGAGAGTGAAGGCCCTGAGGCATTGAACAGATTTCAGCATCCTAGAAGACAGTGGGATTGAGAAAGCTTGCTCCATCCTGCTCTCTCCCCTTCTAGACAACGAAGTTGAGGTCTGGACTGTGGTAGCAGTAAGTCATACTCTTAATTTTGTTTGCCACTTAGGCTCATTTCCAGACAGGCTACTGGGGTGTTTTGATTTATGGTCCCACAGTTCTCCTTGCAAAATGAACAGGATGTTATGACCATCCATGGACTATAGAAATTCATGTTATTTTTTGGACTAAGTCAGCTTTTCTGCCTAATTTGCTGACCAGCCTAAGCTAGTTTATATTTTAACGTACACTGCATTTTTGGTGTTTGAGCAATTCATACACCACTGTAAATAAGCCTATGCCGAGCAACTTTTGAAGACAAATTCTTTAAGTATTTACCTAAATCATACATTTGTGAGGCCAGAGTTACAAAAAACTACCCAAGGAGCAAAATGTAAAATTTCTTGTTAGAAATGAGGTCTTAGGTTATCACTAAAAGCTAGCAGGACCACATTAGAACACTGCAGCTTTGAACTGTAAATTAATTTAAAGAATTTTAGCTGTGATTTGCAATTGATAGCTTCGTGTAGGAATAACATCTTGTGTAACCTCAGGGCATTCAGACCAACTGGTTGGACTGTGGCCTTAATTTTTTTAAGGTAAGGATTTCCCAGTGGGAACATGTTGTATTACCAGAAGTACATAAGATATTTCAAATGGCACAGGAACCGACGCAGAGAGGGAAAACAGCTATGATCAATAATGGTAGCAATCAAGACCTTTGGTGTTGCTAGTAGCACCATTGCTACAATAAAAAGATAGTAAGAAAAAATGTGAGTCTCAAGTCTAATGAAAATACTGTCCCTGTAATTACCACTTGCATAAAGACCCTCGTCTTATAACGTAACCCTCAAGTACAAAATACAGCCTTTCATATGAAGTCCCACTGCATTAAGTACAAAAGTGCTTTCCAAATATGTTATACTAATTTCATTTAAAAGAAACTTCCTTTATAATCTCTTTGGTAAATCACCCTTCAAAACCTGCATCTAGATCTCCCTGCCTCTGTTGTTTTCTTTTTTTTTTTTTTTAACAGGACAAAAAGCTTGAACTTCTTACCTGCAAAGGAAGAATACCTCTCTTCTACCTTGAAAAGGGAATTAACACTGCAAATCAGCTGTTCTCTGTCCTTTGTCCATTAACCCTTTCCAGAGCTCATAGACCAGATATGCCAAAAGCTGGTAGCCAATTGTTATCCAATGTTGCTTTCAAAAGAACCAGGAAATAAATAACAGTACTAGTACCATCTTCTTCCTTATCATTTGTACTGAAAATAATTAACAGCTCTACAGTTCCACTGTTTCTAATGTCTTTGGAACAGCTAGACACTGTCTTCTTTAACTTACTTTTTTGTATGAAAAGAAATGTTTTATTTTAAGCGTTCATTTAGTAACCAGAGCTGCTTTAGTTCCACTATCCTGTAGTATTCAGGTTTTTCTCCCACTTTTTAATCAGATATTTTGAAGATATTAAAATAATTCTCTGATCCCTGGATTATAAAATCCAATCTCACTAAATTTGTGTAGTATGATACGAATGTTGAGGCTCTGAAAGTCCCTGTGTCTCAGTTTTCTTACTTTATTTTGTCTAATCCTGGTTTCGGTTATTGATCCAGAGCTTTGGCTGGAGAGTTTCTTTCAGCAATTGTCTGTCTTTACTACAGCCTTGGCGAGTTCCAGTTCTAAAAGAGCAAAATCTCACTAATTTGTACCCTCTCTCTTCTTCATCTACAAAGACGACCTAACAGAAGTATAGCTGAGATAGCATCTATATGTTTGATAAAAACAATTACGTAACACTAGGGAACACTTATTATTCTGTTACAATATATTATAACTCAAAGTTAATTATGCTTATCTAATTTATGGACATTGTTCACTCTCATGCAGTATCCTTGTCTTTGTACAGTTTTTTTAATTACTTACAGTGGGTTTCCTGGTCAGTCAGTCAAACTTTGCTTTTTTTCAGAGTAAGGACAGCATGAAGTCATCCCAGCATTGTCCCTTAGGTACAGTGAGCCTTCTCTGCTGGCTGAGAGCCCTCTCAAACTCAACCTCTTGACATAGAAGAGGCCAGTCCCTGCTGTGCTCCTGCTCCAACTCATATGAACAAGGAAAAACATGCACCAGACAGCTGTTCCTCAGGGAAGTTGTCAAGGGGTAGGTTCTCCTGTTCATTCATGACAGTCAGGTGGTCTGCTGGAAATCCTCTGTTCTTCTCAAGGTCCCCTCCAACCCTTCCTTTTCATCAGCTGCTTCTTGTCATTACACCTGTTACCTGTGGGAAAGTATGTCTATTTATTAAGAGGCTCAGGGGAAGAGAGAGGCTCTTCCCCGTACTAGCTTGCCTTTTTCTGATGATGGCAGGGCTCCTGCCAGGCTTCACAGTTCTCCCCAATGTAGACAGAGTGAGGCTGCTTTCTACCTCCTTTTTGCAAAGCAAGCTATTAAACCTTTTTCCTCTTATTCATCTATAATGTCACAGCGCTGTACAAGATAGTAGGAGGCTTGTTTCTCGATATGCTTGTTTTCCATCAATTGTTAGGTACTTTTCAGGCAAAAGGTGCCATTATATACAGAAGCCCTTCACAAAAACCGAAATTTGATCTAAGATGTAAACAAAGACAGAAGGTGAGAGGGGAGGGAGGGATCCTCTTAAGTCAGTCAGTCTTGTTAACCAAGTTTTATTCCTGTGAATAACAGTATTCTTTCATTATGGATGCAGACAATGTTCTCCCTTGTGGAGAAGGAAAGGGTCATCTGTAAGCCAAAGTGTTTAGCCTCTACTGTACACAGGGTCTATTCTGTAAAATATAGTCTGGCTGGTTTGTGTTTTCTTTTCTCTGTCTGTAAATCAATATATCTTCTTTGATTAATAATGGTCCTTATATGTCTCAAACAGCACTATCTATAAGGAGTAGTTCCATTGAGTTATGTCTTAGAGTGTATATTAATTTTCTTACCTGTATTAGTATACTACCTTGTAGTTAGCCCCTTTGTAGGTAGTGTTACAAATGCTAAATGGATGATTTTTCCAGTATTTGCTTTCACCCTCTCTCTCTCCCCATTACCATGTTCTTATTCACAATGTAATAAAGCTAATGGCACAAATCTTGAGGAATTATTTTTACTGAGGGTTTTTTCTGTTCACTTAGTATTTTTAAATGGCTTGCCCACCTGCCTTCAGTTTGTACATAGTCATTTTGGCTGATTATTTCATATATGGTACCACATTTAGAAAACTTCCCTGTAACCATGGTAACTATTTTTGCTTAGGCAGAGTTGAGCACATGGGTTCATTTTAATTTAGCTGAAAAAAAACAGAAATGCTCTTGAAAGCTCCTAAGTCATTGCGATTATTATTGGCTTTCATTTCAGGTTCAACAGAGATAGAATTGCTCATAGCCTCTCTCCTTCTTGCTTTCAATGATTTTTTTAAACTTAGTAAGTGTGGGCTATAAAGGATTTACATAAAAGTTTTGGGAGGTCTTCCATGGGCAACATGCCTTCCTGAAGGTAAAAACATATGTACAATAAGATTTACTTAACCAGGAACAACACTGCATCATTCTTGTCTTCTCTATTACACCAGAGAGAATGTGGGCCTCTGTAATCGGATTTCCCTTACACCTTGTGCTGGCTTGACCCCAAGTCTTTGCAAGCCAGATGGGATTGGGCTGTAACAACCTGAAGAAGAGCCAAGAGGGCCAGAGGGAAGAGAAATACTGGTCCCACTTACCTATCCCTTTAGCTTTATGGAGATTTTGAATAATATTTCCTGATGTCCAGTTGTGTAAAGTGTTTTCTAGGACAGGCATATCCAGAAAGCAGTCCTGAAAGGACTTCCTTGGCAAATATCTCTGTGCTGTTGATACTGTGGTAGTTCAGCCACCCTAGTGATCAGAGAGAGAAGAGAAAACACCCATTTCCTCCTGAAACTATTGATTCAGCATACAGCCAGGAACTGACACAATCTCATTCTGATCCAAAGTTCAGAAAATCTCTGGGGAAGGGAGAGACAACTAAACCCTGAAGATCATCTTTGTTGCAGGAGAGTAAGAGCCATCCCCTGGTAATATCCTTGGAAGACCTGTGTGCATGTCCACCGCTCTAGCTCTCATTCAGGACAAAGCTCAGGACTCCAAGGTACAGTTCACAATCACACATTTTTATTTTCCTGTGATTCAGAAGTCACAATGCAAGCTAATCGACATCCAGCTGACCACAGCCTGCCAGCTGGGATGGGTACTAGAACAAAGTAATCTGAAATACTCCTGGCTGGTGGTGAGTCCAGTGCATGGGACCTGATAGTCTCCGTCATCAGAGCAATCAGGCTTGAGTTCCCATGGATTTCTCCTCAGTAATTATGTCATACAATGTTGGTATCATTACCATAATTAGCTGAATAACATTTGGGAAATCTGTCAATATTTCTTGCTTACCAATTGACAAAGCACATGTAGTGATTTGACTGCTTCTGCAGATGGTTACGTAGCACGTTTTACAAATGTTCTGGTTTGTTGGGATTTTTTTTCTGTCAGAGCATTATTTATTCAGTCAGTCTTTTCAGTGTTCAAATAAATCTAATTTTTATTCCAAGCATTAATAACAATATCTGTTCCTTGCTGTCTGTTGCAAAGGACAGCGATGCTTATCAACCTCTGTGGTGCCTAATGTTGAGCTTTTTATATCAATAGGGGTTTTACTGTAGAGAAAAATGCACTTCCCTGCAGAAAGATGATGTCTCAAGACAGCCTGAGGCTAGTTTTGTCCCATGCTGTGGTTAGCAGTGACCAGTTGCAGTCTCTAATCAGTAGTACCTAATGTCTGCTATTGTCTCATTGCCTTTGGTGCCTGTAAAGCACCAACTGCCTGAAAGAAGTCCTCCCTCTGCCTTCTCGCCTTTGTATACTTCAAATAGCTGCTGCCTTGCAAAGGGGTGGGGAGAAATCAACAACTCTTCACTCAGTTGTGACTATTTTGCTTCTGCTGAGTGACAAGTGATTGATTTGCTTCATCTCCCACTCAAAGGCAGCCACAGCTTTTCTATTCCTATTGTACGAAGGGAAAAGAAGAGTGGAAAGTGTTATATGAGAGGCAAATCTGAGGGCAGATGTCAATCTGCATAGTTCATCACTTGAAGTGGCTGCTGCTTTAATGAGGATGTCTAAGGAGCTACCAGGGAACGCAACCCGTACTGTTAGCTACAGAGCTTTGTCACAAGATTTTTGTTTTATCAGTTCTGAAATGTGTATCCATGTTCTTTTATCAAAGCCTATAACTTCATTGAAAGGATTAATTGGTCAATACATATTGGTTATTGGATTCCCTCCACTCATTAGCGTAGAAGGACAAGGTAATTGTCAACATATTTAAGAGAACGGAATACTTAACTGAAAGTGGAGAGGTATTACAACAATTTCTCTTTATTGAAAAGTACAGGTTGAAGATGGAAACAATATTACATCTATTAAGTGTGCTACATATTGTGCTTTTTGGCAGCTGTGTTTTGCTTATTTTAGTAACATACTGCATGTTTTTTTGTATTATCCTTTAATCGAACAGTTGAGTAAAGTGTTGCTCTTAGAAATATACAGAACAACGACTAGGGAGAATTTTTTTCTCGGTCTAAAAAGACAGAAAAATGTCATAACAGATTGGAGTACTGCTTAGTAAGTTTATTATTGTACTTTATCAGAGTCTGATGTTGCCCATAAAAATAACAGCAACTTTTGGTACCTATTTTTAATATTCTAACACTGTCTGACTCTATAATGGTGTGTTTTTTAAAAAAGGGGAGGATAAGTCTTGATATCTGGTAATACAGTTCTAGGTATTAGGACAGAAAATAAACAAAAAGACAAAACTTAGTAGCAGAATTAAAGAAATGCATATTTTTATATGCTGAAAAAATCACAAGGGGCTGAAAAAATTCAGGTACAAGTACTGGGAGATTATATTAATTTTCATGGGGATTCTAAAGAGTCAATATATAATTTTCTGGGAAGTGCAACTTTCCAAATCAAAACAGTGTAATTTTGTTAGAGATGATTGGACTATTCATAATTATGTACAGTGAATCATTTACTGGAATATTTTTAGAGTTATCTTAAATTGTTTGTAAACACAGTGCAACTGGAAAAAGTTACAATCATATTACTTTTAGGCTAAGATTTTTCTCGTGTGGTGTTCTTATGACTTTCACACAATTACTCAATACTGTATTTGTATGGCTGTAGCTACTGACGATGCCACCATTTTAAGCAGGGTGTGCTCACGCTGCAGGGCAGCAAGCCATGTGCCAGGGAGCTTGGAGTGTAAGTGTGTAGTGAGACAGGAGGTGCAAGCCATTCATTGCTTGCATGACATTTGGGGTGCTTCCTGTCGTTGCTGGCACAGTGGTGACTGAACCAGAGAATCAGTCTTTAACATAGGTGTGTGCAACAAGGAAGGGTCACTAAATGCACTGTACTCTTCCGTTATTCTCTTACATTTTCTATTCCATAAGCAGAGACACAAATCTTGTTCCTCTCCCTTCTTGCCAGTGCTCTATCATCTCTTCTAAGCTGCCTGTACCCCATCGTCAAGTTGTCCATGCTCTCCTGAACAGGGTCTGAGTATACTGTTGGTAAAGTACCAAGGGGTATGTTGGAGACCATCCACTGCTCAGGAATGGATTATTGGCATGGTCTTTCTGTTGGCAGACCCCCTTTTAGGCCCAGCTGGGTTAAGGTCCTACTGCTTGTGGTAAGTAGGGCCAATGATGTTCTGGTCCTGCTCCCTGAATGTGTCATTGGGTAAGGGGTTGCCTGTGGCAACGATGCTTGCATCTGCCCAATTGCTCTGTGGGGCCCCATGTAGCCTTGTGTTGTGCAGAAATTTCTTTAGTTGCTTGAAAGAAGACTGCTTTTGTCTCGTTGCTTCTAACAGCCAACTTTTTCTGTGGATTGGGCAGAGAAAAGGACATATTAGCAAACAGTTGTAAGTATGCACCAAAGAAACCGTTCCAGCTCCACCCCCAGCAAAGAGCAGCAGTGAGAAGAAAGCACACATTTTATTTGGAGAGCTTAGTGAATAACTTGCATTATTCAGTTATCTGCAGGTTGTAAAACTCAAGCAGTACAGAGTGATGGTAAGAATGACGGGAATACAAGCCTAGTGCTTGCAAGACAGTTTTGTTTCCTGTTTTGGCCATGGGCTTCATCACTCCATCTTCCTACATTCATTTTCTTATTGCTTCTGGTCTTTGGAAGGATATTGTGAGGATAAATACTCTGCAATATTTTGAGTGCTTAAACTGGAAAGGAAAATTCCCACCATAAGTGTTAATGCCTGAAGGATATTATTGTTTACTTCTGATTATTTGGTTTTTATGATAATCATCATATCAATATGAATGGTGCTGAGATTTCGAAGAGGATGGAAAAGAATCCCATAGGATTTCAATAGTAATTTACCAGTCATTGGGACTGCTTTTCAAATGTTACAATTTAGGTGTTTGGGTATTTTTTGGGGGATTTGTCTTGGCCAATTGCAGTGGAAATCAGTCTTTCAAGACCCAACTGAAAATTTTGTTGATTCAACAGGACTAATTCCCTTCTTTTCAGTGGTCACTGAAACAAGCTTTTGGGAAGAGATGTCAGGTATTAACAAGTGTTAGTACTGAAAACTTTTATTTACCAGGCATGAACTTTACGAATGCTTAATGGTAATAAATAACATCAATATGGATAGCTGGTTGTCTCGGTCTGTACTAATAAGCCTTGGTAGCCAAAATGCTGCCTCTGACCTCTCCTGCTCACCTCAGGTAGGCTGATAACAGCCCGGGGATGGCAAAGCATGGATAACAAATACCTGCTGGCATTGTCCTGACTCCTGCACCTGCAGGAGCAGCTGCTGAGCCACAGTGAGGACAAGAGAAATGAAATAAAACTAGGCTGGAATCAGCTGCTAATAGCTACTGCCTTTGGCTCTTCTCCTGTTTCTCTTGAAAATTCAGTGGTATTTCATCCTGTGGCCCACAGAGCCCATCAGAGGCAGCATCCCTGGAGCAGTGCTAATGAGTCAGGGAAAAGCAATTAAGGAAAGAATCTATTGGCATTGTCTGTGTGAGCTCCTGGCACTTGCTAAGTGGTGGCCTCTAGTTGATGGGAAAACTTTAAGGTGTCCACAGATCAATAGATATTGGAAGTGTTTTGTAAATCACTGCCAAAGCTTTCCCAAGTCAGAGCATGCTGTGTCAGGTTCTCTTTCTGATGAACCAGAGCATTATTTTTTTGTATTCTACAGAATTGCTTCCAACATAAGAGAAAGCCCCTGACAGCGCTGAGAGTAACAACGGCAAGCTGGCTACCAGCTTGCTGTAGGCTTGAAGAGTGTTCCCAAACTTGGAATTGTTTTTGACCCTTTGATTCCCCTCCGTATGGGCATGTCTTTTTGGTTAAGATGACACACAAAATAGCTGTATTTTTAGACACCACTTCTGCACTAGTGGAGTAGTGGCTGGATCCCATTTAATTCAGTGTGCTCAGGACCTCGTCTTTATTCCACTTTATACTGTAACAGCCGGGAACATAAAACTGCTTCTCTGGTGGTGCATGTATTTTATAAATATTTAATATTGAAAACAATTCTCTTCTCATCAGCAAGAATAAGGGAAATAGTGGATACATCAAATACGGTCTTCTTTTTGAGAAGTACCTTTTCTGAGTGCCAATTTAAATTTTATGTACTTTGTAAAGTACTGCTGAAAGGCAGCAGATTTAACAGTTTAACATTATGTGTGTAATAAAATGGAGAGTATCTTCATGTTGGTTTGGGATAGCTGTCCAGCTAATAACTTTAAAAAATCACTGTTTGATGTGACTACAGCCTTGATCACAAGGAATGCAGAATGTAGAAGTTATTAAGGTCAGACACACATTTTACTTGGGTCATGAGAGTGTGTTTTTGTTTTAGAAGTTTTATGTTCAAAACATGCAGAAGTAATTCCCGGCAGTTCCCACCACTGTCAGGTTTGAGGTTGCCTCTGTAATAAAATTCTGCTGTCCGAAGATTTGTGTTGGACCTTCCTTCCTGAGTGATGAGCTATGGAATTTCCTCTGAAAAAGATCTCTCATTGCTGCAAACACATATCTCCAGAAAAGAACTGGCGAAGCTTTCATATTTCAGTAACAAAAAAATATTACTCTGCCTCTGAAATTCCTACTTGGCTAAGTTTTAGTTGGGATATGTTGTGAGGGCTGTAATTTCAGCAGGAATTGACTAGATCAGGGCCTATGAGACAGCAGTGCAGCTGAGGTAGGGCACTGAAAAATGTTAAGGACTGTTTGCAGTTCTTAAACCTTCCTAAAGAAATATGAGAATGTGAAAAGGTTGATTTTTGTCTCGTAGAAATTCTTTTAAAGTCAAAGGATAGCATAGACACTTCCAGAGGAAATAACCTGTCTCCTTTTAAACATTGTCTCATGTTGACATTTCAGGAGGAAAAAAACCCCCATATTTTATATATTTACAGTGATGAGGGTAGGAAAGGATCATTTTCTTCTAATTGAAGCGTGTGCATCATCATCATAAACTGGTATCTCTTATACATTTCTGTTAAGTATACTAAATAACCAGTGCTGAACACTTGATTTTAATGTAAAAAGTTTTTAGAGAGTGACATGAGTTCTATTACACAGACTTTGGCCAGATACTCCATCTGCTGCAGGTCTGATTTATATTGCTTGACCTTTTAATGAATTGTGTTCAGATAAATGGGATATCACAAGTATCTTGCTCATAAGTAGTCTATGAATCTAGGAACTGGTAAACATCCATATTATATTAATTGGAGCACCTTCATGTCTGCAAATAGACCTCTTCAGTCCTTGCTAAGGATAATCCAATGAAATGTCATGCTCAGGTATACATTTCCTCACAAAAATGTTTGTTTCTTTCTAACCTCTTCATATCTTAATCTTCCCTATAGGAAAACTGAGTCTGATTAGAGCAAAAAAAATCTGACAGCCAGGATGAAAGAAGTATTTCTAGGGCCTTCATAAACTTGCTTCGGGACGAAACTCCGTCTTTTTTCAGTTCCGTGACTGTTCTTAAGTGTTAGTATTGGGTGCAGGGCGTCACATGAAGGACAGGGTAATTTTTTTTTCTTCTAAGTCGTGAAATACCTTTTTTATTTAATCTTGACCTAGGTTTTAGTTAAAGTACTACTTTAAGCTCATACAAAGTTTGCTAAGATTGTTGCACGGACAATATTGCAGGCAGAGAACATGTTTTTCTTATACTAATGTGCGCCTGCACAAAAGATTATTTATTTCCCTCAAGTTAGCCTCAGCAAAAATGTACTCATGCAAAGTTTGCTAAGATTGTTGCATAGACAATACTGCAGGCAGAGAACACATTTTTCTTATACTAATGTGCACATACACAAAAGATTATTTATTTCCCTCAAATTAGCCTCAGCAAAAATAAGTTTTTATGGGACCACTCTCCAAAGATTTTGCTTAATAAAAAAATTTGTTGGGAAAAATAAAAAGGATTCCAGGGAGTTGAGAAAGATCAGGTTTTAAATGGCAGAAATTTTAGGCATTATGTAAGAATTTCAGATTAATATGCACAGGGAAGTTAAATTGTTACAGATTTTTGTCAGGTGTGATCACACAGCCAGTGGCTTGTTGAGCCACATTTTCTCCAGATTAACTGTGACATCAGGAAATTGTGGGGGACTTTTAAACTCTGCCCAGAACTGAACCTCCTGAAGAATGAGGAAGATCTGCTTTCTGCCGTTGCATGTCTTGAAAAGAGGTGATGCTGACAAGAGCTGGTGTGTCAATCCATGAATTAATAGGGCAAATTGAATAGTGTAGAAAACAAATCCTTACTGTCAGCTACATATCTCAGCTTTGTCTCAGGTATCCTGGATCCCTTCAAATGGGACCTCATTTATGTTCAGAGCTGCAACAAAACCATGTCTTAATGTATGTGATGTACTTCTGGATTGGGCTGCAGCTAACTCCTGGATGGATTCAGAGCTCAGCTGAAATGGGTCTCAACCCAAAGGGTCTGGATGCATTTGAGGAGCAAGACTGCCCTGGCCGGCTGGATTTGGACCTCGATGTGCTCTGCACAGCTTTTGTAACAGCAGCTCTGGCACCTGTGCCACATTTGGAAACAGCAGGGCAACAGTGGGTCTTAAAGCATCTGCAAATCTTTGCTTTTCTCAGACATCCTGCCTGCAGTCACTTGGGGGTGGGGTGGGGGGAGAAAGCATTACTTTTCTGAAATATGTTCCAGCAGATGTATTGGGGAATAATGTTAGTCATACATAGGCATTTTGGAACTACAGGCACAGAGGACATATAAGGCTTCTTTGCTTTCCAATCCCTTCTCTAGAAGTACTTTTACTGGATTTTTTTAGTCTGGACTTATTGTATGTGTTATGCAGACCCTAGCACACGTTTGATGCATTCTGACAGAAGAAAAATGATCAATGCCAAAAATGAACAATGCCAACTTCTTCTGTGGAGTTGACTCACAATAGTGTCATGCTTCTTTTCTGTGAACCTGGCCCTTTTGAATGCAAATGCTGTATTTGTTTTGTTCGTGTGCTTGCATATATACACACATATTACAAAGAATGATTTTAGAGTAACCTTTAAATACTAGCAACCACGTTGCATATTAGTGCCCTTGGACCAGGAGGCAGAAGTGGCTGATGTGCTAAGGCAAACAAAATGCTATGAACTAGGACAGCCGTTTCCAGCAAGCTGGAAAAGGAGTACCATTGTTCTTGCTATTCTCCAGCCCAGCATGGGATGTTCCTCCGAAATATTCCTGTCATGCTGGTCTGTGTACTGTTGGGCAGAGGAGGGTATTGACTGACTCAGCAGTGAACACGTTGCCTGTCTCTTCCCCAGGTGACATCTGGGGGTCTTTTCTTGCACCTTGGGAGAGTAAAGACAAGGGACAAAGGGAGAAGCAGCAGCAGCACCCAGCTCAAGTGAGCACATTCCTACAATTGTGGCAGCTTTGTCCCAGTAGCTCCAAGAATGAGGGCATCTGCACTGAAGAGGGTCTTGCAGAGCAGAAGCAGATGAAAGTGCTCGGTGGTGCTGATGTGGAAGGAAGAAAAGATGGGAGACTAGAAGGTGGAAAGAGCACGGGCAGCATGATTCGCATGTCTTGTGGGAGAACCAGTGAAGAAGGGGAAGGCCAGGCAGGATTTTGAATGTGTCAGCAGAAGAGAGAGGTGGGCCCTCCCATCTTAGCTTGTTCCCATCCTTCTCCAGTTTCAGTCACTGATGATTTTCTGCACCTAGACACCAAAAGATGACTTTTTAATCACATTTTTGGTATGATTACTTCTTTTATCTTATTCGTGTTTGGAGTGATTAGTTTATATTTACAATAACATTTGCTGCAGCCTCTACTCTAGGATGTTCACAGACAGACAGGCTTTAAATAATAACTTTAAGTCCTTAGTGAAATGACAGTACAATGCTCTGAGAAGAACTTTACAGTCACAGATGGTGCTGAGGAAATATTTCACAATGAATAATTTATCCATCAGACAAATGTAATGTTCCCAGCTAGTTCATGAACAGATCATGAAATTATTTGTTATTCAAAATTATTCATGATTTTTTCCAGCACATGGTCCTCTGCATCTGGTACATTGCCAGTTTCTTCCAATAACTGTGTTATGCATTTTTTTTGTTGCATTGGGAGTTTTATAAAATACTAACTGCTCTTCCTGTTCTCAATCAGTTGGGTGGTGTACTCACTGCCTTGAAATATACTGTGTTGAGAACCTGTCTACATGATATGGCTAGCTGAAAGGAAGATTAGATGGGTATGAATAAAAAGAGGAAATGAAAGAAAAACCCACAATAAAAATGATGAGACTACTTTCTAAAATGTTAGGTAAGCACGATTTTTAAAACAGATTTTGTTTTCATAATGCATTATGTAAGAAAAATCAGTAGCCCCTGGTCTTTTCAAAATGAGGAGCATTGTTGAACCAGATCATTATTTATTAAGACAGACTATCTCAGTTTCCAGAAAAAGACTTGATAGGCTCAAAGTAATTCTATGCATGTCTGGCTTCATAAGGGAAATCTATTCAGAGTAAAAGACTTATTTTAAAGTGAGGCTCCCAGAAGGATGGTATGTATTCTAAGAGTAACATTCTATTTCACTGACTACAATAGTAGTAATCTGTTAACCTCTGAGGGAGCACAGCAGTGGGACCTCATAAATAAAGCTGCAAAAATTGATGAAAACCTATAAAAATAATAAAAGCCTCACAGTCACTGCTGAAAAACTTGTTGAGGAAATGGAAAGCTCTTTTCAGGGAATGTGAAGAGACAGATAATGAAGCTTGAATTTTTGTATAAATACAGAATAAAACCATGTATTGAAAAGGAATGGGTGAAAGCTGTAAACCAACATACCCTAAATGATGTCTGGGACTATGCTTTAGTAATCCATGGCAGCTTCAGTCTGCCTCAGTCACAGAATCTGTCAGATCTCTCAGCAAGACCAAAGTATATACTTCTGCAGCGGCTTGTTGTCACTGTAAGGTTATCTCACTCTTTTATTTGCATGGTGTCTCTAATGAACCCCCTGTTCCATTATGCAAATTCATGAGAATGTGATGCTACTCCACACCTGGTTGAGCTGGTTTGTTCAAGATTTTAATCTTAGCTACTTAATTTCAAGTGCTAGCTAGGCCGTCTTCTTGGATAGGGAATCTAGACGTTGCCCTTCTGCTGTAGTTCCCTTAGTTCCTCTGTATGCCAAAGAATGGAGATACACTTGCACCATTTGACCGGGATTAGAGGGGCTCTGCTTCACACCACTGTGGTGGTACAGCCAAGGAAATTCTTGTGTCTCAGGAATATGGGAGTCCTCTGGGTACTTCCGCACCCAGATAAGCTGTGCCATAAAAGTATGTTTCTTGTAGTTAATGTTTCTTACAGAGGATTTCTTCCAGCTGTTTCTACTCACTGGGGTCAAACTGAGCCCTCCTAGCTGATGCCAGAATGAGAGTGAGGTGTTTTGTTATGGCAGTGAGAATCTTCCAGCTATTTTCCACTGCTTCAGCTGCTGTACCCAGCTAGAAACAAGCCCTGGGAGCTGGGGAAAAACCCAGTCACGTCGTGACAGCATCAACATATGCATTCATATACAGAATGCAAAGGATGCTGTTTAAAAGGAGAAGCACATAAGCCTCCTGATGGATGATAGTCATATCTGGCATGTGGAGACCAAATTGTTTTCTCAATTGGTTCCTAACAAAGCTTTTAATAAAGTAGAATTAGCAGAGGGCTCTAGCCAATGACTGACTTTTCTAGCCATATATCAGGCAAGAAAGGTTAAAATTTGAAACCTCTTCTGTAGAAAACATCTCGAAAGTAAACCTGTTAATTTTAGTAATGTTTGGACTACATGAACAGAAATTTAATAGGTAAGAGCAACAAACTTTTATTAGAAATAGGGATTTTTAAAATGTACCCAATTTCAAAACAGCTGGGTCTGGGGACGGTGCATCTCTTGGCATGTCTTTTGAAAAAATTTATTTTCTCCCCCAAAATTTTGCAAGATAAACCCCCAAACTCTCATGCAAAAGGTCTGGTCTACCTGCTTCTTTGTACTTCAGAACATGAGTTTGTGGGCTAGTTTTATTAAAAACAATTCCAGGACAAAGCTGCCTTTGAGAAATGTGAAGAAACAAGACATAGTAGACTGGGGCAGTAGATAGTAGTTCAAAGCACCCAAATCTGAAACTATGTCTTATTTTGATCTGAGGGGGAGGGAGGGGACATCCTTAGGGGAAAGAAAAAAAAAAAAAAAAAAAAAAAAAAGGCAAAGTAATTCCCAGGTGGGTTGGAATGGATTTTAAGGTAGAAAACAACAGTGGTGGGTACAAAATGGTAATAATGAGGTGGAGCAGAAATGACAGAGGACAACAAAAGAAAATGGCAGTTCAAATTTGGGGGCATGAGGACTTGTATTTTCCATTAGGGAGTTCATTTATGATTTCTTAGAAAACTGCTGAGCTCTGGTCTGTTTGGAAGCCCAGCATAGAACAAACAAAAACAGATTAGGAAGAGACTAGCATTTCATCTCTGGTATGACACATGACACAACTGTACAGAAAAGGTAATAACCCTGTAATGTCTGGCAGTTTAAGTTGATTCCACTCTCTCTGGCTGAGGAACGTTATGTGTGTACATATCTGGACATACACCTGCACACCAGGATTGCATCTAACCTAATTGTAGCCTTGTAGCCTGGTAAACATGGTATTGCTATTACAAGTAAAAAGGCAGCAGGCTTCAAGCTAGCCCTGCAAGGTCACAGAGCCTGTGAAGCTTTGTCTGAACTTGGGCTGCCTTGAGCTTTGCTTGAGCTTGTTTAGCTGTAACTGAAATTTTTTTTCTAATGGTCAGGTGGCTATTTGTATTGTTTAATTTTTTACTTTCACTTATAATCATGTGATATAACCATAATTTTTATATACCTAGTAACAAGTAGTGTTCTGTGTAGAATGAAATATTTATGTCCATAGCATGAAGATAGTATATAGAGGAGTACAGGTATGGTGTGATAGCAAATGCCTTGCAAGTGGGGACACAGTGGAAACAGCCTGCGCATGTGGGGTGAAGTGATGGGATGATAACCAAGGATGCACAGCAGGGAAGTGGCAAGTCCAGGCTTCTTTTTTCTTTTTCTGTAATAATTAGATCTATGCTAATAATTCTTTGAGTCAGTTATTCAGCTGGTAAGATTTAAATTACATGAACAATAAATTTTTGGCTTGGTGTTTCCTTCTTGCCCATGACAATAATTTAAGCGTAGCAAAGTAGCTATGTCTAAACCTGAACAGAACTTAACTGTGCCACTGAATTTAAGCCATTTTTAATTGAGCTCTCCACTTACAGCTCGCTTTGATTAAAACCCCACTACTTTCTCAGCAGGGCCAAGTCCAGGCTTGTCAGCTCTGCTGCACCATTTTACTCCTTCCCAGACAGAATTTTCAGGCTGCTGTGACTTGGGCACATCACAGGGGTGTAGGGTAGGAAATGGGGGACAGGAAGGTGCTAGGCTGACATGGTTAGCTGGTGATAGACATGACCCTGCCTGGGATCCTTGTAGACACGGAGGTTGAGGTTTTAACCTTTCCAAATCCAAAAGTGCAGAACTCCCTTTTTGGCAAGCAGATAACTTGGGGGGGGGGGGGCAGCTGTTGGGAGTGGTGGGAGTGACAGGGTCATTTGAGCTTGAACATCCGTCCCTGTATTAGCATGACAGTGAAGATGTAATATACAGGCTCATTCTGCCAGCCCTACCCAGAACATGTCACAGACTGAGTTACCAGAAACAACTGAGTTCATTGGCTTTGGATTAGGGGGCAGATGTCTTTATTTTTTGAGCAATGCTGGTGAGAATGCATCATTGCGACTGCAAATGTGTAAAAGAGTAACTCAGATCAAGAGGCTGCTCCCAGAAAGGCTAAGCAAAAGTTCCTCCTAACTTCTGTGGGTACACGGTTAAGCTCAATAGCCTAGCAGATGTTGATATGCTATTAACTATTTCTAGATGCACGTACACATCCTGACTGTATTCCTAACAGGAATTCTTCAGGAACTACTTTACACATGAAAGCGGTTTACATATTTACTGGTGTCATGAAATAGCTCAGCATACTTTGACCACCTAAGCACAAAATCCCCAGCATCATTGTGAGAAAACTAGTTCCCATAAGTGGACAGATGCAAGGAGAAAACCTTAAAATTCTGCAGTTTGCCTGCTGGTCAAATTACAAATGAGAAGCTTTGCTAACATTTATCTTTTTAAACACTGTTCTACAATGGGGTAGAAAATAGCTTTATGAACCTGTGAAGTGTAATCAGGACATGGTAATAAAAATAGGGCAGCGCTGTACATAGAAGCCACCATATTTACTTGCAATATACAAAACACGTGAAATTTGATCTGTATTTAGATAATTGCTCTTGATTATGTGTCATGTAGAATTGCTAAATAGACAAAACGAATGCAAGTCAGGTGCAAAAATATTATTACCTGAGCTTTAGATTTGAGTTTATAAAGCTCACTGGAATGAAGTTTTATTGTGGCAAGTGCTGGAATAGAGCATGCGTGGGGTAAATGAACTGGTGACTTCTCTATAGAGGAGATCAATGGATTTGTGACATCAAGCAGCCTTATACAGTGCTTTTGTACTGAATCTTCTCAGCTAATGTTTCGCTTCTATTACCTTAGAAAAGGAAAATACTGAAAATTGACTATTTTTCTTTGCTCTTATTAAAACATTTAACTTAAAAAACAGCAATATTTTCATTTTTATCAAATTGGGATATCAGTCTTCACAAATTTCAGATCCTTTACAGACCATTTGATTTAAATATATTCTTTGGGATTTTTTTCTTTCACCTTGCAGCCATGATTCCAAATATGTGTGGATGTTGCCAGGTAACTTACCTACTTTTGGAATGCATCAGAACTTCAATACCAGCACTGTGGTTGGGATCACTGATCTTGGTCAGTCGTGTGTTCACCTTGCTGAAGTGAGGGTACCACATATGCCATTTCTAAGTAGCCAAGCCCCCTCATCCCATCTTACCTTTAAATATGCAAGAGACCTTGACTGTTCACCTCTCCTGCAGCATGTAAGAGGAACATGCTTCTCTTGACCTCTGCAAGCAACATATTTATGCCTCTGGCTATCAGAACTGATTGTTTTTATCACTATCTTTCACTGTCTTCATAGTGTTTAGATAGATGGCAGATTTACCTTACGAAGCCACAAGCATCGACAACTAAGTAGGTGAGTGGAACAAAAACTGAGCCTTTGAAACACCTGCACATTGCAACTCACTCCATGGGTGAAACTTTGGCTTATTGGAAGGAATGAGCTTTGCCATCACTTTAAACACCTGACAGTTTTCCTTTTGGGATAATCACTGCCAGTGGCCGCCAGACAGCCATCTGTCCCACGCATACAGCGATATCCTGCTTGGCCTGATCTGCCTCTCTTCTTGGTGCGGCTCCCCATGAAAACGAAGGTCCTAGCTAGTCCCTGGCAGATGTGCCCAGATAGCACATGTACTGTCTGAGTATCCTGGATATTTGTCTAATCTATATTGCTTACATGGGACAAAGCCTTTTTCTCTTTGCATTCACTGTCAGTTTCATCTGCACCAGCGAGATTAAGCTGGCACAGCAAAGTAGTACATGTCGCAATTGCAGCTTAATTTTGCTAGATGCACATAGCTTTGGGCATGGGGCTGTGTAATGCACGGGTTACTGGGCTCTGCATTTTGAGGCCTCATCCCCGGAGGCAGAAGGAGTTTGACAGAAGAGCAAAGTGAGGAATACGCACATCCTTTATGGTGAGCCAGGACCCTGTCTGGCAAAGGGCAAATCTTTACCAGGGCCCAATTTTCAGCAGTAAGTGCTCAGTGCTTCCTGAAGGCAGGTGTTTCTACAGTGCCTCATACTAGGCAAGGCAAAATTAAAAGAAAGACAAGCTGCTTTCATAATCTTACCCAGAATTGGTTTACCATGTCTTCTGATCAGGGTTTAGACTGTTTTGCAATCTATGAAATCTATGTTATGGTTTCTGAGTTAGTAGTTTCACTTCCATTTACACTGTACAATTGCTTGTAAAGGGATGAGAGCAGTGGATTTGTTTTATGGCATCCATTTCTCCAGATGGACTATGGACAGACCGACACCACTATAAAGTCTCAGCAGCTTTACAGCATTTGCATGTGACCACCAGGCTGGGTTATAGAAAGTATCAGGTTTGGCCTCATGGACAGCTGTAGTTTCTTCAGAACAGGCACTGCTGCTCACCTAGACCACACATTTAACTTTACAGAGTTTGATATGTGCCACTTCTATTTATTGTATTTTGGCAATGGTTTTGAGCAATCATTCTGGACCAAGAACTTGTTTTGCTGTTATACAAACAAAGAAGGTAATTCTGATTCTGTTGCACCCCGAAAGCTTGCAGTTGAAATAGCAAATGAGGTAACAGGTGGAGACCAGATAGTTGTGGGTGTACAAGGAAGCAATGAAAAAATATTAGGCAGTGTGATAAACAGCCTAATCGTTAAAGGGTTTTATGTGGAAATAATGGGGAAGGGGGGGGAGAAGATTAATGAGTTAATTTTAGCATCTTTTTATAGAAGCTTCTCCTCAGTATGTGCATCAGTGCTGGAGAAAGAACAAAGTGCTCCTCAAAACACAGCAAGTGTCAAGTAGTGCCTCACATTTTTGGCCCTTGTGTAGAAATGAGGAGAGAGCTGGCCTTGTGGTATCAAACAGGAGGCCTAAGGGACTAACTAACCAAAAAGGGACTTGAACACAAAGCAGAAACACAGTTCATGTGACAAAAAGAAGGAATAATGGAGAGATGCAAAGAGAGGAAAGGCACACTCAAGGCAACTGACCATCACAACAGCGTTCAGAGTAGACATGAGCCAGGCAAAAGTGCATCTGTCAAGGTCAGAGAAAAGGTTGCTGCAGTATTGGAAAGGCAATTAGTATCAGCTATCAGCTTGCACCAGTTACATCTGTATGGGTGGAGACAAAAGGCAGTGCACAAATAAAATGCAAGGCTTATGGATATCTGGGAAATGAGAGAGACATGGAGGGAGGTCTGAGTCAAGGAAGACACCGTTTATGGGCAAGCAGGACTGCATTGCTGTCCTGAAGCATCAGGGTGGATTGAACAGGTATTAAAGGCTGCCCCTTAGCCGCATGCTGTTTGAACTGGCAGCATAGTATCCATGAAAAGTGTCAGAGAGGCAGACCAGGATTTCAATTTGTGCGGAAGGGAACAGGTGAGGAGCAGAGAGGTAGCTCTGTGAGCTGTCTGTGCTTGAGATGAGAGTGTTTCTGAGATGAGTGCAGTGGAGCAAAGGGTGGCAGGGACAGAACTCCCACTGCAAGATGAAAAGAAATGAAGAGGAGCCTCTGAATAATATGTCACAGGAGCAACTGGGGAGGTGGGAGGAAAACCAGCAGAGGACAGGATATTGGGCACTGAAGAAAAATAGGGTCCCAGAGGAGCTTGGCTGCTGTTGTTGCAGGCAGATGACAACTCAACATCAATGAAGACAGAGTACTTGTAGAAGAAGAAGTCATTAGAGCTCTTCCATTGATACTAGTTATACCTGAGTACAGTGGAAAAAAAGTTTGCTTTGCAGCAAGCCTGAAGTTATTCCATTACGTTCCTTGATGTGTCAAAATTAACAGTGAGACCAGGTGCTTTAAAAGTGACAAACTTGGCAGTAATTTAGAAGTAGTAACCTACTATTTTTGAAGTAAAAAGTACCTTACTTAACTCTTAATTTCCATCTCTGCTTTTGTAGTACAGTTCCCATACTTCTCAATTTTATGCAGCATTTTATGTGGGGTTATAATTTTTGTTTCTGCCTCTACGATGATGATATACATTAAATATTCATCATAGAAGTTTAATTAAAGTGAATACCCCCCCTCCGAAAATGTTTATAACTATTTTAAATACTCAGAACTTAATTAAGAAAGTTAGAGGATTAAAGGTTTAAAATAAAGTTTCATGGGGTGGCCAAAGAACTTAAAGCCATACTATCAGATAATGGCCAAGCAGTTTTCATGTAGTCACACCAGTGCTCCCAGAAGGGTTTTGAGATGGGCAACTCATTGTGAGCTGCTTTATTGAAAGGCTGTGGAAAAATAACAGCAAACAAAACAACAGCAGAGCTATCTGAGCAAGATGTATTGCACAGCCCCCTCAGCTGTATGAACATGGCTGCCTGCTCCTGTTGCAGCTCAACCTGAGAAAAGATCACTAAATAGCTGAGCAGTAGTGTGTTTTGAATATATAGCATGCTACTTTGGAGAAGCTCATATGAATTCTCTGACATAGCAGATGCTCCTTTTGGTAAGTAAATAGTTTCAATTAATAAAGCTTTCAGGGCTTTTGCATATTTACTTTTTTTTTTTTTTTTTTTTTTTTTTATGAGCTCCTATTGGGAATATTGGGAAATCATGCCTGTAATATTCTTCTAGTTGAAAAGATTTCTGTGGTTTTAAAAGTTAGATTAAAATCAGTTTGTTTTGATTGGAATTACAGTTCTTCAAAGTCAAGTGCTTCCTTTAGACTTATAAGGAATATGGACAGGTTTTAGTGTGGCATATGGCACTTGAAACAGGGGCTCTATTTATTCTGTCATCATTGCAGGCATGTAATTTCCATTAGTTTCAATGAGACTGATGTGTTTCCATCAAAGAAAATGCTTTCTTTATAGTGTTGCCTTAAATAACTTGGAAACTAATATTGGAAGATATATCTGATGCGTCCTGTTCTTAGAAATTGATGTCAAGCCTCAAAGCTTGCTGAGCATGATACAGAACATGTCCTGGCTCTGTAACATCTAGGAAAAAGACTGTGACTCTGAAAAGGGATTGTTCACGTAGGCTGCCGGTTCCTTGAGTCCTGACCCAAATTCTTTTGTGACACAGTTTATATGTTGTCTGGGATCAAAACTCTTTCTCCTTGTTTGTGCAAATGATGTAATATATCTTTGTCTGAAGTGAAACAAACCAGATTTCGTGCTGCAGGGGAAAATTTGAGTGAGTTGCTGTGCTCACTTCCTCACCCAGTCCAAATGACCATGGAGATAAATTAAAGACTCATTTCTGCTTCCATTGTCTTCAGTTATTGGATTGAATTAGAAGTAACTGTGATACTGTGCTTATGAGTCTGGGAAGAGCATTGACATCTGTGGCTCCTTAGCATCTCTCAAGATGAGATCAGAAGGTTTTTTTGCAGAACACATGAAAGAAGAATCCAAACTGTAATGGTTCCCTGATCAGACATTCTCCCCCTCTTCTATGTCTAGTGAAAACTCTTGGACTCCTAAGAATTTCTGGGCCAGCATCTGCAGTCCTCAGTGAAGAAAACTACAGCTGACTTGCTGAAAAGTTGTCTATGAAAAGACTCAGTTGAAGCTGGAGGCACAGGCACAGGCTGTGCTGTGCTGGAGGCACATGCTTTGGTTGTGAATATGACTAAAGTGCTGGGTTGCTAAATTCATCATTCTATAGAAGAAAATAATGTTTTTATACTCTATATGATGCATATTTAGAGACTGTTCCTCTGTTACTTTGTATATGGTGATTTCTATGAGTTCAGTTGTATCTTGCAGGACTTTGCATCATGAAAAAGTCTATTCTGACAATAACACCGCAGAAGGCAAGGGAAACCACAATCTGAGTGTTTCATAGAACCAATATGCCATACATAGAATGAATAATGTTTTGTCAGAGATGTGATTACTTACGAACCCTGCTCCTGATTTGGCCTGGAAACAGCATTTTGAGTGAATTTATGCTGATGAAGTTATTTTTTTAAAATCACAGCTCAGTTTTGACTTAACAGTTTTTCTCATGGTAAATTAATATTACAGGCTAAAGACTTAAGAGCCTAGCTCTTCTATTTATATGACTTCAGATCAGGATTAGTTCAAGGGAATTAATTGTGTATTTCAGTGGAAAGCTGACACAAGAGAGGGAAGAAAGAGATGTGTTAGTAAATCACAATAGAAAATACATTCTTAGTAATTCTGGTCTGAAAGTGTGGATAATTTTGATTAGTACTTCAGTATTCCTGGTTTGATGTAGTGCAAGCTGCCTTCAAATTTTGGAAAGCATTTAGGATTTTCTTGTAGAACAATTTTTGTATGAACCAAAGCATACTTCCCAAAACAACTTTCAGCTCATTAACATTGAAAAGACATGAAAGAGAAAGCAGAGCATTTTCAGAGCCTTGAACCTTGGTGAGGTTGTTATTTTTCATTAGAGCAATGTTGCCCAGACTGCCTCTTCTGATTTACATGTAGGTAATAAGATCGCCAGTATCTGCCCCAAAGTTTTACAGCCCCTAATTCTGAAGGTCTTCTAGGGTGATTGTCAAACACACAGTCTGATCTGTGGCTTTATACCTGCATGTTTCAGCCAAATCAATGGAGTCAGCCACTCTGGTGGAGAAGTGCTGTACCACCTGGGAGAGGCTCAGAGAGTTGCACCAGCTCCAGCCATCACCTCTCAGGAAAAGCCCTATTTTTAAACTAAACCAAGACACAACACAACTAGTTTTTTTTCCCCTAAAACATTGTCTCAGTTCTCTTGTTTGTGCAGAAATGCTATTTAATTCTGCTATGCTGAAGTTATGCAGACTCTTAAATGGTGGCCTAGAGAACTCAAATCCTGAGCTTTTGTGTGTCTGACTGGGGATACATCATGGCATAATAGTCTGAAACCATAGCAAATACCAAAACATTTTTCTTAGCTCAAAGCAAAACTACTCCTGATTGCCATCTAGTGAACCAGACTAGTACACTCCCTACTACATTATTACTGCTCTGGTTATTTCCTGTCTATAAAAACCCAAAGGGATGAAATGCGTCTCCCCCTCTCTATGCAGCCAACAAAATTCAGGCCGAAGAACCTCAGTCTCCCTGTCAGGGGATGAGGAACAAAGGGGAGAAGAATCAGGGCCATGACCCTGCACTACTTATGAACAAAACCACAGAAAAGGACAAATATCAGCATGCAACTCGTTCTGTAGATATCTGTGGTGAGGAGCATATTCCCTTTTGTGCCAGGACTATCCTTAAAGAGAACTGACTGAAACTTTTTCGCTGCATCTGGACACTATTGACTTTTAATGGGTAACTACGTTTGTATAGTTGAAAGCTCTATAACCCCTAACAATTCCTTTTACAGAAAAATTCTTTCTTTTTCTTTTGCAATATGTGATTAAAGAAAGCAGTTTTTTTCATAGAAATTTTCAGATCAGTCTTACGCCTTCACAACCCCTTAGTTGATCTTACCCACAGTCAATCATTTCCTTTCACTGCAGGTCTAAAACACTGCACAGTCTAGGAAAGATTATTCCCTCTTATGCATCTATCTCCAGGGTTCCTAATTCATTCACTGAATCATACTGTGAACTAAGAATAATAAGGATTTAAATGCATTTTAAAATCTTGTTTCTGTGTAACACAGAGACCAACCTATCATTATCAGATAGATTGGGTCACATTAGTAGGAAACAAGGAGCACAAATGGCTTCTTCAAAGTCATGGTTCTCAGTTTCTAAACCAGTTGAAGCCAGCCCAGGTGCTGTGACTTGTATGCTCAGCTATCAGATCGTCCTGAGGCACTGCACTCCAAGGTAACGCACCAGAAATAACAGATGACATTTTATATTCTGGATAGTTTTTTAGTGGATTTTTTTTTTATAACTCTCCAAAGAGATTAAGCAATATATTATGCAAAACTTTATTATAGTTTTAGGCAAAGTAACTTCCGTCTTGCAGAATCTGGGGTGATTTTTGAGGCTATTTTCCAGCTTTTATTTGACATTCCACAAGTCTTTTGTTACTCAAAATACCATCACTGCAGTGATGTCTCTGCTCATATTCATTGTTGTCCTGAGACTGAAATATTCATGGGGCTACTCAGTCTGGATAAGGGTTGCGATAGTGGGAAGTTATGATTCAACTTATACAGTGATGAGAGTTTATAAGATAATAAGATTAATTAAGATAGGTAAACTTTATTAATCTATTATTTTTAACCATAAATGATGGACCAGCAATTAAACATTTAAAGAAGCAGAACCCTGACCTCTTTGGAGAAGGAGGACTAGATTCTGTTTTTCTGCAAATCCACGGTAACACTGTTGGTTGTGGTAAAGATACCCTGACTCATAAAAAGTAAAGATCTGCTCACAGTACTGCAGAACTGTTCTTTCAGTAACAGGCATGGGGCCAAAATCTGCTTGACACCAAAGCTAAGTCACCTCAATGTCTTGAAGAGAGTGTAAAGGGTGTAAGCAGGCAGAAACTGAGCCATGGAGTGGTTATGAATAGAATAATAAAAAAGATGCCAAATGTGAAAATATTTGGGCTTGGCCACATGTAAGCACTGACAAAACAGGTACATGTCGAGCTGCCAGGTGACTACAGCATGGCTTGGGTCCTTGCCAGAGTCCCATATGAATGCTTGCTGCTATTCCTGCCACCAAAAGGAGAGAAACAGGGTGAGGCTCTATGTCTGTGTGTATTTGAGAAAAACAGCTTTGGCAATACCTCTGAGGAGCTGCAAGATGACTAGCTATTTCTCTGAAGACAGATGAATCCTTTGTAGAGCAGGGGCATCATTTGAATGGTTGCAATCCATCCTGCTTCTGGATGAGCCGGAAACTCTTGAGTAGATTTCAGGAGGGAAATAGGAAGAAACAGGTATTTGATGAATGCCTAAAAATAAATAAAAAATACCTTCAGTTCCAGTTAGAGGTAGGGGTAGAGAGGTGAAGGGGATCTACTTCTAACAGTTAGCTTGTACTGGAGGCCAGCAAAAAGTACATAGAACTAGCAAATGCCTTTGGAAGGAACCTGTCACTGATATTACTCATGAGCACTCCCAGAGACTGATTTAGATTAACTTCTGGCCAAAGAGTTCAGACCTGCCAGTGTTACTCAGACTTGTACCATGTTTCGGCTTCATGTACATGCCTCTGGGCAGGAACCAAGCGATTTCAGCTCTGTGCTCTGGTCAGAGGGAGGGGTGACTTGGAAAAAGGCAGCCTGAGCAGAGAGCAGGGTTGATGTGCCCCAGCTCAGGCATAGGTAGTTTAAATCTCTCTATGGAGAAGGCGAGGATTAGATGAGCAAGGTATAGCCCATCTAAGCTGCTTGCAGAGCCACAAGAATAACACTTGGATTTTCAATTATTAGCAGCCACTCTATAACATCAGTTTGCTGCGCAAGGAAAAAGTTGGTTAGTCAGCCTTTGAGTGCTGCTTTGCAGCCTGAGGACAAGAAAAAGCCTACTGTGCCTTCCAGCAAAACAAACAGGAGAAAGGACCTCTCTTTAAACATGCAAAGCAGCAGGGAGCCAAGTGAGAGCAGAGGGAAAAGACCGGGCTGTTGTTCAGTTTCTCCTTCTGCTTGAAGTGTGGTGATAGAAACAGAGCTGCTCAGCAGGTGTAAGCAGCGTTATCCTGTTCCCTTCGGGGTAGGTAGAGACATTTTTCACAAGCTCAAAGTGAAAATATGTTTGTGCTTTTTCTCCCTGACTGGTGTTTAAGTTGCAGGTACCCTAACTTTGATGTAGTTAGCACCTACTTTTCCCTCATGGTACCAGGAAAATGCCGGCTGTGGCCTTAATTATTCATTTATACTCACTGCTGAGAGGAGTCCTGGTTTCTGTTGTAAATTTGTAATGTGTATGTGTGTGTGTGTCAGATTCTACTGGGGTGTAAGATGATACAATTTAACTTGATAAAATAAGCATAATTTGCAAAGGCTGGGAGTTGATTCATGTCAGAGTGGTTTGGGTAATGAATCTGCTTCTCTGTATTATAGTAAGTGCCTTTGGTTTATAATATAAATAGAAGAACAACCTTTATGTTAACAATTAAAGTGTTTTGTTTGCTGGAGGGAATGCTGCAGCTTACTCAAAGTAAACCTCAATGCTTCTGCTGTAACTGTGCTTTTGGAAGGTCTTAATGCAATTAAAGTTCTTTCATTCATAAGAATGTAATGGCCTGCAGTTTAAAAGCAGTTGCTTACTCTGAATGCAGCAGAGAATCACAGAAATCACTCTTGCAAATGAAATAAACTCGAGTCAATTTCCAAGGTTTGCTCAACGGACAGCTGAGGTGCTCAGGACCTTTCAGGATTAAATGCTATGTCAGGCTAGGCTGGATAATTTCCCTGTTCTGCCTTCGTCTAATTCAGACAGCTGGAAAGCTAGCCCCAGACACCGAGGTTATATTCACTGGACTAAGTAACTTGAAGCGCATTTTTCTCAAATGTGGTTTTAAACAATTCCTACTGGAACTGAGAAGAAATTCAGACCCCTGTACTACTGGTACAACTGAAAGAGCTATTCTCATTTCCACACGTGATGCTGGAGCTTCCAAATGTGCCCTAAGAGGTAAAATCTATTCCTTTTTGTGGCATTTATGTGCATAACAGCTTGAGATCCCCTCAAGCTAGACATTAAGCACTTAAGTGCCTCTTTGATGTAGGCAGAGTGAGTCTATTTTCCGAAGTGACAAGCAGCTCACTTCTCAGCTGGAGGTGCACACTGTCTCTCTGTGCTTAGGAATCATGACTTCAGGCACCCAAGTTTGAAGATGTCAGTATGAGTTTTTGGGTGACCTTATAAAATTGCTAATGGTCCTTCTTTTGTAAGGCATAGGACTGCTTAGGGGGCAGCCTGGTACCATCAGTCTCACTCACTCCCCTCTCTGTAGCCCAGCTCCTCCTAGCTCCAGCTTATGCTAAGGCTCCCGAGGGTCCCCCGTCCTTGACAGCAGCAGTGGACTGTATGTGGTGCACCAGCCCTCACTATGACCAGGAGGGAAGCTGCTTGTCTTCATGCATATTCTTTCTTGCAAGTAATGGTGGCACCCTTTCTTGCCTTCAGCAAAATTCTTGAACCTCGGGAATTAAATCAAGTCCCATCTCCAGCTTCAGTGTCCTGAAACAGTAGGCTACTGTCACAGTATGATCAGAGCAAAATTCAGTCTTTTGCCTTGCTGACTTGCAGACTGTTGTTTTGGTGTTTTTTTTTCCAGGCTGTATGTTTAAGAGCATCAGTTTTTCTCAGCAGAGGGACTAAGCCCCAGCACACATCACTGCAAGGGCAAGATCTCTTTATTTGCACAGTATACTACTGTATTTATTGGTTTTTGCATAGCATAGTTTCTGAGAGCTGGTAAAATAGAGAAATCATCCGGTAGGTTGTCATGTTCTTCTGCACTGCTGCACACCTGAACGTGCTATGATAAACCTTTCCCATTGGATCAATAATCTAAAGGTTTCTGAAACACCATGGGTCTTCTTCACAATCTGCCCGTTTTCTTGTTCTGAAGTGTGGAGCTGCTGCTGTTCCAGGCATTTCAGTCACAAATGCACTGCTGCCAGGAGCAACTACCAGGGCAAAAAGGAAATATTTCCAGGTATATTGGTAAAGGAGACAGGATAAGAAGGAAAGGCTATAAAGATCAGGTCAGCAAGATTTAGGCTTCCATTTGTAGCTTCCATTACTGCCTACAAAAAAACCCAACAAAAACCCCCAAACAATCAAAAAAAGCCCACCAAACATTAACAAAAAGAACATCCCACAAAGAGGGAGATGCATCTGAAATGTTACAATGAATTTGCCATGCAAATAAATTAAGCTCTTCAACTTTAGTTTTTCTCCTCAAACTGCTCAAAAGATAACACTATAAATCAGAAATCAACATATTGGCTGAGCTGATAATACCATTTTTCTAGACTTATTGAATAGATCTGCCAAGTGACTGAGGCAGACAGCATTGACAATATAAGAAGTCATTGGCCTCAGCCTTGGGAGCACAAAACATCTACTCTGAGCACAGTGCTGCTGGAGCTGAAGGCTGCAGAGTTGTTCACTTGCCTGTTTGTTGTCTACTGAGGACTTCAAGAGAGTTTACCACACTACAGGTGAGTTTGGGTCATAGGCACTGCTCAGTCTCCATGGTCTGTTCATAAAGCCTTTTGTTCCTTACAGATTTATTCACATACAAAATAATTATTATGTAATATGCTACAGCAGCATTCTAGCAGAAAACAGTGAGAAGCTTTGTTTGCTCTTCAGCTTATAGCTTTTCCTATTTTCTGTGTTTAAAAACTATTTTTGGTGTGTATTACTTAATGAGCTCTCTGGGCACACACTGCTTCCTCCTCATATGACCTCTTAGTACTCTGTGTCATTAGTCGATAACATTCACCATTGCTCAGTGTTAAATCTTCTGCACAACTATTCTTATAAATTTTATATCTGTGATGCTTCTCCTATGAAAGCAAGGTGTAAATACACAGCTCTCAGATCTGCAACACACAGAACACCCACATCAGCCGGAAGAATGGCAGATGCTGAAGAAGGCTGTTGAAAGGTGAGATGACCATCACTTCTCTGGTCACTTCTTTATGTTGGGAAAGGATTGAGACTCCTGAGTCTGGACCTAAGAGGGTAATAACAGTTACCAAGTGGCAGAACCAGACTTAATGTCACCACTTCTCCACTTGTGAAAAATTAACCCCTGTATATAAATGTATCAGCTAGAACTGAACAGAAGAGAATTAATTTAAACAGTGAAATGCAGGTTCCCTAGGGATGATTTAGGGACTTCTCTCATTAGTAATATTGTGGTAATATGTAAATGAAATTACTGGAAATCATAGAGTTTAGCATTGAAAAGAACTGTCAGTTTTCCCAGATTTTTGTTTTTTTGCCTCCTGATTTTCCCCTTGCACTAATGGCAGCTCTCCCCACATCGTCTCGAACTTCTCTGTTGCAGCTCTCCTTTTTTCTCTCTGCATATCCAACTTCATTGCTGCTTCAGTACCTTAAAGGGTCTCTTTCCTTCACCCAGATTACCAATCTTCACAAAACTCCAGTGAACATAATGTCATGGAGACTCTATCCCTCTCTGTGAAATTCGAATTAAATTGACCAACAGATTAAAAAGCTGTTGGGGAGAGCTGGCAAACAGAGAGTGATTGCATAAGCCTTATTTTCTTAGGACACCAAGCTAGAAGGTAGTAATATATCAAAGACAGATAGTTGGTCTAAATGTGAGGACATAATAAATTATTCTGAACATTGCAAATACACCAGCAGAGATTTATATTTCTTAAGAATTTGTGCCAGTAGACGGAAACAAAATTTTATATAGCCAAACAAGCTTGAAGACAAACCAACACAGGTCAGACAGAATGTTGGTTACAGTGAGTGGAAATTTTTCATAGAAAATGCTGAAAGACTGTAGAAATGAAGATCAGCATTTATGAATAAATGTTAAAGGAAGATAGACAGGGATTAAAGTGGCAGAGTTCTCAAGAATCATTAGCCTTATGCAAGCATGAAAGCAAGTGTATATCATTTGACATAAAAAAAGACATTTAACACAAATAAAACAAGAGAAGTTTCTTTATAAGGTATGTAGTTGAATGGCATCTACAATACTATGGTTAGTGTTTTTGCCTTAAAGGCAGTATATTGTTACAGTACTATCAGATTAATACTAGGCTTTAAGGATATCCTTTGTAAAAGAAGGCTAAACACATAAAAGTTGTGCATGTAACCTTTTCAGAATGAAAAGTACACTCTGAGCAATCTAACTAAGCATGAAAGTGTGACTGTAGTAACAATACTATGTAAAAATGGTAGTAACTTCTGATTCAGCAGTTCAGCTCCCTATGGGCCAAATCCCAATCTCATGATACAGTCAGAAAATACAGTCCTAAAATGCAAAATGCTTGCATAATGTAAGTCATCAAATTTTACTCAGTAATTCCTGCGGAGAGGGTTATTATTTTCCATGCTATGTAATTGAAAACTATCTGCTTCAATAAATTGTGGCTGAGTTATAGCATATCTTTCGGAAGGACATCCAATTTAAAGCTGATGCCTAATGAACCACTTCCCTTGTGTTCCAATGATTTGTTACAGTCACTGTTAAGGAGTTGGATTATATTTGCAATTTATTTTTATTTCAAACTTCATTTTTAGTCATGGATTCTTGGAATGTATTTGTCTGCCAGTTTAGAAGGTTCTCTGAAGTTGGACACCTGTGCAGATATTTGGAAACTGCGTTCAAATTGTCTGCTAATCTTTTTCAGCCACTGATTCCAGCAAGAAGATGATTTGATAGTCCAGGTGTTTTGAGCTGTGCTTACCTGAAAATAGGCTTGGTAGAGCTGTGCTTAGCTGAAAATAGAAAAGAATAAACCAATACAGACTCTTCTTTACTTCTCAGAGTTCCATAGAGCCAAATTCTGCTATTTTCCTTTCAGGTTATGTTGCTTGTGAAAAAAAGGGTCCAGCTTAAAATTCAAATCAAACTCTGAGTTTTATGGCTAGTGGTTACAGTTTTCATATGAAAGACTACTTCAGTGTAAAAATGTACAACTCTATGTTCACAGGTAATGTATTAGAGTATTACTAACAAATGAGAAATTTGCTGGCAGTATTTCCCTTAAGGAGTAGAAGTTTAAAGCTGAACAAATACTAGGAAGCACTTTTTATGCATATTCAGTAAACTGACTTTTTGATTCATCTATGACCGTGAACCTTCTGTGTCCTGCTTCTGAGAGTACCACCATACTCAAGCATTGCTGTGCAAATACTGGGAAAATGTATACTTTTTTTAAGCTTAAATGTGTCAATATTTGCTGAAAGCAAATGTTAACAAGAATATTGCAGTGTGAAGTTCTAGGTTCATGTAGTACTATTTAGTTACAGAATTTGCTTAGCCAGAGCCCATTAAAAAGAAGAGCAAATTTCTAAGGCAACAAACACAGAGAGGACAGATTGCCTACTGCATTTCCATTTTATTATGCACTGCAACTAGATGTCTCACCTATAATCAAGCCTAAAAAGAAAATTGTGAATCCAAGGATCAGAATTACCAGGGAGCTGGGGTAAAGGCTATCTGCTAGGGTTTTCTTCTTGTGGAGGCAAGGATGGCATCACCTAGGGCAAAGAAAGAAAAGGTACAATTAAAATAGAGCAAGTTAAGATATTTTATCCTACTTGTTTCATACTCAAATACCATTTCTCATACTAGAAGACAAAGAGTTCGCTTCTGCAAGATGTGTGAGGGGCAGTGATTTTGTGTTAGTCAGGCAGTCTTAGAAAACTCAAGTGCTCATCTCGCTTTTAAAAGCCATAAGCAAAAATGTTGCAGATGTTTACACAGTTTTGTTTTCCCAACACTCAAGAACAGAGTCATTTGGTCAAACAAAATACTCTTTTCTGAGATGCAATACATCCTGACCTAGTTAGACTTCACACAGTTAATCAAAACACCTCTTTCATGCGGTCAAGTAAGTTAAACCAGAAAGAAAAAAACATCCATCTGTGAGAATGAAGCAGCAAATCTGTACAGTTCCTGTTGAAGTGGAAAGTGTGATAAGGCCACTGAGCTTCAGATCTTATCGCTTATTGTATGAAAGCATATCTGCAATATGCATCATAGATGTGGGTTTTTTAGAGCAAATATTGTGACACAGGTATTTTAAAAAGTGGAGCCACAAAGTCTTTGGCAAAAAATACATTTATACAGCAAACAGTGTTCTTTCTATGGAAAACTTATCTTCATCTGTGAATTGCACTGTGATCGAGAAAAAAGTTAAACATTAGTCACTAGAGTAATAGGCTCTAGTACTACTAAGATGTTTAACGCAATCCCAAACTTCTTTCTTTGGCCAAAATAGTTTTTTCCTACATTTCACCACTGAAGGCTAAGAGCTCAATTAAAAATAAAACAGAACAAACCTGTGAAAATTGAGTACATATATATTTAGCATATGCTAAAACAACAACAAAACAAGAAATAGGAAGGTTGCACCGTGAATGCTATTACATTTTCTGCCATTCTTCCAGGTACACTTGTGTTGCTAGTACCACCTAGAAAGATATTGTAAATGCAACAAAACTGTTAAATACTTCCAAGGCATTTGTAAAAAAACTTTAATGACAACCTCTGCATCTGAGCAGATGTTGACATTTCACTTGATTGCTGGATTAACCAGCAATTAACCAGCACACTAATATAATTAATATAATCAGACCTTGAACTGTAGACATGCACAGTTAGTAGTATTCTTTTTTAAGACGAATACTGTTGCTTCTCTTTTTTGTGTTATCCTAAGAACAATAAACATTCATTAGCTGTTGTCTGTGGCAGAATTTGCTGTAAAAATGACCATGTAAATAACTTTTTAAAGTGAGAAGCTGTTATTTTCCGCAACAAAAAAGAATTTTTGGCTCTGATTTTCTTTTTATAAGGAAGAAAATAGCAGACCATAGTTTCTGAAATGTATGCCTCATTTTCCTTGCATTTTCTTTTCCAGTGCCTGGCTCCCATCACAGCTGTGGTCTCTTCCCCAGGGAAAGCTAGCGCTTGCTGCGGGTAGTGTGGGGCTAGGTGTGCTGATGAGCCAGACAATACTTATTAGTTGAGTGGCCATCAGCTGCTGCCAAGTGTGTGCCACTGCTTGTTTTTCAGCCTATTCCACCCTGAAACATAGATTTGGGTTTTTCTTTTCCATCCAGGTACTGTTTTTCACAGAATTAATGTGAAGTCAATAATTTTGAAAATCTCTCTCTCAGTGTTTCAAACTAACTTGAAAATGGTCAATTACTGCAGAAAAGAGCAAAGAGAGGGTCAGCTAAAGCCATGCAGGAGGTATGATTACACAAACTGAATTTATTTAGAAATCCAGATTGAAAACTGCCGAGCTATGTGCCATTGGTTTTGTTATTATCTTTCTCTATACTTTCTCTTTGTCTTTTTTTTTCCAGCTTTGATAGCATTGTATCTTAGTTGATACACAATGAGGAATTATCTTTCAGAAAATTTTTATCAACTAGCCTTTATTTTTTGTCCTACAAACTACACGGATCTGTCTGAACTTTTTAGAGCTTCATCAGTTTTCAGCCTGTGACAACATTTTCCATCATTGCTTTTAATAAAAATGCCACTTCTCTTTCTCCTATTTTTTGTGCTGATGTTGAGATTTTTTTCCCGTGCTTCTGGTAATAAAGCAAAAATTTCAGTGGATTCCTTATTACTGTAAACAATGCCCTAAATGAGCAGATAAGTTTCACTTCTCTGTGTTTTACTCTTTGGCTGCCTGGGACAGATGTGAGTGGAGCTGATGTATTTGGGGAAGAGAATAACAATTTTTGCAGTGATATGACATGCATCACTCACAGAAGAGGCCATTCTTGGGGTAATCCTTCCTAAAAATTGGCACTATATTGCTGAACACGCTTTTTTTTTTTTTTTTTTGCTCAGGAGATGAACATTGTGGATATAAGTGTACCCATTTTTAAGTCCTTAGGAGATCTGTGCTTGACTAAACACGGTGGTATTCTACCCTGCTTAGATGATGGGCAAATGTTACCCTGATGCTCAAGCTGAAAATACTTGAATAGTCTCAGCTGTTACTCTTGTTTCAGATATAAATGAAAGAAAAGAAAAATGAACAAGTCTGTAGTCCCTCTTGAAGTGTTAGAGGAACAATTGTGATGTGGACAGTGAACCTTATGAGCCTTGGAGCTCCCAAGGCACTTCCAAGCAGTGCAGAAGCAGAAGCAATAATAATATATTTCTCTCTCATGCTCTATTAACAAGCTATGTTGGGTAAAAGTTGCTATATACTTGTTGGGAGGCTTGTGGCAGTAACTTGTACACACTAGTGGAAGCGTACCTCCTATTTCTTAATGCGTGAACTTAAAGATTTTTCATTGAAACTAGCTGGCAGTCTCTTAGGTCACATAAAAGGGGCTCAATCAAATGGCTTTCCAGGGCATGCCATGACTTGTGTACTTGACATTGCTTAAAGGCTATGTTATGACTTTCTTTGGAAACTAACAAATAGCTATCCCAATAAGCTATGACTGGGCTGTGTGGAACTTAACCCAAACCATCCTTTGTCGAGTGATGAAGTTGGAGGTTGGTGGTGTAATGGGCACATCAGCTTGTTCTCCACAAGACCTTGATGGCACAGGAATGCTATCAGTTTGACGGAACAGTATTCAGAGGTGGATGCTAGTAGTTAAGATTAAACCACAGGTACAGCTGTTTTCTTTTTAATTCAAAGAAAGTAATATACTGTTTTCAAGACTCAGACTGAGTCTTAGTTTAAAAAGTCAATGTTGAACATATGGTATGTAGAAAGACCAACTGTGATTCAAACGTTGTTTTTTGTTAAACTCACTTTTAATTTTGGAAGCATCAATTATTCCATTGTACCTGAGAAAATATCTGCAAACCAGAACTGTAAGTACCAGTAATTTAGACTTTATTATAAAGCATTGTATTTCAAGTGACTTATCTGACTCATGGTGACTTTTAGCAAGTGTATTATTAATTTAGTGCAGCAAAGTGGCATGAAGTTTTGAGGCTGGATTGTCCTTAACTACTGCCATAGTGTAGCTTTAACACAACAAATGACCCAAAAATCATAGCAGTGTTAAAAGCGGAATTAAAATGGTAAGCTGAAAAGCTTTTGTTTACTGTATTTGGTAATACAGGTCTCTTCTGTTTATGCAACACAGGAACAGAGCTCCTGTTGCCACAATGGAAAGCAAGGAGAGAGTTTCTAAATGAAAGACAATACTTTGGAAGGAATTTCAAGTTAGTGTGTATAAAAAAGCTGTTGAAGGTAAGCTTTTCTGGTTTTACTCAGATAATTTTGCAAGCTCTCTGTTATTCCGTGCTTCTTTGTAAAATGTCTCACCCACTGTTTTCACAGAGAGAAACCTTAAAACTTGCTGAATCTGATGGGCTGTGTATCAAGACAAAGGTGACAGCACGACTGGGGTGACACAGTCAGCCACTTGCAGGGTGTAGTTCTGCATTGATTCCCTGAGTTCTGCATTCTCCCTCACCAATAACACCTTGTTCCCTCCTTTGTGCTATGCTGGGCACTATATCCTCAGTGAGGACTGGGTTTAGGAGATAAAGGCATTTCATATATTAAACTCAAACACTTGAGATTAATACCAAGAAGCATGCTGGTGTGTCTACAGATGTGTAGATGTGTCTGTAGGGGAGTGGCTATTTCTACAGGCATGCAGGTGCATCGCATGTAGCAGGAAACAAGGTAAGGTTGGATTCTCTAGGTACAGAACAGGGAAATGAAACTGGTTGTTTTCCTTTGGAATTAGTTTGTCTATCTGATTAGTGTCTATGGGTAGTTTGCAAACAAACAAGAGACTTGATGAACCCAAATGTATTTAGTCCCTCTTTACCTTTGGATACATTTCAAAAGCGCAGACTATTTTGTGCCTCTGTATTTTGCCAGCCAGTCTCAGCGTGCAGCTGAGCCCTGGGGCGCTAAAGGCATGGATGAGTGGAGGAGACCTGCTCTCCTAAATTAAGTTTCTTTCAGTAGGGTGGGATTATATGTGGATGTGAGGTTTTGCAGCAGAGCTGCCATTTTCAGCAAGGAAGGTTATTAATCAGCTCCCCACTGCGTGTAGCTTTTCTGAGCATTGCTGCCAAACCAGCCTCTTAGCCTGAGGGAAGACTTGACTCGAGCAAGGCACCACTCTGCCAAGCTGCTGTGACAGATATGCTGAATCTGGCCCAAGCAAATACCATCTTTTCTGATTTCTGTCTCCCTGAGAATAAATGGGTCATACAAGGGAGTAGTCATTGCTTAAAACACACTTACTGATGTTCTATGTGGCTGGCTGTAATCTTTGAGGAAGGAGCCATTCACACTTGGCTGGTTGCTGTCTAAAAACTGCAATATGTCAAAACTGCAGCTGCATAGGGATCAGCTGCTTGCTGCAGCTTTGATCCTGTATCAGCTGGTATATGTTTGGCGTGCCCACAGTAGCTAAGTGCAGGGAAATGCTTCATTTAGTTAAAAGCTGTGGTACTTAGCTGCCCATGCAGCTTTGTAATTAACTGAAGAATCCTTCAACTATCATTCTAATGGTCCTGCCCTTTTCTAATGCAGTGTCCTTTGCTACCATGCTTTTGCTCCCAAGATCAACCACATTGAGGTGCAGTCTCCAGGCAAGTGTGGCTAGGGCCTCAAGGGACCTAAGTCCCTGATGCTTGGTCACCTGGCCTACTGAAAGTTGGGCCATGAAGGAAAGCTGTTATCCCATGCTATGCTGGCAGAAAAGATCCAATGTCACCAGTGTTGTCATGCTACAGATCAGGTGACAAAATGGAGGGATCAATGTTTTCCTTTTTGCCCTTCCTCTTCTGTCTTCTGGTTTCACATTTTAATTGATCTTCCTTTCCTTGCAGCTTCTCTCACAAATGTCTCCACACTTTCCTCAGCACAGCAATCCTTCAGCCACCTGGAAGTGCTGCTGCCTCTGTGAGAGATGCTCTTCCTTTTGGGCAGAGTCGCCGGTGAGCCAAACACATCGTGGTGGTGGGTGCGTGACAGGTGCATTGGCTGGCGTGTGAGAAGTATGTCACCTGGGGTTTCCAGTGGATATTTCAAGATATTGCTTTCCAATTCCAACATGAGATGAAAAATGACATTACAGCAGAAAACTTTCTGTAGTCAAAAGCAGCTTCATGAAAAACAGAATTCTCGCTTTTCATTAGCAATAGCTGAAAAAACAAAATTCTATAGGAAGATGGCAGAGACCATAAAATGCATGGAAGGAAAAAACATTCAGGCCAGTCTCTCTGCAATACCATAGTATGCATTTGCTCAAGTTTATAAACTACATCACACTTCATTGATATGGTTTCACTGTACTCATTAAGTTAAAGATAATCATTGCTTTTTCAGTTTTCTCAAAAAAAGCTATAGCCTAATTTATTCCTCAACTGGGTATTGACATTGGTGTAAAAAAATAGCTTTAAATACCTGTGTGAAAGAGTTTCTCTGGTGAGATCAGGTTTCTTCTCCTGCCACCCTTCCACTTTTGCACAGAGATTTGTCCTAGAGGCTGCCTGCTCTCCATGCTGGTGTGAGTTACCAGTTGCCACTGCTGTGCTGCATCTCTAGTTATTTTCCTGAATTGTTTGTTCATTTGGGTTTAAACTATGCTATTTTAGCATGAAACAGAAACGTACGAGCTTTGTATTTCAGTTATCTGCATCAAAGTACTAATAATGCTCTGAGCCCAGTGTAAGCCAATCCACAAGAATATGGTAAACCACTATAAATGACTGTTGAACATAACTTCAGGTTGTTACAAAAGCAGCATGAGGGGGTGACTGGTCACTATTACCTCCAAAGGCAATAGCTACGAACCACATGCTATACAGAGGTATAAAGGATAGATGGCGGTGAACACAGAAAATGTATGTTGCTTCAGGGCCTCTCACTTTTCTTCTGGTGCTGTCTGGACTGATGTCTGCCACCAGGTGTGAACTGACTGAGGTCAGGAAAAAGTCTCTAGACTTCAGACTAGTGACGTCTGTTATAATGTTGTTTTTGATGATCTTTTTCATGAAGATGCTCTAGCCTGATTCTCACTGTGCAGCTGGCTCGCAGGCACAGTGCAAGTCAGCAGTTGTGTAACAGTCTTTCTATGGTCTGGCCCTTCTGGACAAGCCTTTCTCTGTCACAGGCATCAGCCCATGTAACCCTTTCCAGAAACTTATTCTCCGTTCTTTTGGTCTTCCCTTCAGCCTTCCCTCCAAGGCTTTCCACACAATAGTTTTGAGGGTTTATATAAATGCCTTCCATCAAATCATGGGTAAGTTCCAACAGGAAAATATACTCAATAGAAACAGCATCACAGCCCTTGTAAGGAAGTGTTGTGGTTTAACCTCAGCCGGCAACTAAGCCTCACACAGCTGCTTGCTCACTTCCCCCAAGTGGGATGGGGGAGAGAATTAGAAGGGTAAAAGTGAGAAAACTTGTGGGTTGAGATAAAGACAGTTTAATAGGTAAAGCAAAAGCCGCGTATGAAAGCAAAGCAAAACAAGGAATTCATTCACTACTTCCCATCGGCAGGCAGGTGCTCAGCCATCTCCACGAAAGCAGGGCTCCATCATGTGTAACGGTTACTTGGGAACACAAACGCCATCACTCTGAACGCCCTCCATTCCCTTCTTCTTCCCCCAGCTTTTATATTGCTGAGCATGATGTCATATGGTATGGAATATCCCTTTGGTCAGTTGGGGTCAGCTGTCCCAGCTGAGTCCCCTCCCAACTTCTTGTGCACCCCCAGTCTACTCACTAGTGGGGTGGTGTGAGAAGCAGAAAAGGCCTTGACTCTGTGTAAGGACTGCTCAGCAATAACAAAAACATCCCTGTATTATTAAGACTGTTTTCAGCACAAATCCAATACTAGCTATTGTGAAGAAAATTAACTCTATCCCAGCCAAAACCAGAACAGGAAGTAATTTGTGATTCAAATTTTGTAGTTCTACTTGTACTAGGAAATGCTCTGGATCTTCATGTGCTGCATCTTTTGAAGAGTCAGCTTCAAAGATGCTTTTGAATCAGGGACTGTTTTCTGAGTAAATATCTGGTGGGAGCTAATGATACATTCATTTAAAAACATTTTATTTCTGCTGCTGTGCTGTGGGAATAGAGTTTCTGTGTTAGCATTAACAATCATGATCAGGAAGACTGAGAAGGAGTCTAATCCTTGGCATTTCTTAGGCACATTTGAGTGATTGCAGAGATTAGGGTTTCTTTGTGTCATGCAAATCATGTTAATTGAATTAATTGGGTGGTCAGGCATTGGAACAGGCTGCCCAGGGAAGTGGTTGAGTCTCCATCCCTGGAGGTATTTAAAGAACGGATAGATGTGGTGCTCGAGGACATGGTATAGATGGACTTGGCAGTGATAGGTTAATGGTTCGACTCGATGATCTTAAGGGTCTTTTCCAACCTTGACGATTCTATGATTCTATGATTCTATGATTAGGAGTCTGAGCAACTCAAGTAAGGCTAGAAGGAGCCTGTCTGTGTACTTAAGCTACAGTTATTTAGCGGGCCATCAGGAGATGTGCCTGCAGTGAAAACAGTGCTGCTATGAGGAGGAGCAAGTTCCTGATCGTTGATTTGGACAACTCTGGACTAGACTGTGGTCCCTGTATGCCTGTAAGTCAGGACATACTAGCACTAGTAGCTGTTTGCAGCCAGGGTCTTATTCAGGTGGCACCCGCTTCCCAGTGAAGTAAGAGATAGCTGTTGACTTCCAGCCAGAGACAAGAATTTTTTCTTCTACCCCTGATGAGGACCAGCGATAATCCTTCTCTGTGAACACCATGTCCTTTCAAGATGTTTAACTGCAATCACTGTGGCATGGGACGTTAAAATGCTGCAGAATAATTTAATTTTGAATGTCTGTAGAGCTGAAAAAACAGTAATCCAAAGGTTTGTGGCCTTTGATTTGCCATAAGACTTAATGAGAAGGGCTGAGTCATGAATTCAGCTTTGATCCAAAACCCTTGGGGAGTTCTGACCTTTTTCGCAATCTGGATCCCATTCTCAGCACCGCAATTTGCAGCAATCATGTAATTAATCTATGGCTAATTTGTTTCTCTACGTTTATATCTAATCACAACTTGCAAAATAGTCTTTGAATAATCAGATATTAAAGTAATTAATTTTAAAACTTCATGGCCTTGAAAGATAAAAGGCTAGGGGCACAGGGCTGTATTACAGCAAAGAGGTATAACATGAGTGAGATTTGCTGGACTGTAGATTCGAGCCTTTGCTACAACAGGCATGACTATATGATCCTTTACGTAACTTTTTGTAGGCATATCATGAAACCATTCAGGTTTCTCACCTAGAGTATTCCCTTTAGAAAGGTATTCTTACAACTTATTTCTCTGATGACTAGAAACATTCCTCTAAATTTCAGACTAGGTGTGTTCATATCCCACAAATATTCTTATACCAACTCTCTCTCTCCTTTACCTTCTTTTGTGTTTACCCCAAGGATGCTTTAACAGGCAGCAATCACATGCATCATCTCAGCCTTCACTCTTGCAGATTACAAAAGCAGGTGCCTCTGCCTGCCTGCCAGCAGCAGCACTTACCAGTGCCCTGACCACTAACTATATCGGCACTTCTCTTCCTGTTTCCGTTTGACTTATTTTCCCTAGAAGAAGGATGGATTATTCTTTTGGAGTCTGCAAACCCACACAAAGCACCTCTTCACTCAGGGCATGTAATTTAAAGCCACATGTGACTGTGGCAAATTTTCTAACCTCCATTATCATTCCAGGGGTACTGTGTTTCCCTCTGATTCATGGCACTGTGCATGCTAGCACCCCTCTTTCCTTTGGACATTAAGGGTGTAAATAATCTGAACCCAAACAATACAGATGTCTTCATAAACTATTCACCCCCCATCACCTGCAGGAGACGAATGGGTATTTCTGGATATAATTTATTGATTTTAAAGTAACATCTACAGTAAGATAAATCATGTGACTATGATCTAGACAAGTAGCTCAAATGTAAATATCTACATTTGGCCAGATGAAGTTCATCTAAGGCCTTTGGTTTCATTTGCACCACAAGTCAAACCCTCAGCTCACATTCTAAAGACAGAAATAATTATTTTAAGGAAAATGAAGATTTTCCTAAATATCACACATTACTTTTCCCTGCCTTAGTGTTATGGCTTGCATTATTTCAATGGAGTCATATTTCCAACAGCATCTGGCATCTGGGAAACCAACTGTACAATTTTGTTGATGAGTCATTCTATAAGCAATTTGGAGAAATTTCTGGATTGGTAGCCCTTGTCCTTATGGGAGATTTCAACTTCCCAGATGTCAATGGGGAATACCATACAACTGGGAATACCATGAGCAGGTCTTGGAAATTCTTGATGTTTGTAGGAGATAACTTCTTGTTACAGGTACTCAGTGAGCCAGCTAGGACAGATGCCCTCCTAGACTTGCTGTTTGTGAATAGAGAAAGACGTGGGGGCTGTGATGGTAGGTGGCTGTCTTGGCCACAGTGATCATGAAATGGTTGAGTTTAAAATTTTCAGTGTACTGAGAAAAAAGGACAGTAGAGTTGCTACTCTGGACTTCAGGAGAGCAAACCTGAAGCTATTCAGGGAGCTACTTAGCAGAGTACCCTGGGAATCTGATTTTGAGGGCTTAGGAGTCCATGAGTGCTGGTCAGTCTTTAACAACCACCTTTCAGAAGCACAGAAGCAGGCAATTCCACTGTGTCGCAAGTCAAGCAAGTGGGACAGATGACCAGCTTGGCTGAACAGGGAACTCCTCATGAAGGCCAAGAGAAGAAAGAAATTGTATGACCTCTGGAAGTGAGGTCAGGCTTCGCAGGAAGATTACAGAGCTGGGGTTTGTGTATGCATGAAGAAGACATGAAAGGCCAAAGCTCAATTAGAATTGAAACTGGCCAGTGTTGCATGAGACAACAGGAAGGTCTTTTTTAAATATGTTAATAGCAAGAGGAGGTCTAAAGAAAACATTGTACCAATACTTGTTGAAGATGGTCATCTGACTAATAGGGATGAAGAAAAAGCAGAGGCATTCAATGCATTTTTTGCCTCAATCTTTAATAATACTGATAGACCTTGGGCTGCCTGGTCCCCTGAATTGGAGGACCACGATTGTGAGAACAGGGACTTTCCATTTGTGGACACTGAAATTGTAAGGGACCAGCTGTATCAGCTGAATGTTCACAAATCCATGGGGCCTGATGGGATTCATCCCAGAGTACTGAAGGAGCTAGCAGATGTTATGGCAGGACTCCTCTCAATCATCTGCCAAAGGTCTTGGAAGTCTAGGGAGGTCCCCACCAACTGGAAGCTGGCCAGTGTTATTCCAATCTACAAAAAGGGCATGAGTGAAGGCCCAGAGAACTGCAGACCTGTTAGTCTATCCTCAGTTCCTGGAAAAATTGTGAAGATTATACTGCATACTATTAAAAGGCATTTAAAGAATAATGCAAGCATCAGGCACAATCAACATGGGTTCACAAAGGGAAAGTTCCGTTTAACCAATTTGATATCCTGCTATGATAGCCACCCACCTAGGGGATGAAGTGAAGGTGGTGGATGTAGATTTTCTGGATTTTAGTAAGGCTTTTGATACTGTCCCTCACAGCATCCTTCTGGACAAGTCCAACTGTGGGATAAGCGAGTTCATGGTGTGCTGGGTGAAGAACTGGCTGAAGGGCAGGGCTCGAAGGGCAGGGCTCAAAGGCCTGTAGCGAAGGGAGCTACATTTGGCTGGTGACTTGTCACCAGCGGTGTTCCTCAGGGTTCAATTCTAGGGCCAGTTCTGTTCAATGTATTTCTCAATGATCTGGATGCAGGAGTTGAATGCACCATTAACAAGTTTGCTGATGATACCAAACTGGAAGGTGCTGTTGACTCTCTTGAGGGACAAGATGCCTTACAGAAGGATCTAGACAGATTGGAGCATTGGGCGATGATTAATGGGATGAAATTCAAGTCAAAATGCCGGACACTGCACCTGGGATGGAGTAACACTGGGCACAAGTATAAACTGGGAGAGGGATGGCTGGACGGCAGCCCTGCAGAAAGGGATCTGAGAGTGCTGGTTGACAGTAGGCTCAATAAGAGTCAGCAGTGTGCCCTGGCAGCCAAGAGGGGAAACTGCATCCTGGGGTGCATCAAACACAGCATAACCAGCCGGTCAAAAGAGGGAATTACCCTGCTGTATTCAGTGTTGATGAGACCTCACCTTGAATATTGTCTGCAGTTCTAGGCCCCACAATTTAAGAAGGATGTGAAGGTCCTTGAATGTGTCCAGAGGAGAGCAACAAGGCTGGTGAAAAGGCTGGAAGGCATGTCCTATGACAAGCGGCTGAGGACTTTGGGCTTGTCTAGCTTGGAGAAAAAGAGGCTGAGGGGTGACCTCATTGCTCCCTACAGCTTCCTGAGGAGGGGAAGTGGAGAGGGAGATGCTGAGCTCATCTCTCTGGTATCCAGTGACAAGACACATGGGAATGGTTCAAAGCTGCACCAGGGGAAGTTTAGACTGGACATTAGGAAGCATTTCTTTATCAAGAGGGTGGTCAAACACTGGAACAGGCTTCCTAGAGAGGTGGCTGAGTCCCCAAGCTCATCAGTGTTTAAGAGGCATTTGAACAATGCCCCTAATAACATGCTCTAACTTGGTCAGCCCTGAATTGGTCAGGCAGTTGGACTAGGTGACTACTGTAGGTCCCTTCCAACTGAAATAGTCTATTATATTCTATCATAAGTGTCAAACGTTGCTTGATGGAGCTAACAAAATGGCAATGATGCTTTATATTCTATCATAAGTGTCAAACGCTGCTTGATGGAGCTAACAAAATGGCAATGATGCTTGACCTCTGCCAACTGCTAGGATGATGCCAATGACCAAAGGTACTAATGAAATCGCTGTAGAGTACTAAGACTTTAAACTTGGTCGATAAGAAACGAGGAGATTGGCTGCATTGAAGAATGCCTGGATACAACTGTCACAGCCGAGAAGTAGAGAGCTGAGTGAACGTCATGCATGGGTTGTGCAGCCAGCTGGGACCAGTATTCACAGTGGCTCCTTCTGTGCTTGTGGCTGCCATAGCAAGGGTCTGGCATCAGCAGCTGTGACGTGTGTTAATCTGCAGCTCATGGAGCTGGGCAACTGCAAGAAGGCCCTTGGCAGATCTACAGGTTTTTGACAAGCAAATGTGTCCTCTACCCTCTGCCAACAGTTCTAAGTGCTAAGGGTAAAAACTAACAGTGCCTTAGGCATGAAATGAGATAGAGCCTACAATTTCGACCCTGTAGAGTCTTATACATGTGAATCATCCAACACATATGGAACTGGTTGCAATTTTTCATCAGTTTATTATTTATGTTGAGAAATAAGTATTTTTTCAATACACTTGTGCTGAAACACATTGTTTAAATGTGTGTGAGGAAACGTAGTTATTGATTTCTTCTTCCTAAAAACATTCAAAAATGTTTTTTTCCAAACCATTTTGTTTGTTTAATGTGAGCGGGAGAACACCTGTTTCTCTTTTCCCTTTGCTTATTCTTTCCCAGTGAAAAACTTTTTTTCTTGAGCATCATGAACTATAAGACAAAATGAAAAAATTTTTCAAAATTCCAACAAAATTTGTTTAATTGGCATGAAAAACAAGTGAGATTCTTAGTAACACTGAAAAAGTGTTTTCTTTAACTTTAAGGATTTATGTAAATTTCTTGCATACAAGATTTTGTTAAATATTGTAACTGAGAAAATGAATTTTAATTTTGGAAACAATAGTGCCTGAAGGAGAGACTCATACAGTTTCTTTGCACTTACTTTTAATTCACAGAAAGAGGAAAGAGGTAAAGGAGAAAGATACACCACAAAGTATGGCAGCTAAGAGAGACTGCAGAGTGGTAAGAACATCAGATAGACAATATAGGCAATGGTGATAAAAGAAGACAGTTGAAATACAAGAAATAAAGATTTTGGAGCTGTGTTGGGTCTGGTTGGGATGGAGTTAACATACGTGTTACAATCCAGAACATTTCTTTTTCTTGTTGTTTTTTTTTTTTTTTTTTTCTTCCCTTCACTTACTTAACTCTCTTTATCTCAACCCATGAGTTTTTCTCACTTTTGCCCTTCTGATTCTCTCCCCCATCCCACTGTGGGGTACTTGAGCAAGCAACTGGTGGGTGCAGTTGCTGTCTGGGGTCAACTCACCACAGGAACAAAAATCAGTGAACCATATAGTACTCAAACTGCTGAGATGAGATTATATTCATCCAGTAGTTCTTACTGAATTTAACATTGCTGATATACTAAATCTTGTGTGTAACCTATTGCTTATAAGCCTCACATTAAAAGAGAGAAGGGTGATCAGTAAGGAACCTGAGAATGACAAGTAACTTGCACTTATTGTGATTCCATACCCAGCAAAATGCAAAACTGATAATAAAACATTCATTAGTACATAGACAAATAAGTACACTACATTGGCTCCATACACATTGCAGCACTACCAGATGTGTTTATACTGTTACAGGCATTGGCCTAAAGGTAAGATCCCCGGTCTCAGACCAAGTGATGGGGAGTAGGGCAGGTCTACATTGTTGGAGGCTGTTGTAGACAGTAACTCTGATGTATCCCTTGGGCCAGGAAGTTTCTACAGCTTCTGCTGGAAGGTATGATGGAGAGAATCTGCGTGTGCCTTGTTTCTTGATTCAGTCTACTAACCATTCACTATAGGGTTGAAAGGACATGTGCACTGACTTGGGAATGGCTGGTCATTATGTTCTTACACCTATTTCAGTACAGACCTATGTGTTCAATAGTATAAAGAAAGTGAGTACCAAAATGGACCAAATAGAGCTTCTCGTAGATACGAAACATGGTCATGACCAGAATACAGAGGCTGAGAGATCCACAGTGTTCAGGAGAGAAATGAGGTAAAGAAGGGTAACATTTTACATCAATCATATACTATCTTTAGAAAATGGGGACAGTAAAGACAGATCTAAATGCTTTGGAAGGGCTGACGGATACCTGAAGAGCTGGTACTGTCTCTCTGGATACTTCGGAAGAGTCAACAACTGATACTTGTGATTCAACGTTGACATGAAATAGTGCAGAAGATATGGACTAAGCTATGCATGTTATTAAACTGCAGATATCACCCCTTTATACCCAATAAGCAAGGACAGAAATATAGCGATATCTGTCTTGGATGTCATTAACACCGCTTTTATAGAGGCGATGTTCCTTCAAGAAGTAACAAATCCAATTAGCAGTAAACTAAAGGAAAAATTGGGCTCTGAACTACCACAGCTATACTGATGTTTGCAAAAGGTAATACTGGACATACAGGGAAAGTCTGCAGAGTCTATAAAAGGTAAAGGTCAGTGTTGAAAGCAAAGATGTTGTCAGTGTGTCTCTGAGATGGATTCAAGGGCAGAGCTGGGACTCTGCTTGATTGGCACTATAAAATGTCCATCTGAATAGTGCAGAAAGCTACAGGGCATTGACATAGATTGTAGTTGATATAGCAGCCCAATACCAGATGTCTGATATGAAAGGTAACTAAATCAGATAGGCTTTGTTATGCCTCAGATAGTTCCTTCAGCTACTGGCATCATACACAGTGACTAATTGGAATGGCAGAGGAGTAAATAGACATAAACTGATTGTGGTAAATCTTTCTGCAGCTGAATAATATGGGAAAGGTAAAGTAAGCCTCGCCTTAAAAGGCTTGTTTTCATCCTCAAATGAGCCAATGGAAAAAACTGCCCAGAATCATAGTTCCTGTGGGGGTTTCCTGGGGCACAAGGCTCTTCAAAGAGCAGAGGCAGGAGACAGAACAAAGTTGTCCATCACGATGATGACTGGTGCAGATTTGGGACTGATCCTCAAACTGCTGCAAGCCATGCAAAGAGGCTGACATGGCCTGGGGAGCATTTGAAAGGAGGACAAAGCAGACAAGTCCCCTCTGTATATTTGGCAGGTTTGAATGCTGTGCTCATGCTACATAGGTTCAGATCCCCAGAAACGCCAACACAAGCTGTAACCTTTGATTGCTGCCATGACGAAAGGTTGCAGGAACACAGTGGCTGATTTTCAAGGGCTGATGGAGCTGTAAAAAGTGTACAATGCCATAAACTGTTGCTGCCTGTAGAGATGAGATCGTTAGTCAGGCTGCAGTACAAACTGTTGTGGTTTAACCCCAGCCAGCAACTGAGCACCACACAGCCGCTTGCTCTCTACCCACCCCAGTGGGACGGGGGAGAGAATTCGAAGGGTAAAAGGGTGAAAACTCGTGGTTTGAGATAAGAACAGTTTAATAATTGAAGTAAAATAAAATAGAATAGTAGTAATAGTAGTATTAGTAATAATAATACTACAATAATAATATACAAAGCAAGTGATACAGGATACAATTGCTCACCACTCACTGACTGATGCCCAGCCAGTCGCTGAGCAGCAATTGCTGTCCCCCGGCCAACTTGCACAGCTTTATATACTGAGCATGATGTCACATGGTATGGCATAGCCCTTTGGCCAGTCTGGGCCAGCTGCCCTGGCTGTGCGCCCTCCCAGCTCCTTGTGTACCTGGGAGAGCATGAGAAGCTGAAAAGTTCTTGACTGGTGTAAGCACTACTTAGCAACAACTAAAACATCAGTGTGTTATCAACATTATTCTCATCCTAAATCCAAAACACAGCACTACACCAGCTACTAGGAAGAAAATTAACTCTATCCCAGCCAAAACCAGGACACAAACTCAGGACAGTGCAATAGGCACACTGTCTATACTCTGACATTCCTCACCCTTGGTCTTATATTCAGGATATTAGACAACAACAGCAGTAGTATACAGCTGGAGATCTGCCTGATTTTTTTTTTTTTCTTGAAATACTGCATGTTTTCTCTTTTTTTCTTTGTACATTTGGAATTTTTTGGTTTTTTTTTAGGGAAAGCCAGCATCCACCCGGCTCCAGAAATGCTATCAGTGCAGCTTCTGAATTATTTTAGCAGCAGGAATTTCAAAACTCAGTGTGGCTGGCACTCTCTGAACCCGGAGCTCCTGCTGTGCCTTTGAGCTCTGCTCACTCTGGGGTGAAAACTAGAGAGCTCTCTCTACTGCAGCAAGCCATGGACAAGTTTTTTTTACAACCTTCAAGTATACTTCTGCTCAGGGGCTCTGACAGGCAAGATGACAAAGATCCATCTCTTCAGTTTCATGAAATGCAGTGGGACTGTTGCAATAACTCTTTAAATTTTGCTCTTGCCAGGGTATTTTGAAGTCCCTGGGGCATTTTAACTAATATTTTCATTACCAGTAAGAAGGTGGCTGTTAGTGCTTCATGGATGACTGGCAGTGAAGATTAAACATCCCTCAGTGCTTCAAGCTGCCTCTTGATGGGTGCTTTTAAGTAGTATTTGAGCTTTATTGTGGTGATGGTCCTTTGACATCTACTGCCCCCATAAATGCATGCTGCTGTGTCCCACTGTTTCTATTAAGTGCTCCTTTGGCTTGGCAAAGCTTTTAAAAGTTGAGCATACTCATTGTGCAGTGCTTACCTAGAAAGTTCATGAGCCCCATAAGGAAAAGGAAACCAGTGATAATAGAAGTGTTACAAAGTGCCACAGTGTGGAATACTGCAAATATTTGTAGGAAGTAATTCTCTTTAAGCTTTGTGTTTTTCTTCTGTTCCACTTCTGCCATACAGAATTTTTAGAAGTATTTTGTCTTCCATTATGAATAATTCCTATTTGTGGAGCTCTTGGAGACCTGAAATCAAAGTGTCCTTTCCAAATACCACCAATAAATGACTGGCATTTCCATGAACATGCATTTAGTCTTTAGGCAAAGTTGATTTATCAGTGTTCTTGCTGTTTCATGTTTGTTATTCATTAGAATTTGAAGTGACTAAATGAGATGCATGACAACAACCAAAGCATCTTCTTGACAGCAACTGTTTGACTTACACGCCAGCATTCATGCCAGAAAGGAGGAGAGAAACCTGGATGACTTACACCTCTAGCGAGCATCACTTAAATTTCAAATGTTCTCAAGTATGTAATAAACATCAATTTATCTTTGTCATCAGAGACCACAGAACAGTCTAAAGGTCTACATAAAGAAATTAAATAAAATTTCTTTATAGACTAGGACTAGCTAAATAATGTTTCCATTTAGAAATAAACTATTAGAAATGTACCCTCTATAAACTAGAAGGAAATTAATTATTATGGAACTAGGATACCAATGCTATCTCTAAAAAGCAACTGAACATGCTCCAGGCAGGGGCCAAAAATAATAACTTTAGCTGCTCCAGGCCATAACCAGAAGAATGGCACTTCTCTGTACTGTAGTGTATTATATATATTTGCCTATGCAACACTGGTACTGTACAGAGGCTGTGGAGGAGAGCACAACCCCAGGTCGGCAGGGAGAAGGAGGTGGCAGCTGAAAGCTATGGTGAATGTCAGGGGCTGCAGGCACTGGGTGCCTGGAAAGTGGGGTGGACAGGGAAAAGGCATGGCTGGGACTGGCAGCTGGGGAGTGAGGAAAGGGAGGTTGGGGGAGGGAGTCCATTGGGAAAGTACATCTTTCATCCCTCCCTAATGTTCATCAGCATTGGGGCGCTACAGTCTCCTCTTGAGACTGGTCACTCAGTAGCTCCAGAGGCAGTGGGAGCTGTGGTGGACAGAGAGGTCCAAAGCCTGGAAGTCACTCTTGGGAGCCAATATGATATGCTTAAATAGAAAAGCTCAATATGAGCTTTCTACTATTTTCTATATTTTTTAAAGAAAAACAAGTAGGAAAATACCCCCTTTAAGCACAGGCTTATGTTATTATTAAGAGTGCAGAACAATTTGGCCAAAGGTTGCAGAACTTCACTATTAGGACTGCAAGTGTGGCTGAGGTTAGCACTTTGTAAATGTGACTTCATTTAACTTTTATTTCATGCTTACGGTTTTTCTTCATTAGGCCTTCTGTTGCAGTAAGCATGAGTGAGGGTCTTGCTTTGCAGCCAAGCAATGACCACACAAGAGAGAAGGGGAGGAGGGGAGTATCGTCCCTCTCATGGGGCAGGATTGGACGGCACCCGCTGAGGGAGACAACAGCTTGCAGGAAAAGGAAGCCTGCCTGATGCAGCTGGATGCTATTTGGAAGAAATGGTAGCTGCCCTGCCTCTGCCACTGACTCCTTCTTTACTTCTACACTACCTGACCAAACCCTGACCTTTGGTAGCTGTCAGCATTTTATGGATACTCAGTTCGTCTTGTGAGGTCCTATCTGCAGAATGTCTGATGAGACCTAAACATAACTGCAAATGAAATGATGGAGAGCTGTTCTTTCCATATGTAGTGTGCTGCACAATGCAAAACTCTCACAAAATAAGGTCTCAAGTATCCACAAGCAGTATACTTCATATTAGTGAAATGTTTTGACTTTAATATGCCTCTTTCTCTGTTTTTCATCTGTAAAATGAAGGTAGCAATACCACTTAGATCTAGGTACTTTATAAAATGCTAAAATGATATACAAAGATCATCCTAGAGAACATGTGATTACTACTATTAATACAATTGGGTCCTAAGATGTAGGTTCTGAGAATGACTGGTAATGAAGAGGAAAATCTGTTAGTATTGTCTGCTGGAAGCACTGAATGAGGCAGGAATCTTACAGAAGAAATTTCTATGATTAAATAATAGATACTAATTTTCATAACATCCTCAAATACTAGCAAAAATGTTTAGTTATCAATGTTGAATATTTTAAAAAATATTCTTTAATCTATATGAATACACTGACTGTTGAAATAGATTTACTTTTGACCATCAGAGGTGTGCATTTTGTTACTCCTCTGGAGCTCTACTCAGACTGGGTCACAATATTAATCTTCAAAATTTTTTTCATCAGTGGAAGAATTCCTCAATTTGAGCAGCTATAATCACCAGAACTACATACACCTGCTACTTTAAATAAGACAAAACCAGAATAATAGTGTTGCTTTTAATAAAAATAGAATTTTTTAAAATTCATAACAACATTATAGCTATTGTTTCTAGTATGTTGATGTATCCAGTTACAGAAAAGAGTATTTCAGCTAATGTTTAGATGGCAGCTGTATTGTGAGAAACCTTTGACAGATCCTAATAAACGAATAAAGCTAATGGAATATTAACATCCATGTATAATACTAAATTACTTCCTGCTGCAAGAAACAAAGCTAGTGTCTTCACTTCATTGGAAATATTTTTACTGTGAATAAATATCAGCTTCTTTTGAAATTCTTTTGCTAGTTAGGGCAAACATTAGATATTTATTTTGATTCACATCTCAAGGTATCTGGTAAAATTCTATTCGTGTCCTTAAGTTTATTTGAAGAATACAATATCTGGGTTAAAAATAAAACTCATAAATTTAATGACTTACAGGTTCTCTGAAGTCCTGCCATTTTTGCAATTATCCTTTTAAACAGAAATAAAGCACTGTTGTTTGCTAGGTAATCCTACTGCCAAATAAGAAAAAAAATATTGTAATTTACAGCATTTACTTTCAGGTGTGCAAACAGTTTTACCCAGAGTTAGAAAAAAATCAATGAAATGGCTTTCTATATGTACGCTGTAAACAATATAAATATGTGGTCAGCTTAGTAAGAAAAGACTCCTAAAAGACTCAAAATCAAACGCTTGCTTTTGAAAGGCCACTAAAATCCAAACTGTTTCTTTAGTGTATCTCTAATTGCAGGTACAGGCTGCTACTTCGGCTTCAATGGAGGTGGGTTCCAAATCTGGAGTAAGTCTGTGATATCTGGATATTCAGAATTGCTTTCCACCAGTCATACATTTATTCTAATATTACATTTCCTGTTACAGTTCAAAGTGGCAAATCCTTAACAAAATATTATTTCTTAAGAGGCAGATTTGTTAACATGAAAATCCCCAGACAAATGTTAAGCCCTGAAAATAAATTTGCAACTAACTGACACACAAGTCTCTTTCTATATTCTCTCTTCAGTGGCTGATTATTTTCCTGCAGAGAATAAAGAAGCCATTAATGTGTAATGAAAGAGACAACTTCATTATTTTATCTTTGAAAAATACATACTTAGCCCTATGGGGCCTTTTGTACCCAAGGATTTTCTCTTGCTAACAAGTTCAGTGCTGATGGTATGATTACTTACCTACTACACCACTTACAATTGTGAAATACCTTCTTGAATATCAATCAGAAGTTCAAAGGCAAAGTGGTTTCTTTTTACCTCCAACACCAGAGATCCTGTGAATGCTCTGCTCCCAGTAGCAAGCGACCACATTGGCTGTGTGTGTTGTTAAATAGGCTCTTTTTGTTTATGGTATGAAGCAAACTGACTGCTATAATAAAATGATGTAGGCTTACTTGAAATGATGTTCAGCTAGTGCAGAACTCTCTCTGGGTAACAGCAGAAAAATACACATATTTACATATATCCTAGCTGGGAAATGTATGCTTTTTGCATCTGGAAGGAAGCACATTGCTTCTCTAAATTGCTTGTAGCCAGGCCAGCTGCTGCAGTAGAAGCTACAGCTGATGCTGAGTCAAAGACAAGAATGAAAAAGCAACACTTTCTCTTGCAAATCTCCCTGTTTGTGCTGACTGTCTTGCCTCCGTGTTGAGAAAAATGTGACTCCCATAATTCTTCGTTGTTTTATGTAGCTAATTGGCAGCACCGTAGTGATGGATTCCGAAATCATGGACTCAAGCAGGCTTCTGGAATGATATAGGAACATACAGTTGAGTTAAATCAGCCCTTTTAAAGGTGCTTGTATGGAGGGACTGGCAAAGGACAGCTGGGATAATTGTGATGTTCTCAGGTTATTACAGTTGCATTTTCTGCTGATCTAAGTAACTCCTTAAGATTTTGTAGAGATGTTATCGATACATGGATTGCTTCATGTTTTGCTTATTTTAATGCATATTCCTTAAGGCAACATCATAAAGTGAAAAATGAGTATGTAAAAGGGGGTAGGTAGGTAAGAGTAATATCAAATACTGCGCCTGGTCTTGGGCTTGTTTGAAAATTTATGTGGTTTTAAAACTGTTTTTTCTCTCTCTCTCTCTTTTTTTTAGTGTTTTCTTCATGCTACCAGAATATGAAACCAGTAGTGAGAGCTGATGGTGTAACTGATGACCTAGTGGAGAGCAGCTTCCTCTAATTAATCGGAAAGATTAATTTTTATTTTGTCTTACAATACCATTTAAATACTTTTTATACAAAACACCAGGAATTCGCCTTTCTGTCTTCTACACAGATGAGCAAATAGACAGCACAGGTGCAAAAATATAACTTCTTAGGAAAGCAAGCTTCAAAAAGAATCAGTGTTCTAGTTTTGAATTGGCTTTGTTCTGAAGTTTAAACATCTCATGTCATAAATTTTCTGGAAATAGAAAGCCTCAAACATTTCAAATATTTTTTTGTGAGATAATTTGCTAGAGCATATTTTAGGGTTGTCGTTGTCCTCCTGCACTTCTGAATGACAAAGAAATTACACACCTCAAATCATCTTGGACTTGTACAGTTTTTTCTTAAGCTACTGGCAGGAGAAATCACAAGAATTTCTGCTCTTGTACTGGCTTTAATACCAGCTTTCTAAATTGGTTCTGTTCTCTGGTGGTATGACTTGAAATTGTGTATTGTAAATGTATTTGTTCACTTAACACTAGTTTTCTTCTTGTAGTTTAATTGATTGTCATAAATTTAAACCTGGATGCCTGCTAACGGCGTTTCCCTCATTCTAGCCAACAACAAATGACTGTCCGTCAAACACCAATGCAAGAGCTCACAGGACAGGACTTTCCTTCAAATGGCATAGTGGATTGATTTTTTTAACGAGGAGCATTCATCTGTTTGTTGCTATTATGCAGTGGAAGGGTACAGCTTTCTCGTTTAGAGTATTGCTGTGGCATGGTGATTTTGTAACTTTAAGACCCTGAGATCATCAGGCCCACGAGAATCCCAATGGAATGCCGACAGGCTTTTGATCTGGCTGTAATTACTTCTGTTGATGTAATATTCCTGACATATTTAAACTAATTCTAAATTATAATTCTTACTGGTTTTTATCCTCTGGGTATCAATGCCTTCTTTCTAGGATGAGATTAGGTTATGTGTTGAGAACTGAAACTCTCTTTGTCTTGCTATTTGTGCCTGTGTAACTTTCCCTCAGTCCTACGGAGGCATGTCCTGCTGGCTTGTTATTTTTGTATTTGTTTTTTTTTCCATTATTCACATTTACTGGATTTTATTTTAAAGTGCATCACGTTGCTCATCAGTTTGGTAATGTCTATGGCAGTCATTTCCTGTCCTGAGTAAAAAAAACAATCTTAATGTTATTCAACAGCTTTATAATGTCTGACTGTTCTCAGCACTTATGGGTACCAGTTTTAATGAAGCTTCTCCCAACCTTGCTGTTCTATGACCTCTCTTCTACCCCTTATTCTGAAGGATCCCAAAATGAAGATACCTGTTATTACCCATTCCAAAAAGGAATGAGAAATAATTTGCAAATTACTTGATACATTTTAACTATTTGCAGCAGAAGGGAGAGAGGGAGGCAGTGTTCATACAAGTTATTTCAAGGCCTAAGGTAATATTCATATATGCATATGTACTGTGCAATAACAAATTGTCATAGAAATGCTCAGGAGGCGGCAGTAATCTCAGCTGACTCACATCTAGGAGAATTTTGATAGCTCAGACCTCTGCAGGACACAGGGACTCCAGTCAGGCCCTGAAGAACTTGTGGTGATGGTTTCATCGGATTCCAACTGTTTGGGGGATTGTACCAGGTTGGTCTTAAAACAGTGGCAAGCATATATGTCTGTGTTGTAAATAAACACTTGCAAGGAACTGAGCCAAGACGATGCTCAGTATTACTGTTGTTTTCTATTTCTATTTTAAATAGGACAAACCCCACAGACAAGAGTTAGTTGAGCACAGACACCACCCACTCCATGCTTTAAAAAGCTGAGTGGAAAATGTTGCTATTTATGACCCCAGAAGTTGTCTGTGTGTGTAGGGACAGCTGTGCCCTGGAGAAGCCCTGATGATGAATCACTCCCTGAATATATCTTGTGCAATTTCAAAGCACTTTGGGATCCTTTGTGATAAGTGTTATTACATAAGGGTGAAAATACCTCTGAAGTTTATGGCAGAAACCCTGGCCGTGCTCCAGCTTACAGTGCTGCTGGCAGACATCACCACAGTGCTATTCTGCTGACAACAGAAAAATCCAGCCACTAAAAGCATGTCAGACTCAAAAAGCTTTCTGCTAATTTATGTTCCTTCCAGCAGCTAGCTGCTAAGGAGGAAAGTTAATAACCAAATCTCTTCCACACAGGTGCAGTGACTGCAGTGTTGGCCTCTTTTTATCTGCCTCAGGCAGAGCTGCTGTGTGAGCTGAGGCGGAGCGTAGTTAGACAATCAGTCTGACTTTCACACCATTGAGAGCCAACAAAATAAATAAACAAAATTCTCTTTATCTTGGACATAAGAATGTTGGAACCCCTTCTGCAGACCAAGTGACTTTGTGTTTTACACTGAGCTTGGTAAGGAAGCAACTGCAGAATCTTTTAGCTGGGAGAACTCAGTGAGCAGTCATGGACTAAGCTATTAAAACTGATGTGAAAACACTCCTGGGGATTTGCTACTTAGGAAACCTGACTACAGTTTCTCAGTCCTTGCCACAGAAACTGGTTGTAAGAGCCTCAGTGTTTTCAAGGGCTCTGGAAGCAGTGTGCTAAATTGATTTGGCTTGACAAAACCATATAAAATGAAGAGGCCCTATCTGAAAAACCTGTATAATTAGGTTGTGCTTCAGGTATCAAAGTTGAATGTCATGATATCCAGGACTGCAAATGAAATGAATATTCTTTCAGTTTTGTAGGTTCCTTGCTAATGCTACCACACTACAATTATTAAAAATTCTTTACGAGTAAGTTGCACGCCCATTTTTTCAAAAGGATTTTTCAAATAGAAGTAGTTACTTTGTCCGGATAGCCACCACTGTTCTGTGGTTAAGCTTCCAGCCTTGTTTTCATTATAAATTAATTATATAAGTTTTCAGCCCAATCAGCTAATATGTAAGTGAGCTATTGAGCTCAGGACTGCTTGCCTCAATCACAACAACATTTGAGGACTTCCCCCACCCCAGACAGTACAGAGAAGGAAAGACTTATTGTAGCAGAAGGCAGGGATGGCTGAGCAAACCTCCAATGACACTGATAAAGAAGATGTGCTGTTAGGTAGTCTCTATCTTAAATATGATGTTCAGAGCACTTATGATGAGTATGAAGGCAGGTTGGCACACTCACTAGATTGCTTTGCCTAGGACTGGTGCACAGAGTGGGAAAGCCAGCTACAGCATTCTGAAAAGGGTGAATGGGGAGTAAACATCATCCTCGAGTCACTCACTAAATGTGAAAGAGGCAGGACTGAGAAACAATCCTCTCATGTATGTGATGGCCTAATTGCTGGACCATCCTTTCTGTCTCATTCTGGTGTGTGTGCATCTTTATTCTCCTTTCAGGGAAACTGATTTTCGCACAATGGTCTGCAAATATTTTTAAAGTCTGCTAACATAAAAATCCTTATTTATTATTTAAAAATCCAGATTTAGATATTTTAGCCATAGTAAAATGCCTAGCTCAGCACTGGAATTATAAATAGAAAAATCACTGATCTGGGTGTTGCATATTCAGTCCTGTCAGCCACAGATGTTAGGGTTTCTTTCCTAAACTCCTGTTGTCTCTAATGAAGGGTTCTGACTTAATAATAATAATATTCTTACATAATAATGGCCTGGAGGACAACATGCTCAAAAATTAGTCATAAGGTATCTCAGTCCTCAATTCTCAGTCACTAAGGTCTTCAGATATGTGTTACATATATACAGTATTAGACAGAAATAATTATGCTGTAATGTTATGGAATTAGGTTACAAATATATTAATTATATACTTAGGGAATGAATGCTAATGATAGATAAGTACAGTCTTTGACCAACGTGAGCTGCTTTACAGCCACTAGCAGCTTCCACGTATGCTTCTACCAGTGTTCAAATTCCTGCTCAGTGAAAATGTTGAAGCATATCTGCAATAGCCCTTGCTGATCATCCCCATCAGTGGAGGAAAACCATCCTGCCTCCACTGCAAAAGACTGGTCTTTGAATACTCCTGCGGCCAGAGAGGACTGAGCTTCAGCCAGTGACTGTGGAGACCTTTGAACCAGAGAACTCTTTTGTACATCTCGAGTCCCTTCCTCAGCTTTCCCTACAGGGACAGTGATAGGAGCTCAGAGTGCAAGGGGGGGCTCCCCAGCCAGGAGTCAGGAGCCTCACATCTCTCATGCCTCCCTGCATTAAGTCTCTTAGCTGCATATGCTGCCTAGTCACTGCTGATCTTCTTTCAAAAACTCCTCTGTTTCTTCCTACTTAAGAAAGTGGAGATTTAACTTTAGAAGTCTCATAATATATTAATTTCTTGACAGAACAGTCAGTTGCAAGTCAGTTCCTTGACATCCATGGGCTCCTGCTGCTTTGAGCCCTATCAGTAAGAGAGCCCTGCAGCCTTGGAAGTCCCCTTTCCTGCCAGAAAATTGAGTTCTCTACCCCTTCACCTTGGACGTACCTGCTCCAGTTCTCAACCTGGAGAGGGTAGGGGGGGTAACTTTTCAATAAACCATAAAGATTTATCAAATGTTTGCTTCTCCCTAGAATATTTGCATTGAGACATTTTAAAATCTTTTTTCCAGATTTGCTGCTTCCATGACCCCAGCCACAGAGAATAGCCCAAAAGAGGCAGATCATTTCAAGGGCTTTGCAAGTAGCTGCTATAACTTCCATTTGCATTCACCAAGTGAATGTGTTTGATCTCCTTTAAACTGACAGGTATCAAGTGTACTACAAAAATCTTCTGATCAATGCTTAGGAAGAGATGAATGAATAAGAGGAGAAAGTGTGGAACAGTGACCTCATTGCAATATTGGTCATGTTTGATGAACGCTACTACAGAGTTGTCAGCAGACACTGATAATTCAGATTCAGATCATTGGGGTCCAATGAAAAACCCAAATAATTCTTGGGCTGTTTGAGAAGGTGTATGTGTAGTTTTGGGATCAAATATTTTTCAAAGTTTTAAAATTATTTATAAGAAGACAGAGGTTGAAAGTGGAAAATGTTAACCTTTCCCTTGCTATGAGTCAGTGAGCTGGGATTTGGACATGTAAGGTTAGACTCAGAGAAACATTTAAAAATACACCAGGTACATATACACATGAAACATTCATTATAGCCATTTTAAAATCAAATGGACTGTATGATTCATCATATGATGCTGCCAGTCTAGTACTTCATGTGGAAAGCCATGTACATTTTTTACAGGTACCTAAGTGTCTAAAGATGTAGATGTGTGCCTCAGGTTTTACGTATCATCAGAACTTATGAACTAGGAATCCAGAACAAAATCTTTCATTAGTTACCTTTGTACTTTCAAAAATCCTAGTGCATGCCCCAGATCTTTTGGTATCTAAATATGTATGTGATTATGGCTTAAGACTTCACATTGGAAAGTGGACAGCTGAGAACATCTCTTTAGATGATGACTGACATTTGCTATGTGGTTTGGCATTGTTCTGTTGATGGGAGAAACAAACCCATGTTACACGTCTGATACAGGAAGAGGAACTTGTAAGAAGGATAATACCTGGCTTGGCTCATCCCTCTTACACATTTGTTACTGCCTTAATGACTTCACAGATACAGCATTCCCAAAAGGGACCGTTGTTCAGAGAAAAAAGATAAACAGTGATTATTTTAGCCCTAATGAGCTTAAACTGAAGGACGTTGTCTAATGGCCGAAGAGGATGCATATTTAGAAATCAGGTTCAGATGATTCCTCAGGTGTCTGAAATCAGGGGACTTCATGGAAAAAAAAAAATCTCTTAATGTTTATAAAGTTACAGGCCTTGGTTAATATTTCTTATTTTGAGCAAAACTTCCAATATCTAGTTAAGCCTGTCTCAACCTCTTGTTGAATTTCCTGAAGTTCTTGCAGCAGCTTTAACTACTTTGCATCTCCATAATGAGTTCTCTTGAGTGCCCTTTGGCTGCCTGAGCTTGGAGGCAGTTCTTGCCATTTTTGTTTTATTCTTCTGTTTTGCAGTACACTTCTGGTCAAAGGAGACATAACTTGCTCAGAGAAAGCATGCCAGTAGAAAATGTGTGGCTGAAAGCTGGGAAATTGGCAGTCCTTGTTGTTTATAGCACAGGAAGAGCTCAGACAGTGCTGATGGGTGTTTCAGGGCATCATCCCTGCATTGTGAATCACATGCTGGTGTTGCCACAGTTTGAGGGACAGCTTTTGGTGGAGCTAATTAGGAGGTGCATATGTACACCAAAGGCACAAATAAATAAAAACATTGGAAGGCAGGGATTTGTGTGCAAGTCTCTGGAGAAGGCAGGTATCTGGGACATAGTGGGAATTCTTACCTGTTTCCTGCACAACAGTACAGGGATGTGTCTGTGGACCTTCCTCAGTAAGAGTAGCTTAGGAAGCTCTTTGGCAGCTCTGGTGGATGCTGGGATTGGAACACTGATATGAGTCTGCTGTCCCTGACACCTCTTAGGCAAACTAAATGATGCTACACCATTTTCAGAGTTTTGAAGAACTTCAAAATTTGACTATTCTGAGCAGGACTTCCAGCAATCACAAATGATACTAAGGATGGCAGTGTTGTTTCTACCAAGGGAGAATGAAAAAATGAGAATGAAAATGCTGGCTGCATGTGGAATTGCTGCATTTGCTCATACCGTGACTGATTGCACACACTGTTTGGGTGGATGTGTGCGTTCAGTGCTCACGCAGACCCAGCCTTTGCACTTTGGAAAAATTCCTGTGCAAGATAACTACAATACAAAGCCTGTATTAACAAATTCATTTTCTATGGTATTTACTTAAGGAAGTTATATTGCCTCCAGTGAATTGAGAGGAGAAAAACATGCTTCCATTGTCTCATTCAGAATCTCACAAATGTCAAACACTGCATTATGGCAAGGGATAATTCCTTGTTTATCCACAAGTACAATATGTGGACATACTGCAACAGACTTGTTACTTATTCTTCAGATAATGTTGTCTCTCTTCACCTCTTTCTCCAGTCTTCAATTACTAGTTCAAACACTGTGAATGCTTCTGCTGACTAACTCTTTAAAGGTTCCTGATTGCATTAACCAAAAAATAGAGTGCCACAAAAATCTTGGGATGGATATTAGGAAGATTAAAACACTGTCTAATTTGCCAATCATGATTAATAGGTTTATTGAGTATGAACTGTACCTTTCAGAATTTCACCCTGCACTGATTTCTCACACAGTGAGAAAGCTATTTAAAGTCTTTAATCAGCCACACTCTTCCTCCAGAAACAGAGACATCTATGTTGATGTTTATTCTGAATGACTGGAAATATTAAAAATTGATGCAGGAGTGATCTTCCATTTTTTATTGTTACTTGTGTCTACTGGAAATGTGGTATATTCTTTTTGTGATGGTACAAAGCAGGAAGAGGACAGGGAGAAACAACTGCCTAACTCTGGCATAGCATAGCAAAGTTTTTGTGGAGCCCAGAGCCAGAAAGCAGACTGTTACCGTAGAGAGCTGAGGGAAGGAAACCTCTGGGAGTGGGTCACAGATGAGAAATATCTCCCTCCCAGTATGTCATCCTGAGACATATGTTGAGCATGCAGCTGGGTCCCAATGTTTCCCTGAGCTGGCCTTGCTCCTTTGCTTTTCCAGGACACTAGGAATTAGGATTACCTATTAGTTTGAGCATCATCACAGCCCTAGTCCTGTGATCTAGCTTTGGTCTGGGAACAGCACTTGAACTGTTAAGTAGCCCCAGGTTATAGCAGCTCTGTATACAGAGCTTCCCCATCTACCCTTCATCTCAGAGTATAGAAGAAGCACATGCAAGGGAAGAAAAATATATGAGCCAGACTAGCCTCTGTGAATGGTAAGGTTATTTTACACTGCTTAGCTTCTGGAATATTGAAATGCTCCTAGAAGATGTTCATTAGCAGGAAGAAGAGAAGTCAGACACACAGCTTTACAGCAAATATAATTCATGGCACAGACATCATGAGCACACAGAGAAAATGTTGGACTAGATACATTTGTTGAGTCTTCAGCAGGGTTATGTAGGAAATAACTCAGATTTGAGGTTCTTTTGTTAGCTAATACCTTAAAGCACTTTATACCTTGTTTAGGCCCAGCTACCTGCTGTTGCAGAGAACAAGTGAATCACAGAAAGTGATGGATGGCCTAGCTACAGTCCTCTGAAAAATACCCTCTCACCTGGTAGTTCCAATTTAGTGGTGAGTCACCAGCAGTTCTGGATTCCTCTTTCATGTCTCCAGAGACACCACAGAGCTAGGAGGGACCGCTGTGATTTGTATGTGTATATGCTACAGAAAAGCTAACAACTCAGAAGGGAGGAGCTACCTAATTAAAAGAGAAGTACACTCTTAATAATGTGGTTTTTCTCTGAAAATGTGACCTTCTCAATATTTAGTCCCCGGTGGATCCATTTATTACATGCCAGTCCAGTTCATTTGTGTTGGTATTAAAGGCAGAACAGTTCGAAAAGTGTAATGACACTAGCACCAAGAAGGATGGAAAGGTTATTTGACCATTGACATAAAAGACTGGCAGCAAAACAGAAAAAATATCTGAATGCTTAGCACATTAAATCTGAAAGCTGCTCTAAAATTGAAACTAGAACGCTACAACGTTGTTCAGATAAAGTAAATTTTCATATCAGAACTGCATTCCTTATTTTGCCACCTCCTGTGTATGACTAACAACAAAGCTTTTAACTGCAGTGTGTCCTGCTATTATTTCCACAGGACTATCCCCCATTTCTTGAGGCTGTATTAAACAGAAGTGGGCACATTTCTAGGAATATACTAGAAAAAAATGAAAGCAAGTGTTGCCAATACGTAATTTCTAGAAATCATGAAAAAAGAAAAATATAGCAGATCCTAGGAGAGATGCATATTTTAAAGGTGCAGGAAACAATTTCATACAATGCAAATAACTCCATTTCATTTGCCTAGTCCTACTGCAGTTCTATTTACAGCAGCTCTCTCTATGCTGAGTTAGGGCAGCCCTAAGGTAGATATAAGCTCCAAGTGGATGACCGTATGTAGGTTATAGGGAACTGGGGAAGAGCCATTCCTGCATGTTTTGGAAATCCCTTTTACCTGCTGTGCTGCCATGGGGCAGTGCTTGTCTGGCATCCTGTCACCAAGATCCCCATTTCCCAGTGTGATGTTGTTAGGGCTGCCTTTCAAGTAAGAATGGTATTGTGTTGACAAAAGCTGTACTGTGCTGGAAAATCCAGCTCATAAATTAATTTTGCATCCCTGCTCTCTTAGCATTGTCATCTCATCTGCAGGACCATGTTCAATTCACTTTACATGAGCCCTGCTTCCTTTGCTATACGTTTCAGCCTGCTAGAAAATTCATCAAAGAATTTTCTTGTGCAGGAAATCCTTTTATTCTAACTATGTTGGTGTAATTTGGAAATAATTCAGTTGACTTCAGTGTAATTCATCCAGATTTACACTACTTTAACAGTGATAACAATTTAGTCCAGAGTAAGAAAGAGCTGTGTAAAATCTTAGCTTCATTTGTTAATTGACTTGCATGGTAGATGACGGGTGAATAAGACATGGCAATGGCAGTTTGTCACATAATTTAAAACTGTCTTCCATAATACAAAACATGTAACCTGGCAGTATTCATCCATGAAATTAATTCCCTGTCCCCCACCTTCATTCTCTGAATGCATGTTTATAAAAGAGATAGAGCATGAAGGGCCCAGGGTCAAGGCTGTTCTTGGACCATCTATGTAGATTTTAACACTTTTTTTTAGACAATAAATATTCATGTGTGTTTAAAAAGCCCAAATGCCTTAATGGTTTTAAAGGTATGGAAATAGGGTGAGATAATCTTAAGGGTTATTTTTCTAGGGTTTTTGGTTTTTTTACTTCCGGAATGTAAATTTTAATGACTCTTGTCATCCTCATGATTCTCATTCTGAAGGCTTATTGGTAATATTCTCTGCAGCATCCAGCATAAGCTAATCTTTTTGTTTATGAAGGTAAATGCAATTAAACAGTCACATGCTTCGTCACCTCTTCTATGACATTTATCCACATGATTGAATAGAATCACGGAATTGTAGAATCATAGAATAGTTTAGGATGGAAGGGACCTTTAATGGTCACCTAGTCCATCCCCCCTGCAATTAGCAGGGACATCTTCAACTAGATCAGGTTGCTCAGAGCCCCATTCAACCTGACCTTGAATGTTTCCAAGGATGGGGTATCTACAGCCTCTCTGGGTAACCTGTTCCACTGTTTAACCACTCTCACCATAAAAAATTTCTTCTTTATATCTAGTCTGAATCTACCCTCTTTTACTTTAAAACCATTACCCCTTGTCCTATTGCAACAGGCCCTACTAAAAACTCTGTCCCTATCTTTCTTATAAGCACCCTTTAAGTATTGAAAGGCTGCAATGAGGTCTCCCCAGAGCCTTCTCTTCTCCAGGCTGAACAGCCCCAACTCTCTCAGCCTTTCCCCATAGCAGAGGTGTTCCAGCCCTCTGATCATTTTTGTGGCCCTCCTTTGGACCCATTCCAGTAGAGTGTGCTGAGGGCTCCAGAGCTCGATGCAGTACTCCAGGTAGGGTCTCACCAGAGCTGAGTAGAGGGACAGAATCACCTCCCTTGACTTGCTGGCCTCTCATGGATGAGTGGTTAGGCCGCTCAAAGAATCAGCACCAAAGATATTTGCAAGTAGTGATTTTAATAGAAATCTATAAAAGTGTGATTGAACAAAGTTTGACGGCAAGGTTCACTCTATTACTTATTAAATGAATGGAATATATATATAAAGGAGAAAAGAAGAAGAAAAAAAAGAAAATAGCTAGCAGCAGTTTAAGGTTTGCAGCAAGGAGAAAATCACAAGAATTTAGCAGTAACTAATAATTAATTATTCTAGCATCTACAAAGTGATTAAATGAGGTTTACTACAATATTTGTATCGATACACACACACACAATAGGCCTAAATACTCATTATATGCGCAGATGAAGGTACCTATTGAAATATGCGCAAAGGCACCAGTAAAAATTCCCCTCAGGTTTAGTGAAATACTGACTGTAAATGACTGTCTCAATGGGCAAAAGTTGAACCTCAAGGAGCAAAGAGCACTGGAGATCAGCCCAGGTCCTGTTGTCAGGCCTCCGTATGCAAACGTAACGGTTCGCAGCTCTGAGAGCCGTCCCACTCAGAAGGAGATTCTGGTGCAGCCTGCTGCATTCCAGGACAGCTCAAAAGGTCTCACTTGGTACCACTGTTTATAGGGTCATGAGATGATTGACTTTAGGCATCAGTAAATTTCTGTTCTACTTTCACAGCCCGTGTTGGAAATTACTGTTCTCAAAAATTCCAGTGATGTTGGTACAGATCCTCATGAGTTATAGCCCAGATAAGATAGGCCCCAAAGCTATTAGGAGGCAATTGATACAGATGAAAAATATGTTCCAAGGTTGTCAGGGCTCCCTCCCTTGTACAGACAGTGCTGCTCCCACCTTAGCCATGTAAGAGTTTCTGATATGGTCAAGGGACACTTAACCATTGAACTCGTTATACAAAGGCCAAGTTTTGATGGGAGTTACTGAGACTGTAAAGCAGCTTAGCTTCTCATGCTCTGCCAGGTACACAAGAAGAAAAGGGGGGTGGGGAGAATGCACCACCACGTGACCACGTTTCTTTTGATGCAGCCTAGGAGATGGCTGGCTTTCTGGGCTGTGAGTGCATGTTTTTGGCTCATGTCCAGCTTTTCATCCACCAGTACCTCCAAGTCCTTCTCCTCAGGGCTGCACACAATCCCTTCATCCCCCGGACAGTATTGACACTGGAGGCTGCCCCAACCCAGGTGCAGGACATTGCACTTGGCCTTGCTGAACCTCCTGAGGTTCACATGGGCCCACTTCTCCAGCTTGTCCAGATCCCTCTGGATGTCATCCCACCCCTCAGGCACGTCAACCACACCACTCAGCTTGGTGTCATCTGCAAACTTGCTGAGGGTGCACTCCATCCCACCATCTATGTTGTTGATGAAGATATTAAACAGTACTTTTCCCAGTACAGACCACTCATCAGTAATCTCCATCTGGACACTGAGCCATTGACCACTACCGTTTGGATGCAAACATCCAGCCAATTCCTTATCCACCGAATAGTCCACCCATCAAATCCATACCTCTCCAATTTAGAGAGAAGGATGTTGTGGGGGACCGTGTCAAAGGCCTTACACAAGTCCAGATAGATGACATCCATACCTCTTCCCTCATCCACTGATGTGGTCACTCTGTCATAGAAGGTAGGACTTGCCATTGGTGAAGTCATGCTGGCTGTTTGGAATCACCTCCCTGTCCTCCATGTGCCTTAGCATAGCTTCAAGGAGGATCTGTTCCATGATCTTCCCAGGCACAGAAGTGAGGCAGACAGGTCAGTAGTTCCCAGGGTCCTCCTTTCTACTCTTTCTAAAAACAGGTGCAATGTTTCCCCTTCTCCAGTCCCCAGGGACTTCACCTGACTGCCACGACTTTTCAAATATCATGGAGAGTGGCTTGGCAACTACATCAGTCAATTCCCTCAGGACTCTGGGATGCATCTCGTCAGGTCCCATAGACTTAGGTATGTTCAAGTTCCCCCACGAACCTGACCTTCTGTTACAGTGGGAGGGACTTTGCTCCCCCAGTCCCTGTCTTGCAGTCCATCCACTCGAGAGGTGTGGGAAGAGATATTGCCAGCGAAGACTGAGGCAAAGAAGTTGTTGAGTCCCTCAGCCTTCTCCTCATCTGTTGTTACCTGTTTGCCAGTCGTGTTCATCACGGGGGGTATGCTTTCTTTAACCTTCCTTTTCTGGCTGACGTACCTAGAGAAGCTCTTATTATTCTTTGCATCCCTTGCCAAGTTCAGCTTCAGGTGTGCATTGCTGTTCCTGACCCCATCCCTACAGAACCAGCCAACATCCCTATACTCTTCCCAGGATATCTGCCTCTGCTTCCACTGCCTGTGCATTTCCTTCTGCTCTCAAGTGTCATTCAAAACACAGTACATATTAGTTACGTCTCCTCATGAGAAAATAGTAAACACTGGGACAATTTCCCTGGAGTTTATTGATTTATAAATATTGCACACTGCATTAGTCTATGCAAAAATACTGCTGATAGGTTTTTAAAAAAAAAAGGTTTTATGATGCCCATTCTTAAATCTACTGTCTTTTAAACTGAATTTATGAATGAATTCAAATCCCTTTTTCTCCCTGTGATTTAGCAGGACTGAAAATGTACTAGAAAAAAAGCCAAATAATGTTAAAAAGTAAGTTTCCCGCAATGTTTTCCAGTTAAGTGCTGCCTTGTAATTTACTGAGAATCATTACTTATGAACATGCTGTAGTAGTCATACGGGGGTGCACACACTAAATAAGAGGGATTACACAACAGATGTATAAAAGAGCAAGACTAAACAGACTGACAAAACACAGGATGCTTTCAGTATCTCATGAAGGAAATGTGGAATCTTAAACCGTGTGTGACAGAAAAAATGCCGAAGTTAAAAATCATATAATCATAGACTCATTTAGGTTGGAAAAGACCCTTAAGATCATTAAGTCCAGCCATAAACCTAACACTGCCAAGCCCACCACTAAACTATGTCCCTAACCATCATGTCTACACGTCTTTTAAATACCTGCAGGGATGAGGACTCACCCACTTCCCTGGGCAGCCTGTTCCAATGCTTTGGCAACCCTTTTGGTGAAGAAATTTTTCCTAATGTCCAATCTAAACACTGGCACAACTTGAGGCCATGTCCTGGTTTCAGCTGGGATGGAGTTAATTTTCTTCCTAGTAGCTGGTATAGTACTGTGTTTTGAATTTAGGATGAGAATAATGTTGATAACACACTGATGTTTTAGTCGTTGCTAAGTCATGTTTACACTAGTCAAGGACTTTTCAGCTTCTCATGGCCTGCCAGCGAGAAGCTGGGAGAGAACACAGCCAGGACAGCTGACCCAGACTGGCCAAAGGGCTATTCCATACCATATGATATGCTCAGTATATAAACTGGGGGAGTTGGCTGCGGGGTGGTGACCACTGCTTGGAAACTGGCTGGGCATTGGTCAGTGGGTGGTGAGCAATTGCATTGTGCACCACTTATTTTGTATATTCTTTTATCATTATTATTATTTTCCGTTCCTTTTCTGTCCTATAAACTGTCTTTATCCCAACCCACAAATTTTACTATTTTTTTCCCGATTCTCTCCCCTGTCCCACTGTGGGGATGGAGGGAGTGAGTAAATGGCTGTGTGGTGTTTAGCAACCTGCCAGGTTAAACCACAACAGTCCTTTCTGGTGCCCAATGTGGGGCATGAAGGGTTGAGATAGTGACAGATCTGACCAGAGCATGTTAAGGCAAATTTGTTATAAGCATTCATTATATTGGTTTAGTAGTCACTGGTCACAATGTTGATTTACTTGCTCTCAAAGTTGTGCTTGCTCTCAAAGTTGTGTTATGTAATACCTTACTTGCAGTATATGTTCCGTTGTGCTGTTTATCACCACTGGGAGCTGGGTCAAGGTTATCATTTTGCTGCGCTGCGTGACACTGACTTGCGATATGATAAAATTATTGGTCATGAGACTAATCTGGTATTTCTACTTAGCATTGCCATCATCTCCATACTTCGTGAGCCACCTCTCAGAAACTATTAAGAATTACATTCTTTACCTTTTCTCCTCTGAGAACCAATCTTTGGGGAGACAGGGGGGAACACTTTCTGCCACTCCTTCACTTTCCCTTTCTCCTTCAGGCTAGTTACAACAGCTCTTGAGAATTTTGAGTATCCTTGGGGTGCTCAAACCAGCATGGTCCTTTTGCAATGTATCCTGAATGTGTGTCATGTCTTGCTTAGCGTTAAACAACTATTTAAGAATACCACCCAGAGATCTACCCCTGTGATGGGCACTGTGGCTACTCAAACACCAGTGACAGGCACTGCAGCTACTCCAACCCCAGTGACAGGTGCTGCAGCTACTCCAACCCCTCACTCCCCGCACCAAGTCGGTATTCTGAAATCTTTGCCTTCTGGCCAGTCCATGATCACTTCCAAGATTCCTGGGCGACTGGCGTTTCCTGTTCGAGCCTGTTGTGTGATCAGTGTGACCCACTTACTCCACAGTGGGGCCTCTTCAGTATGTGTCATCTCCTTCTCTGGCAGAAAACACCAGGAGAGACTCGAGGCTGACCCCTAGGGTTTTCGAGATGGGGATACAGAGGATCCAAGGCCCGCTATACTCCAATTGAGAAAGACATGTTGGCAGCATACGAAGGGATTTGAGCTGCTTTGGGAGTGACAGGTACTGAAGCACAGCTCCTCCTGGCACCTCGACTGCTGATGCTGAGCTGGATGTTCAAAGGGAGGATCCCCTGTACACATCACGCAACTGGTGCTACATGGAGTAAGTAAGTGGGTTGCACTGATTACACAATCGGCTTGAATAGGAAACCCCAATCACCCAGGAATCTTGGAAGTGCTCATGGACTGGCTAGAAGAAGGTGAAAAGTCCTTGACTACTGTAAACATTACTTAGCAAAAAAGTCCAGCCAAAACCAGGACAGGTCGTTTCCTGTTATCCTATCACTTGCTACCTGGGAAAAGAGACCGACACCCACCTTGCTACAACCTCCTTTAAGATAGTTGTAGAGAGTGATAAGGTCTCCCCTCAGCCTCCTCTTCTCCAGGCTAAACAACCCCAGTTCCCTCAGCTGCTCCTCATAAGACTTGTGCTCTAGACCCTTCACCAGCTTTGATGCTCTTCTTTGGATGTGCTCCAACACCTCAATGTCTTTCTTGTAGTGAGGGGCCCAAAACTGAACACAGCACTCGAGGTGCGGCCTCACCAGTGCCGAGTATAGGGGGACGATCACTTCCCTGGTCCTGCTGGCCACACTATTCTTGATACAAGCCAGGATGCTACTGGCCTTCTTGGCCACCTGGGCACACTGCTGGCTCATATTCAGGTGGCTATTGACCAGCACCCCCAGGCCCTTTTCCACTGGGCAGCTCTCCAGCCACTCTTCCCCAAGCCTGTAGCATTGCATGGGGTTGTTGTGACCCAAGTGCAGGACCCAGCACTGAGCCTTGTTGAACCTCATGCAGTTGGCTTCAGCCCATCAATCCAGACTGTCCAGATCCCTCTATAGAGCTTTCCTATCCTCCAGCAGATCAACACTCTTGCCCAACTTGGTGTCATCTGCAAACTTACTGAGGGTGCACTTGATCCCCTCATCCAGATCATTGATAAAGATATTAAACAGAGCTGGCCCCAGTACTGAGCCCTGGGGAACACCACTTGTGACCGGCCACCAAGTAGATTTAACTCCATTCATTACAATTGTTTGAGCCCGGCCATGAAGCCAGTTTTTTACCCAGTGAAGAGCACACCCATCCAAGCCATGAGCAGCCAGTTTCTCCAGGACAATGCTGTGGGAAATGGTGTCAAAGGCCTTACTAAAGTCTAGGTAGACAACATCCACAGCCTTCCCCTCATCCACTAAGCGGGTCACCTTGTCATAGAAGGAGATCAGGTTAGGGAAGCAGGACCTGCCTGTCATAAACCCATGCTGGCTGGGCCTGATTACCTGGTTGTCCTATCTTCAGCAATCCTCAAGCATGTGGTTAAACATATGCTCAAGAGGCTGAAAACTGCACTTTCATAATTTATATGACTGATGAGGAAACACACACAGGGATAAGCCTCAGCAGCATTATACAGAATCAGGTTCTTTATGTGGATGGTCTACTTAAGCTGACAGTTTACACCTAACCAGACCTTCCTCTCATGTTTTGCTTCCCCTTGCATCATGCAAGATATAGTACCACTCAAAATAAACTTCACACGGTGCTAATAGTAAAACAATTGCAAACATCACCTAAAACAGACAGGGAGCCAGAGGCTCCTAACCTGTTTCTTGCCACTGAGAGGAAGGTGTTAATGAAACAGTGTAAGGCACTGAGCCCTACTGTCTGGGAAAATGTGAAAAGGCTCTGATTTCAGGGTCACTCTGGTTTATGATAAAAGACCATTCTGTAACACTAGGGTTTCAAGGTGTCCTGCAGAGCCAGCAAGATGTGTTTCATTTATCACATATTCCAGATACTTGGTGTCTCCAATGTTGTTCAGCTTATACCCCGTCTCTCTTGTAGAGTAAAATTCACTTTCATTTGTATTCTTGTAAAAACAACCAGTTCATACTGTGTATACAGACAAGAATTTCATAGTATAGGATGGCAATAATATATTTTTTTGAAGAAAAGCTTTTGATGAAAGCTTTTGGTATCCCTAACTTTCTTGACAGGGAAAGTTTCACAGTTGATAAACACCTTCCTTTTGTTCGTCTTGACCCCAGAGGGCCCTAAAACATAAGTTTCCCAAGTAATTTGTCAGCATTTAACCACTTTCTTATTGCTTAAAAGCCTGGCTGGGATCTCTATTTGCCTTTCAAAAGGACAAAAAGAAGTGGTTCTACTTTCTTTTTGTTACTGAGCTCTCTGCTGTTGTTGTGTGTAGAAGGGCTGTAACTCGATTTAACAGGCTGCCTCTCATGAGCCTTAGGTGACTCTCCACCTAATTTATGGATACCAAGAATGTTTAGGTGGGTGAAAGGTGTATAGTTGCTGAGTTGGAGTAGCTCTGCATGTGTCCAGAAGACATAACAGAGGGTGCCCATGGCACTTTCAGACTAAAACTGAGAGAACCTACGGAGGCCCATCATCTCCAAGTGACTGCCAAGGTGGGAGACTGTATTTTGCTGAGTTTTTTGATATGTGCTTAAACTGTTGTTGTGGTTTTTTTTTTTCTAAGTTGGCCTTGAATCTTTTAAAATTACTAGAGTTAAAATTGTCAGCAAGAGTACAGTTATTACACTTTGTTATCTATAGTGATGCAGAAAGATCAAGAGGTTTGAGTTAAGGTAAGTCACTCAACACTATATCCATCTCTGCTGCACCAGCCATTCAGCTGCAGTTGTTATTTATTTGTCCCTGGACAGTTGCTGGATGCTAAATAAAATGCCAAAAACCCACTTGTTTCATAATTTGAGAACAATGAATTGAATTCTATAGTCAGCTCAAGTTTTAGAGAGTTCTGATTTCATTTCATCTGGTCATCCAGTTCTGTTTGATTCACATACAAGGTAGGTATTTTTGTGAATGCCACTACATGTTGGATGAGAAACTTGTGGTCACAGTGTATATGCTATGCCAGTGGCAGGGTATCAGCTTTATCCATGCAAATCTGGTCACTGGTCACTAAAATGTTTGAGTGATGAGTTCTTTTCCTTCCATGTAACATTACACATATTGAGAATCTGGAATGTTTTTTGTAGATATCAATGCTGGCCTTTGTTTGGGTCTGGGTTGGCTTAAATAGTCTTTTGACACCAAAACGTAAAGTAGGAGAAGAAAGATTTTAAAACTACATTGCAATTTCTTTCATAACCCAAGCTATTAGGTATTTTACATTACAAAAACTAAAAAATTAAAATGGAATGAATCTGATGAATTATTGGGATAGTGGCTGTATGCATCTTGTTAAATTCCATCTTGCTTATATTTGTATAAAAACAGTTATAAACGGCACCATTGGTCTGATATTTTCATCAGATAGCTCTTTTCAGATGTAACTGTAACATTTAGACAGTTGCCTAGAGCTTGAATTTTTCTTCAGTCTTCCTGTATGGATAAATTCTTCACTGACTTTTTACTGTGGCTATCAGGAAGCCACACAACTTAGCTTCTTTAAACGCATGGTCTAGGCTTTCTGTACCTTTCTTCTCTAGAAAGACAGAGGGTCATGCTAGGTGTTGGACCCTTATTTCCCAATTACGTTAATACAGTAGACCTAATTGTATCTGCTTACTGCAAATGCTTTCACTGAGGGACCTCAGGGCAGAATAAGTATTAGAGCAGCTTCAAACCAGCGTCTTCAAGCCAAAACATCATTTATTTCTTTCCTCAAGATATAAAGCTGGTAATGCAAGATGTGGTTCAAAAAAGGCTTTATCTGCGTCTGTCACTCTCATTATTAGATAAAAACAGAAACAACATGTGAAAGCAAACTTCGGTAGTGCTTAGTGTGTTAGTGATGACCAGCTGCACTGAGCGTGTTATTTCCTTCGCCATCCAAGGAACATGATGTCTTTAAAATGTGTGCATCCCCATGTGCATTACCCAGGGACAGAAAGACAAAGGAATCCAGTTTGCAGACTGAGAACGCTGGTTTTGAGGTGATAGGACTTCACATCACTTAAAGCTCTACCATTTTTATTCAGAGAAGAGCTAAAGTAAACATGCTGGGGCCAGGCCTCCCCAGTGCTAACATGCATACACATGCACTGCAACCTCTAGAGATGTGAGGAAAACACAGCCAGTGTCCTGCAGCAGTGCTGCAGTGAGGCAGAGTTGGCCAGGCAGAAGCTGAAGGCTTCACTTGAGGCCAAAGGGGCCCGACTTTCTGTACCTCCTTTTCTCCTCACGTGAAGCGTATTTTCTCATACCCTACACAATGCTCCTCCATGGTGATGCTACGCATTAAAGTACTCTGACTTTTCACATAAAAATTGTGATCCTAAAACCATAAAAGGAAGAAAGGAAATCTCTTGTTGTATATGTGTGAGGTGAAAGAAAAAAATAAAAAATGAAGCTGTTTTTGGTTTAACTGAATGTTTTTCCTCCAATGTTTCTTCTGACAAAAAAATCATCAAAAGCAGCTTTTGCTACAGAAAACATCAGTTTACAGGAGGTGGCACTGTTTGGCCTACCTCCCCCTTCTTCCTTGTCAGTTGGCATTATTTTTCTCCAGCTAAGACTGCCATTGTTGCGAACTTCTGACGTGCAAGGTTTTTGCATACAAGTATATGGCTATGTCTGCTTCAGGAAGACAAAATTTATAATTGTATTTCTTCCTACCTACTGGACCACCATTGAGATGGACAGAATATACTGACCCACTTTCTCAGTTTCATTCTTTGAATCAAAGGGAAAAAAAAGTTTGCTGATTTAAAATCCATGCTTTCAACTGGATACACGACAGGTGAAATACCATCCAAAAGTAAATAAGCATATTTCAGTTTGAATTTAAACTGGACATCACGAAATTATGACCTACAATGGAAAATGTAGACTATCTGCTCTTTTTGAAAGCTGCAATTGGCATTCTTTCTTTATCCTGTATACAAAGATATGGGAAAAAGAAAAAGTTGAGGCTTAGTTGTAATCCTGTTGGTTTTAGGCTGCTTTTTCAGTTCCCTTGGCACTGGGCCAGGGGATGCCAGTCACCCACCCCTGGGCTGCTTTGTGGCTAAATTCCACACTGTGCCCTTTAAACATTGAGCTTTTCAAGATAAACTTGCATATTTCTCAAGGAAGAATTAATTAGTTCAGCTCAGACCTCTGCTCCCTAGGAAATGTGGGGCCAGGATGCTTTGGAAAATAGAAAAAACAGAAAATTACAGGATCTCTTAGAATCTGTTCTTTCTTATGGCAACTACTGTGACACAGATGTCCATAGAGCCTATTAATATGCATCAGGGCTTATTTCTTTGGGCACAGGGTTGTCTATGTTGAGCATGAGTTGTATTTGCAAAGCCAGCCCAAGGCTCATTGCTGTACAGTGACTGCAAACCAAGTGCTCTGCATGCAAAAAATGAAAAATTAACTGCATTTAAATAATTCAGATCAAATCACTATGAAGGGATCTGTGAGGCAAGTGACACCTCTGATGTGTTTCATCATTTTAATAAGAAGGTTAGTGAATCCAAACCCTATGTTGATTCAATTGCAAAGCCAGACTTAATTCCTGTTCTGAACTTTGCCAAGCTTTGAGGCACTTTATGCCCAGTACAGACTTCCCTATGTAGCATCCAGCTCCTTTTGATTGCAGGCGTAGTTAAGTTTCCTTTCCTGGTTTCTGATTGTCTTGTTGCTTGTGGACATGACTTACTAAATGCTTTCTATTTCCTACAGCCTTTTTAAAAGAGGAAGCATATTTATTAATAGCCAGGCTCTTAGACCACACATAAATAAGAGAGATCATGAAGGCATTAAAACATTGATGAACTTAAGACAAGTGATTTGGACTTTGCCTTCATAAAGATGTAAGGGCAGACACTTTCCTTCATTCCTGGGTCCTTTTTCTTCCTGCTGTTTATAGGGTAGAGGAGTGGGAGAATATAATTTTATGATCTCTATTTGTTTTTAAAAAGCACCTTGGTACTTTTGTCAGCATCTTGAATTGTCCACATGCCTTGAGCACACCTTTGATCCCAACACATCTTTCTCTCCTGCTCACGGGGAAAAGTTACTGCTACTGTAACTGTAGGTAATGATAAACCAGAAGTGAAAGCTCACTCAGACTCAGCACTATTTTTGCTTTGTGGTGAAGATGTGTCAGGTGACTTCTGCTAGAAGAATTTGTCATGGTTATCTGCATGGAGAAAGGGTGTCCTCTGCAGCCTTTTTCTGCATCCTTTAAATCCACTTTCAGCCAGCCCACCTCTACTCTCCAACAAAGATGACCTGCATACATCATCAGGGCAAAGAAATGGGGGATGAACCTGCAGAAATACTCTCTGATGCTGAGATACAAGGGCATAGTTTACCTATATCCAGGATCCCACCCAGTATTTCCCCCTGGAAAAAGCATGAGTCTGGCTTTATGGAAGCAAAGTGAATGGCACTCTGAGAACTAGTTATACAATATAGCTCAGATACTGGAAAATAATAGCTCTTTCAAACTGCATCTATGCCACATATTTCTGTGAGGAGTCCTGTTAGAAGCATGTGATAGGACTGTGTTAGTGCACATATAAACCTGTGTGACTGTGACATAAAGCCTAAGGGATTATATTTTTAGCAGCAAAAGAACAAAGTAAGTCTCCAGCATTGATGCTGCCACAACACTGAATGCTGTTCTAAGAGCACTTTGGTTTTTGGATCCTACTTGTCTTCTCCTCTGGGTGTAATTTTCAAAGAAGATTATGGGAATGGACATACTTCCTCTGAAATTACTAGCAAAACTCCCACTGACTTCAGTGGAAAGAAGATAAGATGCTATTTGTAAGAGGGTGAGTTTTCTCTATTGCAAATATCCCCTGTGTCTGCCCTGCCAATCATTGCATTACAGATACACTGAGCTTTTGAATAGATAGTGAGTCACCAAAACTTATCAAACTAAACCAGAAGAACACATAGCATTTCTATAGTATTTTTCATTATAGTTCTCAAAGTCCTTTATAAGGATAGGTAACTTTATAATCTCTCTGCTACACAAAATAAAGTCCAAAATGAAATAAGCAAAGCAAAATATTAAGGCCATAAGAGGAACTAGTATGTGAAGTAGCAATAAAGCTGAGTTCTTTGCTTCCATGGCTCCATATTTTTAACTGGATATGAAGACTTATTTGTGTTATCCATGGTTGGGCATTAGCTATGCCTTGGTGTTTTCTCTTCCATTTAAAGTCAATTAGATGTAGAAATGAATAGAAAAAACAATAAACAGACGGTGTCTGTGTTTTTCAGTGAAACCCAATACATTCAGGCCAGATGCTGAACACAAGCAAAGATTTTTAAAGTAATGAACCAGTTTTGCCTGAGTACAGAGCATGAGACAGTCCCAGTCTGTGAGCACTTACACCAGGCTCTATTTCCATCTCTTCAGTAGGCATTAACTTGAAAAAACCTTGTTTTATAACCAAAGTAATCAGAACAAAAAAGAAGTTCTGCAAGTGCTCCCCTCTGTGCTCACTCACTTGAATAAAACCCCCTGCTGTCATGAAAAGTATACCAGGGGTACAGAAATACTTTTTAATGAACTAGTTATTGTGGCAGCATGGAGTCTGGGATTAGATATACAGTGCTATTAGTCTTATTTGTGTCTATCTAGTCAGTCTTCTGTTACTTTTATCTATTTTTCATAAATGTTTAAGCTGGTAATGTAAATCATTCTCTTTGTCTCCTGTAGTGCTCTGAGAAGCAAAAATAAAATAAAATAAAAAATTTTAACATCTGACACTGATTTGCAATCAAGCTCCAAGGCTTCAAATTGCATCACATGATTCTGCCGAATGGTGATAAAGAGCTCCAGGAATAGGCTAAAGTTGTGGATTATTGGCCACAGTGATCAGCTGTTGGGAAAGGCTCTCTATAAACAGTGATGGATGTGCGGCTGTGATTTCCTAAGGAAGGCACTGCTTTTCAAACATGATGTTGTTTCCAGTAGCCTGTGTTATGCCTAGTTTTATTTTTGTTTGCATTATGCTCACATAAGCAAAGCTTAGAAGATAGGATTGTTTTTTAAAAGCTACAAGATAAGAGGAGCCTGTACAGGGGCATATCTACCCCTTAGCCACAGTAATTCTCACCCCAAAACTTAGCACTGCACATGGCACTGCTAAGTGAATGTATGATCTATATGTACATCAAAAAAGAAAAGAGCTTTGACTTCGGTTTTTGAGCTATGCCTGTGTTGGATAGAGCACTATGTCACTTCTAGAATTAGGCAGCAAAACTGAACGAGTTTTACAGAACTAATATTATTCCTCACAAGTTATGCACAGATTTTAAGAGTAATGCTCACAGAAACCCATGGGCTTCATCCAGATTCAGAATTCTAAGACTGTTTTGGCCTGATTTTGTGAATATAATTTAAATTTCTAGCTGTTATCTTTTCTTCAGGCAGTTCAAATTAACATGTAGCACTAACACTACTTGCTTACATTTCAAGCTTTCAGCAATAAGTCCCTAGAATATTTGGTTTAAAAAATTCAAAACAACATCAATATTTCTTTAATGCTCTTTAAAGACGATGGAACATGTGTTCTGATCAGAAACCAACACATTGCCTGCTATGTGAAATATTTGTGCTCAAATTTCCTTTGCACTTAGACCAGTAGGGACCAGGAGTTGTTTTGATGCATTTTTGATGACCTCTGTAGGGAACTCACATTGTGACATTAATGAGGAAGCAGAGTTCAGCCGTCTTTGATCAATGGCAAGCACTGAGCAAGCTACAATGCCTTTGACAAAGTCTGAAAAATCCCCTAAGATGAACTCAATCTGATATTTTCCCGAGTATTGTCACAGGCTTTCATACATTCCTGTTTTGATCCGATCAATATCATTTGGGAGTTTCTTTTCCTGATTGTGACTTTTCCATACATTCCTTACCTAGAGGCACAGAACATAATTACCACTGCCAGACTGCTGTTCTGTCTTTCACAAAGCTATGCTGTTGATGTTCCCTACTGGCTTTTGTATCAGGTGCTTGCTCAGTCAAATGCAAGATTACAACATTCCCTCTGGACTCTTCTCCTCCCAGGCCAACTGCCTGGCAGACTCTCATCTGGAAATTCTTGACATTGCTTTTCTAAATCCTGCCTCTGGCTACAAAGACTTAAGATACTGTCTCATCAGTATGCAGATGCAATTCACTGGTTCTGTTTAGATACTTTCTAAACACTGACTAATTAATTTCCAGTTTAAGACATACCTGATCAGAATATGCAACTGAAAACCAAAGTTAAATCTGCAAAATATGTTGGCTGCAAACTTCTTGCTTTCCAAGAAAACAGAAGGGATGTATTTTGCAACCATTTCTGTCTTCCTTTTCAGTTTTGGATCTGACATTCTGGATGCCACTGCCAGACTTAACATTTCTTGGACTCACTGGCTAGCTCCCCTACACATTTTATGCAAGGCTGTGTGATGGGAATGAGTGAGGAAGGAAGAGGAAAGGGGGGGACTCACTGGAGTCCTCTGTTTGTTTTGTTTTCCCCTTCTTCTTTTCATTGCTTATGTTTATGCTTTTGTTTAGAGATGACTTCTGGTGTCTAGAAAAGTCCCACTCCTACTGGAATTTCTCCAATAGACTTCCTGTATATGGTGAGGAGATCACCATGTCACTGCACGATGACTTTTTATAGAGGTTAAAGAATAATAAAAATGTTGGCTGCATACATCACTGAGGATAGAATCTGTCACAACACAATGAGATGTGTCTTACTTTCAAAATAAATTCTAGATCCCCAGCTCAAAGGAAAACAAACTATTCATATTGCCTTCTTCTGAAAAACCATTCTTGAATTTTTGTCACCTCTCTGAATTGCTCCTCCACATCTCAATATTTTATTTAATTTCTAAATTTTGAGGTGAACTTGCTACTGAAGGCAGGAATTCTCTCTCATGTGCAGTGCATTTCTTTTTTCATCTGAAAGGTGTCAATACAGTCTGCATAAAAGAAACACAAGATTTTCAAAGGCATAGAAGTTAAGGAAAGTGGAAAAAGCTGAAAAAGGGAAGTAAAAATTTCAGAAATGTCAAAAACTCCTTAAATTTGATGAGAGGAGTATCCTTTCCATGAGCCCTGTGAGGTTTCTTTTCAGGACAGGGCACTGCAGATGACACTGACTTCCATAGACTGACAGCCACACAGACCCAGCACACAACAGCCTTTGCAAGTGTTTTCCCTCTTCAGCCATATCTGCCAGGCAACATTTTTTCATTAATAATATTTTAGAAGCTTCTATTTAAAGATTGTTTCTAAGGAAGATTACTGTAAAAAGTGAGCTGGGGAATAATGAATAATCTGTGAAGGATTTTGCATAGTTCATTCCCCTGAGCTTTCATATGTCTGAGCAGTAAGAGTTCCATGGGAACATGCAAAGGAATGTATCTTAGAGCCTTTTGGTTCTTCCCAAGAAATTTGCAACAGAGTTAGTCACTTGACTAGAAGCCACCAGATTTTGCCTTACCAGAAAAGGCAGGATTGGGTACAACAAGACATGTCATTAAAAGGCATACAGACTTCATGTACACATGAACTCGACAGCATTTGGCCTTAATTTTCTCATGCTGAACATGTCCTACTACAATAACGTTCCAAAGAAACACATCACTGTATCTTGGTACCTAAAAATATGTTACCTTTAATAATCACTGCCTTCACATGCAGTGTCTCTCATTTTCTCCACCCTAAAACAAGGGCCTTAAGAAGAGCAAAAATATTTTCTCCTTGTTAACTTCAGGATAGTGATGACAGAACCAGACCAGTTTGGGCATCTTGGGTGAATATAAAACTGAAAATCTGTGTAAGAACCCACCTAGTACACACGTCACTTTCAAATCACTGAAGAAAAAAGATAGGATTCCTTGATAAAGTCCTCCACATTCTGACCGGTCAATGCTCTTAAAAAAGGGTTCAGGAAATATTTAAGCCAATTTTTTAATCTATCTGTACTACAAAGACAAAAGTACAGATTAATTCTGCTCATTTTAATAGCATCACTGCATTTTTATGGGATAATCATCACACTCCGATGCTTTTACAGTAAGAAGGGTGACCAGACTAATTTGAAATAACTGTCTCTTCTTCCATGTCAGGCTTCCAGATTTCTGGTCTTGCCTTGCACACCAAACTGTCCAACACTTTTCTTTGGATAAGCTACAAAAAAGAGTCCTTTGAGATTATCTTTGCAGACAGTCTGTCATTCTGCGGCAAGAGGAGGAATGGTGGGACATGAGGCATGAAAACAGCATGTGTGCTAAAGCAAGCAAGCCCAGAAGCCTGCAGACACAGTAATAAAAGGTGGAGAACATTTGTGATGAAAGGTCCACTCTAGCTGGCCCGGGAGGGAGCTCCCACTCCTGCATGGATGAACTTTCCTATGTGCCCAAGGGATGAAGATGTCTACTGAGGTCCCTGCCTGGACTTTGTGGCGACGTTTTAGACCTTGTAGCCCAGGCCACTGAACAGATGGAAGGTAAAACTGATGAGCTGTGGCAGCAGCAGGGTAGGGGATGGATGCAATGGTGCCTTGAGCACTGGCAAAACCCAGGATCAACAGTACTCGGTGGCATGCAAGAACAGTGAGGGTAGGCAACAAACAGCTGGAACATCGCTAACTAACTAACCCTGCCACACTGACATCTCCTTCATCACGAGAAGGTTATGTTTCGGACACCTCCAGCTCAGCTAGCCCTCAGCCCTTGATGGAGAAAGCTACTGGCCTGTTTGCAAAGGATGCACACTCGAAACAGCTTGATTAAAATCCTTTCACTGGCTCTCCCTGTGTCTTATTCACTCATTGTGAAGGAAGGTTAACCGGGAAGGACCATGAGCAATTGTTTGAAAAGCTGCTGACAAATGTGAAGGAATCTGTGTGGGCACTTGGCTACTCTGTGTTGGTAAAAAGTGAGTTGGTGCATGAAGCCAACCCAGGCTCTGTATCATTCTCACACCTATAGCTTGGTTGAAAGGGACAGAGAAACAAAGATTCCAGCAAGAAACCAGAATTGCCCTACTATAATCTTCTTAGTATTTCTCTGCGAAAGAAAGACTCGAGGCAGGATGATAACTTGTTGACAGAAGCTTTGTTGAATGCTGTGAGGAATTCTGGAATACTTTTAAAGAATTTGTATCATGGCGATTTTATATGATTTTATTTGCAAGCATGGGGTTTTTTACTGCTATCATTGTTCACGCAGCACAGCTGAAAATTACATGCATAGGCCTGTGACGGCTCAGTGTGATTCTTCCTGTAAGTAAAGCAGGCAGATTTTGGTCCTTCCAATGCCTGCATACCCAGTCATAGGATTTGCTTCAAAGATGCCATTGAGTGAGGAGAGAAAGAGCAACATACATTTCTGGAAGCAGCTTTGGAAGCTCTGGTTACAGTACATTATCGGACTTATACGAACCTCCCTTCTCCTCCTGTCTATTGATGCCAGTAACACCAATGTACTGTCAAGAGAAATTACTGGACTTATGTTACTTGAATAATTGATAACTATAGCCAGTCCAATTATTTAGCCAAAACATTTTCTGCAAAAATATTTCTTTCACTGAAATCTGCATTTTTTTAGAACAGTTCCCATTTTTCTAAAATATGGTTTATTTTTTATTTGTACATATTACACCTATATAAATTATTTCTTGATGATGTAAGTAGTGTAGTACATACTGACCTCTTCACAGGTATATTGTGTGAAGGGTGAGAGATTCAGCCCATTCTACTCCCACTAACATAATAATAAAGTTCCTTTTAAAATCATTAATGTCAATGGTTACTTGGTAGTGATACACAACTTCTCTACAGCAAATATACTCATTCATATGATTGAAATAAATTGGAATTAGATACTTATATAAATATGAGAATCTAGACCTTAATCTATTCATTGGAAATTAGTTTAATGCTGCTCAGTATTTCTTGACAATTTTTTTTTAATGTCCCTACAACATCAAATGGAAACAGTCAATCGGATTATCACTTACACAGCATATTCTACCTACCTATGGATGTTGCATGATGTCAGGCAACAGATATGTGTTTTCCTTTACAAGGTGGTATGCTTGCTCTATGGTAGCTTTAAGTTGCACTAGGATAATGCAGATGGATATGAAATTACTACCTGCAAAACATCAGTCGGTATTTTCTTGTGCCACAACAGGGAGCCAGCACAGTATTTTCCTGATTATTTATTTCCTCCCAGTTGAGAGAATTTCCCAGTGTAGAAACTATTATTTCAATCCAATGGAGTGACTGGAAGATTATTGTAAACTTCGCTGGCTAACTGTTGCTAACAACATATTCCCTAAATCTGATTCTGCCTGAAACCAGCCAAAGGGAACTTAACACGTAAAAGAAATACAGGGATATGACAGAATGTGCTGGGTTAGTTGTGGAAGCCATTCACTCAGCAGTGAAATTACAATGGCTGGAAATTCTTGCAAATCTGCATGTGCTTAATGTAAAAGGTAGCAGTCAACTTCTAAGTAAACCCAGAAAAACTGTGGTTCAGACTTCCATTTAAAGACAACCAGCAAAAAATCAGACTGTGGTCAAAAAACATTATAAAGTAAACCGCAGCTGACTAACCAATTCTCCACAGTGCACTACACTCTCTGAGGCCTTAAATCATTACCAACCCTAGGAAATTGTGTGGACAGTTTAGAGAAAATTTGTGATGGTTGACAGGCATTATATACCATAAGTTTAAAAGTTCACAGCAATACTTCAGAAGATGATGAAATGATTTCCTGAGTTTCCAGTGTTTATTTAGTGCTGGAACTGTAAGGATATATTGCAAAAAGAAAGTCTGGCAAAGTATGTCACTTAAATTATGAGTCCCATGCTCCTCAGCAGCTAAGCGTCCTCCAAGCAACATCAATGCCTTTCTGTCTGAATTTGTGTCTATACCACATACATGAGAGCTCCTTGAAGTGTTTTATATCCTAAATAAAGTCTTTTCAGCTTCAAAAAGCATATTAGTTGTCACTGAAACAGGGATTTTATGAGACAAAACTTAGTCACAGGAAGGATTTTTATTGGAGATGGAAAGGAGATTTGTGTGCAATTTACATTGTCTTTTGTTAGTGTCTCCCCCTACCCCACTTTTTTACCTTTCTGGCAATGAAAAAAAAGCTAAGACCAGAACATCCTGCAGTAGCTTCTGAATGTGGAAGCTCATAGTGGTCTTTCCACATAGTTTTGAAATTAAGAAAACTGCTCATTATCGAGTTAGTTTGTAATCTTCAAAAGTGCTTTCTGAAGTCTGTACCGGGGAAACATGATTAAAAATTCAGTACACAACTCACTCATCTCATTTGTCCCCAAGTGTGCTGTGCATCTGCTGTTCTGGATAAATGAAAGTGTTTCACTTCTTCAAAGAATGAACTTTGAAAAACACAGGACCAGTTGGCCAAAACTAGAAACATTGCTTTGGTTTAAAGAGATTAAGGGGTAAAAACCTCCTTTTTCTTTAAGTAGCTCAGCTTCACATGAAGGTGAGACTCTACAGGGTGCATGCAAATATAAGAGGATAGTAAAACTACCATCAGAAAAATGATGTTCGTTTTCATATGCAGATTCCTCTCCTTAATGTGGCCTTTTAATTAGCTTGATTATAGTGGTGCTTACTTGTTAGTGCCTCAGTGCTGTAATTTAAGAAACTGACTGTGTGTTCATTATAAATTCCTATTTTCAAGGATTTATAAATAAAGCTCAGCAGCAGCAGCACCACCACCAATAAAAGATAAATTTACTTGGAAAATGTGGTGAGATAAATATCACTTGGGGATATTTCCAAACTCACCAGCTCAAACTTGACTTCAGCTTGGCAAAGTTAAGAATTGTGCATGTTACAGAGGAATTCTTCCAGCTTTGAAGTGTGGGGTTTTACAGCATTTGGGTTGTTCAGTGTATGAAATACTTAAGCAAAACATAACACCAATGTATAGAAACAGTATAACTGGAATAAATGAAAAGGTAGTTTGAGAAACAGAGTTTGCAGTATGTTGAAAGAGTTGGAGTAGAACTGGTAAACTTTTTCTAAATGGTGTACTCAGGATACTATTTTATTGTATTTGTGGATGGTCAGTCTGTTACTCATGGGGAAATTATTGTCAAAAATGTGTTTAAATGAATTCATGTACCATAATCTTGCAAGTACCTGGGGACCTATATGTACACTTAGTATAAATGAAGAAGACAGAGTTAGCAGAGTTGGCTCAAAGGCAAAGCTCAGCTTTGCAGAGACAGTAGAAGGGATTTGAGTGGGAAGAGTTTGGAAGCAGGACTGGGAAGAGTCTGCAGGAGTCTCAGAAGGTGAAGATGAGTTAGGAGGGCTGGCAGAAATAAAAGAGATTTTCAGGATTGTCATGGTTTCACCCTGACTGGCACACTGATTAAGCACCACCCAGCAGCTCACTCACTGCCACCCTTTGTGGGATGAGGGAGAGAATTGGAAGGGTAAAAGACAGGAAATTCATGGGTTGAGATATAGACAGTTTAATAGGTAAAGCAAAAGCCATGTGTGCAAGCAAAGCAAAACAAGGAGTTAATTCACTACTTCCCACGGGCAGGCAGATGTTCAGCCATCACCAGGAAAGTAGGGCTCCATCAACACGTAACAGTAACTTGGGAAGACAAATGCCATCACTCTGAATGTCCCCCCCTTCCTTCTTCTTCCCCTAGCTTTATATGCCGAGTGTGACGTCATATGGTGTGGAATATCCCTTTGGTCAGTTGGGGTCAGCAGTCCCAGCTGTGTCCCCTCCCAGCTTCTTGTGCACCCCCAGCCTACTCGCTGGTGGGGTGGTGTGAGAAGCAGAAAATGCCTTGACTCTGTGTAAGCACTGCTCAGCAAAAGCTAAAACATCCCTGTGTTATCAACGCTGTTTTCAGCACAAATCCAAAACATAGCCCCATAGTAGGTACTATGAAGACGATTAACTCTATCCCAGCCAAAACTAGCACAAGGATTCAGGGTGGAACGCCTCGAAGGATCAGAGGATTTCTGGGGTGGGGCGGGACCAGTGGAGTTTGTGGAGGCAGTGAATAGGACCTCTCTGGTTTTTTTTTTTCCTTCCTCCAATGAACCAACCCTTCTGGGGTCCCCTTCTCTGGTACCTTTGAGTATAACACTCGTAGCCACAAACGCTCCCATTCTCAGCTGTTCATGTACTTCTAGCCTCTGAGAGGAGCCATGCAACCTTCCACACATCAGGCCCCACTCATCTTCTTGTGACTCCTTTCTGGGAAAGGAGAGGAAGTGGGAACACTAGCCAAGGACATTGCCATGGGGAAGGAAAGGGGAGAATCAGAGGAGAGTGCCTAAATGACAGGGGCTTCTGTTTCTCCAGTTGCCAGGATAAGCGTTGGTCCTTTGGCTCCCACACCCTCTCTCAGCAACAGCTGATGGTAAGAGGTAGAGATGAGGTGTCGAGCCAGATCAGCTAAACCTTGTCAGCTCCCGCTCTCTACCCTCTGCCTACAGTCCTGGGCCAGCTCTGTTGAGGTCAATGAAGGAGTGAAGAGGCATCTGTGTTAAATGACTGCCTGATGGCAGCTTTAGAGATACAAACTGGGCAGCTACTTGGTTTCCTTAAAAGCTCATCTTGCAGTACTTCATGGATAGAGAAGAATCAGACCATGTAATTTAACGGACCATTCAAGCCACAAGCAAGCTGTTGCAGATTGGACAGCTGTGATGGCCTGTCCCAGAGGCACAATGGTTTGCCTCATCACATCACATTCGTGTGGTGTTCTAAAACTCATTTTTAATTATTCCAGCCAAATGCATCATTTAAACTGAGATACACTACTGAACCCAAGACACAAAAAGAGAAAACAAGCCTATTATTCTCAGAAAAAGATCGGTTTGCTTCTTGAGACAAAGGTGGCTCTGCAAGCCCTATGGCTATGCATAGATTTAATCCAAGAATCGTATTCAGTGTTCATCAGCAAATTTCACGTTTTTGAGATCAACTGACGGAGCCCATCTGATAGTGAGGATGCTCAGTCAGGATCATTTTGGGCAGACCCCAGAGAGAAGGCTGATTTCCACTTACACAGTAAGGAGTACCAGCACTTACCACTAGCAACAGAGTTATACTCCTGAATTTTATTTGCATTTGCAGCTGTGCAGATTAACTTTTGCAGAATCTGCAGCTGGATATGCTTTGATACCTTATTTTTTGACAGTGCTACTATGATTTTCCCTCTTTAGTACATGACGTTTCAGTGGTGACCTTCTAACTTACACCCAGCCTTGAAAGAAGTCGCTACAAAGTCAGATTCTAGAGACAAATAACAAAAGAAGTCCTGGGGCCTGATTCATATCAGCCTGGACATGATGAGGGAGGGCTTAAAAACATAGAAGACAGTATTTGATACAATGGCTTTCATCCACAGCTGTCAGCTGCTGTCGCCAGAGGGCATATTCTTGTCCCTGAATAAAACAGAGACGAAAGTAGATGAGTACCCTTTGAAAGCCAATTTGTGCTTTAAAGATACTACATATTGCCAGAAGATCTATACATAACATAAAGAATATAGCTAGCATAAGCTTTTGAAGTGTACACCTGCTGAATATTTTATAATAGTTGTTCTTCCAAATTGAATAATGTGCATGTAACTTGTTACCAAACTGGTCTTTGACAGGAAGGGCAAACCCTCTATGCCATGAGCAGTAATCACAAGGAGGCCTCCTACAGCTTTCCCAACAACTCTTCTCCTATTATCTCTCTAGATTTTATCAGCAGTGTGACAGACAAATAGGCTGCTAATAATTTGTTCTTCCACCCTCTCCTCCTCCTTTCAACTGTTTTTAAATGGAGTGTGTAATTTTACAGTATTGGATACTTAATATAACCTGTGTGCAACAGGAATTGCATCTGCTTCCTACCTACTGGAAAACATATTCATTTAACTGGCAGATGTTGTAAAAACTAAGAAAAACAAGGGCAGAGGAAAAAAAAGAATGTAAGTCGTACCAGAGAGGAAGAAAATAAATTAACTTTTGATTGATGGGTAAAAATATACTGGTTATCTGACAGAAATCAAACATTTGCTTCCCCTAATATTCCACACCCATCTTTAAAATTCAAAACAAGTAAGCAGGATATACTCACAAAGCATTCACAAAAACTGCTAGCTGGGGTAAGATTGAACTAAGAATTACTTTTGATTTCAAGATCTGGTGAATACATGGGAAAGTGAAAGCTCCTGTAAGCTAAGGAAATGTTTTTAACACAAGTTTCACAGTGATGTTCACTACTAATGCACGGACATAAAGCTGCTGTGCCAGTGTGGGCACAGGGAAGAAGGAGAGTGGGAGAGCCCCAAGACAGAGCAGTGCTATAACCTTTCTGCATTTATGGAGTGAGGGAGATTAGGAAGTCCGCTTTGTCCTGTGTGATCAGCAAGCAGACTGGAAAGGACAAATCCTCAACTGCTGGATCTGGCATGTGCAAACATAAATGCCAGCTTTATTGGGTGCAAGCAGATAAAGTTACAGTCATAACCTGCATGCTGTATACCGGGGAGAAGGGTGAGAGAGCGATGACATGGGTTTGAATGCTTTCTCTGTATGTATATGCAAAAAGCAAAGCAGAAAATTTAGAAAGGCTTTGAAATTCTTGGAAGAATCTTGAAATTACTGCATTCACAGCAGCAGAATCTGAAGTTGTACAAAAAGCCACTAATAAGGACTAACAATTTAAAATTATTCTCAGCGTAAGAGCAGAGCCCGAGCAGGAAAACTTTCATAGAAATGTCTGTAAGTTTGAGTTATGCAGGGTTGTTTGAGAGGGCTCAGACGCAGGAAAAAAACATTGCAGCAAAATGTTTACTGCTGAGTTTGCTCCAAATAAGTAAGCTGTTCCAGATGCAGTTATAAAGAAAGAGAATAACATTCACCTATGTTTTTTTCAATATAAAATCAGGCTTTATAGAATCATAGAATCCTTAATGTTGGAAAAGACCCTCAAGATCATCGAGTCCAACCGTTAACCTAGCACTGTCAAGTCCACTACTAAACCATGGCCTCAAGCACCACGTCTACCCTTCTTTTAAATACCTCCAGGGATGGAGACTCAACCACTTCCCTGGGCAGCCTGGTCCAATGCATGACTACCGTTTTGGTGAAGAAGTTTTTCCTAATATCCAACCTAAACTTCCCCTGGCGCAGCTTGAGGCCGTTTCCTCTCGTCCTATCACTCATTACTAGGGAGAAGAGACCGACCCCTACCTCGCTACAATCTCCTTTCAGGTAGTTGTAGAGAGCAATAAGGTCTCCCCTCAGCCTCCTCTTCTCCAGGCTAAACAACCCCAGCTCCCTCAGCCGCTCCTTGTTAGACTTGTTCTCTAGACGCTTCACCAGCTTTGTTGCCCTTATTTGGACACGCTCTAGTACCTCACTCAGTCAGCGAGGCATGCGGCAGCAGCAACGGTAAGTCCTACGACTGGGTACTAGATTGGGGTGGAAAAGGGGGTTTCCTGTGCTGGGGAACCCGATAAAGAGCCTGGTGGGGCCCTCGCGCCAAAGAAAAACCGGCTGCTCTTGCGAGTGAGGCAGACGGGGCCTTGGGCGTTGCTGGGGCAACCGCAGGAGACTTAAACGGGCCCCTAGGGAGCGTGAGCGAGGAGGAGCACGGTGAACAGGACAGGCAAACAGGGCGTGGTGCGTCAGAAAGGGCATGGCGTGGCAGTTTGCACGGCGGTTCGTGCAGGCAGAGCAAGCAGTCAGCTGGCGAGCTCTCCTTGTGGTCTACGCCCTCCTGGAAGAGACCTAGCCATCGTCTCCACTCGGACATGAGCCATCGCCAGAACGGATGTGGTGACACAGACGGAGCTCCCACTAAACCATGCAGCCACCCAGGTCTTTGGCTGCAGGGAGAGCCAGACCCTTGCTCTGGTGACGGAGGGCTGCCGAGACAACACCTGTGTGAGGTGCGAGCAGGTGGAGGATCTGCTCAGCGTGGTGGCAGAGCTGAAAGAAGAAGTAGCAAGACCGAAGAGTATCAGGGCAAGACTGAGGAGTGCGAGAGAGAGAGAGAGACTGGTGGAGCCACTCCCTACCATCCCTGAGACAAGCACACCACATCAAGAGAAGGAGGGGCTCTCTTACCGTTGTGCCACCAGGCAGAAGGAAGGGACCTAAGAGACGGAGGAGGATGGATGCAGATCCCTGCTCGGCGCAGCAGGCAAATCCTCTCCCGGCTGACCTCGCCCCCCCAGGTGCCCTTACACAATAGGTATGAGGCTCTGGAACTCGAGGGCCAGGAGGATGAAGATACAGACAGTGATCCATCCAAGGGGTTGACTAGGGGGAACCAGTCAGCCTCACACATTACAACAGCCACGGGTAAGGAAAAAAGAAGGTTAATTGTCATTGGCGACTCCTTTCTAAGGGGAACAGAGGGCCCGATATGCCGACTGGACGTATCTCACAGGGAAGTCTTTTTCCTCCCTGGGGCAAGGGTAAGAGACATTACCAGGAAGCTCCCTAGGCTCGTAAAAGCATCCGATTATTATCTGCTAGTGGTTGTTCAGGTTGGCAGTGATGAGGTAGCTGAGAGAAGTACAAAGACGATCAAAAGGGACTTTAGAGAACTGGGGTGATTACTTGAAGGATCAGGAGCACAGGTAGTGTTTTCCTCCATCCCGTCAGTAGCCGCGAGGCATACGGAAAGGAACAGGAAGACCCACCTCATTAGCACATGGCTCAGAGGTTGGTGCCAGCAGTCGAATTTTGGTTTTTTTGATCACGGGGCAGTTTACATGGCACCACGCTTGCTGGCGACAGATGGAGTTCATCTGTCGCAAAGTGGGAAAAGGATTCTGGCTCAGGAGTTAGCAGGTCTCATTGAGAGAGCTTTAAACTAGAGGCAAAGGGGAAGGGGATAAAACCAGGCTTGCTAGGGATGAGCCTAGGGGTGGCATGCCTGTGTTGGAGAAGAGATCTATAGCCCAACTGAAGTGCATTTACACCAATGCATGCAGCATGGGCAATAAGCAGGAAGAGTTGGAAGCCATTGCGTGGCAGGAGAACTATGATGTGGTTGCCATCGTGGAAACATGGTGGGATGACTCACACAACTGGAGTGCTGCAATGGATGGCTACAAGCTCTTTAGAAGGGCCAGGCAAGGAAGGAGAGGTGGTGGGGTAACCTGCACATTAGAGAGTGTTTTGACTGTCTAGAACTCAACAAAGGTAATGATAAGGTTGAGTGCTTATGGGTAAAGATCAGAGGGAAGGCTAATAAGGCAGATATGTTGGTGGGAGTCTGTTATAGACCACCCAACCAGGATGAGGAAACAGACAAAGTATTCTACAAGCGTCTGGCTGAAGTCTCACGATCTCTAGCCCTTGTTCTCATGGGAGACTTCAACTTACCAGATATCTGCTGGAAATACAACACAGCAGAGAGAAAGCAGTCTTGGAGGTTCCTGGAGTAAGTGTGGAAAATAACTTCCTGACACAGCTGGTAAGCGAGCCAACCAGGGGAGGTGCCCCACTGGACCTGCCGCTTACAAACAGAGAGGGCCTGGTGGGCGATGGGGTGGTTGGAGGCTGTCTTGGGTTCAGTGACCATGAGTTTTCAGTTCTTGGAGAAGTAAGGAAGGGGGTCAGCAAAACCACTACCCTGAACTTTAGAAGGGCAGACTTTGGATTGTTTAGGAGTTTGGTTAACAAGAATCCCTTGGGAGGCAGTCCTGAAGGGCAAAGGAGTCCAGGGAGGCTGGATGTTTTTCAAGAAGGAAGTCTCAAAGGCACAGGAGCAGGCCATCCCCATGTGCCTTAAGTCGAGCAGGCAGGGGAGAAGACGGACCTGGCTGAACAGAGAGCTCTGGCTGGAACTCAGGAACAAAAAGAGAGCTTACCACCTTTAGAAGAAGGGCCAGGTGACTCAGGAGGACTACAAGGATGTTGTGAGGTTATGCAGGGAGAAGATTAGAAAGGCGAAGGCCCAGCTAGAACTTAAAGTGACTAGTGCCATTAAAGATAACAAAAAATGTTTTTACAAATATATCAGTGACAAAAAGGGGGCCAAGGAGAATCTCCCTCCTTTGTTGGATGCAGAGGGAAACATTGTCACGAAGGATGAGGAGAAGGCTGAGGTACTTAACGCCTTCTTTGCCTCAGTCTTTAATAGTCAGACTGGCCATCCTCGGGGTTTTCAGGCCCCTGAGCTGGGAGATGGAGATAGGATGCAGAGTGAAGCCCCAGTTGTAGAAGAGGTGGCAGTCACCGACCTGCTCCTCCACCTGGATGCTCACAAGTCCATGGGGCCAGACAGGATCCACCCGAGGATACGGAGGGAGCTGGCGGAGGAGCTTGCCAAGGCACTCTCCATCATTTATCAGCAGTCCTGGTCAACTGGGGAGGTCCCAGATGACTGGAAGCTAGCAAATGTGACGCCTCTCTACAAGAAGGGTTGGAAGGAGGATCTGGGGAACTACAGGCCTGTCAGCCTAACCTCAGTGCTGGGGAAAGTCATGGAGCAGATAATCTTGAGTGCCATTACGTGGCACGTGTGGGACAACCAGGGGATCAGGCTCAGCTAGCACGGGTTTATGAAAGGGAAGTCCTGCTTCACTAATCTGGTCTCCTTCTATGACAAGGTGACTCGCTTAGTGGATGAGGGCAAGGCTGTGGATTTTGTCTACTTGGAATTTAGTAAGGCCTTTGACACTGTCTCCCACAGCATTCTCCTGGAGAAGCTGGCTACTCACGGCTTGGATAAGTGCACTCTGCACTGGGTTAAAAACTGGCTGGACAGCCGAGCCCAGAGAGTGGTGGTGAATGGAGTCAAATCCAGTTGGCGGCCAGTCACGAGTGGTGTTCCCCAGGGCTCAGTGTTGAGGCCGGTCCTGTTCAATATCTTCATTGATGATCAGGATGAGGGGATTGAGTGCACCCTCAGTAAGTTTGCAGATGACACCAAATTGGGTGGACGTGTCGATCTGCTGGAGGATAAGAAGGCCCTACAGAGGGACCTGGACAGGCTGGATCATTGGGCCGGGGCCAACTGTATGAGGTTCAACAAGGCCAAGTGCCGGGTCCTGCACTTCGGTCACAACAACCCCATGCAACGGTACAGGCTTGTGGAGGAGTGGCTGGAGAGCTGCCTGGCAGAAAAGGACCTGGGGGTGTTGGCTGACAGCCGGCTGAACATGAGCCAGCAGTGTGCCCAGGTGGCCAAGAGGGCCAATGGCATCCTGGCTTGTATCAAGAATAGTGTGGCCAGCAGGACCAGGGAGGTGATAGTGCCCCTGTACTCGGCAGTGGTGAGGCTGCACCTCGAATACTGTGTTCGGTTTTGGGCCCCTCACTCCAAGAAGGACATGGAGGTGCTGGAGCGTGTCCAGGGAAGGGCAACGAAGTTGGTGAAGGGTCTGGAGCACAAGTCTTATGAGGAGTGGCTGAGGGACCTGGGGTTGTTTAGCCTGGAGAAGAGGAGGCTGAGGGGAGACGTTATTGCTCTCTACAGCTACCTGAAAGGAGGTCGTAGTGAGGTGGGGGTCGGCCTCTTCTCCCAAGTAACAAGCAATAGGACGAGAGGAAACGTCCTCAAGCTGCGCCAGGGGAAGTTTAGGTTGAATATTAGGAAAAAATTCTTCACTGAAAGGGTGGTTAGGCATTGGACCAGGCTGCCCGGGAAGTGGTTGAGTCTCCATCCCTGGAGGTATTTAAAAGATGTGTAGATGTGGTGCTTGAGGCCATGGTTTAGTGGTGTACTTGGCAGTGATAGGTTACGGTTGGACTCGATGATCTTAAGGGTCTTTTCCAACCTTAAGGATTCTATGATTCTATAATTTGCTAACTTCCAATCACCTGGGACCTCCCCGGTTGACCAGGACTGCTGATAAATGATGGAGAGTGCTTTTGACTCACAGCAGTGACAAATCTCTGTCTGTGTAGAAACTGATGTGTTATTCAGTTACATTGTCTCTGAGAACAGTTGTCATGGTTTAACCCCAGCCAGCAAATAAGCACCACACAGCCGCTTGCTCGCTCCTCCCTCGCCCTGGTGGGATGGGGGAGAAAATTGGAAGGGTAAATGTGAGAGAACTCATGGGTTGAGATAGGAATAGTTTAATAATTGAAGTAAAATAGAATATTAGTAATAGTAGTAGTAGTAATAATAACAATAATAATAATATAATAACATCAATAACAATAAAATAATAATAATACAATAATAATATACAAAGCAAGTGATACAGGATACAATTGCTCACCACTCACTGACTGATGCTCTAGCCCATCCCCAAGCAGCGATTGCTGCCCCCCAGCCAACTCCCCCAGTTTATATACTGGGCATGATGTTATATGGTATGGGATAGCCCTTTTGCCAGTGTGGGTCAGCTGCCCTGGCTGTGCCCCCTCACAGCTTCTTGTGCACCTGGCAGAGCATGGGAAGCTAAAACGTCTTTGAGTAGTGTAAGCACTACTTAGCAACAACTAAAATATCGGTGTGTTATCAACATTAGTCTCATCCTAAATCCGAAACACACCACTATACCAGCTACTAGGAAGAAAATTAACTCTATCCCAGGTGAAACCAGGCCCAAGGTTTAACACACTATCCCAAATATACATGCAGCATTTTATGTAGTCTGCACATAAGTAATTATCAGGTAATTAGATGTCAATGTCTTCTTTAGGAGCTAACAGAAAGCTTTCATTCTTGCTCACATTTGGGATTCTGAACACCCTGTTAAATGTTCCCTTAAACGTCCTGGGCAGTCATACTATCACAAAAAATCAAATGAAGATGCTGGAAGAGTGAATGGTGTAGTGTTTCGTACAGCATTTTCTTTCAATACTGATACACAGTTGAAAAGAGAAGAAGTGATGCAGTGGTACTTTACTCACATTTTACCTTCGCAAAACCCCTCTGCTTGTTCAACAGGAAAATATGGTTTTATTACCATATCCTCATATTATCTTCATTAAAGTGAACGACAGACAAAAATATAAATAGTAATTTAAGACACTGTATATGATGGAGATGAGTAAGGGATTATAAAAGAAAGTCCAGGTATTACATCAACTATGAGACATAACAATGCACAAGAGTTAAGCCAGAAGTTTAATTATTGCAAATGCCAGCCCAAATCGGTAAATCAGTATGTGTTTTTACAGCCCTGATCCACCAGGCATAGATTGTTATCCAGTGGAGTGATCAAGGTTTCCCTATACTTCTGCTATTTTGCTTACAGGACAAAGGAAGAAATTGAATGCAGTATTTTTAAATAAACGTCCAGTATACACAAAGCTTGATATGGACACGGAAAAAAATACTATTTGATTTATAAAATACATAGTGTTCCAGACTCAAACCACGCAAAATGGAAAGCTTGTCCAAATGAGTTACAGTAATGACTTCAGTTAGGAAGATTAACTTGTGATGATTTGTGTGTAATGTGGGAAGGCGAACAGTGGATGCAATTCCTGTAGCATGGTATGTGAATCACAGAGATTCTGTACTCTTTGTCCTAACTGCAGACTACTAGACCACAGCAAACTCTCTGTCAATTTATACAGCCACACCAAGTCAAAATCTTGTTTTCCACATTAGAGGATGTGTGAATATATTGTGCGAGGAAGGAATAGTTGATAGTTGTTTGGATAGTCTTGATCTTTGGGTCAGATTTGTGGGAGTGAAAAGATGTAAGCCCATAAGCCTATATAGGAGTGGTGGGCTGGTAGAAGAGAGGATGGAGAGAGACTTCAATTTGCTTACTTTAAAATATTCACTTGGTGAGACACATACATTGTTGATTTATTTGCCTACAAGGGCTGTTAATAAGACACTATTAGAATTTAAGGACAGATGGGTTTATTGTGTTACCTGGCCAATGTGAGACTAAATTACCCCTGTATTAAGACACAGAATTTGTGCTGGTTAATGGAGAACTTTCAAGATGGCTTCTAGGCTTGACTTCTCCAAATTGTGATGGAGATAAAACCCCATTTTCCTTTGTACTTTCTACAAGTTTTTAAGGAACTTTTCCTCAGTAGCTGAGAAGCCAGAATGGGTCATGGAAGCAGTCATGAGACTGAACTGGGAAGTCTAAGATTCATCCAAGAACAGTGCTAGAGAGGTCACAAGAGCTGCAGTGGGGTTTGGGTCCACGGGAGCCTGCAAAACCCAGTGCATAAGCCTGGTAAATGAGAAGTGACTGGAGCTTCACAAGATAGGATGTGAATAATGACAGACTCAGCAGTGAGGTACTAAAATTTCCATCTAGGTATTATCTTCATTTCAGATATTCTGTGTAAGGTAAGTGCTAGAGAAAGTTGAATAACTCCAGACGCTCCTTTCACAGGGAGGTGACTAAGGTGGATGGCAGATGAAAACGAGTCTTCAGAAACAAAGACTAAAAAATGCTGGGTCAGAAAACTTGGAATAACCAGTCTGCATTTCTGATAATTGGTTATTGGTTTGGTTTTCAAACTAAACTTTGACCTCTTAGGAAGAAAAATAGAGCAGCAAATACAGCAAATGAAGACGTAGTAGGACACAAGAAGAATACAAAAAACAGTGCTGTGCTACTACTTTAGATGGACTGCACAGAGATGAATGTGATATTTCAACCAAGTTATTTACCAAATGCAAATAAAATACAGTGTGCGGTTAGGTGACAAGAAATAATAAGAGATACAGAAAACACGTCTTCTCTGGGAGACTAAGAGGATTAGGTTTGTTTGCCTTGCAGAGGAGATTAATTACAGTTATTGAACATAATAAATGCAAAAGAGGAAATAGATGAGGAAAGTATGTTTACCAACCCTTACACCAAAAGAATAAAATTATATCCAGTAAAAAATTAAAGGCAATAAATGTAAGACTGATTACAGCATTTCTTTCATATGATAACATAAAATTAGCCTCTGAAATCCATTGCCGTGATATGTGAGCTCAGTAAGATTCGGAAAGGGGAATGTATATGGCTAATGAGAGTCTTTGCAGTCTCAGTAGATGCAAACCAAAGATAACTGGAGATACAAACCAAAGACATTGTGGATAATGGGGACATTACATATGTAGTCAATCATGAGCAGCCTTTCCTTTGTTTTCCTGAACATGAGACTGTGCTTCTGATTCTTCAAGCAAGCAGCAAAGAGCAAATCGCATTCCTGTATTCTGTGAAAGGAGGCAATCTCTGTCCTGGATCAAGTGTAAAGGACATACAAACATTAGTGCACTGGAGAGTCCAAGGCACTTTGAAAGCCAAATGGAATTTTGCTAGTGAATGCTAAATGTCAAGCAACCTGTCACAAATGAGGTTTGCAGCCCTAGACTAAAACAGTGATAGCAAGCAAAGTTTGGCAGGTGGCTTTCTCTCAGCCTCTCTTCTCTTCTGCCACTCACTTGAAAGGCAGAGAATTCCCAGTGTTATCCAGGCAGCTGGTGTTGACCAAGAGAAAATCAGGCAACTACTGAAATCTCCATTGAGCACCTGTGTTATTTAGGAATGAGCACTCAGGATTAGTCATATTTTAAAAAGACAGGTATAGTAATAAAATTGTGTCTACTTTTTGAAAAAAAAAAAAAAAAGTTATACTCTTTAGGAATGAGGAGTAACTTGGTTTAAAAAGCATCCAGGCTAAAGCTTTCAGTTCTCTCTGTGACAAAAAGCCAAATGAACTGTGTCAAAAACACATACAAAGCATCTCAGTTGAGACAACACAAAGTTTATTGCTGAATTATTAGGTATAGTTTATATCAAATAGATTTGAGGGTAGAATAGAAGGAGGAAATACTATTTCAGTACAAAGAAACAAAATAGCAGGTCCTTTCTATTTTCCATTATTGCGGTATATAAAAACCTCACAATCCATTAATAACAGTTCTTCATGACAGCTGACATAGTAAAAGTAAGAAAGGTGAATTAGTTTTGTTCAACTGCCATGAGCATGAGGCCTTCATAGTCATTTAGAGATCAAAGAATGTTCTTCAAATTCTATTACCATTCCCATTTATCTACAAATGCAACAAATTTGATGAGCTACAAGGAAAAATGACAGAAAAAGTTTGGAAGGAAGTGAATCATCAGAAGCAGTCCAGGACAGGATTCATTTATACCAGATATTCAAAGCCTACTTTTAGGGAAAAAAAAAATGAAGAGTTTAAGACAACTATTACCTGGCATTATCAATAGAAATGGGTCAAGTTCAGTGCTACTGGAAACAGATGAAAAATCTGAAATTTGGTGATGCATCCATCTCAAAATCTTTTGTGAGTATTTCTGCGGTGACTTCCTCAAAGCCTAGCTAAGTGATTGAGAATCATTTTGTGCATTATTTTGTGTGTTCTCTTACGTGGGAACTAAACACAACCAAGTACCTGTGATCCATGAAAGCGAGGCAAAGACACAGCAGCATGCTATTGGCATGGCAGGAAGTTAAAGAGGAAATATTACAAAGTACAGTCACAGTTGCAAAAATGATTATAATTCTTTCTGTATATTTGGCAGCCCTGCAAAAATGACCATTAGTTTTGTGCAGACTTGTTTGTACATATTGCATGCGGTAGTCACCTGTGAAGTTCATGCCATTCAGCATAACCATGTGAGCATTACGTTCAGTGTGCATGTGCCTGCACTTCCTTCCAAATCTTCTCAAAACGATGGGAACCCCAATGTAAAAGAAAGAGGATTTTTTATGGTTGAGTGCAATGAATTACTACTATCACATTTGGTTCTACAGCTTGTTGCAGTGCAGAAAAGGAGCTTCTAGAACTGTCTCACTGGCACAAGCAAAGTCTAACCAGAGTTGTTGGTATATGGTGATATTTTTCAGAAGGATTCTACATGGGAAAATACGTTACACCGAGAACAGATCTCTGTAGATGTGCTATTTTGTGCTGATAGAAGTTTTCCACTTTTTTTTTTTTTTTTTTTTTTTTTTACAAATTTTGCAAATGTAACACTTCAAGAACAGGGGCAATTCAAAGGTTAGTGTTAAGAAGATATAGGCAAGAAAATAATCTTGTTTTTCTTCATTCAGTGAAATGCTCATAAAGTCAGAGAGAGTCAGATTAATATATTGTATATTTCCATAACTCTCTGTTAACATTTTTCATTTCACCGGCTGAATTTTCTACTTTTGAGAATATATATTTTTTTCCTTTCTCCTTCTGCTGTATGAAAGATCTATACACAAATAGTAGGCACAGTACCAAAATTATACATCCACAAAGTCCTGCATGTAGTACAAAGCCAACAAAATAAATAAAAAAAAGACAATTTAAAAAAAAAATTCTAGATTTAATTTTTTCTAGCATGGGTTGATAAAATCTTTTTTTTTTAACATATTAATACATGTGACAACTGACATTTCCAATGGCTTTACTTTCAGAAGTAAAAAGAGACTTCCTTTGCATGTATCAAACAGGAAAAATGTCTAGGAGAAAGATGTCTATCACCAGGCCTGGCATGGGCTATCTCGATTGCAGCAGAAGTGCAGGTCACCACTGGCACAATATGACTACACAAGATCTAACAGATACAGTGGGATGAAATCTCTTCAGACTTTTGCAGAGGTTTCTCAAGTGTTTTAAAGAGTTTTTTAAGAGTTCTGGGGATGTAATATATAACAGAAACCAAATCCAAAGTGCCTCCAACAAACTGTGCAGGGCTGAGGTGTTTGTATACTTAGCCATTAGACTCAGAAAGCTCAAAATCCATCAAAGGGTATGAAGAGATGCTTGAAGTCTAGTTGTGTGAAGTCCTTCACCAAGGGAAAGGGATAGAGGATTCTCCACTGCATCGGAGAAGTAACAAACAGCACAAAGTCCTTTCCGAAGAGCCTGAAGGCCATGAAGAGTCCAAATAAGCAAAGCTTTGTACCAGTAGTCATTCAAGCTTATAATGAACTAGGGTTATTGCCTATGTAATGACTGATTTAACAATGCAAAAATAACCATCCTGAAGTCTGAGAGACTTTTTAACCAGTTTTGCTTTTGGAAGCAATGCTACGACATCAGAAATGGTCATGGACCTGAACTTGTAAAGACACAATTTGTGAGACCAAGATTTGTCTGGGATGATTTTTTTGCGAAACAGGTTTTAGAGAAGAGTCGGTAAAAGTACCTGGAGAAAGTCCGCGTCTCTTGGCACACTCTCAAATTCCCTTCCTCAGTGACAGGATATAAAGAGCAGAGAAAGGAGCAGCATGTGGTCCCTTGCTGTGTTCTTCTCTGGCGGGTATTGATGCGCAAGGCTGTTTTTCAGCACTGAGGATGAGGATCTCAGTGCAGAGGTGAAACATCTGAATGCACGTTTCTTTTAACTGAATCTAGGAAGATCTACAAGGTGCTCTCAAACTGGGTAAACAGGGTAAGTACTTAATTTGAACTTGTTCCCCAAAACTCTGGTTCCCTCCAAAGACAGATCTTCCACTACACAGTGTAAGCCTTGGGGCTTCCTAGTACTCTGCAACCAGGAGACATGCTGGGAAACACTGCATAAAGAAGGGGCAGCTATGTGTGTTATTTAAGTGGAGAACCAAGAGATCTGCAGACACCGAAGTGGCAACTGCACTGGGATTCCTCTTCTCGTATCTCCAGTTTTACTGTCATCGCAGAGTAGGTTGACATCACATCTGTTGACAGAGCGAATGCATCACAGCTGGAGATGGCTTGTCTGCAATCACAGCATAGCAGAAAAGTAAAACTTTTTCCCCAGTGTTTCAAAATATTTGTAGCCATAAATGGACCAAACTATTCTGAACTCCCTCACGGGGACACCTCCAGAGCTGTGTCTGCAAGCAAATAAAAAGTCCGGGGCTTTCAGCAAGAGTGGATATTTTTTGTCATTACAATATCTAGTGACATTTTAAGAGGCTGGTATCTGCCCAAATGTATGTGTGTGCGCCACAAGGGACTACTGACAGATACAAATAAGTGTTTTCAGAAGGTGTCTCAGAAGGTAAGTCAGGAGTTCTGGAAAATTTCTAAAAACCCTCTGCAGGACAGCAGGATCTGGATGCAAAGCTTCCTAATTCAGAAAGAGCCTTTCTTCTCCCCTCTCTCCCACCAATCCCAGGACACTAATGACTTCTATGTACATGTCTGGTTTATGTGCTGTGGCCACAGCAGGACAGAGTGAGCACTGCAGCTACTATCAAGCCTGAAATGACCCTCTTCTGGAGTGACTGAGGTTGTTCACACAACATAAATAAGGATAGAAAAGAGACAAAATTTGTGATGTCCCTGCCTTTAATGTGTAAGGAGCCAAATATGACCCCCTCCCAAGTTGCTTTTCATGAGCCTATACCTTTCTGTACTGTGGAGGTGCCATCTAATCCTGAATGAATCAAAACTATTCATTATAGTTTACAGTTTCACAGCATCTCTTCCTTTCAATTTCCAAAATGTACAGGAGAAGAATGACTGTGATTTTTTATGATCCTGCTGTCTGCATGGCACTTCCCTTTGTTAGTTTTTCTGGGGAATCACTAAGTCCAAGCTAAAACTCATTTTGTCAGCTCTTGAAAACAACACCAGAAACTAGTCTAAATATTTTGGCACAGTCATGCATTTGCATAATAAAATATTGGCAGCAAGTTTAAAAATTATTTTAAATTAAATGTCATGATTGAAATATCGCACTAGCAATAAAATTCTTATCACAAAGCTGTGAAATTGGACACTCTAAACCTTCTGAACAAGAAAGGATGCCTTAGGTAATGATCATGTTAGTGACACATTTGATTATTGACACTTTTTAAAGTTTTGCCATGTCAAACTGTCAATGGCACCCACAATACTTTCACTGACACTGATTTCAGAAATAATGCCAGTGTTACTAGCACCGTCATAACTTCTTCTGTAGGAATTTCATTACAAAAGCTCCCAAGCCTTATGGCTGGAAAAATCTTCACAGGAATTTTGTCTGCTGTTGGTATATATAACAGAATTTCAGATGTGGAAACTATTAGGATTTAACTGTGTTGTAGTGTTGTCGCACAAGAGGGCATATTGGGTTGCCTGGAGGTCCATAATTCAGGCATTTCAGGAATACACAATGTGTGACTGTTGTCATGGATGGAGTGATGCACTTCACTCGTAAGAGAGAAGCAGCAATATGTTTATTGACAACAAACTTTGATAGTAAATTTAACAGTGGTTTAACAAGATTTGATGGCAAGGTACACTGGATTATTTACTGCATAGGGGACAGGGTCAGGCAAGACTGTCAGGGAGACCTTCCCGTTGAGTCACAAGGTTCAGAAAGGACCCTCTTGCTTTCTAAACTCCTTCTCAGAGAGGAGTCTAGGTGCGGCTGGATCCAGACTTAGCCTCAGTCTTGGTCAACAGTTTATGGATTGGTCAACAGTAAAGGATTATATATGCACAATCAATTCTTTATATTACTTAGCTAAGATTACAAAGTTTCAGTGCACTTGTTCCCAGTTCACTTACTATCTAATGTGGTTAAGGATTCTCTCAACCTCGAGGAGTAACCTTGAGAGGCATCCCTACTCAAGGGGAGATCCCGGCGTGCAGCCCACTGCCATGCAGGAGAGCTCAACAGGCTCTTGGGCTGCTCACTATTTATGGGAGTAAGATTATTGACTTATAGTCCTATCTGCATACCGACTGCAGATGCCAGTTTCTTCCAAATCTGGCTTGAGTCAGGCATGGACCAGCACTGTGGTCAGGTGGCCACATTACCATAAATTAACCCTTGGCTATTGTTATGTTATCAGTCTACCCCAAATCCACCTTGAGCCTTGAGCCAGATGTAGCCATCAGGACCAGATGCACCCATCATGGACAGCACTGGTGATTATCACTTGATCAGAGTTACGGGAAAAGGTCGTGTCGGGGGTGAAGCGGAGGGGTGGGGCAGGGGGAGAACTGCCACAAGTGTGCAACACAAACGGTCTTTTAACAAGTATTTTGTATGTTGGTATTACATATGGGTATGTCAATATACATGTGAATAAATAATTCTTTAAAATCTGGTTTAAAAGAATGTTATTAAAATTTTGGAAGTCAGTACTCTACCTATATGATATGCCAATATGTCTGTGCAATCTTTCTTCATTTGTCTTGTACCATCCTCTAATTACATAATGACGTGTCCAATTTTTGGTGCCTACAGGTTCACATTCCCAATCTCCCCATGAAATCCTTGTCCAGTTTCCCTGCTGCCCTTCTCTCCTGGATCTTTATTCCCATCATACCAACCATATGTTGCCAAATGAATGCCAGTTGCAGTCTGGAGTTTGGAAATGTTGGGGCAAGAGTGGGAGATTTGGAGGACTCAGAAAGCATAAACTAAACATTACCCTATACAACCTGAGATTTTCTTTAATCTAACAGGAGGAACAGGGGGAGGTCATTAAGCCTGCTCTCTGGATATATAACATACCTCTGATGCTACCTTTTCTGAGATATTCCTCGGCATGGCAGCCCAGGATTTTTCCATAGCATAAGGTTCTTAGGAAATAGAACTCCTTTGCAAATATTTCTGCTTGATGATTTGTCTTTAATATACTAATTATCCTGCATTGTCAGAAAATTATTCATAGTGATAGCAGGCAGTAAGTATCTCAGTTGGCAGCTTTCTGAAGTTAGAAAAGCTTGTAAGAGAATAAATATGTCTAATCCTGTCCCATTTATCTTGAAAGCTCAAGAAAACCTAAGAATGCTATGTGCTTACCTGCTCACTCCTGAGGGTTCCTGTTTACTATTATGTATATTTGGATATGGAAATTAGGGTACATGAGAGATTTTTACAAGTGTTTAACCAAGATAACTTATGGTTTCTCAAAAATTTCTCCAAAGTAAGCGGCAAAATATACACTGCACCTGGACCTTAAATTTTATGACTTAGATTGCCAACATTGAATTTCATATCTCAGACATGAGTATAATGAATAGACATGAGATACAAATGAATAAATTAATGAGGTACAGAAATATAACTCTCAGTCATGCGGAAAAAACATGTAACAACATAAAACAGTAGGGCACAGGGAAAAGCATTCAAGACAGTATGCAAAAACAGTTTGTATTTACATGGACAAGGTATAGTCATGCTGACTGGAAACCCTTCAACAAGACCCACATCTTATAAAAACACCACAGAATCTCTATGTAAATTTATTCTGTGACTGGAAAAAGACTCATCTCAGATAGCTTTGATCTAAGCAGATTGTGTCTGATGAATAGCAAAGCCATGGCAACACGGACATCAGCCACTCACTGGGTACCACAGTGCTTGGATGAAGCCATGATTTCATGATATTCAGCACAGGCTGTATTACTGTTAGTACCTGAGTTAATTTGTCTAGGCCTTTATGAACTACAAGCCCTCCCTTCTCAGTTACAATACAGTCATTTTAAGCTCTGTAAGTAGCCTGTGATCTCAGTTCTTCATCTCAGTCAAAGACTAACTGAGTACTTTAGTATGAGTTCATATTTTGTTCCAGTATCTTTAGAAGCACAATGATGAGGCATTCATTTATCTCAGTGCAGAAGGAAAAATGCCACCTACTGAGTTATGTAAGGTTGCTTCTGCAACCTGGTTGTTTCAATTGATACTTCCATTTCAAAAGTGAACACACCCTATTCTACCCAGCCTGAAGACAGGGGAAGGCACAAACCTCAGCAAAACGTTTGCTGTTCCACTAGCTGGACCTTAAATTTCAATGAGATAAGAAACAAGCTATAAACTTTGCAATGTTTGATTTACAACAGAGGACAACAATGAGTCATGAATCAGAGACTGTTTTAATTGATTTTGCATACATCGTAAACTGCAGAAAAGCTGATTAAATGGCTTGTAGAAGGCTTCATGAGTGATTGCCATTCCAGAGTTGTTCAATTCTTTATTAAGGGGCACAAAAATATACAGAAGTGCATGGGAGATTATTTTTTAAATTAAAAAAGAAAAGCAGTATTGGAGGTCCTACAGCTGGCAGGGATCTTAAAAATCATCATGGATGCAAGATAAAGGAACATGAAAAACTAGAGAAACCCATTAATTCTGGCACAGAGAGTTTTGGCAGAGGGAATCTTAGATAGCACTTAAATTCATTTCAGTTGCCTGTCATAAAGATATCCATGCACACTGTTTTCTTATGACTTTTTCTTCAATCTTTTTGGTTCTACCTGGCTATTTCCTATTTCATCTGTTCTCTGAACTCAGGACAGGTGTATGAGCTCAATGCAATCAAAGAAGGCTAAAGATACATATCTCAACTCAGATGAGGCTTTAATGACAGTTGGCAGTTAATGGCAGTTGGTACCTATGCCAGTTAAAAGGTACAACAAAGACAAAAAATAGTCTGGATCCAGAGGAAATAAAAGCTTCACAGAACACTTCAAAGTGTTCTTTGAAAAAGACTCTCTGCTGTCTCTTCGGCTTCCTAGTAAGAAGTGCAGTGTTTCTACCCCATCCCCAGGTGAAGGTCTGGATCTGTGGATTCATCAGTTCTGAATTTGTCTGCTCATGGAAATTACTAATTTGTGATTTAAGATTATGAGAGAATAATTCTTTGCTTCAGCCTGTATTTTAATGGTGTTGGATGACACTGTTTAAGAAGGAGATGTTAAATCACAGAGCAAATGTCAGAAGAATATGAAACTGGAAGGATCATCATGGGATACCACATCTTATCTTCTGCCACATTGTGCAAAGCTTGCTTTTTAGAAATGTTATCAAGCTACACCTTAAAAACATATTTCTTGTTCTGCACAACTCGTGTCAGAAGGCTGCCTTCAAATTGGACCCTAAAAATTTAAACTTTCTTGTCATTTCCAGCCTAAAATGTATTCTTGATCAGTTTATTTCCAAATGTTGTTGTAACATTATATTCTTTTTTTAGGACTTTTTCCAGAGAGATGGAGACTTGTGGGACTGGGCTTTCTGTTTTGAATTGCTGGAGACTTTCAAGAATATATGATGGGGGGGCAAGGGGCTCTCTTGAAGACAGCAGACTCCTACTAGTCCTGCTAAAAAGTCAACAGCTTGCTAGAGGTGAGAGGCTCCTGCCGCCAGAGCAGAGCAGAGCAGAGCAGAGCAGAGCAGAGCAGAGCAGAAGAAACTCAGCCCTTTTTCACTGTGTTTGATGGGAGCCTGTCAGCATGTCTGCATTAATCCTAACATGCTGCTTTTTGCCCACATGTCAGCAAGAAGCTGTGTAAAGCATGTACGAGGGGGCTGCAAGGTACCAGTGAGAGAGGTGGGCTATGGGAGGGAGAACAAAAGGTGCAGAGGAAGGAAGAGGTAGAAAGATTGCAGCAGGATCCTCAGCAGATGTGATAGGAGGGAAAATTGAGGTATAGCAAGTGTGATGTTAGTGGGTACCGCAAAAAAGGAAATGGAAGAAACCAAACCTATAGGAGATGGCATTTCAATAGCTCCTTTGCTTTTGAGGAAAATGTGCATCTTGAGCAGACTCCCGAGTTTACCTAATCAATATACAGCAATCATGTCTGTCCCTAGCTTTCATTTCTCTAGGATCAATACAGAATGCTTTTGCCTTCTTTACTAAGATAGCATGTTTGTCCTTTGACCATTGTGTTATTTTTCTATTTATGGTACACTTCCATATGTTTTATAGCACAGCAGAGGAAGTGGCAAATCTCCGTCCTTTGGAGGTCGTATCATACTGGTAACCTTGGGTGGGAGGAAGTGCAGACTTAGGTCAAGCAGGGCTATCCACATTTGAGATATACAGTTGACATCAGCCAAAAAAGAGGAAAAATGGTGGATAACAAGGGCTTACCCACAAACTCCTTGTATTATTAATTTGTACAGGCACACAGTGAAGCACCCGTGGGATGTGGGGTAATTTTCATGCTCAACTGAGGTCCCTGTGTGCTGGATATGTTGAAAAGTTCCCTTGCAGAGCACTTCTTTGAGGTCTAATTGTCATTACTGTTTTCTGCTAATGAAGTAGAACATACTTCCCCACTTCTTCTGCTCATACTTTCTTTCAGTCTTGAAAGAGTTCCTTAGCAATTCAGACTGGAATTGGTCATGACAGGTTACTAGTGGCACATCAAAGGTAGCTCCACATATGCTCCACATATGCTCCACATATGCTTCCACATAGCTCCACATATGCTTCCACATACAGATTGAAGTGGGTTCGTTTTAAAGTTTTATTTCTACAGTGAAAGAGATTAACATTAAATCAGATTAATTTGAAATCAGCATAAGATATCTTTCGCTAAAAAGATGACACAAAGCAAAGCTAACTTTTCATCTTAGCCCTTAGTTGAATAAAACAGTATTTTAAGGGCCAAATTTGTACTGAAATCTGTAAAGTAAATAAATATACCAAAAAAATCTGTTGAAAAGGGTAGGAAAGAATGAAGTCAGCCTTGGACAATGTTAGACCCAAATAGTTCACCTGCCTCAAACATTTAAAATTCACTTGCTAGGTTTTACAGAAGTGACTATTAGCACAAATAAAGGGACTGTGGCTGCAAGTTGTTACTTTTCTCTTGGGCCTAATCCCACAGAAAGGCAATATATTGCTAATTTGAACTAAACCTGGCCATTTAATTTACTAATTCTTCTCCTGAACTCAAAAGGCCTGGTTTAGTTTGATTACACGTATGAGATCAGTTATTCAAGGACTTTGGGCTCAGACCTGGAAAGGAAATTAAGCCTGCTAGACAGATACTCACTGAAAAAGATGCACACACATATCTGGCAATGCAGCCTCTTCCCAGTCTAGCAACATAAGGACACTTAAGGGAATATGGAATGTTCCACATGGTGTGATTCAACAACACAATCTCCATTCGCTTTAATGAGAGTTGCACAATTAAATCTTCATGCAACGTGCTAAAAATTACTCTTCCAATTTAGTGCATGAAATAATAGGTCCACTTTAAAATGTGAAAGGATAGGGTAAGTGAATAATTTTCGGAAAATGCATATGCCTTAGGTTGATTAGGCACTTAGGAAGAGGGGACAAGTTAAATATATGATATGAATCTTGTTGAATTAGGCAGTAATGGAAAAACAGAAGGTATGAAATGTTTATAACTCTTCACTTGTGAATGAGGTAAATAACTAGGTTGTCTCTATTTCAGCAGCCTGTGTAAAAGGATGTCTAATTAAGGCTTTAAGTGTGTTTCCACCAATTAAATATACAATACACAAACCTTAAGAAACATAAAAGCCTTCTTCATGCACAGCCAACAAGCTTCACAGTAGAACAAAAACAAGTGAACTGCTCTTCTCCTAATTTTTTTTGCGTATGTTGCATTAGAAACACCTTTGCCAGAAGAAACATTATGACCTGTTCATTGGGGACCAAGTGGAGATTATTTTGGACAAGTTGTGGAGGGCGAGGGAATTCCCATATTGATAAATCATCATTAAGAAACTTGTGAACAGCTCTCACATACCAGTGGAAAGTGAAAGCTTAAAACAGCTTTCCAAGTCCCTTTGGAAGCCAAAGCAGGCTGTGCATCACTAGTAATTTTGACTCAAAATAGGATATTCTACCTTACCAATAAACTGCTATATTCTGTACAAACCCTCATCTCCCAGCTGGGTTTCAAGCACAAGGAGTAATCATGGCTATAGATGGTTTTTGTTAATGCAGCTCAATACTATATGTAATTATATACCAGGCTCCAGTGTTTCACTGAGTGTATATTGACAGTTAACACCTTCCCACATATGTTGTTCTTCTTTAATAAGTGAAGCATTTATAATGATTTCCATAGAACATTTTTCTTAATCTTTTATCACATTCTCCTTAGCAAGTAACTCTCTGGGGCCATTTCTCAGCTGTAGAAAGAGTCTACCTCACATTGCATGTAGGGTTATTAAAAGCATTACTTTTGTTAGACACTGGTGTATTGATGTCCTAAAGGCTCCTCCTGAGCACATCTTCTAGATGCTAAATGTTCAATTCATGTGCAATGTCTGTCTTTCACACAGCAAAAACATGTTTTAGGGCTAAATTTCATACTGACTGCTGCTTCTGCCACTTTATGTCTGATTCAGTTACCTATGTCTTTTTCAAACAGGGATTGTCTTTTGAAAACCTCTCAGGTTGAAGCACCAAATTGTCACTGAAGTTCATACTTCCAGTTTTGTTCATATAACAGTTCACAGTGGAATTTCCTTCATATTTTCCAGGCTAGGTTAAGTAAAGCTGATGCTTATTGACATGAATGGATTGACAACAGTACGTAGACAAAAGCACTGTCAGATCCTGTACAATTTTCCATTCAGACCCTTAATCTTGAATTGCAGTAATCACTTTTATCCCATTATCCTGCCTTTTGTCTTCTCCTAAGGAGGTATTTGCAATCATGCTGAAGTTAGTTAAGCTGAACTATCTATTCCTGTTAATGATTAAGGGAGATGAATACTCCACCGAATCCACTCTAAATTTAGCCTGACTGGGTACTAGTAAGCTACAAAGGGAAGTTCCCTCCTGACAGGCACTCATCTGACCAGCTGATAGTTATATCATCTTTTCTGGACTAACTTTTCTGGGTGAACTCATCTGACAATTTAGATGACAAGTAATTGGAAAAAATTGAAAGAGAAATAGCCCAAAGTTAATAAGAAATGTGTCAGATACTACAAACTTAATTTTCTCAAAAAATCTTTAAAACAAATATGTCACTGCTGTCAAAATAAACAGCTATAATCAACAATCAGAAAAATATTTAATAGACTAAAAGTAATTTTGTAATAAAATACATGGAAATATCTTTTTTGCATGCTGTTGTTGACAAATCTGTTGACAGTACTTTCCTCTGAAGTCAGTGATAATCTGCTGGTACAGGAACCACAAAGATTATTGGCAATAATATTTTGTTTGTAGATAGATCTGCTGCACTGAAGAAGCCTACTGATAATAAAAGTTTACCCCTCACAGAAGGGAACATTTTATACTAGCAATATTATACATTTTTGAAAAGGTCATTAGTGTAAGAGATGATTTAACAGAACATGATCTTCTCATTTTATAAGAAGTAATAAAATATCTATTATCTATATTCAGAGAACAACATTGTGCAACCAGACAGTTTTCCAGACAAGGGGACTGTATCATTAAGATCATCTATTAGAAGTAAATATTTCAGCTTCCTGGCTTTCGAAGTTTCAGCATATTTTCCTTCCCTGACTTCTCTGTTCATTCTTGCCTGTCATACTAACTGATCTGTCTCCTTTATGCTGGTGATGAAATCTCTGTAAAGCTGGGATGCTGGATTCAGCTTCCAGAGACTGGAAAGAGCTTGTAGGAAGAAGAAAAATCAGCCCAACGTATAAAGCAGAGTAATCAACGACCCAGAAGGAAGAACTCAACTGACCAACAAATGAAGCTCTGTTTTTAGACCAAGACATGCAGGGGCAAAGTGACACCTGCCAAATGTGAAGTTGATGTTGATCTTGAGAAGGAAATTAAAACAGGTAGCAAAGGCTTTGTTGCTCTCATAAATGAAAGGGGAACAAAATGGAGTGTAGCTACAGTGAGTGTGGGATACAAGTTAAAAACAATCTAGATATGGGCCCAAGACACAGTATGTATTTTGCACCAGTTTTCAACAAATACAGAAGTCCTGTGATGACAAAGTAGGTTGGTAAATGTAAATGAGGGTATGGCACTGGATTTTATCTCAGCTGAAAAGGAAGCAAAACTTAAAGAAGATAATGCATTTGAAAGATATAAAAGCTGATGCCTGAATCACAGGTACAGAAAAAAGTGTTTAAAAAAACGCGAGTGAGCAGAGTGTTACATTGCTTGATTGCAAAATGGCAAATAAAATAGCTATATTTTAGGAGAGGAAGAAGATGAGGAGAAGAGATCCAAATAACCGTTATTCAATTAGCCTGATTTCAATAGCATGCAAAGCATTAGGACATCTTGAGAAGAATAACAGCTAAAGATATGTAAAATAACGTAAAATACATATGGGCTGATCAAAGGTAGACTGTGTCAGTATTGATCTTTCATTAGAAAATTAAAGCTTTTTCACAGAAAAACAATCTCTCTCTGAATTTCAGTAAGGATCAGATATGAAGTCACATAGAAATTATTAGTCAAACTGGAGGAAACAGGGGTGAGAACTCAGTAAAGACTAAAGAGTCTTGCTGTGAAGTAAGGCAAATTATCCCGAATTAGGCTCTGAGCTGCTTTGGTTTGGCTGTTTCTTGTACCTGAGCTAAGTCACAACTGGAATTTGCACACTTGCCTGCAGGTTGCACTCAGTTAAAAATTTTCCAAAAGACAGTGGCCTACTTGGTTTAGTAAAGCAAAAGCTAAAAGCAAACATGTAAATACACCAAGGTAGTAGGGGTCTATAAGGAAAATAATTATTTCAGCTGAAAGAAAATGTTGGCAAAAACCAGCTGAGAATTAACTGACCATGGCTAGCTATAAACTGGACAGTAGATGTTTCTAATTGGGTGAAAAGTGGCATCCTAGTCAAATCTGCCCATGACAAAATGCTACCTAATTTCTAAACAGGAGAGAGGAAGACCCCATTGCTTTTATCTGCCGCTATATAAGCCAATTAGTTTGTCACAGCACCAAGTCACAGCCTTTAAATCATGCCACAACACACTCCTTCACTCTAGCTTTCTATTGCAAGGTGCATTACAGTAACACCAACATACAATCATAGCATCATAGAATGGTTTGGTTTGAAGAGACCTTTATAGGTCATCTAGTCCAACCCCCCTGAAATGACCAGGGACATCTTCAACTAGATCAGGCTGCTCAAAGCCCCATCCAACCTGACCTTGAATGTTTGGATGGGAGATCTACAACCTCCCTGGGCAGCCTGTTGCAGTGTTTTACCACTCTCATGGTGAAAAAAATTCTTCCTTATATCTAGAATAACATGCAGTTATTCTTTTGATATGACCTTTTGTTTTGTGCAGGCGTACCATGCCACTATATTAGCTACGTTTGTGCATACTCACCCCACTATGCTTGAGACATATGGTAGAATATTATTGCCCTGCAAATGACCATCTGTGGATTATAAAAGCAAGCATAACGCTGTCTTCTGCTGCATGTGATACATGCAACTCCCACTGACTTCTGGTTAAATGATAGCAGTGGGAGTGTTGCATAGAAGTAAACACTGATAAACAAAGAGTAAGTTTCTGCTTAGTATGCAACATAAGGACGTATTTTTAAATGAGAATTTCAGCCTTCTATCTGAATTCGCCTTTGTGCCTTGCATGCAACCATTTCAATGTGGTGCTCTCCACCATGATATTTTCATACAGAAATAATAGAAATCATGTGGAAGACCAGCAGGTGGGGTAAGCCCTATTTTGACATGACATTTTACTATATAAGCCTGACCAGATGTGGCTTTTGATTAAAGCTGAATTATTTACACTACAGCTGTGGCAAAAACATGTTTGCCATAGATAATGCCCTGTTGTGATAAGAATGGTGAGAGTAAATAGCTATATATCAACCCTTTCACAATAATATTATCATCTAATTATATTTTGGTCAAATTAAAATAACTGAGAGTAGTAAGTCTCTGTGTAAGTTATGAAGGGACCCTTCTGTTAACATCTTTGGCTCTCTGGAATATGTATAACACATGCTATACTCAGAAGTCCTTAGGGAATGGGACCTTTTTATCAAGTACCGGTGTTTAGGAGCAATTACTATGTCCCTGGTGAGGTAGTTCCAATGAGTGATTTTTTTTCCTGTAAAAAATGTCTTTCTTCTATTAAGATGAAAACTCACTCAGATCCTCCAGGAAATCTCAGTTTTTAATGGACTACAGCACAATGTATTTGTGATGATGAAATGGCTCAGAGGTTTCTTTTTGTGAAGTAGGCATCAAGGCTTATCTAAGATATTTTGCTTTGGAGGGTGAGTTTGAGTTCATAGGAGACCAGATTTCTCCTTAAGCCATGCAATACTTCCTGATTTAGGTCAAGCTCAGTTTCGTAAAAAAAAAGAATCTTGGTATGGTTTAGCATATTTTAAACCTACAATAGGTGAAATACACATGAAAACTTAGAAATGGTGAAACAAAAAAACCTTTTTAATCCCTCAAAAATTAAGGAAGATCTCTTTTCCCTGACTGTCATTTTCACAGCACTGAAAATTAAAATTAGCTATGTTTTTTTTCTCACTTGAGTGCTCTTCCCACTTAACCACTCCAAGTACATGTGATGAGTATTGGGCACAACTGTCTTTTTTTCAGAATGATCTTCCACCTATTCCACTGTATAAAGTAGTTTGTCTGATTAGCCACCTCTTCTTTTTCAGACCCATAATGAAAGCTCTTTGCTACTTTTTTTTTAATTAAAATTCATAGCTACACTATAAACATGGTTTCACTGGTTCATATCAAGAGTCTGTCATGCTGTTTTCTGTCTCCAACAGTTGCCCTTAAATGGATGCCTATGGGATTAGCATCAATGGTATTTTCCCAGCCTTCCAATACAATTAATTTTTTTAGCATATTTTGCTTTGTCTATTCAGTAACCCTCCAGAGGTCTCTTTTCTAAGTACTTGCTCTGTCCTCACTTGGACTCATAAGGCATCCACAACATCCTACAGCAAGGAGCCCACCAATCTGCCACCTATTCTGTCATGCACCACCTCCTTGTGTTTGTTTCAAATCCAGCTTTATTTGACAGCTCCTATTTCTTGCCTTGGCAGACACTAGGTCTATTTTTCACTCTGTGCATCACTTTAATTTATCTTTGTTGAATTTAGCTTCTCATTTTTCTACACTGTCTTTTTTCCACTTAATCTGTGGACATGAATCACGTTTCTCCCCAAACAGTCTCAATTGCAGGATAAGGAATCCCAGCCTACTGGCTTGGTTTTTGCATGGAAGCTGTCCAGTGCCTCTAACTGCCCTTGTTGCCCTTCTCTAAAATTTTTCCGTATGTGCCCACGCTACTTGAGGCAGTGATGAACCTCAGACTTATGCAGCAGTACGGTGATTTCTGTTTTGGTTTTTATGCTTTTTTCTAATAATTCCTAACATTTTGTTTGTTCTCTGACTGCTGCCAGATACTGAGCTGATGTATTCCTGGAGTCATCATAACCCCAAGCGCTTTTTCCTGAAACGTAAGGACACATCAGAAGCCATTATTTTAAATGTGAAGGTACGAATGCTTTTCACCCTATAAATCAATTTCATATACCTACACTGATTTTGTCATTCTGTCCTGTGTCCTGTGATTTTTCAGTTTCCCTCTAGTTTTATCATCAGCAAGCTTCATCACTTTACAGCTCACTTTTCTATGTTGTATGAGTTGAATATGAAGCAACTGTGGAAAAGGTTGTGGTAGAAACAGGCAAATGTTAGTATCCATTTTCACTATTCATACCATAACTTCTTTTCTAGTTGCTTCCATTTCAGAAGAAAAAAACCTCTGTTGCCTCTCTTCAGAAAAAGGTTTTAGTTGGAAATCTCCCAGTTTCTTCCACCATGAACACTGCAAAAAAATTCAGTCAGCATTTCTGCAGAGGTCTTGGTCTTGCTGGGTGCCCTCAAGGGTGCCCTTACTTGGTGCTCCTGAGGTGCTCTGCTCATGCGGTGCTATAGGACTCTCTGAAGTGCATCTTGTCCAAGATATTTTAATACCCCTGAAGGTTGCAATAGCATCTTTGATTCCCTTAGTTACTTGTTGTTCAAACTCTTTTTTGGCTTCTCTGAGAGTTTATGATCCTTTCTGTTTTGAAAACTATTTCAACTTTCTGAAGAATTCATTCTCAATTCCATAAAACTCCTCTGCATAGGTGTTCAGCGATACTGGCACTCCTGTAGGGCTGTGAAATGGAAGTACATGACAGTTATCACTGCAAAGTGTTTTTTCAGCTGAAAGGTTTGGAGTCAGATCCTGCACATTTCTCAGCTGCAGTTGGAGGGCTGCTCTCCCTCTTGCAGGCTTGTTAATTGCCTGTACCACAAAGCAGTCATGCCTGATGCCCAGAAATGTCCTCTCTGCTTCACGTCCTGGCATGAGTTTTGCCCAATACACACAGGATAACGAAAGTCTTTTAATACATTTGTATTCCTGCTCCTAAAGCCTCTCTGATCTCTTTTAGTGCACCACGGGCAATGCTGTGATCCTACCTAGCAGGCAGTAACACAGACTTACTGTATTCCTTCTGTTTAGGCTTCTGTTTTTAATCTGTGTAGATGCTGTGCTGCTTGGTAATATGGTCAGTTCTTTAATTTGTTTTGATGATAAGGTTTATAACCTATTGTATTGGTCGATTGCTGGCATGACTGACGCGATGTTTTCTGTATCTTTCACACTGTGATATTGTGTTGCATTGACTCCCTTCCTTCCACCATGTTTCTGAGGTTCCTGCTATGCCAACATCTTTACTTACAGCCAGGCCTTCCAGTTCCCCCACTTAATTTCTTACACTGATTCGATATAAGCGTAGAAGCAATTGTACTAATGTTTCAGTTTTCTTCATGGACTTCTATGTAAAAGACAATCGATTTGTTTTCTGTTTCTAATTCAGTTATTTCTATCAGTGATCAATTACTACCATAGAGAATTTAATGATCTTTACAATAGTCTCAGAAAAACAACCTGTTTTGGTTGGAATTTTCATAAATTTGAACTTTCACAAACATTTAAAAACTCTTGGCATTGTTGCAAAGTGAATAAGTGATTAGTTTTACAGTTTGTTAACAGTAATAGGCATGCCTTCATAGAAAAGGAAAGAATAGAGAATAAAAGAATCTGAAAAAAAAGAATCCACATTTATTGTTTATAGCATTTCTCTCCACAGTTTTCCTCTTATTTTTGGTCATGTGTGTTCCAAACCTGATTATTAAAATGGAATTCTACTCTAACCTTAAGACTGTGTAAGAGTTATATGATATGTGTGTATCCCTCACAGTCCTACCTGGTCAACACTGAGACACCTTCCAAGCCTCATCTCTCTCCAACACATGACAGAGACAACAAGGCATCATTCTTATTTTCCTTCCCACAGCCATGCTGTGTATTTCAGCCAGTTCAAGCCATTACTTCATGTAGCAGCAATTCCCATGGCCATCCCTCTGCATCACTGCCCAGCAGTTCTCAGGTAGCACTACTTGCAGAGCAGTGAAACCAAAGGCCTGAAACCACCCATATCAAGTCAGATGCAGAAGTAAAAATAAGGGCACTGCCAGAGTCTTACAGCCAGAAATCTCTTAGGCTTCTCCCTTCCATTCACTGCAGCTCCATGCTGTAACGTGAAAGGCCATGCTAGCTTAATCCACATGCAGCCTTCCAGTGGCGTTGAAGTTCAGGTTTCAGTACAGTGCTTGCCTCCAAGGCAAGCTGGTGAAACATTAAAATATTCCCTTCTACAGTTTTATTCCTCTAGTGGTAATATTGTTACCTTCCTTAGTCTTTTACCCCCATGACATGTAATGCTACTATAAATTCAAAGGAAGAAGCAACAGCACAAAGGCTTCTGATGAGTTCCTGAAGGACTGTCATGAACATTTTGTCTTATTACATGCTTGTTGTCTCCTCTGGTGTCCAACATGAACAAATGTGTAGGATAAATTCATCTACCATACCCTCACCCTTCTTTATTTGCTAATAGTTCTCCTTTAATGCCTTTAGTTTTCCTTTGTTGTGGCAATTATCAATGTTTGTGCTTACCTCGACTTACTTGTCTGCTTCTGAAATCCTTGTGTATATACCATTGTCAGCTGGCTCTAGTCAAAAGCTGGTACTGCCATTCTGCAGAAACTCTCACCTGTTTCACTGTGGTCTCCATTATTTTTACAGAATGAATTTTTTTTTTAAGACCTTTCATATTTTTTTCTTAAGAGTTCATTGTTGTTGAAATAAGGCTCCTCTAGTACAGACTCATTCATTTTTATTTCATGTGGAGTATCACAACACTTGCTTTGCATATTAGTAGACACTGTATTCCAAGATTATCAGAAATGACTTAGAAGACCTGGATTCTAGAGGCAGTAGAGGCCTTGCTGCTAAGTCACTATCTGTTCCTCTATTTTCTATTTTAAGTGAAGATAATATACATTTACAGCTGTAAATTGCTTTAACATCTGCAGTTAAAGACACCTTTACTTCTCTTAAAAAAATTTGTAATTTCAACCATACTATTTTAGTTGAAACAGTAGAGCGCCATAGAGGAAATGCAGTAAGATTTTTCTGTCTGTTCTAGTATAAGCTACATTCATAGCAAGGCTTCTGCTGATGTAGCTATCAGATAAAAGAAATAGTGCCCCAATCAACATGCCTATACAGGTGGACAGTCTGGATGTAGACCATTGCTTATAGAATATTAAAGATATTATATGTTATATACGTGCAGTGCAGAAAGATCATGTAATGCTTTAATAAGCTCGTAGCTGGAAATACTGGAAGAGACGCAGGAGAAAAATATGATTGCTAAATCTGGGGCAAAATTGTTTCAGTTTATGGAAGACCATAAAATCTCAGGAGCATTATGTTAGAGCATTACTACTAATCTAAGTTGAAAAATGTCATAGTTTTGAACCACTCATGTTATGAGATGTCATTGGCTTTCTTTATTGAAGTCACATTAAAGCAAATTAGCATGATGGAATTAGAATGGGCTAGTCATGCTCCCATCTTGAACTTTAAAAAACACCCAGTGCCTAGGAGAATACACCCTGGTGAATAACAGAAAAGGAGGATAGGGTCTCTAAAGCAAATTTGTAAATGTGAAGATTTAGTGAGTTTCTAGGGGACAAAGTACTTTGATTTTGTCTATTTGTGACTAATTCACATGCTCTTGACAATGATGTCAAGAGAAAATAGAAAGTGCTCAAAGCTATGAAAAGTACTGGATTGGATTAGCTTTAAAGGGTAACAAATGCCATGGATTTGGACAGTTTCCCTTATAGTAAGTAATGTTTGCTCATTTAGAGCAGCGATTTTTACTTATGGCAACAGATTTCTGATATATAAAGAATATTTTACCAGAAAACACTTATGTAACCCATTTTATTTTCATTTATTTCCTATCTGCAAACATTTTCATTGCTTCATATAAGAGGGGAGAATGTAGCACACACTCTTCTGCTGCCTACGTGGCACTGATGATATGTTTTGGCCTAGGGAGCGTTTTCAAAGCAACACTCTATTCCACCAAATACTGTCTGTTCCTTTAGAAACATAAATGGGAATAGCACAGACACCAGCACCAGCATGAGATATCTCTAGGCGTTTTATCATGCACACGTTGGAAATCTTTTCACAGGAAGAGTTACCAGTTTACACATAGAGAAGATTTTCTGAGGGAGAAGAGAATTTAAATTTTTGTTTTATATGAAACATATTCCATAGATCATTCAGACTTCTCAGGAGTCTTGTCTACTTACAGCTCTACTTAGAAGACAAAAGGACCATGTCTATTTAATCTTTTTTTCCTTAATTTAAATAAAAAGAGTCTAATTGGACTATGTGCATCTTTTTCTACTTACTTTTTAACTAAAAATATCTGGTATTGCCATGGTATACCGGGTATTCCTTGAGGTATATTTAATATAGGAAATATCTGTAAAACTAATGTATATATAAGCAATTGTAAATTACATGAACCTTCAACAAATGCACAGAAGCACTCTGCAACAAAGTTTCTGTTAGAAAATACTTCTCAGCACAATAATAATGAACACCCAAAGGACCAAAGAATAGCCATCAGCACCTATGTCATGCTTCATGGCTTTGCTTACCTAAGTAATTAATGTCACATTTTGCTTTATGTTAGCCTTGTAATCCACAGCATGGAAATGTCCAGGAGGAAGCAGAGTAAGCGGTAAGTGCCATTGCAAGGTCCCAGTCTTTCACGGATTGAAGCTGAAGGATGTCTAGGCTTGTGCAAAAATGTAAAGAGGTTGGGGAATGGAATGGGGAGGCTGATAGCTAGTGCCTCTGAAGTGGGAAAGGAATCAAGCGGCTAGTCTGAGAGGTGCAAAAAAGATGGGAAGGCTATTAGCCAAGGTATCCGCTGAGCTAATGAAAAGCATAAGGAGAAATGAATCTCAGGCAATAACTTTGAAAGCAGGATTTGGTTCTGAAACATCCATGACAATTTTGCTTAGGTGGGCAGAGGTCCCTCACCTTTAGGAATCACCATAATGTCTGTGGCTTTTTACATAGGAATAGCTCACTCTTCAGGGTTTAAAACCTTTGTTGAGTGACGTTATGTTTTGCTTCTTCCCCCTTCCTTTCCTTTCCTGCTAAATTAATATGCTCTTGACAGGTATTGTTATTCTGTCTCAAGGAGTGCTTCCATGTTTCACTTGTATGTTTCTCATGTGTTCCCTAGAGACTTTAGCTCAACAGTTTCAGTCTGAGGACAGCATCATTTTGAACAGCAGGTAGGGTGGAGCATCACCCAATGGTGTCATTTTCTTTGCTGATGAACCTGGTTCCCGGCTGACACATGTCGACAGATGGCCATCCTGTTGCACTCAGTCTGAAAGGAACCCATGTGAAACAGACATGTGTGAGAAGTTTAGCCTTTCCACTATTTCAAGGAAAGTAACAGATAGGATTTTTTTTCCAGCCTGCAGGCATTGGCTTAAATATAAAAGAGCTACTTTGCGTCCTGTTTAATTTGAAATGTATCCAGAAGTGCCTTTTAAAATTCTAAAAACCTTTACAACTCATGATATATTTTCAATTTATTTCTTATTCATTGAACACATTTAGTGCTACTGAAATAAAAAGTCTTCTAAAAACGCATTCAGAAGAGTGGGTAGCACAAACATAGAAGCTTAACTGCACCACTTATAGGATGAACAAAGCCTGCCACTGCTAGGAAGAAATTGTTTTCTGGGTGCTTGTCTAGCTGCTGTAATGTTAAAAGATTCAAAAATTTGAGCCCCACTTTGTCATATACCCATGTCATACACATTTGGCTTTTTTAGCTGTTGTCTGCTGATTGTTGTTCACTAATTTCTGGGTCAGGGACTTCCAGACTTCAGCTGCTGAGCCTCACATGAGGACTTCAGCAATGTACTACCCCTAAGAAAAGTGAAGCTGCTCTCCCTCAGCTCCTAGAGATTACAATGCTGCCTTCTTTTGTTCACCTGTGGTCCAGATCTGCTACTGCCTGATGCCTCCTGTGGCCTTCCCTTTGTCTCAGCTTCCCAATGACTGTTTTTCCCTCGCCATCAAATTTACCAAGTCTTATGGTTTTTTTCATAGTAAATTGATCTTGAATGCTGTGGGTCTATGTACCTGAGTACCACAATTTATTTCAGTTTAAGTTTCAGGTAAGCACTGTTTACAGAACTCCATTTACACCTCTTTTCTTTTGGAAATTTTCATTTTATGGGTAAAACTTTTGTAATTTTGAGTAAATGTGATGCTTTCTGATCCACAGCATAGATGGCATTTTCATTTCTTTGCTGCAGCAGTTGTTGAATTCCTGCAAGGGAGGTTTTACATGTGATACAAGTGCAAACTATAACAGTTCACACTGGGGACTCAAAAAAGACCATCTACTCAGAATTTGCCAAGACTACTTCACTCTCAATCCTTTTTTTAGTACTGAAAGTAAATGGGTTTGGGACACTTTGCCCACAAATGCTCTTATAAAGTCATAATGAAATTGAAGTAGACACACCATATGCTTCTCATTAAAAACAGTCTTAATTTTAAAGTAATTGGGGATTGAGTATGAAAGATGATTCCTGGACTTATTTGTCCCATTGCTCATTAAGAGTTCATGGCCTCAGTGTTGACTGTTGAATACTAGGGATGAAATACAACAAAGCCTTACACTCTCAAGAATGTAGCAACCATACCCAAAGTACTAACCTCTGCCCTGATACATTACCACACCTCAGTAGTCCTGTTGTGACTGACCACTACACATATTTGCCTGTGGCTCTCCATGATGACACACAAGATGACACACCCTTCTTTCACTTGAATTAGCTGGTTAACCAGTGGGGAATTTCCTGCAGGGGAATGATGGAAGGTGGCTTGGCACCTTGGTGACTTGCTTGTGTCCTCAAAGGCAGCCCATATGGCTCTGAGGACAAATTACTGTGCAGGCTACATTCAGTACATGGGGATATATTGCATCTTTTATCTGCAAAACATACTTCAGTTCCATGACCCCACTTGGAGAAACTCTGTCTTGGTCTGTGAGGCAGATCAACAACTGAGAAACAAAATTGAGAGACAATAAAAGCAAAAGACAAGAAAAGCAAAAGACCAAAAAAGCCTATGCCAACCCCGAGGTCCAGAGCTATAATGAGCTAAATAAAGATGAGAAAAAAATATAGTTTGATCTAAAGCTACAGAATCCTGGCTTTACTGCGGAAGTGACAAGCTAGTGTCCTCTAATCTTTATTTCCATGAATGACTCATGCATTCTAGTGTAAAGCAACTCTAATGAAATACTAATTTGGTTGTACGAACACAGGTGTCTAGAACCACTTGAAGTTACTAAGGGCATCTGAGTCTTTTCATGGCACTCACAGATATGACACAAGATATATGGGAGACCCAAGTGCAAGTCTTGCACCTGGGTCAGGGCAACCCCCGGTATCAGTACAGGCTGGGGGCTGAAGGGATTGAGAGCAGCCCTGAGGAGAAGGACTTGGGAGTAGTGGTGGATAAAAAGCTAGACATGAGCCGACAATATGCACTCGCAGCCCAGAAAGCCAACCATCTCCTGGGCTGCATCAAAAGAAGGGTGGCCAGCAGGTTGAGGGAGGTGATTTTGCCCCTCTACTCTGCTCTGGTGAGACCCTACCTGGAGTGTGGCGTCCAGCTCTGGAATCCTCAGCACAGGAAGGACATGGACCTGTTAGGTCCAGAGGAGGGCCTTGGAGATGATCAGAGGGCTGGAGCACCTCTGCTATGAGGAAAGGCTGAGAGAGCTGGGGTTGTTCAGCCTGCAGAAGAGAAGGCTCTGGGAAGAACTTATAGTGGCCTTTCAATACCTAAAGGGGGCTTATAAGAAAGACGGGGACAGATTTTTTAGTAGGGTCTGTTGCAATAGGACAAGGGGTAATGGTTTTAAACTAAAAGAGGGTAGATTCAGATTAGATATAAGGAAGAAATTTTTTACAGTGAGGGTGGTGAAACACTAGAACAGGTTGCCCAGAGAGGTGGTAGATGCCCCATCCTTGGAAACATTCAAGGTCAGGTTGGCCGTGGCTCTGAGCAACCTGGTGTAGTTGAAGATGTCCCTGCTCATTGCAGGGGGGTTGAATTAGGTGACCTTTAAAGGTCCTTTCCAACCCAAACTATTCTATGATTCTGTGAATCTGATTTTCACCCTTCTAGAGAGGCAGTCATAGGCTATGCAGTACACCCTGAAGATCATAAAAAGCTATTACATGCAATGAATACAACGCCTTGGATTAAGACAGCGGGCAGATGTGATAAAGGACCCAGAGGTGATACAGGACCTCAACCTCTGAGTTTTTAGAGGGGCGGCCGGAGGCCAGGTGAGTTGTCCGGGGACAGCTGAAATGCACTAGACTTGTGTATTCAACTGAATTGAGCCCAACATCTCCTTTGACTATTATGGGAGCTTTTACACACAACTTAAATATCTACTGGAATACATTTATATGGAAATGCAAGTGTCAGCCTCAAACTGAATCCCACCCTAAATGATGGAACTGGGGTTGGACAAGATGACTTCCAGAGATCCCTCCAGCCTCACCCATTCTGTGAATCCAGCTGCTCAACATCACTGTTTGTTTGCTCTCACTCCAAAGAAGTACATGTACACAATTCTCAGGAGCATTGTGAGGACAAGGGATATTTTCAATCCATGTAAATAGAATGACATGATTTTGTGGATGAATCAGTTTTTTTAGTGCAAGCCAGTCAATAAAAATACCTATAAGCTCCATGGTTAAGTCAAGATGTATTTTTTAAATATACTGCAGATTGTAGCTGTAATGAACATTACATAATTAGGAAGCATAAGAAAGACAGTGAATTATACTTTTTATTGAAGTGAATGTCCATGCTTTTGAATCATTTAAATGAGACATAAAGGCATATGGATGTGCTGTTTGACATTTCAATCAACTGCTATGCGTACTAAGTTTTAACTGTTTCCTTGATTGTGCCAGTCAGAACAGCACTTCTGAAAGGCTCCTCTAGGATTGTCGAGATCATACTACTTCCTTTTTCTTACATTTTAATTAAGCTCTTACAGTCCACAAGGATGGTATTCACAGACTCTGCTGGAATGGGGCTTGTCCAAATGTCTGTGGTGGTTTGGCTGGTTTCTTTTTCATATCCACTACAAATTTCCAAAGCTGTTTTGAATTGTCTCACCACCAGCATTGTTCTGATGGTTTCCACTGCAATCACTGCACTTGCCCCAGAGTTTTACTGGTATAAAAAGTCAGAGGATGCTAATTTGGAAGGGATGCAAAGGTAAGGAATACGAGGCAGGCTGAGGCATACTTCTTTATCACTAAAATCCTCACTCACAAGACAATACAAAACCAAAAAAAGCCATTAACTTTCCTTCATGCCACCTCTTTTCTTCCTACTGGGAAAAAGATGAGTACTAATTAGGTGCCTTTTCCTATGAAAAGTCCTCCCATGCCAGAAATTTTTTACAACACAGCTCCCTAAAAGAACACAGCTCCTGAGTCATTATGTCTAGTCACTAGCTTTCAGAAGCATGACATTATATAAATTGATTAAATGCTAATGACAGATGGTCGTATGAAGACAGTGTGCAAGCTGATACACAGACTGCAGGGTTGGTGGTGTTTACTTGTTTGTTAAGTAAGATACAACACCACATTCAACTGCATTATTGATAAATCGGTTGTACTATACTAGATAAGTTTATCTATGTTATAAAGATACAAATCACACTACACAAAATAATGGGCAGACTAGCCCCTGGAATGACCATAATAGCTGCTGTATGCTGAGGAGGGAGTACTGCTTAGTTGCAACCAATTTATGAAGTGTAGGTAAAACGGAGAGCTTCATTATTTTCAGATTGAGAGCAGATTTCATTCAAGAACAAAACAGCAAGGCTGACTGAACATAAAGTGGAATAATAGTTTAAACTGAAGAAACAGTCCCACTACAGTTTCCAGAATTCAAACTTTTTTAGGTTTTAAACCAGCCATTTTTTCCTTAGACGTTCTCTGAAAACTAACTCACAAGCAGCTCAAGGTTTCCAGCAATCTCTCTAGCAGGAAGACAACCCTTCTATCTATTATTCCTCTCTTTCTTTGTTCCTATAACCCTTCAAAGCCGAAGAAGGTCTTATTTTACTAGGAATCGTTTTGGCCTCTGTGTGGTATCTCCTTGTATGTGAACACAGCTTGTAGCTGTGAGTGCTCTCCCACTCACACTGGATAGAGTTAACTAGGAGTAACTTCACTGGAACCTGTAACTTCACTAAAATCCCATTAGCAGAAAACCGGTTTAAGAAGAGAACTAAGCTCTATCTATAAAATTTGAAAAACCAGGCTTAAGAAATGAAGCCTGGAATTTTGCTGTCATGGTCCAGTCATGGATTGCTGTAAGCACTGTATTTCTCTGTAGCAGTCACACCGTAGGAATGGGGGCTTTTCCCAGCTAATGTGCAGAGTCAAGGATACTGTGGGAGAGGGGTTATCTGCTGCAAATCTCTGATTTATTAGTGAAATTGGTATGTTTTCCTCATGCACCAGGGTTGCACTTGGCAGCAGATGTGAAGTAAGAAAGACTTTTTGCCTAAGGGTGTGTTGGCAAATCTAGAACTGCTTTCCCTTTTGCTCTCTGGTAGAGATGATCCTAACAATTTCTTTGCTATTGTGGAGACCTACAACAAAAGCAAGTCCTACAATTGCTTCCTGTGACACATGACTCTTATTCTTTTGGTGTTTGTCTGCAGGCCTTTAGACTGTTATGAAGTGCTGGTAAGTTCTGTAGTCTGTGAGGCACAGAAGCATGTGTATTGTTTGTCCAGATCTGACAGTATCTATTCTTTCAGTTTTATATACTAATTGTTAACAATCAGCTTATATATCCCTATATATGCGCTGCAGCCCAACTTGAAATGGGAAACTTTGGTGGCATTGATCTTGCAGGCAAGCTTTAAGGGCTGTGATCTTTCACATTCTTTAGCACAAGCCTGAAACGCAAGTCGTGCTGCCACTGAAGAGTTAGCATATTATTTCAACAGCAGCACACTCCTGCATAAAAAAACTGACAAACCCATTTATCAAAGCTTACAAGAGAAACACGTTGTACCTGGGTGAGTGCAGGCTCCCTGCGCTATATTATGAAAATTAGTAATTTCTCCCCAGTCATAAGGGGAAGTACAACTCTTAACGCAAAATAACCTTCACAGTTGTATTAATCTCACCTAAAGCTGAACTGCGAATAACTCCCATTGCTACAACCAGACACTGCCACAAATGACCAAACACAACCTCTGTCTGTAGTCTGATCAGCTCCTTCTTTGGGACTGATGCTGTCTGACGGTCTCTTGGCCTCACCCTCCAAACCAGTCCCTCTACCTAGATATGTCTGCTTCTACCTATGCTATGAGCAGAAGGGAACATTCTCCCTCCAGGATGAGGAAGAGAAGAACTGAGAAGAGATTTCAAGGCAAAGAAATTGCAAAGAGCCCTTAAAGAAAATGTTTAAATGTGACTTTCCCAGTTTGTGGTATATTTCAGAACATCGCAAAGAATTATACCACCTTAAGTCTCATAACAGATCACATACCACTTCAGAGGCCGTGTATCATGACATTACATGCTCATTGCCTGAATATAGTATATTAGTCACTGTAAACTCAGCAGTTTTGCTGATGGATTTTTTCAATAGCTAACTTCTTTTTCTCATTACAAAGCTTTTAGCTTAAATATATTACTTTGTCCTCCTGGTAAAAACACTACCCTGGCAATCACCTCTGATGCACCTGCAGAAATCTGATCTGTGCAGGACTCACTAGTTGCAGAGAAACTTGGCAAAAGGTCTGAAAACTTCACAAGGCTCTATTGAAACAATCTTTTTTGGCCCAATGTCCTATGTCCAGATCTGCAAGCATGATAGCTAAGTTGACAATATAAGACCTGACCTATCTATAATAACCATCAAAGACATCGGAAGTGGGAGGACTGATCTCAGGAAAAATGGGCTGGCCAGACTGCAGAAGCTGTGTGCAACAGATCTCAATGTTATCATAATGAGTTATGGTAATTTGGTAGCTGGGCAAGCCTAAGCTACTTCTCCTGGTCATTAAAGGCTTTGCTATCTGGGAACACTGGCAGACTTCTGGGGACTCATTCCTTTAGCCTTCATGAGATCATTCTATGCAAATGTTTATTCACACTTAGAGTCTAGGAGAGCAGATACAGTTTGAACCATTAATTAGCACCCAAGTTGTTGTGGTAGGCTCAACCCTGGCCCAGTCCCAGGCTGTGCAAATGGATGATTAGCTCCTTCCTCAACCTCTGTCTCCTGTTGGCTCCCCTTTGGCTCCCTTACCCATATTTGCAGGGGAGACAAGTGAAGGATATACCAGTTCTGTCAGCACTGACGGCAAAGTCTCTATTCATATCTGGATCACCCAGCACTGCCTCTTTCACAGTCAAGGTTTAGTGCTATTGCTGCCCAGTAAATGGGCCAGCCTTTTAGCAAAGGAGATAGCTGCACAAGTCATTTTTCAGAAAGCCACCAGAATACAATTGACCTTTCAAAAATAAGACAAAACCTCCAAAAGCCAACATCAATTACAGAACATGACTGGTGAGCAGGTTCATATGAGCCTATAAGGTCTTGTGTTCACTTGGATTTCATAGTATAAACATCACCCCTAATAATCTGTATTGCCAAGACTTAGTTGACCAGATGCTCTAAACAATTATGTATCCCATTGGATTTGGGTTTCATCTCATTAATATACAGACTATAAAACTGCAATTGTAAAAGACTAAAATATGAAAAATGAAGTGGGTCTATCTTCAAGTAGAAGCATCAGCATTATACTCAAATCCGAGCAAATAGCAAATTCTCTAGAAAGAGGAGTTACCTTTCTCATATCTTTAAACAGGATGGCTTCTCTAATTCTTCCTGATTTCTTGTGGGATGATGTTTCTGAATGCATCCTTTAGCTCTGCTTTCCAGGCAGAACTCACTAGTTGGGTATGTCTGTCTTGGATAGCAGCCAGAGTTCATGGGTCAGTAGGAGAGCATCTGCTACTCATATGAGGTCTTCAGGGTCCCATCTCAATACTACTGAATATTAGAATTTGAGTAATGAGTTATTGGTGACATACTTTCACAAAATCAATGTGTTTCACATGAAACAAGATTAAATGAGCTAAGGAAGGAGATAAACATTGTAAAAATTAATCAGTTAAGTGCACACATTCTGCATAAACAGGGTATCATTATTAGGCTGTATTTCACAGAGCGGATATAATAAACAAGAGGTGGTGGATAAATACCACAGTGCTGGCCATATAGTGTACCAGTAAGTAATGAGCTTTAGCTGTAGTAAAGTCTTCAGTGCTGTCATCCGTAACCACTAGGACCTGCTGATTGCACTGAAAGATAAAGGTCAGAATATACTTTAAAAATATTCCACTAAAAATGGAATCTATTGATTTGACATGGTTTAAAATAACATTATCACTGATAGCGGCTCTTCATCATCAGGGTTGATTTTTATTCATGGTTTATTTGACATCTTTTTTGGGTCGATTTCCTATTTGTTGAGATATTTTAAATGGGTTATGATCATCTGAAAACCTGATGCATTAGTTATGTGATTTCATAATGAGCATGTCATTAACCTCCCATTGTTTTGGAAGTTATCTCTAGATCAGTTTGGTGCATTTAAAAGAGGAGAAGGCCATCAGCACTAAAATACAAGGCACCTCTCCATAGAAATGACACAGCAGAGAAAATAGTACTGCTTATAAACCTTGTAGTAAATGCAACTCCTACACTTTTATCTGTGTGTAAAATAAAAGACAGATTATGTGAGATAAATACTAATTAATCTCAAATAATTAATGGATGAGGTATGCAAAACCACTTGTGTTCCTTTGTTTTCTCCCCAGCACAAATCAGCTGTAAGCCTGGCTAACTTGTTATTTAAACTGGGTTTATGACTGCTTGCATAAGTGAAGCAGCATGAAACAGATGGACTGTACGGATGAATGTTCACTGAAAGCTTTGCAGAGGTTTATTCTTTTCATTTACACCAAGATTTCTTTATTTGTTTAACTCTAGTAACTTTAGTAGAATTACTCCTTATTGACATAAATTGAGAAGAGAATTGGGTGTCTGACAGGGAGAGGAATGACTATGAGGAATGGATGGGCTTGGACACACATCTGACTACTTGACTACTCCAATGAAGGGGAGGAAAGGAGGAGAGAAGAAAAAAGCAGAGAAGCAGAAGTAGAGCTAGGAAATGGGTTGGCTTGAATAGGTGTCAGATCCTGGGCCTTCAGTAATGCCCACTACTTATGAATTAATTACAACACTAATCATTCCACAAACCCTCATTGTCATACCACTTGCTAACACATACTTTCCTTGCTAACAACAAAGTAGGTAGTCACTGAACTGTGGCTATCTAGGGGAGTTTTTAGATCATTACTGCTTCCATGGTAACTGTCAACTGTTGAAAATGCCTCTGGTGTTGTCCCATAATCTCTGCATCTTGTATTGGATACCTGTGCTGGATCCCTCCCTCAGCATAGCCCTTTATGATCAGAAGTGTAGAGCAGACCGAACTAAGTCACTTTTGCTTTTTACCTCTGTGGACTGCTATAAACACAGTCGTCAGAGTGGCTCCAAATGGCAGACAATTTTTCTGACAACACAGTGCAAAATAACCTCCGAAAGGTTAGTGATGCACCAAAAATCCTGAGATATGTTTTCAAAAATTGGAGTTCCTGGCACTAGAAACTTTGCACTGCAACTTACCTCATGTGAGATTAAGACTCTTTGGTACTCTACTTATACTGCTTTCTCTTGGAGGCAGAATGATTACATGAAACTGGGAGCCATGAAAACCTCTTTTCCAATAATCCCAGCTCTCTGAGAAGTGTTATTGCCACTTCAAATACTCCACCTACAAAATGCACATAACAGTAATTACTGCCCTGTCTTATGTGGACACGTGAGCTATGAGGCTTTGCTATATAATATTCCAAACATACAAGCCTATATAGCTACGCACAATAAAAATAAGGCATTCAAAACTGAACAGAGAGAAAGAACTATATTACTACCACCAGATTTAAATGCTGTTGTTAAAGTTCTCCATTGTGAAGGTTGCTTAAAAATAGCAGAAGAATCCAGGCTTAATTTAAAGAATTTAATGTAGAAAAGTCCATTTTTATCAGTGAGCCTCTTTAAATACAGGGACTTTTGGTTTTTTCTTATTAAACTCATGCATGTAAATTATTTGTATGCACACTACGATCTTTTGATTTAATACATGGTAGTTAAAACCTGTTAATTCAGTTCTAGTACAATCAAGACTACAGTCCTTATAAAGTTTTCACTGTGTTCTGTGGGCCAAGAAAGTCCTGCAGTCTGCTTTGAGGTTCATAGTGGGATTCTTGCAAATTTTTTTTCTTTCTTTTTTTTTTTCCCCAAACAACCCATGTCCTGGGGAACCTTGCGGAGGACTTTGCAAGAACAGAAGTATTGTGGAAATCTGAGAACATGACTCAAGTGAATCCTGGTGGCTCAAAAATGAAGATAAAGAAAACATACTTTAGATATGTTTTCTTTACAGAATCCCATGAGGTGACAAGAATACCAGCTATACAGCGTCGGAAGATTTCTCCTGTTCTGTGAGCCTTCCCCATCATGTTAACCAGACAGATCTGTCATATGACATACCAAATCACTAGAGGAACCGTAGCACTGCATGGGCTGAAGGATGACACACATATCAAGTGGTTGATACCTTTGACAGCTGAAACTTTATAGGTCGCAGCTGGAGTCTCATCACTATGGCTACATCTAACCTAGTGGACCTGAACACATGTCCAGGTTTCTTGACCCAAGCATGTACCTTCTCACATCTGGAGCACAATGAAATGAGAGCCAGGAATCCCTCTGGGCTTTTGTTTCTTCAGAAGAATCCTGGGTATCTAAGTCAGAAGGAAGCCATAACATGTTGCCAAAATATCCCCCATCTGCAGTTGACCCTGGCATACATTACTGACTGCACCCGCCCCTTAGTGTATGTGAAGATTAATCAGCATTTTCTTTTTTTCTTTTTTACTCTGTTAGCTCATGCAGAGGCCACATATTTTGACCTCCTTTTAAGCAGGGGAACTGTCATTAACTGAGCTGGCAGCACTACCTCCTCCAACCCGTCTCTTTTTATCACAGACCTTAGAAAATTTGCTATTGTTCTGAAAAGAATAGGTGGACACTTGAAAACATATAGCAGTGTCCTATTACAAGCAGACAGGAAAACCAAACTTGAGGATTAAAGCAAAAAGAAAGAGCAAATAGTTATCATAATGACAGTCTTCATAACTGTTCCTTTTGTGATACTCAGATTCTGAGGCCTGAGTAATTTTTCTGCCTTGTAATTTTGAGACGATTAAAACTTCAGCACTGCAGCTGTTTTCTTCAGGAAAATCTGTGGCTGCAGAATTATAATACATATGGTAATGGTACATTACTGCAGTATTATTCACATCACTATAGTTAAACTTGGGTCAGCACTTCCTTTTTAGACTCCTACAACTTAGGGTTTGTCCATGCACATTTCCTTTTAGCTGACTTGGAACATGATGCCTCAGCCTTAAAGCTATATTTACATTTTTTTCCCTCCAATCTATTTGAAAAATCTCTGCTCAAAAGCTCTTAGTCTTATGGTTAATGTCTAAGTGTTACTATCTCTTATTTCAAAATGTCTGCCATGTTTAATTGGCACTGAAACCCTTTCCTGGTTTGTAACATTAAAGCCAATGTGTTACTGGAAATAAAATTATCATGTAAGGATTTCTTCACTTAAATAACTCCATTGGCTTAGCTGGCCCCACAAATGTACCTTGTTAATAGTCAAAATGCTGGTGGAAGGTGAGGCACTCTGGTCTTCCTCTTAATCATTTCTATTCTATTTAGCAGTCTTCAAATCTAAATCTCCTTTGAACAGGGGAAATGCAAATACTCAGTCATTGAATCCTTTCATTCAAAGTTATCCATTGGAGTCTGTCTTACTCAATGAGAGTTCTGAAATTCCAGAGAGTGGAAGCATAAGATAGTGTTTGTAAAAATCCTCTTCTTTAAACAATTCCAGCTTAATTTAGTAAAATCAGAGACCTATTTGCTTAAATAGCACACCCCAGTTTCATATCTTTCTACTTTTGAACTCACTGACTTGTTCTTCTATCATAAACAGTAGTTGATACTTTCCTACGCATCACGTCAGGAATCAGCAAGGGAAGCCAGAGAAAGATGACCAGTGCATGATGGAAAGAAGAAAACATGCCCTTCATAAGACAGGGTCTATTTGGTCCCCACAGTCATCATCTATGCTTCCTCCTCAGTAACAAATTTCTGTTCTTCACTATTGATCAATCCTAGCCAGAACAACTTTAAGAACATGGTTCAGAAATGCACTATAACCCAAAGATACCAAAGAATGCCGTACAGTTGGAGCTAATAAAGAAGTACCTTGGAGCTGGCATGCGAACACTCTTCTGTAATGGTTTTCTCTGAGAACTGTAATTAATTTGACCACCTTCTTTGACTTTGGGTAACTTTAGTCTAGCTAGGAAAAAAGAAGCTGTAGAACAGCTATCTGTCCTGATCCTTTTGCTCTAGTTTCTAGACTATATTCCCTCCTCTTTTCCTTCAAGTTGCAGAACTGGAATGGCTTTTCTAAACATCCAAAATGGCAAGTATGGTGACTCATATGATCAGTTTTCAGTAACTAATTAAGTCCTAGTTTGTAGTACTTGATGTCTTCCTTTGGGCAGTCTGCATCTTCCAGACTATGAGCCCCCTCTGCTTTACTTTACTTGTGCTAGGTAGTTACAAAATCAGCCCCAAATTCTCCAGCTACATAAATGTTGTACATAGGGTAGTAAAGGGAGATCCATTTCTACCTGTTAAAAGCGCTTCATACATACCACAGTCACACAAACGGATGTGGATTTCTGTGTTTTTGATGAAATGCCTTATTTTAAAATCCCATTTTACCTAATGTGAAAAGATACTTTACTCTCAGATGTTTTAGCATGTCTTTTTTTCTAGTTAAAATGAACTTGAGTTCCCTCTCCTGCCTTGTCCCCTAAGACTAATGACTGTTGGTGGTGTTTCCACCTTGCAGTCTGCAGTCACTCTTCAGAAAAAATCCCACTGTTCCTAAGGCCTGACTGCATCTGATAATTGGTGTAGCTAATACATAAATGGTGCAACAAAGCAGTGCAGACAGTGCAATGGCTGCAGAGCAGCACGGTTGGGAGAACTTGCCAGAGAAAACTACTTGCCAAGCAAGCATTCTTTGATGCTTTATTTTTCTGAGGGAAGGAACCCTGGTGTTTTTTCCAACCTCGGAGGCTTCTGATCACTTTTATGCTTCCTCTGAGAGGCAGTTGGATGTGGCTCTCATCAGCATACTCTGGGTATTGGCTGTGGAATTTCTTAGGCATAGCTTTAGTTGTGTCCGCTGTCAGAAGTGTTATGGATAAATATATTTCTTTTGGTTCAAACAAAGCTCCACTACTGTGCATGTAAGATACAGAAGAAGTCTGCATGTGTGTGCGCATGTGTGTGTTTGTAATCCATAACGTTTCTTACTGTCCCTTATGCACTCTTTTTCTCACGTCCTTTTCAACTTGCTCAAACCTCTTTTTCCAAGCCTGACATCTGCAAAGTCATTAATGTAGTTGAAAAATGGGTATATTATATATTGTAAGATTGAATTCTACATGGTATGTAGTAGGATTTTCTTTGTACTTAATATAAAGGTTTAATTTTACGCTCACACAGCATGGTTGCAAAGACTACAGCAAGTCCAAGGCAGAGGCTTTCAGTATCTATACTTCCATCCCCATATCTTGAACACTAAATTGTCAAACAACATTTCTGTCTTCACATTAATTACTGTCATGTGCCGCCTGGCCTCCCCCACGTGTTTCTTCTCACTGCCTTTCTTGCCTCCTACTTTTCAGTTGGTGATGTCTTTCTTATACAGCTTGGCCTGCAAGGGTTTATATCTACTAGGACTTGGCGTGGCCTCCATAACTAAATTCATGGTCTGAATTACACAGTTAGGGTCTACAATGGCTGCGAAGAGAGAACTGATATGCTGAGTGAGAGCTACGTACAAGGACAATAGTCAATTGAAAAATGAAACCTTTGTCTCAAGCTCTGCCTTATTTCAGGGCTTAGATACCCTACTGAGCAGGCAGGCATGTACTCCTCCTCAGCACTTGGACCTCCCAGCTCTCTCCTGGAGCTACGTTTCGAAGTTGCTTTTCTGTAAACAAACTCTATGTCGTTCTTTCCTTCAAGAACATAACTGGAAGTGGTATTACCCTCATTCAGATATAATACTGTCGTGGTTTAACCCCAGCCGGCAACTAAGCACCACGCAGCCGCTCGCTCACTTCCCCACTGGTGGGATGGGGGAGAGAATTGGAAGGGCAAAACGGAAAAACTCGTGGGTTGAGATAAGAACAGTTTAATAACTAAAGTAAAATAAAAATAGAACAGTAGTAATAGTAATAATAACAATAATAATAAAACCAAGTAATAATAGTACAATAGTAATACAAAGCAAGTGATACATTCTACAGTTGCTCACCACCCACCGACCGATGCCCAGCCCGTCTCCCAGGCAGCGGTCATTGCCCCTCCCCCGGCCAACTCCCCCAGTTTATGTACTGAGCATGACGTCATGTGGTATGGAACAGCCCCTTGGCCGCTCTGGGCCAGCTGTCCTGGCTGTGCCCCCTCCCAGCTTCTTGTGCACCCGGCAGAGCAGGGGAAGCTGAAAAGTCCTTGACCAGTGTGAGCGCCACTTAGCAACTACTTAGCAAGAACAAAACATCAGTGTATCCTCGACATTGTTCTCATCCTAAACCCAAAACACAGCCCCATATCGGCTACCAAGAAGAAAATTAACTCTATCCCAGCTGAAACCAGGACAAATACCTAGTGGGAGACATTTTGCATTAAATAGTTCAGAGTTGACCCCATATCTTCCACATAGGTTAAATAGTCATTTGACCAGATATATAAATAAATCTTGAAAATCATATCTCCCACTTCCTATGCATAGGTGAATTCTTTGAGTACCAGGACACACAACAATATTCACACCCTGCTCGTTTCTACATTCCAATTACTTTTGTTCTTTTGAGCACAGGAGAAGAGATTAAACAGAAAGCTCAAAAGAGCTGAGGCCTTAGAGGTAATGGTCAGAGCAGCTTCTGGAAGCTAATCTAGAATGCAGAGTGACCGACCCTGCAGTCCAATGATTCTCATCTCCTTCTTGGCTGAGCATTTAATGAGGAAATGCTTTATGTTCTTGCCTTTGCTGGGACCACTTTGAAACAGACAGGAATCTCCAGCCTTGGCTTTCTTATTTGTGTGTACATATCTCTTTCAATGCAATGTTTTACACATGCAGCTATGTTAACATTAAAGCCTTCTAAACAGAGGATTCTGCCCAGTGCTGATCTCCTGAAAACAGGTTTATCTAGGATTTATGTTCACAGCTGCTGTGCAGCACATCAACAGGAGTTCCCACCTACTGCTGAGAAATGCTGTGCGTAGCACACAAAGTGCAGACACATGGATGTGCTGAGCACCTGACCTGTGCATGCTTAGCAGCTGCATCCTGGCTTTCCAACCATACATCAGGCAGACAACTATTCTGAGTGTGAAGCAGTATCCCAGCTGACAGCTACCAGATGTCCAGAACTCATGGATATATGAAAAATCTTCAAAATCTATCTTGAAAAATTTTGCTTAAAGAAAGCCTTTTCTAAAAAAATCTACAGGTAAAATAGCACTGCTGAACTACTAAAATATGTCTCACTCAAACCTTTGTTACTCAGGGTAATTAATACAAGCCTAAGAGCACAGAGAACAGCAATATTCAGAGAATCCAGGATATGTCCAAAAGCACCAGACAGCAGAGAGGCCGTCTTCTGTTTAATACTTAGATTTTCTTCGAAAAATCTAATCACAAATATGGTGGATGGGGCCTTGTTAAAAATGCAGCCTCCGAGTTAGTTGAACCGACTGAACAGATTTTTTTGCCTCTGATGAAATCACTCTCTTTAAGTTTACTATTAAATCAGTCCTGTCAGTTCTGATTTCATTCTTGGATCGTCAAGTACTTATGTATACTGTTTTTCTAACTCAATATCCAAACCCAAATGACGTCAAGTGGATGGTGTGAATACTAAAAAAAAATGCACAACAACAAAAGTCCTTTAAGAAAATGATCAGCAATTTCCCTTTAAACTGATGTTTCTCCTCCCACTGAAGATGGCACAGGTCAGGCACTGGGTTGTACTATCAGAATGTATATAAGCTGAACTTGTTGACAATGTACTTGCCAAAGGTTGCTGGTCAAAAGAGTTCATACAAAAAAGGGACAGATGCCTTTAGCTTTTTTCCAGTGGTACATTTGATTACCATGGAGGAGGGACAACTTTTAAAAAAATCTTTTAAAATCTTTTCCATGGCATTATCTTCTCTGCCAAGTCTACATGATGACTACCAAAGAGAAACCTCAAGATAACACAGCCAACAATAATACAAAGCTTATTGCTTCAATTGTTGGGAAAGAAGTCATAAAAAGAGCACAAGAGGGTGGACATCACAGGATTTGCAGCTGGAAAGACAATATAGCTCTTGGTCAGCAATGAAAAATTGTGAAAAGATTCTTTCTTATTCCCTGACTCTTCAAATATTGATTATTTTTTGAGGTACTCAGAACTTGTCTGGGTATGACCCTGAACAACACAACCTATCTTTGGAGCTGGCCTTGACTTTGAGGCCAGCCCCACCTTGAGTAAGGAATTGGACAAGATGATGTCATGAGGTCCATTCTGAAATAAGTGATTCTATGGTTCTACTTAATGCTAGAAAAAAAATGTCCTCATGCCTCATACTGCAGAACTAACACATACAACATCCTATGAATGTCAGCTGGTGCTTTCCAGGGCTAAAAATAATAAGACCAGATTGTCTTATTTGCACAGTAAATAAGACATATGTGTGTTTGAATCAAATAGAAATAAGTAGACTTTATTAAGTATAGATTCTGGTTTTATTGGATATGTGTGAAAAATTGGCTCTACTTCAACAGTTTGATCACCAGTTTGATCTGACACAAGGAGCAGCAGATTGTATTCCTAGACTCAGTCTCTCAAGACTGAATAAGTGTACACTCATCAGATCAAATTCATTTAGTTTAAGTTTGTTTCAAAATATTCCTAATATAGCTTTTGTAGGCTTAGCTATCCATCTTAGAGTCGTATATGCTGAAACTAAAAATAGTAGTAATTTTTAAAATTATTTTATGTAGGAAGATTCAGTATTAATAATAGTAACTCCCAGATGATATAGATGTATTACTGTTATTTCTGAAATAAAGAAATGCCAGTAATCTTAGAAAATTTCTGTTAACTGTTTAGAATGACAGAAAGAAAAGTTTTTGCATTTAATTGGGAATTGATTCTTGCCAGTGCTACCAAAGCAAAAGGTGTTTGTCACTTTACTATAAAGGATGTATTTTCAAAGGGGATAAAACATTACTCTTCTGTGATGGTTCCCCAGTGGTGACAACAGCATATTTTCAAAGCAGTAAGTTTTTTTGGAGGGGCTTAAGACTGAACCTCAGTGACTGATAACTTTAAGATCAGATACTGATTTTTTTTCTGATCCTTACTCTGTAGGTCAGAGCAAAGGGGCCAAGGAAGGACCTCAAAGTGTCATCAGGACCACCCTCCTACCTGGAGATCTCACAAACCTTCTAAATGGATTGACCTCTTTATTCTTCTGTACTTTACACATTCAGTTCTCCTGTGTGGATTTTGAATACTGCACTGCCACTTCCCAGAAATTGACATTTAACTCTCACGATGCAGAGCCAAAATGTGCTGAATGAAATCAGGGAGCCTCCTGCTAGTGGGAGGGGGAGGCAATGCAGTGGATTGTATTCATTAAGTACCGTGGCATAAAGACTCTAGTATATACTCAATTCCTAATGTGTATAGCTATGTATATATATGTACACGCATAAATATGTAGGTAGGTAGGTATATCATAATATTAAATAAAACAGGACCAGGGCAAGGGCTTGAGCACTGGCCTGTCATTTGTGAGTAACAAAGTCACTAAGGTTGCTGCAGTGCCAGTTCTCCCAGATATTGCCTAAGCCCAGTCTGAGCAACAGCATGTGCCAGGGGTTCTTCCTAGCAGACAGTTTGGATCCTGCCATTTGGAGGAGACAGGGTACAGAACATGCAGCAGTCTGAGCCCTAGCTGGCTGTGCCATTTGGCCTCATGACCACAAAATGGTCCCTGGGTGGTTTTACTTAGTCATACAGATGTAACCAAGGAGAGCAAATAAATGTTGTGACCTTTATTCTGACACAGATTCACTCTGGTATACTTGAATTCGAAGCCTGAAATTTAAGAAAGCCCATAGAGTCTCATCCACCATGGTGATACATAGATTTTAGAATGAAAATATAAGAATTAAACAACTAACTTTTTTGTTTTCTTTTCAGGTAACTTAAATGGCTTAGCTGCAGATCGGTTGTTTCATAAATGTACCATGGTCAACTGGAAGATGTTCAATGCTCATTCTGCTGAGTGCCTTCTGTTTTCCCTAACACCTCCCTCCAATTCCAAATTCTAGCTCTGGGCTTGACAGTTCACCTGAAAAATGGTCCTCACTACTCAAATCTCACTTACTGAGGGTTCATCATCAGCGGAACTCCAGCACTTTGATTTTTAAAACTTTTGGCATCCTTACATACTTCCCTAGCAAGATTCTCTGGGTGTGGAGCTGCAGAAAGCACATTCTAAATGTGAAACATTTAGAGATGTCCTTGAAGGAACAGAAGAAATACAATGGCTAAAGTGCACTTATTTGGTAGCTGAAGTTGCGTTAAACTCCAGCGACTGACAGGCAGTACCTGCTGCTTTCAGCCTTCAGGCACTGCATCAAGTCAGAGGGACCACAGTGAAAGTTATTACCCAGCCTTGATGCAGCACTTAATCCCTTTTCTGAGACTGGGGATAACAGTCAATGTAATCTGTCATGGAATAAGCTAAATTACTATTCTACGAGCAGGTTATGCTACAAACAATTCTGCTTTGTGTTTAAATGCCAAATCAATTCAACTTAATGTTACACAGTAGTTAATACTTACTATCTTCTGCAACAGAACTCAATTCCCATAAAAATATGATCTACTACTGCATTCAACCTCCATTTTATTCATTCTAGCCTCCACTAAAAAGACATGACTTTCACCATTTTGTAACACCAAATTTCTTTTACATGGAATTCTCTCTAAATTGTTGTTTTGAGACCACGAGCTCTGAGCTTAAAATATAGATACTTCAGTGCATGGGTATGTATTTACTGAAACATAGAACCTGTGAATGTTGACCTATAAACTGAGGGAAGCCCAGCTTTGGACATATGAAATAGTTTTGTTGTTCCAGCACTCAATATATAATGCTGCCTGAAACTCTGATATTTCAAGTTTAGAGAACTCTATGATATTGCAATTTTTTTTTATATTCTGCTTCTTAATGGAACCAAACCTTCTTCATTCTCTATGAGCCAAAAAGAAGATTTTAGAAATACTAATGCAAGATGTTTCCAAAATGCTCCTTGCATTTTTGCCCAGTTCTGTCAGCTGCTGCAGACCAATGCCTGCAGGGATGCCAGGCCCACGGCTTCAGCGCAGCTCTGCCCTGTACAGTGCTACAGAAATGTCACAACCTAGGGCTACTTGTTCCAAAACACTTTCTGGAAGACAGCTGCCTTGCACGGTGGGAAGGTTTGGGTCCTTGGCCCTTGGGTAGTCCGTGTGGAGGCACTGACCTAAAACCACAAAGCATATGAATCCTAGCAGAGGCCACAAGGCTTCTCTTCTCTCCACTGTAGGGCTCTAGGTCTAGCTTCTAGGCTTTGAATCTAGCCAAGACTTCCAGTTTCTCAGGTCTGTGGTGAGATATGAACCAGGAAGACAAGAGCAATCTCTCTCTAACCAGACATCTTCCTCTAATCTGTGCCTTAGTATCACCTGCATGTCTCAGGTTTCCACACCTTCTGGTAGAAACTTGACCTGCCGGGTGCTCCAGGCTCTTAATGTTATAGCTGGAAACTCTGGGTGTCATCTTTGCCATAGAGAATTTGGTAGCACAGATCTGCAGAATAACTGCCAATGTTCTTAGAATGTTCTGGGCGTGGCAAGATTTTGTGTAGCTGCAATTTTGGAACTAATTATTTCAATATTTCATTTTTAATGAGGCAATTTTAAGGCCCTCCCCCCCCCCCCCCCCCCCTTTTTTTTTTTCTAAGCAGAACTTGATGCCTTTGCTATCTGAGTGATGGATGGAGAAACAGAGCTTCTGGTGAGCATTTTAATTCAAAATGTCCCTGGGGGCAGTCTCAGCATGCCAGGTAATGTGAGGTCACCTTCAGGCAGCCCTGCTTCTTCTCCTAAGACTGAGACTGTTACCTACTCTGCTTTTGCCAGACCTTGATATTCTTGGTTACTCTCTTCAAGTCTAAAGAATGGCCCAAAGCCTCCCCGTTCCCTATGCCCCATCTGACCCCGAGGCCAGGCTGTACCTTCCCTTTCCCCCAGCCCTTACCTCCTGGTATTCTCCTTCCTTCCTTTGCAACATTATAATGGGGAAGTGTGGTCTCTGTCTTGTCAGAGACCATGTGGGACCAGGTGTGACCTGCATACAGGCAGGCTGCAGACTGTGGCACTTGCACACTGTCAGCAAATGGAATGGACTCCAGGAACGACAGAATTAAAGGCTTTCCCAAAAAACATAACTGCAGGGGACAAATCCACTTATTAAAGCACAAACATAGGTGATTGCTGTAAAATATAAAAACCTCTTCCTTTGCCAAGTGCAAGCAGATTGCATTGGCCTGCTGCTAGACAAGCAGGCCAAAATTAAGCCATGAAAGCAAGCATTTGTCCAGGGATCACTTGCTGCACTGAGAGACTCAAGGACAGTCCCATTACTGGGAGGAGTATGCACTGGTTTAAGCTGGTAGCTGAAACTGTTTTCAGACTGTTAATCCCCTGCTTGCTTGCTTGGGCCAAGAATGCTTCAGGGTCTGTCTGTGTTCTTGACAGTAGCAGGACCGCGTAGGTGGGCAGAGCACCATCTCTAATCAAAGCAGCTTATCAGAAGTCTAGCTTACAGCAAAGGGGAATGCTGCAGAGGCTGCAATAACAAGGTACGTAACTGATGTAGAGCTAGGGTTTGCCTGAGAAAGACTTTTTAAGTAACAGCAGATATTTTTGCGCTGTACTCAGACACCTATTTAGAGCCCTCTCACACTGTATCAACCTCAAGCATCTTTGGCACATTATTAAGAAAGACTAAACCCAAAAATTTGTTCTGCTTTTAACTCTTTGGGTAGCTGAGAAAGAGTTCCCTGCAGCAACAATAACTGTTTGTATTTCAGCTGTAAACGAAAATGAGAACACTTTCCTTTCGCCATCCAGTTTCAGAGTATTTATTCAGTCTTTGAGCTATTTGCCTACAAACTTGTTAAAAATCTCCATTATCATGAGCTATATGAAATGTTATCAGGGCACTCCCACATTCCCACTCCGCAAAGGGCAAAATCCAAAAAGATGAAAACAAAATACGTGAAGGACAGCATTGCAGCCTCAGCTGTCTTCTTTGCCTGCTCTACCAGGCCCACACCGAAAAGCTGTTTTGTTTTCCAAATTTCCATTGATTCATACCTTTGGGAAGACAAGTATCTTCAGTGTCAGAGCAAGGGCGCTTGTGATGACAGCCTCTGGTCTGTACCTTGACCAGAGTGAGTGTGGTGCAGCCACACCTGGTCAGGCTGTGGAGATCCCTTGCAGGCTCATTTCCATCTGTTACGATTTCCAACTGCTTCTTTCACCACTGCTTTTCCTCAGCTAAAAGGCCCTGGTGATATGATGCTTCCCAATGCTTGTGATTACTCTGGAGCATTTGTTACTGAATGAATTAATTCTGCTCAATCATTTTCCCCCTGGATTAATTTCTCCATGGTCTGGTAAAACACATGGTGATCTTTCTTTGCTATATTCAGAAAATTTTGAACATCTAGGAGGCAGTATGCCTTTTGCAGCCTCATCTTCTACTGGAGAAGTACTCAGAGATTACAAGGTTCATGATACTTACTGCCCTCTGGTTTGAATGTCAAAACTTGGGGCAAAGGAGTCCCTACCTAGCAGATAAGAAAGCAGATGCTGTCTAACATGGTGGAGAGCTCACAATGGACAGCAGATGGACTAAAACAGTTCATGTGCATGGCCTCTTACCTATGCATAAGGCCTCCGTTACAATCAAACATCAATATAATTCTGTTGCACAAAATCTTCAACACCTCCTTGAATAAGGAGGCTATCATGCCCCTGCCCCGACCTCTTACTGTGCTGCTAGAACAACATACTAAGCTCACCAGGCTTGGAGGTCTGCCTTCTAGCTGTCTAGAGAGGCTCTGTTTTGGTCCACACTCTTCCCTACTGAAAAGGTCTAGAGGCAGACCTACCAAAACTCTGGTCCTGTTCATCACCAGATTTTGAAAAAGTTTGAAGACCACCCAAGCAATTCATGCTCTCTTTCATACTGGCAAGTGGGATTGTTCAGGGTTCACCAAGGAACAGGCCACCTTTCCTGGGGTGGAAGGTTGCAGCATACAAGCCTGTCAGCAGGAAAGTGATGATGTCTGAGTGCCTGGTTCAGACTTGGTGCTGGTGATGGAGCACATTTAAAGGGTGATGACAGAGTAGTGCCAGAAAGAAATGGAAGAGACCTAGCTTATCTGATATCCAGTTCAGGTCCAAACACACTGGAAAGTGATGGCATCCTGTTGCTGAATAACAGTGTCTATTGAAGTGGTGGTATCCCTCCCAAAAGGAGCTGCTGGTAGGTTGTCATTCTAGCTGTACTGATGGTATGCAGAGGTTTTACAGTGTGCACATGCTTAGAGGAAACCCAAACCTATGAGAGCTTGCCAAAACATGTTGACCACCATGTAGATAGTTTCACAATCTGCTCCATAGTTATTCTTGGAATTTGAGCCCTGGAAAGCTTCCATTTGCTCACCTACAAACTTTAAAACATACTTTAAAACTACAGTGTGGGTGAATAGTAATTATGTAATGAAGGTGTATGTTTTTTAAGTAAATTTGCATGAGTTCAGGCTAAACTGCATAATGGAACAAGAGGTCATCTTGGTGAGAGGCAAGAGGTACCAGCTTTCATTAAAGAATTGACTTCCCATCACTTTTCAGATTAAAAGGGATTTATTTTATCGCAGGGCATTGTGTTTAATTTTTTTTGGTAATGGTGCTTCAGACAAATTATTTTTCAGTGAACATCACATAATATTTTTGATGCATTTTCCAATAAATTTTTAAAACAAGACCAAGCTACTTAATTAGAAATAACTGTCTATTACCACCATCAAGCCAGGTTTATATAATTTGACTGCTTCATCCAAAGAAGTAATTCAAAAATTAAGATAGTACATTTCCATTTTCTCCATAATTGGGAACAAGATCAGGCTTACCCATATGATTCCAGTGACTCTTGTGCTTCTGCAATAACAGAGATTTATTGAACTTGTTGAAAATATGTACACTTGCAGTGAACTTATGAAGACTGATTCTTCACTAACTGAAACTGGTATAAATCAAGAGTAACTTTACTGAAATCAATGTACTTAAAATAATTGTAGACCAGTATAAACAGCTCCTGCCTGTCAGATTTCATATTGCTTTTCCATGAATGACTATATGAATGGCCCTAGGAAAACCCAGTGAAGTCATTAAAATTGCCTAGAGCTGCAGCAATTGTACTGCTCAAATAACGCAGAACTGGAGCTATGTTATGTCCATGTTGTTTATGTTAGTCCAACCATGCAGTATCAGATAGCTTTATGTTTTCCAGAGATTGAAAAGACACTTTTTTCCTGTGTAAATATAGAGACCCTGAGTTTATTAAAAAAATTAGTTGAACTAAAGATTGAATTAATTCTAGATTAACGTGTATGAAATTGTGGTTAACCTTATTTATTCCTTTATTTCAAATCCTGTACCAAGAAGCAGAAGCAATACCATCTGACACTGGAAGAGACTGTGAGCGCACTGCTTCTTCAGAGGAAATTCTAGATGAAAATACAATAGTAAATTTAGTTCTCTCTGGGGTTCATTTATGTCAAATTGTTACAGGTCATCAAGAAGACCTACAATTTTTTCAGGCGCTTGACTGCCTGTCATAAATGTCAATGTGTCAACATTCATTTATTTGTTACAATGAGGTATAAAGATGATATAATAAAAATGCTGTCATGTGTCAAAATTATATGAGTCTTGAGCATGTTAATGAAGTCACCAAATGCCTACAGAGTTGTAGAAACCCTTGCTAAAATACATTTGGGGTAAATCCAACTCTGAATCCTGTGAGGCTTGATCATTTGAGACTTCGGTGAACTCAGCAACATTTCTGCAAGTGATGCCTTTAAAACAGTTGAAAGGTACGTTTTTTTAAAAGTCAAAAATATACAGACATTTCAAAGATATTTTAATTTAAAAGAATTCAATCACAGTTCTCCCTTACCCACCCCACCCACCCCACCCACCCACCGCCCTGCTGCGGGTTTGATCTTTTTATAGCCTTCTGGCATCTGCCTTCTAGTATCAACTCTGTCCTGCTTAGGTTCGGTTTTAAACAGCTGCTCTTCTCTTGATCTGATCCTCTCCATAAAAACAGCACAGAGACAGTAGAGTTATGACTTTGGCGGATCATAGAATCATAGAATCGTTAAGGTTGGAAAAGACCCTTAAGATCATCGAGTCCAACCGTTAACCTAGCACTGCCAAGTCCATCACTATACCATGTCCTCGAGCACCACATCTATCCGTTCTTTAAATACCTCCAGGGATGGAGACTCAACCACTTCCCTGGGCAGCCTGGTCCAATGCATGACCACCCTTTCGGTGAAGAAGCTTTTCCTAATATCTAACCTAAACTTCCCCTGGCGCAACTTGAGGCCGTTTCCCCTCGTCCTATCACTTGTTACTTGGGAGAAGACACCAACCCCCACCTCACTACAACCTCCTTTCAGGTAGCTGTAGAGAGCAATAAGGTCTCCCCTCAGCCTCCTCTTCTCCAGGCTAAACAACCCCAGTTCCCTCAGCCTCTCCTCCTAAGACTTGTGCTCTAGACCCTTCACCAGCTTTGTTGCCCTTCTCTGGACACGCTCCAACACCTCGATGTCCTTCTTGGAGTGAGGGGCCCAAAACCGAACACAGTATTCGAGGTGCGGCCTCACCACTGCCGAGTACAGGGGCACTATCACCTCCCTGGTCCTGCTGGCCACACTATTCTTGATACAAGCCAGGATGCCATTGGCCCTCTTGGCCACCTGGGCACACTGCTGGCTAATGTTCAGCCGGCTGTCAACCAACACCCCCGGGTCCTTTTCTGCCAGGCAGCTCTCCAGCCAATCCTCCCCTAGCCTGTAGCATTGCATGGGGTTGTTGTGACCCGGGTGCAGGACCCGGCACTTAGCCTTGTTGAATCTCCTGCAGTTGGCCCCAGCCCAACGATCCAGCCTGTAGGCCCTCTGTAGGGCCTTCTTATCCTCCAGCAGATCGACACGTCCACCCAACTTGGTGTCATCTGCAAACTTACTGGGGGTGCACTCGATCCCCTCATCCTCAACACTGAGCCCTGGGGAACACCACTCGTGACCGGCCACCAGCTGGATTTGACTCCATTCACCACCACTCTCTGGGCTCGGCCGTCCAGCCAGTTTTTAACCTAGTGCAGAGTGCACCCATCCAAGCTGTGAGCAGCCAGCTTCTCCAGGAGAATGCTGTGGGGGACAGTGTCAAAGGCCTTACTAAAGTCCAAGTAGACAAAATCCACAGCCTTGCCCTCATCCACTAAGCGGGTCACCTTGTCATAGAAGGAGACCAGATTAGTGAAGCAGGACTTCCCTTTCATAAACCCATGCTGGCTGAGCCTGATCCCCTGGTTGTCCCGCACTTGCAGCATAATGGCACTCAAGATGATTTGTTCCATGACCTTCCCTGGCACCGAGGTCAGGCTGAGAACTGTCACCTGTATGTCACTGGCAGTTGACTTGCTGACTGAATCATTGCATGCAGATGCTTTGTAGAAGTGGAGAGCTGATTGTTTTGAAGCTACAGGGTGAATACTTCTTTGGTGACAGTGGAGTTCTACACATTCTCTCAGTAAATTCCACGAGTCTCAGTTTGAATACATTTCCCTTGCCTCTCTGCCAGCTTTTGATGGAAAGAGTCTACAAAGATTTTAGGGACTGAGTTTTCCAGAGGGCTATAACATAGAACTGGGACCCCAAATCCCTAAAGTCTAGCTTTTTTTTTGTGACTGTAAGCGAATCTCTTTTAATCCACTTGATCTGATTTTCCCCCCTCAATAAAAAGCAAAAGACACTTACTTTCTTTATAAAGTGCTTTAATGTCTATGAAGAGTTGTTCTATATGCTACAGCTGGGGACAGAAGGAAGAGACTAGATGTCTGCCCACATTTGTGGGCTTGTTAAATCAAATTCCATCCCTGTCTGATGTGATACAGACTACGCAGTTATTAATTGTGGGGTTTTCTTTACTCCTATAAAACAAGTTAAGACCTTGTGTTCAGTCTCTGCTTCATTTCTCTCAGTTCACTGCTGGTGTTTCTCTCCTTCTTCCATCTTCAAACTCTAGAATAAGATATGCAGCAATATCAGATACTAGTTCTTGCCTTTGGAGTTCTCTCTTTACTAGGTATTTCCTGGGGTTTCTTTATATATTATTAAAAATAAATACTTCTCAAAACAAAAATGTCTGGAAGCATGATGTGGTGGTGCATCCCCCCCTCTTCCTCTGGACCACCTTATGATCACAGGTTAAGGCTTGGCCTCTGAGCAATGAGTCTGGCGATCAAGTGCCCCTTGGTTGTACCAGGCACTCTTGCATGGCTGAGCTGGGCAACAAGAATGCCTTGATCCCACCTGGCATAATCAGTCACCCCTTGACAGCTTGGGAACATCTCATTGTGGATCATAACTCAGGCAGATCGGTACAGGTGGATCGTACCTGCCTTGCTGAGATTAATGAGAACTCAGCAATAACCTACCTTAGCTGTGGCCAGAATGGAAATTTACAGATGCCTAAAGTCAATCATCTCACAACCCTACAAACAGCGGTGCCACAGGAGACCCTTTGAGCTCTCCTGGACCACAGCAGGCTGCACCCGTATCTCCCTCTGAGTGGGACACCTCTCAGAGCTGCGAACCCTTAAGTTTGCATAAGGAGGCCTGGCAACAGGACCTGGGATGATCTCCAGTGCCCGTCACTCCTTGGGGTTCAACCCTTCGCCCATTGAGACAATCATTGAAGTGAGTATTTCACTGAACTTGAGGGAAATTTTTGATGGGTGTCTTCATCTGCGCGTATTAAACTCGTGAGGGATTTTAAGAGGTATCTTTTATTAGGCCTATTGTGTGATTGTGTGCGTATGTATTAATATAAATATCGTAGTAAGTTTTATTTAATCACTTTGTAGATGCTAGAGTAACCAATGATTAGTTACTATCAAATTCTTGTGATTCTCTCCTTACTGTAAATAAACCTAAATTGCTGCTAAATACATATAATCCTTAGACGTAAACCGTTGACCAAGTCTGAGACTAGGACTGGATCTAGCCACACCTAGGGTCCTCTCTGAGAAGGAGTTTAGAAAGCAAGGGGGTCCATTCCGAACCCCGTGACTCAACGGGAGGGCCTCCTTTACTCCCCCCTTGTATTCCCTTCTACCTCTCTCTCTCTCTCCCTCCCCTCTCCTCCCCCCATATATTCCATTCATTTAATAACTAATAGAGTGAACCTTGCCATTGAACTCTGTTAAATCAACTTTTTATTATTTTCTATTAAAATCACTATTTGCAAATATCTGTGGCAATGATTATTTAAGCGACCTAACCGCTCATTCGCGACACATGACCAGTGAAAGACCTGCTTCAATTGAATCAGCCCAAGTAGCTCTGACAAGCAGAATTAAGTCTTCATAGAGGCAGTTGACAGTGATGCTGCAATTCAGTCTATTCTTAACTACGCTGGAATGATCTCAGAAAAAATAAAAGTTCTGGTTCTGGTAGGAGATAGTTCCATTGCACCAGAGTTATGTTGCAACTTAGAGAGGTTATTTTCTACTCTGAGGTAGTATTTACTGTATTTCTCAATTTATTGCTTGTATTACTTTGAGGGAAGCACATGAAAAATTCTGACCTTTGTAACTGATGGCTTCCGTTTTCCTTCTCACCTTCAGATTAAGCTTGAAGTGATGATCAGCGTGTTTCTGAAAGTAACCATGAATGTTTAAAATCAGTTTAGAGCAGCTTAGGTTTCTGAGAATTAAAGAATTAAAATCTTCAACCCCCGCAGTAACATGATTGTCACACAGACTTAATCATCTTCAGATACTGTAATACAAATAATAAATCAGATATATGATGGTTTAATTTTTCTTATAAATTTGTAAACTTTTAGCTTTTCTTCTTGCACTGAGAAATTAAATTGCAAGATAATAACTTCAACTCTAAGAAAATTGTCCTCCCTTATAAAAAAATTAGGGAGAGAACCTGTATCAGTTAAAACTTTAGAGACAATTCAATAAAATCAAGGGTCCCATCAGTGTACTAGATAAACAACAGTTACCTGGACACAGAGGGCAATTTTGACTATGGATTAAAGAGGAGACTGCCTGTTGGGTGAGAAAAGGCAATTGCAATCACAGGAAAGCATCCTGAGCATAGACAGCGGTCACTCTCTATTCTATAGTGGAAAAAAGTGCTGCCCAGAAGGAAAATATTCAGGACAGAATAAAAGTACAGACCAAGAAGGAGTAGAAAGCCAAATAAGGGATGAAAGGGACCCAAAACAGCATTGACAGAAAACAGCTTGGGAACCCCCTCTCAGGCCATCTCAGAGACTCCTGTGATGATGGCAACATGTCCTGTTTAAGCTGTGTTCCCTATCGTTTCTCAGGACCTAAATTTAAGCATTCTGTATTTTTCCCTGGAAGAAGTAAGGAGCTTTTATACCTGCAAACAGTGCCTTTTGTAACACAGAAATTTCTAGGTGAAGCATATAGTTTGCACTTTGTGAGTTGGTCAGAATAATTTCCTCCTCCTGGTTTTCCCCTCACCTTCCCCTGAATTTTAGCAAAATTTCCTGGCAAGAAAGAAAGCCCTCGTGGAAACAGCATACAGTATTAATGAAGACTTCTTATCAAGTTTCTTGAGGACTGCTTGAATCAGGAGTCTGATTTGTAAAGTATTAACTTTATTTGTTATTGATAGGCTTTAATCTCTGTCAATGTTTTTAAAATTATCTGCAATTCTAATTCTAATGCTGGAATGGATGGTAGTCCGTAGTCTAATAATTTACTTTACAGTTAAATTATGTAAATTTGTAACTAGAATAATTTACAAATAATAAATTCTGGCATGCTTCCAGCTTTCCAGGAGCTTCCTTTATTGATCTGAATATTTGATTGTGTGGATAGGATACAAACCCAGCTGTTGTGTGATTATGTTTTAAGAAACAAGTTCTTTTACCTGGGCATACGGCTGGCCAGCAACACTGGGACAGGTTTTGAATGCTAGACTACACTTCCCCCCCCCCCCCCCCCCCCCAATTGGATCCAGAGCTGATGTTATAGAGCTTGTACTGTATAAGTTAATAACGTAGCATAGCCTTTCTTCAGCCTGCTTATAGGTTTCAGCTTAATCTTTATTTCCCTTACCAAAGAGGAAGAGATTGCCTCTTGCCCTGGAAACACAAAAACCCATGACCTTAAATCCTAAATCTCCTTATTCAGGGCTGGTGTATTGAATGTTACCCCAAAGTTGTGAGAAATCAGAAACTACACCCTGGGGTGGTGGTGTTCAACTTCTGGAGCAGCTTGTAGAAGTCAAAAAGCTGCTGCACAGGTCAGATCTCCAGAGTAATGTCTGGAACATGTCTCAGTCTAGCTGCTAGCTGCTAGACCTAAATGAGGCTGGTGTTACCAAGGTGACAAAGTAATAGTTTGTAGATTACAATCTTGTAATTAGAAGGCTGCTCTTGTTTTGCTGAATAACTATTATTTTGTGTTTACTCATGAGTTCAGGCAATGCTTGAGGTACCTGTTTGCATCAAGAGACTCTTTGTCCAAACAGACTCATGCGTGCTGACCCTCCTGTCTTCACTACCACCCCATAATTTCAAGTCATATTTGTGTCTCAGTGTAAAGTGCAGGGTTCAGACAGCAGCATCTGTCTTCCGGGCTTCCCTGTAGGGCCCATGCTTAAACCCCGAGCTCCTCTGTTGGTTCTAGTTTTGTATCAAATCCACTAGATTACAGGACTGTGAATCCATCAAGTTGCAGCTTTTGAAGTACATTGATGATGAGATCTTTCTAATATTGCTGTTGATAATTTAATTTCACAAGCTTTACAGTGTTTTCTGTGCATCATATAAGCTAACCACACATAGAATTTGTTTCTCCCTTCAGTATGAGAACTTTTAGGCAGTTGCATCAGTGCAGTGACCAATTTAGGTCAGTAGTGACCGTTTAGTCTCCTTACTTCATGTAGGAGATTAAGGGCTTGATTTGCTCAGCCTGAGGACCTAAAATGTTATGGTATGGATGTTGTTATCAGATAAGTGTATAACAAGATTAAAAAGTTTTAAATGACAAAGTGTGCCATTTAAAAATCTACCAAGGCTATGACAGATATTCTATTTCTGAATATGTTTGCAATTAAGACAAGCTATTTCCTTGTTCTCCTTGGACTGTTGGACACGAAGTAGGAGGGGAAATTACGGAAATCCTATATTCTGGATTAAACTGCACAATTGACCCTTCCTAGTCCCAAAACCTTTAGCTTATATTCATCTCTCTGAATGTAGTACTCTGTTTTAAGTTCTGTTATTGTTGTTGCAAGACAGAAAATTATTGATATATGTTTGAAAAATCCAATTTTTTTGAATTTAGACACACAAATCTTGTTTACAGTTATTCTAAAGCAGACGGTTGTTCTAAAGTCAGTATCTTAAAACTGAAAACACCTGAGACATACCTTTCCAAATTCCTTTCTGTTATGTAGCTGTTTCTGATAGCAGCTAGATTTCATGTAAGCAGATTTTTCAGCGTCAGCACTTAGCAGTAGATAATATATGTTTCAATGGCAAATCAATGATAACATCAATGCTTTGTTCACAATACTCTAAATTCATGAGTGAAAAAGAAAGATAATGACTTGGGAAGCATTTCTGAAATGAGTTCACTGTTTCTTGCTTGTTCATATTAATTGGGAAGCTGCTTTAATGATGCAGTCAGTTACTCACAGTGCAGGTGACTTTACTTAATCTGAAAAGACTTTTTCAGATGCCTGAGAAAGTAAAGCAGCAGTTATTTTGTACCTGCTATAACATCCCTCAATCTCATTTCAGACTGTAGGTTATCTTTAACTGTATGTTTCTTATTTGCGGAATAGCATAGACTTATTTTGTTCTGGACTTCTGTAACAAGTTTGTCTTTACTTGTAAAAGAAAAAAAAAAATCTTCAAAAAACCACCTATCCTCTTTCCTTTTGTGAGTGGCCTCTACTTGAAATTCTTCAAACACAGCAGTTTATGGGACTCCATCTGTTATGCCTTATTGTGAAAGACTCTGGTGGGATTTTACCAATGTTTTGTTCCTGTTCCATGGACCATTGCATTAGCTTCAAACATCAGATGTGAACATGAGAGATTTCTGCTGTCCCACTGTATGATCCTCTTCCTGAAAACAGTTACCAAGTGTTTCAGATTAAACCCTTACACAGAGCCACTGATTTCAATTGGAAAGTAACACTGTGGTTCTTATGTGCTGGTCCTCTAAAATCAAAGAACAGGGATTTGGGTACTTTTGTGTAAAATTTAGATCTTCACAACTTTTGCCTAATTCTGGAAATATGTAAATCCCTTTGGCACTTCTGTTCCCCACCCCTCCACCCCAAAAAGGGCCCAAATGTCTTCACCTTTTTAACTACCCAGTGACTTAAGTTTAGATAGCCCTGACTTACTCCATATTTATCTCACACCTAGTATCTATCCATCGCAGTTAATTCCAGCAAAGCCTTTCCCTGTCTATACGCTACTAGGCATTCAGCTAAGCAGGCATGCTCAGAGCTCCTGACCTCACATGAAGTAGAGGAAACACTGACCTCTCTCTCTTCAGTCCCACCTTACTCAGTAGTCTATGCTTGGAGCAATCACCTGGCATGGGATGATCATAGTTCAAATCCTCTCTCTGCCTGAAAGGAGCAAACCTTTGACAAAAGGTTTCTTATGTCTTAGAGCCATTCCATACAACTGTGATAGCACTTGATTCAGGAGGGTCATATTTATCTTCTCCTATGGAATCTGCTCCATTTTTCTCAAATTAAAACCCATGGGGCTACTACTAACTTTCACATTCTTTCAGCTTTTTTTCTGCCCCAAAGACCAGTTTTTACTTAAACTAGAAGAGGTTCAGCCTCTTCTGGAAAAGAAAGGGCAATGGAAAACAGTATGATTTATGCTTGAGTTGCAAGTCCTTCACAAAGACGTCTGTACAACGGAAGGGTTTGAAACCTTCATCTTTCATCCCATTCCTCCAAGGATTCCCATGCTTAACTCAACCTTCAAGCAAAGGAAGTTGCTTTTCCTGCCTCAGTGGTGCTACTGGTCCAAGGAAAGGGTAGAAGGGATGGACTGTGACTAAATGCCAGCCTCCACACAGGGTTTATTCTCAGAGCTGCTGTCACTACTATCTGGCTCCTCCCTCACCAAAAACACCCAAGCAAATGTTAATATAGTTTAAAAAAAGACACTGAAGTTCAGATTTGAGAGAAGATCAGTTCTAAACTTGGGAGGAGATCAGCTATAAACTTGTAAAATCTCGGTATCTTTTACTGAATTGTGCTTTTTATCAATGATGAAGCCATTTCCTGTTTCAGCTTTCTGGCAGAGAATACCACAACCATCAAATTAGTTTTCCAGATTACCCCTATGTAATAAACTTATGTAATAAAAAATGACTGAAAAAATGTCATTTGACTCACTATGTGTTAAGAATACAAATCATAAGAGGATATATTTACTGTATCAGGATATCTTCAATTGTTAATTTGAAATTGTCACTGTTGTAACAATGCAGTTGTAACATGAGGAAAATTAGCATATTTCAAGTGAATAAGTATATAGAAGGAGTCTGGGAACTGGAAAAATGTATTAATGCATTGTTTAGAAAAAAAAGAACTTTTCCATTAGTCCCTTATTCTCCATACAAGTCATTGTCTTTAAAATTTGTCCCTCAAAAATCAGAGAATGTGTTAGAGAGTAACTGAATGGAAATGAAAGTATATTTCTACTTCAAAGTGCTTGCAAATCCTTAGGTCTTATTTTTGCAGAATTCTGGTCAGACTTAACAATCCCCTTGAAACACGGGCTATAGATTACGTAAGCACTAGTCTATCGAGCTGAATCATATTTGCTCCTTTGTTTGTGTGAATTGTTCCTAAGATTTTCAGAGGATCTCTTCTATGTCTTTAATCAATGTTGAAGTAGCAGAAATTTAAACATTAAGGACCAGTTCTGAAGGAATTTAACCAGCAATTCCACATAAGTTCTGTGCAATCAGGGCAAAAAATAAAGCTTTTCATCAGCTTCATGAGCTCTACGGCCTAGACCTCTTGTACTTATTTTCTGCTTTGCACTGGTGGTAGGTGATATTATGGAATTGGATGAATCCATTTTTAGAATAGAAAAATAACTCTGAGATATCATATACTTCCTTTTTCTTTCTTTCTTTTTTTTTTTTTTTTTTGATAAACGGTTGTTTTTCATTGTCTGGAACCGTACAACAGACTTTTCGTGCTTTTCAGGCTATGCATCAACAAGTTTTGACTGTACCAATGCCCAAATAACATGATTCTTCAGTTGTTTTGTTTTCATTGGTTTCATACTCCTTTTGTACAGTCAAAATGATGCTAGGTGCCTTCCTTCTGCCCAAACCATAACCATGGTTTCTGTGTGTTAACCACATCATATTCATTTTTGTTCTAGTGTAGTCTTTGTTTTAACAAAAATGCAAAGCAGTCTTTTAACCTTCCATTCTTCACTTTCTTTGACACTAGCATTTCTATTAGGCTAAAGAGCAAATACTAGGCTGTTCCTTTCATCTGTGAGCTGACACTTGACATTTTTGCACTAGAGGAAGATATGTATTTTACCATGATAATCTTATCTAAAACCAGGAGACTCAAGGGCATACTGGGGCATAAATGCAACATACAAGAGAATCCTGAGACATTATCGATTCAGTTATTGTATCCTTGATGGTAATGAAGTGTTGCCTATGCTGTCATCCTCTAGCTCTCGTGGTGCCCCTATTTTTAAATTACAACAGTATTCTATAATGAAATCTGAAAAAACTTTTCAAAGATCAATATTTGCTTTTAAAGAAATTATGATGCATGGTCTCTTCCATTCTGGTGCAGAAATGTGATGATAGCCCCCCACATATCAAGAAAGTCCTGTCTCTGTGTGCAGTTTCTATGCCGTGAAAGAAGAAAATAAATTACAGCAGTCCATTAACACTGTACACTAATATCTCTCAGGCAAAACAGTTATTATGTCGGCATATGAAAAATAAATCCTTGATAAAGCTACTGAGAAGCTAGGAAAATACCAGTGTTCTATGCCTGTGTAGGATATATGTGACAGCATATTAGTAGCATTATGTTGTAGCTTAAATTGTGATTTCAGATTTTCATGTAAATTTGAGCAAAATGCTTAATGCAACAGGAATAATTTCCCTTACAATGCATGGTACCTCATAATGTAGGTGTACCTTTTGTCATGAAGCAGATTTTGCGTACCTGTGGAAAATGAAAAACCTCAGACAGTTGTTTGTACCATCACTGTGTCTAAATTAATCTTTTTAACTGCTAGGCAAGCTTAAAAGGAAAACAAGATTGATTCTAGTAGAGTTAAAGGTTTAATTATTTCAATGCTCAAAACAATTGAAGGAGGGAAGTTAGCTACAAGAAAGCTAAAATTTAAAGTATACTTGACATGGATCTCTGTTGGACTAACTGCCATATAAAGCTTCCATAAAGTTCTTTGTGGCTGAAGAACAGAAGGAATAATTTCCAGTTCCAAAATACTGCATTTCAGGGAGCAGCCCTGTCCCAGTTCCACTAAGCAAGTTACACAGGAGGTTATCTTGTGCTGTTGTGTGCCAACTAAAGCAAATTGGGAATAATACATTTTATTTAAAAATACCAGAAAATCTTGCCTCACTTTTATCACTAGACAATCATGGTTATAACACCATCATTACAAGAAAAAGGAATTTTCTAGACAGTTCTTGGAGTTTTCCTTTTCTCCTTCAGCTTTACAAATTGAATAATTAAGGAAAACTAACTATATTGCAGACATGGTTTGCTTTGGGTGAGAAAGCATATGAATCATTGTTTTAAGTTCAGTTGAAGCTGGGTAATTTTTGATGTGCAAAGGTTCCTTACTATGCTGATGTTCCATTCTAGATTTGCCTGGTGGCTTAAGAAGCCAGCTGAACTAAAATTTCCTCCAATTCCTCCTTTTGCAGACATTTGGAATTCCAATTTATTGCATATCTTTATGAATTACACACCAAGGCAATACACTCACAATTCATGACATGCGAATGACTCCCTGTAGGCAGTACATGTGACATATTAATAGGTTACACAGATCAATGGCAAGACTTCATTAAAAGAAAAGTGCGAGTCATCAAAAGAAGTTGTGTGTTCACAGTATAAAGAATAAAAAGACAAAGAAACAAAAATTTGAAATGCTAATAGCATGTATTTCTCTGCTAGTAAGAAAGTCCGTATTTTAATTTTTCGTGCTGTTTTAAATTTACCATGTAATTCCTATAGTTTAGATTTCATGCACCTCAGTTTAAAGACTAGAGTCACCTTTTCCATTATTTTTGTTAGTTCTGGTGATTATGTCTGTCCTGTGGTTTATCTCAGGTATTTAGCTGTAACAGAGATGTTGAATTATTAACAGGTATTGGAGAGGGTACAATCTGGCTATACAAGTGAATGAACATACTTTCAATCTATGTGACGATAATTACATTCTTGATCACGTTGTTTAAATCAAGATGAATTTCTCCACTGGTGCTCTGAATTCTAATTTTAAAGAATAATAATATTTCTAATGAAGCAGGAGTATGCAATTTTCTTTTCTAATTAATTGTGTATGAAAATAAATCCTGATGAGAGAAGCACCAATAAAAACATAAACGATCTGTGACAGAAGACTTGCAAAGTCAGTGAAGCAGAATGAAATAAGATAGAGTTGGGCTGCTTATGCTGAACATAGTGCAGGACTTGAATCAGTAAAAATAAAAGTTTTTAACATGTGTTAATATGATTTAAATGAAGTGGCCTTTCAAATGGAAAAACAAGATAGCAAGAAAAAAAGGTAAAATCTGCAGTGAGAAGCAGTTTATTCTAATGCTATGTTCGGATAATGATCGCTAATCAGATGCTGCATATTATTTAATATTCTTTGTACCTACCAAAATATACAAAATCAGCATAATAAAAAGAAATAAGACTCGGTAGTTAAAAGAACACATCTATCTTGCAACACGTGTTATGTTTCTGTTGCCTTTCTCACAGTGAAACTGAATTTATTAAATTTCAAAGACTGCCTTAAGGTATAGGTTTGATCAAAATTAGCTAGAAAGCAAGCATTTCATCTCATCAAAAACATCACAGCTTCAGCATTTATCATGTTATTCTGAATCAAACTGCAAAGACCAAAACTGGCAGAAGGGTCAAAAAAAAAAAAAAAAAAAAAAGATAAGACAGGGTCTTATATATGGTGAATGCCTTAATCATTCTGGATTAAAACTGGATCTGAGTTTTGCTGAAGCAGATATATTTCTGAAAAGGATCCAGAATGAGCAACCTGAAATTTTCCCATGGAAAAAAAAGCTTTATTGAAAAACTTCCAACTCCTTCGATTTATCATTAAGGAATATATTGTTTTCAGTGACTCTTGTGTATCTGAATCACAGTTACAGGGAAAATCAAATTTCATTCTGAGCAATTAGTGCAATTTTTGAAAGCAGCATTCCAAAACACTGAAGTGATTTTGAGTTTAAAAGTATACTATCAGCAGTTTTTACTGGAAAATCTAACATTCCTGTAAACACTGATGGCAATAATGCCATATATTTCTGGTGGTCTGAAATGTGCCAGAAGAAACAGAGGTGTCTTATCAGTAGCTGGAGCACCATGAGATAGTTAACCCTGTTTATATTTTTCCTATTGTAGGTACTTGTGCAAAAAATGGAGGACAAGACCATTTCTTCATGGGATAAAGCTAGAGGTAGGTACTCAGAGGCAAGGTAGAGTAGGGGGTCTGTAGTCCTGGCGCTATGTTGTCTGGTAACAGAGGCAGCTGCCTGAAGGCTGCTTGGGGAAGAAACTGGGATCCTGCCTTCTAAAGTCTCTTACAACTTTCAAAACACATTCTCTCAGTCCCTCTCTCTGTAATGGATCCCATTTCCATGACTTACTTGCCCTTCAATGTCCTTCAAAGAAAGGAACAGCCCATGCTAGATTATTTCATTATGAAGAATATTCTGAATTAGTCCAAGATTGACAAGTGAGATATCTCCCTAGTGCAGGAGGTCAGGTAGCATAGGAAGGATGGGTAGAATTTTACCACAGGCATTGGGTGTCTGGATAGAGAAGCAGATCTGAGTTGGGCTCAAGACTGTCTAGAGGAAGCAAGGACTTTGCTGACATGAAGCCAACAGTTACCTATCTGGGCTCAGGAGATGAGATGGGAATGAATGATGCATATGAAACTTAACCTTGAATCCCAGATTTTTGTTTGCAGGACCAGAAGGACAAATTCTCTCATCAAGCAGTTGTCCAAATATAAAAAAAAAATCCCATTTTACCTGTGATGATCAGCCAGTATACTTAGCACTCTGCTAAAGCCATGTGGGGTAGAGAACAATCTGAAAGAAAAGATACTGCTCCATTAATGGTACTGATCCAGACTGAAGTGGAAAGACAATGTTTATTCAGCTCTGACTTGCAGAAGTCAGAATGATCTCATGTTCTTTCCTTTTCAGCACTAAACCGCCTCTCTATCTCTGTGCTGTGTAGTGCCACAGCTCCCAATAACACAGATTATACACTCTATGCTTGAAAATACTCCTGTGAAAGAGCTACCCATGAAGGATGGTTAATCCCAGGACAGGAGCTAAGTAAATTGGAACATATAAGTGTTGATTAGCATGTACCTACCATTTAAGCATCTCATGTTACCTGCTAAGAGGCATATCAGCCTTGCTGCACAATCAGAAATATGATATAGTTGAAAAGAAGAAAGACCTATTTCTCTGAAGATGTCAGAGGCAGGAAGAGAGGAAGCCTGTTTTATCCATTCTCTGGAGCATGGCCGTTATGCAAAGAAAACTAACAGGTTCTAGATGCTTTTATTTTTTGATGGCCCTGAAAGACTCCTGTATTTTTCAAACACTAGCAATGGGAAACACTAGCTGCTTTTGTAGTTTCTGAAGCAAATGCATGCAACATCCTCTCCTATGTAACATCCTTTAGGATATGAAGAGAAACGATTATTTAGAGCTTATGTGATGATCATGAAAAGGTAAGTAATCAGAGGAAGTCATTACACTAAATATGCCCTGTGGATCAAGAATAGTCCCTCCCTTGCAGGGACAAATCAACAAAAATCAGGACAAGAAAGGGATCATAGCAGGTAAGCATCTAAGCTTTAGAAGTGAGTTGGAAAAACATCCAATACTGAGAGATATTTCATAGCTATATTGATGTCTAAGCATGGTGTCATGATGCTAAGGCTTTCCTTGTTGGAGAGGCTTGGTGCAGATCACTTTCAATAAGCAAGGGGTAGAAATGTCAAAGGGCCTACTTCCTCCACTGAACCCAGAAGCTCATGCTAGCCAAGTTTGTGTCAACAGGATGCTCAGCTGGAGGAGATGAACTCTGGTGCCAGATTTGAGATTACCTGAGGAGGCTATGGATTCTCTTTGGAGATAATCAGATCTCAGGCCTTCAGCAACCTGATCTAACTGATCTTATTCTGAGCAGGTAGTTGGAACACAAAAAAACATGTAGGCAGTTAAGTACCTACAAGAGAATTTGGGGTAAGTTGTTTCAGATAAAAATTATAATACAAGCCAGTTTCTAAAAGCTGATGATAATGTATTATGATTTTGTTTTTTAACTCTAACACATGTAAAATAAGTTACAAAAATTATTCATACCATAGATTGTTACATAATTTCTTGTACACTTCATATATATGAAAATATGTTCTGTAAACAAATACGTTCATCAACAAACATGTTCATCAAACTTTTCCATTAAAAATGAGAGTTTTGCAACAACAGAATCCTTTGAAAATTCATGATCTTTCTTTGAATTGTTTTGGGGAAAAAAGTAGCAATGCAAGGAACAAAAATTCTGAAGTCTGCAAAGTATTAATATTTTCCAATTGAAGTAGTTCATTTTTCTAATTTGAGGCAAGATTTTTACCCCTCCAAATGAGCTTTAACACGACGTTCAAAATCCACGTGAACCATCTTATGTCAAATGAAGTGCTTCTTTCTATTTCAAATAATTTTCAACTTTATTTTGCTGAAAATTTTTTGATTGACCTGAAATGTTCCTTTTGGAACTGCAAGCAAAATCAATCAGTCCAAGAGGAGAAACCTCAATATGCTTTAATCAAAACAGCATTAATCTTGATCTGAGACCAAGACTAAAGCAAGCTGTGAAATACTCTTTGATTTGCAGACTGAACAGTTAGAAGTGCACATCCTGTGTCTAACAGGCTGATACTAAATAGCTGAATTAAGCCATGAATAATCCAATCAAATATAGAACCTGCAGGATCTACAACCTCAGAACCATCTCGCAAAACTTAAGGATTTGCCTTTCCCTTGGTTCCAGTAGCTCAAGTGGATAATAATTCTGAGCCTTGTCTAAACACCTCCAACTTTTTCAAAAACTCACTAACATCCTGGCCCTATCCAAAAGAAAATTTCCCTTTTATTCATCCTTGAGATTTATGAGCAATGAAAAATGCCCAGAGAAATATATCCAAAGGAAAGAGCAAATGCCACTGAGAGAAATCTGCATTTCTATGAAGGGACAAAAACATGATGGCTGTCTTTTCTACTTCAGTATTCTTCAGCAGTGAGCTTCCTTTAAACTTTTCCAAACATTTATTTTGTACAACATACTAATCTCCTTTTTTAATAGAAATAGTACCGAAGAATCACAAGCATAAGTTTCACAGCTCAGTGGAACTGCTAAATGAATGAGAGGAATGAAAAAACAATAAGAAAAGAAGATAATAAGATTACAGTCTCAAAGAAAGAGTGAAAATCTCATGGAGCAATCCAAGGACCTTGTTTTCAGGTCTTACTGAAGAACTTTAGGTGGCTTCAGTGGAACGTTTGAAGCCTAACACTGCTGGATAGAAAAAGGCCACATCTGTCTGTGTATGGCCATTTTATTGAACTCTGGGAAGAAACATACACTTCCCAAATGTCAAGCAGGACTTATCAGCCTGAGTGACTTGCCCCTGGTCCTGAGTGAATTCCTAGAAAATATATTCCTGAGTCTTCTTGCTTTAGCAAGAATGATCAGCCAGTCCCATCTGCCTTTTATTCCTTTTTCACCGCAGCACCACTGCAAGGCCAAGAGAGCTGCAGCCATGCAAAAGAGTGTTGAAGTGAATCTCCAGCTTGAGTGCTACCAAACTGATTGATATGAGAAGGCTGCACATCAGAAAAAGTAAAAAATCTAAGTAAATACTTAAAAGTACTTTTGTTTTGATGGCAGGTTGTACAAGTGTTTGCTGAGGGACAGGAAGAACAAGGTTGGGGCGCTGATTCTAGGTAAAAGTAAGATGGCCAAAAAAGGTATTTTTGAACTATGCTAGCTCCACAGCCTGGTTCAGCATGCAGTAATGCAAAGAGCTGAACTTGCTCAGCTGAGGAGGCAGCAAGGAGGCAGAAAGAAAAGAAAAAAAAAAAGAATCTCAAACCACAGACATAGTGATTTCTGCTATGAAGCTTTGAGGCAAAAACTGTGATGAAAAGCATGAAAAGAGATTTTTCTTGACAAATCTCAATCCTCTCACGGAAGATATGAAAAAAAATAATGAACTGAATCAGAGTTTTCTGCCCTGTACACTCAAAAAGTTATGGTTGCTTAAGCAAACAAAATGTGATTATCCTCGGATATGAAATCATACCTCACAGGGAAATGTTAAGTGGCACAGAGCTGGGTCCAATGACACAAAAAGAGTGGTGTTATGCAGCAAAGTAATATATCAACAGTATAACAACAGTACTATGAAAACAAAGAAAAAGAGCCATTTCACAAAACTGAATCTAAAATCTGAAAGATAACGTGAAATGTCACAGCACAGTAATGATAATACATGTTTGATACTGATGACTTCCAAATTATCAAGAAATCTTTCCATATTCTGTAATTTGAAATTAAAGCAAAATATTCTTTCTCAAATATGTTTGTCCACTTTCACTCATTTTACTGGAAAAAACATGGCTTTCAATGGCAGAGAGAACATGCATGTTTTCAATTTACGCTACCTGACAGCTAAGGTTGTCATTTATATTTTCCTGTCAACTTTTAAGACTAAAAAGCTTAAGCACCAGATGAAAAAACACAAGCACCAGATGGTCTGTATATTTCCATTTCCAAGTTAGAAGTGGCATTTAGCTTTAGTGCCTCTGGAGCAACCCACAGAGGAACAGAAGTAAAACCAGTAAGCCATAGAGAGAGGAGAAATGAGAGTAACCTACAAATACTGTAGCTCCTACTACTGCTTTCCAGATGCAAAATTCTCTTCTTGCATTTCATGCAGGTTCTGTGTATCAACTTGCCCATATGCAACTGTCAGTATCACCCCATACATTAGATCTACTTTTTTTCTCCTCAAGACAATGCGTATGTCAAAGGCAAGATATTTTTTTCCATGAAAATCACAGTAGCTCAGACTTTTTTCCATCAAATATTGCTTCAAGGATCTCCAAAGCAGAAGAGAAAAACAGCTGGGTAGATGTATGAAGATGCAAATGTTCTTCTACAGTTAACTTAAGAAACTCAGTCACAACTCCAATTCCTCTCTTGCTGTGAATTCTAATGCTTTAACAACAATAACAAAACCCCACATGTTGTGAATGCTGAGAAATCATTTATCTACTGCCACGAAACAAGAATCCTTCATGCATTACATGCCAATTATCTTACTTTAAATACATTTTCTTTCATCTTAAATATAATGCTCTTAACGTTAATTAAAATCTAACTACTGAAACGGCTGCAAACCCTCACAAGCAGCAGGTTTTCATCTCTCCTTTTCATGTAATGATCTGACAGAACAGCCCCAGTTTAAACTCCTAGCAAACCTAATCCCATAGAGCTAAAGAAAACCCCACAGTGGTTTCTCCATATGAGACAGAACATGTAAGAGTGGTTGGGACTGCAGCATGCAGAGAATGATGGACTCCAATCTTTTGGACCAGGTTGTAAAGCAAGATCTTCTCAAAGAGAATGTCTTGTTGTCAGGTCCCTTTTGATTTTTGAAGATCATCCCTTTGAACATATCTTTCAACATCAAAATGGAAGGATACCATATAACAAAATGCAATTTCCCAAATAAACCATCTCCAGGCAATTTAGGTAAGTTAGAAATGATACTTCTAGCTCTCTGCAAAAGTCCGTGGAAGTGAAAACCCACTTTATTTTTCAAATACAGTATATAAGCTCTTTGAAGTAAATACAATTTCTTACTATGGTTACGCTGTCTAGGCCTTCTAGGACACAGTGGGACTTTTAGAAGAACTCAGCCATACACAGATTTTACTGGGATACAAAACAGACCATCAGGGTGCTTTTAAAAAGCTCATACAGAAACAACAAAAATGCATGTCTTAAAATTCTCGTACTCCACGCTTATCAAAATTCCCCTTTCATCAGCTGCATACTTTCTTTGCAGAGAGAGGAGTCTCATGTTTAACTTTGCAAACATAATGTTTTCCTAGATGTATGAAGATCTATATTGTGCCATTTATCCTTTTCCACATTACAGGTAAACTTTGTGGAATAATAGTTTGTATGAAAACCATGTTTCTGTTTGTAGAGACAAAACATTTGTACTCTAGGGACAGCTAAAGCAGGAAGTCTGTAAGTTATGTGTATGAGTAAAACCGCCGCTCTCAGGTCTGATAAAGGGAAGTCTGCTGCTATGTTAACAGCTTGCATAACCCTGTCAACACTATGACCTACTATAAACCTGTCTGGTATCACCATGACAGCGGATGATGAGACCTGGGTGGGGCCAGGAGCAATGGTAGGAGAATTAAATGTTGTGTAACTGAAACTAGCACTCAGTCACCGAAGCGAGCAGCTCTGGTGCTGGCACGATCCTCAGCAGAGCAATCTAGCATGGTGTGCAGCAGGGTTTCCTGAAGTGTGGGAACCTCAGGGAAGGCCAACAAGGCAGATATCATGGTGGGAGTCTGTTATAGAGCACCCAACCAGGATGAAGAGGCAGACAAAATATTTTATAAGCAGTTAGGAGAAGTCTCAAAATTGCTGGTCCTTGTTCTTGTGGGGGACTTCGACTTAGCAGATGCCTGCTGGACATACAATACAGTGGAGAGGAGACAGTCTAGGAGGTTCGTGGAGGGTATGCAAGAGAACTTCCTGACACAGCTGGTGAAGGAGCCAACGAGGGAGGGCACCCTGCTGGACCTGTTGTTTGCAAACAGAGAAGGACTGGTGGGTGATGCGATGGTTGGAGGCCATCTTGGGCATAGAGATCGCGAAATCATAGAGTTTTCAAATCTTGGAGAAGGAAGGAAGGGGGTCCGCAAAACTGCTACCTTGGACTTTTGGAGAGCAGAGTTTGGCCTGTTCAAAAGCCTGGTTGAGAGAGTCCCTCAGAAGGCTCTCCTGAAGGGCAAAGGAATCCAGGAAGGCTGGACATTCTTCAAAAAGAAAATCTTAAAGACGCAGCAGCAGCCCGTCCCCATATGCCAAAAGACGAGTCAGTGAGGAAGAAGGCTGAAGAGAGAGCTTCAGCTGGAACTCAGGAAAAAAAGAAGAGTTTATGACCTTTGGAAGAAGGAGCAGGCAAGTCAAGAGGACTACAAGGATGTCGTGAGGTTATGCAGGGAGAAAATTAGAAGGGCCAAAGCCCAACTGGAATTTAATCTGTCTGCCACCATAAAAGACAATAAAAATGTTTCTATAAATACATTAGCAGCAAAAAGAGAGTCAAGGAGAATCTCCATCCTTTATTGGATGCGGAGGGAAACATAGTAACAGAGGACAAGGAAGAGGATGAGGAACTTAATGCCTTCTTTGCCTGAGTCTTTTACAGTCAGACCAGTTGTTCCTGGGATACCCAGCCCCCTGAGCTGGAAGATAGGGACGGGAAGCAGAATGAAGCCCCCATAATCCAAGGGGAAATGGTTAGTGACCTGCTACACCACGTAGACACACCTAAGTCTATGGGGCCAGATGGGATCCACCCAAGGGTACTAAGGGAGTTGGCAGAAGTGCTCACCAAGCCCCTTTGAATCGTTTGTCAGCCATCCTGGCTAACCGGGGAGGTCCCAGATGACTGGAGGTTAGTAAATGTGACGCCCATCTACAAGAAGGGCCGGAAGGAGGATCCGGGAACTCCAGGCCTGTCAGTCTGACCTCGGTGCTGGGGAAGGTTATGGAGCCGATCATCCTGAGTGCCATCATGTGGCATGTATAGGACAACGAGGTGATCAGGCCCAGGCAGCATAGCATCATAGAATGCTTTGGGATAGAAAGGACATTTAAAGGTCATCTAGTCCATCCTCCCTGCAATTGGCAGGGACGTCTTCACCTAGATCAGGTTGCTCAGAGCCCCACCCATGCTGTCCTTGAATGTTTCCAAGGATGGGGCATCTACCAACTCTCTGGGCAACCTGTTCCAGTGTTTCACCATCCCCATTGTAAAAAACGTCTTCCTTATATCTAGTCTGAATCTACCCTCTTTTACTTTAAAACCATTACCCCTTGTCCTATTGCTATTGACCCCACTAAAAAGTCTGTCCTCGTCTTTCTTATAAGCCCTGTTTAAGTATGGAAAGGCTGCAATAAAGTGTCCCCAGAGCCTTCTCTTCTCCAGGCTGACCAACCCCAGCTCTCTCAGCCTTTCCTCATAGGAGAGGTGCTCCAGACCTCTGATCATCTCCATGGCCTTCCTCTGGACCACCTCTAACAGGTCCATGTCCTTCCTGTACTGAGGACCCCAGAGCAGGACGCAGCACTCCAGGTGGGGTCTCACCAGAGCAGAGTGGAGGGGCAGAATCACCTCCCTCGACCTGCTGGCCACGCTGCTTTTGATGCAGACCAGGAGATGGCTGGCCTGGTCTGTGAGTGCACATTGACGGCTCATGTTCAGCTTTTCATCTATCAGTACCCCCAAGTCCTTCTCCTCAGGGCTGCTCTCAATCCCTTCATCCCCCAGCCTGTATTGACACCGGGGATTGCCCCAATCCAGGTGCAGGACGTTGCACTTGGCCTTGTTGAATCTCATGAGGTTCACACAGGCCCATTTCTCCAGCCTGTCCAGGTCCCTCTGGATGGCATCCCGTCCCTCGGTGTGTCAACTGCACCGCTCAGCTTGGTGTCATCTGCAAACTTGCTGAGGGTGCACTCGATTGCACTATGTCATTGATAAAGATATTGAACAACACTGGCCCCAGTACGGACCCCTGAGGGACACCACTTGCCACTGATCTCCTTCTGGACACTGAGCCATTGACCACTGCCCTCTGGATGCAAACATCCAGCCAATTCCTTATCCACCTAACAGTCCACCTGTCAAATCCATCTCTCTCCAATTTAGAGAGGAGGATGTTGTGGGGGACTGTGTCAAAGGCCTTACACAAGTCCAGATAGATGACATCCATACCTCTTCCCTTGTCCACTGATGTAGTTACTCCATCACAGAAAGCCACTAGGTTGGTCAGGCAGGACTTGCCCTTGGTGAAGCCATGCTGGCTGTCTTGAATCACCTCCGTGTCCTCCATGTGCCTTAGCATAGCTTCTAGGAGGATCTGTTCCATGATCTTCCCAGGCACAGAGCTGAGGCTGACAGGTTGGTACTTTACAGGGTCCTCCTTTTTACCCTTTTTAAAAATGGGGTACCTTTTACCCCTTTTTCCAGTCCCCAGGGACTTCACCTGACTGCCATGACTTTTCAAATATCATGGAGAGTGGCTTAGCGACTACATCAGCCAATTCTCTCAGGACTCTGGGATGCATCTCATCAGGACCCATAGACTTATGTACATTCAGGTTCCTTAGGTGGTTGTGAACCTGATCTTCACTTACAGTGTGAGGACCTCTGCCCCCCTGATCCCCATCAAATGGCCCATTGACTTGGGAGGTGTGAGGAGAGAGGGTGCCAGTGAAGACTGAGGCAAAAGTGTTGTTGAGTACCTTAGCCTTCTCCTTGTCTGCTCTTACCAGCCTGCCACTTTTGCTCATCAGAGGGGTAATGCTTTGTTTAACCTTCCTTTTCTGGTTAACGTATCTGTAGAAGCACTTCTTATTATTCTTTGCATCCCTCGCCATGTTCAGCTCCAGCTGAGCCTTGGCCTTCCTGATCTCATCTTTACACAACTGGGCAGTGTCTCTGTACTCTTCCCAAGATACCAGTCCCTGCTTCCACTGCCTGTGCATTCTGTTCTTGCCCTTCAGTTTGACCCACAGGTCACTGGTCAGCCATGCCGGCCTCTTCCCTTCCTTGCCCAATTTCTTGCACCTGGGGTTCGAGAGCTCTTGTGCCCTATGGAATATGTCCTTGAAGACCTGCCAGTTCTGTTCTGCTCCCTTGTCCCTGAGGGCCGTTTCCCAGGGGGTCCTGTTGATAAACTCCTTGAAGAGCTGAAAGTTTGCTTTCCTAAAATTCAGTGTCCTGACTATACTCTTCACCCAACCCTTATCTCTGCGGACTGTGAACTCTACCAGTGCGTGATCACTGCAGCCGAGGCTGCCTCCAATCCTGACATCACTGATGAGCTCACTTGCATTGGTGACCACCAGGTCCAGTACTACATCCCCCTGGCAGGGCTATCTGTTACCTGGCTTAGGAAGTTGTCCTCCAGGAGTCTCCTAGATTGCCTACTGCCTGCCGTGTTACTTTCCAGCAGATGTCAGGGTGGTTGAAATCCCCCATCAGGACAAGAACCTGTGAGCACAAATCTTCCTGTCGTTGGAGAAAAAAGGCTTTGTCAATAGGTTCCCCTTGATCAGATGGCCTGTACTAGACCCCCAACCACAAGGTTCCCTTTGTTGCCTCGGTCTCTAAATCTTACCTATAGGCTTTCAACCTGGTCATGGCTATTCTTCAGGGACACTTCTTCAAACTCTGTCCATTTCTTGACATAGAGGGCAACGTCTCCGCCCCTCCTACCTCGCCTGTCCCTTCTGAAGAGCCTGTAGCTTTTGGTAGCTGAACACCAGTCATGGGATTCGTCCCACCACGTTTCAGTGATGGCAACTAGCATGGGTTTATGGAAGGCTGGTCCTGCTTGACTAACCTGATCTCCTTCTATGATAAGGTGACCCACTTAGTGGATGAGGGAAAGGCTGTGGATATTGTCTACCTAGACTTTAGTAAAGCCTCTGACACGATTTCCCACAGCATTGTCCTGGAGAAACTGACTGCTCATGGCTTGGACGGGTGTACTCTTTGCTGGGTGAAAAACTGGCTGGATGGCTGGGCCCAAAGAGTTGCGGTAAATGGAGTTAAATCCAGCTGGCAGCCAGTCACAAGTGGTGTTCCCCAGGGCTCAGTACTGGGGCCAGCTCTGTTTGATATCTTCATCAACAATCTGAATGAGGGGTGGAGTGCACCCTCAGTAAGTTTGCAGATGACACCAAGTTGGGTGGGAGTGTTGATCTGCTGGAGGGTAGGAAGGCCCTACAGAGGGATCTGGACAAGCTGGATCGCTGGCTGGGGCCAACTGTATGAGATTCAACAAGGCCAAGTGCCGGATCCTGCACTTGGGTCACAACAACCCCATGCAACGTTACAGGCTTGGGGAAGAGTGGCTGGAGAGCTGCCTGGCAGAAAAGGACCTGCAGGTGCTGGTCAACAGCTGGCTGAACATGAGGTGGTAGTGTGCACAGGAGGCCAAGAAGGCCAATAGCATCCGGGCTTGCATCAGAAATAGTGTGGCCAGCAGGACTAGGGAAGTGATCGTCCCCCTGCACTCGGCACTGGTGAGGCCACACCTCAAATACTGTGTTCAGTTTTGGGCCCCTCACTACAAGGAAGACATTGAGGTGCTGGAGTGTGTCAAAAGCAGGGCAAAGAAGCTGGTGAAGAGTCTGGAGCACAAGTCTTCCGAGGAGTGGCTGAGGGAACTGGGATTGTTTAGCCTGGAGAAAAGGAGGCTGAGGGGAGACCTTGTCACTCTCTACAACTTCCTGAAAGGAGGTAGTAGCAAGGTGGGTGTTGGTCTCTTCTCCCAAGTAACAAGAGATAGGACAAGAGGAAACGGCCTCAAGTTGCACCAGGGGACATTTAGTTTGGGTATTAGGAAAAACTTCTTCATGGAAAGGTTTGTCAGTCATTGGGCCAGGCTGCCCAGGGAAGTGGTTGAGTCCTTATGCCGGGAGGTATTTAAAAGATGTGTAGATGTGGCGCTTAGGGACATGGATTAGTGGTGGACTTGGCAGTGCTAGGTTAATGGTTGGACCTGATGGTCTTAAAGATCTTTACCAACCTAAATGATTCTGTGATTCTGATTGTACTCAAGTCACAATGTAAGGTAAATGCATACAACCCTTTGTAGGTAAGTGGAAACTTACTGGACATACATCAAGCTGCTGGAAACTTGTTGGAGTATTGCTTGCTTGGTGCTGATGTGACCCTTTTCCAAGAAGAAGAACCAATTAGCCTGGGCTCTGCACTGCATCAACCATGTCTGCATGACTTCCAGTCACAAGTAGAGATGTCTTGTGTCTGTCTGCAACAGAGGTAAATGTACTCTCAGTATATGCACATCCGTCAGATCTTATATGGGATGGCATATGAATATCTATTTAGAGCCAGTCAAAAATTAGCTGACTTCCTTTGGCAGTAAAGGACTTGCTTGAAAGGACTACTTCTTGTAAGCCAGACACAAAACCTGTCTCTTGGCCTGTTAAATGCAAGTACTTATACAGCTCAGGAAAAGGTAGACACCTCAGAATACAAGTTTTGTGCTGGGCAATCAGTAGTTCAGATAGATGGCCTTCACATTTCAGAAGCTGGGTAAAGAGGTTGCTTGGTATAATGCTCAGCAGGAAGATGTTTCATTGAGCAGAAGTGCTGGAACAATTTCCTGCTTCTGTCTCTTCGGGTCCACAGGAGGACTTGCTGCATCACATTCTGAGTCTCTTGTTTCTATTCATGCAAACGCTTTTTCAAATTAATTTAGTGACTCTAAATCAAATTTATTTAATCCGAACCAGCCAGTGCCAAATGAAGTTTTGATGTAGTGTCAACAGAGGCAGTATCATGTCCCCTTCTTGAACACAGCATTTGAACAGGCACAGAGAAGGGAAAATATACTTTTTAGAAAGAATTCTACCGTAAATGTACAGCAGTACAGTGCAGTTCTTATCCTGCCATAGCAGGATATGTGCTTCCATGAGGGTTTTCACCAAGGCTGAAAAAGGCTGTCTGTGTATTGCACTATGAACTCTGGAACACAAACACTGGCTGTTTCATTTTTGAACAGTTTATAATCTTTGAAAACCTGATTTCTGCAGCTCTTTATAGGCACAAGACATCTTACTTTAATTTAGTAGTTCTGTAGATTTGAGGAAGCCCTACCTGTGAGTGCAAAGTCCTGCATCTCATGTCTGCAGGTGTCAGCAGCATGGTACTGAGGTAGCTCTTGGAGCAAGGCTGGTAGATCCACCTGTGCAGCTCTTCAGGATCAGGACACAGTAGGGATTAACCACTTGTGGCTTTTCTGTATTAGAATAAGTTTTCCTTTGCCTCAGAGAAGATAACCTGTGCTCTGACACTCACCAAGATCGATAGTGGGCCAAACAAAGAAAATGCATTTGAGCTCAGAATGAGCTATACAAGTAATGATCTAGTACACAAAGTGAAAAGTTTGGGGCAATAGGTTAATTCAACCAACCAGACTAAGAATTACTGTCATTAGGGTGTGCACCAAACATGCTGGGGAGTAGACAACACTCTGGCTGTGAATTCAGATTTCACAGGTAAAACCACTGAAATGTCATTGTGCAGAAATCTTTGAGAGTAAGAACCTACTTGAAGCTCAGATTGGAGAGATCATTCTGTAAGCAGCTAACATGTTTAACAAGCAAGTCTTTTCCCATATTCGTCTTCCCAGGTTGTCTAACTGATTATGAGTAATTTCTTCTTACTCAAGGAATTAAAAAAATAAAAGGAAATAATTGTTGGAGATTTTATATTTTTCTCTAGCCGAGGAGAATGCAGGCACCATTTTTTAATATATCTAAGAAACCAGAAGTACAGGTATGCAATCAATAGAAAGAGAGGAGCCTCAGGACATCTCTTTTATGTTGAAAATAATCCTTTATTGTGAAAACTCTCTTGCACCATTTGAATGCTACTTACCAATGGCATGTACCTAGGCATTGCTATTCAGCAGGCAGTGAAGCTGTTACCACTGGTTCCTCAGGTGGTGCTTTTGCACCAGCACTTTCATAGAATCATAGAATCATAGAATTGTCAAGGTTGGAAAAGACCCTTAAGATCATCGAGTCCAACCGTTAACCTAACACTGCCAAGTCCATCTATACCATGTCCTCGAGCACCACATCCATCTGTTCTTTAAATACCTCCAGGGATGGAGACTCAACCACTTCCCTGGGCAGCCTGTTCCAATGCTTGACCACCCTTTCGGTGAAGAAGTTTTTCCTAATGTCTAACCTAAACTTCCCCTGGCGCAGCTTGAGGCCGTTTCCCCTTGTCCTATCACTTGTTAGTAGCGAGAAGACACCGACCCCCATCTCGCTACAACCTCCTTTCAGGTTTCCTCTGTGGTAGAAACTATAGCAGAATCTATGTCATAATGTTAGCAACATCAGGAAAATTATGAAACACCTCTACATATACGACATGCAATAGAAAAACAACATAACACTGAGTTTAATATTCCTATTGTCCTATTTTTTTCTCTAATCATGTACATGAGATATTAATAGTCTGATGCTGGTTTTTTAGAATTATTTTTTACTGAGTGCCATGTAATATATGTATTTTTCAAGTGATAATTCGTGAAGGAAAAGTCTCTGTCCTAGAAGAGTTTCAACTAGCTGGCAGAGAAAGAGTTATTGGCTCAGACACAATACTGATGCAGGTCTATGTGATAAGGAAGTAAATGTTACAGAAATTTGCAAAAGTAGAGGTTTTAAAAGAAGGAGGTGAAGAGGGGAAGTACATTTGCTGCACAGACAGTGAAGAACTAACCTCTTTGCCTGGATCAGTAAAGCACAATTTAAACTGATCAAAACAGATATTTTGCCTCCTCACAAGAATACGTTTAAAAAATTTACTTTAACACTGAAACTAAATACTGAGGAATTTTGAGATAAAATACTTTATTTGTGCTCAAAACCACTGTGCCCAACTTTTTCAGGTGACAAGGGGATCACTTTTTATTGTTAATTGATTAAAGAAAGCTCCTGTGAAGGAGATGGAAGGAAAAGACAGAGAAGACCTGAACAGCTGCAACCTTGGTCTGGTGGTACCCTGGCTTCCCTTCAGGTCTATACCGAGGCAGAAGACAGCCTCCTCTCACTCACACTTACTTCCAGCAGAAGCCTGGTGAAGGTTTTGTAGCACACCAATGTGGCCTGAGGAAGCCTGCAACAACTGCCAGCTTTTAAGTCAAGCTGCTGGTGTGCTGGAGAACTGCTAGTTTGAGGCTGGTGCTAGTAACCAATCTGAGGTCCAGAAAATGAGCCAGAGGGCTGGTCTTGATAACATGTCATGGCAGCGTTCACAGCCCCTGTTTGTCTCATCTGCCTTGCTCTCTGCAGACTTAAGAGTGGCAGAGGTCTAAACATGATGGCAGAGGGGGAACAGTATGGGTGCTGGAAGGTGCAGGCAGATGAGGACTCTGCTTCAGCTGAAAGCAAGGCACAGATGAGTTACACCTAGCAGAAACAATTCAGAAACCTTTACATGTGTGCAGCCCAGGCTAATGTGAAAAGTGGTATCCGTGAGGTGGTAGAGGATAGGTGTTCATGGAATGACTGTAGGGCTGTGCATGGGATGCACACATGGTGATATTCCAAGTAGCATCTCTGGGGTAGGTCTTTGGGAAGCTCTGGGAAAGCATGAATTCACAACAGGCTCTCAAATAACTTAGTTTTTTTTGTGTAGAAAGAAAAATAGAGAGAGAATTGCAGTTATGGACAACTTGAGAAATAGGGGATTGTAATAGCATATTTTTAGAGATCAGAAAGGCAAGAGAAGTTACAACATGTGCCAGAGTCAGCAATGAGAGGGGATGCTTACTACTGAGCTCCTAACCTGGCAGATAAATAGAAAAGCACACTTTCTAACTCAGCTGTTTCAAAATCCACACGTTCATTTTAACTTTGGACATCCATTCTCATAGGGTGACATGCCTCACTTTGCAGGGAGTCAGCATGAAGATTATCCATTAGCCAAGTTCCACTGAGCTCTGCCTGCAATCCTTCAGTTTTGTGAAAACCTGATTGGGATGCTGTGTCAGGGTGGTCACTACTCTTACACTATTGATGCAGTGCCACAGTGGATGTGCAGGGACGTAGCCCCAAGAATACAACAATGAAATTTATCCTGCTGCAGGCAGAAATCAGTAGAGTTGATGGTTTCTCTTAAATGAAAATAAAAGACATTTGGGATAAAACCATGACTCCCCCTCAATTGTTGGGGAACCAGCTTCAAGTAAGTTCTGTAACCAGACATTTATTTAGACAAAAATATTTCATAACTGAGGCATGAAATTACACACTATAAATGGTAAGCAGTTCTGAAGTGAAAAGAGAAATTATACTTCAGAGTCACAACCTGAGGTTTGAATTAAAGAAAGCTATACTCCTTAGCTGGCTTAAAATGAGAGGGAAAATATGATTGTTCCTGCAGAATTGTGGCCATTTACTCACGCTTGCAGTGCATCAGAATTCAAAAACTTGGTGTGAGATGAATCATTAGATAACTCACTGTTAATAAATTTGTATAAAAATAATCAGTAATTACTGAATTAGAACCAGACAGAAGCCACTCAGTATTACAGGTAACAGTGGGGACCACAAGGTATAGTGCACAATTACTTCCTTCTGCATTCTTTTGTAAAAAAACCCCAAATCCCACTTTATTTTTTCAACAGTAAATTCTTTATTAGTAAGAAAAGTACAGTGTATCTCCCTAAAAATTAAACTGCACCCCATATCCTAGAGAAACTACAATAATATCCTGGAATTGTTCAGCATCCTGATAGAAATTCTGAAAATAAAAAAATCACATTTTTATGTCATTGTATATCAAAATTAATAATCTGGTTTTTATAATGTACCTTGCTGTTTATGGTGTTAATAATTTAATTTATTTCTTGCTTTCCCCAGTTTTGGTTTTTAGTGAACTGCAGTTTTATGACCTGACAACTTATTGGTGAAACGTAATTAACTAAGGCTGGACAGGGACATCTCCCTTCCAGAATACAGATTCAAGCATAACTCAAGATTTGCAAAGCAGGAAATGAAGAGTTAAGAACATATCGGTTCCCTTTACCTTGACCCTGGTAGAGCTGGGAATTGCAAGCAGGAATGCTTACATTTGTAAGCAATTTGGCTGTGTTTACTGTGCTAGGTTTAGCTTCACAGAACTGACCCTGTGATCTGAGGTGGGTTGGGAAGTTTAAAACTCCAAGTTTTGTGATTCTTAGAGTTCTGCTCACCCTGATGTTCTGCAAGAGCACAAGAAGCCCTCAGATAATTGACTCTACCTTAACCAAGTGTTTCAGTTCATTAATTTCCTACTAACTTTTTAAGAAAAGGGAAACATTACTTACAGGCATTATGGATCATTTAAACACCCAGATTACTTACAAACCTATGTGGGGAGATGCTATTGGGATCAGTTAGAAATTGCATAGCATCCTTGTGTGTCTTTGTTTTTCCTGTAGACTTCATTATGGTAGAACAAGAGTTAAAGTTCTACCTAAAAATCTTTGGAGTTCTCTGTGATGAAAAGGCTGGTGCTGGTAAGGTTGTGACTACATGAAAGGTGGACTGCTGTGATGAGGGACTGGAGACAAAACCCTGACGATAACCATCTCAGGCAGAATGAGCCCCAGCTCTACTGGGGTTGTTGGGAAGAAGTGACCCCATGGACAGCATTGAAGCAGCAGGAAGTTATATATTGAAACCAGGTAAAATCTCTTAACTTTGAGACGTGGCATTTTTCTCAGGACGGCTGAGATTTTCTACCAGACACAGTCAGTGTCCTAAAATTTGAGACTGTTTTATTCAATGCTTGACTAAGCAAATTTCATCACATGCATTAAAAGTGGTCCTACAGTCCTCCTCTACCACTATTACCATTTCATCTCCTCATTAAGATACTAGGTTCTTAGATGCTACTAGCATTTGTAAAGTTGCTTCCTGAGATGTTTGATCCTGTGATGCAGATCAGCGGAGAGGGACTGAAATTACCATCCTCCCCAAGAGGGAAGCAGGCACAACTCAGCTGTTACCACTCTGTTTGGCAGCTCTTCCAGCCTCCTCTATCTTATGTGTTGTGGTTGTATCAGATGTACAGAGAGAATGAAAATTACTGAGGATACAGATGTGGTTAAGGAGATGACAAGAACAAACGTAAAGGAAGCTACTCTGCTTTGGGTTTGTTTCTTTAAAAATAAAACCAAAAACCTAGTTTAGTTTAACAACACAATTGTAAATCCCCTGCAAATTGTGCAAGTACAGATGTAGGCAGTACAGTAGTCCTGGACAATATGGTCACAGGGAAGAATTATAAACGAGAGAGTCATAGGTACTTGAAATACATCCTGCTTCAGCAGGATGTCACATCCGTACTGTGGGAAGAGACCATTGTTACTTTGACCTCTGAGAAATTCAAATCATTTGCAAAGTTAGGGTTTCCAGGAAACGAAAGTTAAGTCTAGTATTTGTACCTTGACACATTTTGCCAAGTTTACATCTTCTACAATCTGTTTACTTTTCTTGTAAATTTGTTCAGTGGTCAAATATTTTTAAAGGATATGGTAAGTGAACAGCTGATAAGCTGTTGTACAGCCTCAGACAGTAACAGTGCTTGTACACAAGAGTCTGTGCACAGATACTGTCCTCAGCACTTACATTGTTTAGAAAAGTATGACCCTTTTGTTATTTGCACTTTGTGGTTGACCAGCTGAGTTATGTGAACTCATTATTTTTAAATGAACGTTGAGAAGAGTAATGGTGGCAGCTAACAGATAAAACATTGATGATCAGTAAGCATTTACACAAGTGCCTAGTAATCACTCTCTTTTCATCAGGCGGCAAAGAAATGACCTGGTAATTGCAATAAACACTGCCCTGCTTTATGCAAAAGTGTCATTTGTTTTAGTTATTCAACTTGTATTTTTGTCCCCTTAGCATCAGGGCTGCAATTATTGTGAGTTGGTATGTGCAGCTGTTGCATGGAAGGAGAGAGTAGAAATTTAGGAGGGAGGAAAAAAAGATAAAATTCAGTTTATCACCTAAGTGCATCAGTGGAGTTATGATGATGAATTTAATGCCTTTTTTTTTTTTATTCTGAATGCATTTTTGTTAATTAAAGATTAAAAGTACTATAGAAAACACCATTAGTGTATGTGCTCTAACGATTCATACTCTTGATAAGTACAAGTATTTCAATAGTTTAAAATTTATCTAATAAATAAATATACAAACAGACACACACACACACACTTACACAGAGTCACTCTCATTTATTCCAAAGGCTTCTGAGGGAAGCCACCACTCACTCTTGAGTGTCAGCTGGGTTTTATACCTGTCCCCACTATGGCCTGTTTTAGAAATGGCACTAAACAAACAATCCTGGCAGTAAAGAGCAGACTTAGTTTCTCATTTAAGCCTATAGGAGCAGCCCCACTGAGACCAGGTCTTATTTACAACAGCAAACTTGATACGGTCCAACCACTGAGATATATTTGCCTGAGACAAGCAGTACAATTTTGTTATGTCCAGTAAAATTTGGTCAGTAAAATCTGGCAGCTTATGTCACAGTATGTTATGTTATGTTATGTTATGTTATGTTATGTTATGTTATGTTATGTTATGTTATGTTCAGTAAAGTCTGGCAGCTTGAAAGTTTTCACCAAGATTGTTTTTGCCATCGTTTGCTTTCTGTTTCATTATTGAAGCTGCACATGAGACCATGGAAAAGCAACTGCTCTTATAAAGCACCCGTAACCAGTCAAAACATCCTGAACTTACTCATAGGTCAGTTATCATTAATACAGACCTTATCTTAACAGATACATAATAATATATATCTATATCTAGATGAATGTACAGTTAAGATCCACCAGTACTCTGTAGCTTTACATTGCTTCATGGATATAAAAGGCACTACATGCCTCACTTAAGCAGATACAAATCTGTAGTTGCTCGGTACCACTGGAGCAACACAAAGTGTCCAAATAACCCACAATATAAGTCCTCCAGGTACCACCTTTCCTTAGCAAGTCTGCCGAGGATACCTTACTAGAAGACTTCTTTAAACTGTATATAACCTGGAAGAAAAAAAAAAAAAAAAAACAACAACTTGTGCTGAAATTTGGTTATCTGCTGGGGGACAATTTTTTTATTTAGCGAAAACTACACCACAAAGCACTGCTAAAGAGAAGCTGGGATCCCTTTTCTGTTGAAATACCAGTGCCTGCCCAAGGAGAGAGCAACTTGGAGGTGGGGTCCTGGAGATTGCCCATGCTGGGAGCTGACATGGGAAGAATCATAGCATCATAGAATAGAATCATAGAATCATAGAACCATTTAGGTTGGAGAAGACCCTTAAGATCATCGAGTTCAATGGTAAACGTAACACTGCCAAGCCCACCACTAAACTATGTGCCTAAAGGCCAAGCTAAGAGAAGCAGAGTGGCTTGCCCCAGGGCTGTGGCCAAGGGCAGGAAAGGTAGTAGAAGACTGGCCAAGAAGAACTGAGGTAAGCAATGCAAGGACAAACAAGGCAGCGGAAATAACAGAATAAGACAAAAAGAAACAGGCTGAGGAAAAGAGTAGTGAAGGGATAGGATCGGTAGAGACAGAATTGAAGAGGTTGCAGAAAAACAGGCAAATGCAGTGGTAGGAGAAACAGAAGAAAAAAGAGGCAAGAGTCTGACTGTTACAGAATGTTTTTTTTTTTTTTCCAAGAAGTTGAATACAGCAAAGCAAGTGGAACAACATGCTGGAGCAGGAAGAAAATGACAGCAGGATGTGTGGACCAAACTCAGACATTGAGGATTCTCGGGTCCCACCAGTGAAATCTGTGAGGAAAGTGCTCATTTCTTCAGTGGTAGAGAATAACCTACCACTGATTTCAGTTATGGTAGCAGCTCAGCTGGCAGGCATCTACAGATAACAGATGGCTTTCAATATGATCATAAAATTTTCATAAATTTTCTAACATTTTTTCCAGTTTTCTTTTTAAAAAAGAAACAGGAAGTGACACACAGAACACTGTTAAAGAGAACACAGCATTGCAAAATCAAATGCTTAGAAGCTGGAGAATGACAGAATTGAGGTTTATGGTGTAACTTTACTTTGCCTCTTCTATGTAAATGTACTGTTTCACCATCCTCATGCACCTGATAACATGACTCTCGCAGATTGATCCCACCAGCATTCAAGATGGAGCACCTTGGCAGACAGCTGGTTTGTTCCTCTCAATAAAGGTAATTTATGAGACTTATCTTCCTTGTTAAGGAATCTGGAAGGTCTAGAAATGCAATGGAGACCCACAGTTAAAGCAGATGAATACAGACAACAGAAATACATCTTCGTAAAAGGTGGTGAGTGAATACTGATGTTGTCTCCTGTCTGGAATGCCTGTAAGTCTTCTGCCTTCTACTATAGAGAACAAATGAACATCGAGGAGTTTCTCTTTACCAAGTATAGATAATTTATATTCCAGAATAAATTCGTTATCTGGCTTTAATAAATGCCAAACCTTGTGAGAAATTGTTCGAAGTCTTAATCTTCAAAGTAAGGGGAGATAGATACATTATTTTTTTGTTTGTTTCCACATAGGTTTGTAGTTTGTCCATACATATTCGTGTTAGATTCAGTTCGACATGGGTTTAATGCAAAGTGTTCACACAGGTTAGCCACAGTAATCCATGGTTTCAGAGGCATTAATAATTTAATGATGTTTGTAAACAAATGACTCAGAAAGGATTTGTCTCGAAGTAAAACAAAGTTGAACTAGAACTTTTGTGATGTGAGCTCTAGGGAAATACAGGACTTTTCTGCTCCTCTGGAACCACATGTAAAATAGAGCTGCTTTCAGTTAATTGAAAATGCAGTATGCCTGCTACATTTAGACTACATTTTTTCCCAGTAGGAGTGGAGGAACAAATAATCTGGAGTAAAGGTTCACAAAAAGAAAAACAGTCAGCTGCAAACCAAATGTTTGATGTTGCCAGATTTAAGGGGAACAACATTGAAAAAAATAAAAAACATCAGACAAATCCACAGTGCATAGGGATGATAAGAATCTGAGTTCCCGGAAAATATGTTTCCTGAGAAGAAGAGCTGCTAATGTGCTAAACAAACTGCCACACTATCACAACTCCTTACCCATCCTCTAAGCTTTTTGACTTCATTAGCCACTATCCACCCCCTTACATGCAGGAGTATGAAGAAAGAGAGGAAGCAGAGCATAATCAGCCATTTCTGCTGATTCAGTTCTTCTCTCTTCTATTCTCCCTTCAAAACAGGCTCAAAAATTGGTCTACAGGTTAGTCTAGTACCTGTCATCACTGTGATAGCGAGAACAACCTTGAAAACAGACCGTATTAGAGCAAGCAACTGAAAGTTAATCATATTAGTACGAATTTTAAATTGTGAGAATAAATCAGAGCTAGAAATTAATCTGTACTAGTGTTCATATTGTCTTTTAAAACTTTGGTCAAGTTTGCACCATAGCAAAAGTATAAGTTTTTAAAAGCATGGCCAATTCTGGATGCTTTCCCACACAGCAGTTCATTACTCCTCACTATCATAACAGTAAACAAAATCAGGGAATGCTTTTGAAAATGTAAGGAAAAGGAATATTTTTGATGGTGCTTGATACAGGAAAAAAGCATACATAGATAAATATTAATATCTTGGCAATTGTATCCATAATTACTTTATTTATCAAATGTTTATGAATGTGATATTAAATCAACTATTTAGGTTATACAAATAATCTTAGAGCTTTATTAAAAATTCTTATTTCAACTTCTGGATAATCACATACATGTGTACAAAATTAATTTCTACCAACATGAGATGCAGTCATTTCTCACTCTAAATAAAACCAGTGCTAAAATATTCCTGTGGATTCATTGAAGTCTCTCAGCAGAGAGCAATGGAGATGCCTTCTGCTTAACCAGGTTATAGAAAACTTATGATAGCCATATCAACAATGTCAAGTGCATTAGACATCTTGCTAAAGATGCAATACTTTTAGTAGTGTTGAAAATAAATATTTAGATTTATTACACCAGCAAAATATATCAGGAAATGCAATACATCTGCATGCATATATTATACTCACCATTCATTAGTCTTAAATCAGAAAAGCCTAAAGTATGTTGTTCTGTTATTAGTCAAATCCACCTAACCGTTCCTGAGCTGAACAGTGAATTCTATATTTCTGATGTCCTGATATAAAATTAGGTGACCCATGCCAGGATCCACTAAACAGCTATAAGATCTCTTTTCATGGGAAGAATCACTCAAAAGGTGGAACCTATCAGTGGGCTTACCCAATACCGAGATGCACCAAGCATAGAAACTCTCTTCTTCCGGGAAAAAGGCGGATCCCATTGAATAAAAACAAATGGTTTTGATTTTCCAGTGCTGTAATGGGCTTATTTAATAGTTATAATATTATATCATGACAGTAATTATAATTATAATCATGAGGTCATATATATATAATATAATCATAACTTTCTGGATTTAGACAGTATTGTGATGAGGTTTACCAGCTTGATTTGGCTTCTTTCAGAACCTGAGAAAGTTAAATACCTGTACTAGTCAGGTTTCCATCAAGAGTAACTTGTATTTGGAAATTCATAGTCTTCTAAAACAGCTGAGGTTCAGCACAAAGCTATGCCAAGAGCTACTCATGAAATTAGGAAGAAAGATCAATATACAAATATTTTACTGACCCAGTATTGATCATTAGAGGAAAGTTCAGAGTTTTGCATAAGTTACACAGTCTAGTTATTGCATTAAATACACCATCAATTGCCAAACTGGCAAGAGGTATGTCATATGAAAGTATTAAAGTAAGGTCAATTAAAATTTTATTACTACTGTTATGGTTCAGAGATTTTAGAATCCGTATAGAATTACAATTAATTTTATTTATTTATTTAGTTAGTTAGTTTAGAATGAGAATTAGAAGTACTATTACTTAAAAGTTTTACTTTTTGGTACCCTAGCTTTAGGAGTAAATTCTAAAATTGAATTTCATCTCATTTGAGACTAAAAGTACTAGCCACTACAGAATGTCCCACCTAAGGAGTCTGATACATACCATAGGTCCATGAAACAACCACTGGTAATAGCTATTATATTCCGGTTCTCACTTCTGTAGAAAAATTGAGCCATTCAATTTCCCAACACCCTTTCCAAGACCTTCTGCAGAGCTCTGATCCAGCAGGGAGTCCTGTACCAACAGATTATTTGTCTCCAGAGTGGAAGAATCCTGATAGAAAACAGACCTGGATACTCATAAAGACCTACAAGGAAAAGCTTTTTCCAAAGGAGGATGACTATGTTGACGTAACTTCTGCAAAGAGATTTTTTTGCATATTTTACTCACCTAAGCGGAGCTACAAAGCAGGATATTGAACCAGCTGCTTTAATTCAGTGTCGCAATTTGTGTTTAACAGTAATTTGCAAAGGTGGGAGGAAGAGCTACAGCAAATATAACGAAGAATGTCATATCCTATTCTCTGTATTTATGAGCAGGCACAAATACCCTGCTCCAGAGATTGTGTTTTAATTTTTGTTAGTCCTGGCTAAAAACACTTTAATATGTGTCACCCAAGACTCTATCACATTCATCTATTTTAAAATACACAAATACTATTACTTAATATAAATTAATTCATATGACTGAAAATATGTTCCAGAGAATATAAAAAAAGAATAAACCTTAAGGTAGGAGGATTTGGGGTGTTTGGTAGCGTTTACTAGCAGTAGTTTTAAAATGAAAAAAACAGCACTGTGACTTACTCTAGATAAACGGCCCATCACAGAGAGACAAGAAGTGCTGTTCCTCATTCACCTCCACTCAGTAGGTATCTTGACTTCTAAGTCCAAGTCACTTTTAAATAGTGGTTTGAAAGACATAATTTTTCAAGAAAAACAGGCAGTAAATCCAGCTTATTGCCAAAGTAGTGTCAGTTTGTTCACTGTGTGTGTGTTTACCAAGTACCAAGCTGCATAGCAACCTGACAATCAAAAATTTACCAGGTTCAAAAAGCAAAACAATTAACTTTTTACACTTTATATCATGACAACTATTGTTGTGACCAGAGGCAAAGTAAATAATTTTCTTAGCATGTAATAGAAATGGGTTAATATTTTGGGTGACAGGCATTTTATTACTTACAACTCTGTGAACTGTGGGGCAATGTAAACTACACGTGTAATTTAGAATTTGATTTTAACATAATTTAAACTGAATCCTAAAGTTACTCGTAAAAGCTGGTTCTGTGCTCTTCTAGGGCAGTGTGACTTCACTGTAATAGGTTTTTGTGGTACATCACTGTGTGGCACCAGTACCTAGGCATCAGCACTGATCAATACAATTTAGTCAGGCCATATCCGATATATACCTGGGGCAGTCTAATCCAGATTTTCCCAAGAAGACGGGTTTTTAGCCTGCATGCATTTTTGAACTCAGTTTTCAGATTTACCTGTTGGCTGGAAAGGAGCATGTTATTGCAATTCTTTTCTTTGTAAAAGAAAATGTAAGCTGTGACTGCAGGGAGCTGGAACTGTTGCTAGATGCTGGCCATTCTCTGAAGCCAGCCTATCTGCAAAAAGAATAATTTAAGACTAACTATGAAGAAGATTGACAATCTAGCACTGCATCGCTGTAGGCTCCCTTTATACTATGGAAGGTCTGTAAAAGTCCCCCTTTTAATCTTGACCAGTATTTACTGTCCTCTAAGGGTATTCAAGACTCATTTATATTACAAGTTAAGATCATAAGTCCTAATTTTCCTCCTTCCCACATATCTAATAAACCCAGCAACGAATCTGGATTAGCAGGGAAGGTGAGTCTTCCTCAAGTCCACAAATGATGTGACTGTCTTTCTAATAAGTGGTACTAGCTGAAATACCCTCATCACTATATATTGGCTGCTTCTGAATTTTTCGTCTCTTTGGTGTTGAAATTCTCATATACCTAAACGTAACAGAAAGTCACCTGGATTTGGTCCGCACTTCACAAAGCTGTCAAATGATGATTGGAGCAATTAAAAAAAGTTTTTGTAGCATTTAAGTTCTATACTGTCTGGTGGCTAATGAGAACAAAGGTGCAACTTTATCCTAGTTGAGTTTGCAAATGGGGAAAAACTCTCAGCAGTAACAGATTCTTGCAGGTTACTCTGTTGGTATCTACCCTTGATTTTGCTATGCATCTTCTCTTTGAATGCCAGGTCTGCAGTGCCATTTTGGACAGAGAGAAATGACTAGGAAAGGTTTTGACCTCGCACCTGACTCGTACTTTTGTGCAAGCAGACTCCAGAAATATACTGTAGTGAATAGAAATTACAATTTACCACTACAAAGGCCAGACAAAAAAACCATAATATATGAAAATAGTAAATCACTGAAACACAGAGATCACAGAATCCCTTACAGTGCTCCAGCAAACCACAATACCTCTCTTTGGATCCAGGGCATTCATTTTAGTATTCCAAAAGTAAACAAGGAAAGGAAGGAAATCTTACAGGCACAGGAGCAGGCCGTACCCATATGCCAAAAGACGAGTCAGTGAGGAAGAAGGCTGAACAGAAAGCTTTGGCTGGAACTCAGGAAAAAAAGAAGAGTTTATGACCTTTGGAAGAAGGAGCAGGCAAGTCAAGAGGACTACAAGGATGTCGTGAGGTTATGCAGGGAGAAAATTAGAAGGGCCAAAGCCCAACTGGAATTTAATCTGTCTGCCACCATAAAAGACAATAAAAATGTTTCTATAAATACATTAGCAGCAAAAAGAGAGCCAAGGAGAATCTCCATCCTTTATTGGATGCGGAGGGAAACATAGTAACAGAGGACAAGGAAGAGGATGAGGAACTTAATGCCTTCTTTGCCTGAGTCTTTTACAGTCAGACCAGTTGTTCCTGGGATACCCAGCCCCCTGAGCTGGAAGATAGGGACGGGAAGCAGAATGAAGCCCCCATAATCCAAGGGGAAATGGTTAGTGACCTGCTACACCACGTAGACACACCTAAGTCTATGGGGCCAGATGGGATCCACCCAAGGGTACTAAGGGAGTTGGCAGAAGTGCTCACCAAGCCCCTTTGAATCGTTTGTCAGCCATCCTGGCTAACCGGGGAGGTCCCAGATGACTGGAGGTTAGTAAATGTGACACCCATCTACAAGAAGGGCCGGAAGGAGGATCCGGGAACTCCAGGCCTGTCAGTCTGACCTCGGTGCCGGGGAAGGTTATGGAGCTGATCATCCTGAGTGCCATCATGTGGCATGTATAGGACAACGAGGTGATCAGGCCCAGGCAGCATGGGTTTATGAAAGGCAGGTCCTGCTTGACTAACCTGATCTCCTATGACAAGGTGGCCTGCTTAGTCGATGAGGGAAAGGCTGTGGATGTTGTCTAGCTGGACTTCAGTAAGGCCTTTGACAAGGTTTCCTACAGCATTGTCCTGGAGAAACTGACTGCTCATGGCTTGGACGGGTGTACTCTTTGCTGGGTGAAAAACTGGCTGGATGGCTGGGCCCAAAGAGTTGCGGTAAATGGAGTTAAATCCAGCTGGCAGCCAGTCACAAGTGGTGTTCCCCAGGGCTCAGTACTGGGGCCAGCTCTGTTTGATATCTTCATCAACAATCTGAATGAGGGGTGGAGTGCACCCTCAGTAAGTTTGCAGATGACACCAAGTTGGGTGGGAGTGTTGATCTGCTGGAGGGTAGGAAGGCTCTACAGAGGGATCTGGACAAGCTGGATCGCTGGCTGGGGCCAACTGTATGAGATTCAACAAGGCCAAGTGCCGGATCCTGCACTTGGGTCACAACAACCCCATGCAACGTTACAGGCTTGGGGAAGAGTGGCTGGAGAGCTGCCTGGCAGAAAAGGACCTGCAGGTGCTGGTCAACAGCTGGCTGAACATGAGGTGGTAGTGTGCACAGGAGGCCAAGAAGGCCAATAGCATCCGGGCTTGCATCAGAAATAGTGTGGCCAGCAGGACTAGGGAAGTGATCGTCCCCCTGCACTCGGCACTGGTGAGGCCACACCTCAAATACTGTGTTCAGTTTTGGGCCCCTCACTACAAGGAAGACATTGAGGTGCTGGAGTGTGTCAAAAGCAGGGCAAGGAAGCTGGTGAAGAGTCTGGAGCACAAGTCTTCCGAGGAGTGGCTGAGGGAACTGGGATTGTTTAGCCTGGAGAAAAGGAGGCTGAGGGGAGACCTTGTCACTCTCTACAACTTCCTGAAAGGAGGTAGTAGCAAGGTGGGTGTTGGTCTCTTCTCCCAAGTAACAAGAGATAGGACAAGAGGAAACGGCCTCAAGTTGCACCAGGGGACATTTAGTTTGGGTATTAGGAAAAACTTCTTCATGGAAAGGTTTGTCAGTCATTGGGCCAGGCTGCCCAGGGAAGTGGTTGAGTCCTTATGCCGGGAGGTATTTAAAAGATGTGTAGATGTGGCGCTTAGGGACATGGATTAGTGGTGGACTTGGCAGTGCTAGGTTAATGGTTGGACCTGATGGTCTTAAAAATCTTTTCCAACCTAAACGATTCTGCGATTCTATGATTCTAAGGCATTTTAGACAAGTAGTACCTACTGTTACACATGTACAACCTTGTTCACCTCAGCGGTATTAAAATGCTACAGCAGAGCATTTGTGCATCTTTAAAAAGCCATAATGCAAATCTGCATGTCTAATAATGAATCTCTTGTTTTAATATCTCTGAGAAAGAAAACATTTATTGTAGGGATGTCTGTGCTCTTACTTTTACACTGCAATATGCAATGCACAGGTATAAATATGCCCTCATTTCACATAAATGACCTCATTTCACATAATCTATTTATAACTGCTGTAACCACAAGTTACTTGCAGTCCAGCAATATCATATGCTCCTAATATGAACTGCTGTGTACTGTTGTGAGCATCACAGTGTTTTGTGAAAAGTCACTCACTGAAATACAAATCATGTCTTAAGCTGAATTCTTTGGCTCTGATATGTCACTTCATCTCCAGTGTGACTCCATAAAAACACAAAACAAGACAGGAGGAGGACTTGTCTCACTCTTGCAGGAAGGTGCCACAAATGCAGTGTGCAGCCTCATAGCTTTCTGCTCTTCTGTCCTCTAAATAGCGTTCTGAAACAGCTGACAATAAAATATTTTTAAATGTTACTACTAAGCTGACTTAATGTTATCATTTGAACTAAGTACCTGTCACAGATGACATAACTATTTATAATCTGGTACAATTCAGTTAATGCTTTAAAGACCTTTAGTTACGACTGCAGAATAAGGCACACCTGTGCAGTGTTCTGAATATTAAATACTTTGTATTTGGAATGTTCAGTTAGATCAAAACTCGTTAGTCTCTGCATCAAAGTCAGATTTTAAATAACATTTGCAATATAGGAGATCCTGTTCGTTACTGTAAATATAAGGAAGATGCTAAGTCAGACTGTTAGCCAGTACAACTTATTTTCTCCCAGCAGTCTCCACTTGGGGTATGTCCTAACTGACTTCAAGGTCCATTTTATTCAAGGACTGCATGAGAAGACACAATAGGATATAGGCAGAGGAATTGAAGTCCTTCCTTGTAGGGAAACATACAATATCATTGTAATCAGTATATAGGTTTTACAGGCTAAGTAATGTTTTTGATTATTATTTTCTCTTTTTCTAATCTTTTAATACTAGCTATCTGTTACTGTATTCAAATTACAGCTTTTGGAGAGTAGCAATAACAAGTGGAAAAGCTTTCTTGTAGAAGTTGCACCTAAGCTCGTCATTGTCTATTTTCGGTGAGATATAAAATCAGAATAAGTATTTCACACAAATGGCAGGTAACAATGAGGAATTTTCAACATATTTTAAATAAACACTTAAAGCAAGATGCTGTGACATGTAACTAAATTCACTAGAATTGTGTGTCTAGAAAAAAATCTGCTTCAGTTTTTTGCTGTACATCTTTTTAACACACACTTATTTTTGACACAGAAGACATCAACATGACTGCACAGAATACACCTCCAGAATAATACGTAAATTACACAGAAAACTGGCATATGATGCTTGCATGGTGGCAGAGAAGTAGATGAAAGCCAATGTTGTACCAGTTTCAATAAGGAAAAGGATTTTCTGCTGAAAACTGTAGGGTTTTTAAGTCTAACACTCATGCCCGAGAATGTTTTAGCACCTTTTACAAAAAGATGAACTGCTTAGCTTTTTAAGCACACATTGTGGGAGTGTAATAACCAAGAGGAGTTTGAGGACAGTGCATCTGATCAGACAAATTCTTTGACTGGATGAATTTAGATTGCAGGCAATTCAGTAGATGCCATTTGCACAATTTAGAGGTTATTGTTTCTGAGGAACAGCTTCTTCAGGGATGAGAGCGCTTCACCCCAGAAACCCTCTGTGTATGCCTCTCGGGGACTGCCATTAGCAGGAATGGCCAAGCTAAGGTTGCCTGGCTTTCACAGCAGACACTAGAAGTGCAACACACAACCCTGTCTAACTTTCCCTTCTGTTGCCCTGATTTAGGCATATGAAAAAGATCAGAGCATTGATTTGTTGTGTGTTAGAACATGGAGACAGAAAGGCAAGAGATCTTTCCCAAATGCCAGTGACGCGGTGAGTGACTGGGAATATATGAATATAACCAGAAGAAACTTCTTGAATCCATCCATTTTAGTGATCTTTACCTCACTCACGATCCTGCAGTAACTTTAATTTCCTTCAATAATCCTGCAGTGAAATAGAAGTACTCTGAACAAGGACAGGTCCTCAATTTTGCTCTACCTTGAAGACCCTTGCTGCTTCTTTCTGCACCTCGTTTGTTGGCCAGGAGTATTATTGCCTCTGTAGAGTGAGCCTGGACCAACAGTTGTGTCTTCCCAAGCGGAAAAAAATCAGTCCAACAGGGAGAAGCATCAAAATGTCCAAACTGCAATATACAATGATTAGGTTCCTGCTCTGCTTATGTTAAGTACAAGTTTAAGTCCATAAACATCTCCACTGAAGCACCCACTGAAGTGCTTGCAGAAGCAAGGCTTTGGTTACAATGAGGTACACTATGCCTGAGGAAAACAGGATGGTGGGAATTTTCCTTTTAGCCTGTTCTCTGTAGATAGCAAAGATGAAGAGCGTCTAAAATGAGGTGTCTGCAAGATGGCAGAGTAATAGCTTTCACAGGAATCTGTCACTATTTCTTTCAGTCTTTTCATCTACAGCATTGCCTGGTCTCACAGGAAATATCCCCAAGGGCATTTTATCTTCAACACAGAATAAAGCTCTGGATATGTATACCTCCCTAAAGGAAACGTGTAGTTATTATGTCAGTCCTAAGGTTTGAGAAGTGTAAGTATTGATCTCACATTTAATTTTCTATTTGCCACAGCTAGTAGTTCACCAGAGTTGCAGTTGTCTGGAATAAGTGTGTTTAGGGAGAAAATACTTTGGTCGTTTCTTCTTTGTGGTCTCTTTTGGTACATTGAAGGTGATGGTGGTATAAGAAGTAGCAGCTTTCCTATCATGTTTAAATCCTTACACCGTTGTTGTGTTCTTACTCCATGCTTTTTCTTTGGCAATTTTTATGAATAAAGACTGCTCCTGCAAAGGTGGTGATGAAGAGAAACTGAACAGTCATTTAATATTCCCAGTGGCTACATTTCAAGGACAAGGATAGCAACTGTTCTTTCAAAAAGATCATCAAGGTCTCATCCTGCTGTAACAGGTGAATCTTTCTGATGACATATGTTAACTTCAAAAGAAAGTGCTCTTTTGCACTTGGAGATGAAAAGCAATCTTTCTGACATATTACTTAACACATCAATAGGATTTAACTTTTCACTCTTTCAGTTCACTCATTCAGCTGTCTTTTTCTAGTTCCTTCACTGTTAGTTGTGTTGAATCCACTAAATCACAAACTAACCACTAAATTTAAATCATTCTCTCCATCATTTTCACATTAGAGTTAGAGAATTACCAAGTAGTGAACTGAATTGGAACAGTGACAGCCAAAATGCAAAATAAACTAGTCAGACCAGACTGAATCAAGTTGCTGGATACAAACCTTCCAAAACTTACCGGATTTTGGCAATTCCAGTCCATCAGTAGCCTGTGTAATTTTCTGCATTGCACTCTCTGCAGCAAGCATGTTCAGTCTCTGCTCAATGGTCACATTAATGCTGCCACCTGTAGCAGTTCCACACGTTCTTCTCTCTATACAGTAGCTTTTACTTGTGAGTAGCCCAAGGAAGCATACAAACAAAATGTGCTTTCTTAATACCTCCATTGTGTCTTTTAATGATTTGAAATAATTTTTGACATCCAATTGTGAGCAAAAATACTATTTTTTCTGGAAAAAAAGAAAAAAAAAATCTCAGTGCCAGTTTCTCCTGCTTTTCTCCACTGCTAAAGGAATTATCATCCAAAATTTCCCGTAAGCCACTGGGTTGCAGAGGCGGGGAGGTAATTGTCAGGGAGGGAAGATTTTTCCGCAACCAGGCTTTTTAATAGCAAAGAGGGTAGCACAAAAGCAAACCACTGAAGAACATGCTGGCAATCCGTGTTAGTGACTGTATTGCAAGTATTCATAGCACACTTGACTGTGGGCGATCAGGTCACTGACCAATTCTTGAGCATCATTGCCTTTCTTTTTCAGCTATAACAAAGGGGGATGCAGACTTACATTTTGGGAGAAACTCAGTTGTTGCAATCCGTTGAATTACGACAAAAGCAGGCAGTTATGCTTGTGAGATGTTTTGAAACTAGATTGCCATAAATGATACACTGCTGTGCATTTCTAGTTTCTTCTCGACATTTTCAGATGTGGGTGTGAAAGACAGAAGCCAATGATCCAAACCATGTTTTCTAATGTATGATGTCCTAAGCTGGCCCACTTTGCAAATTAGGAAAATTCAGATTTAAATTTAGTTATTTAAGACATTCTGTACACACACACACACAAAAAAAAAAAAGAAAAAAATCAGAGGTATAAAGGAAAATACGAAAAAACCTTCAGTATTTTATTCAGGGCTAAAAAAAAGTTAAGCAGACTTATTTCTCTGGTTATGGATGTTTGAGAGATACATCTTAACGAAAACAGCAATAAAACACAGAACAGCCTATCAAATTTATGAATAATGTAGCTATTGAGTCCACAGATCTCAGCTAGCTGAGTACATGAGGAGGGAAAGACTTCCTGGGTGTTACAAATATATCCAGAATATGTTGCCGCTAAGATGCTAAGTCTAGATCGGCTCATAGGTGGGACAGCAAATTTGTAACGTCACAGGAAGATCAAATTTTGCAGTACAGTGAGGGGAAAGAGAAGTGGTAGCTAAGAGAAAATAGAGAGTTAATGCCTGGATAAGTAAGAATGAGATACAGATACTCAAAATATGAGATGCTGTTTTGGTGTGAAGAGATTTTAGCATAGTAGTCATTCAGTATACCTGCCTTTTCACTTTTTCAGTATCATCAGAGTGTACTGGTTTTAATGAACTATATACTGCATTTCCTTAATATGCCATATAAAGATGTCACTAATCTCTGTCTATTTTAAGAGGAGGAGACTTAAACAGAGTCAATTGCTTAGTCTGCTTCCATACCCTTCTAATTTTTCCTGCCGCTGAAGTATTTTTGGGCCCATTACAAACAAATCCTAAGCAAGATGAGATTGCCTACCTCCTGTCTTTAGTTAACTGACCTGTTCTGCCACTCAAGCCCATTAAACCCTGGTTGACTGCTTCCATTAAGAAATAAAATGGAATTTGTTGGCTTTTGCCCAAGTACTTCAAATTCACTTTTTTTTTTCCTTTTTTTAAAAATCTAGCTTCATGTATAGGCAAGTATCCAGATAGTGAAAATACTTGCTACCATATCAGTACTGTAAAATCCTAGCTTACAACACTGCTTCAGAATCCAGGCAAATATCTATTCCAACTGTCCAATTAGCCTAAGAGGTAGCTGAAGAAAAAGCTCTCCTTTTGTGACAAATAATGACACTGTATTTTTCTGCCCATTGTAACTAGGATCTAACTTCTATTCTACCAGGAGTTACAGATGTAAGCAATTGTTGGTTGGATGCTAAGAGCTTTTTTTGCTTTGTATTAAAATGTCTGTCAAAAAACAAGTTAACATTGCCAGTTTACTGCCTAGATCCACAGCTACATACTGTGCACAATGTTCTTCTGGGCATCTCAGAGGCTTGTGGAAGTTCTCTTCCTTTTCAGAAAAACCTCCATTTGGGACAACCTTCATACGCCAAGGCATTCAACCTGCTGATAAATCACTCAGCTTAATACTCTAAAATAATAAAAACATAATGGAGGTGTTAAAGTATAAAAGATCTAAGGGATAGCGTTTGAAATTTTCATGGCACCTTAATGCGAGGATGAATTTTTGTAGTAGAAGAATCTCCTTCAGGAACAAGGGACGCAGCCTCTGGTGTTTACATTTTATAGTATTTTTGGGTTGCCTACTGTGTTGTCTAAGTCCAGAAGACTCCTGAACACTTTTCCTTGGCTGGATTTTTTTGTCCAACACTAGTCCACATTCTGAGCTAAGAAGCAAGACCGTGCCTCTCTTTCTCTCTGCCTCTGTTCTAGCAAGAACACATCATTAAAAATGGAGGGATAAAGACCCCACATTTTACACCACTGTCCTCCATGCTTTTGATTGTCTTGCTTGCCAACACTTTAACACTACTGAACCTCTTTTTTAAATGTTGAAGCAAGGAACAGCCATTAAGCTGTGACCCGTTAAAACCTCCATGCAGAAAAGGAAGCATCCTAGGATAAAAGGGATGATAAAACCCTCTGAACTCCTTCCAGATTGTCTAAGGCCATGAATACACATTTTGGAAAGGATGAGTCCTCCTTATTTTATATTTGTCTTGTACTCAGATGACTGACTCCACAACAGTAAACAAAATTAAGCTGGAAATTTGAAAGCAGCTTCAAAGGAGTTCAGCACCTAATTTTATTGATGACTCTTTTGAAGATGCAGACCTTCACCTCTAAAATAATCTACATCTTTTTAGAATGTTTTATTATTGCACAGACACTGAAAGCTCAACATTAAAAAGCTTTTCAATTGAATGGTTTGAATTATTCTTCCCTCCCAAGCTTTGGGATTATTCAGAATGCTCTGAAAAGAGCCTCTCTGATTGAGCATACTATTTTATAATTAGTGCCACAAAACAAAGTGTTTCAATATGTCAACATAAAGTCTAAGGTTACTAAAGGACAGAAGATAAACACAGAAAGCTGGCTGGTAGGAGTGAAGCTAAAAGACATCAGTAAAAATTAAGATGGTATACGTAATTTAAAAGTAGAAAAGCGTAGTCTATTTTGACTCAGTTTCTAAAAATGCACATATATCCCAGGAACAGCTCAAATAAATTAAGTGGCTGAACACAACAAGGAAGGTCTGATAGTGCTCATGGTTTAACCTGCAGTGGAACTTTGCTCACCACAGACATCACTTGTGAGATCTCAGGCCTGCAGGTACATGCAAGGAGGGAAACAGGAGCAAGAGCTATCAGCTCTGACATCTACAGTGAGAGTGACAGAAGAAGCAGGTCTAAAGCCCTTTCCTACACCCTCAGCACAAAACACAATAATAGATTCATCTTGTTTTCCTTCATACCAAAACCCCAGGAGGTATTTTGTCCTCCCCTGAGACATCATCTCCTGGAGCTCCTACTAAATGACCATGCTTTATTTCTGCTCCAAATGAGTGACTGCACATCTAGATGGTCAACCAAATATTCAGAAGCATCAGAAGCGTCTATCCCCATACAAGTTTGTTACTGTCTTTCTACTGCTTCCTCAGTGAAAGTCATGCAAGACACTTCATAAGTCTACCATGCAGTGCAAATGGGAAACAGAAGGTCAAATAAGAAATTTATCCTCCAGGAAGACTCATGTGCATCCTAAGGAAAGAGTCCAAGAAAGCCTAATTGTGCCTGAAAGCATAATGGCCTAACCTAATCCCCAACTGAAGTCATATATAAAGTTTCCTTTAAATTTCTCAGATCATAAAGCTAGCTAAGGTGAAAATTGTCCATGGCCAATTCAGAAAGTATTTTGACTTTGAATTTGAAGGGTACTGGCTATCTTCACCTGAAAAAGCAAGGAAATATATGCTATACTACCTACGCAATACTTTGGGTGTACAAAAATGATTACCAGACACTTCTTGTCAAAGAAACACATAGTGAAAAGAAAAGGAAATGTGAACAGACCAGTAAAAATAATCTTGCTTTTTGGATGTGGGGTGTAAATGGTTTTCCTTCTCAAGTTAATTTAATGTATCAAGCATACAGTTTTATTCTGCAGCTTCAGCCCAATAAACCTAGCATGTACGATGTCAGAAATAACTGCTACCAGGGTACTTATTTGCCCTACTAAAGAAAAGCTTATAAGGATAAAACTTAAAATTAGATTCCATTCTTCTTTCTCAATATTTGAAAGGCCTACCATCTGCTGCCAGTCACAGTCAATTCTGGTTTGTTTATTATTGTTTTTAATAGTAAACCTGAAGAAGCAGTAAGCGAAGCTCCATAAATCAATAGGATGTAGAAATGGAAATACAGACTTAAGATAAAATCCCCTTTCATGTCATTTTATACATCTGATATTGACAACACATGAAAAATATAGTGCTCTATGAAAGGCACTTTGGATTAACTATATGAAAATATTTTTAATTGCATACTGTTAAAACAGAAATTAAAACATAAACCCCCATTGTACTTGTAAAAAAAGTCAAACACTGCAATTTCAGAACACGATACTACGTATTTTTCACAGTTCAATGCACTAATAGTTAATGTGCCTCCAATAAACTAATGTTAATTAAGAAAGAGATGTTTTAATTACCATACGGTTGCCTGATAGAGTTGTAATCTACTATAATAGAATTCTGTGAGTATATAATTTAAGTATTCTTATGCCCACTGATAAACTTATCAGGTACTCAAAATTTGTTGATGCAGCCATGATAGACTAGGAGGGGCATAATATTTTGGCAAGGCTCTGTCTGCCTGTTGAGATTTCAGTCCCACACCAGCGTGACTTAGCCTTCCCTCCCACTTGCCTGGCAGACCCCAGGGCCATTCCTGCAGCTTCTCTCAGTGCGCCAACAGGGAAACTGGGAACATTTGCACCACTATAAATTACATAAAAAGAAGAAACAGCTTTCTCTTCCCATAAAGTAAACCAGTAATCCTGGCCTTGACTCTAACAGGATCTGTGGCAGTTACCCTTTTCTTCAAGGGGTAAGTGATCATTTTCTCAGACATTAGCCTGAACAACTATTAAGGCCAGGGTTATTTTGGTAAGCTAGAAAATACGACAGATATTTTTCCTGTGCTAAGTGCAGAGATGACAATGTCACCATGTTCGTGGAGGTGCAAACTGATGTTGTTCCATTAAAAGCAGTAGACCTACACCACTGAACTTTGGTTCCTCAACAGGGGGATTTACAGTCAAAAGTATAAATGTGTAATAATATACCAAAAGCTATTTCAGAGACTATTCAGGTTGCATGGAAAAGCACTTCAAAACTCAGAAAGGAGGGCTTTCTTTTTCAGTTTCTTCATTCTCTTCTGCCTCTAAAATAAAAATATTTCACCCAAAGTCTACATAGCAAAGTCATAATGCTCTGGTTTTTGGAGCCATAGAATTGCATGAAGCACAAGATAATTCATAAGTTTGTGTTTACAACAGATTATTTCTATGAAGATTTCAAGTGTCAAATTGTTTTTAGTGTTATCAGTAGTCACTTTGACTTGTTTCAGTAACTACTTTGATTTTGTTTAATGGCTTCACTGGCAGATCTGATTACGATTGTTAATGAGAAACATGCAAAAAGACTTTGAAATACAGCCATAACTGAAATTAGATTCCTTTTTCCTATATATTTTAGTGATCCTAAAAAATATTAAAAAAAAACTTACTTGTCTCAAAGTTAACTTTTTGTGAAACCTCCTCTGCTTCCTATAACTTGTCATTTCCTCATAAATTATCTATACTATCTGCTGATACAAGTTACAGACACCCACGCAAAATTAAACTGACACTTTTAACTGGGTTAAATAATTAGGAAAGGTCTTTGGAACATCACTTGGAAAGTACAAATCTACAATAAACCAAAGTACTATGCGGATTTATTCATTGCTCCACAGTAATATGAACAGCAAACTAATTATTGAACTAAACTTATCAGTACACCTACTATGTGTTTGAAATACCAATCAACTGCTGCAGTTTAATGTGTACAAATATTGTAAGCTTACTGCCTTTATTTAAAATTTTATTATGTTTTAAGAGTCATTTAAATACCCCAAAATATAATTTCTCCCAGCATGGCATTTTAAAGTTCAGTTACAAAAGGGAGTATTTACAGTCTCTTCAATCCATTAAAGCATTAAAGGATTTTCTGAGATGGAAATAACAGGGAAATTCTTGTTCACACATGTACTTCTTTACTACTAATAAAATAAATTACCCGAAAATTAAACAAGTTTCAGTCCTGACCTTGCACTGGGATCTCTTAAAAGGGGTATTTGGACTATCCCAAAGTTCTCCAGAAGCAAGAATTCACAGCAATAGGTTGCACTGAAAGACAAGATTCTTGCTTTGTCATTCACAATATAAATGTCTTATGTAAGAACTGCAGAATATAAAATCTGAAGGCTAACTAATTTATAGGTTAGATTGGGGACCATTTTGTCCATTCTGTAAAATTGCTGTTAGCCTCTCTTTCTCTCTTCCCACTCCCACCCACTCTGCCAACATAAGAAATAAGAATCCTGAAAACGTTATAAACAGAAGAAAGTTTGTGTGAGGTCAGTGAAGGTATTTTTCAGTTTCCCCTTCCCTCTTTTTTTATTTTTGCAGTACTGAGCTCGGACTTAAATAATTTTTCTACAAAAAAATATAGGAGTTATGTTCATGTATTGTTCAAAAATGTGAAGTCTCAGCTGTGTCTGAACTTCTTCACACTGGGAAATTAGCTAAAACCAACTGTAATGTACCTTCGGCTGAGGCTGCACGGCTAGAAGGCGCGTCCCCTGGGTGGTGGATAGCAGATCCCTCTCTGGAGGGTGCACCGGATAAAATTGAAGAAGGTGCCGCGAACCAACGCAGCCTAAGGGAAGGCCACCCTGACAGAAAAACCACTGGCCCTCCAAGTCATGGGGGTTGGGCAGGAGGCCAACTACCTCCTCCCGGGGAAAAAAAAAAAAAAAAAGTTGCAGAAACGACGAGCATCAGAAATGGCGGAGATGGAGAAAATCGGTAACGAAGTGAGGAGGAGGAGATGGAGCTGGATCGGTCGTGTCTTGAGGGGGAAACCGACGGAAGACCGCACTGTGGCCCTTGACTCCAGAGCACGCAGCAGCGGACTGATCGAAGTGGAAGAACGATGTTCGCGCCTTGTGTGCCTCCTGGCACTGAGAGAATTCAGATCAGAGATCAGATCAGAGAACTGTAGTGTACTCTATGCCATTAATTTTAACATCAGCATTATGATAGAATGGCTTGGGCTGGGGGCACCACCCACTAGACCAGCTTGCTCAGGGCCCCGTCCAACCTGGCCTTGAACACTGCCAGGGACGGGGCGTCCACAAAATCTCCGGGCAACCTGTTCCAGTGCCTCACCACCCTCTGAGTAAAGAATTTTTTTCTAACATCTAATCTAAATCTCCCCTCTTTCAGTTTGAAACTGTTCCCCCTTGTCCTATCATTATCTACCCTTATAAAAAGTCTCTCCCCCTCTTTTATACAAGCCCCCTTTAAGTATTGGAAGGCCACTATAAGGTCTCCTCAGAGCCTTCTCTTCTCCAGGCTGAACAACCCCAACTCTCTCGGCCTGTCTTCATAGCAGAGGTGCTCCAGCCCTCTGATCATCTTTGCGACCCTCCTCTGGATCTGTTGTAAAAGGTCCACATCTTTCTTGTGCTGAGGACCCCAGAGCTGGACGCAGTACTCTAGGTGGGGTCTCACGAGGGCAGAGTAGAGGGGCAGAATCACCTCCCTCGACCTGCTGGCCACGCTGCTTTTGATGCGGCCCAGGATATGGTTGGCTTGCTGGGCTGCTAGCGCACATTGCCAGCTCATATCCAGCTTTTCATCTATCAGTACCGCCAAGTCATTCTCTGCATGGTTGCTCTCAATGAGTTCTTCTCCCAGTCTGTACTCATGTCTAGGATTGCTTCGACCCAGGTGCAGGACCTTACACTTGGACTTGTTGAACCTCATTTGGTTCATATGGGCCCATTTCTCCAGCTTGTCAAGGTCCCTCTGTATGGCATCCCATCCTTCAGGTGTATCAACTACACCACTCATCTTGGTGTCATCTGCAAAGTTGCTGAGGGTGCACTCTATCCCACTGTCTATGTCATTGATAAAGATATTGAAAAGCACTGGTCCCAAAATAGAGCCCCGAGGTGCACTGCTTGTCACTGGTCTCCACCTGGACATAGAGCCATTGACTGCAACTCTCTGGATGCGCCCATCCAGCCAATTTCTTATCCATCGAATACTCCACCCTTCAAATCCATATCTCCCTAATTTAGAAATAAGGATGTCATGTGGGACCGTGTCAAAGGCTTTACAGAAGTCTAGGTAGATGACATCGATCGGTCTTCCCTTATTGACTGCTGCAGTCACTCCATCATAGAAGGCCACCAGACTGGTCAGGCATGATTTGCCCTTAGTGAATCTGTGCTGGCTCATTCAGATGACCTCCTTGTCTTGCATGTGCCTAAGAAGATAACTCTGACAAGATATTTCTGCAGGGCAACTCTGCACATATCTGATGAAGAAGCTTTCCCCTGATTCCCTCCAGATGAGAGAGCACAACGCAGCAATTGGTTATGTGCCAGGACACACAAGCTCAGGTGTGGGTGCAGGGCCAGAGCCTGGGGAGCTGTGAGCCGTGCAACTGGGAGTGCTAAAGGGGAAAGGTGAGGATGAGCTCTAGGAGTCAAGTCCTGACTGGGAAAAATGGTGAAATATGTCAGGCAAGTGCTTGATATTGCACCCCATGACAACACTCACAATTTGATTTTCTGGAATATATTAGGATCTGGTCTCCAAATTTTCTTTAGTGTCTTAGAGCATGATTTCATCCTTGCGCACTGATTTGATGTTGATGCAACTTACATTTCTTTCAGTTGGGTTATACTGGTGCAAATACGGAGTAAAAGGTTACCTCATCAGTTGCCTGTCCCACCGTCCATCTTCTAGGCTATAGTAGATAATAAGAGCTTCTGAGGAAGCTGGTAGAGGGTTTCACTCTCCTATTGGTAAAACAACATTATTATTAAAAGAAAAGGGGGGCAGCAGGGAGGATGAGATAAATGAATGCGATAAAGCAAAATTTTACAAGAGATACTCTGATTGCCTTCTCCCCTCCTACAGCATAAAAATAATCTTATTTTTATCCTATTTTAAATCTTAGTTTTATGAATGCTGCACAAAGCTGAATTTTATCTGGGAAAAAATATCGTATGCATACATTTGTTTCTGATCAGACATCCCTGATTTCTGTTAAGATGTGACATAGCACAGTACTGAATTTCACACAGTGACGTAGTGAAATAACAGACCCTGGAGAACAAGAGCTGAAGAGACTTGCAAGAAACAACATGGAATGTTTTTGACAGAAGGTTTGTGGTGACACGTACTACAAAAAAATTGTTTAATAAACCAGAAGACAATCTAGCTTTTAAAAGTTAACATTGCTAACTATTCCTGAAAATCCTCTCTTTAGGCAAGGAAGTCTCAATCAGATATTAACTTGAAATCCCCTTTGAATTGAAATTTTCTGTTTCATTTTGATATCTCAATAGGCTGATTCTCTTTGGAGAAGTTTGTATATATCAGAGCTAAGACATCTGTGCTCTGGAAAAAGCTGGCTAGTGGTGTTTCTCCTTTTTTCCTAAGAATCCAAGGCTTTTGTGGTAAAAGAGAGACAACAAGAAAACTTGTTTATAAATCCATTTCTAGCTGATTACAACCTTCATCTATTTTAGTCATGGCATACATGTCTCGCTGTTCCCCTCCAGGCAATATTTTAACTTGTTGCCTTAGCTATTATGTGAGCTTCTCTTCAAACCACCCAGCTAGTTGCTTCCCTTTCATATCTCAGATGGCATGACTGAGCTCAAAGAAAGTATTAGCTGTGTTTCTCAAGGTTAGAAGTGGACTTACCTTGACAACTAAGTTTCTGAAATTCATGCTGGCATGTGCATGTCAAAGAGCTTATCTCCATGTCTCCTGGGTTAGCAAGCCAGGTACCAAGGGTAGAGCATAGCAACTCCTTGATCCAGGAAGACGTGATCATTTCAGACTCCCCATAAAATCATCTACTTGCGTATGCTGAAAGGACAGAGCAGAAGCAGACAACCAGCTCAAGCAGAGTGACAGGTAGGATAGCTCCTCTCTGCACCACTTGGCTATACCAGACAGGGAAGGCGCACAGAGAAAATCTGCTAGTACTCCTCCACATTTACCTTGCTGGAGAGGAGAAATGGGGATGGGACTCTGCTGCCAACCCCACCAATGTAAGAGAGGGAAGAGAGCCCGAGAAGGCAGAACTGTTGCAAAGGAGAAGTAGATGAAGTGGTTGTGGCCACACGCAGATTTGGGAGTGCAGCAGTACCAAAATCACTGTGTTTTCTTTGCTTGAGGTGATTGGCAATACAGGTTGTTTTCCATATCCAGCAGGTATAAGGGTTTATGAAGATATTTAAAAATCTGAATAGAGATCAGTAACATGGTATATACAGTCCTTAATCCTGATAAGAGCCTCTGAGACTTTCTTTCTGAGGTACTTAATTTAGCAATACTCAGTACATTCAATTGGCCTCAGGAATAATGTGCCCTGTTAAAGTTCTCTCTATATATGGATGGATTAGATGTACCCAGAAGTAACTAGGCTGGGCCAAAACTAGGCCATTTTTTAAATTATATTTTCATGCAATTTGGCTATTCTTTTTAAAAGAGTCAAAACAGAGGGGAAAAAAGAGACAAATACACTAGCAGTGATCAGCAAGAAACTCTGCTGTTATGTTTTACAAGCCTAACTAATTACAGAAAAAATATTTCTTACATTGGTCTTTGTATGATGAAGGTCATACTTAAAAAAAACTTCAATATAGGTGCTACCAGAGCTGTGTATGTAGCAATCAAGAGTAAATACCAGAAAGCAATTAAAAAATAAAAATACTTTAAGAAAATAATATATTCTGTAATCTTTCAACTTACCTTTCTGTTTAAGAACAGAGTTCCTACTTTCAATCTTTTCTTTGTAAATATGAAGGCTAGAAACTTTGTTCACTGAAAGCTACGATTCTTGTTCAACTGCATGACTAAAGGAGCTGAGGCTTAAAGGGAGAGAATTCAGCCTTCACAAGGCACGTGATAACATCAGAAAGCAGAGATAGTTCAAGAGAACTATTGAGACTTTATGATACCGATGTGTAACAAGCATGACATTTTACTAGCATGTCTGTCTGTTGCTTTTCAGCTTTAGGGCAAAATGAAGGAATTGGGGTTTTTCGTTCTATATAAAAGATGAAGAGATTTTCATCTTTTCCAACATATATTTTGTCCTATTACAGTAACAATATAACTCAAGTTGTGGGTCAGCCAATATCCTGTCACTTTCAGCTAGCAATTCTAAAATAACACTAGCTGTCTTTAACCTGAGCTGTCTTTTTTAATGTTTCTTGATCATACAGACTAATGGCAAGAACAGCTCTTGAAATCTGTCCTGCAGGAAAGCTGGAATAGCTAACAAAAGATTAAGTTTAGCCATACAAATATCCATTTAAAAATTGGGAATGTTCCATCTTTGTCAGCATCTATGCAGTATAAGTCACCATGACATTCAAGTACATATCATGATGTCTGGCAGGATTTTGCATGAATTCCCATGAGACTTGGCAAAAGGCTAGAGTATTTAGAATTCCTTGAAATGTTGAATTAGGAGGTATTAATTGTGGTTCAATTTCTCTTTATATTGTATCATCATATTGTTTCTTCAAATAATACATTAAATCAGAATAAAAGTTTACTACTCCTTTTATAGTAAGTCACACTAAAAAGTAACAACTGAAATAGTATCTTTCTGTATTTCTGGGCAAAGATCTGATTTAGAATAATGTATTTTCTGAGAAGTTAGTATTCTAGATGAAATAGTTGTGAACAGTTTCTTACCTCTGAATGCACAAGGGAAGAAGTGGGTAGAATGGCACTGTTGCTCCTCATTTTGTCTACCAAATGATCTCTGATTGTCTATTATCAATCATATGTGAGGAAAACTGGAAATGGACTTTACTAGTTAAAAACTTCTACTGCTTATTAAACTTATTCATGGAGTTTCCTAAGAGTTTCTCCCTATCATCTCCTAGATTTTTTTAAATGAAAAAGGAAAAAAAAAAATAAAAAAAAGAAAGATTGTAAGGTGGAAACTATTTAGCAAAATTAGGAAAACCTGAAAGGAACTAACTTAAGGAATTTAATCCTTTTCTGCAAAGTGAGTTTTGCAGGTGCCCCACCTCTACTGCAATGAAACTTGGATGTTAATGAATGCAAATAACTTAGCAGGTGTTTGAGTTTGTCTGTTTTGAACTCCATCTCTGATGAGGATTTATTTTGTTCTTAATGACATATTTGTATGTTTTCAGAGGCTAAAAGTATTTGAAAATACATCTGCTGATGCCGTTGCCACACTGATTGCGCTGATTTGATTGCTGTGTAGCTGGGTTAGCTTTGGTAGTGCATTATGTGGATCCACCTCACTTTCATAGACTTAATAGGACTCTCAGTCTTTTTGTTGGAGTCCATGAAATGCAACAGTAATCCACAGTTGTTGAAACAAGAGTCTTTCCATCAGTTTCAATAGGCTTTGAATTAGGTTCAAAAGCTGGTATTTGCTATCCAGAAGAAGCAGCAGCAGTAGTTTGCATACTAGGGAGGATTTGCCACACCAGCTGCAGAAGGTCAATTCTGCAAGTGAAGAAGCAACAGCTCTAATGAGGACTCTTCAGTGTCCCTACACAACTGGGACAGTGCTACAAATCGCAAAGGTTTAATATTGTTTGAACTGTTAATCTTTGAAGGAAATTTGCAGAAATGGAAAATGTCTCTTAGGATAATTCCCTACCTTATCGTTATGAGCTATTTGAAGACTAATCACCATCTTCTGAAATTAGGTCTCCCTGCTGGATCACTAGCGGTAAATGCCTAGAAATGTGGAATTCTTTAAAGGGATTTTTGACTATGCAATGTGCATACAGAAAGGCGGCACAGACAACAATCAACTGCACCAGTAATTCTATGAACAGGCAGAAACTAAATGCACTGAAGGAAACCAAGGATGAAGGAAGTGGGGAAAGCCAGAATAGAGGGGTTACAAAGAGGAAAGAACTCTTTGGAGTGAGCATTCCCTAAGCAAAGAAAAACACAGGTGAAGAGAACCTCTTTAGTTTTTACATCAGGAATCCCTGAAGCTTGCAAGCCACATCCATCACCTGTTCTAACAGGAATACCAAAAGAGTCTTTCAGAGTGAGAACATAAGAACATACCCAGACGAGCAGTTTTGTCCCTATGAACAAAAAATCATATGTAACCTCCTTGTACCAAGAACCTTAATCACAATATGACGCTTAGGGCAAATGTTCTTCATGAGTTTAGTTTCTTTTTGGGACAGAAATTCCCTAGAGAACTGATCAGGATTTTTTTTTTTTTTTAATGTGGTTATAAATATTTTTATAGTTTATCTATAAATTATTGTTTTATTTCCCTTTACTCTTTGTTTGTTTGTCCTGTATGCTAAATAATCAAGCCCATCATCTGACAATGGGCAGCAATAACTTAAGAGTAGGTACAGCAACCAAAGCAGCCATATGTGGAAAAGTCTGGCTGAGATAACAATTCATCCTAATCCAGATGATGGGATTTCTAGAAGTCTTTGTTTGCATCAAGCATGATGCTTGTTTATTGTTTATACTGCTGCATTGGATGACTGTTTTCCTAAAGGATGTTATGAATATGAACTAACACTTTCTGTTTAATTTTTCTATTTACAGAAAATATTTCTGGTAAAATTGTACCTTTTGGGATTCATAAATATTTTTAAAAAGCAGAGCCCTTCTCTGAATTCTCTCACATAACTGCAATGCCTCTGCAAATAGAACACAGTAATTGGATACTTCTATTAGCAGAAGAATACAGACCAATTATTTTCGTTGTACAGCCTAGCTAGTTGCAGTGGAGGCAATGATGACAACACTGAGAATATGATTACCAAGTTACAGCTCAGAGGTGAATCCTCACAAAGACATTTGGAGATATAAAAAGAACACCCTGAGCTGCAGCAAAGAGGATAGGCAGTAGGGAAGGAAGGACTGAGAAGAAGGTTGTTGGAGATAAAATACCTAGTTCTTCTGGTCAGTAGACAGTCTTCAGGTTGTGTGGAATAGAAAGCTGTTTTCCCAGCCATTGTGGAATTGCTTTGCCTCTCTACACAGTCCATTGCATCTTCCCCTGCAGAAGCTGGTGCTGCTCATGTGCTCTCTGGAGACAACAAGCTCTGTTGGCTGAGACAGCACAGCAGCTCTCTTCTCTGCTCAGAAGTGTTTCAGGTCTGGCTTACCACTAAATGTATTTCTAGTCTACCACACCTGGGTAATGGATTTCATTTGAAATAAAGGTCATTCAATTTCTTTCCAGTTTATCATCTTATTTGTGCTGATTTTTACAAAAGAAAGTCACTGGACAATAGCAATTGATCTGTGGCGGTCTTCTTGGTAGCTGGAATGAGACAGCTGGTTACTCACAGCTGCTACAGCCCACTGTGATGACAGGCTCCTTTTTTCCCCAGAGTGTGTGAATGTGAAATAGTCTTTAACTGGTAGATTAATTTTGCATTAAACTTACAGCCTCAGTCCCCATAAAGACTGTGAGATTAATAATTTAGTGAGACACTCAGAATCTGTCTGATGAAAATATTCACCAAAGGAAAAGATATGTTTAACCCCCATATCCTGCTAATCTGAAATGGTAAAGATTAGAATGTCCAGCAGGTCAGCACCAATGCTGAACCCCACTGTGCCTTCTTGGCAGCTTGAGCCTACCCTTTTCACTCTGTTACTATACAGCTTACCCAATCAGACATGTATAGCCATCTTCAGCAAGAAACTCTGGACTGCACAGAATAAATTTGTATGTGTATACAAGCATCTTCATAAAACTTTAAAAGTTTTGGAACTCTATTATTCAAACTGTCAAACTACTAGAGTGTCCCTGACACACACTTAACATGTGCCTAATACCATTTTCCCTAATAGCATTTTCCCAAGCCACAGTTTAGGAATTAGGAGGAGCTACAGACAATTTGCACAGAACTATTCTTCTCTGGCAGGTAAGAGGATTTAATAATGTGGACATGGGTTCTCTGCAGCACATGGACAGGGCAGGAGATTGGTTTTGGACATATTTAATTTACAGATATGGCTACAACCACAGAGAATGAGAAACTCTATTCTGAATACAGATACTGGGGAATGGCTATTTGTACGGCAGGCTCACACTTCTGCTGAGTCTTCGTGAGGTCTACCAAAATGTTTCTCTCTTTTGTATTTCTCTTCTTACCTTGTTGCTCAGCATTGACCTGTCTCCCAGATGATTTATCCTCTTTCTTTCTCTTACTTCTACCGTCTTACTCAAATTTCCCCATATGTCTCTGAAAGTCTCATTTCCAGCTTCCACGTCCCTTAAAAATCAGCCCTGATTTTTCTTGCCCATTTCAATCTTTTGCCCATTTCTCTCCTTCCCATTCTTTCTAAAATCCTTAATTATACTGCAAAGTAGAAGAATTTTCTCCCTTTCATCTGTTTTGGATGCCTTCCACTCTTATTTTCTGTGTTTCCACACTGATACCATTCTCACTAGTGTTGCTAATAACAAATCCATTTCCAAAAACTTGCCACTTCTTTGTCCTCAATGTCTCCATGGAACAATCCTTACAATCTCCATCCTTATGGCTAAACATCTCATTCAGGCCCTCATGCATGCTGCCTTGATTAGTAAAGGATTCTCCGAAATGCAGTCATTCCTTTTGTCATAAATCACTGGTTTTGATTTAATCTCCATTGTCTGCATGTTTGAACATTAACTTCCCTTATCAGCTCTGTCCACTGGCTTCCTGTCAAAAATCTTTTTGACCTTAAGAACACCCTCAAACTCAAGGGCACTCTGTGTCCTCTTCAGGCAGCCACCCTTTGTCAGTAGCCTCCCCTGTTCTACTGTCTTGTCAGCCTGCTTCCTCCTTTTGCAGCTTCTCTCTGCTTCTTGTCTCATTGGCCTCCTCTACAAGTTATGAGTGTTTTGATTTTATTGACAAACTCATCATCTCACCCACACATACTGCATTTTAAAGGTTTGCTTGTGGCCTGTAGCAAATTAAGATGAATTTGGTTTCTCTTTTTCCCCTACCTTCAGTCTTTGTTTCTGCTCTGTCCTTTAACAAAAAGTAGTTAGAATTTTTTGCATAAATTCACTGAGTGCAATGCTAAGTGGCTCAGCATCGATCACCATATGACTACCTGGAAAAATGCCACTATTTGGTATCCAAATTAAAGTAGTCATAAATTTTTTTAAAGTAGTTGAAGAGTTTCTGACATATCTTTTAATTTAAGTGGCAATAATGTATCTATTTTCATTATACTACTTGGAAACTTCCAAGTAAGAACATCATGGTGTGATGACTATGCACAAAGCAGGAGGTCTGTCCAATACTACATGAACGATCACTGGATTTACATGACATGAGTAATTCTGAACATGGGGTTCACAGCCTAGCTCCTTGTGTATACCCAGGTGCCTCACATTAGGAGGTTGCAAAGCTGAATGCCACAATGCTGAGGTCCTTTTTGTTTTTTTGTTTTTTTTTTTTGTATCAAGCACAAGCTGAAGAGTCATTTATGTGATGTGGCCCTGCATACCTGGAATTTTGGAATACAGATGTAATCAAAAGAGGTATTTAACAGGATGCACAAAACTCATTATTGGCTTAATATCATTGTTATCAGCAGAAAAACATTACAAAAGAATTTCAATCACTGATATTTATTGAATGCAAACATAGCACCCGAGGAAAATGCTTTTAGTATAAAGTAATTCTGCCTACCTATGAGCCTTTTTGTACTGCATCATACCTTCTGCTATCTGGCTTTTTTATCTCCATTGTAAAACAAATAAATCCCTGAACTGTACCCTCTCAGACTTCCCTGGCTCCATGCCAGTGGTAAAAAATAACTGCTTTGCATAGACGCTGAAGTAATATAGGAAATGCTGTGGGAAAACCAGGAACATTTCTAGCTCTTAAGTTGTTTGAAGAGCAAACTGGTGGCACTGCTTTTGTAGCATGAATACATATCAGTAATCTTTAATTTTAATAAATCTCAGAAAGATTTATGTGGCACAGAGCAGACAAGGTTGTATGGAATGGCTCTTTACTATTACTGTGGCAAAAAGACCTTTTCTTCATAGGCACCGAGGAATTACAAAGCATGTGGATTTTTTAACAGTCAGTCCAAATACCATTATGCTTATGACCAGACATAATTGCAGTCTGAAGTTATCTATAAGGTAAGAGATAAATATCTCTGTGACTTTTTTCCTCAGTTCTCCTTTTGTTCTTCTGTGTTTGCTTTCTCTTACCGACTACTGAGAAGACATCCTACAACCTAACATGTTTAAAGAAGCCAAGATCTCTGTGCATACACAGCATTAGGTTTTTTCCTCTATCCACCAATTATTTTCACAGGTTGACAATTAAGGACATGAATAGACAAAATGAGCTTAGTATTTACAGCAGGTTTATACACAGGTTTAGTGGCCAAGCCAAGTTTAACACTACCAGAACATTTTTCTTTGGCTGCAATCACATGTAACAAGCAGATTTTCTGTGAAACCAGGCTAAAAATACTTATTGGCTATTTCACAAGACCATGAGACAATCTTCCTTACTTCCCAAGCAGCCTTATAAATGCTGTAATTTTCTGGATAGCAAGGAAGGCTATGACAACCATCCTGAATTCAAATACTGTAGTAGGAGCTTTGTAAGACAGTTTGCCTTCTTTCAGTGTTACACATGGTGGGATAGGCCTCCCACTGAGGACACTCATGGTGAGTCAAAAAGCCTTACCAAACTAGAAAACAGATTACATATTACAGATTACTTCAAGCCCCTGTGCAGATCAACTTTACCTAAAACACTTCTTTTGTCTGAACAACTCTTCATTATCCTAGGCAAGCCATTTCTGAGCTTGACCACCCTTGTAGTTAGAAAGGTTTGGGGTGGGATTTCCCTTGCAGTTCACTTTTTCTGCCATTTAAGCTCAATTATTTCTTGTCTTAAACTCTGTCCATTCATTTTGTGTTGTTATCCTGGTGTACGGTGCCTCCTAAGCTGCCCTATGCTTCTAGCAGTATTAAGCAGTTTTCTTCTTTCAAAAAAATGATCAGTAAGTGTATGGGTTTAAGGTATTCAGACTAATTCCTTGCACAGTCCCACAGTTTGGCCAGTGTCGGTGGGCCTCTCATGTCCCTTGTGGGCAGGCAGTGTTTTGCTTGGCACCTGGTGCCAAAGCACCTGCAATCTTCATGCTGCCATGCGCCCACTGTTCCCAGTGCTGCAAAGTCAGCATGCTCCCCCTCATCCTGGGGCCATAGGGCCATGTCACAGGCTGAAATCCTATTGTAGGGCAAGACAAGGAGGGAGATAGGTAGCAGAGCGCAGCAATATTGCGTGCACGTGCTCTGGGCTCTACTGCTGCGTGGAGCAAAACTATCTAAACACAAAAAAAATATCTTCCCTTCCCCAGGGAGAGTGTGTGTGTCTCGCTGCAGAACCTGACCCTGAGGTCCTGACACCATCCACAGCAACTCCCCCTTCCTTGCATGGACTCTGCTCAGGGTTGCGCCTCACTGGGGCACAGTCTGCTATGAAAACAGCATCTCCATTTCTTAGATTTGCACATGTCAGAGAGAGATTGCCCAGTTCCTCCCCTAACTGCTACAGTGCAAATATTTGGTCCCGCCTGCACTGGTTAAGAAAGCTATGTTGATATTTAATAAGCAGAAAAGCAAATATCCATGTCATTTCAGCCTATAGTTTAGGCCAATTGCAATGGACAAGAGTTAAGCTAGGTCATGCGCAAAGCTGTCAGGAGGAGAAGATCACTGCTTCTCTGTGAGAGGTCCATAAAGTTAGGAGGGGACTGTTTGATTTAGCTTTGAAGTGGAGAGAAGAGGGGATAGAGAGAGATTGAAATTTCCAAGGCACTGGCAGATGACACGTGCACACTAGACAAGTAGCTAAAGATGCATTATGAGAAAAGCTATGTGCTCATTTTTCTAAGCAGTTCTTGCAACTGTGAGTGCTGGGCCATAATTTAATGTGCATATAGGGTCTTCTGCATATGTCTATTTTGTATTCTTAAAAGTTCATTTGCATTGGCAAATATGGGATTTGTGTGCAGAACTTTAACATCCTTTTTTTTCTAGGGTTTCACGGTCAAAGTATCATATTTTTGTTATGTATTTAGTCTGTGCTTGCACGTCTGGTTATAAAAGGATAGAGTATTTCAAAATATCTCTAGCCAATGCTTTTTACATTGAAATAAACCAAAAGTAGCAAATAAGGCTTCTTTGTTGATCCTCTTCCAGTTATAAAAATAGCATAAATACTGTTCCATGAGAAAAAAAGTTTCCATCAACAATTCGAATACACCAGATCCAAGTAACCAGAATGTTAAGAGAGCATGTGAAAAACTGCAGTACAGACATTGTCCATTTGGGGGGAGATTCTACATTATAGTTTTTGCCATGCAACAGAGCATAGGGTTTTGTCATTCATCATTCACAGTTCTAAACGTCACAGAGCACCAGACTATATGTCTCAACTTTCTGAGTTAGTCTCTTGAAACACAATGAAGGTCTGAGTGGTGCAATCCAGATATGGCGAGAGCCAGAATCTTAATCCATGGATTTGAGATAATCATTCATGTTCGTGTCTCAGTGTAGATGCTTAAAGGTAGAATCACAGAAATTGCCATACTCGAGCAGCACAACACTAGGTAATCTAATATAATAATGCCCACAAAGTCCAACCTAGAATTTCATGAGAAGGGTTTGCAGTCTTATAAGAAATGACTACAGACTCTTTGCTTGTAGTACAGTAGGTGATCCCTCACTAGTAGATGGCTTAGGGCCTGCACCAGATCTTATTCTCTTTAGCATAAATATGCTTGGTTTTCATTTCCAAATTCATGTTTAATACTGGCCTAAATCTTTCCAAACTAGTGGTCTTCCTGACATTCACACATCTCATTCCCACAAGCAAATTACTACTTTGGAGAAATTATCTTTGAAAGATACTATCCTATTGTTTTCTTTCTCTGTATTACTATCTTATATCTGGTTAATCTGCTGGTTTCAGGTTAGCTAAATTCCACTTTCAAGACAGTTTATGTGTCTTGAATAATTTAATGCTTAGTCATTTAAGCCACAATAGCTTTTCTGTTTCCAGCTTTGCTTAGGAGAAAGGGTGCTTTCTTTGACACCTTTAAGGTAAAATAAATACCTAATGGGAAAATAGTCTATTCTTCATTTTTTAACTTTATCTTTTTTTACTTATTAATGCAAATGCTATGTGTAGCTAGCTAATTTTTATTAATATTTAATAATTGTAAATAAATTGTAAATAGAAATATTATTAATATTTTTAGAGTTGATTTTTATTTTATCTGCTCCATAAAGAGTATTTAATACACTTTTACTGACAGTAAACTTGTACCTTAATGATACTCTTCTGTTTGCATCTAATGATGGGTAGTATTTAAAATTTTGTTACAAATATTGCCAGATGGATGAATCTAATCAGAAGCTATGAACCAGATTTACAACAGTGTTAAGCATCAAAGGTAGATGCCCTGTAGCATTTATGAAATTGTATGACACTTGCCAATTTTCAAACAGAAAACATGATATACAGCCTGCTTGGGAGTCTGCTGCTTTCCTTATATGTCTGAATACATTTTGAAAATATACATACCCCACAAGATCCTATTTCTGTCCTTGCATACTATACTAGTGCACCAGCGGGTCCTGAACATGACAGAACACCCTGATGAACACGCGTTCAGATATTTTTGACAGGATTGATTCTATCAATATTTCTTCCATTGCTAAACATCTCAATTCACCTTATTTCACTTTGCAGCTTCTCACATTGGCATTTGCATTAAGGTGCAAGTACAGGAAGACCATGCCTTTTTCATCCTTTCAACATGAATTTTGTGATTAAAAAAATAAAGTAAATCATTCCCAGGATGAGATTAATCTCTCATAACTTTGTGGTAACTACATCCCATTAGGTGTTTATGGTCCCTCTACTGTCAATAGAGATGAGGAGGTGATGCGTTTGACTGTATATAGATGTTTGCCAGAGGATGAGAGGAATGTTATGCTATACTGTACTGACTGTTTAGACAAAATCCCCATCAACTATAATGGGATCTTAACACTTGTCTCATATAAAGACACCTAGCATTAGGAGAAATGAATCCCACCAAAAGTAAAAAAGACTTTTTTATTTTTTAAAGTAGAAGACCTCGAAAAAAATAGCTTCAAGCTGATTTTGGCTGGCACCTGTTAGAAAATTTATGGATGTCTTTGCTGTTGTTGGGCCTATTCAACAGATCTTGCAAGACTTTTCCCCCTTGAAAGATGATCTTATATTGATAAGATGTTGTCATAAAAATGAAGCACAAGAGTATTGCTTTTCTCATGGGTAAATGTGTGGCAAGATCACAACCATAGCTTGCAAAATACTTTTTTTAAGAACAAATAGAAAAAGAGAAAGTCGGCTTCCTTAAAAGTACAAATAAGAACATCCCTACTACAACATGCATAAAAACTATATCAGGTATACTAGCAGTTTCTGAACTGCTGAAGAGTGTTGCTTTTTAAGGCAGAAAACGGATTTATCTAGAAGGAAGGTCAGCTGCCCAGGATAAAGGAAGTTGTGCAACAGGGATTTGTGAAGCAGTTTGGATCAGAAGAACCCACTATTTCCCCAGTTCTTTTCCGAGCCCTGTTGTCTATCTGTGGCCAGATCAGGCCATACACACAGAAGTTGTACGCTGAAGTGTTAGATACTCATCCCATCTAACATATGAGCCATGACAAAAAAGTTCATGCATATCATATATAAGAAACAAAATACACAAGAAAGTAAATTAAAACTAGTCTCAAATGAAGACTATATCTACTAAGCTGAGGGCAATAGTTTTTCTACCATTTCCTGGAGTGGCAAGAGTTTAAGTGTTAGACTGTATTATTTGCTTATTACTCTGCAAAGGAAAACTGCTATACTGTAAATACCTCATACACCACTGTTAAATTCTCTCTTTCATAGCTTTCCTTCACACAGGCAAGGAAGACACTATGTTTACAGTGGAGCAGCAGAAATGCCACCCTGCTTTCCTTTACCCAGTGACCACACATGCTTGGTTTTATCTCTGCAAAAACTTTAACCCGTTCATCATGAGTACTGCTATTGCAGTAAATAGGCAATAATGAAGGCAAACATTTTTTTCCCAATAACCGTAATCAGACACCAGTCAAAAAGCAAACACTATACAAAATCTAAAGAAAATATCTTCATGTCTGCACTAGAGAAAAAGTGTTCAGAGTTCTTTGTATACTTCTGTGCTGTTGACAGTTTTCAAAAGTTTCTTCTAGTTCAAAGATTACAGAGGCTGTTTGTGCCTAGAAGCACTAAACTTGCTTTTTCCCAACATAGGACCTTATGAGTTTCCACTAACAGTCTTTCACTTTTTGTCTTGCCAGTCAGCTACCAATCAATGAGACAGTTTTCTTATTGTCTCTCTATGGCTAATTTCTTTTTGAAGGTTTAATCAGATTCCCATTCAAAACCATTCTGGAGACTTCAATACACCATGTCAACCATATCACGTTAGCAGCATATCCAACACCACCTTTAAAGAACTTCAGTAGTTTTGCTGATTCTTGCCATTACATTGGATTTAGGTCTGCCTCTGCTAATTCTGTGTATTATAGTGTCTAGCACTTGACCAGGCATGTAGTTTTCTGTAGTTTGTAGGTCTTCCCTGAAGCCATTTAAAAAAATTCCTTTCACATTTGCCCCTTTCTGTTCCTCTAGTGTAAAATAGTTTAGCCATCAGTTAACAGCTTATTGCAATCACATTAGAACACCTTGTGAGTAACTAAATGGACACTAAGTGGTTCTCTGGTCCTGTTAGTGATAACTACACATTTTATGATTAGGTAATCATAAATGATTTAAAAAATGGGTTAAATGATATGTCTCAGAGACAGTGGTACAGATACAGAACTCACCCAGTCCTCTTCCATAGTGACAGTAACATAAGTCATTTATTTCCTTTCTCTGTTACTGCTTTTTCTTTTCACACATTTAACTCCATCAGCCCTTCACACTCAATCAGAGTTCTTGTTTCCAATTAATTTGAAAAGCAGCTTTAACCTTTGTTTTTAATTTACTCCCTTAACAAATTGTTCCTCAAAATCTATCTATCTTTTCTATATAGTTACCTTTTTTTCAGAATCAAATATATTAGAAAGTTTCTATCTTTCCCATTTCTATTGGTCTATTGTACATCATGCTGGCCAGTATTTCCAGTAGACCATTACTAATCTTCGTTTTAAAAATTACTTTTTTTTTTTCTTTACATATTCTGTTGTTCTTGTTGATGCTTCTAACTATTTCCCTTATTTAGATCTAAACTTTTCTTAACCAGAATATGTCAGGAAGTGACACAAGAAGTGTCATTCCTTGGCTAATGTACTCTCTCAATCACATTTAGTCTGATTTTTTTTCTTTCATTCTTCCTTAAGAGTTTATTTTATCAGTAGCCCATTTAAAAACAAACATTATTGTTTGCCAGTCTTCCTAGATTCCTAATATTGTCACAGAACTTTTATATGTAGTCTTGGTTTTGTTGCTTATTTTTTGGTGTGTGGTAGAACAGGATTTTCTTGTGGAAACTACTCTTCACCACTTTCCAACTAGTTTGGTTTTTTTTCCTTAAGATCTGCCCTACATTTTTTGGATGCTTCAGAACTCTTATATCTTCATCTCTACAGAATGTGTCACCCCAAACTGCATGCTCCTTCCTTTTTCATCTTCCCGCAGTCCTCAATTCAAATAACTCTGCTATCAATTTTTCAGTGTCACAAGTCTGCTTCCATTTTGGTTTAGATGGAGCTCGGAAGAAATACCATTCCTTCTCTAACATCTCCAGCTATACCTGCAATTCATAATCAGTATAAGACCCTCTTCCGTGCTCCTCAACTATTCATCAATGCCTCCCTGGTCATAGGTGTTATATTGTGAGCATTTTAGACTATGCTCCCGTTAAGTTCAATAATTTATTACAGCTTAAGCTAGAGAGTATGTCCTCTTATCCCTATTCCATTAGCACTCATAGAGGCCACAACAAAGATTCCTACACAACTCTATTCTCGATGTCTTGTGCAGGCTGCTACCTCTGCCCCAGCAGGCATGTAACCAGACTGTGCACACAGAATGTAAAACTATACTGCCATGCATCCCTGGCATAACAGTCCCAGGTGTGCATATGGACATCTGGCAGGAGAAATCTCCCCTCTCCCCATCCCGCCAACCACTATAGACCACATGCTCCTATTGGAATGCTTGGCAATGAAGTGGTATTTTGGGAGCAGGAAAATGCAAGGCTGTTTCTTGGTGTTGAAATCTCACTGACTTGAACAGGATAATCATAAAATCCCTGAGTCTTATGCATAAAAGCTTCTTGCCAATGGTCGTCATTCTGTAAGACCAAAGAGGACAAAAATGCAAGCTTCTTTAAATTTCTGTTGGCAAGTAGATAAATGCAATACCAAAATAAGAAGACAGAGCCAACAAGTATAATGCTTTTCAGAAGCTCTTACAAAAACCTAAGATGACATTTTGACATAATAGCTAGGAGTACTTGCAGATTTTCCATAGTCCCTTCACTGTCCAGCTTTGCTGTGCAGAATTTAACCTCATTCCATGACTTATTTTAAGTGCCTTATGTATTGTTTATATTTTTAAGAGCTTCATTTACAAAATAAATGCTGACAAGATATGCTTCCACCACAAAAATGTGGTGGTCATGTCTATAGTATTTGGGCTCAAACATGCCAAAATGAATGGTTTGTGGCATTTGGTGGTGGCTTTTTTTTTTTTTTTTAAGATATCCTTTATCTCTCTCATTCCTTTCATGAAGGAAACTACTAAATTTTGTTATCTAATCATTTGTTTCTCTAAGATGGTGCGCAAAAATGAGATATTAGGAATCTTAAGTCTGTAAGTCTTTAAAATTGTCTTACTAGGAATCTATCAAACTATCTGGGGAAAAAACACCTTGATTTATAATTCAGCTAAAGAATTTTGTGACTTTGCTTTAAAGCAGATATAATTTCCAGTTAAAAAAAAAAAAAATTGTATTCTCCTTTTCATTATGTGTAGCTATTCCTTTTATTGTCCGCTGTTTATATACCATTCTACACAATAAGTTTAGTGATGAAATAAACTACTGACTAGATCAAGACACTCTATACCCAGATGCAGACAGGAAAACAGTAATAAAAGGCTGTGAAAATACAACTTCTTGAATTGTAATAAGATGAAATAATCAAGTACTGTGGGAAAATGAAATCTACCTTTAGAGGGATTTTTTTCCTAAAGAATCTAATCACTGTGTCTAGGCACACATGCACATAGCAGCAATAGTCTGAAAATAAATTACACTCGAATATCTCTGGTACAATCTCATTCTAATGACATATTTACTGTTTAATATTCTAGCCAGAAGGAAGCTGACTGGAAGTCTTGGCTACTCGTTTTCCAGGACTAATTTTGTTTATTTATTACAGATATGGTCAGAGAAGAACTGCACATCTTGTACAGTGTGTCAGAGGGGTTAGTCACAGGCTGCAGCAAGTGTGTCACAGTTTCTGGAGACTGTGGTGAACAGCTCATCATGGTCTGAGTGCAAAGGGGAGCTGCTCACTTCACTGACTGTTGGATGAAGGGAATGAGGAAAAGTAATTCCTTCCAGAAACTCATGGCTCAGATCCAGTGGGGTTGTACTATTTTAGTTCCATGCAATCTTAAGAAACAAGTTTACTGCCTCAGAAACTACACAGCTATTTTTAAGCTTTATTTATGTATTTTTAGGAAACCATTATATATTCTTATATCTTTGTATGTATGTGCATATATTTAAAATACATACATATAATATACATACAAAATGACAGTGTCTAGAAGTTACCAGGTAAAATCCTCTTAGAGGGAGCAGAAGCTGAAGATTTAAATATCATTAACATAATATTAAAGTTGCTTCTTATAGTAAAAATCTAATAGCTCCATACAAATATAAGAACTACATAGACCTTGGGAGCACGCATACCTTTAATGTTTCTGGCTGTTCCCTGTACTGCAGTATTGGACCAGGAAGGCAGATCCTATCCAGGAAGATCTGTGCAGTTTGTGTATACCTGGGGGACTCCAGAGACAAATGTCTTCTGCATATACAGAATTTTATGTTGTTATGTACGTAATATGTGTCACTAACAGTTAGTGATGATGGTGTTACTTCAGTCCTAAGCTCCAGTATTGTGTGTCAAACTAAGCAATCACTTCACTCTTAGTTTTGAGAAGGTTTTGAGCAGCACTTTTTCTAAGAGTACTAAGATCCTTGAAAGTGTACAAGTACAGGAGTTTTATGGGAGTAAACAGAGTTGTTGTGCATATGTAGGCATCTAACATAATACACTTAAATACATGACAGCACTTTCTGGGACAGAAAAGTCTTAACACTCTTATCCTCAATAGGCATCCTGTATCAAGTGTACCACCGTTCCTTACCTAGAAATTTCCGTATGCTGAGAAAAATTCTTCAGCTGGACAGTGAAGCCCTATGTCCTCACCTTATAGTACCAGGTGAACACAAAACAAGAAGGCAAGGGAAAAGGATATAAGTTTGTTATAAGTTTGTTAATGAGAAATGTTATACTAAGTTACCTAATTTAGGAACACGTTTTACTGATTTTTTTTTTTTTTAGCAAATCAATGTGTGATGCTCAGAAGTGGAATAGTTTTCTGCTTGACAGGGATGACTATGATGTGTGGTGCACAGCCTTTCACATATTGATGTTTGTAGGTCTGAGGCAAGGAGGAGAATAAATCATTTCCATCCCTTTCCATTTAATGAGTACAGACTCTGAGAACATTTGACTTTGTATAGAAAATAGCATCCACAGTGAGTCACATTCTGCAAAACCAACATTTTTGTGCTTTCATTTTGCAATGCCTGAATTGTTATATTTGAGGAAAAATACATGCAGCCATCCTACTGAGGCCCTACAAGTCATTTGCTACACCTGAGTAGCTCCATCTCTTGCTCCTCACATTGTATGAAAGAAGAAAACTTGCATTAGAAGACATGCTTCCCATGAACACGAGAAATGTGTAATTTTGCTACCCAGAAAAGAGCAACGGGAGCTCTCTTGTGGACTTTAATCGCATTTAAACCAACACCACCTCCATGTGTAGAAAAGGCAACACTCCTTGGTTAACAGTCCCTCAGAAACGGGAATGTTCAGAGTTCCTTCTTGCCAAGGAAGCACATACAGCCAGAACTTGGCTGAAGTATGGGTTTGTATTTTCCTCTAGGAAGTAAAATAATGCTGTGTGAAACAGTAGTATCCAAGTTATTATTGCCAAAACAATGTGCATTTAACAATCTGTAAGGTAAAAATGTTTTCACTTTAAAATCTTCACCTATCATCTCTCCCTGCCATCCCTTCCTTTTATAGGGAGGTGTAACTACTGAATATGAACTGGTGAGATAAAATATAAGTCTATCTATGCGGCTTGTTAGGTCCAGTTTAGGCCTTTAGCCTCTGACCACTTCTACTATAAATTATCACAAGCTATTCCCCTTAGCAGTTCAGAGCAGCTGTACCCTTTTGGGTCTTCAGTCATCTCCTGACACTTTGTTCTTGCCTGTCAGTTTCTGTGATGCACCTGGACCTCACCCACATAAGTTCTTCACCATAGAAAATCCAGCAGTGGGTCTCCAGTTCCCCGTTCCTAACTTTAGGTCCTTTCACACTACAGTTTCCCACTCCACTATCTTGTGCGAAGACAAGCCCAGCAAGAGAAATGTCTACACATCCAGACCCTAAGGAGCATGGGAAGTGTGAAAGCAAAGGTCCCTCCACAGAGTGACCTTCCACAAACAAGGTAACTTCTGAGTGCTTCTCTGGCACTAACATGGCCTCTCTCTCCTTGTGGTGGTGCATTCCCCGCTCCCCCTTTTCTTCTTGTGCACCTGGCAGAGCATGGGAAGCAAAGCTGGTTTACAACCTCCGTAACTCCTGTCAAAATTTGGCCTTTGTGTAACAAGTTTGGTGGCTAAGTGTCCCTTGACCGTATCAGAAACTCTTACATGGCTAAGGTGGGAGCAGCACTGTCTGTAGAAGGGAGGCAGCTCTGACAACCCTGGAACATATTTTTTGCCTCCTGATAGCCTTGGGGCCTACCTTATCTGGGCTGTAACTTTTGAGGATCTGTACTGGAATCACTGGAATTTTTGAGAACTTTAGTAATTTCCAACACAGGCTGTGAAAGTAGGATGGAAATTTACTGATGCCTAAAGTCAACCATCTCATGACCCTGTAAACAGCAGTACCAAGTGAGATCCTTTGAGCTCTTCTGGACTGCAGTGGGCTGCACCAGAGTCTTCCTCCGAGTGGGAGGCTTCTCAGAGCTGCAAACTTTAGGGTTGCATACAGAGGCCTGACAACAGGGCCTGGGCTGATCGCCGGCGCTTTTCACTCCTTGAGCCTTGACCTTCACCCATTGAGACAGTCATTTTATGTGAGTATTTCACTGAACTCACGGGGAATTTTTACTAGGTACCTTTATATATGCATATTGTGAGTATTTCACTAAGGTCACAACAAATTACTAGGCCTATTGTATGTGTGTGTCTATCAATAAAAATATTGTAGTAAACCCTATTTAATCACCTTGTAGATGCTAGATTAATTAATGATTAGTTATTGCTAAATTCTTGTGATTTTCTCCTTCCTGCAAACAAACCTTCAATTGCTGCTAGCTATTTTCTTTTTTTTCTTCTTTTTTCCTTTATATATATATTCCATTCATTTAATAAGTAATAGAGTGAACCTTGCCATCGAACTTTGTTCATTCACACTTTTATAGATTTCTATTAAAATCATTATTCGCAAATATTTTTGGTGGTGATTCTTTGAGTGGCCTAACCACTCATCTGTGACAAATTGGTGTAGTCGGCAGGATGGCAAGTAGTGTCACTGATTATTTACAAAAAAATGGAATAAGTCCACTTCCTAAATTCTCAGATGAATGGGCTTGTGATAACTGGCATGACTGCGAAGCTGTGGAAAAACAAGTACAGGTGGCCAGAGCTCATGTAAAAGAGTGTAAAGGAAAAGGAATTATTTGCAAAATGCTAGGTACCTGCTTAGAAGCTGCCTGTCAGGATAGGAAAAAAATTGATAAAGAGAGACAAGATCTGAGAGAAGAAATAGAAGGCAGAAAGAAAGCTGAAATATTGCTATCCCTGCAAATTGAACAACTGCAAAAACAGGTACAGCAGGAAAGGGAAGAGAAACAAAGGATAACAGACAAGGTTGAAATAATGCTAATGAGGGCTCCTAACCCCCCTACCATTGCACAGGTTAGGAAATTAATTTTATCCCCTGAAGAATGGGATGGAGACACATAGGGTGACCCCCTAGGGTGACAGTGAACCAAGGGAAAATGATTTGCCTCCTCCAAATCTTCCTAAATAGCAAGCCAGACCCATTATAAAAACAGAGGTAACTACTGGACCTCAGGGTGGACCAGGACATTGTACCCAAAAAATAACTCCATTTGATCCACTTCAGGCGGCCACTTTGCAACAGCATTATGGCCATAAGCCAGGCAAAACTGAAACAGAACATTTGTGGCAAGTGTATTTAACCGGAGGAGACAGAATCCTATTAAGTGGCAATGAAGCCAATGGATTCCGGGGTCCTGGTGTCTTTTTAAATTCTGGTCCAGAACCCCCAAATGATCCTCACTTGCTAACAATTAGAGTGGCATACTGGGCTGGTGGAATAAATATATTGGAGAGAGGAAAGCCTTTATCAATACCTATTAAATCACTTGATGAACTCTCCACCGCTATCACAAAAGCTGCCTGTATTTGGGCTATGCATGACCGCGGTGCTCTTGATATCCCTATATCAGCTGTTGTAAATCCTGACATGATAAAACCATTAATTAGAGAAGTGCCTGCTGCACTTAAACCCTACCTTGTGGCTAACAGTCTATATGGGCCCACCAGGAGCCCTGTGAGCCAACCATTCTTTACAAAAGATGGACTTGATGTTCTACCTCCACCTCTAAGTAAAAGAAAACAACCGGTAACATTGCATCCAGGACAACCTGTCATGGTAAATTTACCACAAATTGGCACTGTACCCATGACTCTAAACCTTATGGACCACTTTCCTGGGAGGCTATTGACAACAGTGATGTAAAACATAGAATTAGTGCACGATGGATTTTTCCTTCTTTCTAATAGGGTAACCTGTTCGGACTCTCCCTGCCAAAACAAATCTCTATTTTTCTTTTACAGCACCCTTCTGGATGGCAAGCAGAAATGCTGTGTTCATGATATTATTCTAAACCCTAACAATGCTGCTTCTCTCAGCCTCTGGTCAAGGAACCCTAGAGTGGCCATGGTCTCAAGCTCATGTTAAGTATACCGGGAATATGGGAATATACTCTAGCAAGGGAGATTTACATCTTTCCACCATGGTCATGCACGGAAGTGAGGTACACTCAGAAAATGAATGGAGCTGGGATGAAGATGGAGCTAGTGATAAAGTTCCCCAACTCTGAGGGATGGCAGGGGAAAAAATTAAAATAGGATGCTGGATGATCAGTGGGTCTATACATGAAAAGGCATGTCAGATTTCTGTGTACAACATCACATCAAATCCAATAGCAAAAGATACAAAAATTTGCACCTCTAAAAAATTGGACTGTTGGTACAATTTTACCTTAGTACAACTTGTTTTTGTAGTCTGCCTCTGGGCTCACCATAGCGTGGGACCATCCTTTAGATATTAGATATTTAGATATTATTGAGCCTAGTACAACAACATCCATCCTGATTGTAAAGGGTAAGAAAACCCTGTCTCCACAGATTTCTGAAATTGGACCATATGTGATCAAAAATATAGGCTAACAACAAGTGTTGTTTAACCCATCATGGTCTTTCAAATGAGTAGAACTATCAATGCAGATCAATATCTCTGCAATTAAACCTACCTGCTTATCATTCCTGGATACATCTTATACAGGGGGGCTAGCATAACTGCATGGACAAACCCTCACCTCTCCCAGCCGACCAAGGAGACATGTGACTGGTGTCCTAGGAACAGGATTAGGGGTACTAAACAGCATAGATGTTGAAGTTTTAGCAAACAAAATAAGCTCAGCAACAAGTAATTTATGCAAATTGGACCAACTATTACAATCCTCTCTGTTGGAACTGGGAACTAATCAATGGCTCTTATCTGACATATTACCCCAATGGGAAAGAATCAGTAACAAAGACCATCAATTATTACAAAATAATTACAAATTAATGTCTCTCTTGTTCTTAGCTGTATTCAAGCTCAATTGTGGGTACAATCTGCTGTGGCAGCAATTATAAGAGAAGGTGAAGAAGGCACCTTGCCTGCTGAAATTCAAAAAGTAAATTGGGATAATGCAACTAAATTCAAAAGACAATTCCAATCATGGTGGCAACTAGTTAATTTCACTTACGATCCCACTACCAGTAAAACCATAGCTTTTGTTCTGACAATACACAATGCTTCGGTATACACCGTATAGCCAATCATTGCATTGGGGTTGAATCACCATGGAACTGTACTGTCTCTGTTAGAACATAGAGAATGGGCCCAACAAAATGGGAACACATGGCAAACTATTGATGTTGATGCATGTGTTGTGCTGGAACAACAGGGATTTATTTGTGAAAGTAATACCACTAAGGCCCAAGACATTTGTCCTGACACCAAAATCATAGGATGTGACTTCAACTACTCAGCTCCTGTCACAACCCATCAATTGCTGCAATCCAACTACATGTCATATCAAGATTTATTACCTGCCCCCATCAGAATGCATCTGACATTGGTAAAAGAACTGTTGCAACATGAGGACCTGAGTCAGTTGCTGAAATGAACTCAGGACAACGGACAGAGAACCCTGATCACCGTCCATCATGATATAGAGAAGATACACCATGTCTTGGAAAGAGTGAAGAAAGGTGGAGAGCATCACTGGTGGGATACCTTATTAGGATGGTCCCCAACACCGACTGTGATACTGAACAAGATGTTATACCCTACTGTGATTTTGTTAACTTTTGTTATACTCTGCTCATTAGTGAACATTTTCGATATGCTAGGGTGTGGGGAATAGTTAGACAAACAGCATTATTACAAAAACCTCCTCGTACATACAAAATTGGTTAGCTACACTTAAGTAAATCCTAGTAATCAAGGAAACCAACCAAAAATTCCCTCAAAATTGCAATTGGAATATAATGTTACTCTGTTTATAGGCACAGAGGCAAGAGGAGAAAAAGTATTTGGAGATTAAAGTGAAATACAACAATACTCATTGATTATTTTTCTCAGTAACACTGAACTAAGGTCACAAATAATGACCAAATCATTGAAAAACTATTTGGAAAGTCAGAATCCTCTGTGGTTTGCCCTTATACACAACACTCTTCACATAAAAATTTCAGTGCAATCTAATGCCAGACTAAATCATATGCCAGGTTTTACCTAATCCTATTCTCAGTAATATTGAATGTATTACGTCTATGGAGTAAACCAGCTTCTCTAACCCAGTTAAAACAACACGAAGAATTTGGTGCCACTTGAAACAAAACGTTTCTCTGCATATTTCAATCATGCAGTGCTTCAGTGACATAATAGTTCTGCAGGTATAACCCTTGAAGATCATGAAAAGATTAAAATCAGCACTAAACTGTGCATAAGAAGGACAGTTTTGTGATTTGTTTCAATGAGCAACCACATTATCAACAGTATGCTCAGCAAGCAGATACTAGTAGTGCTCGTAGAGCTCAGTCTGGGTTTCTCCTATCAAAGTTGTTAGTGAAACACCCGTTTATTAATCCACTCTTTATTTTGTTCATCTGTAAGTGACAATTTTCAATATACTGCTTGTCTGTCTTTTTTTATTCCAATACTGATAAGAAAACCACCATCAACTGCCTTGCCATTTTTCAATTAAAAAAAGCATTAGGGACTTATTTTTGAATTTTTATTACAGTCTAAAATTTTGATTAAAAAGTGAAATCACTATATAAACCAAAGAAACATTTCTACATTTCTGGTAGAAATGCAACTTACTGTCAGATTTCAATATTGACTTAAGCTCTAATTCATCACAGTTATATTCTCTTCAGTTTAAAGTTATTAACTAACATTCCCCGTAGTATTTTTACATCCTTTTGAAAAACAAGTTAGAGCCTGCCATCCTAACCATTGTTGTCATCAGTCTTAAACAACCCTGACAGCAGACAAGTACAGCCTCCTCTCAGCCAGTAGCACCTCCAGATTGACGTTTTGCAGGGCTCAGCTAAACACACACTCCATCACAGCAATGCCAACAGCACAGCTCCCGTTTGCTTCAAGTCAAGGATCACTGAGCTACAATTAAGGTTTTTTTTAAAATCCCTCCCAAAATGCATTTTATGCCCAAGCGTGAGTTCAGCCTGCCTGTGCTGTGGGCTGACTAGCAGTTGTGAACAGGGAGCTGGATAACCATGCTAGATATGTAAAGACTGGGTTTTGCACAGGAAGGTTGACAGTTATCTGGCATCTGCTGCTGAGAAAGTCGCAGGCTGCTCTGAGGTTGTTACAGGGGCAACTGAGCAAAACTAACACTCACTAGCACAAAAGTAACCAGCACAACTTCAGTTAGGCACAGACCACAGGCACCAGGAGCAGCTCTGCTGCGCCTGTTACAGATATTCTTAGGGTCTCATGCTGAATAAGTTGCTTTTTGAGTGGTTGTCAATACATGCACAGATACTTAGGCAATGTCTCTCAAGATGGAGACAGATTCAAAAGCTACCCAGTGATGCTCTAATACATCCTGTGCCATCACATGCCACTCATATGGGCAGATAGGATGCTGCAAACTGTGTGCACCAGGCAGAGCCAGAGCTTTATCCATTTGTGACTGTCACCTTAGCAAGCAGCTATCAGACTTTTGTAAGCATTTGTATTTGGTTTCTGTTTTTTAAAGTCCACTGTGGGGAAGCTTTCCTCTTCAATCAACCAGCAGGTAGATACCTTTATCAGACAGGTGTACATACTGTTTCTGTTGTCTAGAAGACCCTACTCTGGCAAATATAAATAATTTCAGTCACACATGCGTTAATGTTAAAAAGATGCATTAGCAGATGACACAGAAGTGCTTTCAAACTTGAGGACCATGCACCATTATGAACTGCATCCCCTACACTGGAAGGGGAGACAGTAAACGTTGTGCACATCTGTCCTGTATACCACGACCAGTCTCCACCAAACCTCTGAGAAAGACTTCTGGCTGACGAAGTCATCCCTGAAACCTCCCAGACCACAGATGCTTGTCAATACATAAACATGGCATGAATAATTTTGCCCACTGTATAAGTTGTACAAAGCTAAGGAACAGAAATGAAAAAAAATAAAAAGAAAAAGCAGTTTTTTTCCTGAAGTTAAAGCACAAGCTCTCCAGTCCTCAGGCTGGGGATGGCAGTATTTTTTGAGGTCCACTTCAAAATCTGCTTCTGGATCTAAATATCTGTTTATTCACCTCAGATTTTAGTTCAATTTAATTTTAATCTAATTCAATTTAAATTTAATTATTTTCTTTTATTCAGGGAGAATAGCTTTTATCCCCTCAGCAGACTGCAGCAGGGCTTTCAATCCATACCTCTGCTGACACAGTACTGCTGTGTGCCATTGGCTTCTTGCAGCAGGGTAAAAAACTGCTCTCAGGCTCCTGCACGGATGTGGAGAAGATTTTACAGGCCTTCTGTGATAAGAGGAGTGAGATATGACTCCTTGGCATGGACGATACTGCTGTTAGGGCTTTCCAGGGACAGGGCGGCTGCCCTGGCCTCAGCTGGCCTGAGGGTAGGAAAGGCAGGCTCTGGCCCTGGCGGTTTTGGGAACGGGTGTTTCAGGCCCTCCTCTTCCCTGCGTCCCCTCTCCCACAGGAGCGGGAAGGGGTATCCCAGCCCCATGTTTTTAGGGCTTTTTAACCACCTGCCTCACTACTCCCTCTGTGCTGAAGGCTGTGTCTCTTGGCAGCAAGAGGATGGTGAGGGGTAAGGGAGGAGCAGGGAGGTAAACGCACACCGGGAGGGATGAGCAGGGAAGGGAAGGAGGGAGGGAAGAACTGGTCCCCTGGGGTGGCTCAGGAGCCTCCTCAGAGTGCAAGAAATAACATGGGGTCTCCCAAAAGGACTGAGGAGGGATTTTAGGGATTCATAGCCTCTTTTCCCTGAGGATACAGAGATGCAGGGTTCCTCCAGGAAGGGACTAAGGGAGGACAGAAGTTTACTCCTTAGATGCAGTAGACACAAGTGCCACATAAGAGCCATGGAAGTGAGGCTTAATTGTTTTTACACTATTGCTGAGAGGTATATTAAGTGAAAAAGTTCTATTTGCTCTTCATTTAGGGAAAGACTCTTCACCTCTGGCATGAAGTACATTGACTCCTGCAAGCTCTTTCTACTGTTCTGTGTTTGTAAGTTCTAGGTTAATATATCTTAAAATAAGTTGTTCCCTTTGCAATGCATGTACTCTTCCTTGAAGTCTATGCTGAAGAATTACACCAGCAGACTTTGTTCTGGAGCTTGCCGTTAGCACGCTGTATTTTCTCTAAGCTCTCTAGCTCAGCAACTTTATGCCATATGCAGCAATTGCAAGTATTAATAAGCTATAGGCAGAGTGCTTCGTCTCCCTTGGCAGCTTTTTCAACACCAAGCCAATATCAGCAGATGCACAACTAGCCACTGTAAAAAAGAAACTTTTTTTCCCCCAGTGCTTCTCCTGATATGTAAAATCAGAAATCCACTGCAGTGTTTAGGAAGGAGCCAGGGTACTTGCTTTATGGCTACGAGCTCCATTTCTGAGAGGACTCACAGCAAGCACCTTGTGGGTGTGGATGCCCTGCTCTGGTGCTGGCAATGGAGGCAAGGCAGCAGGCAGGGGCCAGGGATCACATGGCAGGGCAGAGCACAAGGGTTTGTGCTCAGCTCTCCCTTCAGCTGGACAAACAAGGCACGCAACCTGGCTCAAAACACAGTTCTCGGGGCACCAACCTTTGGCTCTCTCACCTTCTGCCCTTCTGGCTTACAAGCACAGAGCTACCGGGTGAGTCAGGAAACAGTCTCCCTGCCCAAGAAAAACAAGGTGCATAACTACAGATTAAGGTACCCATGAAGGCAAAAATAGAAATTGTGAGTGAATCCATCAGTGCTCTGCTATTCTAATGTTATCTAGCTTCAATGACTTCAGTCCTTACTCAGGAAAGAGTCCCTACTGACTTGTGCCAAATACATACCGCTGGCCGCCATCTCTTTAGAGAAACAGACTTGAAGTATATATTTAAAATATTGGAACAAGATCTGCTTCTGTTTCTTTTTTTTTTTTTTTTTGGTAAAATATTGATGTGGATTACAAATAAGGTTTTATTTCAGCATCTCTCTGTATATGTCAGTATACCCACATCCTTATCGCATGAGTTTATTGTTCCAAAAATAAGCTGTACTTAAATTCACAATGAATTACTGTGATTATGACAAAAGCCTTTCAGGAAAACTTTGCCTAGGCATAACCAATAGTCATGTTTCAGCCTTCATTTTAAGACATTAAAAGGTTCCTTTCTTATTACAAAAATGTATGTATTCTGAAAAAACATGTTTTCATCTGAAGCTAATAAAAAGAACATCTCACTTCACCATTATCTAAAACCACATTCCACCTTCTATATATTACCATTCTGTAATTTTAGAAAGGATTAACTTTACACAACCTGTTTCGCTAACATCCACATATTCACTTTCAACCTGCTGTAGTATGAAACATTCTGGATAATAAACCTTGAGATATTTGGGCTGTAAATGGAGGAGCCAAGTCAACCAGAACTACAGCTGTGCTGCTGGAACTGCAGCAATAAACATAGACTGTGCTTCCCTTTAGTTTTCTTTCCCTTGAATCCACTTTCAGGAAATTTGTTGATCTAATAATTTAATTTACCTGAGTCATATTTTTTCAAAATTTTGCCCATTTAGATGCGATATCTTTGTTCTACTGTGTTTGGTCCTACTGTAACGAATAGCACCAATGAGATTTCTATGGACAAATGCTCCTGAAATGCATCTGCCTATGGTTGATATTGTTCATATAGACTGCGTAGCAAAATCAAGCCTTAACAGCCTCTGCTTTTTCCACATTCACACCTTTGAAATATAGCTATTCTGTAACCTTACTCAGATATTATCTCTTGCTGTTTCTTACATCATTTAATGACCCAGTGCACTAAGAGTGCCCTCCACTGGGGAGACCGTTGACATTTAGCATAAATATTCCACCATGAATATTTTCCTTTTCAATATTATGCATTGTAAAAAATTCTCCTTCTCCTAAAGTAAATAATTAATGTTTGCTTGATTCCTGCTTTTCTAATAGATTTTAGGAAGGAACTGATTTTCTTCCAACCATCCTCATTTTCTTAAACACGGTTCTGCTTTCTGAGTGTATATATTAAAGTATTAATCATTTCACACAGGAGCTGGGTGAGTTAACAATACAAGTCCACAACTTGTATTCAAAATAACCTTATGATAGCTGTTCTAAAACAGTTCCAGATTCATGTTACCCAATGGGGGTTTTTTTGCTAATCAGAAATATGATTCGCATCCTATCAGATATATACTGGTATAAGGGAAATTCAATATCTAGGTTTTAGTCTCTAGTTTTGTGGGTTTAATTCCCCTCCCTCCCCCCGGTAATCAAAGAGAAAAAAATGTATGTGAATGAAATGTGTAAAAAAAAAAAAAGCCTTCAAAACTAAGACTTCAGTATTTCCATTGACATTTATACAAGTGTCCTATAGTACTTAAATGGGAGTTTATTTTTGATTTTTTTTTTTTATCTTACTATGGTGAGGAAACCTCTCCTCCCTTTTGTGGGACTTTATGATGCCAACCAAGAAATGAAACTTGACTCAACAGATTCCTACAAGTAAAGAGTGGGAGAGAGCTGCTCATAGGCAGCCAGTCAGGGTATGCCCAGCTGTTACTTGAGTAATGCTGATGGGTTACAAACCGCCTCCAAGTCATGTGCAATGGCAGCTTTAGACAGTAGGTATAAATGCTGTGCTAAGAATGAGAGGCATAGAATGATTTCTGTGAATGTTACACTTGTTTTAAAATAATAAATTGCTCCAGTAAGGTAAGAATTACTGGAAGTAGGTAAAGCTAACGGAGGAAGAGAGAATTTTTACTGTAGCTGTAATTCTCAGATGTTTGATAAGCAACATGCTAAACATCAAGAAGCCAAGAAAGCCGTACATTTTGTAACATAAAAAAAGCCCATTACCAACTGTTTGCAATTAAAGAACAGTTCTCTGACTCTCCAAAAGCAAATATTCTCCTTATTGGATGCCAGTGATGCCCATATGAAAAAGATTTGAGCCATACATTGAAGAAATGGAACTGACTGTAGTTAATTAGAGAACTTCAAAAAGCCACAGCTCCTGGCTCAAAACCACCTTCACTTCTTGTTCTTGAAAGTGATGTTGTAAATCAGAGAGATGCTGGTAAAAAACTGATTTCTTACCCAGCACATCTTTGAGACTGCAGTATGGCATTTGTACAAGAATGAAGACAAAAGAGTGTCAGTTATGTGCCCACTTTAAGTCAGAAGCAAGAAAGATGCCAAAAATAAAATGTACAGGATAAAGAGTTACAAATGCTCACATTCATCACTTTGACAGTTTGGCCAGATGAGGAGAAAACTCTCAAGGTTAAGGTTTTACCAAAATAAGATGAATATGAAAAATAACATCACATATAGAGATGGTCATACTATAAAATCCAAATCATATGCTTGACTCTGTATCAGGGGTGCTCTGGAGTGGAATGACACCTCAGAGAAGGCAGAAGTAGCTGCAGTAGTTGTAACGAGGGACCACACATGGAGGGCAATGTGGTCCAAGGAGAACAAAGAACAGTGAAAACACAACTCATTACTTGCAGAGAAAAGCAGGTACGGACCTTCTCATCCATACAGTAGGAGAGTGCTCTGCTTTCCGGAGCACACCTGGACAGAAGTTCCTTATAAGTGGTTTCTAACCAGCTGCTCCTTCTCTAAAATAAGTTAGTAGTAAAGACATGTGCTTGGAGTGAGCAATATTGTGAATCTCTTAACAACTCTTGTCCCAACATTTGGGATGGGGTGCAGGCAACTTCAAACTTCTGTTGCTGAAATGCCCAGGTTGGAGAAACTTAAATTGATGATTCTTGATCTCACTTGCCTTGTTGGTTTGTGTTGCTTCTTAGAAGTGCAAACCACCAGTAAAGAAAATGCTGGACGATGTAATTAGCAGGGACACGCAGAGCCACAATATCCATACCAATCTAAACTCTGAACAAAAAATCTCAAACAACTGAAGCATATAACAAACACAGGAGAACCACTGTCCACCAAAGCACAACAATCACAGTGAAACCCATTACATCTCTATCTGCCAGTGCCAGAACAATATGTCTCATTTCTCAGGCTTCCCTGGGAGAAGGGATTCCTCCCTGTGCTCCATGAAAAGAGTGCAAAAAGAAACTGTAGAAACTTCATCTCACAATTAAAGTTCAATATCTGTAAATCTAGAATCAATAATAAAGTAGTCCTCCTAGGTTTTGTTTAAGTCCATGCTCCTCTCCCACTGTGTTACCATGGGGGGGTGAACTGAGATCAGGCACCGGCGTGAGACAGCTCTGGGCTGAACTGTGAGATGAGCAGTGGAACAAGAGCTGAGACATTCAGGCTGTCGAGTGTTCAGCAAGTCCTGCTGAACAATTTATGTGGTGTCAATAGACTGAATATACTGTCTGGCCTGGTCTGGCCACAGCTAAGTGTTGCCCCGCTAACTTTTGCAGCAGTATTATTTGGCTTTGTGTAGCCTGGGCCATACACATCCTGCAGGAGGAATATGAACCTGGATCTGGGAATGCATTGAGCTCCCAAGGACAGTGCAGACATAACCTCTTACTTCTTTCTCAATGCAGGTTCTCTTCAAAACAAAGCACAACGTCAAAATAGCATCTTTATCATATACTTCAAAAATATATGTTATCCTGAAACTATGGCAATATGTACTAGACAAGTGCCCAAGACAAACCCACAGATCTCTGCTCTGTTGGTTTGTACATTCCCTAATGCCTGTAACTCAGCTGACTTGGTTTAATGGACTTTCAGAGTGATTTTGTAAAAGCCATAATACTCTGCATCACATGTCCTGGAAAAAAACCAATACACTATTGTAATTATTCCACAGTGAAAAAGAGGTAGAATGAAAAAGAAAGGGATTTTGTAAAACAGTGCTGCAATTCCATCACTTACACACCAATTTTCCACCAAACTGGAACTAATCAGCAGACATTGCATACATTTTTTTATTATCATGTATGGTGTGTTTTCAGTTTGAGTGAAGAGAAGGGAATCGAATATTTGTAGCATAGCAATTTTGCATTAGCATTTTTGTTCTTGCCACTATTGTTCCAGGACTGCAGATGCACTTGTGGACCAAGAAATGCTTCAAAACATTCACCTGATAATGTAAAAATGGGGTTTGGATATGTAATGGACTCACAGGCTTCTCTACTGCAGAAAATGCTGTCAGTGAAACTGCAACACCACCTCTGAGTTATTCCGATCAGCTATTTTGCGATTTGTCTTAGGGAAGAGTTTGTGTAGACAATGAAGTTATCATAACCAGTCTGTGCTGCGCCATCCTTCTCCAAAATGTTACAGGAACAAAACAAACATAATACAAACACCAGTAAAACCTTCAAAAGACAGAAAAGTAACAAATACTCTCAAACTCATTTACTTGCACTCAAACTGAGATGAGAACACACAAGTTAAAGTGATGAAATGATAAGAAAAGCCAGCTGGCCTTAGAAATGTCATTGTTGGTAAATAATGCCAAGCCTTGCAGCTATCCACCCTTAGTGTAACTGGATAGATCCTGAGGTCCTCATTTGGTCCTTTAATGAGACAAAGCTACCACGGAAGAAAAGGGGATTTATTTATTTTTCATGCTGTATTTTGAGGAGAACAGACAAGCCATAAGATTTAGCCTTAGGATGTATAAACTGGAGAAACGATTGATCCTTGTGTGAACTAAAACATCCAAGAAAGCCTGACTATAGAGCACTGATTTTATACCTGGTACCACACTTTACTGACAATGTCTACAAACACCTACATCTTACTTCCTTTTGTTAATTAATTTCTGTGCTTCACCCTCTGATTTTTAGAGTAAAAGCAGCCCAGTAAGGGAAGCAAGCGGATGCTGGGATTTGACAGGCTACTCCTCCAGGAGCAGCTGGGAGGCCAGGGCTGTGCCATCCAGACACTTGCAGCTCCTGGCACTTACCTGGATTTTTTTATGAAAAAATACCTGGTTAACCCAAAGAAAACTTCTCATGTAAATACCCAGGATTTGAGAGTAATGCTGTCAGTTGGCATCAGTGGGATCCCTGATCACAACTAGGGACAAGGTAAGGGAGAGATTTCTCCCTTGCTTCTCAACTGGGGCTTGGATGTGGTTTTGCAGATCCCACTGGAGTAAGGGGTCTCCCGTCAGGAACAGCCCACTGTGGTGTAGGGAATTTACTGTAGGGAATTCACTACAGCAGAGAGACAGAAGAAGAAATTAACTCTGTAACTGTGTGGTTAGGACAGTACCTCAGCAGATACAGAGGTACAATTCCCTGCACCAGATTAGGCAGAGGGGCGTTGAACATGGGTCTCTTGCACAACATCGCTTTCTCAAGTAACTGCCTCAGCTAACAGGCTGTTAACAGCCTGCATTTTTTTCCCATATATTTTCACAATAATATTCAGGGCATCTAGTTTTCAGGGTAATGTACATTGTCCCCAAAGGAAAAAAATCTTGATTATTTTTTGAACCCTGAATTTCTCTTTTCCAGCAGCAGGTCTCATTCTTCCCTGCACTTATTCATAAACACAATCAGAAGTCATGCCAACTAATGGATCCACATGAAGAAACAAACCTTCAGAAAGTTCTGGGTATTTAACAAGGGTCTTAGTTTTCCTTGTCTACCCAGAAGCTCAGCCCTCGTGACAATATCACACTGTAATAAAGCACAGTATTAGAGACACTGTATAATGAGAAATCAGCAGAATTACTAAAATCTCCCTCCCTGAAAGAAGCAGTTTTTAACATTTACATAATTCTTCAGATAAAACTTGTATTTCACTGTTGGTAAATCTGTTATTATTATGCATTATGTTATCTGGAAACTAATTTAATCAAAATCTATTAGCCTTTGAATCAAAGGCTAATAGGTGATGCTTCTGAAAGCACAATGATGCACTACCCTTCCCATTTAATTTCTTCAGGTGCTCTGTGAATCCCTGCTCATATCCTTTCTTACTTAGTGACAGATCCTGTCATCTGTTCTTATTCTTCAGACAGACAAAAAATCACTGGTGGCTTTAAAGGTGATTTGCCTAGCAAAAAAAAAAAAAAAAAGAAAAAGACAATAAACTGCAAATTATTAAAAATATACACCTTCTTTCAGATTAACTAGTAAGTGAAATACAAGGGCAGATCATCAAGAGTGTAAAGCAGAAAACTATACTGATTCCTGCTGATAATTTAATCCATTGTTTTAGTGCTTTGTATGTTATTTCTACTTTAAAAATCAGATCTCACTTTATCTGAATAACAATAACTTTTCCAAGTACTATCTTAGTCTTATCTTGCTCTGAAGTATATATAACTCTACATACACTGTTACTCTAAGCTTAGATTGTGAGGTACAAGCATAACAGAGCTCTTTTGTTGCCTTTATCTCCCTCAGTCTAATACATGTTATCTCCTTACTAGATATAATTGCTTTCCTCATTTCAGCAGAGCTGTAGTTTACACTGTACCATTCCTACCATCAATTTCCTTTTCGTGAGCTGAAAATATTGTTGAAAACAGCTTTTGAAATGGAAACTTGCCAGATGGTAGCTTGATAGACATTTCCAGTGAAAAAGGAATCTCTTGCAGATATTTGGAGATATAAACTATCTGTAACTTCTTTCTTCCCCGCTCCAAGTTTAGGAACCTTCAGCTGAATTATTTCTTAACATAACTTACAGGTACTCTCATGTAATCAGAAGAGTGTGTGATTTGTTTCACCTTCAAAAGGAGCCAGCATTTGTGTTACCCAAGTCTCACTTCACATTCTGACAGGCAGTTGGTGTGTTTGGAGAGTGTGTTGCCCATATTTAAGTGCCAGCTGCTATGTTTTAACCTCAGGTTGGAAAACCCTGGAGGATCTCTGATGTCCTGATGTTGAAAAGATCTGTTTTGGGGTGGGAGTAGCTTAGCAAGAATGAATAGCTCTACTCGGTAGTGACCTGAAGGAACTGTTATGGATGCTGACTTTGCTTACGGAGAAAAAGCATTTGGTCTCACTTATAGTTTTGAGCTCCTCCTGCAAGCAGCCAGCTGCAGTCCCCTGTGCCCCTGAAGCATCCATTTTGGTAGTCCCTGTACCTAGGCTTTAAGTTGGTTTTTTTTGTTTTTTTTTTTTTTTTTTCCTGTGCAGGATCAAGTGATTTACCTTTCTGCTGATAGCTTTAGTGCTCAGGTTTTTGTAAAATCTTCAGCTGAAGAAGATAAATTCCTGGGCTCCTTGAAAACTGTCAAAATCAGTGGGAGTCTTTCTCATGGACTTCGCTCAGTACAAAGGATGATCTGCCAGGGAAGCTGCTGCAAGTTTTATTTTCTTTTTTTCCCCTCAGTTCGTCAGGCCAGGCATCCTGGACACTCCTACTGTTAAAGGATGAGGTTTTTGGCTGTCTCCTCAAGTGGAAGGTGCACACAACACAGGAGTGTGACAGTTCACTGAACTCAGTTGCAAACACTGCAAGCTTAATGGTAAATAGATACATTAGTTTTGGTAATAAACAACAACAAATCAAAGATAGCCGTGTTTAAATACTACACATATTTTAATATAAAAGAACTAAGTGGCCCCTGATATATTTTCATGGCAAGACAAAATATAAATCGGTTCTCAAATATCTGGTTAAGAACTGTACTTAGGGTAAACTTATAATCAAACTCAAATGCCTTTCATCATATAAGAAAAGTTTAATTAGAATCCTTTCAAAAGCTTTGGAGAATATTAAAAATTAAGTAATAGCCTATTTTGCTAACATATATTTTTAACCATTATGAACTACTTCATTCTGTAGATTTACAGATTCCCAGTGTAAATTTCTTTGCCTTCAGCCTCCAGCTATTAGATTTGACTGCGTTATTTTCTGCTCAATTAAAGAACTGTTGAAGACCCATGTACTGTTGTGTCAACCCAAAGGGAGCCTGCCTACCAGAAGAACATATGTTGAAATTTTGATGTGCCTTTGCTCATGTGAGTTTTTCCGATGGCATCTCTCCATGCAGTGAAATCAAGCTTCATGTAGCAAATGCCTCTAAAGTAGCAAGGGACAAGAAAATCCTCCTGAGAAGGTGGAGGTAGAGGCCCAGCTGAGCTCTGCTGACAGCAAGCTGCAACAACAAACAGGTTGCCCTGTTTCTGTATTTTGAGGGCATTACAGACTGGGCAAATTTAAGCAGTGAAATAGAGTACTGCTCTTCTCCCTCTCCCAGCCCTGGACTACTCAAAGGAAAAACGGGTAAGGGGATGGGATTTGTCTTCCCACTCAATATTTCTTTGCGCTGTAGACGCAATTCAGCTTTCAGCTGCAAGTTCTTTCATACAGTGAAATAGTAGTTTTTCTTTTCACTTAAAAAGGGAGGTGAAGGCTGTCACTGTACCACAATCCACATCTTCAAAATCTAGCAAAATCATGGAGGATGAAAAATGATTCCAAAAGGTCAGGATACCAGAAAAGACAAGAAAAAAATACTGAACAAAATATATAAAGACAGTCCTGCACTGTGTGTATTGTGTTCACTTTAGCCCAGTAGCTGTAGGATGATTATTCCATGGGCGTAGTATATGCCCATGGGAAAACCAGATACAAGCATTATTGTGTTTCTTTTGGCTAGAAATGCCAAAATGAGGATATATGTAGTACTGCTCCTACTGTGAATAATGCAGAGTCACAGTTTTATGAGTCATTTGAAATTTTTCCAAAGCAGCATGTTAGATTGCTATACAGTGCCCTCACTTTTTGGACCTTTATGGCTGGTATTCAATAAATGAATTTTTCTTCCAGTTGTGTGTGCTTTGCTTTTCCTTTTGCCAAAATAACATTTTTCCTATTCCTATTTCCTAACATTTTCATCATTAACATTCAACCTTAGAAGATGTGTTTATAAACTGTCAAAAGTCTGGTTTTAATTTTTTCATAAAAATGAAAAGCAAAATATTGTGTTCATCTTCTAACAGCAATGCACAGTGCCAGGGCCTGCATGAATAAGACAGTGTCTCTTATCTATGTGTTCTAAAATATGCCAGTGCTTAAACAGCCTTCAAACTCACACCCTGCTATTACTTATTGCCATATTTTCACAGTATTTTTTTCCCAATAATAGGCATTCCTTTAACTCTCTTTGCCATTCATGTACCTGAATACTTTTCTGCTTGATTTGCAGTTAGAAAAAGGAGGGCTTATTAATTAAAATGTTACAATGAACATGCTGGTGTCTTCTCCTGACTTCCATTATTTTTAATGAGAAGTTTGAAGGTAAAATGTTGCACAATTCTTTTGGACTACAAAGAGAGCAGTGTCATGTCAAGCCTTGATAATGTTAAACAAGCCTCGTTCCTGTTCCACATGCTCTCCTAAGACAGCACTTGAGTTGTCTTCCATTTTCTAATTATTCATTGAAACTGAAAAAAAGTGGCACACTCTAGGGAGAAGAGAATAGAAATGGAAAAAGCATATTTGTTTCTATTATTTTGGTATTTCTGCTATTGCTCGATGCTTTGTTTATCTCACTAGCAGTTGCCAAAGAAACACAAAATAACATTCTCTTTTTAGAAAAAAAAATCTCTAAATAAATCCTTGATTTTGTTCTGCTTTCACACCATAATAACCTCATATGGCTTGTCTGTACATGGTCCCTATGGGAGGAAGGAGACATTAAAAAGAAGTACCTTCCATCTTTACTGTATGGACTTTGTGCAGCCTAAGCAAGAATGCAGGCATGGATCTCTGAGACACAAGAAGGCAACTCCCTTTCAGTGCCACTGAAAGCAGGCAGGTAATTTCCTGGACAATTTCATTGAGTGTCCCTTACCAATGCAACAATAATTAGAAATGGCCACACTAGGAAGTGAGCTCCCTCTCTCTTCCCCCCACTCCCCCCCATTGTTTTATCTTCACATACATAATGGTGTCTCTTTCGCTGCCACATTATCTGTTGCTTCCATCTGTGATGAACTTTTCTTTAGTTAACTTCAGATTTAGTGAGACTACCAGCTTCATTAATGCCAAACACCAGTTTCCCAAAAACCAGTTTTCCCGTCTCTTTCCCAGTTCCTTTTCTGTCTACTCTGCTTTCCAAAGAGTCTAGAGGGAACATTTTAACTGTTCAGACCTCACCTGGGCTTAACCTTTCTGCAGTTTTGCCATAAGACTTGTCTGCAGTATATTGACTTGGAATCGTAGAATCATAGAATACCAGGTTGGAAGGGACCTCAAGGGTCATTTGGTCCAATCTTTCTTGGCAGAAGCACAGTCTAGACAAGATGGTCCAGCACTCTGTCCAGTTGAACCTTAAAAGTGTCCAATGTTGTTCTCATTGTGAAAAATTTTCCTCTTGTGTTCAGTTGGAATCTCCCCTGGAGGAACTTGTACCCATTACCCCTTGTCTTTTCCATGTGACTCCTTGTAAAAAGGGAGTCACCATCTTTGTAGCCACCCTCTAAATACTGGAAAGTGGTGATAAAGTCTCCCCCAAGCCTTCTTTTCTCAAGACTAAACAAACCCAGTTCTCTCAACCTTTCCTCATATGGCAGGCTTCCCAGTCTTTTGATCATCTTGGTGGCCCTTCTCTGGACCCCCTCCAGCCTGTCCACATCCTTTGTGCATAGTGGGGACCAAAACTGTACACAGCATTCCAGGTGTGACCTGACAAGTGCTGAGTAGAGTGGGATAATGACTTCCTTATCTCCGCTGGTGGTGCCCTTGTTGATGCAACCCAGCATCCTATTGGCTTTCTTTGCCGTAGCAGCACACTGTTCACTCATGTTGAGCTTCCTGTCCACCAGGACCCCCAGGTCCCTTTCCACAAAACTGATCCTCAGCCAGGTAGATCCCAGTCTGTGCTGCACTGCTGGATTATATTTTCCCAGGTGAAGACCTTACACTTGTCTTTGTTGAACTTCATAAGGTTCTTGTTAGCCCACTCTTACAGCCTATCCAGGTCTTCCTGCAGGGTAGCTCTCCCTTCTGAAGTGTCCACTTCCCCACTCAGTTTGCTATCATCTGCAAACTTCATCAGGCTACACTTGATCCATTATCCAGATCACTTAGGAAGATATTAAAAAGCTTTGGTCCCAATATCAATCCTTGGGGGACCCCACTTGTGACAGGTTGCCAGTTTGAAAAGGAGCTACTTACCACCACCATCTGGGTGCGGCCTGTCAGCCAGTTCCCCACCCACCCCATGGACAACTTGTCTAAACCGTAACACATCGGTTTCTCTAGGAGGAGGCTGTGGGAAACCGTATTGAAAGCCTTGGAGAAATCCAGGCAGACAATGTCCACCGTTTGCCCCACATCAACCAAGCAGGTTACTTTGTCGTAGAAGGCAATCAGGTCTGTGAAGCACAATTTGCCCTTGGTGTATCCGTGCTGGCTTTTCCCAGTCGCGTGCTTCATTTCACTTGTGATAGCCCCGGGAGGATTCGTTCCATAACTTTCCCAGGGACTGAAGTAAGACTGATGGGCCTATAATTTCCTGGATCCTCCTTTAAGCCCTTCTTGTAGATGGGGGTGACATTAGCCTTCTTCCAGTCTTCTGGGATGTCCCCTGATCTTCACAACTTCTCAAAGATTATGAAGAGCAGCCTTGCAATGATGTCAGCCATCTCTCTTGACACCCTCAGGTGGATATTGTCAGGGCCCACTGGTTTGTAGGAGTCAAGCTCCTGTAATAGTTCACATACCAACTCTTCCTTCACTGATGGTGGGTCTGTGGTTGCATCAACCTGGATTTTTGTTACCAATGCCTGGGGCCCAACAGTGCTGGTAAAGACAGAGGTGAAGAAAGTGTTGAGAACCTCTGCCTGGTCAGCATTGTTGGTAACTAATTCACCTCTCCTATTTAACAGCAGGCCAATATTTTGGAAGTTTGTTGTCTTTCTATGCAAAGACAGGTGCTGCTCTTATCTGGGAGGCAATAGCAGAGATATCTTTTGCTTCTTTAGGCTTATAGGTATATCTGCCTAGTTTAATAAAATTAATAAAATTACAGTGCAAGGACTGTGCTGATGACAGTATCACCAAATGAGCTCCTGGTGTCAGTCAAGCACCAGACAAGACAGCTCGGACCAGAGGTCCACCTGCAGCTGCCCTCCCTGGGATGCTGGCTCTCTTTTCTCAGCCCACCAACTTAAGGAGCAGGAACAAGAGAGGGAGGGAATGAAAGTTGATGCTCTGATGTATACTCAGTGTCATCGATATCACTGTTGCCATGTGAAATGCTGCTGGCAGTGGCATAGGCATTGAAGCTGTGGGAGGGTCACATCTTCCACAGCTCTGCACTCTCCTCTGGCTCCTTCCATTCACCTTTCCTTCCACTCATTTAGACTACAATCGTTTGTTGAGGGACTCCTCCTCATCTGCAATGCCATCAGAAACCCCAGGGCAGACACCTGGAATAATGCTTGGACCCACGGATCCCCCACAGCTGCATGCTGAGAGCTTGTATGGTCATTGTTTAACAGGGGTCTTAGGAAATGTCTACACCAAACAAACTTGCTGGGTGTACGACTCAGCAATGGGCTTCATCATGTGCCAAGATGAGGTTTTAAAAACATTAATATAGCAGAGTGACTGTCACTGATATACAGATATTCTCAATGTAGTCACATCTGAAAAAGCTGCTATCCTTGTGCACTCTCTGCCCAAGAAATGAGACAAAAGGAAGTGCCTATCTCTCCAGATATAAGGAACACAGAGTCCTAAATATACTTTCTGCGTCACACTCAAGATGATGGACACAGTACAGCCAAAAGTAAAAACATGAATGTTTCTAAATGTACAGGCTAAATTTTGAGAAAATAATTCTCGGCCTTGGAAGTGGAAAGGCTGATGCCTGATGTGGTGTATATCCTGTGAAAGAACTGATGCCTTTGAACACTTCACGCTTCTGTGAAATAAGTGGCAAAAGGCAACTCAGCAGCAAGCTGTCCTTTGTTTGAACACGTGTTCTCTTTTCTCCTTCTGTGCATGTAAGTGATTTGCATTACCCTGGAGATGAAGGTAGACCTCACAGTGCTGTAGACTTCCAAGCCATGCACTGCTTTACTTAGTGTCTTATTCCAGTCTTATGATGTAACTAAGCATCTTCCTTTGAGGAGACTTCTGCTCAAATTGCTTCTAGAATTTCACCAAACTTGTGTAGTCCTTCCTGATGTTTCCATGTGTCTGACGTTGTTTTCCTTCTTTTACTTCAAAATTAAGTATAAGCCCTTGCTTAAAACCTATCAAATAAAACAATTCATTGTTACCAAATGAGACTTTTATGCTGAGCTACATTATGAAGTAAAGGTCTGTCTCAGAAAGAGTCATGTATGATGAAAGCTATGAACATGCTTAAGTATCTTGAAGAAGTGAAACCAAACTAGATGGCAAGTTTACCTAATACATAGAGAAAACTTTAACAGAGGTAACAGACAACATCATTGTTGTTCAGCAAGGACTGTTTCATGTTTCCCAGTTGTATTGGGTTTGCGTGGCAAGGTTTTGGTAGCAGGGGGGCTATAGATGTGTCTTCTGTGAGAAGTTGCCAGAAGCTTCCCCCATGTCCAAGAGAGCCAGTGCCAGCTGGCTCCAAGATGGACCCACTGCTGGCTGAGGCCGAGCCCATCAGTGATGGTGGTAGGGCCTCTGTGATAACATATTTAAGAAGGGGAAAAAGAAAAACTGCACAACTGTAGCAGGAGAGAGGGGTGAGAATATGTGAGTGGAACAGCTCTGCAGACACCAAGGTCAGTAAAGAAGGAGGGGGAGGAGGTGCTCCAGGTGCTGGAGACTCCCCTGCAGCCCGTGGTGAAGCCCACGGTGAGGCAGGCTGTCCCCCTGCAGCCCATGGATGTCCACAGTTGAGCACATATCCACCTGGAGCCTGAGGAGGACATCATGCCAGAGCAGGTGGATGCCTGAAGGAGGTTGTGACCCCGTGGGAAGGCCATGCTGAAGCAGGCTCCTGGAAGCACCCATGGACCCATGGAAAGGAGCCCACACTGGAGTAGGTTTGTTGGCAGGACTTGTGACCCCGCAGGGGACCCACACTGGAGCAGTCTGTTCCTGAAGGACTGCAGCCCATGGGAAGGGCTCGTGCTGGACCAGCTCGTGAAGAACTGTAGCCTGTGGGAAGGACTCAAGATGGAGAAGTTTGTGGAGGACTGTCTCCCGTGGGAAGCACCCCACTCTGGAGTGGGGGAAGAGTGTGAGGAGTCCTCCCCCTGAGGAGGAAGGAGCGGCAGAAACAACATGTGATGAACTGACTGCAACCCCCATTTCCTGTCCCCCTGCGCTGCTGGCAGGGAGGAGGTAGAGAAATTGGGAGTGAAGTTGGGCCCAGGAAGAAGGGAGGGGTGGGGGAAGGTGTTTTAAGATTTGTTTTTTTATTTTTCTCATTACCTTACTCTGACTTGATCAGTAATGAATTAAACTAATTTCCCCAAGTTGAGTCTATTTTGCCTGTGACAGTAATTGCTGAGTGATCTCTCCCTGTCCTTATCTCAACCCACGAGCCTTTTGTTATATTTTCTCTCCCCTGTCCAGTTGAGGAGGGGGAGTGATAGAGCGGCTTTGGTGGGCACCTGGCATCTAGCCAGGGTCAACTCACCACATCAATGTAGTTAATTTTCTACCAGATCTCTTCCTGGAGGTGCTATGAAATTGTTCCTTTATTCTGTATGGGTTTGGGGTTGAAGAGATGGAAGAACAGGTATGGTTTCAAAATGCCGGAAACCATACACTGAGATTTTAAAACATTTTTACTGACTGATATTTCATTCATACTATATAGACCAAGACTAAAAATCAAAAGCATACTGGAAATTAAAACAGTCATTGATACACTATTTCATTATTTTTTTTATACTGGTGGCATAAAGAAAGTCCTCAAAACCTGCAGGCATCATTAGAAGATTTATTAAATGCCTCTTGTGATTATTCAGGAGTTATTTTTCAATCAATACCATACTAATTAATGCTCATATAGAGTTCTAGTAACCTTATCATTATTGCTGTTGTTGTAGTAGAATTTAATCACTTGCCGTGGTTTAACCCCAGGCGGCAACTAAGCCCCACACAGCTGCTCGCTCACTCTCCCCCGGTGGGCAGGGGGAGAGAATCAGAAGAGTAAAAGCGAGAAAACTCATGGGTTGAGATAAAGACAGTTTAACAGATAAAGCAAAGCCGCACACGCAAGCAAAGCAAAGCAAGGAATTCATTCACTACTTCCCATCGGCAGGCAGGTGTTCAGCCATCCTCAGGAAAGCAGGGATTCATCATGCTTAATGGTTACTTAGGAAGACAAACACCATCACTCTGAACGTCGTCCCCCCTTCTTTCTTCTTCCTCCTGCTTTATATACTGGGCATGGTGCCATGTGGTATGGCATAGCCCTTTGGCCAGTCTGGGTCAGCTGTCCTGGCTGTGCTCCCTCCCAGCTCCTTGTGCACCTGACAGAGCATGGGAAGCTGAAAAGTCTTTGACTGGTGTAAGCACTACTTAGCAACAACTAAAACATCAGTGTATTATCAACGTTATTCTCATCCTAAATCCAAAACACAGCACTATACCAGCTACTAAGAAGAAATTAACTCTATCCCAGCTGAAACCAGGACACCACTTTACAGAAAGACATTAATTTCATCAGAGAGAAAGGGCCAGTCCATTGACCATGTTATAGCTGACTCTTGGGAGACAAAACATTCATTGGGAAGTTTGAGGCTCAGCCAGATTTTAGAAGAGTTTTAATCATCAAGGGCTTTATCTGCTGTGACTTTTGGAAACAACTAAGATGAAAAAGCATAACTTCAAAAAGAAAAAAAAAAAAAGAAAGGAAAAAGGGTAGTGCAAGTAATCACAGTTCAGGTTGATAGTGACGACAGACAGCGAGACAATTTGAAATGCTTCACTATAGCTACAGCACAGTAGCAGGACAGAGAGCTCTCAGGAGCTGCAGAAAGAGAGGCTCTGGGTGTCCATTGCAAATCTTTGCTAAACTGTCTCTTCAAGTCTTTTCTGGTCTGTTGGGGCAGGGAGTGTCCCCAGTGTCCCTGGCCCATGTAGCCCATGCCAGAAGGAGACATGGCAGCACTCCATTGCTCTGTTCATCTGGGTTTGTCTTCCAGGAAAAATCTGTGCATGTAAGCAGAGGGCTACAGCATGCTGCAGTGTGCCCTGCACAGGGGGTTGGTGTGCAGGGTGCACTCTGGGGCATGCATTTCTCATAGTGAACACTCAGCTTGAGTGTGCCCCTTCCACACAGCAGTTGTCTGTCTTCACTTCTTAGGAAAAGACATCTCTTGATACAATCACTTTCCAGAAGGAGATTGATATTACTTTCCCTGTTGTTTCTAACCTTTGCTGCTTGGTGTGTGTAAACTGCTTCTTGAGCAGCCTATGGAGGCTGGATCGTTGGGCTGGGGCCAACTGCATGAGATTCAACAAGGCTAAGTGCTGGGTCCTGCACTTGGGTCACAACAACCCCATGCAACGTTACAGGCTTGGGGAAGAGTGGCTGGAGAGCTGCCTGCCAGAAAAGGAGCTCTGGGTGTTGGTTGACAACCGCCTGAACATGAGCCAGCAGTGTGCTCAGGTGGCCAAGACGGCCAATGGCATCTTGGCCTGTATCAAGAATAGTGTGGCCAGCAGGACAAGGGAGGTGATAGTGCCCCTATACTCGGCATTGGTGAGGCCGCACCTCGAGTACTGTGTTCAGTTTTGGGCCCCTCACTACAAGAGAGACATTTAGGTGCTGGAGCGTGTCCAGAGAAGGGCAATGAAGTTGGTGAAGGGTCTGGAGCACAAGTCTTATGAGGAGCAGCTGAGGGAGCTGGGGTTGTTTAGTCTAGAGAAGAGGAAGCTGAAGGGAGACCTTATTGCTCTCTACAACTACCTGAAAGGAGGTTGTAGCGAGGTGGGGGTCGGTCTCTTCTCCCTAGTAACAAGTGATAGGATGAGAGGAAACAGCCTCAAGCTGCACCAGGGGAAGTTTAGGTTGGATATTAGGAAAAACGTCTTTACTGAAAGGGTAGTCAGGCATTGGACCAGTGCGCCCAGGGAAGTGGTTGAGTCTCCATCCCTGGAGGTATTTAAAGGATGGATCGATGTGGTGCTCGAGGACATGGTATAGTGATGGACTTGGCAGTGTTACGTTAACGGTTGGACTTGATGATCTTAAGGGTCTTTTCCAACCTTAACAATTCTATGATTCTATGATTCTATGGAGAGTACAGAGCAACGATTACAAAACAGTGTTCTTAAAACAAAGTGTATTTTTTTTCCAGTACCCACAGAACTAAGAAAATAAATTTAATGTAAGAGAGTTCTGTCTATGTAGTGGTTTATCTCTGCCCCTCTGACTTGACGATGGCACGTTCCAGGCTCCAGACTGCTCTTGGTCATCCTGTCTGCCCACCACTGCTAGCACAACGCATTTCTCCGTACAAAGGCTGTATATTTGTCCTCTTCCCTGTGTTGGCAAAGCAGCCTTGCCAAAAGAGTCAGGCTACAGGATGACATGTCTTGTATGGGAGGATCCTGCTTTATCTATACCATTGTTTTACCTTTCCTACCTCAATCCCTAAGCGTTCAGAAGAACTGATATCACAGGCATACGTGAAGGGACTTTTCACATTTATATTTCTTAAATGTCTATTTGGAGAAAGAGGAAAAGCTTTTGGCACTCATCAGGTTACTGTTGTTTGGACTGAAGCAGATTCAGCCTTAGACATGTGCAGTAAAACAAGGCAAATCCCATAGTAATTAGTATCTCCTTTATAAGATGGCCCTAGTTAACACTCTTTCATTACACTTAATAGGAAATACTGTTCATAGTGCTGTGTATTTGAATAGCATAACTACCTTGCAATCACATCAAATGTATTCAAGCTGATCTTCATTTAAGGCCTAAGAATTTATATTATTTCCTGCTTTCTTTTGAAGAGTGAAAGTGTCATTAAATATACTTTTTAACTTATTAGAGATGCAGACAAGCTGGACTGGGTTTCACCAGCCCTAACCTCTCCCACTAACCTCTGGCCTGACGACAGGATCGACTATACTTATAACATCTCTGACAGGGAGCAGTTCAATCCTTTCTTAAAGACCTGCTGAGGAGATTCATAGTGAGAATAAGAGAAGCACTAAAGACATTAAAATTAAAATAACTGGCATTTGTTATTTGCCCTCTGACATCAAAGATTTTTACTTTATCAAAGTAAGAAATTAGATTGGTTTAATATGGTTTGTTCTAGAGAAAGCCGTGTTTACTGTTGCTCATCTTCCTAGTAAATTTTAGCTGCCTGCAAATAAACAACCTATTTGCTTCAGTATTTTTGCAGGAGCTGGAGCTAAGCCTGCCATTCAATAACTCTGAGGTCCTCCTTTTTTTTCTTTCAAAGATAGGCCTGTTCTTATCTTTTCTAGTAATGCAGTATGCTCCCTGTACTCTGTAAGCTCTCAAAGATAAGCATAAACAGGCCTGAGACTTCATTGATCAGTTCTTTAAGCATCTTAGTATTTTACCAAGTCCAGCCAATGTGTAAACATTTCTCTTCATTACCAGAGGGTGAGCTCTTACCTCTTTTACTGGCTATCAGTATCTGCTGTGCTGCAGCTAACCTTTTTACAGAGGGCAGATGCAAAAAGTAATAGAACATTTAGCCTCCTCATTGTTATCTGTCAAAACCTCACCCAATTTGCTGAACAGCAGAACAACTCTTTGCTGGCTCTTCCTTTTATTGACAGCACCCTTACAGATGCTTTTTCCTACATGACATTCTTTGCAAGTTTTATCTTATTCTCCATCTCAGCCTTTCTGGTTTTCCTTCTATGATCTCATCTTTATATTTTTAATCATCCAACATAACCTAAATTACTTGCCACTGTAGAAGTCTATTGGGTTTGAGGTCAATGAAGGGTGTGGTATTTAACCATGTTGACCCCCTTTTCCCTCACCGCAGCTGGACAGTCAGCACTCATGACTCCTCGCTGTTCACTGGAGAAACTGCCAGTTCTCTTTTCCCCTCACACCATTTTCCCAGCAAATCTAGAAATTCTCTGATGGTTTGACTCAGGGAGATGCAATAATGTAAATTAATGGTTCAGAGCTGCCAAAGTAAGGAAGGACCATCTCCTCAGTTTTCATCTTGTTGCCTTTCCTCTGGCCATACGCTCTTGTTATGGATCTTGTGCCAGCTCTGGCACCCATTCAACCCTGAAGTGTTGAATAAGCCAGCAGGAAAACTGGGTAGTTTTCTGAGGTTTTACTGGGCTGAATTGACTCATGAGGAAATTTTATATTTCCCCGAAAGGGCAGATTGTGTAGCCAGGGCTGGAGGGATGGGAGTGTGGGAAGGAAAGGAATGGAGAGGGCAACACACATGTGGGGAGAGGAGAAATGTGAGAAGACAGCCATTATACCATTAAACAATTATATGAGTTGACTTAAGTCATCTTTACAATGTTCCTAGTCTTCACCCCTAAGAGTAGCAAAGTGCAGGTTAAGCAGCAGTGAACTAATTTAACTTTTTAAATGAGCCAGGTGTTATAAGTAAATATAAGGGTAGTGTGGGTAATCTGCAGCTCTTTCTTATTTTTACCTTATCTGACTAACTGAAAGCAGTCTTACAATTTTTCGTTTATTCAGATGCAATTACAGTTCTATGAACCACAATTCTAACGTCTAAAATTGTTGCCTGCTCTTCTACAATGGTGTTCATCAATAAGACCAGTGTTACATCCAGTATTACTGATAACCACTGAGAGAAAGTAATCATGAGGAAATGAGATAATTGTTTTATTGTTCCACCTGAAGAAAATTAATTACTCTATTCATTCCAGGGCAGTGGAAGTGACAATGTACAACACTATATCTTCCTTTGTATCACAAAGAAATTGCAGAATGAAAAAGCTTAATTATTTGCAAATATTCCTTTGAATGTGTTTGTACTAAAAGATAACACTAAGTTGGCCATACCAAAAAAAATTCAACAAAATTAATCTCTTTCAATATCTGTCATATTTCTAACAGAACTTGTGACTATTGAACACTGTGAACAAGTTCAGCACACCACAAAAACCAAACATAAATATGTTCACTTTAAGATAACCACATCACCAAAATATAAACAGACCCAGGAAAAGAAAGATGATTCTTTCTTACTCAGAGCAGGATGAATAATATAAAGATGAAATATTATTTGCTATCTAGGACAACCCTTATTCATTCAGAAGAATTTCTCATAAAAGCAGTGATCAGACTGTCCTCTGGTGTATTTCAGGGTAGATGCATTGTGTCCATTGGAAATGTGGCTCATGTCCTGTGTCACTGTCCTAAATTATTTTAAGTTGTCTCTTTATCTCAGTCTTGTAAGTACACTTTTGAATAAAAACATACTTGACTATATCTTACAAGTAACTGAAATGGGAGAGATTCTGTTTGTATATGAAAAGCAGCAGGATAAAAACATCCCTTTCACTACTCAGGGATGGAATTTAGGCCTCCTCTGTGTTCATGAATAAAAAAAAGAAAACCAAAACCAAAACCAAACAAGTTATCTCAGACTAACTCTAAGTGTAACATTAAGAACAATACTTGCTTATAAGGGCATCTGTCAAGATTTATAACATTGTGGTGGCCAAGGTATTAATACATGGATGGAGCAATCAAATTGAAACAGCCTTTTAAGCAGTCTTATGTTTAACAGAAACTAGTTTGCTGGTGTAGAACAGTAGAATGAGCCCATAGTTTGTTACAAATGAAAAAAAAAGGTTTGGATTTTTCTTAAATGTATGACTGTTCGCAAAGAGTTGAGCACCGTTATGTAAATACAACCCAAAGAAGAAAAACAATAGGAAAAAACAAACTCCAAACAAAATTCATTTGCTAATCCAGTTAATCATGCTGCAGTTTCCAAAGACACTTGTGTCTTATCCAAAGGTAAAACTTGTGTCAATATTTAATATCTAGAAGTATAGCTAGTTTAAGTATTACATGAAAGCATCTGAGGACGCTGATTTTTTTTTTTTTTTTCTATTTAAGGTAAAAAAATTCTTATAACATGGTTATACCAGTATTTCTCAACATATGGACAGTGGATGTGTTAGGTGCTGGGGAGTAAAATGAAGAGGATGTTGCTCAGTGCTGCTCCCTAGGAGGCAGCGAAACCTGGGAACAAGGAGGATACTCCTGAAATGGGTGACCATGGGGACCTGCAAATGAGACAATAAAGCCTCCTCCTGCAGCCACCAGAGATCCATGCCTGGGATCTCTGCTTTGTGATGAGGCTAAAAGAGGTGCTAATTTATTGGGAATGCCACTTGGACTGACTTGTTAGAGATGCACTGGTCTAAACAATACAGCAGTTCCTCTCACTTACAAACACCAAATTCAGACATTGTATCTGTAATATACAAGCAAAATAAGACTTGAAATGATAAATAAGCCCCTCCAATTTGACCTGCCTTCATATTCAGATTAACTCATCTTTAATTATGTGTGTGTGTATTCTGCAGAGGTTAAGACATCCCATTCAGTATGAGCTAATTAACTTTGTCTCAGATTTCACAGGATTATTCTTTAAAATGAAGAAAATAATTAAAGCCTAGACAAGTAGGCAATCTATTCATGAAAACATCAAGGGACTTTGTAACAAATTAAACACAGCAACATTCAGCCCTGAAACTCTGTTCATGGTCTGTTTACAGTACAAGATATACAGGAAGTTGGAACATACAAATTTCATAAAATACTTTCTTGGACCCCTTGTTACGGGTGTCCTTTGTCATTATTGTACTCTCAAAACAGCAACGTGTTTGAAGTGAAGTGAGTCGTTCAAATAAAGTTTACATAAATGGGTAAGTGACATTTTCTGACAAGAGATACTCATCTGCTGAATCTGAGGTGACATATAAAAGAAAATAATTGGATGAAAACTTTTACCAGTGATTACTTGATCATATTTTGCATAGAAATTTAGACAGTGGTTTGATCTATTCTTGTTTTGGTAGTAAGAATGTCTAGAGACAATAAAAATACCGAGCACAGCAAGGTTTTTTTCCATTTAGTCATTTTTTGTAATAGGGAAAACAGCCAGAAGGATAAAGCACCATAGCCCCAACAATTTCAGCTTTTTGACGGAAACATCAAAGAATGATTAAAATGCAGTAAGGATTGCTATCTAGAAAGAAAAGAAGTACAATATGTACTGCACTGTTAACATATAGATCCCTAACACATCAATAAAATAAGACAAATAAGGAAAATATTTCCCTTTGGTATCTTTTAAACTTTCTCTTATGTCAATGGTACTGATATGTATTTTATGCACTCTGTCTACTCTACCTTAAAAGAGAATTCCCTGAAGAATTCATCATTTACCAGTGAACCAAAAATTGTGATGTACTGTTTAAGGAAACAGGCTATTTGTCTCTCTTTGCATGTTAACTCTTCTCTATACATTTCCTTCTTGCATCTTCTGATCACTGGACCAGATCTTTCCTGCTAACATCTTTTCAAACATAAGGAAGTTTGTAAAACTCAACAGCTCGTTTAGGGGAAAATTCTTCTTTTGTTTATCCCATAGACCGAGCAAAAATACTTTTGACTTCTAAAATCTTAACACACAAAGGATGCTTCATATGCTGTTGTCAGCAGCAACCATCCATTAAGAAAAGATGTATTCAAGCCATGGCCAAGCAAAACAATATTCCAAACCGCAAGGAAAGCTGGGTGTCATAGGACTGAGACAGCTGAATAGAAGAGGCCACTGCTATTAGATCTTGAACTAAAAAAACCTGAGTTGTGTATAGTTATCTTTTCATGTAATCTACCAAAGCAGATTCAGCTCTACCTGAAAGCACTTTGCAGCCACACTGGCAGGGCAGCATAGCATGACGTGGTACCATGTACATACACTAACTCTTGTTTACGGAGAGACTACAGCCCTGCAGCCTAGGAACCTCACACCCACACTCAGTGCATTAGAGAATTTAGTATCCTAATTAAATCTGGCAGCTGAGTGTGATTAATTTCTCAAACACAGAGAAAAGGGTTAGCTGATTGGTACCTTTCAGTCTGGAAACACATGTTGTTTGCACTTCAGGCAGGTTACTGCTAAAGAAATTCATTGGGCACAAACCCTGCAGAAAGGCCAGCTGTTGTGCTGCGGCATATCACAGTAGTTAGTCTAACCACGAAGTAAGTGATAAAGTAGCAGAAACTATTTTGAGGAGATGGAGACAGTCCCAATTACTTATCAGATTGAATTCACCATGCTGTTAAAGATGCTGCATATTAAATGAGGGAGGACTACTCCAGTTACTTCAGGTAGGATAGACACTTAGCATTTTTTGTGCCATTTATTTGCATAGATGTTTGTCACTTACTGACCTCAGACTGTCTCATAGGGGACCTGAATTTTGGTATTTGGTTGCCTGCATATAATCAGACTTTAGACATTATTAATAAATAATATATTACTCTTTATAATTTATAATATTATAAATTAAAATCTAACTTAATGTGTCTCCCAGTCAAAAGAGGTCAATCCCAGAACTCAGAGGGCAGAAGCTGAAACAAATAGGAGGTGGTTAGCTCCCATCTGAAGATCTGCTGAAGTGCTCCATGATAGCACGTCTGTTGTGCCACACTGGAAGTGAGCTGCTTGTCCCAGGTCTTGAAGATTGCTGCCTTCGTTTTCTTGAATTGTGTGAGGTCTGGCCTCACTTGTCATCTTGTATCCAGCAGCAGACATGAGATTAGCAGCCTCCTGATACTGCCTCAGGTTTATCTTGTCTGATAGGATCTCTCAGCACAGACTAACAAGCAGGGCCATCTCTTCAGGGTAGCAGGTTGCATCTTGCTGAATTTTCTGGGACATTGGAAAAAATGGCCTACCTCAATTTTCCATAAAACCGCATAGCTTAGCCACATATCTGGGGTAGATATAACCGTGAGAGGGCTGGCAGGTATCGAATGTCTGTACTATATTTGTTTCTAAAGCAGCTTTCCATTAAAGTTGGTGTTTGTGTACGGACTTTGAGTGTTGGCTCACCTTAATCCACACTGAGAGGATTTGCGAACCTTAGTCACTTCCCCTCTTCCCCCAGGTGGGACGTGACATTTTTAATTGCCATCACAGACAGGATCCCCTCAGTGTTGGAAGGTCCAAAGGAGATACCAATTCTCTGTCTGGTGAACACGGACAGGGAGAATCGGGAAGTGACCTCTCAGCTATAGGCTGGGAGAGGTTCAAGCAGTAGCAAGCCATGACTACCCAGGGAACGTTGATGCTTGAGTGCTCCCTGATTTTTGAGAAGTTGAAGCAGTACAAGGCATGCCCTACTCCACCTGGAATAGCTTGGGCTCATGATAATTGGCATGACTCTGAGACAGTGGCAAATCGTATAGTCGCCCTGGCGAAAGAGCAGAAACAGCGAGAGGGTAAAGGAAAAGCTCTGGTGTGTGCTGTATTAGAAGTTGCACTGACAGTGGCACAAAAGGAAAGGCATTTGGCGAGGCTGGTGGAATGAGAAACAATTAGGTTTTTACAGGACCAATTAATAGTGGAAAGTAAGAAAAGTGAGAGTTTACAAAAACAACTAGAGAGTTTACAAAAACAGCTAACTGTGGAGCGTAACGCCACCCAGCGGGCTTACACGGCTCTAGCGGATGCATTAGACTGAGAGAAAATCTTATGGTCTGAATAAGAAAACGAGCGAGATGTTTATGATCCAAGAGATCGTGACGCAATTCCGGGTAGCGAACAGGGATTTTCAAGTTTGACCAAGTTAGCCAAAAAGCCGGCATCCAACTTAAGACCCCTATACCCGCTCAAGGAATTGGGAATTAACCAAGACATTTTTTACCCCAAAACCAACAAGGAGCAGGCAATTCTGAGACCATTAATTAAAACAGAGACCACTGAAGGCCAAGGTGGAGGAGCTCTGCAAGTCACCACCCAGACGGTGCTGTATTCAGCAACCGAACTAGCAAAAATCCAGGAAAAATATACTAGGTGGGCTCAAGAATTTGAGACTGAGGATGTATGTAGGGTGCCATTGACAGGTGGAGACCAAGTTTTACTGTCAGAAGATGAGGCACAGGGATACTGGGAGCCCAGTGTATTTTAAACCACTGATGATCAATGAGAGCCATGGTCATTAACCCAATGAGCCACATATTCGGCAGGAGGCTTAGACCTCCTGGAAAGAGGAGACCCGTTGTGTATTGAGATCTCTAATATAAATCATTTAACCAAAAGTTTACAAAAGGCTGCCTGCCTCCAGTTGATGCACGACAGGCATTTAGTCCCTCAACTGCCTTCCCCAATGTTGCTAAATGCACACCCTGATAGAATGACTCCCCTGATCCGGGGTCTTCCAGACTCACTGAAAATGCATGCAGTACAGCTGCAGGACCGCCTAAGGAATACACTAGCTCCAAGGTGGAGGGGGCGGAACCAATGAGGAGGTGCAGTGGCATTGACATGGGAGGAAGTAGCGCAAGAACTAATTGATTATGGGAGGAGGATGGGTCTGATCGGCCCCAATACTAAACAAAAGACCACGATTAGGTGTGGTGAATATCATGAGAAGCCATCTTCTACCCTCAGGCCTCAGAGGCAAGGAGAAACCTATTGTGGGTGGAGGGAATTGACAAGGGGATTCCCCGGGAATTAATGGATGGTATGCCTACTACGGCCTTAGAGAAGCTCGTGCGAGCATGGAAAGACAAACGGAAAGCACCTCTCCAAATTGACCAGCCCACTTAAGAGAGTATGAGGGCAGAGCCCTGATCGGATGACATTGTGGGAGTTGCCTCCAAGGCACCTAATGCCCCTGAAAAGGATTTGATTGATCTTGGGATGGGAAACTGGATGCGTTGTCCCCAATAAGTGAGCTGTCCCCAATAAGTGAGCCAGTGGGTCCATCTGAGAAGGCTCATGAAAAATAATAAAGGGGACTTGTCAATTACTTTCCCCCTTGGTGCCTTTAGAACCCCAGTTACTTTCTTAGTTAACACGGGTGCTCAAATGTCAGCACTATGAGCAGATGTCGCTAATTGCAATGTCATAGTTGTTGATAAAAAACAAATTTGATTCATAGATGTTTTCGGAACTTCTAAGCCATAGCCAAAGGCTCAAGTCAGGTGGTGGTTACTGGAAGATGCATGTCCTGGTGAGGTCACGATGATATTGGGTATCTTGCCTACGAACATTTTAGGACTTGATTTATTGAAGGGGAAAGCATGGGTAGATTTAAAAGGAAGGGAGTGGAAATTCAGACTCCCCGTGCTTTCTATAAGACTTTTACAACTGTCACCTGCACTCCCCCCTTCCAAAATCATTAATGTCAAGCCATACCCTCGTCCTTTAGGGGCCCAAGAGGGTATAATCCCTGTGAGAACTGAGTTGCAAGAGCAAGGGATAATTATCCCAAGTCACTCACCTTATAACTCCCTGGTGTGGCCAGTCCAGAAACTAAATGGAAAATGGTGATTAACAATTGACTATGAGCGCCTAAATGCCAACACAGGGCCCTTGACAGCTGCAGTGCCTAACATAGCTGAATTGATTGTAACCATACAGGAGCAAACTCATTAGATTTTAGCAACCATTGATGTGAAAGACATGTTTTTTATGGTTCCCTTACAGGAAGCTGACAGAGACCGCTTTGCCTTCACATGGGAGGGTGTGCAATTCACTTTCACATGTCTCCCCCAGGGATACTGCCATTCACTGACCATTGCTCACTATGCACTAAGACAAGAGCTTGCTCAAGTCACTCCCAGGGAGGGGGTCAAGGTATACCAATACATCGATGATGTGTTGATAGGTGGCCCTGATGCCACCATAGTAGAACAGACCGAGACAGAGATAATCAACCACCTAGAAAATTTAGGGCTCCAAATCCCAGCTGAAAAGGTACAGCTTCCCTCTTCTGAGGTAAAATTCCTAGGCATTTGGTGGAGGGGAGGAACAGCATGCATTCCCCCCGAAACTTTAACTACCCTGGAACAAGTAAAAATGCCTGAAAATAAAAAGAACTACAACATGCCCTAGGTCTGCTGGTATTTTGGAGAAAACACATTCCAGATTTCTCTATCATAGCCCATCCCTTATGTGATCTAACCAGCAAAAGAGACACCTGGGACTGGACCCCCATTCATGAAGAAGCCTTAAAAGTTATTAATCTTTGAAGCTGGCACATATCAGGCTTTAGGGCCAATATACCTGACCAATCCACTCCATATCAAACGGGGTTTTGCAGTTCACAGGCTATCTATACATATGTGGCAACATGAGCCTTAAGGTCCAACACATCCCATAGGATTTTACTTGCACAGTTTTGAAGATGCAGAAAAACATTACTTGATTTGGGAGAAGGGCCTTTTTGTCGTTAGTTTAGCTCTGCAGGAAGCTGAAAGGATCATATGGCAGCAACCAATCATTTTAAGAGAGCCCTTTAAGGTTTTGAAGCCAGTGTTGTCCAGAACCCTGCCTTCTGTGGGGGTGGCACAGTGAGAAACAATAAGGAAGTGGTATGCGCAGTTAGATCACTATTGCCACACACAGAAAATAAAGGAACGCCCAAGATACTCCAAATGCAAGATCCACCCACCAATCACCCAGACACAGAACCCACTCTCTCATGCATAAAACCTGCTCCTCCATTTGAGTCCCATCTGAAAAACATGTGGTTCACTGACGCATAGCTCTAGGAGGGAGGGAAAGTTGTGCAGATACCAAGCAGTAGCACTACATGTTGACTCTGGGGACCAAGTTGTAATGGAGGGTGAAGGAAGTGCCCAAGTGGGTGAATTAGTGTGGAGTGTGGTCATCAGGGAAGCTGAGACCAGAGAACCATTGTACATTTATACAGACTTGTATGCTGTGTTCAAGGGATGTACGGAGTGGCTCCCCTTTTGAGAACAGAATGGGAGGTCAACCAAATACCAGTATGGCAGTGGGAAAAATGGGAGGAAATTCTGAATGTTTCCAAACGAAAATCCTTTCTGGTAGGATGGGTTGCTACACATCAAGTGGGAGATAATCCAGCTCACCTCTTCAACAACCAAGTAGACTCACTGACCTGCTTTGCAAATATAGCCATAGAAAGTGAAGGGGAAAAATGGGAACATCTGTTAGAGTGGTTAAATGTGAAACTCGGTCATTCAGGGCTTAAAGAACTTTTCAAAGAAGCCGGTGGCAGGGGCTGGCCTGTAACTTGGGAGCTGTGTAACATGATCATTTCTGCTTGTAGTCAATGCCATATAGGATTAGAACAGGACCCTCTGAAAGACCCATCCTTACACGTGAGAGATAAAAAAGGTCTATGGGAGACGTGGCAAGTAAATTATATCGATCCCTTTCGACTTTCCGATGGGAAAAGGTATGAATTAGTAGGGGTAGAAGTAGTATCAGTGCTGACACAAGTAGAGGCAGTGCAGAAAGCTACTGGGGAAAACACAGTAAAAAGTTTAAAACTCTGGTTTAGTTACCTACCCAAGCCCCAGTTGATCCAATCAGATAACAGAAGCCATTTTACTGCAGGAGTAAAGGAGTGCGTGCAGAGAGAAGGGATTCAGTAGATCTTCCACACCCCTTATCACCCTCAAGGGAATGGAATTGTTGAATGCACAAATGGGCTTTTGAAACATGCCCTGAGGCCTCACGATGCTAGGTGGGCAGAGAGACTGCCCCATGCAGTTTATAAAGTGAACAGTCCCTAGGGGATAAATGGATGTCCATGACTCACTGCTTTCTGTCCCCAGCCTCTCACCATACTCCCAGGAAGAAAGGATACCAAAGACCCCATTCACCCATGTCATTACCCAGGATGATCCGTGCTGGTGGAGCTTCCCACTGTGGGAATAGTTCTGCTGGTTTTAATGAGACCTCATGGAGTGTATGCATGGGAAGCTAATGATACTCACAGAAAGAGTCGTCGAATTCATACATAGTGGTTTGTTCCATCTTTTTGAACTAAACCTGCCAGTCACCAGTGTTATTGGGCATCCTTTCCTTTTTTTTTTTTTTACATTACTTTGCAGGAGGAAGCATGGGGAACTACATGTGAGAGGGTAATTGTTACTTACTAATGTAACCAGCTTTATAACAGACCTCAATTCATGATACCTTTAGTGAGTACCATAGTTGCATGTGTTATAGCAGGTATATTATTCATTATCAGTATGTACCGTTTACGAACAAGATGTTTTGGGAGACCTCCAGGAACGGATGGGCACTGATTTAAATTTGTTGGTGTTTTCCGATGGTGGTAATGGGATCAGAGGACGAATCCCCCAATTTAGCCTGGGAACTAATTCAAGGGTTCATGCACATCTGGAAGCATAATAACCAAGGAATTTGTGTCCCAGTTCCCAAGTCCTCAGGAGAAGGTATTGGCTTCTCTATAGTTAATCTTAACTTTCCAAGTTGCTGGAAAGTAAATCACATACAACCGTTAATAACTGTGTTGCCAATTGGACTTAGGGCAGAGTGAAAGCTCCATTCAAGAGTCAACCTGATGGGGCACGGAGGGAGAATCAGGATGTGTTTTATCAAATTCCCCTAAAAAATTGGACTGACCTTTGGAACATGTAATAGATGGAATATGAGTAACCCGGTAACTCCTATGTTGGAAGCTCTATTTAGACTGCCAATATCTCCTCGTCCTGAAGATATGATGAACATACATAATGCGTCAGGTGAATGGTGGAGCCACACTCACTGTGCAAATCCCCACAGGATATCACGTACCCAAATCCCCTACTGGCCTCCACCTCCTGAAATGGAAACTTTTGAACACCCCTGTACGGTTATGTGGTCTCCTACATGGTGTGTACAGATTCCAAATCGCCCAGGCCAGGAATATGGTAAAATTAATAGAACCGAATATGAGTGAGCTTGGTCTATCAAGCATATATTGTATGGAGACACTGACCCCAGCCATCCAGTTGATGAGGAGTATGTTGCAGCCCCCTCCCCAGGATACTCCCAGTTAATGAACTGTACCACAACCCTAAATGGCACTACGGGTGCAGGAAACCCCATTGAGACATGGTATAGCCCTGAACTCTGAACCTTTATATGGAATATGTGTACTTGCTGGGGATACCTTGCCTGGTGTTTCTGAAATCTGGACAGTAGGTGCAATGGTACCCAGAAAACAGGGGAAATTGCAATCGGGTGTGGTATTCCCACAAGCCATGGTCCGGAACACTGAAAGGTGTGGGATAGGGACCTACAGGGTACTTAGGTACCCAGAGATGATGGTTACCAATGTAGTACAATGATGTTGTACCCTGCCCCACAAGGGACATTATGGGGATGTTCAAATGGAAAAACATATTCCCATCTTATTGTGAGACAACACGCTCGATTAAAATGTGGAATAGGAGTTCCTACAATGTGTCCTAGACTGCTCAATTTGTCAGTGCCTCATCAAAACAGAAAGCACCAGGGAGGTGATGGGCCCCAGGTGCAGCCCAAATGGACAGTGCAGGGAGTCCGAGTACCCAATTATTATACTTGGGGCATGACAACATCTCTGATGGTAGAAAATATATTTACCCCATATGTAACCCTTAAAAGACACCAGTTTGTCTTAGAAAACCCAACCTGGCAAGTACACATCTTGAGCAATTGGACCAGACATGCTTTCAGGGAAATAAATTTGCAAGTCCAACAGGTGTCTAAAATGACTTTGCAAAACAGATTAGTTTTAGATATGTTATTGTTAAAAGAGCAGGGAGTATGTGGAATGGTAAATCTCACTGATGGAGAATGCTGTCTCACCATTCGCAATGCAAATACCACCACAGAAGCAGCACGAATGAAGATGAGAGAGGTGTCCGAGCAGACCAGAGAGCTTTTCCAGGCAATGCAACTGAACTCCCCTCGAATACCCCTGTTGGCAGGTCCAATGCTGGATCCAGGACTGGTGATTATCCTCTTCTTTCCTCTTTCTCTCCCTTTACCTCTCCCTCTTTCACTCCTCCTAAGGTTATTAAGTTGTTAAAGTTGTTAAATTGTAGTTAAGTACTGCGTGGCCTACCTCAATTTTCCATAGCCGTATAACAGCCACATATCTGGGGTAGATAAAATCATGAGCAGGCTGGTGGGTATCGAACGTCTGTACTCAATATTTGTTTCTATAGAAGCTTTCCATTAAAGTTGGTGTTTGTGTATGGACGTTGAGTGTTGGCTCACCTTAACCCACACTGAGAGGATCTGCGAACCTTAGTCACTTCCCCTCTTCCCCGATGTGGGACATGACAGTGTGTTTAAGTGAAGGTTGCCACACAAGCTTGTGGTAGTCTCCAATCACACAAGACATCAATGCACCACTACCATGGCCAAGACCTCTCCATTATTCAGCACAGAAAAGCCTGCAAGGAACATGCAAGGATCTTTTTACCATGCTCTGTTTGACCGTTGCTACACTGTTACCTTAATAAATTACTTCAGTAAATGTAAAAGCAGCTTTTACCTTATAAGTCATTTTTCTGTACTAATTGTGTTCCTGCCTAAGATTTTCAGCAGAGAAAGAAATAAGAAAACATGTACTACAGATGTAATTAATCTTCTTAAAACCTGAAGATCTGTAAGAGAAAGAAATATTCACAAAAGATCATCGAAGTACTGTCCTCAAGTCAATGGAGACACTAAGAGCTTCAAAAGAAAATTGAAACAGAGCTCACACATTAGCAAAGCTAAGAATGACTGTCCAGGCTAAAGTAGAAGGAGAAACAAAAGACAGAGGTGTTACCATGTCCTTAAAAACCAAAGTGGTACTGCTGAAAATGAAAATGATCCAAGGAAAACTAACAATCTTATTAATATAAATACATCACATATTGACAAGAAAAATGACAGAAAGGAAGTTGCCAGAATCTATGGCATAAATGGAAATGTTCAGTTTTATTACAGTTGATGTAAAATTGATTCAAGTACTAAAATTAATTGAAAATAATAATAATTGTGATATATGGAGTGGTATACCAGGTCAGCTCTAACAGAGTCGTAGTTCTAAGCAATCTTTCAAATCTGAGGATCTGAGTACATGGTGGAAAGCAGCCTTTCTGTGACAATATCACAAGCAAAGGTTATGCTTTCTTAAATTCACATACACCCTTTTGGTTTTACTCTGGTACATAATGCTGCCTTCTTGCTCTCCTCCTGTAGTCACTGTAATAATTTATCTCCTGTGCAGCTGGGAGGTAAAAAACATCAGGTTCAAATCCACGTCCCAGTTCAGGCAGAACAGATTCAGTCTCACCCTGGAGGTCACAACCACCAAACAATATGGCAAAGAACACATTTCTACAACAGTTATAAATCAAAGATATCCAAGTGATCAGCACCCTGGAGACCTAAGTCAGAATAAGACTGACTTAATCATTGCAGCCATTTTGATGGCATAAATGCAACAGCGTATGAAGCCTAGGAAAGGGAAGCCTGAGCAAATAAGTCCTTCAACCTGCCTGGGATCGTCTATATAATAATATATTTGTAATAAAGTAGAAATTACAGAGTATAACTTGCTCATAAAATTTCTTCATGACAAAAAACTGTTATAATAATTCTGACTCATTTTGCATTAAAAAAACCCCTGATATTCAGAGCAGATATGGGAAGAGAGAAAGATTCAAGGCTGCCTCCCAGTTAGCATAGGAAGCCCAAAGGCAGATACTTTGCTCATTTGCAGATGGGTTTGGTATGCCAAGGGCATCCAAGGACATGTATGGTTCTTGGGGGTCTGCTCATTGACATCCCTGAATTTAGCTTAAGATATTCATGCACTTGGAAAATTACTTTGCAAACTGCACATAATGGACTATGATGAGACAAGGAAGATACTATTAGAATCTCCCAATACAGAAATCAAGATGTATGTTGTATGAACAAGAGACAGAGGCTCAAATGCACTTTACGTTTTATGTCAGCTAACTTCCCAGCTGATATCTGGAAGCAGGGATAAAGTATTACTACCATAAAATGTGGTCTCATGAAAATTCTATTTGATAAAATGGTTCTTTCCTTTCTTTCTCAAAAAGATTTAATTTTAATTATCTTCACATTTCAGTTCCCTCCAAATGACTTTTTCATTGTGCTTTTAAAGTTTAAAAAACAGTTCTGTCAAAGCCAACATGAGTTTTCAACTTTAGCAAACGCAGGATCTGGTCTATACATATTCACAAATTTATAACAGAGTTCTTTAAAAGCTCACCTGTGTAACTAAATGGGCATAATCTGTACATGTCATTAATACTTGGCTGTATCGGGTTGGGCATCATTAAGATCGGAGAAAAGAGGCATGTCCTGCTTCAGCTCCAGCCCCAACACAGCTCACAGTGAGAGCTGGCTCTGGTCAGGTTGCCAACACTGGGCTCATCTCCATGTCTGTATCATGAAATAAAGGGAAGAAAATAGGCCTAATAACCTGTTCCTGTCCTTCTAGGAGTAAAACAGAAACAAATTTTTAAAAGGCAAAGAAACCAGGTTGACTTCTTTTTCCTGTCCTGTGTTTGTATGAACTAGTTCTCAGTTTCCCAAGGCAGCATTTTGCAACACTGAAAATATCAGCCCTGGTCATTAGACTCTTTCAGCACTTTTAATGATTTCTCCTCATTTCAGCAGATCAACACTGACCTCACTGGTGGGTCTTTCTATTGCTTCTCTCAAATTTCTCAGTTTCTTCATGCTTTCCCTTGTGCTAAAAGTTCAGATTTTGTTGAGTTTCTTTGATGGAAAGGTCAAAGCTAAAGCAAATCCTGCCATAGCCCCGATCGTGTGATCTCCATGGGAGTACAGATCTTTCTCATGATACAGCAAGGCATTCCCTGCTTTCCACTGCACTCTTTTTCTTTTCTTTTTTTAAAGTGGGGCTACAGTGACATTTGGTGACTGTGATAGATAACATGTCTTCTTCAGTTGATTTAAGTCTTTAGGGAGATAAATTTGGATTGCTAGCATACCTCAGTGCCTGAAGCAGACTAAGACACAGATGTCAGTCATCTGTGGTTGGCTACATTCCCACTTAGGGAGAGAGCCTTTTCTGCTCTGGAAACTTACCAAGACTGTTTAGCGTATATTAATTTTTTATTGCACACTATTCTATGTCTTACTGTAGAGAAAGAGGCATTTTCTTTTCTTGCCCTTCAGCTGCCTCCATCTGTCCTGGAAATTGTGCCAGCACAGGATGATAGTGAATTAAAGTTGAGTGTTGAAGGTAGAATGCTTAAAACAGCTGGAGAAAGCTGCATACTTGAGCATCCACAGTCAGTAGACCTGAGGGATCTTTCCAGGTGCAAAAAGGCCAGTATCATCTCCTGAAGTGGAGATGCCTGCACTACAGCTATGCCCACATCTATTTATTTTAATTAAGTAAAGATATTGTATATTCCTGTAGTCAGCATAATGATATTCAGCCGTTCTTCTGAAGCACTAGCATAATTTAGACTCAATATAAGAACGAATAAATCAGTAACAGATTGTGGTGTAGAAATTACTGCACCCAGTGAATTTCTATGTAAATCCTGGGATAATTTGAGACAATTTTTTAAAAATATCCTTTAGGTTGAGATTTCTCTGTGCAAAGGATGCTGTTCATCTCCAGTGAGGTTTGACTGAACTTGAAGAAATCAGAGCAAGCATACTTTTATCCAGTCATCCAGTGAACCGTGTGTGCATTTTCTCCCGCTCCTTAATAGTTACACACCCCTGTGCTGTAACTGGGGTAGAGTAATTAGTGTGTGCCCCATTTTTCACTAATGAGGGTGTTACAGGACCTTTTATGTAGTATATGTCGAAAACATGTTCCCACCATTTGATAAGGAATGCCAGATGCTGTAGTCAAACTAGGTCAAATTGTCATAGAACACTGAAGTGGCTAATTGTGAAAAATAAAGTTGGTCATTTCCCACTTAGTGAGTAACTATACAGTCTTCTCTAGTGCTAATCTCTCTTAGAGAAAACACATAGTTCTATAGTAGAAAATGAGTTTTACTGTCTATTTCATTTCTGCACGTATTTGCAGGCCATGGTTTGAACTTAACAATGTTAGTGAAACCTTGGTTTCTACAAGAACAACTCAGCATTGAAGTGAGAGAAACCTAAATATTCTGCTCATGCTAATTGGTATATATCCTGCAAAACTCAACTGAAGAGGTTTCTCTGCTCTCATAACACATTTATATGAGGCTGGAAATGTCTTTTCTAGTAGTCTAATGAATTATCCCATGAAGAAGCAAAAAGCATGCATAGGAATAATTTGCCATGGATCTGCCTGGATGTTCAGATGCAGCCTAACTGAAGCAAGCTTTCAGCTCTGAAAGCATTTCATTTTTCTTCTTGAAGTACATAGGCTGGGCTATGAGGGTTTTGCTGCCGAAAAAGAGCAAACTTGCCCCACTTCTGTACATTCCCTGCCTCCCTTGTGCTGGTGTTAGCAAACTTACAGTCTTGTGTTCAGCCAGCTCAGGAAAATATTATTATTTTGATTAGCTCTCTTAACTTGTGTAAGGAAAAAAGAGCAGTGCAAAGCTGCTGCTATAAATACATGTGAAAGTTATGACTGGATAAATAAGTACATTCATTTGCTGTATAAAATGTAAGAAACTGGAATGTAAGTCCATTTGAAAATACTTTTTCTCAGAAAATATTTAAGCCACAGCTCTGTTACAGAACTGTCAGGGTCAACAGGAAAACTCAAGTCAATAAAAACGGACAGGAGCTTAAAACTACAACTCATTTGCAAATGCCTAAATTTAGACATTGAAGCCCATGTTAACAAACTCAGCTAAAGATGATCTCCTTATCAAAACTATTGCTAAGCTCCACCCTGCCACCCAAGAAAGTGTGACACGTTGCTGTTTGCAAGCAGTCAGTAATAAAAATTAATTTGATATGGTAACTGTATCTGATTACTTAATCACTGGTAAAGAGCTCAAGGATCTTTGGGAAGTCATTTATCTCATTTCTAACAAATGTTATCCTAAGCTTTTTTAAAAGACCTCCAATGAAGAATATTCCACAGCTGTCACAGCCAGTCAGTCAATCTAGTCCAACTTTTCTAGACTCCCTGTTTCATTATGGAGTTGTGTGTGCTGTAAGAGACGGAACCATAGCCAAATGGCCCAACTATTTAATCCCAGACAAAAGATCTGCAAGTCTCTTAGCTGGCAAATACCCTATTCGTCTGACATCAGATAGACTTTCTGGCAGACAGCTACTGCTGTTTCACACCACTGTATTTCTCAAGGCTATATATTATGTTCCTTTTAAAAATAAAGACCATTCTCTCAATATTCATTGTATACTTTGCTTTATGCACTTACCAAGACAGCAGTACAGACAAAATGGGGTTTTCTTGAGTTTTATTTGAGTTTTCTCTTCAATGGAAATATCTTTCCATTTTTTCTAGCAGTTAATTGAAACATAATAGTCAGATTTTTCTTCTATGTTTTTGACATATATGCATAAAAGCGTGGGCAGAAGTATTTGCAAACACACTGAGGAGTAGGAACTATAGAAGACTGAAAACCCAATTTAATAGATCAAAGAATACTCTCTTTCATTAAACCTGAGAGCAGAACTGATTAAATACCTATTACCTATTAAAATGACACTAAATTTCATCACAACATAAATGCTCAGTTGTATTCCCCAGCTTGTAGCAAATACTCAGTTTGACTCAATAGTCAATTTATTAGCTAATTCAGTCATTACAATAGAAAACACTTACCAGACTTCTTTAGGAAACAGTAGCTTTTAATAGTTTTGTATTCAAATTTGCCTTTTTCTTTTTTTACAAGAGATATTTTCTCTTACCTACGGGGGAAAAATGTATGGCCATAATTATCTATTCTGCAAATTGAACTGCTCTGTTAACATATGTTGACACCAAATACTGCAAATCATCTGAGAGAGCAGTCTTGCTGAGAGTGCACATTTAATGAGCAAGAGTACAAAAGAAAATATGGAATTTTTGAGCAGAATAAGTAAAAGTAAGACTATTCAGGAAATTTGTCTTTATTGCTAGGACTTAAGAACCTCCATTATTATGTTTGCAAAAGTATTTAATGATTACATATGCTTCAAATTCTAAAGATAAACAAGTATTTCAAGTTGAGCTGTCCAAAAGCTGAGTTGATCAACTTACTGTGAAATATAGGCACAGCTTATTCTGACCTGAAATTAAACTTACTGTTTCTCACATGCAGGTCATTTTACCAGAGAATGTTGAAATATTTTGAAAAAAACTCACTAAATCCATCAAAAAACACCTTTACAAAGAGACTTTCCTGGCTTTAGAGGTCTGACCCTCCCTGCAATGCTACTTAAAGCTGCTGTTGGAAAGTGCTTCTGCCACTGACCCAATTTGGTGACAGTGTTTTTATTGAACATCTGCCAGAACCAGTAAGTAAACAGGACCTGAACACTTGTCCCCATGGCCACTAGTAGCATTTGTCTTGATGCCACCTTGGCAGCAGAGATTCAGGTGACCATAGGGACCACAGCAGGATAGGAGGGGGATGCCCAAGGGCTATCAGAAACACAGAAAACAGGAAAGGAAAAACATTGGCACATGTAATCTCAGGAGGCCACCTTTATGCTATTGGGATCTTAGGGAAATTTAAATGAGCACGGGATTTCCTTGGTCAACTCAGTTACATTGTGCTTCTTCCCCTTAAAAGCGGTATTTTTATCTCCCTGGTATGTTCTTTTGCAGCACTATAATCAAGAAAAGATTAAAGGGAATTTTCCTCCTGCAGGAAGAACTAATTGGTAGAATGAGGCAAAATTCCTCATAATGTTGCTACAAGCAATTCTGCAACATGCCTTATTGGAAACATAGAAATGAACTTACAGAAATGTTTCATGTTAATAATGTTGCGTGTATTGGAAAATACTAACTATATGGTCTTATAAAAGATAAGATTGAAATAATATAAAATTACAAATGTACAAAAAAATGACCGAAGAAAGCCTAAAATATCTGATTTCAATTCAAAGTGGTTCAAAATCAAGACTTCCTTATAAAAGACTGAATTTGCTGACACATCATCAAATGGTTCTCATTTGAAATTTAATAGCTGAATCTGACTTCAAATTTTGGAATGCACTAAATATTACAAACATGCTTTACTAATAATGCTGTTGCAACACAGCAAATTCATAAACCATGCTCAAAAGAGCAATATTTACAATATTTGCATTCTCAAGCAAAGGACATTTATAAGCCTGAAAAATACACAGCCACTGGGCTTTCAATCAGATAAAATCAGCTTTTCTATTCTATGGGCTATATCAAAGCAAAATTTCCCTGCCATTTTCACCATCAAATGGTTCATATAGTTAATGTGTGTGATAAGGTTAGGTTCACCAAGAAGAACCTTCAATGTACATTAAAATGACATAAAAAATAGGATTACTCGAAAATTAAATCTCAGTACAATAAGATTTTTTTTTTAATAAATTCCAATTTTAACATAAAAAGCCTTGCTAATTACAGAACAAATTAATATTTTAGGAACTGGAAGTTCTATGTTCCCTAGCAATTCCTGATCAATTGTTCTGGAGATCCATGAGCAACAGTGTTAGTACTTTGTCTGTTTAATTATTACTGTGGTGATAAGTTCGCTATCTCTTGGGATCCAGACACAGAAGCTTTATTAAATACTTTGCTCAAGATGTTCATAAATGCCATGCTTTGCTGTTGGTCAACAGTGGTATTGCAACACTTAATAAATCAGGAAAGGATGTGTCAGGTTGATGCTTAGAAAAGGATTAGCAGGTACCTAAAGTGAACTATCTATTGAATTCTTGTCAAAACGAACAAAAAACTCTTGTATTTTGAAGTGTCAGCAAAAAGGTGCCAGCACACATCAAGAAAAATTCCCTTATCCTTGCCAAAGAAAATAAAAATCTTAAATGCCTAGAGTCACAAATAGTTATTAACATGCTTCAAAATATGCCTTTTAAGAAGTGCAGTCACATTAGTGAAAGAATTTGCATGCTTGACGTTAAGCGACAGGCAATAAATACAGTGTTTGCTGGTCTGCGGTGCAACGATCTTTGGAAGACCTGGTGACTGAGTTATTGCTTCAGAGACACAGAGCACATTCCCCTTACAATCAGTAAAGCACAGAACTAATTAGTCTGGCCGGCCAGCATGCTTCAATAAAGGACAAATTACACCAAGACTGTCTCTGTCAGTCCTTGTCAAAAGGCACCTATGGCAGGAGTCTGGCCTCACCCCGCTTCCCTTAAACCTGTGGTCTCCTCTCTCAGACACCTCGCTCAGACACCTGCAAGGATGCACACAAAAGCAGCCTGGCTCTGGCAGGATTTGAAGCTCCACTTTGATGCTGCAACTTTCAGGCTCCAGACCATTAGCTGGAAGCACAGACCTGCACAAACGTTTTTAAAGTAAAAGGTTTCTCCAGTAGAGCTGATGTGATCCCACCAGTGTCCCAGCACATGGGAGCACGGTCTTGGTGCGAAGGGAACCCACACATGAATCAGACTGGGGCTGGTGCAGAGGCAGAGCTAATGGACCTGGGTGACTGGGCGATGGAGAGCTACTCCCTGTAACGTGCTCCTGATTTTGTGTATTTCTGCTACTGAGGAGTCCCAGCTGTGATACACCCTGGGGACTAAGTGCACACTGCATGAGGAATTTCGACAGTTTCACACAGTGAGCTAAGCAGAGGACAAAGTTCAAGGCTCAAGCACCAGACACCTGGATGAACCTGACTTGCAAAGTACTGATAAAATCTCCCCGTAGATGCGTGTCAGATCTGGCAAATAGTTTTTCAAACAATGGGGCCAGCTCAGCAAAGATCTCTCAATTATCCAAAATCAATCATTGCTACTCCAATTTTTTTCACCTGTGCAGCACTAGTAGTTGAGTCAGGAGTTATTAATGTAACTGTACAGAAAAGTGTGAAACCAATAATACATGCTGAGCTGTAGACCTTTCAACAAAAATTGGCATCTTTGAAGATTTCAAACATTTGACTTGTACTTACAATTCATCAGAGACTCAACAAATTTCTGTAAGAGGATTTCTTGCAGTGCTTACTTATTCATGGCCTACTGCGGTACCACCAGCTTCTTCATGGGGAAGAGGTGACACTTGGCTCTCCAGTCTGCACCTTGGAAAGTCCCTGGAGCAAGTTTCATCAAACTGCTGCAAGACAGATGGCTGAGGGTGAAAGCATGTGGAATTATCATTCACATTACTCTTCCTTTCTGATTAATCACTAGCCACCAAAACAAATGACAGAAGCAGTTTAAGCCACACCAGGGTAGATTATCATCTACTGCAAATTGTCATAGTTGTGCTAATTTTGAAATTTTGGCCTTAGCAGGAGCGCACTGCAGTGACTGACACCAGCAGCCACTCCCCAGGAGTGGGAACCTGCACTAATTCAAACAGCAGATCACACTAACACTCTGCACAGCACAGACTTGTACTGACTTGTGCTGGTATTTTATGCAGTCAATCTTTTGCAAACCCACCATCCTCCTTTTCTTTTCCCAGAGCTGAGACAAACAGTGCTGTCAGGAACTCCTTAAAATTTAAAAGGGAAACAGCATTACGTTAATGTTTCACATCACACTAAAATACACCAAGGGCCTTTTCACCATTCTGATTTTGGCACCCTGGAAAGCCTCGGGTGTTGTGCAGGAAGCTCAGTGCTCAGAGAGGCAGAAGCAGAACTGCAGGTGCTCTGGGGACTTCCTGGTCAAATCCCAGGAGTACAGTTGCACCCCTGAGTCACCAACTACCAAATAAAGATTTTCTAGATTGTAATCTTTTATTTTCACACCTAAATGCCAACTCAGAGTTCTAGGTACCAGCAGTCTCTAACACAGAGGATGTATGTTGGATGGCAGATATGAAAAAGGAGAATGCTGGGATTAGCATGAAGACAAATTTTTTCTCCAAAACAGGCTTTCTAAACTTCTTGAAACTTGTTTTCTTTCATTTTAGATACCTTCTTCTTTCCATCTTTTTTCTTCAAGCCTTTTAAAGTTACTTTGTTTGTTGATTTCCAAGCAGGAGAAAATTCAGCACCCCACCTGCCCCTCTTTTTACCTCAGCTTAACAATTTTGGGGATCTTTAATCAGAGCCAGTTCTAGTGTGTCTTCCCCTGATACAAACACTAGCACTTACTTGACTCTCACAAGGAGAAGAGTTTGCTGAAATACACAGATATGATTGGTCATCTTAATGCTCCACATACTCAGTAGCTATTTGCTGAGTGTAATCATTAGATAAAAAGCTGTCTAAACTGATCATCCAGACTAAATTCTCCTCAATACATAATTAATCTAATCCTGGTATCAGTTTTCTATTAATTATCTAAGATCTCAGCCTTAAACAAAACAAATCTAATAATACTACACGGTGTCATTCTGTAAATTGGATCCTGTCTTGTTTAAAAATGTGAAAAACTAATGTCACTGTTAATGTTGATAAAACAGATAGGAAATGTGATATATGAATCATTAAATAAATAATATATGTCATTCCTTCTTATTACCGCCATGAAAAATTTGTAATTCTTCTGACAACATGCATGTTCACTTAGTAGTTTATCTGATGATGCAAAGGCATATTTTTAAGATTAGATTCACATTATATTGTTGATGCAAAGGGATTTCCTCTTCTTAATATTAAGCTACAAGAAGAACATTTCTGAAAAAAAAGAAAAAAAAAAAGAGCAGGCAGATGGGTCGGTAAGTCATGGTATAACTCTTATTTAAGAACATTCTAAAATTTGTCTTAAGAGAATTCTGTCAATAAATGGAAAGACTGTAATTTCAGAAACAGCAATTTCCAGCACAGGTGGAGAAAGGAGAGAGACAAGAGGGAGAGAAAGATGATGTGAGACATGACAGAGGAGAATGCTTTTTAGCTGGGATCAGCATCATAACAGAGTTTTTCTCCAAAACAGGCTCTCCAAACTTCTGGAAACTTAGAATCTCTCACCATGATTTTCCCCTTCTATTCTTTTGTGTTTTGTGAGTTATCATCCAACACAATACAGCATATCGGTCAGAGAAAATTAGCAAAGACTCACTGGTTTACATAATCATTTATTAAAATCCTGGAAGCTGAGGTCAGACTCACTAGTTTAAATTCTTCAGCTTTCTTCTAGTTCTTTTCTTAAGGGTTACACTTAGTTTTCTGTATCCTCTCTGTAAATCCCCCGCAAAGAAGAAACATTACCAAAAATAAGAATATCTTTAGTCACCTTTTTAAGCCACAGAGCTTTGCTTTTCTTATCGCAATGATGTTAGCTTACAAATTACTTTTTCCAAAGTAATTGCCTATGCCTCTTATTTCACACTCATCTTTTCTGTAACACTGGACCTCAGGCAGTGTCAAGTGGCACAGCCTCTCCTGGTATCAGTGCCAACTTACATCCGCTGGGGGCTTGGACCTTTCAATTTCTCATTTCTTGTTTTTATTTACCCCTCCTAACCCACAGGGATAATTCGTTCATTTCAAATACTATCCTGTTCTTACTGTCCGCTCCTTTTATCATCCTCACTGGCTTCATTAAATACAAATCATATTCATGTTTTTTAAAGTGAAAATATAGACAACATTTAACTTAAAATTTCAAACATAATAAAAAGCATATATATACAGGACAACATGTAGCTGTTGGAAGCTGCAGTGGTACATGTTTTGTATAATGGAATCAGAGCAAGCATCAGCCTGCATATGTGCCTTCTTTATTTGTGTTGCAACCTTAAAAGTTAGTTAAAACCTGTGTCTTTCACCTATCAGCAACCACCTTCACTTAGTTGCTCAGTTCTACCACTGCAAGAATTGCTCTGGAGATCGAAATACTTCCATAAAGTATAGTGACTCAAGCATTCAATTGGAGGAATACAGCTTGTTGAAAGAACCAAACTATGCAGCGTCTTTGCAGAACTCATGAATACCCCACTCTGGAATATACACAGCTCTGACACCACACAAAATTTAAGGTTTTTCTGGGAAAGGTTGTTTCAGCACAAAAAGAAAAGCAAGAGGTGAAATTTAATCTTAAACTTGTTTTAAATAAGACAATCTGGTAAGCCTTCTGAACTGTACCTGAAATACTTATGGTTAGAGCAATCAAACCTGCTTTTTCAATACGGTTATATACAGGTAAATACAGAAACAATGGCTCTCTGCAATAGTTTGTCCATCAGTGTTCTGGATGCAGTCTACAACGCATGAATGTGAAAGTTCTTGTTCAAAACTATATGTGACACAAGCCCTTTGCCAGGCTGGGGTGTTCAGCTGCTGTTCACCACTATTCTCATACCATGAGAAGATGACAACAAAGACAGAAAAATACCAAGCATCAGTCTGTCTTTCAAAACGGTTGATTCAATCAAAAACAAGAAAAAGAAGTTTGAGATAATTTAAATAATGGGAAAACTTCACAGAAAACAGGAGGACTCCTAAGGTGGGAAGGGAGATTGTGGAACCTCCATCCTCAGGGATTTTCACTCTCTGAATCGACAAAGTCCTGAGCAACCTAACCATTACAGTTACTCCTGATCAGAGCAGGAAGCAGACCTGGATGACCTCCAGGAATCCCTTTCAATGTAGATTATTTTATGAAAATAGAGAATGATGAATTTCATGGAATTTTTAAAGCAGTTTAAGATTTGCCCTATAAGCAAACGTAACTAACAACACCCTTCTTCAGTCAGATTGCGTCATATTAAAAGCCTACCGGTATTGAAGATGTTCCCAGTATGATATTCCCTCTTAATTTCTTAAGCATTTTGAACAGAAAAACTGACAAAAGTAGTGTCACTTTACTCCCAATGACAACTTACGGAAACAGCTAACACGTCTCACTTCTTTGCTTTCTGAATTTTTGCAAACACAGTCAGACATTGCTGCATCCATTGCAGTTTGGAGACTTTTCTTAGTAAACATAATGGCTTAATTCTGTTTTTTATTTAATTTTTATTGTTATTGTTGTTGTTTTTATTATATCATTAGTGAGATAAGATGAAAGGTGGGACTCTTAGGAGCAACAGAGAATTATTTCCACACACTTCTACCAATCATTTTGGATCACTCTGAAAATAATTCAAAATAATAGTACACAACAGAAATTACAATCCATCCATTCATTTCTCTACTCTTGACATACATTTAAAAACCCCTTACAGACAGAAATCCTTTAAGGCAAATATGACAAACATGCAACAATGACACATATACCTAATACTGATTCTAATACAGCCATATATGATCCCTATAACCAAAAAGGAGCAAGAAATGTAAGATCTTTAAGCAATATAGTAGGTAATAAACATATTAATTACTAAGGGGAAAACAGGCAACTATAACATAGCTGAACTTCCCAAGTTATGTAGTCCATAGGGATACTTATATTGTGTGGGGGGGTGTAGCACATATGTACCACTTCTGGACAGAAATTTTTTTGTTCTACCTTTTATGATATTCATATGCTGCACACACATCTCATGTCTGACTCTTTGGGCCATCATGTCTCATGAGCCGAGAGCCCTAACAGGCATCCAGAGGGACTCCAATGTAGAGGAAAAAAACAGTGACAGATAAGAAGATTTGGGAAATGACAGCGAGGAAAACAAGAATTTCTGCCAGAGGAAGAGGATTCCCTGAGGAGCCACTGCTGCCCTCCATCGCTGCAGCTAGGAATAAGCAAGAGGCATCGGTCTTGCCCTCTGTGTTGCACTATGAAGAAGCACAAGGAAAAGCACTTGACTGGAGGAAGACAGAAAAAGTCTTTGGCTGTGTGTACCAGTGCCAAGGTTAATGTTCCTGTCATCACTGCTACACCACCACCACCACGTCGTCAGTCACCATTACAGCACAAAGATATTACTGTATTTCAGTAGGGATTATTATTTCTCTGTGTTTTGTTTTTTTTTTTAATGGTGAAACATCTGAGTAATGTCCAGAATTTTACTGAAAACACTTCATTTTATTTGCCCTATTAAAGACAGTTAAAGCACAGATAACACACTGAAGTGAGTCCTCTCTGGATTAATGAATCCTGAATCAACTGAATATATATGGGTGGGTTGGTGGATTACTTTGCTGCACCTTCTCTTTTTTTTAGCACTTTTTTCAGTTATCTTTGCATGTTGATGAACAATGTTTGGGTTATATGTCAAATTTTCTTTTAAAAAAAATCTAAAAAGATCTCAAAAGCTGACATAAATTTTAGAGGAAGTCTTAGGATGAAACTTCCATCTTTTTCTGTTTTCTTATAGGTAGTATATAAGATAAAGGTAAATGCGGAATAAGAACAAAGTCAAAATCAACAGAGATTTGCTATGTTATTCCAAGCAGTAGACTGTAAATTATTCAGAACTTAAAACTAAAAATACAAAGTGAAGATGTAAGGCTTATTAATCATATTAAGGAAGCTCATATTAGTCATATTAAGGATTGTTCTCATACTTATAAGTGACATCTGTTTCCTCCTGCATGACTTTGAGAAATACTATACTTAATGTCCATTTCCCCAGATGATGACCACTCTGCATGATTTTGGAGAGATGGACTTATCTGAGAGCTTAGCACAGAGCAAGGAAACAAGTCTTCCAGATGTCTCCTCTTCATTGCTGGTTCCTGCATGCTTGATCTTATAATATTAAAGGGAACAAAAACTCTATTTACTGGATTTTCTCAGTGCAAGATGAAGTCCCTCAGTGACTCCTGGCATGTCATTTAACCACTTTCCTTTCCACACTTATGAAGTGCATATGAAAATCCTATTTACTTGAAGTAGAGGTCATTGTAATGCCACAGCAATTAATTAATCAGGACTTAACTATAGCTTGGCTCAGCCTTCAAGAGTGCACAGGCTAGGGGACTATCAGAAACCACTACTCCTTCCTTCCACCTACCAGGTACCAGGAGAGAGGCAATCCCCAATTCTCTTGGAAATATGAATAATTTTTGCTAACAATCAGGTGCTATAAATGCAGGTTTACATTTCAGCTCTGTGCAACAGCCAACACACCCTGATGAGGACAGAGATGTACAACATTCATGGCACGGTGCAGGTCAAAACATAGAATCTCCCAAGAGAAATGTGGATTGCACAGCCTGAGGGAACCTGTCTTTGTGCTTGGTGTGGCTAAAAATGCGGGGTTCGTGCAGTTGAAGTCCTAGACTTACAATTCATAAGAAGAATACATACATTTGACCTCCCTCACTTCATTAATGAGGAAATAACCCATGATAAAAACAGTTTTAGGTAATGGAGGTTTGCACACTAAACTTCAAAGCACTAAATACACTTCTCTCTGTCTCCAGACAATGGGCCATCACCTTAAAAAACAGACTCCTTTCTCTTCTGTGAAGAAACAAATTGCTTTAGACTCAGTGGATACTCAGCGTGCTCTCTACCCTTTGTGGATCAGTGATGATGCTTTCTTTCCTATCATAATAATACTCAAATAACATGACTGGCCTGACTGAATAGCCCATGAGATGTGCCCTGTCTCACGACAGGATCTCTGCCTACTGCAGAAACAATAGCTTTGCCATAGGCTGAGATTATGAAAATGAAATTGGAAAATAATTATTTTGGTGACTGTATTTCATGTAACTGGCAATCTGGGGAAGAACCACAAAGATGACTTTATTTGCAAATACAAATTATGCCAAGGGGAGGGGGACATTTTCTTGGATAATAAACAAAAAGTAAATTGTTCTTCCAATCTAGGAAGCTAGGAGAAAAATTATATTTATATCCTTTGGGGTTTTGAGCACTTACATTATTACATTCTCATTTTTATTGAGCAGGGAAGTAATAAGACTTGAACGTGTCACATCGGGAAGAAAAAAAATTGCAAAATTTCAGAATAATAACAATGTGTTTGGGGTTTTGCTCCACACTGTTCAGGATTTTGGAAAATCATTTTTAAGAAAAGGAAAGTCACCCCTGTACCTTGGTCTTATGTTTTTGGATGAATAAGTTCCCATTTTCTGTGCCTCCCAGTTCTGCCATGGTGCTTACCTGAAGAGGTGGATTATAAAAGGATGCCCTCTCTCTTTATATAGGTCTTTTACTTTGCTTGATGCTAAGATATTATTAGCCATTATCTAATTAAAGAAAAAAAAAACAGTAAATGACTGCTAAAATGTTTAAAAACAAACCTTGTGCAAGGCACAGAGTCTGGTTATACTTAAGATAAATTAAATCTCATGGGGAAGATATTTTAAATTACATTCCTCCAAGTTTTCCTCTCTGCCTTTTCAGCATGCAGCCAGTCCCCAAACTGTTGTAAAGCACAGCAAGAAAGGGAATTCGCACATTCACTGGCCACAATCATTTTCTGAAATTTGGGTGGTAATGCAACAAGGCATGATTTTGTAACAAAACACACAGGAAGGAGAATAAAACCATTTCAGAAAGGAGTGCCTGCTCCCCAGCTTTAGTTTTCATCCTAAAAAATCTAGATCTCTCGCGAACTTCATTTTCTTGACCAATGTGTAGAGTCTGTCTATTCTAAGAGTATCAGGGATTGTGAGAGGGAGAAAGTCTGGTGGAGCCACTCCCTACTATCCCTGAGACAAGCACAAAGGCAGAAGGAGGGCAGAAGGAGGCAGGGAGGAGGACTGGAGGAGGAGGAGGAAGGAGCAGGCAGAAGGAGGGGACCTAAGAGATGGAGGGGGATGGAAACAGATCCCTGCTCAACACAGCAGGCAAACACTCTCCCGGCCTACATGGCTCTCCCAGGTGCCCTTACACAATAAGTATGAGGGTCTGGAACTTGATGGCCAGGAGGATGATGATGCAGACGAAGATCCATCCAGGGGGTTGGCTAGGGTGAGCCAATCAACCCCATGCATTACAACAGCTGATGGTAAGAAAAAAGAAGGGTAGTTGTCATAGGCGACTCCCTTCTGAGGGGAACAGACGGCCAGATATGCTGACTGGACCCATCCCATAAGGAATTCTGCTGCCTCCCTGGGGCCTGGGTCAGAGACATTACTAGGAAGCTCCCTAGGCTGGTACAACTGTCTGATTATTACCCAGTATTGGTTGTCCAGGTTGGCAGCAATGAGGTAGCCAAGAGAAGTCCAAAAATGATCAAAAGGGATTTCAGAGAATTGGGGTGATTACTTGAAGGATCAGGAGCACAGGCAGTGTTTTCCTCCATCCCGTCAGTAGCCGCGAGGCATACGGAAAGGAACAGGAAGACCCACCTCATTAACACATGGCTCAGAGGTTGGTGCCAGCGGTCGAATTCTAGGTTTTTCAATCATGGGACAGTTTACATGGCACCAGGCCTGCCGCCGACAGATGGGGTTCATCTGCCTCAAAGGGCAAAAAGGATTCTGGCTCAGGAGTTAGCAGGTCTCATTGAGAGAGCTTTAAACTAGATGCGAAGGGGGAAGGGGATAAAACCAGGCTTGCTAGGGATGAGCCTAGGGCTGGCATGCCTGTGTTGGAGAAGAGATCTATAGCCCAACTGAAGTGCATTTACACCAATGCATGCAGCATGGGCAATAAGCAGGAAGAGTTGGAAGCCATTGCGTGGCAGGAGAACTATGATGTGGTTGCCATCGTGGAAACATGGTGGGATGACTCACACAACTGGAGTGCTGCAATGGATGGCTACAAGCTCTTTAGAAGGGCCAGGCAAGGAAGGAGAGGTGGTGGGGTAACCTGCACATTAGAGAGTGTTTTGACTGTCTAGAACTCAACAAAGGTAATGATAAGGTTGAGTGCTTATGGGTAAAGATCAGAGGGAAGGCTAATAAGGCAGATATGTTGGTGGGAGTCTGTTATAGACCACCCAACCAGGATGAGGAAACAGACAAAGTATTCTACAAGCGTCTGGCTGAAGTCTCACGATCTCTAGCCCTTGTTCTCATGGGAGACTTCAACTTACCAGATATCTGCTGGAAATACAACACTGCAGAGAGAAAGCAGTCTTGGAGGTTCCTGGAGTGTGTGGAAGAGAACTTCCTGACACAGCTGGTAAGCGAGCCAACCAGGGGAGGTGCCCCGCTGGACCTGCTGCTTACGAACAGAGAGGGCCTGGTGGGCGACGGGGTGGTTGGAGGCTGTCTTGGGTTCAGTGACCATGAGTTTTCAGTTCTTGGAGAAGTAAGGAAGGGGGTCAGCAAAACCACTACCCTGAACTTTAGAAGGGCAGACTTTGGATTGTTTAGGAGTGTGGTTGACCGAGTCCCTTGGGAGGCAGTCCTGAAGGGCAAAGAAGTCCAGGAAGGCTGGACGATTTTCAAGAAGGAAGTCTCAAAGGCACAGGAGCAGGCTGTCCCCATGTGCCAAAAGACAAGCAGGCAGGGAAGAAGACCAGCCTAGCTGAATAGAGAGCTTTGGCTGGAACTCAGGAAAAGAAAGGGAGCTTACCACCTTTGGAAGAAAGGGCAGATGACTCAGGAAGGCTACAAGGATACTGATAGATTATGCAGGGAGAAAATTAGAAGGGCAAAAACCCAGCTAGAACTTAAACTGGCCACCGCTGTTAAAGATAACAAAAAATGTTTTTACAACTATATCAGCAACAAAAGGAGGGCCAGGGAGCATCTCCCTCCTTTGTTGGATGCAGAGGGAAACATTGCCACAAAGGATGAGGAGAAGGCTGAGGTACTTAACGCCTTCTTTACCTCAATCTTTAATAGTCAGGATAGTTATCCTCAGGGTATTCAGCCCCCTGAGCTGGAAGATGGAGATGGGAAGGAGAATAAAGCCCCAATAATCCAAGAGGTAACAGCGCCCTGCTTCTCCACCTGGATGCCCACAAGTCTATGGAGCCAGATGGGATCCACCCAAGGATACTGAGAGAGCTGGCAGAGAAGCTCACCAAGCCACTTTCCATCATTTATCAGCAGTCCTGGTCAACTGGGGAGGTCCCAGGTGACTGGAAGTTAGCTAATGTGATGCCCCTCTACAAGAAGGGTTGGAAGGAGGATCTGGGGAACTACAGGCCTGTCAGCCTCACCTTGGTGCCAGGGAAGGTCATGGAGCAGATCATCTTGAGTGCCATTACACGGCACATGTGGGACAGCCAGGGCAGCAGGCCCAGACAGCATTGGTTCATGAAGGAAAGGTCCTGCTTGACCAACCTGATCTCCTTCTTCCCTATCTCCTTAAGGGACAGGCGAGGTAGAAGGGGCAGATGCGTTGCCCTCTACACAAAGAAATAGATATAATGTGAAGAACTGTCCCTGAAGAATAGCCACAAGCAGGTTGAAAGCTTATGGGTAAGCATTAGAGACTGAAGCAACAAAGAGAACCTTGTAGCTGGTGTCTACTACAGGCCATCTGATCAAGGGGAGCCTATTGATGAAACCTTTTTTCTCCAACTACAGGAAGCTTTGCGCTCACAGGCTCTTGTCCTGATGGGGGATTTCAACCACCCTGACATCTGCTGGGAAAATAACACGGCAGGCTGTAGGCAATCTAGGAGACTCCTGGAGCACATGGAGGACAACTTCTTAAGCCAGGTAATAGATAGCCCTGCCAGCGGGGATGTAGTACTGGACCTGGTGGTCACCAATATAAGTGAGCTCATTGGTGATGTCAGGATTGGAGGCAGCCTCGGCTGCAGTGATCACACACTGGTGGAGTTCACAGTCCGCAGAGATAAGGGTTGGGTGAAGAGTATAGTCAGGACACTGAATTTTAGGAAAGCAAACTTTCAGCTCTTCAAGGAGTTTATCAACAGGACCCCCTGGGAAATGGCCCTCAGGGACAAGGGAGCAGAACAGAACTGGCAGGTCTTCAAGGATGTTTTCCATAGGGCACAAGAGCTCTCGAACCCCAGGTGCAAGAAATCGGGCAAGGAAGGGAAGAGGCCGGCATGGCTGACCCATGACCTGTAGGTCAAACTGAAGGGCAAGAAGAGATTGCGCAGGCAGTGGAAGCAGGGACTGGTATCTTGGGAAGAGTACAGGGACACTGCCCAGTTGTGTAAGGATAAGATCAGGAAGGCCAAGGTTCGGCTGGAGCTGAACATGGCGAGGGATGCAAAGAATAATAAGAAGAGCTTCTACAGATATGTTAACCAGAAAAGGAAGGTTAAACAAAGCGTACCCTCTCTGATGAGCAAAAGTGGCAGGCTGGTAAGAGCAGACAAGGAGAAGGCTAAGGTACTCAACAACTTTTTTGCCTCAGTCTTCACTGGCACCCTCTCTCCTCACACCTCCTGAGTCAATGGACCATATAAGGGGGATCAAGGGAGCAGAGGTCCTCCCACTGTAAGTGAAGATAAGATTCGTGACCACCTGAGGAACCTGATAACTAAGTCTATGGGTCCTGATGAGATGCATCCCAGAGTCCTGAGAGAATTGGCTGATGTAGTTGCTAAGCCACTCTCCATGATATTTGAAAAGTCATGGCAGTTAAGTGAAGTCCCTGGGGCCTGGAAAAAGAGAAGCATTTCACCCATTTTTAAAAGCGGTAAAAAGGAGGACCGTGGGAACTATCGATCTGTCAGCCTCACCTCTGTGCCTGGGAAGATCATGGAACAGATCCTCCTAGAAGCTATGCTAAGGCACATGGAGGACACGGAGGTGATTCAAGACAGCCAGCATGGCTTCACCAAGGGCAAGTCCTGCCTGACTAACCTAGTGGCTTTCTATGATGGAGTAACTACATCAGTGGACAAGGGAAGAGGTATGGATGTCATCTATCTGGACTTGTGTAAGGCCTTTGACACAGTCCCCCACAACATCCTCCTCTCTAAATTGGAGAGATATGGATTTGATGGTCAGACTGTTCAGTGGATAGCAAACTGGCTGGATGTTTGCATCCAGAGGGCAGTGGTCAATGGCTCAGTGTCCAGAAGGAGATCAGTGACAAGTTGTGTCCCTCAGGGGTCCGTACTGGGGCCAGTGCTCTTTAATATCTTCATCAATGACATAGTGGGATCAACTCAGCAAGTTTGCAGATGACACCAAGCTGAGCGGTACAGTTGACACACCTGAGGGACAGGATGCCATTCAGAGGGACCTGGACAAGCTGGAGAAATGGGCCTGTGTGAACCTCATGAGATTCAACAAGGCCAAGTGCAACATCCTACACCTGGGCCAGGGCAATGCCCGGTATCAATACAGGCTGGGGGAAGGGATTGAGAACAGCCTTGAGGAGAAGAACTTGGGGGTACTTGTAGATGTGACGTGAGCCAGCAATGTGCTCTCACAGCCCAGAAGGCCAGCCGTCTCCTGGGCTGCATCAAAAGAAGTGTGGCCAGCAGGTCAAAGGAGGTGATTCTGCCCCTCCACCCTGCTCTGGTGAGACCCCACCTAGAGTACTGCGTCTAGCTCTGGGGTCCTCTGCACAGGAAGGACATGGACCTGTTGGAGTGGGTCCAGAGGAGGGACACAAAAATGATGAGAGGTCTGGAACACCTCTCCTATGAGGAAAGGCTGAGAGAGCTGGGGTTGTTCAGTGTGGAGAAGAGAAGGCTGTGGGGAGACCTTATTGTAGACTAGATTGTAGACCAGATGGACTAGATGACCTTTAAAGGTCCCCTCCATCCCAAAGCATTCTATGATTCTATGATTCTATGATTCTGTGATTCTATGACAAGGTGACCCGCTTGGTGGATGAGGGAAAGGCTGCGGATGTTGTCTACCTGGACTTTAGTAAAGTCTTTGACACTGTCTCCCACAGCATTCTCCTGGAGAAACTGGCTGCTCATGGCGTGGATAAGTGCACTCTCTGCTGGGTAAAAAACTGGCTGAATGGCCGAGCCCAGAGAGTGGTGGTGAATGCAGTCAAATCCAGTTGGTGGTCAGTCATGAGTGGTGTTCCCCAGGGCTCAGTACTGGGACCGGTTCTGTTCAATATCTTTATTGATGATCTGGATGAGGGGATTGAGTACACCCTCAGTAAGTCTGCAGACGACACCAAGTTGGGTGGACGTGTCAATCTGCTGGAGGATAGCAAGGCCCTACAGAGGGACCTGGACAGGCTGGATCGATGGACCTGGGCAAACTACATAAGGTTCACCAAGGCCAAGTGCTGGGTCCTGCACCCGGGTCACAACAACCCCATGCAACGCTACAGGCTTGGGGAGGAGTGGCTGGAGAGCTGCCTGGCAGAAAAGGACCTGGGGGTGTTGGTTGACAGCCACCTGAACATGAGCCAGCAGTGTGCCCAGGTGGCCAAGACGGCCAATGGCATCCTGGCTTGTGTCAGAAATAGTGTGGCCAGCAGGACCAGGGAGGTGATCGTCCCCCTGTACTTGGCAGTGGTGAGGCTGCACCTCAAGTACCGTGTTCAGTTTTGGGCCCCTCACTCCAAGAAGGACACTGAGGTGCTGGAGCATTTCCAAAGAAGGGCACTGAAGCTGGTGAAGGGTCTAGAGCACAAGTCGTCTGAGGAGCGGCTGAGGGAACTGGGGTTGATCAGTTTGGAGAAGAGGCTGAGTGGAGACCTTATCACTCTCTACAACTACCTGAAAGGAGGTTGTAGCGAGGTGGGGGTTGGTTTCTTCTCCCAGGTAGCAAGCAACAGGCCAAGAGGAAAAGGGCTCAAGTTGTGCCAGGGGAGATTTAGATTAGGTATTAGGAAAAATTTCTTCATGGAGAGAGTGGTTAGGCCTTGGACCAGGCTGCCCAGGGAAGTTCTGCAATCACAGTCCCTGGAAGTATTCAAAAAATGTGTGGATGTGGTGGTTAGGGACATGGTTTAGAGGTGGATCAGGCACTTAGGTTGACGGTTGGACTCAATGATCTCAGAGGTCCTTTCCAACCTTAATGATTCTGTGATTCTAGGATTCTATGATTCCAGGACTCTGATTCTTTGAAAGTGAAAAATACCTATGGATACTGCATGGATCAGGAATGTAGCTCTCTCTGAAAACAGAGATCTGAGTGTATACTAAAAATATAAAAACTGGAACAAGAAAACACAGTTTCAGTTTTGAAGTAGCCACTTTCAGAACACATTGCATATTTCTGACATACACTAAGGTAAATAAGAAAGGAAAAGGGGAAGGCATGAGATCCTGACCACAACTTACACTGAAGTCACTAACATTTTTAATCAGAATTACCGTGTCTTTTTGCATCTGTTTTTTTGTCTTATTGCAGAACTAGATTATTGCCACCAAACAGCTTGTCTTCATTGCTGCACCCCACCGCTTAATCACAGCTTTTAGCACAGATTCAGGAGGTCCTCAATGCTGCAGAGACATTACTCTGTCCCTTCAGGCAGCAGATGGTGTCACCATGATCTTCAAATATCCTCAGGCTAGTTTCCACCTGGTTTCAAATTATAATTCAAGTCTGACTCCCTGCTTTTCAGGCCTGTATGAACCTGCTCCATCTCAGTGTCTGACCTTAAAGACAATTAGCCCTTCTCCTTTTCATTTTATCCCTTCTGTTTTGATTTTCTCCTTTGATTGTTGCAATTGTACATATTCATGATTCTTCCACAATTGTACCTTTTCAGATATTTAAGCAATAAGCCCATTCCATGTGCTTCAGTCCTGCTTGGTTCCTCCGCAGTCCCTTTGTGTCTGAGCCAGCTGAGCCAGCAGGAGAGAAAAGAAAGCAGAACAAAGTCACTTCTCAATTCCTGGGTCAGCTGGTAGCTGAGGTAGCCTCAGGAATAATTTGGAACAGATCAAAATCAAAACAAGATAATAAGAGAGCCATGAGAACACATAAATCAATACTCTAATGGGTCACTGAAGTCACAGCTTGATCACTGGCAGGCAGCTTGTGAGTATAAAATGAAATGGCTACAGCAGGAGGTGAAATTTTCAAGTTAGCAGCGCTAACGAAGTGCAAATTTTGCTAATATTACAGTACCTAAGCTGAGATACGCAGAACAGAAAATTAATACAACTGATTCTCCAGAACTTAAAATGTTTTGATCTACCTGCAGCTCCAGTGGCCAGTAGAAACACGGGTTTCAGCCAACCATGACTGCATAACTATCTTTCTGATTTAAAAAAGCAGCTGAGCACAGGCTCACGTCCTAAGAAAGTGAACAGGAATGAGATGTACCTACGTGCCAAAAGCTTAATCCTGTGAGTTTACAAGTGTAGGTATAGTGGGTTTGAGTGTAACATGGCATATTTCCTGAATTAGGATTCAAAACCTGATGAAAGCATGAACCTGTGTACCCTACCTGCCTTCAAATATTATCGAGGCCAAGGAATAGTAGGATTAGAAAAAGAAGTCAGGTCCAGTATGGATAATAATACATGCTACTATAGCTGACAAAATAAAAAAATCTGTGAGTCAGAAAACTGCTTCAGTTTGGAAAGCAACTTTCCTAAAAAGCAAGATATTACACAACTATTTAAGCTTAACATTTTACACCTTCTTCTAGTGCATCTTATGCTGTTTACAGTCCGAAAAGCTTATTGGAAAACTCCTGTGTGTACTTGCATATAGCTTTTCTTGTTTTGTCAGTGTTAGGATGTGTGCCAATTTAAATATCTGTTGCTTGAAATTTAAAAGACACTCAGAAAACTGGCAATACCATCATGAATCAGGATGGAGAATGTGGTTAAGCCTGAAGGATTTTCAGATTAACACCTGCTACTTAGAAACAGATACTTTGTCTTAAAATAGTTATGACTGAAAAGTTTGCAGACAGAGACAAGCAACAGGCACCAAAGCAAAAGCATTTCTAGAGACCCAGTAGAGAAATTACATTTCATGGTTTTAATTTCATGAGAAGAAATTAACCTTAGTGGTAACCGATGTACCACTGTGATTGCAGGTCTAATTCGGGTGCAATTGCATCTACGTTTTTACATTAGCATCAAATCACCTCTCAGCAGGAAGTTTGAAAATCTGTGCGAAAAGGGAGTAAAAAAAGCATGAAAAATATGCATTGAAACAAAGATACCATTATATACACATATGTATACACAAACAACCCATGCTAAATGCAGTGTGACAAGTGTATGTACTGACTGACATTTTAGTAACAAAAGCAAACCAAACTCATCCCAGGACCCCTGAAGTGTTATCTCTGCGATCTCTGGTCCTCCCGTGAAGAGTCCCTGGGTCGCTCACCCCATCCCAGGGGTCTCTCCCCTCGTGCAGCCACCAGTGGAGGCAGTGTGCCTGGGGAGGGTTGCGCAGCCCAGTGAGCTGACAGAGCCCCTGGCCAGGACCCGCCGTGGTGAGGCTGCATAGATGGGGACCACGGAGAGGTGCTCCTGGAGTACAGCTGCCCAGCATGAGAGAAACCACTGAGTGGCTGCTGGAGCAGGAAGCCACCCACCTGGGGAGGACCTGCCATGGATGCTTTGGTGTCATTTCTTTGGCTGTGGGATTCCTCTTTTAAGAGTGGCTGCTTCTTCTGGGCAAAATCCCCATCTGTAAGCTCTCAGACCTCATTTCATTTCAACAACTGTTCCAAAATTCTGGCTTTCCACAGTCCAATTTGCAGTTGTGAAACTGAAATAACTTTTTTTTCAGCTTATGCCAGCAGAAAAAATTGCAGACACTTGTGAGAAGAAAATGCAGACTTTGAAGGGTGTGTGAATGTGCATCTTCTACAGTTAACTATGCTTTATCTTTGAGAACCCTTAAAGTTCTTACAATTTATTGGGCTATTATTGCTGACCCATGTTGTTCCAGCTAGCCAGGATCTACAGGATCTTGGAGTGAGTACAAGTTTTCTTACCTTACATGCAGCCACAACTGACAAAGGTGCTTCTGTAAACAAAAGAAAAAATACATTACTCATGGCTCTTTACAGAGATGCAGCTGCTTCTTTCCACAACGTTTTATATCACATTTCAGTTAAACTGAAAGAATGTTACCATAATACAACTTCATTTAAGATGTTATATTTTTATTCACTTGTCAAAATTGAAGTTTGAAGGGAGCCATTTTTCAAAGAGATACTAAAGTTTCAAGGGTGATAGAAGCAGACTCAGGGGCATGGAAACAATTATACATGCAATGTGTCTAACAGAAACCAGGTCTATTGTCTTTTGCAGCTCACATCTGCACTTGAAGTCAATTGGAAGCTCAACAACCATGCAAGCATTACTTTAATCCCAAATTAATTTACTCTGCCTTTCACGGTGGTTGTTAGCTTGCATGTTATGCAAGCTCACATGTTATGCATGGCCACGGTGTTTCTGATCAAACCATAAACAGTATCGTTGTTCACAAAATACATTTTTAATGACCTTCAGATGGTCCCTGAAGGAGTGTGGCTATGTGACTGGTGTGTTACCCACCTGAGATTAAGCAGTCGTTCATTCTATGCCCTGGTCTGGGGAACGGCCCGCTAAAGGTGAAGAAATGTGCATGTGCTGGACTCTTCCCCTTGACTAATGAATATTTGGAATCAATTCAGCCAAGCAAAAGCTTTAAGCTTCCTGACTTCACCATAGTTTCATGTCCGTAGTTTTTCCCTCTATACATTCCATAATTAGGATCAGTATCATCCTTCACTCATTGCTTTAAAAATTCACCAAAACCAAAATGCCCAGAGTCTTCCTTAGACTAGATGACAATAATCTTTTTTTCTTAACAAAGAACAAAACAATGTAGCTCCAGCTATTTTTCTACCAGTCTGGAAGCAGTCCTTGTAAACTCCTCAAAAGAACAGGATTTAAAGTGAACTTTCATGCACTAGGACCCCTTTGCTAACTCATACTGCTCTCAGACAGCTTTGCTCTAAATTTTATAGTGATGGACAGCAACATAAGACAACTAAAATAGACTGAGATTGCTAAAAAGGGCAAAATGGGTAAGTATTTGTGTTCATAATTCCATTGGTATGTCAGACAGACATGGACAGTTTTGCACATCCTCCCAGTGGATTTGCCAGACTGAGGCTGAAGCCAATTCCCTCACCACATGCGAGAGATGATGCATGGTATGGGATATATTGGTGTGTGCACAAGGTGTTTTACTGTGGGCACCAAGTGGAAGATCAGGAAGGGGCAAGACTGGGAGGCTGCTGATGTTGGCAATTCTCCCCCTGGGATGCTGGTAGCTCTGCAACAGGCAGTAACTCTTCCTCTTGCTGGTATGTGGGGAGTCAAGGTATTTTCCACTGTCAGCAGTCCAGGAAAGGAAGAAACTATACTAATGGTATGACAGAAATCAGTTTTCTCAGCAAATTGAATGAGAATATGTTAAGAAATGTTAAGGTTATGTCAGTTTTTTATCCTTCATTTTCAACATTTTGCTAAATTACCAATGGCAGCTTGAGGCAGGAGAAACATGATAGTGAACTCCCTAAATATCATCTGCTGATTAAGCAATGATGAGAAACCAGTGCTAGAGAAAACTGCAGGTTTTGAGTTTGTCACATGACAATAGAGGCTGTTAAAATAGTCCTGGTGTATGGTAGATGACTCTTCATACTTATCTAGTCTCAGATTCATTTTTGAGAGGAGAATCTGCAAAACTGACACAAAGAAAACAAAATACTGCTGCAGAATTTTCATTACAACCTCCGACTAGTTGACCTAAAACATGTCTAAAATCTCTAGGTCTTCTAAATGAATTTGGTTTTAAGTAAATTTAAGACAATACATGTTTTTGCACAAGAACACCAGGAAAGTGGCAGTGCAAGCACAGTTTTCAACCTGTTCCAGTCTGGAGATCATACTGTCCTTAGGGTTTGCTCTCAAGCTGTTAGTTATGCTTCCCTGCCCCTCTCTCCCCCTCCAAGAAGTTAAGCAGCCTTGCAGCTACTCTGACAATTGGCAAAAGTTTCCTTTAAAGGACTATATACAAAAGCAGCTTGCTAGAGCATGCTAGCAAGTGCTAGGACACCACCACTTGCCTCTGTAGCAAAAAGGAGGAAGCAGATTAAAGCAGGGAAGAAGGGGGGGGGGGGGGGGGCGGGGGGGGCGGGAACAAATGTTCAAAATTAAAATGTAAAAAAAAAAAAATGCACTGAGTGAGTTTGCACAAGCTGCTACAAAGTTAAGATCTGCTTGCTTTTACATGACTGGCCTAACTAGTGCTACCACAAGTTCAGGGTTTGTGTTTGTTAAGCATCTGCTCCACTTTACCTGGGCACAGCTAATCACTCCACCACCACTCTCTTTGGCTTTGCTGTACCGGGGCACCCCAGAGCTCTGGTCTCCCCACTAGTCAAAGCTGGAGCCTTTTGGGATATGTTGTGGCTTCTTATAGACCTGCATAACCATGTTCTTTCCCATGGGAACCAGGGCAGAGAGACACAGCAGACTTGTGTGTCATTCCAGCTTGGAGTCGGGACGTGCCCAGGACAAGCAGGAGTCTGGGAATTGCTTTTGGGTGACCCTGCAAACATAGCCTTGTGTTGTTAGACTCATCAGCCCATCCCTGAGCTTGAACAGTGCAGCCGTTCCACCTATATGAAGCATCCCAGGGCTGTTCCCCCTATTTGTATCTCTACTGTTAAACCCTTGTCCAGAAACTGAACAACTTGCTTCCAGCTAGTTCCCTGTCAGCTCTTGAGGTCTTATCTTGACCTCTGCCAGCTATCTTAAAGATTGTGTTTCTCTTTGATTGCTCAGGTAATCTCCCTACCTATTTGGAAACCTTTGTAGCCTCCATCACTATAGTAACAGGAGGACCTACAGCATCTGATCAGGCAGGGAAATGCATCCTTATTGCTATTTCACAAAGGCATGCATGGAGGAACCTCATCCTGTTTGCATGAAGGTATCAATTATTTACTGAACACTAACAACATGGGTAGAGAATACAAAATTCTACAACTACTTTCATACCTTTGCTCATGTAGATCTAATGGCCTGAACAAAGTTCCTTGTGGGGTTTAAATTTTGCAGGACAGGTTCACCATTCAGATGCATGGGGGCTCTGGCCATTGCTTCCCAAGAGAGCAACACGTGGCCTCCTGACTGGGAGGTGGCCTGACCCTCAACCACTGCAGCCTCTCCTTCACGTCAATGGCAGATGCAGGCTTTCAGCTGAGATTATTTTCTTCTAATCCCCAAATGTATTTTGTGAAATCCTCATGTTTAATGGGAGTGCTTTGTTTCCAGAACTGATAAAAGTGTCTCTCTTGCCAAAAATCATGCTAGGAATCTATGGCTTAATTCAAAGTGGATACAGTGATGCCAGACCCAATATCCTAGTCATTTTGTACTCTGTTCAACCCCAGTTTATAGCCTGCTCCCATAACAGTGTTGTGATTTTGATGTAACTGATCTCGCAGAATAGAAAATATTGAGGAACATGAAGAGATTTCCTGCCATATTGTGAGGCTTGTTGATGCATACCACTTACAAAACATTTGCTTTGACAAAAAAAAAAAATAAAGGCATTTGGACCATCTATCTGATAAAACCAAACTAATAATGTATGTTTGTCCACTTACTCATTTTTATAAAGCACACAGTTTTATGCCACGTTCACAATATTTCTACTATTTCCAAATTCTGCATCTAACTACACATCTGATCTTTCCTTCATTTACACTTAAAGAAAACAGGAATAACTGTGCCCATAAACTGCAAGTCAGACAATATAATTTGGTACATGTTTTTTTCAATATACTGTCTGACAGAACAATAGGAAGTTATCAAGTACATGTTCACTTTCAACATTTCATTCTTGATGTTACAACAAGTGTTTAAAGCATAGCCCACTAAATCTAAACAAATCCCTTTAAATCTGCTTCCTTAGTTATTGTGAAAACAGATATTTTGTCTGCCCTTCAGTTTTTTTATACCTATTGCATTCTCTCTCACATTGTTTCCAGCATCCATACATCACAGATTGTCAGAGACACCTCCAGGACTGAAGGCAAGATGCAGTTTTGTGGAGGCAGCTGAGCGGGCTCTGCAGGAGAGCCGGGGCAGAGGCCTGGGGAATTGCAGAGCACCTGAGGAGCTGTGGGGGATTGGGGGAGGCTGAGAATGACCAGTGAGGTCTTGGGGCTGGCCAGCGAAGGATTAGCGATCCCTGCCCATGCATGAGCCTCCCTACTCCCCGGAAGATATTGAGTTTAGCTTCACCGCTCCTCCACAAGAAAAAGCATCCTCCTCTATCCAGCACCTTCACTCCATTGCCTCTCTGGTAGGATGCGGGAGTGGGAGTGGGGGTGAGAGCTGCCAAGAGCCAGGCTCTCCCTTCCTCCTACCCTCCACCTCCTTCCTCCCTTTCTGTTTAAGATTAGGCAGAGGTTTACGCTTGGAAATAGCAAGATTGGTCAAGACAGAAAAAGCCAGGAAGTTTGAATCACCAAGTGTCTCGAGTATTTCTGTAGCTGGTGGCAGGAGCTGGGGAGATGCAGTCCACATGTAAACCGAGCTGAGACTGCAGGACACAATGAGCATAGCAGCTACAGAACAGCCTTACACTCTGCCGTCAGTGATTTTTAGTTTAGTATTTGTTAAAAACACAAAGCCATTCAGCACACTTAAGCACAAACCCCATGGGCTGTCTTACAGCCCTGCAGGTATGGTGGGGGACTGCTGGCTGCTCCCTCCCTTTCATTGTACTGTACAATATTTATGTCATATCTGAGTGGAAGTGAATGCAGTGGCTCTGGTGAGAGTGCTTTTGCAGCCTGCTTGATTTCAGTTTTTTCCTGACACTGGGTCTGTTATTTACACCCCTCATTCATCTGGGATGGATTAAAGCAAAATGAAATATTCATTTTCAGAAGCAACCAAAACAGCACAAATACAGCATAAACAGCAAGGACTTACATGAACGTAATAAATGCTATGGAATATCTATCCATATAGTAGGTCAGGAAGCTAATAAACCTGCCTTTATCTGTACTTAGCAGTGCTGTGAGTATAGTATGTTCTTCCATTTGGTTAATGAACATGTAGGCTGTAAACAATGTCTCTTTAACACATGAAGTAGAACATTACCTAAACGTGGGAGGTGAAAGGATTGGACTGAAGCATCCCCTACTGCCCTAAAATAAAATCTATTATTCTTTGCCTTAATATAGATCCTGAATAATAAAAGACAACAGCCCTTTGGTGGAAGGCATGCCCTACATGTCAATTATAATGGCAGGTCAACTTGATTGACACCAGTTCCTTTCCATGGGAAAGTTAATCTTTAGTAATACAATTGACACAATTGCTTTTAAATTCTAATGTTTGTCTTGATGCCATATTTCCAGTTAACTATTTTACTTTTCACTAATAGCCTTCACATCTTTTCTAGAAACACTGAGAGAGGATTCCAGGATTCCCCTGTAAAGCAAATTTAAGCTCCCATCATTTTTGGAGTCTAGAGGCCTCACATGAAATAACACTGAGAACTTATTAATTTAAGGATTTAATTATTCTTTTAATGTAGATTTCACCATTAGAGACATCCCAGGCCTGCCACTCACTTTGAGCTTACAACATTGCTCAGACTTTTAATGCCACTGCAATATTAGCTGTACTGCAACTGGGTTTGCCTAATGGGGAATTAAAACCTGCCACTGATGCCTTCATGCCTAGGTCTTCCATGGACTTTGTATATGACCATGATCATAATAAAGATTGGATTCTCCTCCTTCTGTGCTCAGCAGTTGGTGATGCAAGACTGCAAAGGCATTCCTTTGATCAAACCAATCATATTACTAAATTATCCACATGAGTATTTTTCTGAAGCGCAGATAGTTTCTTATGTAGTCCTGAACACAGACAATAACATCATCCCAGATGAGTAGAACAACGCTTGGCCATGGTCTTTCTGAGCCTCAACTACTTAATATGTCAATTTAGGAGAGCAAATAAAATGGAGTTGTTAAATCCATGCTCATAGGCGTGTTAAGATTCTTGAATGGAATGTGCTAAGGGTTATCAGATATGAAGATTATTGTTTAACTACGCTTATTTGCAGGCTTCACTAAAATTTTACATGTTATTATGTTTTGAACATATTCTTTTCATTTGTAAAAGAATTTGATTGTTTTATTGTAAAAAAATTTAATGGGAGTATTCTATAGTCAGTATTTTCAAAGTGACTATTTGTATATATGCATTAGACAAACTATTTCACGCCTTTGATGTTGGATTGCTTCTTATTTAAACCTATACAAAAATCTCGTGTCATTTATTTTCAATACTTTCATAACAAATATTCAGGGTTCTTTGTGTCATTTTTCCCTGAGCAAATCAGATACGTAGTTTTCACAGAAGTCATTTGTTGCTTACGGAAACATTTAGGCCTTTCATGTTTCTTGGTGCATGGGATAGTGTATTTGAACTGGAAGTAGTGCATACAAGTTGCTCTAGTGTTTGCTATTCAAAGTGAAGTTTAAAATGAGAGGCATTGTACAAAATTGTCTCATCTGATTTTCTGTCTCTGAATATATTTCCAAAAATCCCACTAAACTAATAAGCCCCAGACTTTTTCCCATTCTGCCAAATTTTGTGTTCTAATGAGCAATACCCTGCAAGACATTTTCCAGTTAAAACTCAATTTTCATTTTGTGAAAGAAAATAAGTGAGACCTGGCAGAAATTGGGACAGGAATCTCTTTATCAGAATGGCTAGACCCTTCTGGGAAATGAATGATCTAAAGACATTCAGACATGTAAATGGATACAGATAGAAAACGGAAGAATAAGAGACACTGGCAAAATTGGTCTGTCAAGAGGACTGGCAAGGTCTCCCACTGACCCTCCCACTGCCTCTCCGTCTTGCCACGTGTCAAACCTGCTATTTTCATTCCTCTTCAAGCTGAGCTCTGCAATTTCCCCTGCCTGTGGGCTGGCTCACCAGGCTGCAGCACTGAGCTTGGACTACTGCATTTCCCAGGCTGGCCCGGCCAGATTTCACTTCTCTCCTACACATTCCATCAAGAGCTGTGAACGTTATGAATGCATAGAGACATCAAGAGTGGGTCTTTATTCATATCATTTACAGCCACTAGAAATGCTACTATAATGCAGGTCTGCACATGCATCCTGTCATACCATAAGCTTATTATTTTTGACCATCCACAAACTTTCCTCCTGATCCTCTGTCTCCTGGAAGATAGGCTTCTCTAGTCCTTTGTTGCATTTTTTCCCTATTTGACTTTCCTCCTTTCCCATAGGGTGATCCACCAGCCAGCTGGTCATGGCAAAGCTAGGGGTTAATGTTGAAGAAAGTGTTACTTGCATGGATTGCCAAGACCTTGGGAGCAGGATCACTACAACCATTAGCTTCAGTTGTGGCAGATCTGTGAAAAGAAACCAGGACTGAATTTACTAGCCACCCCCATAGCAACAATATGACCTTAATTACTCATTCAGGGTTATATATTGTATTTACATAATATTGGCTACGCAAGAGCACAGACATTTGATGTTATTTTCCATTACTCCACATTCTCTTGAGGGAAAACTGTTGCAAAAACAATACCTGGAATCAAATTTGCAATGTGTTGGGTATTTTCAGCAACATTTTTCTGGCCTTTTTTGGCTCTCAGAAAATCCTTATATATTTATACATACACAAGGCACAAATCTATTGTCATAGTTGCTGCTGCTGTCCTCTAATAGCAAACATATATTGGCAGCACTGTGATCCCAAAGACTTCAGAGGTGGCATACCTGCTCTCCAGAACTTCCAGCACTAAGGTCCTCTCACGAAGCATGACCACAGGCTGAGCTTGGTGAGAGCTTAGGCTGCAAGACAGGTTCTAACACATGTGTTTCAAGAAAGTGTTAACAGATGAATGCCCATGAAGAGGCTTGGTCAAAAATTCATGTCACTTTGGCAAATACAGAATTAACACCGAGTTTGATTTCCCTGTTACACATATGCATTCTAATACAGATGTTCATATCTGATTCCTATCAGAGGCCATGAGGCCACCCTATATTCATTAAGTGTATCTTCCTTACTTGCTTTTCACAGGATTTTATCTCTCATATCATTCTCCCAACCTCACTAGAACATTCTTACATAGACTGTACATTAGCAGTCACAACTTTTATGAAACCTTCCTTAGTTAATGCTTTAGGAGACTCTTAGACAATTATGCCTACCAACCAATGCTCCATCAAGTCCCACAGTACTACTTATGTGAAAGATGTATAGAGAGCTATAAAAAGATTTTGTTGATAATGTTTGAATAAGAGTTGCAAATATGCAGGTCTCCTGACCATAGCATTAGCACAGCTGCAGCACTTAAAATTAAAATTAATTAAATTAAATTAATTAATTAAAACAGTGGATCATAGGCTCTGAAAGCTGCTGAGGTATGATCCAGCCCCATGCTGAACTTGATGGTAATGTCACTGAACTTCAGATCAGCTCGTTGCTGAGTGCTAGACAAATCCAACAAGACTGAAGGAAGTTGCTTATGTTTAGTGCCTATCAGAGCTTGACCCCAAGGAAATAAAATGAGACAGAAAACAAGGCATGAGTGAATGAAAGAAAGAGATGGAGAGGAACAACCTATAACTGAAAAACAAATATGTGAAGCAATGAAAACGAAGAAAAATATTTTCTTGGCTCTTTCTGTTAACACTATTGCAGTGAGTACAGCGTTAGAAAGAGATCAGAAAGTAATAATTTTTTTCATGACCTATATTGTCTTGCATTTTCCCTGCCATTGCACTAGTTACTTTACAGCTGATTCCGCATTTATTTACCTTTTGGTCCTCACACAATTACTCTGTGATTTCTTTTGCTCCTCTTCTCCTTACTTCAGGATTGATTTCCTGCCAGCTTTACTCAGACTGCTCCTCATGATTACCAGAAAGATCCGCCGAGATTATGCCTCTGAGGCCAAAGTCAACACATTAGAAACTGTCCCTGAGTTTTACAATATTTCAGTATTCTTCAACTGATTCTAACCTAGTGCTGATTGACCTAACAACAAAACAGCAATGAAAATGAGTGAGGAGTGAGTGTGACAATTTCAACACACAAGGCACTTGGTTTCCCCCATTCCATGGTCACACTGGCAAGTCCACATAGTTTAACTTCACTGCTTACTCAGCTGATCCACAAGGCATTATGGGCTCACAACAAGCAGAGAGAATGGGGAAAAATGATGAGACAGAGACCCAGGATGACAGGCAGGGCTGATCCTCAGGCCTTGGTCAGCCAGGGTAGTTTGACATATTTAGTTTCTTGATAAAGGTTCTTGGCAATTGTCACCATCTGATCCACATTATTAACTCTCCATCTAACACTGGCTGGAACAGAACCTTTCTTTTATTTTCTGGCATAATGGCAATAGTGGGCAGATTAACTTCCAGGCAGGAAAGGGAAAAAGAAGAAAATGAGGTAAGTAGCATAAAATACACACAGCTTCTGTGTGATTTAAAAAAAACATGCCGGTGGCTGGCCTTGAAGTCATCTTCTCAGCCTGGTTTCATGAGAAACGAAGAGCTTCTCTCTTTGACTCAGCTTCCTTTTAATTCAGTATAGAATCAAGCTATTCTGATCTTCAGCAGATGCCAGGCACAGCACGAGGTGACACTGGCAGATCCTTTTACATCTCTGTGTTAGAAGAATGAGGAATTTACACCACGTGATGGTGGACCATTATGGAGGTTAAAGTCTTCTCTTGCAAGAAGGGTGTTCAGTTTGCAAACAGGCATCAAAAACACTTCTCAGCTACGAATCAATTTACCATTTTAGACAGAACTCTCATTTATGCTACAGTAACATGCACAAATTTGCCCTATATTACAACTTGCTTGTAGAGTACTGTGAGTCTGTGATAATCCTCACTAACACAGTGAAATACAGCTTCCACCATTTCCAGAGGCTTAATAACATTTTATATAACATCTCTGGATTTTTTCACGGTATGTGAAACAATCCATCATGCCTTATTGTACTGTCACTGTACTACAGGTAATATGTGATCCCCAGAGTTTATGCTGAAAATTAGGTAAGTAATTAGGTAAGTATAGCAAAGAGTACAGAAGGAATTCAGGGCTGTATTAAAAACTTGGCTTTCACGGTAGTAAGAACTGGGATCTTATAATTTTGTAATAGGCTGACCTTATAGTCGCAACTGTTTATTTTGCAGATATAAAATTCAGGTATGAGAGATTAACATCTATTTAGAGTTAATACTTGGTATCTACAAATTATGTAGTTTGCAATACAGTATACATTCTGGTTCTCTAAGATAGGAGAGGACCCATGACCTGTGAGGTGAATCCATCTATAACAGACATTATAGAGTCATTATCTGCAGTGCCCTTCCGGCAGAACGGGGTGAATCCATGACATTAAAAAAAAGTGTGCTCAGCTCATCCCTGGCTGTATAAAGACCTATCAAGATGAGCTATACTTACACAGTCAAGCTTAATAATTTCTATTTCGGAGGTCCTCACAAATAACAGAACAGCTGCAAACAAAACTGTACTTTCCACTTGTTCTAAAATTTAACTATTTAAAACACATATGTTGGCTATAAACCAGCAATAATTTATTTTACTATTTCTCTTCTATGATGATTGAAAAGACAAAAAATGTATGAAAGTAAGAATAGATGCTGACTCTACAGGGCTAGCTTTTTACTTGCTAAGTAAAAACTTGATTTAATTTAGAATAGAATGGTTCAGTTGGAAGGGACCTACAACAATCATCTAGTCCAACTACCTCACCGCTTCCATATTTAATATGGAAATATGTGAGACACCCAGAAAGAGACAATCACCAGTTAACATCAACAGCCCCCTTTAAACTGGAAAAAAAATCCCCGCCACTTTGAATGTCATGAAAAGAAATCAGATTAAACCTCATTGGAAATCATTGTGTCCTGAAAATGAAACTTTTAGGATCATTGTAACCCTTCAAAAAGTCTTGCATGCCACCACACACATTTCACATATATCTTTTAAAAGAAAATGCAAGTGAAACTGTTTAGTGGATCACTGTGTATCAGCCGCAGGCAACTTGCCCTGGCCCTACACCCCATCCAGCCCCCAGACCATGGCTGGAGAAGAGAGACACTGTCACACCTTCAGCAGTCAGACAAGAAGCAATACCCGGCTTCTGGATGGCATTTGACTCCTCATTTACCTCTGATATCAATTTATGTGTTAGCAACATTTGAGTTTTTTTAATTAATTTCTCTGAGGATAAAAAAATAAATGAAAGCTCAGTTCCTCTGGCCATTTATCCCGGCTATGAGTCATGGAAAGTATTAATTATTTAAAGCAAAAACATTTGCTGTTATGGCAAACATATTTCAGATTTTTTCCACATCTTTAATTTTTGACAAAGTAATGAAAATAGGCTGTTGATTATTTAAAATATGAGCAGAGAAGTGCTGCTGCTTTCATGAGTCAACTACACATAAAGAAGCTAATACCATTTTGGCTTGAAAAGGAAGAAAGTAAGATTAGAGACCAAAATAGTATCTTTAATCTCATTTTTCACTGCAAGAATATATGTATTTGAAGTCTAAGATATAATTTTTTTCTTTAATTACAAATTGCTCTTAAAAACTTTAAAACCTGAACAGGGCATATGATAGTCATAAATATGCAGAATTGCAAGCAAATGAAAGTTTAAAAGCTCTGAGATTCAAAAGCCTTTTTCACAGATTGGCAGAGCAATATAAGGGATAAGTATACTTTAGAAAGGTTAAAGATCACTCAGATTTGTCTTCCCTTTGAATACCTACCCTGGAAGATGTTCAGCAATAATATCTGATCTCCAGGTGTGTTTCTGATGTGGGAATGAGCAGAAGATTTTACGGTTTAAAACAAAGCAGAGAAGAGGAAAAGTGAACACAATATGAACATGACAGTGAAGAACATAACCAGTTATCAGCATTTGCTTTTCTAAAATACCCTTGGGTGATATTATAATTTAAATGCCAAATTTGATTTTTCCACATTGGTACCTTTCCAAGTCTATAAGTATAGTGGAATATGTTTTTTATATTTAAATTGTTATTACACTACAGCCTCTGAAGAAGCAAAGTTTAATGCCACAAACATTTAGATTCAAATCAGGTACATCCAGATTTTTACTAAAAATGGGCAATCAACATTGGAAAAAGCAGTCTGAATCCTACATAAACCATCCAAAATGCTCTCCTTTTCCACTGCAGACCTTCACCATTCCCATGTAAGTAGGGAAACCTTCAGTACTAAATGTGAAGCAGATCAGCAGACTGCAAAATAGGTACAGAATAATATTTAAAAAGCTACTGAGATAATGATTAAATTTCCTGGGCCTGATTTAGTGCATCTGAATTCTGGCTATCTCTTGGATTTGGAGAATATCTTGACAGATTTCCAACTTTATTTTCCCAGAGTTCAAGATTTTAAACTTAATATCTCTATATAATAAACATACCTAGAGTCGTATCTGAGCTGCAAATATATTCTAAGCATGAAAAATTTCATAGCTGAATGGCATATACTATGAATGGTGCAAACTGTCCTAATCATGTTCATAGATTTTTCTTTCTAAAACTTTATTACTACAGCAATTTAAAGGAACAACTACTAATTGAGTAGTTCAGGTTTTTATGACCACTTGACATATCTTTAATGACCTCTAATATGCTTCAAAGTGAGTGTCTTTAAACCTTGACTTTGATCACACTAAATCAGCTATGAGGAACTTTTTGTCTCTGGAGGCTGTTTACAAATTTGGTGACTGTTATAATAACACACATCTTAGCACTACCCAACAGTAATGTGAAAAAAATACCCGAGATTCACCTTTACTGCATGAACATGATGGACCATTCTCAGTGGCTATGTCAGGTCAAAAATAACGCTTCAAATTAATTTGGGTGAAAAAGCACACGTTTTGACTAAGCCTGCTTTAGACATAGGTTAAACATAACTAGATGTTTTCAGGACTACCCCAGCATTATATTACCTTCTTTCCCCTCGATGCAGGTATTGAGCCTGTGTAACCACTTGTCACCCAGTGTGAGCCTCAGAATTAGGAATTCTCTCTCCCCAGTGGCCCATGATGGCAGTGGATTATCTCCTAGCACAGCCCCAGCACCCATACATAAAGCCTTAATTCTGGCGACAGACCAGTTAAAGCCCTCCTCAGTTTTTTTTGCTCTCTACTCACTGTATGCTTGACTGTGAAAGTTCAACGATATCATTTCATTCCCTAAGGACAGCCAACATCATCCTTGAATTTTTAATGGGTTTTGTCTTCAAATAGAGAAGGTTCTCAACATTAGTTACATCTCTTGTTGCAGTTCATGGAGAATCGGCTTCCCAAAGTCATACTGGATTTGAGACATATCTCAACAAATTCTTCTAAGAGTAGGAAACCAGACACAGTTAAAATGATTCTCTCCAGCTCTGATGGCTGGCTCTGATGATGACAGGAGACTTTTGTTGTGTTTGGTGCTGAAAGGATGTTAAAAGACAGGTGTATTTGCATTCTTATATACCGTTGTTTTAACTGGGAATAACTGTGTTAATTTGAAGTGATGCTAACAAGACTAAATTCATTTAGGGGGAGGAAGAGGAGAATTTAATTAGAAACCATGTTACAATAAAGCAAAACAATAGTTAGCTTGGACTGGACTTTTGATGGCAGTTAATCCCCAATAACTATGTTCTCTAATATGCACTGCATGCTACAGCTACTCAAAAGCTTTCTGTCACAATAATTTTGCAATTGAAATGCAGGGGTTTTTTTTCAAAACAAAAATTTCTTTAAGGGTAAAACCTTTATTTGGCAAAACATTTTGATATATTTCTTAGGAAGAACATAAAGCAAATTTTGTGTTCTGCACAATTCTTAAGGATTTTTTTCTAGTTGCAGTTAGTTCTAGGTTCAGTCTGTAGATATCTAAAACTAGGCAAGATGAATCCTACCTTGTTGTTTTCCTGGATATAGAAGAAATCTCAAATGAGTCCTGAAAAACACTCCATTGATTTCCTCTCCTGATGTACCTTCCACAGGTTTTGCCACAAGAGTGGGCAATTCAGCTTTGGTTTATAATGTGAGATCAAAGAAACATTTCAGAATTGCAACACTAGCTATAATCTGAAATTATCAGCTTTAAACAATATATACAACAACAATTATATCATGGCATTTACCCAGTAATAACTGGTGATATCACGTGAGAGAAACGTCAACATTTAAAAAAATGGCTTTATTTTCTCACACAAAACCATTTTAGCAGGATTGCATAAGGTACCAAACAGTCCACAGGTTGACCCTTAGCAACAGAGATGTTCTGAGGTGCTTGAAAAGAGATACAGATTTTCAAACAGTGGTTTTTTTTTTTTAAAAAAAAAAAAAAAAAAGAAGCAGTCATCAGACAGTCCCCAGAAAAGAAGAATGCTGAACTGGGCACAGAAATTAATCAGCACTCTCCAACATTAAAATATCCATTAATAAATATCAAGGTGTCAGTAAATCCATTTATACATTATGAATAGATGTAGGTGAGCTAGTTCTAACCTGTCCATCCTGAGAGAGAGATAAGATGGGATTCTGGTAATAAGTTTTGAAAAAAAGCTTTATTTTTATTCACTGCATGTCAATAAGAATTCAAGTCAAGCCTCACACAATTAAAGCAATATAATACTGCACAAGTTATTGAATTTGTGCAGGACTACTTAATAGTTTGTATATTACAATATAGAAAGGATGTAATGTATCCTGTCATTCCAAAGTACAGACAAATTTAAAAGGACATTATTTCTGCAAATAGAAGTTATAACTTCTATAACAGAGTTATAACTTCTATAACAGAGAGAAATATAGTTCTACCAAAGTTATAAAGTATATTTTCTATGAATATAAAACTATAATATTTGTGTGCAGAATTTCTCATAAACTAGATCCACACATAGAGTTCTGTTCTAGGAAATCCCAGCGGATTCACCTGAATACTCCTGATCATCTCATGAATATGGAAACCTTCCCTCCTCTCTATAAAAGAGTAGAGACTGAAACATTTATCTCAAGTTTAAAGATAAGATTCATGAATATGATACAGAAGTTGATTGAGGGAAGGGAGGGGCAAGTAAGTCAGTTAGAAGGATTTATGAAACTAATCATGTTCAGCACTTCCAGTTTAAATTATATTGTGTTACAGACTAACACAGAAAATCTCTGCTATATATTGAAATTAATTTCATAGATTAGAACAAATTACACGAAGATTGCTACTGTGATGCAGAATTTTTAAAAGAACCTTAAGAAAGAGTGTAGAAAGTTTCAACCAGAAAGTAAAATTGTAGGCAATAAAGATGTAGGTGTAGCAAACATTCACTTTGCCTTATTTTCAGTCTGCTATTCTCCACTCAAGAAAGAACAGTACAAGGCCAACTGCTGAAGGGCTAGAGAGTAGGAACAGTTAAGTATCATCTTGCAGTCATATCGATCACAACAAAATTCCACAGATCAAGGAGAACTGCTCAGGAGACATGATATTTACTGTTCAAGCTTTAAAGTAAATCAGATCCCTGGACTGTAACTGAGAATTTGAAATGATAGATTTTTGAAGTGCTAAACTTGACCTGATAAGAACATACAGATGCAGAAATGTTTTAAAGATGTGTTGTCAAGTCACTGGAGGTGCTCAGTGCGTGATGTCCTTTTGCCCGTGAAACAGCACATGCGCTTATCCATAGAGACCTTCTGCACTAGGATTAATACCCCTCCACCACTTGGTACACAGGCTACGACCAAATCTTTACCTTCTCTTCTTCTCTGTCAAGGGCTCTGTTGCCTTGTCATTGCCTGCCTTCCTCATTGAAGGGAAAGTGGGAGAGCTGAGATTGTGTTGTAGGTGGTCCATCCCAGAGTCTCCACATCAAGCTGTGGGCAGGACAGAATGTTTCCTTCCAAACAACTAAGTCAGGGAGGCTTAGGTCTCTCCTAGGGATATCAGTACTGAGCCCAGACCCCTCTTGAGTCAAGTCTAGAGCAAAGCTTCTGTGCAATAGCAGAGGTGGGAACAGCATTGACCCACATGAGACATGAGAAAGAGTGCCACCATCACAGGAATGAATCCCAGGCTGATCAAGGAGCTCACACAGGCAGAAACTGTCTTTTGGTTGTAAGGGAGCCACTCCACACCAAGCTGGGTGTGAGGATGACATGCCCTGCAATTTATACATTCTGTACCGGTTGGGCAAGTACATGAACACCTCCTCTCCAGGCAAAAAGTTTTTGCCTTTGTGTGTGTGATATTCACACAGCGGTATGTATGCTGCTTCATTTGAACTAGCTCACCAGGGAATGAAAACACTGGAAAGCTACTGCTCCACTTCACTTTTGACTAAAAATGTGGGAAACAAAGAAATGTCATCATTTAAAAAACAAATCTGAAGAGCATGGTGACCACAAGCAGTCAGTAATATTTGCCAGCTAACTACAGGTGTTATTTTTATTTAATATGCCTACTAGTTTTATATGCAATGATCATTTTGAAAAACTTACCTTTTTCTTTCTGTATCATATTCAAGATATTTTTACTGAAGTTCTTACAATTATTTTTAAACTTTATTTTCAGGGTATTTTAACTGATCTCCAGCATCCATCCAGATGTAGGCATACAAATATTCACCAAGAAAAACAACAATAATCTGAGAAGTAAACACTTAATTTCTCATTTTTCAACATAATTAAACTGTGAAATTTTAAAATCTCGATAAATATTTGTTTAAGTAAATATATAATGATTATGTATAACCTTATGGTTACCAAAAATTGCTGCAGTTATTATAAAGGCAGTATGTAATTTGAAATCAATATATATTTATAGCTATCGATCAACACGAAACAACTTTTGTAAGCGAACACTTAAACAACAAAATACAAAGCAAGATTAAAATTGATGTTGCTGATGTAGATCAAAGACTGACAAAACCCTTTTGGCAGCATTATGCAGCAACAACTCATGTAACTCCCTGTAAATCTTTCTGCAAGCTGAAGCATTTGGGGCTGATTTTCAGTGCTCAGCCATCTCTCCAGAAGGCACTTGGGAGCAGCAATTGGCTTTGCAGTTATTTCCATCACTGTCTTTCAAAGTGATCTTGATGGACCATGTGTTCCCAGTAAAGGGTTTATTTCTCTTCTGAATTCCTCTGCATACTGAGGAAGGATTTTCCTGTCACATCACTGGGAAGTATAACACAGTCTCGTAGGCAATCAAAACCCAGGTGCCTCCAATATTTTCTTCCCAACACAAGAGACAAGGCCATGTCTGTCAGATTACACTAGAGGTGCTTAAGCACTAACCTGCAGCGCGGAAGCATTGTTCCTGGAGTCCCTTAGTCCCAGGTACAGCGCAGTGCTGCAGTTAGAGCTCAGCTGCCTGGTAAATGTATCCCTGCAGGACATATTTGGCCAGTTCAGTGACAGCTGTCCCCATTTCAATATGAGAAGCAGCATGTTCCTCACCACTACCCAATTTATTTTTTCTTGGCACAAAATACATTCACTTTTCACATAGGCTCCCACATCTTTTCTTGCTTGTCTTGGTCTTAGATGTGGCTTGGCAACTTTCCTCTTCTCCCAAACCTGCAAACAAGAAACAAGGGCCTATAGTAACAAAAGCAAACCCAGGTTCACAGAGGCAGGAGTCCAGCTACAGACATCATGTCTGCAAAATGCCACATCATTTCTGATGGTTGTAGAATATCTCAATAAGAACCAGTGGAAGCATGCAGTGGAAACCTTAATTACTGTCTTGTTTTCTAACAACTTCAGCTTGTCAGTAACTCAACTCCCCTCCAGAGTTTAGAGAGCAAATGTATGTATTTAATCACAATTTATGTATATTCAGAGGATAATTTCCTGGTATATGATCATTTTGAATATGTTAATGACAGTTGTAACTCGCTTAACATGCCTTAATTAAGAAATTCCATTTATATATATTTACTTTGCATGAACACTACTCCCCAGGAGTGGGAATACTGGTCTAATGCAAAATATCCCACAAGGCAGTGACTGGCATATTTGATTATGCTTTAACTTTTTTTTTTTTTTTTTTTAAGGCAGAGACTTTTCTTAAGCAATCAGCCTAAAATGTTGGATTACCCTCAGTGCGCTAAAAACTCGATAACAAAACTCACATAAAATCTGTATTACCAGACTTGTGCATGTTAGAGTTAGTGTCTTAGTGTAAGTCCTTCCGAAACCCTGGGGACCACATCCTTACATGTTGCACCACTCAGTGCGGTGACATGCAAATGCCTCTCCTACTAATACCAAAGGTCAGTTTCCACCCTGGGGAGGCTCCAGTCCCTGCTGTGCAACAGGGAGAGGGTGACAGGGGCTGAAGCAAACCCGCCTGGGGGCAGCTGCCCAATCAAAGCCCAAAGGAAATCTTGAGAAAAGCACTCTGGCATGGGCAGCATGCACTGGATTTCAAGGGAGGAAGATACATTGCAGGCAGATTTCAAAGGGCCTGCGCGGCCCTGGGTTTGGATGTCTGCCCTCTCGGCATCCCAAAGGAATCCTCCTCTGGAGCAGCTAGAGCCTGGAGCCATGCAGAAAAAGCCAAGACACCCTCCTGACAGGAGCTCTGCTGCCCTGGTCCTTTCATGGGAAATGGAAGAAAACTCCTGCTGGGCTTGACAAAACCTGTTTTTATTGACTTTAAATAAAGTATTTTGTTACTCATTTCAGGCTTTATAATCAAAAGGTTTCATTTTTTCCATACCTTTTTTTGTCTTTATGTAAAACCATGCACAAATGGTTTACACAAATTTGAAAAGAATTTCAATATCCCATGACTTCAGATTTGGTAAGCAAGCTGTTCAAAATCAATTGCCCAGCCCAAGTTGTAACAAGCAAGAAAAAAAATATTAAATATTCTTCAGTGATGGCAGGGATATTAACATCAAGAGCCCAAGAAACAGTGATATATACATGTGGTGCTTATGCTGCTTTGTGAGAATATGTACTTATAGCAAAATGCAGGTATGCCTGCAGCATTGGATAACTTAAGTTAGCATAGACATTTATGGCAGTGAAGACATTTGCACGGGTGTATTGGTTTTGCATGGCAAGGCTTTGGTAGCAGGGGGCTCTAGGGCTGGCTTCCATGAGAAGCTGCTAGAAGATTCCCCCATGTCCAAGAGAGCCAATGCCAGCCAGCTCCAAGACAGATCCACCGCTGGCCAAGGCCGAGCCCATCAGCGATGGCGGCAGTGCATCTGCGATAACATATTTAAGAAGAGGAAAAAAGTTCTGCACAACAGCAATTGCAGCTGAAGAGAGAAGTGAGAATATGTGAGAGAAACAACTCTGCAAACACCAAGGTCAGTGAAGAAGGAGGGGGAGGAGGTGCTGCAGGTGCTGGAGCAGAGATTCCCCTGCAGCCCATGCTGAAGCCCATGGTGAGGCAGGCTGTCCCCCTGCAGCCCATGGACGTCCCCAGTGGAGCAGAGATTCCCTTGCAGCCCATGGAGGAGCCCACACCAGAGTAGGTGGATGTCCAAAGGAGGCTGTAGTCCCATGGGAAGCCCATGCTGAAGCAGGCTCTTGGCAGGACCTGTGGACGCATGGAAAGGAGCCCACACTGGAGCAGGTTTGCTGGCAGGACTTGTGACCCCATGGGGGACCCACACTGGAGCAGTCTGTTCCTGAAGGACTGCAACCCATGGAAAGGACCCATGCTAGAGCAGTTCATGAAGAACTGCAGGCTGTGGGAAGGACTCATGCTGGAGAAGTTCATGGAGGACTGTCTCCCGTGGGAGGCACCCCATGCTGGAGCAGGGAAGTCCTCCCTCTGAGGAGCAAGAAGCGGCAAAAATAACATGTGATGAACCGACCACAACCCCATTCCCCGTCCCCCTGTGCTGCTGGTGGGGAGGCAGTAGAGAAATCGTGAGTAAAGTTAAGACCAGGAAGAAGGGAGGGGTGGGGGGAAGGTGTTTTAACATTTATTTTTTATTTCTCATTATCCTACTCTGACTTGATGAGTAATAAATTAAACTAATTTCCCCAAGTTGAGTCTGTTTTGCCTGTGACACTAATTGTTGAGTGATCTGTCCCTGTCCTTATCTCGACCCAGGAGCTTTTCATTGTCCAGCTAAGAAGGGGGAGTGATAGAGAGGCTTTGGTGGCATGCAGCCAGGGTCAGCCCACGACAATGGACTTTTGCATCTATCAGCAACTATTCCTACCTTTACACAAGTGTTCGCTCTCCAGTTGCACGGCTTTATTTGCTAGTATTCACCCCACATAGCTGTTTCTTCAGGGATGTTCTTTTATCCAGACTAGAAGGAATAAATTTGCACAATTTGGCTATCACGCGATACAGATAATTTCATGATGTGCCTTGATCTATCCTGCCTCACTATAAGGCCTTCTGGAGTCACTTACCTGACTTATTCCTCCTGTGTCTCAGGGATACTTTGGCAATTAATTACTTAATAATTGCAAACATTTTCACCACTGTCGTGGTTTAACCCCAGCTGGCAACTAAGTACCACGCAGCCGCTCTCTCGCTCCCCCCTTGGTGGGATGGGGGAGAGAATCAGAAGGGTAAAAGGGAGAAAACTCGTGGGTTGAGATAAGAACGGTTTAATAATTGAAGTAAAATAAATTAGAACAGTTAAATAGGCAAAGCAAAAGCCGTGCACACAAACAAAGCAAAACAAGGAATTCATTCACTACTTCCCATCGGCCGGCAGGTGTTCAGCCATCCCCAGGAAAGCAGGGCTCCATCACGCGTAACGGTTACTTGGGAAGACAAAACGTCATCACGCCCGATGTCCCCCCCTTCCTTCTTCTTCCCCCAGCTTATATACTGAGCATGATGTCATACGGTATGGAATAGCCCTTTGGCCAGTCTGGGTCAGCACCCCCCTGCCGCTGTGCCTCCTCCCAGCCCCCCCCCCCCCCCCCCCCCCCCCGTGCCCCCGGCAGAGCAGGGGAAGCTGAAAAGTCCTTGACCAGTGTGAGCGCCACTTCGCACCTATTTAGCAACAGCTTAGCACTACTCAGCAAGAACCAAAGCATCAGTGTATCCTCGACATTGTTCCCATCCTAAACCCAAAACACAGCCCCATACCGGCTACTAAGAAGAAAATTAACTCTATCCCAGCTGAAACCAGGACAACCACCATTTTTGTACCGTTTATGATAGAGTTGCATATGTATCTGAGAATGATGTGATGCATGCAAATCCTCATCAGTCTTCTGATTTTGTGTGAATAACTCAATAACATGTTTACCCTGCAGCTATCATGACCTCAGTTTTCTGAAGCGGAAGGATTGCTGTTGCAAGGCTGAAGTAGGACAAAACATTCCTTTAACTTGTCACATCATTGAAACAGCCGTTGACTATGCTGTTCACTACAGAGCTGTCAACAGACATGTTCTTCAGCAAGCAAACTGAATGAGCCAGTGACCTGCACACTCTCTCCCTTTGAGCAATAGGAAACTATGTGGTCTCATGCTGCAGTACCGGTAAGCTCACCATGCGTCCCCTCACCAAAATACATCCCGTTCATGTTGAGATCCAACAGCACTTACCTCTTTGGAGTACTACGTTGCATTTCATCAAGTTGTGTGACTTCTAAACCCTTCAAATGCTCTGCTAGGCAAGGTGTGAGATGCAGAGCCTGTCTGTTGGCAAAGCCCGTTGTCTGGCAGCACAAAAGAACTTTTCTGAGCACCAGCTTCTAGAAGAGGCAAAATTACTGACATTTGCACTTACTGAATTACTCCAGCTCCCCTCTGTTGCTTACAAATCACTTCCATGAAAGAGGATAACAGGGGAATATTAAAGAATAATGCAGAAAAATTAAATCTATCAGATACTTAACACTTATAATTAATCAATATTTAATACAGTTTTGTATCAGGTTAACAGTCTGAAGCCTTTGTCAGGAACGACTGTTCATTATATTAATTGCTGTACCACCAAAGCAGGGCTGGAAGGAGTTGCAATTTGAATGGAGACTGGAGTGCTGGTGGGGAAAAGGAAGCTGTAGTGGAAAATGGTGGTAGCATCAATGCTGGAGAAGAGTTACCACAGTCCATTTGGTATCTGATATTTGAAAAAGTGAAGTATATAGAACATGCAGCCATATGCAAACAACACTTCCTAACACTGCAAACAACACATCCCAGCACAGTCCTCCTCATCTTTGGCTGGAACTCAGGAAAAAAAGGAGAGCTTACCACCTTTGGAAGAAGGGGCAGGTGACTCAGGAGGACTACAAGGATGTTGTGAGGTTATGCAGGGAGAAGATTAGAAAGGCAAAGGCCCAGCTAGAACTTAAAGTGACTACTGCTGCTAAAGATAACAAAAAATGTTTTTACAAATATATCGGTGACAAAAGGAGGGCCAGAGAGAATCTCACTCCTTTGTTGGATGCGGAAGGTAACTTTGCCACAAAGGATGAGGAGGAGGCTGAGGTACTTAACGCCTTCTTTGCCTCAGTCTTTAATAGTCAGACTGGTCATCCTCGGGGTTTTCAGGCCCCTGAGCTGGGAGATGGAGATAGGATGCAGAATGAAGCCCCAGTTGTAGAAGAGGTGGCAGTCACCGACCTGCTTCTCCACCTGGATGCTCACAAGTCCATGGGGCCAGACAGGATCCACCCGAGGATACGGAGGGAGCTGGCGGAGGAGCTTGCCAAGGCACTCTCCATCATTTATCAGCAGTCCTGGTCAACCGGGGAGGTCCCGGGTGACTGGAAGTTAGCTAATGTGACGCCCCTCTACAAGAAGGGTCGGAAGGAGGATCTGGGGAACTACAGGCCTGTCAGCCTCACCTTGGCGCCGGGAAAGGTCATGGAGCAGATCATCTTGAGTGCCATTACGCAGCACGTGTGGGACAACCAGGGGATCAGGCTCAGCCAGCACAAGTTTATGAAAGGGAGGTCCTGCTTCACTGACCTGGTCTCCTTCTATGACAAGGCGACCCGCTTGGTGGATGAGGGCAAGGCTGTGGATGGTGTCTACTTGGACTTTAGTAAGGCTTTTGACACTATCTCCCACAGCATTCTCCTGGAGAAGCTGGCTGCTCACGGCTTGGATAAGTGCACTCTGCGCTGCGTTAAAAACTGGCTGGACGGCCGAGCCCAGAGAGTGGTGGTGAATGCAGTCAAATCCAGTTGGCGGCCAGTCACGAGTGCTGTTCCCCAGGGCTCAGTGTTGGGGCTGGTCCTGTTCAATATTTCATTGATGATCTGGATGAGGGGATTGAGTGCACCCTCAGTAACTTTGCAGATGACACCAAGTTGGGTGGGAATGTCGATCTGCTGGAGGGTAGAAAGGCCCTTCAGAGGGACCTGGACAGGCTGGATCGATGGGCCGGGGCCAATTGTATGAGATTCAACAAGGCCAAGTGCTGGGTCCTGCACTTGGGTCACAACAACCCCATGCAATGCTACAGGCTGGGGGAGGAGTGGCTGGAGAGCTGCCTGGCAGAAAAGGACCTGGGGGTGTTGGTTGACAGCCGCCTGAACATGAGCCAGCAGTGTGCTCAGGTGGCCAAGAGGGCCAATGGCATCCCGGCTTGTATCAGGAATAGTGTGGCCAGCAGGACAAGGGAGGTGATTGTCCCCCTGTACTCGGCACTGGTGAGGCCGCACCTCAAGTACCGTGTTCAGTTTTGGGCCCCTCACTCCAAGAAGGACATCGAGGTGCTGGAGCATGTCCAGAGAAGGGCAACGAAGCTGGTGAAGGGTCTGGAGCACAAGTCTTGCGAGGAGCGGCTGACGGAGTTGGGGTTGTTGAAGAGGAGGCTGAAGGGAGACGTTATTGCTCTCTACAGCTACCTGAAAGGAGGTTGTAGTGAGGTGGGGGTCGGTCTCTTCTCCCAAGTAACAAGCAATAGGAGGAGAGAAAACAGCCTCAGGCTGCACCAGGAGAAGTTTATGTTGGATATTAGGAAAAACTTCTTCACTGAAAGGGTAGTCAGGCATTGGACCAGTGTGCCCAGGGAAGTGGTTGAGCCTCCATCCCTGGAGCTATTTAAAAGGCGGGTAGACGTGGTGCTTGCCGACATGGTTTAGTGGTGGACTTGGCAGTGATAGGTTAATGGACTGGATGATCTTAAGGGTCTTGTCCAACCTTAACGATTCTATGATTCTATGATTCTATCTACTCCTGTAGTTCCCTTTCACCAGAAGTCTCTGGAGTCAAAGTTTGAAAAAGGCTTTTCAGTTGCTGTTTTTCCTTCTTGTTTGCAAAGTTATTTTTTCATATGTTTTGCAGGAAGACAAGCATGGATTTACAGTAGGCAGTAATATATATTTCTTGCAAAGAAAATAAAGGCATTTTTGGTCTTTTCTATGTATCATTTTGTTGCAAAGCCCAGCTTCATGATTCTCAGTTGTTTCTGCTTGTGTAACAACAATTTCTCATTTCCCTCAGCATGCTGGTGCTTTCCCTTACCAGCTAAATGCTTTGAAAATATGGAAAACCACTCAAAATAAACAATGACTTTTTTTCCCCCCATTAAGTTATTTGAATGTACAGTGCTAAGTCACAGCCTTTCATCAATCCTATTGAATATTAGTCCTTCAGCATTTGTTGTCACTGAAGGCAGACATGATATTACTGGCTTCTTCTGGGAACAACAATGTTGCTTCTCATAAAGGTACAAAAATTGTGTTTTGCAGGATAGGTCCCCAGACAAAAGTTCTTGGAAACACTAGGTGATCTTCCTGGAATTGACAGCACGTATACATCATTATAGAGAGCTGGTGTTTCTATCTGTACCCAGTGTCCCTTAAAAGGTCTATAGTGCACAAAAGGTAGAGTTACAAGTGCCAAGGCATTATCATTTGTTTAGGCTTTCTCCAGCCACATAGAGTGCTTTATGGAGGACAGGTGAGTTTCTACAGCAGTGCAAGGAGTATTTGTTGGGAATCCTCTGTGGCATCGGAAAGCAAAATGTGCCTGTTGAAGACACACGTCCTAGCTAATGGGGCCACAGTCACACTTATTTCTCTGGTAATTAAGAAAAGAAGCAGAATTTCAGTGTTCTGTATTTCTGACAATACAGGACTAAAAAGAAAAACTCCAAAGAGCTAGTGTGGTTTCTCAGTGCCACAGATGCTACAATAATTAGATTACCCAAAAAAAATCACTTTAGCCAACCCATAATTTTCTATGCCATTTGACATTTTGCTGATACCACATATTCATATTAACTGCAGGAAGATCCCATGTCTTTCATTGCCATGCTGCAATGCTGTCAGCACAGAAAGGGACGCCAACATTGTGACAGGGAATTTAAACATGTTGGATGCCTAGTTCACAAATCTGAGGTGCAATCTTCTCAGTTTGTCAAATTATTTCAGACCTAGTGCCTTGCTTTCTTTTATAATGTCCTATAAAATTCTAACCAAATTAAAAAATACATAAATCATTCCTCAACAGTGATGTAAAAATAACTTTAGGAGGGTAAAAAAATCATTGTCATGCTATTAAAGTTGAGATATGTGGCCTATGGGAAGCTTCTGGACAAAACATTCAATTGAAAATCACTGTAGTCAGCTCTTAACCACCTGAGAGTGGTCTGTCCAGGCTGCAGACGTGCATCCAGTGTAGCCACATCAGATCCAGGCAAACTGTAGCCAGGAGAGACGCCAGTTCAAATACTGTACAAGAGCAGCTACCTTGCCTCCAGAGCCAGCTCCTGAGATCCCAAAAGGAGAAGAGGTGCAATGGAGAAGGGGGCTTGCAGGCAGGAATCAGGGAAGGGAGATGGAGCACATTTGGTATAAGCCAGGTCAGGCTCAGGGTCCAAAGGGGAGCTTGGCTGATGAGTGAGTGGAGAGAGGGGACAGTTGGCCACAGACTGGTGGAGTGGACAGCAAAGAGTGTCAGACCAAATGGGGAAAAGACACCAAACAGGATATGAGTGCTGCAGAGCTCCAGCCCAAAACTTAACCTAGCTCAAGATTTGAGGCTCAGTCTCTATACTGAGTTGTGGTATAGAGACTGCTATAATGAAGTGCAAAAGATTTCAGACTGTTTCTACTGTAATTCTACATGACTGAATGCAAGGAGAGTTTACCTGACTTCTAAAAACAAAGTAGTATATTATGAGAAAAATATTCCCTCATTGAGAGAACAGTAATAAACCTGAATCCCTGTAGAATGGCTTGGTTAGATATACCCACCAACAATCGAAAGTCTTAAACCATGCACCCTAGTGTGCACAGCCTTTAATTTAACCCATTGAGACTGAATTTGTGCTAATGCCCTTGCTGAGAGACTGGAAACTGACTGCTGCAAGAAAAGCGATTAGTAAGAGGACATAAAGTCCAGCCTTTAATTTGCTGGAGAGTAATGTAGGCTAATGCAGAGTGGAAAAAATTCACAAGTGGAATAATTCTATTGTTACTGACAGCAGAAGTAAAAAAGTGAAACAACAAAAAATGGTCTTTACAGGAAATAAGAAAGAAAACCTACACTGCCTCTCCCACTAAAACGCAAAACCCAATAGCAATAAAGAAAATGCTTATAAATACTTGCTTGCATCTTTCAGATGCCGTCCTGATCTCGTCTTTTGCAATAACTGGTTTTACACTGGCATTCAGAATTTTCTGCGAGTCTGTCTACAGACAAGCAGTTCTTTTGTCCTCAACCCTGCAGTTTTTCCTGCTTGATTATTTACACTGGGAGAATCCCATGGTCTCTTTCCCCATTCCTTCTGCAGTGAACAGTTGTTCTTGTTCTGGGAAGGAAAAGCTGGCAGAATCAGTATGAAACAGAGAGAAGAGATTAGGTGACAAAATCGTAAGCAATACAAGATAAGGGAAAGCCTGAAGAAGAGAAGGCTCCAGGGAGACCTTATTGTGGCCTTTCAGTACTTAAAGGGGGCTTATAAGAAAGATGGAGAATGACTTTTTAGCAGGGCCAGTAGCAATAGGACAAGGGGTAATGGTTTTAAAGTAAAAGAGGGTAGATTCAGACTAGATATAACAAAGAAATTTTTTACAATGAGGGTAGTAAAACACTGGAACGGGTTGCCCAGAGAGGTGGTAGATGCCCCATTCTTGGAAACATTCAAGGCCAGGCTGGATGGGGCTCTGAGCGCCCTGATCTAGTTGTAGATGTCCCAGCCAGGGGGGATGGACTAGATGACCTTTAAAGGTCCCTTCCATCCCAAAGCATTCTATGATTCTATGATTTTAAAGTATCCTAAGCACTCAGCAGCTTATTGGCAGCTGCTTAAAAAAACCCAAAACACAGCAAAAGCATATGATTACTCTCTTGCTTAAAAGACATTTTAAACTGTAGCATAAATTGAATATGACTTATTGTCACCTTATCCAGAGCAAACAAGCTTATGACCCCCAGAGTACATCAGCTATAAATAAAACAGCCTCAACACTTGCTCACCAACAACTGCAGAGATCATCTCTCAGCAAGCAAAAACCTTCTGGGTATTATCAATTAAACCATAAAACTCTTGAAAGCGAAGATGATCACCAGGTCACAAATGAAGTGGCTTTTTTTCTAAAAAGCTCAGGCTTCTCATGGATTTTTCACAGGAAAGCTTTCTCAAGCTGTGAAAGAGGTTGTGCCAGAAGAGCTAATTGCTCAGCAGTGCGGGAGAGCAAGTAAGCCATCTCTTTCTGTACAGAAGAAAGCCTCAGTTTAAAGTCTGATGATGTCCCATAAAATGGCACTCTTGTTTTTAGCCAACCTTTCTCCCAAGGAAAGTACCAAGTGAGAGAGATCATGTTACCTTTTCCAAGACTACTGTTTCTTTGAGATTAAGATCAGAGTGACACTTAGAAACATTTATGAAGAATAACGTGAAATTAAAGACCTTTGAGAGCTGTCAGAAGTGTTCTGGGTTGCAGGAATAATTTGAATTACTTTATTGAAACAGAGCCTGGACATATCATGCCCTGTACTAACAGGACAAAAGGTTTTTTTTTTTTTCTCCCATTTTAAACATGGGCTCCAGGTATCAGGTGGATCTCAGAGAAAACAATTTCAGAAAAAATAGCTATTTGACTTCAGAAATCTTCCTCTTGTTTAATATTAAATTTAATGATTACCTAGATGTTTCTAGGTGTATTGGAGCTAAACGTCACAGCAAGTAGCACAGTGCTACCTATTTTCAATGGGCAGAAAGCAAGCAGGGATTTTTTTCATTTCATTCATCATTTATAGCGTGCTTCAGACATTCCACAAAGAAACGTGCTTTGTCCGTCCGTGTTGATATTCAGAAGAGGAGCCTCTGCATGCCGGACACTGACTCTGTTATTGACTTTTCAATCCAGTATCACAAGCTGCAATGACTTTTGGCCTTAGCAGAAAATAAGAAGAAATGGAGGCTTAGGTCTGCGTTGTTAGCTGCTCTTTCCTCACAAATTGTGAGCGTGTTTTATCCAACTTCACCACTGCTGCCACAACAGCCTTGTCACAGCTCTCATCACATCTCAGGCGCATGCAGAGCTGAACACCCCTTTACAGCTGACACTGCTGTGGTGATCCAAACCATACCAAAGCTCAGCGTGTCAGAACAGGCAAAAATAATATCAAGCCCAAAAAGCTGTCTTCTCCAGAACAGAAGAGGCAGGACCTGGTCTCTTCTGCAGTGGCCCTGGGGGCTCAGCAGCTGCTCAGGGACACAGCGGTGGAAGAGCTGTTCAGCCTCAGGAGCTGAAGCTGGAAAACCTCTTCCTTCCCTCTAAGTAATGCCAAACAATTCCCTACGGACATTTTCTGTGGCCTTTCCCATGGGTGCAACAACCACAGGACTTCCACTGGCTGATTGTTCTACTCTTCAGGTGAAAACCTGGCTCTGCTGGTATAAAAGGGGTGTGGGGGGCAGGGCAAGTTTCCAACCACTCCTGTATTTCACTGGTAGGAAATTTTCTCTTGTGACTGGTGTTCATGTGCTGCCCCCTTTTTGTCATCTTTTTGCCAAACCAGGCTGTCAGACCTCTGGTTTCTGATTTACCTCAGATAAGTCACTTTTTGAAATACAGTGAGAGAAAAGTAACAAAAATGAAGGGCCAGAAGGGACTTTAAGTCCTATCTTGTCCATCCCTCTGCAAGAGTAAATTGTAACCAAGCCACCTCTGAGAAATGCTTGTTTCTGTAATTTCTCTGCATAGCTTGTTCTAGTGCATCATTTCCTTCTGGCTGGAATCTTTTTCTTAACAATTCTTTTATTCCCCAGATACTCTCCATTTTGTCTTGTACCATCCCACCAGAATTAGTCATCCTTTTCATCTATAATAAGCTTTGATAAATCAGAAAACAAAAGACATTCTTATGGATTTGTTCATTCAGCCTTTTCTCAAGGGACAGCTTTTCTCACCACTATGTTGATCTTCCTCAGATTCTCTCTATTTGCCCATATTTTCCTTCGAGTGTGCTCCTCAAAACTGGGGGAGCTATTTGAAATAGAGCTTCTCTATTTCCAGGATGGTATTAGCTGTTGTTCTTCACAGCAGCAACACTCTGTTGACTCATTGTGTGTGAGCCCCTCTAAGCCCTCCATAGATGCTTTCCTGCTGGACTCCTGCCCAGCCAGTTATTCCCAGTTCTACACCTGCAGAGTTAATTTTTCATCTTTCAGTGCCACACATTGCGGTTGCCCTCTCTGAATTTAATTTCTTCATGTCAGCTCTCCAGTTTATGAAGCTTATTTGTCATCCAACCCTGTTTGTTCCCTTTTCTACTTCAGAAGGGCTCTCACTTTGGTGTCACCTTCTAAGTCACTCACCAGACACAAGCCAGGACAGATACCTTCAGTGCCCATTCAGATTATCCTCTAGACAGCTCTCTTCAAGTATTTTGCTTTTTAACTTGTGTACTCGTTTAATCCTGATTTAATTTTTGCATCTATTTTTCAAGTCTCTCTTTGTTACAATGTCATATGAGACAGTGTGAAGAGCCTTAACAGTGCCCATTTCTGCCCATCTAGTTCTGTAACCCCAGTGGGGAAGAAAATTAAGTGGTACTGTGTAATTTATTCTTGAAATATCTGGGTTGGCTTCCATCTCTAGTTTTATTGGCACCTAGGTTCTCTTGAAATGACTGAAAAGTACTGGAATAAATATTATATTGCATAGTGGAAGAAGGTAGACTGACTGCCATCTTTCTATTAATGACAATCTTTGACACTCCTTCATGCCTTGAACTTCACCCAGCCTCAAAGACTTTTCTACTCATTTTTTCCTGAACTTTCTCCAATTTTTCAAAATAAAAAGTTAAATAATATCCCAAGACCTGCCTTGAATGAAGAAAAATGGTCTATCAAACTCCAACAAATATATAATGAAAAAGTGCATTATATTACTCCATGCTGTGACAGTGTGAAGATGCTATCCACAAACTATGAATCAGATTTGAGTTTATGAATTCTACATCTAAATCAGCCATGTAATAACACACACAGTACATCTGCTGGAGAGAAGCTACAGAACAAACAAAAACCAGTTAACAAAAAAGACCCTAATTTCTGTGAATCACCACAGCCAATGAAGCCTTAAGAGGAAACATACAGAGAAAGGAATTTCCTTCAAGCAGAGTAAAAATCATTAGGAATTAGTAGTTTCATAAAAAAAGGGGAGATTCAGAAAGACAGAGGAAGATGGCTACAGAACAGGAAAACAGCGTTTTAGAGAAAAAAGTCAAATGAGAATTGAAAGAGGGTAGCACCCAGGGCACCTGCAGAGCAAAGAATGCCCCCAGTCACTCAACGACAGTTACAGTGTCTGGGCTCTGCAAAGTCTGAGCTGCAAAATTAACACACACTTTAAATAATATTAGTGGCTATTAAAAGTTCTGAACCAGGCAAAGATAGCATTGGATGTTCATGGGGTTTTGTGTCATAGAGAGCATTCACCCTTTTACCTCTTTCAAAACAACCCTAATCTGATACATTAGCTCCATTTCCTCCCATCTTCAACAACCATGTGAAGGCATCTGACTGCCTCCTATAGCTTACTCTCTTCAGGCTTTAACTTAACAATGTACAGCAAATCAAACCACCTCTTCTGGCCTTCAGTGCTTTTGTGTCTGGCACGTCCCAAGCACACAGACTTGTATGGCTCTGATAAGCAGGGTAGATGTCTTCCTCCTTACTGAAAATGAAATGAACACATAATCTGTGGGTTAACTCATTTATAATAAACTGAGAACATCAGTTACCTAGCTTTTTAAAAAATGTGTCAATAAAAATCAGTGTTATTGGTGATCTGGTAACTAATTAATATTTTACATTCCCATTCTAAGAGATGATGGTGCACACCAGGTCACATACAGTCTGCAGTTGCCCCACATTGAAAGAAGTCTCTCTGGTATCTTCAAGCTCCTTTGAGGAACAGCACTATTAAAGCAAAGAAACACTTCAGCACTATTTTGGTGTATTGGTACTAAAGTCATGCCCAGAAGCTCAGGAACATATGTAAGCCAAATTAGTTTTCTCCATTAAGTCCTCTTTCCATAAGAGAAGGACGAACAAAGGTGGAAGAAAGGGATACCACAACAGAGGCAGCTGATACAGGACTCCTTTTAGCTGAGCAAACACAGGAAATTTCATGGTTTTCTGCAAGTAAGGCTAAGCAAAAGTAAATTAGTATGTCGACATACAAAGAGCTGGAAGATGGCAGGAGAGCCATTTGTACAAGGTAATGCAACATAGATGAAAACTTATTCCATAATGTGGGAGGAGGCAGAACAGACTGGGAAATTATACAGCAATTTGCATGGTTGCATATGCAGTTCATACACAGGGTCCTAATTGCAGAACATTTATGTATGTGTATGTATATACGTGTGTGTGTGTATATATATATATATGCACACCTGCATTTAGTTGAAAGAGATGATTACCCATTTAAAATAGTACACACGCAGCAGTAAAATAACAGCAGGTGTGTTAATCTGAAAGTGAAGTCACATTAGATCTTCACTGTCCCTTCTTGGTTTGGAAGAAACAGTGTCTCTTCACCAGTTACCATGCTGGACCTGTGGCACACCTAGAAGGTGTGGGTTTTCTCCTACAGCAAATCTTCTATAGCCCTATGCAGTTTTGTAGTCTGCCTGCTTATCTTCCACTGAAATTTGTAATCTGCACAGCACCATAGTAGCTACTCACTGACAGTTTAAGAAGTGCAAATGCTACTGACTGTGAGGATCATCAGACTTCACATAACTTGGGGCCAAATGCATACTGAAATCTGGAAGAAGGAAGTTAAGCAAATTCTAGCTCTGACCCTGCAGTGCACCTCAGCCCTGCTGAAAGGCTACATGAGAAATCCTATGGCAAAGCCGCACACAGACATAGGAGTCTTTTCACTTAGCAGAAAGGTTTTGAGAGACACCTTTCAGATCCTCTTTTACAAATCCTACTCCCTGCCTCATCTTCCCTGCTGAAAGCCTGTGCCTGTTCAGGCAGTGGAAATGGGATCTGACAACACAGACCCACGTCCTGCTGGTAAGCCGATCTAGAGTCAAAAGACTTTTTCCCCCTTCCCTCCACCTCCAAAGCAATAGTTGAGCTTCAGCAGAGCTGCCAGATGAGCAGGGATTTTGGAGGACCATAACTAGCAGAAAGGCAGAGCACAGGGAACATAACTGTGCTGCTCTAAAGCTGTAAGCTCTGTAGGTGAACCCAGTGAGGGACTCAGAGGGCAAGACCCATTGTAACCTACTGGAGTCTACAGTAACTGCAAGCACAAGAAGAAGCATCCTGCAAATCACAGGTATGGAAAGGTAGATACAGAAAATGAGCCAGAGACAAGGACATGAAGTATTCACCCTTTTTCTTGATAGGTTTGGAAAGCAGAGCTTGTACTATCACAAGCAGGCAGGTTGCCATATTCCCTCATAGTTCTTGCAGAAGTTCACATAATTCCAGAGGAGGCTGAGGAGGTCTGAGTGTGTTCTTCACACCCAGATCACCCCTGGAGGCTGAGTGTATTCAGCTCCTGAAAGGTTAGTTCCTCCCTTTTCTCCTTAGGGATACAGGCTCCCAAGTTCCTGAGTTCACAGTTTCACAACAGGTGTTACAAACAACGATGAAGTGAGACATCCCACCAAAGCACATTATTTTTTTTAGATGTAGGTGTGCTAGACAAATGTTATTAAACCCTTATGTATGTGAAGATGATAGGAATAAATCTGCATAACTGGTGATCCAGGAGAAAGTATTTCAGAATTGTGCGTTATGAGACTATCCAGAACATCATTCCTGCTTATCACACATCAAGCTCCTCGTTCTCTACCAAACTCAAGGAGCAGACTCTGCCTGCACTGCTAAAACAACTTCATATATCAAGGTGTATTTGTTGCTTCCCCGGGCTTATAGCTGGTGTAAAGATAGCTTAAGACTTTTGAATAGACATAGCAGAAGTGGGAATGAATGACCAGATCAAACAGTTAATTAAAACTGTTTTGGGAAAAGTGAAAATTTAAAAGGCAAAATGATAATTTTTCAACAATTTAACACACTATTGTGTGCGTTCTACACAGGATGAGGGAAATAATTTTAAAATAAAAACACCACTGAAGTATCAAATCTTTCAATACATGAAATGTAGTTTATTTTTTCCTATCCGATAGCAGAGCATATTTGATCTTGTTGGTTTGAATATGATTCTATGTCAGTTAAAAACATCTTTTTGTTCAAGATTTACCCTTGAAAGATTAAGAGGATTTTAATGAGTTTTCTTGCAAAAATCAGGACTTTCTTCTTTTCTCATCTTACCAATATTAGCATGAACTGCCCTGGTCATATCTGCATGCCTGAAGACACTGGGCTCTCAGCAATGCTGTCTGATTATTGACATTCAGGTTTGAGAAAACCCAACTTTTGCTCTGCCATTTAGGCATGGAAAGAACTGTTACAATCTACTGGACACCAGCAACACAGAGTAAAACGTTAAGAGATGGAACCATGTTTTAGACTAATGTTACTGTCTCATTTCCGTAAAAGATCTGTTCACTCAGGAGACCACTATGCTTAAGGAGGCTGAGCAAGGCCCCGAGCTACCCGCTAAGACTGAATTTCAACCAGTTTGGAGCATGGCTTTGACTAGGTCCTTCCAAGGGAACTTCTGTCACAAGTTTATCATGTCCTGCTTCCCCACGATTTTTATGGGGTTGGTGGTGCCAGTTCTACCCTGAAAAGGATGCACTCTTCCATGACATAGCCTGCGAAGACCTGTCACCCAATATGATCCTCCAAAGGACCCTTCTTTTTCCCAGGAGCAGTGGCTGCTTCCTCTAGGGCAGCTTAGTGCTATTTCTACTCCTGTGGGGCCAACAGAGGCCCTGGGTCAGTCAGCTGCTCACTGATGTGAACTATCTGGAATCTCCCAGATGAGGAGAAAGTTTGGTATGAAAATTAGATACATGCAATGAGAATGTAAATCTCTGCAAAGCAGAGATTATGGCAATGTAACTATAGGAGTCAAACATTCAAAAAGAAAAATCCTTTCTGCCAGGAAATATCTCAAAATACTATTAAATCTTTAATGAAATTTTACTGAACACTACTTTTCCGATTTCCTTCCAGTCTTAATCTCTTTATTATGCGTTCTTTTTCTGAAACGATATTTCTCTCTCACCTCTGGAAATTCCTACCTGCACCTGGAGCTGCTCATCCTACAGGACTCTGCTGGCACTCAGATGGGTTTAGGAGAATTTAGCAGAGGAGTGACTTGCAGCATAATGTTGCCTAAAAATCTTGTAACCATGATTAATATTTATGACATTATTGTCCCTCTGTAAATTAAAACATACTCTCTATATACTGGACATTTGAAATGTAAGTCACTTTCTGTTTATCTGTATTGTCAGTTACTAAACATTAAAGACCATTTCCTATAAATAGTAAATTATAGGGGAAAAAAAAGCTATCCTTTTTAAAAATAAATGAACCCAAGCAGTATCTGTGTGTCAATTTCCTATCACCTTTTAACTGATGGACATATTACAGGAGATGCACTCAAACAGCAAATGCCAAATACACTGCTATGTGTCTTTCTAGATGCTGAAGTGACATGTTTGAAGCTCTTCTTGTGACGGGCAGGGAAGGACAAAGTCTGAACATAAAACGTGTGTGTCTTCCTCATCAGTAGGACAGTCCATCTGCAGGTAAATGCCTGTCAGAGCTCAGGAGCCCAGGCTCCAGCTGCTCAGGAAGGCAGGCAGGGTTCTCATCCTGGAGCACCAGTGAATACAATGCACATAGCACAAGCCATCAGCCTTCCTTGATCATTGTTGCAATACATGCACAGGATCCCTGCCATAAAAATGACACCACCAAATAGTTTGGCAGCTTCCCTTGTACATCAACTGGGCAGACAGCAGTTCCCCTGGCACTTAATAGTTTTCTCCTTGATATTAGTAATTCTGGTACCTGCTCTGCCCTTCATCCCTTGCTTCCCCACAGTGATATGTTCCAGTCTGTTTGCTGAAGAGTGTCCGCAACCTTGCCTCTTTGGGCAGTGTAGCTCAGCTCTGCCTCGTCTCTGGGACACTGCTGTGAGTCCCCAGAGGAACCGTCTGCCCACTGTGAGACAAGCCTGTCCCCGTGGAGGCTAACGGCAGCTCTTGTGGTTTGCACGCAGACAGCCCTTCAACCACACCACAGTCAGACCCACTAGTGAACCTGCAAAGAAATGACCAGCCATTCACCTGGGAGACAAAGACGCAACAGCCCCCACAAACTGTTCTCCAGACTTCAGTTACTAGCTCCTTGGGTATTGAATTTAGAGATTTTTCATCCCTCCTTTATCCTTAAGACCTCACCTGTTGAGGTCCTGTTGCAAACTTCTCTGTAGGCACCCTCCACCCAGCCTGAACAAAGGGAGCCCATATGATTTGGGCAACCTTACAGACAATGTCTTGCTATTGCCACTGAAACCTTCTTCCCTGTTACCTCCTATTCCCATGATCAATGTAAAACAAAAGCAGTTTGTTAAGGTGAGCCATAATGGCTTGACTGGAAACATCCCCTGCTCCCACTCCTCTAGCATTACTGTTGCTCAGCCTTGCCTTGGCACTAATGATTGGGTTACCAAATTGACCAGTCTTCCACTGCCTGTAAACAAGCTCAGAGTCCCGTCTGAAACACATATTGGGGAACTCTTCTTTACACAGAAGAGCACCATACGAAATCTCATTTTGTGAGCTCTGCTGTGCTGGAGTGCCAGGTACTGCAGCTGGAGAGTCCCAGGGAGGACACCACTCTGGCCTTTGGGAAAACTTCCTGCAGGACAACAATCACTTTTTTGCTGTACCACCTGGGTCCTGTCTCAGGGTACTGGACTTATGCCAGAACCAGATGGTCTGCCCAGCCCAAAAACAAGCCACCTGGCTGGGAAGGTTCCCAACACTCACTTATCAGCAAAAAGAAAGAGAGAATAGGAGAAAAAGCATGAATATGGCCAACTCTTAACTACCTCACTCACTCTCTTTCACTCTCACAGGCACACATAGATGCCCTTGCCCTTTCCAAGCATACACAAACATACACATATACATGCACACACTCACTCCTCTTTGGTTCCCTGTACAGGGGTCATTGCTTTACACATTCCAGAACTTTCAAATGTTCCATAACTTGTCAATGGGACAAATGTCCCATTGCCGTCCATCCAGAAAACCCTTCCCCCTAGCACATACAGGCTTTGAGAGCACATTTTGGGTATGTTTTTAATTTCTGAATTCAAACAGGTAATCTTTTCATGACATGTTTGAGAAATGACCTTTCATAACCATTTTGTCTCATCCATTAAAACAAATTTCTTACAGGATTGATTGCCATGACCTTCTCTTTTCTCAGTGCCCAAGCATGCTGGGTGTTCAAGTGTTACACAGGACCTTTTCCCATATTATTAGCCTACAAATTCCTTAGAGTCCCCAAAATAGAGTGGGAAGAGAAAAGGACAAAAACCTTATTTTGTAACACCTCATCCATTCAGCTAAGTCTTAAGTCATGTGAGCTGAATGGAAGCCAGCTGAAGTCTGGGCTACTGGATCATCAAAACTGCCCGAAAAAGGAGATGGTAGAAGGGCAGAAAGTTTTGAGGTAGAGGTGGGAGGGAGGGAGAGGAACTGCAGTATTGGAGGATGGAGACCAGCCCAAAGGACATGACAGAACAGGAACAGAGGTTCTTGTCTGAACTTCTCAATGCTCTTTTTCAGAAGGCCCCAGAAGAAGAAATTCATATATTTTTGTCCTTGTCTGTCCCTTCAGATACAGTTGAATAGGCTGTAATAAAAGGAGTTTGCATGGAGCTCAGAAAATTTAGGCCTGATCTGATCTTTTTTTTTTTTTGCAGTCCCACATTCTTAGTGCCTCTGCTGCTAATGATGTTACTATTGGAAAAAGGTAGATCAATGCAAGGGAAATATAGCTTCCATGTAGGATTCCTGTTAAGGATCTCACTAGGTCCCTCTGTGAAAACTGGAAAAAAATAGATTTTAGGATAATATTTCCTCAGATACATGTTGTGCAGCTTCTAATGGAACCCTCAAGCTCACGATGTTAATGGTTTCATCAACAATATTACAAAGGTCAGTGTATGTGCTCAAAATAAGAGAAAGAGCCACATCCCTCATTTGGCAGACCTTTGTTATGCTGAACTTCTCACTCAGGAAATTGAGCTTCCTTTCAATATTCTGCTTTCAGCCAAATATTTGTGCCTAAGATACAAGATAGATGTTGAGTTTGTTTTTAAATTTTGGTTACTTTGTTCAGAAATAAAAAACATCCACAAAAATAATATGTTTTAAGGGTTGGAGGTTTTTTCATGTTTATTAAGGCAACAAATATCAAATAGAAAGCCATTTAAGGCTTTCTCTTGAGTGGCCTTTCTCTGGAACATACACCCCAGTTCACAAACTGCGCCTTGAACAGAAGTGGACCAGAAGTGAAAGCCAGACTTTCTGGAGTGACTAGCAGGAATCCATTTACCATCAATAAATGTTATAAGCCTCTTGTGTGCCTGTACCAGCTTCCACTCAAATAACACAGCTGGGTAGCTTGGGAAAAAAAATGCTGTGAGTATTCATTGCTGTATTTGCCTCTACAGAAGCAGGAAAAGTTCGGAATAATATTTTCAGACCTGTTGAATCATTTTAACTACACCATGACCCAGCGTGGTTTTCATTAAAATTTGCACATTAGGAAAATTTAATTACTTCTTTCAATATAACCTCATGTTTACACCTGCAACCCATTTTTTAAATTTATTGGACAAAAATCCTCTTGTAATGATAATACATTTAATGTGAATATTTCCCTTTTTCTTCATTGACACTCATATTGACCTAATTATTGCAACGACTATAAAAGAATAAATACATTGTCAGAATAATGGACATGTAAATTCTGTTTAAAGAAAAGAACCTACTCAAAATATCTTAAAATATCTGCATTAACATACTTCTAAATATTACTATTTATATTTTTACATTTCAGAATGTATTTGGGGATAAGACAGTGTGATGTTATTATAGAGGTAAAGTATTAAATTTTTGTTCCTGAATTATTGCAGGATGAACACTATGTGGAACAATTGCTAAAAAGCAGTATTTTTCTGATCTGCCTTTTTTTCCTGCTTACTTCAGAAATGACTCCAATTTAGCAGAGAACTACCTGGAGAACTGGAGCAAGCTGAGTTCAAGTCTGTACCGTAAACATGGTTAAGGTCTACAAGGTTTGCAGGAGTGGGATGCCAGTACACATCTATGCCTGAATTTCCCTGATAAGGACACTGTGGAGAGAGGCCCAGGTGGATTGCTAAACTGGGCGTGTGGCCACCAAAGAGAAACTAAGAGAAACTAAGAACCCAGTTCAAGAGCAGTATTTCTCGAACATGGAAGAGCTACGTCAGGGTGGGATGTCTGTGCAAAACAGAAGTCTAGAGCTTGAACTATCCATTGCTGAAATTTCCTGCCCTTTCTGAAGTCATCCAATAAGAGTAACCTGCAGCAGCAATTAGGTTTATGTCACGGATGAAATTAGTAATTTAGAATAAGTATTCCTACCAGGATCATCTAAGAAATGAGGGGTGAATTTCTATCAAATCTCCACCACATTGTTAACCCATGCTCCCACTTTGCAGCTTTGTAGGGTTCAACAGAATAACTCCTGGGCAGGCACACACATTAGCTTATAGGACATCTGCAGCAGGGCACAAAATAAAATGCTACATCCCACTTGTGTAATAGTAAGGTCCTTTTCTGTCACTCTGGACTACCGAGTAACACCAGAATATGCCATGTTATTAAACAAACATTCTGCTGCCAAGCTAGTATTTTTTGTTTCAACCCAAATAAGGGCACTGCACATTAAGCATGACTACTTTCTTTCTCTCTCTGTATTGCTGATCACTCTTAATAAGGGTATTTTATCCTGAGTCATTTCTCTGAAAGTCTCCAGCGCCTTGCTAATTTTGTTTAGCTCATTTAACGTCACCTTCTTTTGATAGCAGAGCTATTTTTTTGTGCTAAGATACCTTCCTGAAAAGCATTCCCTTAAACTCAAAAGTTCTGCTTCAAGATGTATATGACAGTGAAATCACAGATGAAATTGTTATAATAATACATTACATTTAGGACGAGATACTTTTTGCAAATATTTCACCAATAAACAACTTAATGTGAAAAAATAATCTATCCTCATCCTTAATAACTGTACAGAAATTCGGGATATTAGGTTTGCAATGTACAGGATTCACAGGTTTTCAAATAATCCCCATTATTAAAAAGCCAAGAAAAAAGTCATGTTTGACCTTATATTAGCACAGGCAGTAGGCCATGTTGCAACGGTATATTTTGCCATAATGCAGTACAAAGCATTATATTATTATCTGATGTGTTTTATTTTAGTATAACTCTATGTTTCAGGAAGAACTGTTGAGATTAATAAAAAAAAAAACCTCACTGATGACAAAAGACATTATTATATATCATATAAAGCTCAAAACACTCCCCTACGTTACAAAAGAGGAGCCCACTCACAAATGGAAGTTGTTCTGATAGTTAAGTAAATACATAAATATGATCACACAATAGAAAGAGTACCAAAAATGCTCAATACATACATGTCTATGTTTGCTTTGCTGTTGAAAAGCAGACTTCATGGGACTGAAATTTGTCTCCCATTTCACTGATTACTCTAGTTGCTTTACAAACAAAACAAAATTGAGCCTAAATCAGGAAATCTGTTCTTCTTAAGTGTGAAAGCTATGTCTATTTGCTTCTAATGTGCCCTTTTTTTTTTCATTAGTGGCTTTGCACTGCCTGAAGCTTACTGACAAGTACTTAATACATCATTTTATCTCAATGTTCCCTTCTGATTTGAATACATGAAAAGTAAACTATCCTGATACATGTGTAAGAGGCGATGAAGAATAGAGGGAGAGGCAGCAGGTTTTAGGGCCACTATCCCTTAGAGTGCTGCCAGAAATCACCTGCAACTGGACCATGGTCTGCCCTCATCATTATGCTATGAGTATTTCAATTATAATTAAACTATCATCTAGAAATCAAAATGTAATTTAAAGACTAATTCCAAACTATTTCAAGTCTTTCATTAAACACTATTATCTCTCTCTTTTGTTCACCTACAGCTCAATGCCTTCAGCTTCATTTCAATCAGAGCCTAAGTGGTACGTTTCACTCCTCTGAAACCTTCTCTTTGTTTTGATGAATTCATTCTGAAATGTCATTTCTCTGCATCTCTGTGCTTCACCTGAGCAATTCTTTGTTACAACTGGGTGGCTCAGCCTGAGTACCAGGCTACAGGTTACCACTTTAGCTCTTCAGCATTAGATGTGACTGTGACTATAACTGTTGTGTATGATAACAGTTAAAAAAACCCACAGAAACATTGGATTTTTTTCTTCATCTCTAAAGGGTATGTAAACATACTGTATTGGGTTTGCATGGCAACGTTTTGGTAGCAGGGGGGATACAGGGGTGATTTCTGTGAGAAGATGCCAGAAGCTGCCCCTATGTTGGATGAAGCCATTTCCAACCGGCTCCAAGACAGACCTGCTGCTGGCCAAAGCTGAGCCCATCAGTGACAGTGGTAGCGCCTCTGTGATAATATATTTAAGAAGAGGGAAAAAACTGCTGCACAACAGCAGCCAGGGGAGAGGAGGGAGCATATGTGAGAGAAACAACTCTGCAAACACCGAGGTCAGTGGAGAAGGAGGGGGAGGAGGTGCTCCAGGCTCCAGAGTAGAGATTCCCCTGCAGCCCATGGTGAAGACCATGGTGAGGCAGGCTGTCCCCCTGCAGCCCACAGACGTCCACAGCAGAGCAGGTGGATGCCCAAAGGAGGCTGTGACCCCATGGGAAGCCCACGCTGCAGCAGGCTTCTGGCAAGACCTGTGACCCCATGGAGAGAAGAGCCCACACTGGAGCAGGTTTGCTGGCAGGGCTTGTGACCCCGCGGGGGACCCACGCTGGAGCAGTCTGTTCCTGAAGGATGGCACGCTGTGGTGCCAACCCACATTAGAGAAGTTCATGAAGGACTGTCTCCTGTGGGTGAGACCCCACACTAGAGCTGTGGAAGAGGAGGAAGGAATGGTGGAGACAGTGTGTGATGAACTGACTGCAACCCCCATTCCTTGTCCTTCTGAGCCACTTGGGGGGAGGAGGTAGAGAAATTAGGAGTGACGTTGAGCCCAGGAAGATGGGAGGGGTGGGGGGAATATGTTTTAAGATATGGTTTTATTTTTTATTATCCTACTTTGATTTGATTGGTAATAAATTAAATTAATTTCCCCAAGTCGAGTCTGTTTTGCCCTTGTCAGTAATTGCTGAGTGATCTCCCTGTCCTTATCTTGACCCACGAGTCTTTTGTTCTATTTTTCTCCCCCTGTCCAGTTGAAGAGGGGGAGTGATAGAGTCGCTTGGTGGGGACCTGGCATCCAGTCAAAGTCAACCCACCACACATATGTTTACTATAAGTATGGTTTGTTTTCATTGGATGCACCTGTATTGCCTACTCTACGTTACTTATATTACCTTACCAAAGGCAAGGACAATAGTCAACTTCCTAAGGCCACAGAAGCAGCCATCGAGGAGTGTTAAATGTGTGCATTTCAGAAAGAACTCTTGAGATTAATTTAACAAAGTTCACTGATGGTAACATACATTATTATATACAATATAAAGCTCCTGAGAGCTGCTACTGGGATATCTGGGAATTTTGAGGGTAGCAGTGGCTTCCCTGGGTATAGCATACCCACCTGGTTAAATTCAGCTTTTCTGCACAATTCTTACCAGGTCAAAGTTAGCACTCCAGCTGCCTTGGGAAGAACTGAAATGCCATCTGTTTGCTGCCCTACCCCACTTACTTTGTGGGGCAACAAGAACTTGCACTTGCAGGAGACCATTGAGTCTTTGTTGTGTTTGTTGTTTCACAAAGCTAATTCCTCAAGAGTGTGTGGTGAGGCACCTGAATATCCCAGCTGTATTCATAAGGTGATGACTGAAAAACTCCAGAAAATTACTCTTCTTCAAGCTATGCCAGAGAGTAAAAACAGCTGTTATCCAGCCTTAAGTAACATGTAGGTAAACAGGCATGCTTGGCCTGATGCAGACAAGTAAACTTTAAGAAAATGTTTTCCCTTGATTATAACCATTTCAGACAAAAATAGGCACTAAATTCTTATTACTTTTTTCATACTCTCGGATTTCAAACAAACAAATAAATGATTTTCTGAGACTTTTATGTTACTTTTCACCATCTGCTAATTCAAACAGCAGCTCTTTTCTGGCCTCCTAGCTAAGCCTGGGCCTAAGATGCATTTACCTGGATTCCAGCCCTACTGTAGTGAAAGGTCCATGCTCTCCTCTTATCCCTGCTGAATGCAAATCACGTTTCTTAACATGTCATTATAGAACTTTAGACAATACTGCTGTATATTCCACATAAATATATAAATTTCTAGCAAAGCTTTAAATGATGGCTTGTTTACAGTCATATAAAACCATTCAAATTGAATATTGATAGTCTGCCTAATACTACATCTCTGTCCTGAAGACATGAAAAGACTGTTTATTGGAGTATTTGCTTTGAGTGGAGCGCTCACATCATCATTTGTGAGAGGATTTGCTAGATGATCTAGCATACTCTCCAGCATCACATGTCATGGGAGTCTGAAGTGAGACTCAGACTTGTGCACTTCTCTCTCTGCAGCAGAAGAGCATAACTGGTTTATCACAGAACCACAGGTGATCTTAACTGAGTACTGATGGTTAGATTTTATCAATTAAATGATAATATTTTTCCTTGGGTTCAAGAAACAAATATTTCAGACCAGCTGTTGCCATGAATATGGTCAGTAGCGATGAATTACTCAAGCTGAAAAGAAAGCAAAACTGATTTGCATGAGTATTGCTAATGTGTTCAGAATGTTTTCATCAGGTAAAGCACTGTATCTTCAACCCTGTGGGTGAGTTTAATCAGCATTAAAATGCCCAGAAAAGAAATCCCAAAGCTCACAGAATTTCAGCCATCAGATTTTTGCAGGCTGTGCTACTGATTTAATAATAAGTATTTAGTTCATGCCCAATAAATTTAAAAGCAAATCAAAAAACTCACGGAACATAAAATATAGTCTCAGTTTTCTCTGTCTTGACAAATATTAACTGCTAAATTAGTAGATTTGAAATGTAAGGTTTGGTTTGGAACACAAATTAACTGGAAGTATGAGTCAGCAATTGCATTCATATCTAAAACCAAACAGTTTCCTAAGGAGTAAGCTAGCAGTTACCCTATTTCAAAACTTAAATTTGTCTGCAATCCATTTTAAGAGAATAGTGTTGGGAAATATTTAATTTAAGGACTATTTCAGCAGGTCTTTATTTTTCTCATTAAATTTAAAGGCCTAAAAATCAGAAAAATGAAAATGATGACATGAAGGTAAAAAACAAGACACAATTCAAAATGCATTGTTATGGAGTCTGCAAGGCATGCTAATTCCTAAACCAGACATTTCTCAAATTCAGAAACATGCTAAAAGAAATTTAATGCAAATGTTTGTCATGGTTTAACCCTAGCCAGCAACTAAGCACCACACAGCCGCTCACTCACGCCTGCCTCCCCAGTGGGGTGGAAAAGAGAACTGGAAGGGTAAAAGTGAGAAAACTCATGGATTGAGATAAGAAAAGTTTAATAACGGAAATAAAATAAAGTAAAATAGTAGTAGTAGTAGTAATAATAATATTATTATAATAATATACAAAGCAAGTGATGCATGATACACTTGCTCACCACTCACTGACTGATGCCCAGCCCATGCCTGAGCAGCAATAGCTGTCCCCCAGCCAAATCCCCCAAGTTTATATACTGAGCATGATGTCATACAGTATGGAACAGCCCCTTGGCCAGTCTGGGTCAGCTGTCCTGGCTGTGCCCCCTCCCAGCTCCTTGTGCACCGGGCAGAGCAGGGGAAGCTGAAAAGTCCTTGACTGGTGTAAGCACTACCTAGCAACAACTAAAACATCAGTGTGTTATCAACATTATTCTCATTCTAAATCCAAAACACAACACTGTGCCAGCTCCTGGGAAGAAAATTAACATTATCCCATCCGAAAGCAGGGCAATGGTTTTTGTTCCTCTTGTGCAGAGAAGGAATACAATCACAAAATATCTTAAAAAAAAAAATCTAACCAAATGAAAAATGCTGGGGAGCACATACAGTCATGATCTCAGTTACAAACATGGGCAGTTACTGCAACCCAATATTTAACACAAGGTAGAAGCAGAATGACTAGATAAAGAACGTAGCAGGTAATTTTACAGACCTTTTTTGTCTCCTCCTTTGAGAGGACAAAACTGGCATTCTGAAAATTTGCTCCATATATTATGGATGTCAGGGAGAAATGAAACAACTGCAAAAGGAAGATGACCATAAGAACAGATGAGTAAGAGAAAGAAGTAGTGTTGCAGCCTCTTACTGAATTTTCAAGAATGTATTTCAGATAAAGAGTATGGAAGATGGCTAAAAATGCAAATCTGGATCGACATTTTCTGGGTTGATTATATCCAGTGTTTTATCAATTCTATTACAGAGACAGGTGCTACCCAGTAAAATTTTCATCTGCATAGATGTGCTTCGGCAAGGTTACTTGGGAAGTTTAGTTTGGTCTATTCCTGCCTCAAATTCACCACTGTTCCAGGCCAGTTTCTTCACATGCCTCTCTGTTTCAGTCACAGAAATAATTTACATTCTGCCTCATTTCTATTTTCTTCACATATGCTTGCCTAATGCAGTTATGTGATCCCTAATGAGGTGGAAATGTTCATGCCAACTGAAGGAGGAAACAAGACATTAGGCTATGTATGAATAATGTTTGAAGAATCAGGTACAGAAAAATGACGATGCTGGAGCGTAAAAGTAGTGATGCATTCTCACATAGTTCACTATTCACTGTCTGGCCAGCTAACAACAAAAGCAGAAATGCTCCAGCAAAATTTGATGGCCCCCATTTTCAAAAGGACCTAAGTTATGTATGGGCTGAAATTCCATTTAGAAATGTGATATAAAAGGTACTTCAGTGTTCTTAGATGTAGAAGCTTAATTGCATCGACATGTGCACCTGATTGGTTTCAATTACTTTCAAGAACACAGACCTTAAATCTCTTTTGAAACATGATTTGGGCTCCTAAATGACTTAATTTCAACCATGCCATGTAAAAAAAGCTACAGGTTTCAAGAGGGTTTTGTATTCTAAAAGACATATAAGAGATTAAGAACAGGATTTTGAGCATACTTCAGAGAAAGGAAATGGAATAAGGGATGCAAGGCAAAGTCATGACTTTCCAGGGATAAGGATGCTGAGAATTATTAACTTAGGAGTGTCTTATAATGCAGAAAAGGATAGAAATATAGCAAACGACACACACAAAGTTTCGTAACCCCCTCCAAAAGGTTCCACACTCATTCATGGTACTTGGTATTCCAGGTGGTAAGGCAAAGTTTGCTCACGTACAGAGGCAGTCTGTGAATTACCACATTAATTAGCACAAAACTGTGTGTTGGACTATGCCTGGTTCCGTAGACATCACTCTCGCTATTTAGAAAACTGAAATGTGAAGAACCACAGACTTCCAGAGATGACAGCAATGACACATAACAAATTAAAAACCCCAATCCAACCCACAGTGAAATGCTAGATGTTGCTGCTGAAGTCTATTCCTCATAAAAATTCTTAGAAAAGGCTTAAATCAGGTAACGTAATCTTTGGTTAGCATTAAAATTCATGACAGTCAATACCTTATTATAAAGATAGGTCACAAAATTCCATAAGAATCTATGAAAAAGCTATGTCATGGTGACAGTTATTAGCATCAGAAAGGACAAAACCGGTATGCCAACTGCAGATTGAAAGATAAGCTTCTGGGATGCTGCACTTTTGTCCAGGTATATAAAACAAACTTCAGATAATGTAACAAAAAGCTCTCTTCTTACCACAAGGCTTGACTTTTTTTTTTTTTTTTTAAATAGTTCTTTAGTGGCAACTAACCCCAATTCAGTCATTACTCTATTGAAGAGAGATATTGACTGCATAAATAATTTAGTCAAAATCCATTACTTTTTATCACTCCACAGCTTTGCAAGGGAGCAAAGAAATCACATCAAGACTCATGAAAATTCTTCTGTTTTGGATAAAAATCAGGACTCAGACTGTGAGTTTGTAAAAATCAATGTGCCTTTCTACAAGTTAAATTAAAGAGTTAATATGCAATTCCTGAAAAACTAGTTTACATAATACCAAAATTTGAATTGGACAGAACTAGGTGTAGCTAAAGAGTTAAAGGTAAACATCCCTGGGTAATTCTGGTAACTACCAAACTCTTTCACAGTTTTCTGCTCTCATCTTTCTATAACAAATCTATATCACTCTGTGAAACTTCTGGGTATACTCTTTTTTTAAGTCATAACCAACAGAAACAACTATACCCTGCAGTTCTGAATTCTCAGATCATCTGCAGGTTCAATTAACTTGAACTGCACCTACCAGCTTTCTCTGGTAGTTCTATAGTTCAACAGTCCTAAAAATCAGACCCAAGCACAGTGGCAAACACAAACAGCAGATGCTTTTAACATGCAACTGTTTCTTTCAACAATGTCACCAAGGTGTCCCTATTTTTTGAGACTTCTGACGAATCATTTCTTTATTTCCAAGAAGGACAGGTTCTTCTTAGAAATCTGCACTTCCATAGCATAGAGTATTCTTTTTTATTTTTTTGTTTAAATTAGATGAACCTATTTCAACCTATTTCATAATTCTTTTTCTTTTCTTTTTTAGGTACACGTGAATATTGCAACTAAACATTTGCTAGATGCTATCAAGATTATTTTTACCTTAATCTAGAAATGCATAGGACTGCATCTTAGAATTGAATACTGATTAGAATAATCTAAGTATTTACACATGTGTTTTTATGGTAAAGTTTATATAGAACCTGTTTCTCAGTTCTTCAAAAGGATATATTTCCATAAATATGTGGTGTACTTCATTTGCAGAAATGCCAAGCATGGAGTCATTCAAAGACTGATTTTTTTAGTCAAATTTTCTTCTTCTTTCAGAAGCCATAAAAAGTTTAGATTTTTTTGTAGTTCTTATTTATTTGATGATTTGCTGCTCCTTAGTTCTTCAGTTCCATTAGGTTTTAATTTGCTTTGCAGTAGCACTGCCATTAGGGTTTAAATCAGTTACTTGTGCAGATGGTTTCAGGTGTAGTTCTGAGAACCTGAAACAGAAGACTCTGTTTTATCTGGCTGTACTGGTTTTGGCTGGGATAGAGTTAATTTTCTTCATCGTAGCTGGTATGGGGCTATGTTTTGGATTTGTGACCAAACCAGTGTTGATAGCACACCCATATTTTAGCTATTGTTGAGCAGTGCTTGCACAGAGTCAAGGCCTTTTCTGCCTCTCACACCACCCCACCAGTGAGTAGGCTGGGGCCGCACAAGAAGTTGGGAGGGGGCACAGCTGGGACAGCTGACCCCAACTGACCAAAGGGCTGTTCCACATCATATGACCTTGTGCTCAGCAATAAAAGGTGAGGGGGAGGAAGAAGTGTTTGTTTTCCCAAGTAACCATTATGGGTGATGGAGCCCTGATTTCCTGGAAATGGTTAAACACCTGCCTGCAGGTGGGAAGTAGTGAATTAAGTCCTTACTTTGCTTTGCTTGCATGTGCAGATTTTGCTTTAACTATTAGACTGTCTTTTTCTCAACCCATTAATTTTCTCACTTTTAGCCTTCCAATGGGGCTGAGCTGCCCACCTGGGTTAACCCACAACACTGGCTTAACATTTGCTACTTCCCACAGAGTTGAAGCTGGATTAATTTTTTTGCAAAGCCTGATAATGTTGTAAAAGTCTCCTCTTATGTATGGTTGAACAAAATGCACTAACTGGTTTTCCTGTATGGTGCTGTCCAGTACAGCAGAACAGATTTATTCAGAACTTTGTACAATTGTGGTTAATTTTGTTTGGGGTTTGGAGATTTTAGATTGTGTTCATCCATTACAGACCTGTGATTTTGACTGTAAAAGCAAATTACGATCAAGAGTTCAACTGAATCATAATAATAATAGCTCTGATCTTTTTTAATGTATAGGAAACTCTGCCTCTTGCTCCCATTTGCTTCTTATGCTTCCAGAAAGTGTCACCACCATGGCAAATTGTAATTCCAAGAAACCCTGATAGATGGTGGTGTAATTCACATGTCAATGAAAAAAATATTCTTCAATCTAGTGCAGCCAAAGCATGAAAAGTCATCCAGAGGGTTTTCCTTCTCTCTTCCTACTTAGCTCAGGTTAAGACAGACATAGATGGATAGGTCTCCTGCTTCCTACCTGGTGGAGCACCATCTTCCACGATTTCCAAATCTCTTTTATCACCACAACAATAAAAGAGTGTACTTAATTAGAAAATCCTCTTCCTCAACAACAGAAATATGCATTGCTAGTTAAAAACCATTTAATAAGAGCAGAACTAATGAAGCCTTGCTTCCTAACAATTTATGAATCATAACTCACATCCCTATGATCCCGATAGTGCCAGTGCTCTGTCTATATGTCCTGTGCTCTCCTGTTATCTTTTGTTCCCCAGGAAGGTCTGAAAACCTGCCCATATTCTTAGTACCTTGAGTTCACAAAACTGTTCTGCTCCCACTTTCTGACATTACCTGGACGTGGGCATGGCATACTTCTTCACTAGAGCTGTCCTTTGCAGGATGTCTTTGGACTCCAGTCTTTCTCCCCTTGTCATTTGGCATGTCTTGAAGCAACTGGGAGATAAAGTGAGGCAGTCCAAGCCACAACAGCGTCATTTCGCAGATGACTTAGCTGGTGGATCAGGAGCTGATTCTGGACATGGGTGGCAGAGATGTACTGCTGGCAGAAAGAGCAGGGAAAGGGCAAAACCCATCCAATTTCTTCTCATTTTACACTCATCAGCAGAGTTTAATGTAAAATCTGCAACAGATATTATGATCAAATGGAGAATTAATATGAAAACAGGTAAACAAGCAAACACTATAGGAAAGAGGGGGGGAGAGAGAGAAGGAGAAAGCAAGCTCTGTATCTTCTTATGCTGGGGAAACTCATCCAGCCGGAGTACTCTAGAGATATCATATGTCTGCCCAAACCTTAAATGACCAAATAGCCTTACAGGTTCCACTATGGGCAGCATGTGCCCTCATGTTAAGTCAGTCTATTCAGCTTGAAAATACTAAGGTTTATCTTGAAGATATAGAGATATAGATTTAGATATAGATGTGTATAGTGGATTGTGTGTACAGGGAAGCATTGTTCTCCTTAATCTCTGAGCAGGATGATGGATGAGCACCTGGAAACCATACAGTCCAGCTACAGTGGGGTACTCTCCACGGGTTAACAAATGCTGCCAGCAATGAAACATGGCTTAAGACTGCTCAGTGATTTAGACAGAGGACCAAAATTCCGCCTACTGCCACCACTGGCAGTATCGTTTCTGACTGCTGTAAGACCACAGGCCAGATGGCAACTGATCACAGTTTTGATTTTCAAGCTGAATAACTCTAACACATATAGAAATGAGTTGTTTTCCATTGAAAAAAACTCTGGCAGAATAAAACCCCAGCTAGTTAACACAGTTAACCACTAATATCCAACTATTCAATGGCATTTTTGTTCCCTTTCTGTACTCTCACTCTGGAAACCTGAGTTTAAACTCTCCGACTTGAAAAGGAAAGGAGATGCTGCATCACTGTATTTCCCTGGTAACCACCATCAGCCAGGCAGCAGGACGAGGTTTGTATTCAGAAGCAAATGCACAGGCCTTCACTTGGTCTGCCATCAGTGAAGTTTCACAGACTAAAAGTGATTGACTACACAAGCCGCTTAGGCCAAAAAAAAAACCAAAAAAACCACTAGAAAGAAGTAAATTCTTTTTCTACTGTTAAATATTTGGGAGAAAGACACTGAGATTTGATGGCAGCTTGGAAACAGGGACAACATGTTCTTTGGATCCTTATGAGAAGCAGCCTCAGTCCTGGTGGCTTTCAAGGGGAGGACTAAAAATCATTCTTTAGGCAATAGATTATGGTAATATTTCTTTTTTGTTTTCTCTCTCTGTATCCTTCACTTATTGGTCCATGTTACAATGACATTTTGGCAGATGAGTTCCCATACATTTATGAAATCCTCTTTTTCTTTACTTTATTAAAAATGATTTGCAATGTAAAGTAGAAATTTGTTCATCTGCCTTCTCAAATAGAATCCATGTGCAAATTTCCTGCTCATGTCTTCTTTATTCAGTATTGAATCACCAGTGTTGTTTCAGCATTAGAGGATTTTCTTTCTTTCTGTGCTTGTTAAGGTGACTGGCTGTATGCCATACTGCCTTTGAAATGTATATTATTTTTATAAGTCATTCTTTCCTGTTGCAGGAACTGCATAGTACTTTATGGACAAAAGGCAAATGGCTAAGTTCATCCACAGAAATAACAGTAAGTGCAAACCATTCTGTCCTATGTTGCTAAAGACTTATATCCCAAGACTGGAAAAGTGGATGTTGTTATACCTCTACCTGCCCTCAATAATTCAATAAAGACAGTTTCCGTTTTCCCAGAGATTTATAGGAATTTATTTAGTTGCTGCTAGAAACATACAAACATGTAACTATATATGCAGGTCTCTTAAAAGGTTCTTACAAAGTCTTTCCTAGGTTCTGTTAGTGTTCACAAAGTTAAGCACAAGGAATTAACTTAAATCCCATAAAATCTACCTTAAGTGTTAGAAACATTTTAAGTGACTGCAATCTGGCTGGACTTAGAGCTGTTTAGTTTACATGATGAAAAATACAGGGGATAAAAGGTGAAAGGAATATACATCAAAAACTGCTTGGCTGACTGGGAGGGTGGTATTGGAAGGGGACTCATGACTTATCATCAGAAATATCTGTAGTGCCTGGTGATACATCATCTTAGTGGTTAAATTGAGAGATTGGCTTGTCTCATTTTGGTTCCTCTGAACACCTCCACCTGCTTTGTGTGGCACAAAGCCTGTCAACAGAGGTTACTGCAGCAGGGAGAATGCATTACATTTGTCTAGTTTCTACCAGAGTAAATCTGGGCATAAGAGCCATCCTAGCAGAATGTATGCGGGAAAGAAAGATTGCACGCCAACAGCTCATTCCTAGGTAGGTTGTGGATGTATTTGGCTTACTCTTGAATGTACAAAGTGGCTTACACTTACCTTTCTGCCCAGAATTTCTTGATGGTAGAGTCACTGGAAACACGGCAGTCCTACGCTTTCTTTACATGTTTTTGAAACAGCAATGAATGGCTCACAAGTAAAAGACAGAATCATAGAATCATAGAATCATCAGGGTTGGAAAAGACCCTTAAGATCATCGAGTCCAACCGTTAACCTAGCACTGCCAAGTCCATCTATACCATGTCCTCGAGCACCACATCGATCCGTTCTTTAAATACCTCTAGGGATGGAGACTCAACCACTTCCCTGGGCAGCCTGGTCCAATGCTTGACCACCCTTTCGGTGAAGAAGTTTTTCCTAATATCTAACCTAAACCTCCCCTGGCGCAGCTTGAGACCGTTTCCTCTCATCCTATCACTCGTTACTTGGGAGAAGAGACTGACCCCCACCTTGCTACAGCCTCCTTTCAGGTAGTTGTAGAGAGCAATAAGGTCTCCCCTCAGCCTCCTCTTCTCCAGGCGAAACAACCCCAGCTCCCTCAGCCGCTCCTCATAAGACTTGTGCTCCAGACCCTTCACTAACTTCATTGCCCTCCTCTGGACATGCATAATAGATAATCTACCTTTTTCTCCTCTATCAAAACCATGTAATGGATGGCTTCAATAACCTAGCCACCTTAATAAAACACTGCTATATTTACAACCTATGGTTTCATTGGGGTTTTTTTGTTGTTTGGTGGTTTTTTTTTTTAAGTTACTATCTTTAATAACTAAGCACCTAGTCGGTACAGAGACGTTTTTATGATCAAAAGATCGGGGAATTCAGAAGAACTTGCACCTCTTTCTAGGGGTTACACAAAGCCACTGTTTAATCAAATTACATCCTTTGGGGTTGGTGCTGTCAGCAGTTATCCACACAGCACAGTGCTGATATGCCGAACTTTGTTATAAATCCTCTTCTTATTTTAAAACTGTTGGTGGGAGCTACTGAACAAGGACTCCCACTTATTTCAAAGTTGACATCTCTTATGGAAGAAACTTATGGCAGCAAGCAGGAGAGACAGAGACTGGTAACTATTTAGAGCAGTAGCTCCTACAAACTCTCTTCTTTCTCAATCATTCTCAAAACGGGTAAGATTTTTCTCACTGATAATTTCCTTTTGGGTTTTGGTACCTGTTAAAGAGGGCTGAGATTTTCAAACAGACTCTTAAACTGCCAATTCCTTTTTAATTTCAATAGGATTTGGGTATTCAAATCCCCCAATGCTCTTTAAAAAGACTGCCATAGATGTGAGAGTAATAGAAGTGCTGTAAAAACATTCCTTATAAGTTTTTCTGCTACAGAAACAGTTGTAGTTTCTTTAAATAAATTACCACCCACAAGCTTTTAATTGTTTTGTTGTTGTTGTTGTTTCTGTAATTCACTGTTGTTCAAAAATATGTACCTACCACAGTGTTGTTTATCCAGGCCTGGCTGGTAATTTCAGGCTCCAAGCACATTGTTTGCATCACTTGTTAAACTTCTGCCTGCACCTTTTACAAGGTACAGGACCAGTTCCCTCTCTATAATGAGAACAAACAGACAACTCAGGAGCAGAATTGCTTTGTTCTCTCTTCCTTTTTTTTTTATTCCCCTCAAATGTGGAAAAACATGTCTTTTGTTTAAAACACTAAATGGAAGCCTTTTGTTTAAAACAATAAATGGAAGCAAGAAAGAGCTTCAGAACCCTGGTGACATGAAGTAATTTGCAATGTAGATGCAAGTTTTTCAAAAGGATTACTTGTTTTATTCTACAGTAATAGATCAGACACCTATTTTAAGCTCTGAGGCATTTACATTTGATTAAAATTACAGTGTTCATCTATAAAATAAAATGCAACTCAACTTATGTGTGGCTCACACACGCATTATGAGAATTTTTCTCTTTCTCCCATCTTTTGCAGCTTCTCAAATGCCTGTTTGTACCTGTAGGATTTCAGTGTGCCCTGATGATCAAAAATAAATCTGGGAGGAGACAGATGAAAGCAAGGGCTAGAGCACATCCCAAAGGCACAGCTGCAGCTTCCAACCGAGTGACTCCTAACTTGCAACTGTTCCCACCTTGCACAGGGGAAAAGTCTCTCTGAAATAAGTCTCAGGATTTTATAGCAAGTTCCTATCTGAAACAGCACTGACGCTTCCTGCCAAAACATACAGAAACAGACTACTACACACAGCACTTACAACAGGAAAAAAGAAATCAGTGAAATTATAAAACTAAGTGATGACATAGGCTTACAAACTGAAGATCTAATTTCTAACATAGCCTAGATAAATCAGACTTGGTCTTTACTCCCTGCTCCTGTTGTCTTTTTTGCAGCAAAGATGCAGGTAATTACGGCTGTCCTTCCCTCAGTTGGAGCAGTCCACATCACTGCTACATCATCAAAGGTGTTTTCTAATTCAAAGTAATAAGGCAAAAGAAACCATTATTCACTGATACTTCTGAAGAAATAATAGGTAAACCCTATGGCAGCTGAATTTCTGATTCTCTCTCCAGTGCTTCCCTAAATAGTTAGAGCAGCTGAAGCACACTGGAAGATCATTCTGGAATTCTGTATTTAGGGGGTTGGCCAAACATAGGGGTTTTTTTCTTATAAGAAATAACTTATTCACTGAAAACCAGACTCTTGAGAACAAAAAACATTTCACATGAGTTAAACAGTTGAGACCTTTTTTTATCATTTTCCAATTATAAAATGGTGTTTGTTTAGTAAATTGCCAACCGTTAATTTTAATGCTATTTCAATGTTGTTATTATTATATTTATTATCCCAGAATTATTGAGGTTGGATGGGAGCCCAGACTCCCACCACCTCACTGACCAAAATGGGAAATCCTATAGCAGCCATTTGGGCAGTTTTCAGTGCAGTGCTCATTGCTGTTATACCATAAAATAAGTTATTTGCTGCAGAACTCTGAACAACCTAAAAACCATGTCTGGAGTTACTAAGCTGAGTCTGCGAGATGGAGTGGCTGCTTCATTGAAACAGAACGATGGAGACATCCAATGGACTCTGATGTTTATTACAGCTGTTTATTTCTTCTTTTTATCATTATTTATGTCCGTTCCACATCATATGTAACTGCACCTCCTGATCACACCCATGTGCTACATCTTCAGTCACCATGCGCCCTACCTGTAGACACTGCTGTCCACATCAGAAAGCCTTGGGATCCCTGACACACTGTCATCAGGTTTTCTCCATTTCAGGGCATGTTGGAGTTTTCACGCTTCATTACATACTATAAGGTCCATACATATTAGAAAAAAAAAGGTCTTTCTTTCCAATTTGCTACATGGTGTTCCTTCGGATGCGACTAGATTTCAGGATTCAGTTACACCATTGCTTTAGTTCCTCTTCTAAATGCCATCTGCTACCGTCTCTTTCCAAACTGCTACAATTTTTTTTATAGATGACTTTTTGCTTCTACTAATATGCTTTCTGCAGAAATGCTCACATAGATCAAATGTTTCCTTTGTATACTGAAACCTGATACATTTACTTTCTATACCTGAATCCTTAACTGTAACCAAAAGTGAAGGCGAAAGCACAGGGTCTGGGATGGCTGCTACAGTGAACCTTACCCCGCATGGGGAGGACTCTCTGTGCTGTTTCCCACACCTAACTCACACTAACCTCAATGCCAATTCTGCACAAGGATTATGGACCTGGTGGAGACACAAGATCAGCAATCTGATTGCATTAATATTTTCCTTTTTACCTGATAATCAGAGTTGCTCCATAAATATTTCCCAGGCAATTAATGGTATTCCGAATGCAAGTATTGCATAAATGGAAGCACATAGAATATTGCTTTTTCATTTGTAAATTCCTCAGGAGAAGCACAAAAGAAGAGCAAAAAAAATATTTTTAGGTCCTTGCTTAAGTAACACTCGCAATCATTTCATTAAATCTAAAAGCAGATGAAAATTTGGATGTGGGATTGTTACTGTATATAGGCACAAACTGTTACCAGATAATTTACTCTTAAAGGGTTCTCTAGCTGATGCGAGAACCTCTCTGGTTGAAGCACAGATAAAGATTGCAGAATTTGACCTCTTGTAAAATCTTTGCTTTGTCTTAGGTTCTTTATGTATTTTGTTTTGGATGAATGTACTGATGACTGAAAATCAGTCACTTCAGGATTGCAGATGCACTCAAATGAGACTCAAATACAGCAGAAGGTAACAGCTGGTGTGCAGAGCAGAGGAATGGCTCCACTTACGTCTAACACTCAAGATACTTGGACATTTCAACACACAGGTGGTCTGTGCTCTTGTGATGCCACAGTTTCACTTGTTAGACTGCACTGATGCTAACCTCAGGGAAGATAAACCTGGACAAAAAAACCCAATTCTTGTGTTGTTGACAACCCCAAAGAATTGTTCCATTACTGTATGATTGCAATATAAGAAGGCTTTCACTCAGTTTCTGCTCAGTCTGAACTCAGGCACAAAATCATAGCAACTCAAGGGGAAACATTCACCTTTGTGGAGCTGGGTAGAGAATAGATCTCTAGAAGTGGCTTTTGATGCTTGTTTCTCCATTGCTCTTTTACTCTGGGTAGGTCCCAGCAGGCAAATTATTCTCATAAATTTTTTGAAGAGCCAACGAGTGATTCAAAGAACTTCTGAAAATATACAAGCAGAGCATGCAAAAACCCAATGGGCACAAATATATCAAAAATACAGAAACCCAGTAGAGGAAATGCATTTCCAGTAGGTTGTATCTCTGAGTGAACCGTCATGCTTTCCTACTCCTGATCAATGTATCTGTCACAGATCGCACAGGCTGCTGGACACAGACTCAAAAAAAAAAAAAAAAGTCACATCTAGTATTCTTCTGCAAATGGAATAATGTTTTTGTTAAGCGTTATTTAGTCTTTGTTACCGTATTGACATAATGACTGCAAAAAGGGGAATCCATATGGCCATGTAAAACCCACTGCCAGTAGAACTGGGGAGGCCCTATGGCTAAGCTGAAGCATATTGCAAGGACTATCCACTCTGACAGAGAGGTGATGCCAGTGGTTTTACAAGGCATTGGTCTGCTTGACTTGGAGTAAGAAGCTAGATAGTTTCAGGACACACTTCCATGCTAAACAGAGAAGCCCATTCACTTGCCCCCCACTTGGGAAACTTCGGGCAACCAACAACTTTCCAGTTCAGCAATTCTTTTACTTGGCTCACAGGAAACTTTCTGAATGTTCCTCCCCTTGTGCTGCATGGCATGAGATTTAGAAGATACTGATTTATAGTAAATATTTGTATTACATGCCAAGTTGAATACACTCAGTAAATTAACAGGCACCTATAGATATTTGCAGTTTCTCCTAGAATTCTATAAGCATTATTATCATAAATTCAGTTTGAAATGGGAGCATCATTTCAACCTTACAGACACTATAAGGCACTACAGACTTCTAATGCAAAGAGCACATAAATCCTAAACAAGTGGAGGGGGGAAAGACTCCCAACAAGATTGCCTTGCTGTTCACAGCACTCATACAGAGTGAAGGCTGACCAGTAAAGTCAGCAAATCCCAAGACAATTATGTCTTGTTCTAGCAGCAAGAGAACAGCAGTATCTTAGATTAGTAACAGCGAGCCATTTTTTATTTTTCTTTCATGGTGAGGAGTGTGACTCACACTTCTCATAGGTAGAAGTTCTCCTACCTCAAATATTATCACATTATGATCTTCCTAAATGACAAGCAGCTTCAGCAAACCAGTGAATCTCTGCTGAACACCACAGTTTGATACAATTCTCTGGTCTTTTTATGGCACTAAAGGGCACAAATAATGACAAGAGAAGGTTCTCGGGCATGAGGAGCAAACCGGTTTTGTGGCAATGGAACTACATTTGTTCACAGCAGAACTTTTTAAAAAATGAAAATAAACAGTTACAAAGCTAGAGTCACTCTATACATTAGTATAAAGTGCATTAAAAGTAACTTGTGTTTCCCTTTCTGTATAAAAATAAATGTAATGAAAAAGTTTAATTATTCTGGAAGCTCTTCTTCCACAACACAAGGCTGTATTACTTTAACCATAGTAAAATCATACAATAGCACATAATTACAGTAGACATGGCTTCATCCACTTTTTCCTAAAGAAAGAGCTCATAAAACATGCAAATTTAACCAAATATCCCTGCCTGTCTGCCATAAATATAGGAATGAAAAACAAGGACCACGTAGGTGGCATGTGCCACTAACTTTCCATCAGTGTGCCAACACTCCACTCCCAAGAGTGTTATTTTCTTTCTCCCTCCTTTCCACTGCCATTATCTTCTCTTCTTCCTCCATCCTTTTAGATTTTGTCATTGCTTCAATTTTATGGTCACAAGAAATGTGTAATTTTCATTACTGACATTCTCTTTTGCATCTTGAGTTTATTTGCGGTATAAGAGGAGCAACAGAGAAACAGCATCTAGATGGGCAGTCAATTTCTGTTATTTTTCCAAGCAAATACAACTGAGAAGGACAGAATTTCCTCACAGGACCTTTCCCTTCATTCAGGGGAGCACCCACTGCTCTAACATCTCTAGGATTAACATATGGATCAGCAATTTCTTCCCGCCAGTTTGATGAGAGGGGAGCAGTCTGAAAATCCATTTCTTTGGTCACACCCCGCTCGCTGCCCACCCAGTGCAGCTCTCCTTGTTGTTTGCCCTCTGCCTTGCTCTTTTACAGACCTTTCACCTTTTTTATCTCCCCTCGCCTATTCTAGCTTAAAATTCTCCTTTTCTCTTTAACTCACAACTGGTTTTTCAGCTGGCTTTATTCTTACCTTCTGGCCTCTGGAAACTACAGCAAAAAAGAAAAAAAAAAAAAAAAAAAAAAAAGAAAGAAAAACAAGAGCCTGAATACTCAACAGAAACAAATACAGCTGCCTCTAGGAGCCACAGGCATGAACCGAAGCAGGAACTAAGTGCAAGAAAAAAAAGGGGAGGGGAATTTGGTTACAGTACAAAATCTTCCCCAAAAGGTGATTTATGGCAAACATACTTAATTTTGGCTTATTAGCAGTGTTCAGATTTAACATAATCATCATTCTCCAATCCTAGAAGAAAGATAAAAATCTGTGAAAGGCTTTTTTTGCCTTAAAGCAGCTACAAAACAAAAAGTTTTTTTGTATTAAAGGTATTTATCACATACCACCAGCAGCATTTGAAGTGTATTTGCATAAATATAAAATCTATTTATCTTAAATGATCCTCCATGTATGCAAGTATTTTTAATTTTAAATACAAATGGAATTTTTCTGTGACATAAACATATTGAATGTGCAACTCCTGCATTTATTCAGTTTAATAATAGGTAACCTTTTACTGCACTCACCCCTGCAGCATGAATACTGATGCTAAAAAAAAGCTACGCTATTTCTGCTTCATGCTTCATTCCCAGCAAATCAGCCTGGCCTCTCTGTCTTCTCTTACCTTTCTATTGGAGGTTCTTTTAAACAAGAGTGGATAAGTTACATGGTAGACAGAGAAATCAGTTCTTCACTTCCAAAAGCTGTGTGCAGGTAGGCACTGGTAAATGTCTTTTTTCTTGTTGAAATAAAAGATAGAGAATGAACCAGATTTGTAAAGGTTATTTGTTTTCTTACTTTAAATTATTTGCCTTTTACATAATGAAATATCAGAGAGAAAGAGTTATTTTTCCCTGCTGAATGTTCATGGTTGCACAACAGTGTCACAAAAACCACCAGTCTGAAGAGCTGAAGGAAAGATTGGCAGGGTGGGCTTTTGGTTACTGAACTTATCCTAACTCCATTGGACTCAAATAGATCTGTCTATCTAGCTGTCAGTATTAAACACCCAAGACCCTCCACAATGACTCCTAGTAACTGGATAAACAAACCTTGGAATTAACAAAGTATGATGCAATTAGCTGATTTAAAACAACAGGTAATCAAGTTCATAAACAACAGCATCCATAAATTTACATCAGCAAGGAAGGGGATCTAGAAAACATGGAACGATTTTTAAAGATTATTCCTACCCAGGGAAATGTCTTGTTATTTAATCATACAATCAGAAAAATCCTTTCAGGTTCTGATTTTACAAAAAGATTTACAGGGACGACGTTTCACATGGGAACACCACAAAAGTGGGATTCCTCACTTGCACTAAAGTTGAGTCAGGGGCTCTAGGGTTTCTTGCACTTCTTGTTAAAGAAATCTTCCAGCTGAAAGCCACAACTGAGAAAGAAATGGGGAACATGAAAGGAAAAACAAGTCTGCTGAGCCATTTCCATAAAAAGGCAAAAGTAACACACTTTCAAAACGGTCAGACTACTTTCCTGTCTAGTTCATCATAACGAAGATGGCTTTTATCAATTTGGATAGGGCCTTGAGCATTCCATGGACAAGTTTATTTGTACATTGCTCCAGCAAATGTTTAGGCAACAGATGGAAAATAAAATAAATATCAAGGTAAACCTTGATTAATCTGGAATCATTACAGTAGATTTAATAATTTTAATTCTTTACTGGTTTTGCTAGCAGAGCAAAGCTGAGGGGAAAAACCCTGTAAGAAAGCACATTTGCTGCAAACTCTACCCCCCTGCAAAAACTTACACTTCAGTATCTTTTACTGAAAAATAAGTTATCCATATATCATACATAAAATAATTTAAATGTAAATTATTTAATGTGCAAGAGAAAAGCATCAGTCTATAATGTTGGGAAGGTTGTACTCTCATCCTGCTCTTATTGAAGAAAAGCTTGGGTTTAGAACATAAGCTTTATAAAAGCCAACATAATCTCTTCACTGGGGGTCCCTTTTTTGCTGCCTGAAATAACATGTGTTTATTATTGGACCATATACCGAGACATGGAAATTTCAGACATGCTTTAAAAGAAACAATGTCTTTGCAACTTCACTACGGTACAAGAAACTAGAACTGATCATCAACATGAGCCAGTGGCAAGCTTTGCGACTTTATCCAGAATCTAAACAAATATTGACAAATAAACTGTTCCCTAAACTATCTGGACAGTTTCAGTTCCAACCATTTAGAGCTCCCACAGTCTAGGAGCAGGAGAGGAACAATTTCCGAAAGACTCACAGTCACAGACTGCTCCATCTCACTGCTGACATCAAACCCTATACAGATTTTCACGTGAGAACAACAGAATTTGGACTTACTGCAGTGATCATCAAGTGCTCATAAAACTCTTTCTCCATAATGAAATTACACACTATTTTTGTTCAAGAAGCTAAGCACACTATGCAGAACTAACTTTAAGTATCATGATACTGTGTCCATGGGACATGTGATGTGAATTAGAAATGCATTTTATTAGAACTTTATAGTATTCCGTATTCACTGAAAAGAAGATTGCACTCTAGCAAAGGAGTCTTGGAGCCTCCTATAAATAATTCCTTTTACAGTATAAAAAATGAGAGACTCACTATAACTGGAAAATTAAAGCATTTTGACTAAATTACTTCTTTACATAAAAAATTCATGTTGTGTTTTTTAATTATAATTAGTTTTGTATTTTATCATTTGACTGAGAAGGATATGTTTAGGTATTAAAAAAAATGCAAAATATGTTATTCACCAGTCGTTTTGCACTGCAAAATAAGAATTCAGATTGAGAGTGTGATAATTAGGTGTAATGTCTGTGTGTCTATGTGATTCACTAAAGTATTTTTCTCAATTCTATTTATGTTAACAGTTTTGGAATTCTATAATTTCTCTTTATGTATCCAAGGACTTAACTATGGCATTTTGTACAATGCAATAAAGAGAAGCTATTCAACTGAAGGAGATTAGAAGTATCAAAAACTGCAGTGTGAGCACTGTCTAAATCTGAGTGAATCTTACACAAAAGGGAGCTCTGGCCTTAACATGTCACCTCTGGATTTCCTCAAAAATCAGCCCTGACAGAGACTGCAGCTGGCGAGCTGTTTCACAGACAGGTGCAAATGGCATTCATTGAGGATGCACAACTGGAACTAGTTGACCTTGGTATACAATGAAATTTCACAGTATAAATTACAAATTCACATCTTTTTGGCAAGATTCAGAGCAGTTATATTAGTGTCCTCGTAGGAGTTTAACTTTCAATGTACTTTTCAGAGACCCCCACATAGGCATATGCAGAATTTGCTTTAACAGCACGTAGATATTATCCTGAACACAGCAGGCTGTAAAGCGACATTTTGGATGCTATATAGAGGAATGCATGCTTTCCAAAATCAAAAGAAGGATGGCATCCTATCCTAGATACAGGGAAACTGAAAGCCTTTCTTTTGGAAATTAAAGGTTTGATGGTAACTCTGCCCATTATTCCCATTATTCCTCAGCCATTTCTATTTCTACTCTCTTTATTTCTATTTTCGTCCTAGAAATACACAAAAAAACCACATGGAAGCCAATCCATAAATAGCCCTGCTATCCAGGCTGTGAAATGATAGAGAGGTTTGCAATGATGCAGAGGTTGTAGTGGACATGTCACATCGTTACACTTCCTTACAGTTGCACTGTTCTTAGTGATGATGGTTTCTGTGCTGTGGATGGGAAGGGTATGTCACCCAAGAAAGAGTGGCCAAAAGCATTTATCCTTTCAGGATGGGATCGTGACACTTCAGCCAGCTGCTTGTAGAATACTTATATATTTTATTATATTATGTATATATATTATATATCATATATTATATATATTATATATCATATTATATATGGCTTGACTGAGCATGGAAGAGACTATCAACAGATGTACTAGCACATAACAGCTGAGGGCTGATTCACAAATAAAAGTTATTCATTGAAAACCAATTATTTTAATTGGTTGCTTCATCCTGAAGCAAAGAAAGCCAAAGACTGGACAAATATACAGCAACACAGGGAATAACAACACAGTGTGAAGCAGTAATAAAGCACCATTGTTTTGCTCGAGTGGATGAAAACTGTAAATCATATAGGCATCTAAGGTAATCTGGTGTATGTCTGAATCCTGAATGTAAGTGAACAAAACACTGCATGAGACCTTATTCAGAGGCAATTATGCATCTTCAGAAGAAATGTGGCACAAGTGGATATACAGTAGATACACCATATATTTTTATTATTTATAATACTAATAATTGTTATAGTAACTTTTTCTCTCTGACAACTAGAAAGCAGCACACAAACATAATGCAGTTCAGGACACAAGACTGGGAAAGGTATGCAGAGTAGTGCAGAAATATGACAAAGACCCCTATAATCGCTGTGTAATCTAGCACATGGTCAGTTATGTCATTCTCCTGGAAACTATATTGAATGCTTTAGCAAAATTATTCCTGTTGTCCATCATCTTCTTTAAAGGAGGAGTATCATGTTCTGGGGTTCTTTGTGACAAGTTGCTTCAATCTGGTGCTATTGCAACACACAGAGAAGAGCGTACAGACTACAGGGGCAGCCTTATGTTCCACATTCTGGGTTCAACATAACCAGTTGCAGTTAAGAGAATAGCTGGGATCAAACTCACTCTGTCCTCCCTTTGGCTATATCTTTGTGTTAGAGCCTCAAGCTCTTTCCCCATGTATGATCTTGTGATGACAACTGTTGTGAAAGATGATCAGAGCTGAAGGAGGCCTTTAACAGGATGCTGCTTCTTATGCATTGTATTTCTTACTCTTTAGATGTATGCACGCTCTTGGCTGTAAGTCTAAAGCACTGATGAAGACCGTTAGCTGAAATGAACCTTACTGAGAATCATAAACACATTATTAATGTCAAGAAGAGAATGGGAAACAGTAATGCATGGCAATCTACAGTCTTTCAAAATAAAGAGGTTTAATTAGGCATAAAAGCCAGAGACTACAGCCTGATTTGCTAAACTCTTAACAAGAAAAAAAAATTATTAGTCTGCAATTTAATCCAAGTTATAACGGTTTAAAAAAAAATCACGAATAGGGAAACAAGCAGGTCACACTGGAACAGCCAAGACTGACAGCAGGACAGGAAAAGGCTTAGGAAATTTAAAATAGGCAATAAAGTTATATTCCGCTTTTCATCAATCGTGTGCATCAGCAGAGACACACATTAGAGCAGCACACCTGCTTATTAGGTAACAGGTGAGAACACGTTCATTGCTAATCTCAAACCAGAAATTTTGTGCATTATTAAATTACAGCATAACATAAAAGCATGATAGAAACACTTCAAGATTATAAATGTGGCAACAGCAGCCCTTCAGAGCAGGCAAGTGGTGTCTGTAATAGATGCTGAAAAAAGATGGTGCTTCAAATGCGATATGTTTTTCTCCATCTTGCTTCCCTTCAAGGGGGTAAAATACATATATATATATATATATATATATAAAGTATGTCATATATATAATAAGTTTAGCTTAAAAGTAGGAGAATTAATGCCCTCTTGAGAAATTGTTTACTCCCTCTGCCATTCGGTGAGCCTGGAATTAAATCCTCTAAGGCCTTATCCTGAAGTAAATAAATTATGGTTAGCCTATGAGTAGTGTTACTGATTTTGAAGTACAACTGCTTCTACCTGTAGCAAAGACCTGTCATAAGTCTGTGTAGCCTGCCTACAGATTCTTATGCTGCATACAGCCTAATTTACACAAGAAAAGTGAAATGGTGAAACTATTTGTAAGTTACTCTAGTAGTAGAATAAAAGAGAAATTAATGTGAGTTAGAAGTACTCACACAGTTCAGGACCAATATCTTCAAGTCACCATTTTACAGATGAGAAAGACATTTAAAGCAAACTTGAAATCTTGTGTATGTCTTTCCACCTCTGAAAAATATCTTTGTTATGGTAGCATTGCACTGCCCCAAGTCAGAATAGCATTTTGTCAATATCATATGAACACTGAATAAAATTACCTCAGTGAAACAGGGGGCATGAAATGAAAGCAGACTGCTGGAAGAGTACCAGAAAACGATGCACACACCCATGCCTTATGACGGATAATTGTAGAGAGGTCAAAAAGCAGATAGCAAGATGATAAAACAACTGCACAACAGCTACAGGGATTCACCAGCTTGGGCGCACGTGGCTGACAGCAGTGCCTCCATAAGGGGCTGGCGGGTGCAGCAGGCGCTCTTACACCCGCTGCAGTCAGCATGGGGGATGGCTGTCGTGGTACACCTGCAGACTGGCTTGGGAAAATGCTGGAGAGTAACCCACAGACTCCATGTCAGTCAGCCCACTTAGAGGTTTGCAGTGCTGCTATAGCACACACCTCACAGATCCCAGAGTAACCTATCCCTCAACAAAAAGAGGAAAATGAAATAAAACAGATCAGTGCTTCAGTACCTCAGGTTCAAATACCCTCTGTTTACACACAGATCTTCAGGAATAGCTTCTGAATATTTACCTTCCATGACAAGTGGAGACTAGAGAAATCTTTGCAATTCATCTGAAAAACATGCTTCTGTTAGGCGCATCAGCCAGCCACCATTCACAATTTCCTGGCCGGGGTGATCTCCCCTCACTGTTAGTAGTCTTGGCTACTCGCTCCTTGTGTGATGAAACTCTGACAACAAGTTTTAGAAATGCCCTGAAGTGAAGGAACAAGGTGACCACTTCTGTCAGCCTTTTTGCAACAGAGTTACAGGAGATAAAATAAAAAATAGGTAGCAAATACTTTTCAAATGTATTACACTCAGGTTGAGCATCCAACAGTGCCCAAATGGCTGTAATCTATAAAAGTTTCTCAATAAGCAGAAAATGAAGGTTCATCTCAACCCAGCAGCAAAGGAAAAGGAAGTAAACTGAAGATTTTTATTGTGGGTTTTGCTTGCTTGTTAGCTATTTCAGGGAATTTGTCCTTGGCTGTATGACCTTAAAAGGTGTTCACGCTTCACAGTTCACAACTGCAGGAACATATTTTTTGTTTTCAGTCCAAAAGATTTATTTATGTAGGTGTTTTTTGTTTTTTTTTTAATCTCATAGTGTCTTCCAGCCATAGAAGTGTGTAGCTTTTAGGGAGAAGAACTACTAATTTTTCTACATTGGAGTTAAAGTCTTGTTGCCACAGGATGATATCTCCTTCTGCACTGACCCACTGCTGTTTTCATTGTGGGTCTGCTCCCTCCCTGATATAAAGTGAAGAAAAAAATTTATATGGCATTCAGATCAAAATGGTGGAGGAATACCTTATTTGATGCTTTCCCTCTGAAGTCTCACAGCCTACTATGAAAAGAGTACAACTTTCTTAGGGAGTTATCTATGAAAAAATCCATACCATTACTGTGTAGAAATGTTCACACACTCAATACCTCTTGACGACAAAGTTACTTGAGAATCCCTCTACTGCCAGGCATGAAGATAGTTGAGAAACTTGAGAGGTTTTCAGCACAAAGTCCCATGTACTTTCTTCAGTGCAGTACACCAAGAAGATGCAATACACCCTTACTAGGGACACAGACTCTTATCAGCACTTCTTTACATGGCATCGCAACAAGTTGCAGGACCTGCACTAGCCCTCCTGTGCAGAAGGTGAAGGTATTTTGTTACGAGACAGACCTTAGCAAAATAGCCCAATAGCATCGTTTGTGCAAAACATGCAAGAAATGTTTTTATATGGACATCTGATGTATACTTAATAGACTTGGGAAATACCTCTTCACAAACAGCAAAGCACATAATAAAGCACACAGTAAGTTAGATTCATGTGATGTTATCTTCAGCAATCACATACGTGTTAAGACAGCTTTTGCCAAAGTGACCAAATAAGTCAATGATAGAAAGGGAAGTGGAAGTCCAGTTATCTATTTTAACTTTTACAACATATTGCCTCCTGAAAAGTGGATTTTCCCATCAGCTACTTCAATATAAAAGACTAAACAGAAGATGTATTCTCTTCTGTTCCATAAACAGGTCTCTAGGTTTGAATAATATGTAATTTCACTAATGAGGCAAAACAAAGAGCATAATATCTACAAGGAGCTTGACAGTCATAGGTTTTCAGATTAGAAAACCTTATTAGGAAACTTTGCTTCTGATGAAGTACATATTAATTGATGTCACCTCTGCACAAAAAATAAAGACTTGTTTAAGACTGCGAAGCATGTATGCCTAAGGTTGGAGACTCATTACTCCCTCCATTTTGTAACTATGCAGTAAAACTAGATGAGCACCTAAAGGATGCCTCACTACAAATATTTTAACTTAGCAAAGTTAGAAGAGTATTGGTAAACTGTTTATAATCTCAACTCTGAAATGCAACTTAAATACACCAATTGTTTGATAAATATTTGTACAGTTGAAGTAGTAAGTTTAGCACAAATTTGAAGAGCAAAAGCACACAGCTAACATGTTCTGTAACTGTCAATGTAAAAACAGTTAAAACATAGTCCTGTTCTTATAGAAACTAAATAAAATTTGATACTCTTTAATGAAAACATAATAGAGCATTTAATTTCCCATCAGAATTGCTCATCAGTGCTGTCAATAAAATATTTTCTCTGAATATACCCTGTAAGATCACAAGACTCTCCTCAAGCCTCGCAAAGGCTTCATCCTTAAAGCTGAAATTGCATTCTCGTTGATAGAAAAGACTTTTACAGCATTTCATATCATAGGCTTTCTTATAGAAGAAGTCACCTAAGACTCCCTCTCATACTTTTTTTCCCCTAGAATGGCTTATGTCAGGTGCTTCAGTGGAATTCAGGACACTTCTACAACCCTCTGAAGAGAAGGATATTGTACCATAACAGAAAAAAAATGTCTTCCTGATGATTAGCTTAGGTCATGAAGATTTTTGCTTCTATAGTGCCAAAAGGAATATTGACAGAAGGGATGCTGTGACACAGACGGAGCTCCCACTAAAACATGCAGCCACCCAGGTCTCTGGCTGCAGGGAGTGCCAGAGCCTTGCTCTGGTGACAGAGGGCTGCCGAGACAACACCTGTGTGAGGTGCGAGCAGGTGGAGGATCTGCTCAGCGTGGTGGCAGAGCTGAAAGAAGAAGTAGCAAGACTGAGGAGTATCAGGGAGTGCGAGAGGGAGAAAGACTGGTGGAGCCACCCCCTATCATCCCTGAGACGAGCACGCCAGACTGAAGCATCAAGAGAAGGAGAGGCTCCCCTGCCCTTGTGCCACCAGGCAGAAGGAGGGGACCTAAGAGACTGGCGCAGCAGGCAAATCCTCTCCTGGCCTACCTTGCCCTCCCAGGTGCCTTTACACAATAGGTATGAGGCTCTGGAACTCGAGAACCAGGAGGATGAAGATACAGACAGTGATCCATCCAAGGGGTTGACTAGGGGGAACCAGTCAGCCTCACACATTACAACAGCCACTGGTAAGAAAAAAAGAAGGGTAGTTGTCACAGGCAACTCCCTTCTGAGGGGAACAGACGGCTAGATATGCTGACTGGACCCATCCCATAAGGAATTCTGCTGCCTCCCTGGGGCCTGGGTCAGAGACATTACTAGGAAGCTCCCTAGGCTGGTACAACTGTCTGATTATTACCCAGTATTGGTTGTCCAGGTTGGCAGTGATGAGGTAGCTGAGAGAAGTACAAAGACGATCAAAAGGGACTTTAGAGAACTGGGGTGATTACTTGAAGGATCAGGAGCACAGGTAGTGTTTTCCTCCATCCCGTCAGTAGCCGCGAGGCATACGGAAAGGAACAGGAAGACCCACCTCATTAACACATGGCTCAGAGGTTGGTGCCAGCGGTCGAATTCTAGGTTTTTCAATCATGGGACAGTTTACATGGCACCAGGCTTGCTGGCGACAGATGGGGTTCACCTGTCGCAAAGGGCAAAAAGGATTCTGGCTCAGGAGTTAGCAGGCGTCATTGAGAGAGCTTTAAACTAGATGCGAAGGGGGAAGGGGATAAAACCAGGCTTGCTAGGGATGAGCCTAGGGCTGGCATGCCTGTATTGGAGGCAAGATATATAGCCCAACTGAAGTACATTTACACCAATGCACGCAGCATGGGCAATAAGCAGGAGGAGCTGGAAGCCATTGTGCGGCAGGAAAACTATGATGTGGTCGCCATCACGGAAACATGATGGGATGACTCACACAACTGGAGTGCTGCAATGGATGGCTACAAGCTCTTTAGAAGGGCCAGGCAAGGAAGGAGAGGTGGTGGGGTAGCCTTGTACATTAGAGAGTGTTTTGACTGTCTAGAACTCAACAAAGGTAATGATAAGGTTGAGTGCTTATGGGTAAAGATCGGGGGAAGGCTAATAAGGCAGATATCCTGCTGGGAGTCTGTTATACACCACCCAAGCAGGATGAAGAAACAGATGAAGTATTCTACAAGCGCTTGGCTGAAGTCTCACAATGTCTAGCCCTTGTTCTCATGGGAAACTTCAACTTACCAGATATCTGCTGGAAATACAACACAGCAGAGAGAAAGCAGTCTCAGAGGTTCCTGGAGTAAGTGTGGAAAATAACCTCGTGACACAGCTGGTAAGCGAGCCAACCAGGGGAGGTGCCCCGCTGGACCTGCTGTTTAGGAACAGAGAGGGCCTGGTGGGTGATGTGGTGGTCGGAGGCCATCTTGGGCACAGCGACCATGACATGATAGAGTTTTCAGTTCTTGGAGAAGTAAGGAAGGGAGTCAACAAAACCACTACCCTGAACTTTAGAAGGGCAGACTTTGGATTGTTTAGGAGTGTGGTTGACCGAGTCCCTTGGGAGGCAGTCCTGAAGGGCAAAGGAGTCCAGGGAGGCTGGATGTTTTTCAAGAAGGAAGTCTCAAAGGCACAGGAGCAGGCCATCCCCATGTGCCTTAAGTCGAGCAGGCAGGGGAGAAGACGGACCTGGCTGAACAGAGAGCTCTGGCTGGAACTCAGGAACAAAAAGAGAGCTTACCACCTTTAGAAGAAGGGCCAGGTGACTCAGGAGGACTACAAGGATGTTGTGAGGTTATGCAGGGAGAAGATTAGAAAGGCGAAGGCCCAGCTAGAACTTAAAGTGACTAGTGCCATTAAAGATAACAAAAAATGTTTTTACAAATATATCAGTGACAAAAAGGGGGCCAAGGAGAATCTCCCTCCTTTGTTGGATGCAGAGGGAAACATTGTCACGAAGGATGAGGAGAAGGCTGAGGTACTTAACGCCTTCTTTGCCTCAGTCTTTAATAGTCAGACTGGCCATCCTCGGGGTTTTCAGGCCCCTGAGCTGGGAGATGGAGATAGGATGCAGAGTGAAGCCCCAGTTGTAGAAGAGGTGGCAGTCACCGACCTGCTCCTCCACCTGGATGCTCACAAGTCCATGGGGCCAGACAGGATCCACCCGAGGATACGGAGGGAGCTGGCGGAGGAGCTGGCCAAGGCACTCTCCATCATTTATCAGCAGTCCTGGTCAACCGGGGAGGTTAGCTAATGTGACGCCTCTCTACAAGAAGGGTCGGAAGGAGGATCCGGGGAACTACAGGCCTGTCAGCCTCACCTTGGCGCCGGGAAAGGTCATGGAGCAGATCATCTTGAGTGCCATTACGCAGCACGTGTGGGACAACCAGGGGATCAGGCTCAGCCAGCACAAGTTTATGAAAAGGAGGTCCTGCTTCCCTGACTTGGTCTCCTTCTATGACAAGGTGACCCGCTTAGTGGATGAGGGCAAGGCTGTGGATGGTGTCTACCTGGACTTTAGTAAGGCCTTTGACACTGTCTCCCACAGCATTCTCCTGGAGAAGCTGGCTGCTCATGGCTTGGATAAGTGCACTCTGCACTGGGTTAAAAACTGGCTGGACGGCCGAGCCCAGAGAGTGGTGGTGAATGGAGTCAAATCCAGCTGGTGGCCAGTCACGAGTGGTGTTCCCCAGGGCTCAGTGTTGGGGCTGTTCAATATCTTCATTGATGATCTGGATGAGGGGATTGAGTGCACCCTCATTAAGTTTGCAGATGACACCAAGTTGGGTGGTGATGTCGATCTGCTGGAGGGTAGAAAGGCCCTTCAGAGGGACCTGGACAGGCTGGATCGATGGGCTGGGGCCAATTGTATGAGATTCAACAAGGCCAAGTGCCGGGTCCTGCACTTCAGTCACAACAACCCCATGCAATATTACAGGCTTGGGGAGGAGTGGCTGGAAAGCTGCCTGGCAGAAAAGGAGCTGGGGGTGTTGGCTGACAGCCGGCTGAACATGAGCCAGCAGTGTGCTCAGGTGGCCAAGAGGGCCAATGGCATCCTGGCCTGTATCAGGAATAGTGTGGCCAGCAGGACCAGGGAGGTGATCGTCCCCCTGTACTCGGCACTGGTGAGGCCGCACCTCAAGTACTGTGTTCAGTTTAGGGACCCTCACTACAAGAAGGACATTGAGGTGCTGGAGCGTGTCCAAAGAAGGGCAACGAAGTTGGTGAAGGGTCTAGAGCACAAGTCCTATAAGGAGTGGCTGAGAGATCTGGGGTTGTTTAGTTTGGAGAAGAGGAGGCTGAGGGGAGACGTTATTGCTCTCTACAGCTACCTGAAAGGAGGTTGTAGTGAGGTGGGGGTCGGTCTCGTCTCCCTAGGAACAAGCAATAGGATGAGAGGAAACGGCCTCAAGTTGTGCCAGAGGAGATTTAGATTAGGTATTAGGAAAAACTTCTTCACCAAAAGGGTGGTTAGGCATTGGACGAGGCTGCCCAGGGAAGTGGTTGAGCCTCCATCCCTGGAGGTATTTAAAAGGCGGGTAGACGTGGTGCTTGCCGACATGGTTTAGTGGTGGACTTGGCAGTGATCGGTTAATGGTTGGACTGGATGATCTTAAGGGTCTTTTCCAACCTTAATGATTCTATGATTCTGTGATTCTAAAAAGATAGTTTCATCTTTAGGAAAGAAATCACCTTATTCCTGGATTTTATGTTTACACTTTCTTTATGGAAAATGTTGAAAACTTATATTTTTATTACAGCAGGGTACCAAGAAAAAAAACTTCCCAGGAGCAGTAAAATATCTGGATTTCTTAGTACACTGTTTCAACCCATAAAAATACACCATCCCAATACATCCACAGGTGTAGTTTAGAGCATAGAATAGCATTCATTTTAATTGTTCTTCTCCTCAAGCACTCCTTTTGCAGAAACATAATAATAATGCAATGTGGTTTTGAAATAATATCCAACATATATGGCATATTATTATCTATAACACTACTGAGCGGATAGCTTCATAGTTTTGACTCTGGTCACACACAATTAAGTTCATTCTAAGAAACAAAAATAAAAGGGATGAAGCAATATATAAAAGTGACTGCAATGACCAAAAGCACTCTCTACTTAAAAATTGCATTTGCTCTGCATCTCAATAATAATTCTGTACAAAATCTCCTTATTTATTCAAAACCAAAAAAATAAACTCTTACTTTCTGGAACCAGTAAAACTCAGCTAAGCCTCAGCTCCTGGAGAATGACCACCCCTTTACTGTGCGACTTCACCTGATGAGGACTCTTTATACCTACCTGCACCCTGCAGCAATGAATGGCTCTCAGCACTCAGTAACATTGCCAGGAGTGCCCTCAAGGCCAATACCATTGCAAGGGACCAAACAGGTTTGTATGCATATGATCATCAATTGCCTCAGTCTTCAACACCAATGATGGGCTCTGCGAAACCTCAGAGCCCTGGGCTAGAGAACCATGACTGTGAGAATGATAAACTCCCAACCAACCCTGAACTTGTCCGGGATTTGCTGCTCCAGCTGGACCCCTATAAGTCAACGGGGCCCGATGGGATTCATTCAAGGATACTTAAAGAGCTGGCTGATGTCATAGCGAGAACTCTCTCAATGATTTTTCAATGCTCTTAGGAATCTGGAGAAGCCCCAGTTGACTGGAAGCTCGCAAACATCGTCCCAGTCTTCAAGAAGGGCAACAGGGGTGACCCCAGTAACTACAGGTCTGTCAGTCTCTTTGCCTGGGAAAATTATGGAGAAGATTATTCTGGGACTTATTGAAAAACACCTGAAAGACAACGCAGTCATTGGCCCCAGCCAGCACGGGTTCACAAGGGGAAAGGCCTGCTTGACAAACTTAATTTCTTTCTATGACAAGGTTACCCACCTAGCTGACCAAGGGAAGCCAGTTGATGTAATCTTTTTGGATTTCAGTAAAGGCTTCGATACTGTCTCTCACAGTATCCAGTATCACAAAATGTCCAGCACACAGCTGGATAAACACCTAATGCAATGGGTGAGCAATTGGCTGACGAATCGGGCTCAAAGGGTTATAGTAAATGGGGTTACATCGGGCTGGCGACCAGTCACTAGCGGGGTTCCGCAGGGATCCGTCTTAGGGCCAGTGCTCTTTAATGTCTTCATAAATGACTTGGATGCAGGACTTGAAGGTTTGTTATCTAAGTTTCCCGATGACACAAAATTGGGAGGAGCTGTTGACACTCTTGAGGGCAGAGAGGCCCTGCAGAGACATTTAGACAAATTAGAGAGCTGGGCAATCACCAACCATATGAAGTTTAACAAGGGCAAGTACCGGATTTTGCACCGGTCAAAATTGGGACAGGGCACCCCTGGATGTACATACAGACTGGAGAATGAGAGGCTGGAGAGCAGCCCCACGGAGAGGGATCTGGGGGTTCTGGTTGACAGCAAGTTGAACATGAGCCAGCAGTGTGCCCTGGCAGCCAGGAGCGCCAGCTGTGTCCTGGGGTGCATCAAGCACTGTATTGCCAGCCAGTCAAGGGAGGTGATTGTCCTGCTCTGCACTGGTGCAGCCTCAACTTGAGTACTGGGTGCAGTTTTGGGCGCCATGGTAGAAAAAGGATACAAAGCTACTAGAGAGTGTCCAGAGGAGAGCCACGAAGATAGTGAACAGTTTAGAGAGGAAGCCATATGAGGAGCAGCTGAAGTCACTTGGTCTGTTCAGCCTGGAGAAGAGGAGGCTGAGGGGAGACCTCATCGTGACCTACAGCTTCCTCACAAGGTAAAGAGGAGGGGCAGGTGCTGATCTCTTCTCCCTGGTCACCAATGATAGAACCAGAGGGAATGGCAGAAAGATATGCCAGGGGAGGTTTAGGTTGGACATTAGGAAAAGGTTCTTCACGCAGAGGGTGGTGGAGCACTGGAACAGGCTCCCCCGGGAGGTAGTCACGGCGCCAAGCCTGACAATATTGAAGAAGCATTTGGACAATGCCCTCAGACATATGGTGTGAATTTTGGGGTTGTCCTATGCAGGGACAGTAGTTGGACTCAATGATCCTTGTGGGTCCCTTCCAACTCAGGACATTCTATGATTCTATGATCAACACAGCCAGAAATCCACTGCTTTTCAGCCTCCTACTCCAAAAATCCTTGAGAAGTCAGAAAAATGAAAGCTAAAAAGGCTGATCTTCTTTCCTATTCCCCATTAATATATGTTATCTGGAAACTATTATCCACCCACACTCCCTGCTGCATACAGAGATCCATGGGATCCAGTAAATTAATTGGCTTGTGGATACTGAAAGAGACCTCTTTGTTTCTTTAGAGCTGCATGTGGCAAGTGACAGGACCCAGAAGTGGATCATAAAGTGACAGGATCATAAAATATGACAAACAACAATTCCTCTCCTCATCTCAAAACACACAATGCTCAAAGCTTCATCACAAAGCATGTCTTAATTGCAAGAAAAGTGCCCTGTGTAGTGTACAGAGAATGGACATGGTGAAGGCACTTCAGCCAGCAGGCACTGGTACTGGTGAACCTCAGCAGCTGTAGTGGAAGGGTGGTTTGTCTGGTCTGGTGTCGAAGCCACCATGGACTCGTGTGTACTCACCAGGGTGTCAAAAGAGGATTTGCACCCACTTGTTGTTTGAATACACAGCAGTGAGCTGTACCCTTTCCCTGCTTTACTTGCTGTCTGACATAATCTAAGTCTGTAGCTTAGAAGATTATTCTTGGAGCTATGCCAGTGGTACTGCTGTACTCAGTTGAGATTGTGTTAAACTGTCACCATCACAACTCCACTTCTCTAGACCTGCCATAAAATAGCATTAAATGTTCTCTCAAAAAGTGCAGAGTAGGTGTGATGTTTATACTGTTCCCTTGGTGTTTGTACTATGGTAATACTAGTGTGCACACAGTGTTATGGGAAAAAAGATTGCAGATAGATACTGTGTTTTACTTCACTTCTGCATTTATAAATAACTCATTCTCATTGTATCTGAGCACTTTTGTAATGCAATACTTACTGTACTGTACTTACTATACAGGGTTCTATAATATTGCAAACTCAAGTAAGTGGTAAATGCCTGCTGAATTAAGAATCCCATCCCAGAACTGGTATATTGTGTACACAAATGTCCTCTCACTAGTCATTACAAAGGATTTTATTCTTGTTTGGTTGCTTTCTTGATTGCTTGCCTTGGTTTTTAAACACAGCCTAAGAGAATTAGAGCACTGTTATATAATAAATTTCAAATCATCAGTATTCAGCAGAGCAATAGGTATTTTAAAACATTTATATCCTGGATTAACCAGGGGAAAATCTTATTTCTTTCAAGAACAGGATTATATCTCAAATGTTTATGCACTACCATTGCATAGCTGGTTAACAGCAACCTGTTGCAAAGCTTAATTCCTAATTTAGAAAGATAATTCCACTCCTTCCTGATCTTAAAAGCAAATTGTTAAGTTACACTGTCTTAATTACATTCCCTTTGAAAGGTTAACTTTGGATTCTTAACACAAACAGTGCATTTTTAGGAAAGAAAGCACCCTATGTATTTGATGACTTTCATGTGAAAACATGCCTTTCAATGCTCCAGGACCTTATGAAGTCTTTCCTACCTGGCTGTTTTTCATATGATAAATATAAGATTTTATATAAGCTAAACTAAAGATAATATTGAGCTCTTATTGGGCTTCTTAAATAACTAGTCTCTATATGCCATCTGCCATAACATTATTATAGAAGGCTATTCTATAAACCTAGCCAACCAATTTACATTTCCTTCCCTCATGTATCTTTCCAGACTTTCCTCCAAGCGATTCCCTCTTTTAGAAACCCCATCTGCCATCTTCTATCCTCTCCTCTTTTAAACCTCTCTTCAAAATGCTCTTACTTCATCAGACCTGAAAATGACAGTCTGCCCTCTTAAGATATAGTATGACAACTGATTTTTCTGTTAAACCCATAAATTATATACCACTCACCTATGCTGCAATCTGAAGTTTATCAATCATGGTCATTTTTCTCACATCCTAGTAGATTTCTAAGTATTTTTAATTCTCTCATTTTTCAGCTGCCTTTTATCATGGGATGCAGTTCTGTAAAGTTTAATTATATGAAAAGGTGCTTTCTGGAACCAAACATGGGTTTGAACAAGACCTGAATAAAATAGTGTGCTTATCCAAAAGAACTAATAGAATAAGTGGGATTTTCAAAGATAAATATTTGCAATATTATGATGTTTAGTCTAAAAAAAAAAACCAACCATATTTGTGTACTTGTTCATCAGAGCCATTTGAAATTTGCTGCTCGTTTCAGAACTGAAGGGACCCTGCATGGAAAACAGTTTAGTCAATTTTTCCAACAGCACCATCAGTCTACAAAGGATATTCTCCCTTCCAGCAGCCCTGCTTTTCTCATACCCTTATCACAGCATTGCTGCAAGACTGCTAACTTAAGTACAAAAATACAAAACTTTTAAAATAAATTAGAAAAGCATAAGATTAAAAGATTACTTACATAGAAAACTTAACCATGCTGCATACACATTTTCTGTTCCTTAGTCAAGCTGGCCGCTGACTACCTCACCACATACTGTATAATGTGCCTGTGCAAACCCTATTGCAGTTCCTGACCTTTTAAGTATTTTCTTCTATCTTAATGGATTTATCTGCATTTAATAACCAATATCCATGTACACTCCGCTCCTGTACAGGCATGCTGCATTTCTGCAGAAGGTAAAACCTCCACAGCAGCCACTCCAAAGAATCGGGGAGAAGAAACATGGCTATGACCTACTCATCTCTGAGCACCACCTAAGTGGAGCTACTACATAAGCTAGTTTAGAGCAAGGCGCTGGCTCAACAACTTATGAATATGGTAGTAGATATGCTTGTCTCATAAATTCAAGGATCCACACAAACCTTGTATAGTTCCATGAGCCTTACTTGGTTCGTATCTAATACACTGGAACATATGATTTAGTTGGAGGCTGTTTTCTGGGATGCTAAACCAAGCAGGATGCAACATGGTTGTCTAGAGCTTAATGATGGTGATGATAGGGTTCAGTGTTTACGGATAAGAACCAGGGGGAAGGCCAATGAGGCAGATATCATGGTAGGAGCCTGTTATAGACCACCCAACCAGGATGAAGAGGCAGATAAAGTATTCTATAAGCAACTGGGAGAAGTCTCACAATTGCTAACCCTTGTGCTCGTGGGGGACTTCAACTTACCAGATGTCTGCCGGAAATACAATACAGCAGAGAGGAAACAGTCCAGGACGTTCCTGGAGGGTGTGGAAGAAAACTTCCTGACACAGCTGGTAAGCGAGCCAACCAGGGGAGGGGCCCTGCTGGACCTCTTGTTTGTGAACAGAGAAGGACTGGTGTGATGGTTGGAGGCTGTCTTGGGCATAGCGATCATGAAATGACAGAGTTCTCAAATCTTGGAGAAGTAAGGAGGAGGGTCAGCAGAACTGCTGCCTTGGACTTTTGGAAGGCAGACTTTGGCCTGTTCAGGAGCCTGGTTGACAGAGTACCTTGGGAGGCAGTCCTGAAAAGCAAAGGAGTCCAGGAAAGCTGGACATTCTTCAAGAAGGAAATTCTGAAGGCACAGGAGCAGGCCATCTTCATGTGCCAAAAGATGAGCAGGTGGGGAAGAAGACCGGCCTGGCTGAACAGAGAGCTCCGGCTGGAACTGAGGAAAAAAAGGAGAGTTTACGACCTTTGGAAGAAGCAGCAGGCAACCTAGGAGGACTACAAGGGTGGCATGAGGTTATGCAAGGAGAAAATTAGAAGGGACAAAGTCCAGCCAGAACTTAATCTGGCTACTGCTGTAAAAGACAACAAAACATATTTCCACAAATACATTAACAAAAAAAGGAGAGCTAAGGAGAATCTCCATCCTTTATTGGATGTGGGGGGAAACATAGTGACAGAGGACAAGAAAGAGGCTGAGGTACTTAACACCTTCTTTGCTTCCATCTTCAATAATCAGACCAGTTGTTCTCGAGGTACCCAGCCCCCTGAGCAGGAAGACAGGGACCGGGAGCAGAATGAAGCCCCCATAATCCAAGGGGAAATGGTTAGTGACCTGCTACAGCACATAGAAACACACAAGTCTATGGGGCCAAATGGCATCCACCCAAGGGTACTGAAGGAGCTGGTGGAAGTGCTCACCAAGACACTTTCCACCATTTATCAGCAGTCCTGGTCAACCGGGGAGGTCCCAGTTGACTGGAAGTTAGCTAATGTGACGCCTATCTACAAGGGCCAGAAGGAGGATCTGGGGAACTATAGGCTTGTCAGCCTGACCTCGGTGCAGAGGAAGGTTATGGAGCAGATCAGCCTGAGTGCCATCACATGGCACATACAGGACAAACAGGGGATCAGGCCCAGGCAGCATGGGTTTATGAAAAGCAGGTCCTGCTTGATTAACCTGACCTCCTTCTATGACAAGGTGACCTGTTCAGTGGATGAGGGAAAGGCTGTGGATGTTGTCTACCTAGACTTTAGTAAGGCCTTTGACACTGTCTCCCACAGCATTCTCGTGAATAAACTGGCTGCTCATGGCTTGTAATCTTCGCTGGGTAAAAAACTGGATGGATGGCCGGGCCCAAAGGGTAATGGTGAATGGAGTTAAATCCAGTTGGCAGCTGGTCACAAGTGGTGTACCCCAGGGCTGGGGACCAGTTCTGTTTAATATCTTTATCAATGATCCGGGCAACGCAATCGAGTGCACCCTTGGTAAGTTTGCAGATGACAGCAAGTTGGGTGGGAGTGTTGATCTGCTGGAGGGTAGGAAGTCTCCACAGGGGGTTCTGGACAGGCTGGATCAATGGGCTGAGGCCAGCTGTATGAGGTTCAACAAGGCTGAGTGCCGGGTCCTGCACTTCAGTCACAACAACCCCATGCAATATTACAGGCTTGGGGAGGAGTGGCTGGAAAGCTGCCTGGCAGAAAAGGACCTGGGGGTGTTGGTTGACAGCCACCTGAACATGAGCCAGCAGTGTGCTCAGGTGGCCAAGAGGGCCAATGGCATCCTGGCCTGTATCAGGAATAAGGCGGCCAGCAGGACCAGGGAAGTGATAGTGCCCCTGTACTCAGCACTGGTGAGGCTGCACCTCAAATACTGTGTTCAGTTTTGGGCCCCTCACTACAAGAAGGACACTGAGGTGCTGGAGCATGTCCAAAGAAGGGCAACGAAGCTGGTGAAGGGTCTAGAGCACAAGTCCTATAAGGAGTGGCTGAGAGATCTGGGGTTGTTTAGTTTGGAGAAGAGGAGGCTGAGGGGAGACCTTATTGCTCTCTACAACTACCTGAAAGGAGGTTGTAGTGAGGTGAGGGTCGGTCTCTTCTGCCAAGCAGCAAGTCACAGGACAAGAAGCAGCAGCCTTAAATTGCACCAAGGGAGGTTTAGGTTGGATATTAGGAAAAATTTCTTCACCAAAAGGGTAGTCAGGCACTGGAACAGGCTGCCCAGGGAAGTGGCTGAGTCTCCATCCCTGGGGGTATTTAAAGACAGGTAGATGTGGTGCTTACAAACATGGTTTAGTGGTGGACTTGGCAGCGCTAGTTTAACGGTTGGCTTGATGATCTTAAAGGTCTTTTCCAACCTAAACAATTCTATCATTCTATGATTCTGTTTTATATTGAGGTGACTGTCTCTTTGCCAGAAAATGACATCTTTAACACATACACTTTTCGTAATATTACAGGTATAATGCAAGATGCAGGGGGACTTCAGACATGATTTCCTGCCTTTCTTGCTGTAAAGGGCATGTTTAGGGAGGATTTACGTGTACATACCTTCATAAGATATTCAAGATTTTCATACAGTAGAGATGATTTATAGTAGAGCAATACCACAGAGGAGATAGATAGCTCAAAGAGTTGTAATAGTTTTCCCCTCATCTTCATCTAACATTCCAAAGCATTTTTCCATCTATAAACTTTAATTTCTTTCTTTATAATTCAATGCAGACAAGGCACAGAAACTGTTTTTAAATTAAATATACATTTATTTTGTAAAGTTGTGATTAGAGGGGAGAAAGAAATTTAGCCAAGGCACCTCCAGCATAATATACCCCTTAACCTGTGTATCTGCAGATCGCCACTGTACTGCAAGGGTACCCAGACCTTTCTTTTTGAGTGTGCTTCACAAACAACATGCCAAAATGTGTCAGAAATTCAGCTACAATGCCCTTTCAAGTCCTTCATTTATCATATACCCTTATGTTCCCAAAGGTATAGCCATTTACAAGAGAGAGAGTATTAAATCGTAATCTGTTCTGTCTCATAGCACTGTTAATTTATCACATGGTCCACAGCAATTGCCAAGTTCAGTTCCTCCAGAGACTCAGCCCTTGTGCGGGTTCCCATTAATCCAGTGCCCAGAATTCACGGCTGCATCTTGAACTGCTGTTGGCTTTGTTTTCCCTAGGAAAATCTCAGGTTTTAAATTTCTTTTGTTTGAACTGACGATCAGGCAAAGCCAGAAAAACTGCACTGTTATAGGTGTAAAAACTGAGGTATATATGGAGATTGATTTACTGTGCTTCATGGTATGGAAATGATAATTATACCTCATTTTGCTGAGTCAGAATCCAGTATATACGGTATAACAGAGATACAGTTACATCAAGCTACAGTACAACGTAAGGGAAGATACATAGTTCAGTAGTACTTTTCCATCGGCTATTTGTATATTGAGAATCACATGTATGCTGCAATGTTATAAACTAAAACATATTAATACATTGCAAAATTGTCTGTTCTATATGTGATTCAAGGTAACACCATTCACCCATCTTCCTGTGTCACACAACAGTTATTTCTACACAGATACACCAGACCACATACTAAACGCATGCCTGCACCATCCAGTGCATCACATGAGGCCTGTCCACTTCATTGACTTCTGCAGCGTTAAAGTAAGCTTAGACAAACAATTCAGCCTTTACCAAGGAACAGGACAAGTCTCCAAGGCTATTATCCCAAACACCTCAGTCCGTTAGCTCTGAGGGCTTTCTGACTGCGTTAATAAAAAATAAACTCCTCCTCCCTATTCCTTTCTAGGTTATTTTAGGTCAAATTTTATATTACATCCTCAGGGATCATTAATGACAAAGGGATACATCAATCATCAGACATACTGCAAAGTTTATAAGGTGAGCTACTTTATGGTTTCCTTAGCTTTTCTCACAAGATTTGTACAGTAGTGTAATGAAAATGAATGATGAGCTGCCATTAACTATCAGAGATCTTCCGTGTCTGTCTGTGTAGAAAGGTCTTGAAAGAGGAAGATGAAGAAAAAGTATTGTAAAACTGAGAAAGAAGTACAGAAGGAAAAGCATAAATGGAAAACAGATGAAAACTTTACAGAATTAACAAAATCAGAACAAATAAAGAATCTGCCTGCCACAAGGAGAAAGGATATAATAGTCTCTCCAAGGAAAAGCTAAAAAAGTGTAAGCTATACAAAATCGGGAGAAACCCAGGCAGAGTAGCTGCAGAAAGAGAGAAGAGGAGAAGTTTATTGCAAAATTCACATAATGTTGGCTAAAAGACCTCCTAAGCCTTGTAGAAGATGAAAAGAAAATCTTCGTGCCCTGTGCCAGTACAGGTGGAGAGCAAAAGAAGCAGATGTGCCTTTTCTGTCCTTAGCACAAAGCATGAGAAATTCTGTAAGACGTGCTTCATCAGCATTGTACATTGCCGTTTCTCCTTCTGTAGTTTTACATGTTGAGCATTTGAAACTAGACAGCAATTATTTTCTTCTTCTATTTTATAATGGAAAATACATAGCTGAAAAAACAATGAAAACATTCCTAGAGCTCCAGTCTCCCAAACTGCAATACAGAATGGGAAAAAATAACTACTCTTCTTGTAGCATCAATGCTGCTGACATCTGAAGAACATGGTTTTACCAAAATTTGGTCTTCTGCCTGTAGTTATACAGGAAAATCAGGAGTAGGTACACATGAATGGCTAGTAATAAGCTTCGCTGCATTTTTCTTATGGGCAAGTAAGAAAACTGCAGAGTTCACAAAGGTGCACGTGTGTGCCTGAAGTTTTGAAAGGCCAGTGTTGGTTCTTTCTGCAAAACAAAACACATTCTGCTCTTCTCACTGGACACAGAGAGAAGCAGGTTCCTCAAAGCAATCCCTCTCATTTTAATTGGACTATTTTTAAGTTAAAATACAATTCACGTCCCAGGATCTGACATTTCAAATACACACAGAAGAATGTTGTGCTGCGTAGTCCCTTAATATACATAACATTCATTGATACTAAAATGCTTTTAAGATGGTGTTCTGGTTTCAGCTGGGATAGAGTTAATTCTCTTCTTAGTAGCTGATATAGTGCTGTGTTTTGGATTTAGGACGAGAATAATGTTGATAACACACTGATGTTTTGGTTCTTGCTGAGCAGAGTTTACACCAGTCAAGGACTTTTCAGCTTCTCGTGCTCTGCCAGGTGCATAAGAAGCTCGGAGGGAGCATAGCTAGGACAGCTGACCCAGACTGGCCAAAGGCCTGTTCCATACCATATGACATCATGCTCAGTATATGAAGCTGGGGGAAGAAGAAGGAAGGGGGGGACGTTCGGAGTGATGGCGTTTGTCTTCCCAAGTAACCGTTACGTGTGATGGAGCCCTGCTTTCCTGAGAATGGCTGAACACCTGCCTGCCAATGGGAAGTAGTGAATGAATTCCTTGCTTTGCTTTGCTTGTGCGCATGGCTTTTGCTTCACCTGTTAAACTTTCTTTATCTCATCCCATGAGTTTTCTCACTTTTACTCTTCCGATTCTCTCCCCCATCCCACCAGGAAGGGAGTAAGCAAGCGGCTGTGTAGTGCATAGTTGCTGGCTGGGGTTAAACCACAACAGATGGACTGTTTGATTTACTAAATAGCTGGGTTTCTTGAACTGGAGGTGGTATTAATATTTTGTTCGCATTAATCCAAAGGGAAGATTTAGAAGCATCCCCTAAAAGTACAAAATTCCAGACTGAGGCAACCCCTATAGTACTTCTCTATAGGTGGACCCCTCTGACAACAAATAAATTTGCCTGCACTTACCCTGAGGCTTTATGATCTGTGACAATGACCTGTGACAATGGCTCACAGTCCAATTTTTAATTTTTTTTAATATCAATTCGAAGCTTGATCCATTAATTAGATCTGTGCCACCTGGGCTGTGTTCACCACCTTCACAGTCAGCCTCAGGGTGGGTGAATTGCAGCAATCCCTTCTGAGACCTGTTGCCCTTTTGAGAGAAAGAAAGACAAGTTTTGTAGCAAACTGGAGGTCAGATGTGACACTTCCGGCAACTGCATCTTTGACTCAATGAAGATTTGCACAAGTGTGACAAATGGTGCCATATATCTTCTAAAGTACCTTTTGGCCTTGCCTGGGCTGTCCTGGCCTTCATTCTTGAGCTAATACAACCCTGGCAAGAGGAAACAAAAGGAGTAATAAAGCCACAGAGCACTAGGCAAAGCAGAAAATGGATGAAATTCAGTGCAGAAAAATGCCAAGTTTGCACACAGGGAAAGGATGGGTCCTGAGCTGGTAATTAATACACCATAGTGAGACCTTACAGTTGGGACAGGCTCTTGCACAAAACCAGCAGCTCCAAGTTCAGTAGCAGCCAAAAAAACAAGACATGCATTGGGAGTTTTTAAGATAGGAGTAGAGAACAAAGCAGAAAATGTAATTGCATCACTGTACAAATCCTTTACTTGAATGCAACACCTTGAATACTTTGAGCAGTCCTGATACCCCAGCTTCAAAGGAGATACCTTAGAACTGGAAAATTTTTGAATGCAGGCAACAAAGATACTCAAAATTATGAAGCAGCTTTCATGAGAGGAATGGCTGAGCAGACTAAATTTAAATAGCCTGAAAAAAGGCATATGCTTGAGTGAAATGATAGAGGCTTACAAGATAATTATCATAGAAGAAGTGGATAGGGACTCTTTCCTCTACTAATGCAAATAAACTGAGGCCACCAAATGAAGGTGGCTGGAGCCAAGTTCAAAACCAGCAAAAGGAGATTCTTACAAAACTGGTCATACATAGATGTGTGGAGCCCCTTGCCAGAAAATGCCATGGATGCAGGAACTTCAGGTGGCTTCAGGGAGTGCCTGAAAAAACTGCTTTGAATTTTTTCAAAGCACCTGTGAAACAGCAATCGAAACAGGGCTCTGTTGCAATCAAAAGCTTCCCAGCAGCAGCTGAATTCTGTCCAGTAACCAGAACAATGTTAAAAAATACCCCATGCTTTACCTTGCTTTCATCCAACCTGCTGCAGTCTCTAAGCTGTAAGTTTGCAAAAGATTTAAGTCCTTTTTAACCATCTGAAAGTTTTCAACAATGTTGTGTAGCAGGTGGACAGCCATATGAACCAGTCACACTCCTCTTCAGATCTGGCTGTGCTGCTCTGGTCCCTCTCACCGCTCCACGTGCTCTCAGGACTGCAGATACCCAGGTGTGCTCCAAAAGATCAGCTTCTCTGCAGAACAGAGCCTTTTAGGAAAAGGCAAGTTTTTAGCCCTTCAAGTACATGTCACCAACAAATTCTGGTTACACTTAGCAGATACCAGTGCAAAGTGAAGCACAGTAGGACTCTGAGGAATCAGGGCATGGGGAATATGTTTCAGAGAAATCTTACTTGCAATTCCTGCTAACCTCAACAGACAGTCATGTACAAGAGCTAAATACTTATGATTTATGCTGCAGATTTACTATTGAAGGCTTTTTAAATTCTATCCTTCCTTCATTAAGTGGATTTATAATGTGAAATATAAAATTTAAAAGTTCAGTATAAAAAAGATTTTGAAAGTTTTCATGTAGCGTTAGCTAAACAATGTTGTATTCCCTCATGTCAGAGCACTACAAGCCTAAAGCAGCCCATAGTAACCAATCCCTCAATTACAAAGAGCTTTGCCAAAGCTATGTATGTCAGCAGGTAACTGAGTACTCAGAGATTATGGGGTAATAGCAGCTCAGCCCCCGTGGTAATGAAAAAATGTGCCTGTTCGAAGAGAACTCGGGCAACGTCCCCTCCAGCACCATCAGCAGTGTAGCTAAACAGATTAATTCAAGACAAAAAAAGAGATGCAGCACAACATCCAGAGGAAGCGGGCATGATCTTCCTTATCCCATTTGGGTGGGAGTGTTGATCTGCTGGAGGGTAGGAAGTCTTCACAGGGGGTTCTGGACAGACTGGATCAATGGGCTGAGGCCAATTGTATGAGGTTCAACAAGGCTGAGTGCCGGGTCCTGCACTTCAGTCACAATAACCCCACGCAATATTACAGGCTTGCGGAGGAGTGGCTGGAGAGCTGCTCGGCGGAAAAGAACCTGGGGGTGCTGGTTGACAGCCACCTGAACATGAGCCAGCAGTGTGCTCAGGTGGCCAAGAAGGCCAATGGCATCCTGGCTTGCATCAGGAAGAGTGTGGCCAGCAGGACTAGGGAAGTGATCGTCCCCTTGCACTTGGCACTGGTGAGGCTGCACCTCAAGTACTGTGTTCAGTTTTGGGCCCCTCACTACAAGAAGGACACTGAGATGCTGGAGAGTGTCCAAAGAAGGGCAGTAAAGGTGGTGAAGGGTCTGCAGCACAAATCTTACGAGGAGCAGCTGAAGGAACTGTTGTTTAGCCTGGAGAAAAGGAGGCTGAGGGGAGACCTTATTGCTCTCTACAACTACCTGAAAGGAGGTTGTAGCGAGGTGAGGGTCGGTCTCTTCTGCCAAGTAGCAAGTCACAGGACAAGAAGCAGCAGCCTTAAATTGCACCAAGGGAGGTTTAGGTTGGATATTAGGAAAAATTTCTTCACCAAAAGGGTAGTCAGGCGCTGGAACAGGCTGCCCAGGGAAGTGGCTGAGTCTCCATCCCTGGGGGTATTTAAAGACAGGTAGATGTGATGTTTACAAACATGGTTTAGTGGTGGACTTGGCAGCGCTAGTTTAACGGTTGGACTTGATGGTCTTAAAGGTCTTTTCCAACCTAAACAATTTTATGATTCTGTTCCTAGTCATTCCTGTACATTCAGCTGACAGTGTCCAGCAACAAGCCCTGCTCCCTGCACGTACCAGCCTGAGGCAGTTCCCCAGTGAGCCCACTTTAAATGTCTACTCTCCCACCTTCACTGCTCAGTGCAGCATGGAGGGTATATTTAATACTCTTCTCCCAATAGTTCAGTGTGCTAAAAATAGCTACCAGAGATTAAAAACCTGTCAAAAAGTTCAGCTTTACATTTTTGAAAGCTCCCTTGGAAATGACGAGCAAGCCCATTTTGAGGTTATGAAGAACACGCAAAACTAGGGGAGATGTTGGGAAGTGAGAAAGAAAGATTGTGGAGACACACTGAATATGCACAAAGGTGCCAAGAGGTGCCAGAGGGACACAAACCATTACCCATGGGTTAAGAGTAAGTTGAGGCTAGTAAAAGTCATGTGGGAGTTGTAAGAAAGTAAAAGAAGGGGTGATTCACCCCTCAGCAGAGCTCAGGCACTGTGTGTGCCTGGGTATTTGCCAGGTATCTTTCCAGACAGAGCTGCTATGACAAAGTATCATCCACAGTGTTATCTACAGTACCTTCCTTCCCATGTCTACTGAATCCGTCATTCAAATTATCTCTTGTATAATGTGGGGAAGAGAACAGCCCAAATTAAACAAGCAGGCAGTTCTCCCTTACCAGTTTTGAATAAATGACAGCTCTGCCTAGCAATATCAGAACCCAAATCTATATTAAATTTTCACCAATATCTTTTGGAGCAGCAGTTTCATTTACTGAACAAGAAGGAGAGGAAATCAAAGGAGAAAATTAATTATACAGGATATAAGGTTTGCTTTCTCATGGCAAGAGGCATTCAACGCACCAGGGCCAAACAGTTGTCAGGCAGTGCAGAAAAGCCATGGGACGTTGAAACTAGTTTGCCGATTAAGAATACAGCAGGACAGCATGGCATATGATAACAATCCAACTATTGTAGATGAAGACAACAGTGCTAACCGACCCATAGAAGCAGTCAATGAAAATGCTTCATCACTTTGTTTTGAATACTGTACTACTCATTCAGAGACAAGGTCAGTATTCCACTAACAAGCAGGACTTGTCTGGGGTATTCTAACCATATTCAGAATATGGAGACCATAAAAATGAAAATTCTCATCTAAGATGAAAAATATGTTTTTATTTTGCTCATAATGATGAACAGCAAGTCTCACAGCTTGAAAAATTAATACCATGTAAAGTGAAACAATTATTAATGTCTTTATAATTATTTGTAATACATTAAGAATCTGATTTTGCAAGCTCTCATACCAGATGTAAAATTGCCATCCCTGATATTTCACCTGCATCAGCTCTTGGACAGATCTACTACAGCAGCACAGACAGGGCACACATGGCAGGTTTTCACAAACCTTTTAAAATCAAGTGTTTGGAAGGTCTGGCCCTTTAAAACTGCTCCTAGTTCAGTTTAGTTTCACTGACAATGTTAACATATTAAATTTTAAAAAAACAACAACTTTGAATGAAATGGAAAACAAATGTTCAACATTTTGATGAAACAGAATTCTTTGCATTGATTTGAAAAGGATTTGTTTGGAAGGCTTAAAATGTGTCAAAATTATAAACCTAAGTTGCCCAGTTTGAAATTAAATTCAAAATGGATTTAAAGGATTTCCATTTTTATATTTTTACATCATTTCTCAGTCCACCATATTACGACATAATTGCTAAAACCTCTTTTTTTCAGTAAATGTTCGCTATCATATTTTTATCTTTAAGGTTCATTTCTATAAAACTCTGGGATACTACAGCAAACAAAGGAGGAACATTGATCCAGAAGAGAAAATATATCATTACTAAGTGGCAGCAGCTCTCGGTAACATTTACAAGAGTAAAATTAGAGCACGTAATTATTGCGTGCCAGCAGCAGTGATAGCATGAAAGAAGGCTTTTATAGGCTTAAGCTACTTCCAATAATAAAAATTAACACTTTACACATTTTAGAAAATGAAGAAAACTTCAATACCTTTTCTTAAATTTCAATATATTTTTGCTTGGAAGATTTTTGTGAATTTCCCAGAAATTTCACAAAAAAAGCTACAGCTTGAACAAAATAGCATACCTACCCAAAATCAAAAGCTGTGTTACTTTATAAATAACCTAAAATCATCAAAGAATATCTGTATTTCTTCAGTATTTTCTTCTCTCTTCATAAAGAATGCAAATCAATGATATCTGAGAGAAAAGCACACATTATTTCTTTCCATAAAATATTAATCCTAAGGTGTCCAGGAGAAGGGACAATAGACAAAGTTTAATTCATTATAAAATTATGTATCAGAATCATTGCTAGCTTAGAAAATACATCTACAGTTTTAAACAAAATCAGTCCTAACTGGAAGGTAAGGAAGCAGATACATATGTGCATATGCAAATGGTTCTCAGCATTAATGAGATGTCACAGACAATATTGAAAGAGATGCTATTCCAGATATACTGGTTTACCTATATCACTTAAATTTATGACTTCTGTCAACTGGAATCTATTTCTCTGACTTAGAAAGCTGAAAATAGGGTTTATATTTGCAGCCTACCTTCAGGAGAGCTTAGGACAGTGGAAATAATAACCATGACCTGTATAAGAAACAGTAAGACTTTTCCTCAAGTGACAGGATTTACCAGAATGATCTATAAGACAGCACATGAAACCAGACACCTTGTATTAATTGGAGTAGCCTTTCCATTTCACCTCTTGACTAAAACTGGAAGACTCTGCTTCCTCTGTCATAGTTTCCCTCTTTTCAGCCTGATACCATAAATCCACTTTTTTCCCTTACTGTTCTCATTATAAGGAAAAATCATCCTTACTTAGCTATGTGACTTGCTGATCTACTTTTAGGTTAACTTTAAAATTTTATTTTTGATGCCACATGTTGCAACCTCATTGCTGACAGGGCTGGATTCTTGTATGCATCTTTGCCAGATCACTGTACAGTCATCCGATCTTCTCCCTGCATTTTTTTTTTTTATATTATTATAGTAGGTGGGGTTTTTTTTTTCTAGTTGATCACGTGAGAAAAGACACAATATTCTGAGAAATACATATCTGGATGACTCTAGGCTGCCTTTAAACCAAGCTGAAACAACACCAGACATGGGTAAACTTATTTTTAGTGTCATAATAATATGTAAACTGGCCAAACTTCTGTGCTTGAAGAGAGCATGAAATACTACATTATGGCTGACTTCTAATGAGCTAGCATAAGATTTGCAATAGAAAGAAAAGGAAACACCCTCAGAGAAGCTTTGTTTTTCTCCTAGGTTTTCTCTTTCAATATTAAGATTTAGGTAATCATAAGATGAATTTTTAGATTGACAGTTCAGCTACACTTACATATAAACTGCCCTTTCAATTTTATATGTGAAAAGTGGTGCTTTTCCTTATATCAGAAAAATTTTGCTCAAAATAGATGGTTGAATAACTGGCTCAGCTGCAGCTTCTCACCTATGTCTCTAATCACATCTTGCCACTACCTTTATACAGTAAATGGATGTATTTTATATGCAAAGCTGTAAAATAATCCTGTCCATTTCAAATGAATGACAAAAATAGATTTCCTAAAATGTTTTTTCCATTAATCAAAGTGAAAATTTTCTTGTTGATGATTTCATTCTAATTATTTTCAATCCTTTAGCAGAAGAAAAAAGTCTGAAAAGACTTCAAGTTAAAATAACGATACTGGAATTCAATTGAAAAATAACATACTTCATAAAACCTTGTTAAGGGAAGGATCCTGCTACACAGCAGCAATTCACTTGGCTACTTCTTAGTACCACAAAGATACAAGGAGGGACTTCACATCAGCAGTAAGCAAGAAAAACATTTTTGGCTGAAAAGGACCAGTTTAGCAGAACAGTGGTACAGTAAAGAGAAATCATGCCTGCCTTACTGCAAAACGTGTGGGCACGCCACAGGCTGTCCTTCCCACTACCTAGCATCACTTGCATCAGGGACTCACACAACCAACGTGCTCCCCATCAGAAGTCCCTTCCCTGAAGCCTCACACCCACCACACATGGACCTGCTACTTTGCACTCTTTGTCCCTCAAAACAAATATTTCAAAAGTCCTGTCACAGCACCTTTGGGTATGGGTTGCTGCGAAACAGGCATATCTTGAATTCAGATCCTTTAGGGAGAGAAATTACATCTTTATCCTAGTTTCTGAGAGAGCAGCCACCTAAGCAGGCCCTAAGAGGGGTGGCAGCTGAGCTCTCAGTGGTGGGTGCCCTATGCAGACGGTCTTGCCTGTTGCTTGGGAAGTCAGACCACAAGGCTAAGGGAAGGTCTCCTCCTTCTCTCTGAAAGTCACAGCTCCTTCCCAGCAGTGAACTGATGCATTGTGAAACCCCTGATCCACATCCCGCAAAGCTCATTTGGAGAAGCAGCCGTCCAAGGGGTTTGCACAGCACACCTCTCACCTACAGAGCCCACCTCTCATAAGCAAGCTTGCCACAATGAATACGGTGGACAGGTAGCTGAAAGGAGAACTGGATTTTCTCAGCAGCTGGGTACCCTGAAACTTCGGAGATGCCCTAGTTATACATTCCCTCAGTTACAACAGAAAGGTTTTTTTTGCATTTCCTTGAAATGTCACTAAATAGCCTAACAGTCACCAACACAGACATTCAGAAGGGATAATAATAAGCAGCAAGAAAATATGTTTGCCATTACCAATATTCTCTCCAAGTTGCTTGCCTGTTTTTCCCTACTGCAAAAGCACATCCTATGGTTCCCTCCAGAGTGGGAGTTATCAGCCAGCCTCATCAACCATCTCCAAAGTCTTGCCATTTCAATTTCCTCTCTTGTTTCTTGATGTACCCTTGCATAGCTTTTCAGAGCAACTCGATGTCTGCAGCCCATGTCAGGAGCTCCTGTGTGCAGTGGAGTTCATAAATCTTAGAGCCAGTAAATCAGATGAAAAAGGAACACCTGCATGCAAGGGAAATTGTTAATTATGAAGCTAAATCACTTTCCCTATTCCTCTTAAAATCAGAGTGCTGGGTGGTACAATGTTCTTTGGCACTTGTCAGTCCACACTACCAGTTGAAGACCCCCCGGACAGTCATCAGAAGTGTCCGAAGGCAGCTGACTAGCCAGACACATTACTGTACAGCACCAGCAACCTCTGAAAAAACTGTTGTAAAAACAAGAGTTACTATACATGACATACTACTCAGTAGACTATACCTGCTTCATTCCAGTTCCTTGAGAAACATTAGCTGAACAAGAACAACAGTGAGCTTGAGGGGAGAGAAGAATAGGAATTACATTAATATCTTCTGTGTTGAACTTATTTTGGGGAAGAAAAATTATGTTCTTCTCATACACACAACTTTTTTGTAGCGACATTTTAGTAAAGTAGCACTTCAAAGATCAGCTTCCAGTCTATTTAGTTGACTTGTATTGTAAGAACAAGTTCTTAATTAATTTACCATTTCCTTCATGAGTTCATTCTGTAAGTATTCCCTTGTAAATTAGCACTGCGCAATGGATGTGTACAGCGTTATTAATGTGTACAGGGCTGCAGATTAGAGTTACCATTATTAAGGAGTCATAGAACAAATAAGGAACACAACAATGCTTAATTTCAACATAATTTCCTTTCCTTCCTTCTTATTCATGGTTTCAAATTTGCTTATTCTCCACTGATCCTTTTTCTTTTCATTAGAAAATGAAACTATGCAGTTAGTCTGATTAAGACATCTGACATTTTTTTTACTTTAAGAACTGCAATAATTAACTGTGAAAACTACAAGTCCAGCTGGAGTTACATCCTATGATCATGCAAGACATTTGGCACTTTCTGATTAATTTCCATTCTCAGTGGTTGTCTTGAGTGCTATCCCACAGCCACAGAAATTAAGCCAACTCTGAACACAAAGAGGAATACACTCTTGATGAAATCTATACTATTTTAACTCTGTGTAATTGGGGATCCTTCATGCATTGATACAGTGTAAGTGTTGCCATTTTAAAATTCAGTTCAGAATCTCCACATTATATTCCTCATTAGCAATTCAACCCTACATTTGTATTTGTTTTCAATTTTTAAAATAATTAAGTGCCTTTTTTAGCGTCTTCTCTTAACCCTTATGGAAATTAACCACCTTTCATTTATTTAACAGTCACCCATTGTTAAAAAATAATAACAGTTCACTAATTTTCATAGCATTGCACTTGTAATTAGTAATCTATAATCTCCAAGAAAATACATCTTGTTACTTACCTGGAACGTTAAAGACTGACTGCTTCAGAAATTTTATTACATTTTGTGTCTCTGCACCAAAGGTACTCCTCAGAGAAGGAGGACTGAAATCTTTTCCATGCATAGTAAATGAATGAGGTTGTATTTGCTATAGGTTCTTCAGTGTTTGTGAAACTGAAATTTAGCTTGATCTGAATTGACAAAATTATGGTGCTTTGTAGGTGGCTAATGCTTTTATTTGAGTCTGAGAACTCCTTCCGTTCAGCATTATGCTCTATGTTAGTTCTGATAAGCATACAGTATTCGTGAACAAGTTAAAGCAATTAAATATCTTGAACTTAAGTATGGTACAAAATCCTAGGAGGCAGAAACACATCATCCCTAATTCTGGAAAGCACAGTTCTCATGGCTAGCAGGCAGAGGGACATGTTCTACACGAATTGTGTTTTTTCTTCTGGAGCACGGAGCACTTACATGACTATATGACACCTCCTATGTCATTGCACACCTCCACAGCATTATGGCTCACTGAGGAGATTGCTACACTTGCACTGACACATGCAAGGAGCAGCCAGTCTTTATGAACTTGAATAAATCTGCACATTTTCTTTGCAGTGATTTTATTATCCCTGCTGAATAAATTTATTTTTGTTAAAGGCCAGTCTTGTTTTAGCCTAAATAACATCAGCAATAGGAAGTGTGTTAAAATATCAGAGCATTCTTATTGATGAAGCCTGCTCTTGTTACAAAAATTGGGGGCTGTGATAGCTGCAAACGAAAGCAGTTAAAATCCTGCCTAGCTGGCACAGGTTTTTTGTTGCTGTTTTTTATACTGATTGCACAGCTACCTGCTGTAGCCATAGTTACTCTGTATTCCACATAATCCCATGACAGATTTAAACCAGGACTTTTGGTCCAGAGACAGAGACTCTATCAGGAAGATTCTCCCTGGCTCAACTCAAGCAGAGTTTGGTGTAGCAGCAAGCTACAGTCTGCACTCTATACCAAGAATCAACAGGGAATATAACATGGAAAGACAAAAGATCTCTAAAGAGGAGGGTCAAAATTATAGGTTTTGAAAAGCAACAGTCCAATTATCAGATTTCTGCAAAGCTCGTCCCATTATTGAGAATAACAGTTATTGTATGGCCTTGGGTCTGAAGTTCTTCTACACGGGTGCAAATTAGCTGCAGTTTCACTGCACTAAATATAACCGCACACGGAAGATTGATGCACAACTTCATCAGTAAAAACGTGAGTATGAAGGTACAAGCTATGAGCTATATGGTTATAAAAAGTTTACCACAGATTAGTTGATATAAATGACAGGGACTGCCTTTTTTAAAAAACTCTCTACTGATATGACAAAATACTCAAAACCTGACATTTATTCAATGAAGTGGGGATCCCAGTAAGAATATCTCCTCCCACTACAAAATGTGATGAGCAAAACAACATAAATGTAATAGAAGGATAAATGCTAATTTTGAAAAGAAAACAGTTCAAAGATATGAAACCTTGAAAATGATGTAAAGCTTAAATTTCTCTGAAATTCTAGGCATTAAAAACTTCCATACCCAGATTATATTAAAATAATCTAGATCTTCCTTGGAATTCAGGCAGATTTGGACGAAGTTCAGGCAAAGTCTGTTTCTTACAAAGTCAATTTTAAAAGTCTTTATTTATATTAATTTATCTGTGATACTGTAATTATCAATCTCTGGAAGGAGAGAAGTCTTTAAAGTTGAATCTATTCAAATGTCATGCATTAATACCATAAGATATAACAATTAACAAGCAATGAACTTCAGTATATCAAAAACACCATTTCCTTTAATGAAATTTCCCATAATTTCATCAAACCAATACCTGCCTTGTTTCAGGAATACTTCCATGAAGTTAAAGGTCAGGCTTTCTACTTTAAATTATTATCACCCTTCTTTCATGTCTGATAAATCTCAGCAGATTATATATTTGGGAATTATATTATTATACTATGAAGAAACCACAGACAATTTCAATAACTACTAAACTCCCTCTCACTTTTTACCATTGGCCTCTCTCTTCTCCTGTGGGTTTCTATTAAAATCGGCTTCTATTGAAGAGCCTCATTTCCCATCTTATATCCTGCTCATGTGTATCAACACAGTCCTAATGGGTACTGGGGGCATCAATACAATAATTTACCTTGTGAACAAGGTGCAGAGACAACTGAAGGCAAATATTTGGTTGCATATCCCAAGCTTTGTCACACAAGGTGCCACTGGATTCAAGCACAATTTGCAGTGGCAGAATATCAAGATCTGCCTGAGCTGGACTCAGCCAACATGCAAGAAGTCCTTTGCATTCATGACCACAGCATCTTTATTAATCTGTCTTGCTAGAAAAGCTATCCTAAAGTTAACCTTCTATTAAATTCCATACCGTGTGCCTTCTTGTTTTACTTCCATCCTTTAGCCCTTGGCAATGGTTAGTGCACAGCTGCTGTTGATCACACATTTCTACATAGGTGTGACAGATACACTTGACTCCTAGCCATACTTTGGTTCAGGCTGACTAAGGAGCAACAGGCCTCATGTCCTTGGGGTGAACTTGCGAGCTGGAAAGCCCCTGATTCACGTACAATGGAGTGAAGGTGTCTTGAAAAATATTTTGAAAGATGGTTTCGAAACCCAAAAGTGCAAGATAACCAAAGTACAGAACAAGATACCACAGCTAAAACGAAGACATCTATCTTGTCCATACTATTGACTAGCAGTCAACTACTTCACTCTATAAATATTACCATCAGGATGGGCCCAATTTGAGCTCTACCTGAATTACAGCTGGACTGCATGCCAGGTGACTCTCCCCTTGAGCAGGGATGCCTTTCAAGGTTAGAGATTCCTTACCTGAGTCTAAGAGATCCTTCCTTACCCAAGCAGGAGAGATCCCTTACCCACAACAGATCCTCAATAAGTTACTGATAGCATGCTGAATCAATACTATGAAACATTACTAAGCCATGTATCTACTCAGTATTATTATAAACATTGTATATATAATTCCATTATACATAAACCGTTGATGAAGTCTGAGACTAAGATTGGATCCAGCTGCACCTAGGCTCCAAAAGGAGTTTAGAAAGCAAGGGGGTCCACTCTGAACCTCATGACTCAACAGGTGGGTCCTGCTTATTTTTTGCATCTCCAGTCTCTGTGCGAATCAATCTAACTCATTTTTCCTCTGTATGTTTCTTCCATGCAGTAATTAATAAGGTGAACCTTGCCATCAAGCTTATTGAACCTTGTCAAACCACTGTTAAACTTTGTTAAATACCATCGAACTTATTGAACTCTGTCAAATTATTATTTCACCTCAATAAAACATATTGCTGCTTCTCTCTTTTGAGTGAGGTGCATTCCACTCATCCATGACAACAGGAAACACGATGTGCCCTGCTTTGAGCAGATTATAATTAAGGCAAAAATACCAGTAACAGGTGAGAGCTTGGCCCAGCTGAAGTAATTCAGAGTTTTGCTCCATATTTCATTTCATTGAAAATCATCACAGCTGCACTGGTTTTGGAACCCATCAAATGGCAGAAATAGTCATAAATTCTTCCTCCAGAGGCACGTGTCTGCACTGCCTTCCATTCTGTTGCTCTTCAGACTCATGCCAATGTGCATGATTTCCTTCCTTTGGCTACATCTTTCTGAGATGCAGCATATTCCTCAACATCACATACCAACTGGAAGTAAATACATCTGACAAACGTGTGCACTGATCCTACAGGAACATACGTTTAGCCAGTAAGATTGACAAACACATCTGAAGGCTGGCACTTCCCAAACTGCTTTTGAAGACAGTAGCCTTACCTTCTTTGCTTGGAAATGTATGGAAGATGTAAATGTTTATCAGTTTATACATTTTTTAAACCATATGGTATTTTTATATCATATATATATGCAATCTATATGTTCTATCAACCCCATGTGATACAGAGGACATGGGACAATTACTTCATAATGTAAATTGGCTGATGGTGTGTGCATGAAAGCATTTCCACTGTCTGCAGCAAAATTTATTCTGATATTTTTTATCTACAAATATTCCTGATACACAGAAATGTTCACAAATACCACAAGGAGGAGTGAATAAGGCAGGAATTAATTATGTAAATATTTAAACAAAAATATTCATGGAAAGTCAGTTTCATTATTCTGGCTACAATCAGATTCCATGCACAAATAATTTCTAAAACCCAAAGAGATCATATGAAGCATAAGGAGGGAGCTGAGATTTTTTGTTTTGAACTCTACCTTTCCAATTCAACTGTTGATTTTTCTGGTTTGAAATTTCAAATCCTAATCTTCAAAAATGTTGTTCCCAAGTACTAATGCCGTATTTCACTTGAGCAGTGGAATGCTGAGCCCCCTAAATGCACACATCAATAAATCAGGGTAAAACTGCAATGGAATCCCATGTCAGAGGGTTTATTTGTTTTTCTAAATCATAAATTAAATTTTCATAGTTGATATGTTTCCTTGTGCACCATTCATGTTAAGATCCAGATTTTTTTTTTTTTATGCATTACATCATATGCATTACTGTGCATATAACATACAACAAAACCACCAAGGTATAGTGCCTTTTTATAATTTTTCTTAGTTTTCTGTAAGGCTTACCTAAGGTGCTTCTAAAAAGAATTCAAGCAACTAGTAACTCTATTGTCATGCCACTGTAACCCCGAGTCTGGGGTTCAGCTATTGTGATCCAGGGCCCAGATCACTCCAGCACAGCTATGCATCCCTGGTTTAGCTTTATTGAAAAAACAGTTGGTGAGCTGTAACAGAGGATAGTAAAGCTAAAACCAGGCAAGATAGGAAACAGTAAAAAAAAAAAAAACAACCAGAATTTAAGTCAGTAATAGTAATTCAAGGACTGAAGAGAAAAATACAACATGAACATTTATGAAAAACTGAAGGAGAAAGCAAACAATACGACAATTAAACAAGGCTGAAGATCAGCCTGTTTCAGGGTTGGTAAAGACTGACATATTCTCACCTGACTGACAACTGTCCAGGCACCAGAGACCCAGTAGATGACTGCAGAGGGAAACATTTGATGTCTTTGGTCCCAGCTGGAGACAGTGCTATCTATATATTTTTTTTTTTTTTTTTTTTAATATTTGCACAGGATCTCTGGCAGAGGTGGCAGTCATGGTTGTTTAATCTCACCAGATGGTGATTCTCATACCATTTTCTTTGGTTCAGCTACCATTAAATGCCCTGGGAACAACGAGGCTTTCGATAATGAGCAGTAGGCTGAAGCTGATGGCTGTAGAAGACCTCGTCAACATATCGTCTCCACATTCAGTGATGGCAGGAACCTACACGTCATCATTGTGCAAAACTCTAAAGACCTGCTGGACTTCTCCCTACATTGGGAGCAGTAGTATCGGTTTCCAAATATTTGAGTTTTACTTTGTTTCCAAGGCTTCTGTGATTTTGTCCCCTTCCTCTCAGATAGGGACTGTGCATTTCCATCTCACCGTGGGCGGCTGTGACTCTCCATCCCTGAAGCTGAACATGACGATGACACAGGCATAACCTCTGGAATTGGAGGCGGCTGCCTGACTTCCCCATGATCCAGCCTGCTGTGGATACCACATGCTTGAGCTCATATTGCTCCTCAGGGATATTTTGATCACATCTAAAGCTTTTAACTCTCATTTTCACTGCTATTAATCGATGAAATCCGAGTGTTGTGGTTTAACCCCAGTCAGCAGCTGAGCACCACACAGCCACTCGCTCAGCCTCCCCTTTCCCCAGTAGGATGAGGGAGAGAATCGGGGGGGAAAAAGTAAAACCCATGGGTTGAGATAAAGACAATTTAATAGGACAGCAGAGGAAGAGAAAATAATAATAATAATGACAAAAGAATATACAAAAGAAGTGATGCACAATGCAATTGCTCACTACCCACTGACTGATGCCCACCCCGTCCCTGAGTAGCGATCGTTGCCCCCCCAGCCAACTCCCCCAAGTTTATATACTGAGCATGACGTCACATGCTATGGCATAGCCCTTTGGCCAGTCTGGGCCAGCTGTCCTGGCTGTGCCCCCTCCCAGCTTCTTGTGCACCTGGCAGAGCATGGAAAGCTAAAAAGTCCTTGACTGGTGTAAGCACTGCTTAGCAACAACTAAAACATCAGTGTGTTATCAAAATTATTCTCATCCTACATCCAAAATACAGCACTATACCAGCTACTAGGAAGAAAAATAACTCTATCCCAGCCAAAACCAGGACACCAAGGAACGTCAGAGAGATCATTTTTGGTCTGTGAAGCACTGCAGCAGCTGCACTCTGTCAGGACAATAAAGATAACAAAGCCATGGATAAATCACATTACATTTGAAATAGGCAAAACTAGCTTGCTTCATTTCAACTAATGGTGATTGCAAAAACCTACCAAAGGTTGCAGTGGAATCTGTCAACAACAAAATCTTTCACCACTAGTTTTCTGAAGAAATCACTCCAGCTCAAATAGGAATTTAGGCAAGGTCTAGATACTCTATCAATATGGGAGATCAAACCACATGAGCACAATCATTTCTAGATTTATATTTTACGAAAGAAGGGCAAGAAAACATTCTCAGTAAGGAGGTTAGGCTATGGATTACCACAGAAGTTAATTTGAAACTCCTGGCATCTTCATCTAACGTTGCAAGAAAGGTTTTCCACCAGTAGTAACACTCAAGCTCCTGTTCCCACGCCTTCCTCCAAATGGCATGCTAAGTTCTGCGATGCAAGGAAAAGGGCAAATGCAATCCAAATCTGTTTGAGATTTCATCACCCCTGATAATTTTATACAGAAGGTACTCTAAAGTTGCTTACTTTCTGTAAGATTAAGCCTACTTTAAAACTTTTTAATGGAAGTATGTTACACATAACTATAGTCTACTTGAACATTTTCCCATGTTAAGATCAGAAGACTTGACTGTGCATTCCATACACTCCTGCACATCCATTCATTGTAGAATAGAGAATGGTTCCAGGATCCATGTAACACAGACAACACATCCTCCTGAAAAAAACCTTTTCCCACAATCTCACGCCTTGCTATGTGCTGCCAGACCCACTGAGATGACAGACCTGAAACATTATGTAGTCACTGCAGAGGGACACAGAGGACAGAGTGCAACTTGCTCCTTTGTCCACCTGTTCACCTGCTGCCACTGGGCCTGATAGCAATGATGTTTTCCTGAAATCCTCATATACAATATGTATATAATCAGGAACAAGAGAAGTCCAAGAATATTTCAGTTTTATGATCTTCCAACTGGAAAAAAAAGAAAAATAGATAATGTACAAAATGTAAAGAAATTTCCAGAATACAATACATGCTATGTACAATTCTATATTCTACAGGGCAGAATGTCCATGAATTAATGACATACTAACAAAGCTTTGGAGAGCCTGAGCATTTCATTCACACACATTGGTTCGATAGCTTATCATATCATATCATATTCTGAATAGACACAAAGCTAATTTTTAGGTATCACTCCTTACCAGGCTGTCTCAGACACTACCAGAAAGATTTATTATTTTGTAAATGAACAATTGAAAGCTTTTGAAGATTTTCTCATTGGTGATTTCATTTCAAAAGAAGGAGGTATGCAGCAAAACATGTAACATTTTTTACCAGTAAGGTTGTACCTGTATGGAAAAAGAGAGCTTCGATTCCTTCTTTTTTGCTGATAGCATAGCTGTTTAACATGTCTTCTCCAGAGAATATTAAGCAGGTGCACATCACCAGCACACATCCAAGCATTCAGCTTAGAATGCACATGAAACTTTGGGCTCTGTACGTTATTTGTGTTTGATCTCTAAAAAAAAGTTAGAATCAGGACCAGGCCATTGCTCTTCAGTCAAAAGCAGTGAAGTATTGCTACATGGAGCTCTGTTATTCTGAAGAGCTGCTATATGTGCTGCTTGTGTGTTGAAAGACTGCAGCATTACTACTCCTATAATTGTTGTAAAATGTGACACAAAAGGATGAACTGACATATCTGAGAACTCAGCGTTTTCAACAGCACTAGCCCTACTGAAACACTCCTACACACCTTTTGGACAAGGATGATGAGACCAGACGGTCTCAGCATTCCTTTCTTCCATCTCATTTGTAGGAAGCCTTGTCCAATCTAGTTCTCTGCTGTGGAATATGTAGAATTTCTTTTTTGTCTAGAACACATTTTCTTCTTGCTTATCTCTTGTGTTGTTGGTGTTATTTTCTTCATTTTCTCAAACCAAACCCTAAAGTCAGACAAAACTCTCACAGGTGTCAGTAGGAGCTTTGTCAATGCAAACACTTCAGCCCAGACTTCAGGTTTTATACCACATGCATGATTATAAATTTCAGTAGTCACATTGAAACTTCAGAACTATTTGCACATGCTTTCATCAAAATGAAATTCCAAGTAGGGCTTGAGCCTTGAAAAAAATACTACAGAAACAAACAGAAAAGAGTACCCACAGTGCAGGAAAAAAATCTGTGAAGGAAGGTCTGGTGTTATACAAAACACTTTGCCTGAAGTTTCTTCATAATAATTTAACTTTTTTGTTGTTTTCCTTAACCTGCATACTGATCTTTATCTGGAAAACATCAGTAAACCCAGCAATATTTACAGTGAGTTATTAAAATATTTGCATCTGAACTATGAAACTCCTACAATGATAAACACAGATCTATCTTGGCATTGGCACAAACCAATGGAAAGCCCAGATATGTGTTGCTCACAAGGTCATCATTAGTAATAGGCTTATCAGCTTCCAATTTGCCACATACAACAGTTTCTGTTTCAGAACCTGTATTTGCTTGATTGTTAATCAAGTTTTACATATGTGGATACTACAACCATATCTCTAATTTCTTCCTTTGTCATTTTTCCCCAATATCAAGACAAATCCCAATGCTTACAGAGCAAGAAGAAAAGCCCTTAGTAAAACATTCAGAAATTTACATAAAATTATTGCAAGTCAAACCAGGAATTGTTTATTTTGTGGCCAATTTCATGTTTAGGTACTCCAGGGCTTTCATTCCAAATTTACTATCAAAACATTGCCAAAAAGAGAGAGAGATGGCAGGGCGGGGGCCGGGGGGTGTAGTGGTGCATTTTTACCATGACTGATGCTGTCATAATGGTTTGGGCTTCTGGTTTTATTGTTAAAAGGAGCCCCTAGTGCTCTGATTTCACTGATTAGCCATTTTTCCAAGGAAGTATTTTTATTTGAAAATGATTGATCACTTCATTATATGACTTTCATTGGGGTTCATAAATTAAACACGAAAATACACTTAAAATAATGACTGTTGCCCTCATTAGGCCTAGTACTTCAACTCATTTCCTGATAATCAACACAAAGAAAACAGTTTCTTCTTTGGGAAGAAACAAAATTAATGAGACGTTAGCATCTGATAAAGATGCCACATATACATCTCTCTTCCCTAATGTGGAAAGCCAAGCATGTAAAGTGTTTCCCATTAACATTACAGCACCTGCCCCTGTCCCAGGGGACCACAGTTCTCAGCCTGGGAGGGCAAACAGTACCAGGGTGCCCAGGGATCACAGTGGAAGGCAGGCTGGATTTCAGGAGAAGGCAATAAAAAGAGCAGAAGCAGAAGGAGCCCAGGACTGCTGGGCAACATACCACTGCCTCTCAGGCTCTCTCCATCATTTTCCATTGCCCTGGGACCTCTACTAAGAAGTAAAGGCATAGCTCCAGCAGCAATGAGACCCATCAACAAGTGTGCCCTGAGTCTTCCTTTCACTGTGGTTACATTACCTGTCTTTCTTCCAGCAACCCCATTTTACCTGCTTCAGGTCTGCACTCCCAGAGGAATACCGCTCGAGCATCAAAGCTTCTTTCCCAGCAGGATACTTTCTGCCAACATTAAAAAAAAAAAAACAACCAAAACAAAAAAACCAACTCCAAATTATTAATTCTCATACAAATGTATAGGAAGAGATTTGTCGAAAGAAAAAAAAGAGACAAATAAATTGAGAAATGATGCTGTAAGGTGGCAGCATTTCATTCATCTATCACACATTGATTTATTTCATTAAATAAATTTTTCCTTTTTTTTAAAATACTGTCTTATAATTTCCACAATAAAAAGGGGAACACAGGTCAATTACTGAACTTAATTCTCAGCAGCTCCCAAAAACTTGTTCTCAAATCTTTATTCCAATGCTGAACCCAGAAACAAGTTAATTGTTTTCTCCAGCATACACCAGCTGAGCACTAGCTGGATCAAATCTTAGTGTCTCAGTTTAGCAGGAATTGTTGTAGTAGAGTAACCCAAAGCAGATATTGTTATTGAGAGAAAGGATCTGGATAAATCTCTGATCTGAAATGACTCCTTCCCAACAGTTCACAGTAACATCAAGAAACTCTTAAAAGACAGTGTAGAAAACTACAACATTTTCTATTAGTAGGTACAAACACAACTGCAGATGAATATGGACTGAATTATTTCAAGGCATTCCTTCAAAAGGGCATATTGGAAAAGGCAGGATTTGAGAGTCCTGCAATATTCCACTGCTAGACGATACTTCAATCTAAAGTGTCACTCTGTATAGGAACTGAGTCATCTGCACTACTGGAATAAGAATACCTTAGCTCTTATATGATAAATAATGATAATATATGATGTTACATATTATAATAAAATTTAAAATCAAAATCTTAAGACACTTGAACCAGAAATGAAAAGTTAAAACATCGTTTTGCTCTACTATATGGTTGAGAACCATTAACATCCATTGGCTTTTTAGGAAGACAAGGAGACCAGCATAGTGATATCCTACAGTCTCCTGATAGCTCTTACCCTTTATGCCCTTAAAAAAACCAAAGCTAGAACAGACATCACAAGATAGGTTGACTCAAAAAAACCTTGAAAACTACTGGTTCCCAACCTGAGTGCACTCAGTTGTCCCTTATCCCCAACTTTCTCTCTATAAAAAACAGGCTCTTCAATGTGCCCTTGAAAATTATTATTTTGATACCTTGAAAATAAATGAGCCATACTGACAGGACAGTGAAGCAGAAACTGTACCTCCTGCTTCTGTGCTGCACTGTATTTATAAACAAAATTTCATCATGAGCACCGTATACTTGCTGCTCATGCCATACCAGATAAAAATGAATAGTGATCATGTACCAAGACAACAGTTTAGAGGACATCAGAACCTCCAGTATGACTTGCTACAAGATCAGCTGTGTTTTTTAACGTGGGTTTGTTACTATTCACACTGTGTGCCCTTTCAGGGTATTAGCCATCAAAAAAAGTGTTCTTTTCGGTAATGCAGGACCGGTGCTGAGAGCTTCAGCATCAACGATTTCAGGATTGTAATACCTGTATATAGGGATTTAACACAATCTTGACATCAATATAAGTACAGCAACACCCACAGTGTTCCAATGATAACTGTCCATGGACATTTCCAGGAATTTAAAGATCAGTTGTGAGAATTTGAACTGAAATTTGATATAATGTCTAGAAGCAATATGCTGTACAAACTGTAACCTAGTTAGTTTGACCCTATGTAATTTCAGAGGTTATATTCTATAGCCATCTTTACATTTAGTAGGTACAGAGGACTCCCTGCTATCCTAAACAGTTTCTGATCAATCAGAATCTGCCCAAACCACAATGCAAAGTGTAGCATGTGAGATGTACCTGAAACATTTATATATATTTATGCACGGTGATTCTTAATTCTTTAAAACAAAGCCATGTTTATTAGATTTTTGTACTGCTGAATCATGATGTGAAAAGTTCTCAGCTGTCCAAGAAAGTATGTGTGCTCAAGTCCTAGTATGCTAAATACCATATAAGTATATAATGAGCCATACTCTCTAACATGAAGTTCATAATCTATATAGTCTAATCAATGATGAGATGCAATAAAGTCCTGGAGGAATGAAGGAGAAAAGAAAGTAAGATAAATAAAAGAACAGCTAAGAAACATTTGTGAAAAGACAGCGCAGTGGCTGTACTAAGTGATGGCATTACTATGAAATGTCATTAGATTCCACCCAAACTCAGCTTTTCCTTGTCTCTAAATGCAGCTTGGTTTTGTATATTGATTCATATCCATGCTCTTCTGAGGACAACGTGCATCCTGAAACTACAGAGACTTTCTGCACATTTATTCACCAAGGAGTAGGTGTCGACTTGTTTTCAGTTTCTTTAAGAATTCATATGTGTAAGTCCTTTAAGTATCATGACCACAGGAACACCTAGACGATATTCAGCATTTAGGAGGGAAATTTCAAGGAAATTATCACTTTTTTAAGTTTAGAGTTGTTTATTGGTAAAAAGTTTTGGAACCGAGTTGTGTTTTTCTTCTCCTGGGGACCTTCACTTAAAGCTACAGCAGTAATTTATTTTAAAAGCAAACACATGGAGATCCATGGAAAAGTAGAGGTATATTTAATATTTCTGTATATTTGTATCATTTAAAAAATGTTAAACAAGTCTTCTTAGCTTTGTTTCAGAAAAATGAAAGACAGGCAAATTGTTTTCTGAAGTGCAAATTATCCCCTTCTCTCTGACCACTTCAGCTCCCCACTGATCGCAAGCAGCCCTACAGCTAGCAGTGCCTGCTCTTCACCACCGAGACAGCCCTCTTGCTTCCTCAGCACACAGTGCATACCCTCTCCTTACCCAAACTTTTCAGGTACCCAAATGCAAAATGGAATTAGATAAAATTCATCCCTCACATCAGTGAAAATGGACTCCTTGGGAAGATAAATGTTTATTAATGATTAGTAGGCTTTGTAAAAAAAAATTTTCCCCCAAGAATCAATGACTGGGTTTATACACACCCCAAGGTAATGACTAGCACTAGAAGCTTCCCTCGGGCCTGTAGGTAAACTCCACTGATCAGAACCCCATCCCACCACGCTCCTTTGTGTCTCAGATTTAACAATACATACTGTGTTTGCAGCTACTATATAAACTAAGACGTGCACCCTTTCAGCATACATTTCACAAAGGCCGGGCAAACCACAGCAGAGTGCAGCATGGCTGCACTGTTCCATCAGTTCTACAACAGAGCAATGCTTCCCTGGGTTGTTATTGTATTATGTTCTGCAGAGAGCGTCTGATTTAGCATTCAATTTCAAATTAAAATAAGTAGATTAAATCAAGTATAAATAAAATTGTGAAACTGGAAAGTGAACTGCAAAGCGTATTTCTTAAAGTTTTTTCACTTATCTCAGCCTGGCTGTACCTGTTCCCAGCCCAGCAGCCAGATAAGATTTAATCTCCTTTTCAAGTGAATCCTGGAGGGACATAAATTATACCTAATTTGTAATAAATTACAGGAAACTGAGCAATAATTTAATACTGCATCATGAATCTTTATTCTTCAACAACTACTTTTTAAGAGAATGTTTTTACAGTCCTTGGAAACCAAAGTTGCTGCCTTAGCCACCCCACAACTGGATTTTAAAATTTTTCTGATGGAGTAAAAACAGTAGCCCAGTATACCTCAGCCTGATACAAACAGGTAGTAGCTATGCCGTTTTGCAGGCTGGCTGCTTTAGGAATAATAAGGCCAATCAGCAAGGCCTCAGACGAGCTGGCTTGTCTGATGTTCAGCAGTGTCAGAGGGAAGGGAGCTCAAGAAGCCTTGTCTTCCTCAAAGCATGGCTCACACCAGAGTCCCAGCAATTCATCAGCTGCAGAGCACTGCTGGGCTGCAAGTGCATGAAAGCCAGAAAGCAGGAAAAATATTAGTTCACCTCTTTTCATCCTACAAGCTGATGGAAAAAGAATTATCAGCAAGATGACGAACATGGAAAAACAGCTTTAAGAATATTTCAGTTTGTAAACAGGAAATATTTCCTTTTCCCCTCAGATGAGACAAAGATCTGGCAAAAAGTAACTTTGGCTCTGCAAATAAGGTCACACTTAGCACGGCAGGCATGGTATTCAGAGGTGCAGAGCACTAAACTCCAAGTCAGTAGGAGTGCAGACATTCAGCACCAATAAAAAGTTCTGAAAAAGTATCAACAAGGATGTTTATGATACCAGGTTCATGGGTTTTTTTTATGGGGAGAATGTTACTATAAGAACTTATTTCTGGGCTTCATGGAACTTACTTGATCAGTTCTGTAGTTCCACATTAGAAAATAGCTAACCTCTATGCTCCTGTCCCCCGTCCCCCCCCCCCCCCCAGATTGCTACCAAGAAAAATTAAGGTTAGCGACATAGAGGTAAACAGCCTGGGGCTTCAACATTTTGACCTTACACAGTGCAGAGGAACTCTCCCTCATGAGATAAAACCAACACAATTTGCACTGAAAATAGGTGAGGATGATGAGGCTCAGGTCTTTGAGGATTTAGTCACAGGTCTCCAGAGTGAAGAAATACTGAAGTTTTACCTTTTATATTTTCCTGTGCTACATTTCAGTGGTGGCAAATCACTTATCTAACAGTGCTTTTCCCACCAAAAGGTCATGTACCAATTCACGTTTCAAAAAGTTCATGTTCTTTTTTTACGTCCCATTATTAGGATAATCTTCTTTAATATAGTTAACTACCATATGTGTATGACCTTCATTAAGGGTACTAGTCCATGAAGAGATTTCTATTCAGTGCATAGATCATAAGACAATGAAATGTCAATGCTCATTTTTCAAGAAAGCCAGTCTTTTATAATACAGCCAAACAGTGCTCTATATACAACGGAATACTCTTCTCATTATCTTCGTATGAAGGACACTGACATCTTCTCATTTTTCTCCGTGACATGAATCCCAACACCAGAAAATTCTAAAAACTCTCCTACATATAGTCATCCTTTGATGAAGCACTTCCTTTGAAGCTCTGTTCTGTGACTGCTTTTGGCTTGTGTTTAATTTGGCATAATTATACTATGTATTATATTTATGTATGTGAATAATCTCACTTAAAGTCAATGAGCCAACTCAAATGTTCTCTGCACTTGGGATCAAACCCCTGATTTTACAGAATAGAGATAATTTTGCCCTCACTTAAGAGTTGCACTTGTGAAACCGGGGCCAGAAGCAACCCTCAAAAGGTTTAAAATAATTACACATCATTTTCTGAAAAGCCTGTACCATAAATAAAAACTGGATACTAATAAATTAATTTTTATTCTCCTGTCTTTCCTTCAGAACTGGAAGTCACTTTTTATGGAGCCTTTTTTTCCATAACAAAACATTTAGATGTTCAAATGATCTGCAAGGAATTTTCAGTTGTGCCCACATCTCTTCTCTTGCACTGACTTGCACCTTGGCCCACTGATTTCAATAAGAGCCTCTAAATATTAGAAGCCTTCCCAGAAAGACATTTCAATTAGGTTTAGGGGGAAGTTTTATACAATTATGGAGTGCCTTAATGTTTTTTTTTAGTTAATCTTTCTTTCTTGCTGTCATTTTTTAGATGGGAGTATTAAATAGTTTCACTTGTGACGAAACTGCTAGATCCTTTACCTTAGCCTAGAAATTGTTCAAGTTTTGTTTCATTCTTGTCATAATTTCAAGTGTTCTTCAAGTACCTGCATCTTCCAGCCAGGTAGAATCTAAATTTCAGAACAAGCAGATAATAGCCCAAAATTTTTATTATCAAGAACATTTATTTTTCCTCTGCAGATCAAAAAGGACCTGAAAATTATGTCACCTCAATTACTTTTTTCCTTGCAGATTATTCCTGAAATGAAGGATAGAGCATGACACAAGAAAAGCAAGCAAATAAATAAAACCTTAGAATATTTGCATTTTATTCTACTAGTTGTACGTATTATCTTGAAAAACAATGAGAGTTCATTGCACAGCTGCTACATTTCCATAGACTCATCTGCTTCCTGTTAACAGCTTTTGTAGTGCAACAGTAATGAAGTAAAAGCATTGATGTTCACAGACGAACTGGATATGGAGTGCCCCTTTCATGCAAAAATGATATTCAATAATGAAGAAACATATTCATTTTTTAAAACCTTTGATATTTATTGTATGTATCATTCTTGTTAACATTAGCCAGTATAATTTTCAGATATAGAGTCACTGTCATATTTCAGAATTACCTTTAAACTGCAGTATTATGTACCTCCTTTTATACAGCGTTGTATATTCTGTACTGCTATTTAGCAGCCATTCTCATCACAAAGGCTGATCTTGAGCATTTTAATTACATGGTATCAACTGGGCAATAACAGAACTATTTGATATTTAACTGCAGGTGCCAAGTGGCATCTTGGTTCCTTGGAATCCAAACTTGCTCTATAATTTAGAGATGCTTAGTTTGCAAAGAAGATACACAACATAAGTAGTAGCTCTCAACTGCAAATTACATGAGGTTTTCCTAACGTCTGGCATATTATTACATTGCCAACTTTGCACTAACTAACCATGAAAGCTGAGATTTGTGCATTAATGAAAATATAATTTCAAATATTTTCTAATAGTGGAAGATACAGACAAAGCAAGCTGTGTTAAAAGGTTGTACAGGAAAAAGAAGGGGAACATTTTTCCAGGAACATAAAAAACCCCAGCAACAAAAGATCTACTTTTCATGAGACTATGATGGCACGGGTTCATTCCTTGAGTGTGTGAACAAAGATGGGAAGCCAGTGAGACCAATGCAGAGCTTTGTACCCCCTCACAGACAATAAAGGAATTCCTCCACCATAATGCCACCTGGGAAAGAAACCTCTCTGGCCTCAACTTAGGTGGATACCTATTTGGAAGCAGGTTGCATCCTTGTAAGAGTTTCTTCTGAAGACCCCTGGAGGAGGATTTTGCCATCCTCAGTCAAACCACATTTCTCAGGTGTTTCCCTCAGCTGCATGATTTTCAGTACAGGCCAGCACTGTCAAAAGACAATGTCCAACAGCCCAGTGTCGCTAGTGCAAGAGAAAGAACACTGATTCAAGTGTTACCATCTTTGTGGTCTGTCCACGGCAGTTTATACCCTAAGCTTTTACTTCTCCATAAATAGGAAACACACATTGCCAAAAGATACTTTCACAGATTGTGACTCCTTTTTAGAGATTTGAAAACTTCACGATTCCAACTATGCCCACTCCATTCTTCTTTTACGAGACAGGGTAGCAATTTTCTTGGGAAATATTTTTTTTAAATTTTGCTTTCTATAGGAGAATTTCAATGTGTGGTTTTTTTTTTTTTACATTATTACTGGCCACATCTACAGAGTAGACATGACCTGGTTTCTCTAGCACTCCGTCAAAAAACTCCCACACATGATGTATTTAGAATTCAATCCCTGTTGTACAAAAGGAAATGTTTTTAAACAGAGGGTTGTTTTGTTGTGTTTTGGTTTTAGTTGGTTGTTTTGTTGGTTTTGGGTTTGTTTGTTTGTTTGTTTTTTTTTGCTGTGTGTCTGCATTGTTCATAGCATGATGGAGCCCCGAACTGTGGTTGTGATGTGTTTAATACAAATTTATCAATAATAAATACTGATGGAGTACTGAGTTGCCCACACTATACCTCATATTTGGCATTCTAAACAAGGTCTGTATGTCAAGTGGATTTGTTTCACTTACATAGAGAAAAGGTGTAAAGATTACTTCACACCAGCATGGGGAGCATAGGAACAAAAAAACAGTTCTACTGTCAGCCAGATGGCTGAGATCTGAAGTAACTTAAACCAGAAACATGCTGTGGGCTGCGGTATGCACACTAGAAATGTATGCCAATTCATTTCATTCAAGAGGAAGCTTGAAAAACATGCAGCTGGAAAAGATGCTTTAGACAAGCTAAGGGGAAGAAACATTACCCCAAACCTGTGAAATGCTATCTGGCTGCATGTTTTTATTTGTTATCCACCTCTTATACGCAAAAGAATAATCAGAAAGGCTTGGACACTCATTTGAAATGCTGAGCAGCACAGTACATGCCAGTGTGGCAGTACCATTCACTATACATTGTCTCAAAGGCTGCTGCAGACCTTTGCCAGGGTACACTTTACTACAATCTATACTGGAGGCTTGGTGCTCAAACTAAATTTTTACATTTTATTTGGTACCCTTTGGGATTAACAGCTTTTGTCTTTTAAAAACACCAGCTATTTACACAATTTAAATAAATGGGAGAAGGGCAGTCTGGATTATAGGCTCTGCAATAGCTCTGCCATCTGGCTCAGTTCCAGGCACGTTTAGATACCACTATTCAATTTGATTTTGCACTCAAATAAAGCCAATTTTACTTAGCTTGAGACATAGCCTGGTAGCAAGAAAGTTTAGAGAATCATTATGTGTAACAATGCTACGAACACATCCATGCTGCAAGACGGAAATCGGATTTGCTCAATATACAGGCACTGGCTTGTTCCTCTGGACATGGGCAAACGTCTTTATGGTACTGCTGGAAGGAAAACACTCACTTACCACAAAAAGCCTCAGTGGTATTGTCAGGGGCCAAGAAACACAGCCAGATGTTGTGACATAAGTTGCAGCGTTACATGTCCACTCTTGCAGAACTCAGTGATACAAACTCCAGATTTTTACTAACATTTTTAGAAAAGAGCTGCCAAGGTACATAGATACTTCAATACACACAAGGAAGCTGATATTTGCCAAATGCTCCAGTTACAGGACATCACAATAAGCTTTATTACTTATTATGAAACATCGATTCCTCATTAAAACACGTTACTTCGTAATTTAAATAAGACACACTCAATGTCAGAGTCCTAAGCACTCACTGGCCATTATTGGTTAAGCTTCTGGAGAGCCAAACATCTTAGAAAATTTCACCACTTCTTTATCAATGACAATTTTTTGGTTTAGACATCCAGCTAAAAATCATGGGCTTATTTCTACAAATAACGTTTCTTAACTGAAGCGGAAATGTAAGTTTCTGAACAAAAATAATATTCCCATAGAAAAAAGAAAAATTAGTCTTGCTACTTTTTTCCCTGTAAGTAACTCATTATTTGTTTTCATTATTTTTTGCTAGAAGGAAAAGTCATTCAAAGGTGGAATAAGACAGAAAAACATTGCTACTCCAAACAGTGAAAAAATATCCAAAACTCTCTGAAAACGAACTGGCATCACAAAGAAGTATTATGCACCTCATAGTCTCATAGAGTTGACAATGAATAGAATGGTTCCAAAATTTTTCTTTTCTAGTAATAAAAAAGACCAGAGCAAGAATCAAAATGATGGCATGACTGACCAGAAAGAACTGGAAGATCAAGAACCAAGATGGGACCTACTTTGGTGTGAACTTCTAGTTGCTAATTTAGAGCATTTACAATCAGCTTTAACTGAGTACCATAACATTGACATAATTCATTAATCCCAAATGCTGACATTATTTAATGTTCTCTCCTGCAAGAAGCCTTTTTAACTTGAATTGTTTAGCTCAGTTCTTCAGGACTAGTAAGTTTTCTTACTTTCTCTATTTTTTTTTTCTTTAAATTCAGAGAGGTCAAATATCTAGAGAATATCTCTGTGGAAAAGGCATCTGTATTTCTGGAAAAACAAAAAACCAGAAGCAATAAATCTTTCTCTTTGTTCACAATCTCAACAGCCATCAACCTCTGATTACTATGTTAAAGATCTCTGTAGATCTGTACTTCTTCTGAACAGCCTTTACTGAGACCAAACTTTTAGAGGCTTTTATAAATAGTGCAGCTGTGTAATTTTATTTCATTTTCAATAAAAATCAAACCACCTTCAGCTGACTCCCTGGACATACGGTATAGCCATCTATAATAAAAACAATTTGCCCCAATACAATGACTGGAATGGAGAGTTTGATGCTGGGAATGAATGGGTAAGTGGAAATAAATTATTTAGTAACCGGGACCCAAATTCAAATGGCTGCGATGCAGTCTTCACCTGGGAACGTGAAAAATATTTTTGAACAAGGCAGCCTTGGGGCAACAGTAAATGGAAATCAGATCTCAAATATGCATGGTTCTCTCTGATGGTAGCCTTTGAGCCCATGGACTTTGCCTTTGCATTAGCACTAAAGAAAAAACTAAATCATAGTGCTTCAAGCAATCTATATTTCGCCTTAAGAATAAGCAACCATAATCCTCCATATTCCTCAGTGTTGTAGGCTAGTAGTACTACATCAAAGACCCAGTAACAGCTAATTCCCTCTGTAACCTTATTGTTCCAACCAGACTATAAATTCTTTATAATTCTTTATAAGTCTTACGTAAGTCTTACATGAGGAAAACAGTTCTTTGTAATTCTTACACAAGTCTTCAGAATTGAGGAAGCTGGGAGCTGGAGAGTAAACTCTCATGGCATAGAAACCAAAACAGAAATGGAAGGAGCAGCAGGTGAGAACACCGGCTGGTGGTGCCGGTAATGCAAATGCAAAGAGCAGTCAGGAAAGAAGGCTTTGAAAAAAAATGCACTTACCTTGTATATAAAATGATAAATCTGGATTTTTCCAGTGACACAGCAACTTTCCAACTTTGTGCTGTTCTGCTTTTAAAAGCTGCACATTTAAAATCTTCCAAATTCCAAAACATCTCTGTTAGACTTAAGAAAGTAACATATTGGTGTAAGATGACTTATCCCAGGTCACAGATCTGCTCCCTGTTTTGTTTTTGTTTTTTTTTTTTTTAAATAATCTAATTGACTTTATGAAATCTGTGGTAAAAATTTGAATAAGAATACTCTACTCCTCAATTTTCCTTTCAATCTTCTTTCCCCTCGAAAAACATCTCATCTCAATTTGTCAGTGAGGAAGCTCAGATTCAGGGTTCCTTCTCTAAAAGCTGCTTTTATTGTGCCTCAGCCAGCTACACTTCTGTAGCTGTCCTTCTACCTGCCTGTTACTCACCCATCTGTTGCTGGAAAGGGTAGGTGCAAAGTGGGCCCAGAGCACTTGTATCTAGAATCAACTTTTCAGTAGAATCCAGACAGTAATATAAAGTTATGAGATGGACAAAAAAAAAATTGAAAACATTTCTTAAAAGGAAATGTCAGCGGATTTCCTGAAAACCACCAGTAGCTTCTGACATCTCATGCCCTCTGCTCATCTCAAACTCAAACCAACATATTTATTACAAAAAACAACGTATTTTGAAAATACAAGCCTGTAGGAACTAGTCCCTGTTTACAGCACCGCTCTGTGGCAACAAGAGGGTTGTCTTAAGATTAAAAATATTACTGGACAGAGTAACACAATACGGATAACTTTCATATAAATTTACTGTCTTAACACACTTCGGTAAGAAAGATCTTAAACAAGGAAGCATTCTCCAAAATGCAGCTTTTCCTACAAAAATGTATTTTGCAAAACTAGAAGAAACATATCTCTTGTACATTATAAAAGCAGCTCCAGCTCTGAAAACCACAGCAGCAGAACAAAAACAAATATCAAATTGGAGTAGTTTAAAATTATAAACAACAAATACTCACAAAAAGTCTACAAGCAGCCAAGCTAAAAAGCTCTTTAAAACGTAAAGGTCTGATGCTCCTCAGCAAAGGTTGAGGAATATGTGCAGGAATACATACCTGTGCTATAAGACAAGCTCTTAGTTTAAAGATGATTTCTGAAGTGCTAATCCCTTAAAACACCTGGCTTTAAAACAGCATGGAAGTCTTTTCAGAGAGGCCAATGTTCCTTAAGTTGGCCCCCTCCTAGGTTCCTCTAGTTCTGAAAGGTCTAGAAATTTCAGCATTTGAGAATTTTATGTCATCAGTATTTTCTCATTCTAAAAGATTAATTGGAAAATACTTGTACTTTCAAACTATTTTCCACTCTGATTTTTAATCTTCTACTGGTGTGCACAGGAAGGCAGAAAAATAGCTTTCTCCTTTGACTCACCTTGAACAAGTGGCCAAGCCCATCAAAGTTACTGCTTACTGAATGATTTATAGGGTTAATTCTCCTTCAAAGTAGGTATTTTACCTGTAACTCCTGTATTGAATTTTTCATAAGTGATCCTACAACATTTTGTTGGTAAGTTCAGTGAACTTAGGTCTGGAACTGGTATTTGTAATGTCATAAATCTACATGTAGGTACATACTCTTTAAAACCCATTAATAAAAAATAACAATAGTAGAAAGGTGCACCCACAATAAACCCAAATTTACTTAGAGAAAAACATTTACTTTCTAACTCTTCAAAGCTCCAGCCTTTGGACCACCACTCAGTAGGGCCAAGCCTCTCCCCTTGGCATTTTTATATCTGATTAAAGGATAAACATGGAGAAAATCAGAGAATTTTTTAGTATCTTTTTTATTATCAAAAGAATTTTATCTATAACCAGTACAATGCCATCCATTGACTGCATCCAAGAAGCATGTCAAAGAGCAACACAAAAGGAAAATGAACCACTGCTGGAGGTAGGACGCCTGTTTCACAACCTCAGAAAAGTCAGAACAGTGGCTAGGAAGAACACTATTTTCCAGGTGCCAGAGAGAGTAACAAATGGATTTGATAAACTTGACAGCCTGACAAAAAAAAATTGTAAGTATGTAAAGAGATGAGTTTAGTTCAGGAAAGGAAGAGCAGGTTGACAGAAATTTCCACTAAGAAGAAAGCTAGCGAATGTTTATCACAACATGAAAGAAAAAAGTCTTATAAAATAGGAAATAAAGTTGATTTTATAGTTTTATCTTCTCTTTATCTGCAGTGTACCCCAAGTCAAATAAATAGTACATTTATAAGCTATTTTTGAACTACTGATTGCATAATACTTCAAGTTATGCATCACATGTACTATAGGTGCAAGAAGAAAATGGCTCAGTCTATGGGCTTGCCTTGTTCCCATGAAGAAGCACACAGTACCCAGGCCTGTGTCCCAGCACTCGGTTGCTGTCTCCTCTCAGCCTCGCGAGGGGAAAGAAGTCATGCCCTTCTTCCAAAAGGTGCTCTCAGGAGAACCAGAAGGCGTCTGAAGCAAGATGTGCAGTATGTAGTGTAAATGCATACATTCATCCAGAGACAGGAATCACTGCAGCCATGTCCGCCACTGCCCCTCCTGGCCTTCCTCCCGTCCCTGCACCGGCAGCAGAACAGCCTGCACTGCTCCAGCACAAGTTGACATCCTTTCCCCATCAAGGAAAGGGTGAGCTAGTAAATTACATGTGCTTAAAGCTATAGTAATTACCTGGTGAGCACTGTGACACTGTGGGGAATGCACTGCAATGGATGCTTTGCCACAGATCCTCTCACTGACCAGTCAAACACCAGCTGGAAGGGCAGAAGCAATGGTATAGTTGGGAATGGGTGTTGTCCTTCCTCACAAATCGTCAAATCATTTTCATCTCCTTCCCATGGCTCTTTCCTCCTACAGCTCTCATGAACAGATAAAAATGAAACACATGAAGATTTCTGGGTGGCATCTGCCCTGTCTCAGCTCATTTCCATATGCAGGAGACGGAGCACATTTTAAGAACCATTAAGAAATTGTTCTCAGTAACTCACCATGGATCACCAGTCTTACAAAATACTGCTGGCAGGAACATTGGGTCCACCTCGTCCCCGCAATGTAGTAAGTTCAGACTGAAGCACTAGTAGTGCCTGCCTGTCTGAGACCTCTCGCAGGGCATTAAAGGAATGTTCTTGTGTTCTCATCATTTAGGGACACACCCAACCAGCAGTCTGCATGCAAAACAAATTTTATGGCATCAGCTGGGTTCATGCAAACTGCAGGTCGTGCAAACAGGTTTTATTTTAAGATAAGTGTATGAAATCCATGAGTTTTCACATAGGCAAAATTCCCCAATAATAGCAAAGTGACTGAGTGGCACCCTTGTGATTTGATTTTTATTTCAAGGTCTCACTGACATTTATTTTTAGAACCTGCTTTCATTTCAAGTGCCACTGCTGCCATATAAAACTGAAGCACAGAACACACTGTTCATAACCACCTCATACAGAGTTTTATGTGTATACATAAATTTATCTGATTTCTGTTTAATTTTGCACAGGACTCTGGAGGTGGAGGTACAAAATATGGATCATTTACTTACCTTGTTTTGCCAGCTCATCTGCCTTCTTGATTATTATCCTGAGCCATGATGATAACTGGTGGAATGATTACTAGGAGTGTTTCAGTTCCTGTGAAAGACAGCTTTTTGCTCAAGGCTTACAAATGTGAAAATATGGGGAAAGGAGCTGAGTTATTACATATATATAATTCAGGTGCAATTTATATGTAACATAAAACACAGAAATTTTTAAAGTCATCTATGCTGATTTCCTGTTGAGAATCTTCCGATACAACCCACTACTTAGGCCAGCAGGACTTACGATACAATTAATTCTACACATACTAGGTCTTTCCTGGATCTAAAACCAGAAGAGGTATATTTATCATTAAATTCATCTTTAGGCATTTCTGTCCAGTGTAGGCAGCACTCAGATTCACAATGCTATAGGTTAATAATGTTGCTTGTACCTAAGTTGTACCTAATAACTTGGCCTTGATGTTTTACTTTCAGCGTATACATAAACTTGAGGTGTCATTGCTGGCATGGACATCTGGCCAACAGGTAGAGTAAGCAAGCACACAACCAGTGAATGATTTCTGAAGACAGGTTTAACATCACCCCTTCTTATTAACTAATCATTACAAAAGTGTAGGTAAAAATCATCTCTATCCACAACCGACTTACTCTACTTAGTATTCAAACAAAAATTAAACTACATATTGGCAGAGCTGGCTCACTTGACCAAGTCTGATTGCTTACTACAGAAAAGCATTTAGCTGAAGATACGCACAAAAAGACAGATGGTCTTGCAAGGTCTGCCAAGCCAATGGGTCTTACTATTAATAAATCAACGACAGAAGCTATCTGCCAGAATCCCTGGCAGACTACCTAGGCAGCCTTCAGCCCATGATGAAAGCATTGTTTAAACTTCTCTTTCTGCACAAATCCTCTTGCCCTGGTTTGAAAGCCTTCTATTTTTATTTTTTTTCTCTCTTTTTTTATTTTTTAATAAATTCTAAAGCCCTGAAAAAATGTTCATGCATCATAATGTTTACTGAAGAGTTGCACAATTCATGATCTTCCCTTTGGAAGCATTATTTTTGAGATTGTGGTCTTCATTAACGTAAGTTAGATGAGCTTCTGCTCTACATATCCAAATACTGATTTTTTTCTAAGCATTACTTGTACATCTTTAAGTTTCAAAGGCTATAAATAGGAAGAAAACGGACTGTTCAGTTTGGCATCAGCTGAAGAACAGAAGACAGCTGACTTTCCTTAACAGGAGTCATGGAAGATGCAATTTGCAAAGATGAAAAAATAAGCAGCTCAAAATCTAGGAAGTTAACAGCATTAAAAATTTTCCAGTTCAGGTATCTATAGAGCTTGTTCTATGAATCTCTGAAGAATGGTGTTGGAAATGGGTTTAATGTCTTGCAGCTGAATAACTCCTGGTTGTGTCAGATATTTGTTTTTTTCTCTCTTCCTTAGATAAGCCTGCTCAATTCACAGGCGTCACGGTGTTTGGAGAGAAAATCTCAAAGGAAAATATTTATATTTTCATAATACTGAGGATTTAAGTGCATAGTATGGAATATGCTATTGTTCATTTGAGATAGGCTTGAGGGTAAAGTGTAAAAAGCTTAGCAAGCAGCTAATTAAGAACTTTCTTTTGCACACTCCATTAACACTGGCCTGAATGCACATAATTTTAAAGTATTGCATGGATACTTTGTGGCCCCAAGGGGCTGACACAGGACTTCAAGAAGGGCGGTAGCCAGGGTGGAGCTAGCACCATTCTCTCCAGCTACTGGCTCTCACTCCTTCCACCTCCCCCTGCCTCCTCCCTCAAGGTACCAGGTTAGTCCCCAGTGCCACTTGCTCCAGACCAGCATCTCCTCCATTTTTTTATTCCTCTTTCCCAACAGAGCAAGGCCTGAGCTGGGTCCTGCCTTTAAGCAGGAAAGTAACAGTGTCGGATCAATCCTTGGAGAAAACTCTCCAAACACAACCGAAACATAACGAAGCATTACTAATAAAATCCCAGAATTATGACAGGTATATTAAAAATCAATAGTTTTGGTAAATGATGAGAGAACTTTTAAGTACCTTTCTTCATCACAGCTGAAGTAATGCTGACAATTGTCAGGACAGATTTATCTCCTTAGATATACAGTATGGATTAACTCTCAGGTACATTATCCATTTTCTTAGGTTATAAATTTTTTCCCATATCAGCAAAATTGATTGTATAACTACAAATGAAAATATAAAAAAATCTAACAAGTTGACTAACTTTGTCTAACAAGTCAACCTTTTTCTTTTTCACCTCAAGTTCGTTAATGGAGAGAAAGGCATGATGGGAAGGATGTATATGTGGAGTCGATGACGGTCTTGTAGAGGGTAATATGAGGACAACTGATGGACTCACTGGAACAAAATCCTCATCACAAATCTGTGAACAATTCTTGCCCTCCAAACTGAACTGACCTCAAGTCACCCTTTCATAAACATACAGTCATTCCCTGCAGCCACAGAGTTGATTTGCACAATCCTTGTGTCGGCAAGACGCCTCTGCGTCTTCCTCACGAGCAGCTCCAGAGCAGCCAGCAGAAACGCAGAAGCCCTGTGGTAAGTGCTGGCAGTCTCTTGGGTAACATTTACTTGACAGGTCCTAGCATCACATTTCTGTTGTTGCAGTAGAACAAGAGCGAGGTGCAAGCAGTGCTTTTGCTCCCTCAGCTGGATAAAGCTGCACTGCTTCTCCCTCGCTGTGCAAGTTAGAGAATATGCTGCAGATGAGAAAGCAGTAGCAATTGTGCCTTATACAATGAATCCATCATTGACCAACACTAAAAGTACCTCACAGTGAAGGCTGTATATCACTGAGTAATGACATACGTAGGAAAGAAAAACCTAGAGCTAAAATAGGAGAAACCACTAACACAATGGGTATATAAAATTCAGCACTGATCACATCCATTTGATTTTTTTAATTCAGTGTTCTGTTTCTGAAGCTTGTAGTAATTCTTCCTCTAGATCTACAGGCCAAGAGAAAAAGTCAACTGAATGACAAGACTCAAAACTGTTGATCAGAGATATTTCAGGTGACTGGGCAATGAAAATAAACAAAAGAATTTCACACCTCTACTTCACTTTGCCAGGAAAGAGACTGTTAGCCACACATGCCATGAAGAGTAATATTCATGATGAAATCAACATTGGCTAAAAGTAAAAAATTCACAGGAAACTGAGAAATCTGTATGTGCATACATGCACACAGGTAACATCATTGTAAATATATATATTTTGCCAGTAAAAGATGGTCAAGATATAAATTGATTCCAGTTAGCACTTGCAAGAAGCTAGATATTAATGTGATGAAATCATGCTTAACTAACCATAAAATTCATTTTAGCCTAGTTCTCACAACTGAAAACTGATCATCACAAAGCAAACTGCAAACTCATGAGCATATCTGAAAAATGGGTATGCAAATTTAAGATTTGATCCTCATAGCTGGATAACAAACAAATGGTACTGCAGACATACTTTCTAATCATACTGGTTTTCCAAGCACAGACCAGAGTCACCACTAATGTGGAATCTATCTGCAGTGCTTGTAGTTGGCGATTTAAGTTACCATTACTTATCCTGCCAAGACAAGTGGGTAAAGAATATATTTGTCTGTGAGCAATGAAGGGTCAAGAAATCCTAGACCTCTGAACCAAACACCTCATCCAGAGTCTGCTAGCAAAGCAACAGCAGCCAGAAGCTCACAATCATAGAGATTAGAGCTATAATGCCATATTCATTCATACCAGCTAATTCCCCTCAAAACTCAATATCCTTGCAAGCACTTTGCACAATTCCCTCTCACTATTTTTATTGTTCCAGCTTTTTACTTCACCTTTAGGGTCAAAAACACACTGAGGAGAAATGGCTTGGAACAGTAAAACCTATTTGTATCTTTATCTGCAGAGAACTATCTGCTCTCTCTTATAATCTCAGTTTATCAGAAAAATGGTAAGGAAAGGACAAATTATTTTCTCATAACATTTTCATCTTTTAAAATGATTGCTACAGCTCATATTTCTGAGCTGAACAAAAAAAAAAAAAAAATCAAAGTTCTTTTGAGAGAACATGAATTCTCCTGTGCTGATACCTTCTGTCCTTTCAATTAGTCATTTGGAAAAGAGATGAGGTGTAACTGCTTCAGACACTTCCAATCTTTCTGTATTTTGTTCAGGTTTGTGATTTATACATTTAATCTGGTTTTCACTTATTAATAACTTAATCTGCAATATATTATAGAAAACATAAGATGGTAGGATATGTCAGCAGGTATGTACCTTCAAAATGAAGGGACCTGGTGACCTAGAATATCTAACAAATTTGTTATTCAAACAATGCAGATATGTTAAAATTACAGAAAAATAAACTGAATGGAGGCTCTTAAGGCAAGCATCACAAAATTAAGAAAAGAGTGGTGGGAAACTTCTAGCTTTGATCTGAGTCAATCCTCATAAAAACAAAGATGCAATTCTCAGACAAAACCAAAGACACAATTCTAAGCGTAATTTTGCATTTCAGAAGAGTCTTCTGAAAAATCAACATAACATCTGAAATCACTAATGAATGCACATGCTTGATTTCTGAGAGCAAGAAAGTTAGAATTGGTACCCAAGGAGTACAACAAAGAATCACCGCTTCTTGAGTTGAAATATAGGATCAATTAACCCACAACAAACTGCTGAATACAAACATGTTACTAGCTTCAGATTAACAACAACAAAAATCATTCATCTCTAACAAGAGTTGCTGGTTAGTTCTCTCCAAAAGCAACGATATGAAGGAATGAGAGCTAGTGTTTTCCAGGTTTATTTTTCGGGGAAAAGAAGTTAAGCGTTGCAACTAAATTCTTCAAGGATCACATAAGCTTCAGATGTGTTGATGGTCAGGTGCGTGTAGAGAAAGCACCAGTCTTGGCAACAGACAACTTCCCACTACCAGTCTGTATTTGGGAGCAAAAGCGGGGATAGGGAGAAAGAGTGACTCCTGGATACAGGAACAGGGGCAGATTCAGCCCCAGAAAAGAAATTGCCTTTGAGAAGTAAGGAAGCGAACAGGAAACCTAACTGTAAACAGTGTTTCTCTCTCTATGTACCCAGCACATTAGCCTCCCAACCACCCTAGAGTGCTAGCAAAATTGTGCACAGTGATAGCAAAGCAGGAAAAGTCCTGTTTATTCTGTATTTTTGACAAGCACTGCCTCCCAGATGTAATTTCAGCACCAGAGGAAGCTCCTGTGCCAACCACATGCCCCCACCCAAGAGCCAGTCTCCCTCCTCCACTTCTGGGCAGGCTGCTCTGGGAGATCTCCCTTGCACCAAAGCCATCAGCCTTCACTGCTCCCATGAACAGCAACACAGCACCTGGAGGAAGGGCAGTCAGGCTGGGACGTTAGCTATCTCAGCAGGAGCAGGAAAATCTCCCAAGCTTTGGGACTGCTCCTTAAGCTACACTGATCCAGAGAGGAAAATTTAGAAGAGACATTGAAAACATGGGAGCAACAAAACCCCAGCTGGGATCTGTCCCACCCCACACTTTCCTGCTCCCTCCCTTGTACCAGCAGTGCTGCAGGAGCAACACCATTTGCAAAACCACCAAAATCATAGACCAATTAAGGGAGCTTCCAGCTGAACCAGGGTACGCCAGGATCAGCCTGGCTCTTTTCCCATGCCTTCCAGCTTTATGAACTCTGTTTCTGAGACAACTGCATTGCCACCCCCACAATTTCTCCCTCCATTCCCTCATGCACAGCCCCATCTTCAACATAAAGAACCCAAAGTATTCATAAGAAGGTGCACCATCTGCAGTGATAATTTCTGTAACATCTAGATTTAATTTGGCAGTCTCACACCCACCTGTTCTTTGCCAGCTGCAAACCAGAATGGGTTTCACAGAATATGATGAGAGCCCAGCAGCCCAAATGAATACAGGGAAATATAGTGGATTCACCTCTGGCCTGTACAATTCTTGTTCCTCAAATTACTCTCATATAATGTTCTGACTTCAAATAAAGCAGATGATAGTAGAAAAGCATTTTATCTCTGTAATGATTTTTTTTGCTTCAGAAAAAATGATGAGAAACAGCACTTGTGCACCCTTTGTGGCTTTCCTGGAAAGTTTCAGTGCTAAATCCTGAGTCCTGCTGACCTAAACTGGTCTGTCAAAGAAAAAAAATGTTCGTCACTCAGCTCTCATATTCCAAAAAAGCACAAGGTTCTACTTAATGATCTTTAAGTGGTTTAGGAAATGCACCCAGACAAAGATCCCAAAGTTTGGATGCTTACCTAAAATTCAACATGATCAAAGTGGCTTGCAAAACAGGACTGATTTCCCACCAGAATTTGCTATAACAAAAATTCTTTTATTCTGTCTTGACTTAGACACAACATACAAATTTCTGCCTTCTCCTATCCCACATTAACTGGACCAAAGTATCACACCTACATTTTTCTCCCCATTTCAACATCCTTTTTCTCACTCCAGAAAATCCCTACCCTACAAAAAGAATACTTATTTTATCCTTATGTATCTTTTACCATTTTATCAGCCCATCCCAATTTTTGCTCAGTGTGAACATTAAGTTCAACAATAATGACGCTGATTCTGGTTCCATCAGACCTTATATTGGCTTTTGAAACGTAGCGATCCCTGAAATCCTTTATTCAAAATGAGGTTATTCTGATCTTTTTAAAGAACATCATCAGGTAAATTAACCTCAGAACATGATATAACCTATGCAGCCATTATTGCCACTCATTAGACACTGCAGATGATGAACAGGACTTTCCCGAGGTTTGATAACCAAAAATAAGACCAAGATCCCATTACTAAGGCTCTCTGCCTCCTGTTCTAACCTGCACAACACAAAAACCATCAGAATAAAGTGAAGGCACTGACAATGGTTTAGAAACTTGCAGAACTATCTCCAGCAAATCACTGCAATACTATAAAAATAGGAGTGTCCATAATAGGTAATTGAGGAACAGTTATGAACCTCCCACTCAACATATGCACATACACACACTGCAGTTATTATAGAAAAGCAGCAAATGGTAAGAAGTCCAAAGTGGTTACTGGTTTTTATTTTTAAAGGGTTGGCCTTTGACAAGAATCATCCTGTCAACAGGTTCTAGAGGAACACAAGAGCTGAACTTCCAAACCTTCAAAAATTCTCCTGCTTATCCTTTTTTAAGAATTATATTAATACACTGGCCCAGATAAATAACTGATGACAAATTGCACCATTGCAAGTGGAATTTTTCATCTGATATTTAATTGGGGGTTGATTTGTAATTTTTTTTTAAAAGGACATTTTTTTTAAAAGGTCTCAACTTTGTTCACAAGCACACTCAAACCACAGCATTCTCAACAAACCATTGCATGACCTTTGCATGATCACTTCATATTAAGCATTGTCATCATTACATAGCCTTCTGTCATACTATTGTATTCTCACTAAAACCATATCAAGAAAACAAGTTACTACACACAAAGGTCAGCTTTTGTTCACTGAAGAAGATTAAAAACCCTTCTTGTCACCGCCTTCCTAAAACCCTTCATGTCACCAGCCCTGCCATCAGCATATAGATTACTTCTCTTTTTTACAGCAAAAATCCTTGCAAAGAAAAGGAGTCAAAGCAAAGGACACAGAAAAGAAAAAGAAAATAAGGTGAAGCAGGCAAAGTATACTAAAGTTGCTGCAGAAGTCTCTCTATACTAAGAGAAGTTGGTTTTATTTGAGCCTCATGTTTGGCTCAGTGGTCAAATACTCTTCATCAGTGTGAGTGCCTGCTGTTACTATACTAGTACCTTAAGATTTGCACAGGTTTCAGAGGTGCTGGCTCCAGGAAATCCCAGTTTCTGCACGGTAAGAATGGCAGGTCAACCCAAAACTGACTGGACAGTTCTGAGGTATGATACAATTATGAAGAACAACACTAAGGTTCACACACAGCAAGGAAGGATTTAAGAAAACTGTATAGCAAAACATATACCTGGAACAAGCTGACTATCGGTTTCTCCCTATTGACAAATATTTGGAGGCCTAATTTTCAGGCCTGGCAGATACAAACAATTGCAAGTTCTACTTCTGCCTATACAACAACAACCACAGATTTGCAAATGTAGGATTAGCATTAATAGTGAAATGGAAATGAGAAACTATATCCACACATTCTAAGGGCCAGAGCACAAATCAGTGGAATACAGTCAACAGAGGCTGAAGCTACCTGGCTTTATCCTTCATTTCAGAGAGTTCACCAGCCATAGGGGAATGTGAAAGAACAGTTTAAACAGCTTCAGGAGAGACATCAGCAACAACAAACTATAAAGAAGGCTATTGCAGCCTTTTTATATATTGTATAATGTGCAAAAAGCTAGTTCACATTCCCCTAACTACAAATAGTCTATTCCCCCATGGAGCAAATGTAGCTACATCTAGACTGCTGTACCACTAATGCAGAGAAACTACTACTTTTGCATCTGATTTATCTGAATTATTTCAGACTGTGCCTATTTACCTATTTACCCACAAAAAGCTGGCCAGAGGCGTCATAGCTAAAAATCAAGTAAACTAAGACAGTTCTTGTTTGAATATTGCACACATTTAAGGTTATGATGGAAAAAATACTATGCAAAGTAAAACTGTTTTCAGACATGCCACATATTGGTTCTAAAGCTGTACAAATACACACACATTGTCCCAGGTTTCTGAGTAATGGTTGTCTAAAAATATAAAACAACTCACTCTTCATTGCAACAACCTTCTCTTCTCCCCAGTCATCATGAACTCCTGAGTGCACAGGGAAAAAAAAAAAAAAGCCTGGTTTAAAATGTTTTGCCTAATAAACACCATCTCTTTGATCTGTGACAGCTGTAGATTTAACAAGCATCCAGCCTTCATCAGTAAGGCAGTACAAAACAGATCCTCCCTGACCATTGCAGAGGCTCACAAAATGTCCGCCATATCCTCTGGGATACTATCTTCTATTTTCTCGCTATTGTTTTTAAGCACGCTTCTCAAAAGCACATGCAGCTGGTGAACAGCCTAGTTCACACTGCCTAATGCTTTTTCTGACACAAATATTTTCCCCAGAGACACAAATCTCCTACTCCTACCCATCACAGCCCTCATATTTACCTCAAACGTATCACCAGAATTATCAGAAGCTTTCTTCTCAGCCTACTTGTTGCCTCATTAATGCTCAGAGGACTGACATTTGCAAGCAGTCCAGTAAGTGAATTGCTGAAACCTTCCTTTGAAAAACTCAGAGCCGCGTTCTCATTGTGTGCTAAAATATCTTATACCACTAGAGAAGACACCCCGGTATCATTTACATGGCTTTCATAGGGTTTTTTCCACGCTGTGTGCAAAGAGGCTGTGCACCTCAATAAGACAGGAAATATCTGATGACAGGAATTAAAGATTAAAAAGGAGATTTATAAATATACCAAGGATTTCAAAAGTTACCATCAAGAACTGTATATTCTTTGTATATTCTGACCAAAGGTCTGGGATCCACAGTGATCCTGCAATAACTTGGGATCCACTTCAGACACTGGAGGAGGGCTGGAGCAAGGGTAGTGTTAAACTTAGAAAGTTAAGTTGAATTTGGTGTTTCTCCGATTACATGGCTCATCCTACCTCAGGAAATACAATGGTGTTGCAAGCATATATATGTTATAGCTATGTATCTCTGCAATCCCTCTCTCATTGCTCGCAGCAGATGTTTGTTATTGCGTATAACTCTAGTTCAAGGATGTGTGTGGAACTCACACATTTTAGTCTTGAAAGAGAGGTAAATTTAGAATTCAGTACCTCTCAATTTGTTTGGAATTAAAAACCCAAACTACGATTTTTTCATGTGAAACACAGAACTTGCTTTTTGTCCTGAAATATCAGTTCCTGAGGTCATTACCTCACTACAGAAATAAAAGGAATTAAAAGCCACTTGCAGAAACTTTAAAACAAAAAAAGATTACACATTCTGGATAGTTGAAGTTGTAGCAACTAGTATACCTGACCTTCTCGATAAAAGTAAACAAAAATAATAAGTACATATATTCTGCACCCTACTAGCCTGTTTCAAAAAATTAATCTCAGGAAAAGCAGTTGTGTTTTTTTTTTTACTTATAAATAATAGAACCAACCCAAACTCCTACCCATGAAATCTTCATGAGACAATTTGCCATCACATACTTTTCCCATATATGAAAAAATTACTAATTTATGAAACAAAGTATTAGAGGAAAGTATGTATAGGTTTCTACATTGCTGTTTTGCAGGGACTGGTGGTGTGTGTTTGTTTAATTAGCAGAACTTCAGCTCTCCTAACAGCCTCTATATTAGTACAGAAGCACCACAGCAGCAGTGCAATGGAATACATGACATGATGGATTGGCAATACTTGGGGTTAATGGCCTTGCCCATGGTCAGCGGTAGAGTTGAATAAAGAGCTCTGGTAAAGTCTGCTAATGTAAGCAAGTCCAATAGATTTATCCCCTTTCATCCTTCCTGAATATCAAAAACAATAACCTCTCAGGTATAATTGTCATTCTGTATTCAGAAACATTCCACCCCAAAAGAGAGCTACTAGTCGTGTCTTTCCATTCATCAATTACAGGGACAGAAAACTGTATCATGCTGTTAGGATGTGCTATAATCTGTTATGATAATTATACTCAATACAGGATTATACCTCCTCTTCCTGTGTACTACCATTAAAAATTGCCATTATCCCATTTATATTGCTTTTGTTCTTCCTTTCTTCAGCTCCCTAAGCAGGAAGCTTTCTCAAGCGAGACTCTCCTACTACAGAGAGGTTGTTTATGCACAGTGTCACTAGGCAAACATTTGTTTTCGGCAAATTTTACAGCAACTAGCTAAACCCAGGACTAATGCGTATGTCACCCCTTAACTCAGACACACTGTCTGTAATTTACAGTCTGCTCCAAATTATAGCAATTTAACCAACAGAGGAATTTGCCTTGGTACTTCTGGTATTTTTGATAGAGATCATTAGTGCCACATCATTTCATAGCTCTTGAGTTAGCACACACCTGTTCATTTTTGCTTGTCAGTTTAATGTGATATAAAGCAAGAAGCATCGTCAAATAGAGAAGTCTTACAGTTCTAGCTAGGCTATTTTACTACAACAGTAACAATCCTTACTTGTGAAGTATGACACACAGAGGAACACAACGTACTATGCCTAGGAACAGTAACGAGGTCCAAGAAGCATCTAGAGCCAAAGAAAGAGATGAGCAGAACAGCAGTTCTATCTGCAGTGCCTTAATCACCACCTCTGTCACCACAGCGAGAGTGCACTACACAGGGCGCTACAATACCAAGCCCTTGATGCTGCCTACCAGAAGCCCTCAATGCCCAACACCTGCCTGTCTTGAGGGCAGAAGCAATGAGTAAGATACTCGGACTGCAGCTATATAAACGATACGTATAGTCAGAGCTCCACACTGAGGAAGTATGAGTGAGCATGAAGCAGTTTTCCAATTCATTTTGCTGTTCATCCAATCCATAGGGCTTGCGTTGCTCCAATAAGAGCCTCCCACCTTAGGAGCTGAATCATGGCTGCTCTTCACACACCTCCTATCCAGCTCACATACACTCAAGCAGCCACAGTACGGAGCTGGACTTCCAAGTTTCAGTACCTTTTCTAAAACCAAGATGAGCCCAAACAGAATTGGGTGAACTAATAAAGGGACCACACTTGATGCTATCTAGACCCCTGTCTTTGCATCTCTACCAGTGCAGGCCAGCTGTGGACAAGTTAGGTATTTACCACGGAGGTATTTTTAACTGGGCTTTAGTGTTGCTGATACACCATTTTCAGTGATGCATTAGAACATCCAGGCTGCAGATTAAGAAGGTAGCAAGTATAGAAACATCTGAATTGCTATGCTGTTGATTGAGCCTGGTCTGGCAACGTTTGTTAGCTCAGCTAGGAAATAATTTGAGCATAATTTATAAATTCCACATTAATTCAGACAGATAAGCACTACTGCTACTTCAGTGCTATGAGGGGCCATAACTAACAGGCCTCGTTTGAACCTACACTAACACACGGAAATCCAAACACAGTGTTTCTGGCTACCTTTCTTGACTTGAGAATGCTAGATACAATAGCGCAAGGACATCTGTATCAGGGCCAGCTCTGGTGGAATAAAGATCATCACTTTTGGCTCAGCATGGACTTCGCTGGAGCTGAGCCGATTCTTGCAGAGCCTGTTCTTGTGTGGGAAAGCACAAAGCAGCGGGCTGTGTCCAGCATGGGCACAGAGGTAGCAGAATCCCAGAACTCAAGTCCTGGAAGCACAGGACACTAAGGAGCTCTGCAGAAGCAAGGACAGCCAGCTCTGACTTGGAGCCTTAAAACCCTGCCCCACTTGGTACAACCAAGATCTTTGCACCATTTCTCACTATGTTCTCTAATACTGACATTATCCATGCAGTAAATGGTAATTATTTGGCTGTATGGGACTCAAAACAACTCAATGCGGAAAAAAAAAATCCTCCCATATCTTAACCCAAGCACAAATAATTTGCCTATTCCTGACCTATGCTTTGCAATTTCAGACCATAAAAGACAGACTGGAGAGGAATGCAGGCCTTGGGTTATGTATCATTTACTTCTACTACAGTTCTTAACAATTTCTTACAGTGATAGTTTCTGCTAGCTTATTACTATGGCAGCTTTTTCACTTTAAATTGTGTCTCTATTTAGGGTAGAGCGTCGACTAAAATCTGTCCTATTTATGGGCCCTACACGTTGTACTAATTATTTTATCCCAATTTACTATAAAATGAAGATGAGTTAGACTTTAGTTTAACCTGGAAGCTGCACACAAATTACCTTGTACTTGCCTGGACTTAGGATTGCTTAGGATTTTATTACTGTAAGATTTTATTGACTTTGAAGTGCAAACATAACTGTGGGCAAGGGCAAATAATATAGATTTCAGGTATCATTTCTACTGAAAGAAGTGTTAAAGTAACTGAGTGAATTTAGTATTTGGTAGACTGACAACTCGAGAGAAAAGATCACACAAAATACTCACTCTCTGAAGGGGGAGGCAAATATCCTACTGGGGTTTTTTTGTTTGGTTGTTTTTTCTTAAATCAAACCCACACTTCAAAGCCACTTTTTTCACTGGTCATGCCTACAGTAAGGCCTTATATCTGTATTTGGAGTGTGCAAAAATGACCAAGAACAATTGTGTTATTGTCACTTGGTGACTTACTACTGATTTGCTGCTGTTAAGCTCTGAAGCTTCACAGTCCTATGCACCTTTGGTGTGAGTTCATTGTGGTTTAAGCAAATGCATTGTACTTCCTATTTAAAACAGGAAGGGATCATAGGCAAACAGCATACCAACTCTGCAAAGTGGTAACTCAATATGCCATGATTTCTATTGCTACTGTATGAATATGGCTCTAATCACCAAACAGCTTCTTTCTCCAAAACTGGAGAAGTTCTGGCAAACTTCTGAGTGTGCTCAGATGAAAGCTTCAAGGGCTTATTTCACTGGGGGAGCTCTGAAAAATGTACCAATCCTGGCAACAGTCACAGAAACACAGGTGAGTGCATGCACACACAATGTTCTGTTCAGTACGCATGCTAGTGTTACTCTGACACTGTTGTCTGTGTTTTTCCTGTTTTCCATCCTTTTGTATTTATAATTTTCATAGTTTGGTATCATTCACTTCTTGCCTCTGTTCCCATGTAACTCTCATCACCTTCCTCTTTCTTTCCCACTCTACTTTTCCTCCAGAATGCACTTTTTCTATCCTCTTCCTCACTAAGGCAGTCCATTTCTTTTCAGCTCCTACTGAGGCTATCTTGTACTCACCTCCTTTCTGTAAGCAGGCAGCTGAAATAGTGCTACCCCGAGCTATGCAGAGAAACCACGCAGCAGAAAACATAACCTGGTTGCGTTCCACCTCTGCTGAGGAGTCACTGGCAGTAATATGCAATTCAGACAAAATTAATCTGCAGGAGTGACACTGTGAAGGCCATGCTACCATTCCAACCTCCAGGCCAGAGGGAACTAGTTTAAAAATACAGTAAATAAAAAGGCGCACCTGGAATCATTCTCAAGTGCCAATAGATGCAAACATAGAATATTTCTGAAAGCCTGAGAAAATCTTCACCTCAATTTCTAACTACCAGTCCATCAAAGTTTCCCAAGATATAGGGCCAGTAGGATTCTCTAATGCCACTGTTTTCTATTTAGTTGCAGCTTTTGGCTAACTTGCTTATTCTATATGTCTGTAAAGGTAATGAAGCATATTAACAATGGCCTGAGAAATACACATTGAAAGTAGCTCTGTTTAAAAAAAACTAAACAAAACAAGACAAAAACAAAGCCAACCTTTTTTTCCTCCTTTTGAATCTGGTAAATAGAATAGGAAAATGCCAGTCTAACACAGTGGTCTATCAGAAGCAGCATCCTGGAATCCTTCAGAATAAATGATAAAAGAGGTTCAAAATAAAACATAAGAGTAGAACAGCCTCTGATATGGTCTGCTAGGTTTAAGTGTTCCATACTACTCTAATGTTGCTACAAAACAGTGAGAAAGTGACAGAACAGAACATTGATAAGTTTCTAAAGCCAGTTTATGTCATTATTTTACTATTTACAAACAGATTTTACACAAAGTGCAAACTAAACCAGTTTATTCCACTCGGTTGCCTGTGGGCAATAAGACAAACATTTCAGTATGTCTTCGGTGTTTAACTCACAGTTATATCCTTACATATTAAAATAAGGGCCTTGAACTCCAGAGACAGCGTAATCCATGGGGGTGCCCATGCTGTCATGAAAAAATAGTCAATACCCCCATCTCAAATTACAGTTAATATCTTCCTTACTGTTTTACAAATGGTCTGAGCCAACACTGCTGGTTTTGTCGTGATGCAACTACGCGCATGGCTGGGTACATATGAGATGCCTCCAAACCAAACAATGGATTCAGAGTTCATCTCTCTCCAATTGTGCAAGTTCACTTAAGAACACAGGACAAAATGATTCTGTCTTTCACTCTACAACCTCAGCACAGGTCTTGTGAACAAATTCAACCTTAAACAGTATGAGATCAAATAATTAGTTCCACAATTAATTTGCCAGCTGTAGGCATCAAGGCAGAAAGTCTTCTCCAAATCACATTCTGCCTCTCCCCAAATCAGAATTCCTCCCTTTACAAGGAATCCAAATAAAATACCACCACACCTTTCTTGAAGAGGTCCTTGCATCCTTCTGGTCTTGCTCCTGAAATATCATCTTTATCAGGGTTCAGATATTTCTACTTCCTCATTACAGAATTTCTGTAAGACCCCTCCAGTCTGTGGAAATCCACATCCTCTTGTTACTAAGGGTCCATCCAGTCTCCGTACCCTAACACTGAGCAGTTCTCTCTTCCAACCCACAAACAATCCTGTTTCTCTTCCACACCAAGTAACTTTAAGATGCGCTCAGTTTCAACTCCATTTCACCTTCCTTAGAAGGAGGATTTTTCAAGCCCATCATTTACTCTGCAATTTTTGACAAAACATTTTTCTAACAAATCTGGTGGCCTTCTATGAGAAAGTGACCTGCTTGGTTGACATGGGGAGAACGGTCAACATTGTCTACCTAGACTTCTCCAAGGCTTTCGATACGGTTCCCCATGGCCTCCTCCTAGAGAAACTGATGCGTTGTAACCTGGACAAGCGGTCTGTGCACTGGGTGAGGAATTGGCTGACGGGCCACACCCAAAGGGTGGTGGTAAATGGCTCTTTTTCAAACTGGCAACCCGTCACAAGTGGGGTCCCCCAGGGATCGATATTGGGCCCAATGCTATTCAGTATCTTCGTAAGTGATCTGGATAATGGGATCAAGTGTAGCCTGATGAAGTTCGCAGATGACACCAAACTGACTGGGGAAGTAGACACTCTGGAAGGGAGAGCCACCCTGCAGGAAGATCTGGATAGGCTGGAAGAGTGGGCTAACAAGAACCTTATGAAGTTTAACAAGGACAAGTGTAAGGCCTTGCACCTGGGAAAACATAATCCAGGAGTGCAGCACAGACTGGGATCCACCTGGCTGGAGAGCAGCTCCAAGGGACCTGGGGGAGACGGAGAGCTGATCCTGAAGATCTATTGCAAGGCTGATCAGCATTTGCCAGCACTGAAGCTTCATCACCCTTTGCATTGCTACACTGCCCTGCTCAGTTACGTTCCTTACAGTTCCTATTTCAGTGGCAATTTTTGCCAGTTCACTATTCATCAGCGCTTCCAAACCGTTCATAAAGTTTGATAAGAATCAGTCCTAATACAGAACCTTGCGGCATCTTGCTGTTAACCTTTTGCTGGGTTGAAAATTGCTTATTCACCTGTTTGCTTTATATGTCTCAGTTACTTACACTATAGAATTTCATCTCTGACTGCACAACCACCCAGCCTCCTTACCAGTCTCTGTACTGCAGCTTTCTGAAAGTCCAGCTCCTCTCATTCAGCCGTACTTTTGACATTGTGCTTGCAGAACCTCAAGAAAGAGGCACAAATAAACTTGTTGATTTCTGCACAGGTATTTCAGGAGGGAGAGGAGGGAAAGGAACTGCTGTGGAGTAGAACAATTCTGCTTGCAGGGCTATAGGCCTGATTTCAAAAGTGAGACAATACATCAAAATGCTTCAACAAATGAGCATGGCTAGCAGCAAAAAGCTAGAAGAGACTCACTGCTTTCTACACCCACCGCTGTTGGATTAATTAATCTCCCGCCTGTTTTATCCCTGACCAGAGTGCTCAGTGGCCTGCATACAGGGATTTCATTTATGTATTTAAAAATTGAAAAACACAAGTGCTAGTGAACCAGCAGGCACTTGCTACAGATGTAGTAAAACAAAAAGCAACTTCTGGTAGTACAGGGAGTGAAAAAATACAGGGCAGAGCATTTCAGCGGCAGAATGAGATGAAAATGTGTGCTTTATACCTGTGTGCTTGCTTGTACACCTGTCTGATGTTTAAAGATTGGATGGATGAACCATCACAGTGAAGGTGATGTTTTTACATCCCTACTGTTTCCCTTGCAAGCTCAGTCAGTGAGTCAGGAGTCATAAGCTCTGTATGCATGTACAAATTCCCACATTCCTGCTGTACCAGTGTTTCTAGTTTTCCTCAGTATCCTGAAAAAATGGGGAAAAGTATCTGCAACTAAGTTTCTCAACTTTGTTTAAAAAAAAAGAAAGAAAATCAAATGATAACTACAAAAAAGAGAATATTTCCAACTGAAATAAAGACTTTGGTTTAAAATACTTGAAGAACAATTTCAGAAATGAATGTATTTTTGAAACACTGCCATGCAGCAAAATAACCCAGATTAGACTTTTTATGCTCAGAACTTACCTATCAGCAATTCCAATTTTCTCAAGTTGGTAAGTTAATGGATAATATTTGTCTATACTGTATGATCGATTCAGTTGGTTTCCTGAATAACGTATGAAACAGTCTCAGCTTAGACCCCAACCACTGACCCCCAGAAAGGCCCCACAGTGTTCTGTTACTTTCCCTGAGTAACACCAAAGATTTTGCTGGAGCAAATATTGGAAAAACAGATGTAACTTTTAGGTCAAACATTCACTTCATTTAAACATTTTCTGCCTATTTTTAAATGCTGCTTTAATAATCTTTCTTGCTAGGAAGCAGTAAAATTGCTGTGGGAAGTGATGACAACCCGCAATCATAGTCAACATGACTAATTTTTTGTTGTTTTAAACACCAATGTGTCCCTTTATTGGCACTACATTTCATAATAGAATTGGATAAGCTTTCCAGAGGTTAATAAAATGCAGAAACTGAAAACTAGTGTCAGGTGGTAAGAAACAGTATGCAAGTTCAGCAAATTGTTTTACCTAAGAATATTTTAAATCTTCTAGGCTTTCAACATATTTAGAAGTGACAGTTTGACTTCAAAATCAGTTGGTATTTTATTAAAAGCAGGTTAAGAAATCTAAAGAAGAAATACAACATTAAACCTTGGGTCAAGTAAAATACTTTTGCCAACCCGCCATTTTTCCCTTCAGAAAGGAAATTAAAAAGTCAATTACTTGCAGAGCTCCAGCCCAGGAGACACACTTTGCCACCTGCCAACAGCCATGGCTGACTTCAGAAATGACACGTACCTCGATGTGGGATGTAATTTTATTTTGTAAAATCAACTTTTAAGGGGCATGCTTTAGTCACATTTATGTATTGGTGGTGGAATTTGCTTGTTTGCAGCAAATTAACTTTTGCTCCTTTTCGCTTCATTTTAGACCACTCTTTGGAAACTGATCACCCATTTTGTGTAAACCTGAAAACAAATTCCTTCATGATCAATACTTTTAAGCAAGTAGTATGTACTAGTCAGTGAAGCAGTATGCGCTCAGCCTAACAAAATGGTGCCTAGCCAGTGTGGAGAACAGACAATGTCACATTTTTAAGCACTCCTTATGAATCCCAAATGAATTTTTAAAGGGGGTTGACTAGTTAATTTGATTTCATTTTCCCCAAGAGTCAGCAAATCTGCTAAGAACAAGCTATTGCACCTTATGAAAAGTTTCTACAGAACCAGTCAAATCTGATTATCTGATGAGTAGTCATCATTGTTAATCATAGTGAGCAGTATGATGGAAATTGTGAACGTTTTAAAATTAGTAACTAATCATTTATTTTTTTAAGCAGCAGCATTGAATCAAGACAAGTAAATGAGTTTGGAAAGCCTTCAAAATGTGTGCCTTAATTACAAAGGTGCTGCTTTTGCTAAGTGAAGATGTGGCATGTTCAGCAGTTCAAAGAACACCATGAACTGCAATTTAGGAGCATCACAAGAGTTTGGAACTAAATAAATTCAAAAAAAAAGTCAACCATACTAAACATTACTGAATATTGGCTGTAAATCTGATAGCATGTCTGTTAATATGATCTACAGAAGTGATTGTATCATTGCCAAACCATCATAGAAATGCGCCCATCTGTTACAATTTGCAGTCAGGAGCTGTGACTCTGCTCAGGACTTCGGCCATTACTCCTGGTACTCTGGGAGAAGATGTCTGAACACCCATTGGGACCAACAAGAAGACAAAGAGGATCTTCATGAGCAGCTTTGCTAAGGAGTAAACACTATATGGTGGTCCCTTTTCAATCAAAAATTGTGATTCGAACCTTGGAAAACAGACAACTTCATGATGTTGAAGACATCAGACAACTGGCTTCAGGATGAAATCTTAGCGCTCTAACATCCTTTTCTTCAGGGCAGTATTAGCTTAAATAATGTAACTTGCAGAGCAACGGCAACAGCTCTTCCTCAGCGAGATGCTACAGCACTGCAGGAGCCAGGTTTCCCTCCTGCAAATCCTCCGAAGCTTCCCTGGAACTGCTGACCCCCTTCTCAATCGAGGCATGGCTGGCAGAACACCTCCTGCCATCCATCAGCAACGCTGCGATCACTCACTTACCTGACAAGAAGCAGAGTTTTCTCCAACGGCTTTGCCCAAAAGGGCTCCTGGAATGGCAGCATCGCAGCATCTACAGGCACCCACCGTGCCGTGCACTCTCCCTGCACCTTCCCGGGCCACCACAATGGCGGAAGTTATTGGGAAGCGGCCTGGCCCTTGGACTTGTTCGCAAATGACGCAAAAAACCTCGATCGCATCACTAAAGCGAAGGCAGGAGGCCGCAACCTCCCTTCTGGCGAGGCAGGGAACGCTGTAACAGCCCGAGATCACTTCCCCTGCCCACGCCAAGCGTGGCGGGGGTGTCAGTCCGCCTCGCGGCAGCAGTGGGGGGGCCTGCCATGAGGCGGGAGGCCTGAGGCAGTGCCCCCGTGGCAGTGCCCGCTGGCAGGCCTGGCCGCCGGGGCAGCAGCGCAACTGGCCCCACTGGAACAGCGCGGTCACAGTGAAATACAAGTGCCTGTTACCTCCCAGCCCCACGTATACACGATATACATCTATCTACATGCACGTTTTATACAGATACTTTTTTTTTTTTTTTTTACTTTGTAAATCTAGAGGCTTAACATACTTAAGGCTATCTATCATACTTCGGTTATTTAACGTGAAAGCATTTTTTAGAAGTAAAATTATTCCACTAATTGTTTTGTATGAGACAAACACCTAGACTATCTAATAGGCTTAAATTATAGCACGGATAACATTACCCTTAGCTGGAAAAAAAAAAAAAAAAATCAACAAAATGCAATGAGATTAGATGGGTTATTAACATTTCAGTTAGGCCAAAGGCCTAAAAATGGTCATTTCATTGATACACCAAAGTTAATTTTTTGGAGATGAAAGCAGTAGAATTAGTCCTCTCAGTTTCTTTCAGCACATACCTTCAAAGACATTTAACTCTTATCAGAGACAGAAAAAGTTTTTCTTCAACCCACAGTCATTGCCTCTTCTGAAACGTAAACTGATAAAATTTGTAAGCCTCACGAGTTTAACTCTGCTATAGGAAAAAAAAAATCCTGATTTAAATTATTTTTTGCCTTGAAAAACAAAGCTCAAAGGGCAACAGGATCAAAAAGCCTTCCTCACGAGAATTTCAGAAACTGTATTTTACTGCTTTGGGGTCAGGCAATTCGGTTTCCCTTCTTTCCCAAGAGGCTAAAGTCAGAAATTTCAACAACAACAAAAAGGGCTAAAGCTTGCTGTAGTCCTAATCCACAACCTTCCAGTGAAAATTTAATTCTATATATAGGGATTTAATATATAAGGATATTATATGTTTTTCTGCTGTTTTAAGCTGAAATTTCTCCACTTTCTCAGTACTAGACTGCTGCTGAGTACAGACGGACACTTGTTTTGCAGAGTGCTGACAGTAGTTGTCATACAAGCAGTTATGGTGACAATAATTGTTTTCATTTATAGTCCAAGCCTTGGAGTAAAATCTTCCAAGATGAAAAGCTAAACACCTAGTGACAAATTTAACTTGTTCCCTAACGCATACATACACTTATTCAGAGACATTACTCAAAGTTAATCACAATGTTACTGTGCCATTATTAGCCACAAGTATGTCCATCATTCCTGACAGAGTCTGTGCCAACATCAGTTACCATGCACTACAATAAACTGCAGTTAACACTCGACCACAGGAGGTAATGGGGGCTTGAATATCTCTGAGAACGATGCAGGCAGGCAGCTGTGCTGACAACTTTGACCTGACTGCAAGATGCTGCACAGGGAGCTTGGAGGCTCAGCCATGCAGCAGAAATGCAGAGAGCAGCCTTTTGGCCAGGGCTGGACTACAGTAGGTAGGACTGACCTCCCTCCCTCCAAAACATCAGGGAGCCCCATTCCGCCCTGCACAAGTGATTTCAGTGAACCGTGATAGAAAAATATTGCTTCCCAACCTGAGGTTTTTCTGTATGCCATGCAGTTGTGCCATGCAGGGTCAAAGCTAGCAAGGCCGACCAGATCTGTGCTAGTTTTACACTGAGCCAAAAGGTGAGGATCTCTGCAGATTATGCAAGAAATGCAATTTCAGTCAAATGCCACCAGGTTCTGGTAACTAGTTCACGGCTGAAAGGGACCATTAGCACACGGAGTCCCTTCCCTTGCAAGTACAAAACATCAGCAGCCAAAACTCTTAATTGTGAGAATTGATGCTGGTGGATGATTGAGGAAAAGACACGCAGATAACATACAGACAAATTGTAACAATTCTTCTAACAAACTTCCCTACACCAAGGTAAAAAGCAGGAAACAATGAGTTATCAAACAACTTCTGCAGACAGATGCTAGCAGCTGGGTACAGGGGAGGTTTTGCATTCAGAGGTGTGAGAGCCCCAGCAGCCTCTGCCACTGAAGCCAAAGGAGAAGGAGGGAACGGTCAGGCTTTCTCCGCAAATCGAAGGAAGGTTTCAAAAACAACTACTCCCCAAAGGGTCAGTAAAGAAAAAGGCTCAGATTTGTAAAAGCATCTGGTTATCTGATAAGATTATCAAAACCATGTAGGTGTCTTTAAACAGCTAATTCCCTCTGGGGGAAAAAAAAAAAATAAACAACCTGTCTTAAAAGCTTAATCATCCCTTAGTGAAGCAAACAAAGTTCACTTCAACTTTAAAGGTGGAGGATCAGAACTTAAAAGGAAAATCTCAAAATGGAAAAGAGCCTTCTCTTGCCCCTCCCACCTGCAAGGTATGAAAGACAAAAGGCACATAGAAAGCAGCAGCTTTACCCGGTCATTCCTGCAGCTGACCAGGTAGCTGATAAATAGTGAAAACTCAAAGTGAGCCTCATGTTTGCAAATAATTATTTCAAATGCGACCATCTAGGCTCAGACTTTGCAGTAACAACTATGAAGTATCCTGATGATATGCCTTTGATGAAAAAAGCAAAGAATGGAGTTACTGAACAACTGCAATTTTAAGTAGTCCGGGTACAGCCGAGAATTAATTGGAATTAATTACCCATCTAGCTCTGGTGAGTTTCTCTGTGTTATGACAGTTACAAGTGAGATAGAGGGACCTCAAGAAAGCAAGAGATTTTTCATAATAAAGAAACTGGTGACAAAAATGAGAACACACACCTTCAAAGAGATATATACATTGATATTCTCTAACATCTCTTCAAATACAATTTAAGCGTCACAATCTAAGTTTCTTCTTCTGTGAGACAAATCAAATGGGAATTATCTTTCTCTCATGAAGGAATATTTCTGCTCAGAGTCTTACTGCTTTCCTAACTCTTTCTGCTTGTATGGTTGAATGTACCGTCAAGAAATGGTAACAGGAAGGGGAGAAAGTTTAGATACACAATATCAAGACAAGCAGCTCCTGATACTGAATTATACTGCTGGATTAATAGACACTTCTCATTAATATGCCCAGAGAAGTTGTGGATGCCCCGTCCCTGGAAGTGTTCAAGGCCAGGCTGGTGGTGCTTTGAGCAACCTGGTCTAGTGGAAGGTGTCCCTGCCCATGGCAGGGGGGTTGGAACTAGGTGATCTTTAAGGTCCCTCCCAACCCAAACCCTTCCATGATTCTATGATATACATTACTAAGTTCCTTCAGACCTCTCAGTTTATGACATAGCTTTTTGAACCAAAAAAACAGTAATGGTACCAAAAAAAATGGTACTATCTAGGACAGCATATACCATGTTAGGGATCATAGAAGTGTTATTTTGATGATAAAACCCTAAGTAAATGATTAAAAATAACATAAAGCGTTACCAAAGTTAGTTTAATAGCAACAACAGAAACTTATTTTTTATTTTTTAACACAAGTTATTTTCAGCTTTCAGTAGGCTCTTCCATACAAGATGGAAGGCTAGAGTTCTTTCCTATTTTTTTGGAAGGGAACTTGGACATATAAAATCTTGTTTCTGCTTATTTAGAAGCCTTGTAAAAATTCTTGTAGCTGTGCAACTATTTCTGTATCCACGGTTTCCATAAGTGCCTGAAAACCTTGTTCTCCCAGTAATTCCTGCTGTGCCTTTAGCTTCTCATAGATGAACTGCTGCAGTGACACAGTGTGTACAGGGTCCTTCAGTGCCAGCTGTGGAAAACATGCAAAAGAAAAATATATGATAATGCACTAAAAAAATACTCTGTGACTTACTCATCTCTTTTATAACCTCAGCTCGAGAAAGAAATCTTTTGCTTTTCTTTGTACTTAATTGAGAAACAACAGGAAAAACTCCTGTAAAGCAAAGATCAAATTAATTATTATCAAAAGCAAATATCAGTTTAAAACTATTTGAAACAGTTTCAAATCATGGACCCAGTCTGCTGAAGAATTTCACCCTTCTATAACATAAAACACTTTCAAAGCTACTTTGTTAATTACTGCTGAATGAGTTTCCCATAACTCCTAAAAAACACATCAGATGTTACCATGATAAGCACTTTAGAGATGGCATGAACTATGGTCAGTTGTATTTTATTAGTAAGTACACAAAACACTGAAAAAGTTGAACTGGTTTAGATTATATGACAAACAACAGCTAAAACAAACTGTCCGTGTGCATAAAGAACAGACACACTTCTTCAGTATTTGTACCTATACACCCTCATCAGTCCAGCTGGATTATGCAATTTTCTTTTGGTCAGGGAGGCACAGAGTATGTGTCACTATTTTCCACGTGTTAACTGCTTCTTAATGAAAGCAAAAAGGGGTAAATGAAGGGGTTACATTGACAGAGGACCTATTCTTAATTTCAATATCAGAAGACAGGTGTGGGCAGGCTAAAGACACAGATAGTTATGCAGCATTTGTCCCTCAGTCCATCAAGCTGGATGAAAGATGACGGGAGGTGGGGACACCTGGTGCTTGCTGCATCATAAAGATGTTGAAATAAACGTGCAGTCACTGCAGACCTGTGATCCATTCATCTTAGTATCAAAACCAAACAACACTACTATTTACGCTGGAAGGTCAGGAAACAAAATACAATGCTAGATCTCAAAGCCCACTGAAACAGGAGACTTCTGAGCTCATAATACCCTGCTATATTGCTATTTCCAAAGAAACGAGGCATATTAACAACTGCTCTTTTGGTAGAATACAAAAAAAAAAAAAAAAGAAATATTTTAATTTTAATATGGAGTGGAAGACATTAAAGCTTAATATTACTTACTTATTTATTAAACAATATTACACCTAAAACAGGGGGAAATACTGATTGAAACAGCCACATAAATATAAGACAGAATAGGACATCCAAAACCACTATAATTACCACAAAAGAGAAGTTAGTTTTGTTTTTTATGAACAACTCCAGTGAAAAAGCAGGCTGCTTTTAAGCCTCTTACATCAGTGCTTGCAAATTCTTCATTCTTATGGTCACCTCACCTTTCATATTGTAAATCTCTTACTTATTCCCTCAGTATTCCTAATACTGGCTTTTTAGGCTTCGAACCTTTACCATTTTCTATTATCCAGCTATTTTACACTTCAAAGTTAAGATATGATCTTTTTATTTCTTATTCCTAACATTACACTCTTGTAATTGCAATAATAGTTTAGTATTCTGTAATAATTCTTCTCAGTAAATGTAATCTGGTCTCTAGAATAGAAATAGACTTTTCTAACAAAATTTCTAAACCACAGCTACTCTCATCAAGATTTGCCAAGGTTAGTGATATCCTTTTGTAATAGCGTTAGCACAATCTACAGGCTAAAAAAAAAAAAAAAAAGAAAAAAAAAAAGACTGTCTTGCCAAGCAAAGAATCTATCAGTTTGTGAACAATTTGCATTTGTTAACCAACAATTGTAATTTGGGACATATAACACATTTCTAATTAGTTAGTTTCAGCAAGTTCATAGCTCTAAACAGTCATGTATAAAATTACTGTAGGGAATTCTGCACAGAAAAACTGGCATTAAAATTGCCATAGACAAGCGTTCTCATCCTTGTGACCCTGACACAGCAGCAACTAGATGAATGGCATGCATTACAAAGTCACCTTGGGAAGCAGTGCCAAAAAGCCATTCTTTAACAACTTTTTAACCTACAAAACCAATTAATCTGCATATTTAGTTAACTGTATGACTTATGTGATCTTACCATAAACCCTTGTTTAAGTTAAAGTACTGAGAATTAGAATGGGAAGTCAGAACAATTTGCCTTAAAATATCAATTTCAGGTAATTTTTCTTTCTACTCTACCAAGACAAATGAATCTAACCAGCAATTTCATATTACAAAGTTTATTCTCCTGATACCTTAAAAAAAAATGAATTAAAGAAAACCAGACTTAAGTCAACGGTAAATAAACCACTCATCTCTCATATGTCAACGTTCACTAATAAGCCTCAACTTAAGTGCAAATTTTTTCCCAATTCTAACAAGCTACTAGAATACAAGTATGTGTGTAATGCTTTTCTAGCACTCCAATGGTGGTTTTCAAACTCTGAACAAAAGTGCTGTATTGTTTTGAAAATAAAGGGTTAAATCCTTGCTTATTGGCAAAGCTTGCTGGAACTTCAAGTCTGAGCTCTCTCTAGCATCTCTCATAATAATAATTATAGAGATGCTCTCTAGCACCTCTTAGAGGTGCTAACCCTCTAGCACCACCTGCCTCATGGCAGGTGATGATGCGTTTCCAAATAATACCCTGAATCATCTCTGCAATACTACAGAAAAGTAATTAATCTTGAAAAAACAATCAAAGGGAAGAAGACGACAAAACTTAATATATTACAGAATTCAAAGTTAATATTTTTTATTCCTAATGGAGCTGCTAGGTTTGCACAATGCTGGGAGCTACAGGAACAGGCTACGTATACACTGCAACTTTGGTACATAATTACCTTGATTTTATAAGTATTATAATTCCACATTTTCTTTTTTTTTTTTCCTTCAGCGAAGCTAGTCAACTTTGTATGTCGTCTTTCCATTAGATAGGAAAATTACTGAAACACTTTTGCTGCATATTTACCAACACATGTTCTATCAGGACAAGTGAGAAATTGTACAAAACTGCTTAGTTTATTGCAACAACCATAAACACATACCTCGCAGTTCAAAGCAGCAGCGCACTGTAAGCCACTAGGGACTTTTGTAGTATGATTAATGCTTGCTGCTAGAAGCGGTATCTAGTATCTGTAAGCCAAAAGGGACTCAAGAGTTTTCAGACTCAATTAAGGAGTTAATACACTATTTTGATTTCATTCAGATAGTCATGTCAAAAATATTTTGAGTAAATTAAAGAGTTTTCTGCAACAATAATAAATTTGCTTTCCTTTCACTCTATGTTTTTGGAACTTGTATTCAGAACTAAAAAAACACATGAAATAGCTTGGTATAATTAGTTTGCCAACAATACTAGACGATCAGCTGCAGTCTTAGCTGAATAAGCCAGCAAATTCATAAGTTTTGAAGAACAGAAGTACCGTTCTTTATATGTTGTATTTTTGTTATGACGAAATTAAAATAGTATCTGGTTTAAGAGAAGACCCATGAGATGTTTTCAGATTATTCTACTTGCTTATTTGAGGAAAAATCATCCTCTTGAAAACTGAGTCCTCAACTTGCTAAGCACTGAGCATCCAACATCAGTCCAGCACAGAACACAACCCTATTAGTATTAACGCTGGCTACTTAGTTGGTAAACACTGGGTCAGGGACCATATTTTTGAATGTAAGTATCTACACTGAGTTCCTAGGTGTGTGGCCAGGTTTTAATTGAAATGCTCCTGATTCTGGTAAGAGCAAAACACATATTTTCCAGTAAAATAAAAAAAAAATCCTAGAAAATTCCAACAGCTTCTTAGTCAAAATAGCTACAGACAGGAAACAGAAGTTTGGTGAGGAAATATACATTATCGAAATGTGCTTTATGCTGCTTAGTGAAAACATGATTTGACTAGCTTTTGAATCTAGTTAGTTTACAAATTGATCTTGAAACTCGACACGGGTGCCTACCTTGGGGCTAGACTGAAGAACCTAATCTCCTGCCTCACTGGTTGTAAACAGCAGTTTGATTCAGAAAAGCAGTACAGAGGTTTTACAGAACAACCATTTCCCATCCCTCCAAACTCCGCTTCCCAGCATCATTGGCATTCCACAGAGTTATCAGTTGTTTGAACCAGTATTTGTTAGGTGGATCTTTTTCCTCAACATCTTTAGACAACACTACATTCAAAAAATTACACTATTTTCAATAAACAATTATATAGTATTCTGTACTAGAACAGTGATCTAATCACGACAAGCAGTAACACAAGCCAATGGAATGGCATTAGAATGCAAGAACAGGCAATAAAAGTCTAACAAAACTCAAAAAAAAGTGTGTTGGTGATATCTGAATTAAATTGTTGAAATGACTTCCAGAACTTGAGAGGCTCTCTTCAGTTTAAGTAGGGGTACTTCTATACTAAAGAGGGAGCAAGAATGCTGGATGTAAAATTATACATATTTACCATGATGGTTAGTATCTCGTGACTGGGATGCTCTGGAAAGACTGGTAAATAATTTAAGGACGGAATGCATCGTTTACTTTTAACAGGCTCCTAATACCAAACCTTTTTAACAGATTTCAGTGGGACACTCATTAGATCTGTGGCTAATTTGTAGATTCAATGTACAAGGAGAAATTATACCCCAAACAATGAAGTAAAAGTATTACTTTTAATAAACCACATTATCAACTTCATCATTTGGCTTATTACATTGTAACTCATTTATTTATTTTCCTGAAGATATAAAAATCACAATTCATCTAGTTTCTTCCTATAGTAGGGTAAAATAAAAATCTCCATAGCCATCTATATTTACATATAAGCATCATCTAAAACATGTATCAGCCTGGATAATTCAAGTTTAAATAAGATAGATTTTTATTGGAAAATACTTCATTTTTCCTCTCCACAGTTTCAAATAAAGAGTTGAAAAAGCTGAGCTCCCTTTTTGAACAATGATATCGGAGTTCTTAAAAACATGCATTAAGGGCACATAAAAATAAGTTACGTGAGGTCTATATACTATGTGCAATGAAAGGTCATGAATCACTCTCCACCTGTTTACATTTTCCTCGTTATATTTGGAATGAGACTGAAATATAGCAGTATCTGGAAATGTCGATTACATAAAATTATCATAAACTTCTAAAGCACTGTTCTAGCTAAAACTCTCTTTAATAATTTTGAGCTATGCATAATAATAAAGAGAGGTACCAATGACTGGGTAAAGGGATAGATCAAAGAAAAATATCTAGACCCTGTGTAAATATTGGGAAGTGATACTAGCATTGACCATGCCTGTTTACCTTTTTTCTCATATTAATGGCCTTAAAAGTTGCAAAACATTATTATTTTGAAAGAGAGAATATCCCATTTACCTTTTCATTATTGTTTTATGAGGTTTAAGCTCTAAGCCTTGATACAAGCTGCTGATTCAGCAATGGAATGCATAAGAGGGTAGAAACCTCTTGCAGGAATAAAGTGGGACAGGAGACTAGAAACTTCCTCAAATCAACTGCAGATTCCCTTTAGGTTGTTCTTGATTTTCCTCTTCTCACTTCAAATACCTGTTCCCACTTTTATTTCACCAGAGATACCTGCTACCGCAGTTGTTCTCAATGTCACATGAATTGAGTGTCTGCATTCATGCTCCTACAGAGAAGAAGAAACTTCCAGTACAGGTGGGTAGGAATGGGCCAAGGTGATGTTTTGGTTTTAATCCATTTTTTTCAAATCAAATGCTAGCTGTGCTTTCAAAGCCATGATTAACAATCTTGATTATTTGACACTTCTACTATGAGTGACCTACCCAAATGGCCTGTATCATTTTGAAATAAACAGCCATGAGAAGTGGCAAGTCTCAATTTCTGCACCATTCACAAAAATTTATACAAAGCAATTTCAGCTGGGATTCAGAATGAATTTATAGCAGACATTCATAACAACTAGAGTTTGCTTAACAGCTCTAGAAATTGCATAGAAAGGAATAAGAATACAGTGAATACTAAACTTAGCTGAAAAAATGACAGTATAGAAGGCTCAAGTCTGAAATATATCAGGAATAATTGGCTAAATATGGGAATGAGAAGAGTGAAATAGACAGCTATTCTTACAAAAGAGGATTGAAAGGAGAAAACTAAAGGATTTTCATAATGCTTGGGAATTATCAGGTTATTTCCAGTAACCATGGAAATAGTTACATCTAAATTAAGAGATCCAAAACGAAAATGAAGCTTCGATGTTCATGTATGACAATTTATGTTGTGTAAACCTTCCAAGGAAACAAAAGCTGAAAAGGTGTTTAAGCTGAATGTTAAATAAGAGTTGAGGAACAAATCACAAGCAATTCCTTAGGGAAAAAACAAAAGCGACAAGCAAGGGAAGATGTATTTCCCCTGCAAATCAAAACCTGCATTGTAATGTCCTTATCGCTTCTGGCTCCTCCTTAGCAAAGCACAACCATTTCTCTTTATTCAAGTGGCCATTAACTCTGTGTTGCATGTGACCCCAGAACAGTTCCCTCATCATGACTGTGTTCATCAACACCTTACTGGTGCTTTGTATCATTGAGGATGGAAGAATGATACAGGTCATAAACCAATGTGCCCTACTTTTCATTTTGACTTGATATATCTGAATTGAAAGTAGTCCACAGCAAATCTAACAAGCCGAAATTCCTAAATACATATCCAAACTATTAAAGTCAACCTGTAACTGAAAAATTAAAAGAATTTCTGCAAGGAAGTTATTAAAACTTTAGCCAGAGAGAAATAAAATTTCAGTATATTCAAAGAAAACTAAGAACATGAAAGGACTGTAGATTTAAATTCACTTTATGTTTTTTAAATCTGATTAACAAACCAAACATGTATCTCTCTCTGTTGATATATAGATATATCAATCCCTATTGATAAAGATATATACGTATCTATCTACATATGTCAAGAGATTATCCAAAACCACTAAGAATAAATAATATCATTCTGCAATAAACATTTAGCATGTAATTTAAGCCCCCGAGCTGGAAGAAACTGTAACCAAATTTGACAGAGTGTAGAGATGCTTTTAAGAGTAATTGAATTATAGAACTATCTAACACATTTTTAAGGCCTGTAGAAAATAGTATTTCTATGTTTTGTTTAAATCTGAAACTGCAAGACACTAGGAATTTCTCTTAAGGCATTACTAACAGCAGAAGAATACACAGAAGTCTGTGTGTCATCTTCTGTGTTTTAAAAAGGAACCATATATTGATTAGTATTTAAAAGAAAAGCCTACTAACAAACTAAAAGCATCCAGTGGCTTAAAAAAAAAAAACAAAACAAACAAACAACCCCAAATTAAAACAAACCATCAAAATCAAAAGCCATCCAAACTCTTTTCTGCTCCTACAAGAAGAAATAAAGTACTAAAGGACTGTCTACAAATATTCTTTTAGATACATGTAGGTCAGTTAAAGCAAACGCGCAACAGGGCTATACACATCTACTCAATCATCAAATTCCACATTTTGCAATTACTCACTGCCAAGCAGTTCAGACTCTATTTTATTCCGCAGCATTCATACACTGCAGTTTTCTGTGTGAGGAACCAGCTTTCCTGAACTCTTACAAAAATAAGTTAAATTATGAAACATTCACAGATTAGGTTGGACAAAAATATCACAATTACATGGTACCTAATCTGGATATCTTCATCTACATCAATCTCCTTGTTAAGAGTTCTTTACATTTGGAAAAGGTTCTGTGCAAGCATATGGATCAATAGCTGCTCAGGTAAAACATATAATCCAATATAATAGAGATTGTTTTAAATATAAGAAATTTGGCCTGCCATGACATTTTGGTAAGTTTAGCTCCCTGCATTTTTCAATAAACCCTTTTTATACTGTCTTAGTATTGTAATGTCCAGATTTTGTGAACAGATTATGTTTATTTTGGCAACATTTTCCAAGACTCAAAAGGAAGGCAGAAGCATAAGTGTTGTGGCTGCAAAGTCTGTCATAAAGCATTTTCCTTTTTTGATTCAAGAGATGAATTTTCCAAGAACAACAGACGAACCAAATCCAAAGGCAAAGAATTTAGTCTGACACAAGTGAATCACACAGAGTTCTATAATTGAATAACAGATCTAAAACTTACCATTTTTTTCCTTTTGTCTTGTTCTGTAGGAGGTTCCTCATCTTCTGTAACTTTGGGCTCTTCAAAATGAGACATCAACATGCAGCTAACAATGGGAATAAGAATAGTTTTAACATACATTACCATTAGAAAGTACTTTAAAGCAGTTTTAGAAACACAGGACAGATATGAGGGAATTTGATGAAAGTCAGGCAATCTGTTAGCACATCTTTTTTTTTCTGAGAACAGTGAATCTAAAGAAGCCTGAATGCATGTTCTGTGTCACCTATACCCATGTAACAATCTCAGTTATCATCCATATTTTAGCTCAAGTTCTGGCTTAAAAATGCATTTCTGCATATAGAGAACAGACTATGTGGGTTTAAAATAATTAATATAGAAAATCCTACTGTGCCTAACTAGAATTTCCCAGTTTTTCCAAGGAAGTGCTATACAAGCAGTCTGTATCCTATCAACGTGAAAATCAAAGTGGCAAATATGCAAAACTAGCAAAGATTTCTCATTGCATTCATGTTTTCCTGTGAGATCTTTAACAAGAGGACCTGAAAACTAGTATGGTCACTGCTGTTGGTTCTAGAGACTAAAATCTGCAAGACACTGACAGTAATGTTTTAGGTCAACAGAAATGAGTTAGCAGTCATTTATTTAAAAGAGTTTGTTTTAGGCAGGTAAAGCAAAGCTTTTAAACTACTTATTTTTTGTTTTGCTCCATCCTCAACTGGTAGGTACCAATATGCACAAGTAACAGCCATATTTTAACTATTATTTTTGTAGTAAGTATAAAACCAGAAAATATGAAAAAAAAAAGTTTAAATGCCAGAGGTTTTTCTGTCTCTTGAAACAGTTTTAATGGACTTTTCATAAAGACATCGGCAAAAGCTAACCTATAGCAAACATGCTTTCCATTCACTTTACATTCTCTACGTTGAAAGAATACACAAATATTCCACCAGTTTACTAATTTTTTCCTAGAAAATCTGCTTTAAAAAACAAAAGGATTTAAAAATCACTCAGGTGACAACAACTTGCCACCACGTATTAGGTATGTTTTATGGTAGGAAGGACACATAATCCACATATTACAAAGCACCAAGACATATGCACATTATTGCTCATTTTCAGACTTGCACTACTGTGCATTTTTTAATTCCTGCATTCCACTAGCAGGTGAAATGTTCCTGCAGGTAAGTTGAATAACTTGTTTTAAAGTTACTAAAATGAAAAAAAAAAAAAAAAGTGATTTTATGTGAAAATGTTTAACTTACTCTGTTTATATATTCAGTTTTCTATTAATTTGTTTAGAGCTGTATGAAACACTTGCTAAACAGCGTGGCTTAAGGGTCAAATGCTAACACAGAAGCCACTTCCAACAAAGGGATTAGTTATTTCAAAATAATACAGCAAATCTCCTGTCTCCTCTCCTCATAAATGGCATAATTTCTCACAACTCCGTTTATTAAAGAAAAAGCAGACAAAAATATGTCAATTGCCGAAACATACAAGATTGAATTGACTTTCTTAGACCTTGACAAATTTTAGGTACCACAAACAGTAATTCAAAAAGATAGGAGAGGAGGGAATAAAAAAAGAGAAGACAATAAAATTGGGAAAAAATGTGAATATTGGTCAGACAAGACTAGAGCAATGGAATGCTCCCCTTTGCAGAAAATCTGAGGTCTGTAAAGCTTTCTTGTGATTATTACTACAATGCAAAACATAAATGCTAGGAAACCTGGCTGAGGCTAATCGCCTTGCATTGTAAGCCAGGGCATCGTGTAATCATTTTCATAACCTGATCAAAATTCCATCTAAAAACTGGTGAGACCTTTAGCTCTGCATTTGTATTTGGAAAGGCTCTTCCAAAATCTCATTGCTCTAACTACAACAGTTTCTTCAAATTTCCAGTTTAAATGTATTCATGGTCAGTTTACACTTAAGCCAACACTGCCATTTAATTTGTACAGTGTTCCCTGTGCATGTTTACCCCCTCTTCATCCTTTAGTGGCTGCAGTTCTGTATTACTTCAGCCTTGATTTTCTTATGCTAAACACACATGCTGTTTTAGTCTCTGCACTACGGTAATTAGATATTATGATAATCAGTGAGGTACAAATTTTTTTTTCTGAACCAGTTCAAGCTTAAATCATTCTTCTTCAACCTGGAGAGCCAAAACAGCACACGTGACTCCAGATGAGTGCTCTCACTTTATTTACTTTCAAATGATGTCAAAATGTGTAACACAAATGTCAGAATCTTTCAAACAGCCCATTCAGTATCGGTCAACAGAAATATGTCCTTGAGTCAGCGTGCCTATATTTCACAAAGCAAAAACAATGCCCAGAGTTTGGAAAAGTACAGTGACAAGTTCTACAAGCCTTCAAGCTTAAAATATGAAATTAACTAGGACAAAGAGGTATTTATTTCTCTGTGACAACTCTTTTCAACAAGGGCTGGCAAAGCAACATGTTTAGAAGTAGAAGGGACTCTGTAACATTGTCTCCGATTGTAAATAGAACACAGTGCCAAAGCACATTCCCAGACTTTGGAGTTGTATCTTCTATACTAAGAGTTAGGAGGGGAAAAAAAAAAAAAAAAAGTACTTTTGCTAGCAATTTTTGGGCATAGTTCAGGCTCAGTGTGAGTGTAGACCATTCTCAGCACTCACTTGTGCGCATACCCCCTCTTTTTTAAGTGGAGGAAAACTTAATAGATTGCATGCAGGCTGTTCTGTGCCAGCTGGTTTCAGTGCCAACAAACATCCCCTTAAGCAATTAATTAATTAGTTCAGATACAGTCTGTTCCATCACCAGGTAATTATCTGAAAGTCAGAAAATGTTTGATTCTTAGCATCTGGTAAATACTGCTATTAGAATATAGTGTCTGTAGGGACATCTTGCAGAGCACCTGTTTTTAATGTCTTACAACTCTCCATCATTCTAAAACTATGTAATCATTACAGAGAAACAACAACATTAAGATCTCTGTACTAAAAAATTCTTATTATTCAGTGGTTTTTTACTATTCCAGCTTTCATGGAATACCACCAGTAACCTGGGAGTCAGCAAGAGATGAATGAGTGTGGTGCCGGGTGGTCATGCACTCCAAGCACCCCTGACACCACCTTAAACTCCGGATGTCACACTCAAAAACTCTGAGCTACCACCCTATCAACATACAAGCTTGTTGGATTGTAATTTTGGATACAATAGTAATGTGAGCAAAAAGCAAATCTAAGCATATGAACATTTAATTTAAGACATCATTTAGTAGATAACTTAATGAACAATACAAAATTACATTGACTGTCATTTTAAGTCCTCCCTCCCTCCATTACAATTATTTTTTAAGACTAAAATTTTCCTATCTTACTAAAACATTCACTCTTGTGAAAAAAGAACTCTTACAAGCATGTCTTAACTGCCTACAGAATTTTCCAATCAAAACACTACATATAAAACAGTACTACTACTGTTAAACACACAAAAATTGATTAGATTTTCCACTTACTCTTTGTATGTTCCTGTTTCAGGATCTTCAGTCATCACATCATGCAGTCCTTCCACTGAAATGTTGATGATACCACAAAATTTATCTTGGATAACACTGGAAAAGAACAAAATTTTTCTTGGATACCATTGGAAGAGAACAGGAAAGTGACTTAGCTAAAGGAACTAAACAGGAAATTTGCTCAGTAACTGTAAAGCACATTTACTAAGCAGTATTTTCATTGCTTACTGCTTAGCTGAGCATATTATCAAGCAGCTGATTCAATCTTTTTTTTAGTTACACAAAGGCTTCAAAAATACACACGAAACATTAAAGAACAGAATAAAATAGAATAAAAATATTCTTAAATAGAATAGAACCTCATGTGCCACTGCTGAAAACCTAGAAATAATTGCAAATGGAATAGAAGTAAAAATACATTAGCACAGGACTGGAGAACTGAGTAGGGAGGGCTCCCACTAGCAGGGAGGTCAGAGTACTGGCTTCTATTCCTAACACATTTACACATTTTCTTCCATCACTATTCAATGTAAAATATACACACAAACCCTTGAGCAAACGGTAGCTCGTAAAGATGGTACATCTCCCTGTTGTTTTCTCTGTCCAGCCTTATGGGTATTTCTTAACCCTCCTAGGTAGCTGAATGACTCCCCAAAGAGGGTGAAAAACATCTGCACGAAAGCATCATCTCCCTGATGATAAGGAGAAACGTGGGGCAGGATTTCTCTGCTTAAACACAGGCACCTCCTGCCATTTGAAGCAGTAGGCTATTTAAGACAACTGCAAAGGGCTGGTAGGTATCACTTGGGACCTGAAAGAGACAAGCACCTTTCCCCAGCATAAGCTGAAGGCCAGACTGGATACCCCCTCAATGCCCAAAAAGACACTAAACACTTACATTTAGACACTTGCCCCTGCCTTGAGAATTGATGTGCCTGTAGCGTAAGGGCATAGAAATGTGATCTCCCCATGATGGATAAAGTAGGTGCCACCAGCTCATAGTTAATGGAAAGCAGCTGTGACTCCTGTTTCTGCTGAATTTCCTGCTACTGTGGGTCTAATGCCAGAGATGCACTATTGCGGGACTTCGGTGCATGGACTTCTACTCTGTGAACTGCTGAAGGGTGAAGACATACTGCAAGTGAAAAGATATTCATCTCGGGAAGACTGCAAAAATTCCAGCTACAAGCCACAAAAAACCAGAAATGGCCTAACTGGTGATGGTAAACTACAACTCTCTTCCTGGGACTGCCATTGACTGAAGCATTTATTACTCCCTGTTTGGAATTTCAGGCTTAATTTTCCCCAAAGATACTGTTGCTGTCTAGTAGGCAGAAGCAGACATATTCCATATTTGTTTAAAGGTACTGAATACTAAGTTCATGTATTGCAGCTTTATCCTTTATGTTTTAACATAGACAAATCTATTTCTTAATATTCTTTCATTTTGTTTTCTTATTTGGGATGAAAACTGAAAAACTGGATAAACCGTAGCTCCTTGTACATTAGTTATTGCATTTGAAAAACTTCTTGTCAGACATACAACAATTTTACATGTATGACAAACAGACTTTATATGGCAATGGATGCTTTGGAAAAAACGCATATCAAGTTAGAATATTAAGCATATAAAATATTTCTTTTAAATGTGTTTTGATAAGATTATATTCAACTCACAACCATTTTATTTCCAAAGGATTATTTTTGTTCCCTGTTTTATTCAGCTACTGTCAAATGCCAGGATCTGAACTGTATTTTGTATAATGAAACCTGAAACTCCTAAATTCCACAAAATGAAAATTGACACAATTTTCATTCAGTCTGGCTTATTCTTATTATTATTGTCAAGTATATATTACAGAAGAGACTTTTCTCCCTTGTCAAAGAGCTTCCCCATCTCATTCAGAACAGCGAAGTATTACATCTTGTGAGACTGAATCTCTGCGGGGTTCTGCAGACAGCAAGCAAACAGCCTGCCGACCACACAGCACCGCTGGGAGAGTAAGTGCTGCCTGCTTAGTGGCCTGCAGAACGAGCCCTTACAGACAGAGCAGGTTTCTTCACTCGAGTCAGAGATTCCTACCTAGCACACTTCCCATTAAAGCTCTTTTGCTTCATGCCTTTTTGGGAACATATCTCTAGGAAAATGCGATTAACGTGCTGAATTTTTTCCAACATGAGAAAGGAAACAACTGTCCTCAGATTCACGCCAATAGAGGACAAGGGGCATTCAACCGAGAACAAACGCAAACACTTTGCACCCTGGAGAAGTAAACTATGCCCTGTACGTATGCACTATTTAATTCATAATACAAATTGCTATCCATTACCTGGTAGCTGTATTTCTTCCTTCCAAGCTGCCTGAAGAATCCCTAACTGCCACAGAAATTTTATATTAGGAGGGAAGAGAAAGGTGCTTGACCCAATGAAGGCACAGCCTTTTCATCAGCTGCAGGACTAATTATGGTCAATCTATTCAGGGAGGTTACTTTACTTAACCAACAGGTAAATAAAATACTGTAAGCACACTGCTCATTAACTTCATGGGTTTTTTTCCAAGCTTGCAGATTGATACGAGGAGCGCACAGGGAGGCCCGTTTCAGTAACTTGTGTTTCTAAGGATCTGTGATATTTCCAGAAGAAATGGACGATACTGGCTGAAGACCCAAAATACTGTTCTTGATAGCTAGCTCCAAAGCACATAGAGAAATCATTAATTTCTTTAGCTGGAGAGGACATTTTTACTTTACGGCATAAATGAGGAATGGCATTTTACTTCTTTCTTCAGTGAAAGATAGAAAATTAATGAAAATTTTTCTTTTTTTGAGGAAAGCAATGCCAAAGCATGTAGAAGACCTTTCAAAATGGGTAACTGTTGCCTGCAGCTTTCAGTAAAGAGAATACCTTCTCTTTTCTTCCCCTTCTTTTTCCCTTTAAATGGGACATGAAGTTTCTTCCTAGCAAAGACTAACTTAAGTGTTTACCAAGTATGGAATCATTAAACAATGCAACTATTTTTTAGAATACAAGACACATGCGGGTGAAAAATAAAGACAGCATAGGCTCATTGTGATTTGGAAAAAGAAGCCTCAATTAAAGTTCAATGGCAATATAAAATGCATCAGGCCTTGTTTTCAAAGAGAGAGCGCCATGCAAATCAATGCATGTCTTTTTACAGAGACTAAAATTAGCCTGCTTGTCTCAAGAAATACATTAGAAAGTCATATGAGTAGGTTCAGAAAAGACAGGAACACTGTATTTAGATGAACTTTCAAGATGGAACAGTTAATACTGTCTGTACTAAAATCTTAACTCAGGAGGAAGGCACCATTTAAGCAGTTCCCCCTCTTGAAGTAAATATAATCCAGATCAGCAATGGAACAAACAACAGCATCAAGTTATAACTGGCTTTATAACTACACAGCTTCCCTAAGTTATCAGGACAAAACCTCATTTGGTATGCCACAAAAATTATCAAAAGACAGGCCCAGAATTAGAGGATTATAACTTCTAAAAACTTGTTAGGATCTAACACACTCCAGAACACACTTTCAAAGATGCAATTAACATATATTAACATTATTTTTTATTACAGAAAGGATCTTTTCTGCTGTCTGTAAATAAAATTCACCTTGCCTATAATGAAAACAAAATGTAGCAAACATTTAGGTCAGCTTGTAAATGAATAATCTCAAACCTTTTATTTCAAAGTTTGCATTTCTCAGATAAAAGAATAAAAGCTTTGCAAGGAAAAAACAGGTCACATCTGTTCTGAAAAAAGTAATAGTCATTTTTTCCTTATTCTATCATTTCTAATATACTCAAGCTATCTATTCAACGTTTTTATTATCCTGAGGTTTTATGCAAAAAATCAGAATTTGGATTTCAATTATATAGATAGCCACTGTAAATAAAGCTTTATCCTCAGCTTAATAAAACATGTATAATGATAAGTTTGTATGGGTATGTAAGTAAAACGGTCCCCGTGTCTGTTATGCATCTTCCTCAGCTTATCAGAAAGGGAGGAAAAATTCTGCATGGGAAAGCACACTTTTTTAGGGATTAAAAGGAAGAGGAGAAAATCTTTTCTGCTTTTCTACATTCACCAGCATGAAGCAGTAAACACCAAAAAAGGGAAAAGCTTAATATCATATCTTTACTAGTGTACAGTAGATTTGATTAATTCATTATTATGAAAGATTAATTCATTATTTATTCTTATCTCATTAGCCGAGGAAAGAGGTGGAGTGGGACAAATGGGGATTACTCTGCACACACTGTGAGTAATATGAATTATTATTCCACACATCCACCCCACCTTAGGAGCTGCACAGTGCTGAAGAGCTCCTAAAACACTAATGTAGCAGCTAAGACAACAATTCCAGGGGAGTCCTATGGCTGACCATAAACTTGATAACCATAAAGTGCCATTTTGCTTCATGAGGGCAGACTCAACTCAGTCTTCGAATGTATTCTCTAATGATTTTAATAGTTAGACCTATGAACCACAAGCATACATGAAAGGATCCATTTCCTAATGCGAGCATTTAAAAACAAAAGCTACTAACTGCAAAAGAAGGGCATTTTCCCCACAACAGCATAGCGCATCTCTCAATTTCTTAGTAGTCTAATCCAAATTGCCGGCAAGTTAGATATTAGACCACGACTCCACTCCAAAGGATGCCTTCCAACTGCCCCAACTCTTTGCTTGCACAAACAGCTTTGACAGCATTGGTTTCCTTTCATGCTCCATCACTGCAGATGGTGAGACTCACACCTGGCAAACAACTCCTACAGCAGCTTGTCAGTGGAAAGATGCACCTTCAGAGGGAACCTTTTGTGCTCTTCTGTGGAGAGCAGCTGTGGAAATCAGAGCCTAAAACAACAGAGCTGTCCCCTGTAAGATTTCTTCAAGAACTAGGTTTGTTCAGACTCAGCCTTTGCCCACTCTGAAAACTCCTAACACAGGCACAGCACGACAGACTATCAAAACATTGTTCTCCATTCTTCCTTGAGAAAAACGATCTAACTGTAAATTGTGTTGCTTATAAACCAAGTGGCTGCAGTCTCTAGGGCACAGGCCTGTAGAAGACAAACAGTATCTACAAAAGTAAGTCCCATTCAGCTAGCTGAAAATTTTACAAGATTAGACTATTTGGAATGTATTTTTATGACTTTTTCCTGAATAAAGTTTGAATTACTGGAGTAACAAGGAAAAAAAAAAAAAAAATCACAGAAATTCAGGTTGAAAATAAAGCTACAATACACTAGACATAACCTCACAAAAATGTAAACAGAACATCAATATTCGAAATAGAAATAAAAAGTTAAAACAAATGCAAATTATATAGTAAAATAATACCCACCTTTTGAAGATGAATCCTAAAATTAGGTTTCCACTAAGAAAACATACTGTGACTTGACACTTCCACATATACACCACAAATATGTAAATATCTTCAGCAATTAATCTAGAATTGTGTATTTAAAGTGTAGTATATTTCTTCAGTTCATACCTCTTATCCAGCCAAAAAATCCCTCAAACTATTACTATATAGATGACAAAATATCTTTTATTGACAATAATTAACCAGCTCTATTACCTTAGACATAATAAACTTGGGTCAATTTTTCAATCCCATAGAAATTTAGTTTCCCTATTAACTCCAGTTTCAGGTATTGTCATAAAATGATACAGATACACACTAACAAAAAATTCACTTTAATATATTCATTATACAGACTGAATACACAACTTTGTATATTAAAATGTCATAGGTATGAATAAAATTTGTATCATTTTATATTTTTCTTTTCCTCAAGACTTTGAACATGCTAGATGTAAATATGCTTACTTTTTTTCCCCACTGTGATGATTAATAGAGGCATTACAATAAATAAATGAAGCATTGCTTTTTTTTTCCTCATTCCCGCAGATTTCTTGGCTTCATGATCCTCCTAAAAAACTGCTGTTTTGCTTGCTTCAAGCTAGCTATGGATTTTCTATAGAAACTTAAGTACTGCAAAATAAAAATAAATATATGTGTACTTTATACTGCAGGTATACTTGAGTTATAGGTGAAAGATTCCTACAACAGGGACAGAGGATAATATACCTATCCATGTCACATTTAAATGACATCTAATAAAAATCAATAAACTTCAAAAGATTCAGGAAGCAAATGATGATGCAGAACCCAAATTATACTATTTTCCACAATTCTATCAACCAGTTGATTTTAACCAGTGAATGTATTTTTAGAAGATTGAGTTCTTGATTTCTTGACATTTCAGATCACAATAAAGTTAACATCAGATCAAATGAGATAAATTACAATGATGAATGTTCAAACAATATGACCTGTGCCTGACTTTCAGATGCTGTTCGCTTGAGCAGCCTAATTTGGTCCAGTTCTGAATGCCCCATTGAATTCCGAGTTAGAGACTGCACTGGGTCAGTTATGTTGTATCTGCCAGGCTGATAAAAACCGTAATATTCTATTCTCTTTTCCCCTGAGTTTTCCAGCACCTTTAGTTTCTGCCGAAACTGAATAATTTTACAGGTTAAGAACAGGATCACAGCACAAGCCAGAATGAAAAAGGCTAGTAAAATGTCAAAAGCCTGATTCAGCTTTTCAACCTGTTGTGTACAAAGCAGGGATGTTTTTAATGATACAGGAGCAGCATCTGTTGGGAGTAAACCTTTTTCTTCTACGGTTCTGTTAACAGGTATAATCTGTGCTGATATTTGCACTGGTAATGTTGATAATACTGTAGTAGCCCGGGATGGAATTTCAGCAGCATTTTCTTCATAGGGCAACGGGTTAGCAGATGTAGCTGTAGTTCCTTCCCAGAAAGCAACATATTTAGTTCCTGCATTGACAAACTGTTCAAACTGTTCAAATGTATTGTGTCTGTTTCCCTTATGCCACGCCATCAGCAAAGTGGTAGCGCTGTGATGCACACCTACGGATCCTAGACTCCAGGCCGTTTCTGGGCTGGCAGTAGGGCTACTGCAGTTTGCAAACTGAGTCCACTTAATGTAATGCAAAGGTCTACCACGCATACTCAGGGGATTCTGACAATGAATTTTTACAGAAATCGGAGATGACGCTAGCCAATTAAGTAACCCAAGCATTTTGCAACTGCAGTTCCAAGGATTATAATTTACCTGTAGATGAGTTAAAGACACTAAGGGCATGAGCACTTCAGGTTCTAACTCTGTAATATTATTAAATGCTAAACTGAGTATTTTAAGTGACTGTCCCATTTTTTCAAAGGTACCATCACCAATGTTGGTTATTTTATTTCTGTCTAGCTGCAGATACATTAAATTGTTCAATAAAGTGAAAGTGCTGGAATTTATATTTTCTAAATCATTATGACTTAAGATTAACTGGCTAAGGTTGTTTAATCCAAAAAATCCATTTACAGCAATACATTTTAGCTTTACGTTTTTTAAAGACAGATATCTAAGCTTGTTAAGTCCTTTAAATGCAAAAGGATGTATTGATCCAATGGGATTGTGAGACAAAGAAAGTCTTTCAAGATTTTTGAGCCTTCCAATAGCATTCGATGGCACAAGTGTTAAGCTGTTACCTTCAAGGAACAAATATGCAAGGTTTTCAAGATGATGAAATGCTGAATCTGATATCCGTGAAATCTTATTATTGGCTAGGTTCAGTGTTTGAAGACTTATCATTCCCAAGAAAGTCCCACTTCCAAGGACACTGAGACGATTTCTTTGAAGTGTTAAATATCTAACAGAAAGAAGATCACTAAATAATCCTCTGGGAACAAAAGCTATTTGATTATTCTGAAGGTATAAACAACGAAGATTGGAAAGACCTTCAAAGATTCCCGGATCAAGGCGTTTAATATTATTGTTATTTAGATGCAAGTAGCACAGTTTGGGGAGTTCCACAAAAGCTTTCGGGTGTACATGTGAAATACTGGAGTTATCCATGTAGAGTGCAGCAAGCTTCTGAAGGCCTCTTAGTTCATTTTGAGTGACATGCGATATATTATTCCCACTGAGGTACACAAGAATTGTCGTTTTTGGAAAGTTCCGCGGGATGGTTGAAAGCCCTAAATTACGACAGCTAACTTGTCTCCCTGTGCAGAGCTGGCAAGCAGCTGGACAGCCAAGAGCCTCCTTCTGGAGCAGCAACAAAAGAAAACAATTAAGGATATACAGGAATGCTCCCGGGCAGGGTGGAGAACTTTGCAGACCACACATATCCCTGTCTTTGGCCTTCTCACTCATCTCTGACTTCGCTAGTAGAGATAAAAAGAAGTTTATAAATATTATTAATTCGAAAGTTTAAAGATTCTGTGTGTACAGTCTCTACAATACAAGCATTGCTTCCAAGATTAGTATTTTACACATTCTCCTCTGACATCAAATAAGCAGTTTAAAAAGAAACCTTACTAAGTATAAGTTTGAACTGCACTGAAAAAATTTTCGAAGTAAATGAACAATGAAACAAATGTACTGCCAACCTAGCCAAAAAATATTTAATTGATTGCAGCATAAAAGCAACTAAGCTGCCAAAACCAGCTTCTAGTAAATTCAAAATACTGTTTACTAACTATTTTTTATAGTTAAGACTGACTAGGTTTCAATAGCATTCAAGTAGAAACGCCAACTGGAAACAAGTTTCCGTTCACTGGCAGCTCATTTATAATTTGAATTTTACTTTTATAAAGCTGAGTTACATTCAAAATAAATAAAAACAATTCCTTACCCCAAATCTGAAGTTCATTATCTCTGTTATTTTGCCGTTCTGCAGTTAATTGGACTAAGTTACAAGCTGACCAAGTACACTCATTTGTAAAGGCAGTATTGCCGTGTACTAGAGCACTCACATTTTGCCCCAGGATTTGCAACTGTTTGCTCAGGAAATTAAGAAAGAAGTGGTTAAAGTCAGGTTGCCATGGATACAGGAAACCCTGGGACAGGAAGCCATTTTATCTGTGCTTCAGAAGTATTGTTGGAAAGGAAATCTCAATGATTTGTTTCTAGAAAACCAAGAACTATCTAAGTTTGTAACTGTTGCTTTTTTTTTTTTTTAAACTACTGTTTTTAACTAGGAGAGCTCAAAAGAGTTTTATCTAAGTTAGGTATAACTTTTAGAATAAAGCATACCTATTTGTAACAGCACTATTGCATTATCTGTAAATCCTCTATCTTTCAGCTGAATTCTGAAATGTTTTATTAAATCAATAGCAACACTTATGCTGTTCTCTCTCTGTCTGCAGAGACAAACTGCTGCCACCACACACAAAAGACACACACCCTCCAGTGGCCCAGCGGAGGGAGAAGACGAGGTCTGGAGGGCAGAGCCCTGGTGCCTCCTGCAGTCCGGCAAGACACACCCTGCCAGCAATCCCAGGGAAGCCAGAACCTCATGATGTGGTACTAAACTGCTGCGTATTTGTTGTATTTCAGATGTGATCCAGGCACTTTGTTATGTCTCACTGTAAGGCAAATTTATCCACAGAAGACTATGTATATTCTGACAGCCACACCTTTGGTCCACAGCTTTCGTTTCCTGCAGTGTCCCTTGTGCAGTTAAACACTCAGTACAAATGTGTGTGCTATAAATATCCCCCTTGCTTAAGTACCGGAGATTACATCCTCGTTTATCCATCACAGGAACTAAATACCTGCAAAGTCCAGTCACATAATCAAAGGGGGAAAGGGGAAACCACAAAATGAGATAGTAAATTAGAGATTAAGCCTGCAAACAGCAATGTAACTATACAATCATGATTTATACTGTAACAAGACCTTCCACTCAGCAAAACGAAGATGACAAAGCCCATCAGCAGCCATAGCCAAGCAAGAGACACAACAGCAGAAGGATCAAGTCACTTCAGCCACGATGATCTCACACAGGAAGCACGAGTTCACATAACAGGCAAAATATCACCCAAATATCTTTGTCTATAATAATCCAAGCTGAAATGCATGTAGCGTATGAGCAAAGGAAGCAAATAGACAAGGATACGCTTTTAAAGAGGCTTTCTTCCAAATTCTGCCAAAAGAAACTTATATTTCTGAAGTTTTCAAAAAATGTTTTTGACCATATATAACTGGTTGTTTATGTTTGAAAACTATAAAACATTCAATATCAAGAGAAATACTCCTTCCATTTTTCAACTTAAGCTGGCCAAAATTGAGTTGGGATAGAGAGCAATGTTTTAAAAACAAAAGAAAGCAAGAAAACCAACAAAAATTAACAACCTTCAATTCTATCAGAGTCAATACCTCTTACAATATCTAGTCTAAAGTAAGAAATCAGCAGGACCAGTAAAATTAGTCCATGAGCCACTTTAGACAAAGCCTGTATCAGTTACAACGCAGAATTTGAACTGCATTTGGTTCTTTTTTTCTGAGACCATTAAACCAATAGGAAAACTAATTGTTCTTTAAATTTAACCATTTATTTTCACATTCTGATTTTTCATGGTATTTAAAATAATTGTTGATATAAAGGAAAGTAAAATAAAATGGCATGTCATTTCCTTAAAAGGAAAACACTGCATAGTTTTGAACAGTTCCCAGGATGAGCAGGGAAGTATCCCAGACAGGGCAGAGAAAACAGCAGGAGTAATTGAAAAATATTATCAGATCAAATAGAGTCAGGGGAGGGGAAAAACAGAGATTGACCGAAAACAAAAAATTACTTCAAACAGGAAATTACCTCCTACCTAAGCTTCACTATTTATTTATGCTGATCTTTACTTGGGTAAAGAAATTATTAAAAATTATTTCTTCTAAGACGTGCTGTGTGAAACCACCCCATAGGGCTAAAAGAAGCAAGTCCCAATCTAAAAAAAAGTTTTAAAAGACAAATGTTAATACATCTCCCTTTTTGCAAAATGCCAGAATTAACATATTTAGAAAGACTGAAGAAATTGCTTAAGCTCTATGGGATATCAGATAGCATGGAAATTTAGAGAAACCAATAGAGTAGTGGCCAGATAAATGAAAGCTGGTGCCCAGTAAGTGGCTGAATGTCTCTGTGGTCTTGTCTGAATGTCTCTGTGGTCTTGTACTAAAGGTATCTTATCAATATTCATTAAAGTTTTGCTCAAACCCTAGCTGCCACTGTGGCTCTGAGTGCATTGCTGACCTTTCTGATTCTCAGATCCCATGTACAACATGAGGAAGAAAAAAATCTTAATCCAAGTCAGGGCTTCTTTCAATTTGCACTAGGAAATCTGGAGGGAGTCGTGTCTTGCATTTTGTAAATACGGCACCTGGAGGCCTGCAGATCCGATCAAATTGTAATTTCCAGGTATTGCTTCATTAATAGTACACACTATTAAAGTATCTGAAAGCAATATCTGTTAAGAACGAGGCGCAAAGTAACATGCCACACATAAAAAAAGGCTGAGAGACGTGTAACAGTATTTCTCAAACTGGGTTGTACTTCAATGAATAAAATTCATTACCGGTTGAAAACTAAGGAAAACACTTAAACGGGAAAACTGCAAACATTTCTTTTAAACAAGCTTAGGCAGCTCCAATAGTGGTACATTTTATTCACTGCAAATTTTGTTCTCCAGTGATAGAAATACCAGGTCTGTATCAGAATACAGCTTCACACGGCAACAGATAAAATTATTTTTGAATCCTGAAGTGAATTTTATCTTAATATGCTACCATTGATAAAGTTACCAATGTCATTGCTTTTTAACATATTAAAATCTAGCTCAACAACGACTCCTTGTCAATACAAGCATGAAGTCTGAGCAACAGCAATTTGTTAAATTGTGCATAAAATGACAGGTCAAAGTAATTGAAAGAACGTAAAAGCGCTGCACCCAGTGCAGCCTTTCCAAACCACCTCTTATTTTCTCACTGATCCATGTTAGATTAAAGCCAATATAATTCAGGTTATGAATATTAGCTAGCATAAAACAGTCACCCAACTCCAATTTATGTGTAGCAGAAAAACATGCAACAAGTTCAGAAACAGGTTCTAAAGTTACCCATCTTTAAAATCTATTAAAGCCAATTTTAAAAGACGGATTTCATTCTCATAATCACTACAAAATTATGTCAACACTCACAAAACAGAGGAAAACCAACTTTTAGCACTGCAATTATTCTTTTGAATAAGAGTGAAACTGTCTGTTGCCCTCCCACTGTGTACTTAGCAAGTACCTCCTCTTGCAGGTCTTCCTTCCTTCTGCTTTTATTCTCCACAGGTGGGCTATGATACAACTTTCTTGGTTTGTTTTCAAATAGCTATCACCTTTTGCCCACATCATTCTCCACATATGACCAGTCAAAGTAATTCAGCTACTAATCTACTGCTTGGGTAGCATATACATCAACATTTAATCTCATTTCACCTACTTACATCCAGTAACACCTGCTGCGGACACCTTATTAATGTTAACTTATCAGACCTCAAAACCCTTTTTTATTTTTCTCATTATCATCCAGATTATCTCAAAATTTCTGATTGTCTCAAATATTACAGATACTTCCTAGTATTTCATATTCCTGCCTAAATAAAAATATTGATTTGCTGCTTCAGTTACTGAAAATTTCTCCGTTTCAGAGTGCTATTCCACTCTCATTATAGCAAGTGATAGTTACAAAGGGGAGGCACAGGCACAAAAATTGTAATACCAAATTAATAACCCAGCAAAAACATTCCTGTTTAATAAACCCACAGTACTAAACATTTGTATATGTAAACATACATCACAAAATCTATTGCAAAATTATGAAGCTTTGTAACTTATTTTCCTTTTTAACCTTGGCATTCATTATTTTTGATTAAATTATCAAGCAGGTTTTGCAACATGCTGAGAAACAGTAAGAAGTGAAAAATATATAATTATTTTTCCCATTGAGGATAAGAAAATAAGTTTCCATTCTATAAATCTTATTTGGCTTTAGACTCTAGTAAAATAATATGACGGAAAGCTCTTATGAAACTAAAAGCTCACTTTGAGAAATTGTTAGAGAAATTTCTCACCTAGTAATAAAGAATTATTGCATCAATGAACTGCATTTGTCAGGCAAACTGACAAAAAATAGTCTTCTATGGAGTGAGCAGTAAGTCTGTGAACAAAACAATAACATGAAAAGGTTGGCCATCAACGAAATCCACAGATGTGATATGCTAAGCATAACTATATTTATAGCTTCAGCCTTTACTATTCACTGCAATATTTAGTAAACTCTTCAAACTACAAAAGCAATATAAAATGTACTCAATATGTATGCAATTCAAACCAAAAGGTTTAAAGAATTCAAAGCAAAGTAATTTCCCAAATTTCAACCAGAATAACTAATTCACCTTCTAGAAATTGATTCAAAACTAAATCCAATTGTACAGCTTTCAGCAGCACACTGCCTGCTACCTTAGGAGACAGGACGGGTATGCACTTGGCATTAGCAACTGACAGCTTCTAAAAATGTGAGAAAAAGAGAAAATACAAGCAACTAGTGCATTTCCTGAAAACTGCTACAGAGAATACCCACACACAAAATACAATAGCTATTGCTTCCCTAAAAATACAAACATTCTTTACACTAGGCATTTCCTTAATATTGAAATCTGATATTTTGTTTTAAACCCTCACTTTCTCATTAAACTGTTCAAATATGAGATGTTAATTTTTAAGACAATACTTATTTGCAGAAGTTCTTGTTGTGCCATGGGTTCTGTTGTTACCCCTTTTTGGTATCTTTATCATAATAGTCTGTCACTGTTAAGAAAAGACACCAAAAAACCTCAGCTACTCTCAGTGAGTCTCAAATTTCACAGAGTACAGGGCAGAGAGATAAGTAGGTGTACCAAAACAGCTCAGAACAAACACATGTGGAAAACCAGGTACAAATCTGTATTCTTTTTTTTTTTTAAAGTTTGTTACAATTTTGTGATTTTTACACATTTTTAATAATATGCTATACTTTAGTCACTGCTTATTCACTAACAAATTTGCAAACATGTAAAGTGCACATTACAAAGGACAAATATAAAAAGTTTGAAGAAAGCTATTTAGTCCATTATCATTTTTTGCTGTCTTTTAATTATATAAGAGATTCAATTTTACGGTAGATTATATTTAGAAGAGTTTTAGGAAAAGACTTCTGAAATTCTTTATATAGGCCACAAACAAAAGCAAAATATCAGGAGCAATCAATCCCTTATGACTGCAGTTTGATTTCTGCAGCAGTTCAGCTGCATTTAGTGACATAATCCCTTGCCATCACTTGTCACATTTTCCCTTGTAAACAAGCCTTACGGGTCCTAGGGGAAATGATAATTTGTTCCTGACCAGTCCATATGAACAATTAGGTGTAGGAGAAAAAAATTAATGGAGATTGTGAACACGGAAAGTTTAAAGAGTGCACCCCCTTGCCCATGCTATGATGTGACATACAATTAAGGAAGTTGTAGTACTGTATGTTAACACTCTGAATGATGCAGACTCTGATACTCAGTCCAAGACCAAAGCCACATTTTTCACTCATATCGTTAAAACTGCACTGTTACCTGCAGGCAAACTAAACAAATCCAAGGCCAAACATGGATGACAACTGCAAATTCATAATTTAAAGAGGTCCTTTCAATACTAGTAGTCTATTAGATGCCTGGGCGAGCACACCTTTGACTAAAGGAATTAAAAAAAAAAAAAGGCGGGGGGAAGATAGGGAAATGGCTTCGGAGTATCATCCCTATAGAGAAAGGAGGATGTACAAGTTAGTTATGTAGCAAATTCTGACTTTATAAATGAGGACATAACTACCCTGAAGGAGAACATGACATTTTATTAGGCACTTTCTTGCCATTTCCTAACATTACATATAGACAACTTCTTGAGAGAAAAATTAAATTTCTAACAAAGTAATTTTAACAAATGACAGAGTAAAAACTTCTGCAATAGCCTAATAAAGATTTATAATTGCATACTCTAAGTACTTATACTCACAGAATGCCAATTATCTAATTGGCAGAACTCATACTAGCTGACATATCAGATTTGATACACAGTGAGAAACAGCAGACATTCATTTACGTAACGATTAGAAATGAGCAGAGCAACCTGGATAACGTCTTAGGCTCTTAACCTTTTCCTCACAATAGATTTTCCCGAAAAACACGTTTGACTCAAAGGGGAAAAATCAACACTGACATCTGGAAATACTACTCGTGTACCACAAATTAAAAAGGAAAAACAAAAGATCAATTTAAATGTTTTGTATTTCAAGCTCAGTAGAGTCTCCTCTACTTTGGAGTGGTACCGCTCTACACTGGTAGGTCCACGAAGAATGAACCTGTCCTCAAGCACCAAAATTAGTGGACTGTTTTGGAAAGCACTGACTTTGAGTAAATGCAAACTTGGCAACCTCCCATTCAGGAATGATAGGCACAGCATTAGTAACACTTAACAGCAAAATGGGGGTGCTTAGCTTTCAACATGGTGTCAAATGCTACCCGTGTTTACAGTTAGGTACTACACCAAGCTCAGCTAATTATTGACACAATATCTTTCCAAATTCTGTTTACATTTCCTATTAGAGACTAAAATACTCGTATCACTCTTAAGCATCTTTCAGCATTGTTTCTGTTCTACCAAGACACACAGATAATAGCTGGAGGAGTAAAGAGAAAACTGCTTTGCTAACTAAATCATTATAAGCTTTCAATATGCCCAAATAAGGACATTGCAAAATACTGTAATGCTGACATTGTGCAAAGTGACAAAAGCACAGTAAGCAAGCTGAGGAAGATTATTTCCAGATGTATATACGTACAAGAATGGGAAGAGGTACAATTTTAGCCACTTTGGTCTCATGAAATACAAAGAATGCTGAAGATGCGTATATGAAAATGTAGCACGTGAGACAGCGGTGGGGGCCCACATGCTTTCCGCAATGGCCTAAAGAAAACTTAGACTGCTGCTCCTGACCATGTTCACTAGGCACTATTTTGGGGACCAAGGGCATATCTAGTAAAACCCAAATACATCTACTGTACTGTACTAGAAGAGTACTCTTGAAGCTGTAGGTTCACAAGCAAGCCATTACGATTGTAGGCAAACTGGAATATGACTGAACTAGACCAGGAAATTATGACATATGTGAATGTACTCATGTAGGTTGCTGTCACCTCTCATGTCTCACACCCTAGCTCAGATATGATTCTCCTCCACCAACCTTTCAAGTCCTTCTGTGTTTTTCAAAAAACCCTCACTGTTCTAGCTATTGTGTGTCTATGCATACTTCCCTCGTGCTGAACATGGAGACACCGTTACTTCATAAGTGTATCCTTACTGTCTAAATCTTGTTACTGGACCCTACTGTTATGCACATCAGTTTAAAGGTCTTTATTTTATGAAGTAACAAAAGCTTTTAATAAATAAATGAAAATGCATGTGGATAGATACAAGTGGCAAACAGGGAGCAAGAGTACAAAATATGGAAAATAATATTAATGCATATATCAGACAGACACAAAAACTAACATTCAATGGCCAGGCTCAGCAAATGCAGATAATTAGGTAGTATTTAATTTACACAGAACCCTTAAGTAATACCAGGAAATTACTGCTAAGTGAAAAGGTGCTGCAACACACTAATCAGGAAAGAAGCAGTTATTGTTCCTTTTTTAATATGGACTTCTGAGGAGTAGCACAATGTGCAGCTGTGTGTAGGAAGATAAACAGGATGCTGGATCGAAGGACTATATGCATACATGATAAAATGCAATGGTACTGTTGGTACTAAAGATATGTCATTGCATGTGTCTCTGGATGATATCGCCTAGCCAAGAAAGCTTTGTTGGCTAAAAAACTGTCCCTTTATAGCCTTCTTAGTCCTTCTAATTGGCCCGAGAACCACTATGAACTACAACTGCTCTGCAGAGATTCCCATCTTATCTGCTCTAAAATCCTTCACTCATGGTGCTGTCAAAGGCACTATATTGGAAATAGGAAATTATTTTTGCCATGGTGGTTTTACATGAATAACAACAGAAGCTTTAGCTTCCTGCAGAAAGTCCCAAGTCCACATATGTATAGTTATGAACACAACTACTAACTAGAAAAGTACCTAAAAGCAATGAAGTAATACTATAGAGTTTAGAGGGAGAATAAAAAAAGGTCACTCCTTAATATTTTCCCCAACATTTTATCCATAAAGCAACTGTGAGGGAAGAACCGAGAATACATGTTATCTTCATTTTTCCCCCAGTCTATTTCCTCCCTTTCCTCTCTAAAATAACCTGATGCTCTTGGGACAGCTCCAGCTATAGGCTAGAGGAAGAAACTGGCAAAACCAGCAAAATCCCAAGGAAGTGCTAGACACAGTGCAGACATCTGTTTTCCCTATAGCAGAATCTTGAGAATCTGAGCTCGCTACTGGTACCATGCCTGACCATCGCACAGGAGCAAGCTGAGGGTAGAGCCTCACCGTCAGCTCGGCCTTCCCCAGCAAACCCCTCTCATGGCCATCCTTGGGAGACAGAATTTTGTTCCGTCTCTGCAGCTGAGAAATCTTCACATGTTCTGTCTGAAGGTATGTTTGGCCCTGGTAGTCCATCTAGTGCAGTAAAATTTTTGTAACTTTGACATAAACATGTCCACTAAAGAGAGGCTTTTTATTTGAGAAGCGGCTTTCTTAAATGATTTGAGTATCTGAAAAATAAAACTGCCATTTGCAGAAGGTTTTATTATGTTAAGGACTGCCACAAATAAGTGGCTCTTTACAGCAGAAAGTTTGGAGCAGCTGACAACACCTCTCTAAGAAAATTTGGAGTAAACTTGTAAGTTATATAATATCGTTACAATTACTGAAAAAAACCAAAACCTTTCTAATAAAGCAGCTGCTTGGTTCACCTTTGGCTAGATGTTTGTCCTGATAATCTGGGACAAAAAAGGAAAGCTTCTGTGCACATTAAAAGTAATCAAGCCTCTAAGTTTTAAATGTAAGATTTCCCTGATTTTTTTAGGTAGTGACCACATATTCTACAGCTTTACAGATACTAAGATAGCTTTAAGATTTGTGAGCAACATCTAAATTCCCATTAGAGAATACTTAAGACTTTTCAGGAAATCCAGCAGACTAAATGTAAACTCATGCAGTCTTGTCTTCCCGACTTTCAGACAAGAATAATCTGCAGGTAAGTATGGACTGAACTCTCACCTAAACATGTGTTATACATGAATTCTAGTAGTGACAATTTAGAAGTCAGTGTAACACTAATCAGCATTTTAGTTAAAAACTCTTACTTTGTACGTATATTCAGCAATGACGATGGCTAAAGAAAGGATAAGAGTAAAAGCTGCTTGCTGTAGAAATCTACGGTGCAAAAACAGTTTCACAGCCTTTCACAGCAACTCTTCCATTTAACGTCATAAAGGGGAAAACCAGGATGAAAGTTCAGATCTACCCACAACAGGAAAGCAAACTGAACAAACATTGTTCCCTGGAAGGGACACTAAAATGCTAAGAAGCCAACTAAAGCAACTACTTAATCACAGATAAGAGAAACCGCTAGTTCAATATTAATATGAGAATGGACCATAAAATATGCTGTGCCGTTTCCTCACTTTTACTAAATGACATTTTCCATGAAATATAAGAAAGGTTACTATTTTGCTATGAAGCCAAATAAAAAGTTAATATAAGGTAGCATGAAAATTCTACCTTTTTAAGTTTCTCTTGGGAAAAAAAGAGGCAATAAAACTACTTATATTGGAATATTTATCTGCAGAACTGTGAAATACCTTAAAAGCCATCTTAAGGGCCTTCAAAGCATTCTTATTTCAGGCATTGTACGTTTGCTTACCTACTCAATGATGGCAGAAGTGAAAGCAATGCCAAAGCAGAAAGTTTTCTTCTTTCTGGCTGAGTGATGTTATCCATCCGATCAACCCACATTTCAATCATGTTACCAAGAATTTGGTCCAACTGCAACGGGAAACAGAACATTCCTTTTCATTTATGAGTACTTCAGCATATTTAGAAAATAATTTATTTTAATTTTTCTACCAACTGAATATATTATTCAATCTGAGAAAGACACCACACGTATACCTGACAGAAGTAGCAAGCAACAGGTATTTTCTAAATTTTCTATGACAGTGCTTGCAGACCCTTAGCCCCCCTCACCATTAATAGTAACCGAGAAATTAGAAATGCATTTAATTCATAGACGGAGCACTGATTCTGAACAGTCAATTACTAAAACAGTTTTCCTATAACAGTCTAATACATATAAATCAGATGAACTTACTCTCTGGTTTACCTCCACTGGTGACAAATAAAAAAAAAGACTTGTCTTTACCTGTTCGAAAACTGTGTTATACCTAAGGATAAGAAAATTACTAAATTTCACTTTAAGATATAGTAGAACACTTGTAGCAAAAGAACCTCAGTAATCTCATTGGTGAAACTGGAGCACACTGAACCCGATAATCCTAGAAACTCAGCAGAGGATGATTGGATCGTTATCCCTGGCGAAAGACCCATCAAGACGGCACAAGGAAAGAAACTCTCACCCTGCAATACTGTGCAAACTAAAGGAGTTTATACAGCTTATTGTGGGATGCAGTGGGAAGAGAATTTGGAGATTGTATAAAGCTTTTAATGAGATGTTTTAAGGTAATTGTGGGAACACATAAAACTTGTTTCAGGATGTTCAGGGGAAGGACCAAAGGAGGGGAAAGGGTCCCTTTCCAAGGTGGACTGGGGAGGAACAAGCATGGAAAACAGGGGGGAAAGTTCTTTCAGGTCAAAAGAATGCAAGACTTCCACATGCAATCCAACTGAAATACCAAGACAAAAATCCTTACCTCCTGACCCAATTCACATGCCATCTGGCTCAAAAGTAATGAAAAAAAACTCGCATTTTGTAGTAGAACTCTACCCATGATCCCCAGATAAGTTGACATCACCACTGGGTATCTCTGAAACAAAAGTAAACAAAAACAAAGGGGGCTTAGTTTAATTAAGAGAAAAATACTTAACATATAGAGCAGAAATACATAAAGGATGCATGCAAGTGTTTTCCATGTATTTTATTAAATTTGAAATTATAAATTGTAATTTAAAAGCCTCTAAGAACACAAGACTGAGTGAGCAATCATTACCAGAGTTTCTCGATTCTTACAATAGGAAAACTATGGAAATCTCAAAGTCAGTTTCCTCTGAATAGCCAAGACAACTCACAGGGTGATCTTACTTTAAATTTAAAAACCCTCATCTTAAGGAATAAACAGTATATTGTACTGATAAAAAATTACTTTCAGAGTTCGTTATGGTTCTGTGCTGGTTTTGGCTGGGGTAGAGTTAATTTTCTTCACAGTAGATAGCATGGGGCTATGTTTTGGATTTGTGACCAAAACAGTGTTGATAACACAAGGATGTTTTAGTTACTGCTGAGCAGTGCCTACACAGAATCAAGGCCTCTTCTGCTTCTCGCACCACCCCACCAGTGAGTAGGCTGGAGGTGCACAGAAAGTTGGGAGGGGGCACAGCTGGGATGGCTGACGCCAAATGACCAAGGGGATATTCCACATCGTATGACATCTTGCTCAGCATATAAACTGGGGAAAGAAGAAGGAAGGGGAAGACGTTCAGAGTGATTGCGTTTGTCTTCCCAAGTAACCGTTAACGCGTGATGGAGCCCTGCTTTCCTGGGGATGGCTGAACGCCTGCCTGCCAATGGGAAGTAGTGAATGAATTCCTTGTTTTGCTTTGCTTGCATGCACAGCTTTTGCTCTACCTATTAAACTGTCTTTATCCCAACCCATGAGTTTTCTCACTTCTACTTTTCCAATTCTCTCCCCCATCCCAGCAGTGCGGGGAGTGAGTGAGTGGCCGCATAGTGCTTAGCTGCCAGCTGGGGTTAAACCACAACAGGTTCAAAATACCATTTACAATTTTAGTAACATTAAGAAGTGCTTAGTATTTCTGAAGTTGTTGTTACTTATTTCACTGAGAGAAACCATAACACATCTGCCAATAACTAATTTGCAAGTGTCTCAAAATTAACTGTATACAGTAATAAGCTCATTAGTTTATTACCTTTTGTTATTACTTTTAATTTTAAAAGCAGCTACAGATTTCTTTGTATTAATTTCAGCATGTAACAATATAACAGTAAGTATTTTGTAGAATTGCCTACTTGGAAAAAAAAAGCTAACATTTACCTGAAAAAGTTAACCCAGATGAATATCTTTTTGAATAGGGAACAATGAATTTATTACATTTTAATAATCCAGTCTCCAGTTTTATATCTTCCTAAACTGCAAACTGTTCAAACAAACTGTCTTTTTTGTGTTCTGTACAGCAAGAAGTACATTGCTAAGTCATATTACTTGGTTTAATCTTGGAAATATCTTATTTAACTCAATAATGATAGGAGCCAAAAATTGATATCTGAAAGTCTTCAAATCTGAAAAAAGCAAAGGTTTTGATCAAAAAAGTCAAAAGCATTGAGAACTCCACCCACTGATTCTGCTGATTAAAGTATTTTTTTTCTCCTGCTAGTACTGCAAGGTTCAACAGAGTTAAAGCATATTTGTTTTTACTCCTTTTTATGCAACATGGAAATTTGTTGAAGGCAAAGAGAGAGAAAAGGGAGAACTTAAGACATCTAAGGAAGCAAAATCTTAAAGCTTCTTCTATTTCACACAAAGCATTCTCACATCCTTCAGCTCTTCATATTAGATATGTCAGTTAGAAAAAGAAGGTCAAGTCAATCTTTTCCTTGTCCACTCTATTTTTCTCTGGTGCAGGTACACTTGAACAGGAGTAGTCTAAGTGTCTTTAAAAAACCCAACAAAAAACGCCAACACCTACAAAGGATCTAACTAAGCACAGAGTCATAGCACCTTATCAGTGCCAACAGTCAAGGAACAGTAGAATAACATTTGTGTTATTCAATTAAAATAAACACTATATGACAAAATAAGTGATGGATATGTTGCTTCAACTCTTGCACTACTATGTTACTTCAACAGACTTTTAAAATAGCTGTTAAAGATCTATCATGCTCTTAAAACATGATGAAATGCAACATCAATATGAGAAAATGCAACATCAATATAAGAAAACTGGGCCATATAACGGAAGGTACTTTCCTGTTCAAAGGGAAAAGTAGAGAGTAGTTAAAGAGTAACTCTTACCTCCCCATCTATAATCCCCTTGAATATTGATGGCAGAAGGGGTTGAAACATTTGAGGACCCAAAACAGGGTTTACTTTTAGGACATTTTCCACAACCTTAAGAACAAAAGGGAATTAGACAATTAGTTAAGTACATTTAAAAATCTTAACTGAAGCTTTAAAACTACATATACTGGTCCATGCATAAAGTCCTGGCAGGATTTTTACCATTAAATACCAGCAAACCACAGGATTGCTGAAGTTATGTTCTAGTGAAGTATCCTACAAATCTGATCTGCACAACAGACCTGATGAAAACTGGCATGCCAAATGAAGCCCACCTAGCCAAACACTTTCTCATCAGCCTCCTCCTTGCCCTGGCAAAGCTGATGAGGTGGGTTGGAAGGAAAGACCTTGATAATGCCAGGAAAAGCAGTTTGATGAGGTGGGTTGGCAGGGAGGAGTACCAGCAGTTTAAGGCTTATTTCCATACCTTTGTCCTGTCACTTGTTTTGAAGAACCGTTGGTTAGGACCTACCATCTTTTTGCAGGTGATCAAGTAACCACAAGTGCTCTCAAATGTGCTATGCTCTGCACCATGCTCTGGTTCCCAGTTTTTACATTCTTTACCCTTTGCTCTTTTTTTCCCCCATGAGCTGTTCCCTGAAGTAATTTTTTTCTGTTCTTCAGGCTTTCTTTTGCCCAGCTGTTTGGGCACTCCCCTTGTACCAAGATGGAGAGGGTAAGAGGCTGTGAGAATAACAGGCCACTACATGTTCACTCCCATGGGTAGTAAAGACAGAGACCACGCACCTATACACTGATGTGTATAAAGCGTATAAAGGTACCATAAAGGTACCTCCCTTAAACACTCTTCTCAGTCTCTACCTACTTTCAGCTCAGAGGGACTTCCACAAGGAACTACTCTTCTGTGCTCTTGTCCAGTCTCCCCTAAGTCTTCTTTTCTTTTTGAACCTTGTTCCTACTAGCTTAATTTAATGCCCTCTATTTCATGCCTTGAAAGAGACGTTAAATGGTTGACCCCTTTCAATGCCTCTCAATTTCGTAGACCTTTAATATACTGTTATATGGAGGTGAACATAACTTTTCCCCCCACTCATCTCTTCCTGGTACCGCAAATTTTGGCCAACTCAAGTTTCTTGTACAGAGTCTTTTCAAACCTTTTATTATCTGTCTCGGATAATAAGAAAATCAAGTAACATCAAGCCTCAGCAATCTTGTGATAAATCATCTTATAAGTCCAAATTAGTGTTTTTCAACCTTATCCATTTATTTACTATTCTAATGTCTATTTTCAATCCAGACAAAGCTGTCTGTAGGAAAATATTTCACAGAATGCTTCCAGGTGCTTCTGGTTCCCAATATTTATCTTAGTGTTTTTTTGTTTAACATGTCAGCATAGTGATGCCTAACAAAACATTTTCCTTTTTGTAAAAATACTTGTACGGATTATAGCTCAGTTATCCCTCTGGAAGCAAGCAGGTGTACTAGGAAGGTGTTCAAAGTTTACTGGACAAACCTTGTGGTTAATGAAAGGCCACACTGGGAGTCAAGTGGATAAATGATACTATATCATAGAACTACAGAATGGTTTGGGTTGCAAGGGACCTTAAAGCTCATCTAGTTCCAGCCCCCCTGCCATGGGCAGAGACACCTTCCACTAGACCAGGTTGCTCAAAGCACCATCCAACCTGGCCTTGAACACTTCCAGGGATGGAGCATCCACAACTTCTCTGGGCAACCTGTTCCAGTGCCTTACCATCCTCACAGTGAAAAATTTCTTCCTTATATTTTATCTAAATCTACCTTCTTTCAGTTTAAAGCCATTACCCCTTGTCCTATTGCTACATGCCCTTGTCAAAAGTCCCTTTCCAGCTTTCTTCTAGGCCCCCTTTGGGTACTGGAAGGCTGCTATGTGGTCTTCCCAGAGCCTTCTCTTCTCCAGGCTGAACAACCCCAACTCTCTCAGCCTGTCTTCAGAGGAGAGGTGCTCCAGCCCACTTATCATCTTCATGGCCCTCCTCTGGACCTGCTCCAACAGGTCCATGTCTTTCCTGTGCTGAGGACTCCAGAGCTGGACACAGTATTCCAGGTGGGGTCTCACCAGAACAGAGTAGAGGGGTAGCATCACCTGCCTTGACCTGCTGGTCACGCTTCTTTTGATGGAGCCCAGGATACAGTTAGCTTTCTCGGCTGCAAGCACATATTGTCAGGTCACGTTGAGTTTTTCATCAACTAACACCCCCAAGTCCTTCTCAGCAGGGCTGCTCTCAATCCATTCTCCACCCAGCCTGTCTTTGTGCTTGGGATTGCCTGACCCATGTGCAGGACCTTGCACTTGGCCTTGTTGAACTTCATGAGATTCTCACAGGCCCACCTCTCAAGCCTGTCCAGGTCCCTCTGGATGGCTTCCCTCCCCTCTAGCATGTAAACCACACCACACAGCTTGGTATCATCAGCAAACTTGCTGAGGGTGCACTCAATCCTACTGTCCATGTCACCAACAAAGATGTTAAACAGCGCTGGTCTTAATACCAACCCCTGAGGAACGCCACTCCATATTAGCAGCATCATTCAGTTTTAGAGATCTGATTAAAAGCTGCTGCATCAAACATTTGCTCAACTATAGACTCTAAATAATAGTATCGATAGAGAGGAATTGACATTTTAAATTCCAGAACTCGAGTCCTTAAGCTCCTCATAGCAGGAACTACAAATAGGGACGACTATCAACTTCTCCGGTTGTTTTCTGTCCTAGGATTCTGCAAGCAGTTGTGCAATCCACCAAAGAGGTAGGGATCTAATTTTTTTCCCTCCGTTGCATTTATAATGAACTGAATTCAAGTCCAAGTTTTTATAAGCAACACAGAGTTGCCAGTTAGTGCAGCCACTGGAAACGCAAGTAGTTATACTACAGTTACTATTCAACTATCTGTCAGTGCATACTCCACTTCCTGGAATTCTTCAAAAGGCACACTTAAGGTATCATGCTTAATATTTCAAAAACTTATGAATTTCATAACATCTCTTTCGTAATACCATTTGAAGTTTGTGTGAAAATAGTTTTTTTACTACTTTGAAAAACCTTTAGCAACTCTGTTTAAGCAGTTGTTGCCATTACAATAGCAACTTATGCCTAAAACAAAGACTGTCTGAACACTATGTCATGGTACAAATGTAAGTACACTACACAAAGGCATGTGATAGAGAGTACATAAATCCAACATTCAATAAAGATTGAAAAAGCTTGGCTCTAGACCTACTAGGTTCTAGCAGTCATACAGATATGCAGAAAAAAATAAAAAGTGAATCTTGAACATTTGGTGCTTATTTAATCATAAAATCACCCAAACAGTTTTTATAATAATACTCGTATGTATGCAGACTTATTACTTAACCCTTATCTTGCCAGTTTTTCAAATGTGCAGTTACAAAAATTGAACTACATGATTATTTTTTTATTGGTAATGAATACTGAAAAGGAAAACTAACATTAAAAAAAATAGTAGATATTACTATTGTTGTTTGTATTAGCAAAGGGATCAATACTGGTTGATAGGGTACAGACAAAACTCAGATTTACATGGCTAGATATGGCAATTACATAATTACTTTTGCACATGTTGATTAGAAACACTCATAAATGAACCTAGATTATTAACACACAAGTATGATTTTGACTTTAGGGTTGAATCATTTCTTAATGTTGCATTTTTGTCCAAATAATTAAATTTTTTCTGAATTCTGAACAAAGCTGAAAACTGAATTAGGACAACTCTTAAAACTCATTAATCAGATTGATTTTCCCTTCTGATTTTGTAATTAGAAGTGTAAGTATCTTTTGTGTTATATTGTGGTACTCTTCTCCATTCTAAAATTCAATTAGAAATAAACAACTTTGATTAGCTTTCTACAACTTCCATGAGTCCACTGATAGCCAAAGATTAAATCACATTTCTTTGACCCAGACACAATCCTTTTTTTGTGACTCAATGCTCGCAAGATTTTCTATACATGGCATTATCTTCGCAATGCAGTGATTAGTCATCTGGCTGTTTAAGTGTGCTGTTGCCAGGCTGTAGAACAAACTATTTTCATGTAGATCCAAGCCCTCACTAACAACCTTCCTCTAGTAATCTAGAAAATAATCAAATGGGAAAGATATCAGGGACTCTTAATCTAAATCCATCTATATAAAGAGGACTCAAACTACCTTGGAACTCATTTACCTAAGGACAACACTTTGGAATTGCATGATGTAAAGAAAGCATTGCAGAGAGGGTACAGGAACAGTGTGTTAGGTGATTACCTTTTAGGGTGCTATATTTAAGGCTATACTAACCTTCTCTTGGGAAAAGTAGTGTAAAAATACAGGTATGTATATACGCACTCTTTATACACACACACTTTAAATATGTAGTTTAAAACACCACTGACTGCAATATCAATGTGTGCTAAACTGTTTTCTTCTACATGTTCTACATTCATCATACTTGAAAATATTACTATAACCTGACAAAACACTATCAAGAATAACAGATGCACAGAGCTGAATATCTAGGTATTATTTTTATTATACTTTACCTTTAAAACTTGAACTTGACCTTCAGTAGTTATGTCCTTCAATAGTTCACAAAATGACTGGCATAAGTCAGCAGCATACATCTGAAAATGAAATGAAAAAGAAGGTATTATGCAAACGCATTTTATATCTATGTATATATTTCAAAAATCAACACATTAGGGATTACGTATGTCCAAAGACACAGCTTCTCTTCAGAGATCATATTTGCTAAAATGCTCATCTTTCCTGAACTAATTAAAATCTAATCTAAGCATTTTGGTTTTATTTAACATTGCAGGTTTTTTAAACAATCCATCTCAATGAATTTTCTAATGAAGAAGGTGTGAGAGCAAGGCGTAATATCTCTAGTTCAATTCTTAGTAGAATTTATGATCATAATTTTAATGTGGTAGGATAATTAGAGTAACTATTACTACCCCACACAGGAGCTTTTCAGGTACAAAAGTACTAAATCAATCCACAAAATATTCTAAATAATAATCCTAAATGAAAATAATAATTCTAAATCATAATCTTTCTCAAATCTGATTTGATTGAGTGTCCACCACATGCCATGAAGAGCTAACATTAGAACAATATGCTTGTATACGCATAAATGAATAAGACTATAAATGTTTCTGCACACGATGTTTTCCAACATGAGAGAAAAAATAGTTTGCCAGTAGGGAACTAAGGTGTTAATATGAGTCTTTATATAATAGCAACATACCTGTAAAAATTCAGATGATGATAAGAAAATATAAGCATTGATGATCTTAAAGCAATTTTTGAGGTTTTCTGAACTCAGCTCTGGAAAAAAAGAAATCACAGCTCAGAACCCCAACACCAAACTGAAGTACAACTAAAACGATTTGCTTCTAAGTCTTTTTCCTCACACAGCTTTTAAGTGCCAGATGCCTATAAATAGAAAAAAGTTATCTTAGATTCAGTACCATTCAGGTTCTGCCTCTCTGCCAGAGACAATAACAAAAGAGGGATGATAACAACTCTCATGTTTTCAAATGGAAGCACAAGAAATCCTATGACCTCAAAAGCCAATGCTAATAAAAAAAAAAAAAAAAAGTCAAGTTTTGGATGTGATAGTGGGCTAAGATGATATTAAAGATGGAACAAATTAAACACGTACTTAAAAGACCTGCAATTAGTGATAAATGATCTCTCTCACATTTGAGTCAGTAAATGCTGAGTAGAAAGAGTGAAATAAAGATTGCAGTTCTGTTCTGCTGACCCAGGTGCCACATCAAATGGCACTGAGCTTTTGGACTGAAACATGCTAAGTTTTAGGCTATACCTTGAGTATTTCAGTAAGGAAAGCATATCCATTTAAGAGGCAGATATACCCAGGAGATGGTGTACTGCATCAGTTTGAAGAGAGAAAAAAAACATGTCCTCAGGCAGTACCTATAAGACTGTTTTTAAAAAAAATCACCCCGGAACATCTATAAACACAATTCATAGCAAAACAACAGGATTCAAAGATTCACATTGAGGTTGATAGTAGCGCAGAAAGCCAACAGCCGTCATTGTCTGAAAACAAAACGGAAGACCAAAAAACCTCAAAGGGCTTGCTAAATTTTCTTAAAATCAGTTTGGGAGATAGAGTATTCTTGGTAAAGTAAGTGGATTTCTCTTTCACCACCTTTAATTAATATTCCAATAAATTCATCACGGAGAGCCAAGAGGAAAATACTTTTATGTAAGTTTTAAATAAAGTTTCTCACCAATTAAACTAACACCAGCAGCTGGCTAAGAACTGGTATGTCTTCCACAGCTTACATGAGTGCAGCCTGAATGAAAGTGTGGCTTACACCTGGTGATGCTTATGTAGAAAAACTTCCACAAAAAGTATCACATGACAAACTACGGCTGGTTTTTCATTATAACATCTGAAAAGTTCTGAGGAGTTTTAGTAGTTTCTCTTCTTTTCCCTCCCATTAGAAAGAACATTAATGCTCCTGCTATCTAACATGGCCATTAGACAGCTTTGAACGCATGACTAATTTCACATCTCAGTGTTTGGACAGGTGATGTCTTGTTATCACTTATTTTGAATATTTACATATCTTGACTTCAAAAGAGATGATTTTTCACCTATCCATCCAATATCCTCATCAAAAGACTGCAATACATCTATAAATTAGCTTTAGTAGCATATTACATATTAAATGTCAAACATTTCTTGAACTTACTGCATTCTCCATAGAGGTCTGCAGATTTTTTTTTCTTCTTACTGGATACAACCATACTTTTAAGTTTCAGGCACTGATGCAGTAGACAATTTATAAAGAAACAGTCATATAAACATGAAGTGCTACCAAGCTTTCCAGCACTGCATTCTGTGATTACTGATACAAAGGTAATAAACTATGAGTAGTAAAATTGCAAGAAGTAAGTTATTTCAGGACAGAAGGAAAAAACAGGTAAGATAAAGAAAAAAAACAGGTAAGATAGATGTCATGGAAATGACAGAATTTCAGTCACTCAACTGTGCATAAAGCTCAATGTTTAGTGCAAGCATTTTTCTAGAAAGATATCACCTTCAACTGATTACATTTAAAAAATCAATTATGCATCAATTCTCTTGTGAGGTTTTCCTGAATCAAACATATCTTTTTCTGAATTAATTAATGCGTTCCTCCAAGTTTTGCTGGGGATCAGAGGAACTATTCGGTTCCAGTAACCTGCTTTTTGCCATTACCATTACAAGTATATTATATTATATATGTATTATTTTATATATATAAAAAATATACTTTGCAAGTATACTATATATATATATATTATATTTTTATCCATAATCTTGATGAGGGAATTGAGTGCACCCTCAGTAAGTTCACAGACAACACCAGGTTGGGTGGGAATGTTGATCTGCTGGAGGGTAGGAAGGCCCTACAGAGGGACCTGGACAGGCTGGATCGTTGGGCCGGGGCCAACGGTATGAGTTTCAACAAGGCCAAGTGCTGGCTCCTGCACTTGGGTCACAACAACCCCATGCAACGCTACAGGCTGGGGGAGGAGTGGCTGGAGAGCTGCCTGGCAGAAAAGGACCTGGGGGTGTTGGCTGACAGCCCCCTGAACATGAGCCAGCAGTGTGCTCAGGTGGCCAAGAGGGCCAATGGCATCCTGGCTTGTATCAGGAATAGTGTGGCCAGCAGGACCAGGGAGGGGATAGTGCCCCTGTACTCGGCACTGGTGAGGCCACACCTCGAGTACGGTGTTCAGTTTTGGGCCCCTCACTACAGGAAGGACACTGAGGTGCTGGAGCGTGTCCAGAGGAGGGCAACAAAGCTGGTGAAGGGTCTGGAGCACAAGTCTTACAAGGAGTGGCTGAGGGATCTGGGGTTGTTTAGTTTGGAGAAGAGGAGGCTGAGGGGAGACCTTATTGCTCTCTACAGCTACCTGAAAGGAGGCTGTAGCGAGGTGGGGGTCAGTCTCTTCTCCCAAGTAACAAGCGATAAGACTAGGGGAAATGGGCTCAAGTTGCGCCAGGGGAGATTTAGATTAGATAATAGGAAAAATTTCTTCACAGAGAGAGTGGTTAGGCATTGGAACAGACTGCCCAGGGAAATGGTACAATCACAGTCCCTGCAAGTATTCATAAAAAGTGTGAATGTGGTGTTTAGGGACGTGGTTTAGAGGTGGACCAGGCAGTTAGGTTAATGGGTGGACTCGATGATCTCAGAGGTCCTTTCCAACCTTAATGATTCTATGATTCTAAGTACAGCATAGGCACATTAAACCTGATGCTTCTTGAAGCAGTTATGTCTTGACTTTGACCATATTCCCAGCCTGAAATTGTACCAGATTCAGCTGTCATTTTAAGCAGTCTGAGTGCAGAAACGCATCCATCCTCAGAGAATTAATGTATTCCTCCATTCCACATTATTCAATCTGCTGCACCAAGAGATGGATTAAAGAACCTCTGCAACCCCTCTATAGGGCAATTACATTTCAACAGAATTTCAACTTTAGCAGCAGTGCTGATATGAAAACGAAATATGACAATTATGTTGTGAATGATTATTGTACATCAGTGATAGCACCACAACCTTTGAAGGAAGGTCAGTTATGCAAGTGGAATCAAGCCTTCATATCAAATGCAACATTCTACTCCTGTATCTAGAAGATTAAAGGATAGCATTGATTACTTTAACAGGCAAATCTAATTGATTTGAACCAGTCCTCTGACATCCAGTTCCAATAGCAGTAGTATCCTGAAATGGGTATGAAAAGCTCTTTTCAGAAGGACAAATATATCTGGAAAGGAACAACTACATATTACTTTCAGACTAGTTAAAAAAGAAAAATCAAAAACATTTCTATATTTTTCCCCTTTCAGTTGACTGTTAACAGTTAAAGAGATATCACTGCACTGACATAAACCTATGGTGACATATGCCACAGGCCTATGACATGGCCATGACAAAGACATGTTCAAATAATGAAAAGCCTAGTATGAATGAATGAATCACTAAAAAGAAAATCATTAACTAAATCTCAAACCAATTTTTTATGCATCATACATTGGAATTGCTTGCCAACAGATAAACACGTTTTAAAAAAATCTCCTAAAAGATGCAGCAGAAGCAACGGCAAGCAATTACTTCTCTAGGCTGTAAATTTAAGTTAGGAATGAAAGTCAAAGAACACTGAAGGCGTATTCTTGTCAGTAAGACAATCAGCTCTGGAAGAGAGAGCACGACAGGTGGCAGCACAGAGGCCTTCAAAGTTCAGGTTTCTAAGGCATTACTGGTGGGCCAGGAAGCAATGATAGACAAGCAAGTGCTTGTGCAGTACATAGTCTTGGCATGCATCTTAAGAGCACTTAAAAAAAATTGTGCAACAGATGATATATTCACTTGCAGTCATCTAAACATGCACTCACCAAATGGAAAAAAAAACAACACAGCAACACCTTTCTATTAAGTGGTATCTATAGCACACTTCAAAAACCACCAGACATGATTTGCAAACAGTATATCTCATTCAGTTTTATATCACTTTGCTGAAGAAAACGTTCTGTTGTAACACAGAAATCATAAATCAAGTTTTGTACTTCAATGGTTAAGCTAAACTCCCAAATCCAATGGGAGACACTAGATGCTCAAAGAGCTCTTAAGGATCCTGAATCAGAACTGGCAATCTATCACAGCACACCTCCTGAATTTTCTGAAAAAACACTGTGTACAGTCACAATCAACTCCCACAAGACCTTGTCCACAAAGGCAATCTATGCAAAGCAAAAGCTACAACACAATGAATAACCAACAACCTGAATCATATACAATCCAGCTTACTGTCTGTATCTCCTTAAACATAATCAAATTGTCTATTTTTATACAAATGGTTACCAATATTATTTTCCACAGTCCCTTTGGGTCTGAGTTATCAAAGCTGCACTGTATCTATTTACATACACTGTTCAATTCCCACAGAAATTTGTCCCCTATTATTCTATATGAATAACTCTAAGAAGTAACATCTATGCAAGACTTAAAAATGCTATAATCTGGCCACAAAGAACATAAAACGCCTTCTCTCCCTCTCTAGTTCGATGACCTCTTGCCACATCTGCTTCCTCCTCTTCAGCAGGGCAGGGTCTGCTATATACCTCTAACGTCCAAAAATCTCATGTATGAACTTGTTCTCTCCCTCCCTCCTAGCTCTTCTATAGTTCAACCATGTCGACCTCTAACAGGACCCTTTTTCTGAAGGACTTAAATGCTGATGCAGCAGTTAAACCCACCAGAAAAATAGTTCCATTACCTGTATATTAGAATAATACCATTCAGTAAGAATAAATTCAGAAACTAAAGGTCAGGAAGTTCATATTCCTTACACTGTATTTTCAACAAAATCATCTTCTGGAGCACCTTGTTGCTAGTTCACCACCCTGCTCTGAAAGACATAAGCAAGGCAGTCATCTACTCAGAACTTCCCTTCACCAGATCTGCCCTTTGGCTTCCACTTTGATAACTTAAAGACTGAATTGAGAACCAGCCTCAGAGAGATTTTCTGTCTTGCTTTATCTCAGATAGTTAAGGCATGCAAGACTTTGCAATTTTGAAACTTTAAATTTGAGGATCTCAAAATCTGAATGGATTTCTCCATTTGTCTAACTGAAAACAGCAGACTTTCCATTTAAAACACCTTGTCCTGACAGCTATGTCACCATAGTGAGAAGGATAGGAAATGTTTGTTCTCAAGTGCTGGAAGTTTCAGGTGAATACTGCCACTTGTATACTCGAGAAACTGTACTACAGAACTAAGACTGAACTGTTACTTAACTAACTTGCACAGCTGATCATCAATGATCGGTAAGTTTTCTTCTGCAAGGGGCTGCAGCTTAAACTGTGCTGTTGCACTGGATTTAAGTGAACTATCCTTTCTTCAAGTATACTGAATGAAGTTGCTACCTTGGGGGGTACTGGATGGCAGTATTGCACTGGTTTTATAACTATCAAGTTTTAAAGTAAGGTTAGCGCTAATCCAAGATTCAAGCTGTATTTCAACATCACAGTGCCACAGCTACATCATGTGGAGGCTGTCCAGCTAGATTCTCATAGAACCATAGAATTGTTAAGGTTGGAAAAGATGCTTAAGATCACCGAGTCCAACCGTTAGCCTGTCACTGCCAAGTCCACCACTAAACCATGTCCGCAAGCACCACGTCTACCCGCCTTTTAAATACCTCCAGGGATGGAGACTCAACCACTTCCCTGGGAAGCCTGGTCCAATGCTTGACCACCCTTTCGGTGAAGAAGTTTTTCCTAATATCCAACCTAAACTTCCCTTGGTGCAGCTTGAGGCCGTTTCCTCTCATCCTATTGCTTGTTACTTGGTAGAAGAGACTGACCCCCACCTCACTACAACTTCCCTTCAGGTAGTTGTAGAGAGCAATAAGGTCTCCCCTCAGCCTCCTCTTCTCCTCATGCAAACAGAACGGAATTGCAGGCAAAGAGCATACCAGAATGGTTTCTACTTTCTAGCAAAATGCACACCATTTTGGCCTACAGCAATCAAAATTTTTAACTGACATGACACTCAGAAAACAAGTTTCTCAGAAAAATGCTCAGGAAGTAAAGTAGTACAAGAAGGCTACATGAGTAAATCGACCTATAATTACACATCAGCTGCTGTGTTTTTGCCATTCACCTCCATTACTGATTAAAAAAGGCAATTTCACCTTAAGGAACATCTACCTAACTTAACTGTACTACTTGCTCTACCAACATCATACTACAGCTTTCATTTTTCAGGACAAGGAACATTGTCTTGAGGATATATTTTTTTCCAAAGGAGAGCATCACTATTCTCTAGGATTCGTTCATAAAATCAGGAAATTGTTACAAGTGTAGAGTATTCCTGAATACCTCCATCTTTTGTTAGAAGAGTACACCAAGGTTTCCATTCATACTCATCTCTACCCTGGAAAGTATCTCATGATGACCAGGGAGGACAGGGTGAGGAGAAAACAGTAGTAGCAAAGGTAAACAAGCGATGAATACAGAGTACTTCTGAATTCAACTCAAGCAGGTCAGCCGTATGACACCACTAAGAAAATCACAACCAATTGTATAGTGCAAGCTTCCTGTAGCAGGTACTATCTATTACTAACAAAGAACAAGAAGGAGGAAGAGTAGGAGCATAGATATGAACAAAGACATATCATAAGTATTTGGCAGCTACAGAGCCTAAGAGGTAGCCCTGGAATTAAATACTAAACCCACTACAAACTACTACTTTCCTGAGCAGTTTTGTTGTTAGAGATCTAGTATACACAGAGAAATAACAGAAGGTGTCATCTTGCACCTACCCACCATCATGTAACTTTCTATTGACCCTTAGTCAGAATAAAACATTGGGTGCTGAAAACAACAATCAATTAAAAAGCTAACTTCTGTAATTTTATAAGCACATTCCTCTAAAAAATGAATCCATTTGCTACATTAGCTCCACAACCTACAAAAACACAGCTAAAGATTTAAACAGAAACATATTTACATAATAAAATTAAACCACATAATTTTTATACTCCCTTTAATTACAAAGCGAAAGCACCCGAAATATGAGTATTTCCTAAGCAGTAAATCTTACCCCAGTAATAAGTTTATATTTTGTCAACAACTCAGGCAAAACTACTGCTTTTAATTTCAGTGCTACTTGACTGATATGATTATAGACATATGTAGGTAGATTGAAAACATCCTACACACTTATTAACTGAATAATGGAAAAGCTACTGATGGAAACTTCAATTCTTCAGACTAGGAATCATCATTCTGGTTGTAAGCAGAACAGGCAAGTATTCCATACAATCGGTATCACTAAAACTCAGCACATTTGGTATTAAATTTCAGGAACTTCTTAAAAAAAACCTCTGAAATCATAAACCGAAATTTGTCTTAAATTTTGGGTACAAAGCAGCTTCAATTTATTAAAAAAAGAGAACCAGGGTAAATAGATAATAAATAACAAAGAAGACGAGGAAGTCAAACAATAAAAACCTGTTCTTCATTTTTTAATAGTTACAATTTTGCAAGCTCCTTTAGTTCTTGTAGTCACAGCAGCATTACCTAATGCATGAACAACACAAGAAGTAGGAAAAAAAAAAACAGGAATTTTATTAGTGAAAGACTTACCAAGAAGGGCAGACATGTTCTGAAATATTCTCAGGAGCTCAGGTGTAAGACATGGACTGTTCTCCAATGTCACTAACCTAAGTAAGAATAGATTAAGCAAAATATTTCAGATGATCTATGAGTAACATTGAGCAATCATTTTGACAGATGTAAAACATTGTATAACAATTACTTGAAGCATATTTCAAGTGCAGCAGTAGTCTTTACAACACACCCAGCAGTATAGGCATGGGTCTCGCTAAGGCAGGAAAAGAAAGAAAAACATGGTACTGTCTTTTTATAAAGACAACATAATCTCCACAATGCAGCAGTGAGAATGCCCAAGTACCCAACTTGGGAACTCGGAGAAGGTGGGTAGAGAGGAATATTCATGGTCTAAGGACAAGGCATGTAGTGCTCTATACCTCAAAGGAGCAGCTGCGGTGGCAACCAGCTCAAACCTTTACTTTTTTTTTAGGTCTGAAATGATGCACTGATTACCATACATAAAAGCATAACGATATGCTCAGCATTGTTTGTATCAATTTAAAATTCCTGAGGTTTGAAAACAGTAGCTATAAATTAAATTCATACTTAAAGCCACAGCAATACATTCCAGTTTGTTCCTACATCTTAGGTGTGGGATAACTGTATTTAAATAACATTTCTGATTATGTAAAGTATCTTAGCTTTTATCCTGCTCTTGGTTCAAGAAGCCATTAGAGTCCCAATTGTCTCTGCCAGCTCCATCCAGATCCTGTGATGCTCTAGGACATCTTAAAATATTCTTCTGCATAGGCATCAGAATAAAAACCTCAAGATCAGTATTATTAAGAAGATACAAAAATTCTGAACTGATACATTAAAAAGGCCCGTCTTAAATTTTATGAAGATCTTGCACTTTGAGTTGCTGCGCCACCGCCAACAGCATTATAAAACTTAGTTTTGCTGCACATAAAACACATCATTTGTAGGTTAAGTATTTGTAATTCAAATGCCCATCTAAAATTTACATCAAAGGAATCCCTCGCTATTTCAAGACAGACTCAATGTATTCCTATTCTAGTAGGAAAGAGATGTCCTGATAACAGTTTCCCCCTCCTAGAGTGTCAGCTGCACCAGAAACAAACAATTTAGGCTCATGGCAGACTCATCACAGTGCCACTTCTTGTTTTATGTTCAGTCACCAAATAGCTCAAGATCTAGAACATAACTTCTACATTTTATCCTTGTAAACTCACCATCTCTTCCAGCAACCATCTCTGAGAATCATTGGGTCATTAGGCTCCCGAAGTCAAACGCATCAAATTGTTAGTTTAGCATACACATTATACTGAATCTAGGCTTTTTGTCTTGCTGTTATCACAACAGAACTGTATCTCACTAGCAACTACCTGAAAATGGATTACCTACTCAGTTACTTTTAATTGTCTTTCTTTTATTAACTTCCTAACCTCACCTATACTGAGAAAAAGTATGATATAGATACATAAATATAGATACATAAATACATAAATATAGATACATAAATTCTTAATACAGTCAAAGCTTTTTAAAAATTTTTTTTTTCTCCTGGGGATACATAAATAATATTTTAAAATAAGAAACTGATAAAGAACATTCTTACCACAACTCTAAACCATCTTCCAGAAGATAGACATGTGGAGGCTGAGACACATCCGTACTTAGCTGAATAACTGGAAGTAGAAAAGGATAGAGATTTTTGCTGTCCGCTCCCAGTCCCTATAAAAGTAAATAAAAAATGTAAAATACTTCAAAAACCTCAAATCAAACATTTAAAGAATAGCATTGAAAAAGATCTGTGATACTGTTCTATTTGCATACTGTAAACACGCATTCAAGAAATCAAAGGTTGAACTTGCATCCATTTCATACAACAACAAAATAGCCTGATACTCCCAAGCTTTCTCTCAACATGGCTTGAGAAAATTACCTAAGTTTATCAATGGTCTGCAAGAAAAAAAGATAAAACAATACACATTCCTAAAAACATTCACTGGTCCTTCTCTTTCTGGGAAAAGTCACAGCTCTAATAAATATTAAATGACTAAATGCTGTATAAAATGTTTTAAAGATCAAGAAAAGAATTACTCTTTGGACCTTACCACATACTAAATCTTTTGACATATTCTAAGAACCAGGAGAAGGGTTCTTTTTCATTGCTACACAAAGATTCCCAGACTGACGACAGTGACTTACTTTTTAAATGATTCATGAGCCAGACACAATGATGTCTTCCCAAGAATGCAGGGTAAAAAAATTTTTCAGCGTACATTTAATAAGCTTATTTTTAAAAACTGAGTTTTCTAAAGATAACTCTTGTCAAAAGTAATCATAAATTAAAACTAATCCTAAAAGGAATGGAATTCTTAAAATAGGAACTACTGCCTATTTTGTAAGATTACTACTTAAGAGAACTGAAGCTAGTTGAATGCTGCTTTTGCATAATTACTGTATTTGGAAACTGTTAAGTTTAAAATTATTTGATGTTTCTAAGTTAAGGCTTCTTTGTGGATTGATTTATTTATTTATTTAAACAAACTTGTCTTAAAAGAAAAAGCATCTTCCATAAATTTGTTTAATCTCTTCGTGTTCACCTGTACTTTTGGCCTCCACAGGCATCAGTAACAAGAAGTTCCACAATTTTTTTATTGTGAAAATACATTTTCTCTTTGTTTGAACTAACTCCACTTCTAAAAGAACCCTAATTTTTCCTTTAGTTGTAATGTCTGGTCATTCCCCTTCTGCCTTCTCTCCACTGTTAAGCTCTATAATACTATCTTCTTAGTCATGTGCTCCTGCAAGTTCAAGATTGCCTGCATATTCAGTCTGTTCCTGTAAGGACACTGCCCTGCATCCTAGGAGCACTTCCTCTTGATCTTTTCTAGTTAGAGAAGGTGGGATGGCATATAGTTCATATTAAATAAGTGCTTAATAGCACGGATTCTGCAGGTAACATAACCATGTATTGTTTTATTCGGCAGTGTTTTCTCAGGCACATTTTAGTTGCTTTTTTACTGCCAACAGCACAGATATTTCTAGATATTTCAAGTCCAAGGATTATTTAATTATACCAAGATCTTTTCCTTCACTGATAAGAAATTCAGTTAATTTAAACTATTATCTCTGGGTAAAGCAAGCAGCTAATAATTTCTATAGGCTTTCAAAATTCTCTGCCAAGGTATTACAGTTAGCCTCTAGAGGAATTAGGGAATTTATTGTACATGTATAGAAATAAAGGGAAGAGATGCAAGTTACATCAAGAATCAAAACCTTCCAAGCAGCTCATCTTGAGTACCATCATGCAGCACATACGGGACAACCAGGGGATCAGGCCCAGGCAGCATGGGTTTAGGAAAGGCAGGTCCTGCTTGACTAAACTGATGTCCTTCTGTGAAAAGATGATCCACTCAGTGGATGTGGGAAAGGCTCTGGATGTTGCCTACTTGGACTTTATTAAAGCCTTTGACAACATTTCCCACAGCGTTCTTCTGGAGAAACTGGCTGCTCATGGCTTGGATGGGTGTACTCTTTGCTGGGTAAAAAACTGGCTGGATGGCCGGGCCCAAAGTGTTGTGGTGAATGGAGTTAAATCCAGTTGCCAGCCAGTCACAAGTGGTGTTCCCCAGGGCTCGGTACTGGGACCAGTTCTGTTTAATCTCTTTATCAACGATCTGGATGAGGGGATTGAGTGCACCCTCATTAAGTTTGCAGACAACTCCACCTTGGGTGGAAGTGTTGATCTGCTGGAGGGTAGGAAGGCCCTACAGAGGGACCTGGACAGGCTGGATAAATGGGCCGGGGTCAACTGCATGAGGTTCAACAAGGCCAAGTGCTGGCTCCTGCACCTGGGTCACAACAACCCCATGCAACGCTACAGACTCAGGGAAGAGTGGCTGGAGAGCTGCCTGGCACAAAAGGACCTGGGGGTTGTTAGCCTGACCTCGGTGCCGGGAAAGGTCATGGAGCAGATCATCTTGAGTGCCATTACGCGGCACGTGCGGGACAACCAGGGGATCAGGCTCAGCCAGCACTAGTTTATGAAAGGGAGGTCCTGCTTCCCTGACTTGGTCTCCTTCTGTGACAAGGTGACCCACTTAGTGGATGAGGGGAAGGCTGTGGATGGTGTCTACTTGGACTTTAGTAAGGCCTTTGACACTGTCTCCCACAGCATTCTCCTGGAGAAGCTGGCTGCTCACGGCTTGGATAAGTGCACTCTGCGCTGTGTTAAAAACTGGCTGGACGGCCGAGCCCAGAGCGTGGTGGTGAATGGAGTCAAATCCAGTTGGCGGCCGGTCACGAGTGGTGTTCCCCAGGGCTCAGTGTTGGGGCCGGTCCTGTTCAATATCTTCATGGATGATCTGGATGAGGGGATTGAGTGCACCCTCAGTAAGTTCACAGACAACACCAGGTTGGGTGGGAATGTCGATCTGCTGGAGGGTAGGAAGGCCCTGCAGAGGGACCTGGACAGGCTGGATCGATGGGCCGGGGCCAACTGTATGAGATTCAACAAGGCCAGGTGCTGGCTCCTGCACTTGGGTCACAACAACCCCATGCAACGCTACAGGCTGGGGGAGGAGTGGCTGGAGAGCTGCCTGCCAGAAAAGGACCTGGGGGTGTTGATCGACAGCTGCCTGAACATGAGCCAGCAGTGTGCTCAGGTGGCCAACAGGGCCAATGGCATCCTGGCTTGTATCAGGAATAGCGTGGCCAGCAGGACCAGGGAGGGGATAGTCCCCCTGTACTCGGCACTGGTGAGGCCGCACCTCGAGTACGGTGTTCAGTTTTGGGCCCCTCACTACAGGAAGGACACTGAGGTGCTGGAGCGTGTCCAAAGAAGGGCAACGAAGTTGGTGAAGGGTCTGGAGCACAAGTCTTATGAGGAGTGGCTGAGGGATCTGGGGTTGTTTAGTCTGGAGAAAAGGAGGCTGAGGGGAGACCTTATTGCTCTCTACAACTACCTGAAAGGAGGCTGTAGCGAGGTGGGGGTTGGTCTCTTCTCCCTAGTAACGAGTGATAGGACAAGAGGAAACGGCCTCAAGCAGCGCCAAGGGAAGTTTAGGTTGGATATTAGGAAAAACTTCTTCACCGAAAGGGTGGTCAAGCATTGGACCAGGCTTCCCAGGGAAGTGGTTGAGTCTCCATCCCTGGAGGTATTTAAAAGGCGGGTAGACGTGGTGCTTGCGGACATGGTTTAGTGGTGGACCTGGCAGTGATACGTTAATGGTTGGACTTGATGATCTTGAGGGTCTTTTCCAGCCTTAGAGCTTTTATGATTCTATGATTCTGTTATCTCTGTTTCACATAACACGTGAACAAAGCAAACAAGAACATCAGAAAAGCTAGGAAATTTAAGAAGGGAAGAAATAAGTATATAAAAACATGGCAGAAATCATTGCAAAAGAATACAACAGCTATCAAAGGTTATGCAGTAGAAAGCTAATGGTAAAAATGGTAACAATAAAAGGGTCGGAATTCTAAAGAAACAAGATGACCCACAATTAGTCAATGCCAAGAATACCCTTGAGAGACATTAAACCTAACAGTTAAGATTTAAACAAGAAACATTTGATGCTAATCTGAATTAAAATGCAAATTTAAAAGAACAGGCAAAGTGAAACTTGTGGTGGCCCGTATCTTGGACTGTGATTTAAAAATGGCTTATCTTCACAGAAAGTTTGCAACCCAAATAGAAATTCCACATCCCTGGGAGCTGAATGGAAAGCAACAGGGAAACAGATGTGCTTACACTGCAGAATTCAGTCTGAAGCATACACAATGACTGTAAGAAGAGACCATCGCTCCTAATGCTGGCTGGGAAATAAAGGAAGCCAGAACAACCTCTTTCACATAGACTATAAAGTCACTAAAGTAGGTTCAATTCCAAGATTACAAAACCAAAACGCTCAGAACACAAGCAAATCTGCCTGAAGAACTGCTTTTACTGAACAAGGTCCTGGAAACAAAATAGTTAAGTGCTTAACATTAGCCATGTTTACCTCTGCTATTAGAAAACCACGTCTTTATTTTAAGACTGAGAAACACTTAGAAATAGCCTATAAAACCAAAATATACCTTAATTTTACCTATATACTTATATATATATACACACACACACAGAACATGTCGGCATGTCTGAGAAAGAACTGTACGAGATACTGACAACACTTACATGATTCTGACCCCTTACCTGGACGAGGTGGATTAGGGTGGTTAGAATGGCACATCGTAGCATATTGTGCTCCTCACTCTGTTTCCAAAGGAGTGGTAAATACTGAACCAAACATCCTACATATGGTCGTATCTGAAGTTCAGAACACAAATTTGTTTCTTAATGTGTGAAACAAGGCCATTAATTTATCCCAAGCATAATTTCTGAAATATTTAAGAGCTGCTTTTGTCACAGTAAAAATACAGAGTTTTACTCCTCTTTCCTCTTCCTAAAACACCATATTCCATACTCTGTGACTGAACTAACTTCTGACTGCACACTGGTTTGAAAAGAACATATTACTCATGGCAACATTTGTGCATGGCAATCGGGCTTAAGTAGTAAATAGAACAAAAAATACTTGACTTGATAACCAGAGATATTTTAATATTAATATATTCTTCACTTAGACAACACTCCTAAATAATGGCATCCTTTAAGAAGACCAAAAACAGTCCCAGTAAAAAAACGAAACAACAACAAAAAAAAACCCCAAATGCTCAATAACCTCTGAAGTTACCCATGCTTTGAGCAGGGGTTGGGCTACATAACCTCCAGAGGTTTGTCCCAGCCTAAATTTTTTCTATTATGCTCTACAATACTAAAAGGTTAATCTATTTGTCCTTTTAAGTACTTAATTAGGAATTAACCTAAACAGACTTAAAGGTTCTTTCTCAACTTGTTTTTTCTGCTGCTTCTCTAGCTTATCTAAAATGCAGGGAAATCCACTGTCATGTTGATTTTTTTCTACAAAGGACAATTAGGAAAGCTTCATTTGGCTCTCAGACAGGACCTTGTAGAAAGAGGAGATAACCTCAAAAATATGCATTATCTCTGTCCCTAATACAGTAATACTACAAAAAAACCCTGAGACAAAAGCAGTCAACAATTCATTTTTTAATTGTGCAAAATCGTCTTCAATTTCTTTATGTATAAGCTGAAGAATATACTTTAACACTAAGAAGGAAGTATTGAAAATTCATAATGTGAGCTTGAAACTTTTCGTGCAGTTAAGGAGAGTGCTGCGTAGGCAATTGTGATCTGTATCAGTGCCAATGAGAGATTACAAATTTAACTGCACAGTCCCTATGAGTGTGAAGCATTTTGTCCCTCAAAATGTCTCTTTTAATATGCAAGATTTAATAAAACACTAGTTCAGATATAAGAAGAGGCAATTAGAAAAAATTACAATTAAAAAAAAGAAAATTGCAAGAAATGCAATAAGATAAGCAGTGGAAGCCTTTCTGTACTCTAAAAAATACGTAGTAAATGAAGTAGTGACTGAGCAAGAACATTTCACACAAAAGATAAATGAGAACTGAAAAGTGAAAAAGAGAACCAAGTAATGCAAACAATGCAGGCATCTACCATAACAATAACCAGTCTATTAATTGATGACATTTTTCTACTATTTTTGTATAAAACAAAAACATCAAGTCCTCCTCTGTGTTCTTACTACAAAGCTAACACTGAAATCTGTAAAAAAAAATACCTGCATATTGACTCTTTCAATCACACAAGACAAAACGTGAAGAACATGCATTTTGGTGTCACATTGCGTTACTTCCTGAAGTAGCTGAAAGAGCAGTGTAAACATGGATTCCAGATACTAAAAGAAAAATAAACAACTACAGATTAGACCATCAAAAATACAATTGCTGACACGAATTGGTGATTTTCCTGTATGCTTACAACTTTAAGACATCTATGAACTTTGAAAGACACTTACAAAGTGTGCAAAATGTTACTCTGTCATTTGGAAAAACACACACTAGCCAATCACTGCCTAAACAAGATACAAAATTTCAGATATGGTCTTACGTAATAGTTCAAATGAGATCAATTTGAACATACAACATTTTCATGTTTTGGTAAGTGTAAATATGACTTCACAGTTAAAATACGATAAAGCTGAAGGCCATCTCTCCACTTTGTTAGGGTCAAAGCAAAGGTACAGTCGTCCAGCTTTTGGGTCAGTAGATAAAATTTAGATATTGAACTGAAAAAGACATCTTAAAGAATTCCAATATTTACAGTGTAGATGCACTCTGCATTTTTGTTTTGTTTGCTCACAAGAGAGTTACAATTAACATGGAAGTCATAATCAAATGAGAAGAAAAAGCACCTGCTAAATTTGAGTGATCAAAATAAATCTTTGCTGTATTTATAGCTAACATTTCATTGTTTACTTAATGACAACAGTAATGACCACTGTAAACAACACAAATATAGGAGACCAATAAAGTCAATGTTTTTTAAGGCACTATTTTAGCCACACATATTTATTAAATATTTGTGTGAAACAGCAGGTTCGAAAGTACTGTGTGAAACAGGCGTACTGGGAAGTCACATCGGTGTGGAGACTTATTTTTTAAAGACAGCATTCATATTGTCTTACCATGAAGAAACTTAGCATCTGGTAACACATAATATATATTAGCAATAAACACAATGCTAAGAAGTTGTAATAGTCATAATACTAAAAGTTTTTGAATTGTCTGTCTGACAATGCACACTAGCAACCTTGACAGTATGAGTCTTTACATGTTTTGGCCTATGAAGGGTAAAAAAAAAAACCAAAACACCAAACCCAAAAAAGATACACACTGATTACTAAATAGTGTATATAAATATATGTATATATAAAATATATGTGTATATATATATAAAAATATATGTATATATGAATATATTTTTCCTGGTTTCCTCTATTACTCTATCTGCTCATCAGAATATGCCCATATAAATGCTCTTACCGGTAAGAACTGGTCAGTTCTGAACTCAAAGTCATCTACAGGTAAACAACCATTAAGGAAAAACAATACAGACTGCAGATGGATACGAGCTTCAAATAAGGAAATATTCCATGGATACACAAATATTATAATGTGAAGAATTTGGTAGTAAGTTTAAAATTGTTTATTTTCCAGTAACTCTGAATTAAGAACTAATCAAACATCTTTGCCAATAAAAGGATATTTAACTTCAGTGTCGTAGCTGTCTCGATACGGACCTGAAAGAAAAGTCAAGAAGCATCGTGCATACGTCCATTAAACATTTTGATTATCAACATAATATCTGACAATATCAAACCAGTTGCTCTTTTGGCAATTGAATCATTCTGTGTGTTCTGTCATCAGCTAAGAAATGTAGTTAGTTCAACTCAAACATCTTCATTTGCTCTCATTTTAGTATCCTTTACAGTTTATTTGGCATTGCTAAAGTGGTACCACCTGGAGAAACTACTCAGGCAAAACCTTCATGAAGGCCAAGAAAGAATTAAACAAGAAGGTATCTAGCCTGTGATAAAAACTCTTGCCATAGAGAAGGAGTTTACCTTGGGATTATCTCAGGGCTTGCTGTCACCCAAAAAGCACAGAACCAAATAAACTCAACAAGTTAGCATGTTCTTCCCTGGCAGATGTTCAGAGGCTCGGAAAGCACTAACTGAAAACAGTCACAAGACCGATACAGAAACACACCCTGCTCTGCTGAAGCTGTCTGGAATCACAGAAATAACTGTTATGACTGCCAATTACTAGTATTTAACTAACAAACTAGCTAGGTTTATTTGTTTTATTTGTTGGGTGCTAGGTCTGTTTAAAAATAGAAAACAAAAGAAACAGTCGCAAAACCAGCTTTCTCAACTCAACCTCACCTGCTGGTAAACTGAACTTGTAGTTTAAAACCACAGAACTGTACTCGAGCAGCTTAGCAAACAATGCCATTTATCATATTCTGTTAGCAGATAACTATGTTGATGCTTAAATAATATCGTGTACTGCAGGGACTAGTCACAGAATAACCCTGTTTTATCTACACAAGGTGTTCATTTGTTCATAAATTATCTCACAACGCTTTACAATTTTTTTTTTTTTTACGAAAACTAGACTGTTGCTATTGCCATTCATTTCCCCAAAGTCATCGCCTAGTGAACATCTTCAGAGCTCGTTTCATGTCTTTAACCTTATTGTTCAACATCTCCATAATTAAACACCACCACAACTTCCCAAGAGATTATCTTTTGCAAGACACAACAGTCTTTAAGGTGTGATGTTATGAAGTTCTCAATCAAGTTTACATAAGGTATGGTATTTATGTTTCACCTGTGTTTACAGAACAAATGTGTAACCCAAAACATTACCTATTTATACTTACCACTAAGTCCTGGTCTTGAAGTAAGTTACGAATTGCCTCATATAACATAGGTCTCAAGTCTGATTTGAATTTTACAGAAATCCACTGTCCAATCAGCCAAATTACTCGTCGGCGTATTGGTTTATATCTTTAAAAGTGGGGGAAAAAAAAAATTGTACTCTTTAACTCATTATACTTGCCGTTCTAGAGTACTTTGATGAAAAAGAAATCTAAGAAGAACTAGGAAAACATTATTCCCCAAAACAATTATTAAAAGATTTTGTTTGTCAAGACCAACTTTAGAACTTTAATGCAGAAATCTTTTTCATCAAAATTCCTCACTAGAAGGCTCAGTAAACATGAACTTAGTCTGAAAAAGATAGCTTTCATCCTAAATGACTGAATCTTGAAGGTCTCACTAGAGAGAGAGTTTATTCTGCACATAGCACACTAATAAAAGAAACTAAAAATAAATCTTACATTTATTACTGCCATCGTGGCATCCCCTGCTTTCACCACACTTTCCATTAATTTCCTTGACACTCTTTCTATGCTCAAAATTTTAGGTCAGATACAATTTAAAATTGTAAACTTAAGTACTGCATTACAGTAACTGCCAGAGTATTTCCTGTCACCAGTCTAAAACTATTCTCAGAAACAACTGACATATCTAATCTTGCACCACTGCCGCAACAAGGGCACAAACCAAACAGCTTTAGAGTCAATGGGAAGAAGTACAAACCAGAACAACGATGAGCTGAATTGCCTAACATAATGATTGATAAAAGCATTCTGTAGAGCTGCCGTTTTTCTCCACTGATTAAAAAAGCTGATCCGGAAGAGCAGCTCAGATTTAAATGCTTAACTTGCAGACACATAAAGTTAGGTAAGATGAACCCTATTCACAGAATTTTAAGTAACAAATTATTTTGCCTTGTTATCCTAAATGTATTTTTCATTTCATGAACTTCTGCCTTGTAAGCCAACAAGAAAGCAATTTAAAGTGAAGTTATTGAGGCATCTTTACATTTAACATATATGATTTATTAAACATTCCCATAACCATGAGACAATTAACAAAGCACACCTTCAGAGAACATGAAAGTTGTGAAAGCAGCATGAATACAGCAGTTCATTAGACTGGAACACAAAGCTAATAAGGAATAACATTCCAGTGCTGCTTGAGATTTACTGAGTGGCAGTGAAGCACGAACAACCCATGGCGAAGCATGACTTACACAAGACATTGCCTTACTAACAGGTCCTTCTATTTATTTGAGAAGCTGTGATGATACAACTTTTTCTATTCTTAGAATGCTCGCGCCTGATATACATAACCTTGTAAAAATCAGAATATTAAAAAACTAAGAGTTTTTTCTTGAGATTGGCATTGGATAGTTTTCAAACCACTATCACATAACGGAAAGTTTTAAATGATATGCCATAAGTACATAACTGTCTGCTGACAGCAAGGATTTTCAGCTCTGGTGATACCTGTTGTGCAATCCATACATTCTACCTGCATCTTTATATTCTTTCTCTCTCTCCCTGGTAGAGAAAAGACAGTGTGCTTTTGGCATTTGGGGGTGGGGGGTGGGGGAGGGGGTGTGGGGTTTTTTGGGGTGTTTTTTTGGTTTGTTTTTGGTTTTGTTTTTTTTTTAAAGGACTGAAGTTCCTAGAAATGCTGCTCATAGCTGCTCATTTTTGAGGTCCTACCTTTTCTACATTCACTGCTTCTGGGAAAAGCTCCTACCTTAGAACATCATTAGCTTTTACACTAAGAGCACACAATAAGTATATGCAGATTGAGCCTGCTGGACCTAAAGCTTACATGGGAAAACTGGCCATATTCCAAAATAAGGCAGCTTCTGTTGCAATAGTCACAGCATGGTAGCTTTAAGCAGTCTGAACAGGATTCGGACATTCAAGTCAAAGGTATTTTACTTGATACCAAAGTACTAAGTGTCACATCGATTCTCTCTCAGCAGGAAAAGTTGTTTTAAGATTGAATGATTGCAAAAGACTGTATTCAGTAAACTATTTTCATATTACAGAAAAGTTTCTCCTTACTCAGTACAAAACTAAATATTATGGCAAGTGATAAATTTGGCAATGCAACGTTTCTAAAAATCTCTAAGAATATTTTTTCATTAATCTCATGTTTCTCCTACTGCTATGGTCATGGTTGACAGTCTCACTATTAACAGACAATGAAACATTCAAAGAAGACAAAACACAGCAAATAGTCACTGCTGACAACACATAGGTTTGTGTTCCGAAACACAACGGTTAGATCAGGTGTCTTCCCTACTGTAAATACAACTATATTAAGTGTAGAAGACTATTGTCAGTTTTACTTATGCTATATGGGCAGAGAGCATAAAAATGCCAAGGCCAGCATGTGTTCCAAATACCACAGCAGCTTTATTCAGAGATCGATGCTGGTGCGGCAGAACAACAAAGGATCAATCATATAGAAGATCTCTCATTTTTTCCTGCTCTTCTGACATTTAGCCTAACCATTAAAGTGCTTGGCCATTGGTAGATAGCAAGGTGAAGTTGAGAGCATACAGAAAAAAAAAATACTAATAAGAAAAAGAATAAAAACATTAAGAGACACCAGGTAAACAACTGTGGCAATTATTTTGTGACTCTGAAGTAAGGTTATACATCCAACAGTAAATAATTCATTTTAAGAAGTATATTGTCATGAAAATAAGCATTTTAATATTTGTAAGTTTAGGAGGATCTTCTACTCTACATGAAATTGAAATGTATTTGTAAAGAAAGTGTTTGTAACTGGCATTTGGAAATAAAAAAAAAAAAAGGAAAATAATTTACAATTTATAGTAGCTCCTAGGGGCATTAGCAAACAAATCAGTTTATATTTCAGATAACAATCATGTCTGGTAAGATGAATTTCAAATGTAGAAAAAAAAAATAGTTAAGTTCTTCAATAGACATTAGGGTCACTACTGCTAATGACCCTGATGAGAAAAATAGGACACACTTATTCGGAGTCAAAGGGTGAATGGGAACTCATCTAATGAGGATTAGCATGTACAATAGCAGTCACTGTCTCTCCCCGGAGGGAAGAGTGACAGTTTGAGGAACAGGGAGGAACACTGTCTTCTAGTCAGCTGTAGAGATGGACAGCTCAGTCTGTACCGAGATGCCCAAACTGATCTTTCAAAATACCCTATTATATCTACTAAACAAAAAAAAGGTACTCATGTGAAGGCCATCCAAGTGAAGAGGACCTTGCCAAGAAGGAAAACACACAGCAGACGGGCTATATAATAGCGCTTATGCAGAACCAGCCTGTAATCATTCACACTTTACAACACAACCCAAATCCTTACTTCCCCACTTTATTGCTGGCAAAATTAACGGAAGAGTGCTACAGAGGACTTGTATTTAAACTAGCAGAGAAGAACAAATCACTATTTTGGCTAAGCTACAGTTTTACAGAGATTATTTCCAGATTTCAATTGGACTTTACTGCCTAAAGGGCTCTGGGATCTCAGAAGGCCTAAATATCTTTCTTTAAATGAGCAAAGGTGATTGTCCTGAGAAAGTTTAGTCAACTCAAATATATACAAGAGGACAGACTTACACTATATTTACAGAACCTTGGAATTATCCACCACACAGTAATTTAAACATAAACAGAAACTATCAGGAACACTGTCACTTCTGTGACTCTGTCAGTTATCTATATGTATTTCATACCTCTGCTCATTTAGTGGGTATGTTTAAATACTGAGTATTTTTCAAGTCTGCAATTATTAGACATTGTATCTTACCAGATTTGTATCAACAGTTCATATTTAAATGATGAAGGCATAACAAACCAAGGTGTTTACCTGTTATGAGAAACCTGTAGTTCTGCTAATAGTTGATTTTTAAACCATTGATCAAAATCCACGCTATCGAATAGTTCATAAGCAGCCAGTCCAACCGCATTATACACTGGGGAAAAACAATAGTTATGCTTATTGTTTGCTTAAATGTTTAATTTTTAATATTAAATAATGAGACTAACTTAAGTTTCAAAAAGCATTTTTGATAACCTGAACATAATACAGAAAACAAAACTAAAGCATAGCTTTGTGATGAAAGAGATTATCAGACCATGGCGCAGGGAACTCTGGAGGAAATTTTAGTAAAAGAAAGGTATTACAGAAGAAAATTCAGACTCTTGAAAATAGCTAAAAGCCATAAGAACAATTAAGGTCTTACTCTAACATCAAGAATGGTTCCACGAGAGGTCTTAGGCAATTCTTTTCTTTTGCCATAAAACCTTCTTACTTGTAAAATGAACAGAGTGTCTCCATGGAAGCACTGTAGCTCATTTATTTCCAGAGAGGAAAGGACAGGACAGTAAGGGAGATTGTCTAAGGGTTTGTTTCACAAAAAAGCTGAAAGTAGCACCATAGTTTTACATAAGCATTTCAAAAAGTGAAGACTGACATTAAGTGCAAGCAGAAATAGGATTTAGGTCCTACTTTTTAAATGTCTTTAAAAAATCTTGCAAATTCTTCATATAATTTTTAAGAAGTCAAGCACATACACAAAAGCAGCTCTGTTACTTCAAAGGTAAAGTAAATTTAATTTACCAGCATCTTTAATCAGTATAGCACTGGCATCTTCCACGTTGGTAGATCCTACAAGACAAAGTTAAAATAAAGAAAAAGGTGTAAATAAAACAAAGAACACAAACAACTTTGCACTTTTACACTTTCAATAAGTATGCTGTGAATTAAGACTTTGCTTTGCTGTTACCGTATTTTTGACCGACTTCTTCAGAGCTGAACATTTTTAACAGCAACATTCAAGTAAGTCAGAAGCATATATTTTAAATGAACAGACTCAAAACCCGCAAATTGCTGAACACTGTCAACCACATGGTACTATTTCCAACAGAGTCCTAGACCTAGTTCCTATATACTTTATATATGTGTGCATGTGTACTTACAATGTATAAGTAAAAATTTTACAAAATCTTAAGAATTAATGAATTTTTAATATCATCTAGTACTTCAACAGTAACTCTCAAGTTGAAAACATCCAGAAATGGCTACGAGGGGCTTCAGAAGAAAACAAAAATAGCGTATGTGTACCTTTTAGCATGGAAGTATTAACTTTCATAATTCTTGGAAAACAAAATAACTGTCAACCCTGTTGTAAGGAACCTTTTACCATTCCCAGTATTACAGCAGAGCAAGCCATCCCGAAACTTATGTACACAAAGTATTTTATGAGGAGATTCTCTGAAGTCAGAAACCACCCTCAGAAAATTAGTATTTATTTCTATTTAATCAAATGTACTGATCCATTCTGGTAAGTTCAAATATAAAATATTTTAAGTCAGGTAAGATGCAACCTGAGGAAACAACCTAAGCTGAAATGACAGGGAAAACAAAGTGGCAGCTACCACTCATTATTTTTCATAGCCACTATAAAACTCAGTTTGGGGGTGAAAAAAACCTGAATCATTCCCCAGTCTTCATACAGAAAACACTAAATCTTTAAAGCATATTCTTCAGATTTGGAAAGTCCTCTAGACTCTCTAAAATGACACGGTAACTTGAACCTGTTTTTTTCCCCAGGATTTTTGCAGACATGGAAGAATTACCATAAACTGCCTTGCAACATTTGAACAGGGAGTTCCCAGTAAAAAACAACCTACAGGATTTATTAAGCTTGTCAACCATTCTCAAGAAAGCTGAAACTCATGCAAGTAGAAATGCCCCAATTTTCGTTAGTCATCTAAAATAGTTATGGTTTCCTTTTCCTACATATGCACTGCATTTTCATTATGGTAGGTTTAGAAATAATTTTAAAATATTAACATGCCCTTTCAAAAATACAGAGGGAATGCACTATGTAAAATTAGATATCACAAGGTAAAATTGTTTAACAGTTGACAAAAGCGAATGTAAAGAATTCTACATTTTACAGTTCCTTTAAAGAACTTACCTTGTAGACTGCGAACCATTTCTAGAAGCACAGGGGTAAGAGTCTGATTATACTCATGGAAAATATCAATAAAAAGAACTTCCGTGCATGGCTGAAAAATTAAAAGATCTTTTTTTGGAATCTATCAAAATAAAGGCAATTAAAATACATTTATGCTATGATTTGTAAGTGCTGAATATCTCACACCAAAGGTCATTTAAAATGCAATATACTGTAGCAAAATTAGTATTATATGAAATACCACTCTTACTACTATACAGTATGCTTAACTCTAGCAAGATTTTGATGGCTATCTCAGCCAGCTCTGCGGTAGAAGAACAACGGATCTGTGGAGTGAAACAGCTGGTGTTCATGAGCCAGTGACCACACTGTAGGTATGTCATGGTTTCTTTTCAGATTAGCTCTAGTTGACTCATGAATACTCATTTGCAATTGGAACACACTACTTAAAATGAAACTATTGGAGCAAATGAACTTTGAGATGTCTTTGCAAAGCAAACCACAGTAGTGATAACTGGGAGATTCACTACAACAGCATAATTTTGATTTAAACTAAAAGGCTCATACAGATGCATCTGAAAGTTTCTTCATTCATCATGTCTGTTACCAAAGTCATAAGTGATAACATCAGTTATCAGTTTAAAGACTACAACTTCTACTGGGTTTAGTAACCATCAGATACTACACAATACAAATGCTGAAGCAAATTCCTTTTCCCTCCCTCCTAGAATATGAAGCGCATAGTGTCCACTGTATTGCAGCATGTTTGGACATTGATAAATGAACAAAGTTAATTTATACTAATTCTAATGAAATTTCTTTAACTGAAGACTTCTTTGAAAAGCATGAGCTTATCTTTCTACCAAATATCATCTCTCTTGGTTACAAGACTATCAAGAAAAGCATCCAGAAATGTTTAATGGTTTTCTTTCAACTGAAACACTTACTCTGAGACTGTACTTCCAAGAATCTCCTCCTGTCTCTTCTACAGCTATTATTTCACAAAGAAAAGGAAAAAGTATTATTTCAACTATGGTTCAAATACATTTTAGTATTTAGATATGCAACTATCACAGACTACTGAGAAATCTCTTGTTATGAGAATAATCTCTAGAGGGAATATTTGTCCATGTAACAAGACTGCAGAAAAGAAAACAGCCAATATTGCAGTAAGTAACTTCTAGAGGCAATGCGGATATGAAACTATTATACCTATATCTAAACAAACTGCAACCAACTATACAACACATTTCTTACTGAAGCCTTCTGGGTCCTCTTCCCACATCATTAATTCTTCATTTGTCAGCAGGAAATAGTGAGTGACTAATCTCCTACATATTTCCATTAGTGTTGGATACGTGAAAAATGCTGTCTTTATCTTATGTGCTTCAAGAGTTTCAGGACTGCTATCTGAAATAAAACACAGAAAATTCCAAATTACAATTAAGTGCCTTAATGATAAAACAGTAGTTAGTAAAATTAGACAGAAATCAATAGATAAGAAATTCTGATCATCAGAGGAAAAAAAAAGAAAAAAAAAAATTTTCATGGCAGACTTCCATAACAGACTTTCAGATGGTACTTTTTTTAGGCAAGTTAAATTCCCAAATTCATTTACTTTTAAGACAGTTCTCTACCAGCACAATTAAACTGAAGGGTTGTTAGGGGTTCACAAAGTATTCATAATGCCTTTCAGCTACTATGTAGATGAAAAACTGTTTACTTGCTGCTTTTGGTATTTTTTTTATTTAGCGTTACTGAATTAAAAAATACACAGAACTCAGCAAGTTTCATTTATAGCTATTCAGAAAGTTTATCCAAATAGAATCTTAAAAATAACTTTGGTTTTTTAGGAGTTAACATTTGCTAAAGAAAGCAGCAATAAAACCAAATACTGTATGCTATATAACCAACACAAACACTATATGTCAGTCAGAAATTAAGAAAAATAGATTTTCTAGTTTAATTTTTTTTAATCACATAGTTCTCAAAAAGCCAAGTGCTAAAGCTTTTATCAGAATGTGCTATATTGTTCTTGTCTCAAGTGACCACATTTCTATTTCAAAAACTCAAACACATCTATGAACTTTTGCAAGTAGAAATTTTGCTTAATAATCAGTGGATTTAGAACATTCTAATGTATTACAACATTATGGAATAACACTGAAATACATCAATATTCTGAAGAATTTTAAATGGTGGGGTTGTGTAATCAGACACATACCAGTATGTTCATGTAACTTTTTTTTTTTTAAATCTAGAAAGAAAATGCTAACTGTTATCTAGTCATTGCCAAACGTTAAACTAATGTAAAAGGTTTGTTTTTTTTTTAATATAGTCATAAGCAGAACATATAAACTGCTTTATATTCAACTGCATGTCAAATTCACTGTGTTTCTGTATTTCAGAATACTGGTATTAGTTAATTACAGCAAATACCCCATTTTATCAAACCATTTCTCAAGGGAAAGTTGCATCAAACCATTTCATGAAAAGAAACCAAATTCCCTAGCTTAATACTTCTTAAAATTAGTTCAATGAAAACTAAAACAATCAACAAAGAAAAGATAATCACACTCCTTATGTATTTAAAATTACTTTAGCAGGTCAATGTCTATATATATTAATACTTTAACTATCAATATAAGAATTATCCATATAGAGACAGAAGTATACATTACTAACTATTAAAACATTAAGTGCTTCAAAAGAATGTCTTAAAGGAGTTTTACTTTTGGGAACAACTACGAAAATGTTTCTCAAGATATAAAAAATGTTTTTAGTAAATAGCAGCAGTACCTTCAATATTTTTGGATGGCTTGTAAGCATAATTTTTTACAATCATCTTAATGAGATTCATGCACTGTACAATAAAACGCTCAAATACAATTCCTTCACCAGCCTCTGTGAAAACATAGCTTACAGCAAACTCCAATGACCTCTGAATCAAAGCGGTGAATGAAAAAGGATGTTGATCCAGGAAGTCCAAAAGCTAGAAATTAAGAAAGTAGAAGAACAATACAGAAATCCAATGACTTTTTGTGCAAGTCTTATTAAATGCTTTCATAAACTAGTTATCAAAAACAAATGCCAATTTATATAAAATTACAGAAAATTACACAGACAGGAAATTAGGAAGAGATCAGTATCAATGGTTAAGGAAGTGTTACTTTGCCCTGAAATTCTTGATTCATGTTCAAAACTACCATTTTTTAAGTTTAAGGAACAATATTCATTTTCAACTAGACCACCTCGCTAGCAACACAGTGTATAAAACATATCAGCCACACTTAAACCCCTGAACATTTTAGCAGATAATTTATCCCTATTAGAATTATTGTAAGTAAAAAGCATGAGGGAAGTAACTTTTATTCTTTTTTCTCCCCCACCACCACTGCAGTACAAGCACTTGCTTCTTCAGCTTAGCTTTTTCAACTAGTGGTCTAGAATGCACTGATCAATTCCTTTAGTCTCCTCTGCTACTGCAAAAATGCCTAAGCCTAAATTCTTGCATCTGACTTTCTACAGGTGGTAGATTATCTATTAATGAAGTGTATTTTCTCTTCAGGTCTATGAAAAAGATGCACATGCCTCACATACTTTGCCTGGCAGTTCAAAGGAAGAAGTACTATGACAAAGACTAAAAATGTGGGGTCAGAGCACCTTCAGTTCAATTTTGGTGAAGCCGACAGGTGCCTCCTACTTCTGATAATTAGGCTGAATATTTAAATAAGATCCATGGCCCTAAAATAGAATCTGAAAACAATGGGAATTCTGTAGGTTTTATATCTTTTAAAAACAGAGCAAGTGACAATACTAAAATTACCTTCCTATAATATATGCAATTAATGGTTGCACAGAATTAGCTGACAGCTCCAAATGTATTATATAATACATAAGTCACAGAGGGTAAGAGAGTTTTCTGTTAATTTTCTTTCAATAAAATAAAAGTGGATAGTTATTCAATAGAAATAACAGGGCCTTGGAAATAGCAATCTAACTACTTATAAAAGACAGGATGAAAAGTTTGTGTCTTCTTTATTCATCAATGCTGATACAAATGTCTTAGCAAAGCTTTCCGAATTCATTTTTAAGCAAAATCGTAACTAAATAATTTACTTATGGAATGCATTAATTTTTTTTGAGCTAAGGAAATGTATTCTTCACTCGTGCAACTCATATCAGCATGAGTAAACAGACACCCTTTTCTTTAAAAAAATTTCAAAAATATATTTCATAACAGAAGTCTGAAGTTGCAGTACCTTCCATTTCTTCAAAAGATCTGAAATCTATTGGCTTTAAGGCACATACATATCTGAATGGGGATTGCTCCTCCAGAATGGTAAACTATTCAGTAACTGAATGGAGAATCTACTTACCACTTTAGTGAACAGAATTATAGTCTTTTCTAGACGATCTCTGCATACGTTTTCTGCTCTTATACTTCTACCTGGTAAATCAGATATTTAACAACTATCATTTTTTCAGACTTGCCTTTTATTTCTAGATGGCTAAGTTTTAAAAAATTAACACTGGAGAGCAACTTGTTTTATCTGCAGTTCAAGGATTATGGTAGCCAGAAGAGAGTTCTATGGCAAAACAGATTTGAAGTCAAATTCAAGGTAATGAGTACTGGGGGGAAAAAAAAAAAAATCTTTAACCATTTCTCTCAGCTGCAGTGAAATTCACTGTAACTGATCAGAATAAAACAATTGGGACATCATTACAGACAACTCAATGACAAAGGACAGTTAAAATAATGCAAACAAATGCTAGCATAGACAAGAAGTAAAAAAGTATTGAAAAGACGTAAATGCCTTTTTATTAAAATTATGGTATATCCTTACTACTATGGGTTTTCCCAGAAACTCTGCCTTAAAAAATAATTGATTATGGACACTGGAAAACATTCTGAATTTACAAAAAATAGATAAAGCCTTTATAAAAAAAGAGAAAAACAAAGAGCCATAATGAAGGCATACAGGCAAAAACAATGATATAAAAAAATCTACATACTAATTTTGTAAGGTAGTCATGCCTGCTTTTGCAAAACAACTTATTGATTAGGGAAGTGAAAATGGGAAGTTTCAGCTCCGGTCTTGTCTTAGGACAAACTTCAAACTTCACAGTCCTCATGTTCTCAGGGACTACGATAACCACCAAGCTTCAGGATGGGATGGCCTTCAATTCAGGCTACTAAAGCTAGGCAACTATCTTGCAAAAAATGAAAGAAGGGCCAGAAAGAGCATTACTATAGTGTAGCAAAAGGGGTAAACATGCAAAGCAGCCTGCATTTTAGAAGAGAAAAAAGGTATTTTATTTTGGCACTAAACACAGTGGCAGTTTCCATCTTTTCTAGAAAGAAGACTCAGAGCCCAGATCAGCCCCTCTCACCTAAGTACAGGCTCCTGAGCCAAGTACCTTCATTTGTATCAAAAAATTCTCTCTCATTTCAGATATCTATTCTCAGAAAAAGCGTTGTTGATCCTAAAAGAATGACCTGACAGGCTTCAAAAGAATAAATGGCTTGCACCAGGTCTACCACAACTGTACAAGCAAGAAAAGAGCAGTGAATTCAGATGCAACACTGCCAACAACACATCTCCTTTTTGCTTGTTTCAGGTAACTTTCCTGCAAAAGCACTAACACCTGCCAATTATGCTTATATTTCTGTTGACTGTGTTAACCTGTGGTTGCCTCAGACTACTACCCTTCCAGTTATCAAGTAAATACAGCTGAATGCAGCCTTTATTTCCCATTTGACACTTACCAAAATGCATGACAAACTCCAGGAAAAAGAAAAACATAAAGCCCTCCCAAAGAAGAAAACGCAAGATTGGGGTTTTAGTAGCATCTACATATTTTAATATGGACACTTTGTCAATCCATGGCTTAAGATTTCTTTTTTTAATTGGCGTTATCACACCAAGTATAATTTTGGTGGGATTTTAGTCCGTTGATACAAAAGGACATTTATATTGAAGTCTTTTCTGACAGCTTCAGCAGCATTTAAAGTACTAGTTTTGCACTTATAAAAAAATACCTTGCACCTAAATGATTAATGATGATGCACTAAACCTTATTATCCAGCTTCTAATATTTAACAACCAATACAAGGAAGAATATTCAGATACTTACTACACTCCAGAAACTGTTTTAGCCGTTCAAACACCGCATGTAGAAAACCCTGAAAAATATAAAAGTATACTTGTATTTTAAAGATGAAGTTTATTTTGCACTGTATTATGAGAAGAAAGTTGAGTCAAATTGAAGTCAGTTCAGATGTGTTAGTAGCTCAGATGTCACCTTATCACTTTTACCTGAACTAACTGATTATCTTGGACAAGCAATTTCCTCATGAAACAAATAATTAGCTAGCTAGCAGACTCCACAGATGATCCAAAGTGACCTTATTAGTACCACACAAACAGCAAAGCATCTCTAGTAGAAGGTGGTATAAGTAAATATAGGCATATTCTTTACAATCTGCTTATCCAGTTCTTTCCTGTTCTCAACTTCTAGTTTAGGATGTAGGTCATAGGTAACCAATTCCTCCAGCACAGTAGGCAGTGTTTGGGGTTAAGGGAGATGCTTGTGTTTCTTTCTTCCCCCTAGATGGGCTGCATACCACAGGCTTTCATCTCTATCAGACAAATTCTATCAATAGAATTTGGTAGGACAAATATGCCATTGCATTCATCATTAAATGAAAACATCCTCTTCAAATGATGGGGGAGGGTACATATAAGACATCTTCCAGTAGGCAACAGGGGTGTCACTATCATGTGACATGTAAACTGGAAGGGGCGCCTTTTCTTTTTTTAAAGATCATGCCATTGGTATCACAGTGTTTAGGATCTATCTAGGATCTGACAGTTCTTAACTGATGAGAGGACAACTCTGAGAGCATGTTGCTTGATCTTCCTTTACATAACACAAATGTGTGCCTTTCAATGGTTTTTAAACATAGCTCTAACAACTGGAATCATCAGAAAAGATTTCTAATCTAGAACTAGAAACAGATATGTCACTTACCATCACCTCTACACTCCAGTGAGGCTCTACAAACCCATGGACTGTCAGTTTACGAAGCACTAGGGAAAAAAAAAAGTTACTTCTGTAGCTATTTCTCAGCCCTTGTTCCAAGAGATTTCAGAGCACGATTACAATTACAGTTGCTGTGCCTTTCTTCCAATTCTCCATATTAAAAAATACATTTGGGCCTTTGGATGCCTCAACCATACCTAACATGAATCTAATCTTGTTGAAATTACTTTAAAATTCAGCACATTATGTGTAAAATAATGAAGAGAACTCCAAAAATTACTGAATCAAGAAGAATTCTGCAAAAGCTATAAGTATTCAACCTCTGAAAGGTTCTGCAGCAGGAAAAGGGCCAAGTACAGTCAACTAGGGCCCATAAGCCATCTTATGAATTTTCTCAGGTTTATCACTGCCAGTAACCCAGAGAAGCCTCATGCTGCACCTTGTGAAACAATTCAAGACTGGTATCATCTACATTGCAAGCGTTGCACGCAAAAACTCAATTCTTCAAGACAGCAAAGTACAGTAAGGATATGTATTCATCCCACTGATAACTACTTCACCATCAACCTAAAATCTAAACTGACGGCTAAGGCTACCTCTTCACTGAACACATGAACTTAACACCACAAAATTCATAGCTTAGCTTCCTCAGTTAACTGCCTAAAGATAGACAGATGCAAGCCTAAATTACGACACATGTAAAAAAGCGTCCTGTTATGACCTCCACTTTCCCACCTCCCAGACTTTGACTTCTTACAACACGCATATCAGAATGGTACATACTAAGAAACAAGAGTACCTTCTCCCCCTTCCTTGTGAACAATCCTCCTTCTGCCTTGCTAAAGGTACAGGTGAAATAGACCAAGATTACTGGTTTTCCCAATGGCCATGGCTTTGTTAGAGAATGCTAACTCTTTATCAAAGAAGTCTTACTCGTTCACTGTGAAGAAACCTATTTGATTCCTTATATTTAATATCATTCTATATTATTACCTTTCAGTGACAACAAGGTTCTTTCTAGTGAATTTGCAGCTGCAGCTTCATCCCCCGTACAAACTTGCCGTAGGAATGTATCGGTATGATGATTCCACAGGGAACACGCAAAGCTATAAATACCTGATGCAAGCTGCAAAAGGAAGAAAGACCAAGAATATCTTTGATTTCCTGAATTTGGCTATAGCATAATAAATTCCTAAATTTTAAAGGCCAGTTTAGACTGTTAAATGATTTAATCCATCTTCTTGTATATCACAGGCCACAGTGTTTCACTTACTACTTTGTTGTACTGAGCCAAATATGTTTTCCAGAAAAATATCTTAATTTGAAGATCCTATGATAGACTCACCTGCTTCCCTGACTACTTGGTCTATAACTCTATCACTTTAAAGATAACTAGTTAGGCCTCCATTCTTATCTGATTTTTATTAAATACGGCCACAGGTCTATAATACAGTATGAGGCTTCAAAAAAACTATCCGCTCTCCTCATCACCTCCTCTCCCACAAGACTTAAACTGTTTGTCTCACAGCATAGTTAGTATCTGAATCAGCTTACTCTGGGACACAGAGAGCAGTTACATGTCTATGTCTAATAAAAATATTATTGAACAATGCCTACACTGAAACTAACTTTATTTTGTTGATAGCTGCAACATGATGACTTTTTGCATCATATCATTTAAAATACAGAATGACAAATAGTTTCTCATCAGCTAGCACTGAACAAATCTCAAACTTAATTCACGTTACAGTTTCCAAACAGTGCTTACCTGATAAAGATAACTGAAGTATAAACAGAAGATAAATTAATTTCTGATTCAGTTATGGTAGCACTTGAGAGCTTCATAGTTAAGGAAGAAACTACACTTAGTTTGCTACATGTTACGTCAATGGAATCAAAAGCACCTGTTTATTTGGTTCCTTTGACTGAGTAAAGGTGAGACAGTAAAAACTCTTGATAATTATTCAATGATGTGTTCATGGAGTTGCAAAAACACATCACTGAATAATTATCATTAGTTTCAACATACTCGTGTTTTGGGGGTTGACTTCGCTTATTCGTGGGGGGGAGTGTCTTTTAAATAGAATACACTAATGCTAACTATACTAGTAAGCAGTAACAACTCAGATTAAAAAAAACAAAACCAAAAACAATTCAAGGCAGCAATAATAGTCCTAATAGTATAATACACTCTGGATAAACCCATTTGTTTGTCATCCGATCAGTGTTACCTTAGTACTAAAAAAATTTAAAACAATAATTGCTTTATTAAAAACTGGGGGGACAGAACCACAAATACACACAGTATCCATTAGCAGGACCCACCATAGTTTTACACTGGAAGCCATTCAACAGGCAATTATAATTTGTATCAGGATCTAAAGACCTAGTTATGGGTCTAGGCTGCCTTAAACTCCTCTAGTCAGTAAAACAGGCAAGGCATGCTGCTGGTGGTGACAAGATACTCAAGCTAAAGAATAAATACGAAACACCTTCATAAATGAAAACTGTTCATGATGAATAGTAACAGTAAAAGCAAAGATGGCAGACCTGCTCAATGTTTGATTTCATAGGCTGCCAATGATCATGAAGATTCCTATTCAAGATTTCTATTTATGACTGTATTTCAAAGATTCAGCAATCTCCAAAGCAGCAAAGAAATCAGAACAATCATAAAAACCCTCACTGAAGTTCAACAGAGAGACTAAGCTGAATGGTGTGTAGCCAGTAGCAGAGAAGGTACCCAAAACCTTCTTGTACTTTATGGTAGGACTGTAAAGAAAAGTGCTTCTGGTTAGACAGAAGTTGTGCAGAACTCTACAGTTTCAGAACAAAAAGAAATTTCAGATAATCTGTAAAAACATAACAGCATTCTTTCAAAACCAGGTCCAAGAAGCAACAGGAAGACTTGAAAGCTTAACATCAAATGAGTTAGGGGGGAAAAAATTGTAACTTATTTTTGCTGATTTGCAGTAAATTCATGATATCACTTCTCCAGTATGTGCTATATGGCTATGTGATCCAAATACTGCAGGCATTAAAACATACAATGAATTTCTTCCTAAAAATAGTAGTACATTTTTATTAGACAGAAAAATAAAACTCACTGGTTTTACTTCCAAGAGCCACCATCCTCATTTAATAGACTAAGTCCAGAAAAATAGGCTCAAAAGAAAATAGATGTTTATAAGCATATCAGCAATGGTATATAATCAGACACTACATTTTCCTATTTGTAGAAAGTAGCTGATTCTACCTTGAAGATCATTAATGTAGTTATAATCATAACTGTACTATTCACTGGAAAGATGAAGTTATAAATAAGTTGCATTTACAAGTTACTGTATCACAATCTGTACGTCATCTAATATTTTTCTTTTTAAACCTCAGGTAACAGAGTTCAATAAAGGATGCCTTATCTATAAGCATGACCTTGTAATCTTTGAGTACCATATTACATGAAAAATTTATCAAGTGTTTCCAAAGCTGTACTAAAAAAAAGTTGAAACTGTAACTACTTATCTGAAAGTATCAAGAAAGTTTGCAGTCTGTTACATAAGCTTTTACAACTTTTACCTTCAAATGGCTTCATTCCATAAGAAAGGTTTTTTGACCACGCAAGAGAAGTCACGTGCCACCCAACAGACATGAATTCCCTTTACCAGGAGACAGAAGAAGCAGACTTCAAAGTTGTCTAATTTTGCCATTATTAAAAAAAAAAGAATCCTTAAATGTGAACCGTATACTGCCAGATGCTCAGACAATTTCCTTTTCCCACCTAAAGCTCAAAAAAACGTGAACATACACAGTGTTCCCAACAGACTGAAACTGGATGCACTGAAAATTTTCATTCACATCAAATTGGATGATAGAGAAACTTTGGATACTGAATGTATCCACAAGTTAAAACCCAACATTTAAGCATAAAAAGCCTACTAAAAGGGTATGCTTCTTAAAATGAAATTTCAATGATATTTTTGACAAGCACTGCCTTACAAATCTTAAAAAAAAAAAAAAAAATTTATAAGCCTTTTCTTCACATGTCTGAAGTTGTCGCACTCTACAAAAAAAAGAATACACAAAGAAAATACCACGCTAGAAAAATGGCATTCCATAAGGAAAAAGGTTCATGCAAACTTAATGAGTTTCCTGTAAACACAAAAATGACTGAAGGTAACTGAGCTCTTTTTGAACCTGGTAAGATGATGGAAATACAGCAAAAGTACTGTTGGACATGACAACTGTAACAACAAATACTGGACCTTACGACCTACAAATTCCTTTCTGTCCCTGTATTGAGATGGTACGGATTTGGCTATTTTATGAAAGCAGGTCTTTGGGTTTGGGTTTTGATATTTTTTTTTTGCTATATCCTTGAGCATTAACAGTATTTTCAGCTGCATAGCCAGGCCATATAAGCAACATCTTGATTTAGGAGAGCTCTAGAAAAGAAGTCATTATCTCACTCACTCTTTATTGCTTTGGAATTAATATCTGTTAATATACCAAAACCTGTATTGTTCAATTATCCAGACCAGGTATAATGGCCCAACAAATTTCAAAATACAAACAAATATTTCCTATACAAAGATTACATTCATCCATACCTATACATGGCAGAGAGAGAAAACACTGTTCCTCTACACACACATCTCATAGCAACATATCATTGTTTCAGTCCTGTCCTATTACAAGAGCCAGACAAGAGTCAGTTCCTCAGACTCCTGACAATTAAAATTCGATCTTAATGATTACACAGCCAGAAATTTTTTCTACATAAATAGGTAAACTTTCAGAAATAGCCTTCATTATCTGCGCTATAATCTTTTCTTTAAAATGGAGGAATAAAATAAAATTTTGAAAATTCAAATGTAACGTTTGGAAAAGATGTTTAACTCTCTAAATTCAGTTAACTGTACGTCATTGCCTAACTCCAAATGGGACTGGAGATGCAACAGGCTACAGCCAACGGTAAATCTGTGTTCTAATCTGTGGATTCTTAGAATGGAGAATATAAGCTGCCTGAGACAAGATTTGGCATTTGCATTCACATCTTGCCTTTTAATTAAGCTGGAGAAAGAAGTTGATATGGAAAAACCCCAGACACATTCCCACTGACGATAAAAGCCAAAAATACTGTGATATGGAAGCCTAAAAACCAGTATTTTTTAGAGACAATATTGAATATGAATCCAGAGCACACTTCCAAAAATACTGCAAATTCATATATAATAAAATCTGTTGTATGGCATGATAGCATAAGGCTGATACGCAGGTATTGTTCCGTAGATGAAGCTCTGCTTCTTTACACAAGCTGTTATAATAACACTCAAGCTGCATGCAAAATTAATAAATATCTCAAAAACACTTCACCTAGAAACTGACTCAGTTATTTCATGTTGTACATACACCCACCAAAGAAAGAGCACTTCTGTTTCAAAGCTAGACATTAAAGTCAACATACCTGCCATTAATGCACGGCCAGCTAATCACGGGAAGTGGGAAGCACGTACAACACATGTTTTGCATGCTCTACAATATTGCATCACATTACTTACATCATAGAAAAGTTTCCTATCCGCAGCAAGCCGTTTGGATGCCAGGGTCTTTGTAACATGATAAAAGGTAAGTAGTGCTCTGTGTTGTCGGAGATCATCCTGGACCTTCACAGATTCTAGAAGAGTGGGTATAAGTTCTGGCCATTGCCTCGGGCAGTCCACCCTGGCAACTTTAGCAATCAGCACAGAGATCTGAGTTGCTATCTGCAAAAAAGCAAAACAAAACACAGATACCACAAAGTTAAACACCATTCAGGAAATGTACAATGCAGAAATTAACAGCCAAAAAAAACTCAATCAAAAAAACCTAGTATGGATTACTAGATTTTTGTGTGGTTTTTCTCAAACTATTTTTAAGTTTGCTGAATGCAAATAAATGTAGAGGAAAGAAAATGGCTTCTATTTTATGTTTACTATAAACATTTACATAAAATGCTAAGCTGGCTACCTTTTTCAAATTTTACATAAAGACCACTAATTTTTTTTTTTCTAGAAATCACATAAATGAAGAAACAGATATTTGGGAACCACTTTTTACTTTGTGACCTTTTCCACCGCTTTCTACAAACAAGTATAGACTGCTGAATACATATCACTCTTATTTCTGCTATACCAGAGTTTTAGGTTTTAGACAGAGATGTTGCCTCCCCGCAGGCACATGTGCCTGTAAGCCACAGTCCTGTCCCAGTGGCTGAAGCAGAGACTCTCGTTTGCTCCAGATCCTCACACTAGAGGCCAGGAGCACCTACACCACCCCTGCCATCGGCCTTTGGTTGCTGGCACCAAATCCCACTCATGCCAGTCTTGCCAGTAGCTGGCACCTAGTCCTTGCAGCACGCACACGTGATGAACAGAATGAGATTACACAGAAAGATAGTTAAGGGATTCAATGAGAAGACAGGATGGATGGTGGTGATCAGGCGCAGGGTTTGTTCAGACATAGGTACTGACCAGCCACGGTTTACACGACTGACCTTTTTTATACCCTCTTTCTGTCTATTCCCCACTTTACTGTTCCACAACTCCCCTCCCCTAAACATTCCTTAATATATTTTGTATAGTCCCTCATAACCCCACCTCAAATATCCCAAACCTTTATGTTCTTGTTTCCCTGTTCTTATCCCATTCACACTGAAAAGGTCCTTGATTGGATTAATGAAGCAGATGCTCTCACCTTCAACAAACACCCTTACAACTGTCACCACACTCCCAGCCTAGCGAAGAAGTCACCTTTTTATGCTATCAAAAGGAATCCAAGCAACTGACAGGCATAAGAGGGAACAGCCATGCCCTACTTTACTGCTTCCTTAGCTGTTTCATCTGAAGTCTGACCACCCCACAAAACTTCCTACAATATTCATTCCTACCCACTTGCTTAGGGAAGAGAATTGCTTCAGAAAATTGACGTCAACATTTGCAAGGAAGAGCTGGGAATCTTAACTATTTTCAGATCAAGTGATGTTGATTGGCAGGACAGAGCAAATAAACTCTTCTCCATATGTGATACAAGAAGCAACCTCTCCAGGGATGCCAAGAGTACTTTCTCCTTGCGGACTGGCTTTTTAAGTAAAAAAAAGATCTGCCTTCATACATTTCAAGGAGTATTTTGTTCCTCTGTTCCCTCCATATGGTAAATATCTTCAGAGGGCATGGAAATTATGCTCCCAACATATGGTACTTTCTGTTTTTCTTCTCCCCCTCCCCTGGAAGTCAGCTCATATCATCACATCTCAATACTATGTCTAATTCTTATATTTTTGTTTTTTTTTTTTTTTTTTTTTATTTTTATACATACAAGGGTCATAATTTTTCTGCTTTTAGTGATGCAGAAAGCACAAGCAGATAGCAACTGTGTTATGAAGTATCTGCGACTGGAAAAGAGCACTCATCAGGAACACAAACTATCAAAACTCAGACACATCAAGCAGACTGGGGACTAAATGAAAGGTGCCTCTGAAAGGAAACCTCAAGATATGTACGACAGATTGGGGAACAACAGAGAAAGAAGAGGAGATGGGCTCTGTAAACATATTTAAGCATCACAATAATAGCTTGGGCAATCACTTAGAAGCAGGCTGCTGGCATAAAATAAAACAAAATCCTCCATAACATAAAAGATTACATGCCAAAAATATCATCAGTACACACAAATAATTACATAAAGCTGCTAGTCTTTAAAAGGTTCCAACCTCAGCCTGCAACTATAGTCTCAGAACTGCAGAACTGTTCATCAGCAGCGGAATTTATAACTATAAAATATACCATACCATATTGTCTTAACAGGCAGACTGATTAAATACTAATGCAGGTATGGAAAAAATATTGATAACAAGTTTGAATTGTTTTATGTACAATACAGTTAACATTAGGTTTTTAGAAATGTAAATATCATGCAACCACTTCAAAATTAAATATTTGCTAAATTTTATACTACCTAGTAGTAGTGTAAATGACACACACTTTATGGTCCAACATAATGTACTTCATAGTTCTTTTTCGTTGAAATAAAGAAACAAGTAACATTTGGTCTTTTTTTTTTTTTTTTACATTGAAACTATACCTGCAATACACATTTAAAGACATCTTCTATGTCTACCTGCATTTTAAAAAATTGCATTTGAAATAAAAACTTTAAATTCTAGTTAAAATTGTCACTGCACAAAGGTCTTCTATGAAGACTAAACTACCCTAATTCTGATACATTGCTCTAATCCTACAAATAACATTAATCCCATTGAGGAATCCTGAAAAGTTGAAACTGAACTGTCTGCAGAACAGAAGTTTGTTTGCTACACTTTTTTCTTTTAAGCTTTACCTTATGCAAATCATTTCTGTATTTTTTTGAAAAAGTCCTTTAAGACCTAGCTTAAAATATTAGCAAATACTTCCTTGCAGAATCTCATACCTACATCAGTAAAAATAAGTTAGCAGAAGGAAGACTGATTCATCTAGCATATGCATATTCTGAGCCCCTAACGTTAGCTCTATACTCAATTTAACAATAAATCCTTATTCTGATCAAAATAGTAGCTTAGAATTAGTCACTTTATGTAAGACAAGGCACTATCATCCTGAAGCTCTATTATGCCTACTTAAATTTATTAATGCTGCGATTAGACATCTAACAGCAATACTGCTTAGGTGAGTTTATGCAGCAGCATTCTCAACAGCTCATTCCTGCTATACCACCACCACACTTCCTTGTACGGCTGTACTGGGAGTCAGATCAGAGAACACATATGGCTGAAAAAAGAAAAAACTTTCAGGGGAAAAAAGGTTATTTTTGAGCTACATCCATTCCCTGAACCACTTCAACAAATGGTTGCATAAACAGCAAGGGACAACATAAAATACCACTGCAACAAAAAATGAACCAAAGAGACAAAACATGTTGTTTCCAACCTAAATAATTCTATGATTCTATGAATTACGATCTATGGAAAAAGATCTCACTTTAACATAAAGATCTATCTGAAAGGCAACATGTAAATTGCAACTTGTCAACTTTACTATTATTAAACACTTTGTAAAGAGTGAAACCAAATTATACATCCATACAAGCATTTGCTGGGAGAATCATAAACGTTCACCACTAACCTGATTCACTGGCTCATTAAAGTTGGTGATAAGTCCAGCACGCAATGTAGTTTTTTCTTCTTCAGAAAGAGCACTGTCAGGATATATTTATTAGAATATTATTTAATTTTCAATTAAAAAAACAACTATTAATTTATATTTAGAATTATTTTCTCACTATTACTAGACACAAGTTAAATGATCATTTCCATTTGTGCATCTGTGTTCGACTGGATGAATATTGCTGTCATACACCATTTTCTTGAAACTAATGTATGATAAACTGTCACAACATCCCTTGTTTTTCCACTATCTCAAAGACATTTAAAAGAGAGGGAACAGGGAAACAGACAAATATTTATGAGGCCTTTTAAGGTCAGGTTTTGATGCGACCTTTGTAAACACAAATGGCAAAAGAGAAAGTTCACAGAGTAAGGTACCCAAACATATTATGAAAGTAAGGGAAAATTGTACAAACTATAAACTGATTGTTATTAGACAGTTATCATACAGTTATGACTGCGGGAATTGACGACTTGAGCATAACTTTGCCCATGTATACTAGTGGATAATGACAAAAAGATGCCCAGTATAAGGCAATCACGGTATCAGAAGATAGCTCTTTTTGGGAAAGCAATAATCCTTTTCTACTACAAATCCTTTTCTACAAGCAAGTCATGTAGCTACACTTAAAAATATGGATCCTTTGAAAATTATATCTTTGAGTGAAAAATACGTTGATATAGTCTTCAAAAATGCAGGGAAAACCAGTAAGAAGGATAAATTCTAAGCCATAAAGGTCAATTTTCATTCAAGTGCAGCTTTATGCTATCTTTATACTTCCTTTTAAGTGACTTCTATCAGTTTAAGCCTATAAGTTAGAGTATCATATCACTCCTGTATGACTTCAGACTTTATATGACCCATGCAATTTTCTTTTAAGTTCCAGGCAGGAAACAAACCGCTTTTAAATATGCTTTGTCTGTATTCATAGATTATACAATCAGGGGAAAAAAAAAAAAAAATCAATCCACTTTCACTTACTAACAGCACCTAGAAAGCTGTTTCTTGTACGAAAAAAGACTTAAGTTATCACGCAAGGTTGTTTAGATGAAACTGTTTCACCTAACACTGCAACAGTTCAGAAGCATGCATGCAATCATCACATCGCAATGAAGTCTAGTGGCTGGAAATTAAGAAGATTAAACACACCAACACCACCACTTCCTGTTGCCTGACCTCAGGCACAGATACGAACCTACTAGTTTTATATAGTGAGATTTAAAATGATGCCTAGAGCTCCCTAAAACACAGCTTTTACACTAATCTAGACAAATACTAAATATTCGTCTCAAAATAACAAAAAACAGAGGTCAGATTTACTCTAAGATCACACATTTGCAACAACATTCTAGCTTTCACTTTTCCCTGCCCTGTATGTAACACAAGCACTCACTATTTCCTAAGTCAAAGACTTGCCATTCAAGTATAGCACACAAGGGGGGCAATTTATTGTTTCACTGGTGACTCAGAACTGCATACTAAGCCTTATTTTCAAAGGGAATTTGTAGCACTGAGGAATCACATTTAAATGACTTTTTATCAAGACTGAGGCTTTAAGATATTTTTACATAAAATTAAATTATGCCTAAAAACGTTTTGTGTGAAGTTTACAAAGATTTCTGCAACAGTAAAAGTTCTTCTGCAGAGAACTATTTCAGTTATTAGCCTAAAGCCACTAGATGACATTTTAGGGAAATAAATTTCTGTGTTTTGGGTTTTTTTTAATACAATAATGCAGTATATAATTTCCAGACATACGGGCATACTCTCAGTGGTCTCTAAGACTTGAAAGCTATTACTAATACAATTGAGACATCTAATCTCAATTAAATGTAGCTTGTACAATAACTCACTTTCAGGGATAACAGAAAGCACCTACAACCTGGTTTGTAAAGAAGAAAACCTGTTCTACTCTTATTACTTCTTTTACCTTGTTTGTGAGCTCATGAGGCCCCTTGCCTTAATTATTTATTCATCATTATAATTATACCAACCCTATCATATGCATATGCCAAGCGCAGCAGGCATTCAATTCGTCACTCGCTATAAACAAAAATGCAGTGACGACGCTTTTGCCATTGCGAACAAAACAACGGGAGGAAAAGAAACAGACTCAGGAGGATGAACGCCTCGAATACAGACGCTTGTGACAGGCAGAGTGGGCACGGAGGAAGGGAGAGGCCGCCGATGCCCGCCGGCAGCCGGCGGCGGTGCGGGCCGCCCCTGACGGGAGGGAGGGCCGCTGGCGGGACCCGCCTTGAGGCGGTGCGAGAGCGACACCTGCTGGAGCGCGGGCACCCGCACACCCGCGGGAGCCACAGACCGGGCCGCAGGCAGACAGACGGCCGCACCGCCGCCGCAGACAGACGGCCGCACCGCCGCCGCAGGCAGGGCGCCCCGGGAAAGGCCCACAGCTCCACACAGAAGCTAAAGGCGGGCTAGAAGTTAGGACATTTACAACAAATTAGCAAATTGGAACAATGTTTCTTAATTGCCTCAAATAATGCTTGCTAGGTACCAGTAATGTAATCAGCATTATCCTATCACTTACACTGGAAATGTTGATATGCCATCCTCCATGCAAAAAGACGGTAATTTCCTCTTGCATAAAAGAGAATCCGAATGCTTACAGATGTTCCATAATTGTATACTAATCCACACATACAAAAACTCTAGTGCTTTACGTAATAATGAAGGAGTACTAAAATATTTAAAATGCCGTACAGATGCAGAATTTCATCACTTTTCCCTCTTTTGGTAGGTCTTCAGAAAACCTTACGATGTAAGGCAAAATATATTAAACTATCTCAAACAAAGAACACAATGAAAATCATGCCATACTTTCTGAACTAGCTTAGATTCATGACCCATAAAAACTGGGCCTGCAATTCCAACTTACACGCTACACAACCTGACAGTGATGTCCCACCTACTTATATTACTAGCATTTAAGAGGCACACTGAACACTTCTAGGTCTTTCTTAGCTCCTGAAACACTGAAAGAAAATTAAAACCCTTTTTGAAACTACACCTGCTTTTTAAAGGAAAAAGAAAAAACGTCACAGAGGACGCTGAGAATTATATAGTTCTGTAGGTACCACAAATTATGATGGCATTGTTTGCAACTTCTACATAAATGATTTGGTGCTCAAGAATGCTGGTTAGATTTTTAGCTTCTTTGGAGAACTTTCTGTCATGCGTTATCACGCATCAAAACAACAGAAAATGAAGATTAGAACTTGCTATTATGATAGCTACTTCCTCCTTCTCATGTACACATTGAATATGAATTATTGATCAGCTTAAATGAAATGTCTCCTTAATAATCTCTCCAAGAGACTTCCTACCTTTCACATCTGCCGTTATTAGAAAGTCCAGGTGTTAACATATAAAGCTTATCACATCGCTTCAAAAATCTCGTTTCTATGAAACAGCCTTCTAACTCCGTTTTTAAAAGTGAAACATGAACACAGGTGTAAGAAGTAATATGAAAACAGACTGGTTCATTAGTGAGTCCTAATGCTGAAACATTTTATAGTTTCACCATGAATTCTAAAGTAACTCCTGTCAACCAAAGAATTTGCTGTTTTTGTTTGGCAAGTGTAACAAAACCTACTCTAGAAGGTGAAGTGGAAGAAAAACAGAACTTACTGTGGTGCGACCCGTCTCCAGTAGCGATCGATTCCATTTTTGAAGTACAACACAGCTAACCATCTTACATTCACATCCAGGGTATGATTTGTAAAGATATTCTGTTTAAAAAAAAAAAAGAAATTAAGTTAAAAACTGCTCAATATGCCACAGACAGGATAGAAATTATATTAACACATGCACTGGTATATGTATAAATACAGACACCTCTGTATGTACAGGTGTATATAAACAAAATGCATTAGTCGGCATTTGACTGATAAGTGAAACAATGTGTTAAACGTTAATTTTTAAAGATTAAAAACATGCTTATCACTAGCCCCAATACTTGATTTATAAAAAATAAACGCAACATATAGGGCAAATGTATTTCTACTTTTATCTGGCTGAGCAGGGAATAAAACTATAATAATTACTAGCACCAGACAGTGACTACAGTCATTAATGACATAGCTGGATTCTGACTAGAATTAGAATAAGGAATTATTCTGTATTGTGCAGTGCCACAGGCTTCGGAGACCTTTCAGGAGATTTCTTCATTATCTTGACATGTGCTGAGAACCATCCTGACTACCAAGGCTGACTGCACAACAGTGACCTGGTAGGACAGCAATTCTCAAACTTGCCTATGCTTATTCTAGGGAATTAGTTTCTACTACTAAAAAGCTATATATCTATACAGATATATATATATGTGTATCTATACACATACATACATATGTGTATCTATACACACTTTTAGGTACCTGTATGTATATCCAGACAAACACAGAGGCATTATTTTATATCATAACATTGTAAAATTAACTGAGCAGGAAAAACTAAAATAAAGGTAGGCTACTGAATCTTAATACAGGTACTCCTCTGAACAGCAGCTCTCGTGGCCAGCAGGTCGAGGGAGGGGATTCTGCCCCTCTGCTCTGCTCTGGTGAGACCCCACCTGGAGTGCTGCGTCCAGCCCTGGGGTCCTCTGCACAGGAAGGACACGGACCTGTTGGAGCGGGTCCAGAGGAGACCACAAAAACGATCAGAGGGATGGAGCACCTCTGCTGTGAGGAAAGGGTGAAAGAGCTGGGGTTGTTCAGCCTGGAGAAGAGAAGGCTCTGGGGAGACCTTATTGCGGCCTTCTAGTACTTAAAGGGGACTTATAAGAAAGATGGAGAATGACTTTTTAGCAGGGCCAGTAGCGATAGGACAAGGGGTAATGGTTTCAAACTAAAAGAGGGTAGATTCAGACTAGATATAGGTAAGAAATTTTTTACTGTGAGTGTGGTGAAACACTGGAACGGGTTGCCCAGAGAGATGGTAGATGCCCCATCCTGGGAAACATTCAAGGCCAGGCTGGATGGGGCTCTGAGCAAGCTGATCTAGTTGTAGATGTCCCTGCCAATTGCAGGACGGATGGACTAGATGACCTTTAAAGGTCCCTTCCATCCCAAAGCATTCTATGATTCTGTTTTCCACTGCATCGGATGGGTCCTTCTCGAGGGGCTGAGACATTACTCCCTCCTTTAGGGAGCAAATAGGCATGACCTCAGTGGTCTTACAGTGCACTGTAGAAAAAAGAGTGCACCACTTGTATTAATTGCTTTTAGAAGGCCACTAAGAAGGGACATGAAAAATGCAGGGATTCAGGTGAAGAGCATCTGCTACTTTTGGGTGCCATGTCTGAAGAACTATAAATAAATTCTTGAAAGAACTCAGCACTATAGACACCTGGGACTTCATCAAGTGTTTTCACTATGAATTCAAAACTTAACCTTCTCTCAACCTCTATTTCTATAATAGTAACAGCTTTCTAGATATAATGCCCAACACAAAAAAAAAAAAACCACAAACCCTCACAAACTCCAATCACTAGAAAGCAAACAGATTTACATGCCAAGAAAGGTATCGGTTCCAAAACTAGCAACCTTTAGAAAAACACCAGAAATTTTGGAGCCCACTGATAAAACACCACACAACATGAAAAGGATCTGTATGTAATATGTCTTCCTTTACGAAAGCTCATTGAGGAAGAGGGATTGAATCTCTGAAAGATTTGACCTTTCCCAAATGCAACTTAAGCATTTTACAATATGAAGAGGAAACTTCAAACACTGGCTTAGCCTCATATCCATGAAAAGCATTGCAAAACAAATGAAATATGGAAAAAGAAAACTACTTTTTCTGAAACTCCCATTGAGCCTTCTAATTACCATTCCCCTCCTTGCTAAAATATTAATTGGAAGCAAAGCTTCCCCAAATCAAAACACTTTAAAACTAGATCAGGCCTGGATAAGAAATGCAAAAAAAGGTCACGGTATCTACACCAAGAACCAACAAAACCTCTCTATGTACTCTGTGTATATATACGAGCTTCCCAAAACATAAAGTATTTCATATAACACACTAATGCTGTTGTAGAAATAACATGAATGAGGCTAAACAATACATAAACCAATACAACTGGTAAAGGACAGAGGTTGCTTTTCAAAAACAGCCACTCTTCAGCTCTGTTCTTCAAAAGAGAGGTACATAACACCTTCAAAAGAAAAGCACAGAAACTCACATTAACAGCTCCACTAGGTACTAAAAATTGTAGATTCAAAGATGTGTGTTTCATGGTTCATTATAATTTTTTCTATCCTGATCATCCCAAAGGCAAATGTATCCGACAGTAAGTAATTCTATTACTTCCCATATCCCATAGAGATTAACTGTCTTACCAACTCTCTGTTTGTAATCACCTGCTTCCCCCCACCATTTTCTGCTCCACCAAGAAGGTGCCAGCCATCTTCTCTCCCAGGCAGTCCCCCTGCCATAATCAAGTTAAACAAAGAAGTACAGATTCTCTACTTCTATTTAGTTCAGAAGATTACTATTTATATTTCACACTTAAAGAAAGGCTGATGTGCTCCCAAACAGGGCTACTTAACCACCTTAACAGAATTAGCAGTATTTGATCCTTTCAAATCCTGCATTTTTAGCCCTTATATTTAAAATGAACTCATATCAACTTCAGTTACACCTGCGAGTGCTCAACTTGTCTACAACCTGAGCTGTAAGCTCTCACAGCAAACATCAAGAAAATAAAGAATGCCCAGTCAGTAGAATTTCTGCTGTTGTCTGTCAAGATCGTTTATCACCACAGAAATGCTATGACAAAGGCAGTGGGTAAAATGCAATCTGACAGCTCAGAAGTCAGATTTTTTTCCCTTTTTCCCTAAATCCCCTGACTCGCCTTCAACTTTCCAAACAAATGAAAAAGAGGGTCTACAGAGAACAGAACATGTCACTCCACAACTCTTGAGTCATTCATCCTATGCACTGAAGACAGACGTTTGTAGGAAAAGCAGTTTATCTGTGTTTTTAAGACTATTATAAACATACACATAGGAATTGAAGAACACCACCACTGTTAACTTCCGAGTGTTTTCTTTCTGAAACAGTTGGGTCTCCTTCTTTGACTATGTTTTCATCACCTTACACCATATTAATGCATCTATTTCATCAATGGTTGTAGTACCTTTAGAAGTATTCACCTTTCCCATTTCAGGAACCTTACTACCAGTCCAGTCAGCTAATCTCCCTGGGAGTCTCTCTCCACTGACAAGGAAAGCAATCTCAGCTGGGTATCAAACTTAGCACAATGAAAAGCATGGGGGAACTTCCATGAAAACGGTCATAACGCATCACCTCCACAATAAAGAAATGGTGCTTACTGCCTTGGTATATACAAGTGGCCCTGCCTCATGGGGTAGTAAAGGTAATTCCTTTGACAAGGGTCCTGTTGGCCTTCTGTTACCTAGAATTCACAACAGGCCAACAACAGGTTTAGCCCTAGAGCTGACCCCCTCATGCCGTTAAAAGTTGGATTTCCTCTTTCTGAATGCCTGGGAAAAGAGTCTGCTTTGAGACACAGTGATGACAATGCCTACCACTGCACAGCATAAGAATATTAGTAGCTGGACCATAATGATTCAATGCTTCTCTCAAACAGAGGTCATGGTTCAACAGTACTCTGGAGGCCCACATTCAAAATTACTCAAAGTCTACTTAATACCACTTTTCCACTGTATCTTACCAACAAGACTGAATAAAAACCTGGCTGTGTCTCCCACTGCTTCAGTTGTTCCTCAGCTGGCTTCAACACTGCAGTATCTTGACTAGTAGCTTGGGTCAAGACTCGCAAAACAATAGTGCTAGCACTATTGAGATCCATGAAAATCTGAGAACATTGGAAAAGGAGGAAAAACATTTAAAAAAAGACAGCAAATATAGACAGGTATTTTGCATTTGTATTATCTAAACACCCCACGCTAATTTTTCATTAGATTACACTGTGTAAGATAGCATTACACCCACTCACAGGCAGCGTCAAGGTACAGTGATTAAACTATTTTGCTTTCAGAAATCTCTCAGCAGAAAAAGCAAGCATTAAGTCTATCATTACAAGCACATTTACTAGATTTGAGGAATTACAGGAAATATTTTGATTTTAAACCAGTTACCTCTCCTGTGAAGCACAGCAAAATAAGAGCAAAACCACAACTAGCGATGACTTCAGCTGTAGTCAGAGCAAACCATGGGGTTGTCTGAAAGAGGCAAAGATACAGAGTATTGACATTTTTGTTATTTTCTGAATAGTTTTTCCCTGAAAGAGAAAATGACCCATATCAGATAGTTAAATTCTACAATTCAAATTGATCTAGACATTTTATATCCATTAAAAGATGAATTATAGTTCCACAATTAGAGTCCTAAACGAAACTGAATTTTCCTCAATATATTTGTATTTCTTGATTATCTATTCAGCATGCAAAATCCTAATGAGCTGAACTAAGAATGCCAATTGCCTAATTTCCAATATAAATACATTCTTGTATTCTATAAAGTCAAAACAAAACATTGCTCTCCAGATGACACAGAGATTACATTTATAATGACCACAGAAACAACATTACAACAAATTGAAGAGAAACATACATAAAAGCAGCTATGAGGTCTGAGAATTAAAATTGGTTTTCTGTCTATAAAAACTTCTGTTTATAACCTATGTGAACTTTTCATAATACAGACACATTAAATATTTATATACTTAAGTTTTCTAAATAAATAACCAAGCACAGTTTCTCTCCATCAAACAGGCCTGAGGATTTGCTTTTGTTTAACACTAAAAAAAAAGTTTATTTTTCTAACCTGCAGGAAAAAAAAACTGAGGTGTAAAATTTTTATGGTGATGGTAAGAAAGCTGGACAAATGAAATCTTATTCTGACACAGGTTTAAAATTTTGATTTTTTTTTTAAAAAACAACAACTTTAACAACAAATCTAGCAACAGATTAAAGACCTTTTATACCACTAACAGCCCTGCACAATTTTAAAAAAAAAAAAAAAAAAAAAACAAACCTACGAACTCTCAATCTGTAACTCTCCAATCATCCTCAACAAAAACAGACTAAAAATTGAAGGTCCTAAGCTTAAAGAAAATATACTTTCAAAACTATGAGCCACAATATGGAGCTGGAGAAGGCTGTGGATGTTGTCTACTTGGACTTTAGTAAGGCCTTTGACACTGTCTCCCACAGCATTCTCCTGGAGAAGCTGGCTGCTCACGGCTTGGATAAGTGCACTCTGCGCTGTGTTAAAAACTGGCTGGACGGCCGAGCCCAGAGCGTGGTGGTGAATGGAGTCAAATCCAGCTGGCGGCCGGTCACCAGTGGTGTTCCCCAGGGCTCAGTGTTGGGGCCGGTCCTGTTCAACATCTTCATGGATGATCTGGATGAGGGGATTGAGTGCACCCTCATTAAGTTTGCAGATGACACCAAGTTGGGTGGAAGTGTCGATCTGCTGGAGGGTAGGAAGGCCCTGCAGAGGGACCTGGACAGGCTGGATCATTGGGCCAGGGCCAAATGCATGAGATTCAACAAGGCCAAGTGCTGGCTCCTGCACTTGGGTCACAACAACCCCATGCAACGCTACAGGCTGGGGGAGGAGTGGCTGGAGAGCTGCCTGCCAGAAAAGGACCTGGGGGTGTTGGCTGACAGCCACCTGAACATGAGCCAGCAGTGTGCTCAGGTGGCCAACAGGGCCAATGGCATCCTGGCCTGTATCAGGAATAATGTGGCCAGCAGGACCAGGGAGGTGATAGTGCCCCTGTACTCGGCACTGGTGAGGCCGCACCTCGAGTACGGTGTTCAGTTTTGGGCCCCTCACTCCAAGAAGGACATGGAGGTGCTGGAGCGTGTCCAAAGAAGGGCAACGAAGCTGGTGAAGGGTCTGGAGCACAAGTCTTATGAGGAGTGGCTGAGGGATCTGGGGTTGTTTAGTCTGGAGAAAAGGAGGCTGAGGGGAGACCTTATTGCTCTCTACAGCTACCTGAAAGGAGGTTGTAGCGAGGTGGGGGTTGGTCTCTTCTCCCTAGTAACAAGCGATAGAACAAGATGAAACGGCCTCAGGCTGCACCAGGGGAAGTTTAGGTTGGATATTAGGAAAAACTTCTTCACCGAAAGGGTAGTCAGGCATTGGACCAGGCTGCCCAGGGAAGTGGTTGAGTCTCCATCCCTGGAGGTATTTAAAAGAAGGGTAGACGTGGTGCTTGCGGACGTGGTTTAGTGGTGGACCTGGCAGTGCTAGGTTAATGGTTGGACTTCATGATCTTAAGCGTCTTTTCCAACCTTGATGATTCTATGAACATCAGATCTCTCTACAGCAATAATTGAACAGAACAAGTAACTCAACCGCTGCTTTATACTTACACGTGATGCATCTTTTTATCTCTCTGCTTTAACCACCCTCTGCATTGGGTTTGCATGGCAAGGTTTTGAGAGCAGGCGGGCTGACGGGCAGCTTCTGCGAGCTGTCCCTATATCCAAGAGAGCCAATGCCAGCCGGCTCCGAGACAGACCCGCCGCTGGCCAAGGCCGAGCCCATCAGCGACAGTGGTAGCGCCTCTGCGATAACATATTTAAGAAGGGGAAAAAGAAAAACTGCTGCGCAACTGCAGCAGGAGAGAGGAGTGAGAATATGAGAGAGAAACAACCCTGCAGACACCAAGGTCAGTGGAGAAGGAGCGGGATGAGGTGCTCCAGGCACTAGAGCAGAGACTTCCCTGCAGCCTGTGGTGAGGCAGGCTGTCCCCCTGCAGCCCATGGAGGTCCACGGTGGAGCAGATACCCACCTGCAGCCCCTGGAGGACCCCACACCAGAGCAGGTGGATGCCTGAAGGAGGCTGTGACCCCATGGGAAGCCCATGCTGGAGCAGGCTCCTGGCAGGACCTGTGGAACCATGGAGAGAGGAGCCCAGGCTGGAGCAGGTTTGCTGGCAGGAGTTGTGACCCCGTGGGGGACCCACACTGGAGCAGTCTGTTCCTGAAGGACTGCAGCCCATGGAAAGGACCCACGCTGGAGCAGTTCATGAAGAACTGCAGCCCCAGGGAAGGACCCACGCTGGAGAAGTTCATGAAGGACTGTCTCCCATGGGTGGGACTCTATGATGAAACAGGGGAAGAGTGTGAGGAGGAGCGAGCAGCAGAGAGAATGCATGATGGACTGACTGCAGCCCCCACTGCCCATCCCCCTGTGCTGCTCCAGAAGAGGTAGAGAAGCCGGGATGATAGAGTGGCTCGATGGGCACCTGGCAGCCAGCCAAGGTTAACCCACCTCACCCTGCAAAACCAACCTGCCTTCTAGTTCTTCCTATCTACTTATGTGAGTCATTTCAACTGTTATCAATCTGCAGATCCTCCAAAATCTTCCTGCAGTTATGAGACCTTTGCATAACAAACTTAAACATTCAAATTCTCAGCTCACTCCTCAGAAGACCATTAATTTCCAGGGAACCAAGACCCCGATTTAGACTACAGAATCCAACTGGTACTGGTTTACCCTATGTGGAATAGTGCCCAGCACAAAGAATCAATGTCAAGGCAAGATTTTTGATGTTACACTAGAAGACCTGCTAGCTTCATTTTTCCATCAAAATAATCATGAAATAATAAATTTGTACATAATATTGTTGACAGGACAGGCAGTAAAAAGAGGTCTTTAGGTGCAATATCTTTAACATTCTTCTTTTTTGCAGACATTTTGACATCTTGAGTACCTTAAGCTGCCTTCATTATTGCACAACCAAAATTGGCCAGGAAGTAGCAATGTAATGACAACACCAGAAAACACTGGGTTAACTTGTGAAGATCACAATAGGAACTCCATATTCACAGCACAAAGAACTTGAATAAAATAAGCACACACAAGAGAAGCTGCAATAAAAGGTATATTCAGATTTTTCTGGTATAAACACTGTAGCACTGAAGTACCTAGTATAGGTAACAGAATTTCAGAGCACCTGAAAATGGTAGTGAAGGCAAGGGAGGGAAGAAAAGAAGGATATGAGAAAATATATAACAGAAGTAGGTGTAGAGTTTGCACTAAGGAGGAAATCATAGCTCAATTCCTGCAAGATCAAAACTACACTTCATGTTATGAAGTGATTTCATTTATTTCCATTCAAAAGTCAAATTACTTACTTTCAAAAGAAATATAGTCTTATCTTACACTACCAAACAAGACCTGATAAAGTATACTTCTGAAGAGAAGCTGATTTTAGGCCTTTTGCTGAACAGTGTTCTCCAAATAATGAGTTGCCATAGGAAAACTGCGTGTGTAGCAACAGAGAATCTGCAGCACATACCCAGATACTTGCTAAAGATTCATAGCAAGGACACGTTTGTTTGAGAGGAAAAAAAAATGAATTACAGATCATTCATGTAACAATTGGTTTTGCACTACAAAACTAAGATCATGTCAGCTAAATTAAATTATTTCTCAGCTACATTCAAACTTGATGCAGAAAAGGAGGATTTCCCCCTAAGAGAACGGTGCTTCTACTGAAAATTTATATAATTCACCTACAACAATTCTCCTCAGAAGACTTACTTATTGAAGTTAGTACAGTACAAACACAAAAACCAACAGGCTTTTTTTCCATTTTCTTATTTCAAAATAATTAGCTGGCAGATCCAAAGACAACAACAACAAAAAATCAAGGAGAAATATTCACAAAGGTTCTTTTTTATTAATGCTTCTCATTCTTGAAAAGGTTTGTATTTTCACGTAAAAATTGGTGCAGCTATTGCTGCTCAAAAAATACCCAAGAAAAACCAAACCAACCTTAGCAGGTCAGAACAAAAATTCATTTAACCCAGTGTTCTGTCTCTGTCAAAGACCACAGTAGATGGCCAGGTCAGGACAATCTTCTAGTGGTATTTCTGAATAATGCTCTCCCATCCTCCAGAAAACTGTGGTTCAAGGATTTCCTAGTAAGAGGCAGGGAATTTAGATTTAATAGCCCTTGAGATTTAGTCTTCCATGAATTTGCACAGTTGCTTTTTGACGCCATGTAAACAACAATCTTCACACAACACTGGATGAGGCTGTCACAAGCAAAATAACAAAGTCGAAGACAAAACCAATAATCTCCCTGAAGATGGGGCAACTTTTAGATAAAGTTTATAAATAACATAAAATACTTAAGGAAGCACTATATTCTGTATGATTTGGATGGCAAAAAATTAACTGGAAAAACATCCGATACATGTGCAGCAAATACAAAGGGCAAGATGCACAAATGGCAATAATGCTTCATTATGGCTGGGATTTTGCTAATTCCATTGTAACCTTATCATCAGAACCCACACAGAACAGAATAAGAAGCTGTCCACTGCTTTTATGTTTAAGAAATTCCTCTAAACAGTTTCTGCTTTCTTCTGGTAAGTGACTACAGCCTTATTTTTACAATTTTTTTTCCTTTTTTTTTAAATATAAAAAGAAAAAAAAGAACTATTTCAAATCAACCCTTACCACATCAAACTCAAATTTGCACTTTAAGCTAGCTACAAATAAGTTAAGCTGATTTAAAGAGGTATGGTCACCAAAATAAATAGTATGACCCTCTGCTTGCCCCTGCACCCCTTAAATACCTGAAGCTGGAAGGAGTGGGGAAAACACAGTTTTTTGTTTGGAGCAAGCTCCCCAGCTAGACAGACAAATGTGCTAGGCATAAAAAAAGCAGGCATAACAGACACAGCTTCTTCACTGTGCAACAGATGCACTGCTTCTTCAGCAGCAGTGCCGGCTTTTGCCTGCTTAAGGTGTTCACCGAACTCCAATTTCAATAAACACTATGACAACTATTGGGAGATCCATGACTTTATATTAGGGTGCTTACCAGTACTGTTAGAGTGAACGAGTAGCCACATTTAGAGATCTCCCTTCCCAGCGAAATGCAATGATATGGTATTAGCAACCCTCTTTTTCTCAGAAAAACCAATCTTTACACCAAAGGGAAAAAAAAGCAAATTTTTTTCTTAAATCTTAAAAAATTAAAACCAATCAATTACCACATTCAGATACATAAAAACAAAACAATAGCATGCCTTCAAGATGGCTCCAGCACTCCTGTCAGCTCCAGAACATTCAAGTAAAATTAATTCCTAAATGCAAAACCACAAGTTCCTCGGATCTAATCCTGTATATCACTCTTCCTTTGCTTCTCTGTCTTATCAAAATGTGAAGTGAATTTAAAGGAAACTTACATACTATGACAGAGCCAACTTAATAATTGCCCCCAAAAAGCCAAAAGAGAGGCAGGGGGGAACAGGACAAAAAAACAAGCCAAAAAGTCAAGCCATCTGAACACATTGTTCCACAGACACCAGAAGTGGCTATGGGAGGAAGGAGGAATATGGGACTTCCAACAGTGCCAGGCCATTACAGGCTCAGGTTCTAACAGGCAATTTCAACTCTGACAAAGTCTCTCCTTACATTCCCTTCTCACCATCAGGATTTCTATCGGGAACTCTGCATGCACTCTGTAAAGATGATTGACTCAATGAGGGCATCAGCTCACACCTCGTGTTAACGGGATCCTCCCAAAACACAGTTTTAATTACTACTGTTTACAGATGCCTTTGTGAAATGAATTCCTGCAAACAGAACACAGCTGTACTTCAGGAGTTTAAACCCAGATCTCGCAAATCTTGATTTGTTGTAACATCACCCATTACCCTCCTTTTTTTTTTTTTTTTTTTTTTTTTTTTAACTGAAGGGTCAGGGCCTCTTCAGATCACAATTTACGCAGAGGACATACAGATGCTCTTAGACCCCACAGAGCAGGAAAGGCTCATGAATACTGGCTCTAATACTGTGGGATAGAGACAATTTTCATCTCTTACAAATCATGCTTTTCTGTTGCCCAGTAAAGGCAGAGGCACATGGGTTAAACCATAGACGGGTTACATCACAGGGACAAGGATTTTCTGTTGGGTACTTCCAGAGCTTAACTCACTGTTCAACAAGTTCTACAAGACTGTCCTAGACATGAAACAGGAGGCGAGTATTAAATAGCTGCTGTCTTTTGGGTACTTTCACAGCCATAAGGCATACATAGAAACGCTGGTAGAGTCTGTCAACCATATAAGCAACGTTTTCATAGAAGGCAGGCAGGGTCTGCACTTTGAGTCATAACAGCCAGAATTTCCAAGTTCCATCATTGGGTAAGGTTAGCGCTTCCCATCTTTACTAATCACAGGCTGTGTCTTCACAATAAACACTGAGCAATTTCAGGAATGTTACTTGCTTTCTGCTGCTTTTCTGTGGTTCGTACCCATTGCTATCATAACCAAGAAGCACGTTAGGAGGGGGAGGAAGGAAAAGAAATTCATTCAATTAGAAAACGTTTGATACTGTCAGCTGCAATCCAGGCATGTCTCTATTGCCATGCCAGAATTTCTTCTTGTATGAGGGAAAAGAGCCTAATGACACACAGCAAGGAAAAGCCGCTCTCAAAGATCCCACTGAATATGCACAGAACTGAGACAACAGCATGTCCTCAAGTCTGAGCTGACAGGAAACAAAACCACTCCGTTACACCTAAGCAACACATCAAGTGCCACCCCTCAGCTCCTCATCGTTACCATCCAATGTCCTGCACTTACATTCCCACTCCCAAACTCCTTCATCTCCTTTCGCTTCCAAAAATACAAGACTCACTTCTGTTCTACTCTTCATTCTTTAATTCCCTTTCTAAGGGAGTATCTGCATAAACAGTTTACTTCAGAGAATATTCGAAGTCTCTCAAATGTTCTGCCATACTGGTTTAATGTTCTTCCTGAGTCGTCAATCCTTTTGATAGAGGCAAAAGAGTATCCAGGTACTTTTCCCATAACACTGAAATACATCCAAATTTTAGAATCACATGTCAGTTTTGAAAACAAATCAAGGACTGCTATACATCTGCAAGGGAACAAACCAAAGGATTTCATCAGTAAACACCTCCATACTTCACTTTTTCTGGACTTCAAAGAATACGGTATAACAACTCACTCATATCCAAGCAATTAGTTCTGTACGTTTTTTGTTATCTTTTGTTAAGAATTCAACAAATTCTTTTCCACTGTAATGAGGTACAAGAACAGATTCAGTTAAGATTCCCTGAAATCAGGAGAAAAAGTGATAAATATATCACTCAAAGTACAGCATGTTCTCACTGATAATCCAAATACACACTGGGCTACTTTAAGAGGAACATGGCAAGCGGCTCTAGGGATGCTCTCATCCTCCTTCACGCAGCAGTATGCACGACTGCTTCTAGAATCCCGTCTTCAGTTTTGTCATCATAGTTCTACCTTTCCCCAGTTCAAGAAAGAAGTGTAGAAACTGGAAAGAGGCCACAGCTACTAAGATGATCTGGGGTCTAAAGCAAAGTACCTATGGGGAGAGGTTGAGGACTTGTTTAGTAACGTAGAAGCTAAGGGAAGACTTAGTGGACACTTCAAACTAACTTCCTGAAGGGCAGCACTTACAAAGAGGACAGAAACAGACACTTATTATCAGCAGATTATATAACTAATAGCTAACTATAAAGCTACAAACTGCAGCTTGGGAGGTTCAAGTAGAAACTTAAGACTGTCTTTTCCAGCACATTTGTTTTAAGGAAAACAGGAAAAAAAGTTTTCATTCTGAAAAGCCGCAAGAACGACTTATGGGTCACCTTCTGAAAAGAGTAACACAAATGCTAGCATTCATAGTGATACTGATATGACACATTAGCAATGCTCTTAAGGATACCGCCAATTTCAGGAACAGTTGGTAGTTATTCCAATTTCTCTCCAGCCTTCCAAACACTTTCCCCTGAGTCTCTTTTCTAACATTATAGTACCCGTATCACTCATGTCATATGAGTATTTCTACTGAGCACTAAAACCAAAAGAACTGCCAGTATCCTGGCTATTCAAGGTACTACTTAAAACCACTAACAACTACACTAACAACCACAATCAGTACAATGACTAATGTTAGGCATTACCAAGATTTTTCAAAAACAACAGATTAATTTTTCTTTAGATAAATGAACAAGGCTGTCTACACTTTGCCTAATTTAAGCCACAGTACAGAAGACAAATAAATATGTCTAGGTAGGAAAGAGTTATGGGTTTTTTTCCCATACTGCTACTGACAGAAATAGAAGAACAGAACTGCTATAAATTTATTTTTTACGAAAACACAACATTCAAACTAAAACCTCATTCACCTCATTTTAAGTTCACCTCTTTTTATCAGATCTTCAAAAAGATGTGGCAGAACACTTTATAACAAACTAGTGTGCAACAGCTGAAACAGAAATGCAAGTTGCAGTCTGGCCTCATGCTCTGAAACATTTCAGTTTAATCACCATTGAAACCTGCTTCTGACGACAGTTTTTTAAAGTTTTATACATAAAGCTTGGGTAACAAAAACCATTATTATGTCATTTATACCTATGGTACTGAATGCCCTTCTGCAAAATGGCACAACAAAAGAATGAGAGAAGAAAAGCAGAGAGCGATGAAAAAACCTGGTGTTGAAATGAAGTTCGAAGAAACCAAAACCCATAGGGAACACACTATTTATAAAGAGCGAGGTAGTTCTCACATATTACGAACACTAGTTTGAAAGCCACGGCAGATACGCTACGGACACGACTTCACCTACGAGGCGTGGGAAGCAAGGTACACAGACGCAGAAGCAGGAAGCAGCACCAGTGCTGCGTTCAGGGCCGCACGCTTCCATTTCACACATGGTGTTGTCTTCTAAGGAAACAAACGGGAGAAATAACTCACCACTGCTGCACTGACCCTGCCTTTGATTTAGGGGAGAATCCGCTTTACTGTGAAACTTCAACTGCTGTTCTTCAACCTGCGGGAAGGAAAGAGTCACCTTCAGTAAAGGCCAACACTTGCCCTTTCCTGTGAAAAGCAAGTTCTGCCAACAAACCGTGCAGATTAATGCCTCATGTTCTTCTGACGCCTTCCCACCAACTCTACCCAGCCTGAAAACTGTTTCAAGGAGGAACTGGGGAACAGTTCCCTGGAATGAGGTAACGGTTCTTTCTTCCTGACTCTGAGGAAGCGCTTGGCCGTTGCCAAACAATATAAGGCGCAGAGCTGAGCTCCCTCATCCTCGGCGGCCCACAGAAGATGGCACACAAGGTAAAAGCCACGCCGCACCGGCACGGCGCGGCACCGGGCAGCTCCAACAGAGACGCAGGAGGCGGAGCAGCAGCCTACGCGGCTGCGGAAGAGCCGCTCCTTCCCCAGCGCCGCCCCGCTCTCCCTCCCCGGGCCGACCCTGCCGCCCGCGGGCACAGCGCGGCGCGGCGCGGCGCCCGCCCCACCCCACCACCGACCGGCTCGGCTCGGCGCCGCGCCGCCCGCCCAGCGCAGCCCGCCCAGCGCAGCGCAGCGCAGCCCGCCCCGCCGGGAGCGGCGGGAGGCCCGGGCCGGCGCCCCCCGAGCGCGGCTCACCGCTGCCGGCGCCGCGCGCGCGGCGGGGCGGGGCGGGGCGGGCCTGGCGCGCGAGACCCCCGCCTGTTCCGAAGCTCGCGCCACGAGCCGGGACCAGCCGCTGCCGCCGCGGGACCCCGCCCACCCCGGCGCGCCGCCCTGACGTCAGCGCCCGGCGACCGGGGGGGCGGGGACTCGGCGGGGCGGGGCGGCGCCGCGGCGGGAGGGCGCCGCCCGGCCCCGCGCCCCGCCCGTCTCTGACAGCGAGCCGGGGAGCGGCGCCCTGCCGGCGGGCCCGGCCCGCGAGCCCTCGGAAGTGACCGAGGAACATGGAGGCTTGTGGCGGAGTTTCGGGGCGTGCTCTGTGGTTATCCTGCACGGTTAGGGCGGCGGGGAGAAGGTGGCGAGGGGCTGCGGCAGGGACGCACGATACGGGCGTTCGGATACGAGTTTATACTGAGGTGTCTGATGTTAAGTAACATGGTTTCTTTCCCCTTGCCCCTGGCTGGCTGTTCTCCCTCAGTTTTTCCCGCGTCCTACTCATCCGCAGCCACCGGGGACGGGGCTCGCTCCCGGTTATTCACCTCTCCCTCGGTCGCCCCTCGCCGCCTGGCAACGGAGCCGCGCCGGAGCAGCCGGTGCCGCGGGCGCCCCGCCGCTGCTCGCCGCACGACGCGCCTTTGGCTCGGGGAGCGTGCTGTCGTTCTGCACGACGCCAGGGCCGCGTCGGCTCCGCCGTTCCGGAGCTGCTCCCGCTGCCGCCCCCCGCGGAGCCCGTTCTCCGCACAACTCACGGTGACAGCGGTCTGACGCCACGTGCCGTATTTGCAGCCCCGCCGCTCAGCCGGTGTTACCCCAGCAGGGCGACGCCGCCGCAAAGCACGCCTGCAGCTCTGCGGGGGCTCGTTCCGGGCACGGGGAGGTCTTGCTTTTTTAGCGACGGCACCGCTCCGCTCCCGGCACCCGCCGTTCCGCCGCGGAACCCGCCCGCGGAGCGCGGCCCGGACGCACCGCCGGCCCGCGAGGGGGCGCTGTCCCCCGCGGCGCCCCGCGGCGCCCCGCCCGCCCGCGTCAGGCGCTCCTCCCGCGCTGCCCGTCAGGAGCTGTAGTCGCGGCCGGCACGTGCGCGGGGCCGGGGCCGGGGCCGGTCGGTGTCCGCCATGCCCAAGCTGCGGGCGGGGAAGCGGCCGCGGCGGGAGCGCCCGGAGGGCCGCGCTACCGGTGAGCGCGGGCCGGGCTGAGCGGCGGCGCCCCCGGGAAGGGAGGCCGGGGCCGGGCCCGCCGCCCGGGCGCGGCCTGCGCTCGCCCTTGTCCGGGGGGCGCCTCGGTGCTGGGAGCGGCCCCGGGGGAGGGCGGCCGCCGGCGGGGAGCGGGGTTTGGGCTGGCAGAAGCGCGGATGCCGGCGGGAGGCGAAGCCCTAAGCGCGGGCCGTCGCGTTTCCGCGGGCTGCGCTGGCCGCCGGAGTAAGACCGCTCTCTGCCCTAGGCATCCTCTTCAACACCGGGGCCGGGCAGCACATCCTGAAGAACCCCCTCGTCGTCAACAGCATCATCGAGAAGGTGGGCGGCGGAGCGGGGGCGGCGGCGGGAGGAGGCGGCGGCGGCGGCCCGGGCGTGCGGCCCCGGCCGGGGCAGCGCCGGCTCGGCCGCTCCGGGCAGGGCTGGCCCAGGTTTCCCTGGGAGGGCGCGTCCCGATGCACGGTCCGATCCCGGAGCCTGCCCTTTCCCTGGTGGTGGAGGGACCTTCCTTCTGCGCGGCAGTCGCTGCTTTGACGCTGCTTTTTTTTGTCTTTTTACATGTGGCTGCTTGCTTACTTTTCTATACTTGGCCAACGATCTCTCGTAAATTAGCTTTAAGATATTCCTGTTTTCACTGCTTCCTTCCCACCCCTTTCTAAACAACATTTGCACTCCTCTGCTAGCTGATTTTGGCTTTTTACTGAGCTGCACATACATCGCATACCGTCAGTTTTAAAATTAAATGCTTGCTTGAAATCGATTCTAGAAAAACAACTGAAACACCGTTTGTCCTCAGGCTGCCCTACGACGCACAGATGTCATTCTGGAAGTGGGCCCGGGAACCGGTAACCTGACAGTCAAGATGTTAGAGAAAGTAAAAAAAGTAGGTGCCAATTTCCTCCTCCCTTCCCAAGCTCAAACCATATTGTGGCTTAGACTATGGCAAACAGAATGTTCTTCATCTGCTTGATTCAAATTAGGAGAATTACTCTATGGATACTTTCTGTAACATTTGTATAATTCCAGTGAGTTTTTAGCTGTTCATATAAATCTTCTATAGTTTTATCAAACTATATTGCTGTTATCCATTTATGTGGTAAGTTGTCTTGGTTTCAGCTAGGATAGAGTTGATTTTTTTTCCTGGTAACTGGTATAGTGCTGTGTTTTGGATTTAGGATGAGAATAAGGTTGGTAACAGACTGATGTTTTAGTTGTTGCTGAGCAGTGCTTACACCAGTCAAGGACTTTCCAGCTTCCCGTGCTCTGCCCGGTGCACAAGAAGCTGGGAGGGGGCACAGCCAGGACAGCTGGCCCAGGCTGGCCAAGGGGCTGCTCCACACCATGCGACATCATGCTCAGTATATAAACTGGGGGGAGTTGGCTGGGAGGCAGGGATCGCTGATCGGGGATGGGCTGGGCATCGGTCGGTGGGTGGTGAGCAATTGTATAGTGTATCACTTGCTTTGTATGTTATTATTGTATTATTATTATTACTACTATTCTATTTCATTTTACTTCAATTATTAAACTGTTCTTATCTCAGCCCACGAGTTTTCTGATTTTCACCCCTCCAGTTCTCTCCCCCATCCCACTAGGGTGGGGGGAGTGAGCGAGCAGCTGTGTGGTGCTTAGTTGCTGGCTGGGGTTAAACTACGACATAAGTCGTGCACGTTTCTGGGGAGGGAGGAGGGTGCATAGCCTAATAGGGAATTTTTAAGAATTATTTAAACCTGTAGCAATAGATACAGGGTTTCTTTACAATTGAAATTTTAATCCTAAACAGAGGAGTTGTATAAAGTTGCAAATATATACTCTGTTTTCAGGTTATTGCTTGTGAAATTGACCCTAGACTTGTTGGTGAACTTCAGAAGAGAGTCCAGGGCACGTAAGTATCAACTGTGGAAATAGTGAGCACTTACAGCAGTGGACCTGCTGTGGCAAAGATTTTGGCAACATGCTTCTCTGAGGATAACCACAGTGTATTTTCCCCCAGGTGTCTGGCAAACAAACTTGAAATCAAGGTTGGAGATATCTTGAAAACAGATTTACCATTCTTTGATGCATGTGTGGCTAACTTGCCTTACCAGGTATGGGCTAAGGAACAGGGCAAACCTTTTTTTCTTTTTAAATGCTAATTGCCCGGAAATTATACTAATGCTATTACTCTCTTCCTCAGATTTCTTCACCTTTCGTTTTCAAGTTGTTGCTTCATAGACCTTTCTTCAGGTATGTGGAAGAACATAGCCCTGTATTACCTGATAGAAAAAAAAAATAGTTTTAAAAATATTCCCAAATCAATTTTTTTAGTTCTTAAATGCCAGTTTAATGGGTCAGAGCCACACCAGAATTTTTCTGTAACATGAAAACTGCCAGTGCCTGGAAATCAGTTTGTGTCAGTGTATTAAGCATGAGAAGAAAATTTAGTCTTGGCATCAGTGGGTGTCCAGCTGATGAAAACAGGAGTTGCACCTCTTTACGCTAGTATTATAACTAATTGTTATTCCAGGGTTAAGTAGGGCATTGTAGCATTTCAAATGCCTTCCTACCTTAGAAAGGAAGGGTGGCAGGGGTAGGATCGAAGCCAAGACACTTCCTGTTTTCTGGTCCAGACTGCCCAGATACTTCTGTGTTTTTCAATATGTCAGCAGTTCTTGATTTCTGTCACTGAAGCACTAGTGTTAGTCACATTACTGGTAAATTTTTGGAGCTAGAGAGTTTGGATTTGAAGGACTCATCATAGAATTATTCAGAATGATTTGTTACAGTTGGGCACAAAACTCTGAGACTACCCTCTGTCTCTTTGGTCCTCATCCATTTAGCAGTATAAAGAATCAAATTCTATTGTAGCTTTAAGGAGATATAGATGGTTTCACCAAGTTTTGTGTTTGTTTTTTTTTTTTTAACACACTCTGAGCTCATTAAGGCAGAGTTTGTTCATGACAAAACTTCTATTGTGTCTGAGTGCTGAGGCAAATCCTGTGTATTCCAAATGCGTTAGTTGGCTTTTGATGTAAAAGTTGATTATTAGAATTTATTTTTTCTCATTCCTGTTATTCTCAGGTGTGCAATACTTATGTTTCAAAGGGAATTTGCACTTCGTTTGGTTGCAAAACCAGGAACTAAACTATACTGCAGACTCTCTATTAATACTCAGTTATTAGCTCGAGTGGACCATCTGATGAAGGTACGTCATTCTGCCTTAGCTAAGAGAGCTATCAAAGACAGAAGAATGTTTCTAGGAATGTGAGGATTTGCTGCTTATTCATACAGCTGCCCGACTTCTCCTGACCAACAGGTTGGAAAGAACAACTTCAGGCCGCCTCCCAAAGTTGAATCCAGTGTTGTCAGAATAGAACCGAAAAACCCGCCACCACCTATCAACTTCCGGGTAAGCATCATATACTCTAATAACAATGTAACATACTAGTGATAATACTTCATTTTTCTTTTCACTTATGACTCAGTTCTGTGTGCTGTTTTCACTACTAAGTATCAGCTATTCATTGGCATTTACAGAATTCCGAAATACTTACTCCTCTATTGAGCAGGCTTGCATTAGGACACTACCTGAACGTGCCACCGTCAATTGGGGTGCAGCTTTGTTTACAGTATTTTTGACAAGACTGAGGTACCATCTCCACATCCGTTGGAGAGTTGCTAGTAATAACGTCCCTTTCATCGTGGTTTGTATCTCCCAGAGACCCTTCTGGCTGATGAGTTTGTTGGTTATGATCAAAGGAGTATCTGTGAGAAGCCTTATCTTCAGATGAGTGTGTATAATCTCAGAGGACAGATGTTACAGGATAGTATTCTTAAAGTGAATTTTTAAAATGCTTTGATCTTCAAGACTATTTCAGTCTTGCCCAAGGTTAGCCGAATTTTCTTCAAGTATCTGCCTTCTCGGCACATAAGATCTCGCCAATAGTGCCTAGGCACAAGAAAGAAGAATTCAAAGGTTTTTGTGGGTGAAGTATTTTCTCTTCCATTTGTATTGCTTTGTCCAAGACAGGACTGGTTTTGTATTGCTTAGAAAGATATTTTCCTGAAAGATTTTTCTTTGTGTTCAGTATCGTTGTGAAATTGTCAGTAGTGACTGTTCTTGTTTGTAGTAGCTGTTCCTTTCTGTAAATTCTGAAATTTTTAATTTCAGGAGTGGGATGGTCTGGTAAGGATAGCCTTTGTTAGGAAAAACAAGACACTCTCTGCAGCATTTAAGTAAGTAACTTCTACTAAAGGAAATGTTTTCAGAGTCTGAGAGTCCATCCAGTTAACCATTGCTTTTGTGCAAGTGCATAGCAGTGTTGTATGCATGCTAGCACAGTCTGGGATAAACCATGATGGAGGATTTATGCTGAGATCACAAGCTTTTTCTCTTAGAAGAAAACTAGGCAGCTGTTTAAAAAGAACAGCTCTGTGTAGTCATCAGTTTTTTATAGTAAAAATTAACAACTAATCAAATAAAAAAAAAAAAGGCAGTTAAAGCTCAATTTTCATTCTAAACTTGTATTTCTTCCAGGTCAAGTGCTGTAGAGCAGTTGCTGGATCATAATTACCGAATTCATTGTTCCTTACATAATACAGTAAGTTCCTTTTTAATATATTAAATTCTATTTCTGTGTACTGTGACCTACATACTGACTTCTGTAAGAGTAAAACTTAACATTGAAAAGCTTAACACGTTAAAGTTTTTCCAAGAGAGTTTGAGGGAGGGAGGAACTTACCTCTTTTCTTAGAGAAAAATCTAAAAGGGTCACTAAATTACAGTGAAAAAGCTGAAAGCCGAGTATGTTAGTAATATATTGGCTGTACGTGTCTCAAGGACTTTTACTAATCTAATAAGAATCTAATTAACACTTTTTGTGTCTGCTTAGCAATACTGTTGTGATTCATCTGTAGTGAATGAGCTGAGGTATAAAAATTCAGATACAAGAATGGAAGAATACAATAATGCATACAAGAAAAAATACAACTTATTTCTATCAGTTGAAACAAGGACTATTCTAAAAGCAGGAAAATAATAGGTTATTTAAAAGAACCTTTTTCTATGCTATGAATAGAAAATGAATTTGTATCCTATTTTCTATTGACAGGAAATACCTGAAAACTTCAAAATTGCAGAGAAAATACAGACAGTCCTAAAAAATACAGGTTACTCTGAAAAACGAGCCCGTTCAATGGATATAGATGATTTCATTAGGTATTTTTTTTTCTACTTATGCCTGCCTTTTATGCTTCTTCAAATTCTATCTGCATCTGTACCTGTGTAGCACAGATTAGTATTGCGTTACACAGGAATAGTACTAATTCTGTTTTCCTCTCAATACCAGACACTCTTTGCTTCCAGTCCTGAACATGAACAACACTTAAACTTTATATGTATTTTAACAGCTGCTTACAGTATCGAGAAGCAACTAGCTAAAGATCCCTATTTCTGGTATTTGTGTACTAGACCCTTCTAGGTCTCCTCTAAAAATGGCTTTAATAACGGAATTGATTATTGTAATTTCCCTGGAGACTTACATAGCCCTTCTCTGTCTGTCTGTCTTGACAACTAAGCCTTAGTCTATAGCATAATTTGGAAATTTGAGTAATTAACTCCCATATTCTGCTGTTGCTTCCGGTCAGTTAATTTAAGTGGCAACATGAATCCTCTCCAATTTAAGACAAAAATTCCTAGCTGTTTCTCAGTGTGCCAATTAATACAGCCACTGCTCTTTAAAGAAACGTAGTAAATGTGGTAGGATGCAATGTAACTAACTGCACTGAAAATATACCTGCATCTTTAAAATGGCAAATTTGCTAATAACTTCTAGTTTAAGATTTGTAACAATTCTTTGTGGCAGGTGAACAGTGATGACTGCTTTCATGCTATTTCGATATGATCTTTGCCAGCCAGCATGTCTTAGAAATGCCATAAGCTGAAGTATAACTTAATTGAAATTGTATAAATATATATAAATTGTATAAATATTTCACTTTCAGACTGCTGCACGGCTTCAATTCAGAAGGCATCCATTTCTCATAGACTCTACTAGAAGAATGAAAGACGTTCTGTATTTTGTCACCGAAGTCTTCCCTAAGCCAGAGTGACTGCAGTGGGACAAGCTCTTCTCACAAAAGCAATGAACAGAATACAGCGTACAGACTCTGGTTCTTATTAAAACCTTACATGCAATTTTATCACAGATAGGAAAGAAGCTGCTGCTCTGTATTTTAAAAGCGATAAATTCTTTCCTGACTGAAGGGAGGTGCTGGACTTCCACATGACAGTGTATTTTTAAATACACCCAGTAACATGGATTGATGCTGCCATAATTGGAATCTGTGTTCTCTGATCATGGACTTCACCTCAGTACATTCTTGCACAATACTCAACAGCACAACCCCTAAGTCTGGTCTGGGCAACCAAAAGAGTTGTAGTCATTCCATTTGCTTGGGATTTTTTGTTTGTTTGCTTGTTTTAAAATTTATTTAAACACTGTCGCTTCCATTTGTCCTCTGGTAGCTACCTGCATTCCAAGTCTGTTAGTAATCTGCTTCTCTTGGAGAAATACCAGTAACTGTTTCTCAGAAACAAGAGCATTTATCTTCTGGGCTTGGTATCATTTACAAAAACATTATTGAGGTACCTCAGTTTCAAAGATGAAACTACCAGTGTCATCTCCTTTACCCCCTTCTTATTGCCATCAAACCACTGTAGGAACCAGCAGAAAATTACCAAAGGGACACTGCTCGTAAGCATGAACAGAACGGGGTTCTTTTGTCAACTGTAAAGCCAAGCAGCTATTTTTATAATAAAACTACTTTGTCCGTCAAGGCAAGGAGGAGTTTTAGCGTAGATCAAAGATTTCAGTGGCTCTTAGAGCAATGCATGCCTGTGTCCTGACAGAAAGACTTCACTGAAGTGTCTTAATATAGTTTGGATTATATATATTTGTTATTAAGGACAAGGCAGTTTTCCCAAGGAAGTCTGCGTTAACTCTGCATAGCAGCTGTCAAAAGAAAAATCCACTTTGGTCTGTCTTATGATCCAGGAAAACAGTAACTATTAACTCTGCAGCATCATGCAGGGGTGAAGGCATGACTCCATCCATTAACTATCGTAAGTCATTTTTTCATGCATAGTGTATCACACTTAGGGACATGGTTTAGTGGTGGACTTGGCAGTGCTAGGTTAATGGTTGGACTTGACGATCTTAAAGGTCTTTTCCAGCCAAAATGATTCTGTGATTTTTTCCGTAAGACAACAGTAGGTGAAGAGGCAAATTAGCAAAAACGCCTCTAAGACGTAACTTTCATTTTCTACACATCCAATGTCAGTTCTTCAAGAGTCACTGATGCAGAAACGTACAGAAATACATACTGGAATTTGCAGGCATCCTGAGAGATTATCTTGGAAAACAGAATTTATTTTATAATTTAATGATTATAGTGCTGCTTCACTGGATACAGGACCAGTTTGTGAGTGAGGCAAGTAGCCACAGCAGTATGCACAGACCAATACAGAAGGAACCAGTGCTGGAAACGTGTGTCACACTTCCTAAATGCTTTTGTTTTAAGGGACAGGAATAAAGACAAGCTTGTCTGAGTCCTATTCAAGTAATTCCAGTCCATCACAGTGGTGGGCTACAGGAATTCAAGTGCCGTAACCAGCCATATCAAGTTTGTCTTGATTCTCACTGCTTCAGTATTGGTGTAGATCTGACCTTTACAGCAGGCTCTCTCACACAGGCTGCCTCTTAACATTACCCCTGCAGCAGACACAATTTCAGCTTGCCACGTCATTTACAAGGCTTCGTAAAAAGCTGCTGAAATCTAACTGCCTCTGTTCTTCCTGTCCTCTTTGTTACCCACTGTAAACCACAGCCCGGTTGTGGTGCTAGGCCTGCACGGAGGAACAGCAGGGAAGACACTGTTTCTCATGTAGGATATCTCGCTCTTCAGAGGCTTTTTAGAAAGTAATATTTCTCTGGAGCAGCTTCGAAGAAACCCTGGTATTATACAATAACCTGTACTATCACCTGCTAACAAAAGCTGCTGCCTTCTAGTTCATTGTTTTTTAATTTTAACTGTGGTGGACGACGTTCTTAAATGCTCAGAAAGATGTGTCGTGTCTTTTAAGAGCTGCTGCAAAACTAAAGTCAGGACAGTGCTCTGGGGAACTTCTTCCTCTGTTTGTACAGAACAGTTAGCTCCAGAAGTAAATATTCATTCTGAAATCAGAGGCCTTTTCAGAAATGTAACTCCAATGTGCTTACGAAGTGAAACCCTTCCCAAAGCACAACAGAACTTTCATAGAAGTAAATTCTCACCTGTAGTTCATTTAATAGCTTAATTTATTAAACACATTATGTAAAATCTACATTGTTGTTTCAGTTTTCATGTTTACACACAGGAGGCTTTTTTTTATTTTTAACCATGATGCGACAAGAGCTTCCCATAGCCTACCTTTCTATGGCAGATACAAACATTAAACACTACAAGAATTCCTGGCTCATTTAACTCTCTTTTCATTGCCTTCCCTTTATTTCCCTTCAGGCCTGGCACAAACAAACAGGCTTGTATTCCAAAAGTAATTTTAAAACAGTTCCAAGGGAAAGTCTGCTGATACGAACTCCTGGAAACAGGGAGAACTCCTAGAGAGGTCTACAATTCTTCATTTGACATGAAGTTCTTACATGAAAGGTCAATCTTTTTTGGACACTGACTTGCAAAAATAACTTGAGTGCCACCACCTAAAAAGTGTTGATACACAGGGCGCCATTTGTGAGAATTCAGGTACTTGTGGGATTTCTGTTAGCGCTAGGTAGAGGTATTGTGCAAAATCCTCAAATGATGCAATTTCACCCCACTTTTCAGCTGCTGGCACTGTACAAAGGGAAAAATAGGTATTAGCTACTTTTTTTTAAAGCAACAGAGCTACTCAAACTACCTGCAAACTACGGTTAATGTACATGTAAGTTTGTCATGCATCAAAAGCCAAATTTTAACAGTATGTGAAAGGCCAATATGCATGTATTTAGCTGGATCCCTGAACTCTGACAGTTATCCTACCCATACGCAGAGGTCAGATCGTACCTGTACTCTGACAGCATTATCACACCATACCACATACTGTATATCTGCATTATCCTAAGATACAACTCTCGTCAGTACTTAAACATTACCCTTTATTATACATCAACTAATTTATATTTTTGTGGTTTTTTTTTTTTTTGTTCTGGGTTTTTGCTGTTGTTCGGGGTTTTTTTGGTTTTTTGGGTTTTTTTGTTGTTTTTTTTTTTTATTACAGAGAAAATGTTAGAATTATATAACCATTCTTTACGGTATTCAAATAAATCTAGATTCCACATTTTTACAAGGAGGATGGAATGTCCAGCTGCTTGTCCACTCTTAACAGCTCTTGCAGTTCCTGTTCAAATGATATGGCACATCCTGTGAAATGAAACTAGCCACCAAAAAAAGGTCTCAAAACACATTAAAAATGTACACACACTAAAAGTAATTTATATTGACAAATAAGGAATGTTGTTTATTAAGGCTGTGCTTCAGAAAGAGGATATTTAGGGTTAAGTAGCCTTCATCAAGGCACAGAATGGGAAGAGGTAAGCACAGCCGCCTGTAGAAGAGAAGTTATGTACAACCACTAGTGAGGTGTGCATGCACGCAAACACAATTTAAAACGGCACAGCTGGTCTTTGTAACAAAACTGAACACAGTCGAAACGAAATTCTGTGACTTTTCAATGGCCACAGCTTGTACTTCATTATTAAAAACATGGCGAATATTTCCAAACAGAATTCACAATTTGAATAAATGAAATATTTTAAACAAAGTGCTTCACAGATCTGAACTCTGCATGGTTGTGCTGTCTGGTCTAGAAGCATTTTGTAGAGATCATAGGAGCATTTCACACAAAACTGAAAATGTCATTCAGGTGAATAAGAAACAGGACATTTCCACAGACATTTCTAACGTTTTTACACTTTCAAGTAGTTGAGTTCTTACGGCCACGGGGTTTTGTAACAAATGGTGCTACAGCAATACAAGTTCGTGGATTCCTTTAGCAGCAAAGGCCCATTTCAAAGGGCACGTGGTCTTTTCGGGCTGATCTGCTTACTGGCCTGTTCCTCCTCTTGTAGAGCTGCCCGGAAAGATTTCACTTTATCTTTAATGAAAAAGAGAGAATGAGTACTGATGTGCCTGTGCTCAACACAGATCCTGAAACTAAGCCCTGATGCTCCCCACCCCAGCCCTAATGCACAACAAAGAACACGCCTCCACAAAAATAGCTGATGCTACAAACTACAAGAGGATTGAAATAAGCTTAAATTCAATACTCACCATACAAACAAGTTGCTTAGCAACTTACTCCCTTCTTAGATGCTACCCCTGTCTCTAGGCAGGATAGGTTTGGAAACTGCACAATTGCATTCCCAGCATGTAACCTGTTCTCACTGAAATTCTGCTTCTAGCTTACAGAGTATAGAGAGATATACACCACATTCATCCTTTTCCTTCCCAGCAGCTTCCAAACCATCCTTAGAGGCATACAAAATTGCATTTAGTGTACAATCACTCATTTCTGTACATTCTAAAGCCCAGCAGAGTAAATTCTACTCCCCCGTTTTTCTATGAATGTGAAAAGCATTTGTGATTAAATTTTGGAAGTTATTCACCATAAATAGATAAATGCATCATTCATTTGTTTCATCATAACTGTAACAAGAATGGGAGAAACCTGAGAAAGGAAGTGTGGCATCCTTTCATATTTCTGTTCCTGTCCCCCTCCATTCCCCAGTAATATGCCCAAGAATGGGAAGAAGGAAACCAAAAATGACAGCATAAAGATGTCAGTCCCAGAGTGACAGCAATAAAAGCTGAAATATTCAGTGACCATTATGTGCCATGAGCAGAACACAGAAGATACTGGGAGAAAGAATTTTTGACTTAACAGTTCTTCCCTTCTGTAAAGCATGTATCATGCTGCCCGTAAAGATGCAAGGATCTCTTAGATAGCCTTTCCCTCCAGTACCTTGTTTCAAAAGCAGTATCTAATAAATTTTTGAAGAACAGGGAGTCACCTAAACTGTGTTTTTTCACTGCTGGTGTCTCAAGTTATCTTCTTCTGAAGAGGAAGCCATCATCCATAAAAAGCAAAGGAATGTACCTCCAACTCTTTGCTAAAGTATACTGGTGCCAATGCATGCTTACAAGGCAAGTGGGCCACATCAGATTTGCTTGATGTATTCTTCTAACTTACCGCAGATACTCAGACTGAGTAAAAAGTAAGGTTTTATCTTAGAAGGAGTTTTTTAATATAAATCAAAAAAACCCTCATACCCACCCCTCAGTCCCCACCCTTGAATTTTTACCAGTATAGCATGCCTGCTGGAGTCCAAATAGTTACAGAAACTAGAATAAAAAAAATCATCTCCATGAGGTACCAAGCTGACAAGCTGATTTTAGAAGACAAGTGGAAGAGTCAATTTTGGGCAATAAGAATTATCTGCAGTTTGTTTTTCCATACAGAGAGGCTGATAAAATTCAGACAGAAAGGCTGATGAAGAAAAAGGTAAGCTAACAACCAAGCTACTCAGAGTTCGATGCTCAGAGTTCCTAATACTTTTTCCTCATCGCACTACCTTCTTTTTTCATATAGTTTGTTTGGATTTTCTTTTTCCTTCCTTTATTGTTTTGGAACAAAGGAAAAGAAAAGGAAAGTTGCAGGACCGAGTTTATACTTCCTGGAGGTAAAGCAGAGATTTTTCCTTTAAACTACGACTAACTGAGCACAGATGTGAACTTGTCCTGAGGCAGCAGAATAAGTGTTCCTTCCACAGGACGCTGCAGGGCAGCATAAGGGGAAAAAAACCACCCTAAAATATAACCACACTCTTTTTTTTTTCTCCTCATATTAATGCAAGTCTCCATGGCATATGAAAACACACTGCTAATAATGCACACAAAAGTGATTAAATGCAATCTACCTCTAAGTTCGGTCAGAATATCTATTTTTTGCTCTAGAATTGCTTCAAGTTGGGTAGCATAAGAATCCACATCATAGTCTACTTCTTCTGTCATCTCAAGAAGAGCTTTTTCATCTTCCAGCCATCTAATAGATTCCTACATAAAAGTTAAAAAAAAAAAAAAAAAAAACAACTAAATACATTAGCAAAGTTTCAAGACAAGTTTGAAGACAAACGGCTGAATTAGACCTTTTCTCAAGACAACCACATTTTTACTGTCTAGTCACTTCAATATAACAGATTTCAATCCTAAAATGAAACCTTATTCCTAATTCAGCAAAACTGAAACCTTATTCCTAAGTCACCAAACTGCATGTTTTCTACACTGTTTATTAATTCCAGTGGTCATACCAGCAACAAGTAAACCCCAGCTACCCCAGTTCTCTCCAAATTCAGAACATTAGCTGGTTGTAAAGCTAAGAAACTCAGAGAACAGAACTTTGTGTCACAGTTATGTCTCCTTAGGCGGGTATCAAACTTTGTCAATTTTAAGTTTGGGCTGGTTGCCACTGACTATAATCATAGTGTCATTACTACAGTCAAGGAGCCAAGATAATTCTGCCCATAATCAAAACCAGTTTTGAGAGAAGCTGTATAAAAGAAGAGCTACTTTAAGCTCACTATTGCATGAGCTGACTCTCCAGATAGACAAGAGTACAGTAAAGGCTGGTTAAAGCAGCTCTTAGGCATCTTTGCACTCCGAATGTTACAAAAAAAGAGGGGAAAAAAAAAAAAAAAGTCTTGCATCCAAGAAGAATGCAACCAGTAGCTTAAAGCTTACAGAACCATACAAAGCTGTGATCAGGAGAACTGATCCCACTGGAAATGCTTTGATTTAAAAAAAGAAAGAAGCTGACAGTTCTAGGCATGGCGGGCCTAGAATATTAAAATTAAGTCTTTCCCTCCGTGCTCAGTAGCCCAAGTAATATTGAAAGCATAGTCCAAACCCCATGCATGTTTTTCGGCTTTCAGGACAGATGGAGCTCACATTGGGATAGGATTCATCTCATCTAATGTAAACTCATACATCCAAGACACAAAGGAAGACCAATACCTCTAGAGTATTCATTCCATTGATCTTTTTTAGACATTTTTGTTAGGAAACAATGTTTTGTATCAGCAGCTTCCAGAAGAAAGCTCACAGAAGAGAACTTCTGCCTGGTACAGCTGGTAGATTTTGTATTGGTGCAGCCCACCTCCACCCATGGTATAAACTAACAAGCCATGCTGCGAACAAAGGGAGCTGAGGCTTGGATGCATTTCCTTCCAGTGACTGCTGGGAGGAGCAGTAATCTCCAGCAGAAGGCCAGATGGACACACAGAGGCAGTAACATCTTAAACTAATACAGCTTGTCTCTCCAGAAGTCGCACACATTAGGACATAGCTACGGCATATGGTATATGACTTTCACACTTCTGCATGTTTTACTTCAGGGCTAATGTTTCATAATAACTAAATCTCTACATCTGTTGTAAAATGTGTTATTTAGCATCCTACTGTATTATGAGCACACATCAATGTTCCACTAAGTTAGGTACCTATATTGAGGAGATGTGTGTATTCCCTACAGGTTTAATTCTCTGCTGTTCTCTTGCAGCAGATGTGCCAAACAGACAGCCTGCCTAAAGACTCTATGGTTATGAACAGAAGCAACTCACATTTCCTTCTAAAAATTAGTAACTCATACTTATTACTACAATTTATTTTGTGAATGTAAAAGGCTCCCTGGCGCTGACCAGCATTACACTGCATGGGCACTGATTCCTTCCAAAGACCCTGAATAACAGCAAGTGAAAACACTTATGTTTCTGTAAAAAGGAAGCAAACAGGCAGTTAGAAATATACGTCTCTTTTGGATCTCAGTATCTCAGAGGGAGATGTCACAAAAGTATACTCAGATGAGATATTTGGAGGGACTATTACAGTATCTTAGAGGGAGGTGACCAAACAGAAATGGTGCTGATAGAGACATTACTATTAATTGCCAGCTCTGATGTAGGAATACTGGTATAGATCAGACAGTGAAATTGAAAATTTCAAGACCAATCTGAATAAACTCCCTGCAACTAAAAAAAAAAACCCAGTCACTAATGCTGGAAAAGGACAGAACAACAGAAAATATAGTGAATAGTAAAAATAGCAAAATGAAAACAGCAACTCTTCTTACAATGAACACAGTCTGTTTAGGAATGTTTGTTGAGAATAAAAGGAAAATTTCACTAAATTTCTGGGATGATATAGAAATATGCTCGTCTTTCATCATGGGGACAAACATTAGTGGTTACGGGATCTGTCCCTGTTGGTTTGCTACAGTGGGCTTAGCATAATAAAACAATTTAGAAATCTCTGACAGCAGCGGAATGACCAGATGATATCCAACATTTTCAAGAGTATGCACTTTCATTGGAAAACCTTAATTCCTGGATTAGGATAAAACAAAGTGAAGTTCCATCTTTTACCTGGAAGACAGCCCTGTGGTCTTCTACTACTTGCTCTTCCATTTCTACCATTTGTGACACAGCTTCATGGAAAGTAAACAACTGCGGAGAAACTTCCTCTTCCTAAAAACAATAGTTAAGCTTGTTAGTCTGCAAAGAACTGTGGCTACAGGAAATATATTAAATGTGATCCTTCTCATCACAGAACATGAAAAGAAATATGCAGAAGGCAGAACCTGTCAAAAATAGAATTTAATACCTCTAACAAGAAAATCTCCAGCAATGAGCAGAGAGGGCAACAAATTCAAAATGTTCACAGAGTTAAATTTAATTCATATTCACTAAAAATTTCCAGCCACTAATCCTAGTGAATACTGGAAACCAGAATATTCCACATTAAAAAAACATGTTAAAATAGTGGGAAGAGGAAGTTACAAAGGAAGAATGCTAATTCCTAGTAGGTTTTAATGCCTACAGAAAACTCTGGTTTTCTTTCAGGGCTTTTTGTTGTGCATATCGCAACAGACAGGCAATTTTCAAAAAAAGAGAACAGCAATTACATTCAATACATTTCAGGAAATCAAAATTAGATTAATACTTTGGAAAAAAGTGGAATAAACATAAAGTGAGAAATCTAAAATGTATATAGTGATTAATACATTAGAAGAATGCAGAACATGGATTTACAAACTGGGGCAAACAAGGCTTCTTTAGAAATGAATAGTTAACAATCAGAGTGGAAATTGCTAGGTAGGCTGCAATTAATGTTTTAGCAAGACAGTACAATTCCTTATACGATGCCTTTGAAATCTTTTTTAAAACATATTGTAAAGCTTAATTTAATTCCACATGAACAATGAAAAAGTATGATATGAAAGGATATCTGGCTGGAAGGATTGTCCAGTGGGAAGCTCTAGGAATCACTAGCATGTTCTTATAAAATAGAGTCCTGGAAAAAGAGCCAGTTACTAAAATGACAAATACAGCAGATACCATGAAGAGCTGTCTGAGAAGGCAGAGAGTCTTACAAAAAATAAGTTAAGATAGTAAGGATTTTTCTTTTCTATCTTTCATCAGCATTGTCACAAATTGAGTTTTAATCCCTGTTGAACATTTAAGGAACAAGGACTAGAGCTGATAATCAGCAATGAGCAGAAAATGCCCTTTAGAAGATGGCTCTCAGCTCCCCACTCCTGCAGCCCAGGGAGACATGCTGGGAAAATGATGCGGCTCCCTCCCAAACAGTGCACTGGAGTGTCACCCCATGAAAATCAGGATGTTGGGAAGACGAATGATGGGCAGCTGTTGTGGTTTAACCCCAGCCGGCAACTAAGCACCACACAGCCACTCGCTCACCCTCCCCGCGCCTCAGTGGGATGGGGGAGAGAATCAGGAAAAAAAAAAAAAAAAGTAAAACCTACGGGTTGAGATAGAGATAGTTTTAATAGGACAGCAGAAGAGGAAATAATAATAATAATAATAATAATAATAATAATAATAATAATAATAATAATAATAATAATAATAATAATAATAATAATAATAATAATAATAATAATAATAATAATAGAATACACACAACAAGTGATGGACAGTGCAACTGCTCACCATCTGCTGACTGATGCCCAGCCCGTCCCGGAGCAGTGGTCACTGCCCCGCAGCCAGCTCCCCCCAGTTTACATACTGGGCATGACGTCACGTGCTATGGCATAGCCCTTTGGCCACTCTGGGCCAGCTGCCCTGGCTGTGCTCCCTCCCAGCTTCTTGTGCACCTGGCAGAGTGTAGGAAGCTGAAAAGTCCTTGGCTGGTATAAGCCCTAATTAGCAACAACTAAAACATCAGTGTGTTATCAACATTATTCTCATCTTAAATCCAAACCACAGCACTACACCAGCTACTAAGAAGAAAATTAACTCTGTCCCGGCCGAAACCAGGACAGTAGCCAGATTTCTAAATGCAGAGAAAGGCAACTCACTTGAAATGGGCGTTCCTTGCAGGGAAAATAATGCTCAAAAACACAAGAGTGTTAAATAAAACAGATGAGTGACCCAGGATACTTCTAACTGCCTAAAAAAATATGAAGCTACGCTGGAAAAAATGCACACTACAGAATGCCAGAGCCCAGAGCTGACCCTGCCTAGAGATTAAAAGCCCTAATCAGCAAGGAAGATAAAGAAAAGTAGAACATTCTCCTCTCAACCTTCAAGAAATGTTTTTGGTTTTGTTTTTTTGTATGGGAAAGAACATAATACCATAAAGTGAAAAGGTGAAGAGGCATGCTGTATTTATTTAATGATCTTGCTAACAGGCTATAAATACACATTACTCTGGATTTGTTCTGCCACTGCATTTATGATCATCTCTTTCCATGTAATGCTGTAAACCACTCACGTTTTGTTCACAAAGCAGTTTGAGATCATCTCTCTGAGGAGAGCTCCCCACACCCCACTGTGTCTCCAAGTCGTCGATCTGATTGGGAGCATGGTGTATAATGGGACGGATATCTCCTACGGCACTAGGATCGACCGTCAGCTCCTTCACCCTACGAGCAGAAAATGTTTCCTTTGTAAATTAGTAACTTCCGATGCAAAAGACTCACAACCAAAACAAAGCTCTATGGGTTTATGTGCAACTAATTCATTTAATAAGGATGATGATGTCAGCTTCACAAATTTAATGTGCTTTCAGTGACAAAAGATGTCAGTCCAACTCCTAAAAAGCATGGACCATTGAATTTCAACTAATTGAAGGTGGATTACTGTCCATCTCCTAGCAAGAAGCATTTTCTGACTGAAATCATACTACTCATTAACAGTTAAGAGGGCAAAAATCCCCAAACCTTCAATATTAACTCCTTAATAATGAGTAATAGTTCAAAGAAAAGTTCATTCAGCACACTAAACCTGACCATCTTTCTTTTTCTGTGCACATAATTGTGCTTTAAAAAAGTTAGTCAATCAGTACCGCACTAGCTGTTATAAGCAAATCCACCAAGAAAATAATTTGCAATCGAGTATCTCAGAGAATGAATAGATCCTTTAATTGAAATAATTTCAAAGGTGAAAATATCTTATTAAAATGTTAGGCTCTTGCAGCATGAAAATAGTTTAAAACATTGATAATGATTCTGTCAAACAAAAAAGCCCATTTAAAAGCAAGTTTATGAAACAGACACATCAAAGTCTGCAAGCATAGCAAGATATAGAACATATTCTTCATTTTTTAAAGGGAAAAAGGTTTTTTCAAGTGGCACTTATTTACTACAATGGTTGTGTTTCATTCATCTTCAGAGTGATAAAAAGTTTTAAAAATATATATGTATGAAAATTGTTTTCTTTTTTAATTAGAGATATTCAAATTACCCTAAACACAGACTTGTCAGATCTGGTCCACTAAATGTACAAAGGTGACATCACCATTTTTTTTAAAATGTATGAAGGAAACTAACAAGCCTGGATAAAGAGTGTGGACGTTTAAGGAGGGTGAACAAAATACTGGGAAGATGATTGCAGATCATGCAGAACCATCACCTGCCAAACAAAATAAAAATAAAGTATGTGTGACTTAAGGCAAGGGAACTAATGAAAGGTTGGTCTGTAAAGTTACATAGCCAAAAAGAAAACTTAAAAATAAAGATTCCATGTATAGAATGAAGTAGACCTGGTGATTGAAGGAGAAAAGTCGTCATACTCATAGGAAGGAGAGAGATCAGAGCGACTGCCACTACCCTGTGAGAAGGGAATGTCCGAAGGACTAATTCCAAATTCCTTTACTCTGCAGCAGCAAAATACAGCAGCAAATTAAAAGAAAATGTTCTCATAAACACATTAAAAACGACAACTCTTTGTTTAGCATACTTCTTTAACAGTTTAACTATAAAATTATTTTTGTATTAAAACACAAATGTGCCAACATATTTAAAACTTCTGCAAACAGACTTACAGATCACTAACAAAATAGAACAAAACCAGTGCTGCTAAACTGCAGGGGACTATAACAACAGTGTTTTCAGAAGAGTAATTCCAGATTTCAGTTTGTGCAGTTAATAAAATTTGCTCTACATTCAGTATTCCTCTAAATGGCTCCTTTTAAAATATCAAACTACTACAGCTACAAAACTTTAAATTCTATTCTGTCCCCTGTCTTACACTGCACACACACTGGTGTCAAGCACCTAAAAACTAATTGTACTACGAATATGATATAGTGCTAGAAAAACCTAAAATACTACACAAAACACATGAAGCAACTTTACAGTGACAGGCATTTACTCCATAACAACATACAAATTTAACAAGAAGGGGAAGAAACAGTTTCAGTGCAACTATTTAGTATACTAGAAATAGGTGTTTAATTAGTTTTGCAGTGTCTTTTTCTGGAGTCATGTCAGCAACGCGTATTCTATAAGGGGTAAAAGATCCAATGAGTCCTGACGAATGTGCAAGTTCCTTCGTTATGTTACTATAAGCAGGAGAGTAGACTTCTCCTTCTCACCAGGAAGGAAACCACACAGACCAGCCCAAGCCAGGCAGATATGCTACTGTCTCCCTTGATCCAGACACAGAGACATTGGGATATCAAGGGGAGCGGGCAGTAAGCTTTCCTAGCAGCCCTTTGTGCCCAATTAGTGACTGGCCAGGGTGCTCAGCCAAGCAGGAGCAGACGTGGTTCTGCCCTGTCTTTCACCCGGGCAAGCAGGCCACTAGACGGTAGCCTCTTCTGGCCAAATCAGGGTTTCTGATGGCCCAGAGGCTTGTTTGCCTCCTTTGTTCTTTGCATCAAAGCATGGGGGGGAGGTGAGGATCTCTAGGTTGCAGGTCTGACTGCTGGGACACATCATTCCATCTTCACAGACATTAAATGAAGAAGAACTGCAGCAGGGGAAGACACCTTTCACACTCACTGAAGAGAGACAAACACTTTCAGAGAGCGGTACAGATCTCAGAGGTGCTGCATCAGCCTCTGGAGCTGCTAATTCCTCTACACTGATTATGAAGTCATTGTTGGATTAACTGACTCAGGGGTTTCAGATATTTGCCTGAACTTGGGAAGTACAAAATTTCATATATATGTATGAAATAGACTGGCAACTGCGTGCAAGTCCACCAAGGAGATGAAAAAAACCCCACAATGCCAAAAGGTATTTCAGCTAACACCCCAGGGAATCATCATGAATACTGACTACTCCTAATGCAAGAGATGGTGCCTCCAGAGCACGGGCAAAACTAATAGGAGCATCTTCCACATTCCTTGCAATCCACATTATCCATCTCTGGATAATGGCTTAAAGGTGTTTTCTATTGATTCTATCATAATGGCTGTAAAAAGTGACAATTTAAATTAAACGTGAGCCTGGATCAGTAACTTGGTTTTAATCTTACTAAGAAATGCAAGTACGACAGAAGTATTCAAGTAGCTAAAATAACTATACATCATGGAAAAACAACAGTATTCCAAATGTCAGTGGTCAACAGCTGGTATAGCTATAAGCAATAACATTTTCCATACCTGTTTGCATATCTCAACGTATTTAGAGTGTTCTCACATGATGCCATCCCTGGAGAAATTGTAGCGATCTGGAGAAAACAAACCACACATTAATAAATCGCTTTGTACAGATGAAAGGGTAGATGAATTCAAATTAACTTTATTTTTTTTTTAATTTCCAGTTTCTTTTTTTTTTTTTTTAATGTCCAGTTTCATTTGAGATCTTCTACAAAAACTGTCGACTGTGTACAGCTGTCCTTGTACAATGACATCTCAAGGACAAAGATGTCAAGTCAAAGCTTCAATTTAATGTTTTTAACCATACCTGGTACATTAACAATTCATAGAAATTTCAGTCAATTCCCCGCATCTCACTGTCTTGGTAACATAATATGTAAATGCAAAACTCTAACTGAAAAAATAAAGACTTCTCAAAAAGGGAAATACGTAACTCAGTAGAAGGTAAGTCTAATATATCCTGCAAACAAGTAGCAGATTATTTTTTTTATATACCTTTGTAGGCTGTTCTCCATTTAAGCAGACTGTATACTGATTTGAGAGATCTATTTTGGCCACAGTCCAAAACCATACTTAATAATATTAAAGATAAGCATGTGTTTAACTATTTTTGTAAGTAAAGATATTTTTTTCCTCAATTAGAAGTTATCTTAAATAATACTTGATAGCTATCTAATTATCAAATGTATCTGGAATCTGTAAGTCTTTCCTTTTCCAGTTAAATAAAATACCCTGAAGATCTCACCTTCTTTTCAGCACTCAGCAAAAATATTTACTGTGATCAGGCAACAGTGGCATCATTATTTGTCCTAGCTTCTCTCAGTAGTCCAATTTTTCCATCTGTGCTCCTTTCAGGAGCGCCATAAAGGCACTACCCAGGACAAACACCTCTATGATCCTACACACTAACATTTTTTGTGGTAGCACAGCATCAGGAGACTGAAACTGATGAAGATTAGATAATCCTGGTCTTCTCCTTCATCCTGCTGCTGACATTACTGTACAAAAGCACAGGTAGTCATCCTGAGAAGAATTTCTCCTACTGGGGAGAAAGGAAAAAATATGTGGTGGGAGGGGGTTAGAAAGTCTAAAGAGCCTGCTACCATACAGACTTAAGTTTAAACCTCTGATACTGGTACACATCCTTTACTAATGAAAACAAGTTTAAATTTAAAAAGATCATAGGATTGCATGTCTCTTTATAAAGTGTCCTGGGTGCTAATTAACAAAAACCTACAAGTTCCTAAAATCCTTCCAAACTCATTTAACGTGAAAGGTACATGCACCTCTTCCATCAGTTGGGCGTTCAGAGCACACCACACACGGCAACTGCTGCAACACCAGGGGACTCCTCCAACATATTGAAGCATATAAGGTACAGCTGCTATAGGGAAGTGCCATCATAGGTGCCGTCAGCCGTGTGGACACCCGGTTCAGGGCACAAGAACACATGCACAAGACTCAGTCTGTTGAATACAAATGTCCACGACATCACATGTCCTCATGTCCCAGGCAGGACAGGAGGACTGCCACCTCTCTGTCGCTCTCTTCCTCATTCATAATTCCAAATGAGGATGGAAACAGCTGCACTATTTATGGACAGAATATCTTTAAGACCCATAATTACCATTCTTCCTATTTCGAATGTGTCTACATTGCTTATAAGCCATCAGAGCAGGATCAATGGCCCTTTTGGGACACTGAAGTCTGCATGTTCCTACTCCCACCCTGGAGGACTGAAGGGTCTGGCACTTCAACTATGATTGCAGCACATCAAGGATGCAGCACTGGTTAAAAAACAAGACTATTCTATGTTGCTACCCATCAAATTTCAAATGACAATACATTATCCTTGCATGTAACTCTTCAAAAACAACTAAATGGTTTTTGAATCTATTTAGACACAAGAACTTCAGTAAAACTGCAATGACTAATAAAGTTCGAAACAACCTGTTTATGCTGACTGTATGTTTCTGGATTTCTTTAGAATGAAGCAGATCCTAGTCGTAACTGTCCACGTTATGAAGTTATTTTCAAAATATTCTTTTGAAATTTGGGGAAAAAAAAAAAGTTTCCAAATCATAATTTAACCTTATATACAGAAGAGAATGCTCAATCCCTAAAATGTAACTTTTAAAATTGCAACAGGAAGCCCATAAACAATAAAAAGAAAAGTCAAATAAAAACGAAGTGTGGAAATTACCAAATAAATTTGACTCAAATATCCCACTTACAGATTAGTATGTCAGAAAGCAACTGGAAAAGGCCCAGGAGGTATTTCATACCAGGACATTTCAAGAATCTCTTAGAAAGTTAAAATCAGAAGTTTGTACTACATCATTTTATATGCATTCCATATTGAAAAGAACCATATTATTTGCAAAATGTCTTACTCTCAAAAGAGCACATTAGAACACCGGATCAAATCTTTGTCTTGTTGAGGAATCCCTTTACAGTAACTGCCTCTTCACTGACAAGCAAAAACAGCATCTTAAAAGAGGTTTTAAATGTTCAATAAGCAATATTTTCCAATTGAATAATATTTCTATGTTGCAAACTCATTCATTTATTTTGCCTGTAACAGGCTGAAATATTTTGGAGGAAATACCATCATGACCTACATGTTACCTTGTGACAGTTGTAACAGTTATAACTAAAAACTTCTTCTATGCTTTAATTTACTTCACATAAAGTAGACACTTCTAGAGAACACAGCAATGATCTATACAGTCTACTGTAGAAATGTGAAAGGAAACTATTCATTATTAAACTATTTTTGCAATCATTTTTAGAAGTTTGAAGCACCACAGTTAATTACAGGGCTCTGCTGCAAACCAGCAGTCAGCACACCTGCAGGATAAGTACTCTTTTAATTTAATAAAATGTTGTTCAACTTCAGCTATCATAAGCCATAATCACTTGCCCTTTTCTTTCCCTGTAAATTTTGTCAGTAAAATTTTGCCAGTGTATGACATAAAACCTACACATGAACATGCTTATAAACCAGGCACACCCTGCCAAGGAGCCAACTGTAAATACCACACTGGAAGGCTGAATAAATTGTCTTGATGAAAGAGGCAAAGGAAGACCCAGAAGAGGGGTAAAGTCGCTGATCATTATCCACTACTCCCACCACTTGGCCACTGGAAGGCAAATCTCTTTTCCTCTTTCCAGGGAACTGGAGAGGACTGGAAGTAATTCCAGGCTAAGGTATCTCCTACACCTCCCTCAATTCAATATATGCTGTTCAGAAACCTGTCAGATCGCTAGCCAGGCAGCTTTATTCTACATCCATCTAGTTATTACAGAAATAAGTGCTGCAAATGCGAGAGCGCTCAATTCAAACAAACTTAAAGATGCACCGTAGGTTTCTTTTCTTTCCCTGCTTCCTTTCAACTGTAATTCAGAGTAAGCCACAACCACTCAAGTGCTCTTCTTCCTACATCAGTATCTTAAGAAAAAACTTTGATGATGAAATTCTTGATAAAAATAGCATGTACAAATATTAAAACCAGAATGTCACAAGTGGTCCTAGTACTGGGTTTTTTTCACGTAGTTTCTCAGAAGAATGAGTTTGAAAGCAGTATCTCATCGTGAAAGGGTTTTCTTATTCTTAATTGTAAAGTGACTGTAGTTATGTGAATGCGAAAATAAAAATTAATTCAAGCGTATTTCCACTCACTTTCAGAGGGGATTTTTTTTTCCTTGATTTAGAACTACATCAAATATAAAATAAGGGAATGCAAGCTTTATCAGACATTGAACACCCATAGATCATGGATTATTCCCAATGGCATTCTCACACATTTAAATGGTAAAAAATGTCACAACAACTCTATGAGAAGCGTAATAATTAAATAAAAAAGCTTCTCCAAAACAAAGACAGCATGTTAGGAATTTAAGGAGGTAAGGGTGATGGTGAGAATTTCATGGCATATTCACAAATGTTAATTATTCTATCCACAGAGAGTAATTTCCAACAGGCTAACTTCCCAAACAGTCTTCAGCAGTGTGGATACACTAGCTAGAGATGCACAATTTAGCCTTTTGATGCTGCATAGGATTTAAGAAGTCATGTCTCAGTGCAAAGAAATCAATCTTGTCTTTTCATCAGAAAACTGAAGGAGAAAAAAAAGGTTAATAAAAAATGTTATTTTACCACAATTTTCAAATTAGAACCATACCTAACAGCTAAAGGGAAGGCTAGGCTGCTCTAACACCATGGTTTTCCTGTTCTGGTCTGCAGGCTTCTCTGGCCTCTAGACTAATTAATTCCAAGGAGTCTGTCAAAAGTAACCAACACAAACAAGCCTAGCAATTGCTGTCCACTGCAGACAGTCTGCATTTCCATAAGTAGAAATGTTAAGGATGCACAAATAAAACAAGTGGACATTAGTGCTTTTATCTGTCCTTTCCACCATCTGACAGAAGAATTCTGTTTTTCAGACTGATGCAAGTGCACATTTATACAATACACAACTAATCATCCCATCTCTCCCAACTACTTCCCCCTCAACAGCCTAGAGCATATCCTGATGCCTTTGATACCAACTTTAAATTTGTCTTTGTCATTTAAAGATCATAACTCACCACTGTACTTCCAGTCTACACCACCTTCTCCAAAATTCTGAGTCAACAAACAATACTCTCATCTAATTAAGGCATTGTTAAAAATAAACAAACAAACTTTTCAAGCTAGAAGTGTTTCGAGCTAGGTGCCTAGCTAGAAACTAGAACAAGCAATAAGAAAGGCCACTAAAAAGTGAGAATGGAGCAAGTTATCTGAAATGTCTCTGCTGAAAGTCTCACTCCACATATAGTGTCAGGTAGCGCATAAACTTAAGTCCAACACATCAGCAGTAGCAAGTGACCAATTTTAAACATAAAAGCCTAAATTCCCAGTACCTTTTCTCTTTGTAATTGTTAGGACAGTTAACCAAACCAACTTACCATACAGGTACGGGAGTTTTCTCCTATGAATGAATCTCTTAGCACCTGAGTAAGTTTACTTGCTCTGAAGGGCGTATGAGGTTTATTTCGGCCTAAGGCTCTAATGCACTCCTGAAAGAACAAACAAGTTTATGCATTTTTCTTTAACATGGGTTGAATAAATATAACACAAATGCAATTCAAAATCAGAAAATACATGTCTTAGTTATGTTGCTGGCCCCTAAATATCATTAAAATTTAACATTAAAGCTTGGATTCAAGAAGTGTTAGGCTTTTACATCTCATTAAGTTCAGTAGAGGGGTAGGAACTTAAGAATTACTTAGGAGGCTAAAAACTTTCTGAATCTCACCCAAAACGTTTACATCTATTGTATCAAACAACAACATCAAAACAAAAGGAAAAAATCAGTGTTGATGTTAAATGTCCAAACTAACAATTATTTCTATCAACTACAACAGCCTGAATGATCTACAGCCTCCGCTAGCAGAAGCAGTGAGGACAGGGACACATGTGAACTCTATCAGTTAAAAGCAGTAGCTTTGATTCTGGCTCCACCGCTGACTTTCTTTACAGTTCAGAAGAAAACAAACTTCCTAAAAGCTTCCACAGATGACAAACCTAGTAAGCATAGCTCTTTATTGATGTACTCAATATTGGAAGACACTTGAAAATGTAAGTCATTCCCTGTTTTAAAACATTCTTCATGTGAAAAAAACAGGGATATGGTCTCCTCTCTCACTCACAAGGGTATGGGGCTAAACTGATATTTGCAATTGGTTGGAGAGTTCCAGTGAGAAATACTGTACAGATGTAAATATTATGAAATTACTATAGAAGTTACAGCAGCAACTAAGTACAACAGTGCAAACCAAGATCGCACTAATCTAAACATCACTTCTGCCCACTCAGAACTCTAACATCAGCTCCTAAATTACTTCTTACACAAAGAAAGTTTAAATTTAAATTTTTGTGTTGTTGTTGTCATCATATTTTGATCATTAATTCCAGTTTCTGCCTTTGCCTTAATACTTGGTGTACAGGCATTTGCTTGGTACAGTTTTAACATGTCTACACACAGAACTTCGTCAAACAACCATACTTCAAAAGCTTTTCAAATTAGAGAATTGCTTTTAGTAGCACTAACAGTTGGAATGGCTTTTGTGTTACACGAATAGTTCTACAGTAGTTCAGCTAATCCTCCAGCTGCAGCCATATCCTTGTGGCCTTTTGAAATTTCCTACAAACAGCTTCTTCCAAAAGCCAGGCTAGAAACTGTGGGATGATAATCCAAGAAAGCATTGCAACCTTGAAACAGCATAAAACAGAACTAAAAAGAGGCTCAGAATAAAACTGCCACGATACAGAACAGAACAAACACAAGGGCAAGTTGGCTTTAACTAAAGTGATTATTTAAAAAACTCACCAGCTGAATTTTATAGAATGGACACAGCTCAGATAGATAAACAGAAAGACTGAGGCTTGTTGAATGTGAATTTCACATGCAAATGCTAAAAAGAACTCAATACTTATAGGTGAGCAAGGCAGTGCATTCCTTGAATTTTTTTAATTTGCACATTAATACTATACTTACATAAGGAGCAAAGCAGATTAACAGGAGGAGGGGCAACAGATTTTCAACAAGTGACATTACAAACTAAAAACAGTAACAAATGTGTATGTTCAATTACTGATATGGCAACCAACAAGTTTAATCAAGATATTTTAATTTACTATAATGATTTTTAGTTTGCTTACTCCTGAAAAATTAGAATTGGATTATCTCCTTATTAGTAGCAGGATTATAGGAGGACACTGCCAGCTTCTAAATTAATGGAGTTTTTAACTACTTTTGCTTTTCATCACAGCTCAGAAAACCAGGTAACAAAATGACAACACTACTTCCATGTAGAGACATTACAGAAATAACTTCCTGTACCAAAAATGCCAATGCAAACAGTAAATCTTGGATTAGCTCCACTCCTCAGAACATATTAGTTTAATTCAAACTTGACAATAACTTCAAGGTTCTTGAATACAAATGGAAAAAGCTGTGTAATGTTTTTGGGGATAGATGAAAAATGGAAAACTAACATAACATTGAGAAGCATATATCTTCTTGTACCTCTGTTTAGACCTCTGCAAGACCTCCACTTATTTTTATTTCCCCTTCCCCATGTAATTTAGATCACAACCATGAGTACAGCAGCAGCAGAACTTTTCGCTCTAATTAAAAAGACAAGTTGTATGAAAATGAACTAAGTACGTTGTATGGGTATTGCACGGAAGGCACTAGTCAGTACAAAATCAACACGTAAACTGAAAAAAAAACCCAACCCAAAACCAAACGAGCTTTATTCAGTTACATTTGGAAACAAGTGATAATGTCAACACAACGTTACTTGCATTATTTACTTTGATGCTGAATCAAAACAGGCCACAGTTTTGGAACTGCTGCTTCCAATTTTTCAACATGCCATACAACTTCGTAATGACACATTACATGTTACAGTTTTGTGGTGTTTTGTGAAATCTGCTTAGAGAGTCAGATACAAGTCTTCTCCCAAGTTTATACTGGGGACAAAAAAGTAAGCACAGTGACTTTGGGGTTCAGATTCTTTATATAAAACCACGGTGCTGATGCTGAGAGTAGTAAAACTAAGCAAAACTAACCAACAACACAGATAAGTTCTGAGACACTCAAAACTATTGCTCCCCCAGTTGAGGCCAAAAAATTACTTTCCCTATTTAGACTGAACCTCTTTCAAGCATCATAAAACAAACAAACAAAAGGCATATAAATATTTAAATATTATTTTTTAGGTCTCTTGATGTGTCCTGGATTAATGTATGAAAATCTGTAAAGTGACTGTATCATACAATTTGCTATAAAGAACAGTAGTCAAAAATGGATTCCAACTTTCAAGGGTTATTTTAATCTATTTGTTAGTTCTTTCTGGATATGTTGCTATTGTGTTGCTTCAGTGAATTAATTGGCAGTAGTAAATAAATATGTCATAAAGGTAACTTTATTTTTTAGTAAAAAAAAAAAAAAAAAAAAAAAGAAATACTGAGATCAGTAAGAATATTTCCAGTTCGTATTTGAGACCTTGAGTACCAAAGTAAGTCATCTGGCCTCCCACTTTAGATATATATCAGAAAAGTCTTCAAATTCAACCACTGGGGATTTTTTTGTTGAGGGTGTTTTTGGTTTTTTGGGGTTTTTTTGTGTTTTTTTGGTTTTTTTTAAAACCACATGCAAGTTGATAGCACAACGTTTCTGCAATGCTTCTACTTGGTAATTACCAAGTGTTCCTTCAGGCATTTAAAGGAAAAATCAATACATTATTTTACCTGTCACATCAGTAGACAATGTAGACAAGCAAAGCCTGCAAAAATACTCGTTTTAATAGTCATTGCTATTTTACGTAGAAGGCTTCCACCTACTCAAAGGCAATGGAAACATTTCAGTTACCTTAAGTGCTAAAAGGCTCTTGTTAATTTCTGCACCTTCCAGTCGTGTCTGCCTATCTGCACTGGAAGTATCTGCTCCTCTTTCATTGCCAGCCAAATCAATCAGAGAAAATTTACCATGCAACTTCCCTTTCCTTCTGAGAATAATCTGAAAGACTGCATGGCTTCGAGATGAGTGTACATTGGCAGATGTCTGGCCGGACGTCCTTTAAACAAAAGCGGAGAAGGGAAGGACATATAAACAGGTTACACACACTAACCTCAGAACGTTAGTTTTTTCAGGGCAGAGTTCTGTATTTTCTCACATGTGTTGACAGCATGTCTAAAGTTCTTGTGGACGCTAGAGATACAACTCTAATAACCGGATGTATATAGTACAATTATACCTCTTTTCCCATCTCTTCAAAGAGAAATTGAAGATTAGTAACATTTTTACCTCACTTTTAAAAGCAAGAATATAACCAGATCTTCAAAGATTTCAGGTTATCAAAGAGCTTACACATAAACTGCTGATGGCATTTTTATCTGTCGGGCAGCAGTCTATGCACAAGGCTAATTTTAAAAACAATGAAACTGGATTCTTAAAAAAAAAAAAAAAAAAATTTTACGATTAACCTCTGTCACTACATATCAAGGCCTTTTAGAGCTGAAGAATCTGGCAGTATTCCAGATTATAAATTCTGTGAATTTAAGTCAGTAAACTGGTTACATAATGCATGCAGTTCACAGCCTGTAGAAAAATCAGTTCTTATTTCTCTCTAGGAGACAGAGAAACTCTAAATGTCTTTATTCAAAAGGTAGGCAGATTCTTTACTTGCAGTCAACATCATCAAAAAGCCCACTGAATATTAAAAAGCCATCACTATGAAGAGACCCCCCAAAAATCTTGTTCTGATTCTTTAATGTATAATGAAAAACTGGTGGAAGCTGTGGGAGATACCTGCAGCTGTTGCCTACTTCAATAAGCTTAAGAACATCTTCAACACATTTGACTTCCCGTTCCTGTAATCCCACCACCTGGACTTGCTGTTTACCATCTTCTAACACTCTTAATTTTGTCTTCCTGTTCAACAAGTCAAAAACCTTGGGGAGGGGGGAAAAACATAACAGTTAAAGAGGAGCTTTTAAAGGCACGATTGTTTCAAATCCCATATCAAAGTATGCAAAGCATTCCATGGAAAAATACAATTGGAAGGGAATTGTAAAGAATTATTTGAGAGCAAGTACAAAAAGGAAAAACATCTTTTATGTGACAAGCTCAAAATCTTGTTTGTGAAAGGGAAATTCCTCCTTTCTCAGAGAAAGATCAGGTACTTACCTTACCACTGTAGATCTCAAAAAATGTTGCATATACTTGAAGTTCTAACTTCTTATAGTTTGGCTTCTTTAGCATTAAAAAGACATCTCGAGCTGTAAATGCATTTCCAGAATAAAAAGAAATCTCATTATGTATTTTCATTTAGTGAAGGCTCATTAATGTATAACAGTATATTTTACAGCATGTCTCATGTTTTGCAAGACAGATAGGGTCAGTCAACCAAGTCCAGAACACTGCAGTTTAAACTGCCACATTACATCAGAAGATGCAGAAGACCCCAAAATTATGAACTTAATTAATCATTTGTTATATTTATTACATTTTTTGAAGTAATCTATATATACATTTACTTTACTGTGTAAAGACTACACATCTAAGAACTATTTTTGATGTTACCAAAGCTCCACTGTAATGCAAAATATGTAGACCCTTATGTTGGTATGACAAGGAGTAGAAAATTTATTCATCTCGACTAACTTGCCAAAAGCCAACAGACAAATAGAGTCTCACCTGCAAGTGCATATATTCCTTTAGAACAATCTTGGTTCTTTCCTGAAAAGTCACCACCCATAGTCTAAATTAAAAGAAAAAAGACGAAAATAGACCATAAAGAATATAGAACTGTAACTTAAGAATTTGTTACTTATTAGAGTTTATCTAAGTGTATAGTACATAAAAAGAAGTGTATTGCTGACATGTAGAAGCAATACTTACATGGGTTTTTCCACTGCCTGTTTGCCCATATGCAAAACAAGTGGCCATTCCCCTTTCAAATATTGTCTCCACTAATGGTCGAGCTGTAAACCTTAAACGCAAAAACCAACAGTACTTAAGAAACTGAATTACTTTAAGATGCCACTACCAGAAGGATGCTATAAACTTTAAGGCCAGAAGTGACAAAGCTGGTCCTGTACTTTGATAGGCCAAAGGACATCTCCACATTAATTCCTGAACTAAAGAGACTACCTGCTCTAAGGCATTAAAATATCCCAATCAATCAAATAAAAGCTACAAGGTCTCTCTCATTTATTTTACAAGAATATTATCCTTCTTTAAGAAGAAAAATTTCCTTGCTTTAATGATGCAACACAGCACAGCTTACTAAATGGAGCTTGGAGCTCCCTCAAGGAGACAGCATCAGAAGACATGGAAGTAGGACAGTGGAGCAGACAAATACTTAGGTTTTGCCAATACTAAATTCTGCTATAGTTTTGGGGTTTTTTTCTCCCCAAATCAGCTTTCAAGATTAAATTTAGAAGACAGGTGGCCGAAACAACATTGCACATCTTAACATTTTGATAACATACACATACTTAGAAAAGGCTCAAGAAAACGTATACCCAAACTCTTCAGAATGGAAAAATCTAGTTATCCCTGAAGTATTATTTGATGTGTCAAAAAATATTATTCAAAGTATCATTTTTCTATTTTAGAGAATTTTTACTTTAAAAAATATAGAGTTATTGCTCCTACTTCAGCTGCCTATTACCATTATTTCATTAAAAACTCCAAAAGCAAAGGGTAAGCTAGCGGAGGGTTACCAATGGAGGTAAGAGTCTCTCTGCAAAAGTCTCTCTTTCTAAACTTTTTCCAGGTGTTTACACGTAAAGTACCTTTAAGTGACAGAAAGAGGAACAATTGTTTACAGAAACACTGAGGTGTTACAACCTCCTTTCATTCCACTTTGGAACAAACACAAGATCACTTACAAAAATAACATGGGTAAGACTGAGCCATTGAGCAACCAAGGCTTATGCAAAAATCTAAGTTTAATCGAATCTTGAATTTTCATCAAAAAGATACCAGATGATTCCTGATCAGCCTTCCTTAGTCTTTTTTTTTTTTCTTCCTCTAAACATATACTTCCTTTGTCTTCAAGAGGATATTCCCATATTTTGGTGTTTATTCTTTTTATATATAAAATACAAGCCTATCCACCTAAGGAGCACACTCCATTATCACTGTTTAATTGAGTTTGAAATGATTTATTTTGCTGATTTACAAAAAAGGGACTTAATTATATCTATTTTAAAGTAAGGCAAAATACAAACATATCTAGAAAATTTTTCATAAAGCATTATGCTACTCCAAATGGTACCATGCCAAAACAGTCCAACTTTACTTTTACTAGAACCTTTATTTGCAATCTTGATCTTTCAGAAATGTAAACTCTGGTTCTCCTTTAAAATTGCAAGGCATAGCCATACATTGAAACGAGTGTGTGTTTTTTAATATTGATGAAAATTTGCAACTCAGTGTTGTGGCTCACGGATGCAAAAATACTTAAAATACAGCTTAAACAAAACAATAACAATAATTAAAAAAAGAGTAGTACCTTTTTCCTTCAAACTGAAGAATGTTTTTTCAGTATAGAAATACAGTGAGTAATTTTAGCATACTGGAGAAAACTGGAGTAACTTGCCACACTATTTTTTCCCCACTGTGACCCCGAAGTTCTGGTGACAGCAGATGACGATACCTATCTTGTTCTTACTTCTGTTATTACAGGAGGCCTTGAAGCAAATTGCCCTTCAAGTAATAATCATTAATGTGCCATATGAGGGAGAAGGAAAAAGCCTGTACTGCTAAAGCCTGTAGTGCTACACAGACTAGAGATTTACTGTTTCAGTATGAATACAACCACCTTTCAATATCTTTCCATATTACCGCTAATGTATTACATATCTAATAAAAATTGCCTGGAGGAAACTGAATACAAAAAGATAGCACCGTATGCCAAAAACACCCCTCACATTTAAACACTATGCTCACAAAGATAAATAACAGGAAGGAGAGAGATTAGAAGAACTGGTTGTTAAGCAGGAGGAGAACTATTGCAAGAGGCACACATCACCAGCTAGATTGCTCTCCCGCAGCTCTTCAGTATTGAGAAAGGAAAGATGTTACCAGTAGACAACCATTATAGACAGAAATCTCCAAGGGCACAGCTTTGCTGTTTAGAAGTCTTATCTTAGTGTAAACTAACAGACTGCACAGATTTTCCTTTCGCCACCCTTCTCCTAATTATACCAAGCATAAGACAGGAGTTTTAATTTTCAAGGCCTTGTAATAATTCTTTTACTATGAATTTTCTGTTATCAACTGACAGGATGTTAGCGTCCAACACCAATCAGCATATGATGCTAACTTTCACTTCCTAGTTGTTGGATTAAAAATGAGAATTAAGGTATTCCTCTGTCACTACTCCTTAAGGCTATGGGAAGCAGTTTCCAAGCATAAGGAAAATTATCTTCATTGAATTCCTTTCTAATATCAATATTCCTTGCAAAAACCTTCACAGGATTTAGACTGTGTACCAAGATTATGACTTGTCGCATTGTCTAACTTTGCCTGCTATTGTATCTACTCCATTTAGTGACTTGTACAAGGTAAACGGCTACTTCTAAACTTGTTTTGAAAAGTGCTGTGTGCATTATTCTGTGCCAGCTGTGGAAGTGAAACAGAAGAATAAAGTAGAAAATGGAGATGCAAATACCTTGGGGCTGAAAGTGGATGTATGTCTTTGTTGATGTTGTTTTTTAAATCAGAAAGATTCAGCATTTTGAGCAAGACAACAGCTCCACGCACCTCCGTGTTACATCAGCCAGATTGCATCCAGAAGCCAAGCCAGCTCAGGTATCTCAGAAATACAGCAATATCACCTCTCTCACTTTCTTTGTAATATTTCCCCACCCTCTCCTGATTTGTTTCCATCTGTTAAATATCTTATATTCAAACTGCAAGCTCTTTGGGGCTGGGGCTGTCCTTGTCTTCCAAGTTTCCTGAAGACCAAGAGCCATGACTCAGTTTCCTCAGGTGCTGCACACGCACCAATTAATAAGATGATAACCCTGAGGCAAATGGAGAGCTCATGAAGTTGTTCGAATATTCAGTGGATGAGCAGGCAGGCAATACATGCTAGCGCCTGGAAACCAGCAGGGTGTGGAGGAGGACTGTGAGCAGGACTGAGGTCAACGGAGGTGGAGATATTGCAGGTGAAGAATTCAGGATAAACAGTTAAAATAAAAGTAAACAGGCAAAAGAATGGAGGTAGCAATATACATATCTGGTAACACAGAGAATAGGAGTAAAGTCTATGACCAAGGTAAGCCCACAGTTATTGACATGGGAGATACATGAGAAAAAAGATTCACAAAAAAAAACATATACACATACCTGTAAACCATTTCATTAGGAGCCGTGTCATCAAAGGCATAATCGAAACGAAAAGTTTGGTTTTCTAGGTACCTTGTTAAATCCACCTTTTGTTTTGGTTCATGTACCATCACAACATCTTTACTAGGAATTGTTATTACATCAAGGTCTTTCATTAAAGTTTCTAAAAAATAAGTGAAATATATATTTTTAACTAGGAACACATAATTTGTTTTACATTTTTTCATTGCTTACACTCTTATAACATCTCAGATAACACAGCTCCTCCAAGTAACAACAGTGCAATGGATTTGGGCTTCTGATACCTAGATAGTAATCTGCTAAGTAAGAGATTTCATTTTGGAAGTCTAGTCATCCTATCCTACCAATTGCTAGAAGTTAAACAGAGGTTGTAAAAAGTTGATTAGAAAAATTAAGATCATTAATTATAGCACTATCATTGTGGCTTTTTATGGATTCTATAATAACACTTTCCATAGATTTGAGTTCTTTTTCCTCAGGACTTCTATACTGTTTTATAGATTACTGCCAAATCCTTTGAGCTTTTATAGTAACTTCTCTACTGGAGAAACTGGACACTGTCAAACTTAAAGAAATTAGTATCTTTACGATAATCTGCTTTATTTAAAAATTTTGCCATTTTCTTTTCCCTAAATCCTTAACGTTATAGTCATACGTTCACAGCTTTCAAAAAGAAAAATTTTGCTTTCATTCTACACAGATATTTTCATTTGTGTATTCCTCCTGGAACCTAAAGTATACATCTTTAATATAGAATTTCTCTAAAGTAAAATCCTTTCTACAAATTATCTTGTAAGCAGAAAAGCTGAAAATGCTAATGATCCTTCCTATCACAGGGAATGAACAAAAGCCACCTAGAAGAGATTTCAATAGTGCATTCCCAGGTTGTAATTACGACATAGCACTACAATTTATTGCTAATTGTTGTATGAGATATGAGTCAGCAAAACAGAGAACCCAGTGATCCATGATATGCACAAAAATAACGATCCTTTGTGTGTACAGTCAGGATCCTAATGTGTTCTACTTGCATTTCTATGTAAAATTTCTTAAGGCATGCGGTTCAAGAATTTGATGTGGCTTTATGCAAGCAGATTGAAATCTTTTCATCAGTTAACATACTGATCAAACAGTACGATGGTTACCATTGCATGACATTACACATCAACAGAAATATGCATTCAAGTCACTATATAATCAATTTTTCAACTGCACTGCAATAAAATAAAATGCAATTATTCTGCAGCAATCACAAAGAAGAAATAAGGAACAATGGTGAAAAGAGATATATGAAGGTCAATTCTTTGCACCAAAAGCTTTTTAGTTTAAGCAGTCGAAAGCTGATTTTTCTTAAATGATTGTTTGGAATAAGACGTTTACCCACTCCCAGCTATTTGTTGTGACGACTTGTATTCCTTGCAGATGAAAATTTGGAATAGCGTCTCTGAAACCTACCACACATTTCTCAATTATAAATATATCTGACTGAAATAAAATCTTAAAATGTCAATCTGAACACCTACTTCCTGCAAAGTCAATCCACAGACTGACTGGTGCTGAGAACACATAAAGACTTTGGTGATAATTCTGTGTTTGAGGGACTGACAAAACAAACTATTTTTATTTTTTCTCTTCAGGGGGTTACACCCTAGTATCTTTCATTCTTTTATACTCTTCAATTTTAAAACGTGGCATGAGAAATACTGTTTCTTATGAAGTGTGTGTTTTCAGAAGATTGTATCGTGTGGGTACTAGATTATCTCTGTGGTTCATCCCCTGCATAGATTATTTCATTAATACATTTTTACTCTAGCTTATTCTTAAAAATGCAAAATAACTTTAGTGCCAACCTCATTTTTACTTAGACATTCATCTTCCTGCAAGCACCTCTGAACTATTTCTTTAATACCTCCAAACTAACACTTGATATGCAACTTTCACAAAATCAAATCCTACTTCTGAATCCCAACTCATGCCTCATGACAACTTGCTTTCATTTACTCTCATTTCACTTTGTCCACCTTCAGCACAGGTAGAAGGTGACATTTCTGCCAAATGTATCAGATTTCTAAGTCATATTTTATTAAAGATAACCTCCAATGCTGAAAAAGAAATTAACTGCTACCAGACTTGTATGTTGAATACACTTATTAAATAAGTTGTGCAAAACAGTATCAATTAACCAATTTTTGAGATTATGCATTCCTTTCAGATCAATAAAAGAAAAAAACCACAGGGAATAAGAAAATGGTAAAAGTAAAAATGAAGAAAAAAATAAAGTAGAGGAAGCAGCAATGTAGAGGGAAAAAAAATAAGACAAAACCTAACTATATAGAGGTATCAACGTAAGTTTTCCCTTTCCCATACAATTCTCCCATTTTCCTCTGGATATGCTCCAGATAATCCTCAATGTGTAGTTCTGATGGTACAAAAATAATAAATGCATGCCATGTTGTTTCAGAGCCAGAGCGATGCTCTTAGAGTCCTTTAGCTAAACAAAATATAATAGCAAGATAAGGAAAGAAACATCTTTCAAAATGGAAGTCAGCTTACTCAAGCACTGGATTCAGACAGGCTGCAATCCAAAGCATTTGCACTCTTAATTTCCCACTGAAAGTAAAGAACTTCATGGGAAGATTGGGATTTAACTGGAGTTCAAAATCCGAACCTTTTCTTTGGAATACAGACTCCAGTCTGATGAGCAGGCAGTAAGAAAAAAGTTGTAACGCTAATCACACTAATCATATACAAAAAAGTCACTAGGCAGTCATTCCAGTACCCAGTAGTTTTTTAGTGGTATTTCATATGCCCTAGGGTATCTCGCCCAGTCCTGAGCAGTAACTCCAGGGGATACAAGTCTCCAGTTTCTCTGTAATCCACTAGCCCTGCGAGGATGTCTCAGACACGCTTGGTCACCTAACATGTCATAAGATACCAGCATTTAGGCACCTGAATTGCTCCCTTGGTGTCTGATTCAAGATCACTTGAAAGTGTAAAAATATATGTACAAAAAATGTGTAGAAAAGTTTTCATTGGGTAGCTCTCTGCTCAGGAGATCACTTAGATAGTTTAAAAGAATGGTGATCCTAACGCAATGTAAGCACACCGAAGAAATTACAGGAGAATTAATTCCTAGATCAACTAAATACATCCTAGATGATCTTGGAAAAAAAATTTGCAGTCTCTCTGCAGCTCCCAATACATGAAATGGTGACAGTTAAGCTACTTTTCTCCCCATCTTTATCCCGGTTGTGATGAGTCTATGAATTTTCTGGGTCCGCCACACATATTGCCTAGTATAACAGAGTTTCACCTTTGATCAGTATTTCTAGATCTCTTTAATACAAGTAACATTACTATCAGAAGCACCTTTTCAGAGAACAAATTTAGCAAAATCTTAAATCGTCATACCTTTTTTATTGAGTGGTCGTTTTCGTACACAAACACATATCCTGTGCTCATCAATCTGCAAAGGAAACAATCTTTCAGTGAACTATACCCCAGTTCCAGTTATACGATATTTTACTTTATTTTACTTCTATTCTTGAATTAATTAACCAATTGTTTAAGCAAAGAGAAATTTCCAAGACAGTGAGTCATCTGAACATGTAAAAGCCCCTTGTGTCTGCAAAATAGCCAAGAACCCAAAAGGGAGAACCACACATTAACAAAATTCCCTGCAGGCAGTGATCTAATCCTGTAGAGTACCAGGTACATCTTGGAACATTGCAAGCAAAGCCAGCTCTAACAGGGTAGATACGCTATTGATAGAAATTGTCACAATCTCCAATTTCCACAGAGATCTGATAATCTTCATCATTTAAGGATTCTGCTCCTCTGACTTCTCTGCAAACCAAAGGCCCTCATCATCTTCAAAGATCAAATATTAATCTTTATACTCAATAGGGTTTTTCAGAGAAGTTTAATGGTTTTGTGTGCATATCCCCTAGTATCCCAGGAAAATTTACAACACAGAGGCTGAGTGACTACTTAGTACATGTTGGTATTATTTTATAGTCACAAGGTATTTAAATGGCATAACATAATTAACAATAACTTCGTAACCTAGGATTCTCAATAACTACTAATTTCAATATCATCAAATTACTGAAAAAATAAATCCACGTTATAAAGAATGCTAATATGTATTAAACTACTTGTTTTTCATGTTTACAGACAGAAGTATACTTTGAAAGAATTGAAAACACATGGCAAAAACACAGAAGGAAAAAAACTTTCATGTTGCTGTGGTACTTACAGGATCTGCAGTTGTCAGTGGTCTATAATCCAAACTTCCCCTGAAATCTCTTATCATACACATAATTTCATAATTTGGGTTTGTAGCATCAACATCCTAGGGAAGTAAGCAACAGAATTTCTAATACACTTTTTTTCCTGAAATGGACTAATTTCGGTATCTTATTTATTTATAAGAAAAATACACATCAACTGAAATCTTATTTTTTCTCCAAAATGCCAGAAAAGTCTCTAATGCAAGTTTAACGCCTTTTTCCATTCTGGTATAGCTAATTTACTGATCATAAAGCAAAGCAATTATATGCCTTCTATTTCATGGTTTTCATCAGCATGTAATAGAAAATACTTTTTAATTGAGGACTCATTAACAGTCTACTCAAGAAAGAGAAATGACTCCCACCTTTGCCAGAATCTTCACACTACGAAACACCTCTGAGTGACTGCGTAACACCAGACAGCATATACAGTGAATGCTTCTTAATCTGAGATAAGGCAGTCCAACAGACAAAAGGATACACTCCGTTGCACAGGTACAAAACACCCCCAGCTGCTCTAAACACAACCCTGCTGGATGCTAGTTGGTTAAAGGAGGTTGATCCTAACACAGGCCCTGAGTTAACTCCTACAGTTACTTAGATGCATTGGAAACCCTTATAATACTCCTAGACCCCCCAAAAAGCTGAAGCAATCCCAAGGATACACAATAGGCTAAATCTAGGCCCTAAACCTGGAGCCATCAGCCCCAGAGCGAACGGACACATAAGAGGCCGTGCACAGAGCCCCTCCAAGCCTTGCTAAGTCTGAGCCTACTGCAAGCTGGGCTGGTTCTCTGCTAAACGGCTCAAACGTCCTTCCCGTCACTTCTCCCCACAACTGTCAGTTTTTACACCATTTCAGGACATGCTGCTGATATAATGCATAGCCACTTCTGGTGCTAAGACCTTATTAAGCTTTGCATGGCTCCCCACAAATGATACAAAACTCCTTCTGGATCACAGCTGGTTGTGCAAACAGAGTAGGCACTCTTAGAAAGCACTGCTTTGGGGTTAACAAGCTGAAATGGACCCAGCTCATGTCTCTGCACCTGTGACAGAGACGAGCCTCACCTCAGATAAAACTGTGCCCTCGTAATCAGAAGTTGACTGTACCTTGATGTTGTTCACCCTGACGACAGTGAACCAATAACTGCTGATAGTGAGTCCATACAAAATGTATTCCTGCTGAAATGTTTCCTTCTAACATTCAGAAAGGGGTACTGCTTATCATGGAAAATGTGTTTGCCTAATATTCTTCAAACCCTGTTTAAAGGTCTTGTGCCCTAGAAGACAGTGCTTGGCTAATCATTGCTGCATTTCACAATGATGACAGAATACACAAAACAACATGAAGCACAGCTACATACAAGTCACCAAAACAAACAGAGCTTCTTCATACAGAAGAGAGAAAGACCGAAGAAATTTTTTACCATGAGGGTGGTGAAACACTGGAACAGGTTGCCCAGAGAGGTGGCAGATGCCCCATCCTGGGAAACATTCAAGGTCAGGTTGGACGGGGCTCCGAGCAAACTGATCTAGTTGAAGATGTCCCTGCCCATTGCAGGGGGCTGGACTAGATGACCTTTAAAGGTCCCTTCCAACCCAAACCATTCTATGATTCTATGATACAGAAGTTTAAGACTCAGATGCAAAGGGAGTCTTCACAAAAGCAATAAAAAGAAAATTTTAGGTGTAGTACCATGTCAAAGAATTTTAATATATAAAGCAAAAAATATTTGTTCCTTACACATAAAGACATAGTAATGTTTTGCATTTGTGTAAATGGATGGAAATTAGAGAACATGAATTCAACATAGGTGATTTTAGGTCAACTTAGGAACATCATTAAACCATGAAGTAAATTGCCTGAATTATTTACTTGGTGGTGGTACTTCTCATGTCAGTAGCGGATTGGTAGTATCTCTTTAGAGAGACTAACACATACGCACAGGGCTGCCAACAAGATTATGCTCCTAGTTTTGCAAAAGCTTTTACACCACTGTGACAGAAAGTCATTTAATATTAAGAGATTTTTCTCACAGGATTAGCAACTTAATTTCTTTCACACAAGTTTCTAACAACTTGCTGCCAAATGGCTTGCATGATGCAAAGCTAAATTATAAATGCATAGACAGGTTTAAAGAAAAAAAAAAAAATAAAAAGCCACTGTTCAAACTTGAGCCTCAAATAGACCTCCTACAAAGCATCAAAGATCATAAAGAACAATTTATCATAATGTTGTAATACCTCCTGTAGAATAACAGCCCTATCTAAAAGCCAAAGGTCTGATTATTTTCAACAATATATTTTCCCTAAGAAATAGCTATCATCATAACTTGATCTTTAAAGAACACATGGCAAAATAAGCAATTGTAAGCAATTATTTCTGTAGGAAGAAAAAGAGGGGGAAAGCTGTCTAAAGTAATATTTATGAGAGCAATGCAACCAAGCACCAAAATATTTATCGAACTTGTATACAGGATGAAAACATTTAATTTCAAGATTATTACAGTTCATAAAAATTATTAAAAGACTGAAAAAAGCACAACGACTTTGCAAACTTCTTCTCCTGCTGACATACGTTTTCCATCCGAGCTAAAAATACCAACCTGAGCTCTTTTTTCTCTAAGTTCCTGCTGCTGTAACCTTCTTTTTTCACGTTTCTCTTGCAATTTTTCAACCTCTTTTACACAATTAGATTTTCTACGTGCTTAAAGAAAATGATATCATTTTAAAATATATTCAGTGTGCTGTATGAATTTAGTATTTACACTGTAACATTTCAATTATATTAATGTATCAATAATTAGAATGCATTTATTTATATCAACTATCTATTCAAGCAAATCAGTATTAGTACAGAATAATTATGGCAATTTAATTTCTAAAATTTATAAAATAAATGACTTAGAAAAAAATCATGGGAATGGGACAATTATTATGCAACAAAAAAAATAAGGACAATGGCCCTCAAAAAATATTTGGACAGATACATGTAATCTCTTGGTTTGAATTAAAAGAAAGCCCAGGCAAATTAAAGGAAAAAAAAAAAAAAAACACAACAAAAAAACCCCACCACCATGGTTAAAAAAAGATAAAAGAAAAACAAATTCCAAATACTAGACAACTATGACAGAAGTGAACATTGGTTTAGCCACAGCTCTCTGAAAAAGCTTCTCGAGGAAGCCTACAGACAACTGCGCATACAGACCATTTGTCATTTATGGACAACAACATAATCCAAGAGAATGTACATGTAATGCCCAGAACGAATGAATCCTTGATACACGGTTTACATACAAGGGGGTCCAAATTCCTTTTTTGCAGCTTGAACTGGAGATATATCTGAAACACTACCATTCTGTTGAGAAGAGGAAGACTGCTCAGGAAGCTGAGTAGGTCGCGCGCGGGCAGAACCAACCACTGCAAAGGAAAAAGCACAAAGCTCATCTGCACATGGAAGAGTAACATCTCTACCCCATTCTGAAATGCTTTGTTATGATGAGATAAAATGAGGCCCCTTTCCAGACACAACAATTTATTGGGGGTGAGGGGAAGCCATACATGTAGAAAGTCTATTAATAAAGACATTTGGTATGCAGTCTCTTTCTCCTAGTGTTATACATCAACATAACATAATTATTAAGTACCAATGCTGCATGTGCATATTTTTAAAAAATACTCCACTACAGAATTGGTACAACTTATTACATGCATAGAACGATGCGTATACTTGGAGATACGCAGTCTCGAAGCTTAAAGTGCTGAAACTTTATTTATGTTGTGATTATAGCCAAGAAAGGAGTAAGAAAAGAAGCCCTGCTGTTTCACGTTCTCTAGATGTTACAAAATGATCCCACTCCATTGAGCCTACAATCTCTGGAGGAGCAGAGGGATATAAATGAAAGGCAAAGTGCAGCTCAGTCTGCAACTGGAAGAAACAAACCTTTTTGACACTATACTGAAAGCGATATAGATACAATCAACATATCTAAACTTATTCATTGATTCTACATGTGCTAAGGATGCCAATTTCTGAAGATGCGGTGATTTCTGTTTCCAGTGAATGCAGTGGGAGTGGTGAGCATGCAACCCTCTTTGGTAGAGCTGAATGTTTTAAACTATTTTTGAAAGAGTTGCTTCAAGCAGCTCTGCTTCAGCTGGCCCATTTCCTGAATGCGTTCCTAACAGAGTCTGCCAGAAGAGTGTGAAAGTGAAGGTATCAGCTTTGATTAGAGCCTAGACATGACATTCTAAACGAAGGCCAGCTCACTGTGCAACACAGAGACAACTGTGGAAGCAGGTATTGAATGGGACAGACAAGACAAATGCCCAGATCATTCCAAATATGATAGGAGATCTAGTTTATAGCACAAATCGACTACACTAAACAAGACAGTGTTCTGAGAAAAGCTTAATTACAAGGCCAACAAATATTTAGGCCAACTGTGAATAGTAAGATGCACAGGACCTATTAAAATACAAGTTACAGGGTTATTCCATACCAAACAGACTATTTACTACAAACGACAACATGTATGGCTGTGAGGAGAGCCCGTCAATAAGATGTCTCAAATTTAACCCATATTAGTTTGAAAAAAAATTATGCCCTCCTCATGAGATTTCAGATTTGTTTAACACCCCAGAGGCAAACAGCAGAAGAGAGAATGTGGTCCCAATTGTCCACTAGAAGAGTCTGAACACTTGCAAAGATATGCAAGCCCACTTGTTTTTCAAGTTTAAACAGATGGACTGGAATCTAGCCTGAATTAAGGACAGTAGATTAATGTTCGGAAGAAGAATCGTTACCATCATCAGTACAAATTAGTTAAGTTTAACACAGGAGAGAAAATGAAAACAATAAGCAATAACTATTCTTTCTCATGTTATAGATGCATTACATCTGTATTCATCCAATACATACTTTTCACCTATCCTCCTGTGGTATTTCAGCATTTTTTGTAGATTTTTCACTATTAGCTGTAGAGTGAGAAATAACCCATAGGGCTTAAGTACTCTTTGAATGAATGTTTACGCACAGACTGTTACAAAACTAAGCTAAAAAATTGAAAGCATAAGAATTTTAAGTGCACTACTTAGTGTATATTGAAACACTCAATTAAGCTGAAGCAAACCGAGGATACTTTAGCTTGGAAAAGTCCACACGATTTAATGTGGTATAATTAATTAGCTTCAAATTTTTGCACTTTCAGTTCATTCAGCTTAACTTTCCTAATGCTATATTGCTTAAACTTGCATATAAATACTACTTGTTCAGTATGAATTACTAAATATACATAGGAATAATTCTAGGAATTATGTACCATATCTTTTACATGTCACATGCATACATACCGAATTAAAAATGCAGAACTATTAAGGAATGTGAGATGAGCAGGAGGTTAAAATGTTCCCATATTTTTTACTTCCTTGAAATGGAAAGAGATAACATTTACCTCTGTTATCTCTGGCAGGGTTGTCGTTCTTAATAGGTGCCACAGTTCGTCGACTCTACAAAGAAAGAAATCTCTGTTATTTGACCACCTTATTACTGAAAACGTAAACTGCAGCCCCATCGCTGCTTCTTTCCAGTGAATGAAAGTAACATGATGTCAGCAATACAGAGAGGTGTTTGCTGCCAAATCCCTCCCTGAAGAGCTTAGACTGAAGGCTGCTTGAACTATACATACTGTTTCAAAATAACCTCCAAAACCTTTTCTGTATTTTTCCTTGAGATATATTTAGTTATACAAATATCAGTCCCCAACTCCCTCTCTGCCAAACTTATTCTTAGAAAATTTTGAGAGACCCCTACTCACCATAGGAAGAAGAAAGGAACACAGTTATCAAGTAGTTCCACAGACACAAAAGTTAAAGTTAAAAAATCAAGCATGACAACGTGTGTAGGAGTACTGTAAGTTTAACATGAACATGTCGCATAGCTATTACCAACCTTCACGCTTTTGTTTACTTTGGCTGATAGAGTAGGTGGTGGTGGTGTCTCTGGACTAGGTTCAATATCTTCATCAGGAGCAAGATCTGGATTAAGCGAAAATATGCTCTCCAAGTCAATCTGTGTAAAAGAACACAAAACATATTTATGAGTCTTAGAACAATATTCACCCTCTCCATTTCTCCTGTTATGTTTGAGAATAAACAATAAATATATTCAGTGGTTTTACCCCACAATTTGTTAATTCTATAACCCGAATTATCTTATGTTCACTAAAAACAGCGTAAGCTTTGGTCTTCGTATTAGTTGAAAACACACCCTTCAGAAAGGGGATGAACTAAAAATGACCAATAGATATTCCTAATTGTGTGAACTGATTAAATTAAAACAGAAGTACCCAGTATTACTGTGGTAATTTGACAATTACTGCAAAATATGAAAGACATTCTGTAACATAAAAAGAATGAGATCTCAGTCATCTGAAATTTCCCAGACAGTGCAAAAGAAACAGATTAATTACAACCACCCAAAAAATAAAAGCGCAGTTGAAACCATGTTAAACTTATCATACTATATTTTTCTTGTTTCTTGTTCAAAATGCCATAAAATGTAAGGGTTAGGATCCTAAAAATAGCTGGCTTCAGATCTATTGAAACTTGGTTTCCTAAAAGTCTTAAATAGCTTTGGTCTCTATAGACTGCCATTTCCCCTGGCCAGACCTTTCAAAGACCTCACTACTGTATGGATTCTGTGTGTTCAGAGGGATGAGCTCAGCTGATGAGATCACCATAACATTCTCACAATTTCTTTTTTCTTTTTCCTGTGTTTTCACTAAACCAGTTAAGTGTAATTATTTCTGAGATGCTTCTCCAAATTTCAACTGAAACTGGCTAACATGGTCCAAAATTTAAAGGAAGAGCGGATAGTGAAGAGTTACACAAAGACACAGTTTCTCAAGGAAACCAAGGCTGAAAAATTATTGCCAAAAACAAATAAATAAGCAAACAAACTAGCAGTTCAATTCCTCAATAATACAAACACAAAAAGATTTCTAATCTACTTCTCCCACTAGTTTCCTGTCTGAACTGCAAGTCATTCTCCCTCTCAAAAATTTCATTTTTCTAATTGTAAAAGGAAGATAACAAGGTCTGCCTTTGAAATCTGGTTCAAAATCAATAGATGAAAAGAACTATTTAAAAGCTATGACACATTGCTCAGGAAGTCAAATTTAATACAACAGAAACCAGCAATTGCCCAACAGCTCCCATGCACAACAGTCTGTAACCAAAGAATTATCAAGTAAATAAAGATTTGTATTTTCTCTTTGTTTCCAGTGCAAATTCCAAAGTAATATTCATGTAGATTACACATTTTTTAAAAGAGAAAAGTTCTACAATAACTGAGTTTACCTCTTTGCCTTTAGTATCTCCATTTTCAATCCATTCAACAGTTACACTTTCATTATCTTCATTTAGGGATGTTACCATAGCTTGGTGAATTCGACCTAGAAAGCAAATGCAAATTATCGTTTATTAACTGGTGCAAAAATTTTCCAGAAGTTATTTTCATCCCTGCACTGAGACATGCAGTGAGAGGCAGGAAGAAGAGGGTTAAAAAAAATAAGGGGATAAATAGAAGATGATTCCTGGCCACACCCTGTGAAATGGCTCAGACCTGGTCCACCAGCAGAGGCAGTCAGCATACAAGTGAAAAAGTCTATGAACAGAAAACTGAGTGGTACATAAACAAAACACCATGTGAAAGCCACACCACTTAGATTCTTTTCTGAGAGAAGAAAACTTCAACACCACGAGTCTCCCTTCGGCGGTAAAGTCTCCTGAGGTGCACTCCACAAAGGCTTTTTTGTCCCCCTTCTAGGCTGATACAACATTACATGTCGCAACATAGGAGTAAAGCCCCCCAAAATTGTATTCTGATGACAATTTCTTATGGGCATCCAATCAGTTGGTAATTCAACTAAAATGAAATTGCCTGCAACAATAATACATATCATCATTTTAAAAACAGCTGCTGACACAGACTGCTGAGCTGGAGTTAAGGTGCTGTTGCTTGGACTACTCCAGTGAAAGACCCAAAGCCAGAAGGTCCCCATAAAGTACAATAAAACCAGTAAACTTTCAGTAGGAATAAGGATATTTCTTAGATATGTAGGATACCGCAATTTTTTTATGTCCTACCTCCTACACATGTTGGCGAGGAGCAATTGGAAGAACAGAGCAGCCATGCACTAACAAAAAAGGATCAAGACCCAGGTGTCACACTGATTTCACATCTGTGCTTTGCCCTAAGAGTACCAAGAACTGGGTTTCTAAAGAACGAGTCCAACGCGACTGCTCCTCTAACAGCCTCTTTTAATGAGCCGTAGCACAAACAAGCAATCCCTCACTTCACCCACCCCGAGCCACCCCCAGGTGCCCAAGGGCCCCATGCAGCTCCCAAAGCACGAGCGACCGTCCTGGCGCAGTCTGTGCATACACTGCTGCTGCCAGGCACCCGCTCGGGGCCGAAACGCAGCGCCGTCCTTACACATCTGCCCTGGTCTGGGTCTCCTCCACCTTGCACCTTCTCTTCTCCTTTCCTAAAGCTCCCAACCACACCAAATCCACTCCAGGTTTCTCCTCCACTGATTGTTTCAAACTTCTGTTTTATCCATTTCAGTCATAATTTCACAGTTTTCCAAAGTTGATGTTTTTATACAGTCTAAGCCTCCTAGGGCCTGCTGAGGGACAGAAAGGAAGACAACTGTAACTGATATCCCAGATCATCTCACCTAACAGCACAAGTGACAAAAGTATTCTGTTAATATTTCTTTATTGCAAAGGCTGCCTAAACATTCACAGTTAAAATTAAGCAAGAATAGAGACTACGGGGAAGTGTCACGGGAGGTAACAGCAAATCAGTGTACTCTAATGTAACGTGCAGAGGAAGAGACTAACTGAAACTCAGGCAAAGCGTAGCACGCAGGGCACTCACAGAGCAGCCAGCACCCGTGGGCAGCACTGCTTTCACATCTGCGGTGCTCACTGCGCTGGCAACATACATTACATATGCATTTACAACCTCCGCACTTGTCCTTGCCCAAAGCATAAGATTCACTCCACCACTACAGAAGGTTAAGAAAGCCTCCCCCTTTGCTTCACTTGGTTCCTTTCCTCTAGCATTTGCTAGTTTTTATTTCCCTGACCTGTGTTTTGTCTGAACAAACCCTTCCATTTGTGCTTCCGGAGCACCACGCTCCCGGACGCCCCAGCTGGGTGCTCTGCAGGGACGGTCTGGCCGGCGTTCCCCACCGAGGCACAGCCAGGCGATGGGCGGGCAGGGACCACCGCCATGCCCTCCCCTCCACCCACAGGCGCTCCTCCATTCCCCTCACCCAAAGGACGTTGTGCAGGCACTCACCCTGCCCTCGGGACCCTGCCCAAATTCTGCTGGTAGCCGGGCTGAAGCAGGCTCACCAAGCACGACGCTCTTGCACCTTATTTCCTTGGACAAGCATTTTTGTGCAAGTTTTCTTTGTGCAAGGTCCTCAAACACCTCTCCATTAATTCTTCTGCATTTTGTAACCTCCAGGGACCTAACTTTGTGCAAGAACACCCTGTTGCAGAAATGTTTCAATTAGCTATCTAGTCCATCAGCAAAGTAGCAACAGAAGCTACTCCTGCCACTTCTATAGAGAGCATGCTGGGATGCAAGGACACAAAAACTGTGGGAACTGGAAGATTCCTCAAGCTTACATTGGTATAATATTCTGCTATGGTTTTAAGGCTTGGCCCAGCTGTCAATCCAGAATCAAGACAAAAAATGAGAAGTGAAGAATGTATGTTTAGCAAAACATTTTCTATACAATATTATAATAATCTTCAGTATGTTACCAAATTTTATAAATTTTGAAGAAAAGCACTATTCACAGCTGAAACCTGTGACACTGTATTAGTCACAGAGCCATCATATAAGTTCTATTACCTGCTCCTGTGTTTCATTACTTTTGACAGAGAACAAAAAATAATTAAAAAAGGTTTAATCTTTGCGATAACAAGTGAAAGGAGATCAAAGCAGGCTGATGAATGAATAGAAAATACTGAACACGCTCACAAACACAGTAAGCCAGCATGCCCTAACAAAAGAATCACAATAAATCTTCCATCTCTGTGCCAGACTTCATCTGTTCTCCGGCCAAGAAAGTCAGGACTGAATTAAAAAAAAAAAAAAAAAAAAACACTAAAAAAAAAATAAAAGTTACATCCATCTTCCAAATATACTCAGCTTAAATAGAAAATGTATACTATTAAGTTTAAACGGGCAATGTACCCATACAATTTGTTCCTAAAAATTCTTTGTGTTACTGAAAGTTTACATGTTATTGAACTGCCAGAAAGCACATTTACATCTTTACAATTGCCTCTTGCTCTCCACAAACAGTATTCCATTATATTTTTCTAGTACACAGCTGAATACAGCAGCTGTGAAATTCAGGAATGCCAGCAACCAATTAGGCTGGCATAAACCTCGTCTAGCATATAAAGCAAGACCAAGCTGCAAATGCTAAAGCATTAGAGCAAAATCAATCTGCAGAGAGTGGTTGAAGGCAACATCCCTGATTTCTGGTGCATTTTCCAGAGTTGGTATCAAAATCTGAAATGTAAATATGTCCATGTAAATATGAACATGCATTGTGACAAACTGAAAAAGGAACAAGTGATTCAAGAAAAACTATCTTCACATGTATCTCAAAAACAAAAGAGGAAAACAGAGCCATAGTGCTGATAAACCGACTCTTCGCTCCGCATTTCTTTAATTTTTAGTGCCTCTCCTCACATGATTAGAATTCACATCACAGGCAAAACTTGTTCTGGGAAGTTGTTCCATTGCTATAGGGCTCAAAACTAATGGAGAAGTTATTTGAAAAGGCTATTATTTGTATAAATATGTTCTGTCATACAGCGTGTGGCATCTGGCTTATTTCCTACTGACTAGAGCATGCAGAAAATATTGCTGCCAATACAGCAGTAAGACAACATGAACGTATCTGAAGCCAACACTTTACAATTACCTTAAATACACATACGTTACAATAGTCTCACCCTAATCAATTCAAGTGAAGAACATCAGCTCTCCATTCCCTCTCTTCCTAGTCATCTGATGAACATTTGACAAACAGAAGAAAGCAAGCATAAACATCTGCAGAAATATCAGCTAAAATCCCCTCTATTGTAAGAGTCCTTAGGGTAGCTATTGGTGCAGAAAAAGGTTTAGGAAGCAGCAGCAAAAGCAAATAGCCAGGGCTAAATCACACATTTTAACTAACCCTCAACCTAGGTAGCAGTGCTAACTGATTGCAAATACCAAGCTGTACTTAGATCCTTACCTCGAAGCCAATTGAACATTTTCTACGTGCAAAACTTCTCCAAACCACCACAATTCTGAAGCAGCGATCAATGACAATACTAAAACCATGGCCTTTTCATCTTCCTAATGCTTTTCAGAAACATAAGTTATCAGTGTTAAATATGGGTTGGTGTTTTCTAAATTACAGTCTGGGCTAAAGTGTTGGCTGACATGTGACTCAAACATCTTTGCGCTCTCCCAAGTGCCTCAAGAAATAAGGCTGGAAAAAGACCACAGCCTTCCCCACCCTTCCACTAATTAAAGTGCACCCGCCCCAAAAGACACTGTACTCACACTTCTCATGCAAGAGTTTTGTGAAGCCTTAGAAATATCTTTGAGCTGTAATGATTAAAAATGTACACACAGGCTCTGGATCAGGCTATGGAGAAGAAAGGTTCATAATTTCCACTATGACCCTCTCATTCCTCTCCCAAAAACAGTAGCATGACCCTGCCCAGCAGCATTATGCTATGATCATCATGGAGTTGTTTAAGCCTTGTCAGCTCCAACCCAGGCAATTATTTTTAGCAGGACCAGGCTACGGCAATGTTAACGGACCCAACATCCAGTAAAGGAAACTCACAGCTTATGTTACATCCTCTGAACTTGCCACTTCTTTAGGAGCACAAATGTGTTACATTAGCTCAGGCAGTGGTCCGTCAGCCAAGCACTTCACTTTTCTAAATGCATCAACAGTAGATGTTTCATAGATTAATGCAAAAATATACTATAACTTAACATCTGCTACAGAACCTTACTGAGGATGATCACTGCAACAGAAGTTCCCCATCCCTTAAAAGATTATATTAGGCATTTGTGAAATTGCCATGATTTTCCTAATCACATTCATGAGGGACTAACATGAATGTTATCTCATCTGGAGACACCTGGACATGATTGACCTCCACCCTCTGCTACTTCATACTCAAAAACTAAAACTGCGAAAAGTAGAATTTTCTTCACTCTCTTTTAAAAATAATACAACCCCCCAAGTATACAAATAAACATATATACATATGTTTATATGTATATAATACAACATATAAAAAAAAATTATGTTTAGGAGAAACACGAGGCTACAAATCCATAAGCAGCATTTACCAGAATTACCATGGTCCAGAAAATTGTCTCCTGCGCTACAGGTTCCAATCCTGACAGCTCTGGTGGAAGGGCTTTCCTGCTCTCATAGAGCTCAGGGAGGTGAAAAATAATCCTCTACTCACCGAACAATGCCTGTACCAAACTTAAAGGAAAAAAATCCCAAGGAAAAGAGGATTCCAGGCTTGGTGTCTTCAGTAATGTCAACTGTGGCAATGTCCCTATTCAGGCAGTCAGCGCTTGTTGCGGTCCTCCCTGCGCTACACGGACAGTCCTGCTGCGAATCCCCCAAGGAAAAACCAGCAGCTACCAGTGACAGATGTTTCTTTCTCCACAACACTAAACATGTTTGATTTAATTTTGTTTCAAAGGTTCATTTATCCACAAACAAGTGGCCTTTTATTTTCTTTGTATCTACCACAGTTATGCTTTAGTTTTGTTTTACTTAATCATACAGATTCATTGTGGTTTTGCCAGCCTTCCTTATTGTCTTGGCTGTTACCTTAGTTACAGTGGTATCACACCATCAAATAGGTCACTAAACATACACAGTACCTGCCGTATTTCTAAAGCAAGGTCTTAAATATTAAAAAAAAAAAAAGTAATTTTAATGAAAGATATATTTTAATATTTATTTTTGTGAACGATCCCTAGCTACCAGCTCTCTTTGTTTTATTCTCTAAATTATCAGAGCAATACCCAAGTCCTTCAAATGACAAGCATGTTACAACCACATTTTATGACCTCTGTAAACCTCTACAACGTAACAGACGGGGATTTTGAGAAGAGAAACTAACAGTACCCAAATGAAGTTTCCCATATCTGCCTGTATATTTCAGCTTTCAGTTAAAATCCAACTTGATCTACTCTTGCCCCCACCTAGAAAGCTACCAAACTCAGAAAAACGCCCATCTAAGATATGTATCCAACTTCTGTGCAAAAACAAATCAAAAGTAGTGCTTTAGAAAAACAGAGTTCACAGATCTTACTGACAGTCCACTAACAAATGAGAAGGGCAAAAAAAACCTAGTACACAGACATGCCACTGAACTGTATATAATATTTAGCTTAAAAACACAAATAGCACGCTTAATGTCCCTCATACAGCAAACAGGACACAAAGCGACTTTTTGGTTCCCCTTGCACTGAACACCAACAAGCCCCTCCACCCCGAACCACTAAACTGTAATTCGCCGTGCTCAGTCTACTTGAACCTGTTAGCTCTCCACACTGATGCACCTTCTCTAAAGCAATCACCTAGAGCTGCATCCCACCGCTGCTGTCACGGTTTTTGCTTCTCTAATAATTGTCAAATATCCAATCTTTTCACATTGTGATTCACTGGGTTTTTCTGCTGACCTTTCGTTTTGCAGGCCAATCTCTAAAATTTCCCTTTACATTCGAAACAAGTTTGCTGTGGTTTCCCCAGTTAGAGAAACGCTTTGGTTTTTTACTTCCCTTCAAGGTAGGCCCAGTTTCTTTTGGGGGCAGGGAGCTAACAGTCTTTTAAGCATATTTCAAAGGGCATTATTTCACATTACTGAGCTCCTCCTAAAACATCTTCCCTTTATTTGTTTTTGGAAGCTTCAATGGCCAGTGAAATCAATGGCAGTCACCCCACTGGCTTCACAAAAGGTTGTCGAGAGTAGCTCACCACCATAGCATTCGGAAGCTACAGCTACCTATTGCCTCTGTAGGTGTCAGTGTCAGAGCGAGGGAGGAGGCTTGGTTCTAAAGCAGCTCAATTCATAAAGAAGTATCACATTACGATGGCCAACAGATGCGCTGATATTTAGATATTTATCAGCAAGTTATCTCAGCTGTACTGTGCCAGTCATCCTATCGTTTCTAAAAGCAGATAAGTTGTCCACATATAACTTAGCCACAGGAAAACAATATTTGGAAGGAAGCACCTGTCCAATCGTATCTAATACATGCTACCATAAATCCCCTAGAAACCTGTCAATAAACTGAACACATTCCACCTTTATGTTATTAAGTGGTCTGCCTCTGCTATTCACCCCAGAAAGCTGCACCAGTACCTTGCTGTCAACATATACAAACTTTTTTACAGATTACATGTGTTCACAGTCAGTGATCTGTGCTTTCTTTTACAGCTTGTGCAAACATACCTGTACAAGAACAGTGAGCCTATCTCTACCTGTTTCAGTCTTCTAGGAGTATCTCCTTTTCCAACACTGTCAACCAGGACGAGGTGCAATATCCCACAGGAGCTGCAGACTGCTTTCCACAGGAGCACTCACTGCCAAACAGAAGTAATTCTGAAACTGCACTCACTTTTCTCCTTGTCACTTCACCCTGGTAATCCACACAGATTTTGTGATTAACCAGAATATCAAGGTTTTTCTCCTGTCATTTACAGTTTATGATCTCCCAATCCATAGCAAAAGCACATTTACTTTGTGCCACGTTTTATCCAGTTGTTTCATTCCATACCTCCTAGTCTTCCTGCATGATATACATCTCCACAGAGATGACACTCCCACTGTAGCACAGTAATGAAGTTTCCCAAGAACAATGTTACTTTCTGTGTATGGCCAGGAATGAATAACTGTAATGGATGGGAAAAAAACAGGTCACCCTGTGCCCAGCTCCGGGTTCAGCGCCGCATTTACCTGCTCCACCTCTGGGACACCGGTTTGGGACACAGAGACTAGAGGCACCTCAGCATCTGTCCTCCACTGTTTGCGGCTACTTCTAGTCGAGGCACTGCATGTTCCTAGAATGCTTCAATTAGATTTCTAATTTTTCCCCTTGTTTTAGCGCAAAATCAAGCAGGATGAGCTGCAATCACTTCCAAAATGGATGTTAATGTGATGGCCAATTGCTCCATGACCTAAAATCCTTCTATTCAGTTATGCTGGTTTTGTTGTTGGGGTACCGCAACAGTCTGTCTTTGTTTGATGGGGAGGAGAGGCAACTCCTACGAGGATATATTACTTGCTGCCAAGTTAAATTTGTCACGCTCCTACCGAAACATGGCATAATCCATGATCAACCTTCTTATTCTCAAGCAGCAGGCGGTTCTAGGTTGTAATAGAAAAACTTCAAGTCTTGGACATCTCCTCCGTGCCTTTTTGCCAGACCACACCATGGACAGAAACCCTAAGACAACTGGTACAGCTTGGTTCATGTCCACAACATCCCTGGGACAGCACCTTTCATAGCACATTGCTCACAACTACAGCACTTAGTGCTCAACCCAGGTCCCTCAGCTGTGCCTATGGTAGCAAGTAGCATACTGCAACAGGAGCAGATCTGCAGAGCAAAGCACCCCAGTGGTGCTGGGGATCAAACGTTCATACTACACGTTTTGGAGGGGACTGGGGGGTGTCTAGTGCAACAGACTGAACACCTCTTGTTGGAGTACATCATGTACATATTTGGAGTGTACCTGCCAGCTAAATTTCATCCAAAAGGAATTTAGTGTGCTCCAAGGCCACCTTCAAAGTGCACTAAAGCACAGCACAAGGATGTAAGGGATGATCAGAGAACAGACGTCCAAAGTCCATTTTTGATCTGAACTGAAATGCTTCTACAGGTGCACCCCTGTGGTCCCAAGTGGCATGCCTAGAGCCCTAAGGTCTCTTAATTTTTTTTTATGGTTATTCTCCTTGACCTGCCTTTGGGAGCCTACATTGGGAGGCACTGCAGCCTCCCACTAGAGCATGAATAGAAGCATGTGCTGCATGCCCAGGGATGTGCACGAGAATATGGAAGTGTGATGCTTACTAAAATGTAGAAGGTATGTCTGAGCAGTGATAGCCAAAATGATACAGTTCAGGTCTTTTCTCAAGAACCAGCCAAGGAAGTTTAGGTTTACTGTAGGAGGCAGGTCATCTGGTTCACTCCAGATGGGAGCCTGGAAGTGAACTAGCACACATGCAATGAGAATGATCACGGTATCAAGATGCTAGACTAAAATGAGGTGCAAGACAAATTCACAATCCGAACAGCCCAAACAGTGAAATACTTTAATCCTCTGTACAATAAGATTACATGCAAACAAGTGCTAGTGAAGGAGGGGATTGGGAAAGTGAAGCACTGTTTTCTTTTATGATATAGGCCTTTCAAAACATTAGCTAGAAACTTTCACATCATCTTCCAGCCTGGTGTTCAGTTACACTCCAAATTACAGTAAATTTGGGGTCTGATCCTTTGGCAAGACAGCTTTTTGGGTAGTCAGATGCCATGACTCCAAAAGGGCATCTCAAATATAAGGGAGTACACAAAAAGGTGGCAGATGAGCTTCAACAGAGACAAAAGAAAGATAATGCACCCAGAGAAAAATAATCTAATTCATGGGTATGCAATGCTGAAACTGGAACTAGAAGTTACAACCCAAGTAAGAGATCCTTAAGTTAACACTTACAGTTCTCTAAAAACATTGACTCAACATGCAGCTGCAACAACAAAAAAAGCCAGTAAAACATTGGCCATCATCAGGAAGCTAAAGAATAAAAGCAAGTGTCATTTTCAAATGATAAATAAAATTTCGGTACATGCACATCTCAAGTACTGTAGCACTAGTCTTCAGACCTCAAAAAAGATGTAGCGGGATTACAGGAGGTAAAGAGAGGGACAACTAAGAAGACGAAGAGAATGAAGATATTAAGGTGGGTGAGATTGCTCACTTTTGAGGAAAAGACTGTGGGTGGATTTGGTTGCACTTTACAACCATAAAGGACAAAATGAGTGGAAACTGTTATTCACCAAATCCTGCAACACTAAAGCTGGGAGCAGTCTCTTAAGACACATTTGTTTCAGGCAGAGAAAAGTAGTAATGTACTTTTCTATGCAGCAAGCAGGGAACTTCCCGATCTTGCTTCCACAAGAGGTTGTGCAGGCAGACAGTGTAAGTTTGGTCAGAAAGATACTCAATAAATTCACAGATAAATGGATATTTAATAGGACTAGGCAGAGTTGTACTTCTAATATCCCAGATATAATTCCGGATATTGGGGTAAGAGAAGGACTGCAGACAGTGCAAAGGCTGACCTGCTGTCCCTAAATAGCCTCTCCTACTGCTGTTGGGCTGGATGAACTATCAGTCTGATCCACTCGGGTACTTCTTATGGTAGTGGTGAGCATACTTTAAGGAGATGGAGGAACATCCAAAAAGGCAGAAACACTTGATAAGCTTTTAAAAAAAATTCATGTTCTCCAATTTCAGCAAAAGTCTTATAAAGAGAGAGGGGAGAAAGAAGTTGTTGTTCACTTTTCATAGAGTAATCTTCATTTTGTCATATATTCACTAGCAACCTCTCTTCCAAAGTGTAGAAAAAAGCCCAGGCCAAAACAATAATCCACCCATTTTCAACCTTCCTGCGAAGTTTCCTGATGCCCAGTGGTCCTTTCCGTGGCCCACATGAAACTCCTCCAGTTCTCAGATTTAAGGAAGATTAAGCAATCAGAGCTGCAAACTTTATTCAAATGAGAACAAGATGTTAATGTATGCAATGATAGTATTTTCTGTCCTCTATCACACTTTTCTTTTACTGCCGCTGCATAAGTGAAGGTTTTCATTCAATTCCTGGTAATGACATTCACGTCTCTCCTAGGAGTTGACAACTTGTAAACAAGTTGCAGGAATAGTTCAATGTCTTCTTATAAGTATTTTTTTAGTTTTGTAAAACTGAACGTAATTTGACATCTTTTTGCACATTTAGTCAGCAGTTCCTTGGAGTCCTTTAGAACAATTTTGCAGGCAGCTTCTTTAAAATCTTTTAAAACTGCTTCTGAAAGTTCCTCTCAAGAATACTTTGCTATATACTTTTACAGATCAAAGTCCTCTGTGCTCAGTATGAATTTCAATACAGTTATGGTAAGTAGGAGCAAAAGGAGAATCAGTCAAGTATCTCTATCAAACAGCATTGAGGTTTAGTGGTTGTTGAAATTTTTTTAGGAACAGGATTTAAGATTGTGGTGGATTCAAATAGTGTGGTGAATACCCTCTGCCAAAAGACTGAGATGACTTGGCCAGTCTCCTCTCTCCCTTCCCCCTTTCTCAGTTTGTTTGTTGCTTGAATAAATGGCAGAGACCTCCTTTTCACGATTTTCTCTGCTTTCTCTGAAGCTGACAGTAGCTGCCTAGAAACAATAGCTTCTTGCATCACACAGAAAATTTCTACCAGCACCTTCTATAGATGTTTTCAAATGGTATCATTTGCCTTTCATGACCCACCCTGTCAACCAGTGTTTTGTTGTTAGTTTTGTTTTTTTTTTTTTTCATTTCCCTTACTTTACAGTATTACATTTGGTAAGAATATCTAACATTACTTAATTTATTACAGAGCTGCCAACTGTTGCTCCTGGTTAAAAATCAGAACCCTTTATTCCCACACAAGTTTAAAGCCTGTATTTTTCCCTTATGTTAACAAGGTTCTAAAAGCTCAAACAAACAAGAAAAATTTAAGTGATATTTTAATTCTTCTCTGTGTTTGATGAAAGCTTATTGTAACTTAAAAATCATCAGGCTGTGATTTATATTCACCTCATTCATCACCACCTGAATTCCTATCCTATTAAAATGTCAAACTGAACTGGGAAGTTGAATTCATAAAAGTGTAGAAGAATATGCAAACATAACCCAAAATTGAATCAGAAACTTGGAGTATTCCAAAATCTAAGCGCGCATGTTCTTTTCAAACTGAATTCATTTCCACTGCCCCCTTCCTAGAGCCAGACATCCTCATCACCACATCATTATGCATGCCTGCTTCTCTAGCAAACACTTTTATAGATTGGTCGGAAATACACCTCAAACTCCGTATGTAGCTCAGCGACAAGGGGAAAGTAACACATTTTAGTGATTGCAAAATGTGCAGCACTATGCAACAAAAATTCTAGAGCCAAACTCTGCAAGGGCACAAGTATGCTGCACACCTTGCTTCTAAAGAGAAAGCTTTAAATAAAGCCCACACTCCACCTCCCTCCACTCACATATTCAGCATGTTCATCCATTGAAGGCAATGCTTAACATACTATCCTGTAAGTAACAAACGAGACTGAAAATACTCACACTTCCGATACCTGGGATTACACAGAGCTGTCAGTGCCTGATGGGAGCCACGAGAAACTCAAACTTGCACTTGACAAAGCTTCAACAGGATCACTGGTAACTTGAAAGCAAATAACATTCCTCTATGTGAAAAGCATGACCACCCATTGATAAAAATGAAACCAAAGTAAAAGATTTTTTGTTATACACAAGTTTCCTCAAGTCACTTAGTTACTGTTTGGGATTGGACAATTAGTTTTGCAGTGTCGGTGTTGCAGAAGGGGCAAGGAATGCAGCAGACTGTTACCTTCACAAGTCTGGAAAACTTAAAAGCAGCTTATGCCTGATGCAACCAGAACTGCCACTAGGTAAAAACAACAAGCTACACTGAAAGCATATTATTTTAACAAAGCAAAATAAAAAACTCTACTACCACATTCAAGCCTTTAAGCAGCAAAATCCCTCATTTTTCTTTCTCAAGAGTCAAATATAAGATCACATTCAGGGCCGCTGCTAAACAAGACCCCATTCCAAAAAAGAAAGAAAGAAAAAAAGAAAGAAAAAAAAAAAAAAAAACTGATCAAGTGGCTTAATTACTAAATATAACTGATTATTCAAATTTTTTAAAATGTCACTTAAAGTTTTGGTTAGACACAGAGTTTGAGAGAGTTATCTTCAAGAACCTCTACTTGCTCCTTTTAACTAAGCAATTCTAAAATTAACTGGGGTTCCTAGCAACATAAAACAACTGAATTTAGACTGTAATAGTAGAGTCATCGGAAGTCTTCTAGGTGTGTTCTGCTCATGTACATGATTCAGTGCACTACACACATTAAAAAAAATTAATAAGGATAAGCCTGATAAATTCATTCTCTTTTCCAGGAAAGGTAATTCTAATGTCATTTTTCACACAGCTTTATTACCTTTTGTCTAACAGATGTAAAATCTAGTTTTACATATTTAGCAACGACTAAATTCAAAGACTGCAAAATTAACTCCACAGAATACTTTTCAACAGGGGAATGGCAATGTCATCTTTGTAACACCCTCCCAGAGAACTACTGCCTGCGGCTGCTCTGTTTCCCAGGAGCAACTACCAGGCATGGAGAAGAGTGGCACAAGAGAAGAACATCTAGCCCCCTGTTCTGCCTCCAAAGGTGGCTCCACTTGAGAAAAGCATTTAACATGGCAGATGTACATCACCGACTTCTAGTAAATCAATGGTTTATGGACGTTCTAAGCCACAACTGACCTGTTTATCATGATACCTTCTGGGGACACGAACAAAATACATTTCCAGGATATCAGACACTGTCAGTACTGTCTCATAGCTAAACACTTACTATAGAATTCAAAGCATCCCCTTACAGGAGGTCAAAGGTGGAGGAAAATCATGTCAATCACCTGTCTATATTGGGAACACTATAGCAAACTATAGGCTTTTTAATTCTTGGAGTGAAAATTAAAAAATAGTACTCAAACAGCAATATAAAACTGTAAACATTTTAAGGAAAGGAATGAGGACAGAAAAAAGAAGAAACCGCACACATGTCTGCACATACATAATATGAACAGATCTGAGGATATAGCTAACAGGAGTTTAAGACAATCTACATCTGGATTACCACAGTTTCAGTCCCCTGCCCTCCCTCCCTTTCCTACAACACATGTAACTAAAAACACCTATGCAGTGGACAGACAAAAGCAGCCCAAAGTTAAACATCTTAAACAGCTGTGGAATCACACCAACAGTCAAAATAAACTGTAGCTAACTTAATTATGATGAGTGTCTAACAGTCTTAGGTAAGTATAAAAATCTCTACCAAAACCCAGAAAAAATTGATCCAAACAATATAGCTAGGAACATTTGTTTTAGTGTCTAGGTTCAGTTCTGTATTGAGAACAATTTGAATAAAACCTCAAATACCAAGCCACAATAAAACCCAGAGGCTTGGAGTATACAACAGCAAGAAAATTTTTAAAAATTACATTAGAAGGAACTGTAATTATTCCCTCCAAAAAAAGAAAAAGACTTCTGAAAAGACACAAGTAGTAAAACTGGAAAACATAAATAAGCTTTCAAGCAAGCAAAAAGAACTGCTCATATACCTGAAAGCTTGTTCATGTTTTTGAAATAGATGAACAGATATAACAAAAATGTATTGCAGCTCCATAAAAACCTTTTACCCTACATCTGGAAACACACAATGAAAGCATCTATGCTTCCAAATAATTTTAACTATGCTCCGGAGGCATACTGAGAAACTATTAAAAGCCAATGTCTTCTTAAAAACTCTTCCATTTTAAATTACAAACACCATCATGCTTGACCATATTTTTTATTTACGACACATTCTCACTACTGGACAAAGTCAAGACTGCTTGGTAGTCCTTACTGTGGACTTCCCTATCTGACTTTTTGCATTACATTAGAAATTTAACTTAACTCTGAAAAGTTAACATAAACCTTTAATTTATCAAAAGTCACTGAATTCTCTTCCTCTATGGACTAAACATACTGTGAACAATTATAGTGAACACCACATTTTAGTGTTCCCCATGGGTTGACCACAGCATTCTCTTCCCGATCCGGAGTCCAGTCATACAGTATGGTGAGGAAGAGAAGAAAACCCAACAAACAATTAGATGGGGAAAAAGTTGTGGGTTGTTTGGGTTTTTTTAAATCACACTTTATGACATAAGCAGTAAACGTTTACAAAGGAAGAACTCAAACAAGAACAAAGCATTGAAGTGAATTTACTCCGTTCTGTTACTTATTCCTCAAGCACAAAAAACCACAGTGGCACATTCCACGGGTCAAGCCAACAAATATGCTACAGATTTTGTGCTCCAAGAACGGAGCTCACCACTTAAATACTTCATACTCATTTCTCTACATTGTCCTACCATAAGCGGATGTATTAAAAGAAGTCAAGAGACTAATTTATCTTCTAGAGCAAATAGAAAGAGATACTCCTGCAAAGACATTACTCTTCAGTTAGGCATGACCTCTTCCCAACGATTTATCGTCTCTTCCCACCTCGACAAGGTGGGAAGCTATGCTTGGTGCCATAGCAGCACAGCAAAGTCTTCAGTTCATAAAGCTGTAAGAAGAAAAGACAAGTAAAACTGGGCCCAGGCAAAAGGCCATCATAGAGAGTGAGTGGAAAGAGCAGTAACTTTACTTACCAAACGGAAGCAAAGGATAGATCCCCCCACAACATGATTAGACGGGAAAAACATGCAATACAAGCTGTGTAATCCTAGCAGTCACATACAGCTCTAAATACATTATTGCCAGTATATAATGCTGCATTAAACTCACTTATGGAACAAAGATGAGAAGATTCTCTGAAGATTAGGACTTGACTCTTGTCATTCAAAAGCTATTTATACAAAATACAGAAGGCCTACATAAATATCTGAGAATCTGCGAGTTACAGTGAAAATCCACTTCCTGCATAACGAAAGCTGAATGCTTTAAAGATTATTTCAAAAAGGACACAGAAAATTTAACACATCCTCTTGGTCAACAATTCTGTAGGAACAAACCCCAGAAACTCTGGATGTAACAATATGAGAACCTCCACCAGGTAAGTAAGCCCAAATGTTGGACCCATTAGCTCCACCAGCAATAGCAGACTTGAAACCCTGCCGCTATGGAAGGACAAAGACACATTGTGTCCATATGGCTTACATAGGGATTAGGTAATTGAGTCAAATGATTTAAATGTGGTAACAAAAAGGTCTTAATCACAGGGAAGGAATAGATGTATGTCACCAAAGGAAAGAGTAAAAGCGCATTACCATTTAAATCTATCCTCAAGAGCTTGTAAAATAGGGTGACTACCCAAACCTGAACAGAATTTTTATAGTGTCATTGTACCTTCTAACTTGCTATAAAATCGTTGTTGCTACTGGGAGTTGTACATAAAGACTGAGATCATCATACAGGATTACCCAAAAGACAGAGGATGGTACAGACCTCTCAGCTCTGAGAAACATCAATTTCACAGAAGTTGGGCTTTAAAGAAAAAAATTATAGCCCTTATCACTGCAAAAATCAGTCTTGTTTGTGTCTGAAGGCGAAACAGTTATGATGGTGTTTTGGCAAGCCTAAGGAGAAAGGAGCTGCCAGCAGGCTTTTGGACTAGATGGATTATCTTTGACCATGACCAGTTCCAGCTGCTTCAGGGACAAGTGAAGAAAATTCTTAAGCAGGCAATTACAAAATAACACAGCACAGGCAAGACTTCTTCTCACCTCCCATCAGTTAGAGGTTTTTTAAACTACAGACTCAGGAAGAACAGAAACTACCTTTTATGGTTGCTGGTGTATTTTTAAAATTTTTAGTGTAAAACTGGATATTCCTACCATCCTTCTTAAAATTCTGCTATGCTTCTAGCTTCCATCTCCTCTGGTAACAAGCTCCATGTGATAACTGTACCTAGCCTATTCTCCGGTATCAGTTTTAAATTTTCTCTTTCAAACACTGAGAACTCTCCTGTTCTTGTATTATGAAAAAATGGGCACAAACTCATGATCTTTCTTTTTTACACCATTTGATAGTTAATCCCTAAAAGTTCAGCATTTTTCCTTTCCTGGAAGTTCAGTCAAATCTTCAGTCACTCTTCCAATTACAAGAATGCCCCTTCTCCTCATGCCTGTTACATTATTTCTGGCACAGTGAGATCAGAATTATATCCCCCCTCCCCCCCCCAAAAAAATGAACAAATATATAACTAATTTCTCTGTCCTTCTAGGTAGTATTTCAGATCTGCAAAGACAGAAAGAATAGGAACAGCCTGAGGAGGAAACGGACATCACATGATGGGACTGAAAAAGTAAAGGAAAAACACCAATCAGCCTACTAAAGGGCTGCAGGGCATAAGAGATTTATCTTATTTCAGCAAAAGACTGAATTTATGGGGGGAAAAAAGTGAGATATTCTTTCTCCAAGTAATTATATAGGTCTTTGCCATCATTAATGGGATAATGCACAAGAAGTGGAGATACAAGTGTAAGTTCACACGTAAAGCAGTGGGTTATTATTATCTGAGTAAAGGGAATTTGTCAAGAGACCAATAGCCCGTATTCAGACCCCAACAAGGTGCATCTTCTGGACAGGAGTATTACAGCGGATACCTTCTGGCCCCCTCTCTACTTCCCCAAGCTTCCGTGTGGTAAAGCACAATTTTCAAGACTGGAAATGCAGCCCATTCTTAGCAACTCAGAACCTAAAACAAACAAATTCTTTCCTGTTTCCAAGACAGATTACCAAGGCATATTTCAAGCAACATACATAGATTACACTGAAACAAGTAGTAAATTTCAGTATCAGAAATTATTCTAAGAAGCCAAACCAGCTGATCACTTAATACGCTCTTACATTATATGAACATAACTAGTTATTCCAATAGTAACTGGAAATATTATCTGCAACTCTAGACAACATTTATACCAATGTTTACCCACTGAGAAAAAACAGATATACAACGAGCAGCTCTGCAGCATCAATCCTTGAAAATGTTGGTTGTTATCCAAACACTGGTTTTCATGTGTTTTTGGCCACGAGTTCTAACAATGCCTTTCATTTGTACAACATCTACTTTCCCGACAGCCCTATAAGAAATCTCTCATGAAACACTTAAACCTAATTAGAACTTGTCAAAATGACAGAATACGCTACTTTTCTTTCCAGAATGTTCTGGTCTCATTCTCCCATTTATTGTGTTTTGAATATCTTTGCAACTGTGTTGTAGCGAACAAGTATGACTTTTAACAGTGATGTTTCACCAAAAAAAAGCTATTCTATTTTTCTTCTTATTTGAAGAAAAATAAGAGTTATCTGGAATTAATAAAGCTCTGTATTCAGAAAAGTGTTTAACATACTGCCCTGGTTTCAGCTGGGATAGAGTTAGTTTTCTTCTTAGTAGCTGGTAGAGTGCTGTGTTTTGGATTTAGGATAAGAATGGTGTTGATAACACACTGATGTTTTGGTTGTTGCTGAGCAGAGTTTACACCAGTCAAGGACTTTTCAGCTTCCCATGCTCTGCCAGGTGCATAAGAAGCTGGGAGAGAGCATAGCTAGGACAGCTGACCCAGACTGGCCAAAGGGCTATGCCATACCATGTGATGTCATGCTCAGTATATAAAGCTGGGGGAAGAAGAAGGAAAGGGGGGACATTCGGAGTGATGGAGTTTGTCTTCCCAAGTAACCGCTACGTGTGATGGAGCCCTGCTTTCCTAAGGTTAGCTGAACACCTGCCTGCAGGTGGGAAGAAGTGAATGAATTCCTTGCTTTGCTTTGCTTGCGCACGCGGCTTTTGCTTTACCTATTAAACCGTCTTTATCTCAACCCATGATTTTTCCCACTTTTACTCTTCCGATTCTCTCCCCCATCCCACCGGGGTGGAGTGAGCGAGCAGCTGCGTGGTGCTTAGTTGCTCGCTGGGGTTAAACCACAACACATAACTGGTGGACAGATGAGAAAAAACACATACTTTTTCAAATGACCTCATTAACAAAGTAAAACTTTATTCTTCTCTGGATTCAGCAAATAAACAGGTAAATAAGGAAATTTTAAAGAACTACTATACCTACCTCTCAAAATAATAGTTAGTTTTAAAAACTGACTCCCTACAGACACTATAACACGTGAAAAAAAGCCCAGAACAACACACTGCTTTCTACAAAACCTTCATTGAACGGTTTTATTTGTGCTTTCAGGCAAGGGTAGCTGGCATGATACACAGCCCTGATTCTACCTAGGATACAGTTCTGGGCAGAGCAGATCCAGGTAGCTCCCTGTTACCGAACCAGAAGATCATATGAAGACCTCCACTTCCCCCTGGCCATGCATTTCCTACACCCCAATACTGCTGGGATCACAAATCCCTCTGTGAGCTATTGGAATTCACTAATCCTGCAGAAAAGTAGCACATCCGAAAGTTTTCTACTGTGTTTAGTGAATCAAATCACCAATTAATGTATTAAATCATCAGGAAAAAAAAAATCATTGGCCACACTGAATGGGAGAGAGAGTTTGCAGGAACAACACAGCTGACAGAGGCACAGGCAGCAAGACCCTCTCCTTGCTAGCAGCAGCTAGATCAATTTCGATTACCTGTGCAACCACAGCTCAGGTTGGAAACCCACCTTCAAAAGGCAATGCAGTCTAGTGCTGGCTCTCCTTTGGTAGCTTTCTCAAAATGCTCCCTTCCAGAGAGCTAGGACAGTTTCTCCTACAGTTTAATGGGGAGAGAATGACAGAAGGCTGCAGTAGCCTGAGCCGGAACGGGGCATCTCCTCCTCCCGTCCCAACAAAAAACAAGCAAACCTCACAATAACCAGGACCCACTAACTCCGGTATGACGCTGCAGTCTGGTTGCTCACACAAGGACCAAGTTAACACAAATGCTCAAACCCTACAGTTTGAGCAACTGCTATGAAGGCATCCCCCTGGTATATTACTGATGTGTAATATATTTAATGGGCTACATCACACATGTAAATGATACAGCAAAATATGTAAATTGTTAATAGTAATGAAAATAAGTATTTTGTCATGTTCAAGAGTTACTGTCCTCAATTCTGACATTAGAAGTGAGCAGAACCCTGCAGAGGTGGGGTAAAAAAAGCAGCAAAGCATTCTCATGCCTTATTTCCCAGAGGCGTACAAACCAAACAGTAACATTTATGAGAAGTTCACACAGCCCTCAGAAAAACAGCTTTACAAGTTGCTACAGCGAGGTCTTCTGAAATCCAAGGCAGAGATCTGCAGGAGTTATGCAAATAACTGCCAGACCTATCAGATTCTTCACGTGACACACAAGCCATTAAGCACAAATTGAGGGGTTACGTTTAGTATAGTGTCCAGCCAACACCGACCATTATTTTATTGTAGGGTTGAACTGCAGTATGGGACACAACAAGCTGCATAAAGCTTGTCGGCTGCTTGTTTCCTGCCTCATGACAAAACCACGCTAACTTCACTGCCTTTGACCTCCAGATCTTTCTTCCCTCAGAAACATCTGCTTATTCTTTAGCAAGCTCCTGAACCCTGGAGGGGGGAAAAAAAAAAAAAAAAAAAAAAAAAAGACAGACTTTCCAGAAAATCCCAGCAGAACCCCACCCTGGTTTCTTAGGCTCCACAGATCTCACAGAGGCCGAGAACAGATGACATATTCCCACTCAAATTAAAGAGCTGAAGTCACAAGTGACCTGCCATTGATTCAGCCAGTGAACTTCCCATTTTGGTTCTCTCTTACCAGGCAAATATGAAGACTTAGCACCCTAAACCTGTCACACACGCCTCCTTTATTCACGTGTATTTCTAGACAGCACCATACATCCTCCTTCCAGGAGATGCTGGGCAAGATGAGAAACACTGGATCCCCCACGGAGAAATAACAACTCATGGGCATAAATAGCAAGCGCTCTTCTTATATTTTAATCATAAAGAACATCTCAAATAATAACATGAAGCTTTTTGTCAAGAGACGGAAGTGTCCAAAGGCATTTCTGTCAGGGCGTACTGTTGTGTCATTTTTCCAGAGCACGGCTCGTACGCCAGCGCTAACGAGAAGTTATTTCTTCACATTAAAGGCCTTTCCTCCCCCCATCACCTCATCCCCTACGGCCCTCCCACCTCCCTGCCCAAACCTCCCCGGGCTCCCCCCCCGCCCCCTCACCACCCCCACCCACAGCCGCGCCGCGGGTCTCACTGCCCACCTCGCACCTCCCCCCGGAGCCCACCCCGTCCCCGCCTCGCCCCCCTCGCCGCGCCTCGGCCCCCTCCCCGCCGCCGCCGCCCCCCGGCCCCGCCGCAGCCTCCCCGGCCCCAGCGGCGCCCGCCGCCGCCGCCGCTCGCGCCCCGCGCAACCGCCCTGCGCCGCCGAGCGCCAGCGCTCCCCTGACAACCGCAGCGCGCGCCAGGCCCGGCCACTCCCCGGCCCCGCGCACACAATGGGCCCCGCGCGCAGCCCTCTCCCCGCCCCCCCCCACCCCGCGCCCCGCAGCGGGGCGGCGGCAGCGGCGCCCGGCCGGGGTCTGCGGCCGCTCCGCCGGGCCGGCCCCGCCGCCGCCCCCGCCCCACTGACCATCGCTGCGCTTGATCTCCACGTAGATCCCTATCTGGATCTTGCCGAAGTTGGCCGCTGCCATCGCTTCATGGGGCAGCCGGGGAGATCGCGGGCGCTGCCGGCCGGGCGCGCGGGGGGCGGGGAGGGCGCGCACAGCAGCGGCGGCGGCGGCGGCGGCGGCACCGACCGCGGCGGCTCCGGGAGGGAGGGGAGGAGGGAGGGAAGGAGGGAAGGAAGGAGGGAGGAAGGGAGGGAGGGGCGGGCGGGGAGCGGGAGGAGGGGGGAGAGAGAAAAGGCGCCGGCCGGATACAACAGGCGCGGGGGGCTGCTGCGCCTGCGCGCCTCGCCGCGGCGTCACGGCAGGGCCGGCGCACGGGGGAGGCGGGGGCAGAGGCGCCGCCGCGGACTCCGCCGGCCGCCGCGGTCCCCGGCTCCTCCCCCCCCCCCCCCCCCCCCCCCCGCCTCGGCGGAAGGTGGCGCTCGGCCCGGGCGGGTCCCCAGCCGCGACCGTCGTCCGCACCCCGCCGCCGGTGGGGGCCCCGCCTCGCCCCCCCGCCCGCCCCCGTGGCACAGCAGCTGTTCCCTCACAGCCGGCCTCCGCGCCACCGCGGCCGGGCCGGCACAAGATGGGTGCCTCCGCTGTCCGGGGGCCGGCGCTCCGCTCCTGGCCGCCCTGCCGCACCCCGGCTCGCCCGGGGCCGAGAGAGGCTCGCCCCAGCCGCAGGCCGCCTGTGCGAACCTCTGCCTCTTGGACCTGTCCCCGACTTACAAACACGGGCGCCTGTTTGGCACCAGATGGTGCCTGAGCTGCTCTGAAGTTTTAATGTAATAGCTTTATCTGCCTACTGTCTGCTCATACGGCTCCCGAGTGCCAAGTAGAGCAGCTTAGAAGCATTCTCCGTGCTCCCCAACCTGCCAGCAGCTCCTGGGTCGCAGGAAGGCCACGCTGTCACCCGTATCCATCCGTCTTCGCCTCATGACTGCCCCATGCCTTTATACAGCTCAGATAAAAACCAAAGCACACTTCACGTTCCTCATTTCCCTATAATGACTCCTGTACCTCAGGCAAGACACTTCGTTAAACATTGTCCCTTGGCTTCCTCCTCCGAGGGCGGTTCCTGATGTGATGAAGCCACCGCCGGTTTAACATTGTCCTTCCTGCACAGCTCGCAGGTCACCTTGAGCGGCATCACAATGAATACCCCTAAACACACAGCCTCTTCCTCCCCAGCAAAGCCAGTCTATTAAAAATAATCCCCCAATCCACGCATCAACGGGTAATACGTAATGACAGCTGACACCGCGCCACCCCCCTGAGCGCTGCGCCCTGCCACCCAGCCTGTCACCCGCCTGCCCTCGCCTCTTCCCCCTGCCTCCACTGTCGGTTTCGTACTGAAATCAGTAGGATACCCGGCAAGTCAGAGTCAAGAAATTATGACTCCCAGTTCCTACAGGCTTTGTGTGTATATATATGTACACACAGGAGAGCAGCCCTGCGGAGCAGGACTTGGGGGTACTGGTGGGTGAAAAGCTGGACATGAGCCTGCAAAGTGCTCTCATGGCCCAGAAAGCCAACCATCTCCTGGGCTGCATCAAAAGCAGCGTGGCCAGCAGGTCGAGGGAGGGGATTCTGCCCCTCTACTCTGCTCCGGTGAGACCCCACCTGGAGTGCTGCGTCCTGCTCTGGGGTCCTCTGCACAGGAAGGACACGGACCTGTTGGAGCGGGTCCAGAGGAGACCACAAAAACGATCAGAGGGATGATCCTCTCCTATGAGGAAAGGCTGAGAGAGCTGGAATTGTTCAGCCTGGAGAAGAGAAGGCCCTGAGGAGACCTTATTGAGGCCTTTCAGTACTTAAAGGGGGCTTATAAGAAAGATGGGGACAGACTTTTTAGCAGGGCCTGTTGCAATAGGACAAGGGGTAATGGTTTTCAAATGAAAGGGGATAGGTTTAGATTAGATATAAGGAAGAAATTTTTTACGATGAGGGTGGTGAAGCACTGGGACAGGTTGCCCAGAGAGGTGGTAGATGCCTCATCCCTGGAAACATTCAAGGACAGATTAGATGGGGCTCTAAGCAACCTGGTCTGGTGGAAGGTGTCCCTGCCCATGGCACGCAGGTTGTAACTAGATGACCTTTAAAGGTCCCTTTCAACCCCAACCATTCTGTGATTCTATATACACACACACAGAAAAGCCAGAAGAGGAACTGACAGAAAGTTAAAACAAACAGCAACAGCCATCTTGCACAACATGGTTGCTACTTGTATTGGCTCTAACAGGTATAAATCACCCTTTTGATGAAGTGTTAAGGAAAAATGAAAAGAGTGAAAGTGTAACACTTCTAAAAACTGGGTCTTACTCTCTTATCCTTGCCCACCTTCATTTTTTACATGAGAAATTTAGGTCCGAATCACGTTATTCATAGAAGGCATTGCTTACTATGGTTATGGTGGAATTATAGTATTAAAGGTATCAAGATACATCCAGCGAAACTGCTTTGGCTGTTTAGTTTAGTCACTGTCCATTTAATTTCGACTACTGGCAAACACTGGGAAGAACTATCTCTTTGAAAAAGATCTGATACAAGTAATACCACAAAGAGTCCAGTGCCTTTAAAAAGGCCTCTTCTAATTATAACAGAGTTAAACACATGTGCTTTTTAACCTATAGATGTTTCTGAAATAAAACCAAAATGCAACAAATGTTTTAGACTTATATAAGAATTAGGCAGGGACTAACATGGAATGAAAAAAAAAAAAGTTTCTTTGACCCACTATAATTCCATGGCATTTCAATGACTTGAACTGAACATTTTATAACATTCTTTTTACACGAATTCTACCACATAGACATACCTTTTATAATTCAGCTTTGTTTTGGAGAAGTACCTATGACAGACTTGGATAGCCATTGCTTGGTCTCTGTTTAACTGTTATATTTATGATCAATTTGATTAAACCTTTTCTGATGGTTTTATGTCATGTAAATATAAAAACATTCAGATTCTAAGATTAGATGCACAGTAATTGAAGAGCATCTCATTTGAAATAGTTAAATAAGAAATGACAAATTATTTTTCATACTCTTTGCTCTGTCTATTCCATAAAGGTTAAACTGAAAAACTGGAGAGGTAAATTATATATAATTTTCTGGAAAATTATTTGAATCCTGTCACTGAAGAAATAGATGATTACTTTTACACACAAACCATCCCACTGAGGTAAAGACGGTGTATCTTAGAAACATATACACAACCAAAGGTATTTACAAAGTCAGGTGCTACTCTAAAATAAAATAGAACTTAAACATAGCAATCTTGAGTTAATCCTGAAATCTTTGAAGTACTTTGGTCTTAGTATAGCAAATCATTTAAGAATGTTTGAAACTTTAAATACGAACTTGAAGTTGACTCATGAAAATAGGGCCCAAAATTATTATTTTGTTGTATGCTCTGTGACAACTGAGATTTTTGTTATTGTCATAAAGCACACATGGGGGCTTTCATAAAGCAAGTCAGCAATGGCCAGAAAACTGCTTGTGTGTGCCTAGAAAATGAACAGCAGTAGTAGTAAGTAAATTCAAATATTTTTAAAATATGGCAAAGCATTACAGGAAGTTTTCTTATGCAAATGAAGATCTCTAATAGTCTGGGGTTTTTTTTAAGCAAGTGTTGCTTTTTTTTGAGAAAAAACATCCAAAACTGTACTCCTGAGTACCGATCTTTCTTACCTTATATTCTAAATATATGTCTCCCTTCACAGTTTTGGTTAGCAATACATATCCAATCCAGCATTAAATAGAAGAACAAACGCTTTGAGGTCCAACATTTAGTTATACATTTTTTAATTGACATTCAGGAAAATTTTATTACAGAGAGTAATACATTTTATTGGCCCACTAACATAGACTTTCTCTGACCATTTTTTAGAAAGTATATTCCTGGCTTCTAAAATAATGTTTCCAAAATTCACAGAGCGGTACGTGTCTACTTTTTACACATCAGTACCTGGTGCTCTTGACAATACGGACAAATAATACTGAAGCTTTGGCATTCAGTTCAAAACTTTGGCTGCTTTTGGATTAGTAACATATAAAAAATAGTGGAAAATGATCATGCACCAGTTATGTTTCAACTGTTAGCAGGAATTCTTCGGTTTTCAAAAAACACTAGCATCTGCTTGCATTTCACACGGACACAGTCATATTAGTTAAAATTCATAATTCACTGTATTTTGATGCCAAAACCAAGTTATGAATATCAGTCTACCTCCTCAGTAACTTAAAAAGTCATTGATTATTAAGTATTTGAACTATTTCACAACACTAGTGAGCAAATATGATTAATTGTAGTACACGTTTGTAATCTTACTGATATGAAATGTTTTCTTTTCAAAGCTCAACTTGGAAAATGTTTTTCTAGTAGCATGAATGCAACTGGTATTAAATGTGTATGCAGGGCAGTCAGCAGTCACATTAAAGGAACATGTGGTTGCTTGTAAGATTACAACGTATTTATTACATGGAAACAATTTTTAAAAGGAGCTGCCGTAATACTGTAGCTTCTCAGGTCATCATGAGAACCTGTTGCGGCATACAAAAAAATTGCAAAATTAATAATAGATGGTATCTTCCGCTTAAGAATCAGTAAATATGCAAGAAGCGCTTGAAGTGGTTTGAGATCCCAATTTCCCACTTAGACTGATAGACTCTTCTTGTCCAGTTCAGTGCCTTTGTGAAGACAGTAACAGCTCAGCTGTCTCACAGATCCCTTCCCGCTCTTTTTTCCTTTTAAGCACCTCTTCAACTGTATTGTATCCCTATTTAAAACTACCCCCTGCTGGACACAGCACTTCATGAGTAATAGCACTATACAATAGTATCAGAAAGTGATAAAAATAGAACCGCCTTACTTATAGAGATAAAATATTTTAGTGTATTTCCCACTGCTTTATTAGATATAAAAATCTGATTTTCATGTAACTACCTCTGAATAGTAAGTTACTGTGATGTTCATGACTTTGTGTAGCTGCCTTGTCTGAGAGTGAAAATGTTTTAAAGCGGACACTCAGAGCTTCATAACTAACCTTCTGTCTTCCACAAATGAGTTCTAGATTCCATTGCATTAAATGTCTACAAATTCTGCTGGTTATCTGCAACAAGCAAACTGATGACTCATTTGAGTAACAACGCTTTTGGGATTATAATTAACTAATTATATATTAGAAACAACATAGATGCTTAGGTTTTCTGATTTAAAGAAATATGTCTAAGCATAATAGGTTTCTCTGTGTTAGAGAGTGCAGGTGGTGAAACTGTTGCTGTAAAACTCAAACACACTCATCATATGTCCACTGTAATAGAGCTGTCAGTGAGCTACTGATATTCATGCCATCATGAGAATTGGAAGCATTAAGTTGTTCTTCAGCAGTGTTTTGCTAACAGAGCAAATTTAAGCAAAAGTTTGTAATAACTCTGTTGGTCACCAGTGTCATCCCACATGTCCTGGTTTCGGCTGGGATAGAGTTAATTTTCTTCCTAGTAGATGATATAGTGCTGTGTTTTGGATTTTGGATGAAAATAATGTTGATAACACACCGATGTTTTGGTTGTTGCTGAACAGAGTTTACAGCAGTCAAGGACTTTGCAGCTTCCCATGCTCTGCCCGGTGCACAAGGAGCTGGGAGGGGGCACAGCCAGGACAGCTGGCCCAGACTGGCCAAGGGGCTGTTCCATACCGTATGGCATCATGCTCAGTATATAAGCTGGGGGGAGTTGGCTGGGAGGGCAGTGACCACTGCTCGGGGACGGGCTGGGCATCGGTCAGGGGGTGGTGAGCAATTGCATTGTGCATCACTTGCTTTGTATATTCTTTTATCACGTTATTTTTTGTTTGGTGATTTTTTTTCCTTCCCCTGTTGTCCTATTAAATTGTCTTTATCTCAATCTGCAGGGTTTATTTTTTTTTCCCTGATTCTCTCCCCCGTCCTACCGGGGTGGGGAAAGGTGAGTGAGCAGCTGTGTGGTGCTTAGTTGCCAACTGGGGTCAAACCACACCACCACAGCACTCTGATAACTCCTAACATGGCTTTTCTGGTCACTTGTCTGTATGCTTCCTAAGAAGGTCAGGTTTTCTAAAAGCCTCTCATGTGCATGAATAGGGCTAGAGAAATCTGTTTGTATGGTTTTTGCAATTCTAGCTGCTTTTCTTTTACGACTTTATTTCCATGTGGCTTCTCAAGGTAATTCTAGATCTTGTCTTATAAGAATCCTTCTAGCAGCACGCATAGGACTGGCATAAGGGTGCATGATCAGGCCAAAGACAGTAAGAAAATGTGAGGCTCACTGACCTCTGCTGTTGTGAAGAACGTCATTCCACATGTAGCAGTTTTGGTACACTTCTACTCGTTTGGATGATCAGTCAAAAATGTGGAGAAACATAATTATTGAGCAAATTTGCCCCTAAAGCAAGTGCAAGTATACAAATAAAATTGTTATTTATTATTCCAGAATGAGCTGCACTCCTAAAGAACTTTTGCATGCAGAAAAGTGGAGCATTGCTAGGTGCTAGTTAGAGAATAAAAAAATGAAGAAGCGTGTGAATGTATTCCGGTTTCTTCAACACAGAAGACATGAAAGAAAAAAAGTATGTTAGGGAAAAGCACACCTCCTTCTCTCACCGTGCCCTTCACTCCAGCTCTACGTTTGTAGCCACGGTGACAACATCTTTTGCTCTTTCCTGTATTCATAGCTACTTGTGCACGTTGGCTGGATTAGTCATAACACATAGCTAAGGTTAAAATGACAGTACAGAAAAACTACACTAGTTCAAAAGTCACAAAATGATAGAAGCGCTGAAGAATAACAAAGCTGGATGTGCTTATTGCAGTAGACAGTGGTGTAGTCATTATGGCTCTGGCACATACATTACATATGCTCTTATTCATTCCATATGCTGCTGCTGAGTGTCTGGCCCAAGGCACCTATGTATCTGGGGTCACATTTAATTATGCTTTCCTATTGATTGTATGAAACACAGGCAGAATTCCTGCTAGATAGCAAACTGCTTCAGAAAAAAAAACATGAGCAAAAGCAGGTGAAACTCAATCTCTCTCCAAGCCACTTGCTGCTGGTAAGCCCAGAAAAACTATACTGTGGGTACTTGCATTTAGTCTTCATCCTCCTCTTCCTTCTCTCTTTTCTCCCTTCTCTCCCCTCTCCAAACCTTCAAGGGAAATCTCAGAGGGTTTGTGGTAAAATAGTGTTCTCGTCAGGCTATTCAGCTGAGTGATAAATACACATTTCCTACATCCTTCTGCTATCCAATGTAACTTTTCTGTCAGAAGGAAACACCCTGTATCATATTACCTATGAAAATAACTTCAGCATGAACGCATCTGCCTTGTAGCTTAATCTAATAATTACGTCCTGTCTGTGCCCCACCAGTAGGGCTTCTGCAGCATATCATGTAGAGCTAATCTGCTTTGTAAAAATTGAATGGTTTCTTGTTCTTAGAAGTTATCCTATAGCTTTCTATATATTTCTGTGTCATTAGCGCACGGTATTATTAAAACCAGGTAGTCACACCTGAGGTATTTTTGTCTTAACACACAATATTTTAGCGCATTTTTATGTTGAAGTTTGGATTCATATAGATTGTCAACATTCCTGTTCATGATTTTACTCCTTTTTAATGCCCTTTCATAAATCTGGTATAACCTCTCTGTAATGAGCTAGAACTACACTGCATAGTACTATGGCAACACCCAAACATGCACTGGGCTTGGTACTGCACCCAAAGGACATGGAAGTCAGTCCTGAATATGCCTGTTCTTCAACACACAACAGAGAGGTGAAAAAAATACAAAAAGAACTATTTGAAATTTCTCAGTCATGAGACAGTCAGGACCTAAATTCAAGCTAAAAGGGTATTCTAAAAGAAGACAGTCAGCGGATTTGATTCCCCTGGAATCCTGGAAGATAGAAAACATTTGAAACAAGTAAGATGATACAGCAATCCCGAGCTTCCTTCTAAGCACTAGCACAGACCTCTGACAGTAGACATCCTTCTGCTAGCACCCTGACTGTGCAACTGGAGCACATTTCTAACTATAATGATGCATACTTTTGTGAAGTAAAAATAGTGAGGTAACTTTTTTTTAATCAAAGTCATTTAAAAGTCTCATTAAAACTGTGCTGTTCATCCCTACCCTCCTACAAGAGAGAATTTGGTGCAATCAGGTGCATTTCGTTCCCTGTGTTTTTCCATATAACAAACCTGCATTAAATCTTTTAAAACAGACAGCAAAAGTTCTTTTATTAAAAAAAAAAAATCACTACTAAATAGAATTATTTTCTTAAAATGCAATTGTTGTCTAGCAATTTGATTAAAATAAACGTTTACTCTTGCTTGACAGATTCCTGGGAAAAAATAAGAAATCTGCTTGCAAATGGATTCATGCATGTTTTTATCTTCATTAATGTCAGAAAACAAACAAACAAAAAAGTTGAAAAGATTTATCAGTTTTTATACCCTTGCAAATCTGACTGCCTTTCCTACCCATTCACCTTGGAAACTAGACAGAAATGATATATGCAGACTATTCTGATCAGTTGTGCATTTGACAAATTAAGTTGCTTGCATTTGTCATAATAAAGATTTTTAGAAGTATCATAACAAAGGCTATTTATGTTTAGGGAACTCATAAGAGTTATAAGCACAGCAAACAATGTTTTGCCCTTAAAGTAGAAAAATATCCCAGACATTGTAATTACTTATTGTAATAACCAGAAAAGCTAAAAGTTATTAATGCCCTGTCTTCTGTTGTAAGCTAGCCCATATGTTATTTTTCTATATAATATAGAAGGAGGTATAGCCAAACTGTGTTCCTTTTTCCTGGATTTCAGAAATGGTGAAGCTTATAAAATCGAATAACCCCACTGTCTTCCAGTCCCCAGGCAAATGTCTTACTGCTTCTTAATTTGCCAAAGCAATGAGAACGAAATATTATGATTGGAAGAAATTACTACAGTAATTTCCCTGTCAAAGTAGATGTTAACCTCAGTACAGTTACAGCTGAACTGCTCTTTAAGTTTTTTTGAAATCAAGGATTCCTTTACATTCAATGCGTAGGAAGGCAACCCACTGGAAGAACCTGGGCTCTTTATGGCAGGTGACATGGATAAACACTGAAATCCCACCTATTTCTAAGAAATAAGTGGCATTGGAATGGATTCCGTGGCACAGACATCTGTCAGGGTCAAAATACAAATGGGGTGAGATTGCACTTTGTTGTGGAAGGGCTCCAGCAGGCATCAGTGCTTGGGCAAGTCCTTTTCTGCTCAGAGGAGGTGGCAGGAACTCTGGGTGTCTCTGAAGCTGAAGGCACAAAAGCTGTCATACTGAGTTGTGGACAGAGGCGCCTTTGAAGAAGATGTAGTGCCTGGCTGAAAGGCATGGCATGGCTATGGTGAGAGACAGCTGCTGGTGTCAAAGGAGAGGAATTATTTGGAAATACCAGCATGCCTCGATACACTGTGAATCTAGTGTACAGTTCTTTCACCTGAATGTTCAAAATTGAATTCAAATGTTTCCAAGCTCACTGGATCAAGTACAGGAAGGAAAAAATGAGACTAGAATATTTTGGATCCAACTACTGGAATATACTTAAATATATTTAAAATTTTTACACTTGTACTGTGTGGTACACACATAGTGAAAGTATATTGGGGAGAAAACTGCTTTTTATGTTTAGCTCTGAAAGTGGGTAGGCAATGTTTTGAGGTTGTTCTCTTCTTTCAGCTTAAAGAAGTGTATTCGTATTACTTTCTGGTTACTAAACTTCTGGATCTATACTTGAGTCCTGTAGAGCATCATCTGACTCCCAGAGCTTTCCCTAAGGAAGGTAATTTCTTTTCTTATTTCCTATGGCAAAGTTATAACTAAATTTCTCTTTTTTGTTGCAGCATTGATGAAAGTTCAGGCAAATGGTAGAAAGGCTTGTGAAAGATGAGCAGGTTTCATTTTATCCCCTGAGGACTTGTTCACAATGGTACTCTGTAGAGTGCCTTGAAGAGCCCATCTACAAGAGATATTCTTTTTTCCAAGTTTTGTTTTGAAAGTTATGTTCTTTCTTCTTCTTAGCATGCTGTTAGAAAAGAGGGAGTGGTTCAGAGAGACACAAAAGTGTAGATAGTATTGTGATTGCTTAAAAAATGTAACCTCGAAGAGCAGCTTTGTCCAAACTTGACGAACTTTGTCCTATACTGCTTCTTACAGGAGCTGAAAAGAAGGTACTTGGATGGCATTGGCTGGCCTGGCAGGCAGGCTGGTCTAGCACAAGCAGCCTGTTGATATGCTGGGTGTGTGGAAGTAAGTTACAATTCCTGAAAATTAGTACATCAACAAGATTAAATGTGATAATGACAATGTTAGACTCACGAATAAGAAGTCAAATATTCAAATGTACTACTCTATGATGCGATAACAGTGCTTTGAAAATTCCCCTGGTTTATACGGTAACCACTCTGAATACAACACGGTGTCATGCTCTTGCAGAAGCAGCAGCCAGTGCAGGCTGGATGTGTTCATGAGCAGTACTGTGGGGTACATTATAGGAAAAAAAAAAATCTGTTTAAGCATAGTTAAGCACTGGATCAGATTATACAAGGCGTTTGTCATAATTCTCCAGTGAAAGTGATTCAAGAAGAGATTAAGCATCTCTTAGAGATGGTATATACCCTGTCTCTGAGCAGGTGGATGGGCTAGATGACCTCTTTCAGATTCTTGCAGTCTTACATTTCTATTGTATTTATGACAAATCCTTTTCCTCCTGCCTAAACCCTTTCCCCCACCTGGATTAACAGATTTGATTTGAACTTCATGGCTGTTCTAATTTTGGCATTGAGTTTAACACTGTGTGTTCAACCACCACCCATACGATTTACCTGATAACTTGGGTGTGCCTGTACTAAGGCATCTGAAGAAAGAATCCCTGCCTTTCAATACGTTGGCAGCTGAGGTAGAGGCTTTTTTTTCTGAATAATTACATACAAAACCACTGAAGTGCCCTTCAGGGGCATTAAAATGAAGTTACTTAGTAATTACTCAGGCTGTTACTGTTACTATCAGTTTTCATTTCTAATTCCGAGGTTGTAACTTCAACTAAGGAAACCAGAAACAGGAGACAAAACCAGGCAAACCCAGGCAATTCCAGGATGTGCAGTACATGTACACCTATATCAGAAACTTTCCTGACAAGTTGTTTTCTATTGCTCACAGGACAACAGCCATCAATACAAAGCAAATAGGGAAACAACAGATCCTAGTTATGACAAGAATACAATTCCTCTCCTGTAACTTTCCTCCATTCGTAACTTAAAAATTCTTTATATGAACTTCCTTCTAAAAGAGGTTTACACAAAGAGGTGAAGTTTTTTTTTTTTTTTTTGCAAATTGTACATCCTCAGAGAAGAAAGAATTAGTGAAACACCCCAACATACTGAGAAACAATGAAATGGGGAATATAGGGGCTTCCACTGTGCGGGTTACAACATATAAAGTTGCCACACATTTTAGAGAATGGTGTTTAATTTCCAGGTGTTAGCTTACAGGAACTGTAACGTTTTGTTCTCAGCTGCGATCACTTATTTAAAAAATCCTGCTTTAAAAAAAAAAAAGAAAAAATAAAAAAAATCTTTGAAGGTCTAACAAAGGCAACTGTGGGCACTAAACACTCTGAGAATGAGGGATTGTAGTTAAATATTTAATTTTATGTACCCCAGAGTTAAAAAATAATCTCAAAATTTCATTGTGTTACTCTCTTACAGCTTGTCACATTTTTATTAAGCCATCTTTCCACAATGTCCCTGTGTTCACCAAACAAGATACAAACAGAATGATTCTGGATGATGATGGCAGTTAGCAGACCCATGCTCAGCAACATACAGCTTTCCTGCATGAAGTTTCAGTGTGTTCACACAAATATATTTTATTTGTAATAACCCTTTATAATGATCTGTCACTGCACACACAAGCATAAAGCACTGGCATTGGAATAATTTGTAAAGAAAACTTGGGTCACTGCAAAGTACCTGCCACACTGGAGGACTGTGATAATAACACTGTAGGAATATGGGAAAAGCTTATTTCGAGTAAGTGACAAAATGGCAGCTTGAAGCAAGTTGTACCAAGCTCAGCACCACCAGATCCAGGAAGTTGCCTGGTAGCCTGGTTAAATATTGTTGCTGTGTGGAAAATGAGTGCTAGGCCTGCATAAAATACGAGATTAAGTCATCCTCTACAAGTTGATTTTTACTTAGGCTGATGACACTTAGACTAGTGATCCTAACTGGTGTTAGGACATCAGGACTGTGTAGAGTTATGCCCCCCAACTAGAACATCAGTGTTCAACAAGACCTCCGTGGAGCTAGACAACACAAGACGATTAACACTAGTGTTATCTCTACTGTCCTATCTCTGCTAGAAGAAACTTGCCTTTCTAAACTGGCATTTGGAAAAACAAAGCTAATTATTACATTTGTTTCTGTGGTCCAAATTTGTTTCTTGTATTCCAGGAAACCTGGGGCATGAGTCGTCCTCTGACCTAAATACACTAAGTAAGGAGAAAATACAAGTACGTGCAGAAGGCCAGCATTTCACATATTCCTTATGTTACATGGGTTTGTCCAGAGGATTGAGCAACCATAGAATTTCATCTACCAGTTGATATGTCCTTCAGTGTGGAATTGTTATTATATATAAAGTTATATGTTAAAGACTGTGATTGTCCTAGTGACAATATAACCTACTGTTGTTGCACAGTCAGTAACAGAAATAGTACAGTGCAGCACTACTTGCTGAGATAAATACTCATATATCAGTCTTGTGTTTTCCTAAGGAATCTCACTAGTGCTAGTTGATAAATGTAGTAGCTCTGTTGGTTCAAGGCTGTGATTTATTACCTGAGAGCTTTTTCACATTTTCTCTCTCTTCCTTATCAAGAGTTGCCACTTTCAAAGCTCAGCAGTTTGTACTGAGCATTGCCATATTATATCATTTAGTTAAGATAAGATCCTTTCTTTTAATTGAAATTCTGTCAACATTTCAAAGATTTCTCTGACAAAAGGTATTTCTGTCAGACAAATTGCATTTTCTGACATTCTTTCTCGGTCTCTTTGTGGATATACACCTTCAGCTTGATCCTCATTTTTCTTTGTGGCTTTCATTTCTCTCACCGCTACTAGAGTGCATCAGCAGGAATGCATTTCCAAATGATGGCACTTTTCTGTAGAAAATGTAGATGTCAACCAGATACGAAAAAAAAAAAGTGACTCCTCCCTTGAAAGAAGCTCTCTGGTCTTGCTCTACAAGTCTCTCTTTTACTCCATAGCTCAGTTACTAACACAACAGGAGACATGAAGAGGACAGGAACTTACCTGCACAACTGGCTCAGGAACAGATTTGTAAAAATCACTGAGGAAATTGCACAGAAGTACATAAGAGCACTGCAGGGAAGACAACAGAAGGACCTATTGTCATTTGAAGAATAAAGAATCACAAGCATGATTTTTTTTTCCCAAGGGAAAAGAAGGGACTTATCAGAATGGTATGATCTTTGCCACTACTCCATCTTTATAGGTACCTGGTTTACTCCTAAAATGGACTGTATCCTTTTCTAGGAAATGTTCTAAAACAGTCTTAAAGAAACTCTATCTTTCTTTTCACATCTTTATGTTTTCTGTTGAAGCAGTCTCAAAAGTAAATTAATAACTTCAAGGCTGTCAACTTTTTGATTTTCTTTTAATTGAGACTGCTATCATATATAGGATTTTCCTTATAAACTAATTTCCTGGACTTATGTATTTAAAGGAAAAATAATTTTAAAATAACCCATGTTGCTCCCCTGCTTTTATATTTGTAGTACTACTTAATATTTTTATGGGATCATAAGTATCCAAAGTACAGTACAAACATTTATCAACCCTTACAAAGCCACTGGTATTGGATAGGAGAACAAATGATCTGTGGAATACCAGTAATAAAGCTGGAAAATATAGAGATTACTGTTATGCTCCTAACAGATGAAAGTAAATCATCAGAGATTCAGTACATATGACTTCTTAGCTCTTAGCTCCGCTTTCAGCTTACAAGCTCCTCTGCAGTGTGAAGTGTGGCAGGCTCACCCTCATCCTGAAGTGTTCTGAAGCATACTGTCAAGAAGTCACCCCAATCCTTTTCTGTGACACCCACCAGGAGCACCTCGTTGCGTATTCATTTTACCCTCCTTATAGTCTGTCATTATTTCATGTGCATTTAGAGACTTATCCCTCCCTGAAAAAGTGTGACTGATATCCAGAAACCTGTCCTTTCAATAACATACTGTATCACCTTATTACTGTCCTGTCCGGGCAATTTGACATTAATTAAGGAAAGACAGTGATTTGCTAAATCCTCAAACATGCTTCTTCCAGGAACCCCGGTGGGGTGACTAATGTGCATAATGTGCATACTGGTTGTAGGCCACCTCAGAGGTTTCCACCACAACAGCTGAGCTCCCCTTTCCAGCACTTAACAGGATGGTGGCTTTGGGTCTCTGTTTGCTGGACCTGCACACAATGAAGCTTGCTTTGGGGAGCCTGTAGCACTGTCTGTTCCCCTGTCTTCATAGAATCATAGAACAGTTTGGGTTGGAAGGGACCTTTAAAGGTCATCTAGTCCAACCCCCCTGCAATGACTAGGGACATCTTCAACTAAATCAGGTTGCTCGGAGCCCCGTCCAACCTGACCTTGAATGTTTCCCAGGATGGGGCATCTGCCACCTCTCTGGGCAACCTGTTCCAGTGTTTCACCACCCTCATCGTAAAAAATTTCTTCCTTATCCCTAGTCTAGATCTACCCTCTTTTAGTTTAAAAACATTACCCTTGTCATACTGCAACAGGCCCTGCTAAAAAGTCTGTCCCCATCTTTCTTTTAAGTCCCCTTTAAGTGCTAGAAGGCTGCAATAAGGGGTCCCCACAGCCTTCTCTTCTCCAGGCTGAACAACTCCAACTCTCTCAGCCTTTCTTCATAGGAGAGGTCTTCCAGCCCTCTGATCATTTTTATGGGCCTCCTCTGGACCCTCTCCAACAGGTCCATGTCTTTCCTGTGCAGAGGACGCCAGAGCTGGACGCAGCACTCCAGGTGGGGTCTCAGCAGAGCGGAGTAGATGGGCAGAATCACCTCCCTCGGCCTGCTGGCCACGCTGCTTTTGATGCAGCCCAGGAGGCGGTTGGCTTTCTGGGCTGTGAGTGCACATTTCCGGCTCACGTCCACTTCTTCATCCACCAGTACACTGAAGTCCTTCTCTGCAGGGCTGCTCTCAATCCCTTCATCCCCCAGCCTGTATTGATACCAGGGGTTGCCCGGATCCAGGTGCAGGACGTTGCACTTGGCCTTGTTGAACCTCCTGAAGTTCACATGGACCCACTTCTCAAGCTTGTCCAGGTCCCTCTGAATAGCATCCCATCCTATCTTCTGTGATGCAGTTCCAGTCATTGCCCAAACAAGCCCCTTTGAAGACCCTGGCAGTAGTGCTTTTTGAAATCCATTGTAAATGTAATACATACTTACCTAAAAGTCCAGTTTTGTAATGTTCTTCAGTATCTTAATTTTAAAAGATCAGAGCAATGATTTTATTTCCTGTCATTAGAGAATATTTAAATCTCAAACCTAGCTACTCAAAGTGAAAATTGTTTTTATTAGCTTCAGCCAGGCTATCATCAAAGATGCTTTTGTTGGAATGACAATCTTCCTGGTTAACCACCTAACCAGGTTAGTGATATGTGGTGATGACAGTGATACATCAGCCACATATGTCTATCCTCTGAAATTTAAGTCCTTGAAAGGATCACAAACCACATTCAAAATGGAGTTTACAATCAGATAGAGATGTCTAGTCCCCAGGATCAATCAGAATTCATAAGCTTTTTAAAGACAGTTTTCCTGTATGATTACATATTTCTGAAATTCCCTAACTTGGTTCCTAAAAGCTGCATGTGGAGAAACATGTTTCTAGTTTTTTTCATGGATTCTCTTGAATTAGATCTGAAAATGCTCATGATATAAGTAATCATGCATAGAAAGTGATTGCAGCTTTGTGGCCGTATGTGGAATTTTGCTTATAATATTTTTGAAACTGGGTCACTTTTATGAGAAGTGCTAAATATTTAAATCCAAACTTAATCCTTGAAGTGTGCTAATTCTGTCTTTTAAAGAATAGTACTTGCAAGGCGAAGCCTAAGCACCATTAAAGCAAATAACTATCTGAATTAAAAAAAAGAAAACATATCCCTTAATATATAAATAATAGGAATTTTGGCAAGCTGAATAGCATCTTTTTACTCCAGTAAAACTTGAACCGTACCAATAGTTTCATGTCTAAAATGAACAGTGATTTCTATGCATAAGGAGACATGAAGGATAAATTAGTGCAGTTCTCTACATGCCCAATTTAAAACAGTAGCATATTTGTAATCAGCATTCCTTAAGCATCATTTTTTACACTGAAAAGAAGTTTAGATTTGACTTGTGAATACTATAAAATCTGTAATCGCAGTCATTGAGGACAATTTATCTCTGTGTTGCATACTATTTTGGTGTCATTAACAGGCAAGAATCACGAAAGGAAGATGGCAGTGGCTGGAAGATGAAGAGAAATAATTCATAGGAAGTACAGCAGAATTAGGGTCCTTGTGCATACAACCTATGGCAGATAATTTTGTTTAGTAGAGACGTGATATAGTGAGGGCTTTAATATAAGAGGCATAAATAGGTGAGAGATGTAGAAGAAAAGCTTATAGAATGTATTTCTAAATAGTTTAAGGAAATAAATCAAAATTCAGTGTCTTCAAAAATTATCTATTTTTAGTATTTTAAAAGTTCAAAATGTTTAAATTGCAAGTGCGGGTGCCTTTTCCCCTTTCAGTTGGCGAATATATTTGGAAGCAGTGTGGCTTAGGAAGACATGGCATCTTCCAAGAGATGATTCAGAGAACCTTAAGACAGTCCACTTACTGGTTAATATTTTAGGGAAGGATTTGAGAGTTTTATTCTTTTTTGAGAAGAAAAAGCTGTTGAATTTTAAAGTTGAACAGTATGGTATCATCTTGGATACATGAAAAGAAATCTTCTTTCATAGATGAAGAAGAAACTGTCATTGCCTTATAGCTTAAACTTATTCCGAATATTCTTGTGCCCTAGATTTTTCCTCAACACTCAGTACATGTTTTGAGATTGAAGTTGTTCTTTTTGGTAATCAGAAATAATGAATGTAACTGCATGAACTTAATACAATGTAATTGTACTAGTTTTGGCAGTACTTTGGAATTCCAAACATCAAGAACTATTAAAAAACATAGGGAAAAGTACCATGAAGGGTACAGAAGAAGATTCCTTTCTTGCCTTTGCATTTTGCCTTATTATTTTGCCTGATGATGGGCTGCACAGGCTTTGTTTTGTTTACTTCCCTGCAAGCATGGTATGTGTATACAAGGCATAATTATTGGTGCCTGGAAATTAGTTATTGCCATATCAGTCTTGGAGGGACTGGGCTCAACAGTGACACCTAGAATCCTGTGCTAGCCACCCATTTTTCCTGCCTACCTCAGAAAGTCATCACAAAGTTTGCAGCTCAGGACAGCATACTGAGCGGGGAGCCTCCTGGGCTAGGTGGTTATGCCAGTGGTGCTTCTGGTAGGCACAACGGAGAGCGCTCCGTAACCCTGGGATTTAGCAGTGAGACTGGCTCACAGCAGTCCTCTCTGGGACAGAGGGAGTATGTTTAGACTGCTCCCTCACTGCAGTGCAAGATTATTGCAAGCTTTTTCATGGAGGAACTCATTCATAAGATCCCTCAGGGCATCTATATTTTTGGGATATCATGAGTATCTGGATCATGTTATCTAAAGTGATCACTGTACCAAAAAAGTGTATTGACTTTTAACCCACCAAAACCAGCACTGACTAGTCTGTCCACTTTATGTGTGAATTCTGTCAATTTTAAAGATCTTTATGCTCACTAGTACCTAAAATCTATGCCATTTATTTATGGATCTTAGTTTTAAAATATTTTATAAGAATACAGATGAACTTGGCAAACTCACTGTGTGTGTAAAATGCACTCATATTTGTATGTCACTGTCACAACTCATCCAATACCAGCCAAGTGCCAGTCACTACTTTTTCAACAAATTAGCACAAAAATATATAATAGATAATATTTCATGTGTTTAACACAGAATGTGATTCTTTAATCCAAGTGACATGTCACAATAGTAAACTGATTACACGTAAGTGCACATAAAAAACCAAAAAGGATATTCCCTTCTTAAATTCCATTTTGCTGGTCTCTAATGTGTTTGGAGCTGGTCTTTGGAGTACACATACTGTTTATCTTTTTAAAAAGGTTTTGATGTTTTGTGATGCTGACAGCATTCCTATTACTTTCAGAACAACCTAATGATATTTAGTTCTGTATTGTTCTAAAGGTTCTGCACATCCTAGTCACATCCTAGACAATTATTTGCAGATAGACCTTTCAACAGAGATACAATTCTGCTGTAGCTAAAGTAGGTTTCTAATTGACTTCTCTGAGGGCTGAATCAAATGTCAGCAGTAGGGACTGGGACTATTGCCTAAATCAAGCATAGGAGTAAAATTATTCTTTGCCAAAGGGACACTCAAGGAAGCTGTGTGGTTTTCAGAAATTCTAAAAATGGTGTTTTGTTGTGGAAAGTATTCTGTTCTCATCAGTGCAAATCTTACTCTGTAATGTTGATGGGTTAACATTGTGAATATTACCAGTGTAACAGTACGGAATTTGACACAAAATCCATAGAGCCATTGCATTGTTGGGGTCTCTTGAAGATCTGGTCTAGTCTACATAAAAGCACAGGTGGACTCATGCTGAAGTGTCTAGTATGAAACTTTTTAAGTTTTGCACTCAAGCCGCTATACAGGTTTGAGATAAATTTGCCTGTGTAAAAGACTAAATGGTACAACTTTGGCAAGAGAAAGAAGAGGGGCAAAGAAGAGTTGTTGGAATGGGTGAACAGAAACTGCAGAAACTGTTTAGATCTTTTCTAGCACTTCTGCAGACAGTATTTCTGCAGTTTGTTGTCCCCAGAAGACAACAACCAAAAAGAGCCCATGCTGGAGTCTGATACTTATTTTTATGGTAAGCCACAAAAAGCATCTTTGATGTTTACAGTGGGAAGCAAGATCAGAGTTGATCACACAGCTGATGACAAGCTTCCCTGAAAGCACAGCACAATGAGGTTGCTATAGTCAAGAGTCTATTTCTGTTTCTGTTAGAATGAAGCTAATTTGTTTTGTACAATGTTAGGAGAAAAATCTTCAAAGTAAAGCCCGGAAAGTTCCATTTCCTGCTTTCTGCCCTTGGTTAGCTGTCTCATAATAGTTAATAAAACTTGTGGTTAAATAACTAGCTCCCCAAAATACCAAGAATTTACTTTTCAGAAATTATGTTTTGCTGAAGTATAATAAAGAATTTTTTGAGAAGCTTGATTTTATTACTGTTTTTGCTTAGAGTAAACAAGAAAAATGAACAAGGAGCCTACAAAAGCAGAGGAAGAAGAACACTTTGAAAGCTTCGCTATCCCGTCTTTTCTAAAGCTCTGTACATAACAAATCAGTGGACACAGCAATTTCATAGCAAGTGAAAAAAATACCCAAACCAAGTATCAGTCTAATAAAAACATGACTGTGGTTGAGTTGTTTTTCTTATGTTACGACAGGCCTAATATTAATCTAAACCCAATCTTTTTGTAGGATATGAGAAAAATATGAAGTTACCCTTTTCAGAGATAATTAGGAGTTACACAATGTCAGTCCATAGATTTTGAAACATCCAGGGATGAGGGTCAGGAGAAAGAGAGACTCTTGTGGTCATGCTGCCATTATTCTGGAGCCTTTTAGAGTGCGAGTGTTCTCTTTAGACCATGGCAGGAGTCCATGCAGTAAATGGTAGAGGCCACTGAGTTATTCCAATGCATTTTGATGCAAGTAACTGCTTAGTGAAAGAAATTACAGTGACAGATTAGTGTCAGTAATGCGTAACTTCGATGATTCATTCATTTTTTTAAAAAAGCAACTATATCACTTTCAACTTTGGAAATGCTGTTTTATTATTTAAAAATACAAAATCTAAAACCTTCAAACCTTACGCACAAAGGAAGCAGGACCTCCCAGTAGCTGCTGAAATACTGTTGAGACAGGAAGAGCTTGGAATTCACTTTCATCGTTCTTAATACAAGTGATTTCTGAATCACCTAGTGCATGGCAAGAAAAAGAATGCTGAAAGAAACCACAGATGATAGTATTCTACATAACAAGAGGGCATTGTATTCTAAGTACAGATTTGCATGCATGCTTTGCTGTTAAGCACCTGCATTAAAAGGTGATTTAACATCTGGATGGATGGATGGAGAGAAGGGAAGGGAAGGGAAGGGAAGGGAAGGGAAGGGAAGGGAAGGGAAGGGAAGGGAAGGGAAGGGAAGGGAAGGGAAGGGAAGGGAAGGGAAGGGAAGGGAAGGGAAGGGAAGGGAAGGGAAGGGAAGGGAAGGGAAGGGAAGGGAAGGGAAGGGAAGGGAAGGGAAGGGAAGGGAAGGGAAGGGAAGGGAAGGGAAGGGAAGGGAAGGGAAGGGAAGGGAAGGGAAGGGAAGGGAAGGGAAGGGAGGAGAGGAGAGGAGAGGAGAGGAGAGGAGAGGAGAGGAGAGGAGAGGAGAGGAGAGGAGAGGAGAGGAGAGGAGAAGAGAAGAGAAGAGAAGAGAAGAGAAGAGAAGAGAAGAGAAGAGAAGAGAAGAGAAGAGAAGAGAAGAGAAGAGAAGAGAAGAGAAGAGAAGAGAAGAGAAGAGAAGAGAAGAGAAGAGGAGAAGATTTCAGTTGAAAGGGACCTATGACGGTCATCTAGTCCAACTACCTGACCAATTCAGGGCTGACCAAAAGTTAAAGCACGTTATTAAGGACATTGTGCAAATGCCTCTCAAACACTGACAGGCTTGGAGCATCGACCACATCTCTAGGAAGCCTGTTCCAGTGCTTGAGCACCCTCTCGCTAAAGAAATGCTTCTTAATGTCCAGTCTAGACCTCCCCAGTGCAGCTTTGAACCATTCCCATATGTCCTATCACTGGATACCAGGGAGAAGAGCTCAGCACCTCCCTGTCCACTTGGCCTCCTCAGGAAGCTGTAGAGAGCAATGAGGTTGCCTCTCAGCCTCCTTCTCTCCAAACTAGACAAGCCCAGAGTCCTCAGCCGCTCCTCACAGGACATGCCTCCCAGCCCTTTCACCCACTTTGTTGCCCTCCTCTGGATGCATTCAAGGACCTTCACATCCATCTTAAATTGTGGAGTCCAGAACTGCACACAGTACTCAAGCTGAGGCCACACCAACACTGAATACAGCAGGATAATCACCTCTTTTGACCGGCTGGTTATGCTGTGTTTGATGCACCTCAGGATGCAGTTTGCCCTCTTGGCTGACAGGGCATGCTGCTGACTCTTTTTGAGCCTGCTGTCGACCAGCACCCCCAGATCCCTTTCTGCAGGGCTGCTCTCCACCCACTGCTCTCCCAGTTCATACTTGTACCCAGCGTTACTCCATCCTAGGTGCAGAATCTGACATTTGTTCGTGTTAAATGTCATGCCATTAACCACTGCCCAGTGCTCCAATCTATCTAGATCCTTCTGCAAGGCATCTTGTCCGTCAAGAGAGTCAACAGCACCTCCCAGTTTGGTATCATCAGCAAACTTGCTAATGGTGCGTTCAACTCCTGTATCCAGATTGTTGATAAAAATATTGAACAGAACTGGCCCTACAATTGAACCCTGAGGAACACTGCTGGTCACCAGTCGCCAGCCAGTTCTAACCCCATTCACTACAACTCTTTGAGCCCTGCCATTCAGCCAGTTCTTCACCCAGCGCACCGTGAACCCACTCATCTCACAGTTAGAATTGCCCCCGGTTGCCTAGAGGGATTTTTGCAATGACCATTCTGTTTCATTGTCATGGATGACTGGAACGCACCTCATTCAAAAGAAAGAAGCAGCAATATGTTTTATTGAGGTAAAATAATAATTTGACAGAGCTCAGTGAGTTCAATGGAATTCAACAAAGTTTGACAGTGGTTTATGAAAGTTCAATAAGTTTGATGGCAAGGTTCACCTTAATAATTACTGCATGGAAGAAACATACAAAGGAAAATTGAGTCAGCGAAACTTAACAAAAAGTTTAACAAGTTGTTAGTCATTTAATGGGGATATATTGTGGCAAGGACTTTCTCAGTGTCAAGGAATAAGGGATTTCTCAACACCGAGGAGTAAGGGATCTCTCTGTCTCGGGCAAGGAAATATCTCTGAGTCTCAGGTGAGGAATCCCAAACCTTGAGAGGCATCCCTGTTCAAGGGGAGAGTCAGCTGGTAGCAGCCTAGCTGCAGTTCAGACGGAGCTCAAATACCGCTTGTCCAATGATCTATTGTTGGTAAAAGGTCTTTCTGCCTTGAGGAGCAACCTTGAGAGGTGTCCCAGCTGAAGGGGAGATCACTGCCATGCAGCCATGCTGCCTAGCAGAGAGAGCTCAAAGAAGTCTCACTTAGGCTGTCATATTTGTGGGATAAAGTGATTGGCTGGTAGTCAAATCACATGTGATGGAAAGGTAGGCATGAGACTCCTTGTACCCACAACTAACTTTGTTCCTTGATAAATGAGTCTTGGAAAAGCCACCTGTTATTTACGCGTTAATCGCACGATTGGTGTTCAAAACTTGTATGTATTGATGTTTACTGTGTCACTCTGTTCCTTTGCGGGTTTTCATAGAACAGGTCAAAACTAGAGGAGTTCTTGGCCCAGCTACAGCTCAGGCCTTTACCTCCTTTGGAGCCTGTACCAAACTACCGCTAGTTTGATTAAGGGGTCGAGTGCATCCATCACGTTCACAGGCATTCAGGTAGAATATTTTAACCTGGCAGATATTCTTTAGGCCAAGAATTAAAAAAATATGCCTGGGTGCTCATAGCTCAGTGGATCTTTGTTGACGAAGTATCTTTTATTAAAAAAGGTCTTTATTTTCTACCGTGATTATGATTTTTGTTATGCGTTCCGTTTTTTCACTCAGAATTCTGTAGTATTCTTGACTTTCTGTAGGAATGAAGCTTGACAAAATCTGTTTAAATATAGCCACATGAACATTGAAGTCAGCCTGTTGAAATGATGCTATTCATTTCAAATGCTTGATAAAAATGTCACAAAACAGAGCTATAGGAGGTGTTTTGGCAGCTGCAGCAGTAACATTCGAAGCATCTTCATAATTAGTGTTATCTAAAGCTTATTTACTATTCAGATTCACTGAGATTTACTGCCAAATTAACAGTTTTTGCTCTCTTAGGACTTTTTAAATAACATGGTCCAGCACACAGTTTTATTTCCAGCTTGCCTCAGTGCTCTTTTTTTTATTTTTTAATGAAGCTGATTATTTGCTTATGTCTTTTATTCTCTTTTTCTGATGTGCTGTCTTTTTTTCTGACAAAGTTCAAAGTAAAACATATACAGATTTGGGATTAATATGGAAAAACTCCACAATCATGAATAAGTATGAGGGAATGAAGAAGAAATGTATGATGCTTAATCTATATGAGTATTACTGTTGCCTCTCCTGGCATGAGCTGTTACCTGGTAGTTGAGGCAATCTATTAGAAGGAGGCATTAATAATGCAGAAAACCCTGTTTATTACCACAGGCACAGTCAGTCTTTTTTTCTGTAAGTGAAGACTTAATTTCTGAAGAGGGGGTAGAAGGCAGCAATATCTTTTTGGCAAATGCCAATAAAACAACTGCTGTTTTATCACAAAGGTAAAAGGACTCCAAAACTGTGGCTGAGGGACTGGTTTTCTGGTAGAGAGAGGATTAAGCTAAGAGTTTACCACTTGGCTTTTTGTCCTATGTGGAAAAAAGATTTAATTCATTTCTTCCCAGTTCATTGCTGTATTGCCTCTGTTGGCAGTAACAGTGTAAGGCTGCAAGGTCATTCTGTACATCGGTTGGGAGAGAACCAGTCATTAAGAAAGGCTGGTGTCCAGCTTACCTTTCCCAGATTCAGGTCTAGACAGAAGAGGTGAAGTCCTAGTGCCTGGGCACACCTGTCTGTGATTCAGCACTCACTGTAGTCAGTTGAAATCGTCTCCCTAACTGACTCGGTCTTTGGGTCAGGGAATCTGGGGAGAAAAGCTCTGCCTGTTGGGTTATGCCTTCTTGTGAGGGTCCAGAGCAGCTCCATGAAACAGCAGGACAGCATTGTCTATTAGCACTGTCTATTTGCTAATGAAGAAAGATGCAAGAGCAGGGCCATACATCATCACTACTGGTCACCACCGGAGTTCATCAGCAGTAGGATGGATCACATGTGCTTTCCTTGAACTGGCATCAGCAACTGAGCGAGAAGGCTGTTCCCCTATGTCGTGGTTTAACCCCAGCCAGCGACTAAGCACCATGCAGCCACTCGCTCACTCCCCCCGGTGGGATGGGGGAGAGAATCAGAAGAGTAAAAGTGGGAAAAATCATGGGTTGAGATAAAGACAGTTTAATAGGTAAAGCAAAAGCCACGCGCACAAGCAAAGCAAAGCAAGGAATTCATTCACTTCTTCCCACCTGCAGGCAGGTGTTCAGCTAACCTTAGGAAAGCAGGGCTCCATCACACGTAGCGGTTACTTGGGAAGACAAACTCCATCACTCCGAATGTCCCCCCCTTCCTTCTTCTTCCCCCAGCTTTATATACTGAGCATGACATCACATGGTATGGCATAGCCCTTTGGCCAGTCTGGGTCAGCTGTCCTAGCTATGCTCTCTCCCAGCTTCTTATGCACTTGGCAGAGCATGGGAAGCTGAAAAGTCCTTGACTAGTGTAAACTCTGCTCAGCAACAACCAAAACATCAGTGTGTTATCAACACCATTCTTATCCTAAATCCAAAACACAGCACTCTGCCAGCTGCTAAGAAGAAAATTAACTCTAACCCAGCTTAACACCCTACATCACTCCCCAGTGCTGACTCCGTGTGAAAAGCCATAATGAGGTCCTCTGTTGTTTTGTGAGTGGTAAACTGTCATACTATAAGATGTAAGACTTGAGGAGCCAGCGACTGGAATCAGTCTCCTTTTACTCTTCTGTACTGATATCAGACCCTAGCCTTTCTGGTGTGCTGCGTAACACACCTTCAGAGATTGTCCATGCCTTTGAGAAGGGTCTAGTCCCTTGATAAAAACTTAAACTATAGGTATTCTTCAGAAGCATAAAAACAAAATGTGCACTGCAACTCCCAGTAGGTTGTCAGATTTTGTAATGCCCCAAGTGGAATCTTTTTGAAGTTTTCTGAGATTTCCTCATGGAGGTTTATTTCTGTCTGAGTTTTGAGAATTTAATGCTTGCTTTTTACTTCTTACAGTGATTTGCTAGCAAAGAGAAAGGAATGCTAAATATTTTATTTACCTGTCTAACAAATCCATATTTTATAACATTTATAGAAGCTTTGCCAGAGTGCTACCACCCTTTAAAACAAGGCTGAAAACCTGTGAAGCTAAATTGGACAATATCGTTCAATAGTCCTATATCTGAAAAATGTGTGGTTGTCCTTCTGAATCCTTTGCAAAAGGCTCTGCTCAAGATAAGCGATAATAAAGGACCAAGACTAACACTTTTCTGCTCGCTTGTTATCCAGGTTATGGAGGGAGAAAGCAAAGAGATGAGTGAGGTGGTTTAATTAACCCATAATTTTCTTAATTCATCTGTAAATACTACCTGGTACTAGATAACTCATTGCAGATCATCAGTCATGGTAATAAAACAGCAACATGGGCTATCTGTGGGTGCCGTGAAATCTCCTTTCAGAAGGGGCTGGACAAGTGTGTGTGAAGGACAATGTGGCTCCTGCCCAGTGCCAGGCTGGAGCCAAAGGGCTTTCCTTCCATCCACCAGCTCTATGGCACTTCTCTGGACGGCTCTGCCGATTTGGGAAGGCTGCCCTTAGCCATCCCTCATTAAGCATGACACTGGCCTGTGGCTGGGATCCTGCTGTTGTCCCTGGGATGGGTAATGAGGTAGCCATGCATGGGTGGGTTTGGACACCACCAATGGAAGGACTTATGCTACCTCCTGCCTCAGACAGGTGGTGCCTCCGACCCTTTTTACTGTTTTCTGAACAGCATTTTCCCCATGCCTGTTTCCTGCTTTGATCTATTGAGGATCTAGTTGCCCTTCAGGAGTCAGCAGCAGTGCTGGGAATGTGATGTTTTGTATAGTGCGTCGGCCATTCCAGAGTAGTGGGTCCCCCTCTCCTTTCAGTGTGCTTTGCTTGGCCTCAATGTGCTGCATGTGGGCCTTGTCATACTTCAGCTGCTAGAAAGCTGGTCTGGAGATGCTGGGCACAGGCTAATGATGGACAGCTGGCTATCAGGAGTTTTTTTTTTCCTTGTGCTCTGCCCATGACAGGGTATTGCAGGGGACAGCAGCTCCCTCGGGGCTGGGACCACGGGGACTTCCTGGGGCAGCGGGGCAGGACCTCGCAGCCAGGGCTGTCCCAGCCCCCAGCCAAGATGCTGAGCAGGATGGAGGAGCAGTAAGGCAGCCCCCTCTCTGGGCATCAGGCATCTCCCTGGAGATGGGGCCAGGCCAATATCCGCAGTGGGATGCCGCAGCTTTATATATATAAAGCATATGCTCGATTTGAAAATAACAAGACTCAGCTTTAATATGGGCATATAATAATTTGTTAAAAAGGGACCTAAAATTTCTCTTAAGTGCTCTACTTGCCCACTTTTATTGGACAGCATCACTACTGTCATTGGGAAGGAGGGACCCAGAGGCCCTACAGCAACACTTTGTACCTTTACTGAAAATAAATGGTGCCATTTTAAAAAAATTACTTACTCCAGGGACTGTCTGTGACTCCAGGGACTCTGTTAAAGGCCACCATGCAGTGGACAGAGCACATTACCCATTAATAAATCAAGTCTGTTCCCATTCCCTCTGGCCATGTTTCCCCTCCCAAGCTCCTCAGGTATTCTGCTGCTAGTAAAAATCTGTTCCTGTTGTCACAAATGCTCTGAAGTCTCAGTGACCAACCTGCAGGTCTCTGAAATGGAGAAATGATGCTTAAGGTGATAATAACTGTTACACAAATACAAAGACTGATACTTCCAGAAAATGACAGCTGTCAAACAAATCTACTATTGCTCGATAAGGAACAAGCATCCAGCAGTGCACAAGCACCTGACCCCATTGAAAGGAGTAACAAAACTCCCATTGACTTGTAGTGAACTGGAATCTTGGCACTCATATTTAGCAATGTAGCTGCAGAGTTTGTGGCAAAAAGCAAAGTATTTGTATGCAATGCTGACCACCCAAGAAATGGGACAACAGCTCTGGCAGCAAGCACAGAACAAAGGAGTGTTAAGCTGGATCCACATGCGCCGCACAATACACTGGCTGTGTTCATACAATTAGCCCATCATGACGTGAGTCACGGATAATAAAGAGCTGTCTGTAATCCCATGTAGCAGCAGCAGCAGGGCATGAAGAGCTGCAGCCATGGCTCTGCAGGCAGGATTCCTTAAAGAAGCTTAATCAGGTCACTTGACATGTTAGGCATCCATATGGCCAAGCAAAGAACTCAGCCAAACACCTGGAAACATCATGGGATTGGTAAAAACAGATGTGTGACTAACAGGAAAATGCCGCGAGCCCAGTTTCCTCTTCATTGCTTTTAAAAGAGCCCATCATTTCCTCATGCACTCACTGGGGCAAATATAGAGCCATATCCATTTTTTTAAATTAAATTTGTTTTATTTCAATAAATGAAACATTCTGCTGCTCTCACTGAGATGAGTCCTGGATGTGTGTGAATTAATGAGAGCAAGAAATTTTTCAGAAAATGTGACTTCAGCTTATCAGGACTTCAGTCTCAGCCAGCATACGTTATCCTTTCATACATCTGTGAGAATGCCTTTTTATTGTTTAGCTTCATGCTTTGTTCATTTGTGAGCCCTTATAGAGACAGATGTCATCTTGGCTAGCTTGACAGAAAACGAACAGTTCTCTCCTCTCTGCCACTTTTATAATGGATATTAAGAGCTCAGAGTGGTGGTTACAGGGAGACAGGCAGAAGGCCATAGAAAATGGGCTACAACTGAAGTTCAGTTTTCAAGTTCAGGAGACTCCTGTCAATATCTTGAAGCTCCCCGAGAAATGTTGAGTGTTGGCAGTGCTCCGTAGCTTGAGAGAGATTGGAAATCAGTGATCTGAAGGATTTAAAAACAACAAAATCTAGAACCTAAGACTTTCTGCTCTTCTTGGGTCCAGGTATAGGTAGCTTGGTTAGTTCAAACTGACAGTAACTTCTGTAAAATTAGGTTGTGAAGGAGACCATCACTCCTGCAGCAGTTTCTATTTTCAGTGATACATTCAGGCTACTGGTTTTTGGACAATCCTACTTCCAAGAAATAATTGACTCTATTACTAGGTTTGTATTCTTTCTTACAAGGAAACATTAATAACTTGACTGAGCTGGTAATGTGACTATCATCCCTGTTGTTGTTCTCTGTTGCTTTTTAAGGTGTTTTGATGGGACCCGTAGTGGTGGCTGCTGCTGACTAAAAATCCTGGATTAATTTGTCTATTGATTTAAGCAGATTTTAAAATAAACAAGGAAAGATCTTTCCAGCAGAAAAACACTGGCACCTCATGGGGATTTGATTTTGGGTGAAAATAGCCAATGAACTGAATTGTATAGCATTAATTGCTATATAATACTGTATGTCATCGCTTCTATGGTTGCTATATGCCATATCAACAGTATTACAGTAAGTATCACCCAATTAATGAAGAATGAACTTTGATGAAACCAAACAAAGTGCAGTGGTGATGAAACCAGAACTGATTTCAGCATGCAACAATCCAACATCGCACACCATCCCTCCTGCCCTGAATCATAGAATCATAGAATCATAGAATCGTTATGGTTGGAAAAGACCCTTAAGATCATCAAGTCCAACCATTAATCTATCACTGCCAAGTCCATCACTATACCATGTCCGCAAGCACCACATCTATCTGTCCTTTAAATACCTCCAGGGATGGAGACTCAACCACTTCCCTGGGCAGCCTGGTTCAATGCTTGACCACCCTTTCGGTGAAGAAGTTTTTCCTAATATCTAACCCAAACTTCCCTTGGCGCAGCTTGAGGCCATTTCCTCTTGTTCTATCGCTTGTTACTAGGGAGAAGAGACCGACCCCCACCTTGCTACCACCTCCTTTCAGGTAGCTGTAGAGAGCAATAAGGTCTCCCCTCAGCCTCCTCTTCTCCAAACTAAACAACCCCAGCTCCCTCAGCTGCTCCTCATAAGACTTGTGCTCCAGACCCTTCACCAACTTCGTTGCCCTTCTTTGGACACGCTCCAGCACCTCAATGTCCTTCTGGACACTGTGAGAGTGTGAGGGGCCTAAAACTGAACACCGTACTCGAGGTGCGACCTCACCACTGCCGAGTACAGGGGCACTATCCCCTCTCTGGTCCTGCTGACCACACTATTCTTGATACAGGCCAGGATGCCATTAGCCCTCTTGGCCACCTGAGCACACTGCTGGCTCATGTTCAGCCGGCTGTCAACCAGCACCCCCAGGTCCTTTTCTGCCAGGCAGCTCTCCAGCCACTCCTCCCCCAGCCTGTAGCGTTGCATGGGGTTGTTGTGACCCAAGTGCAGGACCCAGCACTTGGCCTTGTTGAATCTCATGCAGTTTGCCCTGGCCCGATGATCCAGCGTGTCCAGGTCCCTCTGCAGGGCCTTCCTACCCTCCAGCAGATCAACATTACCACCCAACTTGGTGTCATCTGCAAACTTAATGAGGGTGCACTCAATCCCCTCATCCAGATCATCAATGAAGATATTGAACAGGACCAGCCCCAACACTGAGCCCTGGGGAACACCACTCGTGACCGGCCGCCAGCTGGATTTGACTCCATTCACCACCACGCTCTGGGCTCGGCCGTCCAGCCAGTTTTTAACGCAGCGCAGAGTGCACTTATCCAAGCCGTGAGCAGCCAGCTTCTCCAGGAGAATGCTGTGGGAGACAGTGTCAAAGGCCTTACTAAAGTCCAAGTAGACACCATCCACAGCCTTCCCCTCATCCACTAAGTGGGTCACCTTGTCATAGAAGGAAACCAGGTCAGTGAAACAGGATCTCTCTTTCATAAACCCATGCTGGCTGAGCCTGATCCCCTGGTTGTCCCGCACTTGCTGCATAATGGCACTCAAGATGATTTTTTCCACGAAAGACTGTTATGACAGATGGAACCCAAAGTTGTGGACTAAACGAACTCAACAAACATTTTAGAGGGATGGCCCATAAACTAAGGGAATGATATCTATGATATCTCTATCAAAAGACTGGAAAAGTTGTGGTGATTAATTGGAATGTATTGGAAAGTGTAAGACCTGGGCATGACGTAGATGGTACAGAATAAAGGGTGGATACTGTCCTAGTTTCAGCTGGGATATAGTTAATTTTCTTCCTAGTAGCTGGTATAGTGCTGTGTTTTGGATTTAGGATGAGAATAATGTTGGTAATACACTGATGTTTTAGTTGTTGCTGAGTAGAGTTTACACCAGCCAAGGACGTTTCAGCTTCCCATGCTCTGCCAGGTGCACAAGGAGCTGGGAGGGGGCACAGCCAGGACAGCTGGCCCAGACTGGCCAAGGGGCTGTTCCATACCATGTGACGTCATGCTCAGTATATAAACTGGGGGAGTTGGCTGGGAGCGGGAGACCACTGCTTGGGGACAGGCTGGGCATCGGTCAGGGGGTGGTGAGCAATTGCATTGTGCATCACTTGCTTTGTATATTATTATTATTATTATTATTATTATTATTATTACTACTACTACTACTACTACTACTACTACTACTACTACTACTATTTTACTTTATTTTATTTAAATTATTAAACTGTTCTTATCTGAACCCATGAGTTTTCTCCCTTTTACCCTTCTGATATTCTCCCCTATCCCACTGGGGAGCGGGGAGTGAGTGAGCAGCTGTGTGGTGCTTAGTTGCTGGCTGGAGTTAAACCACGACAAAGTATTAATTCAAAAGAGCAGGTGATTACAACAAAATGATTTGATTTGAGTGTCACTTAATATTAGACTTATCACTCTGCACTTGTCAACTGAACTGGTTTAATGGGAAATTCCTTAAATAAAATACACAGGAGCAGGATCATTGCTAGGGCATGCTCTTTGCTCAGCATGAAGAAAATATGTGTAATTCTGGATAGGGCGAGCTAGATTTTTTATTGCTTATATTCATCAGAGAGAGATTAGAAAGGGATTTAGAAAAAGTGTTGTTTGCGTTTAAGCATTCAGTACGTAAGCCTCCCAGACTGATGCTGTGTAAAGGACTCTCTGCTCCCATCTCATGGTGAGCAGGGACCACAGCAGCTCTGGGACCAGAGAGCCTGACCCTGGAATGTCTGTATTTTATGAGAACTGCAGACATTTCCAAAATATATTCATTCTGTATGGGACAAAAAGTCAAATAAAATCACATACTAGAATAAGATTTCTCCACGTCATACACTTTAAAATAAAATATACGATTCTATTTTGATTTAAACTTTTTAATATCATGTATCACGTCATCTGAATGTATTCCTTTACTTTGAAGAGAAGTCCTAGTGCTTTAAATCCACTCTATAATGCTGCTGGGAAAAAAAAAATTATAGTGAATAATACAACTGAGTCAGAAAGAAGGTAGATCACTGATGGATACTTAAAAACAACTCCACTGCTTATGAATTGCTCCTGCTTGGAGAACCCATCCTTCTCGCCGTGACATGTCTCTTCTGAGAATGACCAAGAAGGTCACTCCTTTCTTGTCTGTCACACGTACAGTTTAGGAATAGCATGGTAATACCCCATTTAGAGTGGCAAATTTCCTTAAGAAAAATGAAACAATTTATTTCCTTCTAAACAGGAGAATAAATACTGGATGCTTTTCTATGCCTGACCCAGGGATCCATGGCTGGGCACTCAGAGGCTGTGACAAGACCTGCTTCAATGCTCAACTGTGAAATAGCCCTCTTGGTTCTTGGGAAATGCTCCTGTTGCTATGTCTGGCATGCAGAGCTGCGCTTGGAGGAGGTCACAGTTTCAGTCAACATCTTCAATTAACACATCTTTGCTTGCATCAAACTCTTGCTTTAGTCCATAATCACTGACGGTTTTACATGTCTGCAATTTTAGCTCATTCAGCATGAGCCAACTGATTCCCTCAGTGAGGAAACCTGGGTGTAGCAGGGGGATGACTTTCTAGCCTCCTCCCCCCTCCCATATATCCCTTTACTGACTACTCTTCAGGGCTCAAAACCTTACTGTTGTGCAGAACAGTCTTCTCATAGGAGGGAAATTCTGTCGCCCTGCCTTGGTGTATGGGGGAGCTCCTTCAGTTATGGGAGGCCGCCATGTTAGTTTGCCTCTTGAGGGGTTTTGTGCAGAAGCACACTTGGGGGTTAGCCGCTTGTTCAGGTGCCATGGTGTAGAAACTTAGGGATTATGGCTAGTAGCAATGGCTGACCAGGGCAAGAAGACACTAAAAAAGCATGAAGATATTCACTTTAAGATGAAGAATTGAATCAGCCCTCCCTGACCACAGGCCTTTTTCTGATGAGGTGCAGGCATCTCCGGCATCCAGGGCAGAGGGAACTAGCTAACAGCACACCATCAAGGAGGATGAACCTTGCCCTACATCACATCAGCCCATCAAGCCTTGGTCCAGCCCTGCCTAGGACCCTGGAAAAGGGAAATTTTGTGCCAGCTGCATCTGTTAGAAAAAGTTGGAGGAGAATCCGGGACTAGAGACTCCTCTGTTTGATTTCTCTGGACTTGAACAGGGGGGAGACCTGTCAATGATGAGGGTCCATGGTCTCTGGGTAACTTCTGTTTGTCTTTGATAGGTAGCTAAGAGAAGCAGTGCTATTGCCAGGCATCTTATATTGGTATAAAGAGCCATGAGAAAATTGTAGAATGATCTGCAAACTGAAAAAGGCTGGAAACCTGTTCTGTTTGATTTCTTTGGATTAAACAAGGGCTAAGAGCCCTCTATTTGATTTGTTTGATCTTGGGTAAAGGTGAGGGGCCTCTGTTTGATTTTATCTGACCTGTTAAAGGCAAATTAACACTATTCACATAAGTTCATTTTATTGACTTGTTCTGCTGTAGTAGAGGATATGCAGCCTTTCCTAGCCCTGAAAACATTTCCTTTTATATCCTGGGCTCCTCAGGGGAAGGTGGTGGGGTTTACTGACCAAGAAAACATTTATTTCCTAGATTCCTAAGGGGATGGCTTTGGCCTCTTCTGGCCTTATCTTGTTGCTGTTACTTTGCTGTAATGGCTTGTAATGTGCATGCTTGCTTAGGGTTTCTTTATTGCTTGTCTCTTGCTGTAGGGCAAAAATAGTCAGTTTTGTAATGTTCCTGAAGGAATTAATAAATTTGTCCTGTCAGAATCACCTGTGACCTCTTGCGCCTCAAGACCTTACTGAGGCCTTAGTGTTACCGTTTCCCTCAGCATCAGTCTTGCTGTCCTACTGAAGAAGGACTGCAGAGGCAGGACATAAAGTAAGAAAGCACATAAATGGCATGAGGTATGGGGAAGAAGAGAAACTGTCTGTGGATTTGTGAGACTGCAGAACTTTTGAAAGTAGGCTAGGGAAAAAGACAGGCTGTGGGAGAGAGAAATGCATGGGGGCTTGAGAAGACCCATCCAGAGGAACAATGCTTATGCCATGTAGGCTCAGAAATCATGCACTTTGCTGCTGGACGGTGGAAATACAGCTAGTCCCAAGCATGTTCTTCTCTCACAGAAGCCCTGACGTCTGTAGTGATGGTTTCAAGATGGATTCATGAGGTCCTGAGTGCTCTGTTGTGGTGATTTCTCACAAACATCAGAGAAATTGTGCAGCATGTGATGGTTTGTGATGATGCACACAGTGCTAGGGATGCTGGAAGGCAGGCAGTCTCTAGCTCTGTGTGTGTGTGAGTGCCTGGAGGCATGCTCCACACCCACCCTGCGGTGGCTGGGTGAGTACCGAACGAGGGCTGGCATCAAGCGAGCAGGAGCACATGACCGGACTGGTACCGGGTTTGTAGTTTCGCCCACCGTGTAGGCTCCTCTTTGGGAAAAGGAAGACAACATTATCTGGTCCAGGCTAAAAATAGCCCCTATGTCAGAATTTGCCTGTATGTCTTGTTTTCAACTCTATTAATAGTATTTTCTTCTGAAAATTGTTGGTCTTTATTAGTGTAACCCCTATTTGTGGTTAAAAAGACAATATACAAAGATAAACTTTTTTGATTTCTGTAATCCTGTGTTGCTTTCTGATTCAAACCAATCCTGCAAGTCCAAGCTTGGTAAGTTAAGCAGTTTTTCTCTTGTGTTTCTTTAAATAAATTTTCCAGGAACTAGTTGTATAAGCCCTTTCGGTCATTTTTTTCCCCAGTTAATATATTCTAAGCCAATGAGTTGTAAGGCAATAGAGAGATTGAATGATAGCAATTAAACTCAAGATCTGACAATCTTTTCATAAATAGAGCAAAACATTTGGTTCAAAAGGCACTTCAAGATGTTTCCTCTTACAGGATGGTACTTGCAATCAAAATAGACTTTATGGGGCTAAGATATATTTTTGGTTATGCTGGTGCACAGCCATGGCGAACCAGTGAAAACTCCTGTGCATGGAAATAGATGTATTTCAGACCTCTTTGAGACTCTTTGTATGGACCTGGTGTCAAAGCACGTGTCAGACCTCTCTTCCTTTGGCTTTATATTTGGAATGAGATGGCTGTCGTTAAGCACTCAAGCAAACATGCTTGCTTGTGGTATTCTATACTTGGAGCTGAGAGAGGTACTCATTTCAGCTTTCACAAACTCTTCCATATTCCTTTTAGGAAAAGCCATTTTTCACAGCTAAGTTCAACATTTGGAAGGCTAGATTTATAGACAGTTGAAAGCATTTCTTTAGCTGTATCTCAAAAAAGCAACACAGTGGGAACTTAAGTATTTCAGAATCATACTTACAATTTGTAAGTTTTAGAGGCCAATTAAGTAATTCAACTTTCTTTTCTCGATATATGACCTAATTGTACATGTCCTTATTAAACTAATTTCATTAAAGCCAAAGACATTTTTTATGTGAATACATTAATGCAAAATTAATTTCATTTTCAGAGGTTCATTTCTCAAATTCAGAGTTATTTTTTCTAAAATAAATTAAAAAATATTTTAAAATGTCAATAGTCCTAATGAACAGCACTATAATAAACCATGCTGCAGATGTTTACTTTAGTGAAGGAACAGATTTAAGCTTTGAGCCTCCAACAGATCATGTGTAAAAAATAATGGGTCAAATTCAATGCTAATTTGGGGATTTTTCGTGGCGTTCATCCATGCAGTATCTCAGCACTGATTTATACCATATGGGACTTCAAGAAAAAATTTTGTGGGACAAATCAAAGCCATACTACCAGTCTTAGACAGAACCTAATACCACTGGAAGACTGCAGGCTTCCCTGGGGAGGGCAAGGCAGTACAGGGAGACTGTTGCATGCACATAAAGGCAAATGCTGACTTAAACAGAGGCAGGCAAGCAGCCCTGCCTGAGCCTGCTGCAGGAGCCAGGCTACCTGGAGTTGGCTGTGCCCACATAAATCTGTACCTGGCAGCGCAAAGGGCAGCCAGTTCAAATTAAAGGACTTTGAGCAATGATTAAGCACAGGTGAAAGTCTAATTGTCTGCGTGAGTCAGAGTGAGTGAGAGCAGCCAAGGGTGGGGACGAAAGCGTGAGAAGGTCCAGGCAGAAAGAGAAACATGTGGGTGCTGTGATGGGGAGAGGGATTTGACCAGGCTGAGTTAGTGTCCTCTGGATGGGGGCACGGAACTCTTCATCCATGTGCTCAGCTCTAAGCCAAAGGGGATGTTTTGGGGTGGAGGAAACAACATGGCAGATATTACTGCGATGTGAAAGAAAATATCTTTTCAAAGCAGTCAGGATAGGAAACAAGGGGAAAAATGCTGAAAAAGTACAATGCTACTTCATATTATATGTGTGTACTTTTGGGGGTAAAAGTCTCTGCTTCCCTCTATCCAGCTTAAAAGACCCTAGTTTAACACAGACATCCACTGAAGCAAAGAGACTAATGTGATAGTTAAGAAGTATTCAGTATTTCCTTAGATGGGAGCATCTATTGCTGCATTAGAGAAGTTTCAAAACTGGAAGAGATATAAATACTCCTTCTCCAAACCATACATCAGCTGCTGAGTGCCAAAGTGGTGAAGAAAGGTTTATAAAAAGTGACTCCCTAACTGGCCAGTACAGATTTTGCAATAATCCAGCTCCCTGGTCTGGCCATGGGTGGGATTATGTCCATCGTGACATTCCTCTTTCCCAGCTGCAAGAGTGCTGCCATCACTCCTGCTGCTCCATGGCATGGCTCATTCCAGCAGGGTGTGCAAATTGCCCATTAATTAGCCTCAGGAGATTAAAAGCTTAAAAATGTATAATACCAGTAAGAAGAAAGAAAAAAACAAAGAACAGGTGAAAGGCAAGCATCATTTTAAATGTGAAAAATTAATTTTGCATAGTGCTGAATAGGCATCCACCTGATTCTAGAGGAAATATATTTCAGTGCTGCTAATAAAAATATTCATAATTCTTATTTTCTTTCCCTCAAAAATGAAAAGGTCAAGACCAGCTCTTCCTCTGTGTCCTTTCTGAGGAACATTATCATATCATACTTATTGATTACAACACAAAAACTAAAGGTATATTGGCCACAGCACCTGCAGCAATAATTTTTACCTTCAACACTTTTACATTATAACTCCTTCTATTTCTATATTATTCCTTATTCTATATTGTAACTTGGGTGATTATAGATATATAGCAATAGCTCTAAGAGCATCCAAGAATACTTTATATACTGTCCATTTATTAAATTATTTATGATTAATTTCTTTCTGTATATCTTTCCTCTGTCTAGATCTTTTGGTATTGTTTTTTGCAATTTGAGCAATATTTTTCACATACTGCGAGCCTGTACGTGTGACCTACTGGGAAGTCTAATAGCTTTAGTACAGTCCTGTAAAAAAATAGGTGGGATCAGCTGTTACAAACTCCACTGCAGACCAAAGGATGAGATTCATTCACATTGATATGGTAGACATATCTCAAATAAGCAGGTTTCTTCTTCTGGAGAAAGTGGTGTAACTATTGCAGGTGACAAATACTTTCATTCCTACCCACTGCAAATGGCTATTTTCCATCATGGTTAAATCACCACATTCAGTGACATCCTTATGAATTTGGAGTGACAATGACGTTGTTATTTTGGGCTTTTCTAAACTTAAGACTCATTTTCTATTAAAGTGGGACAGGGGATTTTGAACCTTCCTGCTACAGATTAGTGTTCCCAGCAGCTATGGCTGAACTACTGAAAGACAAAAAGAGGAAAATGTTTCACTTAGTAGTTAGTTCCCTACCCCAAATTCAGATTCCTTGTTTCCATACCATACCTTTATAAATGTCCACTATTTAATCATCTTGGCTCTCCACACGAGCTGTGTAAGTGTGACTTACTGTAATCCTCATTTTACAGCTAAAGAGAATGCTATCAAATGATTATTCATCTGATGAAGCTGGGTAATGAAAGGAATCACTATTAAGAGCCTCTTCTTTTGCATTTCTCTGTATTTCAGTGGACTCTACCCTCCTTTGGCTGTTCTCTCATGACCTGCCCATGGTGGCATGTTGGCTTGGTTGGTCCTGAAGGGTGGGAAGAGGTGTGGGGCACTGATGCCCAAGCCAGGGCTGGCTCCCTGGGCTGGCTCAGGTGCAAATGGGCAGGAGCAGTTGAGGGGCTCAACAGGGCAGCTGCAGGGACCCTCAAACCTGCCCAGGAGCCCTTTAGGAGGGTGCAGGCTGGTCCAGGCCAGAAGCTCACCAGGGGCTCTTTTAACAGCTCATCACTGCAGATGACCATGTTCCACTTTTGGGGCTGCTTTGTGGTACTTCTGAATTCGGATGTAACCATGTAACTCAGCCCTCAGAACCATCCCATCTATAGGCCCTTGGACACCATAACGGTTCATGACACGGTGACTGACGACACCCTTGAGATTATCTAATCAATTAAAACCATAGAAATTTATTTTCTAGCTAAAGAAAGGGTAAAAAAGCCACAGCAAACTGATCCTTGACAATTTTGGCTTTCCCAGAAGATAGAAAGCTTGTGTGTGTGTTGATGGCACAGTCTCCCAAAGGCAGTCAGCTGCATTGCTGTCTGTCTGCCTGTGCATATGCAACTGCGGAATGCTGTGGCTTTTAGTCTTAATAGATAACGGACATATACAAGCTAAGAGCATTTAGGGTTTAAGGAGACTAAACTTAAAATTTTCTTAACAGACTGAAGACTATGCACACTTGATATAATGGTCCAATAAATGAAAAAAATAAGTTTATGGTGGTCTTTTATCATATACAAAACCAATGGGTTTCCATTAGTGGATTAGTAAGAGCAATTAACCTTGTATGGCATTGATGTGCTAGGTTTGAAATGTTTGTAAACTAGGAAATGGTACTGTTTAAATGTCAAGTGTCCTTACAAGACACCACTGAAGTTATGTTATGCTTTAAGCTAATCAGGGTTGTCAGACATTCATTACCCCAGTATCTGGTGATGTTATGAAGGGAGCATTGCAAGTGAAGTGATAAACAGAAGGATTAGCTGTAGAAAGTGCAGGGTAGTTTTGGCTAATACATGAGTATGTAAATGCCACTGCTGGGGATAAAGGCAACATGTTTACGGATTTGGTTGGAGAACTGTTTTCCTCCAAAGATATATCTCATAGCTGTCATTCATTTCGTTTCTGCTAAACAATATATAAACCAGACATTAATTCCACTATGCTTATGTGAGTCCTTTAGCATTGGTGGCATTTGGCCACCTACAAGTTGAGGCATCTACTGTGACCTGGATGTCCAGGATGTCTCTAGGGTTGGTGGGGACAGATGGGCTTTTCCAGAAGGTAGTTTGTTGCACCAGGTTTAGGAAACTGCAGCAGGGGAAGGACCCCAGCAGTGTGTCTCTGCCCTCAGTGATCATGGAGGGATCTTACCTGAGTAGCTTAAACTAGATGCCTACCTTCCAGATGGCGTAAGTTGGGTAGGAGAACATTAATCTTTGATCTTGTTGTGCTTATTGCACAAGCATACACTTTTTCCTATAATAACTTCAATGACTTATATATGACAGTTTAGGAGGAGGAAGCTAATTAAGAACAGATATTTAACTGTCCTATCTTTATCTCTAGCTAACAGTGTACTGTACTCTACATCCAACTTTAATAAGAAGAACCATTATAAATAATAATAAAATGCTGGAGAGAAGCCAATCCTACATATACAATGTGGTTTTTAGCTGGAATTTATTCAGCTTCTTAAACACATCCTGTAACTTCTAGCTGGGTTTTTCCTTAAATTAAGAAAAACAAATGAAAAAGTACAATCAGTCTCAAATAGGTTCTGTAAAATCTGGCAGACTGCAAAGTAATGTGGTTGTGAACTTACAGTGTACCTGGTACTTTCACATTTCAGTACAGGTTATTATAATCACGTGGCTCAGAGCTATGAGTTACACCAACAGGCCAGTCCTCACTTTCAGAGCATCTCAGCGATGTAAGAGAGGAGAGTAAGTGAATACATTGACCTGTCTTTTAAATACCTCCAGGGATGAGGACTCAACCACTTCCCTGGGCAGCCTGTTCCAGTGCCTGACTACCCTTTCAGTGAAGAAATTTTTCCTAATATCCAATCTAAACTTCCCCTGGTGCAACTTGAGGCCATTTCCTCTCTTCTTATGGCTTGTTACTTATGACGCACATAGTCAGGATTTTTTGGGGTGAATGTAACTTATACATGTGGTCAATTTTTAAAAAGTACCTTCCTACCTGTGGAGTTTCTCTAACATAATTTGAACTGATTTTCCACTCTTTCAACTGGAGTTTTGCCCAAGACTCAGCTGTCAATCTGTGGAGCCCCAGCAACTCTCAGAAACTTGAAATCTGCTAACAATATTGCTGCAGCTCTCCAGGTGGTGGCACCCCAGCCCTGTTTTTCTCTAAGGCAAAAAAAGTGCCCTGAGAAGTCTAGGGGAAGCAAATGCTTTGTTTCGTATCATTTGTTCCATTTGTAAATAAGCATTTAAACTTCATTTTAAGAGTCACACTTGAAAGGAACCATTAGTAAAACAAAACAAGGACTCCTTACTATTGTTACCTATGGTACCTCACTTCTTTTCTTCAAGCCTTTTTAAATACTCTGTCATTCTGTGCATAGAGACTATTTATTATTTCATGCACTATTTACTCATGTTAAAAAATGAAGTGGCAAAGAATAGAGGCAAAGGTTTCCTGCTTGTAAGGAACAGTGGATAAATATATTTGTTTGTACTATGGGATTGCAGTTCCACTAGAAGGAACACTTGACATTTTGATGAGTGTCTCCAGGGAAAAAAGGTACTAACTTCAGAACTTAGTTTTAATTATACTAAGGAGATTACATTATTCAAAAGCATCCCACTGGTAAGATGCAGCATTTCCTGAAACAGTTTAGTGGAAAATGCCACATTAATCAGTTCAGTATTTCATGCAAATGGCTTAATGATGGGAAGAAGTTGAAAGCACGGTAGTATGGGATAAAAAAGAGACAGAATGTTCATTTAAGGGAGTAGGATCACATTTAAATGACCTCTTTCAAGAGTAAGTTTTAGAGAGGGGTGTGGCAGTGGGAAGGAGGCAATTCTGTTTTTTTCTTGTTGGTGTGCTGGTACCCACAGTGGCTCTGGTGCTGTGCTCGGTTTGGAGAAGACATGAGGTGTGCCTGAGAAGCTCACAACCCTGCATGTTATGCCCATGGACTGTCACTGTCTAGTAGCAACATAAATGTAATCCGTCATTGGCATTTATGCTGTTGGGATCAGAACTTTGTTCAATGAAGAAGGCAGATCAAGCATCTCCAGACCCACTTTGGTTTGTCTGCCATTACAGTTAAAACACAACACCACAAGGGTTCAGATGGAGTTGTTTCTCTTCTCTTCAGAAAGATAAAGGCCAGACATTTGGGGCCAACTCTTTTTGAATAGGCAAAGAAACGACATGAGGTATATGAGTGTGAGTTATGGCTGTGTGCAGTCACTGCACTTCTGCATTTCACATACAGATCTGGCCATTTTTATCTTCTCATGTGTCCTCCATAGGCATTTGTAATATCTCTGTTAATGATGCACAACATTACCCACATGTTTTGCTGCCATATTCATGTGCCTAAACATTTTATTGCCCTGTCCTTTCTCCTCATCTTCCCTCTTTCCCATCTGTATCACCAGGCCATCAGAAAAGAGTTTGCACAGCTTGTTCAATCCCAACCTACACCAAGTAAAATAAAGTTGTCGGTCAAGTTATTAATGCTGTAAAAGATCAGAGTGTGGGCTGCAATTTTTCTGAAGCAGTGACATACAAAGTTCTCTACACATAGAACAGTGATGCCCTTAGCAGTACAAGTGCCCCTCATGTGGGTAAGCACCTTCAGCTAAGAGAAGCAAGGAGTCACACTACAATTTTTGGGCACGCCACTTTGTCTGGTCCTCTTCAAACAGAGAGGAGGGGTGCAGTAAGGGGCTTTTTTGAGGGATGGTATTCATAGAGAAGATAAATGCAGGAAAACAGAAGGATGCTGGTAGTTCTCTTTTGATTCACTACCACTGAGATACAGCCAAATTGCACTGTACATGCTCTAGGAAAGTGCCTAGAAGTTCACAAACTGGTAAGTACCTGCCAACGTGGATTTGTCAAAAACAGATCATGTCAAAGCAGTCTGATTTCCTTCAATGACAGTATAAGTGGCTTTGTGATAAAGGGAAAAACCAGAGATGTGATATATCTTGACTTTAGTTTGTCTTATTGCACTGTCTCCCATGGCATACTCATAGGCAAACTAGCACAATGTTGTCCAGGACAAACTGCTGAAAGCCAGGACATAGGTCTTGAGAAAACCATCCTTAGGCAATAGCAATCACCAGTTCACCATCAGCTTGGCCATATCAAGTGGGGTTGTACGGGCATCAGTCTTGTGTTGGTTACTGTTGAATAAAGACTTGGTTGACAAATGAGAGAGGATGCCTTCTGTATTTTCATATAAGTCTAAGCTGGGAAGGATTGCAAATATTTTAGACGGCAGGACTAGCATTCAAAGGGATCTCAATGAATAGAGATAAATGGACTGAAATAAATAGCCTGCCATTCAATGAGGATAAGTGGAAGTCTCTAGCCATTGACTGAAGAAATGAACTGCAGTGCTGGGGGGGTGGGGGGTGGGTGGGGCAGCAACAAGCCAGACAGCAGTACCAGAGATAAGGATCTGCAGCTTTTAGCAGGTCACAAACTGAACACAAATTAACAGTGTCATGGTGCTGTTAAAAAGCAAACCTCGTGGTGGGATATATAAAACCAGGACTGGGTCAGGCATGTAAAGCAATCCTTCCCTTCTGGCAAGGCCTCAGCTGGACTATAGCCTCCACTTTTGCATGGCACACATAAAGAAATATATTGAGAGAAATGCCTCTCAATCTGCAGAAACCAATGTAAAAACAGAGGCAGTACAGAGATTTTATATTACTAGGACTCCCACAGTCAGAAATGTGTTGTAGAATATTACTGTATGCTTTCAAATATTTGAAATCATTAGGGCTAACCTGGGAATCAAAGAAATGGAGGCAACGATGGTGGAGATTTTCAGGCAATATTAATAGAACTAAACATGTATGGTTTGCTTAGACGATCATTACAAATGAAAATCTGTGAAAAGTAAAGTCATTGGGAATAGTGAGAATAAATTTTGCATGTTACACACATGTAAATAGGGAGTGATGGTGGCAATCAGAACTATAAGTTAGGCTAATATTAGAAAGAGCCTTGTCCTTGTGAACATGCAGTATTAGTAAGTAGTCTCCATGAGGATGTACTGGAAGCCCAGCATAAACCAGTCTGTTACTGTCACCCTTTAGTGCCTCAGTGAGGAACAATCCCATCTCCACTGTTAGTGAGAGACATTATTGCACACAGGTATTATCATTCTATAACTTTCAATATTCTATGAAAAAAAAAACCCAGACCTGTTTGTTTCTTTTTCTGTCATGTTATTTACAAATTCTGTAATTCCCGGTAGGTTTTCTGCTCATTAGTCTAAATTAATACATGTGTCTTTAAATAGAGATTGCTTCAAAATGAGATTGTCATATTTGATGTTCACTAGGCACAAATGCTACATTTAGAGATTCACAAAGGACTCCTGTTTGCTTCACCTTACTGCTTGGGCAACTACCTGAATTCTTCCGGTTTGGTCCCCCTTCCTTTCTCATCATTTCTGGGATTTCTAGTTCACCATTGCTGAATAAGAGTCCAGGGCTCCTTTTTGAAGGGAGGAGAGCTGCAGCTGACTGTCAGGCCATGCACACAAACATCACCAGTCAGAAGCTGAACCATGTCTGTAGGGTATATAAGCTGATGGAATATGTTAGTGTTACTGGTATTAGACAATTCCTCTCACACACCAGAGTTAGTGCCATGCTTGCTGACTCATGAATATGTCATCCTGAACATCATACCAGCCATGTCTTTGAAGGTGAAGAGACTATGACCTATATCAAAACCAGAATAGCCTTTTGGTGTCTCTGGACACTAATAAATATTGAGTCAAATAACTGAGATGGGCCAGCAGGATCTTGTAGCGCATGCCCAGAGGTATACGGCGGCTGGTGCCTTACTAGCCATCTTTCTCCTCTTTCTTCCTGATTTTACTCTTGAGTTCTGCAACTAGGAGTGTTGGGAACCCTTCCTTCCTTTACCACTTGCTAATCCCACATGCACACAGCATGTTTGGTAGTGATTTGCTGTGGAGATTTAGCCCTTTTATACCTGTGGTATATCTGGTTTTCTAGGGTTTAACATTTTTGGGATAATATATAATTTGTTCAGGTTTGTACTCTCCTTACCACTCCAATTACTGTTTGCATTACTGCTGCAGCTACTTATCCATCGGTAGAGAAATATAAGAAAGATGCCATGAAAGGACATTCCAGAATGGGAGAAGCCAACATTTTGGTTTCTGCTTCCTCCTCTCTTTTTTAACACCTCCCTTCAAAAAATTTTGCTCAAACATCCTCCCCATGGCTAGAAAAGAATATAAAAATATAAAAAGAATAAAAAATCACTTTCTCACCAGCTATGACCTGTCGCGGGTGGCTCCGGCGCAGTGTTGCATGGGGTGAGCCATGCTGTCTGGCACTGGCTCTCCCCAGGATGGCTCCTCTCCAACCCCAAGTGGAGTTGCTACTTCTTAATGCAGCTTTTCAACCTGGAAACTCAGTGCATCTCAGAGATTATATATTTTATCCTTCACCTTATTTTCTTGTGCTTTAAAACATAAGCTTTTTTTTCTTTTGTATTTCAGCCACTTCAAATAGGCATTGTGGTTATGAAAGTTCTAGGGCATTAAAAATCTATTTCATGGTAACAAGAAGAACTGAAATTCTGTACATCTCTCCCCGCTCTTGATGTTTATCATTCCAGCTTACTCTAATTATTCCCATGGCTACCAATAGGCAGGTAGGCAGTTGCCACCAATGGACACTTTGCTGCCACTGCTTTTTCTTAATTATGAAATTTAAAAACTCACATGGGAAAAAGTAGTCATACTTTTTTTATGAAGTGTTGACAGTCTGAGGTTTAGCCACTACAGTTACTTTGTAATGACTAAGTCTACCTTCTGTCATTTCAAATAATGGTCAAAACTCTCCTGTCAGTTATCTTTGGAAAACTCTCCAGATTTTACCAGGCTTATGTCTCTTTAAGAGAGAGCAGGCTTTTCCCCATGTTTTGTTGCATGAGTCCCAGCTGAATAAAATCTATAAGGATACTGAAGAGAGAATATCGTCAGAACTGAAGGGAAATGGAAGCAGGATAAAATCCAACAGAGGATGCTTAACATGGATCAGTCTCTCTCTTTACTATAATTTTATAACATAACACTGTAAATTCACTGGTGTTGATTGAGCTACTCCAGAGTCACACCGTGAAACCTGAGGATTTCACCTCTGCTTGCAGAGGCCACCAGAAGAGTAGAGAAATGAGAGACAGGTTTTTTTGTGCTGGATCTGTGTTACAGTTACAGCTTCTCTTGATTTAGCTGCCGTTAAGGATTGCAGGAAAGACAACTGACAAGAGAGAGAAAGGAGAGGAAACGTAATTTAGAACCAAAGGAGTTGCAAGAAGATTTGTCTGAGTGGTGCCTGGTGCTTTCACTGCAGGGATTTGGAGGGCAGGACCTCCAGGACTGATTACAAGTAATGATTTTATGTGGAAGTGGAGAGCAACGCCTTATAAAAATATGGGAGAAGAAAGACTGCTTGAAGTGAAAAGATTTTGTTTGTGGAAGCAATGCAAGCAAGTGGAAAATATAAAGTGAAGAAAATGAGAAATCAGAGAAGTATTTAATCTGAAAAGAAATCCTTGGCGTTAGACCAGGAGACAAAGGCTCTGGATATCTGAGGTCCCTCCCAGACTTTCTGAAGACAGGCGAGCTGTAAGTCAGGTCACTTTGGGACTTGAGGTCTCGCAGGTCCCTTAGCCTGAGTTCACCAGTGAATTGAGTAAAATACAAAACCACACAAAACCCCATGAACAAACTAACCCAACACTCTCCCCTGCCAATAACGTGCCTCCTCTGTGGTGCTACAGAACAGACTATACAGTCTTCAGGGCAGAAACTTCCCTGTGGTTTGTTCATTGTGCAGTTACTGAGAGCTGGAGGTGATGTTGCAAGGTAAGTAAAAAGAAAAGTCTCCCCCATATCAAGGAGAAAACCTTCAAGGGCAAGGGTGTCTGGAAGGAAGTGCCACTGAAGAGAATATCAAGCTTCATAAGCAGCTACTGCAGATGAGCTTTTAATTAAAAGGAGAATAAAGACAAACAGCAGAAGAAAGCTAATCAAAGGAGAAAGAAAAAGCAGAGGGGCCTGCTTGAGATTTCTTTCGGCTTTTGTTGCCTGCTTGTTTGTTTGTTTGTTTTTTAAATGCTGCTTTTTATTGTTTATGAAACAAATGCTTAAACAAGCACTACTGGTGTTGTCAGTAATACTGTAACATTTGCCTTCAGTCCCTTTGTTGCTCAGGGAACATGTCAGATTTTCAGCACATTTAGCCTTGCCATTTACTTCACAAATCGCAGCTGCAGAGTGGTACAACCAAGCTAATTTTACTAGAAATGAAATGCTGAGGATATGAAATTTCTCCGGTGGTGTTTCCAGGTATTCTGAGTTTAGAGTAATCTTTTCATTAATTTGGTTCAGCAAAGAGATAAGCTGTAAAAACACAGTATTCCTGTAGGATTAAATAATAAAGATCACTGGTGACAGTTAAAGAATACAACATTTGTACCTTTGTGGGTCCTAGTGCAAGTTTGTATCAACAGAATATTTTTCAGAAAATAAGCACCCAATATTAAAAAGGCAGATAACAGGAGATGAAGGTAAAAGGGAAAAAACTCTGAAGCCCTCAATGTAAATTGACAAGCTGGTGTTAAGATGAAATGCCCTCTTCTAAATGAAATGCCTTTAGTCAAGGTATTTCTTACTATAAATATTTTACCTTGGATAGCAATGATAAGCATTATTTTTAAGGCATTTGCAGTGACCTTCAGGGCAGACAGTGGAAAGAAGCTGGTTGCGCTGAATGAAATGTTGCTGAATTCCAGATGCAGGACACAGACAGGTCATGTAGCAGTCTCTGGCTAATCCAGCAGCTAGAAAACAATGTTACAGGAATGCACCATTTTTTATCCAATGATAATTTAATTCCATGTTTCTTTTGCACACGTTAAAGAGCTCATGGAATAAGAAAATGAGAAAGGAAGCTTATTTTCTTCCTCATGTTTGAGAATGGCAAGTAATTCTAGTCAACTTTAGCAGGGGTCAAATGCACACTGTCTCACAACAGAGTAACAGTCACGGACAAAAATATTCCTAAACCACAGTGTTACTGTAATAAGATCGAGACATTCAGAAACAGATGCTTGACTTAACTCTTGTACTGAAGATGAGGTTTCCAAAATCCCCTTTAGAAATTTCAATGTTGTTTAAAATTTTAATTTGAAAGGCACGGGGATACAGAAGTGGTGGGTGACAATGTAAAGCCTCCAGGCAGCTAAACACATGCATACCAAGCAGAAGAGTGGAGTGAAGGTCCAGTGCAAATCCACTTGAATACTACCAGTGCCTTCTACAGAATAAGGATATTTCCGTCCCTCGCAGTACGACATAATAACTTGGTCGCAGAAAAATCAATGTTTATTTGTGAGCATGGTGTGATTTTGATGTTGCCTGAAAGCTTGCAAAATGTTAGGCATTGTTTTTATTTTAAAATACCCATGTTTTGAAATGAAGTGCAGGTTACTATGTAAGAGAATCACTTGTAATAACTTGTCATAGTCTTCTAGTCTGTAAGACACAAAGCTTGAATTCAGATAAATATTCATAATGAAAGTTTGGTCAAACATAAATTCAACTAATTAAGCCAATTAGACATTTTCTCCCTGATCATTATTCTGATAACTGGCATATAGTAATGGCTTTTATGTAACAGAAGAAGTGTTTTTGCAATTTGTTTTGCAGTAGAAAATCTGCTGTAAGTTGTCTGAATACTCAGCTGTAGGCTCAATCTGTATCTCATATATTCTTTTGATATTGTGGATCCTGTGTTTCCACAGAAGCATTTTAAACATTAAAAAACAAATTTTGGAAGTATGTATTAGTAAATTACTTTATTTCTTTGCAAAATATTTATATGATAATATTTCTTATTAGAGAGACCAATAATATCTCTTGGCAAAATTCAGGTTTCAAAATATTTGGCTTTTCTGACATTTTTCCTACTTCTCCAATCGTATTCCACTGTGAGGCACATTTGCATTGATACTATTCCATAATTCCATCTTCAGCTTAATTTTTATCTGAAATACACTACTGTTTTGCAATTTATTTGTTGAGAGAACAGGAGAAATTGAAGGAAGGAAGCAATGAAGAGTAAAGCAAACTCTGCTATATCCTACTTTTTCCTGCTAATTACTTTCTAGGTCACCACCTCTTTTCTTTTCATATAAAGATACACAAGTGCTCCCATCCACAGAACAGCAAATTAGTGGAAAGCAGTTTCCAAGATATATTCATTTTCTCCCTTATGCCACTGCTGACAACAGCAATAATTTTGTCTGGAAATGCAGCTCCTCTTCTCCATAATTGAACAGGTGTTTTGCTATCGATTTCACCAAGAGACATTGTTTAGCTCTGCATTTTCTGTGTCTCATATTCTGAATTATTGCTCTGAACAGAGGACTACTCAGAAAGCAGAGCCACATGTACATAACTGAGGAATCTTCCACTTCAATAAAACATTTTCTGGAGTGTTAAAATTCAAGCTTCCCAATGTCAGGCCTTTCTGAGCATTTCAGAAACACTTCTTGGTCTGAATTTAGTCTTTGTCCCTTTCGTGGCATGGCTGGATCTCTTCAATGCCAGCTTTAGCTGATCACTCACCAATTCTGTAGCCACGGACAAATGTGTCATCTCGCATGTTAGATGTCATGCGCTTTGCATCAGTAATCTGTTCACAAAGTTCTTCAATTTGGAAGTGACACATCTGATTCACTTGATGTTCCCTTTTGCAGCAGGGCAAAACTGGGGGGAACGTGAGGCAAAGCACTAGCTGATGATAGAGGCAATAAGGAAAAAAAGGGCACTGTGATACAACAGAAAGGATTTAAAAGTAAATCAACCCTGTTTTTGCAATTTACAGCTCATGAGAAAACCTGTGGAGCAAAACCTTCCAAATGGACAATGTGATGACACCTTCATAGGTTGAATGTCTTCTGTAGAAACACTTCTTAGTGTATAAATGTGGTACCCAAAATTATTTCATACTGTTGAAAATATATTACAGAGCTTAAAAGAATAAGAACACGTTCCACCAAACAGTAAATTCAAATAATGTAGGCTACAATATGTCTTATTCAAGTTGTCAAATTGTGTACAGTTAATTAAATGATCTGATTGAATGAGCATCCCAGCATGTTTCAAAATATGATCAAGAAGCCAGCGAAACACAACATTGGTCTTCGAGTGACTTTTAGAGTGTCAGTGGCAAAAATGGTAGTCACTGCTATACGACCATGTTGGGCAAAAGAGGACCCATCAGGTCATGAGGGCTCTGGACCAGGTAGGTCCAGTCCACAGTTCTGCCAGCAGAAACAAGAACATGGAGAGTACAGGTAGCAGATAGATCTGGAAATGCATTTATAAAGGCACTTTGAAAGTATGAGTACAGCACTCGTGTGCAGTACTTTGTCCTTAAAAATGGAGAAGCATAAAGCATAGGACATCAGCAGAAGGCTAGCTCTAGAAACTGCTTGTTTAGTGCTTTGCAGTCTCCCTGTGACTGGCTGCCACCTTGCCTGGGGTTGTGAAGTGTTCTCTTCCAGATGCCCTAGATTCAACTCGAGCCCTCGTTCCGCCCTTGCAGCCTCTGACCAAGGTCTATAACAACCACCTCACAGAGATAAACACCTCATTCCCTACCTGTATCTCTCTGTTCTTTCTGATGTTGCTGAATATGCTCCACATCTGTGCTGACCCTCTGAGCTGAAGCTCTTGCTGACCCTCCTTTCTGTGGTACTGTCTTCTCTTGTGTCTATTCCTCCTCCCTAGCACCACTTTAAGATTTCTTTTAGGTATCCCCCCTTTTCCCCTCTGGGGAACGGTCCTTGGTCCCTGACTACTCTCACCCTATAACGTTTCTTTGGATGATATCGTCTGCCTAATATGCTTCAACTACTGTATTTAACCTTAAACAAACCCACAGTTCTTTTAAACTATTCTGTTACCCCTGAGTAGCCTCTTTTGATCAAATACAGTATTTCTTTCTTCTTTTCTTAGGATATCTGATCATCAGCTTAAAATTAACTTGGCCAAAACTGATCTCCTTTCAATCCCTCGCCAACTACCATGATTTTCTCAGTCACTAATCACATCAGCACTTTATTTTCTATCACTCTGGTTTGCAGTCTGACTGCAAGTTTTAACACTTCTTTCTTCCTTGCTCTGTATATCTACCTTTTGCCATGTTTATCTTCCCAGTACTTTCTAGATGATAGTTCTTCCTATCTGCTCTTCTTATTTAACAATTTCAGTCAGATCATCACCTGCATGCATCTTGGATACATTACCCTCCTCCTGGCCTTTCCGAAACTTACGGCATCATCTTTCAGCATTCAAAGAACAGATGAACTCATTTTCCTCAACCGACATGAATCTTTTCTTTACCCTCCTATTCACCATCACATGAAAGTTCTTGTTTTGCATCTCCCTTATATTCATTGTGTCAGTGATGATTGCTTTGAAAGCCTGACTTCCCACTAATTCACAAGTACCTTTACTTTCTTTCCTGCCCCTACTGCTTCTTGCACTCAAACTGCCTCCTTAGATTAAAGAGAAAAGCATAGCAGATATATGGATCAAGATCTAGTTCAGTCACATAAAACAAGAACAAAAAAACCTAAGAAAACAACAAAGCCACCTGCAATGGCTGCGTGGGAAGCAGTAGGAGTGGGATATAAGGTTTATTTACTTTAGAGTTTTCAAATGATTCAGAATGTTGAGGTTGCAGCTCAGGTTTTATTACTGTCCTTTTGACAGCTGTGCCTTCTCCCACTGTCTGATGTGCCATGACTTGTCTAACTTCCAAACATTTTGCAACACCCAGATGTGTGGATGTCTATTGATGAAGTTAACATTCTTGAAAGTGTTTTTTTAAGTTAAAATTAAAACAGGGTGGCACTATTTGTGACTGACTTTTAAAACTGTTATAATAATCAAGTGGTGGGGGCTGAGGATAAAGTGTTACTGCATTAGTTAACTTTTATTTTGTATCCCTCCTGTTCATGTACAGTTTAAAGTATGTCAAGGACATTATAGCTCAATGATGAGTATTTTCTGAATAAACACATTCAAATAAATAAGCATTCTCATTTGCATTAATACAGTCTCTTCAAGTTTCTAGCAGACTGAGGCAACATGCAGACATGAAAGGAAAGACAGTACATTCCCCAAAGGGTTTCTAACCTTAACATAGGCGAGATTCAGTAGCTGAAACAAACAAAAGGAGGCTCAGGAGGTAATAGGTAGCCAGAGGTCTCCGGTAGTCACACAGCAGGTTTTTGGGAAGGCTGGTGATGTACGCCAGATAAAGGGCTTTTGTGATGTTGTTAGCAGAGACAAAGGAACATGTTAAACACAGGTATTTTAGTTTACCACTGCCCAACTCAGAATAAGCAAGCAATGTTTAAAGGTCATCATGCTGTATGAATCATCGGGAAAGATTTGAAGGAAGAAAACCATGGATTTAGGTAAAACATTGTACTTTTTACTGTTATGTCAGTCCCTTTCTCCTCTCTTGCTTTTTATCACTCATTTACACATCCTTCTTCCTCCGAGATTGTAATTTCTAACAGTTCCTCATAAGCAGAGGCTGTATCCATTTTTGTGGCTGCAGTCCTTAATACAATGGAGCCATAAGCAAGGTGCAGGCTGTGGTTACTGTGAAAACTATCATCACACCTATTCTGCACTTTTGTGCCCTTTGCTTTGCTTGCAAAATTAAACGAGAAATAGAAACATCAACATTCAGGGCACTGAGATCTTTAAACCCCTGCCTCTATATCCCTCCTGTACACTGAATGGGGCATAAGATGACAGAAAGGTTATATCTGGGCATACAATTTAAATCGATGATAAAAATAGTCAACAAGACCTAGGTTCTTAAATCACTTGAATGTGTTTAACAACCATATCTTGATCCTACAGTTCATACATCAAAACCTTCATATGGCACCATTGCACCTGTATCACATAGCCCCAAGGGAGGGGGATGAAGTCTCCTACCCCACACTGCAGGGCAGGAGAGAGTAGAGGCAGATCAAGAGTGCCCCACCAGCCCCATCTGCACCTTGAGACTTCCCTCCACTGCCAGGAATGCACACCACACACTGCACACCACACACCATGCACTACACACCATGCACCGTGCACTGCACACCATGCACTGCAACACTGCATGCTGCAACATTGCGCATGGCTCACAGCACACCAGCACTGCACACATCACCTGCTCTGGAGCCACGCACTGACCATCTCCTGTCTCATAAGAGCTACGTCAAAGGATACAACTGCATGACTACATTATGTCAGACATTTCACAACATTCAACCACTTGATTTCACAAATCTAAATCATGTTTGCTTTGTTTGTAATTTCCTCTTTATTTAAGAGGCTGGAAACAATTTCTGTGAAGTACACCAGGACCACTGCCACTTTTCCTCAGTGTCGCTTGAGCCACAAGGTTTCAGCAAATTGCTCCTGGCACTCTATAAAAGTTCAAGAGCTTTTAAAGAGCTCTTGAACTCTATAAAAACAACCAGATTTGCTGCTCTCAGCTGATGGCTGGTTACCTTAAGAGGGTGGCCGGCTGCTGGGAACATGTGCTTGGACCATGAGGTGGTCATGGTAGCACAGTCTCATTTCCCTCTTTTATGCTCTTTTACTGTGTTTCTACTCCAGTATCATCTCATCAGGCTGTCAAAATTTTCCTGAACCAAATGAGCCAGAAAAGGGACATGGTGACTTCTGGCAGTGTGTATTTTAGCAAAATCTAAACGGATTTCCTGGGGTGAAGTAAATGGTCTTTGCAACCTGAGGGTTTTCTCCCCACTCAATGATGCAATGCCTGCAACAGTGTTAGTAGCTCTGAAAAGACAAGACTGGAAATTATCTAAATAAATGAATGAAGGAATGGAATGGTATAGGCAGGGAGCCTGAACACGAGCTAATCTAAGCAATCACAATAATATATCAAACAAGTCATGGTTTGGCTAACTAATGTGTTCCCAGTTAACGGAAGACAGAGCCTCAGGTTGGATGGTCACATCCAGAGGGTAGTAGTCAATGGCTCCATGTCCAGACGGAGATCAGTGACGAGTGGTGTCCCTCAGGGTCCATATTGGGACCAATACTGTTGAATATCTTCATCAATGACATAGAAGGTGGGACTGAGTGCACCCTCAGTAAGTTTGCAGATGACACCAAGCTGAGTCGTGCTGTTGACACGCCTGAGGGACAGGATGCCATCCAGAGGGACCTGGACAAGCTGGAGAAATGGGCCCATGTGAACCTCAGGAGGTTCAACAAGACCAAGTCCAACGTCCTGCACCTGGATCTGGGCAACCCCTGGTATCAATACGGCCTGGGTGATGAAAGGAGTGAGCGCAGCTCTGAGGGGAAGGACTTGGGGGTACTGGTGGATGAAAAGCTGGTCATGAGCCAGCAATGTGCACTCACAGCCCAGAAAGCCAACCGTCTCCTGGGCTGCATCAAAAGAAGCATGGCCAGCAGGTCGAGGGAGGTGATTCTGCCCATCTACTCTGCTCTGCTGAGACCCCACCTGGAGTGCTGCGTCCTGCTCTGGGGTCCTCAGCATAGGAAAGACATGGACCTGTTAGAGCTGTTCCAGAGGAGGCCCATAAAAATGATCAGAGGGCTGGAGCACCACTCATGAGAAAAGGCTGAGAGAGTGGAGTTGTTCAGCCTGGAGAAGAGAAGGCTGTGGGGAGACCTCATTGTGGCCTTCTATGACTTAAAGGGGGGTTATAAGAAAGATGGGGACAGACTTTTTAGCGATGTCTGCTGTGACAGGACAAGGGGTAATGGTTTTAAACTGAAAGAGGGTAGATTCAGACTAGGTATAAGGAAGAAGTTTTTTACAAATGAGGGTGGTGAAACACTGGAACAGATTGCCCAGAGAGGTGATAGATGTCCCATTCCTGGAAACATTCAAGGTCAGGTTGGACGCGGCTCTGAGCAAACTGATCTAGTTGAAGATGTCCCTAGTCATTGTAAGGGGCTGGACTAGATGACCTTTGAAGGTCCCATCCAACCCAAGCCATTCTGTGAGCCTATGATTCTATATTGTGCAGATAACTCCATTCTGTTATGAGTTTGTAGATGGTGTGTTGGCGACGTATTGAGGATGAAAATCTGAACAGAGCAGAATCGTTCACTAGCTATTTGCAAGCTGCTTAAGGGGAATATATCTTATATGTAATATAATAATATATAATGTATAATGTATAATGTATAATGTATAATATATAATATATATATATATAGATATATCTTTCCCAATACTTAACACACACTACTTCAGCAAGTCAATATATTGCAGGACACTACAGCTACATATCTCAGTAAATGTTTTTTTAAGACAGAAAATGTAAAAGGATTTTAAATATTAAGAAAATAATAATGTGGCTGAACATTACTCTTAAGCAACTATTACATCAGTATGAAAATTTGCTGTTTTCCTTTTACATTAGTAATCTTGAGGAAAAAACACGTGGTCTGTAGAGAGGGAGGGGAGAATCTCTATTCAGAGGGTAACTGATTCTGAGTGATTTGGGTGGAGTAATCCACACAGAGATCCATGTTCTGTAATTTAGTGCTGTTATTAAGTAAAGGAGAAAACTTATAGCTAACTATACTCACAGTGAAGGTATGCAATAAACACTGGGATGTAGATAAATGTCTAGCACTTACCAGACAAACTGAGTTGCTAACTGAAAGGGGTCTCTCTCTTCTTCAACAGCCTGACTGTTTTTGAAATTTCTTTTTATGTATTGTGCTGCTTTTGTGCTTATAGAATTGCACTCTTCCTTGTAGTTTGCCCTTATCAAACCAGCTTTTTTATGGAAGTCTTAATGGCAGGCAGACATAATTTCAATCCTTTAAGGTCATGCTGCTCTCTTCAAAGGTTAGGACATGCTAGAGTTAGGCTGGCTTTTTGAGGTAGCTACATTGTGGCTTTTAAAGAAAGACTTGTAATTGGGAACATGTTCCTATGGAAATACCATGTATTATTTAAAAATGATAGTCCTCAAGCAATTTACTCCCATAGATAATTTATGAAGCATAATCTACTCCTATTTACAGATAATATAGAAAAAAGGTGTTCTTTCTCACATTCATAACAACTGGTATGTGGTAAACACATTAATACTAACCAGCCAGCAATTAGCAGCTTCACAGAATACACCTGGCTTTCCTGAAAGCTGCAAAAGCATAAATTAGTGAACAACCTGAGATTAAAACTCTCAGCAAGAATGAAAACAAGCCCAGCGACCTCTGAAACAAAAATCTGAGGGACTGGAGAGGGCTGACCCGGAGTGAGCAGTGCTGGCACTTGTCACGTCCTCGGGCAAGTGGCTTCCTAACTCATGGTCTTTGCCAAGAATATGAAGTTTTAACAGTATTTCCTATGTTTTTTTTTCAAAAATTATAACTCCCTCGCATTTTGGCTTATTCCTCTCCATATAATTCCTCATGTCCACCCCCGGGGTCCAAACGGGGAATAGAAATTCCAGATCAAATATTAAAGGATTTAAGTAATTTCTAGTATTTCATAATGACTTCTGAAGCCTCTTACATCCCACACTTGAGAAAGACCTAATGCAGTCGTAAGGTGTAACAATGCAGTTGTAAGGTGTAACAATCTACCATGATAGGATGTGGTTAGAAAAGTGATCTTCCAGGATTTCAGATTTTAATTGGTCTGGAAGTCTTGATGTAATCCCTATTAGCAGTTCCAGTAAATGTATAAGTTAAATGTATTGATGGAAAAGAAAAGATTTCTTTGGATTTAAGCTCTAGATCAGGCCAAAGGGGATTTCTCCATTTTGTCTTAGTTTATATTTCTAAGCAGTATTCTCCTGAAGCCTGAAGATGAGTACTTTACATTCAAGCAGACTGGAGGTCAAAAATTTATGGATCTTTTCTAAGATCTTTATCAGAAAAAAATCTATTAGTTTAAGACCAGCTTTGAAGAACAGCAGTTCTTCTCTTAAGGACATGGCTATTTCAGAAAGAAGCAGATCTCTACAAGTTTCTGCATGTTCTCTTCATGGAAGTTTCTAGGGTAATTGTGCAGGATTATACCTGATGTATTGAATGTTTTCCTCAGTGAACTGAAGGTAAGTGTAGCATTACAATGATGTAAAATTTGTGGAAGGCAAAATAATTAGAGTGCTAACTAAAACTGTGGCCAAGACAGTCACAAAAAGAGGTTTCTTACCCTGAGCTGTTCCTTATATGCAAGTGTATCAGACAGGAGCAAGAGGATAAATCTAACTGGGAGTGTGGCATTGCTGGGGCTGCATGGAGGTCTGGCTGCATCCATCTGAGAAGAGCATTGGCAAATTGGATACAGAAATGGGTCCAGAAAATGCTTAGAGGAAATGTCGTACAGTGAGAAACTTCAAGAGCTCTTACCAAAATTAAGAGTGAAAAATTACTTGGTTTTAATGTATAGATGCCTACAGAGGAGAAAATATAGACTATTATAGGTCCCTTAAGTTTCCCAGAGAAAGACCTAATAAAAAGATATGGTTATGCTGAAATAATTGAATTCAAATTACTCTCTGATTTTAATAGTGAAGGTGGTTAATGACAGAGGAAGATGGCTCCGAATTCTTGCTTCTTAATTTTTTAGAGGAGGGATTTGACCCAGGGCTGCCCATGTGCCCCTTGAGTTTGGGCAAAGCTGATCCAGAGCACCGGGGGGGGGTGAACAGACCAGGCTTAGGTGCTGGGGAGAGAGCTGTGAATCTGGTGAATCTGACTCCCTCCAGCTCCAAAAAAGGCCATCTCTTATCTATGAATCACAATTTGAGAGCTGCATGAGGGATAAAAATATTTCTTATTTAAAAACCTCTGCGCAAAATTGTTTCATAATCTGTAAAATAATGTAATATTCCAGGAAGAATTTTCTCAAATTTGGCTCAACTTACTCCATCGTGGCTCACGTATCTTAGCTGACTCCAATCCAAGCTGATGTGTTATTTGTTCTTAAAGAAAATTTAAACTGAAAGTTGTAGACAGCATTATAATCTATTCTTTTTTCATCATCATTATTATTGCTGTTATTCTTGTTATTATGATGATATTTGAATGTTTTTATTATCCTTTGTTAAATGCTCAGAATCTGCTCAATACTATAGAAGATGCAGTAGACAACACCTGCCCCTGAGTGCATATAATTTCAGCCTCTGATCTGGCAATTTAAAATGCATGGCTGGAATACACATTAAAGTTAATGGTGCTCCACTTGAACATAGCAGTCTGCCTGAGCATTATAAATTGCAGAATCGGGGCCATAAGTATTTGCATGTGGATATAAGATTCCCCTTAGTCTTTTAAAGTCAGAGCTTAAAGATAGAGCAGAGAATGAGATTTCCATACCTTAGAAAGATAGAAGTACTGCTCTGAAACCAGGTGTGCGGCTTTACAGATTTGTCGTTGTTTTCCTTACTTTGGGTGGAAACCTTTCTTTGACCCAAATTTCGTGTGAACCAGAGACTCCTGCAATCCAGCAGCCTGCCAATGAAATGACTGTTGGTGTCAGCTTTGCTATGGACAGGGGCTCTGGAAATTGCCCATGGTTCTGGGGAAGAGCCAGGAGGTAATGTCGAGAGGTACCTGGCACCTCTGGCATCCCTTGCCAGGGACAGACAGGCCAGCAGCACTTGCTGCAGGGCTGGGAGCCTTGCTCCTGGACCAGCCCTGCACCTCAAGGGGACATCTGCACTGCTCCAGGTCTCCTGACAAGAGCTGCTAGGAACACTGAATCCAGCTCTGGGGTCACCAAACGGGCCAACCAAAAGATGTTTTGAAGAAAGGTATCTAGGTTCAGCAAACTGGTGTTTCTGGAGGAAATTGTGTTCATCAGAAAAAAATTATCCTCGGATCTTCAGTCACTTTAATTACTCGTCTGTCTGAGTCCTATTTACTTGTGTGCTTAAAATTGAAAAATGCATAAATAAAAAAGAACATAGCCAGTGGAAATGAATTCCCTATTGCACTTTTGTTTCACTAATTAAAGAAGAAGAAACTGATGCAGCTGAGGACGAGGAAAGCTGTGGAAGTGATTTGCACACCAGGCGTTTGGGAAGGGCACCATTCCCACACAGTGCTGTGAATCCGAACAGAGAGAGCAGCATCCACCACCAAGCACGTACTTCTGTATTTAGGGGAGCCTAGCAAAACCTACTGAGTATAGGATGTTGAACAGAAACAGCAATTTTCATCAGTGTATTATCTTCCCCCTCTTTACACTGATTCTTCAGGAGAAAACAGCCGGCTAAGCTCTAGCTGCTATTAGCAAAAATAGCAGCAACCCAACTGGAAGTAATTTCACTGTTGACTGCATTGCAGTGTATACAACTGATTTCATTCCAGATTCAGGGGAGAACAAAAGTATCATGGCTGTGTTGTCCTTGACCTCTGCCAGGTACAGCTAGTCTCCTGGCCCAGTCAGCATGATACAGGAATAACATTTCTCTCTCTGAAATGGCAAGTGGTTTTTTTTCCTTTTCTCCTTTCAAGTTACCTATGAATTTTCAAGCCAGATCCAGCAGCTTAGTGGAACTGAACTGCCTCTCATTAACTGGATTGTCAATGGCCCAGTCCCCTCTTACTTCCAACGTGAGCCTGCCTCCCTCCTCTCTGTCCCCTAACTGAGTTTCAATTTCCAATTTGCTTTTCTTGCATGCTACCCTCTTGGGCCAGAAAATATCCTCCAAAGTCATTGGGCCACTTCTGTTAGAATATAAGATCACAAAAGTTACAGCTGGAGAAGAGCATGCTGCCCTCTTAAATGTGAGAAGGTGAGTGTAGCATGGGGTCAGGTGCTGCCCTCAATTATACCGGTACAGATCTGGAGGAATTTTTTTTTCGTCAACGACATTAATCCTATTAACTGAAAGACAAGAACGCGGCCTGCGCATTTCCCTTTGTACCCATTCCCCTTCTCCACTTCAGTTTATAAATGATTTCTATTATAAAGGATTTGGGGATATTCTGTATAGCAGAAGGTTTATAAATATTAATGGTATCATACCATGCATGATGGGAGACACAAGCCAGGTAGTGTGTTTAGAAAGTGCTTGTCTATCCTCTGTGGGCACTGCAAGCATGGCGAATCCAAGACAGTTTGAATTTATGAGGTGCAGCAATTTCAGGGGAAGGGAGCACCAGGTATTCACTTCTTCCTGCAAATCTAAAACCGTCCTGCTGGAACACAGGGTTTGGTCTCCCAGGTTAAGCTCATACTCTCTTCAAGGAAATACCTTCTTCAGAATTTTTAAAGATGGGAGAAGATGTGCCTTACCTCTTGCTTCTCTTCCTCACCTTCCCTCTTCGGGTCCTTCCTGCTCTTCTGTTTTCCCCTTCTGGTCTCTGCCTCTCCTCACCATATTGCTCCTCTCCCTGTTCTCTTAATTTATCCACGAGCTTTCTTCACTTCACCCTCTTTCATTTCTCTGCCCACTGGAGAAGGCCCATATCCTATACATGTTTTCAGGTTGTGAAGAGGAGAAATTTAGCTTAGATATTTGTGTAATTACTTCACTTTTTTAGGAAGCACAGCTTGGAAAAATTGCTCTAATTTGTGTAATTTTTCTGGAATCACGCTAGCACAAAATTTAAGTAATTGGAATATGCTTTTAAACTAAAAAGCTACCACACTCGATGCTTCTTTAACAATCTCTGTAGTTGGATAATTACTATTATCTTTATACTCTCCTCAGTTCTGCCATAGAGCGTTTTTTGAGTAAAATTTCTGTGGAAACGTTGTTTGAATGTCAAAGTAACTGAAGGGCTCTGTCTGGATGTTCTGTGCCTGTGTGGGACCACCATTGGGGTTCTCACAAGCCCAATTGCTTCCCCATGGGAGCTGCCTCCAGTGCAGTCACGACCTGCAACAAAAACTCAGCTGTGTGTTGGTGCTGTAAAGAGCACTGAAAGTGCATCTATAATTAACGCCTGTAGACTTCAGCAGAACTGGTCCGGAATGGGAAGAGTGGGAAGTTATCACCTGTCCTGTATAAAATAGCCTCAAACACAAAGATGCTGGAACCTCGTCCCATGGCTTCGGTGATGATCTGTGCCTCATGAGTGCATAATAATAAAGACGGTTGTTTCTAAGACTTATTTTTTTTCTCTCAAAAGGAAAGCTCTGCCCTCAATCTTTACCTAATTTTTTCCATATTTTATCTTTTCCCACATTAGTATTACATGTAAGCAATCCATGCTTGGGTAAATACCAAAACTCTGTGCATTGGAGCAGGAGATGAAGCTCAGCATTCCTCAGGGGGCTGGGGTCTCCCCCACCCCAGCTTGATATGAGCCACCTCACCGCAGGCACTAAAGCATCCAGATACAGACCAGAACTTCTCTGTCTCTATATTTCATGCTGGTTCATCTGTGTTTTCCCTGAAGTTAACACTGACATGCTTTAATAACCCTGTTTAGTTCCAGTTTTACACATCTAAACCAGGGGAAGCTTAAGCATTCAGTTTTGTGTTAAAACCTCTCCTGAAGCTGTCCTAAACCTCCCTTTCACTTCCTGACTTTTTGCTCGGTGACAGTGATGCTGAAGGGAAGTGGGGGTGTCCATGCAGAAGGGTCCCACTGCAGGAGGAGCAGGACGTTACTTGCTTCTTCTGGCCTTTCTCAAGCGGCTGAAGGAGACCTGTGTGGGCATTGCTGGCAGTTGTACGGGACTGACACTTGTTTGCTAGGAGCTCCATGTAGGCCATTTTGTTTTACAGCCACTGAATGACAGTGATTTCTGGAAGGAGCTCTGTTGTCTCTAGCAGCAAACAAGCACAGCCATATGCAGGTTCACTGCTACGTTATTAGAGCTCCAGGAGCGGCAGCAATCCCACTATAAAAGCCATAGAATTACACTCAGAAAAATGACCCACTCTAGAACTTAGGGAGCACTATAGTGTATTTTACTCCAAATAATTAGATTTATATTCAAGCAAGGGCTTTGCAGAAACAAATACAACGGAACTGCTAGTTGTACAGCATTTTCCTGGTGCATCAGGATTCCAGGCACAGACATGAGACTGACGGGGCTCTTCACAGTGACCAGGCGGTAGACGCAGCAAAAAATCTGTGTAACACGTCAGGAGAGAAAATAAATTTGATTTAAAGATCCTGTTGTTTTTAAAAAGCAAAGATATTCTGGAAGTACTTTAAAACTAGTATCTTACATTTTTCAGAGTTCCCATTAAATTCAGTAAGATAATTAATGGAAATGATGGTCACTAAATAAATTCATACAGTATTTTACTAATCAAAGAAAATATCTCTATCCATTTGAAAAGTACTCTGAAGATACTCAGAAATTTAGTACATCAGAACAACAGATCTCTAATAACTTCCTTCATCTCCCTTGCATAAAATGCAGCTGCTTTGTTGGCTCTGTACATATTTATGTATAACATGTTGCATTTTAAATATAAACTGATGTGATAGGGCTTTTTTTGTTCTTATTGTTTGCTTTGAACTAATAGAGCATATGCTAGCTTGTTATTAGAAATCAGAGGGTCTTTTAGAGAAAATCTTTCCATGAATAAGCAAATGACTTTGAAATAAGTGAGGGACAAAGCCACCTACAGCTTTGGTCTCATTCACACCACGGATTAACTGTTCAATAATTCTGTCATCACTGAACCCATTTGTGCATCAGTTTATTTTTCAGTTTATTTATCTGAAAGGTAGGTATAAAAAGGTTTATTTACCAAACAAGTGTTTTTTGCTTCCCCATAAGCTAAAGAATCCTTTACAGTGTCATCCCTGGACAAAAAAAAAAAAAAAGTATTCTCAGGCTCACGCAATTACCACAGCTATGCCACAAAACAACTCCGGTAGACTATTTTAGACTTACCAGCCTTGGGAGAAGTGTGAAGATAGCATTTAAGTAATGCCAATTTACTATAATTCCCAACTGTTTTACATAAAAGAACAGAATGTTTTAAAATAAACATTACAAAATAGCTCCACTGATCTGCTTCTGCTTAGAAACTAGTCAAAACCCAACAAACCACCAGAAGAAAATCACTGCAAAGGGGTGGGATGGTTTTCCTCCATATGCATCCAGAAAGGGGTGGTCTGGACAATGCAAGGTAAAAGGATAAACAAACAAAGTGCATGCCAATTTAAAACTCTATAGTCTGGAGATTCACCAGATGGGTTCTGCCTCAATATTTCTCAAAGGCTTTTGAATCCATTCTCAAATATTTTTCACTCCCATCATCTGAACTTCTTCATTGTTCCTTTACAAAAGGAAAAGGCCGTGGGATATGTGATTGCTGCCTCTGCAAGTCCCTTGGAAGTATTTGGAAGAGTGTACACAGCATTTGGCTCTCCAAGACTGCAGTTAAATCCCAGGGTTGCTTGTCAGGTCAAGAATCACATCTGAGGAAACTTCAAGGGCTCAGCATCTTTGGACTGATTGTCTGTAGCAGGGCTAAAACCCCAAGGAAGTTTTCAGATTTCTGTGGAAAAGCTGAGATAGGTTAGTCTCTGTAACAGTGATCAACATTGGCAGGGCTCCACTTGAGGGAAGCCGGCGGTGATGTTGCTTTTCATCACCACCAGCAGACATATCACTCTTCATACCTGCTCAGGAGAGCTAAAAAGAAGAGAAACTAGGATTGCCAGAGGAGCCTCTGGGAGAGTGAGCAAATGAGATATAATTCTCTGCAGATGCTGGGAGGGAAGTGAGACCTCGGTACCACTCTCATGGGAAATTTGGAGCAAGGGAAGCTCCTCTTTTCTTCTTACTTCTTCCTAGGGCTTTAGAGCTAGGCTTTTTAGCAAAGGGAGTTGCCACATCCTCACCTCCAGCTGCAGAGCAGGAGGCCAGCAGGGGTAATAATGCCGTAATGACGCAGTGATGCCAGCACGAGTATTCAGAGGGGACCCAGCCTGAGCAGCAGCGTCAAGCCCCTCAACGGTGTTTTGTAACGGGTTGTCAAGGTGCTAGACTTGTCTTGACTCTGCGTCTGCTGCTTGAAACAAAGGCTCTGTACCTATTTCCATAGTATATAAACATGGAGTAACTCTGTGGGTTTGAATGGATTTATTCCTCACTTACCCTGCTCCCATAGAAAATAGAGTTTGACCCAGATAAACCCATGAAAAAGCCACAGGCTTGGTGATGGATTGTAAAATTCCTCCATTCCACATGGGATGTGACCTTCTTATTAATTACAAAATGCTCTGGCTGATTAACTCTAATTTGATTCCATAGTTTAAATATCTTCTGTGCAAAACAGAATTTGGGTGGGAAAAAATGAGAGTAACGAAAGAGATTTTGTTCTGTGCAGCAGTCCCATCTGTTCTGGATGTTCTATGCTTTATTTCTAATTGCATAAGGACAAGCCCACCCGGGAAGTGACATTTGTAGAGTTAGCCCACCCCGGGATGTCAAATTTTTTGAATTGCAGAATAAAAAATATAAAACATTAACAAGGAAGACGTAATGGACCCCAAAGAGATTTTTCTATTTTAATCTATGTGAAATAGTTCATCTTTTCCCTAGACAATCTACATTTTTTACCATTCTCAGACAAGGAAGGATTCGTGTCTGTAGTTTTGCCATCTCATTATCATCAGGCTGAAACAATCTGCACAATCCTCAACAATATGCCAGTGAAAAAGAAATTATTCTCCCTTCCATCACACTGGTTTTATGCCAGGTAACTCTGCTGATGTCAAAATTGAGACACATTGCTGTATGACTGACAAAACTCAGACTTTGTGTATTTATTACAAAAACAGCTTAATAAGTACCATATAGTCTAGGGTGTGGGAGCACAGGGAACATTTCAAGAGACTATGAAAAAACACATCCGAACACTGGTTCCTGGCTAGAAAGGGGATACTGGGGAAATGCTGAAACAGCCCAACCTGGCGCTGGATCTGAAGGAGTCCATCACTAGCCAGGCCCTTCCTATGCTCCCAAGCCTTGTTTTCCCTTCCCAGGGTCTGGTCAGAGTCACCTGAACACTTCAGGATAAGGGAGAGCATCCCAAGCTGTTCAAATTATGGAAAACTCCTGCTGAATATTCTCATGCATCCCCTTGTGCAGCTGCAGGTCCTTTTATCAGTTTCTAGTCTTCCAGGCTATGGGTGGGAGGAATTAGAAACAAAACCAAGCCTGCTTGCTTGGGTCACATTTGCACAGATCCTCACAAAAAAATCCTTCCATTCCTATGCACATGGGTAGACTCAATGGCATAAATGGGATGACGCACATAAGGCCTGAGAGGTATATGGGTGTATAGGACTGCAGGAAGAGAGAGAGGTTTTTTTCAGCCAAGAATCTTCCAAAGTTAAAAAACCCCAACCGTCAGCTCAATCCATTGGGATCTGTCTGTACATATATATATATTTGCAGACAGCTCACGTAATTACGATAATTATGTTACAGCCCTAAAAACTTGGTGCTAGCTGTGTTGCTCTATGTCATTAATTGCTAACTTCCTAACAGGCTTCTCCTTTCTATGCAAATTTTGAACTTCATATCTACATTGCCCACTAAGGCAAGGTGTACTGGAAAATTAATGAAAAACTTAGAGCCATATTGTTAACTTAGCAGCATTAGCTCTTCTGGATAAAGGCTGGTGAAGCATAACTCATCTTAGAAATGCCAGGACAAGCTACAAAGACTGTCATTTGATATATAAAAGCATCCTTACACTGATGGCACATAGACTTGCAAATACTGAAAAAATTTGGGCCTAATACAGTCACAAGATTGTAATTATATATAGTTGCTCTTCCCAGGAGAAGGAGGGAGAAGGTCTCATATAATTTTAAATTTTATCTTAACCTGAAGCTTTCCTAGGGTCTTCCCAGAATCTTCAAGGAGAGTACAACTCTCTTTTCAGCAAACAAATTTGCATTTTTGACATCTGTCATCCTCTGTATAAAAATATACATTATATTAAGGGCCAAGTTCTATTCTCATGCAGCAACATCAATCCAGAATAACCCAGCAGAGTGATGTAGTAAATGTCAAAGGCTGGCTTAACTGGAGTTATTGCAGTTCAATACTGGTAAAAGAGAACAGAATTTGGCCTGTGAGATATGTGTTATGCGTGTGCCTGTGTGTCTGTGTGTCTTGTTCCTCAGAAGAAGAGATGCCTGTGACAACCTAACTAGACTAGAGTTATCCCACTGGCTTTCCTGTGGCATGACTGGGCTCTGACTGAGGCCCTGTCACACTGGGACCATCACTGTTCTGCATCCTTACCTGTCACCGTAAAGTGTCAGGAGACTCTTTTGCTTCAGTAGCTGCAGGCTGGATAGTGAGCATGAAAAGCAAGGGTGGCAGAAGACACTTTGGATGGATCCCTTTGGACAACAGAACATACTGAGATACATAACTGCATCTGCAAATGTAACCTCAGAAGTATTCTGCAAACAAAGGATGGATTATTTTCAGGAAATTTCTCCTCAGCCTAAGAAATCAAAAAGGAAAAATTGCTGATTTGCCTGCTTAAGGCTCTTTTGGTAGCTAGGAAACAATTGCTGCCTTATCATATCATGTTATGTTATTCTTAAGAGAGGTTGCTCACTACTTGATGACTTGTTTAGCAAAAACCTTTAGTCAAAGGTTCTTGATCTGTGGTCAGAGCAACTGTTTGCTTATGGCAATACTGAAGGGGCAACAAACTCTGTGGGTCAGAGGTGAAAATATCGACCCATCCCAGAACATGCAAGGTTTGCACCTCTGAATGCAAATGGAGAATGTACGTGAAAACATGTTAAGTGAAGTATCAGCCTCTTTCCTTTGTATTAAGGGGGTAGTAAGTCTAAGCAACCACTTGCACACTGGCTTTCCTGTTCTCAGCCCTCCAGGGAAAGCCTCCTTGTGGTACACCCTGGAGAGATGCATGTTGGCTGCTCAGCTGCTCAACCCTCTGCACGTTAAGGAAGATCCACTTCATAGTTTCTTCTCTCTGGCCTCCAGTGTTGCCCTTTAGCCATAAGCAACCTTCTCAGACAAGGCATCATTATGGGAGTAGAGGGCTGCCCACTGACATGCGCTGTGCTCCACGCCGGCATGTTGCACATCATCCCCCGCTGTCTGTGGAGTTGGCAGCTCTGTGCTAATTAAAGAGCTGTGCCAATTAGCTGCATCTAGTCTGTGAGTCAGAGCAGCAGATTATAGAGTTTGTTTTGGAGTCTAGTGCCAGTGTGGATCATTTACTGTCAGAAGTGCACAAGTCTTTCAGAGGAATGCAGAGTGAAGCAGTTCCTTTCTCCATTGCTACTGATTTACATCTGGCTTCTTCAAGACACTTGTGCTCCCTCCTCCCTCAGGTAAGCACTGAGCTCTCCAAGGCACACAAAGTCAGTGAAGGGCAGACTACAGTCGTTTATACCACTCCCACAACCAAGTCAAACAACTTGCTTCTCATTTACATTGTGCAGAAATCTGAGCTATAAGCTGCATGAGTGGCAGAAGAACATGGCCTTTAGCATCTGTGAAAATAAATTGAATTAAGGTTGTTTTATCTCTTGCAGGTGTTCAACAATATTTTTGTCAGGTAGTAGTTAAATTGAAAAGAAATATATTTTGGGGAATGGAAAAATTAAATACTAATGTTGGCTAGTGTCATCTCATTAGGTTAAGTCACTAAATAGATGATACGCTGGGATAAAATTATGCTAATGATACTGAAATGGTGGATAAAGGGCGTTCAGATCTTGATCTCTATGGAGGGAGAGAATGGACATAGAAAGTAAAAAGGATGTAAATGTGCATACAGGTAACATTTTGACCTGCTGTGTTACCTATTTCCAAATGTTGCAGACAGAGAAAAATTCACACTAAAAATTCCTGGTGTGTGATATAAAACTAGTTTAGACAAAGCCTTAGGCATTCAGGCTTTTAAAGTCTGAATGGAAGTGATGTGAGCACTGCGAGCTGCGGGGACCTCATTTCAGTAAGGATGTGTTGGAAGAACAATTGGCTTTCCTAGAAAACATAGCACAGTTCCTTCTGTCAGAGCCAGTGGGGAAGTCTTGTAAGTCTGAGTTTAGAAATAGACGTAGAGGCTGCAGGTGATACCTTGGTCAAACACTCCTTATCCACCATTATAAACATAGGCTTCCCTCCCAGAAAACTTGATATCCTCTTGAGCTTATTTTCTAGCTGGAGTTAGACCAAGCAGCTGAGACCACAGCTGCCTTTCTCATTCTTCCTGTAACCTAGTCCAGCTAGTTGCACTGAGCCTGGCTCCCACAAGAGGATCTGTTCTCAGTCAGAGAGGATTGCAGAAGGCTTCTGGTCAGAAAACACTTTCAGGCAGGGCTGAGACATTGGCAGCTGATGACCCTGCTGTGGCCTGCAGTGGCTAAACCACAGACAAGGTGACCGGGCACTGGCTTTTCAGCAGAACCCAAGGGATGCGTGCAGCTGGGTGAGATGCAGCTGGCTCAGCATCAACATTGGGAGGATGCATGCTGGCAGAGTGATGGTGAGGTTAGAAGGTGAAACTGCTTGGGAAACTCTATCAAGATCCCAACTTTAGCATGAGTGAAAGGCAGCAGACTGCCAACTGAGAGGGACAGTGGTCGTCTTCAGATTTAACCATTTTGGAATACATAATTTGCTATAACTGCAGCAAATTCCTTCTTCTGTTGCCAGTTAGTGTGGTGAGTGTGACCTTTCCTCTCAAATAAGGACCTATGATTCTCCTCAAGATGGTTGCAGTTCACTGCAGGTGGCATTTGTTTTAATCATCATACAGGAGGTACAGCAGGTATGTCTCACACTGGGCTATATCTGAAGAGGGAGGATATTTCATGGACTAATAGGCCCTTCAGAATTATTTAAGAAGATAGGCGAATAGTTACCTAGCTTTCATTTGCACTGCTACATCACGAACCCAGTATTTATCTGACAGACTAACAGGGCATGGACTAAAAGGGAAAATCTCTTTCTAGCCCTGGGATGGCATCTGCAAGCTACAGGTGAGGCAGTGCAGCGAGGTGATTGTGTCTGTAGCTGTCACTGCTTCTCTCTGGGATGGGAGAGTCCCAACTCCAGTGCTGTCAGTCAGGAGCCTTTAAATCTACAAACTGGTTTTGGAAAAAAAAAAAAAAATTAGGAATATATAATCCCTCCCAAAACCAATTGCCCTACTGTGAACTGAGTCATTCCTTTTTAATATACTAAGCCATTAAAAAATTAAGCTTCTTTCTTTAACACCAAAGTAAGGCAACTGTACTTTATTTGGAGAATGTAAATGCCTCAAGCTGCAGTTTCCCTTTCACCAGCTCTCAGCAAGTGGCCGTTTAGTCTTAATTGCTCCTCACAGTGTAGTCCAATTAAGAATGGCATTAGCAGGGCAAGAACTATTTGTTAATCTGTAAAAGGTATGAGACACGGTTCTTGTTTTGCCTGAGGTTCCGATTCACATGTTTGGGTGAAAATCTAACCAGCTGGAATGCTCTCCAAGTATTAGCAAGCTATCAGTTATAAGCAAGATAAATGTACATATGTGATTGAGTAGAGCAAAACTTTATAGAACATTTATTTATATTTGGAAAGACACATGTGCTGAACTGACAGAGCCAAATTACGAAGTGACAGTATTGACATTTGACTTGAGAGATGTTTCTGAACTTGCTTGGACTGGAAGTGACTAGGAAGAAGATGACAGTTTATGGTCCGGCCATCTCAAGGTGCATGTGCAAAGTGGAGAGTCCCTTGCTGCTGGAAGAACATTTTGCCCAAGACAGGAATATGAGGTAAATTGTGGGGTCCCTGTGATCCTTTCTTCTATACTCGGAGTGAGCGGTTCAGAAGTCACACCTATCAATCTGGCCATTTCCTATCATTATTGACAGCTACAGTGCAGCTTCACTGAAGTAAATTAATGTAGTATTTTTTCTAAAAAACTCCTACACTCCGGATAGCTGTTTTGTGCTCAAAATTTATTGTTTCAAATTAATAAATACATTGGTTATGCCCATTTACACAAGTGGGATACTTGGAGGGGTTTTTTTGTCTAAGAGATGTTAAGGTCTTATATGCCATCTGGTCTAAGGTCACTATATTTTTAACAACAGAAAAAGGAGACAACAAAGTGGGCAGGTAGAAAAGGGAAAAGATCTGGATGCAGTTTATTGCAGGGTGTGGAGGAACGTATGTGTGCCATGGTAGCCTGCAATGGGATCACTTTGATGGGCCTGGACAAATGCTAACCATGGCCTTTACCATGGCCAACTCAATCCACTCTCCGTTGACTGGAGGCAAACGGTACATGCACCAGGGCTGAGCAAGAAGAGGTTCTGCCTATAAAGCAGAAATCTTAATATAGTAACCAAATTTAGGAAAATCCACCTGAACAAAATCAATGCAGAAGTATCTCCAATTACCTGGTTGCAAGGCAGCCTTACCCGCTGAATTTTATGAAACTTTGCAGATTTCAGTCATTCTGAGGCTCAGACAAGAGTCATGTTTTCTTGTTACCTTGCTAATGAAGACAGACTCTTTATTCCTACAAGAAAAGTGTTTAATTACATCCACTCATTATTCTTAAGAAATGAGAATTAGATTGGAGTTTTCATCAGGAGTGTATACCCTCCCAAACAAGAATTTTCCTAATGTTTCTTATGTGTGCCCTTGTTTTTTCACCGTGTTTTCTTTCTGTCTGAGCTTCATTTGTAGAGAGAGCATGTGAGGATCCACAGGGTAGGCTGCAGATGCTTGTGGGAGAGCTGATCAGATGGTTGGACTTCTCTCACCTACCTCACTGGGTGAAGCATTCAGAGAAGTTTATTTTTCAAAGAGCTTTTATTTACTGTCTAACACTTAGGTAGATCTGAAATTCAGTGTTACAGAAGAAAATACACTGTATTCTTGTTCTGCACAGTTTATATGTCACTAATGGATCTGCTTCTCTTAGGAAGGTCATTAAATGACAAATCACTTTTAGACAGGCTCTCAGAGAACTTCCCTCTTGTTAATCTAATGTGAAACACTGTGGGTCTTTCCAACATCTAGAGTTAAATTTCTTACCTTTCTGCTTTCTTTTGTGCAGAGTTCTTTGCACTGATGGTCTGACCCAGGGTGCTGCACCATCACCTACAGCTGTCCAAGGACCTTTCCATCCCCAGAGACAAACTGCCGTTATTGCTGCTAGCCCTCCCCATGGCAGAGGGCTGACCCAAAGCTCTTTATTTACTTTCCTTGCTCTTCTCCCTTTCTTCATTTTCCAGGGTATTTCCAGTCTATTGATGTGTAGGTCTGTAAAAAGTGAATAGGTACAGTATTAATTGACAGCTTTATGAACCACGATTATTAGGAGATTTCCAAAGCTGAAGTTAACACAATATTCACATGACAATCAACAATAGGTTTGAAATGATTAAATAGGTATGAAATAATCCCCACACAATGCACACTGCAGTCCCTTCAAGCAGCCTCTCTTTGTAATCTGCTTTGTGAGATTAATAAACATACCGATCTAGAACTCTGTTCTGGAGTGGTGTAAATCACTGGAGGCAGCAGGTGAAATAGTGGCACAAGTGCATGTAACAGAGGTTTTGATTTCACCATGGTCAGGACTTCATGCCTGGTCTTAGGAGGAACTATTTACTGATTTACCTGAGGTGAGAAACTAGTTCTGAGCAGAGCCATGGGATCCCCACTGCCTGGTCTGCCTGCAGGTTCCCTCATCCCAGCTAGGAACAACTGCTGTGCTCCTGCCCATTTCCAAACCCAAATGACAGCTTGTCGCTACATTGCTTTGCCTAGTCTTGGGCCCTTTGCTGGTTAGCTGATGCTGGTGCAAGCAGGCCAAAGTGTGGGCATAGGGCTACCTGCTCAGAATAAAGTGACTAACTGGTTGTGACAGTTAAGCATCATTTTTATGCCTTTTATAATTGAAAAGTTTATTGTACTGCTTATAAAAAATAGTCTAACAATTTTCAAGTGGAACATTTTTCAATTAAAATGCCTGCAATATGAAGGCATTAGTTTTCTCTTGAGTTATTATCTCACTGTGCCTTTACCTGGCTAAGTAACATCTTGCCATGCCCAGAGGCATTTTCATTCAGAGGCTTTTTCCTTTGTGTACTTTCCACTTGGAAGTCCCTTTGCATTTTATTGCAAAGGCCCCAAAAGAACATGGCATTCACCCTTCAGTTCAAAGGACACCTGACAAATCAACCAGTTACAGGGCTACCATGCAGAAAACAGGATTTCTCTTATTATACTGTTGGCTTCCCTGATCCAGCTGAAAAACTTAGTTGTGGTTTCTCCCTTATTTTCATAGCATTGCATCTGAACTGTGTCTCTGGTGAATCACAGGTGTGCAGTGGCATTGACCTTGAAACCTCTGGGCTTGTACATACCTCATTACATTACCTTGTGTGTGCATGTCCCTCTCTGTCTGTGCCACATTTCCTGTTTAATTTGCTTCCCCACTGTAAAAACCTTTGCTCAGCATCACACCCAAAGTGTCCAGAACCATTAAAATGTTTTTGGAAACTCTTCGCAATTTGAGGGTGGGTTTTAGGCATGCAGGTTGAAACAGGCTAATGGATTCAATCACAAAGTCCAGAGAAATCCAAACTATTTGGGCACCTGGTTAACAGGATACAGAATTCCAGAATGTGCATATTATTTCCATCAAAAATAACACATGGAAATCCCAGCCCTTTGCCACTAGGTGGTACCCACATAAAATGTTATGTTTCTCTCTTGATTGTATACACTCTCATTTGCAGATAAGTTTTGGTCTGAATGTCCTCATGACAGTTTATGTGAATGCAGCAGTCTCAAAGTTTTCCCTGGTAAAGAATCTTAACATGCTTTGGATACTTAGTTATCTGATAATCACTCCAATGGTTTAACAAGCTAGTTTTTCCTTGATTTGGCTATGCTATGGTTATATGGTCCTTTCAATTTGACATGTCTGTGCTGCTGCCAAAAGAGGTGGTGCCACCTACCACCTCTATCTCCACTTGTGGCAGCTTGTTTCTGTCTGCTGCCTGCCTAGCACTGTGCAGGGAACTGGTCCAAACTGGCAACAGACAGGCACACCTACAGCCATGTGGTTGCAGGTCCCAGCACCAGGGACATGGTGAGGACTAGCTTCTGGGAAAGGGGGAGGTGGCTTCTCCTGATGGCAACAAGGACTTCTGCTGAATTCAAGTGACTGTGCAGTGAAGTGTGAGATTTGAAGATGTTCCAAATCTCAGAGGATCACACCTTCATTAACAATGTTCATTAAGGCCTCAATTCATCAAGATACTTAAGAACATAACTCATTTTAAATATCTGAACTGTACCATTGACTTCAATCAAGCTGCTAATGTGCTTAAAATGAGGTGAGTACTAAAGCGATTGATGGATGAAACCATATGGCCTGTTGCAGCTGCCCTGGAAATCAATTGCAAAGTGTTCATTGATTTGACCAGCAGAGCTGTGCTGTCAGGCTGCATGGAAACCATGGCATCCTGGAGTGTTTCTCAGGCCGTGGCCCCCTGGTCACGAGTGCGCGTCAGTACCAGGCTGAGACCACGCACTCTTCTCCCTCCCCTGCATCCCATCTCAGCCAGGCGTCCAGGCAGTGATACTGCCATGTGGTGTCCTAGGGGTGTTCCCCCAGCCACCTCAGGGACTCAGGAGCCGAGGCGGAGCACACTGACTCTGATCTTAGGCGGCAACTTCTGTGTCTGGTCCCAAACCCTTCATACCAGCAAAACCTTCTTTGAATTCATCATGAGTTTTTGGCTGTGTAAAACCTTTAGAGTCCAGCCCAGAGTAGCACTCAGGTTTTAGAGTTTTTCACTCCCCAGCAGTATTTCTAATGGAGACTGACTATTTAATCTATTTTCTGAGTAAGCATGAAATCTGACAAGTAACATGTCAGAAATAATTGTTAAAACAAAACAAATTTGGGTACGTCCCAGCAGAATACATACAGTTATTGAAAACTCTTAACAGTCCTGAATTTCTAGCAGGAGGGCTGTGTAGTGTGTTGCTTCATTAGAAGGTGTACTATGACAATAAATCACTCACCTGCACTCACACTTGGTTCACTTCAGTGTGTGAAGTGACATTGCAAGCACCAGCAATGACAGTTGCTCCTTGAGTGGGAAGAGTTGCTGCAAAATATGTTTTATACTATAGTGCTGCAGGATTTAGGTTTTGATGATATCCCTGGCATTGTCTTCAATTGATGTAATATAGAGCAGAACTGAGGGCATGGTTAAGGGTTGGTAAAAGTTGGACCAATATTAAATATTGGAGATTATCATATTCAGGTATGTTTTCAAGGGGCAAAAATGTTTGTATCCTGGAGTACAGAAGTTAGCTAGGCAGTTCTCCTGCCTGGCCTGCTACCTGGTATGTACAAACCTCCTTTCTCCCTGGGCCTCTTTGAGTTCATGGGAAAGGACCTCAAGGCAGCCAGGGTCTTCACTTCTTGGGAAAATGATGATTAAAAATGGATGAGGCAGAGATTCAAGATCATTGATCATATGCTCCAAGTTTGGGTCAATATTTTTTCACCTGGTGGCCAAGTATAACTTGTACCTTGTATTTTTTGGAAATCTTTTGTTAATATTCTGCTCCTGCAGAACTTTATTCCCCTTGATTCAACTTTATCCATGTTAGGCAATGTGCAAATGTTTGTGTTGGCTGGCGAGGAGCCAACATAGAGCTGGGGAGCTGTGCTTACTTTCGAGAGGACACTGTGATTAAAACACTGAGATTCTTAGTTGCAGCACTCACCTAAGCGGTGAGTGACCTTTATTCAGTTCTTTTCTCTGTCAGTTGGGCTTTCCTTCCTGCTCCTGAAAAAGAGAAGTGACCAGCACGCTGGGGAGGAGTCTGGAGCAAAGGAAAGGTTTTTCTCTTCACATCTCCTGCTGTGACTGCTACAGTTTGCATGTTCTAAGTAAATATTCAATAGAAAAGGGAGAGACTACTCTAAAATATAGTCTTTAGCGCATGCACCTGTGAGAAGGGTGGGAGGGCAAATGTCCCACTAGGTGGATGCAGGAACTCAACTTCAGTTCTCTCCGCTGTGGAGCATCCAGCCTACCCTCCTTTTCTTTTGGCTTTCTGATAGATAAAATGATTGTCACTTACTTGGACTTTAGAAGAAAGGGTTAAGGTACTTAACTTCCAGAGCAGGTTTAGGGCTGAAAATCCTGAATAGGAGGAATGACTCCATGTAAGGCAGAGAACATGATAGTCCTAGAGAGGGACAGGGTTCAACAACCATCTCTATCTATCTCCAGCATTTCCTTCTGGCTGCCTACAGTGGGGTTTGACCTACAAGGATCTGCTAATTTTATCCTTTTTCTGAAGTGGGAGCCCATGCACCCCACTTGGGTTTTATGAACACTGCAAAGCAAAAGGTCACTCAAGAGTGCAATAGTGGAGTTGCTAGTTCAAATGCACCTGGCCGTGAGCGGCTGTGCACTGTTCAGGGAAGTCTAGCAAGGAGCTGAACTTGAGCTTTCAAATTCTTTAAATAATATGTTGACCCCTTTTCTTCTGTAGCTGTAAAGAAGGTGTTGGGAGCAAGACTGCATTCTTACGTCTCACTCATCTGGATTTGTTACTACCTCTTTTGTGCCAAAGGGAATGAATTAGAGAATCATGTTATTTATAAATCTTCCATCCTTGTTGATGTAAAATGAGATGCTAATAAAATACAAAAATACGTTGTATCTGAGTGTAATATTAGATCTATACATAATATATTAGCACAATTCATAGGTATTATATAATGCAATGTTCGTATGATCTCCCCCATTGCTAATAGTCTCTTAAGTATTATAGTTAAAAGTTGTCAGATGTGTCCTAAAGTATAATTTATATCTAGAAATATAATATGATGCTGCTTAATTCAATGTCATTCAATAGTATATTTCATACCAAAGCATCACAATCTATTAAGGCAAAGACATTTACTGTGAATTGACTTCAATCCTTAGGAGGTTGAAAGTAGCTTCAGTGGGATTAATGGCTTAAAGTTAATTGTTTTTGCTAATGTTTTATTTGAAATTTCCTGCTCAGCAAAGGTAATGTGACATTTTGTTCACTAGGGATGTTGAGCCAAATTCACTGCTGACATAGGCAGGTGTAACCCCATTGACTTAATTAGAGCTGCACCTACTTACGTCAGTAGTGAATTTGGTATCTTGCCCTTTTGAAGAAAAGGGAAAAATGTAAAGGTTGGCACTTAGAAAACTGGAGGTGGAGCACAGAGGACAAAAGAAAGAGGAAACACCAGTATCTGAAATGAGTTGGCCAGAGTTTCTCTAGAAAAGGAGCTAGTAAAAGCAGCCAAAGCTGACTTTATCCTCTCCAGGAAGGGCTGTCTGTTAAATCTTGCTAAATAAATGGTGTGAAAATAATCTGAGGTTTTAATAACCACTTGAAAGAAACAAACATATAATTGTTTCTGGAACAAAGAATAATAGTTGCCTTTTTGTGAGGAAGAAACCGTCTTTAGTGAGAGATTAGAGATAGTGCAGAGATACTGATGACCCAGAGCAGGAGGGGGGCATTCACATTTAGAAGTACATATTAGTCCTGAAAGGATGGAAGAGATAATGGAGAAGTGGAAGACAAGTAAGGAGGTGCCTGGCCACTTGTCTTCTCCAAGGCAAAGATGGTGACCCCAGGAGGTGTCAGGTGATCCCTTCCCAGCCACTGCAGTGGGAGTCCAGACTGCCACCATGTGCAGAACGGAGCTACATGCCTGACTGCCTCCAGCAGAAGATTTGCTTGTATTGGGTCTGTAGGAGTGGAATCTTTGCAGATGGACTTGATTTGTGCTTTTTTACAGTGCATTTTATATCCTTCAGGGGGCTTTGAGCCTTCTCATTATGATGTCATATCTTCATTCAGAACAGAAACTGTGAAGCATGGATTCATTGCCACTCTTGTTCTCTCTGTGTGTACAAAGAGAGAGAAACAGAGAGATAATCCTTTGAACAGAAACACATGGATCATTTCAGTTGCATTTGATGGTGGAGATCACACCTTCCCAAGGCAAAATCTATAGACCTAATCAAGGCTATAGCCTTGAGTTTCTTAGGCCAGTTGAGTTTGTACAGTCAAGAGAGCATCAGGAAGCCCCTTGGGTGTCCGGCAAGAAGATCAGGATAAATGGCAGGGAGTCTCCTGGAAGACCTGAGGATGATGTGCTGCATGCAGTCTGCAACTATGTGGCTTCTTGCTCCTGAGCCAGCTCCTGGCGCAGGGATGAGCTGGCAAAACTTGTCTTGGAAGTAGTGCTGGTGATAGCAGCAATGTCAACTGGTCTGAAGTTTATCACTTGTCATGGGATGTCTGAAATGTTTCCTAAAACTCTGCCTCTTAAGACCAGGTGAAAAACTCAGTGTTCATTCAAAAGATCTTTAAGAAAGAAGCAAATTTGATACTTAACCTTCAACACTTGATATAGAGATGTAAATGACTCTGAAAATGCACAAACTGAAATGGGCCCCATGGAGTCTTTTTTTCTTTTTTAAAGGCTTGTGGATATTTTTGAAGGGTTAGTTGAAAGATTACTGCCCCCATCCCTGATCCTTGAAAGGATATTCACAAGTTTGTGAAAATATGTGTGCCCTCATCCTCAGGCCACCCCCTCCTCCCTCCCCACGATCTCATCGCTGGCCCTGTGGGAGGAAAAGGAGAGGAGAAGAGGTACCGTGCCACGGAGGTGAGGCTCACCCTGCCATGTGCAGAGTGTGCTCCTGGGTAATGCAATACCCTAAGAAAGATTTTTATTCCTTGTTTGATTTCCTGCTACATGTGGCACTGCACATAATTCAGGAACTAGATATTGACTTCAGTTCAGGAATGCTAATGCCAATGCAATTGGCTCCAAATGTAATTTCAGGACTCACTAACTGGCTTTGTTTTCAGTCTACAAGCATTCCTGCTGTTAATTAAGGGGCTGTACTCAAAAGTTATATATAAAAACATATTTTCTTGAAAAGATTAGGCAATTCATTAAGATAAAATCCATGTAAGCAGAGAATCCTCTTCCAGTATTTGATACAGCCTGGAGGAAGAGGAGAAGAGGCATATGACACAAAATAATTAGATTTTGAAGCATTTTCTGCGTGGGAAGTCATTTTTTTTATGCAATAAGAAACAACCCTAATGGAACATCTTGCCCTTTAGTCTTGGCCATGCTGCCATTCATATATCATCATGATAACCCTTTTAAATGCCTTACTGCATAACATGCAACCAAGAGTTATGTATTAGTTTAGAGTGCACATATAATTTTTATGGAGTTATCCCTGTGTTTACATCTTCAAAATACTCTGAGCTTTGCTTCAACACAAATGCCCTTCAATCAAGCAGGCAGCATGATACAATGGTCTGATATGGCTGTTTTCTCCAGTGAGAAATGTCATTTCCTGGTTTACGTAAAACATAGATATTTTATAGATTGGCAGAACATTGAAACTTTTATGAGCCGAGGAAGTCTGCAAATGAATTATTCTTCTGAACTATCCAGGGAGCGTATATTACTGGTCAGATTCTGATCTGAGATACGGTACACAGGAACAATTGAATTTAGGTTTTAACTTCAGATGTCTACTAATATACTTGGAGAAAACTCAATTTGAGCATGAAAACAGCAAGATACTTTAACTGAATAATAATGTTTGATCACTGGGTTTTGAATTCTAGTAAACTGCAGGTATAGGGTGAAAGTGAAGTGATGAATATGTTATACACTGGTTTGTAATATGTATCAATATATTATATTATGATTATTATGTTACTATTCCAGGAAGACATTACAGGAATTACCAGAATAGAAGAAAAGGCTGTGACATGTAACATCATACTGGTATAAAGCTGCACAAGCTTCTTAGCTGTGCAAGAGGTCAAGTGATGTTCTCCTGTCAACTCACCTAAGAGCCCAATGTAAAGACTTTGTTATTTACTCAAGCAGTAGAGGCTTTCCTTTAGTTGTAATTTACCAGGGTTTCGTCAGTGCTCCTGGATGTATTTTGGTGAAAGTCAAGGTAAGTTCAGTCATCCAAAAACTAAACCAAGAGATTTGTAGGACTGAAGATCAGAGATGCAGGAGGAGCTGGCAAGAGGGAAAAAGGATATTTCTTGTGCAGCAGAAAGTTCCTGTTGATTATCTTACAGCTACCTCACAAAAGTGCAGGTTTTTTAGGAACTCAATGATTTTAAACGCAAACTTAAGTAAGAAAGTCTCCAAAAAGGGTTTTAGCATCTCCTGTACCACCTGTCAACATTGTAAGTCTTAGCAAGTGAAAGAGGAAAGAGATGAAAAGTGATGGACTATTTATCAGCCCAGACTAGTAATTTGTGTAGAAAGTTCTTTCTATTTCTTTTATCCTCAACTATCCCCCCATTCTATTTCTTTTTAACTCATGCCAGCTTTTCTGTGAGGTGAGTAGACACAACTGGATGTTTCACTGTCTGCATAGAGTGCCTCTGATGACAGTCCCAACACTTGTTTGCAATTTGCCAAGGCCCCTGATGTCCCATCAAGTCAACTCTGCAGCTCTCCTTCTCCTCAGCCTCAGGACCTGAGTCAGTTGACCGTTCTCCATTGATAGCCATTGACAGGGCTCAGAGCCTGTGAGAGCCTGCCCTCAGTGGCACAGCACTGCAAATGCTACATCGCTGTTTGGTCTTTCTGAATATGGCCTAAATACCTATAAAATCTATATTTTCTAAGAGGCTCCTTTGGGAGTGCTGACTAAATGGAAGCTTTAATAACCACATCCATCGTGGTGTGAGAGAGACTGTCACAGCGATATTTATCTGTTAGCTGTCATTTAAGAAGGTAGAAGTGATATCTCGCAAGATGGAATTTGCAGAAGTGCATTATTTATTAATTTATTTGTAGTATATTATTTATTGGAATTTGGTTCTGTCCCACTTTGCTCACAATCTTTAATTTAGACTCTGCATCTTGGTTTACTGATTTCACAGCATCAGTAAAGTTCTGAGTTTTTAAATTTAGAAATTAATGTGTTAGAAATTGTGACCCCTGTGCAGAGCAGAAAGCTGGGATGCACAACCACACTGCACCAGAGCCTGAAGCTGGAATACACAGCCATGCTGCATCTGATCAGAGAGAACAGAAACCCGTAGTATCCCATACTAAATTACAGAGGACAGGACCACGATCAGTGAAGATGATAGAATGGATCCTAGAAGCAGAATAGAGGCATAAATATGTTAATTTACTAATAACTCTGCCCTGCCATGGTGATGGTTTTATGTTGCTTGTGGAGGTAGCTCAGACTTTGCTGGCGTGAGGCTTTCACCTGTGCTCTCCTGTGCAAGATAGGTCCTGTGCCCCTTGACAAGGCACAGCATGGCCTGGGGGCCTGGAGTGACTGTGAAAATGTTCTTCATACAGTCATCAGACTTAACCACATCACTGTATGTAATGTGTGTGTGTGCGAGTATGTGCATAACGGAGCAAATATTTCTCTAGGCCCCCAGCACCTTGTCCTCTCAGCCCCACAGGTATATTTAAAGGGAGTTCATCTTCAAGGCTCTCTAAAAAAAGGCCACTTTGAAATGTTTTGCTGAGAGCAAGCTGAAGTTCTACTTCCTGGGATCCAAGAGCTGCCTCTGCAAACCTCTCAGTGCAACATCACCGTGGCTGTTAGCATAGCTGTTATCCCAGCCATGAGCCAACCTGTCAGGGTCCGCATCAAAATCCTCCTTTGGCTGATGCTGTTTAGATTCAAGGCCATAGCAGGACAGAGAGTAAGGAAGGATGAAAAATTGGATTGGAATTGCCCCAAGTGGATTGTCTCTAGTGTTCCAGATCATTTCAATCATTAGTTTATAGTCAGATCCCTTTGCTGCAGCAACCCCATTTTTGGTGGTCCCTTGGCATTCCTGTAGTCTTCAAGGTATGGGATTCCAAAAAAAGACAAATGTCTGCTTCACTCTTGTTAACAAGCTACCAGCCATCTGTTGGAGTGATTAATTCCTGGAGCATCATGATTTACATGTGTTTTAATTGTTTTGAGGCTTAGATGAAAATTGTTTCTGGATTTTTTTTCACTATTCCAACTCCAAGCAGTGGACGACAGTGGTGGTGGGATTTTGCGAATATCAATCCTGTAAATACTGTTCATCAGTTTATAAAAGCAATAAAATGCCTAAAACTGCATCTGCAGCAACCCTCGACATTTAAGTAGTAACATTTGTTGTTCTCTGGTGGTTAATATCTATTTTTGTCCAAACAATTCATTAGGTTGACTGCCTAGATTATTTAACTTAATATTCATTATAAATTATTTATTTTCTAGAGCTTTACTGGTATTCCATATGATTAAATGATTATTTCAGAGCATAATCATCCGAAAAATCAGTAGACGGTGTTAAAAAAAATCCCAAACCAGCAGTTTAATCTCAGTTAGCTGCTGCTATTCATAAAGTTCCCACACTGTTCTTGTGCCCTGTAATGACATGGAAACTGTATGCTGGAAATGCATCCTGTGATTCAGCATGGAAAAGCATGTTCTTCTGTACTTAATGAGAGAAAATAGCAGGTACAGAAGGACGTATGAGGTCATAAAAAACACTGAGGTGGAAACTCTGCATGGGCTTTTTGTATTAACACAAAGTCTTTGAGTCAAAATGGGCCAGGGGAAATAGGATTTTAATTTTTGTCCCAGTCGTTTGGATTTTGACTTAGTAACGTAGGCTGGAGTTTGTCAGGTGGTGTTAGATGAGCTGTTAAAATTTTAGGATCTTTGGGCACTAGGTTTTCTTCTCATGCATGAGTGGGGAGAATCGGGTTATATGGACTATGCAAACTAAAGAACAGATAATTGATCTAATTTGGTATGCAGCAGGTTTGGCAGGATCTGTATAGCACTTATTGATTTTGAATCATCTCTAACTGTGGACAACTGGCTTTTGTTTAGAGTAGATAGCTTTTCAGTTGTGTTTTGTTTTGTTTCTAGACAATCATTGGAGCGTTAAATGGGAACTCCATGCATTTTCAAAACAACATTTTTTTGGGTCAGTCTTTTTTCAGTGCTTCTATAATATAGAGCAGAACAGAACAGAATAGAATAGTTCAGCTGGAAGGGACCTACAACGGTCATCTAGTCCAACTGCCTGACCAATTCAGGGCTGACCAAAAGTTAAAGAATATTATGAAAGCTATTGTCCAAATGCCTCTTTTTAAGGCACTGGCAGGCATGGGACATCAACCACCTCTCTAGGAAGCCTGTTCCAGTGCTTGACCACCCTCTTGGTAAAGAAATGCTTCCTAATGTCCAGTCTAAACCTCCCCTGGCACAGCTTTGAACCATTCCCATATGTCCCATCGCTGGATACCAGGGAGAAGAGCTCAGCACCTCCCTCTCCACTTCCCCTCCTCAGGAAGCTGTGGAGAGCAATGAGGTTGCCCCTCAGCCTTCTTCTCTCCAAACTAGACAAACCCAAAATCCTCAGCCGCTCCTCACAGGACACGCCTTCCAGCCCTTTCACCAGCTTTGTTGCCCTTCTCTGGATGCATTCATATCATTACAGTGTCCCTGAACTGCAAGTGAACACAGGGCTATACACTGGAGTAGCATCAATTTAGTGCAAAGGAAGGCAGGGAGGCAGGAGGAGGAATGTGCCTTGCAGGGGTCAGTCCCTTGTTTTGGTCTCTTGGGGATGCAAATTGATGAAGTGAGAAAGTGAGGCCCGTATTGATCCCCATCCCAATGCCATGATAAACGTTGAGGGTTAAATTCTGCCAGCAGCTGCCAATGGCTGTGGGCTTTGCTCTTTTCTTCCTTCTCTCATTTTTCCTCTGTGTGTGGAAAGAGCAGCTGCCAGAGCAGGGGCTTAATGTCTCTGAACACCATCACATGTATAAGAAAGACTGTACAGGTGATACGTGACTCAAGCAGATGCTGATGGACAGAAGTGAGTTTCGGTGACTGATGTTATATGTAACAGCCAGCAGCCATGGAGGACTGGAACAAGCCGGCGTGCCGTGGCAGTAAGGTCAAGGCATGCAGCCACTGGCTGGAGGGAGCTTGTCGGAACTCAGTTCTACCACACGTCTGAGGAAAAGCTGGGGTGATTTCTGTGCCTCCGATGGATTACCTCTTCAGAGAGCCTGGTGGAGGTGGCTTACTCCTGCCTTTCCATCAGAGGATAGAAGTAAAGTATTGTTTGAAGTAGAGAGGTATCAGTATAAAGGAACACAAAATTACGGACTGGTGGCAGGGTCTCTTTACCCCAAACTTTTTAGCACAGCCTGTTGCAATAGGACAAGGGGTAATGGTTTTAAACTAAAAGAGGGTAGATTCAGACTAGGTATAAGGATGAAATTTTTTACAATGAGGGTGGTGAAACACTGGAACAGAGAGGTAGTAGATGCCCCATCGCTGGAAACATTCAAGGTCAGGTTGGATGGGGCTCTGAGCAACCTGATCTAGTTGAAGATGTCCCTGGTCATTGCAGCAGGGTTGGACTAGATGACCTTTAAAGGTCCCTTCCAACCCAAACCATTCTATGATTCTATGGAACCCCATATTAAGAATTTAATTGAGACCGTGCCCTTTCTGTAGCATCAGTTTGCACAGCCTTTTGTGTAAGGAGAACATTGAGTACTTTTGGTGCTTCCTGTGTTTACAAGGTCTGTGATCTTCCAGCATGGCTCTGAGAAAATACTAGCACTTAGAAAGGAAAGCACATGAGTTGTTACCTTGACTTTTCCCACTCCAGCAATGCCACAGCTCAGGGGCAGGACCTGAAGACTGTCCCTGTCATCTTGCTGCTGTATCTGGAGAGCCACTCCAGACCTCACTCTGATGTCCTCCACAGAGTGCTGGCTCATGCTTCATTCACTGCAGGGTATGCTGGCTTAAACAAGGCATTTTATATGACAACAGATGCTGCTAGAAAAGGCAGTGAAGAGATACTTAGGTATGAAACTCATGCTTTCAGTCGCTGCGTGGAGCAGATGCATTCTGTCCAGCAGACTGTCAATGCAACTTCAGGAAACTGATTATTTCCCATGCACCAAAAGGGCTGAAGCCACAGGGATACACAGGGGTGTTTCCTTTGGGATATTCCCCATGTGAAATGAACATAGCAGAACATTGGGTACCAGCTGAAATGATCTATGACCCAGGGTCTGGAATACAGGGCAGCCAGTTTGTGGGGCAACCCAGCAAATCCTAAGCCAAAAGACTGCTCTCAAGTGTAACATGAGGATGCTCTTGTGATGAGGAGCCAGAGCAGTGGGTTCCGCATCATCTCCTTACACCTGTCTCCCTAGTGGTATGACAAGAAGAGATTTTTATACACATCCCAGGCAGAGAAGGAGACACAGAAGAGCTGTCTGTGCACACTGATCTCAGTGTTAGGAAGACATTTCAGTGACATACTCCAGAAAGTCCTGTCTTGCCATATCTGCTTACAACTGACCGATACTGCCACGTTTCCCCAATCCAGCCCAGTCTTGGTCTGTCACAGCGCATCCCAGAGGGTGTGTCAGCTCTCAGCAGCCCTAGATGGATGCTGATGTCAGTTATTGGAGATGTTGCCTGCTCAGGTCAGACGTGGTGCCTGGCAGGAAACTGCACTTGGGGACAACTGAGTAGCTGGGAAGAAAGAGGGGTTGTGGCAGTAAGTGCTGAGCCTGAACAGTGACTGCAAGATCAGCCCCTCAATTAGGGAAGAGAGGCCATGACCAGATGGGAAAAACCAGGTGTAGTGCAGTAATTATTATAGTTAATAATCAAACTTAGCTGTACAAGAACTACAATCATTAATTCCTCCTTTTGCTTTAGGGGCTATGTTTCTTCACTGGTCTGACCCTTGCTGTCCAGCTGCCAGAGAGACTTTGAGACCCACCTCTTTCCAGACTCCCCTTGGGAGACATCATTCTGCGGGTAGCAGCAGGGGAAGTCGTTTCTCATAGCCCCTTGCCCTAGTCCACATCCTATTAAGCTCCTCCAGTTCATTTTTTTAAGACCTGCTGACATCACATTTTACCTGCTGTCAGCCTACAGCAGGGTTGTAACTGTGAACTTGCTCAGCAAGGTCAGGAACGTGGCGTCCTTCCTTCCCTTCAGCAGAGGCAGCACGTGCTATGTGAAACTACTGTTTTAATTCCTGTTCTTGCACGGAGGTGGCCTCCATATTCATATAATTTCCCTGCAGAGTGATGTGCTTGTTCTGCTCGCTCCTCGGAGCAAAGCTTTGCGCAAGACAAGAGGGAAGGGTAGGAACTCTGCTTAATGTGACTTCCATGAAGGTAGTTCTAATGAGAGCCCTTTGGCTGTGGAAGAGCAAGGAAGAGACAGCTTGTAGGAGAAATATCCCTCTTTAAAGATACAAACTCTTTGCAGAAGTCTTCTTTAATAGTTTAATTTTAATATCCATGTTTACAAAATCTTGGTTCCAGTTAGGGAGTCAAGGGATATTTTCTGATGTCTTCTCTAGCTTTAAAAAGTTCAGGGATAGCTACGCAATTAACTGACTTGCGCATGTCTGTATAGCAACAGCAAACGTTCTGCAGAAGAAATTAAATTCCTGCCTGAAGGAGAGTGATTGCATAGATGACTTATTCAAATATGTAGATAAATTGCTTTGACATGTTTTGCAGGAAGGAACAGAGGCACATCAGTATCGAAATAGCTCTGGGTACCACAAATCTATTCACAGGTAATTGGATTACCTCATGTGTCTGGTACCAAAAAAGGGGCTGAAAAAATGATCCCCAAATGATGGAACACATTTACACTGAATTTGATCTCTGCACATTCAGCAGCACTGTGCTGTACAAAAGAAACTCTCAGTTCCCACGGGGAGGGGAGCGAGAGCAACGGGCATTGATGGGAGCTGCTTTTCCAGATATGCCATGGCTTTCTTGCTCCATCCATCCTACCATGCAGAAGCAAAGGGGACCATTCCTATTTAGGCCAAATGGAGTGTAAATCTCCTAAAAGCTGCCTGGCTTTGCAGTGGAACAACTCCAGTGCCAAAGTTTTGTACAGTTGACAGCTCCCATCCACCACCACAGCAGCTGTGGGGACCTTCAGTGTGTCAGAGGGATTATTCCCTATAGTGCAGGCTTGTGGAGCACCTGCTGGATGCCTGGAGGCTGGAAACCCTCAGCTGGTGGCTGTGTGCGTTCTCACTGCGGTCAGGACACTTCTGGCTACCATTTCTAGTTACCAATGTCTATCCCCACCTCACTGCCTAAAGGCTGTGCTGATATTTCCATCTACATTTTTCTATTCCATTTGCTCTGTCTCCACAGACCTGGGAGGTCTGGCATTGCTGGATGAGGAGCTGCCATGTTCAATCAGACTCAAGGTCCATCTAGGCTCAGACTCCATCTTTAATTATGACTGATATCAGGTTTTCAGGAGAGGCAGTAGGAATATTTTACCTATGGGATCTGTGTGTGAGATGAGAGATCCTGATCTCTAGCAGTCAGGCCTGGAAAGTGCGGTTTAGCATTCTCTAAAAACATGTATGTCGTCAGTCGTTGTGGCCATCCTTGGTAGTCTAATATCCATATGCTACCAAATCTCTCTTTGAACTGTATGTATTTCCTGATTCCGCTTTTTCTCCCTGTCACTGACACTGAAGTGTGCAAAAATTGGCCTTACTACATGTGATACTTACTTACTACATGTTTTCTTCATGTGCATTTTCCAGGACTGGTAGGAGCTGAAAATGTGCTGAATGTTTCAGGACAGAGCCAGACCCAGCAAGCGTGTGTGTGTGGGGGTGTGGTGTGGGTGGGTGTGGGGGTGTGGGTGTGGGGGTGTGGGTGTGTGGGTGTGTGGGTGTGTGGGTGTGCGAGGGGGTGGGGGTGTAGGGGTGGGGGTGGGGGTGTGGGGGGGGGTGTGTGTGTGGTGTGTGTGTGGGTGTGTGTGTGTGGGTGTGGGTGGGTGTGGGTGGGGGGGTGTGTGTGTGTGTTTCTGCTGCCACCCCATACCTTCACCCACGGGGAACAGCCTGGTTAACTACTGACACCAGCTCTTATGTGAGGCAACCACTGTGAACCCTTCACTAGTGGTGTGGAAAACCCCATCCAGACACCTTGTTGTTTGCTCTTATTTGTACAAATGGGACTAGGGCTTGTGCTCCCCTCCTTCCCAGCCTTGCTTCCAAGCTTGGAGGAGAGAGGGGAGAGAAGGATGAAGGTGGATGGAGGAGGGAGCATAGGAAGTGATTACATGTGTCCAGCTGAAGCAAAACATTTACTCATCTTCCGCTTCAGTGCTACAGTTCTGTTGTGCTGTTTCCTCCCCCTTTTCATTAATTGAAGGCTAAACACAGAACTATTCAAGTACTGACCTTGCTGTTTCAGTGACAAAATCACCATCTTGCCTTACACATGGCAATTGCCTGCCTTTTATTGCTGCTCATTTTGTCTTGCCAGAGCTCCCTCTGCAGCAAATATCCTTGGGGCACAGGGAGAGAGGGGGTCTTCTTGGTGCTGCACCTCCTTGAGTGCCTGGGGACTGTCCTGCACCTATTATTATTTAATAACTTGCAGTGGAAATTGTCACTTATGCTGCTGCAAGTGCATGTCATGCCATGCAGAAGATCAAATCGCTGAATGAGTGCCTGCTGCTGGTGGCACTGATGGCCTTCCCTGCCTAGGTACTCCCACCCAAGGGGAAAAAAACCTGGAAGGAAACGTGCCATCCTTTGCAGCCGTGGTTTGGTCCAAGGCCAGCCATTTTGTCGTGGTCTGCGTGTCTCAAGGCACTCTGAGCCTCAGGTTCTGCTTGCAAAGTGAATGACCTCAGGCCCTGACTGACCTACTAGCCTCAACGATGGCATGAATTGTGGTTAAGGTGTCCCACAGTGAGGCCCTTCCTACTTCTGGTCCTGCCCTCTTGTACAAAGCCAAAGCAGTTGCACCATTCCATGTCACAGCCAAGAAAAATAACTACAAACCTTGTGTGATTCAGAGCTCAAGGTGACTGTTGTGCAAGCTCTCCCATGGCTGTACCGTCATCCTCACCACACTGCTCTCAACCACCCTGCAGCACCCTCCTGAAGGCAGGGTGGGCACACAGGGAAAATATTGTCATCACTTTGGTCACAGGCTGCATTTAGATAGCATGGTAAATGTCATAAGACTGGAAAGACAGAGTATTTCAGTACAGAGAGAGAGTGAGCTTGAGAAGTGTTTCACGGGCTGCCAAGTGTTGAATCACGGCTCTGGATGTATGTGCTAAAAGTGACTGAAGATCCCCTTGCAGCCTGTGAGTGCCCCCAACACGTGCATACACACACAAGTGCACATGCACACGCACACACACTCACATGCACATGCACACACCTGGACACAGCCACCCCATGCCTGCTCGCTGTGCCTTTCAGCTCACCAACAGTAGAGCTGGCAGCATGGGAAGAGAGTGAAAAGCCACAGATGGGACAGCTGTGCCTTTATGCCAAAGTCCAGAGAATGGGGTTTCTCTCTAAGAGCATCCCAGAACATCATCTCCCAGAGCAAGTAAGTTCCACACTGCACACTGTGATAGCATCTTTGAGAGGAGACCTTTCTGTGCTCTGCAGTCTTCCCAGTGCACACACTAGATGTTTTTCTCAGGGATTTTGTCCCTGTATCCTTGTCCAAATGTCATTTGTCCCCTCATCATGTAGCCTGCAGTGCAGCATCAGCCACTCTTGAACCCCAAGGAGGTGGCATTTCAGCACTCTTTCACTGGCTTGCTTTGGTTTGACAGGTGCCATGGAAAGGTAAGCTGCTGTGATGATGGTAATGATGGAAAATGTTAGCTTTGCATGGCAGGTATTTTTAAGGCAGCCACACTCTGAGGCAGTTAGCAATTGTCTACTAGAAATTAAAATGTGAGAAGGCATCAGGCTGAGAAACTGCTAGATGGCTCAGCAAGCTGCTGGTGGCAAAAAGTCACAGAGACGCTTCTCCCCTGGGTACAAGAGGAAAAAGCAGAGAGGACGGATGCTGGTCACGTTGCTTCATGCGTGACCAGAAGGTGCTCAGTGACTTTGCTGATGGCTGAGGCAAAAAAGCCTGTGCAGACCAGAGTCCTGCTTGGTGCAGTCACAGGGCTGGATTAAACGGATTCCCTTTTTTATTAGGAATTTTACTGTATTTAAAATAATCATCCCAGATAAGTGAAAAGTCGATAAGTGAACTCAGGCTGCACTCTGTTTTGCAATAGCTGAGCTGTGGATAATTACCAGATTACCCGGAGGGGCTGCTCCTTTACTCGAATGGGTTTGAAAAGCCAAAGCTTCGTGATATGGTGTGATGACTTTTTCAGAGACGCAAGGTTTGGACCAGCCCTGCCTTGCTATTGCCCCTGCAGACTGGTCTTATGAGGGTCTATGAAGGGAGGAAGGGAGGACAGCAAGGACACTGTCAAGTGTTACTGGCTGCAATGAGGTGTGGAGCTGTTAAATTTCTGATAATTCACGTTTCAAAGTATCTTTCATAAAGAATGCTATAAATAAAATAATAATTTATTCATACTGGAAGAGCGCATGGTAAGATAATTAAAATCTCCAAAGACAGAGCCCGAGATCATGATAAAAGGGAAAAAAAACCCAGGAAAAATCCAAGAATGAGGTCTCAAACAGCAGATGAAAGAGAATTTCATCAGTCATCATCAGCTGTTATTAACAATAAAACACCTCCGCCTTCTTCTGTCCTCCAGAAAGTTCATTCCACTCCCAGACGCTTTCTGCTGAGATCAGGCATTTTTCTGGTCCTGAGATTTCATTAGTTTTCCTCCCATCGCGGTGTCCTTTCTGAGCTGCGGCCGCGTGGAGCAGAGACGCGCTCCCGCTCCCCTCGTGATGCTCTGCCGTGGCTTCGCCTCTGCTGCTTGCTGCTCCTCGCTGCTGCACAGGACTGGGAGGCAAAGCCCACCCCCCCAGCAGTGGCTCACTGGCCTCTCCAGTAGCACCAGCGGTTCCTAAGCCTGGTTCATTTCTGTAGCTGGAGCCATCAGTGAAACCCAGATGTTTTGACCTGGTGTCAAAAGACTTTGCTCGTACTAAAAGCACAGAGCACTGCTCGCGGAGGGACCTCCCGGGTCTGCCCGCGCCGCGGCCCCGTCCCACGGGGCGGGGACCCCCGGGGCTCGGTGCCGGCGGCCCCCGGGAGGGGCGAGGGGGGCGGCGTGGGGCCCCGCCAGCAGCTCGGTTCCACGGGAGGGCACTCTTGTTCCGCAGAAACTGAGCAGCGGGAGCATTTATCTTTCTTTTTAAAAGGCAGTTTAGCTATGACAGGTAATTTGGCACATTTCTAGTTGAAATGTGCCAAATGATTTGGCAGATATTTCACATACATCTGAAAATAGGAGCACCTGCTGCTGGCCTACAGGGAGGCTGGGAATGGGGGTGGATTTTATTAGTTGCTAATTACAGGCCCTGTAACAAAACTCCTGCGTTGGATGCGCCAGCCAGCCCCTGCGAGGGGAGGCCCGTCTTCCCAAACATGTGCAGAGCCACTCACTTTAAAATAATTTTCTCCCAGGCACTGGCATCTCTTCAGCCATCTTAGGCGACTCCATCACCTTGTGATGATGAGGAGCATGATTGATCCAGGTTGTCAATCACACAGCGTGACTGCATTTGCATGACTGAATCGTGATGTGGCAGATAAAAGTGGGTCCGACACACCAGGTGCAGAGGAGGTTCGTGAAAACTTAACTTCATTCTCTGGGAATGTCTCTTTCCTTTTTATGGACCTCCAAAGGGTCTGCTAAAGTCTAAGCTGAAGATAGAGAAGGAACCTGTCACTAACAAAAACTTCAGTAAAATACGTATAGACAGAATATAAAGGAACTTATGAGAGGACTTTATTGTGAGCATACCAGGCTTCTGTAATTAAACCAACTGATTTCCCAGGATTCATCTTAAGCAAGATTTTCAAACTAGGAAAAGAACTATAGAGGTTTTGGAAAGGTTGAAATAAGTAGTCATAACATGAATCATATGTCAAATATGAATGAAAATTTTGCATTGAAACCTCTTTTTCATGGACATTTTCCTGATCAAGTAATCTTTTCGGTTTGAATAATCAACTAAAAGTAGGACTTAATTTAGACAACAGTATAGCCTACATGTGAATAATCACTTTGGCAACTGTAATCACATATATTGACAGAAAATAGTACCAGTGTCAGGCCAAACCCAGTACAGAATATGAATGCAATAGCACTTGATGGAGCAATGCAGGGCTTGCTCCTTTCTTCCTGTCTGCAGATCTACAGGACAGACAAATAGCCAAAGCTGTGTTATGTTTTTAACCTAACTAACTGAACTTTCACATTTCTTGCTTTAAGTCATAGCTTTACCTCTGTCTTAGGATCCTGTTAGCTTCATGAATGCTTTAGAGGTACATTTGATTTCTAATAGCTCCTATCAGTGCCACCTTTAATGAAGTCTAATATCTATTTCTAATTATAAATATTTATTAAAAAACAAACCAAAACCAAGAGTCAGCTGAATAGAACACAGGGAGAACGGCGAGCTGCAAGACCAAGCGGTGAGGATGTGACTGGTCGTGACAAACTCCCCATGCTCATGTATGGGGTCAGAGGATGGAGAGAGTCCCTGGGTGCAGCATGCTGTGCAAGAGTCAGGACCCTGTAGTACCAAGCTGGGGTGTTATTTGTGCTCAAAGATCAAATGGAACACTTCCAATAGCATCCCTTGTATTTTCATGCCACATCTGTTCTTTATAAATTATGTGCTGACCCAAAATGTCTTCTGTGAATGTCTGCAGAAGAAATCTAAGAAAAATTAAGACTTCCATCAAAGCAAGCAAGCATGCAAAATCAAATGGAGTGTGTTTTCTCATTTTAAACATTTTCCCATTCATTGGCAATGACAAAGTCCTGTTCTGGCAAAGCCTTTGGCATACTCTTAACTGTCGGCCCAGCACAGACAGCATATTGAATCCTGGGAGCAAAAGGACATATGCACTGGACATAAAAGGACTGCACTGGACATCTCTGGCTGCTCTGGGTGTCCCTTGGGATCCAGAAGCTGGCCCTGAGGGTGCCCTGCCAGCCCTGGGCATCAGGCACCTCCCTGGGGATGGGGCTGGACCAGGGATGGGATGGGCAGGCAGTAAGGGCTGGTATGCACTGCTGGCCCTGACAGTGCCTGGTTATTTTTCTCTAGTAGTTCCCCTCTCTGCTCTCCCTTTTATCCAGAGAGCACTGAAAAGCTGGGCCTATAAATCTTTCAAATTGTGTAGCAGGAAACCAGGTGCAATTTCAGGCTGTAACAATTTAAAATGGTAAATGCGGCTCATTAGAAACCCTGTAACTCTTTTTAATACGTTGAAAGGTTAAAAATAAATGATTTGATGGTATCTATCTACATGGAAAGAGACATTTCTTTCATTACTTTTACAAGTGGATTTTACAATTTATTTTACTTTTTATTTATTTTACTTTTACTTTTACAAGTTTATGGAGCGTCAGGACAGGCAAAGGCCTTCAGCCAGCCACAGAGGAGATGAAGAGTAGCCCTGGCCACAGGAGATGCACCTCCAGTCTATTCAAACAAAAGTCCGTCTCTTGGTGCAAAGGGGATTCTTGGAGAAGTATGGGAAAACAAGTTCATTTTTAGTTCAATAATAGGCTGCTAAAAAGATGCCAACCATGTATATCCTGAGAGTCAGGATCACAGGCTTATTTAATACAGCAGATCAAAAGAAGCAGTTTGCAGGCAGCAAAAAAAAAAATTCCCATTGCTCTTGAGGTCATCCATGTCTGAGTTGGAGTTTTGAGAGGACAGAAATCATTTCCAAAGCCCAAAACGCCAAAACTTGTACTTCTTGTCCAGTTTCATCTTGGGAGCAACCGGGCAACTATTCTTCACACTCTTCTTCTCCGATCGGTAAGGCAGAAACTAACCTGCACTTGTAATAGACAACATGTGGCAAGAAAAGACAGAGATAAAGGTTGTGTTGTAGCATGCAATAACATATGCTTTGGATAGCTACGTGCTGGGAGAATATAGTGCCAATTTAAAAAAGATTAAGAGAGTGGGATGTAGAGAATAGCTCCACAGGCAGTGGAGGACCACCAGATACCCACCACGAATATAGCAGTTGTTGATGTACAATATAATGGAATTTATCTTTCTCTCCTTATGTTATATTATGCGGGAGGAAATTACTGTTTTTACAGTTGTGGACCTGGAATAAACATGAGCTGAATTATTGCTGATCTACACTATTAGGAAAGGAATTTCAAGCCCCATTTCACAGTATTTTCAGCCTCTTCACCTAATGTAAAGGAATTTTTCTTAATTTTATATCTCACCTAGCATTGAGGAGCTGATGTTACTGATGGCACTACTGAGAAAGGAGAGGAAGGCCGAGGTGCAATACACTCACTCAGCTTTTTAATAATGATGATGTGAGTTTTCTCTGAAGTGTCCCAACCCATTAGGGTATCCAGAGCACCTGCTTCATCCATTAGGAAGCCTTCAAGCTCTATTCTCCTGTTAAACTTCAGCTGTAGCAATAGAATGATTCCAAAAACCAGCAAATCTCCATCAGGACCTGAGGCAGTGCTGCTCTATGAGTCTGACAGAAAGCAGTACTCAGAGAAGCAGCAGTCATGATCAGTGCCTGGTGGAGATCCCTCAACCAGTGCAGGAAAATCCTCTGAGCTGCTTTGAACTTGGTTTCTGCATGAGGAACACAGGTTTGAGCCAACACCCATAAAAATCTGTAGGGGTTTTATTTAATTTAATGGGAATTCTAGGACAAATGCATTGGGTTTGTCTTCCTGCTAATTTATGACAAAGTATATGTCAGTTACTAATATAATCTACTGCTCTTTGAATATATTCTGTTTCATTTGTTTTATTTTTATTTCAGGTTTTCATAATGAACAGAAGATGACAAACTTCCCTTTCTGGGGAAGATGAATGGCAGAACACTAAATATTTCTAATGCTAATTTTTAAACAATTGTTTTCACTTGGGAAACAGTGAATTAATTAAAATTATATCTTTATAATTATAGCATCTGAACAGGACTTGTGATTATGACCTTGAGACAGTCACAAGGACTGGGTCATCTGCACCATTTTATTCGTTCCCTCTGCATTTTCTCTCAAGCAGAATTATACATTTTATTATTATTTTTCTTCTTGATAAAATCTCTAGACCGATAACAAAATAGCTAGAGAATAGTGCCTGCTGGAGTTTCATAACTATTTTAATTTTCCTTCTCAGGATAAAGAATGAAAAGTGGCATTGAATTAATCCATTCTTGAGAACATCTTAAAATTATAACGAGGACAAAGTGGTACAAAATGTATTCATTCTCACGACTTCTTCATGATTGTAACCAGAATAGCAAATGGCAAAATGTATTAATTCTTATAATAAAAATGTAATGAGGACAGTGGATGGTGCAAGATGAATTAATTGTAGTGGCAAACTTATAACTGTAAAGCATGGTCTTATTTGAATAACATACTGCATTTCTGTAGAAAACAAGTATGCAGCAAAAACTGCTGTAGGTGTACTAAAAAGATACTGATCTGGTCATGTTATTGTAGTATAGTAGTTCCCTTTTCAGAAACAGGGTAGATTAATAGATGTTAAAGAATTATGAATCTGGTCCAATGTTTAGTAATCCTAATACTTTGCAATCTTTTTAAAGCTGAAACAAGGAAAAGTCTCTCTGAAGAGGAAAGTTCGTAACAGTGAATGCCAGTAAAGAAAACACTGAACCTGGGGAAGAGGCAGTGGGATGGAAACGAGGGCCAGGCTGACCTTGTGAGCACTGCTGGTGCCAGAAGCTACTCCAGCTCAAGGGCAAAAATTCACCATGGCTAGTGGCAGACTGGAATAGGATGCCCATAATCCCCCTTTACCTGGGAGAGGCTGCCAGGTGGCCTTTCACCCCACTGAAAGGTAAGATTGGCCCAGGGGAAATGGTCAGTTTGTCAATGGGTTCAGCAACTATTTTCCTAGCTCTCCAGTGGAAGAAGCAGTTGTGGTCACCAACATCTTCCTTCCACTCTCATGGCATTCCCAGTCAGAGCAGCTCCAGGCAGCAGTCTTCAAGCTATTTCACAGCAAACACCCACCTCTGCTTTAGCACAGCATGGCACAAGGTGCAGCTCTGCCACACAGTGCAGCACCGTGTCAGATAGCTCTTACTTGTCCCTGTACACACTGGGGTGCCTATGTAGTAAGTGCAGCACCATGCAGGCCTGCTGCTGCTGCAGACCATGGGAGCTACCTCTCATGGCATAGAATGGCGCCATACACTAACAAAACCTCTCTCTTACTACTTAACCCATTGTCCTGGTTTCAGCTGGGATAGAGTTAATTTTCATCTTGGTAGCCGGTGTGGGGCTGTGTTTTGGGTTTAGGATGAGAACAATGTCGATGATACACTGATGCTTTGGTTCTTGCTAAGTAGTGCTAAGCTGTCTCTGAATAGGTGCTAAGTGGCGCTCACACTGGTCAAGGACTCTTTCAGCTTCCCATGCTCTGCCGGGTGCACAAGAAGCTGGGAGGGGGCACAGCCAGGGGGGTGCTGACCCAGACCGGCCAAAGGGCTATTCCATACCATATGACGTCATGCTCAGTATATAAGCTGGGGGAAGAAGAAGGAAGGGGGGGACATTAGGCGCGATGGCGTTTGTCTTCCCAAGTAACCGTTACGCGTGATGGAGCCCTGCTTTCCTGGGGATGGCTGAACACCTGCCTGCCGGTGGGAAGTAGTGAATGAATTCCTTGTTTTGTTTTGTTTGCGTGCACGGTTTTTTGCTTTGCCTATTTAACTGTTCTAATTTATTTTACTTCAATTATTAAACTGTTCTTATCTCAACCCACGAGTTTTCTCCCTTTTACCCTTCCGATTCTCTCCCCATCCCACTGGTGGGGAGTGAGCGAGCGGCTGCGTGGTGCTTAGTTGCTGGCTGGGGTTAAACCATGACACCCATGATCACTGTCACTCTGATGCATGCACACACACTGTTCCTGACCCCTGAGCCGTCTTGCAATGGTGATGATGATCCCACTGTACATGCTGAGGAATCCCTGCCTGATTTCAGAGGTGGGCTTACCAGAAGGACCCCATGTGTGCATGTGCTCCCAGCCACAAGACACAGGAATGGCCATGGCTGGGTAGCTTTACACCCCACTATGCAGTGACAACCCTCAGCCAGGATGGTAAAACATGGATGTTAATTTCTTCTGTCAATCATATTTGTCAACAGCGCAAGGGAAACACCACCACGGTGAGGAAAGAGGCAATGTGGAGACTAAAGCTACGGTCATTTGCCTGGTGGGTCTGGGAGGGAGATCCTGGAATCGTAATGAGTACAGGGATGAATCCCAAGAAGACCTATTTCCATGAAAATTTATTAATCCATCACAGTCTTAAACCCCACACCGGCTGTGCACAGCTATTATTCCCTGAAGGGAAAGGAGTTAAAATTGTTGTCGGTGTCTCATTCTAGGAGTTTGGAAGAAGCACTTCTCACCCTGAACAGAGCAAGTGGAGTTTGTATGTGTGTGTACGTGTATCTGTGCGGTTTACAATCGCGACTGAATGGTGATAGCCATCTTATGGCAAAGGTGTTCTTATTACCTCTAAGTGGAAGGCCAACTGGGCTGACTGCAAAAACGAAGTTATTCCTGCTTTTAGTGCTGTTTTGAAGAAAATCCTTAATGTTCAGCCACTTAAAATGAAGCAGATAGCTTAGATTTTAAAGACAGCTTAATGATAAAAGAGAGCTGGAAACTGGCTTACAGTTTCCCCCACAGGGCTCCCACTCTGCCTATGTTGTAATGATCACTTTTCAGAAAGCTGGCCACCTCTAGCATTTGGCTGTGCTGCAGGAATGCCAATTGTAATTAAACATGTTAAAAATACTTTTCACAGCTTATTCGGGGTGACAAATACTTCCTGTTCTGCGAACCTGTGAAAATTAAGGCAGCTCTCCTCCCAGATTTTTTTTCCAAAGTACTGGTTTGATTTTAATGAGTTAGAAGAGCAGCACTTGACTTTTGTAGAGTTTTCTTCAACCCTTTCCCATGCATTTCCACCAAAAAGAGAGACCTTGTTGTCCAAGTTCTGTGGCAGAGGATACCGAGTCACTCTGCAGCCTGCTGACAGAGCTCATTCCTCCTCTCAGCTTGGCATCCAGCTGAGCCACTTAGTCCACAAGAACCTTTCCTAATTATCCTTCACCCTGTCTATTGACAGGTAAAGGACACTTCTGTTGTGAAAATGATGCTAAGGGTAAGGGACAAATAATGAGAATAATATAGTAAAGTAATGGTCAAAAGGGAGGAAACTCACCTAGCACTGACCTGGCTGTGAATAAAAGCTAAATTCCTTAGTGTGTAGTTAGTCAGCTGAAGTACAAGTGGCCGTACCACTTGCATGCTCAGCAGCTGGGTGGGCACACATGCAGTGAAGGAAACCCTCACTCTGCCTTCAGCCACAAACGGGAAGCACATGTGGGTCCTGTGTAGTGCATGTTGAGATACACTATGGGCCGCATTGGACAGCCGTCAAGGTGTTCCCCGAGGCATTAACTTGATTAGCCTCTACCAGGATGACTGGGCTGCATGGATTGACCATCTAACCTCCCTGCTTCACATGAGGATTGATTTCATGACTCTCAGAGCAACTTTCCTAGGACAGTGTTTATTGTCTGCCTCTGAAACACGCTTTTATGGCGGCAATGTGTAAACAGCTGGGAGACTGGCAGTATCATTCCTGCTAGACATGTCGGACTCATGCATTGTACAACAAGACCATGACCATAAAGGCTGCTTTGTTTCTGCTCCGCTATACGCATGGAAGTTCCTGTGGCAATAAGTCCCCAGTCGTCACGCTTCAGAAGCAGATCTTTATTTCTTTAACCTGAAGGAGGTTTTTAAGCTGTTAGAAGCAGAGTACATATGACATACGCCCAGTTTGCATGTCATCAACCAAGAGATGAGCAGATCTGACCATTTTTTTACAATGTTACTTTTTCATGAATTATGATTTTGGCCTCATTATCTCTTCATTCACCATCCTCCAGTAAATTTTCCCAGTCAATGAAGTTCTTGTATTCTCTGTACTGTGAATGAATGGAATGGATCCGATGATGTGGCTCTGTGATAGCATCAGGCTGTCCATGATGTCTGTATTTGCCTCTCCCATCCAGTGTTCTGAGGTTAGGGAAAAAACTCAGCCTACTCTATTACAGCCCATTAAGAAATTTAATTTTGGAATCACCCAGGGCAAAATGTATAATTTGTTTTTGATATATTTTTTTTTTGTGTCACAGAATGTCAGAATTGGCATAAAGGCTGTCAGGTGTCAACATGAGTCAGTTTCAGAAATGAGATCTCATACCTGCTAATTTGAGAAGTTCCTCCTCATCATTTCCCTCAGAAGCAATAGGGAACATTAACTGGTGCCATGCAGTATCACATTTTAGGAGGCTCTTAAAAGCTAACAGAAAGTTGTGAGTGATGTATAAAAATGAATACCGATGCAATCTGCTCACACAGTATTTCTAGGATCGCCTGCTGATGCTCCCAGTGACTGCAGATTAAACCGTGAAGCAAGGTCTCAGGCCCTCCACACCTGGGGTGCAGATCTGTGCTTGTCAGCATGTTTACAAAGTTCTCACGTTTTTCTGAGGAGGTTTAGCTCGTCACAACTAGTTTATAATCACCTGTGATATTTCATTTACAGTACCAGTGTAGCTATGAGAGAATTAATTTTCTCTCTGTGATAGTTCTTAGTGTAATTTATGCCTTGCTTTTAATTGCTGGATCAAATTACTTACTGTATTATTTCATGCATCATCCCACAACAGAGAAGTCCAGAAAGGTATCTGTATGTCTGGCTTCTCCAAAAAAAAGAGTGACTCAAAGGTAATTTGCTAAACAAAATCTTCTTCTGTCCTTCAAGTGTGTTTTTAAGAGGTAGAGGGCCAAATAAATACAGGGTGTAAGTGAATGCAAATCCAGTAAAATGAAAATGATTGTACCTATTTACCTCCAGAATGACTGGGCATCTCAGCTCAGATAAATTGAGTGGCACTGTCTGTCTTTAATGAACACTGGCGTTAACATTAAAAAGGAAAATGCTGAAACATAATTAAGAGTTGGCATTTAGCCACCTTGCAGGACAGAGAACAAAGGACAGGATCTGCTGTCTCCTCTCTTGTTCTCTCTGCTTTGTGCCAGTCCAAGCTCTCCCTGCCAGCCAGCACGGACAAAGGTGGGCTTCAAGCTGCCCCCTGAGCAAAGTTACATCCTACAAATGTCCTTGCTGTTGCTGCCATCTGCCATCCAGGCTGAAAAGATCTGTCGTGCTACTTACACCTGAGTATCAGCCAGCTTCACCGCTGGCATCAGAGCTGTTCTGACATGTGAGAGAAGGAAGTAATGGAGTGAGACAGGGAGGTGAGCCTACAAAGGGAAAAGGAGTGTGGCACAGGCAGAGAAGAGCTGGGTGCTGTTTTTTCCATGGGAGACCCCTTGATATCCCTGTGCATTGCACATACCCCGAGGCTGGAGGACAGGACTCCAGAGATTCACGTGCAAGCAGAAGGTGAGAAGCTGCCAGACAGCTGCCCTGGTGTGCAGGAACAGCAGAGAGGGTGGGCAGAGGGTTATAGGAGCCAGTGCAAAAATGCACAGTCCTCTCCATGCTGCCAGACCGCTGAACCCCTGCCCCAAAGAGCTGTGGCTGCTGCAGCTGCATCAGCCCCCACTCCAGGCTCATCTCTTCCAGCTCCACATCCATGGGCAACTGTGCCTGTGGTGAACTGAGGTTCATGGGACATATCCTAGGGTGGAGACGACTCTCATGCATCAAAAGTCAGGGTGTGAATAGGTCTATCCGTCTTTACACCTCTGCATCCCTGCTGTGGTCCTGACCTGGGTCCCTCACGCTGGCCAGACCCATCAGCCTGAGACCACAGCAGGGACTGGGAGAAGACATGGGTCCTCCTCTCCACCAGTCATGCCCCTTCGTCCTGGCTGTGTCAGGACAGGGTGAGTGAGTGGCATCTGTGGTATCTGTAGATCCCCTGTGCCTTGGAATGATTCTCACTGAGGTGGTTAATCCAGGTGGCTCACAGCATGCTGTCACCAAGACCCCAAAGCACACACAGCCAAAAGCTGGCGGGACATACCAGCATGGCATTGCTCCTGCAATGGCAACCTCTGCCCTTTGCTGCTGAGGGCTGCAGGCTCTTGCCATGTGGAGAATTGTTCTGACCCTGCTCTTATGTTGTTGAGATGAAGCAGACACGCTGCAGTAAAAGAGTCTGGTCCTTCATGACTGCCCCTTAGATAAATGCCTTATACCTAAACTGTTAATTAATTTTACAATAACCAATTAAAGAGTATATAATGCCATATAATTCCCATGAGAGCTAAAAGTCATCTCCTGTAAAAACAGAGCTATTTCAGCAAATAAAACCCCTCTAAAAATAGCACTTGGGAAAGTATATTTTTAAACTTCCACTGATGTTTATTTTTGAAGTTCTGAAATTTAATTCACGTATTGAATAAATATGCTTCACATCACAAAGGGTAATATGTTCTCTTCCGGTTTTTTTCAACATCGATAATAACTAGGGCCATCCCTTCAGATGCTTATGGCTGCATGTTTCCATGTAGGACAACAGGAGGATGAAAACAGAAGAGGGAAAGTGCATGTCACATCACAGCTCCCGAGAAGCATGTACCTCACTGTCTGTTTCAGCATTGCAAGACACTGAGTTCAAAGCAAAATGGGTTCATAACAAAGAGGACATTTGTGAGGAATTGTTGCCATAATGTGATACCATAAGATTTTCCAAGGATTGGTGTCCTGTCAGCAGCAGTTGTCTTATAAAATACACTCCAATTCTGGCGAGTATAGGAACTCTATGTCTGTGAGCGGTTAAACAGTAGCTGTATGAATATATAAAGATGTTGTCGCTGATGTAGAGCATTTGGGTAGCAGTAAATAAAGTGGTCCCTTTAGTCCTTCTGCTTCCTAGGTAAATAATACGAAAACCCAGTGTGTATAAGCAACATTAAAAATGTCTGTGGCACCAGGAAGAAACATAGCTTCACAGCAGGGATGTTTGCAAGAAGGGATAAAAAAGGAATGGTGAAAAGGAGTGAATGGGAAGGAACTGTGCAGACCAGCCAGCCACATCCTCAATAAGTCTGGTGAGCTCAATAGTGGCGGCTATTCATATCTCCTACAGCCCAAGTTGCTGCCTCATGGTCACCTCTACAGAGCATGCTACTAGGCAAAAATGGAAGCTGAATTGCATTGCAGGGACACCATATCCTTCCTCTTTAGAAGCAGGAGGCACCTCCACGCTGTGCAGCCATGGAGCCAACAGCCAGCTGTGCTCAAGGCACTGCTGACGGTGTAGCTGGGGCAGTGGAGAAGTCAGTGTGGCTTGCAAGACCCATGCAGGAGATGAAGGAATATCTGTGGGATTAATCTGCGTTGAGCTGCATCCGCCCACAACTGCAATGTTTGCAATAGCCAAGCTGACTATTCTAAAGCTAGCTCAGACCTGTCTGTACGAACTGCAGAACAGAAATAGCCTGCAGGCAGCTCTACTTCAAGGTATTTATCTGTCAGTGTTTTCCAGCTCATAATCATATCGCAGAGTGAATAGCAGGTCTACTGGGTTGCCTAAATGGTCCTCCACATCACTGTCCCTCATTTCAATGTATGTGCATTACTACTTGGCACTACTTCTTACGGTAGACAGAAGAGACCAACTTTGACATAGAAGACCAAATAGAGGTACAAGCTACTAACAATTTTATTTAGGAGAAGTAATTTCTGTCTTTTGAATGGACAAGCAAAGCAGCTCAATAACTGTTACTGTCTAGGAGCAAATAGTGTTGGTGTTTTCCTCAAGACTGAAGTCCCCCTCAGAGAAGACCACCTTCACTGTCACACTACATCATCTTCATGATAGTCTCAGCAGAAAAATCAATATGGCTGGATGCAAAACTCAGCCTTGACTCACAACAAGAAAGGCTGTTGAGAGGGTGAGAACTGGGTAGGAGCAGGAGGGGAATAGGGAAATATAGGTCAGTGTTTGGTAAAACTGGGCACTGGTGGGGATGGTGAGGCTGTGTTGCTGTTCTGTGCCCTGTAATGAGGTGAAATGTGGCCTCTTGAAGCCCAGGCATGAGAATGGTCTAGTTTCTGTAATACTGGGCTGAAGCTGTTCAATATGTTCATCGATGGCCTAGATGGAGACCCAGAAAGCACCTTCCCACCCCAGCAAATTTGCAGATGACACCAAATGAAGAAGAGTGACCTACACAAGGAGTGGCAGCACTTCAGTCCAGAAGCATCTTGAGGTTCAGACAACTGAGGGTGTAAGCCCACAAGACACTAGAGGTTCAAGCCAGCAGCTGTCCCATAAGGCTTAGACAGGAGAAGTGCAGGGTTTGGCCACTAGGCAGGACAACCCGGAGCATGGCACAACCAGAGGGTGACAGGCTGGATCACCACCCTGCTGAGGAGGACCTAGGGAGTTGCTGTGTGCTGCAGGCTAGGCCAGCCAGGCATGCTTGCTGTGAACAAGGCCAGCTGCATACTGAGGTGCATTAGAAGGAGCAATACCTTTGATCAAGGGATGCTTTTATTCCCCTCTGCTGAGAGATGGTGAGGTCTCACCCAGGATAGAGCCCAGCTCAGGAAGGATTTGGAAATGTGGTCCAGAAGAAGACTACCAGGATGGACATGACCACCAAGGAGAGGCTTGGGGAGCTGGTGTTCAATCACATGAAAAGGAGGGCAAAGGGGTGATCTAATAAGCACCTAAAACTACGCAAAGGGGACTTAAAAAGATGACTGAGCCACACTCTTCCTAGAAGTGGAAGATGATACATAAAAGGGCAATGCCTACAAACTGTACCTTGGGAAGGTCAGAGTGGACATTAAGAAAATTGTTTTTCCTAGGTGAAGAGTAGAACACGGGAACAGGTTATCCAGGGAGGCTGGAAATCCTCCTTGGAGGTTTTCAGACTGGAAGGAGTCAGAGATAATGGGTGGATAAAATGCCATAAAAAGCAGGTCTACTGACAAAAAAGTGTAAGAGTAAGGTATTAGTGTTACTTCTTAAAATTCAGCTATGGAAAGCAGCTGTACTCAAAATGACTTTGCATGGCTCTGGAAGTGCACAGCAGGGATGCTGTACTCTAAGAAAAGGATGTGCACGACAAGGAGTGCCATGTTGAGCAAGGTGAGGCTCCGTCACAGGTCCTTGTGCTGTGCAGAAAGGAATTCCCAGCTCCCTGCTGCCTCTTCTCCTCCTGCTTGTGAGGAAGGGTAAAAAGGCACCCGAGGCAAGGAGAAAAGGGCATTCTTAAGATTCAGGCTTGACTCAAGCTGCAAGCCTTTTAATGAGGTACTGAGCATACAGATCCCTCCTTCCATTGAGAAACAAGAAAGATTTGTTGGCCATTCAGCAGTGGTCCATGTTGCCACCACCTTAGGTTCACTTGCTCCTCCTTGTGCCCTGCAGCCGTCAAACCTCTGCCCGGGAGGCAGAGACGCAGCAGGGCCAGGGACCCACACCAGAGCCGTAGGGCATCATGTCCCAGGCAAATCAGCATCCTGCCTGGGGACCTTCTCCCAAGGTTTGAGGAGCATTGCTGAGAGATATCTCAGCAGCCCAGGGAGGACACCACCTACTCCTCATTTCTGAAATCCTTTCTTGCATCCTGCTGCACAGTTTAAGATGTAAAGAGCAAGTTTTGGGTGCCAGCTTTTGTGCCTTTTGGGGGTTTTCACTGCACAAGCACAGAATCCTACTAAAGCAAGGGGATGAAGCAAGCACTGCATCCTACCTGGGCTGTGAACAGAGGAGCTCAGCTTCCATTTGACGAATACATCCATTCACCGGGGGTTTTTTATTTTTCTAATCGGGGGAGCAAATCACCCATTACAGTGTATTCTCCATGTCCCCAGGCCCATATATATTTTCCAGCAGCTCTCCTCAACATTCCATATTATAAAATCAATCTCTATTTAAGTAAAAGGGGGATATTTATTTCTTAATTTTTTAATAATGTATTTTGTGATTTGTTATAGCTCTCAGTGTTGTATTATTTATTTATTGTGCCTATAGGGTGCCCTGCCACATGGTAATAGAGGAGCTACAGGAATTAGAGACCTAAGCAAAACCAAGTTCAATAATTTTGCTACACTGTAGGACTCAGTCCAAAATTAACAAAGGAGCAAAACTGCAATGCAAGGACAACACCATAATGTCTTTGCTCTCAAGTTTTTGCGAACCCAGTAGAAGTGAGATAAAAAACTCAGGAAGATCAATCGTCACTGAAAGCAAAAATTAGAACTGGATCTTAATATATCTCCCAAGGTGTTTCACAACTGAGTTATTTGCTATGGAGTTCTTGGAAGTTAATTATAAATTTACACAGAAACCTGAATGAAACAAGTATCAAGGTTTTCTTTTCCTTTGTTTCTTGCCTTCTCCCTGCAAAGATGATTCCTTTTCAAAATATACTCAGAAGTATTCAGCTCAGAAAAAAAAAGGATCGATTTAGCTTGCAAAACATCTGCATTCATTAGGTGATGTCTCAGCCCAGTTCATGCAGTGGCAAAGCTCTCACCAACTTAAGTAGGCTAGGGTTTACCTTCAGCAGCTGAGTTAATTTATCGCTGAAATCTGAGAGCCTGAAAAGCAGGAGTCCTGGGCTTTGCATGCACTGTGTGCTAACCCTCAGGGAAGTCATGGTTATACCTGTTGAGGCAAGGCAGCTACAGTATGTCTGTGTCCTCAGTGTTTGGCTGCAATAAACCCCATCGGCAGCCCAGGGCCACAGCCCCTGCTTCTCGTGGGGGTGGTGTCAGTGATCATGCTCTTGTGTGGCAGTGGGTGGAAGAAAGCCGAATGTAGTGTGTGTATTTACTCATGACAATCATACAAATCCCCATCTGATCTCCTTCATGGTGCACAGGATTTGGTATAGAGAGGAGCTGGAGCTGCCAGGAATCAGCAGCTTACTGACTGTTTCCCTTGGAAAATATTTACCAAATTTTACAAAGCTGATTCAAGTGGAGCAGGTTCAAATTTCTCAAGGTTTGACCACTCAGTTTACAAACTTCGGTTCTTCTGGCATCTCTCTACAAAACTCCGTGCCTCCTTCCCTCCTCTCAAGATCACGCTGGAGAGATTTTTGACTGAAGGGTCTTCTCTCCCTGTTGCCTCTTCCACAGCTCCACAAGCACTCCTGGCATCCAGAGGTAGATCCTTTTTCAGGGCTTTTTGCCTTTTGCTGTGACTCCTGTCACTGTCTCTGAGCAGTATCCCAGCTGCCAGGCTAGCCTTCAGTAAGTGTCATACCGCAACACTTAGCCCTTCACCCCACTACCAGGTTTCTGCCTGTTGGACTTTTCTAAAGGAGTCTTCCCATTTATCTCCTGACTATCAGGATATTTGGGGTTGTGGTGAGAAGGTTGGTGCCTGCTGAGACAGCGGCAGAGGTGATCACGCCAAGCCTTCCCCTGCGTGCTGCAGCCTTTCAAGATGCTGTGCTGCTTCGGACATTAGAATGAGAGGAGAACAAATTATTTGGTTTTGTTTCTGCTTTTTGGATGTCATGGTTTAACCCCAGCTGGGAACTAAGCACCACACAGCCTCTCACTCATGTGTGCCCCCCCCAGCAGGATGAGAGGAAGAGAATTGGAATGGTAAAAGTGAAAAAACTTGTGGATTGAGATAAGAACAGTTTAATAATTGAAATATAATAATAATAATAATAATAACAACAACAACAATAACAATAACAATAACAATAACAATAACAATAACAATAACAATAAATTGTAATTAAAAGGAAAATAACAGAGAGAAATAAAACCCAAGAAAGACAAGCGATGCAAACGAAAACAATTGCTCACCACCAACAAACCAATGCGCAGCCAGTCTGCGAGCAGCGGCCCCCCTGGCCAGCCTTCCCCCTAGTTTTATTGCTGGGCATGACATCACATGGTATGGAATATCCCTTTGGTCAGTTGGGGTCAGCTGAGTCCCCTCCCAACTTTCTGTGCACCCCCAGCCTACTCACTGGTGAGGTGGTGTGAGAAGCAGAAAAGGCCTTGACTCTGTGTAAGCACTGCTCAGCAGTTACTAAAACATCCCTGAATTATCAACACTGTTTCCAGCACAAATCCAAAACAGCCCGATACTAGCTACTGTGAAGAAAATTAACTCTACGGCAGCCAAAACCAGCACACTGGAGCTGATGAAATGGTAAGTGACTAGGCAGGAATTACAAAATCCAGCAGTGAGAGACTCAGCAATCTCAAATCCTACTTGGAGTAGGTAGAGAGGGAAAAATGCCATTTTATTGCCCTGTAGGAATGGCTGCCTGAATCATACCTAAGAGGAGCTTCCAAGAAAGCAACTGTGCATCACAGGTTTTTTTGGATGGGACATCCTTGACACACTATGTAATTGTCACTGAACCTTGACATTAGGGGCCTGCTTTTGCCTCATGTGGAATAAAAACTTACCAGTTTTAATTGAGTATGGCCTATAGGCAAAGCAAAGAAATCTGAGTAATGCACTTTATTTGGTAACTCATGTCAGGCAGCCAAGGGTGATTACAGCCAAATGCAACTGGCTCCATTCTAGGCAACCAAAAGCTTTTCATCTCATGAAAGTCAGAGCTGAGTCTTTGGTGGGGAGAGTTTCATCCTAGCTCCCTTCAGAGGGAACCTTGACTGCGTCTGGACTAGCCAACCTCCTTGTGAGTAAGGTGAAATACATCCTCTGCTGGGGCAGAGCAGCACTGCCTTTTCTGCTCAGACACAGGAATTTGGGCTGGGAGTGGAGAGCGGGCTTTGTGGTGAGGGTGTCCCGGCAGACCTGTGGGGTGGTGAGCCACTCCAGCAGCTGGCATTGGCACAAGGGCTCGCACCATCCCTGGCAGGGCTCGCACTCCCTCCCCAGCCAGCGAGGCGTGCTGTCTAACACTGCGGTCGTCTCCAGTGACTGCTGCATTCCTGATCTGGATTTCAGCATCAAATGCTGCCAGTCCAACTGAATGAGGGGCTGTACCACACATACCTAGCCATAGATGCTTCCTTCTTGCAGGTGCGTATTCTGCTTCTTCCACACCTGACCTCCCTTGCACCACGACACAAGGACACAAGAAATGTCCTCCTGGGTCCAAGAGACAATTCATCCCTCCCCGTGTCCTGTCTTTTGTGGTGCAAACATAGATACCACACTGGGAGAGCTTGTGAGCCTGGCCATGACCTACCTGGCCAACACCTGTATCTGTATGCACATTTCCACACACTGCCCCAGCAGTCAGAGCTGCGGTGGTAGGGATGTGGGAGGGTATCTCCCTGCACAGCTCTTCTAGCACCTCTTTAAGAGTCTGTTGTCCACTAATTTGCCCAAGCCCATGTGGGGCCCACCAGCACCGTCCACCTCCGTCACCTCTTGTTGCAACAAATCCCACTACCAACTGTGTAGAGAAATATTTTCTTTCATCTGCTTTAAACTGATCTCTGTCAAGTGCTCCCTCATTCTAGCGTCATGGGATTTAGTGAGTAACAGTTCTGAAGTCACCTTATTACTGCCTGCACAATTTTGTAAAGGACATTGCTTCTTCCCATGGCTGCAAAGTAAACATCCCAAAGGAACATTGGAGATTTCCGTTTCCTTTGTTTCTTAGGGGAGCTGGAAGTCAGACTCCACTGCTCTTTTAAGAGAGTAGCACGTGTTTTAGACCCGGCTTTTGATGACGAGTGGTATTTTCAGAAGGTTAGCTGCTGAGCTTCTCACACGTACTTTCCACAATTAGCAGCTGTGCCTGAGGGATAGGAATTAGCTGCTTCCCTAGCTTACATGCTTGTGAAAATACTGTCAGGTACACACCTGCAATTTTTAGAGCCCAAATGCCTTTGAAAAATCATAGGTCAGTTTCAAAAGCTACCCATGGTTGCTTTAAGCTGTGTAAATATTTCTCTTCTAGTGACCAATGTCTCGCTGTGGTTTTGAGTGAATCATTCAGAGACTATTCTCATTAGCACTCCCCTGTCATTTAGCCCTGAAATGTGTGTCACAACTTGCAGAAAAGTACAAAGCATTTTGATGCCGATCTTCAGAAAGTCTGGTCACAGATACGATGGCATCACTAACTAGTCTATACTAACACACTCTAATGCAAAGCAGAAATCTTTAGCAGTCTGCCCCAAAAATGTACCAGTTTCTCCCTCTGGAAACCAGAGGCAATAAAGCAGGCTGACCCCAAAGGGACTGCATGCATGTTAATTGGCCCAAGTTTGTAAGGTGCTTGGAGATAAAAAGTGTTATGAGGACTCTGGGAACAGAGCCAAAACATGACTCCCTGCTGGAGTCCGGAGTATTTCTGTATTGCTCTACTGCAGGAATGATCTTTATGTTCTCTTAAATCTGCTGGCTGCCTGTGTTTCTTTATTTCATCTTAGTTGTTGGAAAACAACTTGCTCAAGGCCTTGAGTCAGCAATAAATTAACTTTTTTAAACAAAAAAACATGGCACACCCAGTAGATCAACTGACCTTTAGCCCTGAACCTATAATTGAGAAGTGCATTATTATTTGCTTTGTGAGGCAACAGGCAGCTCTCTGCTCCTTTGCATCCTCATGTGGTGCTGCTGGTGTTACTCTCGGCTAAGCTATTACAGTGCCACAGCGATTCAGACTCTAAATAACTTGTAGGCTTCTTCTGCTGAAGCATGTTAATAGGTTAAGTTCACTTCACAATTGCTAATTTTATACTATTTCAAAGGATGATTACATATTTATGTATTATTTATTACACAAATCTAGCATGATACATTATTTACAGCAGTATTAACAGTATTTATTATTTATTATGCTACTGTATTAATATATATTATTTCAAGCAAGACTTTTTCCAGTGTTGTTTGTTGATTCCAGTTATTGGACTTAATATTCTGCAGAGTAGACAGTACTGTCCTTTGGGCTGAGGCTGCTGAAATCTAATTACCTTGGCCAAGAAATGCCATTCACTTTTGCCTTAGTTATATTTTATAACTTGGGGACAGATTGTGGTTAGCTCTGCCTGGGTATAAATGAACAGAAATATGGATGTGTAATATCTGCTCTTCCCATCTGTATGATGTACTCATGCAGAGTCCCGCAGTCCCAACTTTCTTCTCTGCCTGCAAGGCTGAACAGACCCACAAACTGCCGCAGCTGCTACAGACATCCAGGGAGATGTGGACAGGACTGTCCCCTTCATTTTGCTCCCTCTGAGAGAAGCTAGAATCACGGTAAATATATTGCACAAGCCCCAGTTGACCCTAGACACTGGCTAGTATCACTGAGTGGGTTAGGGAGGTGGTTTCTTGAAATGACATTGCTGTGGCAGCAAAAGCTCTAGCTTAGAGGTGGTTAGAGCTTCACAAAAAGGCCTTGCTAGAATAAATTATTTTGCTGGAGAACAGAGCTACACCAACAAAGGCACTTCCAGTCCTCTGTGGCTTAACCTCACCAACAGACCCCTTCTCTTGGAGGAACAGTCTGGGCAGTCTGTGTCTGAGAAGACCTGCTCTTGCATAGATCAGAAATAAACCTTGAGTGATTGTGAAGGGCTGGAAGGCACATTGTAGCAGAAACAGGCCCATCTTCCGTTCTCACCCTGCCAAATGCACTGCCAGCCCACCTTTTCACACCTAAGACCATGCCCAGGGGTCTGGTTTGTTTATGTGTAGGTGCGCTTATTCAAGAATTATCTGGTCTTCTGTATGCCTCTCTTCTTGCAGCTTCTCCACCCTGGTCCCCATCTCTCCAGGCTGGCATGCTTGGCTTGGTGATTCTCCCGTGACCTCTCATTGCAAGAAGCTCTGGAGTTTGCTCTGAGACCTCCTTCACTCAGTGCTCACTATTTACCATGCATTTCTCACTTCTGGTAAGTGCTGAGGGCATGTAAATCTTAAAGACAGTAGGTTAGGAGCTCCTTATCCTAATTAATCTTTAATGGAAGCACTGTCCCAGGCAGGTTTCAGGTATCATTTGAAGCTCCAAAGACTTTAGTGGCCTAAGCTGATTTGCTCATCACTGTATCAAACCTTTCTACACTGTATGAAACCTTTCTGCACTGCCCAGCTCCCTTTACATCCGTGGGGTGTGTTATTTGTGTCCTATTTTTGTCTTTGGTCCCCCCTGTTCACCACAGTTGACTCTCTGTACCCAGACCTCTTCGGCATGCCAGCTTGCCTCCCCTCTTCTGGTTTTCCCAGCTTGCCTGACTGTTCACTCTTTTGGTTTTGCTGTCTGCCCCTGGTACACTAACACTGTCTCACTTCACCTCTGCCAGAAAAGCTGTTGTGCATCCTAGTTGATCTTCATGTTTTCCTGACTCATTCCTAGTAACTGTGGTGGAAAAACAGCTGTTTATCTCAATTAAATTTTGATTGGTAATTAGCATCTACCTGTCACTATTATTCAGTTTCCTCCAGTGTCCCCTTCAGCTATTTTTTATGCTATTTTTTCACCTGGTTTCCATGAGAACCATGTCACTATATCTCCACCCAGCCAGCCCTGCCATATATTTGATTCCTGTCAAGAAAGAGCAAATAGAGAGCTGTTTACTCTCTGGTAACATTCGAATTTTGGACTTCAACTCTTCCAGCAATGCTCAGAATATGGTGATTCACCTCCTCAAAATATATCTGGGACCCTCCACATGTCCATATGCTTCTATACCCTAATAAATGGAAGTCTATCCCATAGCACACTGTCATTCTACACCCAGCCTCTCTAGCTGAACAAAAGCTTTAGAGACATATCTCAAATCTCCAACTGTAGCAGGGACCAAGAACAAAGAGGATGCTCTGGTATCCTTTTCCTTGAGACAACAGCTAACTTCCTTGCAAGTCCCACCAAACAGCCTGTGTAGTGGGGAGCTGGACTTCAGACATGACTCCTTCCTTCTGTTTTGCAGACTGGGCTTGTAAGAGCTCCTTCTGGAGGTTCACTGAGCCATTCACTTGCCGTTTCCTTGAAAAAATGAGATGGAAGAGGAGGGGCTGCTCCTCTCTGTGGGTGTATGTAGCTCACTAGCATAGAGAAGCAATGGGCCAGGCTTTGCAGAGATCCCAGCTGGGGCAGTCGGGTGACTGGCAGCCCTTTGGGAGCCAGGACAGGAGTGTGAGCTGTCAAGGTTTTGAGTGGCAATAAAGCACAACACGGAGATCTCCCAGTACCCACAGGGCAAAGAAAGTGCAACAAATTAAAGATGATGTAGTTTGTGTGAAAGGCAGTACAGATTAATGCCATGCTACATGCAGCCTCTGAGAAAAACAATATTAAAGGACTGTTTGATTCACAAAGCTCTCCCTCACCACCCAGCAAGAATACATTTAAATGGCATTAGCCAGGCTTGGCATACGTGGAGAGCTTCTAAACATTAATACTTCAGATTTTGCCAATGCATGCATCAAGTCTTGTCCACCTACAACCTTATAACAACATCAGTAATAATGTCTTTAGAACATGGTGGTTCAGCTGGTGGAGTATCCCTCTCTATGGAGGCACTTGTTTCGGTTCAGCACCTACTTCAGCTTAGGGATGTAGTCCTTACACTGCAGGGGAGTAACAAACAGCTGAAAGGCAGTACTTAAAACTGCTCCGTGCAGGTTTGTGAGACCGTATCCTAATTTCATCTTATATCTACCCTAAACAGGAACACATGGTATGAGATGCAGTGCCTGTGCAGAGGTTTGCACCAGTTAGGTCAGTTCAATGTAACCTTGGTAAATGTCAGTTAAGAAAAGTTTGAGATATAGCCATGAAATCTTTGACATGCTTAGTCAGAGGCTCACGCAGGCTGCTTGTTATTAGTTATTACATATGTGAGAACAGTGTAAAAAAGGAAGAGGCAAACTCCAGTTCTTCAGGCAGATAGTGGATGCAACAGCTTCAGCTGTGCTACAATAATTACCATAAATGCTAGACAAGATGAAGTACTTGATAAGAAAAAAACAGGAAGCATTGCATATTTTTAACAAGGTTTTCTAAGAAATTGAGTCTTGTGTGATCTGGGGACCTGTTCTGGGTGTGTCTGTCTCTCTCCTTCTCAGTAACTTCCTAACTCATTGACCATTTTTCACCTCACCTGGCAGGAGAGAAAAGGCCTCAGAGATTAAGTCTCCAGAAGCTTTGTGAAAATAAGCAACATGAATATCAGTGCTGTTTTCTCCCACCCTTCTTTCATCCAGGAAGCACTTGTATGTGAGTCTGCTGGACAGGAGCAGAGATGAAAGAAGGAATAAAATAGGAGAAGGTACTGATAGGAGAGGAGAAGCTGGTTGTTATCCAGGGCAGAGAGATATGGCACTTCCCAAGAGCAGAGAGTGAAATACATTTTTTGCATCTGTAGAGCAGAGGAGGTTTAGGAGAGGATGGGAACTGAGAATGATTTAAGGAACCTTAGACCAGTGTCTCTTTCAGGCTGATTTACTGCCTCTTTGCCTCTGACCTGTTTTGGCTTGGAGTTTGTTACTGCTTGGTCAGACCAGGTGAAGCTCTAAAACTTACACACTTTATCCAACTCCATCAGTTTGCTTAAGAAAAGATACTACTTCTCCCTTCAGAAGTGTTTGCATTCCATCTTTAGACTGACTGCAGCACTGCTGTTAAATTGTTGGCATCTTCTGTTTCATATGCCGTATGCTACCTTATGCTCTCAGTGTGTTTTCAGATGCTGTCAGCTACTTGACCTGGGTTGAATTCAGTCTGTAACGTGGAGATAAGAAGATCTGTTTCCCACATGTAGCCTGTTAAACTATCTAGAAAGCGTTCAGATACAAGTATTTCGTGCAGCAGGCTTCTTAAATAACTTTGTGCTGTCGACAAGAAACCATGACTCATAACTCAAATGGAGAGTATGATGCTTGTGCAAACTTTAGGGGTTTATTTCCAGATTGTTACATTGCTGGATTTTCTTTAAAACTTTCTCTTCTCCACTCAGTAACTTCCTTCATGAGATGTATTTTTCCCAGACATTCCTGGAGAGATGCAGATGCCCATGCAGAGATGGGGCAGTTCTGAGAGGGACAAATCAGGGCTGTGAAGAAGACACTGCCACCCCAGGGAGCTCCTGCCTGATGTTAAGGAGATCTTGTTAAATGTAATCTGCTGCCAAACAAAGCTTGTTGATATTTCTGTTTGCTATTGTGTTCATAAGGTCTGTGATCCTGAAGCTAACTTGGATGAGACACTGACATCCACCACTGACTTTATTGGTAGTTTTGTTTGGTCCAGATATTGTTTGCAGATTAGGGGCAAACTCCTGCCCTGGAAGGACATTGCCATCACCTTCAGTGGAACTTCACCACAGATCAGTGACCATCAAGAATCATTGAAAGCCCCAAGAACCTTGTTAAAAATCCTAAAATATCATTATGTTTGTCAAGCACAGTCAAGTCTGGTTAATCACACCCTGTTTGCAAACATTGAATTTTATCAGTTTTAAAAAAAAATATGTCAAATCTTGTTCACATGTCCTATTAGACTAGTTTCTGCTTTAATCTGTGGGATGCTGAGACAATGCCAATAAATCAAACATGATTTAATCAGCTCTGACTGTTCTAATCTGACAAACACCTTCATTTGGAGGCTGATTACTTGGCTATCCATAGAATATTTATGGACCCTACAAGATATTCAGCACTCCCTCTATACTTGCCAGAGATTTCTGCTGGAATTATAGGACTTGTTGCCTCACATGTGTGGAAGAATAATATTAGCCTTTCCAAATGCTTTTAGGAGTAACAAAGCAGAATCAAATTATGATCTATATTCAAACAAGCTTTTCAAAACTTATGCAGACTGTTTGTTGTTTCTTCAAGCATGGAGATACCTTCTCTCCAAGGGATGGCTGCTAAGGAACTGTATGTGGGACACAGCTCTAAATATTCCTCTCATGTAGGACGCTTACTTGATGATCAAAGGCATTTGTGGTTAACAAATTTAAATTTTACACCTCTCTCTGATTTAAAGCTGAAGAGCCACTTGAATGACAGTGGTGCCAATCAGTATTTTTCTGCTACCGCTGTTGCTTTCTCATGTATTTTATGACCTTACCTATCTCAGGTTTGCCCAGATTATGTACGTTATTCAAATACCCTTTGAGTCTGCTTATGTAATGAATGCTAATTGAGGTGAAAAAATAATCACTCCAGTTTACAGAAGTATTTGCAAATATGGGTCACCACTTTTGCCTGGATTTTGCAACTGAGTTGCGAAATTTGATCATTTCATGTTTGGTTGACATAGTGTAATTTAATCTTATTTATTTTGACTTTTCCTGATTCTTTCTAATCATTGAGAGTTTCACTACCAGCTGCTGCAATGTCTGCTGTAGCACTGATGGTTTTTAAATGTAACTGGGTCAACTTCTTTTGTTGACAGATTTTAACTATGCATCAAAGCTGGTTCACTCAGTAGCCTCTATAAAACTTGCTTGGATTAAAACCCTGGCATCAGGTGTGTGTAGACGGTGCTGTTGCAGAGACCTGCAGCCCAGCCAGTGAAGGCCTGGGCTGGGAGAGGAGGGGGCTGCGCTGGGCAGCCCTCACCACAGTCGTGCCTCTGCAGCAGCTCTAGGCAGGAAAAGCTGTGACACAGTCTCATCCAGCTGAGCTTCAGGTATAAGAGTAATCCCCTCTAAGCCACTGGGACAACTCGTATATTTAAAGATACGTGTGGCAGAGTTTTCTAGGGGTTGGGACTTCATGGTTTTAGTCTGACACTTGCTACAAAGACCACCAGAGTCAATTAAAAGATCCCTGCTGCCTCCCACTTTGCAAACATATTCAGATGTGTGCTTTTCAACCATTAGCATTTTTGATAAAAAATGGAGGATTAACTTACTTTTTCTTCTGTTGAGAACTAGATCCTTAAATGTTTAAGATTAGCAGATTAAGCTATTTCAGTGCAAATAAATTAAATGTTTATATACAGAATCTTTCTCATTGGTAAAACACACTTTTTTCTCACTCATATCGCTCCAGAGCACTTGAATTCAGGAACTTTAGGTTTTGCCTGGAACTTGCTATGTCAATTCTCTTCTGACCAGGCTATACCATTACAGACAGAAGGGGAAATGATCAGAAGATTACTACCTACTGTTTTGAAATAGTCTTTTTAAATGAAAGAAATCTTGTTACATGAATATGGACATATGAGCAAGCAGCCTCCCATCTCCAAACCATGTGTCATGCTTAGTTTTCTCAACATTTACAGAAGGTAAAATTACTAGCTTTTGTGTTTCAGTATTTTTCTTCCATTGAAGACAATGGAACAATCTTCCATTAATTTTGTGGGAGCATGATTTGGCCCCTACTGACTTTATTTCTCTCTTTTCTCACCTCTTTCTTTTACACAGCAGGCAACATTCCTTCCATACAAAGGATACAGCCTGAAAAATAGCACCTTGACTAAGGAAAGAGAATGATTTAAAAATTAATGGAGAGAGCTGTTACTTTTCTGTACATACTGTACTGTACACAGCTCTGAAAATTATAGTTCCCATTATTTTAACACACCAAAGCCTTTTTTTTTTTTAAAGGTGATACTTTCCAATTTCTGTTCTTGTTAATAATTTAACAGTTTAAGAAGATGCTGTAAAAGTAATTTACTTCATTGTGTCTGTTTCTCCACAGTGAAACAGTTTCCATGTTTGTTTGTTTTTTGGGGTTTTTTCCTAACTTTGAAGAGTGGAAAAGGGAATGTGTCCTCTGATTATGCAGATTTCCCATAGAATCTGTCTTAAGAATTTATAGCTGAAAATACCAGAACAAGTCACTTAGGGATTATATAAAGGAGGAAAAAGAAGGATCAGAGAACATCCCCCAGAAACCTTCTTCCTGAATTTCTTTCCTGTTCCTGTGTGTCAACCTGGAGAGGCTGTAAGGTGATGGAAAGACATCCTGGTTAGCCAAAGCCGTGTTAAACTGCCTCTGCATTTGCTGCTAAAGATCATTTCAAATGAGGTTATTTGTCTTGAAGAGGAATCTGTTGGTAAAAAGAACTTTTTTTCCATAGTGTGGACATATGTCCAAGTAGCTAACTGTAGCTGATACTGCACCCTTCCTTGGGGTTGACTCTGATGAGCCACAGCACTCACTAGATCCCTACTTGGTCTCCATAGGGTTTTACATAGCAGTTTCTGTGTAAAATCATACCATTTCTGGGAAAATGACATGATCTATGTCTCTTTCAGCCACCACCCCATGTTTTTAAGGAATGGGGTCCTTTTTCCTACTGCTGAAGCTCTCTTTTGCTGTCTCCTCTCTACTGTCTCTTTTTATTCACAGCTTTCTCCTCTTCCCATCCTGCACCCCATAACCTTCTGCCTGCTCCCAAAGGTGCCGCCCACCATTTTAATTCAGAAGTTAATAGCTTTGCAGCTGCCTGCAGGGTCATTGCCTAACCCTGCCTCAGGTCTTCCCAGAAAGCTGTTCATGGGATGCTGGAGCACTGCTTCTCTCCGTGCCACCAGTCCCTCCCCAAAACTTCAGGAATTAGGCTCCTGTTGTGATTGAACTCGCTGCTGCTTCCACTGTATCACTCAGCATGAGGCTGCAAGCTTTCTTGAGTCATGCCACCACTGTTAATGCATTGGTTGAAAATGTGAAAACCAGTGTGCTCAACCCAGATAGCATGATCCTGTATTGCAGCGGCTCAGGAAAAGCCTCATTCCAAAAGACTGGCTAGCTGAGGCTGCAGCTGAAATCAGGTCTTGTTCAACTGCTCATTTTCTTTGCATCCTCTTTCACTGTTCAATCTGAAAATACTTCTCTGCCTGTCCTTATACTTCTAACTTTTCTCTCCCCATGTGGCTTGACTGCTGACTCCTCATCATCATCCAACCATGTAGAATGTCCAGTGAGGGCACAGCCTACTCCAGCAGTGTAGAATCATAGAATCGTTAAGGTTGGAAAGGACCTCTGAGATCATCGAGTCCAACCTGTTAACCTAACTGTCTGGCCCTCCTCTAAACCATGTCCCTAAGCACCACATCCACACGTTTTTTGAATACTTCCAGGGACTGTGATTGTACCATTTCCCTGGGCAGTCTGTTCCAAAGCCTAACCACTTTCTCCATAAAGAAATTTTTCCTAATATCTAAGCTAAATCTCCCCTGGCGCAACTTGAGCCCATTTCCCCTAGTCTTATCGCTTGTTACTTGGGAGAAGAGACTGACCCCCACCTCGCTACAACCTCCTTTCAGGTAGCTGTAGAGAGCAATAAGGTCTCCCCTCAGCCTCCTCTTCTCCAAACTAAACAACCCCAGATCCCTCAGCCACTCCTTGTAAGACTTGTGCTCCAGACCCTTCACCAACTTCGTTGCCCTTCTCTGGACACACTCCAGCACCTCGATGTCCTTCTTGTAGTGAGGGACCCAAAACTGAACACAGTACTCAAGGTGCAGCCTCACCACTGCCGAGTACAGGGGCACTATCACCTCCCTGGTCCTGCTGGCCACACTATTCCTGATACAAGCCGGGATGCCATTGGCCCTCTTGGCCACCTGAGCACACTGCTGGCTCATGTTCAGGTGGCTGTCAACTAACACCCCCAGGTCCTTTTCTGCCAGGCAGCTCTCCAGCCACTCCTCCCCCAGCCTGTAGCGTTGCATGGGGTTGTTGTGACCCAAGTGCAGGACCCAGCACTTAGCCTTGTTGAATCTCATACACTTGGCCCCGGCCCAATGATCCAGCCTGTCCAGATCTCTCTGTAGAGTCTTCCTACCCTCCAGCAGATCAACATTACCACCCAACTTGGTGTCATCTGCAAAGTTACTGAGGGTGCACTCAATCCCCTCATCCAGATCATCAATGAAGATATTGAACAGGACTGGGCCCAACACTGAGCCCTGAGGAACACCACTCGTGACCGGCCGCCAACTGGATTTGACTGCATTCACCACCACTCTCTGGGCTCGGCCATCCAGCCAGTTTTTAACCCGGCAGAGAGTGCACTTATCCAAGCCATGAGCAACCAGTTTCTCCAGGAGAATGCTGTGGGAGACAGTGTCAAAGGCCTTACTTAAGTCCAGGTAGACAACATCCACTGCCTTCCCCTCATCCACTAAGTGGGCCACCTTGTCACAGAAGGAGATCAGGTTGGTCAAACAGGATCTTCCCTTTACAAACCCATGCTGGCTGAGCCTGATCCCCTGGTTGTCCCGCACGTGCCATGTGATGGCACTCAAGATGATCTGCTCCATGACCTTTCCCGGCACTGAGGTCAGGCTGACAGGCCTGTAGTTTCCCAGCTCCTCCTTCCGATCCTTCTTGTAGAGGGGCGTCACATTTGCTAACTTCCAGACATCTGGGACCTCCCTGGTTGACCAGGACTGCTGATAGATGATGGAGAGTGGCTTGGCGAGCTCCTCTGCAAGCTCTCTCAGTATCCTCGGGTAGGTCCCATCTGGCTCCATAGACTTGTGGGCATCCAGGTGGAGAAGCAGGTCACTAACTGCTACCTCTTCGATTACTGGGGCTTCATGCTGCTTCCTATCTCCACCTCCCAGCTCAGGGGCCTGAATACCCCGAGGATGACCAGTCTGACTATTAAAGACTGAGGCAAAGAAGGCATTAAGTACCTCAGCCTTCTCTCATCCTTTGTGGAGATGTTTTCTTTCACATCCAATAAAGGATGGAGATTCTCCTTGTCCCTCCTTTTGTCGCTGACATATTTGTAAAAACATTTTTTGTTATCTTTAACAGCAGTGGCCAGTTTAAGTTCTAGCTGGGCCTTTGCCTTTCTAATCTTCTCCCCGAATAACCTCACAACATCCTTGTAGCCCTCCTGAGTCACCTGGCCCTTCTTCCAGAGGTGGTAAGCTCTCATTTTTTTCCTGAGTTCCAGCCAGAGCTCTCTGTTCAGCCAGGCTGGTCTTCTCCCCTGCCTGCTCAACTTAAGGCACATGGGGACGGCCTGCTCCTGCGCCTTTGAGATTTCCTTCTTGAATAACATCCAGCCTTCCTGGACTCCTTTGCCCTTTAGGACGGCTTCCCAAGGGACTCTGTCAACCAGACTCCTAAACAGGCCAAAGTCTGCCTTTCTAACGTCCAGGGTAGTGGTTTTGCTGACCCCCTTCCTTACTTCTCCAAGAATCGAAAACTCTATCATTTCATGGTCGCTGTGCCTCCGACCACCACATCGCCCACCAGGCCCTCTCTGTTCCTAAACAGCAGGTCCAGCGGGGCACCTCCCCTGGTTGGCTCGCTTACCAGCTGTGTCAGGAAGTTCTCTTCCACACACTCCAGGAACCTCCAAGACTGCTTTCTCTCTGCAGTGTTGTATTTCCAGCAGAGATCTGGTAAGTTGAGTCTCCCACGAGAACAAGGGCTAGACAGTGTGAGACTTCAGCCAGCTGCCTGTAAAATACTTCATCTTGGTCGGGTGGTATGTAACAGACTCCCACCAGGATATCTGCCTTGTTGGCCTTCCCCCTGATCTTTACCCATAAGCACTCAACCTTATCATAACCTTCATTGAGCTCTACACAATCAAAACACTCTCTAACACATAGAGCTATCCCACCACCTCACCTTCCTTGCCTATCCCTTCTGAAGAGCTTGTAGCCATCCATTGCAGCATTCCAGTTGTGTGAGTCATCCCACCATGTTTCCATGATGGCGACTATGTCATAGTTTTCCTGCTATGAAATGGCTTCCAGCTCCTAAAGCATCACTGCCCAGCAATCCACCACCAGCTGCTGTGCAGTTTTTGCAGAGCAACTCTGCAGTAAGGACCTTCATTGGAGGGTTTGTGGCTCTGCTGCAGTTGCAGTCATTCCCATGGCTATGGGAAAGCAAGTGCTTGGATGGCAATGTCAGGTTTTCGGATCGTAGGTGATACTACCCCATCTCTACAGCCCCATGGTGTGTAACACCTGTGCTGCATTGCAACCATGCCGTCCCTTCCTGAGGAACCCTCTCAGTGAGGGCAAAGCCAAAGTGCAGCGGCAATGAACTATATGCGCAGTACTGCCCACCAAGGACTTGGTCCTTCACCCAGCAAAGTCAGCACTAAAACTGCTGGTAACTGGGACAGGCTCTCGCTGGATGGTAAGAGACAGAAAGTGCGCTTTGGAAAGCAAAATAAAAGCAGTTTCTGACAATGACAGTTACTTTATGTCCTGGCTGGTAAAAGAAACCATATCAAAAATGCACAGAAAGAAATGACAATACTGCTCCAAAAATCTGACTTTCCTACAGGAAATGTGGATGAAGACTAATTTCTATTATGTAGAACAACATTTTTCATGTCATGCCAGAAAGACAGAAAACTTTATTTTGAAAGGTTGAGTCAATACAGTTGTTATCAAAGGCCATTCTAGTATGTAACGTTCTTCAGCTGAGGGACCACATAAAAACTCCCTAAAAGTACAGCAAAAACTTCAAAATGTCTAATAAAGCTTTGAAAACCATTTAAATATTAAGTTAATGGGTCCCATTTTCCTTTCAGCTGTGAAGGTTTGCATCAATGGCACTGCACTGCTGTGGTAGAGAAATAATTTGAGTGGTTTTTTTTAATTATTTTACAATGGAATAGAAGCAGAATTAGTTAAACCATGGAATCATAGGAAAACGAAATATATTTTAAGTCAGTTGGGTCAGTGCCAAATTAAAGCTAATGGGAATTTTTTGATCCACCCAAGAGGTGTCTCATCTAAATGATTGCTGTCCTTCTCCACATGAAAGAGCGTGTGACTCATATCCATTTCCATTCTTAATCTCATACATAAGCTGTAATTGTCAGCTTCATAGTTCATAAATAGTTGCTCATGCAAACCTATTTCATATGTTTTAAAACAGTTTCAACTTGTACAAACTTTGTACAAATCCCTTCACATGCACAAAGTAAATAGAAGCTCAATGACTATAATACCCTAAGGAAATCTGTGACTATAAAAAGTTCCTAAATTTATTCTTGGATGGGATACTCCAAAATATCTAAGTTGTCAGGGAACACATATTCCATTAACTTTCAAATAACGAGCATGCGTTAGAAAATTCCATTTCTTGCCAAGAAAACTTTGAAATGGCTGTCTATAAGCTATGTACATGCTCAAGGAAATACAACCCCAAATTTCTCTACTCTGAAATCTGTAATTTAGCAGTGAAATCATAGAAATTTCTTTCTTGCAATAATGCATTTAGAGTAAATATAGAAAATAAGCATATTTGTTGCAAAGTGAATCCAGTAATTTGAAAAATAATATTAAGTTACTTCGACTACAGGAAAAAATATGCAGTTTATTAGCAAACATTTCAGTTCCGACAAAATGTTGACTTCTCATTTGTTTTTAATAATATTTTTTCCTCTATGTTTAAAATGGGGGGGGGGGGTTGTTGGGGTTTTTTTGTTCTTTGACTAGCCAGCACACACCTAGTAAAAAAACAATCATCTCAGAAAATTGAAATTAACATATCTTAAATAGTTTTTATTTAGAAAAATATAAATATAAACATAAATGTAAATAATATATTATATAAATATGTAATATAAATATAAATTAGGAATATACATCTACATGTACAAACTGGCTGACCTCAGGTGGGCCAGGATCAGAGATTAACATCACAGCAGTGATGAAGAACAGCAATAAGGTGGTTTCAAGAAATACAGAGAAAATATGGAAGAAATGAGGGCAAAATTATGTCTCGCCCACCGTTTTGCCTGCTGTGGTTTCTGTAGTGGCTGAGAGCCTACAGGGCCCATTGCAGATCCCTGAACAGTATTTGCAATAATGCAGTTAACAAAAAGGGATGCGTTTTGATTAACACCTATACAAAATGCAGATTTGTGTGGCAGACACTGAATGTCATCATTAAGCAAAGAATTGGCTCAAGGTTTCATTTTCTCTCCACTCTTTCCCACTGTAAGAGGCCATTAGCGACAGGCATACACCAGCTCCTGCATCAAAATGATGTGTATGCCAAGGGTGTTAGTTGTAGTTGTGCTTGCTCAGGTGTGCACGGTCACATCAGAACAAGCAAATGCTGGATAGCTATATGGAGCACAAAGGAATGTCTAGGACCTTGAGCAAAGCTGGCCGGGGCTCTTTTTCTTCTCATCCTTCACATCTTCATGTTTATTGTGTAAGACTTTGCTTCAGTATTTCTGCACCTCGTCCCAGCAATGACCAGGCAAGATTCAGGAAGGATCCCCCTGAAATTAACTTCTAAATTGTACTGACTTTGGTGGGAGTCAAGTTAGACCCAATATGCAAAGAGGTGGAAAAGCACACAGCACTGGTTTCTCGTGTTTCTATAAAGTGTTGGACCCAAAGCTTGGGGGTCTCATTACTCTGGGCTGAGCTGAGCACTCCCAATTCCCACTTCCAGTTTGGAGCTGGGAGGGGTCTCTCCAGAGCAGGTCCTCTCTTGCTGGGCAATTACATCCTGATCAAAACTTCAGTGTAGAGTCTGAAAAAAGAAGATGTTAGGGATCTGTTATAACAACAACGTGTATAGAAAAGTGAAATGGAAATTAAATTAGTTTGGGTTGAAGCAGCCACTGATGGACTATACTCACACTGTATTGCTGGTTCCTGTGAATGGAACCAAAGCTAATGGAGAAAGCCCAGGTCTATTAGTTGACATGGCTCTTTCCACATGGGCCTTGTACCCCTGTTACGGGAGTGGTACTGGTTCATTTCCAGGACTTTCTTTTTTCATTCTTGGAACTACTTCCTGGCATCTGTTGCATTCATGCACCAAACATTGCTAAAAAAAAAGCATTGGAGTCTGTTGAGTGCATTATATGAGTTTTAAGAATTATCTACTGTATTTACAGAGTTGACTTGTGTGAATATGAAAGTATGGCTCTGGCTATGGTCTTCTGGATAAATAAATGTCAATGTTTGTATGTTTTTGAAACAGATTTATTCTGTCCCTCTGCTAAATTTTATGCTAGTTAAGAGGAATATTACACCACAAGAAAAATCTTTGATATCTTTAAAGTACGAGCATAGATGATCTTTAAAAAACTGTTCCTGCCATTAAACTAGGAAACTTAAAAATCATGTTGTAGCTGTAGATGGTCTGAGCAAAGTTCTGGGAGTTGGGCAGCTCTTAAGCTTCTGCTTTTGGATGTGGCCAGGATGCTTTCGTGGTCCTTGGTTTTAGCTACCCCAAAAATCCTTAGGTCCCTAGCGAAACTGTGCTGCACCTGCGTAAGACTGACCACTTTTTACCCAGGATAGCACATTTAGAGGAAAACACATGCATTTCTATTTTAGTAACTGGCTCTCCACTCAGTCAGCAGGCTGGTCTGACACACTTCTCAACAATTTGATTGTGAAATCTGATGCAAGAGAGGCTCTGGAAAAACATGGCAGAGGCAGGGAAGACAAGAGGGACTACCTCCTTCACTTACTACATGCATTTAGAATACCACAGCACTTTTAAGGTGTCCTTCTGCTTTTAGATTTGCCACATTTGTTGGCAGGACAAATAGCTTGATTTTAATCAGACGTGTAAAAGTCATGCTAACTCAAGTCAACTCATGTAAAATTCAAATAAAAGCTTTTATTTCCAATTTCCAAAACAGTCAGCATAAGTTTAAAAAAAAAGGTGATACTGGAGAAATTAAATGAAACTACCCCTAGTTTGCATAACCCCAAAATTAAAGCTCAGAGGTCTCCCTTAATCCAACTATTCAGGAGACAGTTGATGCTCCTCCTGATGACAGTCCTTAGAGCACCTTAGAACAGGGGGCAAATGTCCCCTCAACACTGGTGATTCACCATCTGCATTTCACTATCCGCTATCTTTATCCATTGAAACTTTAATTCAATATCAGTTTGTACATTAGCAGCCTGACACAAACATCTAGATAGAGTGTGTTCATTCCACTCATTACTGGCTTTTGATTGAAGCCAGATGTGATGGTGGTCCATGGTTCTGTGTGATAATAAGTTTGGGGTGATTGAAATACAGCAGAAGGGAAATGGCAGATCTGGGGCTGAGAGAGAAACAGCCTGGGGTCAGGCAGACTGTATGGGTAACAAAGTGACTTAAATGAGCCTGCTTTAACAAGGCAGGCTCACTCTCTCCAGCTTGCCCTGCACACTGACATGGGGGCGCAAGATGAAGCTGAGAGGTGGTGTGGTTTGGGAAGCTGGCTTAGAAGCCCTATAGTGCTCAAGCACCAGATTGTGCCCTTCTGTCCATCTAGATGCTGGCAATTAAGTAGTGCTTCCGCAAAAGGTCTCTCTGTGAGGTCTGCAAGAGCCCTTTCCCTGGGATCGCTTCTTACAGGGATTACCCCTGTTTCCAGCAGCTTTCACTTCACCTCTCTGCAGGAACGTTAAGAGCTGATGCCCAGTGACAAGCGTCTGACTAGAAATATGGGACCTCACAGTGAATCTTCTCAGCCCTGTTTTGTAGAAACTAGTGAGGCAGACAAATAATCAGCCCCTCTAAAACGTCCTCATGGGCCCGAGTGCAGGCTTTGAAACTTCACCACAGGCACCGCACCATGCAAAATGTTGGTCTGAATGCTGTAAGGGGGTCTAAAATCCATAAAATTACAATCTCACCTCAAGACAGCATGCTACATTTTGTCTTTCGTCTCCTAGAGTGCAAGTCCTTAACTTCACAGATAGCCAAATGTCACACCTCCTCCTGTGTCTGTTGCAGATATGGCAAAATGTGAGAGGAAAACTCCCCTGTTTAAGACATCATGTAACCAAAGGAAAGTTGTATTGGGCTGAAAGCCAGAATTTCTAAGAGTATCTCTTCCAAAGACTCTTGCTAATATTTCCACAAGGCACCACTGTCATTACTGAGTTAGGCTTTGCATTCTTCTGCCAGGGAAGAGAACCTAGGTCTCTGAAGTGACATATCTAAGTCAATTCCCTCTGCATGCCAAATTGAAATTCCCAATTACGCTATCCGCAAACCCAACTCTAATTCCTAGACTGAGCATATAACCGAAGTATCCTGACACCCAACATTACACGCGGCTCCCTCACTGCTGATTTACCTCTAGGATGCAGCATATGTTCTGGGGGTTTCTAAGGACTGCTCTGCATGCTGCATAACCACCTAGGTGCTCCTCTGTGTGGTATCTATGGTGTTTCTGAAGGCTCCAAGTCCATTACTCCCATTGGATGGAGCAGAACCTCATGGGTCTTGGAAATTAAGCTATTGCTTTTTTCCCCAGAGGAGTAGTCCCTAACTTGGAGTAAAACCTCTTCATCTCTGTACTTAGACTGAGAACTTCATTCAGCAGGGCTGTTACACCAACATCTTTCACCCTGGTGCATCTACCCGGCCACTCTGCAGTCATTGGATGCTCACTAGTTTCTTCTGCAGCTTCTCAGGATGAGGGGTGTTAAGCAGGGTGCTCTGCTGAGCCCTCCTGCTGGCAGTGGGGTCACGGAGGTTCATGTCGTTCACTGTTCTTCAGCTGGCACCAACTGTTTCTTAAAGGTGAAGGTAAAAAAAAAACACAGCAGATGTAACTCTGGTGCAAAGTTTCTGCAAATAAACAAGTTAGCTTCTTGGGTCATTTGCACCAGACACCACACATGGAGCTGCAGAAAGGTTGGCAGACCTCCTTTTGGATCAGTGGAGGCAGCAGGTAGCTGGTTGTTTGGGCCTGAGCACCATAAAGCACTGAGGGAAGGGCCTGAAGTTACATATCCCCAAATCCTCAGTGACAGAGGAGTCCGGTGTGAGTTAAATAGAAAGTGTCAGCCGAGAGACACAGCTTTGACAATAAATTTCCTTGCTTTCATGGATCTAAAGTAAATCAGACTTTACAATGTACCCCTTAATGTAACTTTAATGCAGTTTTTGTGCATTAATTCCCTTCAGGTCCAGTCCTTGTCATTAATATTGTCTATTGGCAAACAAAGTAGGATTTCTTTCCTTGCCAGCTGAGGAAAATGTTTGATTTGCCTTGGTGTTGCCAAGCATTTTTGTTTGCATTTTTTGAAGGACATTTGAACAAACGAAAGTATAACTCTGCAAATTTAATTTTATAGCCAGTGCCCCTGCTTGCAGTCTTGTACTGTACCTATTAATTTCAATGTCTGTAATTAAAAATTTCGGGGAATAGTTGCATAATTAATAGCTCCTAATTTTCATTAATGAGTACTAAACACTGATCAGTAAAGGGTTCACAGAACTGGCTTTCCCTATGCTTTGTTTTGGCTAGTGCCAGATTTTGTCTGAGAACCTGGTTAAGCTTATCATACACATTGGTGTTCATAACAAGCTATATTGGCACAGACAAGATACAGGCAGCATTTCAGAGTCCTGTGTCTGTGCTGGTTCAGTGTACAATACTTGTACCTCTCACAAATTCAGAGTCTGGGCTCCTGGGAGCTGATTATAGGAGAAGATTAAAAAGGCTGTCTTCCACACACATGTTCAGAAGCAATGGATGGCATCTGCAGGACTGAACCAGCACACATCTGCTCAGAAAGGAGAAAAATATCCCCCAATTAGAAGGGCACCATCATTGGTTTCAAGGGAAAAACTTTTAAGTGCTAAGTATTGCCACATTCATGTGTATATATACACACACACATATATATACACGTATACACACACTCATATGCTTAGATGTGTGTATGTATGTGTGTTTATATATTTAGAGACACGTCTTTAAATACATGAAGTTCTATGTTTAAGAAACAGTTTGTTGACACAGAAAAGTGAGGTACCTTCTTTGTTTCAGGCATGCAGCAGCTGGAAGAGGCACCCAACCTGTCTACATCAGGTCATGGGGAGAAGCAGGCAGGCCTGGTGAGGCTCAGCATGCCCGGCAGGATAAGGGGAGCAAACAACGATGAATGTCTATGCACAGAATGGTGACACAGGTAGGAGTCAGGGAGGGAGGCTGATGCCAAGTCCTCCTCTAAAGGTTGTTTATGTATTTTATGCATTGGTTACCTAAAATAAAGTAACTAGTGATAGAACAGGAATAAGAATGCAAGGTGTTCTTATTAAAGACCATGCCTTTCCTGTAAGTGTTTGTTATGGTATCCTCCTCTCCTTAACCTTTCAGCAAAAAGGGCCTAGGCTGTGGTAGGTAAGGCTCACTTCCCAAAAGGAAATGAATCCTCTAAGTCAGAAATGGAAATTATAACTGGGTCTTGGGGAAAGAACTAATCACTCTGCTAGGACAGAGAAGATAAAGGAGCAGCTGCTTCCTCCAGCTGTTTTATGAAGTAGAAGCTGCCTTTATGTGTATGTGGAAACGACCTCTACAGGTTTGGGTCAGACGTTTGGAGAAAATCTACTGGATATTGTGCCTGGAGGTCACAGGGGCTGTGCAACCACAAGGACCCTCTGGAAGCTACCATGGCCTTGCTCAGAGCAGGGTCAGCTTCAAAGTTAGATCCAACTAACTAAACCTTGTCACAATAGAGATGGTTTTCTGCAGACTTAGGACTTTTAGGAGGATTTTAAGGTTAAAAAAATAAAAAGATAGGTTGAGACAACAATCACTGAGGTGAATCTGAAAGCATCTCCTGTTAACAGGAGAAAAGAAAATCTCTTAGTATTATAAATGCATTATTATCATTCTTACATTCAATCCGCTTCAGAAACACTGGTCCAAATGCTGCTTATCTTGTTCAAGCATGTAAACTCCTCCCACAGACACATTACGCTCTTTATGAGTTAAATGAGAATATAGCCAATAAAATAATCCCCATAGAGTTGCTGCTCTCTACCTGAGGATTCAGCGTTGCTTTGAGGTTGACTTTGTTCCATCCAACAAGGATAGGCTGGTGACTAGAGCTCAGAGGGAACACATGTGCAAGAGACAGAACTGAGTGCTCAGAGCGGGGGACATGGAAGCTGAAGGTGGGTGGTGGTGGAGGTGGATAAGACAGCAAGACAGGTATGGCCAACGGAGGCTGCTCAGCACACATCAGCCGATTAGTAATTAACAGACACATGCTGGTGTATGTCACTTTTGTCTCTTGGTTCAAACAACTTTTGTTACTCCTTGACAAACAACTTCTGTAACTGTCCTGGTGTCGTGGTTTAACCCCAGCCAGCAACTAAGCACCACACAGCCGCTCGCTCACTCCCCCCCCCCGGTGGGATGGGGAAGAGAATCGGAAGAGTAAAAGTGAGAAAACTCATGGGTTGAGATGAAGACAAGTTTAATAGGTGAAGCAAAAGCCGCACGCACAAGCAAAGCAAAGCAAAGCAAGGAATTCATTCACTACTTCCCAGCGGCAGGCAGGTGTTCAGCCATTCTCAGGAAAGCAGGGCTCCATCACGCGTAACGGTTACTTGGGAAGACAAACGCCATCACTCCGAACGTCCCCCCCTTCCTTCTTCTTCCCCCAGCTTATATACTGAGCATGATGTCATATGGTATGGAATAGCCCTTTGGCCCGTCTGGGTCAGCTGTCCTAGCTATGCTCCCTCCCAGCTTCTTATGCACCTGGCAGAGCACAAGAAGCTGAAAAGTCCTTGACTGGTGTAAACTCTACTCAGCAAGAACCAAAACATCAGTGTCTTATCAACATTATTCTCATCCTAAATCTAAAACACAGCACTCTACCAGCTACTAAGAAGAAAATTAACTCTATCCCAGCTGAAACCAGGACACCTGGCAATGAGGTGTCCCAGATGGATGGGATGACAGATGTGGATGTGATGGAGATTGAGCTGCAATGGCCAGACATTAACTGGCCCTGGCACAAAGTGCAGGAGTAGGTGCATGGGACCACATTTAGTTCTCCTGTCCTTGGATAATTCAACTGTCATGCTCCTAGGAAAGGGTCCTGCTGCTGCAGGTCACACCTGGGACCCCCATGTCCTCAGGTGTAGCCAGTTGTCTGGAGGAGTGGTGAAAGGAGCCACCAAGTGTCAGACTCTTGAAAAACTACATATGGTGCCCTGGTGATGAACAGGATGAGCACCTTTGATGAACAGCAAACAAAGAAACTGAAGGTGACAGGATGCTGGACCTGGGAGAAGGGAGCTTGGTTTGCATGTTTAACCAATTATTTCCTTATGTCATTTCACTGGCAGCAAGCAGGGCAAGAGAAATCCTGACAGGGTCAGCAGATTAGCTGCGGAGGCAAAGAGTTCACATATTAAAAGCTTCAGCAGATGAAACAGTTAATCCACCTTACGCGCGTACATGTAGGTAAACTGCACAGAGGGCAGGAAGGCTGGCTGGTCCTGGTGCGAAGCACACGCTGTCTCATTGGGGGTCCTGTGTGTGGCTGCAGACCCAGCATACACATCTACCCACATGCATATGCATATTAAACACAGTTAATGGTAGACAATAGCAAAACTTAATAAGCTTTCTGCTTCTTCTTTTGAAAGCATTTGCATTTTTTTAAGTCAACTTCCTATTTCTTTATGAAAAATTTTCAAAAGCTGCATTCTTGTGTCAAGCTCTAGGTTTCCATGTAAGTTCAAGGTAACGATTGAACTTCTCATGTTTGCCAGCTGTGTAGCTGCAATATCTACAGAGGAACATCGAAGGTCTGTGTTAGTTTGGGACTCACAAAAAGTAATTCATTATGCATAATGGTGATGTTGGCAGTGCATGCCAAATGGTTAAATCTAATGTAGCATACAGTTTCATTAAGGCACAACAAAATTAATCTACCCCTTCCCACCAGGAGGTTTAAACAAAAGCAATGGGGAAGGAGATGCATGTAAAAAGCAGCAATTCATTAATGAAATGAAGACATGTAAAATAATTAGGCTTATAACAATAGATTAGAGGACTGAATTAACCCTTTTATTTCCGTACAATATGCACAATTCAGAACCCTAACATTGGGCATTATTATGTAAATGCAGTCTTGAGCATCTTCTGATTTCCTTCCAGGGAAGAGATGCACAAGCAGATCAAAATGAAGCCACTAGTTCCTCTTAATAACTTCATTCTGGTTTGCAGACCTTGCCCATGGTGACTATTTAAATTCAAAGTCAGTAACTTGACTTTGGATCTCCAGTGGGAAATTGCAAATGAAAGAGTTAACTCAAAGAATCAGGGAGAAAAACTGCCACTAAACTGGTGTAACTAGTGTAATTAATAATACTGAAACTAAGGGACCAATCTAAATCAATGGAGGGAAGGAGCTTTCTCATGCCTGATTAGTAATGATTGTTAAAAGGGACGATTGTCTTTCCTTAGTAACTCCTGTGACCCCAGTAACACAGGAGAATTTTTTAAACAGCAGCGTGTCTAAACAGCATAGATGCTGCTTGCTTAAAGGTGCAAAAGAAAGAGAAATGTTTAAAAGTAGGCTACATTTATTCAGGATATGAAAATCCCCAAATGAACAGACCTTTGAATTAACCAAGTAATCAAGAAATTCCTTGGCCTTCTGTACTTTGATTTTCTAATTTAGCTGAACACAGCAGGAGCTTTCCCTATACTTTCTGTTTACGGCTCTCAGTTCTGTCCCAGAGGGAAGAAATCCTCCTAAGCACCCAGCAGTGTTTAGGGGATGAGGTGAATTCAGGGCACAGGGGAGCCTTTGGGGGAGATCTGCAATGACTTCAACACTGGGCAGCACAGGACTCCCACTCCCAGGGCTCTGATGCACCACACCAGGCTGTGGAGCTGGGGTCTTGTCTGCATGTAGCATTGCCTGGATGTGAGTAATGAAGCATGGTGTCATGTGCTAACATTTTGTCCCACTGAGCACCCAAAGCTGGAATGCTGGCATGCTTTGAAATTCATGTGAGTCCATGGGAACTAGCAAGTATATAAGGTAACATTAAAAGCCTCAACATGTGTGTTGAGAAAGCAGTGTTTCTCTCCACTTTCCAAAATGACTCTGCGAGCGTCTACAATAGGAAACAAGGTTTACAGACAGCAGTAGTATCACAAGAGGTAGCCTTGTAAGCAACATGAATTTATGACCCCAAGGGAAATATATCAAACCAAACTTAGCAGCAAGTCCATACCCCAAAAGAGATGAGGGATTCAGAAGGCCTCGGGCAAGCCAGCTGCAATGGCAGAGCAGGTGGCTGCACCCAGCACCCCACCATTGCAAAGCAATGCAACAGTGCAGCGCACACCACAAATCAGGTGGACATGGCTGATAAGTATCTGAAATGAGGCATTGTCCATAAGGTTTTCTATTAAGTATTACTGTTAGTTGTGGCTGGAGAAGGCAGATGTGGGGAGCTATACATTTAAGAGGCTTTGGTCTGAGCCAGCTGGAGATAATTATCTTGTTCAGGAGCCCCTCGTCCTCTGTGCTGGTCACTTCTACCTCCAATGCTCAGCCTGTGGCTCTGAGAGATTTTTGGGTATGGGAACAGCACAAAGATGGGGAAAAGTGAATGACTCAGTCCAGGCTGAGGTAATGTCATGGTTTAAACCCAGCCAGCAACTAAGCACCGCACAGCTGCTCGCTCACTCCCTTGTCCCAGCAGGATGGGAGGAAGAGAATTGGAAGGGTAAAAGTGAGAACACTTGTGGGCTGAGATAAGAACAGTTTAATCATTGAAATAAAATAAAATAAAAATTGTAATGACAAGGAAAATAACAAAGAGAGAGAAGTAAAACCCAAGAAAGACAAGCGATGCAAATGAAAACAATTGCTCACCACCAACTGACCAATGCCCAGCCAGTCCCCAAGCAGTGCCCCCCCCCAAGCCAACCTTTCCCCCAGCTTTATATACTGAGCATGATGTCATATGGTGTAGAATATCCCTTTGGTAAGCTGGGGCCAGCTGTCCCATCTGTGTCCCTCCCAGCTTCTTGTGCATTCCCAGCCTACTTGCTGGCAGGGCAATGTGAGAAGCAGAAAAGGCCTTGACTCTGTGTAAGCACTGCTCAGCAAGAACTAAAACATCCCTCAGTTATCAATACTGTTTCCAGCACATATCCAAAACATAGCCCCATACTAGCTACTATGAAGAGAATTAACTCTACCCCAGCCAAAACCAGCACATTCCCCACCCCTTATTACATACCTTTTACGTCATGCTTAGATCTCACACTATCCAATACATCCTCATTAACCACCACTCCCATTCCCATCCTTTGATACGATACACATATATCATTCCCTTAATCTATGGACCACCCTTGTGAAATGTCTGTAAAATGTCCAAAAATGTCCACAAAAGTCCACAAAATATCTATTGAATTCATTTAGTCCGTGACTTTGAGCTCCATCTGTTGTGGTAGTCACTCAGGACAGGAGAGGTGGTGTGTTGCATGGAGTCATTGAGCACCAAAGCCAGCTCAGGCTGGATGACTGCTGCACTTGCACGGCTTCTTGTAAGGCTTGTCCTCCACTGGCTCAGGTGGTTCCTGCTATAGTAATTCCTGTAACAGTCAACTCAAATCATGGGTTACAACAATTCAAAGGTATATCCATCACAATGTCCACCCTTGGTCCCTTTGGGCCAGGTTATAGGGCTTAACATTGCAATGAACTCCTCCCCTTGCTCCTAGCCTAGCTAGCAACAAGGAATTCCTGCTATAGTAATTCCCATAATGTGCAACTCAGAGCATGGATTATTTTCACCCAGGATTAAATCACTTTGAGGTACACATTGGACTCTCCCATCCTTCTGCATTACCCACCAAGTGCACCCAGGTCCTTGAGCAAAAACAATCCCACAAATAGGTTTACCCTTTCCTGAGGAAGGAATAACCCAGACTGGTTTTCCTAACAAGTTCCTTGTAAGTACTACAGGGATCTCATCTCCTTCCACAGTGCACAGGGGTTTTGATCAGGCAGGGCCAGGTCGACTGGCAGATCCTCTAGGGTTAATTAGCCAAGTGGCTTTTGCTAAATATGTATCCCAATGCTTGAATGTCCCAGCACCCATTGCTCTCAGTGTAGTTTTTAACAGTCCATTGTATCATTCAATTTTCCCAGAGGCTGGTGCCTGATAGGGGGTGTGACACACCCAGTCAATGCCATGCTCCTTAGGCCAGATGTTTATAAAGTTGTTCCGGAAATGAGTCCCATTGTCTGGCTCAGTTCTTTCAGGAGCGCCGTGTCGCCGTAAAACTTGCTTTTCAAGGCCCAAGATAGTATTCTGGGTACTGGCAGGGGTCACAGGGTATGTTTCCAATCATCGAGTAGTTGCTTCCACCATTGTAAGCACATGCTGCTTGTCATGGTTGTTCATGGTAGTGTGATATAATAATTCTGCCAGGCTTCCCCATAGTGATATTTCAGTCATCTTCCTCTATACCAAAAAAGCTTCAACCACTTGGCTTGCTTCATTATGGAGCACTTTTTACATTCATGGATAAGCTGTGCAATGGCATCAAAGTCCACCCCTCAATCACGAGCCCATTTGTATGTTGCATCCCTTCCCAGATGTCCTGATGTGTCATGGGCCCATCGAGCTATGAATAGCTCCCCCTTACATTGCCAGTCCAGATCCACCTGAGCCACTTCAATTCTAGCAGCCTGGTCTACCTGCTTGTTGTTTCGATGTTCTTCAGTGACATGACTGCTGGGTATGTGAGCATCTACCTGATGTGCTTTTACAACCAGGTTTGTCTACCTGAGCAGCAATATCTTGCCACAGTTCTGCAGCCCAGATGGGTTTACCTCTGCACTGCCAGTTGGTCTGCTTCCATTGCTGTAGCCACCCCCACAGAGCATTTGCCACAATCCATGAGTCAGTAGAGAGAGAAAGTACTGGCCATTTTTCTTGTTCACCAATATCTAAAGCCAGTTGGATGGCTTTCACCTCTGCAAACTGACTCGGTTCACCTTCTCCTTCAGCAGTCTCTGCGACTTGTCATGTAGGACTCCACACAGCTGCTTTCCACCTTCAATGTCTTCCCACGATACAACAAGATCGATCTGTAAACAGGGCATATTGCTTTTAATTTTCTGCTAATTTATTATACAAAGGGGCCTCTTCAGCATGGGTCATCTCGGCTGGTGACACTCCAAAGTTTCCAGGATTCCTGAGCGGCCAGGGTTTCTCATTTGAGCCTGTTGCGTTATCAGTGTGACCCACTTACTTCACGTAGCGTCAGTTGTATGATGCATAGAGGGGACCCTCCCTTTGAACATCCAACCCAGCACAGGCAACTGAGGTGGCAAAAGGAGCTGTGCTTCAGTGCTTATTATTTCTGAAGCAGCTCCAACTCTTTCATATGCTGCTAATATTTCTTTTTCAGTTGGAGTGCAACTGGCTTCACATCCCCTATAATCCCAGTTCCAAAACCTCAGAGGTCGACGTCAAGTCTCTCCAGGCACGTTCGTCCAGAGGCTGCAGGTGGGCCTGTTGTCCCTGGATGAGGCATAAAGCACATTTTTCATGTGCTTTGGTGCTGTCTGGACTGACCCAAGGGCTACTGCATGAACTATCTTCCATTTAATTTATTCAAAGGCTTGCTGCTTCTCAGGGCCCCATTCAAAGTCATTCTTCTTCTGGGTCACTCGATAGAGAGGGCTTGCAATCAGACTATAACCTGAAATATGGATTCTCCAAAAAACTATGACACCTAAGAAAACTTGTGTTTCTTTTTTGTTAATTGGTGGAGACATAGCTGTTATTCTGTTGATCACATCCATTGGGATATGATGATGCCCATCTTGCCATTTTATTCCTAAAAACTGGATCTCCTGTGCAGGTCCTTTGACCTTACTTTGTTTTATAGCAAAATCAGCTTTCAAAAGAATCTAGATTATTGTTCTCCCCTTCTCAAACACTTCCTCTGCTGTTTTGCCCACACAATGGGCAATATACTGCAGGTGTTCAGGAGCTTCACCTTGTTCCAGTGCAGTCCATATCAATCCATGGCAAATGGTAGGGCTGTGTTTCCACCCCTGGGGCAGTCAATTCCAGGTGTACTGGATACCCCTCCACGTGAAAGCAAGCTGTGGCCTGCACTCTCCTGCCAAAGGGATCGAGAAAAATGCGTTGGCGATATCCATTGTTGCATACCATTTGGTGGCCTTTGACTTCAGTTCATATTGGAGTTCTAGCATGTCTGGCATGGCAGCACTCAGCGGCAGCATGACTTTTTTCAGGCCTCGATAGTCCACTGTTAGCCTCCACTCTCTGTTAGATTTTTGCACTGGCCATATGGGACTATTAAAGGGTGAATGAGTCTTACTGATCAATCCTTGACTCTTCAGTCACTGGATCAGCTTATGGATGGGATCCAGGGAGTCTTGACTGGTACAATATTGTCATTGGGGCACTGTCATGATAGCAATTGGCACCTGCTGTTCTTTAACCCACAGTAACCGCACCACAGATGGGTCCTCTGAGAGACCAGGCAAGCCAGACAGCTGTTTAATCTTCTCCATACTCAAGGCAGCTATACCAAAAGTGCATCGGTACCCTTTTTGAGTCTTCGAAGTACCCTTTCCTGAGGTAGTCTATGCCAAGGATACACAGAGCCTCCGGACCAGTCACAATAGGATGCTTTTGCCACTCATTCCCAGCTAGGCTTACCTCAGCCTCCAACACAAACAGTTCTTGGGATCCTCCCATCACTCCAGAAATATGGATGGATTCTGCCCCTTTGTAATCTGATGGTATTAGAGTACACTGTGCACCAGTGTCCACTAGAGCTCTATACTCCCAGGAGGCTGATGTGCCAGGCCATCGAATCCACACAGTCCAATAAACCCGGTTGTCCCTTTCCTCCACCTGGCCAAAGGCAGGGCCCCTCTATTCCTGTTCAGAGTCTTCATTACTTGATTGTTGTAACTGCAAACTAGAAGTCCCTTCATCAGGGTCAAAAGTACGATTAACCCTTCTGCTCTGCCCAACAGACACTGGAGCAGTAATTTTCCTGGATGGATGCCTTTTTGTTGATGTTTTTCCTTGCAGATCCTGTACCCAAGCTTCTAGTCTCCAAGTAGGTTCACCATCCCACTTCCTCATGTCCTCCCACTGGTCACGCAGGAAGAACCACAGGGTTGCATGTGGTGTGTGCCACTGGTACCTCTTCTCTTGAACAGAAAAAGGCTGACTTTTAATAGCTGAGGCCTTGGCTGGAGTGCATGAGGAAGACCTACACTTCTTGGCTTGCTTAGACGTTTTTCGGGTCAGTCATCCACAGCCAAGACACAGGCCCGCATGGAGGAAGCAAGACTGTCTTCATATTCTCAGAGTTGTCTGGCTAGTTCGATAGGTGGTGCCTCTGTGTCTGTCCAGCTCATTATCACCAGGGTGTGGGTGTATGAAGTCAGTGCATTTTATACAAACTTTTGCCACAAGGACTGCGTGCACCAGATTTCATCCAGTTCTTTGGATGCCTGGTCATCACCCAGGTTTTTATAGATCACCTCCAACACAGCTAATTCCCTCAGATACTGGATACCTCTCTCAATGCTGGTCCATTTGCTTTGGGAATTTGCAAGTTCTTCCTTGACAGGATACCTGTCCTTCACCCTTGACAGGAGCTGCTGCCAGAGACTGAGGACTCCTGCTTTTTTTCCAATCCCTTTGTCAATGGCCTTATCCTTAGCAAGGGATGACAGCTGCTGGGCTTCCTTACCCTCTAATTTCTGACTATTGGCCCCAATATCCCTGCATAGGAGCAACCACCTGAGAATTAGCTCACCTGGTTGACAGCTAAAATCTTTTTGCATATCTCACAGCTCACGCACAGACAGGGATCGGGCAGGTTTTGTCTCTTTTATGATTTCAGTCTCTTCCTCTTCCTGTTCTTCTGAGTGTTCTGCTGCAGAATAGCCTGCCTCTTCTGATTCTTTCTCCTACTCTCTTTTAGGGGAAGCTTCTTCATCCCTTACTAATCGAGCAGATTTCCCCTTCCATTGTTTCTTTTTAGTTATAGGGGCAACTGATACAGGGCCTGGTCTAGCCATAGTGTCTGTTGGTATGTTTTCCCTCTCTTCCCCCTGAGGGTGCTGCATAATATCAAGCAGTGTTTGGTAGATGCTGGCCAGGACTCAGCACAGTGCAGTAATTTGCACCTCTTTGAAATAGTCACAGCATTTTTGTTTTCAAACATTCTATCACTTCATCATGGCCTTGTAGTTGTCTGGGAGTGAAGTTCCAGACCATTGCAGGTGAGAAGTTCTCTAGATACCTGTCCATTTTCTCCCACATGCCATGCTACCCATGACCATACTGTCGTGGAGCCTGGGTCAAATTCCCAAATTGCTTGCTAACCTTAAGCAGAATCGAACCAATACTCCTAAGACATAACAATAGAAGTACTTTAACTACGCAAGGATGTTCAAGATACAGAGAAGTTATTGTAATAAGGGAGAAAACAACACAGAAGAAGGCAGCGAAGGTGCCATTCTGTATTTCCTCCACAAAAATCCTCTCAGATGAAGAAGTATCATTGTTAATTGTCTCCATGAGATGGTACCCGAAGTACAGTCATGGCTTCAGTACAGAGCCCAAACACCAGATTAAGCTCAAGGGCAGTGTTTTAATAATAAATCTCCCAGGCAAAACATCACTAATCACTGCAGAGCACAGCAAACTGCAAAAGCCAACACCAATCTTTAACATGTATAGCAAAAAAAAGATCATGGCATAGATCAGATAAACTAATGTGGAGAACAGATGAATCAATAGCATGGCAAGCAACTCTTAACAGATATAAATCCCTTCTAATACACTCCGGTCAATCTGTTGTGATCTCAAATGCTTCAGGCCCCACGCTGGGTGCCAAAACAGACTGCTGTGGTTTAGCCCCAGCCAGAAACTAAGCACCACACAGCCGCTCGCTCACTCCCCCATCTCAGCAGGATGGGGAGAAGAGAATTGGAAGGGTACAAGTGAGAAAACTCGTGGGTCGAGATAAGGACAGTTTAATAGGTAGAGCAAAAGCCATGCACGTAAGCAAAGCAAAACAAGGAATTCATTCACTCGTTCCCATCGGCAGGCAGGTGTTCAGCCTTCTCCAGGAAAGCAGGGTTCCATCACATGTAACAGTTACTTGGGAAGACAAACACCATAACTCCAAACATCCCCCCGTTCCTTCTTCTTCCCCCAGCTTTATATGCTGAGCATGATGTCATACGGTGTGGAATACCCCTTTGGTAAGCTGGGGTCAGCTGTCCCATCTGTGTCCCTCCCAGCTTCTTGTGCACCCACAGCCTACTCGCTGGTGGGGTAGTGTGAGCAGCAGAAAGGCCTTGACTTTGTGTAAGCACTGCTCACCAATAACAAAAACATCCCTGAATTATCAACATTGTTTCCAGTAGAAATCCAAAACGTAGCCCCATACTAGCTACTATGAAAAAAAATAACTCTACCCAAGCCAAAACCAGCACAGGTAAGCTGAAATCTTTTTTGACTTGTTCTTTCCACACCAGGATTTCCCTTATGTTTTCTATGACTACAGCCAGTTTAGAGGGCTGATTCTCTTCAATCCAGTGTCCTTGTACCTTCACTGATTTCAAGGTAGACATATAACTTAAAGTGCCTAGATACCGATGCCTGATGTAGAAGACAAGGACATATTGATTGTATTAGGCAGTATTATCTTGGAAGGCAATGACATACGTCCTCTGAAGTCTCCAGGAGGAGAAGGGCAGTACATGGGGTATCTTCATTATTTAATGCATCTTACTTAGTGAAATTGGTGCACCTCTTTGTCTCCTGGCCATTCTCTTATCAAGCTGCCTAAATGAGGTATATCCATATACTTGATGAATTCGCTTTGGTGATATTGTTTCAGAGTTAGCTGACAAGTGTTAAAATGACTGGACTCCAGTGTAATTCCTTAGGTAGTCACTATGTTCATTGTTATTGATTAAGTGGGTATTTTAAAGATAAATGTGAAGAAAATATTTTTATTTTATTATTTTTTTATTTTATTTATTGAGTGGTGGTGGCATGTCACTAAACTGGCTGTGTGCCCTCTGAATAACTCATTAAACTAAGTGGGCACTCCATAGCTGGTGACTTGAAAACTTCTGAACCTAGAGGTAAATGTTGTTAGTTCATGGCTGGCAGCCAGAGGTCCTCTTTGTCTGGAAAGCTGAGATATATCTAAACGACTCTTAGTTTTTGAGGGTACAAGTCATCTTAACATCTTAATTGCAAAGATTTGCCAAGATGTATCTGATATATCTTAGATAACAGTGACACTTGGGTAAAGATGCCCTACTTTAGAATAAAACAGTCTTATAGAGATGAACCAGGGGCTCCTGAGGTAATAGGAATCAACAGAAGAACACCGGTGAAATACGTTAAAGGAATTAAGGTGTGTTCCTCTAAAATGATGACATGGCCAACAGCCCAGATGAAGTGCCTCTACACCAACGCACACAGCATGGACAACAAACAGAAGGAGTAGGAAGACACTGTGATGCTAGAAAACTATGACCTATTTGCCATTACTGAAACTTGGTGGGATGAATCCCATGACTGGAGTGCAGCTATCAATGGCTACAGGCAGTTCAGAAGGGACAGATGGGGAAAGGAGGGGCAGAGGGGTTGCCCTTTATGTCAAGAAATGGATAGAGTGTGAAGAGCTGTCTCTGAAGAGTAGTCACAAGCTGGCTAAAAGCTTGCGGGTAAGAATTAGAGACTTGGGCAACAAATAGAACCTTGTGGCTGGTGTTTACTACAAGCTACCCAATCAAGTGGAGCCTATTGACAAAGCCTTCTTACTCCAGCTACAGGAGGTATCGTGCTTGCAGGCTCTCATCCTGCTGGGGGACTTCAACCACCCTGACATCTGCTGGAAAAGTTGCATGGCGAGCTGTAGGCAATCCAGGAGACTCCTGGAGTGCATTGAGGATAACTTCTTAAGCCAGGTAATAGACAGCCCTACCAGAGGGGATGCAATACTGGACCTGATGGTCATCAACACAAGTAAGCTAATTGGTGACATCAAGATTGGAGGCAGTCTGGGCTGCAGTGATCATGGACTGATGCAGTTTGCAGTCCTGAGGGATATGGGACAGACAAAGAGTAAAGTCAGGACCCTGAATTTTAGGAAAGCAAAATTCCAGATGCTCAAGGAATTAGTCAATAGGACCCCCTGGGAAACTGCCCTCAGGTCAAGGGAGCAGAACAGAGCTGGCAGATCTTTAAGGACACTTTCCATACAGCACAAGAGCTCTTGATCCCCAGGTGTAAGAAATCAGGGGAGGATGGCAAGAGAATGGCATGGATGAGTCAAGACCTACTGGTCAAACTAAAAGGCAAGAAGGAAATGCATAGGCAATGGAATCAGGGACAGGTATCATGGGAACAGTGTAGGGATGCAGACCAGTTGTGTAGGGATGGGGTCAGGAAGGTCAAGGTGCAGCTGGAGCTGAACTTGGCAAGGGATGCAAAGAATAATAAGGGTTTCTATAGGTATGTCAGACAGAAAAGGCAGGTCAAAGAAAGTGTACTCCTCCGGATGAACACAACTGGCAAACTGGTAACAAGAGATGAGGAGAAGGCTGAGGGACTCAACAATGTTTTTGTCTCAGTCTTCGCTGGCAACCTCTCTTCCCACACCTCACGAGTGGATGGACTGCAAGACAGGGACTGAGGGAGCAAAGTCCCTCCCACTGTAAGAGAAGGTCAGGTTCGTGACCACCTGAGGAACTGGAACATACATAAGTCTATGGGACTTGATGAGATGTCATCCCAGCTTCCTGAGGGAATTAGCTGATGGAGTAGCCAAGCCACTCTCCATGATATTTGAAAAGTCATGGCAGTCAGGTGAAGTTCCCAGTGACTGGAAAAAGGGAAACATTGCACCCATTTTTAAAAAGGGTAGAAAGGAGGACCCTGGGAACTACTGACCTGTCAACCTCACCTCTGTGCCTTGGAAGATCATGGAACAGATCCTCCTAGAAGCTATGCTAAGGCACATGGAGGACACGGAGGTGATCCAAGACAGCCAGCACGGCTTCACCAAGAGCAAGTCCTGCCTGACTAACCTAGTGGCCTTCTATGATGGAGTGACTACATCAGTGGAGGATGGAAGAGCTACAGATGTCATCTATCTGGACTGCTGCAAGGCCTTTGACATGGTCCCCCACAACATCCTTCTCTCTAAATTGGAGAGAGAAGGATCTGATGGGTGGACTATTCGGTGGCTAAGGAACTGGCCGGATGGTCGCATCCAGAGGGTAGTGGTCAAGAGCTCAGTGTCCAGATGAAGATCAGTGATAAGTGGTGTCCCTCAGGGGTCTGTATTGGGACCAGTACTGTTTAATATCTTCATCAACGCCATAGATAGTGGGATCAAGTGCATGCATAGTGAGTTTGCAGATGACACCAAGCTGAGAGGTGTGGTTGGCACACCTGAGGGACAGGATGCCATTCAGAGGGACCTGGAGAAGCTGGAGAAGTAGGCCCATGTGAAGCTCATGAGGTTCAACAAGGCCAAGTCCAACGTCCTGCACCTGGGTTGGGGCAACCCCAATAATAATAATAATAACAATAATAACAATAATAACAATAACAATAATAATACTAACAATACTAACAATAATAATAAAAACAATAACAACAACAACAACAATAATAATAATAATAACAATAATAGCGGTTGGGAGATGAAAGGAGTGAGCGCAGCTCTGAGGAGAAGGACTTGGGGGTACTGGTGGATGAAAAGCTGGACATGAGCTGGCAAAGTGCGCTTGCAGCCCAGAAAGCCAACCGTCTCCTGGGCTGCATCAAAAGAAGCATGGCCAGCAGGTCGAGGGAGGTGATTCTGCCCCTCTACTCTGCTCTGATGAGACCCCCACCTGGAGCACTGCGTCCAGCTCTGGGGTCCTCAGCACAGGAAGGACACGGACCTGTTGGAGTGGGTCCAGAGGAGGGTCACAAAAATGATCAGAGGGCTGGAACACCTCTGCTATGAGGAAAGGGTGAAAGAGCTGGGGTTGTTCAGCCTGGAGAAGAGAAGGCTTTGGGGACCCCTTATTGCAGCCTTTGAATACTTAAGGAGGGCTTATATGAAAGATGCAGACATACCTTTTAATAGGGCCTGTAGTGATAGGACAAGGGGTAATGGTTTTAAACTGAAAGAAGGTAGATTCAGACTAGATATAAGGAAGAAATTTTTTACGATGAGGGTGGTGAAACACTGGAACAGGTTGCCCAGAGATGTGGTAGATGCCCCATGCTTGGAAACGTTCAAGGGCAGGTTGGATGGAGCTCTGAGCAACCTGATCTAGTTGAACATGTCACTGCTTATTGCAGGGGGGTTGGACTAGATAACCTTTAAAGGTCTCTTCCAAACCAAACTTTTCTATGATTCTGTGATTCTAAGGGCCCACACAGCTGCAGGACTCCACTTCCCCCTATATAGCCATGAGCAGACCCTGTCCTTTTCTGCTACTACCCTTTGCAACTTCATGTCTCATATCCTACCACCAGTGTCATTTCATCTCAGCTCCCCATCCCAAATGTCCCACTCTCCTCCCAGTGCTGGTCCTGGCATGATAGTGGTTTGGCTATTGGTTTCAACAAGAGTAGGACCGAGAGCAGCATTGGCCACAGCTCTGTCATCCCTTGTTCATGCATCTACAAAGTCCTGGTCCCTGGTGTTGGTGACTCCCAGTGTACAGTCAGCTTCTCAGTAAACTCCCATATTTGGCTGTGTCTCTAAATGAAGGAGAAAAGTAAAATATGTAAGGCAGCATTTCTGTGGAAACTTTTGAATTTCCACTTTCACATGTCATTACCAGAGCAAAGAAAAAAGAGCCCAGACTGGCTGTCAAATTCACTTGAATGTTCAAGATCAGGACTGAGCAAAGACAGGGTTTTATTTGTACACTGAGTAAATCGCATCTGGGAGCCAGTGGGATGTGACAAGCCTGGCAGCCAGCAATGCTGTTCTCAGGGCACCACTTTGGAAGAAATCCTTGAGAGTTTGGGTCCCCAGCCAAATGAAGGTGATCTCTGGGCAGCTGAGCAGACACAGAGGAGCTCGTTGTCCTCTTTCCCCATGATTGACCTTTCCTGGGGCGAAAGCAGTGTGATGTAGTTTACAGCAGACTATGGACTTTCCTAAAAGATGTTTTGCCATGCCAATCCAGTGCTGGAGTACCCACCAGGCAGATCTGTTGTGTCCTTTCCATTGAAAGGTGAGGACAGGAACAGGAGGCTCCTGGAGAACATCCAAGCCAATATGTGTGAGGGTCTTTGGAGGCCACTTTGGACTCTGGTTGCTCAGCAAAGCAAAGGAGCCAGAGGCTGAGACTGTGTCCCTAAATCTACTTCAAAATCACGAATCACCAGCTGGCACATGATTATAGTGTATGGCTTTTCTTCCATCAAACTAATGGAACTTTTGAAATTAATTAATAGGATCCTGAAAAATTCCCAGAGCCTTGTTTTATTTTTAAATTAACACATTTTTCAGTGAGACTGGAGATATAAGCCTAAATACTGCCCTCAGTTATACCCACATATCCCCACTGAAGACAGCTGATTTCCCTACTAACTGATGGCAGAATTTGACATGCAAGGATCTGCATGTTTCTTCTCTGTAAGATGGAAAAAGTCTGCAAAACCGGACATTTTTTATGTCTTCATATGAAAGATAAGTGTGACTCATTTGATTCCTGTTTAAACTATTTTATATTTACTGTTTTATATAGTTATTCTGGGCATCAGTGTCCTCAACAGTTACTTAAAAGCTGCACTTGCCAAAACCTGTCAATTATTGCTTCAGTCACAACTTGCACAGTCACTGAGACAGCAGCAGAGAAAGAAGAAATTTTAAACTCATTTGGATGTCAGAATTTCACAGTGGAAACCTATCTCTGGTGATATCAGTGTCACCTTTTCAAACAATACCGTATAAGGTGGTTTGAAAGAAATCCTGGGTGAGCAGCTCATTGGACAAGGGAGGGTAGTGGTAGGCATTATCGGGGGAGTCTGGCTGATGGCAGGGAAAGGACATTGCAGACAAGTTCGGTTGGCATTAAGGAAAATGAGGTAGAAAAGCACATCACAAGTGGGTGTCCTGGCATGTGAGCGGCTATATCGGTCAACTCAAAAAAGAGCCATGTGTTGTTTAACTTACAGCCCCTGGTGTAAAGATATATATGTTGTTGGCCAACACTCAGAACCAACCACACAAGAAGTGCGGCACCTGGTCTTTGAGCACTTTGAGGAGGGATGGATCTGGCAAAGCCATTGGTCCAGACAGCAGCAAGCAGCCAGCACTGAGAGGTGAAGGCTAATATGCACACAGAGGTGTGCTGGTCCCTGTGTGGTCCAGCTGTGAACCCCAGGGCCAGAAGCAGGCCACTGTCACCATTGAGGGACCTCATGACCAGCTGCTCAACACACATGTGGAAGAGTGCGCTCTCCTGGAAATGGTACAAATCCCAGAAAGCTGACACCAGTGATGGGGTGCTGATGGTGTAAATGAGGTCATAAACTGATCTCAAGGTGATGCCTCTTTTCTACATAAATAATTTTAACTTGCTCAGTTAACTTTTCATCCTGAAATTATAGGAAACTGCTTTTATACCATCATGACTATTTTCTCTCTGCACTCCTCTGTCATTTCACCCTGATGCACTTTTTGGACTGCAGTACATGGAGCTGCTAAGGTTACAGACCAATTCAGAGAATCATACAATCACAGAATCATAGAATCATAGAATTGTTTAGGTTGGAAAAGATCTTTAAGATCATCAGGTCCAACCATTAAGCTAACAACTGCCAAGTCCACCACTAAACCATGTCCCTAAGCACCACATCCACATGTTTTTTGAATACCTCCAGAGACAGGGACTCAACCCCTTCTCTGGGCAGCCTGTTCCAGTGCTTTACAACCTTTTCTGTGAAGAAATTTTTCCTAATATCCAGTCTAAACCTCCCATGGCACAACTTGAAGATGTTTCCTTTTGTCCTATCACTTGTTACTTGGGAGAAGAGACTGAACCTCGCCTCCTTTCAGGTCATTGTAGAGAGTCGTAAGGTCTTTTCTCCAGGCTAATCAACCACAGTTCCTTCAGCCACTCCTTATAGGACTTGTGCTCCAGACCCTTCACCAGCTTTGTTGCCCTTCTTTGGACACGCTCCAGCATCTCGATGTCCTTCTTGGAGTGAGGGACCCAAAACTGAACACAGTACTCAAGGTGGGGCCTCACCAGTGCTCAGTACAGGGGGACAATCACTTCCCTAGTCCTGCTGGCCACACTCTTCCTGATACAAGCCAGGATGCCATTGGCCCTGTTGGCCACCTGAGCACACTGCTGGCTCATGTTCAGGCGGCTGTCAACTAACACCCCCAGGTCCTTTTCTGCCAGGCAGCTCTCCAGCCACTCTTCCCCAAGCCTGTAGTGTTGCATGGGGTTGTTGTGACCCAAGTGCAGGACCCAGCATTTGGCCTTGTAGAACCTGATACAGCTGGCCTCGGCCCATCGATCCAGCCTGTCCAGATCTCTCTGTAGAGTCTTCCTACCCTCCAGCAGATCAACATTACCACCCAACTTGGTGTCATCTGCAAAGTTACTGAGGGTGCACTCAATCCCCTCATCCAGATCATCAATGAAGATATTGAACAGGACTGGGCCCAACACTGAGCCCTGAGGAACACCACTCGTGACCGGCCGCCAACTGGATTTGACTGCATTCACCACCACTCTCTGGGCTCAGCCATCCAGCCAGTTTTTAACCCGGCAGAGAGTGCACTTATCCAAGCCATGAGCAGCCAGCTTCTCCAGGAGAATGCGGGGCGATAGCGTCAAAGGCTTTACTTAAGTCCAGGTAGACAACATCCACAGCCTTCCCCTCATCCACTAAGTGGGTCACCTTGTCACAGAAGGAGATCACGTTGGTCAAGCAAACTTACTGAGGGTGCACTCGATCCCCTCATCCAGATCATTGACAAAGATATTAAATGGAACTGACCCTAATACTGAGCCTTGGGGCACACCATGCATTACCGGCCGCCAGCTGGATTTAACTCCATTTATCACAACTTTTTGGCCCTAGCCATCCAGACAGTTTTTTTACCCAGCGAACAGTATGCTCATCCAAGCCACGAGCAGCAAGTTTCTCCAAGAGAATGCAGTGGGAAATGTTGTCAAAGGCTTCATTAAAGTCTAGGTAGACAGCATCCACAGCCTTCCCATCATCCACCAAGCAGGTCACCTTGTCATAGAAGGAGACCAGGGTAGTCAAGCAAGACTTGCCTTTCATAAACCCATGATACCTGGGCCTGATCACCTGTTTTTCCTGTACATGCCTTATGATAGCTTTCAAGGTGAGCTGGTCTATAACCTTTCCCAGCACCGAGGTCAGGCTAACAGGCCTGTAGTTCCCTGGATCGTCCTTCTGGCCCTTCTTGTAGATGGACATCATATTTGCTAACTTCCAGTCAACTGGAACCTCCTCAGTTAGCTGAGGCTGCTGATAGATGACGAAAAGTGGCTTGCTGAGCACCTCCGCCATCTCCCTCAGTACCCTTGGGTGGATCCCATCTGGCCCCATAGACTTGTGTGTGTCTACGTGGTGTAGCAAGTCACTAACCATTTCCCCTTGGATTATGGGGGCTTCATTCGGCTCCCCATCCCTGTCTTCCAGCTCAGGGGCCTGGGTACCCTGAGAACAACAGGTCTTTAATAGTAAAACTGAGGCAAAGAAGGCATTAAGTACCTCAAGCCTTTTCCTCATCCCGTGTCACAGTGTTTCCCCCCACATCCAATAAAGGATGGAGATTCTCCTTAGCTCTCCTTTTGTTGCTAATGTATTTATAGAAATATTTTTTATTGTCTTTTACGGCAGTAGCCAGATTAAGTTCTGGTTGGGCTTTGTCCCTTCTAATTTTCTCCTTGCATAACCTCATGACATCCTTGTAGTCCTCCTGAGTTGCCTGCCCGTTCTTCCAAAGGTCATAAACTCTCCATTTTTTCCTGAGTTTCAGCCAAAGCTCTCTGTTCAGCCAGGCCGGTCTTCTTCCCCATCAGCTCATCTTTCAGCACATGAGGATGGCCTGCTCCTGTACCTGTAAGAGTTCCTTCCTGGAGAATGTCCAGCTTTCCTGGACTCCTTTGCTTTTCAGGACTGCCTCCCAAGGTACTCTGTCAACCAGGCTCCTAGACAGGCCAAAATCTGCCCTCCGAAAGTCCAAGGCAGCAGTTCTGCTGACCCCCTCCTTACTTCTCCAAGAATTAAGAATTCTATCATTTTGTCATCACTATGCCCAAGACGGCCTCCAACCATCACATCACCCACAAGTCCTTATCTGTTCACTAACAAGAGGTCCAGTGGGGCACCTTCCCTAATTGGCTCACTCACCAGCTGTGTCAGGAAGTTCTCTTCCACACACTCCAGGAACCTCCTAGACTGTTTCGTCTCTGCTGTGTTGTATTTTCAGCAGACATCCAGTAAGTTGAAGTCCCCCATGAGAACAGGGGTTAGCAGCTGTGAGACTTCAGCTGCTTATAGAATATTTTGTCTGCCTCTTCATCCTGGTTGAGTGGTCTATAACAGACTCCCACCATGATATCTGCCTTGTTGGCCTTCCCCCTGATTCTTATCCATAAACACTGAACCCTATCATCACCATCATTAAGCTCTAGACAATCAAAACACTCCCTAACATACAGGGTACCTCACTGCCTCTCATTCTTTGCCTGTTTCTTCTGAAGACTTTATAACCATCCATTGCAGCATTCCAGTTGTGCGAGTCATCCCACCATGTTTCCGTAATGGCAACTATATCATAGTTTTCCTGCTGCACAATGGCTTCCAGCTCCTCCTGTTTGTTGCCCATGCTGCATGCATCAGTGTAGATGCACTTCAGTTGGGCTATTGATCCCGCCATCTTTTTGGGGGAAGAAGCCTTAATTCCTACGTGACCATTCTCAGGTGCTTCTGTAGTTTCTAACACATTAATAAACACTATAAGGCAAAAAAAGAGAGTCTGTTTTTACCCATGTTGCATAAAAATAATGTTTCTCGAAGCTAAACCACAGGGACAGTCAGTCTTAGGTTAGATCTAGAGCTGAGGGGAGGCTGGAGGTCAGGCGGGCATGGCAAGGAGGTCCCATGCCTGCTATGCCTCTCCTGCAGGCTGCAAAAAGTCCCCCAGCCAGCATAAGCCCTGCTTGGGTTGCCTGTTGGACATGCTTCCCCTTTTTCCTCCCATCCTGAAAACCCCATACAGACAAAAAAACCCTCTCTATATTGCTTTGTTTTCTAGCTGAGGAATTACATCTGAAAGCTATCACTAACACTCTTTCTGCTGGAATAGGTAAGGGACTGTAGAGGACCAGAAGAATAGTTCAGTAAAATGAATGTATGCACAGCCTTAGGTAGGAGATAAATATAGATCACATTACATAGATACATACCTCTATGCTTACTAAGATGCTTAGACATTTAAAAGTGCAAACAATAATCAAACTTTTAAAACAGCTATTGAAGAAAAAAAGAAAGACCCTTCTAGAAAGACCCCCAACTAGTAACCAGGCCCAAAACAACATACATGAAGAAACAGGCAGCCATCCACTATCTTGGTAGCAGCATGAAATAATAAAACTCAACCCAGCAAAATAATCTGCAATGCTTTGTCCTCAAGGAAACAGTGCTATGGATATGGGCCAGGGAAATACTATAACACTTACCACTACAAATAAATAAAATTCACAAATCTAACAGTTGTAAGGCTCTTCACTTGCTTTTACTTTACATTGTAACACATATCTTCTTTTATTACCTTCCTATTTTTATTGGCTGAAATGTTTCCAGAGAGAGGAGATAAACGTTGATCAGACCAAGACAGGTAGCATTAAAATTTTTTTCCACTCTAATATAAAGAGCATGTCAATCTCCTCAACACATGATTTTTCTTAAATGGTCAACATATGGTTATTTTTTCAAGTTAAAAAGTAGCAAGACTTTTTCACCTTTCAAGGTGTATTTTTTGGTCCTGAGTTCAAGTGAATGGTTTCAGCAAACCCAAAGCTTTATTGTAGTGAATAATGATCTGTCTAGAAAATAAAAAAGTCTTTCTTGAAATATTTAGTTATGCAATATATCTATATGTGTTCAAACAATTAAGTGATTCTGTTAAATATTTTCCTGGACCAGGTCAGATAGTTCAGTAGCATTCAGGATTAAGGGTCACATCTTCTGACCAGCACTGGGCTAGTACGGATGTTCAAGTAGATGTGAAACATCTGGGAACTGAGGTCAGCATTGCAGCTTTTTCAGGAAAAAAAAAAAGAAAAAAACCCCTTGCATTACAAGAGATAATGTTGAAAACAATTTGCCTTTCCAATTACCTTTGATAGACTGGCAAGCAGCAAGTAGTAAATGGGCAGTAAGCATGCCTCACCCTGTCCGAGGAATTTATGACCACCAAAATGATACTGGAGATACTTTGATTTTACAAATAAGGCACCTCAGAAATTAACTCCATTTAAACTCCCTATTTGGAGTTTGGTTACTGGAACATTGTAGAATGAGATGATGGTTACTGCTGCTGGAAGGTATGTAAATGAATGCCGATTTGCTCATAACCTTTCCTGCTAGCAGAGATGGGCAGGTCTTCCCACTGGGAAGCGACTTTCCAGTTGGGAAGCGACTTCCCACTCCTTCCCCACCATCTACATTGCTATGCAGGGACCTTGCAAGAGATATTACACGGGGTCAGATAGGTCACTTGGTACCACTGAGATGTTCAACAGGCAGCAAGGGAAGATAGACTGACATAGACATCTTCTCATTAAACCAGCTCTGCTTTGATTTAGTGACAGATAATTCTCCCTGTTTTCAGTGGAAACAGGTCTTTGCTAGAACTTCTCTCAGAGAGGAGAGTGATTTTTTCAATGGTTTCAAAGATTCCTGTTTCATTTACTCTTAGCTAGCCCATCTCAATAGTTCTATAAGCTGTGGTTAAAATCATTGCAATTTTCCTATAAATTCAGTAAGAAACCCTGGGAGAGACAGCTGCAGACGGCAAGCGGTCACTCTGACACAGAGCTAAACACTGGTCTTCAGTTATGAACCTGTCTGAGGCTTCTGGTGTGTCACCAGACGGGGCTCTGCTGCACCACTTTGCCTCCAGGAGCTTGCTGACCATGCATGGTGGGAGCCCTTTGAGACACTGAACACATGAGCTGGTAGGCAGAGGATTTTTTTTATTACACATTCCAACATGGTGACCCCCAAAATGCAGAACGAGCAAAAGCAGCTACAGAAAGTGACCTCAGCTGTAACCCCTTTGCTTTAGTCAAATCCTGCACCAAAGCCTCAAGGAGGAAAGGGAAGATGTAAGCCCATCACCACGCTGACTCGAGGCTTGCCCTGTGGTAGTGTGACTCTCCTGGGCTTCACTACGGCTGCCCAGAGAGCAGCACCGTGGTGCAGAGCAGGGGTGGAGCTGCTCTCACAATACAGCTGCAAGCCTGTATAGGGACATGCTCCACAGACTGGAGTTCCCTCCATCACAGCTTTCTCTGGAATTATTAGGGAACAAGATAAAATAGAATCATCTGTGTCACATCAAATAATCAACCATGTTGTTGGATGGATGCAGTTTCAAAGACAGCATCTGCCAACAATAACAAACATGACATTGTCACCCCATATTCTGGGCTATCTTTCCTCTTCCAAAGGGTACAATGTGCAGTGTTGAGGCTGCTGCATGGAGATTTACTCAGGGTCTCACCTTACTGTTGTTACTGCTGAAACATTTCTAAGCCCATGGGAATCCCTGTTTGTCTCTTGTAGAAAGTGTAGCAACAATCAAGAAGCAGACAGGCTGCAAGAGGACTGAGACAGTCACAGAGGATTGAAAATCTGTGTTTTTTTCTATATAACCATCAGCACAGCAAGAACAGCAATAAGAATGGGGTCATCAGAGACTTGAATCCTTGTAATTTACTAGAGACTGTTCTGGGGAGAGCAGAAAGGACAAAGGCATCAGAGAGATAGCTGTGCCTAATGTTCATACAAAACAGCAGCTCCCAGTTGGTTTTAAAATTGAGCTGGAAAGGGTTCATTGGTTTTTTCCCTTGCTTTCCCACCACCACCTTTTTTTTCTCTCATTCTTTTTATTTGGATGTTCCTTCTCCAGTTCCAGGCTCTACAAAGATATCCAGAAGTGATCCTCACTGCTTTCCTTAAATTGCATCCTAAACAGATCTGTGACCTTGAGCTTTAGACCTGGAGCCATCCTACACAGGACGTTAATGTCATTCTCAGGATCATGCTTTTTGTAAAATCTCCTTTTCGGTTAAGACGAGCACCCTTGTACAGCACCTGCTACATTCACCTGAGTCCTGTCTAACAAAGAGTATGGCATGTGCAGCAGTGTTTCCACCTCCATTCTCCTGCTCTCCTGAGCTCAAGATTTGGTACACACTGCACAGTTGTTCTCTAATTCACTGATGGTCTGCAACCTTTACAAGTGAGCACAGGCAGATCTGCAACTCTCTGTGAAAACCAGGCAAAATTCTCAGCTTCTCATGGCTTATATGAAATCAGCTGGCCTCCATAGTTTTGGTTCAGCTTTTAGCTTTTCTGCTTTTTTTAAATCTGCAACTTAAAGTGAAACTCAGCCCTCTGAGTACACACCACACAGGCTGAAAATGCAGAGGTAGTTAGAAGAAACCATGAGTAGCTTAGAAAAATACGTATTCCTTGCCAATGGTGTGGCATTGCAGAGGGCTTCACAGAGGACAGATCTGGATCTTATCTTCCCAAAAGCACAGAGGTGCTGAGATTCAAAGGCTTGTTTCTATATAATCATTAAAACCACATGCAAAGTAGGTATTTAGCCTTGGATTACCTCTCAGCTTTGGTGGACTTCTGATTTAGCAGACTTTTTCACTCCTAACATAAATCATTGAGAACTGACTTCCGTTTCCACCCAGGTATTTACTGTATTAAATTTATGCTCTAGGATCATAATAATTACTAACAGGATTGCCATATATATGTACATGTACATATTTATTTCAAAACACATCTGAGAAGCAGAAAGGAAAACACAAGGAAAGAATTTTGTCACTTATTCAAACAAGAGCTAGTTAGTTAGAATGACGTAACTCAATTTCTAGAAGTCTGGACCTAATGCAATGTTCCTGAGAGTAATGAGAAAACAGGTAGAAGATTTGTGGCCAAGACAACTTGTATAAAGCCAGGAATGCAAAAGTTGATGTTGATGCTTGACAATGTACCTTTAATATTATCAAAAAGGCAATTAAAAACTACTCAGGGAACATGGTGTAGAGATTTAGAGTAAAGCACCTCTCATTGCCTACTGCTTGTGGAGCTGCAAAATGAGTGACTCTACGACTTTGAGTTTTGAATGCTTAAAGAAAGGGTCATAGGTGAAGCCATCTCAGCAACCATTCAAACAATTGGGAAAAGTCATCAGCTGCTACAGATGTTCTTCAACTAACCATCAACAAAACATTACTGGGGACGAGACACTAATACTTGGCGATGTTTAAGACAGGAGTTGACCTGTTAGGAGAAGAACTGTAGTCTATTCACACAGGAGCACAGTATAGATAGTGTACTTTGATCACTGGAAATGCCAAAATTACAACTGTCCTCGCGAGATCTTGGACCTCAAGTCCAGCTTTCTGTGGAACACAGAGTGAGCATCAACACCTATTCTGAAGTGGCAGGAATATTCCCTGCACATTCACCAGAAATCTCAGACATGGGCACAGCAAACAGTGTCTGAAATGACTAGGTGCAAGTGGAGGTTGTAGCATCTTTCCCTGAAGATAAGGAAAAAGACAAAGTGAATTTGATTGCCTGTGGACCATGCTACAGACATAATGTGGAGGGCTGAAATTGCAAATCTCCTTTTTACTCATGGAGGATGTCCTCTGTGCTCAGGGATGTGCAGTTTCCTGGCACTTCCAGCCAGATGCATACCCTCCACAAGAAATGTATCTATCGATGGAGCCGTGATGGGAGCTTTTCCTCAGGATTTTTGACGCTTCAGGTGTGGGAACAGTCACCGGTGCTCAGCTCAGAGCAGGTCCCAACAGCAACAGGACACTTCAGGTATGCTAGGGAGTAAGCACGGTAAATCAACTTCCCTTGCATAATGCTTCAGACAGAAACCACTGCTCCATCACGAGCAAATGGGCATACCCGGTTCCCAAACTACTTGTGTTCAACATCCCGACTCTATAAAGAAGCCAAAAATTGTTAGTTGATACCTGAAAGGCACAATTTAGAAGTATTGTTGTTTCTCTAATTTTATTATATTTTAAATGGGTGATCTCAAGTTCCTCTGTCTTGCTTGAATAAGGAAAGAATAAGCTTTGTGATTGCCATTGTTTACACAAAACACTCATTTATGGGAATGTGCTGTGCTTGTATTTCTCCAATAATTGCTCAGACTCTTTCACTGAGCACAACCAAAGACCTTTGCTTTCACTCTGCATTAGGAAGGTGCAGTGAATTTCTGAGGATGGCGGCTGAATACAAACCTTGCTAGAGCAGCTGGCACACACCCACAGGTTGGTCACAAATTATTTTGCTGTCCTGGTTTGCCTCTTTGTATTTTTAACTCAATGAAAACAACGTCGACAGCTATTAAATCTATTGGTCACAGCATGGCAGAAAAGTTGGGATACTTCCCCAGGATATTTTGCTCACATTTTCATATTCCTATTGAGATGATCAGGAGTTGTTGTGTGAAATTTCAGTAAAAGACTAGTGTAGGTTTTATTCCTGTTCCAGAGAGCCAGAGACAGTGTCCTAGTTCTCCCCTGCCAGCCAAGTGCCCTGACCACCCCAACCACTGCACTAACACCAGATCCTCTTCTGCTCATCTGAGACTCGTGCTCTTGGCTGGATCTGGGTGCAGCTCCAAGCTGTAGGACAAGCTCCTCCTTGCTTTCACGCCGCCTTTCCCAGGTTATCATATCCGTTATCTAGTAAAAGCTCCATGATAGAATAATAAGCATGAAAACTACAACAACAAAGTATTTTTTAAGATTAAAATGTATCCTTTTTATTATTTTAGCTCTACTTTTCTTTGCTTTGGGTCCCTCTGGAACAACACCCCTTCCATCAATATCCCTTCTAAATAAAGGAGGTGGGTAGTTACTCTGAGTTCACTCCTACAGAGGATATATCTTAAAATCATTGAATCACAAATTATTTTTTATGACTGCAACATTTTTCTGCCATGTTTGCAAGCAGAATATCTCACAGCTAGAAACACATGTTAAAAATTATGTCTGGTTTTCACTCTTGAATGGTAGATGTCTGCTCTGTCACCCTCATGCACAAGCAGTTGATTGACAACCAAAATGGAGGAAAATGAATATATGCTGTGAGCGTGCACAGCTTTGTGTTTTGAGCTTAGATGTCTAACTTCTAGAAAATGAGGTGATGCCTGTCTGATTTTTGAGAAATTCTCTCTTAGGCAAATATAGAATACTGGTGTAAAAAAAAAAAAAAAAAGTCTGTTACAGGCTTTATCTGGCTCCCATTAAAATCGTTCAAGCCATTTGCTTCAGTTGGAGCTGGATGGAGCTCTATGGAAGTATTTTCAAACCACATGGCATATTCTTTCAGAAGTAGCTGTATCTCTCTTTTCTTGCAAATGTTTGTTGTAATGTCTGGCTAATCTCATATGAAGATGCTGGAGATTTATAAGTTGCCATTGTTGGTTTTGTCTGTACTCTCTGAAGGCCACGGCCTCTAGAGCTTACTTGTCTTAACATTTTTGCAGTATGCATTTCTGAAATCCTGTTTGTTAAGAATACTACATCATAACAAAAGCTTTGAAATAGCACCAGGAGACATTGCTCTTGCCTAATCGCAGAGAATCACATGCTCTAATTCTGCTTGAGGAAAACTAATCATATTCAGCATATGAGAAAAAGAGCTGCATGCAGTTGGAGATGACATGATCATTTGCATTGGAGGTAAAAATGAAGGGTCATTAATTTTATAGCATTAAATGAAGAGAAGTGTTAAACCTCTATAATTAGCTTCAATGAATACATTTCAAAGACATCTTCACAAATGAATGTAGGAAGTGTGTATCTATATATACTGTTGAGAGAAAATTATTATATTCAATCCAACCTCATATACTGTATCTGCAAATGTAAATACATATACCTTGACAGACTTCTCATTCTTTAAAATTGGTTTAATTGTTCTGGCCTACTAATGGACATAATTCCAAAATGGCAATCTAAAGATTTCTTTGCAATTGTTGATCTTCAGTCATCTATGGTCCTCTGAACATAAGCTGTGATTTAAATCCCATGTAAATTCTTCAGTATTGGTTGTATTGTCCAGGTCTATAACAGCTTATCAGCCACTTTAAATGTATTTAAACCATTTTATGTTAAAATTATATGTTTGGCTTTAGTTTCAGAGTTTGGGGTATTATTATTATTGTTGTTGTTGTTGTTGTTGTTAGTATTAGTATTGGTATTGGTATTAGTATTAGTATTAGTATTTCAGGTTTCTTTTATACTGGGAAAAATTTACTGCAATTGGGATCAGTCGCTGCAGTGACTAGATTGGTGCTCCAGAAAAACCAAGTGAGGTAATCAAATACAAAAGAAACATGAAAGAGTCTCCATGTTAAAAATAGTAAAAGGAATGTGACACTTTACCAGCTCTAACAATGGGAAGGGATGAAAAAATTCTCCATGGAAGTTAACAGTGCGCTATAGGAAGTCAATGAAATATGGAAACCAACAAGGCCAAGAGCTCAAAACAAAGTCAAGAAAGCCCTGTCACCCTGGGAACCCGGGCCTGCCATTCAGGGTCAAGCAGAAGTTCATTTCACCTACTACCCTTCCTCTGATGTGATGATGTTTACAAAGCTGTCATTACAAACACATTTTTATAGTATTAAGTGTACTTTCCAAGCTGTTTGCTGCTATTATTTTAGATAAATCTATTATCCAAGGAAATTCTTGATATCTGCAGAAATACTGGTCCTTTTAAAAGTACTGTCCTCAGAAGTTTCCTTAGTCCTGTTTCCACCTTTACTCCAGCTGAATATCTCTTTCTTCTCCCTGGAGGCTACAGAGAGCACAGGTGCTCTTATTTCCCTTCAGCAAACCAGTCACTGACTCCTATACTGTTATCTTCCCCTTCTTAGTCACTTTTCTCAGTTAAGAAAACCCAGGTCTTTTGAGCACCCTCACCACTGGAGATTTTCAGTGGTCTTGAATGCACACTAGTAAAGCTGGCTGTTGTTTTCCAGTCTGTATTAGCCAGGCAACCCCCCTCAAAAATCCAGGTTTTTTAGGTCCTGCTGAAATCACAACCTCAGTGTGGACAGCAGAGATGCCACTGAGGTTTCTTCTGGCTCATATTGTACAGTCAAGGTAATATCTTACAGGGGCACTTTGTGTGCATCCCCTGCTTGACCTTTCTCCATCATATCAGACCTTCCTCTCTTTCCCTGTCTCCTCTACAAAGCCAGTGGTGTTGACCTTGTCTCCACTAGACCTGCCTGCTGCAATCATCTCTCTTTTTATTTTAAAGCAAACAGCCAGGTATTTCCTATCATTCTGCCCTTGGTGCTGATGGGAAGAAACTCCCCTTAAATATCCATTTTTCTCCTTGGAGTTTCGCCTCCCTCCTCTCCTTTGCCATGACTCGTACTCGCTGAAGGTCACACTGTGAATGTCTGTGAAGAGCCATGCCAGCTGACCAGGCATAAAGGTACAGGGGAGAGCCCGGAGCTGCAACCTTCCTGCTCATTCTGCCCTTGGCTCATGCCCATCTCCTGTGAGGCAGCTGGGACTGTGGTGCTCCATAGTTCCCCAGTGTCTCCAGTTGAGATCAGGGATTGGTCTGCCCTTGGTAGTGGTTTCTTCATATTTCCTTACCTGCCTGTCCTCATCCACCATCTGTATCTAGTCATATGTTTGGCTTCGATGGGTATGAGGAGTGCCTTTTCATTCTGTGCTTGTGCAGAGCTAAGAACAAGTGGGCTCAGCATCTGAGGTAGACTCTAAGCCTAGCTGGGCTAATACTGCTACAGTTAGAAATGAGAAAAAGGCATGATGCAAACAAAACCTTATTACAAATAAAACACCATCCATGAAACAACCAGCCCAGTTCGTAGCTGCTCCGTTGTAGTTGTTGGATCAGTGCAATCACACTAGGGACAAACGTGATCCAGAGTCTAACCGGCATGAGAGGGAGGTCTCCTCAGTAACTCCCTGGGTCTGACTCAAGCAGTGCTGTACAAATGCTGTAAAAAAGTAACAAAAGACGTAGTGTGAGTGACAATACAGAGACTGAGAAGGAGGAAATCTGGGCTCTTATCTTAGATCAGCCACTAACAAAACATGTCACTCTGGGTGACACCTCGCATCTCTTTTTCCCCTTACACCTTTATCTGGTCTCCATGTTTAGACTGTAAACTCCTCCAGGCAAGGATTTGTTCTTACAACCATACAGCACTACACACAACAGGTAACTACTGCCCAAATTAACAAAGAACCCCCAAAGCTGTAGATCACCCAGTCCTGTGCTATCTGGTGGTCCTTTTGATGGACCTTTTCATGATTCTTTTGATTCGTGATTTGAAAAGCTGGTATGACATGAGAAAATAAGAGACAGCCATGTCTACCAAGGAGTTAAACAGGGATCAAATAAGCATAAAATCCAGGGCAGCTAGGAAGCGTGGTCAGCAGGCCGGGGGGCCTGTCAGCAGGACACAGCACCTAGGGTGTCCCTGCGGGGGTACACCACCACCCTGGAGGAAACAGGACCTGCTGCTGGAGCCACAAATGCTTCCCAGTGCACTGGCACAGGATGGCTCCAGGTGAGGGAGAGGATGGGCTTACTGATCTTGTTATTCTTTTATTTTGAGGGAAACAAAACCCAGGAAGATCTCAATTTGCAACTAAAAGACCAAAAATATTAAACAAAAATAACACAGATCAAAGGCATACTCATCTACCAGCCACAATATGAAAAGCAAATAGTACAGGACTAGGAATGTGTGACATTATAACATTTTTATACAAACTGCCTATATGCCAGAAGTATATTAAAGCAAAAGGAAAAAAGGAAAAAAAGAAAAGCAAAACACCATAACAAAACACTGAGCTCAGCAACCTGAGAGGAGAGTCCTGGGCACAGTTAACCAATTTAAAATTAGTTATCCATATTTCTCTAGCTAGATGTAAAACAAGGGGCTTTAAACAGCCTGACCTCATAAAAACAGGGTGCAAGAAAACAATAGAGAAATAATCCTTTCGACATGGTCTCAACAATGCAGCATAACGTAATCACACCTGATGTGAATAATGGTCCTTCCTGCAGCCCCGTCCCCCTGCGACTCTGCACTGCCTTGCTGCTTCACTCCATGCAAGGCAATTACTAGAGACTTTACTTTGCTACAACTTATTTCTGCTGAGCACCTAGAAAAAAACAGAATTGCAGTTTTGTCTGCTTTTCCATGATACTCCAGATCACAAAGATTTCTCACTTCCACAGTGTTCTTCTTACTGTCTACTCAGAAATAAGTAACTATATCTATTTTTTTCTCTTCCCAAAATTTTATATAGACCGCTGGCCTGGGTGAGGTAAGGATTTTCAGGGGGTAGTAGAGCTACAAGAGTAGAGTTTCCAAGGCCCAGTGACCCTTTGATTTTTGAAGACTTTTTTTTCAGAAATACCTTATTGCTAGGGTGACTTTTAGGTTTTTGTTTCACAGCAGATGTGCCAGCTATGTCTATGTGGATATGCTGTATAGCTCCTGAGCATATTTTTTTTGTTTTCAGATATGCTAAATTTGTTTGCAGACCATATGGCTCTTTCCATGTTAAGGCCAACCACATGGCAAGAGGCTTCTCTAGTGCTAACAGCAATGTTGTAGATTGTTGACATGTGCAGTGCTATACTAAAGCCTAATCAACAGTCTCCACCAAGACAAATGAAAGTGACCCTCCAACTATTACACTCAATCAGCTTTCCTAACTGCTTCAAGCAATTAATTCAGAAGACTTTTAGACCAAATCAATGAAGGAACCCTTCCACCTGACTTCTTATTATATGTTTCTCCTATTACAGCTCAGAGATACTACAAAAGCATATATGCCTCAGCAGGCTCCCCAGGAAGGAAGGTTTCCCAGCTCCTCCTCACATGCCAGTGCGATGAGGCTGCATGAGGAGCTGCTGTTTGCTGTCAAAGTTTTGATGCATACTTTGCATTTTTAGGTTCTGCTTTAAATAGGTAGCTGTGAAGAACACACTTCTCAGTAGAGGTGAAGCTAGAGGTAGGCAGAACAAAGAGCACTTCAGTTTGATCTGGAAGTCTGATTCATCTCTAAATCTGGGCAAGGTAGCAACACGAAGTGGGTCTGGTGGAGCGAGCGAATGATCTGTCTTCTGCAGTAGGTATTCAGATGATGAACTTTGCATGTTTAGGAGATGCTTCTCTGTAAAACTTGAGTCCTGGCTACCTTTTGCACCCTTCTGGCACAATGTGGACTGCCAGGATGCCTACTCTTGACCACTTGCTCCTTGCACCCAGAGACCCAAAGCCTGAGTGGTGAAATTAAACAGGGAGCTTAAATCTGTGGATGAAAGGTGTGTTAAGACACTTTCCAGCATCTGAGTGTGGGCTGATCTGTCAGTATAGAAAGAGACATAATTATTTACATCTCATCCAGGGAAAGGACTGCTACAAGATATATTGATGCCTGGCAGCAATATTGATTTGCGTCTGTTGAAATTACTCCCTAGGCATTCAGCCACATCAGGGTTACTGGAAGACCTGGCTCCCCAGGCATGAGCCCGCAGTCACTGATGGGACCAGTGGTGAGGGTGGCATATCCCTTCTCCTCATGCTCTTCCAGCTTTTGAATGGGGCCCCATTTGTCTGCCTGTTGAGTGTCTGGGGGCTTTGGACAGTTGAATGATGTTTGAAAAGTGTTTGTAAATGGTGGAAATGAATTATCAGGCTGTTGAGATGAATGAGGTTTGCACAGGTGGACATTGTGTGTGTGTGTGCGCGTGCACGTGTATGTGTATGGACTTGTTTGGTGACTCCTTGAAGTAAATTGGACTGACATAGGCTTGGATGCATTGCTTTAAAATTTGGATCTCATTTTATCACTATGTGCCCTATATGGGTAAACATTTTGCAAGTGAGCAGTTCATCTGCATGTACAGAACTGTGTGCAAAATCTGGATTAAGGCCTAGACATAGTATGCTTTGTATTGTCTCTTAAGAATTTTCTGCCCCAACGGCTTCTGATTTCTTTGGTTTATCATTCATTGAATGCATATGGAAAAATGGATGTCTAAAAAAAGATGGTCTGGAGGTTTTGGTTTGTCAATTATGTAATGATTTATTTACCCAGAATTGGAATCATAAAAACCGAAATACAGTGATATTTCATAGTCTCACTATTACAACATGCCCCCCCCCCCACCCGCTATTACTGAGGGAGAAAGACAAAAGGAACCCCACTCCTTCAATCCCACCTAAAGACACCTCCCTTGTTATAGTCAGCTTCATCTCTCAACCATTTTGCCGTCATTCCTAGGAATGAGCAACTTGCCACACTGGTATATTTTTTACCACATTTAGTAATAATTTTAAATTATATTATAACTCATGTATGTTTTCTTTAGATTGGGAGATCATAATATTTTACCCCTCCAAAAGCAAGCCAACACTGCTCTTTGCTGACGTATGCTTTCTTTTATGATTTTATTATATAAGATATACATTTGGTGAAGTCTTTTCTGTTTGTTTCTCCAATTAAATTACATTTAGGTTTCACATTCCCAGGGTTTCACTCCTGTTTCTTAGTGGGAAGAAATGGGTCATTACAAAAACATGATCTTTTTGATTAGTTGTGAGAACCAGAGCTAGTGTATGCTTTTGGATAGAGATGTGGGACTTGGTATTATCAGGGCCCTTTAGATACACTGACTGACACCAGTCCTTGTTGCTGATTTTAACCTCTGGGGAGATATTAGCCGTGTTATCCCTTAGTCAGAAGTACCAGATCTGCCAGGAAACTCAGCTTTTATTTATGCAGTATTTAGATGGCTGCATTATTCATCAAGTGCTCAGGATCAAGAGCCTGACTAAACTCACCCGCTCACTGTCTCAGCCTTGGTTCATCAAATCTGTGTAACACAAATGTCTCCATCCCCTGTCTCAGCCAGGTGCTATTGGAGCCTCTCAAGATTCAAGTCCCCACACTTACCCCTTCAAATGAAACACATTATCAATAATAGTCAACAATCATTCTGATACAACATTTCAAATTCTTATAACCCATGTATTAACTTAAATGGCTAGAGATGCTAGCCACTGCATAGTGGTAACCCTCCACTCATGTGTAAACCATTCCCCTGTTGTCAGCTGCCTCAAGCAAGAATGATTAAAGCTTGTGTGACACATTTCTTTGAAAAACACTTAATTCTGTATCCCATCTCTATGTGACTTCTGGGATTGGGAGAACGGCTCAGCTACAGTCAGTAGTTTCTCCATTTTAGGAGACACCCTCACACAACAGCAGGTCTTACTTTTCTGGCCTTGATACTGTTTGCAGCCACAGTTTCAAATACCATTGTTTTTCTCAAATGCACATAGTTTCTTGAATCCCAGGTCATCATTCTTTTTCTTTTTCTTTTTCTTTTTCTTTTTCTTTTTCTTTTTCTTTTTCTTTTTCTTTTTCTTTTTCTTTTTCTTTTTCTTTTTCTTTTTCTTTTTCTTTTTCTTTTTTCTTTTTCTTTTTCTTTTTCTTTCTTTTTCTTTTTCTTTTTCTTTTTCTTTTTCTTTTTCTTTTTCTTTTTCTTTTTCTTTTTCTTTTTCTTTTTCTTTTTCCTTTTCTTTTTCTTTTTCTTTTTCTTTTTCTTTTTCTTTTTTCTTTTTCTTTTTTCTTTTTCTTTTTTTCTTTTTCTTTTTTTCTTTTTCTTTTTCTTTTTCTTTTTCTTTTTCTTTTTCTTTTTCTTTTTCTTTTTCTTTTTCTTTTTCTTTTTCTTTTTCTTTTTCCTTCCCTTCCCTTCCATTTTGCACACCTGTAAATCTCCAATAAAGCTAGGATTACCTTCCAGCTACACAAGCATTCTGTTTTTTTCAGGTTTTTGTTGACTAGAATGGCAGTATGGGACAACTCATACTTCCTGGACAATGTCCTATAATAGAAGTAGTAAATAGCTGTGGCAAACAAATATAAGTTCAGTATTTTGGTACTGTTTTCCACCAAACCAAATGAAAAATAAGAGGGACTAGTGATTACCTTGTCTAAACAAGGTTTTCTTGCTTGAAAGTCCTGCTCTACAAACATAAGCAGCCTTTGTCAGACATTACAATGTCAAGTGTTTTTGCAGTATCCAGATCTTTCCCAGTATTGCATTCAAACAGCAAATCATAAATCTTCAGAGAAAATGAAATGCCTTTACTCTTGGATAACACTTGTGAAGCTCATTTTGGCCATCATGCTGAATGTTATACAATCACTCTCCACTGACACTGGCCTCTCAAAAATAAAGTTCTGAAACATTTTACATGTAAGGACTGAGCATCCTTGCCTATGTAAGCATACTGACTTCCAGTTTTCACTGATACCTATGACATATTCGTTAAAACTCTCCAGATATGACCTGACAGAGGTATGAGTGCAGCACCAGCATGATCTTTGGAAGTACCTGTGAATAAGACAGACTTCAGCTTAGAGTGGGACCTCAAAAATTATCTCGGTGTTGCAAAACACTTAAGGTTTGCCTTCATGCCTCTTTGGTATCCTTGACAAAAAATCCTTGTTTAAAAAAAAAAAACTAGTCTGTAAGTTTTCAGCTGTATTAGTAACCTTTGTTGTCTGTGCTTTCCTTGCCATGCTCACATCATAGTTTCTAGCACTATGGACATATATTCCCATCCTGTTACTACTGAATGATCCGAGATCAGTATGACAAGGTGGGCAGCGCAGCCCTGGGGCAGGTTGCTGAAAGATACTGGTTTTCAAGACTGGAGTAGATAAAACCATGACAGACCTGATCTCGGGCTGGTGGAAGTCCTGCTTTGAGCAGAATTCTGGACTAGATATCTCCCCCCCAGCCAGCATTTCTGTATGCCTAGTATAAGTTAATGGTCCATTCACCCTGAGCCATGATACTGGTGAATGCTTTGCAGAGGATTTTCTGTGAGCTAGTGGTGCTGTTGTCATCCTCTCTAAGTCGAGCACTGTGCAAATCCTTGGAAATTTTTTGAAGCTGTATAATCCATTGTAACGCCTCCTTTTTTAAATGCTGGGCACTGTCTTGACTTGTGTGCTTTGCCATAGTGTATTCAGGTCAGTGCTAGTTTTTATTGATTCCAACTTTGATCCTGGTGACTCTTTTTGCCACTTGTTTATTTTTGTGCCATTTTGGATCCCTCAGAGCTCACAGTGTCCAGCAGTCTCTGCTTTTCCTCAGCTTCAGGCGGAAGCAGCTGACTACATTTGCCTGGAAAATTCTGATTGTCTTGTCAAAAGTTATTTCTGGGTCCTCTGATTGTTCCCCAGAACGTCTGGCACAAGGACCTCATCCCTAATCAGGGGCACAGCCCAACAGCGAGATTGCCCCCTCGGGGTTCAATCATTCAGAAGACTTCAGTTTTCTCACTTTCTTCTCTTGTCTACTGAAAAACATATAAACCATATGCTGAAGAATCTTATGAAAGCCCATACATTTATACAGGGTGCAGGATTCCTCAAATTTATGTATGACAGTTTCATAGCCCTCTCTGCATGGATTCACTGAAAACTATTAAGAATATCAAGAGTCTGAGAACCAATGATTGCCAGAAATAAAGCTGCTTTCTGATGATCTTCCCCTTTGGTGGTGCTTACAGCTTGCAGAGACAGGGGAAAGTCCTGTTTAAACCATCTCCAGTTGTCCTTGCCACGTCCAGCAATTTCATGATGCATTTTTTAACTGATCCCTTCTGACACTCGAGAATTTTTCTGAGGTTTGCTTTATAGGTAGTGGCAGGTATTGTTCAGCAACTGGCCAGAATCAAGGCATCTACAGACTTCTGCTTCATTTGGCGCAGTGCGTGATGCAGCAGCTGGTCCCACAAGTGCATTTCAGAGTCCCTTGGAGGTACTGCTTCCCACAGGGAAATACCCCAACCAGTCAGACGGTAGCTGAGCTTGTCCTTTTGCCAACTCTGCAATGGCTTTTCCAAAGTAAAGGAGGTTAGGAACAAACTGGTGACTGGCAAGGTCCCCTGTCAGCCAGGCTTCTGAGGCAAGAAGGAAATCTCCAGGGAAGAGACTTGTGCATCCCCTATGCTTTGGAAGGTCACCTTATGAAACCTGGCTTCAACTCCCTCTGCCTTGCCCTTATGCTTAGTTCCCCATCTGAGTACCTGCCCTATTATGGCTGCAGAAATCCTGTGTAAAGTCATGTTTCATGTTTGAGGTGATTTAAACTTATTTTTTTGCTGCAGGGTTTGGTTTTTTTTTTCCATTTAGATGTTGGATTATGTTGCCAAATTAGATCTGAAAATAATCTTGTGACTTTACTTGGCTTTTCTGGTAGAAATGTCTCTTCATAATAAAGTTTTAATTGTTTTCTGCTATCCTTAGTTCAATGAAGTATTTTTGAAATCCTTTTGGCCCTGGAATTTACTCTACAGGTCTGATCTTGCTGCATCTCAGTTCCTAGATTTTTCCTTATTCAAATCACCATCTTTGTTTTTTGCTGGCCAAATAACTGCAAGATATTTCTTCTAATTCAGTACTCCACCAAATGCCAGGAGTGTCCCTATAACTAGCATACAGTGCATGTTAATAAGACAGTGTACAATAACGGCAGCATTAGTGTTCACTGTCCTGCAGCCTCTGACGACAGCTGGGCTTCATAAAAACTGTACTATCACTTAGTGAAATGCGTCACCAAGAAAAGGAAATGGGCCCACAAGCAGTGAGCCCACAAAGTCCATAGTTCCTCTTCTCTTTTTTGTTTACACAAAACAAGAATTAATTTTGCCTAGTGTTATACTTAGATCCAGATCAATCTGCTGCAGTGTTGAGCAAGCACACTTTCATTACTCCATCATCCATTTTTCTTCCAAAGCTATTTTTTAAAGCCTTGAAAGCATAAAGTATCAAACTGTTGACATTCTATCAAACGATAAAACACATAGGCCTGATTCATTGATGGTGTCACATAAATGATCTATGGAATTACATCAGAGATCATCTCGGATCCTTATGTCATTATGGTGATTACATACTAGTTTTACCAGAACTAAAATAAAACTGGAAGCCTAAACTACGTTTTTGTAAAACATAACTTCTTTACCCATTTTTATTAGATGTGTCCTCTATCTTGCAGTATACTACAGACTAGTCATTTTATAGATAAGCATGTTGTTCTTCTGCCTACACTTGGATACGTGCTATGTCAACATTCTTTTCTTAATATTTGCCAACGTATTTGCAGCTGTAGGTAGCTGAGGTTCTTCGTTAAAATAGGAAAAGGTCCTATATACATCAATGAATAAAATAACTACTTCAGGGTTTATTTTATTTTATTTTTGAAGGCATACTTTAACTAGCAATGTGATAACAAGCACATATGCGAAAGCATATTGAGACAGTACTTTACAATGAATATTTTAAGGAATGCAAGGAGTACTGGAATAGTCAAAATGGCATATATGCATATTATGCATACATCATAGTGTCTATATATGTATATATAACTTGAATTAATTATTTAAAGAAATTGCAGAAATCATCTCACTTTATGATAGCATTGATTGGTTATTTTACTTGGTGGTGATTTAAAACTGAATAATGCCTCAAAATAATTCAATTTTAAAATAATGTATCTAATCGTGGAAGAAGTATTCCAAAATAATTTTCTTTTTCAGTTGGTAAGGATTAAATAACAAAGTCTGTATGCTTTATTGTGGATTTGGACTATTAAACCAACTACATATAAGCAGTGCTGATTGCAATATAAAGAATTATTCTCCTGGGTCCTGCTTGTATTCATTCTCATTCTACACTTTAAAAACCCATTCATCAATTACTCTGCAGTGGCACCAGAGCTTAGCATGTGCATATTATATTTCACTCATATTCCAGTGCAGTCTTCTGGAGAGGAGGAGGGAGACTGTGAGTGTGCGTAGCATGTATGACTCCCCGGCATACACACACGCACACATAGATCTGCGTATACATTCATAGTGCATCACACGTAATTGCCGAGAAGCCCTTTGCAGGAGGTGGATGTAATAGTCTTCGTTCCCCACTCCCCAGCATCTCTTGTAATATTTGGGGTCTTAAACCAAACCAATCTTGTAAACAGTTAGGTGAGCGTCAGCACCAGGAGTTTTTTGATATGCAGCATAAGTGAAATGCTGCATAATATAAAATGATGGCGCTATTAATCCTATAGCACTGGTGATTCCCAGCCCCCTCTGCTATTGATACCAACACCATTGTCTCTGGCTTTAAACTTCATCAGTATGCAAACGGAGTGTCACTATGATGGGTGGCAACTTGGTTGGATGCACTTTCTACATTTCTGGCAAATGAGTATAATTATTTTCAGAGCTGCGGGCAACTCATGCATGTTTTATCCTCCATCTGGACCTGCATGGTACACAATAGTGATAAAAGATGATTTCCCCCCTTGGATGTTCATAGGCCATCATCGACACCGTCCTGATGAAATGGTCATGTATCCCCTAGCACTTCTATATCTGCCACAGCTTGACAACAAAATTATTTCCCTATAGTACTAAAACACTTCAAATATTCAAGCCCTCTGTGCATATATTTGTGTTTTGAAGCATTCAGTGTTAACGTAATGTGGTAATTTATAAACTGACAAATTAACTATGCAGAAATCTAAGCAGGGCCTTATGAGGTCTGCAAAGCAGCAGAAAAGAAAGCAAAAGCTTTTTGCGCTCTGTAATAATAATAATCTTATCAAGTGTCGAAGGCAGGTTTTAGTCTCTCATTGTAAGTGCTTTTCAGTCCTGGGCTTAGTTACCTTATGCTGAAGCTGAGATGCTTTGAATCAAACTATTGTTATGATTGCAGCTCACGACAAACTGTACTGTCATTGCTTGAGCAAAAAGGGGAAATACAAACTTCCACCACTGACCATGCAAAAGGGAAAAACATGAAGGCAAAAAGGCTAAAACAGAATTTACCAAAACTAAACATTCATGTCCATGATAGAAAATAAATAAAGTCCATCCGAGCAAGAAGAATCAATATCTGCAACCTGAGATTGCTCACAAGAAGAAGAAGAGAAAGATCAGCTTCCTTTGTTTCTTTGTTATAAAATGATTTTAATGATTAAAATCTGTCACTGCAATCGCCCCCCTCAGTAAGCGCAGGGTGTCCTTACAGGCTCACCGTTGATTCCAAAACAGCCAGACACCAGGATTCACACCACCTGTACCAACCGAGGCAAAGGACAACCTTCTCACTTTTACTGCAGGAGCCTGATTCCCCCTGAAATAAATTAGAGACTAATTTTGCCAGACCCTGGGAGAGGACTCGGTGTCTTCTGCTTCCCCATCCGCCTGGTGCAGCCAGGTCCTCGCTGGGGGCGGGCCAGGCAGGGTGCGTGGGCACTGCGCCCCTCGGGGTGTCCCCGCGTCCGGCTGTGCCGCCTGTGCCACCGCCCTGTGCGGGGCTGCCAGCATCAGCGCTACTCATCGAGGCTGTGCCAGGGTCGCCATGGCAACAGTGTAATAGATCTGCCCTTATTCAATCCCAGAGGCCACATTGAAGCGCAATGCAAAATTTGCTGGAGCCTGAATTCCTTTCAAGTCATGGTTCATGTGTCAGGGAACAAGTCAATGCGCAGACAGCGGTAAGCACAGGGATGGAAAGAAAGCTTTACTCTCCCGTGCTGCATGCTCGTGGTGACATTCAAATGCCAAGACCCCTCCGGACGCCATTTCTCTCTCATTTCCTGGTTATTAATTCACTCTTTGGACAGGGATGTCAGTGGGATGTGGGCAGCCATGGTGGGCAGAGGGCAGCCTGGCAGCCCCAAGGTGACCATGCTCCACCCCTGGTCCCCGAAACCACTGTCCCCCTGAGGAAAGCAACCCTCTCCCCAGGGCACAGAGCACGCCCTGAGGGGCCAGGGCTGCCTCAGCAGCATTCTTGGTGTCACACAGCACAGGCAAGAGCAGCTTGTAAGTGAAAGCATCCCCTCTACAAAGTTTGTCTTAGTTGTTAGCTAAAGCACAATGAGTTTTTTTAACATCTTGCTTGGCTGTGGTAACGAGAATGAAACATCCTGCAGTCCTGATGTCCGAAAGCCCTGGCCAGGCATGGGGCTTCTCTATATCACCAGTACAGCTGTGCTCCCTGTCACACCAGACATATTTCTTTTATTTCAAAGTCTCATGCTAATACAGTTGGTAACAATTCTACAGGCTTGCTCCTTATTTTTTCCCCCTACAGTTGCTCCAGAGTCAGGGAAGCCATCTTCATGTTGGAGGCCAGCCAGCCGTGACTTGGAGCTGTGGAGAGAGGGAGGCATCCTGGGACAAGAGTCAGTGCTGTTATTGCCAAGACCCAAATGCTTGCGTAAGAAACTTTGCAGTCCTAGAACTAGACCTCACTTACTCATCTCTCCAGACAGGGACCAAGGCACCTTCTACACCTGCCCCTCACTCATGGATGCACCCCAACAGAAACCTGCCCAGGAGGAAAGCTGAAGGCTAGCACGGTGGCAGAGCATCCCATGCTGGTACATTGTGCTGCAATCTCTGTAAACCAAAAAGTGCCGTGAACACAGTCTCACAGCTCTTCTTAGATGGCTTCTATTGGGACTGGCCTGCTTGAGGCATGTGCTGGCAAATTGGCATCCAGGCTCTCTGCGGTGACACAGCAGAGCCAACAAGGGACAACCAGAACCTTCCCTGGACTTCTTCCATGACCAATTGCTTTTTTCTCATTTTGGTCAGCTCCTGGCAGGCAGGGCTATTCTGGGAGCCACATCCTTTGCAGGGTGAAGATCTTCTAGCAAAGGACTTGCAGTGTCCAGCTCATGGTCTGTGGCTGCTCTGCTGGCTGCTTTAAATTTACTTCCCACCCCTCTGATGGGGTGAGAAGTGTTGGCCACCCCACAGCAGCCCACCCCAGCCCTCCTCACTTTCCTCTGCCAATGACCAGTGCCCTGACGTGCAGCAGGCTGCTTCTCACCAATGGCTTCCCAGCGGGGCTTGCATGGAGCACAGAGAGACAGCATCAGCTTCTGCAATGCAGATTATTCATTTTAAATGTGTTTTTATTTCTTTGGCTGGTAAGATGGTTTCTTTTCTGTTTTATTTGTCGCTTGTCTTCCCTAGCTTGTATGCTGAAATTGGCACTTCATTTTCACTTCAGTCCCAGCCTAATATTAATGAAAGCAGCGATGTAAGAATGTGAAAAAAGAAATCCAATCCTTACGCTCTGTGAACCCACTCGTGATGGATTAAATACAACATTTTTCCTTATATATTATGGAAATAGTTCTTGCATGTCTGAAGACACATGGTATTATCTAAAGTACCCTATTCAGGCATGCAAGCTAAGTTGCCTCTGCTGTACTCTGAACAAACAGGATCAGGCTAATGGTGTTTTGTGTAAATGAGGCACATGTTAGAGTGCATTCAGGTTCTGTTTATCTAGTTAAGATTCTTCTTTGCAAGAACCTTCCAGTCTTCAGTTTCCTTGTACAAATGTCCCTTGCACTGGGTATCTGGGGGATGGGGGAAGGTCTAAAGAAGTTCAAGATTTTACAGCTGAATTGAATACTGAGGAAAATGGATACCAAGGTCAGACTGAGATAAAGAAATTGATTCCAAGGGCAGCAGCACAAAGGAAAAGGCCTAGGCTCCAGCAAAACATTTTCCTTATCATTGTTCTGCTACACAAAAAAAAGTCAGTTGTAATAGAAGATGACGATGGTGGGAAAATGTTATGGAAACTGAACATAGCAAAATTTTGTTGGTGATTTATTGTATATGTATTTTGATTGCTCCTATCCCACTGTTCAGCTTCTCTGCACAAAACTGCGGCGTGGCAGACCCTGGTAATGGATTCCTTCCAGCAGACCCCTGCCAGTTCTGGTCATTGATCCAGACGTATATGCTGGCTCAGGAGCAAGAGGCTGCATCTACATCCTGCCATGAATATTTTCAGGAGTAAGCTATTTCACGCTTTAGTGTTATTACAGTTTTGAATATGTGTATAATGCAGTATTGTATATCAAACAAACCCCTGCATAATATTGCAGATGTGACCCACTCTGTTTCATCTGTGGTACTGAGGAATGGGAGGGTAGCAGCACAGAATTAAGAGGTTTTCTACTGTGGCTCCCCACTAATTATTACAATATTTTCAAGACAGTACCACAAAGTGCCACATGGAATGTATTTATATTCAGATAGATTTCATATTGTGCTAAAAATAGGCAGCTTCACTTAAATCACATGGATATCTACTATAAGCTCAAAAAAGCCTCCGTATGCAGTAGTGCAGAAGAAATTATGTAATTTTTTTTTTTCCAGAGCAAGAGTCTGTGGAGTTTTTCTAATCCATAAGGAAAAACTGAAATTGTTAGAGCAATGGTTTGGGACATCTGTAGGCCAGAAAGCAGAGCCTAAATTTGCACAAGGCATACACAGTCATTTGCAGACCAGCTGATTTCACCTAAACAAACATGGGAGCACTTTCAACTAGCTAAAAAGATATTCATGAAGCAGAAGGGGTTTTTTTAGAAACAGATAGAGCTGCCCAGGCATTAGATCAAAGGTGAATCTCAAAGCAACATTACTGAATCAGGCAAGGAGCCTCCCAGCTGCCCATGGGTATTATTTTCCCACAGCTCCTTTCAACTTGGCTTTCAGTTGGTTGGTTTAGTTGCAGAAAACCACTGCAGTTTTGGTGGTTGTTTCAAGTCATGCAAAAGTTTTTTAAAAACACGCTTATAGAGAAAAGCAGGGGTTGAACCACAAAGCTTGTCTAGAAGTCACCCCAAAAAGCTAGAGGATGAGGTTTCATGGTACAGACCTGAGCCAGTAGGAGAGGGGCAGCCTCACACCTTGCCAGACATGGGCTGGGCTGGGGCATCACCTCTTCTCCCACCCCAGAATCACCCAGAGAGGCCCACGCCTCCAAGGGCTGCCACCCACTCCTGACCTCTGCAGCCGTGTTCGAACGCAGTTCCCTTGCACCTCTGTGGGGAAAATGCCCTCAGCAAAACCCCAAGGCTTTAGGAGCCCTTCCTGCTATAATGTGAGATCTACAGCAGGGACAAGGAGCTCGCCTGCAGAACCTGTGGATGGGATAAAGTCCTATGGAGTGTTTGAATCTGTCGAACCAGTTTCAGAAAGAAACTATTGATCTTTATTCTTACCAGTACAGAAAACACTTACTGGGCTCAAATAAAAAAAAAACAACTTTATTATATAATTTAAAGGCTGTTTGCAGAATTCTTTGGATGTTATTGTTCTCTCAAGGGCACTCCTTAAATTGATTTAAGTTATATGTTGGGTATAATATTCTCTATGAACTAGGTGTTTGCCACCATTTCCAGAATTCCACAAAGTCCAAAGACTTTCAGTATTATATAAAAAAACAAAACTCTGTCTTAAATATAATTGTGTTAACTTTTCAGTCCAAACCTGATTATAGAAAGACTATATGTGAATGCAAGACCATGTATGATTACAGAGCACTGCTGAAAACTATTTACCACTTTACCACTGGATGTTCCTGCACTCTACTTCTGTTCTGAATTCTGCTAAATCTGGTTCAGTTCTGCATGGCGGCAACAAGTTCTGTAATCTGGCTTATGTGCTGTGTGAAAAAGCAATTATTTCATTTTTAACATGACACCTTTATCTTAATTAAATATAGCTTTATTAATCCTCCATGCACCCTTTCTGTACCATTTATTATTTGATGTACTTTCATTGTGTCCCTTTCACTTTGGTTCTTTGCCTGCAGGATCAGCCTGCACTGGGAAGCTCCAGTGAAGCTGTTTCCTGAGGTTGGAGCCACGCATGTTCTTTGCACAGCCTCATGTTCACATGTACCTCAATGCCAGTGCTCACTCAGGGGACAGAGCTGGGCATCCTATCGATCTTGGGGTGCTCCTTGCAGGGCAAAACACGTACATGAGTGCTGCTGGTCTTTTCCACACCTCATGATATGAGAGCTTTTCCAGCCCTCTAAACCTTTCTTGTCTTTGAAGTTGTCCCTGAATTTTTACTGTTTCTGTCACATCTGTGGGACAGAGCGGTGAGAACTGAACACAGCCCTCCAGGTGAGAGCATACACTTGATTTATGTAATTACATTGTGGTCTCTCATGTGTTGTTCTTGAAGCTATTCATGATAGATCCTTATGCCCTGGTAGGGCTGCTGACTGTTGCTGTTGCTGAGCTAAGGTCTTCATCCATTTATCCACAGCAATGACTCCCAGGTGACTTTTACACACTTTGGAAAATTATACTCTTGGTCTATTTTGTGAATATCTGCACTTAATTATTGATATCTCCACACAGCGCTATTCATGAGCACAACGAATGAGCTCTGTTGGGTATTGAATCAGTAAATTCATTGAGGATGTGCCCTGTAGACATGCCCTTAGCATCTGAAAAATAATGTATGCATAGGACAGACCGTTCCCCGCTTACAGCTCAGATAGTGACACTGAGCCTCACCTGCCAAACTGCTGCCCTGTGTTCATCTTGCCTGTCTCAGCCTGGGAATTTTCTCTAAATCTTTTCAGTGTTTGATTAATGTTAATGTGAGGGTTATTGCAAGAACTCTAACTCAACTTCCCAGCTTCTTTTTTTGATCTTAACAAATAGGTTAGAGGATGCTAATTCTAGAGTGGGACTTGGTCCATCTTTTTTATTATTAAATGCAACAAAGCACCATCCTAAAGAAAATGTCAGCAGTTTGAAATCTTGCTGCTTTTTTTTTTTAATTTAATTCTTGTCCAGAAAGAAAATTTCCATTTCATGCAGAACAAAAGTTCTGGAAAAAAAAGGATTTAAGACATTTGAGAGTTTTTTTCCTCTGTAGTTTTGAAATGTTTAATTTCAACTTTGCCCAAATATTTTTGCTTTAACATTCTTACTTTTATAGTAAATTGTAAATATAACTAAAATAATAACCTTAAGTATTCATGTCGTGAAATGAAATTCTTGTTATAATGAAATGTTGCAACATAATTAAAACTGTAAAGTTCAGGTGACTCATTTTGACCTTTTTGATTGCAAATTTCATTGAAATTAACATGTTCCTATGAGACAATGTGATTCAAATAAATTTGCTTTTTTTTTTTAAGCAGAAACCTGTTCTATTAAAAAAGTGTTCAAAAGTTCCCACTGTTAACCTTTGCCATTTCAGCAATTTACAGCCTGTTCTTCTTCTTTTGTGTTCCTTAGCCAGTTTCCAAAGCAGGACAGTTTTTCCTCTGTGTACTTGGCCACTTTTTTTCTTTTGTAGCTTCTCTTGGTGGACTATACTAACAGCTATCAAAAGTCCAAATAATTTTTATCCTCTATTAATTTATTAGTGCATTCTAGGAGATTAGAGAGTCACCATTTTCCTTTGAAGAAATTGTGCCAATTAGACTCCATTGTGATCTTTAATGCTTTTTTATTGTTTTAACTATAATTCTAACAATTCAAAAACTAGCATGCCAGACTTTTCAGGTCATTCATTTTTGAAGGTAAATACAGCATTTTCCATGCATAAATTTTCAGATAAATTTTCCAGTTTCAGTAAAGTTGTGTTTGGTTCAGCTCAGCCATTTCATCTTTAAGCCTTCTGGCGCTGCTGCGTGCCTTCCACTGAACCAGGTAGCTTACTCCTTTACAATTTATCACTTTGCTTCAGTATCAAGTTTTCTGGGATACCTCTACCTCCAACAGCACCTCATTCTTAAAATTAAATATGTTTTCTGAACAAGAAAACTGTGATTTTTTTAAATTACTTTTGTGGAAGATGGAATAAAGAAAATTTGGTAGAACAATTTTCCCTATCCAGATTTCAGATACCACTAGATTTCATACATACAAAGACTGAGCTCTGCTGGCATCTTGTGCAGTACTCTTTTTCACCAGAGTAGTAATACTTGTAGCAAATCAGAAGCCTGAGCATTGCTGGGCTTTTATAGACACTATGGAAAAGGGGAGGTAAGTGAGATATGAGGATAATAATTATAGTGTCTTGCAGAAGTTTACACGGAGCTTCCTCAAAAAGTGTCATGGGAAACCTGGCAGTAAAAAAAAAATATATTAACCAACAAATAGGATGAGTAGCACACAATTATAACTAGTTAAGATGGGAAATCATCTAGTCCAGTCACTTCCAAAACTAGTGCAGTAACCTGACAGCGTGCCTTACTTTGTGCCTGTGTAAGTGCCCGGGCAATCACACGGGGATCACAAGGGGAAGGTGGCAGAAGCAATTGTGTGTACACTACAGATGTAATTTTTTATTAATTTCATTATTTTATGACTGTAAAAATATGTGCATTCCTACCTATTTGTTAACATTTCTTTAAGTGCAGAACTGAGCTTCATGGGAAGAAGTCTCCTTTGATGAGAAGCAGAGGCCCATTAGGTTAGCTCAAGGAGGGAGCTGACAGCAGATAGGAACACCTGGATGAAGGCAACACCTGGAAGAAGAAGTGGCATTACCTCTCTACCCATTATATCCTCGTTACAAATTCAGCTCTGGGCACTGGGTATAAAGACGCTGCAGACCACTTGTATCCGTCCCGATATGACATGGGGTCAGGGTAGGATCTATCCACATTTGCATGTCTGGTTCAGAGCAACAGCATGCTTGAAAGGTGAGTAACACCCAGGCTGTCTCCTAAGTCAAAGTAAAACCTCTGAAATGCCTGTCGTGCAGATTTTGGGCACCAACTGCTTTGATCGATTCATCTTCTTGACTTTTTGTTATGTAGACAGAATCAAAGGTGGCTTGACTCAACTTTATTTCAAGTACTGATCCAGTTTTGTAATCCCACAGTGCCTGCAGCCTGGAAAACAAGAAAGCCTCACACAAAATTCAGGACTCCCTGCACACCTCGCCTACTTCTGAATCACTGAGTGTTTAAAACAAGGGGCATGGCCCCAAGTCCCAGGTTTTGCAGAGCTGCATAAGCCAACCACCTCTTCCTTCAGCAGTAACTGAGTTAAAAAGAATTTGCATAAATCGAATATTTGCAGCAAAACATGGCAGACAAAGCTATGATCCAATGAGATGGAAGGACTTAAAATCTGAAATATCTCAAAGAAGAGTATGTAGGTAAGCAGGAAAAGACATCACTTCGAAATGACTAATGCCCATATTGCTGCAACCCTCATAAGGGCTTCAGAGATAAGATGAACCAGCAGTTAAGATCCCAATGTCAGGTGGAAACCAATTACACAGCTTTTACAGTAAATAAGACGGTACATAACAAGGGCAGGAAGAGACCCATGTTAATTGTCACCCCATCCAGGTGCATATGAGGAACACTGGGATTGAGTTTTGTCAGTCTCCTACCAATGAAGCCTGCCATCAACTGAGGAGGAGCAGAAGATTGGAGAGCAGTCCTGTCATCCATGGGAAGAGAGAAATGGCATCCACTGTCACTCTGACTTATCGCTCCTTTGCCTTCTTCCAAAGAAGCATTTTTACCCTTGTCCTGTTCTCCATCTATGCTGCTTTGTTGGGGGTCACAAATACTGAAACGAATGAATTAAAGGAAAGACATACCTGGGTCTCATTCATTTTTGTGATAGGTCTTTCAGTATTTCTGGCAGGGAGATTTTTCTGGGCACTGGCCATATCACAGGGTAATTGCTTTAGTGCAAGAATAGATGCAATATCAAGGAGACTGGCAGAGTTTGTGGCCTGTGCACTCTCGCCTTGAGGATCTGTTTCTGCCCACCTGCCCAATCCACAGACTGAGGGAACCTGAGAGGAGAAGAAGAGTGACTGCAGATTTGCATCCCTTGTATTGTGACAATCACTTCATAAACAACTTGAACAAGCTTAGCAGGAAAGGCTGTAAATGACTTGACAATATTATGTCACATAATATATGTGTATATATAATACATATGTGGGTTATACCCGTCCATTGTGCAGACCAATATATGGTAAAAGAAACATATCTCAAGTTGAGAAATTTGAGAGTGGGAAGAGAAACAGCAGGGAGGAAGAGAAACATTTTTTCTTTTTTTTTCTTTTTTTTCTTTTTTTCCTTTTTTTTTTCTTTTTTCTTTTTTTTTTTTTTTTATTTTCAGCTATGCATTTGCCTAATAAGCCCCAAGAAAATTAGGATCTGATGCTCTGAGGTGTTTTTGTAGAGCCTGCCACAAAGCCTGCTGAAGCTGGCAGAGAGAGTCCAATTCCCTCAGCTCCTGCATCACTGTGTGTGGGGCTGAGGAGGTACCAACCGGGGAAGCCGCAGCTCCTTTCCTCTGTGCTCCCACCTTTCCTGTGCTTTGCCAGTCAATGCAGGCAGCTGGGAGGAAACTTGCTCTTTTATTGCCCTGGGGCAACACAGAAGACAGCTACAGTCAGCCCCTCCATACTTTAGGATGAATATGGACACAGGTGCCTTTTCACCACAAATTCCCGGCATTTTCCTTTTTAATAAATGGACACCTACTGCAGTAAGAGGATGGCTCTTTCTTATCTCCCTTTTCCCCCCCGTCTGCCTTTCCCTCCTCCCAACAAAGCAAAAGACAAAAGAAAGTCTCCTTCTCTGTCCCTTCGTTACCCACTTGCTCCTGAGACTGTCTAATAAACTGATTAGTGCGATGTTCTTTGTGAGATGTGCTGCAACACTCCGCTACAAAAGAGTGATTTTATTATATGGGAGAAAATATTAATTTTCTTGCTTTGTGTGTTTAATGGTGATAATGATTATGATCTTACATTTCTATTGTGCCTCTCCTCCCAGAGGGCCTCAGCTTGCTTTATAAACCCACACTGACACACCAACTCTATGCAAGGATGGCTTCCTCTCCTATTAAAGCACAGTCATCTCTGCAATGAATGCAGCCGTGATGCAAAGCATTACAACCCAGCCCTCTAGGACAGAAAACACAGCCTGCCTGGGTCAGCTACAAACAGCAGCTGAGGGGCAGGAGATGAGGAAGGTAGGTGTGGAGAAGATTACTTCTTGCTGCCAAGAGGACCCAGGTTCAGTCTCACATGAACCAGCATTACTCTACAAATAAATATGGTGTGACTCACCTGTGGAAGGGGACTGGGGATCTGCCTCCACAACTTAACGACTTCTCTCTGTGCCTCCCACCACAGGACACTGAGTTTGTCTGGGGTACATCGCTAGCAACAGCAGGACTCTGAGTTTCTAGAGGGGAAGGGAAGGGAAGGGAAGGGAAGGGAAGGGAAGGGAAGGGAAGGGAAGGGAAGGGAAGGGAAGGGAAGGGAAGGGAAGGGAAGGGAAGGGAAGGGAAGGGAAGGGAAGGGAAGGGAAGGGAAGGGAAGGGAAGGGAAGGGAAGGGAAGGGAAGGGAAGGGAAGGGAAGGGAAGGGAAGGGAGCAACAATGATCAAATAAATTATTCAGCACCAAATATTTGCTCAGCTTTAATTTGGAAAGAAGAGCAGTTGTTTAGTGTGAGCTGGCACCCAAAACTGAAGAAGTTTCACCTTAATGTTCAGGAAAGGAGTGGGTTTTTCCAGATGGGATATTGCCACTTCCTAGATGCCTGACAGAGATAATACCAGCCCAGCTGTCACTGCACTGCCTGAAAGTCAGTTGAGGGAGCACAAGGAGGTAATGCTGGTAACTGAAGTTAGTAGAACCCCTCTCCCAGCCAGAGCACTTTTTGAGGAGGGGGTTATAGTCACAGGGATCCTTCAGTTCACAAGCCTGGGGGACAGTAAGGTGGCTAAGGGACAGAAGGAAGTGGCTACAATAGTAACTTTGTTTTAGACATTTATTTTCCTTGGGTTTGCCCCACATTTTTCTCTAGAGGCATGCATGGTGTGCTATGGCTACACCATGTGCTGGGCCTGTTGTGTGGCTCAGGCACATCCAAGCTGGCTCCCAGCAAGTCCAGCCACATACAGGGAAAGTCAAGGCGGGACAACATGAAGTTCAGTGCAGGATCCGAAACTGGTTCAGGCAGCAAATCAAATATCTGGGCAGTTAGTAGGCACTGTGCTTCCTGCTGCTGTGATTAGACTGCTGCCATGGCCTTCGTTAGCCCCAGACAGACAGTTGGGGTGCAGCAATACTGTGTTGTAATGTGGGTGCCATGTAGCAGCAAACTGCTGACACACTCCTGCTGACGGGGAACAGGGATGTGATAAAAGGGAGAGAGGAACTTGGAAGTGAGAATTCTGCCCTTCCTACTCCTTCACATCCTCCTCCTTTCTCCTCTGCAGATACTCCTGAGCTCCTGCATGGCTTCTTGCCTATCCACAGTCACCCCTCTTCTCTGCACAGCATCCTGCCCATGCAGGTCACTGGGAGCAGGCAAATAACAGCAAGTAAAACAATGTAACTGACTTTGCTTTCACCTGCTTGCCCTTTTGGTAATATTAAATAAAATTACTTCCATCTTCTTTCCCCCACCCCACCTGTTAACTGTTTTATGCCCCGTATACAGGGATGTGGTTTCTTTTCTGTTTATAATAGCCCCTAAGTAAGATTTATTTTATCAAAGCCCATGAGCTTGGCTACTGCTATTTAAAGTCAATCAATAGTGGGATATAACCCTCAGGGAAGTGTAATTCTGAAGGGGAGTTGAGGATAAGACTATACAGCCCTGCAAATAGCCTATTGTCATTTCCCTTCCTACAGAGCTGTGCAGCTGGGCTGGCGAGGATCAGTGCAGCCACAAAAAAAAGCCAAAAAAGCTAAATGCACAATGTCTTGTGTGTCCTGGAGTCTACACCTTTTGTAACTCCAGTGTGCTGCACCCCATTTAACCCCAGGGTCCTGCTATGCTCTCAGGCTGGAACCAGTAGACCTTACATCTATTGTGAAGCAGCCCAGCTGCATCTCACAAGCTGTAAGGAGTAAGAAAATAACCAGTGAAATCATTCAAACTCCATGCTGCAGCTCCCCAGGCGACCTCAGCTACATCCTCTCCCCCACGCAGAGTGTGCAGAGTGTGGCTGCGCAACACCGAGCCCTGGGTCCCCGGGATCTCTGCCACCACCCGCCCTTTGTCTCCCCGGGGATCAGATGAAAAGCTTCTTGGGGGAGTGGGAGGAGAAATGCCCAGAGCATTCACAACGAAAGCACAATTTCTGTGGAAAAGAAAATACTGGTCTGCTTCTGTAGTGTCAGAAATTAGGTAACCCCTCCACCTTTCTTGGTGGGGAGCAGTGAGGTGATCCCACAGTGGAGGGGAATAATTGCTCCTTGCACTTTGGAAGTGGGTCCCTGGAGATGATGCACAGTCATGGGTTTTGCCAGGTTTGAAATTTCAGGGTCAAGATTATTGCAAAGACCTGGTTGGAAAAAGGCAGCATCTTCAAAGATTTTTCTTCACTTGCCAGCAACTGAGCACACGAAGGCATCCCGCAAAGCTGTTCCTCACCTCTGTGCTAGATCAGGAGGACAGTATTTACCTGAAGCATCATCCTCCCAGTTACATACAAAACAGCTCTTAAAAAACAAAGACTGTGAGGGAAAGAGTTGGACTAGAGCTGTCTTAATTCTTTCAGTATGCAGCAAATCAGCCTCTGGTCTTATAATTTAGCCACATCCTAGTAGTCCCTCATAAGGACAGCAAAAGACACCTGCCTAGTCACTGGATGACTCCTTTGCCAATTTTCAGACTACTAAATGCCATCAAAGATACAAAAGAAACAAAACCCATGGCTGTTAACAACTGCCTCTTGTTTGTTAGCCTCATTCTCGGAGTGCACTGAATGCTTTTTGCTGAAAGTTCAAAAAAGACTTCTTTTCTTCCTGGAGGAGGAAGCACAGAAATGCCAGACCAAGCCATGGCAAAGTCGTGAGAGGCTGAAAAACAGTACCTTTCCTAGGAAGCATTAGGCACCTTCAGCTGTGCCAGTGCTTCAGCATTCAGGGTGGTACTAGGCTGAGGCACAGCCTCTGATGCAAATATTTTTCTGGTGTTTTTTCTCAGAAAACTCTGAAAACTGGCTCAAGATCCAGAGCTGAAAAGCAAGGCAGCAAGTTGCTTCAATGATAGATTTATGTTTGGAGCTTCGACTACTTTCAGATGAAGCAAGTAGCGTATATGACAGTGAGTCCTGTCAAGTAGCAAAGAAATCTTAAGCCCAGAACAAAAAAAGCACATTTTTTCTGTGTTATTTTTTTCCCCTTCAAAGTTCTGTATTGATTTTATTAAGCTCTCCCAAGACAGATAATTGCAGCAAGGACAGAGGATCCACTAAGATACACAGTTATTTTACAGGAGTATATCTGCCATGCTCTTTTCTTCGCCCCTCCCCTCCTCCCCGAGGGCTCTCCCTCACCCTGTGTAGTCTCACATTTAACAGGTTTCAGTGTTGCTGTTTTGTTTGGCACTGATGGATGTCAGCGGAGGGTGTACTCGGTGAGATGGGACACTCCAAAACTGCCACAGCTGATTGAACTGTGAAACTGGGCAGGCAGGAAAATAGGTGTTTCCTAATGCAAACAGAGTAGACACTCATATTGTAAAATTAGTTGAGCCTTAATATTGGGAAGAAATTTTTTATTACATGAGATTGCCACAGGTTTTGCAAATGACTAGGAACCTTGACAACTGGCTATCTTGTATCTAATATACTTTAAATTAAAAATCCAATGTGAAAATGTGCCCTGAAATTAATGACCATTGTATGCCTGGCAGTTTATCTTACTATTTGTAATGCAATAAAAGAGGATCAGATAAACACAGGCATAACCTCTGCCACAACTGATAATGTAAAACATCCCTTGTATCATTTGTCTTTCCTTTAGGCAGTATACAAAAGACAGAAAAATGAACAATTCATGCCTAAACAAAGAGGAGCTTGAAAGCAGTGCATGTCAGATGTTTACTCTAGGTCATTATTAGGGGGTTGAGTGGATCTGCTTATAAACACAGGCTACTTTGTGGGTAGGGAAATGTGAGAGATAAAGTGTTTTCAGAAACAAGACATCTCTTTTAAAGGCACAATGTTGCTTTTTCTGGTATGCACAGTAAGTTACAGATAATGTTTTTTTATGGGATATGAAACACCGTCTCATGAGCAGTGTAAAACATAATGTGCTGTAGAAACAATGCTTTTTCCCTCCACTTTGTGCAAATGCCATTTTTCATTACACAGTGAATCTGAGCTTGCCTGGGATTGAAATGAGATCAGAAGAGCACCCTATGACAGATGGATATGCAGACCTCTGATGTGCTGAAGAAAGATCTACTTGAGACCACTGGGAGGTGTTCCTTTGGTAGCTTTCACTTGAATCTAAGTTTGAAACATGGGATCTTTCAAGAATGTCACATCTTTTTATGTTATCCATTTTAACCATTCTTATTCATTGCTGAGTTTACACCCAGTCCAACCAGAGGCAGCAGAAGAAAAAGCGCCTAAACAAACAGAAAGAGCCTTGGGGATTCAGTAATGGGTACAGAGCGTGCATGCCGTAATCATTCTTTTGATTTGTGTTCAGATATGTTTTCTACTTGCCTTGCAAAGAATGCGTGCTTTCCCTCTGGATTGCAAATAATCTGAATCTGGATAAAACCATTACAAAGTGCCCTTCAAAAGACTGAGCCTGCATTTGAAATGAATGTGTGATGGAAACGCTCAACATGAGGATTAAAAAACTTTGGTTAAATGCAGAGGAGCCGGAGCATAGCAAACATCCTGCTGTGGATTTTCTTTATTCTGTCCCTTTCCTGGCTTCTCAGGCCTTCCTTTAAAGTGAGCCACCACCATGTATGAGCATCAAGATGCAGTTATCTGTCTAATTAACTAAACAAAGCCCACACACACCAACATAACCCCTCCAGAGAGGAAATATACTTCCTGGCAGCCCCTGCCGCCTGCTCCCGGGGGTCATGGCGCACTGTCCTTCCCATGCTGCAGTGCTTCCCAGGTCTTCCCGGGCAGCTTTTCTATTCTCCCCATGGCACGTGCAGCTTTTTGCACGAATACCGAGCAAGGCACGTTGTGCAGTCACGTTGCTGTAAGTATACAAGCAGACTGAAATGAGGTGATTAACATGGTTGCTTGGCAAATATTCATTACTTCTTGACAAGTATTCTCGCTTAGTGATCTTAGGGTGAATGCAAGCATCCCAGTTAAAGACACAGGAGATTGAAAGCAGAAACTGCACGGGTGGGTTCAAGACCCTCAATTGTTGTAGTAAATGCAGGTTGAGTGCATCTACAGATTGCATGGGCAAACCTTTAACCACAGCTGGTGAGTAGGACTTGGCAGTTGCATGCAACTGGCACTACACAACAATTTTTTCCTTGTTAAATTTATTCATTGGGTCTATAAAGCAACATTACAACCCTGCTTGCCCGGCTCATGCTGGAGGTAAGAGAGGGGCTAGGCACCATGCTTGGAAGAGTCACTTTGGTGTCACAGTACCTCTGGAAACCCTCCCTCTTTTCAGCTTCCCAGTGCAAACAGCAGTACCCAAGCCATGTTAGCCATTGTGGGGGCCCAGTGGATGGGCTGCTCTGCACAGCTAGTCCATGGGCATAGCGCAATGCGCTTTCATGCCAAGAGCACCCCCTAGCCTCTCTAGATGGCTGCAAAGGAACATCTCAAGTGCCCCCTTTGTAACTGCTGCTGTCAAGAAGTCTCAGGCTGAGGAAGGCTGGAAGTGTTATGAAGTACATGGGAGGGAAGAGCAAGGTTAATGAGACAGCCCAACTGAGAAATAAAGACAAATGTGCAATACATTGCACATGGGGTTTTGTGAAGATAAATATGCAATACATTGCACATGGTTTGTGAAGGACCCTACCACCAGCCATGGAAAAAGTACAAGTTTTGATTCTATGCCTAGCACTGGATTTGTTGTCCCAAGGGCTCCTAAGGAAACCAGTTCATACAATTTAAAGGGTTAGAAAAGGTCTTGTCCTGGCAAAACTGATCAAATGTTAAAAAAAATAAGATTTACTTATAGATCTGTTTCTATTGCGTTTGTGATGTAGACAGATATTTAGTCTAGAGTAACAGCTGTCTTCCTGAGTTCATTCTCCAGTGAAGTCACTACCAACAGAGGCTGGTGATACATAAAACCTCTTAACCTTTTCTGCTAAGCGCTTTCTTTTGACTTCCTTGGCTGTTGATAACACCTCCAGCCTTCCTCAGCCTGGGACTTCTCCTTGACTCCCCTTGGCTCCCTCACTAAGGCTATTCTGTTTCTCTCTCTGTCATTTGCTGAAGTTCATCTCCTGCTGTCCCTCAAGAGCCCACACTTTGTACTCTTTGTTCCTATGCTTGCAGTTATTCCTCTGTTACCAAGAGCTATGCTTGTCTATGGATCAGGTTATACCTATACGACTGATAAAACTTGTAGAAAAGGCCTAAACTCATCATCCGGGTGCCCTGTTTCTTCCTGGTCCGTTGTCACTTATAGTCACTCCCCACCCTCCCTCCTGTGGAAATCTCACTGGACGAAGTCTTACTCGTGGCTTCTAAATATGATCTTCACCTTCCCTGAAAGAAATCTGTTATTGCAGCTGAAATACACATAAAATAGTCTTGCTTTGGCTCAGCCACAAGTCTCTGAAGCGACCTGGCAGAGGCCAGTGGGAGTGGCAGAGTCTTGGCAGAGGGACAGACAGCCCAGGACACAGCCCTGGAGGAGTTGTGCCAGAGTGGGGATTTATGGTACACCAAAGCAAGACTTTGGGATTTGATGCCTCATCCAGTTCTCATTAACACGCACTAGGAGTCCTGTCACTAGCTCAGAGAGAAACTGGGCCAAGTCTTACACCCTTTTAAAGTTATTTAAAGTCTTGTCGCCATCAACATCCATTTGCCATGCTTCTAAATGTCAAGATTTAAAGTTATTTTCCTCAGATGTTATTTAGTAGCTTTCCACAATATATTCCATTTCATACCACATTAAATTGTGCTATTCTATAAGGATGTATATTCTATAGGAACCATTGTCATATTCCCTTCTAATGGAATCAAACACAAAATTCAACAAGCTTTTAAAATTCTATCTGCTAAAAAATGAGCTAGTAATATGAAATTCCTCCCACATACTCCCACTCTAATGTTTCTCTAAAATCTATTTATCTTAGTCACGACCTTATGAGCATGAACAGAATGTGGCAAACATTTCTCAGTGCAAGAATGTGTCTAAACTTTGGAAGAAGTTGTTATAGCTGAAAAGGTATAATTTCCACACAGCATTCAGGTTATATACTGTGATAAAAAAAATACAGATGCCAGAAAAGTTGTTACCTTGTGGTTTACACTTTACTTGAATTTACTTCTCTCTTTTAATTTTGATGGAGTACTACAAGTTACTGAGTGCTCTCAGCCCCCACAGACATCAGCGGAAGCTGAACATCGTCAGGCCTTGCTAGCAGACATTCAGTAACTCACAGGACTAAGCCCTTTAAGAAATAAATAATTTCCAACTGACAAAACTGCTCACTTAGGGTAATTTTCTGCTGATACTGAAGCCAAGGGGAGTTTTTCATTATCTTCAAGAATAACAGGACAGTGTCTTCAGAAACTGGTAATAAATTAGTAAGGGACATAGAAAAGAAGTGTTCTTAAGCGTGTTTTGGCATTTCATGAAAAATCTGAATAACAATGAATAGAAAGGATTAAGAAGTATCCAAAACAAATGGGTTGGTTGAACATTGGCTGATTCTACTAGAATTGCTTGGATTTTTCTAGAGCATTCTTTATTTTTCTTGAGGGATGAACACTAAACAATAGACAGGCTTAGATGACAATAGCATTAAGGATTAGTTTGCATCCAAAACAAAAGTTGAACTGCCCAAGGAAAAGAAAAAGGCTGCCCACAGAAACATTGGACTATCCCTGTGTATGTTTTGGGATAGATCCAAGAACAATATGTTCTGGAAAAAAGATGATGTGCCAAAGAAGTTCACCCCTGGTCAGGCATTCCCTAAACTCTAGAAATGTGTAATCTGAGATACCAAAAATATGTCACAGGCATGTTCAGTATTTATGGATGCCATTTAGCAAGCATGAGGTCAGAGGCAATGAACTTGCTACATAATGTTGTTCCATGTTACTGCATACGATAAAAATTAACAGACTTTTTTTCCACCCTAAATGGCAGTATTTATTATACTATATACCAATGCTGAACCAGGGAATGGTGCCTATTTTGTTCACATTTCTAGTACTAGTCTGGAAAGTGAGACAAGTTACCGTGTTTCAAACTGAGAAACCTATTTAAAAATGCATTTCTTTTTAATTTATAGTTGTCACTTTGAAGAGTGTTCCACAGTTGGGTGGCCATATAGAAAGTAACATAATTCACACTCCATTTGGGGGAGCAAAATACTGCAAGCACATTAAAATCTTTTCCGTTGACTTATGAGTCAGAGAAAGAAATGCAAGTCACACGCCTCTCACTTACCCAAAGTCTACAGCAGCATGACTGCTGAGTTCACTCCAAGACGTCTGTCCTGAGAAAAGGTGTTGGTTATAGATGAGCTGTGAAAGTGTATCTTGAGAGAGTTTAGAAAGACTCCTCCTAGGACTACAGATGTCCCTCCAGACTGAACAATTGGTACTCTAAGCTTTGTTTTTGCAGGACAAAAACCTAGAAGTTTACTTGAAAAACAACCAAACAAGACCAATCCCTCCCCAAGAATGTCCCAATGTTTAAGTTTCCTTCAACCATCTATCATGCTGTAATTGTCATCCTCATGTCAATGTCTTTCTCGGCAAGAAAAAACTTGGGTAAGCAAATAAATTTTCATTCCAGATATTAAGTCACAGCTCAAGAAGTCCAATGAATGCTTCATCCAATAAAATTTTTATTTATTCTCTAGGTATGGTTTTCAATCAATCAGATCTATTTTTATTATTATTATTCCATTTCAGGGTATTGTGTCTGATTTTTCACAGATTTTGTAGATAAGCTAGACCTGGCATTAGGAAAACTTGTCAAGGTTGAGATCAGTAAGGCCAGGGGAGGAAGGAATATAATTAGGCTTAAAATGGAAATTCTGCTGGTTTTTTGTTTGTGAAGTAGCTGCTGGCACTATGTGACATCTTTCTGCTCTCTCTAAACACACAAGTCCACCAGTCAGCAGCCCATAGGGACTGCACAGGGGACACAGCTGTGCATCCTCTTCTGGGATGACCTTCCTTATAGCTTAGTCTGTCTGTTCCAGTCCTTCATTATCTTTCCCAGTAGCAGGTTTTTCCTAGTGTCTCACCTGAATTTAAATTGCCTAAGACTTATCTTGGTCACCATGGATGTGGAAAACAAATCATCCCCTTCTGCAATTTTGTGTTGCTATGTTTGTTAGGGTTGATTCCTCCCTCTGTCCTCTGCAACGTAGGCTAAAATAACCCCAGATGGTTTGTTCACTTCCTCTCTAGACTTCTGGCCAGTTTTAGTGGTCTCCTCTGGACTTTCTACTATTGATCCACATGTTTTTCAAAAGACATCACCCAACATGGGACTCAGCCCTGCAGCTGTGCAGGCAGTTCAGGCTCACTGGGGCTGAAGAGATTGGAAGGATTTCTCACACGTCTTAAGTTTCTGTTTATATTACTATAACTTTTGCTGGTTTTGCAAGTATTTCCTCTTCCTCAGCTCATGATTCACAATGGTCCTCTGATGGTTTCATGAAGAACCTATATTTTGCCAGCTGGTCTCTATCTATGTTTATTTGATGAAGCCTTCCCAAGAATAGTGCCTTGCATTTTACATTATTGACACTCTACTTTCTCAGAGCATCTTCCCGAGACAATTTTTAATTTTAGCTTTATCTTCCAAATTATCTGGTCAGTCCCAGTGAGGTGCCTTTTGAAAATTTAATAAGCATACTTTATTTTCCCCCATATACCTTGATACTGAAAATATTGAAAAGAACTGGACCAAGGACTGACTCTTACAGAACCTCACAACCTACAAGTTGTTTTAGTAGTACATCCTGGCTGTTTCTTGTCACCCAGATAATATTACCCCCATCTTAGAAGCTGCCCCATCCAGGCTATTCTTTGGCAGGTTAGGAAAAAGTTACATGTAATAGCATGAAAATCTCCCTAAAATCAAAATATTGGATCACTCCTGTTTCTCTGTCTGAAAAGTGTTTATCAAGTCATGTTAGACTGACCAGTATTGTTTATTCTTGGCAAATCTGTACTTGCTTCTACTCACCTTGTTTTCTCCTAGATGTTTAAAAATAGTTTGTGTTAATTATTTCAGCTTTTTCCAGGAACTAAGAATAACTTAGGAGCTCCATAATTCTGAACAACTCTTTATTTTACCCCACTTCACAGAGGTAGGCACTTTGTTCTTTCCTGCTCTCTGACATCTCACTTTTCCAGAGCAGGCTGTTAATAATACTACTAATAGCACTGAGACTATATCCAGTGGTCCCTTTATTACCCTGTGAATGAGGGTCACTGAGCCCACAAAGTATGAAAATATCTGATTTACCTGCAAATTCCTTGAGCATTGCCTCATGGCAGTTCTTCGTAGGGTCAAACCTGATGGAGTTATACTGGCCGAGGAAAACAGTGTCCTGCGACAGTCAACATCGGTTTGCTCTGGTGATTGACAAATTGTCCTGCGCAGGAGCCCTCTAATACTAACACTGTCTGTAGTTTGATCATGATCAATAGATATTGCGATAGGCTTGTGAAAAGTGCTGTTTGATTACTTTTACATGAAGGCAGTACAAAAATGTCTCTTAACTCAAAGTATCAAAATATGAGCTGAGAAGCTGGCAGATAAATTATTAGAATACAGTCTTTGCACTGATAAACTTTTGAACTTTCATTGAACTTGTATATTAAGAATAGGCAGTTATTCCAAGAGGAAAATTCACTAGACAACCTACAATTTTTCTTTCACGTATTTAAGGAAGATGTTTGATCTGGTAAAGAAATAATAGTAATTTATGTCTCTGATAATTGAGAAGGATTATAGTTCTATACACAGAAAGAAGCAGCCATCACCTGTTCTCTGAGCCACAGTCCTATTAAAGAGGTAGATACCACCTTAACCAGATGAAACCTCAATATTTTGGCTTAGGAGACCAAGGAAGCTTCCATCTCCCTGTGAAATGAAAACATTGCTATCAGCCTCTTGCTGTCTCACTCCTGCCTTAAGACTTTGACACAAAATTATTCAATCCTCCTTCTTCCTCATGCCCTTTTCTTTAAAATGAGACAGTCATTTCTCCTCATGCACGCAGAAGCAGGCTCTAGGGACAGCTGTCCTAATAGTTACAAACCTTCCTTCTTCAGACTGGGCAAATTTGCAATACTCTGTTCAGCATCCTGCTCTAAACAAACAGGTATAAACTAAAGGTTTATATATAATTCATGACACAGGTGAATTTTTTACTGCTGACCCTGCTGTAGAGGAAGACCGAATCCATTAAAAAGCATCACCTGCTGTCAGTGTACAGGGCACAAATCATAAGATTTCCTGACCAGGTTTGTTTCATCCTACCTAAAGCACAACTCAAGGAAATGAGATAAGCAGGAGGACATATCTGAAGCACTGATTTGCAGACAAGCCACCTCATTCAGCCATTCAGGGCATGGAGGTCATGCCTTTTTGACTGTCATGGAGCAAGCCCCATCCCTTAAAATCCTGTAGGCCGTGACATCTGCAGCCGGGTAGTGATGTTCAGGTGAAGGTGTCACATGTAGGTGGTGTGAGCATGGAGCACCTGTTCATCCCATGAAAAATAGCACAGATTCAGGAAAAACAGCCTGCAAGGAGTTCTGCTTTCTCCGCTTCCCCTGGGTCCAGCTTACCTACACAACTCAGTGAGTTTAGATGGAATGGGGGGAATCTGAAGGAAAGTGATTGCTTTCCAGCCCTCCAGATTTTCATTGGCCTTTTTGGGGGAAGGAGGTGGTAAATGATCCCATCTGCTCCCAGGCTGGCCACATCGAGACCTTCCCATCTCCGCTGAAGCACTGTGACTGAGCTCTGCTCCTGCAGCTTCCCCACTCTGTTCCCTCTGGTCTGTTGCTTTCTCATGCTTCAAACATGAGCCTCCTACCCTGGATGCTCGGGAGCAGCCTTCCATGCATCTCTCTCCTACCTCATCAGGAACATATCCTTTTCCACTCTAATCTTTCTTTCTGGTCCAGTTATTCACTAATTCCCACCTGTGACCTCAATCCAGACTCTCAAAATGGAAATCTCCTGCTAACTTAAACAGGCTTTGAATCAATTCTATATTAACTATTTTTAGGGTGCTGAGGACTACCCTACTTAAAGAAGTCCTCTGCAACAGTTGTTGCATACATTGCTTTCTCCTGTAATTATAAATGAAAATTTCTGTAGTTATTGTCTTTCCTCTGTTCTACTAACTTATAGAAGTGAGCATTGCACAGGTTTCTGTGAGGTCAGAGGTGTGGGATGATATTAATCTGGCCAAACACAGATATCTGCACATGGATTAGCCATCCTAAGGACCCTTGGCAGAGAAAGAAGAGAAATCAGCACTGCCAACGTGGGAGTGCATGTATCCTAAAGCAGATGGGGGGTTGATGAACTGACAACTCCTGTGATGAAGCCCATCTCTGATGAAGGTGCTCCCAAGATGATGATCCTCCAGACAGAGAGCCTTATGTTGGTCTCCCAGGAGGATCTCTCTGAGTACTGATCTGCCTTTTCCAGGGTATTTTAACTTTATTTTCCAGGGTATTATTGTAACTCGGTAATCTGCAAGTTATAAAACAGCGTGCGGCCATAAAACCAGTCTGTTGCGAGAAGGCAGACCCATGGGTATCTCAGTGCTCCCTCCAGCACTGCAGAAAGGGTTCACAGCTCTGCTGCTCCCTGGGCATTTCTTGAAAGGGCTCATGTCAGGGAGCAAACTTGGCATGGAGGCCAGCAGGCTTGCAATAGCCCACTTCTACCTGAGCAAATACTCTGACCCACTGAAACTGTGTGGCTGCCTGCAAACCGCCTGCTAGGAATGGTCCCTGAACAGTGTTCGGGGTCTGGACCCCTGTCAGCCACCCTGGGCTGGGGCCATCGTGAGGACTTTGCCATGCGGATGATCCTGTCCCAGCTCCTAGGAACACTCCCAGGCATAGCTTTTTTTACCCCATCATCTGCAGTAATGTTTTTCCTCTTCTCAAAGCTTCATGCCCACTTACTGCCAACTGCTCCACCCTTGATCTCCCCAAAAGTGGCAGCTTTAACAGTTTAATGTCCTCTTTGTTGCTGGTCAGGAGACAGGTTGCAAGCTGTACGGAATATTCTCCAACAAATAATTTTCCCGCTGTTAGCTCTACAGGCAAGAGTCACACTGACAGTACTTTTTCCATTGCTTTTCATGCCATTTGTTTTGCTTCTAACAGTCTCCTGGCAAGGTTAATCGTTAAAGTCACTCATGCAAACTGAGGCTTTCCTGCTATGGATAGAAACTTGTACAGATAACTTCTTCCTTCTTCGTTCAGTCATGAGTTTAAACTTGGATATACATTTCCTGTCTAGCAAAGTTTGTCCAAAAGGTTCCTGTAGGATAGTTTTTCTTTGGAAAACACAGAGCAGTTGGAACCCAAGCCCTCAGCCAGGATGTGAGTGTATGTGCCACCTGAAAGACAACGCAAGGGAAAAGTCAAACCCAAAGAGAAAACTCTCACCTCTTCAAAATGAAACAATTTTGGTCTTATCGAAATTAAATTCTATAGAATGAAGTTGAAATAAAATGTTCTTTCCATTTTTCTTAAATTTGATTCTTGGAGCCAAGTCAAACAAAAATATCTAAAATCCTGGCTTTATCCCCTGGTTGCAGCTCTGTTTACTGTGTTCCTGCCTCTTGGGCAGTGGACAATGAATGTCTGGCTACTGGTGCATGGCAGCTGATGTGCAGACATGCTCAGGAACAGCAAGGTGGCAGTATCCTGGGCACAAGTGCGAGGAATTTTTTTATCATCTTATCTGTAAAGAGCCTGAAGTGAGGCAAGTCTATTAGGTTTGATTTCCCAGCCTAAAAAATGTTACCACGAGGAAGTTGTTCCTGTATGGCACCTGCCTCAAGAATCACCACTCACCAAAGACACACTGCAGCTGCCCTCATCTAATCCCCTCATTTTATATGAGTCTCTTTCTTCTTTCTCCCCCTTCCCCAACTCTTTGCCCTGAGGAAATCAGGATTAAGATATTTCTTTCTGCCTTTTTTGAAGTATCCCAAAACCTCAGACCCAAAAGTCTTCTCCCTATAGCAATATTGGGTACTCTAATTGCAATATGTACTTTACATGCAAATTTTAGTGATTAGGTTAAAATTAGTTTCTCTTGGAAGCTGAGAAGCAGTGTCCCCTGAAACAAAAACAATTTCTTTGAAGCAAGTCGATAGCACATGGGAAAGCATTGTTAAATTGAGCACCTACCTTATTGTATACACTAGCAAACTTACATACAGAAGTTTCAAGACAAAGGTATATTGGAGAGAGTGATAATAATGGGTAAAACCAGCATGTGAGACTGTGACAGCAACTTTTTTTTATCAGACTGTGTGGAATATAAATTAAAATCCTAAAAAATATAGAACTCAAACCAAGTGGTTCTCACTCAAACTGTGCAGTCATCAGCAGTTTTGGATCATAGCAGAGACTGTTGTTGGTGGTTTCATTTCGTAACAAGACGTTGGTGAATTTCTAGCTCTTAGGAGACAGCAAAGAAGAGACAGAAAAGCAAAGAAGATGCTAAAATAAAAAAGAATTGCCTTTTTTTCTCCAGAAGACGGTTCTAGCTCACTTTTGCAAATCCATGAGTTGAGGCCAAAAATACTGGAGTTTCTGTGTTACCTTGGATGAGATCAGTGCATCCTGGAGATGCAGAACGCTAAATAAGACATCGACAACTCACTTAGATTCCTTACATAATGCCAAACGAAACTGGGTGAATCAGGCACCGAGCTGGGAGGCTCCTTTCTATTCTCATCTCTGCCCATACCTGGCCTCACTGCCTTTGGCAAGTTCTTCACATCAGAAGTTTCATCTGAAGGGAAGGGTGGTTAGGACCAATGTTTTTAAATACAGGGGCCAACAGTTATGCATTTAATTTTAAGTGATATTAAATCTGTGGCATCCGAGAAAGAGAATACCTCTGAACATTAGATCATTTATTCAGAAGTTTGAGTGTGGATTTACACAATGAGCTTATACTCACTGGTGTGGAAGCGCACACCTGTATCTTCCTATCTGCAAAACAGGGAGAGCGCATGAAATAACCAGTTATGCAGTATGCACTCTAAAAACACATACCCTACCTACTCCTTCTACAGGGCTACAAACAAGCTATATAATATCATTGTCTGAAATAACTGGCCTGGGAATCTTTCCCATACGTGCATTCCTTAGCCAGCCTGAACAGCCTGATGATGCTCACCAGAAAAATCCTGCAGTAGTGCATCTCCTGGTTTGGACAAGTCCTCATCCTTGCATGGCACGATGAGTTGAGATGGGCACATATATGGAACCCAGATGAATGCATCCCATTTCACAAGCTCCACTGAAGCATATGGAGGACACGGTAATAGAATCCATGAGATGTAGCAAAAGTCTCCAAAATCTAGGGAAGAAAAATATCTCCTCAGAACTGCAGTTACAGCAAGGGTTTCTGAAAAGCCTCACTAACCTGCCATATGATTTGCTATTACAGACATATGCAGACATATATTTAGCTTAGCTTTTGTAGAATTAGCCTGTTCAATGCCCTTTTTCCACTCTGTTTTAATGCAACATGTGCAGAGGGCAGTAATTTTTCCCTGTTTTAGGCAGAATGACAGGAGACACGGTGTTCTCCAGAAGCCAGGCTGTAGAAAGTGAGGTACCTAGTATGAAAGATGGATTAGGAATGCTCCAACAAAAAATATTTTCATCAAGATCCAGGAGAGACCTCATGATCTGCTGACCTATGTGGTCTCTAGCAGTTTGAAAGGTCCTTGTTTGAGGTGCTACTCTGGTAAGCTTTTTCTTATTTATAGGAGTGAAACAGCGCCAGCATGAGAAACTGAGAGAACAGTATTTGTGATACAGCTTCAGAGATCTGGAAAAGTTTTACAAAAAAATAGTAGTTGTGAGCAAGTAAATAGCACAGATGACACTGGCAAGAAAAGGAGCAAAATATCTGCCTTTGTTAAGCTAAGAGAGTATAAGGAAAACTCAAACGTCTTCAAGTAACGTGGCATGATGACCTCCAGCTTAAGGTGCTCAGGGGACGGGCTGAGTCATTAGCATTATCCCTAGGGATTCCCTGAGTGACGGGTGAGGAACCAGAAGGCCCAAAATTATGTGAGCCTTGAACAGGGGGACAAGGGCAGGGGAGACAGTGCTACTTGATTTCAGCATCCGTGAAAAACATTGCAATGCAAGGTTTATAAAGGGGGGATGATTCAGGCTCTTTTACCTTGCATTGGAGAAGTTTTTGAATGTTCTCATAAAGACCAGAACAGACCCTGACATCAAAAAGCTAAATGTGTCCCCAACTTGTACCTCATGGAACGCCACTAATAATTCTACTGTGATTTGGTCACAGCTGCCTGGGTTTGTTTCCATACTCTCTGTGTTTTTTGTTGGGTACATTTAGGAAAGCTGCTACACTGGAGGACACGCTGGAGAGGCAATCCTCTGGAAAGCTACCTGCGTAAGCCATCGTCAGCATCCCTGCCACGCACCTGACTCGTGGGAGTGAGATTGTGCACGAACGTAACAGAGCTGCACCACGTGGCATACGTGTTCAATCAAGACAACTCACATATTGTGAGTATTAAATATTTAAAACAAATAACACAGGAAGAAGGTGCACCTCATGAATTATTCACAGTAATCTGGTGTTTTGAAAAGTGAATATTTGATAAACTGTGACTTGTGCATGGACAATTTGTAATCAGAAAGAGAGGCAAATCATCAATACATTACTCATTACAAATTATTTGTTCATTTCCAGTATCAGGTTATCTGAGCTGTTTACTCACGCTTACAGCTTCTCTCCGCAGCCCTCCCCGATATTGTGTCAGACTGCGCTGTGCACCCAAGGGAGCCCAGGGACCCCATCGCTCACCTGAGGTCCTTGCGTGTGGCAGAGCCATGGAGCCATCCCAGCACAACTGCCTCTCACCCCTCCCCACTGCGCAGGCGATGCAGATCTGTTCTCCCAGGGCTGAACAGGGTTTGGGAGCTGAGGAAGCGTGGGGCAATAGTACGGTGCAACATGAGGAGGAGGGAATATAAGAGGAACTCCTTTCCTCACCCTCCCCTACTCCTCCACAGGGAGAAAGCAGCCCCAGCTTGCACCCAGCTTAGCAGCACGAGGTGAAACGAGTGACTGCGGTTTCAGGCAATTTGCAGGGTCAGGCTCGCCTACAAGCCAGTGTTTCACTGGTGGTGATATAGGCTGGACCGTCCAGGCCCCAGCCCTGCTCGCAGCAGCAGAGCGGGTAGTCAGGTCTGTTCCTTCTCCCCCTTGGTTATTATCCATGATTACTACACACAGAACCTGCTGGATTTTTTTAAAGAAAGAACCTTGGAAATGCACCCTTTTTTTCTTCATCCATTTTCTTTTTTCTTCGGTGGCAAAATGAAAAAAGAGAGAACTGCAGAAGGGAGAGAGGTACTGGAAGAGAACAAATCTGACATTCCAGTTCCTCCTTCTGCTTCTAAAACAGCCCATGTTCTTGCAAAGGTTTTTGGTAGACCTGTACCGAACAATGGGATTGACTTAAGAAACCCTTCCAAACTTGCGAAATGGAAATTAAGGCAGTAATTTTCTGCAAAAATATCTTAGCACTTTTGGCTCAACACAGATTATTTCTGCCAAAGCAGGGTTCAAAATGATCCCTACAGGACACAGAAGAAAACCAGACAAGTCATGTCATGATACCAGTCATAGTATCCTCATGTTTTGCTGCTTTCATGTTGGGAAATTGCTTTATCTCCATTCATCTCTGTCTCAGCTCTGCCAGTTTCTGAACTATGACAGAACATTGTCTTTTCCTCTGCAATTATTTAGACTTCCTAGTAGCCTCTTGCAATGGATGGCAGCAAGCTTTTTGGAAACCCAAAAACATATAATTTACCAGTTCTATATCTGATCTCATCCCTATAAGAAGTAGTGCTATTGTATCTAAAGGTATAATTTTATATTGCATAAAGCTGCACTAGCTTAATTCAGCTCATATAAAGTTGCACCATTTGTCATTCATTAATATGTGGACACCCATTATTGCACTGGTGAATTTACAGGTACAAGTTAAATGCATATAACAGGTTTGAAGACTTCCTTAAAAAAATGAACATACAGAAGTTTCATCATTTTAACTAAAAGCAGATTCTGTATGGTGCTGTATACAAGCCCTAAGGGATGGGTGGCAACATTTCTTTTTACAGAAGATGCAAGGAGTACAGATCTTGCAGCAGGAGCTAGTAAGTATATCACATTTTAAAATGCTAGCTGCTCAAGCCATGGCTCTTCATAGTGTTTCATTTCAGGAAATATTTCATTTCTATTCTCATTGAGAGCAAGAAAAGGCTGAGGAGAGAGCCTGGGAAACTGACACCCATCAGGATCTAGAAAGCCAGTTGCTGGCAAAAATTTTCTGGAAATTTAGAGAGTGAACCCAGCTCTTTGTCTTTTGTACATACCATTGTAGGGCACTTATTTCTGTAATTGTCATTTTTTCTTCTACCAGGTAATCTGTACATCCTGGTGCCGTGCATTACCTACTGTGTGATGAGTAGTGGTTTGTGTGAACTTCAATAGTTACGTGTCCCAAATGAATACACCTAAATTAAAGCTGTTCTCCATCAGTTCTGGTGTTGCTTAGGCTCAATACCTATAAAAGGCTGTACTTCTCCATATACATGCTTCTGTCTTATGGGTCTCTGGGAGAAGAAAACTTCACTGCAGCAAAGATGTAACACCAAATTTGCATGGGAGCCAGGGCATCAGCATGGCTACAGAAAGAGTAAGTAGAGGTTTCATTACAGACCATCCAGTAAGCTTTCCTCCCTCATCTGCTGGGCCCCACCAAGAGGGGTGTAACAGGGGTGCATTCAGGCTATCTGACCTGCAGGCATGGAGTCACCAGTCAACCATCTGGCGGTTATCTACCACACCCCAACTGACCACAGCTTGACCACTAGATATCTCTGCCCTCATTGCCAGTGTTTCCTTGCACAGAAATTAAAAAAGCCTGAAAGTGACTGACCTAAAATTATAGCAAATTATAGACAAGCAATAAAACAACTTGATCCATACTCAAGCTGCAACCCTGAAATATTATTTCATCCTCCATACCTGGAGGTATGCAAGGTGGGAGAGCATTCTGCTCCCCTTCTCTCAGGCTGTAATCCCAGCTCTTCTTCTGTGGCAGCCACAGCAGTGGAAGAGGAGCTGGGAACACAGCTCGAGAGGAACGGAATGGGCTGGTTCCCAGCCTTCACTTTCTGGAGGCTCTTATGCACCCACAATGCCCAGTGCAACTCCAGTCCCAGGGATGCTCTTGGAAATTGCCTCAGATGGGATTTCTTTATAAGGAACAGGCATTACATTCAGAGATGCTCTCAGCAACAACTTAAAATAGTTATGTGCAATACCTGCAACATAATGACAGGCTAGTAGCTGCCAGCAAATTAATTAAAATAGCCTGATAAATACACCCATGTTAAGAAGTATATGAATGCTTCAACCTCAAAGACTGACAGGAAAGAAAAGTACCCATTCAGAAATTATGGTGCAGTAGCTGTTCTGTTTCTGAATTAATATTCTTCATCAGAAGCTATACAGAAGCTGTTCTACCATTCTTCGGTACCAGCATATGTGCCAAAACAATGTGGTTGGTGATGAATATTGTTTGCCCTTGGTACAGGATTTAAACAGGAATAGATACAGAAAGGGATGTAAGACAGGATGTATTCAGAGGATGACAACTGTAAATTTTTAGGACTGAATGTTAGAAAACATACAATATGAAAAAAGGCAGTCATCTTAAATTTGGCAGGTATGCAGGCATTTCTTTCCATACTAATATTTTCTAGGAAGATAGGGGAGCATATTTAAGAGCTGTCTCTGAATTTCCCAAGGCAATGTCTGGTTTCTCTTTCTATCTATCTCTTAGATCCTATGGGGCAAAGAATACCTTTGTCTGCTCAGCCCTCTGTCACCATTAAACAAACTGTATGAGGACAATACCAATAATACACGGAAAGAGCTTTTGTCTTAATAGGATCAGAACTGAAATTAAACTATTTACATAAATAAACAAAATACAAGCTGTCTTCAAAATCAAAAATATGTCTAGCAGGACTTCAAATTGCAGATATTTCCAGACTTCCATGCTTTAAATGTAAGTCCTTGTCTAGCATCTATGGGTGTTTGGAATCTGATACAGGCACTCAGCTGACAGCTGCAGCAGCTAACAACATTATGAGTCCATTGGCTGTTTGCTGTCACTCCCTTCTGAGCAACACACCTTGCATAGCAGGGCTGGAAGAAAGAAACCTGTGACTCAATGCACTCCTTTCAGCAGGTTAAGCAAGCACACAGTTATGTGCCCTGGAGCAGCTAAGGTAGGAGGACATGCTCTTCCTACCCACTCTGCTACTGAGAAGCTAACTTCCAGCAAGAAAGCCAAAAAGACAACTGCGGTAGTAACTTCCTAGACCTCTGCGGCAATATTTTCCAGAGCTTGTCTTTCAGAGTCTTAATGCTGTAGATTAATTTCCTAGGTGCCTTTGTTAGAAGATAATGAACCATTATTTATGTCAAGATTATGTGATTTCAAAAGTCAGAGAGATCACCAGAAAACTGAAAAGGTTATATTTTATTTGCACAATTGGTACAATAAAATAGTAAAATTATCATTTATTTGCCATTTTGATGACAGTATTTTTTGAACGTGGCATGGTATAATGATGACTGTATATTTCATATAATCTGCCATGTAACACAGAAACGCAGTCTATTTGGGGGTGAATTTGAGCCAGCATTCTGCATACAGAATACAGAAATACTATAATCTTCCTAATGTTATCTAATTATAACTACTTCTGACATCTCTTTTTGTGTTAGTAGTGTCATTGTGTGACACTTAAGCAAGGAAAAAGACTGTAAGATTAAGCTGAGCAGTTCTTACCTTATTGAGCACCCAATGATGTCTATGATGTGACATCAGGAGCAATTATTATGCTAGTAATTTATTTATTTATTTATACAGCAGCTCCCTGAAGAGCTTGTTGGATGCTCTATTGGATAAATCATCTTCTTGTTTGTTAGGTAGTTGAAATTTGGCTGGACATACACATCATTTTGAAAGACTTGGAATGGAAGAAAGGCGGGAGAGAGGCAATCACCTCTTTGGGTTTTGACATACAAGGATCAGAAAAACAGGTTTAAAGAAAAAAAAAAAAAAAAGGAAACAACATGGCTATAGACTAAGGCTCCTCAATGGATGGATAGTATGGAGAAAGGAAATACATGAATAAGAGTGTGAACATTGGTCAGAGAGGCATTATCATCTGTGAAAGGACTGAATTTATCTGAACTGTTGGATGAGGTCATTGAGAAACAACTGAGCAGCTTGTGTAACTTTGATTTATATCAAAAAGTATCAAATTCCATCTTCTCTTAGAATAGTACTTGTCAGCTACAGGGTTGCATTTAGAAATGGATTAATATCTCTATAAAGTTATTATAGAGATAAATACTACCAGGGATGTATCACTGTTGTGTCATTGACCTATCAGATACAGATTAAGAAGCAAATGCAACAACTAATGGTACAGCTTACTTATTCTTGGACATGATAGCTGACAAATGTCTTGCCAAATAACCATTGAATTTGCTAGAGATAATACTATGTCAGACATGGATTATTATGTACTCAGAAAAGTATAGAGCAATCAAATATAAGCACAGAACAATCAAACATAGAAGACAAACTTGGATTGACTTCATGAGAAGAAGTCATAGCAGAGATGGAGGATTAAGCACATGTGGAGATTGAACCACCAGTCACCAGGAGTGTGCACCACTGGAGCAAGTGCATTGGAGCTGCACTTGCAGAGGTAGCCTTGTGCCTGCTCTGCTGCTAAACAGAGGTATCTACAGCTGCATGTTCAGCACATTTCCTCAATTCACTTAGATAATTGAACACCGTGTTAGTGCACACAGTATGCAGTGAGGATGACTCTGCCACCCCCTTTCCATACAAGCAAAACTTTCATTCCTCTCCTGACATGGAAGTCTCTTGTTAGCTAGTTTGATGTAGTTAAATTGACATATCTTGTTAAGTCTTACCTAGCAGCTGACACTAAATTGGAATGTGTTAAAGAGATAATGGCTAGCAATATTTTTTCCTCGATTTGCACAGTGATTTATTTAAAAACAGAATAAACCTGATTCTGCAATCCTGCAACTTTCAATTGCCAGACCATTTCTGTACTTTAATTCTTCAAAGAAAAAATTGTCACTTGCATAACGCTTCTGAGTGGAGGGAAATAGAGTTTCAATTTCCGTATGTTTTAGCATTGTAAGGAAAGACCTCCTTTCTTGTCATGTTGTATCCTGTCCCAGAATCAATAAATATTTTATGCATTTAATGCATTTATCAACTCTGCTGTATAAAAAGTACAGAAGAACCTATGCAGTGGTGTCAAAGACATCTCATGTATTGAGGGAGTCTGAGCAACCCCTTGGGTGCTTCTCCACCTTGAAATTTAACTTTATGTCTTATCCATCAACTAAGCAAGAAGTGACAACAGTTCTCTGCTCTCCAAGGTAACCGTGCACGAGTTTGGTTGGTGGAAATACAATTCTTTCAGCAGATAGACGCTGTGTGTTTTCTCACACTGTGAATTCTCACAGGTTACTCTTATCAAGAAAATATGAGAAAATTATTAAGGATGCAGTATCCTATTTAATGATCCAAACTCTCCTTTAGTTGAATTGGTCCAGAACAAATTGGTCCAGAGAAATGTGGTCCTTACAAATAATGCCTTGCACTTAGAAATTGCTCCAGTCATTTTCTTTTCTTTAACATTAAGATTTTTAAGAGCAAGTGAGTCAGATACCTCAGTATGATATTCCATAGGACCAAACTATCATCTATTTTATGAACCCCACTGAAAAATCCCATTTTGGATTTGTATGCTGGAAATTCCTGTATTTTTAAAAAAAGTCCTATTATTTTTCTCTATTTATACAAGAGAGCATATATACACCCTCACACACATGCGCACATATGGACACACAAGACACAGGATTTAGTATTGTGTTAATTAAATCCACTGGTATCACTCAGGTGGAAGGCATGATCAATACAGATGAGGATCACAATGTCATCTCAGAAGCAGTGGACGACATTGGGGATGACCGCAATACATAAGGATTAAATTTATAGTCAGAATGAAGGTCATCTGCTGAGAGACCAAAGACAGGAACTTTGGCTAGAAAACAATCTAACGTTTTGTTGGCTGGGAACAAAACACTAGAGAAAAAGAAAGGTCCTTTTGGTATCAGAAAATCAGGGACTGAACTGAACCAGCAGCAAGGTGCGTGTCTCCGTGAAATGTGACAGAAAGGAGCTCAATGTCTTTAACAGAGCAAATGAAGGTTAAGGGAGATTGTCACCCATGTTTACAGACAGAAGGATAGGGAAACGCCATTTAAGCAAATGGACAATGCTGGGTGAAGAACATATATATATGTGTATAAAATTGACAGGAATAGACATAAGATGGAAATAAGAAGGAGTCTTTCCCAGGGGAGTGAGGTGGTGAAACAACCTTCTCATAAGAATAATGGGGGCAAGAAACCAAATATTACAAGATGGAGCTATTTATTATACAGAAACATCAACCACGCTGCAATTCAGCAAAATTATGCAACGCTGACAACTGCTATTCAATAGAGATCTGAAACTGGTATAGCAAAGTTATTGTACATCACAAAAGAAGCCGTAAAGATCTGTGAGTAAAATTATAAGACTGTTTATTGTTCTAACCTGAGGAAGGTTACCTAGAGGTTTAATCTTGAGTTTTAATTTGAAAAAGATAGTTGGGACTTTCTCATTCTTAGATCCTCTTCTATTGAGCATCCTCTGTAATGTCTGTTGGTGTCTTTTAGGGGTTGGTTGTTTTACTGATAGCAATGTTTTACTTTTCTTGCTTCCAGTTAGTCTTCTGTCCACATGGAGCAGGAGAGCTAAGAATAGGAAATCGGCATTTAAGCTGTATTGTTTTTGATTATCAACCTGTAAGTAGCTTTTCATATTGTATGTATCATATATTAAAAACAGATAACATTAGTTTTACTCCTCCATTTTTTCTACTAGTATATCTAATGGCATTTCCACTGAAATGGAACTGAATCCATGACTTTGTATCTCCTAACTGACTCAGACCCATTTTGTCCTTTTTTCTCTCTTCTCTTTTCTTTTGGATCTAGCATAACTTCCTTGTTACTTGTAGCAATCCCTTGCCTCAGGCTATTTAATTCAACACAGGTTCAAAATCCTTGAACTCTTCTATAGCCATATTTTGGCCCTGAAGTTCAAGGTTTTGAAAGGGACTCAGACTGGCGAAAGTCCTTCAAGCTACGCTTGCTGTCATAGCAACCCACAAACTTCATAGAAGGCTAAGTGCGATGCAAAAGGTCTCTGCAGAGTCCCCATGAGCAAGATGAAGAGGTAACAGGATGGAAATCTTCCACTCTCCCATGCAGAAGGAGAAGCCAAGCCCACTGTCTGATTTGCATAGCCACCGACGTGCCCTCTCGTGCAGTCAGGGAGGTTGGCAAACATTCGTTATGGTATAAAAATCCTGCAAAGTGCTGCCTGATTCTTCCACACTGCTGTGTTTTTCTGTGCTTCTTTCTCCTCTGAGGAATCATTTGTTTTAATTTATTTAATAGCAGGAATCAAGAAGTTGTTCTTATTTAACCTAGGCTTAGCCCAGACTCTGCAATCATTACCAAACTCTTAAACAAACTCAGGTGAAGGCCTTTGGGTGCTGTGTCCTGTCAAGCTTCACCTCTATCTGCACAGCAACCTGCCATCACCCATCTTCAATTTTCACAAAATAAATACCCAGTGGGAGACAGTAAGAAGAGGCAAGAGAAAAAGAAAGAGGCGGCCCTAAATGAGAATATGGTAAAGCTGACTTACCTCAGAAGAAATGCAAGAGTAGTACAGGCTGTTGAGTAGTTTCTACAGAGGTTGCTGTCATTGGGTTTTAATTTTAACCTGCCACACACTTTTGCTTTTTATGTCCTGAGGCTCTGCAGCTAGAATGTGTCATTTTGCTGCAAATATTTTTCAGAGGTTGGTGAAAAGACTATTGTACTAATTAGCTTTACTGGGTCATATTACACAGTGAAACCCAGGTCACTGGGGACAAAGAACCCTGAGAGGTGACCTTTATTTACCTGAATAAGGACTAACCTCATAGACAGTAAAACTAGTGTTTAATATCCAATCTCAAAAACTATTTAGGTGTGCAACTGCTCTTTGCATGCAGTCACTGGGAACTTCTGACAACGTACTTCAGATTACCAGGCCGTAGTGTTTTTTTTGCCCCATGAAGTATCACTTGATTTATTTCTCAGACACAACAATGAACAGTGAGCATCTTTTCCACATCTCTTCAGCTCAGGAGCATACCTTCCCTTTCATCTCAATGTGCTTGCTACTGTCTGAGACTGCTCCCGTTGCCTCTGCTCCCTGTTGGGGAATGCACAGGAATAAAAAGAAACTGGGGGCTAAGGAGGGGTGGCTTTGCCTTCCCAATCAAATAACTACATTCCGGTTATTTTTATATGATTTATACGTGTTGTTTAAGGTGCAGGTAGGTAGAATGACAGGGAGTTCCTCGTTAAAGGAAATTGGAATAAATAATAAATACAACATTATGAAAATAACCCAGGGGAAGAAGGAAGATCCAGGAGCTGCCTGCCAGCCTGTTTCAACCCTTCCTGCCTGTGGAAATCAAATAGCAGAAGGACTGTAGCTCAGAAAACCCTACGTCCTCTGGGAGCTCAGCAGCCTGTATGTCAGAGGGGCTCCCACGGCTGGCGGTGGCTCCCCGTCCCTTGCAGCCTGACAGCGGGCTGTGGCTTTCAGCGCGGTTTCATTATGAATATCCTCATTACCCACTAACTTGGTGTTTCCATCCTCCTTGCCTTGGTGGCAGGGAAGCTTTCTTGTGGGATGCCAGATCTCGTCTCCACTCCCCTCTTGGCAGGAACGAGAGGCAAGAGGGTGGGATTTGGGCTGCCTGGGGAGAAACGGGCCCTGTTGGCATGGAGGCAGCGGGGTCCCACGGCGTTGCACCCCTCTCCACCGAGCAGAGCCCAGCAGTCCCCAGCACGGCTTCCCAGACAGCTCCAGCACCGTTAAGTTGCTTCATGCAAAGTCATCGTCATCCCCAGGTAAACTCTGATTTCTTCTTTATCAGGTTTAGCTGGAAAACAAAACATTTAATTAAAAAACCAAAACACAAGACCTAAATGTTATTTATGCCCCTAATTATCTCATTCTAGTGGGTATTTTAGACCCTGTCTGGTCAGAACATTAATTATCTTCATAAATACAGCAAAAGTTAAATAATAAGCACCCAGGGCTACAGAACCACTGCAATGATCAAGCGTAAATGAACATATAAATTTTATTAATGGATGCTTTATACAACTCCATGTATTATAAATCAAACAAGAAAACTATTTCCATCTTCTAAGGTTGCAATGAAAAAGCTTTAACATTATTGAGGATAATTTTTATTAAGTTTAAAACTCCTTTTTTGCAGTAATGAGACTGTTATGGGGATAATTTAATCTGGTTTGTCATGAGGCACCTCAGCTTGTTAAATAAGTTAATAAATGACTATGCATTAATCAAAGTGACAAAGCTATGAAGAGCTGAGGATGGGAGACAATTCTGGTGATAGTATTAATTAGTATTTCATTAAAAACTTAGAGGCCATAAATAAAAAAATCATGGGAGAGACGTTTATGCAAATTGCTTTGAAAGTGTGTTGGAGTTCTATTTGCTTTAGGGAAAAAACCTTCGTTCCTTCCACCCTTCCTTCCTTTCTCTTTTTAATTTCTTTCCACGCTGTACATAGCAGAGTTGCAGTGATGTCACATGGATAGAAATGCGCTTATATTGGTTTTAATTTTTTCCAATTAGAGGGCTCTGCACTTGAATCATGCTTTTCAGTCTCTGGCTCAAAGGAAGTTTGTTTTGAGATTTCTGATTTCTAGACAAGCAGAAAGAAAGAAAAACCCGAAGGGAGAAAAGGGTAGGGGTTTCTATTTCTGCCCGTTTACTCAAGATGTGCGTCACTTTTCTCTGAGGAAGAATTGATGTCATAACGATGCCACTGCAATTTTCTGTACACAGCAACCTCTTCTGTTCGCAAGCGTGAGTGGGGCTGGAACCCTGTTCATTTGTTATCTCACGTTACAGAACAGAAGCAGTTTATAATTATAGCTCTTTTACCACTTCTCCCCACAAGGTGCCCATCTCAAAATGTGCAATTCCTGCTATCAAAAGAGATAATATATCACTTGGTTACATATTTCAGGCTGTTTTCCTGAGGAGTAGATTTTATTATTTGTTGCATTTACACAGGAAGGTTACCCACAATAAAACTGCTTTTTCTATTCACCAGTCTATCTCTGTCATGGCTCATTTATGTGCAAACATGACCGACTGAAGCCAACATTATCCACAACCGACAAGTGCCAGACCTAGAGTTCAATCAGCCCCTTCCTTAAGATAATGCCAAGGGCCGGCTGTTTGAAGTAGTGGGACAATAAAGTGGAGAGAGACAATCAGGGTCAAATTGATCCAGTTCCCTGTGTATAAAAGGGATTCTGCCTAATAACACACAGCTCTTTTTGCTCTCCAAACACATTAGACCTTAAATAGGGACCTGGCCTTCAAAGAAATGTGTGACGGACACAAAAATGCTGAAGTTTTAAGGTAGTTTCTTTAGCCATTTCCTTTCAAGGCCTTTTAATAAGAGTATAGTGCAAACCCCAGATAAAATGCACCTGGTACCTAGGATTTTTTGGTTATTGCTAATGGGATGTTTAGACTGAAGAGCCAAGTGATGACACAGAGTTCATTCTCCTTTTCCTTTTGTTTTATATTTGTTTAACAAATCATTTGCATCCGTTAATAAAATTAAACCTGAGAAACGAATAAGAGGCAGCTCCTTTCAGTGACACTCCCAATTCCCATTGCCAATATAGCGAACTGAGTTCCTGAATATATTTCTTTATATTAAGTCTCCACAGAATACAGCAGTTAACACAAATATTCCTTCAAAATTACCAGCTGCTTCTGCACTGCAATACATATCAGGTCTGGAATTTAATAAGATATGTTACTGAACTTCCAGAACATAAAGAGCTGAGCAGTAGTCACCAAAGGCTTAAGAGAAATTTTGGTACCTTCAAACATTAAAATACCAAACTTTTACATATTTCACTTCTTCCATCCCCTAATTAATAAGCCCCTAATTAATAAGGAGTTGCATGTGAACATCTATCTTTTTATTTTTTCGTGGATGGAGACAGATCTTCTTATTTTAGTAATCAGAAAAGGTTTTTTTACCTCTGTCTCTCATTTCCCAGCTACCACCTACTTAGCATATTGAATGACCCACAAAACCAGGTTTATTACCCTCCATTTCTAGTACAAACCCAAAAGTGGGAGACCAAGTCTGCTATGTGGTCTATGAGCTGTGTGTTGGTTGGTTCTGTGGTAATTTTAATATTTTTTGAATTTTTTTATTGAACTCAGTAAAGAGGATATCACATGCAGTACTAACTTGTTTTTTTTGCAGGTGCTGGTGCACTTGGGGTCTTGCAGCCCTGGCCAGTCCCTGCTGGGCAGCATGTCCACAGAGTTCGTTGATTGGCAAGCATCTGCCATGACTCTCATTTGCTTCACTTCCCACCTTCCCCCATGACTGAATGCAGACTCCAGAGTGCTCTGGAGGAGAAAAATGAGGAGGGGAGAGGAAAAAAGCTGGGCTGCCTAGCTCTCTTTTCAGGCCTGCCTTGGCACCCCTCCACACATTCTGGTTTATCCGCAGTGTGGCAAAATACAGGTTAATACAGTGTGGGCAGCAGAAATGAGGTCAAATGAGGATTTTGGTGCACTTTACTGAGCCACAAACGCCCCTGAGGGTGTTGGGCTGCAACTGACAGGAGTAGGTGTGCTTTGGTGGTAGGGGTTCTTTGCAGACATGCTATTTTGGAAATTTCGCTCACTCTTTTATGACTTTTTTTGTAAGTATAGATACTCTGTGACGGTGCTTCCTCGAAAAGATATGGTGCTTCTGTGTGCTTCTCAGTGGACAAGGAATTGACCTCTATCATATTCTTGCTCAGTTAATGAAAGGATTTGTATGACGTGAGTAATCTATACCAGGACATGGGGCTTGGTCCTGCAGCTCTGTAGGTAGCAAGAAAATTTCTGTGTCCTGGGCTCAGTTTGGCTCTTTCCATCACACCAAACACCAGAATATGCAGCCTCCAGGAGGGAGCATGTTGATCATGGTTACCACTGCTGGTGGGTAGTCACAAAAGCCAGTGTGACTGTGTTTGGACATGGAAAAGCTCCTGCGGGGGGGGGTTATAGCAACAGGGAGCACAGCTGCACCACTCTGAATAACACTGGGAGAAACCCATTTCTCCCTGTTGATGAAGGAAGGAAACATCACGAGCTCGGGCCAGCTCTTATAAATAGCAGCCAGTCAATAGTGTTTGGCAAAAAAAATAATAATTAGGATAAAGATTATATCTATGTAGGTGATAAGCATTAACTATTGCCAACACCATCTAAAGGATTTTTTTATGTCATATTAGCAGAGCCCAATATATTGGAAAAATGCTGTTGCGCCATTTGTCTTGATAATAATGCAGCTAAGCTTTCCTATAGAGCAGCATAAGCTTTGAGGATTACACAGAACACACCACATAAACACAATGCAATACTTACTTACAAATTTTATCAAATCACATATCCAAGGACTTGCTCCGTACATTATAACACTCCTAGTTAGAGAGGGTCCATGATTTATGATGTGTGCACAAGCACCGCACTGTTGAGAGGTCTGTATTTCTGAGTAGCAGATCCTCAGGGCTACTCTTTTCTTAAGAAGTACAATGATTGCCCAGGTAGCATCTCATTGTGTCATTAGCAGGTCTTCTTAAATTAGCTGCAAGAATTACGTGAAGAATTAGGTGCTTAACAAATCTAGCCCTATTTCATTTTTTGTGGAACATTCATTCATTATCAAACTGAATTCACAGCTCATGTCTTTCCAACAACACAGTGAAATGAAGAAAAATGAAAATAGATCACTAAGCTACCTTTGGGATACTACTTGGGAAGTTTGCAGCAGGCATTATATGACACAGTTGCCTTCAAAAGTAGAGAACTGGACGTGACAGCACAGCAAGTACCTCCCAATCCTAAGTGCCTATGAATTTATGTTCTCAGAACAGCTCTAATTATATTACTATAAGATTCTATACAGACAAAAAAATTATACCTTTCCTGAGCTTTATGTATCCACACTGATGGCTAGTCACAAAATTCTAATTACCTCTCTATTTCCAGAAAACATTTCAGTATACACTGGAATTTGGCGAGCTTGCATGGCTTTAAAATCGTATCGGGGAACGAATGCCTCGTGTACAAGGCATGTAATTGCATATGAAAGTGCATGCTCTTCCTTTTCATTTATTAGTGCCTGCTTTGATGTGTTTAAGTTTGATTTTCATGGGCATGGGAGGATGAAAGCAAAATCTGGAATGCTCCAAAAAAAGCTAAAGCAAGAACCAAGGTAGTCTCTCAAGTACTGCACTTTTGTTCAGGCAAGTGATGGAACCACATCTGGATACAAAACCAAGCCAAACCTGATTTTCTGCAGCTGCTCCAAAGTTTAAGTTAACCAGGGCTCATTAACTTCACCAGGCAGAAGATCTGATACAGTGATTTCCAGGCCTTCAGAAGGAAAGTGGAAACATCGGCATGCATAGCCCTCGCCCCGTAGCTGAGACATGGGCAGTTTACGTCAGGAGCTGACCTGAGGAGCATTTCAGCATGGGCATCCCTCTGCACATTGATGCCGAGGAAGTTGAAATACTCAAAATGGATCATTTCAGTTTCTCTCAATATTTTCGCCTTTTCCAGGTTTTAACTGGTGAACTCGCATAGCACTTCTTAGGAATATGCAGAAGGCATAGTCTGCACATGTGGCTCCATGGAGTGGGGGGATGTAGGCAGTGGGCATGGAGGTGGCAAGACTTTGTCACACATCTGGAAGCTCTGTGTGCCCAGTTATGCACCTCCTTACTCCATTACACTTCCACATATGTGTATCTACATCACAGCTTAGAAAAGTCAGCCCTTAACTCTCCCTTACCAATTGTGTATATAGTCATGGGCTAAAGTGATCTAATATCAATCACTACACTGAGCTATCATGCGTGTTTACTGATTTTGCCTGGTCTAATTATTACTTGTGTTGTGAACACAGTGAACAGTGCTTGAAGGTCAGACGAGCACAGAGAGACTACAGAGTCCCAAAACTCAGCTTGCTTTGGTAATTTGCTGATATTAAATATCTCCCCACTATCATGTTAGAAGATATGCTGAGCTTTTTATATACCCACTTTTCCTTACATCTTTTCAATTTTATTTTTACATGAACCTTTTCTATACGTGTTCTTGAATTTGCTCTCCACTTCCTGAGCATGCACAGAGGTGGGAGGGGGAGTTTGCATCAACTCACTAAAATGAATTTCAGACTCCTGCTCCTTTCCATATCACTGCATTCTGCAGTGTGCAGCTTGATGTACTGCCAGACAAGACAAAACAGAGAGGAAAACACTGCAAGTGACTGGTGACACCCTCGGTGAAAAAATCTGCATTGGAATAGAAAAATAACAGGAGAAAAATACAGGGGAAAAATGAGGATGGGAGGTGGGTTCCAGAAATTACCCCAAATTGCCTTTTCTGGAGACAGGAGAGCTCTTCAAGAGGCCATTCGTAGCTTGGAGAAAAACAAGTACGTTTTGAAGGTAAGAAACAGCGTGTATGGTAAGCCTGCCTCCAGAAGCTGGGTGGAGGTTCAGGGAGCTGTGGGGAGGGAGCAAAGTTCTCCACCCAGGAGCACAGTGATCGCCACCAACCACACATGCATGGGAAGGGGGCTCTGGCAGATTGCAGGGAGCACCGCATGCTGGGGGTGAGCTGGGAGCCCTGCCTGACTCCAGTCCTTCTCCTGCTCACCACCACAGCAGGGGAGTTTGATACTGCATGCATTTCAAATCACTACAATGATGCGTGGTCAACCACTATTTTAGGGTATGTCCGTGGTGGAGTCACCAGTAGCCAAACCTGTGTCCGCAGTGCCGTAGATGGTTTCTGCCTCCATTGGTGCAAGCAGCCAGCTTGGGAAGAAGAGAGATACCCTGAAGTAGATTCCTGACAGAAGTATTTTACATTTCTGAAGGGCTCATTAGTGAAGAAATGAGAGAGCAAACCATTATTCCTTTGAAGACAAATAAAGCTTTTCTAAACCACATCAAATGGAGATGGGCTTGAGCAACACTGTTTGCACTTTCTAATTTTGTATAAACTTCCAAGGTGTCTTGCTCTGGGCCCCTCTCTCCTAATAGGTGGTCTGAGGTCCAGACACTCCCCTTCATTTTGAAGGATAATCTATTAAAGAAGAGCTAGGAACTTCTTCCTTTTCTAAATATTATTCTGAACTCCATTTCTTAAGTTTCTTCATCTATAAAATGGGAATTTTATTTTCTTCACAACCTATTAGGGTCGATTAATGGATGACTGTGCATGTATTTAGCTATACAGTGCGAGGTCTTATTACATTAAATTTAATCCTGTCCCATTTTTAGGCTATGGAAAGTGCCTCTTTTTTTCTACCAGAGTTACCAAAGGTGGACAAATAGAGCTCATCCTAGAGTAAGTGAGGACGTCTGTGTTTAGTTCAGCAGGGTTATGGTACACCTCAGCTATGGCCTTCTGGAAGGTCTTATACCTGCCTCCGTATGGAAAAGTTGCATGTAAGTGCTGAGATCAGTAGGAATCCAATGAAATAATTCCAAAACCCAATAGCTTTCATAAAGAATAATCTCCTTTCTATGTATTTTAACAATCCTATGAAATTCTGCAGTAACACTGTATATTTCTAACATATTCTACATGGTGGTTAGAAAAAAATCAGTGGGTAGTTTATAATTTTCTCTGCAATTCCAGAGTGCTTTGCCAAACACACTCACCAGATCAGCACCAAAAAGTAATAGTTTTGATGCTGGACGTGGGATATGAGAATTGATTCAGAAAAATGAGAATTTGGCTGTAACGAACTGGGGACTCTGTCTATATACTAATTCCATTTGATTTTGTGTGTTTACATGGGTCTGAACACCTGATGTTAGCTACAAGACTTGCCTGCCTCGTTTCTGTCTTTATCTCCTTGTGGATGACAATTCTGGCGAGCAGTGGCACTGAGCTGACTGTGGAGGGTCATTAAGAATTGACAGTACAGTGAGATACTTACCTATGGGTACAGTTATTTATCTTAAGTGAGCTAAATCCCACCATATATATAAATTAAATACATCATGTGAGGGCAGATAGGGGCAACTGTGATCATCTAACCTGACCACTTCAGTTACACAGGTCATAGGACTTCCCTGAATTAATTAATAACACTTTTTCATAGAAGAATATGTTTTATTCCCCAAATCAGAGACCAAGCATGCTGGAGATGGTGCCTTTCCAAGGGACATACCCAATCCACAGTGCCTCGCTTGTGCGAAAGGGTCCTGTGCCCCCTCTCAGGAGAGGCAGGAGCAGCCCAAATCTGCTCTGCACCATGGCTGCCTGCAGGCTCAGGGGGGAGGAGGGAGCTCCCTGTGTCCTCCCTGGGCAGCAGGAGGGATGGGCTTAGAAATCCCAGAGAAGCCTTGGAGGGCTTTCCTTAATAAGCTGAACTTTTTCTGGAGCAATTCTGAACCTTTTGAGGTTCGGCTGAACTCTGAACTCTGTCTTATCTGCCAGCACTGGGGGACACTGAGCTTACCCTGATTCACATGATGAGAAAGATTTCTCTTCCACGTGTGATATGGAACACTACTACCCCTCTCTTCCAGAGGAATGAATGCAATAAGACAAAGCTTATAACCATTTACAACAGCCTAAGGGCAAGCCATTTCTAAATTTTCAGGAGAAATCACTGCTTCTTGCAGGACTGCATGAACTGCCTGGTATTTCATTTAAATACTATACATGTCCATTGAGAAGGTGGCCATACAGGTGCTGCAGAAGAACATTCTTTTTCAAAATATTTTGTGCTGGTGAGAGGAGCCACTTTACTATTTAGGAAAATGCAGGGGGTCTTCCAGCATATTGATGCTTTTCCTGAGACTGTCACGAAGGCTTTGAATACCCTGGCAGAATTTTATTGATACGGACAAGACAAGTAGGTTGAGACATCTGTCTATTTCTCTTATAAGTATTCAAGTGAGCTGATGCTGCCAGGTCACTGTACTAAGGGTCTGAGCCAGATTTTGGACACTGGAAACCTGAAGTACACAAAGGGAAAAAACTCTTATGCTTTGGGAAACATGTTTTGGAGGTATAAGCTGTCTTGGCCGCTGAGCCTAGCTGAGTCACAGGTGAGCTTTTCACAGAGGATTCGCAAATAATTCATCTCTCTTCTGATTCATGGCGGTGTGCTTAAACATGTGATCTTTACTTAGCTGGGCAACGTATGCTACTCCCTCCTCTGTGGGCTCAGCCTCGTCCCATTGCCAACCCCACCATAACCCTTTCTCACTGTCCTGAATGAGTGAGTCACCCTGACAAGTGCTGCCATGGCCAAACCAGTACCTGCCACCTCTCTAGATACAGCTCAGATGAAATATGTTACCGTGAAGTTACCTGTGGTACCCAGCCCGCTGCAGCCGGGGTCCGGCAGTGCTGCAGGGGACCTGCATGTCAACTCACAGTAGCACAACAGTATGAGTTTTGGGGGTCTTTTTGCTGCAAATGTTGACAAAAATATACCTTTTCCTCTTCAGTAAAATAGTTCTTGGTAGACTCTTAGCAAATATGAATGATGATTGACAGTCTGGCATTGAGTAAGGGATTGTCTCTTCCTGTATAAGATGAACACATATTCCACTGTTTCTAGGAACATTTCTTAAGGTTCTGACTTACACCTTTATAGAAGCTGTCCTCATGCCAGATCTTCTCTCAGCATTACTTAAACTAAAGTCTCCTCTGAATCCAGCTCCCATGGAAAATAAGGCTGGAAGGAACAGAGAGGACGGACCCTGCTGCCCCAGGCAATGGCATCAAGACATACTGTTTCATAAACAGATTAAGCAAAATGTAAAAACAGGTTTATGTCCCCAACAGTATGAGTAGGAGATGTTAAAACACCACACTGCTATGGTCATAAGAAATTTGTTGCGAATTCCTCGCTCAAATTTTTTCCAGGGATGGTTATTAGGCAGTTGTTTTTAAGTTAATATTTTCTGTTAGCTGTAACTCTCTCTTTTCCCTCTTGGCATTAAACCACTATGCTTCCCAAACTATTTACATATAGTGGCCTTGTCCCTTTCTCTGCCAGTGAAGGGAAGAAGCTGGGAGCCTGTCTCCTAGGGCAGGCTACCATTGCTGTGGCAGTCCTCAGAGCCTCCCTCTGCCCAGCTCCTATCTAAGTACCTTCACTAAACGCAGGAGACTAGACCTATATACACATTTCCAGATGGGATCTCTTCAGTACTGCACCCTCTGGCATGTACAAGGTATTTCCCTAATTCTGATGATGCCATCTAAGGTTGCATTTTTTTCACAGGTCCATTATATTTATAGCTACTTTACACTCAACACAGGGTCTCAGGATTTTTTTTGTGTGTCCATTCAACAATCTTATAGCAGAAATGTTTGTTCCCTGGCGAATGAGTGACCCTCTGTATGCAGCAGCAAATCCCACACCACATCTGTTAGTCCCATCCACAATTTCATCTGTTCCTTCCTCTGAGATTCTCCAACCCCCTTTAGTGCCAGCAATGCTTCCTACACCTCCAGCAGCCACCACCCAGCCCATTGTACTATTTCATTCCTCATTTGGACAAAGAATGTCTTCACAAAAATAGCATGAGGAAGCCTAGATGGCTGACTGCATTTTTACACTGCTTTTCGTTCCCGTTTGCAGCCTTTCCACCAGCACACAGCTCCTCTACCACCTCCTCTGCCACATTAACATGCATTCCATTCCTCCCCATGTCCCCAGTGCGAGCAGACCTTTGTCACCAAAGTGATGGCTATTATCACAGCTTGGAATTTGTATTTTTACTGTGTGATCAAAGTCCATAAGCAATCTCACAGAAAACACTTAGCATATATGAGATCTAGGGAAAAACATCTTTCTCCTATGCAATAGGAAGAAAAATGCCAAAAATTTATACCCAGCCTCTCTGCCTCCTCAGATTTATATTTCAAATATGTATTTAAAAAAAAAAAAACAACTGAAGAATGTCCGCTGCTGAAGCCATTAAGCCACATTCATCTGGGAAGTTAAGTTCCCAAAAAGTTATGAGCTCACTAGGAATGAAATAGCCTTGCAGATGTGGACTGATGTTCAGCCCGAGTGCCCCAGAGGCGCAGACATTCCCTGACGCCTGCTGGGACCCACGGCCACTCCTTCAGTGACACCGCACACACCCCTTCATCACACGTGAAAACCACGCTGGAAAGAGCCAGAGCTCTTTTGGCACCTGTATCCATCCAGACAGGCACAGCCATACTAGCTGTACCTCAGGCTGCCGAGAATCAGGGCTTCCCTCCAGGATCAGTTTCTCCCTCCCAGATGACAGTGGCAGGTGCGTGCTGTCTGTCTCTTTGCTGAACAAGCCAGCAGTGGGCTCCAGGCAAGATGCCCATCTCCCCAGGGACCCACCTGCTGCACACTTGCTGTTGTGGGGTAGGTAGACACCCAAGTCAGGGGCTTGGTATCATTAGATACAGCTGTATGACTGTATGCAGCAGAATGCCTGCTGCCATGTACTCTGAGGTACCAAGTGGGGCATTCATTAGTTTACAAGGGATTGCTGTTGCAAAACATGTCAGCATCAGCGCTCTCCCCGGCAGTTTCATTCCTTCTTTCTTCTTTGATGTGTCTCGAAGCCTAACATGGAAAAAAATCAAAGAGCAAATTGTTATACACTGTAAGAGCAGGAGGGCTTTTGGGCTGTGTAGTCTCCTTCTCTGAATAACATAGACTATTATGTTTCCTCCAGATGCTGTTTCAAATCTGGAGTCTGGACCCATACATCCAAGAGCAGGGCACCTGCAAACCAGGTACCAAGACCAGGGGGTTCCTGATGTCCTCTGTGCCCTACGGCCTAGGACCGATCAGCTGTGCGGCTTTCTGTGGGAAGGCCGCACTCTGTAGCTGCTACTGCCGATTGAGTCGTTCCTCTGCACCTGAATCCCAGCTCTTGTGATCAGTATGAACCTGAGCTTGCAAGACAGACCGAACTTCCCAGGCACTGGATGACCTTCTTCAAGTTCTGTGGCAGCACCGGCCATTCCTGAGCCATACCTCTGTCATCTTGACGCGAGTCCTTGTATATGTGGCAAACGGTCACGATGCTGTAATTTCCTTTCTGGGCTGTTGTAGTTATTGTTGTGCATATCCTGTTTTTCATAATTATGTGATAGCTGGGTCAGTGGGAACCCCCGTCATTGACAGCAGAGTGGAATATAGCAGGACGGACACAAAAGGAATCCAGTAATGAGATTTGTGCATTCAAGGTTTAATTGTTTAGCATTCTTTGTCCAGTGCTCGTATTATTTTCTTCTGTTACACAATGGTTATCTTCATAAAATAGATTAGATTTCTATCAGACAAAAATTACTTAGTCTATAATTAACAATGAAAATGTATATATTATCTCCATATTCACATGTCCACAGGCACAACAAACGGCTTCACAAAAAGGACCTGAAGCGCACTGTGTTTTCCATTACATGTGCCACTGAAAATACTACAGGAAAATGTATTCCCATGGTACTATGCATGAAATGAAAGATAATGGCATAGAAAAGAAAAATGAACCAAAAACACCTGCTGAGCTATGTTAAAGCACAAGAAGTAAGGGATGAATACCGGCCAAAATAAAATTCTGAAAGTAAAAACTTACAGAAAAATTTAGACAAATTTTACCCCATTGGTATGTTTTTTAGCATGAAAACTTGAAAAAAATGCACGATAAAAAAGATTGTTGTGTAGCAAGATCAACTAGAGCCCCAGTTGCTATCATAATTGCAGAGCAGTTATGTACAAAATGAAATAGAGAGGACACCCCTGTATCCCATATGCTCCAATATTCAAACTATCAGCCTGCTTATGATTACAGTGCTTGGAAAAAAACCAAAAAGCCTTGCAGAAGGAAAGAGGAAAAAAATCTGCCTAGATATTTTTCTCCTGTTGTGCATGGCTCATTTGAATGATAGTGTATTCTGGTTCATAGCAGAGGATTTTGTGCCTGGAATAATGAATTGTCTCCTAGCATAAAATACCTATGCTCACCTTCAGTATCCATTGAGAAAAAGACATTAAACACTGTAGTGATATACTGCAGCAGCAGAGATTTTCATATTAATCATATCACGTGATGCCAAAGGCCCTGCTGGCATCGTCTGTGACTCTGCTGTAGAGCTACTGAGTTTTTCATTGTCAGTGTTGATAACTTTTTACTGAATTCAAATGTAAATTATATAAATAAACCCCAGATTAAAATATTTCAGGAAATCCTCTCTCCTTTAGAAAAAGAAAGTTGATACTTAAGTCTCAAACAAGCTGTTTTCTTCCTAAGAAGATCTTCACATACGGTACACAAACAGCTTACCACAGGCTAAGCTGAGATGTGAAGAGGATGCTGCTGGGTGCTCGGATAGCCACCCATGGGGATGCTCTTACTCCAGGGCAGATGTACACCAGAGTCTCTCTCCCCGCTCAGGGAAAGCGTTGCTCCACATACACCATGGGCAAGAGCATACTCACAGTCTGTAATCAAGAAACAGCTGACGTGGTCTATCTGCATGCCCAAAATTACTTCACAAGAACTTTGTACTGGAACCATATTCCGGGCAGAGATTTACCCTGGCGCCACGGGGGATTTAATTTCTCCTTTTGTTCCCTGTCTACTACCCCTTTTTCCCTCCTCCCCCATCAATGTGCTGGTCTTTCCAGTATGAGACTGTATCTTCTTTCTAATTCTCCAGTTTCAGACACGTACTGAAGGTGAGTACAATACTGGCGCTATACGAGGCCTGTGCAGTTGCAGGGGAGGAAGAGATGGACAGTGAAGGTACTAACACCTCTTCCTGGCTGAAGATATGTGCCACCAGCCTTTCCCCCCCATCACAATCCATCATGCAAGGGCACCCCTGCTATATCATTCAAAACAAGGTGTGCTCACATCAACCCACACAACTTCACAATCTATTCACATACGGAGTTACATTAACCCCAGTGTATCAATAGATATCTAATATACACAATACAGATTTTTAAAAGCAGAGATGAAGATAAATCACTTAGAGCAGTCACATCCTTCCCTGACATTGCAGGGCTGTTCCTTACAGTCTGGAGCTGAAAAGCACCAAATTATGGGCTTCACACACATTCTTGGCATATTGTTCTACTTTCACAGGCAGGAAATATTTTTCTAATCTTCTAAATTTACTCAAGCTGCTGTTCCCACACTGCTGATAACAAATCTTTGGAAACTAGTACTCTGCAATAACTGCTTTGCAGATTACTCCCTCCAAACTGCAGGCCTGGATTGTGGTGACGGAGAGATCCTGCCTTTGAAGTGCGCCAGTGCTGCGGGTACGTTAGTGTCACAATCAATGCTGAGACTGGATGCTTGCTCAGACGTACGTGGGCAAGGCAGTTCGACAGTAGTTTGACTCCGGTACAGCCAGCAGGATGTTACAGCAACACAAAGCTCAACATAGGCAGAAATCTTGACCGAGCGCGCGGGTAAATGGTTTGCATGGTGAGGTTCACAGCTAACCTGGTTAGAGCTCCTGGTTACTGCCATCAAATGCTTGTTTCATCCAATCTGATTTACATTGGTCAAAGCTAGCACAGATATATTCAAAGCTAGAGATGCAGTGAAGAAATGCCCTTAGGAATGAGGAGAGCCTGTTCCAAATTTGACAGTGACATTTTTCTGGTGAGAAAAAGGATGGTGTTGAGAAAAATAGAGAAAAAAAAAGTTTGATTGCTTCAGTTTTAAAAAAGCAATGAAACGTTGCATTGTTTTGAAGTTTCACTCTTGTTTTCCCTCCTTTCTAATATATCACAACTGTTTTGAACTAGAAGATAGAATACAGTTACAAAAGGCAGAAAAATTTTCTCTGCAACTTTTGCCTTTTAGGAAACAGATATTTCTCTGTTCTTTATTCACTTTGTTTTGACGTGTATTTGATTAAAAAAATGCTTTTGAAAATGAAAGTAGACTTTTGGAGGTTTGATATTAAAGATTCCCTGCCTAGTCTAACATTTCCATGGTTGTTAACCCTGACAGAATGTTTCATGAATGGCTGTGCTTCAACAAGCTAAAATGCAGGTAAAATTCTTCGCTTGAACTCTGCCGGTCTCTTTCCATATTGAAGGTACAAAGAAAGGATAGACGATACTTCCGTAGTTTTTCTTAAATAAACTGGAATAACTTTAAAATCACTTTTTTTCCCTCAAGATTAAAATTATTCATCTCCTACCAAACAAAACTTAATGCTGAGATGTTATGAAAGAACACTTTTGGTTAGGAAACAAACTTCGGGGGTAGAGGGGTGAGATATGTTTCTGCACCTTTCTAGAGGACTCATGGGTTGTTTCTGATTTTCTGTGGCTTTCCCGAAGAGTGTTGTTGTAGCTCTGTTCAGTTCCAGGCTGAGCTGCTCCAAGCAAGGACAACTGCCAGAGCTGCTGAGGATACCACATTTTCCAAGAGGGCCTGTTGTCCTCAGTTTCAGTGCAGAGCAGCTGGGACCTCTCCAGAACTGGCCATGGCAGCTCTGGCCCAGATTCCTGGGACAACAGCCTCAGAGACCTACGTTTAAAGGCGGAAGTATGTCTTTTTCCAAAATCTCAAGCTGCTCCCTTCAGACCCCTTTCTCTCTCCATAATAATCCAAACTCCCTTCCCACAGCTACAGCTCCTCAAACGAGATAATACAGGCCAGAATTGCTTCACTCCCAAACCCCACAGGTGGAGGTCATACCTATTCTATAATGCCAAATCAGAATATAGTTGACAGACACAGCTTCTTCACCAAACCACTTTGTGGCCAGTTCTTCATTTTGACATGCCTCTTACAGGCATGCCTGTAAAAGAAGGCATGATGGCACTGCAGCCTGTGACAACGTGCGTTCAGACATGCTCTCTCACAGTGGTAAGAAGTCAGAGTTTTGAGGGGGGTAGATGTTCCCATACAACTTCATGATTCTAGTAAAAACACAACCTCATCTAGACTTCTGAAGTGTTTTGAATAAAACTTATGTTGCTAATGGATGTACAGCTGCAGTACTTTGGCTGTCTGTAAAGATTACAGTAAAATTAAGTGTGGTTCATGTTCCATCACAACATCCCAAAACTTCAGGCGATTGCACAAGGAGAATGCGGATACTGCAAAACACTTGTGATTTCAGATCACCACAGCCTGAGAAAAAACAGAACTTCAGAAACCTGCCTCTCATATTTTTCCAATAAAAATAAAAGCATGTATCAATGCTGAATGCCAGCAGATTGTGCAGGCTGAATATCTGAAAGGAAAGCCTTTTGTACAGACCTGGACTTCAGAGCTTTTTGGAAGCAGTAACTCAGTAGGGTAGTCAATAAGACTTGTAAATTCATTTACTGCATCTTTTAGATCAATTTCTTTCTGACTTCTTGTACAACATTTAAAACCTGCTGAAGCCCCAAGACATTCTTCTCCTGTGGTGCCCTTAGAATAAACCACTCAATCATCAGAAAACATTGCGTATTTTCCTTCACAGCCACAAACTGTGACTGGTATTTTAAGCACTATTAAAGCTAAGGAGTTTAATGTTGGAAATATAGCAGTAAGCAGATCTTTCACAAGTTTCTTCCTTTCTCTCCATAGTTTTGGTTTTGGCTTACCTTCAAATTAATGACTGATTCAATTTCTCATTACTGTTCTTTCTCCCACTGTCAGGTCTTAATTGCAAGCCAGCAACACATTGGCTGTGTGGCCAAAATTAAAAATACAATCAAAAATCAATAAAAGCATGTGCAACCTTTTACTACAATTTACTCACCTGTGTTTGGCTTTATGACAAGTTATGCCTTGGCAAAACATCTTACCATGATCTAGTTTTCTTGTTTCAATATAAATCCACTGTTATTCCCTTCTGCCCTTCAATAACTTTCCTAAGATTTGCCTTGCATCAAGTAGGAACATTTCAAAAACAACAGGGAAATTTGCTACAACAGTTATAAGCTTTAGCCCCTCTCCTCTAGATCATAACGTAGGAAATAAAATTCCAGGATGGTGTTGGTCGTGAGCTATTTTTACCCATATGATCACTTTGATGGGTACCTTACGGGAAGAAAGAGTTATCGTTCTGCTCTATTTCAATATGTGCTGCAGCTCAGAATAAAACAACCAAATGCATGCAAAGCTGTTACATCCCCAAGTTGATATAAATAAGTACCTATCTTGCCTGCAAGAATTGATTCAGATTATAACCTGTTCCTGCCACTAATTCAACGCTAAGCTACACACAAAGGTCTCAATGCATATCTGATGTTAAGTGGGGGAACAGGCTAGAGTCTGAGTACCCACAGTTCATTCAGCCACGGCTGGGATCACCATGCGCTGCAAACCCCAGACCGGTGTCACGCAGCTGGTGCCCAGCACCACAGCTGGTGCTCAGTTTATCACAGTCAGCTCTGGAGGAGTCAATGTGGAAAATGAAAATGAGTCAGAAGGAGACTTTGCAGTGAAGGTGTAGACTCTGGGTGAAGCTTACATAGTCTTAAAACTGCTTCGTCACTTTGAATGATACCTACCAGCCACTACAGATCGCTGGACTTGGATTACTGTTGCTACCACACAGTAAATTCATGTTACATAGACCCACAGGTTTTCTGAACAGCTGCTGCTGTTCTTCACTAGAGCTCCGTCAGCTTCCCCTATTGAACAATGCATTTAATTTGGTCCCTCGTATTATATCTACACACAGATTTCAGTGTTTTCATTATTTAGAATTACTCACTGAATAATGCATGGGAACATCTTGCAGACTGTGTACTTACTTGTGGATGCTGTGCCACAGTTATTGCTTGCTCACTAGTTGGACTGTGTGATTGGTCACCAAAGCCAAACAGTATTTTTTCTGCTCTCTTTGTAGCACCCCCCCCAGACCAAGACGCATTTTCAAGTTGCGTGTTTTAAAAATGAGAATAATCAGTCATATGCACTTTTTCACCAATACCTATAACATTTCCAATTCCTTTGCACATTCCTAAGAGAATAAATTCTTTGTGTTCACATGTGCAGTCAATAAAATGTAAAACAAAACCGCAAATGTAAATGAATAAATAAAGTCAACTCTTAGCCTAGTGGGCAGAATGCTTACCTAGAAAATGGGAAATCTGTGTTCAGGTTCCTTCTCAGCCTGAAGGCATGCAGTCAGGTCACTGCAGCTCCTGTGGGGCCATCCTTCCCCAGCCGAGTCCTCCAGATAGGGACACCTCCCCCCCTTCATTTTGAAATTTTCCCTTTCACCAGTCGAAATGATGAGTGTCCTGAAGCCAGGGGGATGGACAGATGGACGGACAAAACCAAACCCAAAACTCAAGAAAACCTGATGTTGTAACCTCCTAGCCTGGTAGCTGGTAAGAGAAGGTAGCTCTGACCTGAGGTCCTTTTCTGGAGAAACCCTCTGAACCGCAGCACAGGCAATGGCAGAGGGTAGCACTGGTGTGGTGAAAAACATCTTCCAAGCAGCAAAGCCTGCTCACCCAGCACCGAAGCAGTCGCTACACTCTGGGTCCTGAGGGGATGGAGAGAACCCAGGGTACAGCCCTGATTCGGGCACCAGGGAGGAGCAGGAACAGAGGAGGACATCTGGCTTCATGTCTTCTGCCAACTGGCTCCAGGTTGCTGCCTACTTGGTATGGGGAGTTTGGGGGTTACCCTTTGGAGTTGCGTTACCCTTCCCATCGATGGCACAGGTCCTGTTTTGACCTCTGAACCACCCTGCTGGTGTTGGACACCTGAATTTTTAGACAGTGCAAGGTCTACAAGGGAAGCTCTGAGCAGATGCTCTGAATCTGGCCCCTTGTTCCTATTTTCAGTTATTTCTCTCTTGCTAACCCTGGAAATTATTCTCACATGTCAGCCCTCACTGCCAGAGGGGAGGTGCAGTACATTGCAGGGCCTCCAGAAGAGCTGACAGAAGCTTCATTTCCCTCCAGCTCTCTGTGTGCCATGGCCCTGAGCACGCTGAAGGCATGGGGACAGGGCAGGGGACAGGGAAGGACCTCTGAGGCCAGGCCCAAGGGAAGGTGTAAGACGGTCCATCATATTTCCAGTGAAAAAGTTAACATTTTAACAGATACGTTTTCAAACTAGGTGAAAGGTCTTCCAGAACTGCCTTAGGAACAAAAATGCCAGAAGTGAGGAAAGGCCAGGGAGAAGCTGCGAAGGTAGAAGTTTTATAGGGAGGAAGGAGTATAAACAATATTTGATGGGTACATTTTTAATATAAAAGTAACAAACCAGTGAAATGGGTCAAGAAACAAGACCTGTGCAAAAACCCGTGTTTCTAATAAGTGTTACTGATTTTGTAGGTGCCAGAGTTTTAGCCTCAAAAAATGGTGGTGGTTTCTGCACTATATCCTGTGCTTTGTTACCCAAACCACCAAACTATAAGAGATGGTAACAGAGAAAGAGAGACTGAAAAAACAGTTTGCATATTTTCACCTGGTGTGCTTGGGTCATTTGAACTAAGGTATAACATGGTGTAAGATTTTTCTGTCTTGAATAACTGAACTCACACCCATTTGACATTACCTGCCTTCACCTGCAGTGTCCATTGAACAAGAAATGTTGACTACGAGGACAACACTGTGCAGCACGAGATGGTGTCAGAGGAGTGGAGCTACTTAGTGAACCACCCTTGCAGCTAAACCATCTCCCCAGAGATGCCTCGATGTATCTTCCGCTATCATTCAGTGGGTTTGTTTTCATAGTCACGCCTTTGTTTTGTGGCAGTGTCTTTCTGCCACTCTGTCTTACTCCATCCTCTTTTCCTGCTTCCTCCTGGTTTACACCGTTCCTTCTGCTCTTTAGGTTTCTCTTCTCCTATTGTCCTTCAGAAGAAAGGGAAGTCTCATGTAGAGAAAGGCTCATTTCTTCCTCAGAGGCGATGGGATGAGTCACCCCTTGACCATGCTGCCCTCCAGCACTGGATCCTCCCTTATCTCCCAAGAGTCAGGGGAATAAATTGAGTTTCCTTGGTTAAATACACACTTAACAACATCACTCAGATGCCGCAAGGGTTAACTGATATTTGCACAGACCCTAAAAGTGCTGTGTAAGGTGAGCATGGTAATAACTGATCTTCTTCTCCAGGGGTGTTGCTGAGCAAGGAGCCACAGGAGGGAGCGGCTGGCATGGCTGAGGCCCCAGCCCAGACAAGCACCCCAGCAAGACTAAGGAGTGAAGGGCAAAAGACGCATCCCCAAATGCTCCTCATCCTGCCACGGGGACAGGGGAAGAAATCCCTTCTCCAGCAGCTGGGAACAGTAGGACAGTCACAACTTCTGCTAGTGAAGCTGCAGTGACTTTTTACAATGTTTTTCAAGCTCTTTTTGACAGCACACAGCCTGGGTCCCCTTTTAGCTGGAGGACTCCCACCCAGCAACCTCCCACCCTCCTAGGATGCTCAAATGCATTAGCTTGAGCACGATCCTCCTGCTTTGCTGGCAGCAAAACATCTCGTGTGTCAGCATGAAGACGTGAGTGCCCATTAAGGCAATTAGACAGCCTAGGTGCTCTCCTGCTTGGTGAGGGATGTCAGCACTGAGGAGCTGATTGAGCAGCGTAGCCTCCTGCCACATCTACTTTGTTTCACATGACTTAGGAAAGTCCTTGAACATAGCCCCTGTAAACAGAGGTGCAGATGCTTTTGAATTGCCGCCTGCACTTGGTGGCACACCACAAGCACACGCTAATGTCCTCAGGTTCAGGCCCCTCAAGGCTTGCATTTGAAGACAGCTCCTTGTATGTGCTTATTTTCCATCTGTAGCACAAAAAACACCACCTATTGAAAAGCACAGCCAACAGCAATAAACACTGAAATTAATAAAACTTGGAAAGTAAAGCAGCAGGCTCCAGCCTAATCGCTGAACACGACGTGCTGTTGAACGGCAGGCTTAGTTCAGATGAGCTACCTTGGGTCATTTGCTCTGAGAATTAGCAGGGCTGGGAGCGTTGCTGAGGTAACGATCATCACTTCCAGGGAAGAGCCCTGTGCTGACGGCTCCCCTACACCCAGGCAGAGGAAATGGAGGTTGCTGTGGTGGACCTTTTGGGCAGAGGCGTAAAAAGGCACTCCAGTACTCTTGTCCACATTAGGCCTCTGCCTAAGGCCACCTCACCACACTTTGTGTCCCTGTTACACAAGGCTGGCTGCTTGAGGACGTCACTGATTTGTAGCTGACTCAAGCGTCCTCCCTTTCTGAGGATCGGCAGAGTCAAATGCAACATCAAGTTCATTTTCCAGCCCTTGACTCAAAGCAGGCCTTTCCCTCAAGCTGTGTGAATAATGTATTAATTCAGTACGTTGGTGACACCAAGAACACGTTTTTTGTAATGAGTCAACCTAAAGGAGTTTATCTGCTTTTTGGCAGGGGAGGCTTCATTGTGGATTAAAATTCTTAATTTGACCCCAAAACAAGATGTTTCATCATTCATTCTTTGGATGGGGGAGGAGAACTGTGTCTTTTTCTCAAAATTAAGAAAAAAGGCAGAGGGGGAGTTGAGAAAGCTTAGGATGGATGTCTTAACATGAAACAAACAAAGTGCCTTTATGAATCATTTTGTTTCCCAATTTTAATGCAGTTCCCTATTCAGCATGAGAAGAAAATGACTCTTTCTATGATTTATTCTCACATGAAATTCATAGGGTTTTAAAATGTGCCTGATTTTGGAAAGTTTCCTGTGTTGCTAGCTATCTTCATAGCTCAGGTAAGGTATTCAGTAAGAAAGCCCAGTTCTAGCAAAGACTGCTGACCACGGGCAAGGAGATAAATCCTGGCACAGCACGGTTTGCAACCTCAGAATAGCACGTGCAATGCTGGACGGGGGTGAGGAGGTGGAAAGAGAAGGAAAGAGAATGGGGAAGTCTGAAGAAGCACAGGATGTGCAAGAGGCACCAGCAGAGTGAATCAGTGTGATTTTCCAGTAACCATGAAGTTAAAGAGGAGGCCAAGGGGCAACACCCACACACAAACTCCAGACTCCTGAAACGTTCAGGCAGGGGAGTGGTGGTGGGACTCAGGTCACAGATTTGGGGTTGATTTGTTCATCTCAAAGCAGCATGGCCATTTGAAGAATCCATGAACCTTCTTCCTGCCTTGCTGTCTCAAGCATCCCTATTTCCCCTTTTAAGGAGAGATGCTCAACTATATGTATTTCTACACCTGATAAAAAGATGTGATTAGCCTAAAAAAAAAATCTAAACTTGTTATAGCAAATGATTAACAATAATAAACACACTACATTATTGCATTCCTTTTAATGGCATACATACAAGCAAGGAATGAGTACAGGATGTACCCCTGCTTGCCTCACTTCTGGACATGAGCTAAGAGCAGGCAGCAGGTTTCACAGGCTTAGCCAAAACAACCAAGGTGCCCGAGACAGACCTGAGGCTGGCTGGTCACCGAACAAAGTGCACCACAGCTGTCTAGACCATAAATGACACTGTAAACACAAAACTTACACCATTAGGGTGTTAGAAATCTGAGCACTTGGACAAAATTTCAGCATGAGGCTGAATAGCTGCATCCATCTAAAGAGTGTTTCTATCTTCCAGTCCCTCAAAAGCTGCTTTAGCAGCATAACACAGTGGGAAAAGGCTACTTGCCGACTAGGCAAGAAATATTCTTTGAGCCTGTGGTAAGGATCTGGCCTCGTGTAGGACCTCAAGCAAATTACAGGGCAGAAATGGAGGATGGAGTTGGAGCTGGGGCTAGGAATGAATTGCAACACGGTACTGCCAAACAGTGCTGCTAATCAGAGGTGTCCAGGGCTGAGAGATTGCAATTCAGGCTGGGGGACAGCCTGACTCCTTCCCTGCTAGCACAAACCAGGAGGAGTTCAGCAGGTAGGTGGATGAAACATGTTCAATCCTGTCCCTGAGCCTGCAGCAATATGAGCTGTTCCTCCAAAAAGTATTCCTAAATTCTGTCCTAGCTCCAAAGTCCTGACCAAAGTCAAAGCTGGTTTCCCAAAGTCCTATTTGCATCACCCTCATTAAGAGATTTTGTGCACGTTATCATGTTCTTAACATGATACAGATCTATGGCCTTAAGTGAAGACTAGAGCAGCTGCAGAATATTTGATGTTGCAGAGGAAGTATAAATTTTAGGTAATAAGAAATATTTCTTCATCCTATTTCAGTAGAGTAAATAAGAAAATAGCCTGCAAACTAAAGATTAGAACAAAACATGCCAAAAGCAGGTTCTCAAAAAATTGTCGTGTTAGTAAATTATCTTTATTTCAAAGCAGTAGGGGGAAACGTCATCATCCTTCTTCCATTGCGTACAAAGACTCCCTGTTTGGGATCAATGAATAGGCATGTGCAGCCAACCTTCTTGCAATTGCCTACAGGTTATGAATTTGGAAGTTGGTGGAAAATTTCAGATTGAGCCTGAACGTTCACTCGCATCTGGACTTTAATGTAACAGCCTAAAGGGAGTGTTGCTCTAAATTTTAAATCACACTGAACTTGATCAAGGGCTTGACATGATCTACAGGAAAAGGTCAGAAAAGCTGTAAATGTTTATTTCAATGAGATTAAACCAGTGCTTTCAATCTTGCTTTTACACTTCCATCTATGTACACATCCATCCACAGTCTCTGCAGAACCTTTCTAGTGCTTTTCTGTCCTAAGAAGTCTTCAGCACACATGCACTGAAAGGCAACGTATGTGGTATATAGCCCTGTAAGAGACCAGGGTAGTGGAATTTGCGGGCAACAGCATTGCAATTGCTAACTCTGTCAGCTCATCGGTAGAAAAACTAGCTGGGCAAAAACCAGGAAGCTTGGGCTGATTCAGGAACATTAACTCCTTTTGCAGGAAGGCTAAGGGCTGGCCTAGCTGACAGCAACGCATAATGAAAGGTGCCTTCACTGTTGAAAGATGATGGAGAATATAATGGACCACATAGCTTCATGTAGATTGTGTAAGAGACTGTCCAAAGGGGACAAGCAGCTGGGAAGCCATCACAGTGTGTTACAAGTACCTATCATTTGGAGAGGGAAAAAAAAAAAAAAGGAAAATAAGACTAGACAAGACAGGCCAAATCATTATACTATTCTCGCAGAAAAGAGATGTCAGTACATGCTGAGGTACTTGTGAAGGGTGCCAGAGACTTCAATGGCAATGGACAAAAGAGGAACATTTTATCAACTGTTCGGGCTAGTCACCTGCATGCATTGCAAAACACAGATGTGTCTGCCCTGCAGCACGCTTAGGAAAAACTCACTACGCATTTCTGATCTTCAGCTGTGCCTACTCTGGGCTATAAGCAGCATTGACAAGCTGTGCTTGGACTCTGCTTAAATGGCTGACTATTTCTATGGCCAAACTGCTAGAGCGTGAACTCAGTGCCATGCACTATGTAGGAATTTGGAACCATTGTGTCTAAAGTCAGCTGAAGGGCGCACTTACATTCTTGAAGCTGGCTGCTGAAATTATCTTGCATAGGGGAAAAAACAAAAATAATGAAAGAGGTGTGAAAGTAAGGTCTAATATTAATGATATGTTCCAGCACATGGAAAAATGAGATAATTAAAAAAAGAAAGAAACTTTGTTTTTAAACTGCAAGAGTATTGTATGCCACTTCAACAGACAAAAGCTGAGATTAACCCTGGTCTGTTTGACACAGCCAGTTTATAACTGCATGGAGCTACTTGACACTGACATGTGGTTCCTGTTCTTCTGCCTTAGGATATCACTTACAGTACTATTCCATATTATTTGCTGGGTGCACTTTCTTGACGTTTGAATAACTGAACTAAGTTGTACTTGCACTGGTAACCTACCAGCTTCGGATTTTTCCCCTGCTTACCATGCACAAAGTCTGATCTGCTGCCTTTTGTGTGTATTGATGCTTATTCCCAAGGCAAATTCACATATGTGATCATTTAGAGGAAAAGCACCATCTAAGGACAAAACACAAGAATTTAGATGAATTTTAGAGTTGTTACATAACATACAGCTACAGACTACCTTTCTAGCACTGCTTATTTTTGTCTGAGCCCAACTGTTTACAGTGGCCTGAGTGCTATTTAAAAGACCATAGAATGCATACTTAGAGAGCATGTGCTTTCTGGTGTTTGGACCCGTGACAGGTGAATTCCTGATTTAGTTTTCTCTATATCCTCTTCCTCTTATTTCCATCCATGCTCTAATGCATGGAATTCCTGGTCTACAAAGCAAAGCAAGTAACCTGCAATGCAGCAGCAGGAAGAAACCAGTGAGTGTTCATGCCACAAATGTCAGGTTGTGTAGGATCAAGTCCAGGCACGAATGGCTGCATACGTACCATTTGTTGAAGTGGTGCTGCCTCTCAGGAGTATTTGCTGATTTCCAGTTTAGGAAGTTGCACTGCTACTCATTTAGACTTGCATGCAGAAATGAAGTTTATAGGTAATACTTGGAAAACAGTTACTCAGATTGGCTCACTACATTTCCATAACGACTACTGCATATATGTAATAACTATTTTTTAAGCCATTGAGTATTTTGTTCCATCTGGCCACTTTCTATGAAACGGTTCTGTTTGTACTGGCTACTGAAAGTAAATGATGGCAATATTCTCCCAAGTCAAAAGCAAAACTCATACAATGCCCACTATGATCTCTGTGAATTAATAGGCCTCTCCTGCTGCGACAACAGGTCCGCAAAGCTGAGGTGCTGTAGCTAATACCATTCATCATCTGGGGCATCTCCAGTAAAAAGAGGATGGGTGTAGGGTGAAAGAGAGCAGAAGGCTCATCATAATGTCTTCAGTTTATGTGAGTTTGAATGATTTTTAAATAAAGGTAGCCGTTCTTAGTATTATGATACCGGACAAGACTAAAATCTCTTGACTTCAAAGAATGAATAGTTTCCTATCTCAAGCATTTAATGCCAAATGTTTGCTAGGATTTTTATCTTAGTCCAAACATTTACAGTGGCTCTAATGCTATGTAAAAGACTGTAGCAAGACATCCCCAGGGGTTTATATTACTATTTGGCTTTATACTTCTTTCACTACTTCCAATAAATCATGAACTTCTTCAGATGTGTCAGAGGGCATTCCATTTCCTCAACTGCAAATGACAAATGATGAATAATGCACATTGCTGACTTTTTTCCCACCCCAAATTCCTATCTAGCTCTCTAGTGACTCCAACTGTTCCATTTGGTCTGTTTTTACAAATGCGTCCCGCACAATGGCTGTGAATTTCTCAGATTTCATATATGAAGATCATTCTCTTTCAGTGCTATACGTATGTCTGCATTGTATTCAGCTCATTAACTGTAATTGTGAATTTAGCAGTTTTTCCTTCCCACTTGAATGTACAGAAATATGTGGAAATAATGGAAATATTATATGGAAATAATTATTCATAGTTCTGTTGAACTTAGACATCAAAGTAATCATCCAAGTAAGCATGTAGCAAGCCTGCTTTGTGTAGCTTGTGATGAAGAGTATGCCTTCACTCTTGCTATCCAAGCTAAGTAACGTTAGTGCAAATATGCCTTTAAAAGCTGCAGTCACACATTCCAAAAGTTACAACCTATGTTTGGTTGGTAGCTATAAATGAAATATTTTTGCTCACTCCCCATATTAAAAGAACATCGGTGGAGGAGGTGCTTGCATTTTGGGGATGACTGGTTGGAATAACAGGAGGCATACACATCAACAGAGTCAAAGAGAGGAGTTACTCATTCTCTTGCACTCAACAGTGGCTATAACGCAAAAATGAGTTATGAAGCCAGTTAGACTGCCCTAGTCCTAACACAAGTTTCAGCAGCCTGTGCTGGCTTTGGTCTTTCTGGGCATGGTTTACATAATTTGTAAATTAGTTCAACAAAGCATACCTACGTGTTCTTCCAGCCACGCAGCCCTGGGAGCTGGCGTTGTCAACTTCCTGCTGTGGGAGAAATCTCTTGGGTGAAATCAACCTCCTTTCCCTGTGAGACCCTTGGCTGTTGTGTCACGTATGGAGTGGGCATAACACCTGTGAGTAACAGACACCCGTCTCTGTCCTGTCTTGGAAACTCTTAGGAGCTGAATGTCACGCTGATGGTTCTCTTTTAAAATAGGTACTCCTAAAATATCACCTAAGAACTGAACATACTTCAGCAAAAATGGCATGAAATAACCACAGGCATCCTCCAATCTGTCATTACCTGGTTCAGTAGGTATCGCTAAAGCCCACCTCTGCTTGCTGAGGAGACACTGGTAGCACTACCCAGGCAGTGCTCTTTGGTAAGGAGCAGAGGTGAGGACAACAGTTGGGAACAGTCTCTTCTGCACATGACTTTAACCAGAAAACTTTTGAATAGGGAATGACAGTACACGTTTCACGACAAGAGATTTTAAAACATTTTTAACCAATAGACAAGGTTCCTCAGTTCCTCTTAAGTTTCTTGTTTACAATGTCATATTTAGTACTGAATATAACCAGCTTTACCTGTAAAAAATCTGCCAATAGAGCCTATGATGAAGGAAAATTTCCTTTCCAGCCATTCTCTTTAGGAGCCATGTTGAGACGCTTCTCCCACATGTCGCAAACATCCTGCCGCCTAGAAGGTACCTGTAGGCACTCAAGCCTGGGAAATTCCCAAAGCTTAAACCTGAACAGGTCACTGCCCTGGCTGGCTGCCTTCTGCCATGTCCTGTAGATTACAGAGGGCTGCTCTGGAAAACAAAACAAAATACCTGATTACTTTTTGCTAATTATAAAGTGCCTACCAAGCAAACCATAGCATTTGATTACCATCATTTTCAGAAGAGGCTGCTCAATAGCATTTAATTCACACAGTCAGTTCTGGTATGAGCTGACAGGAGCATGCAACTTGCCATAGTTTAGGAAGAAGAGAATAAACTTTGTCTTTCTGGAAAGGTACATAGGAGAGGAAACACTGATTCAAGATCAGCTGAAGAAATGGCCTCAGCTAAGTAGGCCATATTTGAGGCAATTGATTTTAATGTGATCCCATCAGGAACTGTTTAGAAGACCAGCTAGTCACACTGTATGGTTTCATCTAAAGCATCACTTAGTTTTGTTGAGCCCAGGCTGTTTTTAAACCGAATTCCCAAACTGTAATTTAACAATGGACCTCAGAAGGGCACAGTCTGGGAATATGGTTACAGCACAGGTGGTTCCTATCAATAATACCAAAGTCCTGCTGTAAACATGATGGGATACCAATGTTTTGTAACTATATCCATCATTACAGCAGTTTCTACAGAGCAATTAAGATCAAAACAAAAGCTCATTGACTCTCTTGCATTTAAGGATTCCATTATCTTTATTATAGAAATCCCTGAATGCAGCTTATTTCCCATTACATATTTAAGTCCATGTTGTCTCTGACACTCTTTAATTCTCTCAAGATCTGAAAGCACTCTTTCTCTATGCTTATTAATTTTACATGGTACTTTGAGACAAGTTAATAATAAGATCCAACTCATCCACTGTCCCACTGTTGAGGAAGCAAAATGCATGGATGAAAAACCTAGTGCTAACAGCAATGCTATTCAGATAAGGCTGTCTTTATCCAGCTGTGTCAGAAAGTTAAACAGCCTGCTGCTCCTGATCCCTCCAATTTTGTTCTGCTCTGTGAAAGATAGTAAACAATCCCACAAGTATTACCAACTTATAACTTAATTTTCCTTCCAATTACTACATAAATTATGTATTGCAATTTATATCTGGGGTTCATATGCTACCACACTGACACTACCTGAGTAGTGGAGATGTAGATTGATTAGCCAGAATATACTGCACAGCAGCAGCCATTCTCCTTTCTTGGAAAGGTACCAGGCTTGGGAAGGAAAGGAGTCATCAGGGAAATGCCATATAGTTTTGACTGGCAGGATTCTGCCTGTGCCGATTCCTATGCCTATACTGGAGACACAGGCAAGGCAAGGAAACACAGCCCCTTGCTGGGGTCTCCGGATACTAGCATAATATAAACATTTACCCTTGTCTGACAACTTCAATTCAGGAATTATTAATTATCATAGGAAGCCACAAAGCAGCTCGCAATGAGTGATTTATTCAGGTAACATAGCCACTGCCGTATTTGTGATTAGTCTAATACAAACAGTAGGTTTCTCATCACTATTTGCAGTTCTGAGGTTTACTGAAGTAAACTCCCATCAGTCACAGAAGTACGTCCTTGCTTAAAGACTGAATTTGTTGCACAGGTTTTGTTTTTTGTTGCCACCTGGGTCACATGCTGTGGGTCCACGTTGGGGTAACATTTTACTTAAGAATAGGACCCTAACCTGAGAGAACCATCTCTTTCTGGGACTGATGCAGAGGGAAGGCAGGTTAGAGGGAAAACTGAGTCTTTGGAAGGAAAACCTGATAAATAAGCTTATGGAGCTTCAGGTTATTGAGTTCAATGTTCTGCTGCTCTTTTGCAGAAGGAATGACATTAGATGCACCTGCACGAACCGCAGACTTTCTGGAAGCTGGTGCCTTTGCAGTGGCTCTGTAGGTCACTTCACAGGCTGCGCGCTCTCACCTAATGTATGCACCAAAGAATTCCTCGTGCACATAAATGCAAAATTGTAGCTGGAAATATTGCAGCTGAGCCCCTTCCTGGCTTGTTGAAAGGACAGAGCTGCCACCGTCATGAGCTGAGGGCACCGCTGTTCTTCCCAACCTGTGCTGTGTGGTACTGAGCCTGCAGCTCACCTCTCTGGCCTGAGGTTTTGAAGAAGGTTGCTGTGCTCCCCACTCTGCCTGTTGACTGACATGGCACCTGCCTCCCCTCAGCCTTCTGGTGCACACTGGAAATTAGGAAGTTTCCAGGAGGTTTGCAAGAGGAATTTGCTCAAGATACAAAAGGAATTGCACAACTCCAGCAGAGGAGAAAAGAAGTCAATCAGCTAGTTCTGTCAGACTGCCTGATTTCTGCTGCCCCCGGTTGTAATAACCACTGGTCACACCACAGCTCAGAAGATCACTCCCGCAAACACGAGCCACCTTGTTTTCTCTGTCATGGGGATTTTTCAGCATCTTCCTGTCAACACCCAGTTGAGCGTTTCACCCCAAAGAAACCTGGCCCCCTTTTCACTTCCCTGTGAAAGCGTGGCCCCAGAGGCCGACTGTGCAATACTCCCTGCCTTGTCTTTGAGCCTCCTCAGACATACTGTACAATTTTTCACCCTACAGTCAACATAGTTTCATCCCACATGCTTTAGTCAGGGCAGGAGGCTTTTCTCCAGCTGCAGCGGACTGCTGGCACGCACCAGGAGACCCCATGCCAGGCAATACTTTGTTCCATGGGGAACAACAAGGAAATGCAACAACAAAAAAACACAACCACAGAAAAAATGTGTTGTCACTAAACCTAATGCAAGAGAAAGCGAAGACCGTGGTAGCAAGCCCCAGGAAAGGCTTCAGTAACGTCCAACAGAATAGCAGCACTGCTGTGTTTAACGTCTCCATTCCCTGCTTACTCTGCTTTCACCTGTGAGGATGTTATTCCCAGGACCATAGCACAAATCCAAACCCTATCACCACATTCAGGCTTACCAATCCACTTTGCCGTATCAAGCACGGCAGGCAAGCTCCATGCCCCTGAGCTACCGCACGATGCTGCACAGCTGTGCAGCACAGCCGCCTTGCTCTGGCCCCAAGGTGGCTGTCTCTCACTAGCAGCAAGGAAGGATCCCCTCTGAAAGCGCTCGCAAGAGCTTGGGTGAAAGGTTTTAGCTACAGCTAATGCTAAATGATGCAGCATGCTTCTATCTACTGTTGCCTATAGGAAAGTCAGAAGCCAATTAAAATCTGTAACAAAATAATTAAGAATAAAGTTAACCACAAGAAGGTAGGTTTCTCCTGGGAGGAATTTTAACAAAGCGGGAGTTTGGTGATTGCAGCCAGAACATAAAAAACTATAACAGTTGCTCCATATTGGGATTTATTTCAGGAAACAAAATGTAGGGAAGAAGCTGCAATGCCTTTATGCGCTGTATCACACACACATAGGTAAAATTACATGTTCTGAAAAGGGCTGTGGTTCCCATATTGCAATTGGAAAAGCTTTTAGATATCAAACACATTATTTTGCTACAAGCTGGCACCATCTGAAGCGTTAGATATAATCCGGGGCTTCTTAGATGCCATTGAAGACTCAAATGGTTTGAAAAGCAGAAATGACAAGCTTCACTTCAGGCAGAAGCCAGTATATTCTCTTCCAGAACAACAGATATATCTTTTAAAACCTCTATGGGATTTATTATAGTGGTGCCTATTAGCATCAACATATTTAAGGATGTGTCAGTGTTTCCATTATAAACCCCTATTTTAAAATGTTTTATAACTCAGCTGTAAACATATGGCACTTGGCAGAGACAGACACAATTCATCTGTTTCTATACCAGGACTTTAAAAAGTGTGCATGCGCACACACACACACACATATACAAGCAATTGCGGGATCTTAGTCTTTAATGCAGTTCTGTAGCCCAAAATGATCTAAATCAAAAGAATAATTTGTCTTCAGCCTCTGACACAGCTTTTTCACTGCTCTCCTGTTGTAGCCAGTTATAATTTGTTTTTCAAACCTTAAAAGCCACTGCTCTTATACCATACCCACTTCTCCTGAGGGTTATGATGTTACTGCCATGGGAGTTTCACCTAGGGAGGGAACCTCCCTCATCCTCCCTTTGCACATTTCTGCAGCAGGCCTATAACGAGCTATTTGGTAAACAAGCAGCAGTCTGAAAACCACCTTTAGCAGGCACTTATAAAGGCTACCTTTAAATAGGAGAATTTTTTTTTTTAAACACTGGGCTGTGGAGAGCTTTGATGCATTTACAAAACATCAGCAAGTGAACCAGAGCAGCCAAGAAGCAATTTGTTTAAGTTTTAATTTTCACTCCTGTCCAGCTTTTTATTTTAAGCTGTTAAAAAGAAAACAAAGGAAATTAAAGGAAAAGCTTCTTCATTTAAGAAAGCCTGGCTGTTCCCTCCCCAGCCTCCCTAGTGTACTCACTCATGTCCATTTCTGAATCTCCGAGGAGCACTCTGTCTCCCAAAGGTCTCTCCAAGCAGAGCAGGACAGGCTTCTCCTGGGACCCATCGGTGGAGCTTTGCAGGGAGGGGTGCAAGTGGGGAGTCACCCCCAGCAGCTCTGGGCAGATGCCCCCAGGGATGACGTACTTTGTGCAGACAGCGCAGCTCCCACCAGCTGCTAAAAGAGCAGGCTGTGCTCTCCACTGTGCTTCTAAGTCCTCTTTTTAAGGAGGACTTCAAGGAAAGTGAGAAGTACCGTTGACCTCACAGAGACTATTCACACACAGAAATTCAGCTGTCTGCTCCTGCATCTTGCTAATCCAGAGCCCTAAATCAATAAGGCTGTTCCAGACTTACATCTGGTCTTCATGTTAGGGATCCCTGAGGTCTGCTGTGGGAACTGCTACTCATCCAGTATATAGCACAAGAATTTGTTGAATAAAACTGAAGCCAGATGTATTTAGTCTTTTGGAATTACAGCGTCCAGAGACCTGTGCCTTGTATGTGTTTTCTGTAGCATCGAGAGGGCTCTGCAGTTGTGCGGCCCATCATGAAATGAACGCAGCAAGCTGAAAACCACCACTGTCTGGAAAAGCCAGGCATCAAGGACCCACTGAAAAAGCCAAGGAATATTCTTTATAGCAGAATTCCGAAACTCTATCATTTCTGAATTTAATCACAAATGCACAGTGTGGCAGTTCAATAAGCAGTTTAATTCCTCGCAAGTCTTACATACAGAAAATAACCAGAATTGCTGGCAAGTTGAAACATCTGCAGAAAGCCAAGAGCTGCACAAAAGAGCATTCACTTCAAACAAAGGCACAGAGGCAGCAGTCACTCAGGCTCATGAATGGGATGCGGTGGGATGACTCAACACAGGGAGGCTCTAAGGAAGACCTGTGATCTCTCTCCGTTGCTTGCCCCGCACAGGGCTCACCCTGCTGCCTTAGTCCTTACCATTATTTGTCCAGTAGAGAAGCATTTAGTACTAGGGAAAGACAAAACAAGCGGTTTCTCCAGGGCTACCTATGCTCATGGTATATCAAGCCCTGTAGACAAACAACAGAGAAACAAACATGTTGCCTGGTTGTTTTGCTCCACTTGCTGTCCTCTGGCCCGGCCATAGCACATCCTTGCAGGATATACATGCTCCTTGCAAAGACTGAAGCTATGGATACCAGCTAGCAAGCCAGCCTGTTCCATGCATCGGTCTGCAAATGTTGGTGGACCTGTGGTTAATAGCCATGTTTGGGCTTGGACAACCCCCTTGTCCTCACACCATGAGGCCAGTCTATGTTTGCTCCCGCTGAACACGCTCACCTGTAAGCAGACACTTGAATAGCAGCAAGGACGATACCCCTGTGAAATTACTGGCAAGTTCCGGCCCTGAACTCAGCAGTTGCTAAAGCTCAGGCTTCTGCTCAGAGCTATCAGTGCAGCTGCACTTCTCAAGCACCAGTCCAAGTGCTAGAAATGTCTTTCATTTTATTTCCCATCAGTAGAAAACAGACTCAGCATTGCTGCTGGTAACAGATAACCTAGATGTATTGTAAGTAAAGCAGAGTGAGCAATAAGATAGCACAGGGAGATTGCCAATGTGGCAAGTGTGCCAGAAATACATGTTATTCTCCAGTTCACAGGACAAAACAGGTGCATAAACTAGCATTTTCACACTGGGCTAAATAGAGCCAGTGCCATTTTAGTGCATCCAATTAGATCTCCCCCACACACCCCCAAACTAAACAGACCATCTGGGTACTAAACAACAGGCAACTAAAAGACCAAATCATCCTGTCAGGTTTGTCTGGACTTTTCTAGGAGTGGAGAACTTATGCCTTGGCAGTGCGTATGCTTAGTGATGTGCTCCAAACTCCTGTCAGTAATTACTGTTTTCCTGATTTGATTCCTTCTGATGAAAGACCAAATGTTGGAAAATCTTTGCCTTTCACAAAGAAATTGCTTCTTGTTAGCTTCTGGCTTTTATGGCCTGTATTTCCTTTGTAAGGAAGTCAATACACTCACAAAATGAATTACATCAAACTCTGAATAGCATCGTATCACTTCCTCATGAGCCATGGCCACTCAGCTGAAAACAGTATATATAGTCCCTAGCTATCTCTGAGAGGCAGGAACTGACCCGTGTAAGGCTGCAGGCTTCCAGACAAAACCAAACAAAACCTGGCCAGACTCTATTTGCTACATTACGGTAATGCAGCCCAGCATGAGGAACATAGTATAATGCTGTATATACCTTGTGAGTGGTAAAATGGAAAAAGAGAATTGCTGAGGTATGGAAAAAGTCCTGGATCATTCCAGATGCAACATTTGGATACAGCGACAGTTGGGAAAAATGCAGGCTGTGAACCCAAAGCCAAGTTCAATAGTTAATCTTTCTCATATGGAATAACCTTCCCTTAGATGACCGAGACGTTCAGAACAGCTTGAAAACTCTGTGACTACAGTTTCCCTCTGCAATCACCTCTCCGTAAGGCAATGCTGAATTTTCTTTTTCAGTATTTAGGTATCATCTCACACCAAAATTTCCCAACATGCCTATGAGGCTTCTCACTTGCCCATTATATGATTTAGACATAGTATATGAAAGACCTCCTAAATGACTACATAGCAACCGAGCAATACTGCTTACAACAGACTATCAAAAGTCTTGTAGTGCTTAGTGTTTTTAATTTAGACCCTGGATTCTTGAGAATGGTTGGAGAAGCTCAGCTTTCAAAATCAGAAGTCCCCAGGCCTTGCAGCAGACAGGAGTGGAGACAGCCTCCTCAAGGATGTAAAAATTGCAGTGCGCTGGAGAAGAAAGTATGCATTGGGTCAGACATTTGTGTTGACGCAGCAGAATGGTGGAGCAAAGACATCCTGAGTAACCGGGCAGAGCCTTCCCATGGTTACTGCTGCATCCACACCATACCTGGAAATCAGCCATCAGGTGGCTAGAGAAAAAAGGCTTTTAAACTCAGGACCTCCTTACCCTCTCCCCTACCAAAACCAGCCAGAGAGGGGTGATGGTTGTCACAGCGCGGTCAGTAAGAGCTGCCTTTCACAGCTCTGTCTTCACAGTGGGGCAGGCAGAGCGTGACCGTGAAGAAACTACTATTCAAGTACATTTGTGCCTTTCAGCAACAAGTTAGCAGGACAATCATGTCTTCCATTTTGGTGGTTATTTTGGGACATTTTTCCTTACCATACTGATCTACTAAACATGCTTAAAATGTCAATTAGAGGCACAAAAGAAATCATGTTTTCTTCAGAAACCATGATTTCCACTCATTTAAGCAAACAACTGCTGTCAAGCATTACACAAATAGGATCTTGCTGGGAAAGCTTCTCATGCAGTTTTCCCCGTTGCAACTTTAGCCTCCTGAATTGGTTTGGTTGTGCTGCTAAGGGTTCCTTAACACATAGACAAGATGGCCCAAGCAAGGCCAACCTTTGTCCCAGACCCCCTGTTTTTGGAGGGGACAGAGGGCTTCAGTGATATCATTTGTAATGCATCTGATAAGAGGTGAGTTGCAGTCTGCCTGACTTGTTTCCCTGTGCGTTGGAAAAGCTAGGCAATAAACAAAGCATTACAAATAGTCATTGTGCTGTTTAATGAGATTCAGGTCATCTGGAATTGGAGGCCACAAACCCCAAATGATTTTTCCTGCCCACTGACCAGGCAGAATTTGGCACTACATCTCTCACCACTGTTGTTCTTATAACTAACAGGCTTCCCAAAAGTATCTGCCAAGATTAGCCTTGATGTAATTCCAGTAACTTCACGAGAGGAATATTTAGCTCTGTCCTTAATCACCCTTGTCCATTTTTCGACTTTTCAGAATCCTTCTATGAACGGTGATTTGCCTTTGATTCCTGGGATGCCAAACCAAGACTTCTCTGTGGTTGGACAAGCAATTCCAAGGTCAGAGCGGTCGGAAGGCAGATAGTGTCTATTCTGCACGCCAGCTGTGGCTGCTGCCTTAGCTCTCAGCTCACCAGCCCCTACAGCAAGTGTTACTGAACAGCTCACCCGTCTCATTCACTGCTCCACAGGTACTTCCAACACCATGGATCACGGTTACCAATAGCTCCATTGCTCATTTTACATCATCAGACCACAAGAACATCATCTTCCAGGTAAGCAATATTCCAAATACAAAGCTCTTGAAATTACATATACAAAAAGACAAAGGGAAAAAAAAAAGTTATAACAATAAACTGCAGTTGGCACAAAACTCAGTAAAAGGCTACTCACTGGCTGGCTCCTGGGGCAGTTCATAATTGTGGTATATTCTACTCATAATCGCTGTCTACAGCAAGAGCTATAGAAATCTGTCAAGGCTGGCTGTAGCTTGTGCTTTGTAGTCAATACATGTTAATAGAAATCTTTGATCCTATGACTTTGCAGATGTCTGCAAATATAGCAGCAGATATAATTTTCTTTTTAAGGCAGGTTCTTTTTCTCAGAGCATGCAATGCTCTACTTTTACTAACTTTAGGGATACTGATAGTACCTGTAAGGATGGATCTCAAACATTTCAGCTGACAGCTAGGTGCTACTTGATGCTGACAACCCAGGGTCTTAGTGGAGGTAAGACTCCTGTCTTCCCATGGGCTGTATGGAATGTACACTTCTACAAGGGAGGCAAACCTTAGCAACCTCTCAAGTAAAGCTATCCCTGACACTTTGTTCTCTCTCCAATTAAGAATCTTACAAAGCTTTTAATCTCACATTCAGTGTAGTTTGTAACATGCTGTAACACCCCTAAATCTCTACTACCCATTGCATTGTCATGAGGCAAGGGTTAGACATAACACTTCGTGGTTTGTGCTCCTTGCTTCCCCACCTATCCTTCCAAACATTATAGTTTCAAGGGGACAAGCACTTAAAAGGATGGAAAATGTTTGTCTATGAACACTTTCTCTCTAGCCAGAACTGCAGAGCAAGAGAGTACCTGAGAGTATCATCCTTTCCAATTCTGTAAAGGTATCAGCAATATTGCTATTTTTCCAAATTATATCCTGCATTAAAAGTAGATGAATTACCAGGACTTTTGTTTTTAAAGCAGAAATGGAAGGCTGGATGATTTTTCAGTAAAAATTTGTATTTTAATTAAATTGAAGGCATTTCAGTGAAATAAATTTACTTCTAGCGCAAATCTGCTCTGTGGAACTACAAATCTAAATTGGCACAACCCAGAAAGCAAGATTTCCCCTCTGTGTAAGCAGCACCCCAGTTTTGGTGCGCTTATATCACTTATACCTACTTATATGAAAAACTTAACTGGTACTAGTCAAACCTGAAAAAAAATTGTAGCTCAGAACACTAAAGCATTATTAAAAAGTGACTTTCACAGAGACTTTTGAAAGCTTGCCGCAGGAAACTTTGTGTAGATACACAAAGAAAGTGATGGAATACGGGTTTTCTATAGAAAAGAAATTTACTGATGCAAAGCACTCAGAGTATCTTGTATCCTTAAAAATATTAGGAAGCCAATTTTACTTTTCGATAGTTTAAAAAAAAAAAAAAAAAAAGTCCTCCAGACTTTCATCTGTACTGCAACAACTGTCAATTGGTCATCCAAAGCACTGATTGCACCTATTAGCAGACACACTGTCTTGAAAGTGCTCCATCTGTTCTAGTAGACAACCACAGTGAAATACAGTCCCAGTCTTCTTGTTGCAGCTCTAGCCTCAGAACGTTACCTGCAATTTCTCTCAATTAATCTAATAAATCCCTTATCAAGTACATGCAATCCAGATTTAACTCCACTGCCATAGCATTAAAACCAAAAGATTTTGAGAACAAGACGTGAAGAATTCCAAGGGAAGGGATCTTGGATTTCAGTTGCACCTTGACGTCCGAGTCTCCCATATGTGCCTTTTTCATGCTGAAAAGTTGTACAGTTTTCTTTAATGGGAAAACTGGATGTGGAAGTGAAGTAAGTGTTGAAACACTAAAAAGCTAAATGAGGGTAATGTAATTTGGGTAAGGAAAATCTCTCTGGCTTCTGTTCTGGCAGAATCAATAAAGGAAATCTGAAAACAAACTTACGAGCGAAAGTCAGTTTCTTGGGATGCAAGACAGTCTCGTAACACAGAAATAATATCACATCTTTCAGGATTTCACTCAACCCCCCAAGAGAACAGAAGATTCAATAGTAGCCTAAGATACTGAAGAATCATACTCAGTTCACTTCACTACTGAATAGCAATCCTGGATTTAAAAAAAGTTCTAATTTAAAGGAGTGTTGAAAAGCACTCAAACACTTGGACATAATGATAGCAGTGGTGTTCAGTTGTGTATCTCAAATATATGGCTCTGAAGAGAAGATAAGGAATTTGAGACTTTGTATTTTGACTCGGCTTCCTTATGCTTCAGAATTAATTGCAATATGTAGTTTTAGAAATCATAGAAATATTTGATTGGTTTTCACCAAAAGAGCCCTCAAGCTTTTCTTTTGTGGAATCCCATTCCTGGGTTCTTCCTATGTCTACAAAACAAGAGCAGTACATATCTAGACATAGAATCATAGAACCGTTTTGGCTGGAAAACACCTTTAAGATGATCAAGTCCAATCGTTAACCTAGCACTGACAAGCCCACCACTAAACCATGTCCCTAAGCACCACATCTATACATCTTCTAAATACTTCGAGGGATGGAGACTCAACCACTTCCCTGGGCAGCCTGGTCCAATGCCTGACTACCCTTTTGGTGAAGAAGTTTTTCCTAATATCCAACCCAAGACTGCCCTGATGCAACTTGAGGCCATTTCCTCTCGTCCTATCGATTGTTACTTGGCAGAAGAGACCGACCCCCACCTCGCTACAACCTCCTTTCAGGTAGCTGTAGAGAGCAGGAAGGTCTCCCCTCAGCCTCCTTTTCTCCAAACTAAACAACCCCAGGTCCCTCAGCCGCTCCTCATAAGACTTGTGCTCCAGACCCTTCACCAGCTTCACTGCCCTTCCTTGGACTCGCTCCAGCACCTCAATGTGCTTCTTGTAGTGAGGGGCCCAAAACTGAACACAGTACTCGAGGTGCGGCCTCACCAGTGCCGAGTACAGGGGCACTATCACCTCCCTGGTCCTGCTGGCCACACTATTCCTGATACAAGCCAGGATGCCATTGGCCCTCTTGGCCACCTGAGCACACTGCTGGCTCATGTTCAGCCAGCTGTCGATCAACACCTGCAGGTCCTTTTCTGCCAGGCAGCTCTCCAGCCACTCCTCCCCCAGCCTGTAGCATTGCATGGGGTTGTTGTGACCCAAGTGCAGGAGCCAGCACTTGGCCTTGTTGAATCTCATACAGTTGGCCCCGGCCCATCGATCCAGCCTGTCCAGATCCCTCTGTAGGGCCTTCCTACCCTCCAGCAGATCAACACTTCCACCCAACTTGGTGTCATCTGCAAACTTACTGAGGGTGCACTCAATCCCCTTGTCCAGATCATTGACAAAGATACTAAACAGAACTGGCCCCAGTACCGAGCCCTGGGGAACAACACTTGTGACCGGCCGCCAACTAGATTTAACTCCATCTACCACAACTCTTTGGGCTTGGCCATCCAGCCAGTTTTTTACCCAGCAAAGAGTATACTTGTCCAAGCCATAAGCAGTTTCTCCAGGAGAATGCTGTGGGAAACCTTGTCAAAGGTCTTACTAAAGTCCAGATAGACAACATTCACATGACACAGATATGTTTGCTAGAGAGATTGGCCAAGCCTCTGCTGGTACTTGAGGGCTTTTAACACAGTTTGAACTGCAATGCACAGCACCACTGCGGACACAGAAGAGCTTTCACTGTCATGAAAACAAGTCAAATAAACTTCCATCAGTTCTGAAAGAAGAATAAGCCATTGTGCTCATCAAAAACAGGTGGCAACCATCAGGACTGCATGTAATTCTAAAGCCTGATCTTCAAATAGGCTTCAGTTTTGCAATCTACATAATCCACAATATCCTTAATACTGAATTATTTGTAAGAAGCAAAAAAAAAAAAACAACAAAACAAACAAAAAAACCACACAACCCAAAAAACCCCAAAAAACAAAAAACCAAACCACCACACAAACCCTATTACAGAATGGAGTATCCTTCTTGTTCCTTACTGTCTGTATCAGAAAATTCATCTAGGACAAAGTAACTAAGCAAACATGTAATGAGGATTCAATACTTGGAAGGGATAGAAATCACAGAAGCTACAGAAGGTTAGTACTATTAGGTCAGGACAACTCAGCTGTTAGCAAGGCTTGGTAAAGACTCGTATTTTACACGACAAGTTGTACAAAGATTCAGACCTTTTCCTCCTTAATCTTCCAGTGACGCAAGCCTCACTGTCAGAATTCATGGGTACGTTGGCATCTCTGATAGTTGCTTACTGCATGCTAATTCTCTTTTCAGCTGAAGATACTAAAAACAAAAAAAAAAGTGAAGGTGTTCAGATTATGTAGTCAAATATGACATCATGTAACATGATAAAGATGTTAGTAAAGCAGGAAGTTCCTCTTCAGTTTTCAACCATACCGTATCCCATTCTTCACTGAGGGCTGGAAAACTCACACAACTCCTGCAAGGGCAAGGGCTCCAAGAAAGCAGAAATGTTGGCTGTCAGCTGGAAAGCAAGAACTTCATGCTGGGTGGAGTGAGCTGCATGGCTCAAAATACACAAAATACTTTAGAAAAGTCAAATCAAGAACAGCAAGAACTGCCCTTTTATACATTTGCAACGCATTTCAACTCTCATGGTCACCCAAATAATCCAGAGTGGGAACATACATACCCCCGCACACTCTACCATCCTACTAGGGCAGTATGTCAAGGCTTACTGTTCATTGTATGGACCACATATCTATGCTCATAGGCAGTATTTGGTCCTTTCTCTGATGCACCAGCTCTTCTTCCACCAGCAACTGTGAACACTAGCACTCCTCAGCAGATTTTTGAGGAACAAAACATTTATTTCCTGGGCTTGGTGGTCATATTGCTTACCACCATAACGCACCAAAGTTGCAGGCAAAGTTGCATTTAAGATCTATGAACTATCTGTACACAATTCAACTCCAGTAACAGACACCATAAAGGAGGCAGAATCAACTTTCAAAAAACTAATTTTAATCAAAACAAAAAAATTGTTGATCATTAACAAGTTTATAAAACAGTGATTTAGTTACATAAATAAATTGATATCAGTGTATCAAATCTTAATTACTTTCAACTTCATGAGCATGTTTACATGGGTGATGAAGTACAACCTTTTTACCTATTATAATAAATAAAATGGAGAGCATGAAATAGTTTTTCTAAACAAAAATACCTACAAACATACCTCTAGCATGTTCTCTAATGAAGGGAACAAGAGACACTGGACAACTTTTGCACCAAAACATAAAAACTGCTTTAAAAAGCACAAGGATACAGAACCATCAGCTAAAGTAAAGACACTATACTGTAACCAAAGTTGGTATTTAATAATATAATGAACAGTTTGGTAGTTAGATCTCCAGTTTGGTTATTTTAAAGCATTAAGACAAGGCAAGATAGAAGGCTGCTTTTGTTTGAGTAATTCTAGAGAAAATAAAATATATTAAAAAAACAAACTGAAAAGTAGAACAGTCATACCTACACAACTTTCTGTCCTGCACAAAGTCAAAATACCTATGCAGAATATATATATATAATATATATATATATGTTATTTGTGCACAAAGGTTAGCTTATTATTAGCTCACTGCAAAGGCGTAATGTATCATGTCAATCATTTTGGAAAACATTTTGCGTTTTGTGTCAAAAAGGATATTTCTTTAAGTCTTCTAGGCTAGGAGGCACAAACCCCAATTCTGGCATACTGTATTCTTAATGCTAAGGCTTGCTGCTCTGGCTGTGTATTTTTTGTTGTCCTTCTTTACTATAGTGCCTGTTACAAGCATGTGTGTATGTGTGTATACATATATATGTATACACGGGTTGTATAAATATATATATATAAAATTTTCCCCAATAGGTTATCAGTCCAACCATGCATTCCAAAAGGTGGCTCTGCATAGATGCCCAGCATATAGTTCACCACCTGAGCCAACCCTGAAGCAAGGCGCACTTTAGTCCTTCTGATAGGTTTTCTTTTTTGTTTAAAACCAAGCTACTGCAGCTTCAAGTATTTTGCATTACATAGATTTTTTTATAAATTAGTTAATGTTATATTTTTCAATATTCAGACATATACTATAATATATATACAGTACAATAAATGCTCTCATTCTTTTTTTAATTTTTTTGATAAATCCCTGAGAATGTATGTTGACAGTCGCTAAGTTTCCACATGCACAAGCATTGTGTGCCATGCTTCTGGATGAACAGCACTGCAAAGCCACGTGGTCAGCCTTTTAACTATTAGTATTTCATTTGTTGGTTTGTTTAAATACGCTGAAATGTAAGGATGAGTTACAAAGGAGTAAAGCTGAATCCATTCGAGGTACTTATCACAGGATGGAGGTGTTTTGTTTGGTTTTTAAAGCCATTGCAATATATGTTTGTTTTTTGAGGCTGTGAACGTATACAGAAAGAACAGGAGAGCGATGTGGGCTTTTGCCACTTGACAACATATACTCAGTGTAAACCAAACCTTTTTTAACCTCTCTCTCATACAAAACAGAAAAAAGGAAAAAAAAATAAACACACAAACTTTCACAACATGACAGTTCAGTTTGCAAACTCAATATAACTATACACATATAATACCGGTGTGGCTCTGTTTCTTTAAGTTAAAAAGGATACAAAGGCAGGCTCAAGTAAAAACAAACCACCCCTCCCCACCCCCCTAATCCCCCCATTCACACATTTTCATCAACCAAACCGCTCACGAACCAGCATCATCAGTTTCTTTTTGCCTTTGTAGATTTGTTTTAGGTTGTCAATGAACTGTGTAAACTGGATGTGACCATCATGAGCCATTAAGAAGGTCTCTCGGGCCTTGCTGAGGAACTCTATAAACTCGCTATAGTGTCGCGGGCTGATGTGAGTGAGACGTGAATGAGTTGTATTAATGTAGGCTCCGATCGTGGCATCCAAGAGTTGCCGCAAAGGGGCTTTGTCCAGTGACATGAGCTTACCAGAGTTCCTCCTTCCATGAAGTCCCACCATGCCAGGAGTGGTCAAAGTACACCTACGCAAAATGTCTGACAGTACTGTTGCACATTTGACACTTTTGACCACCAGAGGTATTATAGCTGCTAGCTCATTTTTCCCAAGGGAGTGGCTGAGCGCACATGCCCACAGAACGTCATTAATGGCAGGGTGTGTGTCCTGATTGTAACTCAGGTTGAGATGTGTCATGGCCAAAGTGGCCAGCTTGTATGCCCGCATGGGGTAACCACGGTGCTCCATGTATCGTGCTATAGTAAAAAGCTGTGAGTAGCTCATGCCGGTTGTAGCAGCATCTAGAACGATTTGGTAAGCGGTCTCAAAAGCTATGTGATCCTTTTCACATAAGGTCAGTGCAGAGAGGGCACAGTTTTGAGGATCCTTCATGGCACACTGTAGAGCAAGCGTCCTAGCACTGCCGGCCAACTTCTCCTGCTGATGGCAGTCCAGATGCAGACGGACGATGGTGCTGTTGGACATCACTGTTGTAGCAACAATACTAGTGGCTTCTGTTGGAGTGAAAAGTGTAAACCAGTTTTGCATGATACTATCCAGTGCATAAACACCTGTAGAAAGAAAGAAAGGATTAGCCACAACTGATAAAACCTAGCAGATACAGATGTTCAGCAAGAGATTACATTTGCCAAAGTCTAAAAGGTTGTCAGTACATTCAAGGGGATGCACTTCAGCAAGAAGGACTAAACCAGATAGGATGGCTGGAAAAGGACATTAAAATGAAGGCCACTGTGCAAACTCTTTAGCAATCACCGAAATGCAGAGAATAACAAAAAAAAGCCCACAAGATAAGCTTTAATCTCCTGGTGTGACAACTGAGCTGTTTTACTTGTTATTTAAGACAATTTGGATAACAAGTTCTGGCTCATTTGGTCTCATCACATCACTCAAAAGCAGCCCTCACACTGAACACTTAAAAAAGGCAATTTTAACTTCTTTTCTCCCTGTGCATATCAAGGCACAGTGGTGCATGCACAGAAGAATATGACAGTATGCTAAATGGCTTTCTTAATAGAACACCATGGCACAACTTAACAGAACACACTACACACACCTTAAAAAAAAAAAAAAAAATCCTAACCCCCACCTCCTCCCAACAGGCTTTTCAGATATATCTTGTATCAAATTCATATGCGCCTGAACATCAAGATCCTTATTAGGGAAATACTCTGAGCAATATGAACTACTCGGTATTATCTGAAATAGATATTTTCCTTAGTGTCACTTTATTCCTGCATGTGTGTGTTTGTGTGTGTGTGTTGGGCAGGGGGAGGAAGGGGGAAACAGTGACTAATGGGGTCCATAAATTGAACCTTATAGCCAACTAGAGTGCCTTATTATTGCTAGAGGTAGTTTACACACATCTGTGAGCCCACCTAAACCACACCCAGAGGTCCTCATTTTCTCTGTAGAACTCTGATGCTTCCCGTGCATCCCTTCACTCATCTACAACAATTCAGCATAGCCAGAGAATACCAGATCTTCATTTAAATAAACAGATTCCTTGCTTTACCATCTTGATTAAGTCTCAAGAGTACTTTGCATGACATTATAGGTTCTTTACGTGATACTTCTATTAGAATATGTAAACTAATTTAAAGCAGTATTAAACCCAGCATTTTATTTGCCGATATGCAACCGCACAAAATAACACCCAGGCCCTAATATCTGTAAGATAGTGTCAGCAATAATTATCTTAGCAAAGATATAAAAGCAATAAAACAAGAGCATTGAATGAAAATTTGCAGACACAAACCACTTTCTAGCTGAGGGCATACAAAGGCAAGCTGTATTTTTGCATGCTACTGACAACATTAATTTCCCAGTTAAGCATAAAGCAAAGAACAAACTAATCCAGAGAAGAAGCAGCAGCAATCCTCTGAAATTCTGAAACTCAAGAAGCACCTATGCAATACAATCCAACTCAGATGTATGAAAAGGGAATAAATACAGTAGGGAAACATGCTTTCCAGAAATACCTTTACTGACAATTAAAACTGCTCCCTTATTGTAAGTACTTATATTGTCCCCACTACCACAGCTGCTGATATTTTTTTTTTTTTCCAGCTACACATTAATGCACTCCACTTTCAGATTCTGTATCCTCATCTTGCAGATGGTAAACTGGAATACAGAAGCTAAGGGACACCTCATCAAGACACAGAGGAAATCTACGGCAAAGACCAGAAATGAACAGAACATCCTGCTGAGTGCACTATTCTCCCGCTGCTGTCCTCTTAGCATAAGACTGGTTCTGTTCCCACCTTATTTTCACCTTACATGGTTAACGACCGGTGCACTGGTATTTGGTTTGCTTTACAGTGCAGAGAGGCCTGACAAGGTCACAGCCACATAACAAAGAAGCATTACACTCTAAGCTTGGATTTACACAGGGGCTTAAAAAAAAAAAAACCACCACCTAACAATGAGAACCCCTTCAGGAGATCCTGTCTGCCACACAGCAGGAGGCATCCTCAGCATTTCATTCACCTGTTTTCTGGTTCCTCTTCCCACAGCTGACCAGATAGCTCTCTCACTTGCCTTTCAGAGCCCCACTTGGCCTTTCAGAGCAAGCAAAGTTGTAGCACAGTGCAACAGCCTATAACAACGAGCCTTTTCTCTACTGCAGCCTCAAACCCAAACCCATCATGGAGGCGACAAGGGTATTTCCCAAAGGTTATGCACACGCCCACCTTACAGGGGAATGAAGTCACACTGCATTACTCAACTATTGTCTCACTTGGCCTGTGCCTAAAAAAACCACTCATCATTGCCATAATGTATTCTCACCAAAGGAGTTTTATAGATGAACAGAAAAGTGGGAGACATTTGCAGAACATGGGTGTTGACAAGCAAGATCAAGCCCTCTAAGATTAGCTGACAAGAGAAGCATCTCAGAACATACCTACTTCTGTTGCACATGTTACCAACCACCTCACCATTTCCCGCCGTCGCCAATTCAGTGTTGATAGCGTCATCCGCATCACCTGTTAAAACAACACAAACAAAATACACAATTAATCCTATTGCAAACCAAGGCAATATACCAATGATTAGGGATTTTAAGTTACTCAAATACACTCGGGTTCAAAATGGCAGCCTCTTGCCCTCTCCACTCTGTTACCTCTTTTTTGGCTGATACGTCAAAGGGTTTGAAAAATATTGCTCAGCTACCTTAGAAAAGCATACAGAGAGTAATTTCAACTGCAGATCCTTCAAGGCTAGAGAAGAGACCATCTTATCTGTGGGGAAGAAAAAAAACCACCCCACAACTCCCCCAGCAACAAAAAAGCCCAATCAATTACCAATTATTCAAATTAAATTATATCATGCCTCCTCCCTCTATGCACAGTAGTTTTTAAAGTGGAAATGTGTCAACTCTTGCTGGGCAAACTAACCCCTTTAATCTTTCCCTCATCTGCATTTCTTTTCATTGACTTCAACAATAGACATGAGTTAGTGTACTGAGATTTGACTGGCTGCTTATTCTGCAAAGATACATATACAATTCCAGATATACACAGGTATTATTAAAAAGTCCACAGCAATTATTTCTCTCTCTGAACAAGGAGTCCCTGCAAAGAAGTTCCATCGTAAAATGATCAGAATCCTAGAAAAAGGACTTTAAGCTTTGATTATAGTGCCCATATTTTAGTTCACTTGCGGTTATTGCCTATTCTGTTTCTCAAAACATGGGCAAACATGTTTATTCAGCAAAATAAACAGTGCAGGGAAATTGCATGTAAAGTTTGCTTCAGCTACCTGGATACACCCCACAGATATATAGATGAAGAAAGCAAGTGGTTTTCCGCTTACAATATCAGTAATCATACTATGGTATTTCTATTTGTAGCAATTAAATAAAGAGCATAATAGGTCAATCGGAGCTCTCAGCGATGATCTTTACATATTAAACTCAACAAATGCACTCACAAAACAGCTTGGAGTCAGCAGCATTTCTAAGAGGGTTCTCAACCCATACCCCCTCCCAATCCTAAGGTGACTTCAAAGTGGCATGTAGCCCTCTGTCATGTTTGCTACTCCTGCCACCTCCTTTAGTCCTACGCTGTACATAGCATAATTAAGAAGGTGGAAAGACTGCTGAGGAGCACAAATGCACAGATCGTCTTTAAGAAGTCTAGTTATAAGAAACCATGAGTGGTTCCAAGCTGGCCTCCAAACATTCCCACCTTGAGACCCTGGTGACTGTACATCACCCGAAGTTACACGATAATGTCAGCTTTGTTGGCCTCAGACATTGTGGTATCATTTTAACTAAACAGTAATCTAAGTGCTAGATTGGAGAATAGAATTTTGAAAGAAAGCAAACCGATCCGTAAGGAGCAGCCCAATGCATTTCAAAATATGGCTAAGGTAAATCATGGAACTAGCCTTTGCCTGAAGTCTTGCTGGAAGAAAAACAGGCAGCCCCAAGTCAAAATGCACTGGAGGGCAATTGTCTGTCCCATTCTGTCCATCAAAGGGAAGGAGTCTAAGTGACTTCCTGTATTGATGCACACACAAATTGGAGGCTAACACTCTTCCAATATCCACAATGAATTTTCAGCTTCCCCCAAATAGAGTGAATCCAAGAGAAAATACAGGGTTATGGACCAAATTCTGATACTGGTGAGGGAGGAAATAAGGTTAAAAAAAAAAAAAAAGAAAACCAAAACAGTGTGAATGATGACTTCTCTGATGACTTCCCTCACTGTGGTGGTCTGTAAAAGGATCAGCAGGCAGAAGAGCCTCCAGCACATGTAGTAGGCATAATAGTACTTCCAGTGTAGACAGTCCTAACTTGAGAGCAAAAAACAATACCATATCTAGTTTCTTGACATAGAAAAGTTTCTTGACAAACTATTCTGGAATTAGGTTCCTTTCATTTGATTAAACTGACAAGATGAGAACAGCAAGAGAGGCACCCTTTATTGACGATAAAAACCCCAAGGATTTCAAATAAAGCATGTATTGGTGTCCTGACGAAGGAGGAGATGAAATTAATTCATACTGTAGCACATGTAGACAAAGTACTATTTCAATTCTGCTCAATACATTCTTGAGCTACCTCTTCCTAAAAGGAAGTTCCACATCTGTCCAAGATCTACCCAAGATCTGTGTTATCAATTGCAGAGAGCTTCTCAACAATTCAGGAAGTGTGAAAATGATGAGAGACCCCTGGGAATTACAGAGCTTATCTGAAAGCCAAGCTCTCTTCCACACAGAATAACCCTGACTTTGTCTTGATAGATCTTTATAAGAATTTCTTATAGAGGAACAGAAGATCTCACCACCCGTAAGAGATACAAGAAATGGCCAACCAACTATTAGCTCCCAGACAAATGCAAAACCTCTTCATCATGCACGCTGGAAGGAGGTTTATTTATTTATTCATTCATAGGTTTGGGGGGAAAGGACACCATTTGCCAAACACACGTTGAGTCATCACCTGCACTAACTTGCTCAGCAGTTCTGCCAGCAGTACCTGTTTGCATGTGTGCAGTAATACCTACTTGCATTAATGTAGCATACAACAGGCAAACAGAGGAATAGAAGCCCCTCCTGTACCTGCAGATCTTACAGCATTTGTGACGGTTCTGAAGGACAGAATACACCTGAGATGCTCCATGCCCATTTGGCCATGCTGATGACCTCTTTCCACAGCCACTTTAAAAGCCCTCCCTCTGCTGAGTCACATAATACATGCTGCCATTGGAAACAGGGAGAAAGAACCCAGGAGTCTATACACTACTCCCAAATCTAGAACAATAAGAGGCTTTTCTGCCACAGAGATCCCAGTGAGAGAGTTGTGAAATTGTTGGTGTCATCTCCTCAGCCCAACATGTCATTGCTGTAGCTGAGGCAGAACAGTACACCTGTGAGGACACTGCTGTTTAGTTTACCATGTGAGGGGAGAAGGCATTTTCTAAGGCACATAAATGTCACAAATAGTCAGACACCAGATAGTGAATACAGACAATCTAATTGCCATTAAGTCAGGGGGGCAGGGAAGGAGGAAGCATCTGTAGACCACTAGACACAGCGCTGACACTAAGGTTTTTGCAGGAAAAGCGTTAGTGTAGAAATCTACACAGCTGTGAGTTACTACCAGAAAACTGCTATGCATCCTCCTTCTGGAAAGCAAACTACCTTTAAGATTCTTAAAACACCTTTGTAAGCTTGGGACAGAACAGTGGACAAGTTCTACACCAGTTTGTTCTGAACCCTGCAACTGAGGAGAAAGTATGGGTTCATGATATTTCTTTCACTAGATCTCACTGAAGAGGTTCTGATGACACCACCAACCACAAAGGGGTATCCATGAATACAGTGATATCCAAAGCGTGCTACTACCACTGAATGATACTTGATGAATGCTTGAGGTGACACACAGGTCTATCATAAGGATCTTTCTCAAGTAAACAAACATTTGAGGCAGAAAGATGTGAAAAAAGAAGCAGATTTCCACAGTAACCTTGGGAATATGAAAGGCTAACAAAGCATACAGAATCTCAGCTTTCTGATTAAAGACTTTAGCTTCTAAACATCTAGAATAAGCAAATAGTACCCTTCTTTGTCATGAGAAGTAACTGGGATAATATCCTTTCCCCAGAAGTCTTTGGAGCTTTGTCTACTGAAGCAAAGTAAAAATGGATTTTTTGAAGAAATCTCTGAAGAGGGATGAAGAGATTTATTTTTGTTGAAAGGAACTGTGTAAACTCCAAGATTCATCAGTGTCAGGCAGTATTACTACAGATACCAAAAACTTAGCTGTCTCCTTTTAGCTTGCAAAATCTCTCCTAAGAGCCTGAAAACTGTTCTGAGGGTCTTCTACACCTCAAGCTAGGTTTGATGCATCTGGCCATCCCACAGCTGGTAAAGTACAGAATTTTGCCTTAGAAAGAGGTCATTATGGTTGACCTTGGCTTTTTCTAGTGATTCAACAAGCACCTACCAAATCTCATTTAAGGGAAAGAAGGGAAGAAATCATAAGAAACCCCTCAAGGCCGTGCAGAAAATACAGTGCATTTCTGTCAAGCAGAATAATTTTCCTTTCTAGCCAGTCCCACACATACTCCTGAACCCACTGCACTTGTCCTCTCTCACCCCTGCACAGAGGAGTGCCCTGCAGCCAGCCGCTCCCAGCTCTCTCTTCCACCCAAATGGCCTAAAGGGGCTGAACAGACCCTTAGTCTGTGTTTACTGGTTCATTGAGCTTTATATCAGAAAACAGAATTTAAAAACTTCAGACAGAGCCTGAAGAGGGCATGGTCCTCAGTGCTTAAAAGCTATACCCATCGACACTGGGTCAAATTCCTTTCTTCTGCTGTAGTAATAATGAACGAGGGAGATACCTGAAGGCCCAACTCCAGAGAAACTTTCAGAAGAGTGATGTCTGGCAAGCTGTCCATGAGTGTTGCTATTTTAAATGCATCCTGGGCAAGTTTGAAGATGTGTGACGAGGAGTGGATATTTTTCTGGATGGATTCTAACACTGTTTCCAGCCTCCGAACATCACCTGCAAGGTGTAAAGAGAATCACCAAAATGGAACAAACTCCTAAAACATCCAGAGATGTATTATAAATGAGCCTGCCATTGCTATGCAATAGTATGTTGTTTCTATGCAATAGAAACATACTATGCAATAGTATGTTTTTAGAAACCTTCCATAATTAAATCACATACGAATGAAAGACACAAGACAGCACAAACTCCTCTAGTGCCCGATGGTGTTAGTGCAATGCATCACCAAAAGTCATCCTGATTTGTGAATTTTAGAAGTGATTTGTCCACTCCTGGGTTGCACAATCTATGCCGTGTGTCAGAAGAACAAAAAGCTGTCTCATAAGCCTCAAATCAAGTTCATCTGTCTACCTAGCTAGCTTAACTACTTTGCTAGAAAACTAAGTGACAGGTTTAAGCCAGTTCAGTTTGTTGTACTCATTTCAAGGTCCTGTCAGACTGCAATTTGGATTCCTGAACACAAGTTTTATAATCTGTTTACTCCATGCAATATTAAAAGCATACATTTAGTTCAGTACGTAACTGACAGCAACGTACCTTTGGCTGCTGTTAGCATGGTCGATGCCAGCTCACACTGCTGGGATTCGATGTGACTTAGGGTGAACCAGCGGGGATACCGGTTTGGAACAACTGATGCAATGTGGTGTGGGCGGGACATGTCTCCCGAAGGAGCTGTAGATTCCAATACAAGCAACCTGAAATAAGCAAGAAGTCCTCCTTCATTAAATCATTATTACATTAGGTTACTCATGAGCAAAACTAAAGCTGCAAGAACACTTGACCTTCTTTACGAAATGTGCCTTTTTGGTTATAAAAAAAAAGATGGGAAAACCACTTCTCTTCTTGGGGAATCTTAAAAGTCCATTTGCCAAACCTGCCTACATCAGTAGGCATCTGCAGGAATTCACAGGACACTTAAGCCACCCATTAGTCAAGACAGCAGAGACTTTCTGCATCATGCATAGAGCTGAAGCTTTTCTCCCTGCCTTGTTTCAGTCTTTGAACCACAGCCCTCTGGAAGGAAAGTGGAGTAGTTCTCCACTGTACTGAGGACATGTAAATTTCTTTCAGTATTTGGAACATACTTTCTTCACTTAAAAATGCTCAAAGTAAGGGAGAGGGATATTCAACAAGTCATTCAGATTTTGACCTTGCAATAAATTCAGATATGAATTTACGTCCAAAAAGGACATTTTACTGTTCAACTATGACTACTTTTTAAAGTCCTTAAACTTTAGTCTGCCTACTTCATAAAATGTACCATAATCTGATGTTAGGGTCCCAAACAGCAGTGACAGAGGAACTTCCCTTTAAAGTTACTTTTCAGACTCGATTTTCTAATCCTGAAGCAAAAACTTCTTTGAGCATGTGTCAATCCACCAAGGAGAATTCATACTTAGAAAACTGAAATTAATGTGTTTATTGTTGACTACTACAATACAAGTGACAGCCCACAACGAAGACTCAACTGATGGCCCTTATAATACAATAGATACAACCAGTACACTAGATACTACATAAATGGCAGTGCCAAAAGTAGCAGTGAACAAAAATACGCATTTTTATTCAATACAAATAAGCATAGTTCCAGAACATGAACAGTTAACGAGACATCGAGTGACAGTAATAAGACAATGTTCAGAAGAAAAGCCCTTCAAGTGCATCAGGGTTAACATCCGAGTTCTGTTTCTACCAGCTTTCATATGCAAGTGATTTTCTAGCAGGAAGTAATCATTTGTCAATAAAATTACAACTCCTGAATACTGAAAATCCAATGCATTGTGATTTTCTGTGATAGAATATTTCTTATGGAATGAGCTCATTTAAACATGTTACAATTTCTTGCACTTAAATAAATACCTAAGTTCTTTAAGTAACTGGAGTGCATGTCTTTTTTTCACAGTAAGACAGTTTTAAGTTCCATCAGTTTTCTGTATGTTCCTGAAGCATAAGAAAGTATTCTTAAGAATTCCCTGAGAAAGGTAATTCTGAATATACAGGAGAGTATCTAGCAGGCACATATAAATAGAACATACCATGTAAATAACTATCAGCAGGTTATACTAACATTTTCAGACACATGTATGTGCATGCTAATATGGAAAAAAAAAAAGACTTCCCTTTTGACTTGTATCAAGAGTCAAATCCCTTCCCTAGTACCACTGAGACACCCCATTATATAGCTTTATATAGATAAAAATAAAATACATATAAACTCTTCAGCTGATTTTTTCCAAGCATAGACAGAGGGTGGGGGGAGAGATGCACTATGAGACGGTTTCAATAAACAGTAAAAATCCCAACTACCTAATGCAAAAAGGGATTATTAGGTTATGAGTAAATAGACAAAGAGCATGAAAGAAAGAGGCTGTTTTGGGGAAATCTTTTGTCTCTTTTGATTTCATTGCCAGCTTCTATGTTCTTTTGCTGTGAAAAGAAATGCTGTTGTGAATTGGTGGCTTTCATGCCATTTTGGCAAGATTAGGGAACATCAGAACAAGCACAAGCAGATTTAGCATTCTTCACTTCCTCCCCCGCCCCCTTTCAAACATGAATTATTTAGCCAGGTTTTAGCAAAGCTACCTTGTGATTAAACATCACCATTAAAGTCTGGCACCCAAAGCCTGGGTGAAATTCAGGCTGAACAAGGGATCAGCCAAACTAAGCCAAACATTCAAGTTCAGATTCCAAGTGAGCAGTCAACTAGGTCACTGCAGATCCACATTCTCCAAGGCTCTGTTCCATATGTTTCTGTGCTGCAAGCAGAGAACTGTAGACAGAAGCAACCATCAAGGATAGCACAACTCTGTCCTTGCAGACCTGAGGTGTATGCAAGAAAGCCTTTATGGTCTCAGCTTCCATTGATTTCATACTGAGTGTTCCACACACTAAAATAGGATTCAAACAAATGAAACGGCAACAGATGATTTTGAATACAGGGAGGTAAAATGCTCCAGAGCTGCCATCATGGGTCATTGACCTGTGTAGACTTGTGTGTAGACTGACACTAAACACTATGTCTGGAGAGCAACTAGCTGCAGTCTTGGGAAGTTAACTGCTTTAATAAATGTTGAAGTGAAGAAAGAAATATGCTCCACTTCTAAAAGCATGAGCAACCGCACAGACTTCTATGCAGCACCTTTACTTATTTCCACACGAGATTTTCGTCCTTACCACAGCCATTTCCTCCCTGCCATGGAAGAAAAGATGCTCAGGTTTTCCTCTTCTGATCCATTCAACCTCAAAACCATGAGACAGACATTCAGTCTTCATGTTTGCTTTTTTTCTTCCCCCCCCTCAAGGCAGCATTTTTCATTTGGTTTGTATTGGGAGTCCTTTATACACTGAACTATCGCTTTGGTGCAAATGCAAAGAGTAACCAACCTTCTTCAGGAGAATTTGAGAAGTGCTGAGGAATGCAGACAGACATGGAATAGAAAGTGTCTAAATCTGCCATCACCACAGTTCAAGATAGCAGTTCACGCTTCTGAAGGGTGACAAATATGAAAATACAGAAAGACTGATTATTGTCTAGGGGTGAACTCTAATCTGCCTTATCAAGTGATGACAAAATGGCTATAGAGAACAGCCCCGATTACGCTGAATGTCTCCTGTGATTTTACCAGATGGAAGCAAACAGACAACTCTTTCTTATACTGGTCTGTTTGAAAAGTAACTTCTTTGGCTGAGATGACAGCTTCATACCAAAAGATGGCTGGAGCTACCCATGACTAACTGGAGATTTCATCATTTGGATCTTTCAGTGTCTTGCTTGTTTTTCCAGTTGAGAAAGGAAACTTCCAGAAAAGAAGTTCAGGTATGACTGGCTTCTGGGGAAAGCCCAAATCCTTGTTCAAAAGGAATTGCATGCTGCCATCACGTTCACTGAAGCATTCAGTGCACTGTGCAAAGCTGCTCATGGATGTCTATTCCAGCCTTTCAGCATGGTTTCAGTAGTTTAGTTTAAGGAGGAAAACTCCACACAAACAATCTCTGAGAAACACTTTAAGGTAGTAACTGAAAATAAATACAAGGACACAAGTCTAGTTTATAAAATTGACCTTTTTTTCTAACAACAACAAAAAAAAAAAACCAAAACCAAACCAACAAAAACCCCACCCACATCTCATACTACCTTGCTGATTTGATATGACCAGGGTTATTGATGCGCTTAACTTGTGATAAAAGAAGAGTGGTGTACTTCGATGGCCCAGACAGCCTTCTGATCATATGTCTGAATGTTCTCAATAGTTCATCAGTAATGCACTTTTGTCTTCTCAATCTATTTCCTAAAATGCTAATCATAAGCAGCAAGTATGCAAGGTCACTCTTCGTATTTCTTAGACTCTTTCCTTAACATGCATTACTAGACATTCTTGGAGGCAAAAAAAAACAGGCTAAGCAGTCCTTTCGACTGGCCTGATAGTAGCGATGTTTTGTTCTTACGCATGCCCTCCCGTTTAGTCCTTTGAACACAGAATTATTTTCTCCCCATTTAGTTTTTTGGAGAAACTAGCTCCAGAATACACACCTCCAAACCACTAGGACACAACCTGTCTGATGAAGCTAAATACTACTTATGTGGATAGTGTGTCCTTCAATCACTGTGCAATCATTCTTGATAATAATGACAGGAAAACCCAACACTTTTTTTTTTTTTAATAAAAGAAATCTGTGACTTGATTGCTCTTAGTATTCAGTTGTGGCTATTCTTTGTCAACCATCAACTACAAGGTTCTCGACAGCAACCAGACAATCCAGATGGGACCAGTTTCTTCCCTGCATTGTATGTGGACAACAAATTTATCACTGGTCATTTAGGCCCTTGAAGATTCCTTCAGAAGGCTTTTCTTAGCCACCATTACCAATCTGGGCTGTACTGAGATAAAGCCAGCACACACTGAGCACTCCCTGAGAAACATCTTTTTCCTGATTACTGAAGACAAATAGGATGCAAGTCAGACATTTTGTTGTCACATGACATACTCCATTTAAATCCCAACATTCATGCAGAAATGGGCAAGACAGCTTCATTATGAAGCACAAGAAAAATGTACTGGCTCAGACCACACCATATGGTTTCAAATCTATCATTGAGAGTTAATTTATAAAGAAGGACAGTGGAACAAATAGTTATACCAAACAGGCTAAGCAGCAGATGATCCTGAGCCTGCTGGTGAGATACCTCTTTCTTCATCACCAATACCATCACACACACAATCACATGGGTGAGAGAACACACATGCTAAAGCTGTCATTGTTTAACACAAAACCACGTGCCCCGTGAGTGGCATTCTAGAAGGATTTATAACAGAGAATGCTGTTTTACAGTTGTAGATAAACACTAATTGTACATTTACAAATTATTATACTGTAGTTACTGCAGACACCCATTGCTTTTACAGATGACAAAACTAAAATAATTTCTCCTTAAGGGCAGAATGCTTCTTTTAGAAAAAAAACCAAAAAGACTCTGTCTTGATTACCAAGCTTCTTCCCCTTTTCCCAGCCGCTACTTGTGCTCCTTCTAGATGACTCATGAATACATACCGCATGGCTCTCAGTGCAGTTTTGTATGCCAATTCAGCATCATGAGGTAGGAGAGAGGTGAAGAGATACTTGGCAAATGTGTGCATTGGAACGCTCTCTCGATGGATAACTTCGCCTAAGCCACTATATGGTCCAGCTGCCGGAAAGAGAAAGAGAATGTCAGTCTTTACATACTGCTAAAATGCAACTTCTGGACCTTTAAAAACATTCACTATACCTTCAGTTAGAATTGGTATTCAGTGACAGAGTTTGCTGTACAAAAGATAAAGTTACATTGCTATTTTCTGTGAAATATGTTACACATATATCACATATATACAGTGTATTACAAGTATATTAAATACCATATATTCTTTGAGACAACAAGACATTGCAAATAGTATAGTACCAAGCACTCTACCAGTGCACATACAAATGACAGAATGGTTCCAGTGCTCCATGGGGCTCATTCAGCAAGCCTATGGTATGCAAAAGTAGAAAGTGATAATCCTAGCTTTGCCTCCATGTAGTTACATTGTGCACATGAATGCCTACGCACCCTGCGGTTGCATGACTGCTTTATCACAAATCTACCAGAAAAAAAAAAAAAACAAAAACAAACAAAAAAAACCCAACCAAAAAACAAAACCAAGAGTGGTTACAGTGGAAAAATGTTTATCTTCAATTGAAGTTACATGACCAACCACCACAGCAGCATCTGATCCCTACTAATGTCTCACCTGATGTTAGGCATTTAAATAACCCTTTGGTCTGGACTTGGTCTCCAGAGAAGACTAGGTCAGATCTTGCACCAAAGCTGGTTTTGTTAGACCATTATAGCCACATGATCTTAAAAGTTGTATTTGTTGTGGGAAAACTATCCCCATTGTCAGGGCAATGGATTTTGCTCACACTCAGTGCAGCCAGTGTAGTATTTCAACTTCATAACAGCAGCGTCAGGACTGACAACAACAAAAGTAAAATGCAACTATTTCCTTGCTGAGTTCTGAATGTTGATGGTGCATAAGAATCCCATTTTTACATTTTTCCTGCAACCTTAAGACTGTTATTCCTGTTAATAGGAAAACCGTGTCAAACAGTTTTTGACTTCAGTGACTAGAGGTTCAGGCATTAAATGTTGCAAGACACAGAATCCTACATTAAGCATTACTGGACTATTATTGCACAGATAGCAGCCAGCAGTCCTAGAAGTCACTACTACTTCTACTAGAGATTCCAACCCACCACACTTGGATGGATGGATAAATGACCATGAGAGTGCACTCCTTCACTGCAGAGTCACATCTATCATTTAAACTGCTTCCAGCAGCGGTTCAAACTAACATGGCTGACTCTACACTGAAGCAGACGAGGAGAGCAGACCAGGAGAAAGAGCCAAGCTGTTTCAGCAATGTTTTTCTGACTGGTGCCTTAGCACAACACGCAAAGATAAAATCACTAGGCGTGAAAAAATTCTGAGCTCCATAGGTGGGCATTTCTGAAGACTGGGGCTGATTACAAAGGAAACATCAGTGAAGATTTAGTAGGTGACAGTGTGTCTCAATCATTTAAAATGAAGTTGAAAGCCATTCAAAACTAGCTGGCATTGCTTCAATGAAAGAAGCATTTCATGTATGTTTGCCAGTTGGTGGTCCAGTCAGAAACTCAGTTAGGACACGAAGAATACATGACAAAGCATTTATATGAAAATATATTCTGCCATTAACTTAGCAGTCAAGCAAAAAATTAGAACAGTTCTTGCAAAAGTGTCTTACGTTCTGCTTTCCCACGCACTCAAATGGTAGCTACATACAGCATGCATTAATCTGCATTAACAGCATAGAAATCAGCTTAATATTGGATTAAGCTTTCTTTATTGTATCTACAGGACTTTAACTATAAAAACACAATTGATATGATTAGCATCTTAAATCACTGCACAGTTTTTCCTCCATGTGAGCTGGCAGTTTCTGCCTAACCTGGAGTAAACTGTAGCTATTTCAGGAAAGCCAGATTTCTTAGCACACAGTAATGCAAGACCATCGCTGCACACTGCTCACCACAGCAATTCTGTAGGTAGTTGTCTTAGCAGATTTCCTGCTATGATCACTTGTTTACTACTCTAAGAAAACATTAAAAGAATTTCAGTGATCGAAGCAGTAAACTAGAATTATCAGAGAACACTTCAGAGAAATCCTGCCTTTTCCTCATAAAGCATCCTTACCAGTAAATAGATGCAGCAAATTGATTTTATAATCCATAGGATTCCTGTATGGTGGTTAATAGTTGGATCTAGCAAGCAGCTGTTCTTGTCCAAAGGCCATAAAGCAGCAGTACAATCGCACCATAATGGAAACTCTCTCCGTGGTGTGGCTTCTCTGCAGTTTCAAATCAGTAGGTATCAAAAGTACCTACTTTTGGTACCTACTAGTATCATCAGTAGGTACCAAAGTCTTTAAGGACTTGGGCAAAAATAGTGACTAAGAGCTGAGAACCCTAAACAACATACTGCACCTCTTCCATTAAAGAGGAAGTTTTAAAGAACAATTGTCTTACAGAAAGAAAGCAAAACCTGACTGCTGTGTAACAGTCTTCACAACTTACCTAGAGCAGTACCACACTCCCCACCATCCCTTGAGCAAGCACTCAAAACTTGGACCATGCCTTTGGCTAATTGGTTCCTCTAAAGTTTTTTCTTCCATTTAAAAAAAACAAAAACCAGAAAGACAACCTCAGAACCCATGAGACTACTCGCTGAACAAGAGTCTTAAGTGCTACACGTTAAGCCTTTTTAAAAGCTAAGGCAAAAGTATGCACTTTTTTGTACAGATTTTATTGCAACACACTGGCTAATTCCCAGACACAAATTGTTCGTCCTGTTCAAAATTTAGTCACATGACCAGGCCTTAAGCCTCAATATTTGACCATGTATTTCAATTTTCACACATGATACAAACTTCAGAGGCAAGTCATTTTCCTAATTGCTACAAATAAAACGTTACATTTCTGTTCCAGCAGTTCTAAGCGAATTTTCTGAGCTCTTCACTTGGGAACAGAGGTAAAAATCTTCATACATTTACAAAGCTGCCAGTCCCTTTTTCAGGATACAAGGAACACTTAGAATTTTGCTACCTGAGAACTGTTGATGATAACTGATGTCTATATTATTTAATTGTGAGCCTGGGTTGTATAATCAGGACACTGAGATTATGACATGTGACAAATCTAAAGAACAAAATGTAATCAAAATTAAAACAAAAGTCTTATACATCAATAAATGCCTTATCTCTACAGTCATGTGATAGCTGAAGTATGTTCAATTTTCATAAGATATTGGAAACACAATTTTGCTGGAGTTCTACATCAAAAAACCATCTGAAGTATGTAAGGCGGTTTCCACAGGAATACTAGTTCTGTGTGCTTATGCAAGTGAGGACAGTTTAAAGAAGCAGTTAGCATCTATATTGAGCTACCTTCTAATAGGAAGACTGCTTGTTTTCGAAAAATCTTCACCAGAGTATCATCCAATTCAATTTCCTGTAGCTTAGAAATGAGCTGCTCCTCATTTCGACAAACCTTCTCTTGTGCATACAAGCCATCTGGCATTATTCGTTGCTGTCCCAGCCCTATCAATGCTACTTCCACAGCCAGCGTTAAATAAGATTCCCCTTCTTCTAAGAACTTGTGTGCAGGCAGGTGCTGGTACTCCAGAGATTTGCATTGCCCCATGTTCTCTGTAAGAGGTGACACAAAGAAAAACACATCAGTAAATCATTCTAATGCATAATCTGCCTATAGTGCCACATATACAAATGCTTCCCCTGTTAGTATTAAGTTTTTTAATGATGTAAATTTCTAGCACAATCTCAAAATCCAATGATCGAATCTAAAATATCCCATCCAATTCCACATGGCAGAAACACACACAAAAAAAATTAGGTTTTAAATAACCCACTCAAGTAAAAACAGAAGTTTTCATTTTTAAACTGCATGATTTAGAGAAAAACAGTTTCTCCAGCTTTGTGTTAATGAGGCCAAAATTGGAAGATCCATTTCAATTTTCTTCCCCCACCTATTTCTGTATCTCCTTAAAGCCTTGATGCGTAAGAGGAAGGGAAAGGTGCTTATACACCTACATAGACTTTGGTTGAAGCTATTAGGATTGTGCAAATACAATAGGCCTGGGATCTCCATAACTTTAAAGCATCCTCTGTTTGCTAGCACTCTTTTCAGGCTTTTTTATTTGTTATGGTTGTATTTATGATAAAAATGTATTTTATTAACACTAGAAGTCCTACTTTTAGTAAAGATTACATGTAAATTTCACACAGGCCAAGCCATAAATTGCTTTGAAGAGTACTACCGATTCATTTGGCACTTCACAGACACACCATATGACAAAACACTGTTCCAACCTGTAGCAGTTTACAGTCTAATTTGGGAACAAAAAGTAACAACGGACATATGTAAGGAGAAGGACAACTGCAGCAAATGGGAAGGCTGAATGCATTTGGTAGATTGCACATGCGTAAGAGGATGTTACTTTTTGACACAGACTGTTTTTATTTCATGGAGTTGTTTTGGTTTTCTTATAATCACAAAGAATCTGATTTCCAATTTCTTTTAATTAAAAGTTCTTCCAAAATTGGTGGATATGGGATTGGAAATTTATTGAAGAAAATCTAATTGAATAAAAGGAGTTTTGAGGGAAAGGCCCAAGAAGACTGTGGATGTACGCATAAAAGAGCTGCAGGTACAGGGATGAATCCAGTTTCTGTCCACACAGGTCGTGATAAGAAGCTACTGCAGAGGTGGAAAGAGACTAAGGACTTAGTCAGTTAAGCTCCTGGGAAGCAAATACTGAAATTACAACGGCTGTACACATGCTATCTTAAATCATGTATTGGTAACTGCGACACTGCTTTCCAATTCATATAATTTACAGACCATGTATGTTACCAATTTTAAGTGTTTTGTCATTAATTTGAAGTATTATGTACACTTGTAGCTAAGAAGTCCAATAACATCCTGGGCTGCATTAGGAGGATTGTTGCCAGCAGGTCAAGGGAGATGACCCTTTCCCTCTGCTCAGCACCGGTGAGCCCACACCTGGAGTGCCGTGTCCAGTTGTGGGCTCCCCTGTACGTGGACATACGGAAGCAGATCCAGTGCGGGGCCACAAAGATGATTAAAGGACCGTAGCATCTCTCATATAATGAGAGTGAGACAGGTGGGATTATTTAGCCTGGAAAAGAGAAGGCTCAGGAGGATCTTACCAAAATGTATAAATATCTGATGGGAGAATGTAAAGAAGACAGTGCCAGACTCTTCTCAGTGGTATCCTGTGACAGGACAAGAGGCAATGGGCACAAACTGAAATACAGGAAATTCCATCTGAGCATAAGAAAACACTTTTTTACTGTGAGGATGGTTGAACACTGCAAGAGATTGCCCAGAAAGGTTGTACAGTGTTCATGGAGTTATTCAAAACCCAACTGGACACAGCCTTGGGCAACCTGCTCTAGGTGACCCTGCTCTGAGGAAAGCAGAAGGGCTAGATGACCTCCAGAGGTACCTTCCAACCTCAGCAATTTTGTGATCCTGTGATTTCCTGCAACTTCTCAGAAAGAGGACAGAGAAACGTATGTGGAAGAGGGCTGCTGCTATAAAGTCTTATTTCGTTTTATTTCAAGTGTGAAATACAGAATTGTCTTCAAGAATGAGTAACTAGTAATTTTAAGTGCTTTCATATCTTACTTTAAACATTTTCTCTACCTTGAGTTTTCTTATGGAATGCAAATGTGAGTTTTTATACTATGAAAACACTAGCTTTGAAGCTGATTCAGAAAGGCAAGATAGAAAAATGCCTCTGGTAAATGAAGACATATAGAAGACTGCTCCCTTTGCTTGGCCTTACCCGTGAAGTCTGAGAATCCATGGAAGCTCTCATCATCCACCCTGCAGGCTTCCATCAGGCTACTGAAGAGTGTGCCAATGGGGTCCAAAGGGTGTCCCACCCAACCTTCAAGGTTTGTTATTGAGGTTACTCCTCTGTGAAGAAGTTCTGTGACAGAAAAGATGGAGGAAGAAGGGAGGAAAAGAGAGCACATGTTAGCCCCTCAAAACAATTATAAAAGTAAAACAGACTAAAATGCTCTCAGTACAAAATTCAAAGCACTTCCAGTAGCTTCTGCTTAGGAGGAAATAGTATCTTTCAGAGTGAATTCATTGCCCTTTGTGAGTATGTTGAGAGGCAAAAAAGAAAAAGAACGAAGGCCAAGTATTTTGAGCACTAGCAAATGAGTCAAAAATTTCAACTGCAGTGCCTTTTGAAGTCTCTTCCTTGATACCAGTAACTCTTCTGAAAACATCTGCTGAAAAATTACAGCAAAGACTTTTTTTGGTAAAATATTCACAACAGTTTCCTCATTCAAAAAGATGCAGTAGCAATTTTATATTTTAAGTTAGTCTGATGGCACTGAAATGAATGAAAATATTCTAAAATATGTTCCAATTTCATAAATAAAATATGAGCTTATCCTGCATCTAAATATTTATTGAAGTAATAAAGTCAGGATGACAGATCCTTTAAAAAAGAATAAAATGTTTAAATGAGGCATATAAGAAAAAAATTGTCCTTTAACTTCATTTTTTGTCGTTCTAAAATTTCAGTCAACAAATACCTTCACGGATACTTTGTTTTGTAGCCCTCACCCTTCATTCAGTTAGAATATGAAAAAATTGTTTAGCACAGTGAATTGAAGGAAGCGTGGTTGTGGTAACAGATGTTGGAGATTCCCCAAATCCCTTTTTTTCCTAAGAGTCTTATGGCAACAGCTCCCCTTTGACTCCAACTCCCAACTTTCTTCCTCCTAGACACACACACACATGACTGAAGTATGCGAGATCAGACCCATTATGGGTGGACATTCAAAAACTGTATACCAGCCATTATGGATGCTCTGTTTCTCTGCCTGTTACACACTAACTTGTACCTGCCTCCGTTCTCTCTTGTTCATGAAGTGCCATCTTTCTGAGCAACCATACGTATTATCACAGAGCTTTTAAATCCTGCTTCTTACCTATTTAAATGTGTGGGGCCACGAAATGAAACACAGCCACACTGCTGGAAGGGTGGGGTTTTTTGTTTTTTGTTTTTTGGTTTTTTTTTTTAAAGAATCCACTGATATGTGATATGAAAAACAAACAAGTAAATCATTGTCTTACTAACAAATAGCATGTACTAAAGATGACAGGCAGAAGCAAGTAATATTACCAAAACCGACTAATCACAGTGACTTCTTACTGACCCACCTATGTTCTATTTATTCTATTGTGCCTACTTATGAGCTTCACTCATGTCATGCCAAACAAAGGCTTCAGTCCTCCACTCATATAGACATTTAACTTTAAATCACACAAGTGGTTCCACAGACATCGGATCAGTCACATGAATAAAAGCTAAGTAAAAGCATGTGGTGTTTGCTAAACTAAAACTTAAAGCTGGGCTGCAACTGCAGAATTCATCTGCTTATAGAGAAGACTAGCACATTTTGCAGTATTAAAAGAGTGGTTTTTTAAAAATTCCACATGTAACAGGAAAAAAAAAAAAAAACAGTGAGTGACAATATAGAAATGACAAACTTCTTTGTTTTAGGGTAGGATGGATTGCATTTCATACACTCCATTTTTTTATTTATAATAGCATGATACTAGTTGACAGGTATAGAAACTGCACACAGCGAAAGGAACTTAAGCAAAACTACTAAATGTCTAGATACTGCACTAGCAACCGGGAATGAAAAGGAGCAGTACCACGACCAGCACACTTGCAGTAGGCCCTTCACACCTGCCAGGGGTACATACAGACATACACACACTGACATAGGCCCCTCCCTTCTTAACCCCCAGTCTGAGAAGCTAGAAAAGCTGCAAAGCTTTTAAGGGAACACTTGTTAAGGAAAGATACATTACATGACAAGAAGACTTGGCAAATTCTCCTAAGTAAGAATACAAAGTGCTTTTAAGTTTTGTTCAAATCTATGGTCCACAATAATGCTCAAAAAAACCTTTCTCCTTGGGTACTGTGGGAAAAAAAAAAAAAAAAAAAAAAAAGAGGAGGCACATAGGAACTGCCAGTTCATTTTTTTTTTTCAGTCAGGTGTCTACCTTGTCTTCTAAATGCTCATTTCTGGGAAAACATTTGCACACGCACTTGAAAAATTTACACATATGACTTCACACTGGTATTTTTGCCTACAATGCATGAGGATACACATAGATAACAGTAGTAACAAAGATCTAAAATTAAGGGATTCTTGTAGCAGCTGAGAAAGTAATTCCAGTTTTTCCCCAGGCATTCTTTAATCAGAAAGCCATCCCCTTCTTCCGCTGCCTCTTCAAACTAACAACAAAGTGCAGTGTGGGATTATTTTGGGTAGCAAGGACCACACGGCATAGAAACTCTATCTGAAGGAGAATGTTCCTTCAAAAAAATACAGGGGTAGTGCTCAGAGGAACACCATAGAACATTTTATAGAAATCAGTATTTCAAAAACAGACAAAAAAGCAATCCACCTCTATTCAGAAACACCAAAATTTTAAGCATAAGAGACTCTTTTGGAACAAACTGCCAAATGTGACCAATTTCTGTAGTGCAGACTTTGCCTCATTGTTACCCTCGATGTCACTTTAGGCTTACACCTCAGAAATATATAGTTCAGCTAAATTATATATCAGAGAAAAAAAAATACTTTAAATACCTGACATGCCAAATGCAAAGCTCTATTTAAAAGCCTGTAAATTACAAAGGGTGAATATTTTCGCTGTGTAACCAAAAACCCTGATTGGGATAAAGGCCCCATCATGCCAGACCTATGGCAGAGGCCAGAACAGAGCTCTTGCCCTGCACAGCTCACAACCCAGCTTACAGAAAACCTCTGACATCCAGAATGTGACATTATCACTACGATCATTTGGACCAAAGAATTAGAGTCACCCCTTTTGCTTTAGTTTCAAAACCGGTTTTCTCAAGCAAAGTTCCAGTCCGTTGTTATTGTCACCTCGGCACATCCTTTGCCCTTCCCTTTCCCGCATTTACCTTTCTTCTGAGCCCGGAACATTTCCAGCTGTTTCTGCTGCTGCCTTCTTAGTGTATTAACAATAGCTATTGCTAGTCTCAGTGCTTCTCGTGGGTATCCATGAGATCGTAATGCATCCACCCTTGCACAGGCTGTAGGAACATGTTCTAAAATGGAGAAAATAATTGAAGAATAGCAATGCTTCCATGTCTGCAATGGCCTGTTTGCCTAGGTTACTCAAAAGGGCTTTTTTGTTTGGTTTGTTTTGTTTTGTTTTTAAAACTATGCAAGAGAAACTTAAAGGACTACTTCTGAGCCAGCATTTCAAGGGAGCCTCTGTTCTTTTTGCAAGGCTTTTCATTCATCTCCCCACCATTCCACCCCCCTCCCACCCCCCCACCCCCAATAATACCATAGAAAATGAACAAAGCAACAAGTCATGGAAACGTCTTTCCGGTTTAGCCACTTACCATGCCAGAGGGGCCACCCGTGAGAGTCAAAGAGCGAGTTTTCAGTGTCGTCATGGTAACAGTAGTTGGTGTATAGGTCACTGCTGATAATGTGCTGTAAGTGGCTGTCCTGCCAGTGCAGATCGCACGCCTCAATGGCTCGAGTGAACACCGTCCGATGTGGCCTGTTCGATGAATCTGTCATTTTCACAAGTTCAGAAAGCTGCATCAGCTTTTACTCATTCATATGTGAATCAGTCATTCACAGGATTCTTGTCTTCTGCCTATTCAACCCCCAACCAAGGGCAGCCTGCCTTGCCCCCCTCTGCACCGAGCAGCCCGCAGATGACATTTCACATCGTATTATTACCCAACAGCTCAGACGAAGTGTGTGCCATTCACTTTGCATTCAGAGAGAGCGATCTACAAACCAGCATGGCTGCTGCTAAACAGGATTTTGCAGAGGGAACAGCTAGAAATGAAGGATATTAAACAGCACATACAGAACTCCCTTAAAACCAAACTAGAATGTACATGGCACACAGCTACTCCAGCATCCCCAGCTTCTCTCCTCAGACCCAAAGCTGCCAGGATGAGGCATGGATAAACATCGCATGAAAGGTCTTTAGTTGTTCTCTTTGAGAAGCAACATTAACTTTGAGCACTTGTATAATTTTTTTTTTGTCATAAACATATAGAAATACTGTAAAGAAAGTGAGGTACTGAGGCCGTGGGACTGACATAATCCTACTGGACATCTTCCTATGGCAAAATCACCCTGTCAATATGGCACCATGTCTATGAACACTGGGATGCCATGTCAAAGTTACCACCAGCCTGCGCAGGTTGGGCTGAACATCACGAGATACAGAAAGCAAAACACCTCTGTAAGGAGTTACATGCTGAATGAACTTCTGTCCCCGGCTAGCTGCGAGATTTAAAAATGAACCAAGTCTATCTCCTTCAGAGGTAATCTTCCAAGAAAAGGAAACAAGGAAAAACCCATCTAACTCCAAATCCACCAGCTCCCAAGCATTTAATTTTAACTTTATCATAATTATATGAAATACGTATCAAAATACTGAGGGTTTTGAGGATTATGAGGTTTTTTCCCCAAGTAAATATCCTGCATCTTCCCCAGTTACTAGCGAAGTAGCCATCTTTGCTTGAAGATGACTGGACAAGGCTTCTGTCAGATTTTATAATCACGTTTTAGATTAGAAAGCATGATATTGAGTAAGAAGAGACATCTCCTCCAAGACGGCAGTGTTGCCTCTGCACCCCCCACACACCTGGCAATGCAGACTGCACATAGAGAGCATATCCCACAAACAGCTGCTTTAGTTTCTCACACACTCAAGTTTAATGCAGTTGCAACAGATCTCTCTTTAAATAGGTATCAAAGGCTTTGTAACTGCAAACAAAATAAAAACCCCCAACACCAGAAGGAATACAAGATTATAGTCAAGCAACGAAACAACAGGCTTTTACATGACATACTTCAAGGACATCCAGTTTTCATGCAACACGTATTTAGAAGCACCAAGTGAAAAGTTAGAAGACCTAACTAAACACAATACTTGCTTTGAAAACTTTGTAGCCCCAGCACAAATAAAACACCTATTTATCCTTTCTGCAAGGATAGTATTAGTGAAAATAACTTTGGCTGGTCAATCCTCAAAAAGAAAGTTACTTGTCCCAGGAAAGAGTGCTGAATTCTGCAAGGCTAGGGTATATAAGATAGAGGTTATATTATATGTTGCAGTCAGTGCATATGTTTAGGCTCACCTTGGTTAGCATTTGCACCCTGAGGCAAAGCATTGGTTAAATTGGGCAGCTCGTTTCCATGGTTTCCATCTTCCCAGGGACAAACATCCACACTGTTCCATTTTTTCAGCTGTTTTAGCCAACTGGCCTTCTGCTCCAACTTGCAGTGGGGATTTAAGACTATACACATCCACAGAGCACCTGATTTTAAAAAAATTGCTAAATTATGTTTTCTATTAAAAATGCAGCAGCCAATGACTAATTGCAAACTTCTATACTGTAACACTTTTTCTCCCCTCAAAGGCTACACTGCTTGCTTCCCAGCTATGCCTAACACCAGGCAGACTGAATTCTCAGTGCAGGATCTTGGAGCTGGCGTGGCCCATCTGAAGCAGTTGAAAGACGGTACCAAACCAACCTTCTCCATTAAAAGGCATTAAGAGGTCTTTTGTATTAGAAAATCCACAGTTCACAATGTATGGCTCAGACAGGAACATCAGTCAAAAGCAAACAAGAATTCACATCCAAGTTACAGCAGGAAATTACCCAAGTTGTTCTTCTAATTTTTGTACTAGAAGTAAATGTTGTTTTCTATGAACAAGAACTATGCATCTTCCAGCTTCACATTACAGGAACCAAAGAAGTGCATTAGTAAGACATGTACTTTATAAATATATACTTCCACACTCTGAACCCAGCAGAAGTACTGCTGATCATATAACTCATTCCCAAACATGTCTGGGTCTCAGAGATCCAGAAAACACTGGTTTTGTGCAGTCTAATAGGAATAAGATATTTTTACTGTAATTACTTCAGTAATTTGGTTACACTACAAAATTTGTTTTACATTTTCTGTTTACGGAGCTCAAAGGGAAAGCTAATTTGCGCTGACATTTCACACATACCATCACTTTGGAACCTGCTCGCTGAGACTATATAGCAGGGCAGACAAACACATCAGGGTCTCTAGCAACAATTTTCAAATGGGAAGGTTTTTCTCTAAATCAGCTGTCTCATCAGTGTGAACTTTGACAGAAGCATCAAGACATCTCAAAGTACTGTTTAGCAACAGTTCATTTGCTCATTGAGAACATGCCTTATATACTACAAGAGATTTAGAGAATATGCTTAAACTATGCAATCTTCATGACAGGCTGAAAAAAAAGAGAATAAAAATCCAGCTGGTTCTTCTAGGATAATAAAATTCTCACATTCAAGTATTCTTTTGCTAACTAAGAATGCAAAATGGATACCCAGAGCACAGGCCATCACATTACATTCATTCCTAAAGTAACCCGGCATGTTGGTATGTCACAGCACAGGAGCCAGTGGAAACACAGCTTGATCCTTAAGGCTGCAAGTTCCCTGCTATTCAGACCAACATGGAATGGGGAAGTAATATCAAAGAAATCTGAAAACCAGAACAAAATATGATATGGTACAGTGTCAAACACAAGAGAGACACTACACTACTGCAGATTACTGCACAGTAGTTCAATACAGTACAGCAAATTGTTGGGGGTTTTTTCCAAGTGTCTGAAACTTGCCATGGCAGTGAATAAGGCAAATACTATTTTTAAAAAATTCTTTTAAAATCAAATCATATGACTTTCTTTAGACACACTGGTCAACACGCTTCACTCTCCAAACAGAGTCAAATTACCACTGGTTCTTATTATTAAACATCAATGCATTCATCACTGCCCAACACAGAATGACTTTATTTCTTGCAATCTGCAAAACAAAACAGAAGATGGGGCATATTGGAAAGCCTTGGAGAACAGTTAACTTCAGCCTGCTTATTTATTTTCAAAATCAAATATCACTTGAGGGCACTAAGGACACACTGTACTTCTCAACATCTAACAAAAAAAAGCCAATTTAATACTTTCTAACCAGATTCCCAGTGTTTTCAGACTGAAGCAAAAGCAAAGTGGAATACCTTAACTGCATTTAGTAAGTATTTCAATCATCCAGCAAGGCGGAACACCCCTACGAAATGAGTAGCCTTTTCTTTTTCCAGTCTCAGAAACACCACTAGAGGCAAAGGAATTCACTCGCCTTCTTCAGAAGCTCCCCTATGCATGCAGTACATCTAAGAGGCAGGAGAGGGAAGAGATACCCCAAAGTACCAAAATCCTTTAAAAACTTCTTTGGTTTAAAAAGGGAAACTATGTCAAGCATAACTACATTGTTAGAAGAGATTGTCTCAGAAACCCAGGCTATTTTCATGCAAATGAAGCACAAGGACAAGTGTATTTCTAACAAACCCCACACAAACCACTTAAAATTTCAATAGAACCCAACTGCACTCTGCTCCCAGTGACTTCAGGGCGAGCTGCACGCACATCTGAGATCTCTCCCAGCTTTCACGGCTGCCTGATTCCCTGCAGGAAGAGGAGTGTGAGACAAAACTCCCCCACAAGAAGAGAAGGGAACAGAAAGAGCCTCAGGCTCCACTCCTGTAGTGCTACAAAGGCTACCATCTGGGAGAAGGATGCATAATGCCAATGACCCCACACTCTTCAGCCTATTTGGGTATCTAGGTTTTTTCGTTGGTTTTTTTTTTTTTGGTTTTTTTTTGTTTTGTTTTTGTTTTTTGTTTTTGTTTTTTGTTTGTGTGTGTGTGTGTGATTTTTTTTGTTTCTTTCTTTTTCCCTAGCATGTGTGCGCCTGCCTGTATTCGTATTTCTTCCTCCTCCTGCTCCCTAAGCACCTTCCCCCTCCCCTGACATCTGCTCTATTCTCACTCTTTCAATTCGTTGGTTCCTGTCCTGCTCCTAGTGCTGAAAAGTCTGAGGAAAATGTTCACTTGTGCCCAGATTTTTACCACATGCCAACTGGAAGGAGCCTGGAGGATATTCTCCCTATTTCACTCTGATGCTGCTCAGTGGAAGCCCCCCTGAGCTGGCTCTTAAATGTCACCACCAACCTGAAGGCTTATACTGGCCTCAAACAAGAGATCCTGTATTTTCTGCCTAATGGCTCCCATACGGGGAAACTGCTGATCATGCTTACTCCTTACTACAGGTAAGGCTTATGGAAAAATGAAGGGCAGCCACTTGTAATTTGTGGGGAAGGTATCTAAATCCATTTCCAGTGACTTCAGCCTGGAAACTGCTGTTGGCAACAGTCTATACTCAAAAGAAGTTTCCCAAAATACATTCCTGGCATTCTCAAGTTTACCTGTTTGACTAGATTTAATGATGTCACCCAATGCCACCTGCACTATGAACAAATGTCTCATTAAATGAGAAAAAAACAAAAACAAAAACCAAAACCCCAAACCCAAAACTAAAAAAACCCAACAGAGGATGTCTTTCTGTTTACACACAGGTTTTCTAACACAGCTTGCTCTATTCCTCCTGTCTCCCTTCTCCCAGGCACTGGGTATCTCTTCATACGGGTTCTCAGCAGGCTGACACATCTTCCCCCCCAAAACTACATGCTACGAAACCAAAAGGGAAGTTCTGATTTGGATCCCTTGACTGTGACCTATGTCTTTCCAATACAAAACTCACAGCACAGTGGCAAAATGATCACAACCCAATATACAAAATTTTTTCCCCCAGAAGATAATTGGAAAATAAGACACTCTGCGACTGCAATTTGATATTAATTTCACAAGGGAATGAATATTAAACTGTCATATTGCAGCGAGGAATTGCCTATTTTGGTTCAACGCTTTTGACCTGGAAAATACCAGCTTTGCCAAAACAGACCTTTGGTTCAGACAGCCCTCCTTTTGAAAATGCACGGCTGTCATTCATTTTTAGTGTGCCTCACACCACAAAAAAGAAAAAATGTTATATTACTGCTTTACAAAATGCATGCCTTCCTTGTACATACAAGGGAACATCAGTACTTTTGTGTTTCTCAGTAGACATCCATACCTTTGAATTCATGGGGGAGAAAGGGACAGCATGCCTTTACAGGCATTTAAATTAAAAACTAGGATTTAAATATGCAAATTGAAAAACATTAAGAAGTATTCAGTCACTGTAAAAGTAGATGTTGTAATAATTACACATCCTGTGTATGCATGTATTCATGAAGCCAAAGGAAGTGCAAGGAATGTATACAGACTCTCCCAAGAGATTAAGCTTTGCTCAGTTTTTATAAATCCCATTACATTTTACTCTTGCCCTAGTAAATGGGAAGGTGGTGATGGAAACAGTTTTAGTGGGGGGCTAGGACACTGACCATGACTGAAGATCCAGTGTACAATTCTGTTTGACTGTTTGATTACAGTCTTCCCAAGAAATCTGCTTTCCCTAGAAATATATGCTACCTTCTCAGGGCTGCTGTGTAGCTAAGCTTGGGTCAGCATTTCCTCATTTACAATACCTGTGTAATCAATGGTTGAGACTTGGCCTTTGCTGTGGAATTTTAGATTTAACATACTTAAGATCAATCCATTCATCTGCAAAATTAAAACATGCAAGAAACAGATGCACATCTACTGTGACATTTCTTTGCCCCTCCCATTAATGGACATCTCTCTCAAAAAATAAAACACCATCAGCTACAAGCTTAGTAGCATTTGATCATTTCAAAGAAAATGGAGCCCGGTAATCAAGATCATTCCCTTTGTGCAACATACAAATCAGCTTCAGCACTTGCTGCACACTTGCTACTGTGCCCCATTTGAGCCTAATCAATTCTATTAGAAAAGCATCATTTTCCAGCATTGGAAGTGCCAGAATAGAAACAATACTAGGAGACAGAACCTATGACCCCTTTAAAGTAGAAGTGTCAGCAAAGGATTTTAAAGTGGTTTACATCTGGTTTTTAAACACATATGCACTTACATCAGGATAGCCACTTGGAAACCTCAAAAAAGGTAGTGTGTGGTATTTATTGCTTCTCAACAAGGAGGACAAGTGCATTCAGAATGACCGGCAAAGCCACCTCCCTCCTCCAGGCACAGAGAGATCTCCATCAGAACAAAGCATAATCAGAAGTCCCACTGGAGAATGGTCCAATTGAACAGTTGCTTTTATGGAATAGTGAAGATAGGCAAAGCACTTCAGTGCTGTTCTCTCCTCGATAAGAACCCCAAGGAAAAGTACTCTTAGCATTCAGTTGGATCCAAGTTGCAATTTTATTCATAAAAACAATTCCTTAATGCATTCTCGTTTCTCTGTGCAGCCTTCAGAAAAAAGGGCTTTCTATGGGTGCTGTGTTTCTTGGAGAACAGAATGTTTCATTTTGCTCTAATTCATTCTATTACTGAATTAAACTTTGATGTATTGGTCTTGACAAGTGCTTCATGCTGATTGTATTGCGTATGATAGTATAATCACTCCCCATGCATTTCACACTAGCTGGCTGATTAATGCAATAGATTACCTGCAGCACTGATGGCAAGAGGGAATCATTGCCCTTCTGCACACTAAACTCTGAATGCACATTAGAGGGAGGTGTAACCCCAGGACAAAAAAAACGCCTGCTTCCTTAAGTTTCCCTTTCTCTCTTGCTGCATGCTGCTGCTCCCAAGGGCTAAAGGCACGCATGTATTCAGCTGAAAGGAAACGGGTATTTACATATTGAGATTCTATTCCAAGCTATCATCAACTACACGCTCTGATCTCTGCGTGTCAAGCAACAAAAAATCCTGCTCTCGTCTTCCTATGTTTTCAACTTCTGGCACAATGGAAAAAGGAACTAACCAAGCACTTCTGCCATTTTGCATGAGCCCATTGTTCTGGGCTAAGCCTTTCTGAGTTTGTTTTAAAAACTGCTGCGTCTTTGCAGACACTCTGCCATTTGACCAAAGGGTTTCATATAAGAACAGAAATTTGCTTGAATGGTGCAGTTTACAGTGTCATAGCCTCAGACTACTATCTCCCTAGGAGAGCACTTAGGATCTGTCACATGTCCAATAGATCCTCCCCATGCACCTGTAATACCCTATAACCTAACCACTGTAGCAACGCATGGGCTATTAGCCTACAAAGCTAGACAGAAGCATAAAGCACCAGCAAATTAATCTCACTGATTAACTGCCCTAATATTCGCAAAACTATTCATTCATTTGTTCACAATCAATTGAAGGCAAATGCATTGCTAATACTAGTACAAACAGTACAAAAACACTTCTTTATGAGTATCTTAATATGATTCTTCACAATTTTAAGTAGTTGCCAGTATTTACAGCTAAGTGGTGAACAAAGTGTGCTCCTGCCCAAAATAGACATCAGATATTTTATCAAATATTTTACCTGGTAATACACTCTCAGCAGTCACAGTGTATTGTCAGAGACCTTGACAATTTTCAGAAGAAAAGTTAATGCAATTACTAACTATAAATACACCAACCTATTACCTCTATTTAAATTTATCATTGAGATGAATGAATTCGCACAGTTAATTTTTTTAGGAAGCTACAAAACTGGGAAGTTTGATAAGTTCATCAAACAAAACAAAATATTCATAAAAGAAAGGTATGAAAATACATCTCATTTTTTAAAAAATGTGAAGCAAGTGCAAACACTCCCTTGCATGAAGTTCAGAAAAAGTATGATTGCCACAACTATGCACACAGAATGTAAGCAGCCCACTGTAACTGGCCAGAAGAACACATTCTGATTGTCTAGCCTGAATTCCTTCCTACTCTAAGATTTCCTGAGTTACTTTTGCCTTCCATTCCAAAAGTGATTGTTGAGTTTTTACAATAACAACATACTTCAATTAAGATTTCTAATACATGAATCTAGCTAGCTGATCTACTGCCTGGCTAGCTGATCTACTGCCTGGCTATCACAACTCAAAATTCTAAGCTTATTTCTAGTTTTCTAGTAAAATTTGTCCAGCTCCAATCACAATTTTCAGCTACGTTTTGTTTGCTTGGCAGGAGTGTCTTCCCTATCAATTTTTTAGGCTATGTAGGTATCTTAAATTATGAAGGATTTCCTTTGTCTTGCTTTGACAGACTCGAGCAGACCGAGATTCCTGCACCTCTCACTTTAAATTACTTTTCCAATTTTTCAGTTATTTTTCCAGTATCCATTCAAGACAGAAAACTGGAAAACATCACAAGGCTAGATTGCTGGACCACAGTAAAGCTCAGAAAAATCAGTGAAGATTCAGTAATTCCTCTCCATAAATCTATTACTTCTCTCTAGCTCTGGTATTTACTAGAAGTGGTATTGGAAAACTAAATGGCAGCTTAATGTTACTGAAGTATTAAAAACAAAGAGTGAGAGCAAGGAAAAAAAATAATGCTAAGTACCAGCTTGGGCTCACAGTAAAACTCTGCCCTTAATCTTGGCAGTCACAATTCCACAGTTAAGGCTGCAATGAGTTTTGTACCAGCTCTAATACAGAACAGTTTTTTAGGCCATTTATAAGTAAATCAGTTCAACAGCTTAGGAATAAAAACTTCAAAAACTGTTTTAATGTGGGTACTTCAAGAAATTTGGCCCCTGCTGTAAAAGTACTTCCCATGCAACTGAACTAAATGGAAACTCAAACTTTCTGTATGGCATTAAAAATAAGCCCCTCAAGCTATGCTTATAGACTAAAGTTAATTACTTTCACCATTATTCCTGAAATCTGATAAATGCCACAGGAAAGAATACCCTCTTTGAAAATACCTCCCACCTACTGTCATACTCTGGCCTCATATACCTTCTTTTCAAATATCATTATGGCACACTCTGATAATGAAGGAGGAAGGAAATCATCTTCAGAGAAGATGGACAGAACCCATCTTCGTGGAACTGCAGCCTGGCTTCGTTCACCAGGGAAATGAAGGTGACAGCAACAACTGAGACACTCCAGGGCCATGACAGCAATTTCTTTGTCATCCATAACTGAGGCCTCAGAGCAGCAAAACTGTCTTGTGATGCTAACTCAGAAGTACTATTAATCTAGTGCCTCCAACAGCACAAATCATTCAAATACTCTTGATGTATATTAACAGCTTATTCTGTGAAAGAGCAACTGAAGGCACACGTGTTTTATAACTGTATAGCAACCACATCATGGCAGCTAAGAGTAAATAAAATGAAAGTAAGAGAGGGATTATCAATTAAGCAAAGGCAGCCTACTGGATATGATACAGTTGAAGACACAAATTGTGTAAGGTATCACTCTATCTAGAAGTCCCACGATGAAAGACCAAGGGAAATGGTGCAAAGCATGGTGCATCCCACCTCCTTTGAAATACAGGTCTTCCTACAGCTTTCACTTCAATGCCAGAAATTTACTATCTGCAGCTGATTAATCTAAACTTAGAAATTTGAAGTTAACTGTTTTCTACAGGTGGAGGGCACTGGTACTGTCCTTAGCTTTAAGGCAGACCATGATGCAATTAAAACTTGGGATACTCAAAGAAATCACAAAAATATGGATATAAGCTTGGCACTCAGATTTGAAACTTAAAGCCTTACTGCACCATTTTTGAAATACCATAAAATATGGGGAAAAGTGAATGTTTCTACTGCATAGCTGATCCTAAGAATGGACTGCACAAAGTAATGCAGCTCCAGAAAAATGGTATTGGTGCACAAAAACTGTAATGAATGCTTAACTTTAGTGATTTTTTTTCATGGCAACCCTGAAGTAGTCACCAAGTCTGGCATCAGGAAGGAATTTCTCTAGGGGCATACTGGCAACAACCCAAGCTGCTTTTGTCCTTTTTTTCCCCCTCCACTTAAGTACTAAGCAGAGATAATCTGTTTAGAACAGCCAGCATGTCCCATTCATACAGGTTTGACTCTCTAATTGCAAAGGGAAGGAATGCCTGAGATAGAAATACAGATGAAGAATAGCTTCATTTAGTTAAGGTTAGAAGAATCTCACTTGGTATTTTCTGGAGACAAATATAAACTTTTATCAGAAAAATTCAGAGTGGTTTCCAAATTAAAAAAAAAAGCATTATTTAACACTCAATCAGTAGTTTGCTCATGGCAAAATGGTAATTAAATCTCTTGTAATTAATCTATAATGATTCCTTGCCTAAACTCAACATTTAGAATTAAGTTTTAGATGAGGAGCAAAGCGTTACTAAAAAATTTAGGCATGATCCTTCAGGAAATATATTGTACTATTTCTTTATGTGGGATGACCTTGTAAAGCGTTATTTTAGTTTTAAATTTTAACACAAGAATGTATCACTCTAATCCAGGAAGTGATGAAAAGATCAGCAAATGTGAACTCAAAGTAGACCATCAGGCTGTTCCAACATTTAAGAAGCGGCCCACAACAGGGTAAAGTGCTAGTGAAAAACTACTACGACTACTAGAACTACTAAGGCGAAGACATGTTCTTCCACTCAGGAAATGCTTTTATGACAACAACCCATTTACTATGCATAACAGAATGGATTCTAAAGATGTCCCTCAGGAAAGTTTTATCCCATGAATAAGGCTCATAGCAGTATCGTGAGAGGTTCCTACACTTAAAAACTTTAGATACCAACAAGTGGTTGAGGTAGACAGGAGAAGCTTATGTATTAAAATGTGGAGACTACCCAGCTGGAAGTACAGAATACCTTTTAAGTTCTACTCAACGTCATAAAATAAGAGGACCAACAAAGACCAGGATCAGCATGATGCAAACCCAGAACACATTCACCAATTTCATCCACTGCCCTGCCTTGCAAGAGCTCTTTGGACACATTCTCTTCCCCATAACACAGCCATCGTATTTTTGTTCCACAAGAAACTGATCCTTGACTTTAAAAAACCAAAACAGCTCTCCTCCCCCTTAAACAGTTCTTAAATATCAAAATGGAGGAAATCTACTAGAAATGTTTGTTTTGAAACATGCAAATTATGTGAAGTTTCTTCACCAGGAAGGCAAGCAAGAGGATATAAAGATACTGAAAATGGTAGTTCACACAAAAAAAAAATATCTGATCCTGTAATCTACGTGTTGACAAGCTGTTGGGCTCCATCACTCCACCACGCAGTAGATACTTGTCTTAGATTCTTCTACTTGACTGCTTTCATCAGATTAAGCATCTGGGATTTAATTTAACAGTTTCAGCTTTATTAAGCTGTCAGAAGAGCAGCCCCGCTTTGATAACAGTAGCTGCTCCAATTATGGCTTGGTTTAGGGTTGACAAGTATAATGATTCATTCGTGGCACATGAGAAGCAATAAAAGGTTGTTTTGCATTACAGCTTTAAAAATGTGGGCACTTTTTTCATTTAATTTGTCACTTAGCTTTTGCTAAGAGGACATTTAAATTGCAGTAAAAGGCAAATGGGGCTTTTAGTTTAAATGTAATCCCCATATTTAAATGATCTGTAATGGCGCAGCATTCGAGTGGGAACACTATTGTTTCACAGTGGGCCCTGATGGTGACATGTGACATTTGTATTCAGGTCCTGTATTATCCATGTGGCTAAAGGGCTTCCAATTTCATTTCACAGCCAGAAGCCTGCAGAAAACACCAATTAACTTGCAGATCCCATTTGCCGACAAAACTCAGCCTCTTCCCGATGTCTGGCATCTGGCAGTGCTCAACATTTAATTCCAAAGCAGAGCCTCACAGCCATCGTCATCCCTAGGCTGGGGCACAAAGTCAAATTTTCCCCCTTTTTTAAGGGGATCTTTTCACTTTTGTAGAGAATAAGCAACTTTTACTTAATTTTTCATGGATGAATATTAACGAATTACTGCTGTAGTAAGATGGTCCATTTTTTCTGTCTAGACTGCAAAGAAGGTTAACTGACCTTTTCTTCAAATCAGAGATCTCGGCTCAACAGGCAACAGCAGGTATTTACTGTGCATTTCCATATCCACTCATTTTACCAATGCAATTTAATCAAAAAGGCAAACCAAGGGGCTTCAGATAATTAATCATTCTGATATACTGAAGTCTTCAACCATGATCACCAAGCCTAAAGATCAGCATGTGAAATTTACCTACTGAGACACCATTCAAACAGCAACGACACAAAGAATTCTAACTCCACTCTAAACTCTGGAAAGCGCATTCATGTATTACTGTGGCAAGTTGGAAGCGTTCACCAGTGCATCACTGAAGTTGCATCTAAATTATTCTAGTATGAGAAGTATATGAGCAAGCCTTATAGCTTTGACCTGTAATCTTGATCTTTCCAATACTACACCTTTGGAGTTCTGTAAGTAGCATTTAGCTCAACCTATTCTTTGATGTACAACCAGGGAATTTGCTGAGCATAATTATTATATTCTTCCTCCTGATCTAAAGGTTTTAAAAAACAACTAGCTAGTTATGTTTTTTGTTAACTTGAGGCTTTTGAATCATAAATTGCTTATGGAATCAGGACGTTGTATTAGAAAATTGCCAGGTTCATACTTACATGTGAAGTATTAGTGGGTTTTGGGTGGGGGTTTTTTTGTGTGTGTGGTGTGTTTTTTTTTTTCTTTTTTCCTTTAATCAGCACTTTCAAACATTCAAACCCAATCTGACTTCTACTGAAGTCAACAATTTGCCATAAACTTCAGCAGGAACTCTGATCAGAGCCCAGTTTGTCCTTCCAGTACCCTTGCCAATGCCAGGCAGGAAGCATCAGTTAAGTTCTAATGAAAGGCTCAAGTGACCCAGTCAAGGAGCAAAGCTGAAGTTATTTAAGTACTCCTAAAAACCTATGCCAAGATGGAACTGACAAAGTGGCCATATGTGTAGCAGTTGGCAGACAGCATACCAGGCCGAGCAAGCAAGCCTTTACTAAGCAGAAGCTATATTTACATACTTTTTATGTCCTAAAATTCTCCATACCTACAATGTTAAATTGCTACCTACCTGTGAAATAAATGAGATTAGATAAAACATTTTTTTAAAGACATACATATATGCCACTCCCAGATTACTCTGAATAGATAATACAAAAAGTAAATTATGCAAAGGCCTGTCTCACTCCCTTCATTGATATTTTAGTTCTCTGACATCCTAGAAGATGACAGGATAGGAAGCCAACATTATTTTAGAACATAACAACAACATCACCCCCTTAAACCCAATGTCTGAGTTCTCTGCCACTACTGGCACAATCATATGTTGCCAGGGCCATCCTGCTCTTCCTTCTGCAGCTTGCTATTGTAACTCTGGTCTCCCTTAAAACCTCCTTCAACTTTTGCACATTCTTTTTTTTTTTAATTTTTTTTTTTTTTTTTTTTTTTAGAGATGCACATTTCACCTGGAAAAAGGGATGTGTTTAATTTGAATGAAACTCAAGGTGAAATCCTAGCAAAAACATGGCAGCAGCTTCTATCTTTCACACAAGGGAGGAGTTAAGCTGGAGAGATTCATCCAATTAACAGCAATTTTGAATGAATTTGCTAAGCACCAGTGGGAGGAATCCTACTGGTGTGGGGAAGAAATGGACAGTTTAGCAACATAAACACAAGCTGAAGGTGAAAGAACCAAATGAAGTTCTACCTTAGCCTACCACACACATGAAGTGATTGAAATGTATTTGCAATTGAAACTATGGTACACGATCAACGTATTTTGATACTGCTAGATGCGGCAGAGCAGTTCAGGGCTCAAACAGGGTCTGCCTCAGATTGCAAACAGAGCAGCTGCAGTAGTGATGAGGCTAGAGGCTGGACTGCAGCTTTTTGGGAGTGGCACCTATAATTCTGATTAAACAGAGGTAAACTAATCAATTCAATTAATCTAAAATATTGCCTATTCAATGCTGCAGGCAAAGAGATTCCACCTCCTCTACCTTCAGACAGGTGCTGTCAAGAAAATGACATTAATATGAAACTGATGAAACAAGAACAGGAACCACTAAGAAAATTTAACAAAATCTTTTATGTTTATTGGCAGTATGTGGTAAGACTGCTACAGGTAACAGATGGAGAACACATTTCTGCCTCTCCCACCACCTACCAGCTCAACCCACATAAGCAATGAAGCATGAGACCCTCCAGTTTTCAGTACGGTGGAATACAATTTTGCTGCGTACATGTCCAGCTAAGCACGTGGCCTGCTTGGCAAAAACTGTTATTCCCCAACAAGCCAAGGCATCATAAAAATGACATACTAAAAGGGTTGTTACTCTTGAAGACAAGTAGTTATATCTACACTCTCTCTGACAGAGCTTTGCCTGCTGTGATATTAAGGCTTTCCACCACAGAAGTCTATAATATCAACTAGATAGCTAGTGCTTTATTAGCCTAATGCTTCATTTAGAGTGAACATAAGTTATGCTAAAGAGTTTATATCCAGTCTTAGCCCCACCAGTCAACATGCAACCAATCATTGTCATCTTTAACCTTTAACAGTGGAAAGCTTAAGTTTTGCTTTTGATGCTTCCTTTCTAAATGAAGCATGTTATTCTTGCCTGGATTTAATTTCACTTAGCTTGATTTTGGACCTTTAGAATATGTATCAAGAGCATTATCGTCTTTGGCTCTCTTCTCTGCAGTGTTTACATAATGTCCCATGGGGCATCATCTGCAAGTTTTTTTTTTGTTGATTCCTTTTTATTTAATATTTATTTATTTCTATGTTCCATGCCATATAAGCCAGGCATAGCAATATTGACCAGAACACATATCCAGACTCCTTTAAGTCTAGACTTAAGCGTCTTTCCAGATTGAGTGAGAGCACAGGTAACTACTTCAAGTTCCATGAACCACAAAGCGATTCCATTTACACTGTGTGTCTTCAGCTTGCTTTGAGAAAGCCTCCAAGACAGCATTCAAAACCTTACTACAGCTAAGATATACACATGAATCCCTTCACTCTTACACTCAGTGAATTATCTTTTAGAGAAACACATTAGATTTACCACTGTATTTTAAGTAATTCAGGTTGTCTTTTATCGCTTTTATCTTCTGCACACTTACACACTAACTGATTTGTAGTTTGTTCCAGTACCTTATACCTAGGAAAACTATGTTTGTGGTTACTTAATATTCCTTCCACTCACCTATATTGGTGACATTTACGTTCAAGTTGTTCTGAATTTCTCCTCCCTACCACAAAATCCTATAGATTTTGAGAACTTCTGAGGCAGTAATTCAAAACTGTATTAGTGAGTTTCTGGAACACTTTAGAGCAAGTGTCCTCAGACCTTACCAGCTTAAATATTCCTTTCCCATTTCAGCCTGTGTTCCTCTCTCCATTGTACAACTAAGTCATGTATCTGGTCACAACTGACCTTTCCTGTAAAGCAGTGTTAATTGTTTTAGCCCTCTGTTATTTGATCTCCTTTCCTGCTCAGTAATGGACTTCTACTTTCCTTTGTTGCTATCTTCTCATACTCTTAATGAATCTTCTCTTTTTGCCTTCTACTTCTCTCTAGTTGTGAATCGATTTCTTCCTTAACCTTTCCAGTTTAGCACTAGTGGATTATATACTTACGCTCAGTTGTGTAGCTACGTTTCCACTTTCTGCTTTATTCTTTTTAGATCCTCAGGTACTTACAACCTGTTGCAATTGTACTTGTTTCATACCATGCTTCCTCTCCTCCAACTGCAATTGTCTCACACTGTCATCAGAAATTGAATTTCACCCAACCTTAACTGAACAGGCAAAACTGCAGAAAACTCTAACCTGCTTTACCTAGTACCACAATAAAGTTTCTCTCCACCCCAAATACATAATTGTTTCTTCATTATACATATGAACACCTAAATGATTTTAAGTCTGTGCATTTACCCAGTTCATCCCAGAGCTGCCTATACTTGTCAGTCATTGCAGTTCCTTGTTGTCTCCAAAGTGACAGACGAGGGTCAGCCATGAACTGTTCTGTTATCAACGTCAACATGCGAGCTCCATTTGAATCTCTCATCTTTAGCATCTCTCGCACCTAGGAAATGAGTCTTTTAATACAAACTTGAAAAAACAAAGAAATCACAGTACAGACAGTATGCTGCAGTGTTAAATATTCCACCTCTGTTAAGTAAGAAATGTAATTTATATATGTGATGTGAAATTTTTAAGCAGAAAAAGTAGTCTGCCTTCCCAGTTTTAACAATTTTTGGTTTCAGTATCCCATTGCAATTCTTCAAAGACACTTCTTCCACAAGTAATCCACAGGTGTATTATGCAAATTGCTGCAAGACTTATTTCTACAGGTTTCTCCAACATTTTGGGGGTGGGAAAGAAGAGAACAGCACAGCTGCAAATGATTGAAATGTTACTTCATATCCTTAAACAGATCTCAAGACACATCGGACTGTGGTCCATTGCTGCATAACTCATTATTAAGTTGCCACTGTGTTCCCAAGGCTTTGTCTTGTTTTAGAATGAGACATTGAGTAAGACACAAACAAGTACAGACTGGCTTGGGGACTAGGGGAGTGAAAAAAGGGAAGGTTCAGAGTACTCAACACACCTTTGCAAAAAGCAAATTGAGCTGCTTCCCTGATCCATGGTATCCACCCTGGGACAGGAAGAGTTTAACCTGTTCTTGGACCTGTTCCTCATCCAAATGCCAGCAGTTTTCATCATCTATGCTAGCACCCGCTGTTGGGTCAGGAGCACCTGCAAACAGTAAGAAAAGAAATCGTTATGTTCTATATAAAGAAGAAAGGTTCATGGGTCCAGGGGAAAGGACTACTGCAGAGGATTTTGGATTTGTGTTTTGTGCTGTTTTGAATGTCTTGGCTTTAATCTAAACATTCTTTTAAACAGACTTAAATTTCTCCTCAGTAGTCTTAAGCACTTAGAAATTACACCCTATGAAAAGTAATTTAAATAAATAATATTTTATAACAAAACATTAAGGTAAGGTTTTTTCCTCCCATCTCAGCAGCTACACTAAAATGCTTTTACAAGGAAAATTAGACATTGCATAGTATTTCTATAACTATGATGTTAAAACCACTCTCCCCAAAACACCTGTGTAATTCCTGTACCTTCAGCAATCTTGCTCAGGTTTAAGTGACTGCTAGTGAGCACTGCTATCGATGAACATGAGGAATATCACCACCTCGGTGCCTCTGAGCTGTGATGGCTCTGCAAAGCTAAACAAAGAGTAAAAAAAATCCCCAAACAAATCCAAAGTCTCAAAGCACTAAAGGCATTTCCATCGTAAATAAAAGTTACAGCTGTTTAAGATTGTGGTGCTTCCAAAGGAGCATTTTTACAAAGACAATGTAATCAGCACAGAGTTAATTCAGAGCAACTCTACCTGAATTAGCCTAGTGTGAACAGACATGACTAGATTTACATCAGACAGTGCTTTGGCCACAGGCTGCTCTAACTCGAATTCTGCAGTTGAGATCAGTGATTTTCCACTGGTGGCCTCTTCTAAAGGCTAACAAAATTAACTAAAACAAGTTCTTGCATCATCTAGCAATCTGTATTTTTCTGAAGAAGCCTGCAGCTCAACTGGATATTTTTTAAAAGGTATTCAAACTGAGAAGGCTGAAAAGCATTTCTCTAGGCTGTCCAGGAAACAACTCAAGGCAGTGCATCACCATACCAGATATAAGGTATTTTAAGCAAGCCCAAGGCTCAAGTTACCTTGACACTTCGATTTTGGGCTTGTCACAACTGTGTAATCTCTATCTCAGATTGAGATGTTAGAAATTGAATCACATTACACAATCTATCACTTAAATCCGAGTCCATGTTACCTCTTTAGCCAAAAAAAAAAAAAAAAAACAAAACCAAAAAACAAACAAAAAAACACCAACAAAACACAAGGATACTCGTGGGGAAGGAAAATTATAGTCAGGTTTGTAAAAACTTGCTTTTTCAAAGAAGTCCTGTGAACTTGAAAAGCAAAGATAGCTACAACTCTTCAGATGTATAGGAATTAAACATTGATTCCATTGATTCAAGCTTTCATTTCACAATTGCAGCTCTGCCATGCAGGTAAAGCTTTTAAGCAGTTGCAGGGAATGCTGGAATCTTTATTCAATGGAAATACAACCGGAAGATTTAAAGCATCAGAGGGATGTCTTGTCTACTAGTTGCTGAGAGAGTAAAAAAAAAAAAAATCTTCCAGCTCAGCAACTTCCTAAACTGCCTCCAACTTCAGAGCCTACATCTGGGAACGATACAGTGGTGTGTATATATACATATACACACACACACACACACATACATATTTAGACTAGTAAGAAATTGTGTCTTTGAAGATGTGAATGAACTGTCCTGCCTTCTGCAGGAACCATAACAGTGTCTCAGAAGACAGGAATCAAGCCCAAGACAGTACAAAAACCAAGGAATGAAAAACCTCCTCTTCTGTGAGTGCTTCCATCTTTAGTATGTTAGTTTTAAGGGGCTTTCAATTCAGTCAGCTACATGAAACACATACTGATAAGTCTTCAGTTGCAAAGAAAGAGATAAAAAGGGAAATGAAGCCCCACGAGAACAAGCAGTGCAGCTGTCGCACAGAACCAGGTTTGCAGTATCACCTTGCAAATAATTTAAATATTTCATTGCTCAAACACAGAGAAAAGACCTGTGAAAAGGAACTATATAAAAGCACCAATATACAAAATACACTTATAGTTATCCCTCACTTCAATGGAGATTTATCTTTAAATAATCTTGGTATGGCTAGTTTTAAATTGAACTAAAAATAGCCTAAGATTCCTCAGCTAAGCTTCCCTATTTAGGGAAAAAAACAGAATTCCTTCCGTAACTGTTTACATTTTATCAAAAGCTCATCAGTCAGTTTGTGCTAGAAGGTTAAATTTCAACACAGCTACTGCAGATTCTTTAACAGGGTTCCTTTACCAGAACAAGGGCGTCTGCTGCCCCAGGCCAGGAGCACTGCCCATACCAAGGCTTTGTCTCCCAGCAAGATCCCAAATATACCTTCCCCAGGGGCTCAGCATCACTATACTTACACCAGGATTATTTTCATGCCAGCATGCTAGAAGACTGTAAAAGCTGAAGACAACAAGCCAAGGGTCTGAGCTCTATGATGCTGTTCAGCACGGTACTACAGATACGTTTGACTCAGAGCAATGTTTCCTTACAAGATCTTACGTAGGCTACACTCAGTATTACCAAAATTTTTAATCGGGGTGTATAAAGAAATTTCAGTATACATGTAACTGGCACCAGCTACAGTTGTAATTCATTGATCTTTCAACACCGTTGGAAGTCCTCAGCAATAGCATGGACTAACAAGGTACGGAGACAGCGTGTCTGATCGGGCATAAGTCCAAACCACCTTCCCCCCACGGCAGCAGCCAGACATCGTAGCGGTGCTGCTAGGGAAACCTCAGCTTCCACTGCCCACATCACTCTTGTTTTGGGGTCGAGACACAACCGTCTCCATGTCTCTCAGCCAGGCACTTTTCAAGATCACTACATTCACTTAGTCAGGTGAACACCAATTGATCTAGCCTGTTACCTCTCCCACTCAAACACAGATCACTCTTCGGCAACGGACAGGATTTCTACACTGCCACTCTTCTTCTGAAGACATGGGACCAGGTGAGTAGACAAGAAACTATCTGAACGAGCAACAGGAGGGAGCTGCCTTAGGAGCTGCGAGATGAAGCCCCAGCAATAGCCAGCAGGAAGGCTCAGGCTCAACAGCAGGCAGAGCTGAAGGTTCAGCCCAAAGGTGGTGGCTTGGCTCAGGGTGCAGTGCGGACCCTGAACAGGCACCATGAGGCTTCAGCACATGGACAATTTGGCTACAGAGAGGAACGTCGGCAGCCCTAAATTTAATCTCTGCAGCACAATTTGGTACCAAGACCAAATCCCGTTCCCCACTTGTAAACTTGGGATAAGTATTACTTACGTGCTTTAGAGGGGTGTCATGAGGATAAATTAGTTCACATTTGAACTATGAAAGTGAAAAGCACTGTATAATTATACTAAATATTAAAACCTGTAATTAAACTGTGTCAGTTTATAGACAGTAACATATTAATCTCCCTCCAACCTCTGGCTTTTTTAACTTCTGTCATGACTGGTCTTTGAAATAGGTTTTACTTAATGTACTTACAGTTAAAGAAAATAAATAAAGTATTTATACTCAGTATACAGATACAGCCATACATACTTACTCATGCTCTTTTACTAAAATTACTAAATTGCAATCTAAGCAATCAAAGCAGGAATACTTGTGCACAATTGTTCGTAACACTGAACGCCAAAATAAAATTTGAGAACAGGGTAGCAGCCTTTTATATTTATGGTCTTAGCAGGTTACATGTTAAATATAATCAACACCAAAGTTTAAGAAGCAGAAGCATTTAAAAAAAATAAACACTTTGATCATTTACCAGAAATTTTAAGAGCAACTGCTTTCAATATGAGCAACCACGTTTAAGAACTGGTGTTGTATACGGAGTACTTAACATCAAAAAATAAGTAAAAGCAAAGCAAGGAGCATTGACTAAAATAAGCTAAGAATTGCCTATATTGCAAACTACTCAGGTGCAGATCAACAGTTAAATTTAGTTAAAGCAACAGAAAGTAGTCTTTAAGGCAAACTACTTCCCTGATCCTTTCTGAAGTATCACAAGAGTTGTCTTCAAATGAAACCAGGCCAAGTTACTCACTCATAGCCATAATGAAACTTTTTTGAGCTTCATTTTTATAAAAATCTTATTAAGTATACAAATGAACTATAGATCAGCTAAATTCTATTAAATGTCATCCCACAACAGCATTAAGGAGAAGACATGGAAAAATGGTTACAAATAAGAAGCATGACTTACTGAGTACTATGCAAAGACTGAATGGTCCCAGCTAGAAACCAATACTTCTGTATGCTGATTCACAACAGAATAGTAATTGATTTTATAAACTGAGTGTGCTCAGAATTATTCTAAACAATAATTACATAAAACAAAGATCATAAAATTAATGATTCAAAAATATCATTATGCCTTTGATTCCCCAAATGATTCAAAGTTTAGACATAAGTCACTTCATCTTGTACTTAATTTCAGAACTCTCGGGTGGAATATAACACTGTTCAGCAGCGCACAGCGTCAAAGAAAAACAGCAACTGCTGTGAAACAGCCAGTGCTAACAACAGAAAATACGAAGACAGGACAGGCCATGCTAAGTTGCTGAGGAAAGTTAATAAACCCTCAACAGGTTTTTAACTTCCAAAAAATTCTTTCCCTTCCATCTGCATGTACAGCAAAATGTATAAACTTAACTACTGACAATATCTAACCTCTTCTGCTAAAATCCAGGTCTCACAAACATTATATAGCAATAAGTTTCAAAGTCTACTTGTGTGTGGCAGATAAAAGAACTTTCTTATCAGTACAGAACAGCATGCATTATTTTCATTTATTTTTACCTTCCATGTCTCAAAACAAAATCTCACTTTTTTCTATATAACAAGTTTTATTTTAATGTTTAATGTATCTAAAAAAAACCTTCCCTAAAAATATGAATTCCAGAAATTATTTTTTTTTTTTTTACATTTGTACATTGTACCACCTATTTAACTCTACTTGGGTGTTGAAATTTCTCTAGTTTTGGCTATTCTTGTTGTTACTTCCTTCCCAAATCTGGTTCACTAAACAATTTGCACACCAAGCACTGGAGCACTTCACTTTCATCCTTCCTGAAAGGAAACTCACCTGCCATTTCCTACATTCTTCTTTTGCAACTAGTCTCTCAATCAATTCTGCCGGTTTAAGCAGGGCCATATGAAAGATTCTTTTTTTTTAATAATGTAGCTTCTTTAACATTAAACATCCCCTTTTCTAGTAGATCAGCAATACATTTTATTCTGTTGTTCAGCCCTGTCCTACCCTACAATTTTCTACTAAAATCCCCATTATTTCAGTTAAATATAGTAAGTTCATATTAACACATTCACTTGTACCTCCAGATTGCCCTTCGGAACTTACAATATATAGGAACAGCACTACATACTCTGAAATTTTCTTTTAAAGCAATTTTTTGGATAGATGTTTCCTTCTTGAATGCCTCCACCAGCACTCCTAATATATGTTACAGACTAGTGTTTGCAGAAGATGGACCTGCATCTGCCTGGACAAATACAGAAACAACTACTCAGGTACCTCTGCTTCTGAGAAGACAAATGTACTTAAACTGTTTTCTCTCAGGCTCCCCCCTCTTAAATCTGAGTTCATCTGCCTGTGCTTTTGTACTGGCAAGTGACTCGTATTGTGAGTTGAAGAATCAGAGAATGGGAGAAAGTCTGGAGAAATCCATGTAATTCTTCTAAGAGCAGAGATTGCAACAGCAGCACTAAACACTCAGGAAAGAAACAGTACAGCTTAAAAAGTAAAAGCGAAATTGGTTTGCTAGGCTGTCCTTACATGAATAAAAGCCAGACTCTTTCACTATGCATATAATAACAAATCAATGCTAATATGAGATCAATATGCAAACAGACCTTCCCTCCTCCCCACCCCCCTCGCCTTGCAGTTGCTTTCCTATTTCCATTCAAATTCTCAGGAATGTAGTTTGAACTTCCAACCAATGTAAGTGAAAGTTTCATACCTGAGAAAAGACAGATCCAGGATGACAAACCCGGCTGAAAATCCATCACCCTGACTGTTCTCTTCCTAGCCTTACATGCCTGCCAGCTTCCTCCGCTACAGTGGTACAAAAATTAACAGGGAGGAAAAATGCCTCAGCTAAGCAGGATCCAAATCTACATCCAGCTTCCTGAGTCGGCATCCCCAAATTGAAACCCAGTGTGAAGCCAACAGTTATGCAGTGCAGACGTTAGGGTATCAGTATGAATACCTACAGTACAGAAGACTAGACCCCACAGATGTCCAGTTGGGAAACCATCAGGAACACGTACAGCTGTAGCAGTGTCATATGAGAAAATCAGAACACAACAAATCTTCTCAAATATAAGAGGTGCTTTTCTGCTCTAAAAATATGCAAAACCCTCTTGTAATGTAATCAGCACCAAGTGAAAATTAGCATGGCAAATACAGAAAAGGATTCCCGATAAATCGCTCAGCTCTCCTAAAGAAGTTAGTGAATAGACAACACATTCCTGCGGTTCTAACAGCATCCCCTTATTTCTTCCTGCAGTGAAGCTCAGTATGAAGCAAGAGAGGATATTGCATCATTTGTAACCACTGAGGAACTAAAAGGGATTTGTCATTTCAAAACCCGTGTCATCAGTTTAAGTCACTTCAGTAGTTCCCCCAGTAATGTCCTTCATAAGGAAGGTGGCCAAAGCCAGTCATCGAATGCTGCATACAACAGAATTTTGGGCAAATGAACAATTATCCAATTCACCTTTTGTGAAAGGAAAGTACTGCAGAGTTGTTCCATTTCCCTAGCCAGCTCATAAGCAAGTCAACAAGACTGCTGTGGTCAGAGCTCTTCAAAGTCCCAGATCATTCTTATGTATGAATAAATAGTATTCAAGAGCTGATTTCTTTTGTCTGTTGCAGGAAACATATGAAAACTAGAACTAGCACAGCCACCGGGGGGGAGGGGAACTGAAGTTTTCTATAAAACAACCCTGAAATTAAAACACTTTTAGGTAACATTGAAAAGAATGTTCTCTTCCAACTCCAGATTCAGGACATCCCTTTGATCAAAGCTGTTTCTGGTGTTTCTGTGCCAGGTCTCCTCTTACTTTTATAAGCCAGTTTTTATAAGTTTTTCCTCTTACTTACCTGTGCCTTCAAGCGGTGTTCAATATAATTCCTCTTCAAACACTAGTTTAGTGGGGTTAAACTGTTTAAAGCAAGGCAGGTCTACAAGACAGTTTTGTATTACAAACTGAACATCTGCAGCACAGGAGATATGACAGAGTGAACAGTGATCTTATGTTCACCAGCCCATGCTATTAGAACCAGAGAGAGATTTCTTTTGGTTATTTTTCACAGATTCTTTTAGTTAACTTTATTATTTTGATCTTTAATCAAATTTCTTAAATTAAAAATAACAGAATTACAGTATGAATCCCAGAAGAACACTTACTTGCTACATAATCAGAGGAACTTACTTTTTCCTTAAAAGAATCCTGTAATTTTTTAACATTGTAAATCTATTAAAGGAAAAATCAGACCATGGTTTTATGGGACTCTGAAAGGAAAAGCAAGAGACTATAGATCCTCTTTTGTAAACCAGCTTTCTTTGGTAATAATAGTATATTTTCTTATACTGCCTGGATTTTCTACTTCAGTTTTTGGTATTTTATTAAGAAATACCAACAGTCAGTAAAGACATACTGCAATCTCATTTACTAGGAAAACAGCAACATGTGTAAGAAACATTTTAGTTTTGTGGATAATTCTGAACTACCCTAGTCAAATTCATTGTGAAATTTCATAATTGATCAACTTAGTTTTTTTGTTTCCTATTCTTTTTGCTATTTGGGCTGTGATATAAACATCAAATACCTCTCTAAAAATACTTTAAATACTAATGAGTAATGAGATATTTTGACGATAAGAAAATAGTTGACAAAGACTAACATGCCTATGATTAGTATAATTACAGACTTAACGTTGATCAAGTTTAAGCACTCTCTGCAACAGCTTATCATTTCTCTTACATTAGCCATAGTATGGCTATATATGGCTGTAGTAGCTATCATCTGTCCTTCCTTTCCCACTCCTACCTTCCCCTTGACTGTTCCTGAATCTCCCTTGACTGTTCGAATCTTCTCTGCCACTTGCATACTCACCAGAATTCTTCTTTCCCCTTAATTCTTTATGTTCAAGCTATTACCAACTCTCATGCGATGCATGCCTTCAGCTTGCAACATCTGAGCATCCTCCTCTATCGCTTAATGTCCTGCATCTGCTTTACCTTCCCTTTCTTTCCATCATCACCAGGCTGCCCTGCCAATCACCTTTTCATTAGGTTCCATAACAACTAGAGCAATTGCCTTGCCTCTGGCCACGTCCGCATAGCCCCCAAAGCCAAAAAAGAACACTGCTCCTGAAATTCACCTTCTTGCAGCACCGCCTGCCTGGGCCTGCCAGGGTCACCAGACCCTAAGGACTGGGCCTAGGCTCTAGATCAGTCCCTGTTATTGAAAAGACTCCCTTCTTTTGTTCTGCCTACACTGTATCTAACCACACACGTGTTTTTCTTCCTCTAATATTAAGCAGCTTGGTTGTGTTTGCATTGCAAATTCTTTGGAATAATGGTCATCCCTCTTGAATATCTAACACAGAAGAACCGTTCCTGCCAATGAACAAACAAAAAAGATATCTTTAGATATTTAGATAACTTATTCTTCCCCTCTAAGCTTACAGCTCTGGTCACCTTAGAGGGCATTTCTAACAGGTGACCTTACAGGAACACAGGACTCCCATAAACCACCTGGGCCACCTTAAACCCACAATTACCCACTTTCAGTTCAGCAGAGTCCATAAAAAAGCCACCTCAGAAGCCTCAAGTCACACCTAGCACCCTTTAACAAACATAAGATGCTCAGTACAAAAACCTGACAGCCATTAAAACCATGTGCAGCAGAAAGAGCAGGAAAAATCAAGACCTTTCCTGATGCTGTAGGCTGATGCAGCACTAACAAGAAAAAGGCATACAAATACAGGTTTTATATTTTTCCTGACTTCATATAGAAATCAAAACCCAAAGGATAATGAAAGTATATTCAATACATAAAAAAAAAAAAAAAAACAGTAACACCTGCTTGCTTTTATGCTTTGCCATTAAAACAAAATTACACAATCAAAATGTCAGAAGATTAGTTCAAAAAGAAGAAGAAAACAAAAAGATGCCATTGATAAGTTGGCAAGATAGTTCCTTTAAGCAATGCGGCTATACAAAGAACACCACTACTCAGTTTTTCATAGCTGGAAAATACAAGTGTGAAGCAGATCACGCCACGTATTAACAGCACTGGAGACATCAAGCTCATTGCTTATGAATTTTTTTCTCTTTTCCAAAAAGTACTGCTTTCTAAACATCTTAAAAGTGAAGGTTCAGTAACAGAATCCTCTTTAGTGAACACCATAGAATCACAGAACAATTCAGGTTGGAAGGGACATCAGCAGGTCACACTCCTGAATGCCATAAAAAAGCTGAAAACTACAGAGGGAACGAAGCAAAAGGAAGAACAAGTATCAAACTCACCATGGACTTGATTGATTTCTGAATTCTGAGAAAGAATTTCATCTGCTAATTTTTGAGCAGTTGGCAAAACTTCTGTGTGGTGCACTGTGATCAAATACTGTACAAATTTTTGTAGTTGGTCTCTGTTCATTTGAAAGAGTGTCTCTGAAATGGGAAGATGCAGTTTGACCTGATCTGGCTTGCGGATCCGGTATAAGGAAAGTGCCACAACATGGGCACAGTAAAATATGTCCTTGTTTCCACAGCTACAGGTCACTGAGGTAATCTTGCAACGATCAAAGCTGATAGCTACACTGCAAACAGTTTCTGGCTCCGATTGCATTGCAGGCTCTGTCACTGTGCCACTCAAGTGGAAACCTGTGCAGCAAAAAAAAAAAAAAAAGAGAACTTAATATAAGTAAAATACTATATCTCATTATCAAGAACTTTTCACTGATAAAAGTCATCTATTTCTGTGACACGATATATCTTAAAGAGCTTGCTTTCATTACAAAATTGATTAACCCTATCTTTCGTATGTACCCTTTTAATCTCCAATAAAATCAAAAGGGGGGGTAAAAAGCTAGCTTATAAGCCCTCTTTGCCATTCAAACAGAACATTCATAAAAGTTCGATAGTAAGAAAACCATTTATTTGGTAAATGATAGCTGCAGCTGATTAAACCAATGTGAAACTCCCAGGATCTCAGCAAGTTGGCAGCAATTTTCCCAACCCCCCACCAGGGAGCCTGCAGCACCTACCAGCAAATTTAACCATTCTCTCAATAAGTAAGAGGGAAGTAGTGCACTCTAGCGGCACAAACCCAGGTCCTTGTCTCAACTCTGCCACTGACTCACTGACAGAAGTTGCTTAACCTCTTTGCTTTCACCTCTCCCACCTCTGAGCTCACGTTAAAGCTCACCTTCACCCTAACGATCCAGTAGGACAGCTGTGTTTGTGTAGCTCTTTGGAGATGAAAACTGCTGCAGTTACCAATACACAAGATATCAGATTTATAATACTGAATGAGACATGCACGCACTGTTTCAGAAGTCTGCATTATGGTCCTGTTTTCCATTCAGCATCATAAAGCACAAGGCAAAAGAGTTAGGTTTTCTTGTATTGTTAAGAAGGTATAGTATACCTTAAGAAAGATGTTTGCTTCAGCAAAGATGCCACTACTCAACACAGCACCCTGTTGAACCAAGGTCTCAAACTCCGAAAATCAGACCCAAACCCACCTCTGTCTGCCCAACATGAAAGCCCAGGTTTGGCTCTCAATACTTTATCACTGAATAGCAGATTTTGGGGGTTTCTTTTGGATTTTATGTAAGCATGACATTGGTTTTGACTCAGGCATTAAGCTAAATTTCATATGCCGTACTAGTATTAAACTTGGACAGTGCACATAAAATCTGGGATGGAGACTACAAGTAAGGTGTTACACATTAACTATTTATAATGGAAATAATATAAAACCACACTCCCTCAAAGTCCAAAACTGATTTAGTATTCTTGAAATACCAGAAAAGTGTATTGTAGGAAGGAGTATCACATGAAAATTAGGTGGAAAAAAAAAATATATACATAGGTCTAGTCCAAAATGTATCTCCAATTGTTTTTAAAAAAGCTCTTCAAATTACAGGAAACAAAAAGGAAAAATATCTCATTTTTTCCCTGTTTACACTGTACATTTCAGAGCAGGTTGTGCAGTCAGCATCACTGTTTGGATTACATTGAACTGCAGTAATCCAATACTCCACGCTGTGGAAGGTCCTATGCGCATACTACCCTCAACTTTACAAGAGGACGTTTACCAGTAACAGTAGTTAAGAGTCGAGGGTGAAGAGGCAGAAAGCTGTAAAGTGCACAGAGGAAGGGGAGTGGATGAACAAGCCCAGTCGTACATGGTATTCTTGCTCCTCTCCACTCAACACTTGCACAGAGAAGCGGAGCAGAATTGCCCCTCACATCGTGAGCTCCTCCCTCTGCCTTTGCCTTTGGTTTTTAAGTAGTCACAGCATGCTCTTATAAGTGCCTTCTCTCAAAAAGAGTGGCTTTGTTAAAATTTAGCCAGCTCTATCTACTTCAGGTTAATTCCCAGTAAGTGAAAGTTGGATTGGTGGTCCCAAAGAAACTGCATGGGAGATTTTTCTTTTTAATATCTCTTTCCTATGAAGCATACATAAAACTCTCGCTCATCTATGAGCTGAGGAAAAGCCTAACACTTGAACACAAAGAGCCTGATCCCACTCCTTCCTACTCCCAGTAAGTACCTGAACTCCTATTAATTCCAATAGAAAAACGCCCAATGGAAGATTTTTTTCTACTAAACTGATTTTAAAAAATGAAAAAGCCCAACCAGCTACTCCAACAATATTACCACTTTTAATTTGTCAATATATACTGAATGCTTGCATTCAAAAAAGTTAAAATCTTCCTGGAAAGAACATCTCCAGAAATATTTAGAGTAAACAGCAGGCCTGCCTTTAAGTCTTTACACCATTCAGACACAAACACAGCTCACCCTCCCTCTCCACTGAGATTTTTTGAGAATTCATGTTACAAGCAGAAACATTTATAAACACGGATCCTGATCTAAACAATGACAGCACTAATACAGTCAAGTTACCTAGCCTACCCTTCTGAAATTACAGAAGGTTTAAACAAAAACATCAGCTGCCCTTGCAGGCTAAAATGTAGGAGTTCTGTATTAAATATGCCACAGTGATGTACTATGCGTGGTAATTATGAAACACTATTTTCCACCTCTTTTTCTCTTTGTGTTTTTAAAGAAATTGTTATTCGTAAATACGACCTTTAAAAGGGTTTCAACACACCAGAGAAAACAATTCAGGAAATTTCAGCTCAGAAGCCCTGGCAGGGCTGTTATAATTTAACCTATCAGACATTAAATGCCACCTTCTCCACTGCCTCCAACATTGCAGAGTACTCAACAGGGAGGGCTGTTCCCCTCCTGCAGACATAGCCTTAATCTTTACCTAACCATCTAATATTCTTCAAATAAAGTATGAAAAGTTAGTAGCAGATAAAAAATTGACACACTGTGCTTTGCTAGGAAGCTTTCACTGGCAGTAATTTATAGCCTGCTGAGAAGAGAGATGTTACATGCTCCTGGAAGAAGGCAAAAGGAATCACCTGCGTGGGGATGCAAAGATAATGACATTTCACTAACAGATCCAAAGGAGCAGAAAGTCACTTCATCTAAAAGCTGCAAGACCTCACTCCAAACAGGTATTTCCCTTCAAAGGGAAAATTCCTCTTTTACTCAAAGTTACAAACCTTTCCTGAAAATATTTCTCCATTCCAAAAAACCCCGACACTAACGTTTCACTTTTAAACTAAGAAGCTCATTCATTATTATCTAAAGACAACAAAAGAGTTGCAGGCAGAAAACCCTGTGTTCACTACAGAAGCTATTTATAGAGCAGGCATGTTTCACCTTTTCCCTTCAGCTGCTGCAGTTTGAAATGTTCTACTGTTTTCAAACCAGCACGTGACCAGTAATTCAAGCTCTGCTGACATTTTCAATGCGCAGAGGATTCGGATTCCGCAAAAACGCATTTAGAAAAGCAGCTGGAGCATTAAGACAATGTATCAAACGAAGCTCTTTTACAAAGTGATTTTGCTTCTGTTGAATACACACCTCAAACACACCGCAAAAATTATTTAACAGCCAAAAAACCAGCATTTTCAGTTTCCATACTTTTGGAAGGGGACTGTGCCAAAGTGCCATCAGGAGGAAAGCATTAAGAAGTCAGTGAATTTTACAAAGCAATTTTTGCCAAAATCTGTTTGACAGCGTCCAATCCATTAACTAAAAACATTCTGGGACTGTAAAGCTGTCTGCTAAATGAAAATTCACATTACTACAATGTAGCATTTACCAGCACAAGTATGTATGCTTGTCATAAAAAAAATACTTCAGAATAAAACAAAAGAAACTTCAAACTGTAAGGCACTAAAGAGGAGAAATGACAGTGGTGTCATGTGGAGAAGCAGCAGCAGGTCTGCTTTTAGTTACTCAAGTCAAAAACAAATTTTGAAATAGTGAGTTCCACTAATCCAATGGGATAAGCAGCAAAGTTACTGCACTAAATAAGCATCATCAATGACATCTCACAAGCCTAATTCATTTCTGCTGTCACCTGATGTTACAAAGCATCTTCCTCAATATACCCAAGTCCAAAGGTGCATTTTAAAAAGATACATACCAAAATGAACAAAAACTATCAGACCAACAAGCCATGTAAAATGCTGAGGGGCAGGGGAGGAATTATGCTGAGATTATATGGTGGTGTGGTTCAAGGAAATAAAATGAGTACAATACAACTTTTAAATTAACTATAAATCACAGAATCATAGAACCGTTAATGTTGGAAAAGACCTTTAAGATCATAATAGTAATTCAATCTAAAATTTTAGACAGTTGGTTTCTTTTCTCTCAGTAGTTTAGAATTCAAAATTTTAAGATGTCCCTGTAGACAGAGGAAAAAGAAATTAAAGAAAAAAACCCTTCTCATTCAAGGGGAGCCGCTTTCAGTTGTGATTCAGTCAACAATACAGCAAGCTATTACAAAGTGAAGTTTATCTCAAAACATAATTCTTTCTCAAACTGTTTAGCTGCCTATTCAAAAATACCAATAACATGACATCAAAACACATACATTACCAGCTTAAAAAAACAGAAGGCTATTCTTATGAACATACAATAATAGTACTTTAAAAAAATGTATTAAGAAATGCAAACCTGCATTGCATATATCAAAAATACATCTGTGCTGTCAAGAATTCCAGTGGTTAAAAAAAAAGAAAAAAAACACTTTAAACTCATACTTGCAATTGAAAGCTTTGATTGAAATGCAACCATACGTCGCCACTGGGTATTGTTTATCCTTTACAGAAAATATAAAAATGTCAGAATTGGATTACAGAAATACCCTAAAGCTTAAAAACCAGTGCTTTTGAATATCTTTCTGCCATGTATCTTTTGAGAACCCCATGCATGCCTCATCTACTATGGACATTATCCTAAAATTAGAAAATAGACTACCAACTGTATTTGGAAAATGAATGTGTTCCTTAATATTGATCCACTGACTCTTTTTCCAAGTAGTTTACAAGAACCATATATATTTTCCTTGTCAGGAAAACGCATGAGCTGTTTTACATTCACAGAAGAAGAGACCAGCAGATAAGGTTACTTGGGGGGGGGGGGGGGGGGAAGGAAGAGCTTGTTCTGGGAGCTGGATAATCTTCAGCATGCAAGACCCATGCGGGTAGCCTCCCACTACACAACTTTTTGTTGGTAATCAGAATCATACCCTCTATCTTTAACAGTCACTTAAATTAACTTGCAGGCCTACCAGCTAAGATTTATTCAGACTACTATAGTACTTGGCAAACACATAATCACTGTGTAAAGTGAAAAACACCTCTGCTTCATCTTGCCTACCAAACAACAAGAAATGCTTATGGAAAGTAGTTTCCAACTATGCCCATTAGCTATTTTTTCACAACTTAGAACAGTGGTTGCATTTTTTTCCCAAGACAAGCAAAAGTCTAAACCATGTTTACCTCATTTAAATTTTGTCTTTTAAGAAGTGGTTTTCCTTTAAGATGGCAAACTAGTATCCTACATTCAATTCTGTCTGAACTTTGGAACACTCTAAAAACAGATAACAACACACTTTGAAATTACTACGAAGTCAAAACTTTGCATGCCACCACTCAGCCTGAAGCTAATGTTTACAGCCTATTTATAAACCAGAGAAAACATTGATTTAAAATGGAAAATACTTACCCACAGTACCTTAAACATGCCGGTACAAAGGTAACTGGGCGGGGGATTGGATTAATTAACAAGAACACCACATAAGATGTTTACTGTATGTCATGAGTGCATAGCATATAGAAGAGCTTATGTTTTGAGAGCATGGCCACCTAGAACAAAATTGGCATTACCACTGCACCCAAACATTAACAGAGGACCCATCACAAACAACCGCCCAGATTTCACAACTCCCTTTCATAAAGACAATAGTCAGGATTTGGTATTTCGAGAATTTTGCAAGCAAGAGATAGAGTGGAAGTAGCATTAAATAACTCCATGCGCACGCTCCACTGACAACTTGAAAGTTCACTACTGCTGTTGTGCGTCCAAGAACATGCATGCTGTAACAGTGACAGCACTTGTGACTCAAACGGCAAGATTTATTGATCTCAATACTATGAATTCAACAGTTGCATTTAAAAAAAAAAATCTTCCAGGACCTCCTTCAGCAGCCCAAACCTTCAAGTCTGAGAACTGTTCAACTGATTACATTCATTAGACAAAGGCCTCCACTAACCCCTCAAGCCAAGCTTGATCACATCTCTGCTGCTCAAAAGCAACCGCTTATCACTGTGGTCCACACTGGGGTCATGGATGACTACGGATGGGAAAGATCCATCCAGACTACTCTTCCCTGAAGAGAAGGAAAGGCTCTTCAAAACAGCAAATACCACAGCAAATGCCTTCCCCTGCCCAACAGGGGACTGTTTTAAGACAGATGCAGACTGCAGCAGCTCATGCTGTCTGGAGGTGGAGGCATTGAACAAAACATACACCCCATGAGCATGGCCCCAAGGGTCCCTCAAGGTTTCACTGCTATCCCGGTGGTTAAATAACTTGCAACACACCCCACAGGAACCCCATACAAACTACAGAATGACGTTCTCACCAGGACTGCTCACAGCCTCAGATTACACCTCTGCAAAACCTGAAAGTCATCTGCACTCCAACTCATTTAATATGGATATAATCAACCCCATTTTAGGTGTTTGTAGCATTAGCCTTGTGGGCAAAGCAAAATCTTCCTGTAAATAAGAGAGATGTTAAAAAAATGCCTGTCAGGGCACTAATACAGAACTCTACCTCTACCACAGTGATGCTCAGATTGTGATCTGGGATGCTATGGCAAACAAAGCAGAAGCAGAGCAGAAGCAGACAAGTCTCTTCAATTAAAGGCTTAACATAGTGCCGAGCATTTGCTAGAAGTGTGAATGCTGACTGACTCCTGTCAGGTCAAGAAGGCTAGCAATCCACGGCTGCAGGTCACCCTCTATCAGGTATACAACCCAAGCCTTTTGGGGTTTTGGTTTTTGTTTTTTAAAAAGGGCATCAGCTTAAAACAAACTTTGCTTCTCTATGCTAAGAGTTAAACAGCTCCTTTCTCAGTAAAACATATCGTAAGAGCACCATAAACAAAATAAAAAAGAAATATCAATGTGAGCCTGGAAACCCTGAAGCTGATGGGTAGGAAGGTACAGTTTACTGTGAGACACCAGCAGACAGGAGGTTTATTTATATATATGACAATTTTTCTAGTAATATACCCCAACAGAGATCACGTGACAGCTATTAAAAAAAATCAAGAATGCCAAAGAAATCATAAGCTTTGAAAAATCTGGGCAAATTAACATTTCATTATTTATGACACATGGAATATAGTAAGCCTCAAACTTTTGAGGGAGACTTAATAGGCTATATGAGCTGAGGGAAACTGGCTGGATCCATCATACAGCAGCTCGCTGCAGTAAAAATGTGAAATGGGAGTCATCAAAACTACACTGGTGCTGAACCGAAACTGGAAGTAAATTCAAAACGAAGGATAAGGAAAAAAAGGACAATTAGTACTCAAGGAAGTTGCTAGAAGTGGAGCTACTCCAAAATAATTGAGCTTTTAACTAACTGTGCTGCCCAGACCGTCCAGCTAATGTACACTAAAATGTTTATAGGTGAATTGTAATAGAATATAGATGTAGGCCAGTATCAGGCTCAAGTTTACATTCAGCCATAACAAAGGCTAGAAAAAAAAGAGGTTAAGACAAATTACTAATCTACATTTAAATTTTGATAAACAAACCTTCATTCTGCTGATGAACTTCACAGGCCCTTGTTTTCTTGCAAAGGGAACAGACTGAGACAGCAGGATGTGCAAACAGTCTGCAAGGATCTGCATCCCAGGGACACATTGAGGGTGCCCAAGACCAAGGACTGACCACAAACAGCCTTCAGAGGATCAGTGCAAGGACATTTGTTGCCAGCTTTTGAGGAGGAATTTGCTCTACTACAGTGAGCAGAAGCTGACATCCCTCCTGCAGGAAGCAGGCAGCAGAGGTTCATCCCATAGCCCAGGCTATCTATCTCCCAAGGCGATGCCATTTCACATTATACTGCTACTTAGTTTTCGCATCACGTTTGCAGGGAGAAATTATGCTTACTTGCCACAGCACAAGTATAAATATCACAAATGGGAAAGTGACTGCAAATGAGGAAGAGCAAAACCAAACAAACTCAGATTAAACCTCCTGCTTTCATTAAAATATCCTTAAAGCAAGACAACAAGAAATAGGCTACTCTTACATTCATGAAAGTAAATATTTAGAGACAATCAATTCTTTTAAGCAACCTAGAAGATGCCTGTCAAACAGGTATAATGTGGTCATTTTTTAAAGTTACTATTTACATTCTCATTGCTAAGAGGAGAAATTTTCTGTATTGCATGTCTACAGTTAAAGGCTTACCTTCAACTAAGAATCATCTGTCTCCGCCAAACGGAAGTAACAGAAATTAAATCATCTGAGCCTGAAGAACACCTCCAGCAAGGCCTGCAGATTTTTAAGGGAAGGAAAGAGAGGAAGAACCCAGCCTAACCAAATTTTTTTTTGTTTGTTTCAACATTTCCCTCTGCTAGTCCAACCACATCTCTGCTCTTTTCACACTCTTTATTGCTGCTACCACATATCCTTTGCTTATGTCATACAGGCTGCATCAGCTTCACTTTATTGTCTTAAGTTAAGGAACATCTTCGACTTAATTTAATTAAATCCAGTGCCCCTGTAAGGCTCCAACATTGCTCGGCTTTTACAAATAAAGTATGATTAGCAGCAGTTGTCTACATGGCTTTTCAAAGACAAACCGAATTCAACTAACATAAGCCGCAGAACAGCATGGAGCTTCGTCGGAAGACGGATGAAAGCAAGAAGGAAAAAAACTTTAAAAATTACATCCTGCTTGACTCATAACAATGCTTTATCATGAGGAAAAACTGCGTTCTCATCCTCTTGATAAGGACTTGATCAAACTCCCACTGTATTTTTTAATGGTAAGTGGATAAAACCCTAAAAAGGAAGACAATAGCAATCACTGATATAAACTTGGGAAGAGATTTTTAAAAGATTAGAAAATTACTACTTCCTGAAAAGAGTGCGTCTGGATTTCCATAGCCATATTTACAGTTTGGGAAAACCCAGCACAGGATGTCTGAAACACAGGCATCCTGCAGTAAAAGGTATTTAGGTCATTCCAACAACACAAAACATTTAACTGATTTAGTAATTTAAGATTGTACTCAAACAGTTCTAGTTTAAGCTATGCAAAAGCACAAGCCAATATGATTTTGAAACTAAACTGACCTTCCATCAGGAAATGTTAATAGTTGGCCTAAAGAGGAAACTACCACTCCCGTTTCCATTACTAGTTGTGGAATAAATCATTTTCTTTTGTTTAAGGTGGGGGGAGGGGGAGAGATCAATGCTGCACTTGTGCCAAATGAAAAATGGCATTAAAACTCCCAGAAAGTGAGGGAGACCCTTTATTTATGGCCATGATTCTATTTTTCCACTCATATACTAAATATTCACAAAGACTTCATTCTTAACATTTACAAAATGTTTTTATTGCTTTTCATTTTTTAACAAATGCTTGTACTACTGCAAGATTCAGGATGTTCACTGAACTCGTTTTATTCATACTCAAAGTGGAAGTAAAAAGAGAAAAAAGGGTTTTTAAGTGTAGAAACAACAGTCACTGCATAGGACTTTGGGCAGGGCTCAGTTCATTTTGGACAGTAAATTTTACAAGATAAATGTTTTCAGCAACTTCCTCTGGTCACCAGAGCATTACAAGGGATTCCAGCAAAAATAATGAAGTATGACGTAGTATTTCCTGACAGAGCAGCAGAGAAAAAGCCACTAAAACCATGGTGTTGAAAGAGTTCCAGGATGAAAGTCTAGAAAACCACCAACATCACAAGTGAGTCATCCTTGCATGGCTGAAGCCAACGTCAGGGGAAGCACCTTTTTTTCTAGCTGTCCAGGGCCAACTGCAATGGAGCCCCAAATGCAGACTGGAATCCCAAGAACTACTGTAATAACAATAAAAGTGTTTAAAAAAAGGGTCATACAAAGGTCACTTATACATCAGAATATCCTTGATAACACCAGCACACAGCCTAAACCCATGCAAGTGGACATATTGTATGAAATAAGGTTCTTGCGGTTCACAGTTTTTCCATACTTTTGCTAGGCTAGATCCTAATTCACTTCTTACTGTTCCAATTATTACTCAATGAAATCAAATCAATATACACTAGTTGTGGTTAGTGCACCCCATCAAAACTGGCTGATAAGACTTGCCATAGTAGTACTCCTCCATATAGAGGTGTACCACCTCTTTCCAGACATGGAATGCCAAATGAATAGGCTTCCTGTAAGAAAAATGGATTTCCGAAGGCACAGACAATTTTGAGTGTAAGCTGCTCACATAACTTTCATGTTTATAAAATACAAATACCTGTTAGTTCAAACAAAAAAAATTATTTATGTTCCCAGGCCCTAATTTCTTGGCATCTCTTGATTTCTGGGAGCTGCATGCACAGCAAGCACTTGGAAAAAGTAAGGGTAGGTGTGTGTGGGGGAGCCTAATCTACATTCTTCTACTGACTAAGCCAACGTTAGCACATTCAGAGCACACGGCTGCTCCTCATACAATGCAGGTAAGATTAATACGCAATTTTCTTAAAGAGGTAATTTAGTAGCCCACCCCATCCTCTAAAGCCACACACTAGTTCTCCTTGAATGAGCAAGGCATACCATTCTTCCTTGCCAGAGCCAAGAAATTCTTAGGAATATTTACCTCTAACCTGCAGCACCCAGAAGTTTAACAAGCTACAGTTATTCTGACTGTTAATCAGATTCTAGACAATATGTTAGTACATAACATGTTATCCAAGCCTCTATTAACATGCATAGGGTTGAACAATAAAATGCAACATGAGCTTTTTCTTTTTAAATTCATGCCTCATATCCACAAAATCCAAACTCTCCAGACAACAGCATAGACAGAGATAAGTGAAAAGTTCGGAAAGGCAGGGGGACGAAGGAAAAAACAGAACTGCACAATCAAATTAAAGAAAACAAATAATCTAAGGAAGGAGGACAAATTATACAGCTAAACACAATCTAATTTGTTATTTAGATTTATTAAGCAATTTACTGGAATTCAGCATGCTGTGGCTTGGCCTCCAAACCAGGTTTTACAGCACATAAGCTATCAGACTGACGACCCCAACAAAAAGCACATCTGGTAAAATGTAACATTTCTAACTTTCTCTGACAAGCCAAGGAGCACCTTACAACTACCTTTTGACTGAGGAAAAGGAAACAAATACAAAACCACCATCATGTATTTCGCTTTTACAGTGCACTGCGGGGAAAAACAAAACCAAGGAGACAGAAGACAAAAAGCTCAAGGATAGCAAGTCTATCTACCAGTGAGCCAAGCAACAAACTGCTGTCATGCAATGAAGAAGTAACTCTCTCCCTTCCAGATCCCTGCAGTCTCTTCGGATTTATTTTTGGGCTTAGCTTCTGATAACTTATCTATACTACAACTATTAGCATTTGTGATAAACTGGTAGGTGGTGTACTTGTGGAAGTGTGGTTAATGCCTTGTCTTGATAGCTTTGGTTGCCCAGTAAAACAGTCAAGGGTTAGGCTTGCTGATGAACTTGAAACCCAACCCACAAGACTAAAGTACACTGCTGACTAATTTTGTGACTCAAGGTTGTTTGTTGATGTTACTTAAACTAGACATTGGTCTTGTAGTAGTACTAAAACTCCTTATTGATGCAGGTCTCATGCCTATAGGTCTACGTTTTGTGATTAGAAGGGGTTCTCTGTCTATGCTCTTCACTTTTATCATAACCTACATAAACATAATTGGGAGGGAAAAAAAGGAAGACCATTCCAAGTTCTTGAAGAAAAAACAGACATTTATACAAATTCTGAATCGGACGCATGTCAAGACAGAGGGTGCCCTTTTCTGGCAAAAAAACTGAACAGTAATCATGCCTCTAACACCAGTTGTTGATATTATTACTAATGGTTAAAGACTATTTTCTGGTTTAGATTAAATTAAGATTAAATTTAGCGACATACTGGACTATTACATCACACCGCTGTCACCTGCCTAAGGCTGTGTTGTCACAGTGCACTTAAATAGCAAGACAGAGACAAGATTACATACAAATTAGTTTTCAGTGTTGCCCAAGATACTTAGATCAAGAGACTTGCTAGTATTTAAAGTAGTTCTCTATCACAAGAAGAAAGGCAGAAACAGAAATTGTGGATCTAGCCTCTGTTACGATGATGAACCATAAACTGGAAACTGGGCCTTTAACTTTTAACACTGTCAATATCCCAGGTGTCATCAAAATAAACTTAAATATTTCCAAGTCATGCCCCTTACATAGAAGACTATTGATTTATTTTCTTCATACTTTAAATGGTTCAAAAGAAAAAAAAAAAAAAAAAATGTATCTAGAACGAATGCTCTCAGTCTTTTCCCGTGCAACATCATCCCTTTCCACAAATCTCCCCTGCTCTCTCTCAGCAGAGTATTTTGAAGGAAGCAGCTGGGCACTATGCCAGCGTTGTCCACTTTAAAATGACTCCCCAAAAATATCCATCCACACCCCCTTCAGTCAAATAGGAAGGAAAAGAACTGTTTAACTAGCATCATGCTTCCAGAAGGTCGACTATGATTCAGGTTATTTTTATCTATTCTGAAATGGTTTAAATAGATCATTCACTATACCATGGTAGATCAGACTATGTAGCAAGGATTACTACCCCCACATCTAGTTTTTCCTGTTTACTTAGTCAAACAGAAGGCTTCCTCCACTGATAAGGAGTGAGACAGATATCAGGAGCTGCAAACATTATCAGCCATTTCCTTAGAAATCTGCCTTTCCTCTGTGCAGTCTGGGTCTCTGGATGAGAGCATGACAGATGTCCATACGATACCTCCTGCCCTTCTTAAATTCTCCAAGCATGTCTGAGAAGTTCAGATTCACAGCCCTAGCTTGGTCCTAACATGCAATGACGATGTTTTAAGGTTAAACAGGGTTGCTTCCCTACATAAATATTTGAACATCAGACCAACTATTTTCAAAATACTTTAAAAACACAGAATTATCAGTAATGAACCTGGAATATCCAAAGCTTGTTGGGCCCTGCTTACTCAGCAAGAAAACCCTGTTTCTCAGCCAGAAAACTGCTAGTTCTCACCTCTCGCAAGACAATGCCCATGAGATGCACGAGTGCCAGATTCAGTTGCTAGCTGAATCTTCCAATCTGTGACATACATTAATTGGATCAACAAGCGTCCTCACATGCTCTGAAAGAGGGAGCACATTGCTCACCTTTTCAGTGCCAGTTCTCCTGTATGCTTTTGCTTGCTTTTATTTCATCTGTTGGTTGCACAAAAAAAAAAAGTAAAAAACAAGACATCCACCACCTCAGAAGAGGCGTGAAAACCTATCACCATCTCATTCATGCAACATACACTTCACATGCCTGCTTGTTCGTCTGCAGCAATAATTCCTCAGTTTGAATACAAAGTAACATATGAGCATCCTTCTTTATGAATTTACCCCCAAGAGCTCAGAAATGTTGCTCCATTAAAAGCACATCTCAGCACATCCTGCTGGTTTTGGTTGCTGGAACGGTCTCCCCCTCCCCGATACCCTCCGGTCTCTCATGGACTATAGAGCTGAAATTAGCTATTCATTACATGTGAAGGAGTCTCACATAGAGCAGCACCCTGCTGCTAAAGACTGCTACTTTACATGGCAATTTCACAACTACGGCATCTGCTACCTTACTAATATGTATATTTAATGCTGCTGCATAATGTGCAGAATAATATGCTGTTCATTGCCTGTTTGTTCAGATATTACGTACTCTTAAGTAGCATTATTCCCTTTGAAAAACACTGTAGTTTTTATTAGGCCTTCTCCCTGGTGTTCTTTGTAACAGAGCCCCAAATGAGCAGCTTGTAGACTTTTCTAGACCAAAAAATCCCAGGACTCAGGGCGAGATAACCAAATGTGACAAGCTTCTGGCCTGCAACTATTAATATAATTTACTTTATTTCCTGGGTTTCACTCCCCAGTCTATAGTTTTACATTGTTTTGATACAAAGGGAAGTGGAAAGGGAATCTTATCTCAAAAACTGGGAGGAAACCTACTCCAGGCTACTCTTGCCACTAGAAATGTGAATTAGAGCAGTGGCCTTCACAACAGATTTTATTCTTTCTACTAAAGGATACTCAAAAGCAGTAATATTAATTTCATACAGTTGTTAATCATTTTGTTCACAATAGCAAACTAACTCAGAGGAAAGAAATCAAACTTTTAAACTAGAGAAACAAGGGGTTTGGAGTCAAGTATTGGACCAGCACATATAAGTTGTTTCACGTCCTTCAGGAAAGACTTCAATAGGCTCCTATGCCAAATATCTTCTTAGGACAGTGTCACCAATCCTCCCTCCACCTAACTCAGGAAAAATTGATTCTGAACATGGTTATTCAGGTGACAAAATGGTTGGCCATCCCATCTAGAAAGCCGTGAGTACTCACATGTATAGTTCCCGGCTCAGATTTTGACTTGAATTACATATTTCCAAAGCAGCCCAAGTAAAGGTAATGAATCTACTCTGCATTGCTGAAGCAATGCCCTCTGGGAAACACTACTTTAAACCTGCTTCGGAACAAGCGATAATCTGCTCTCTGTTGGAGGGCGAATGTAATGCAAGGCGAAGGAGATTCCAATATACTTAGCTAAAACAAGCTTTATCTCAACTGGACGCTCAGGATTATGCAGGCAGACATTTGCTGTAGAATTAGTTTTCAGATCGTTTTGATGTTAGGAAGATTTGAGGGCTACAGCAACACTGAAGTACCCCCACAGGCTGCTGTAGGATGTCAGAAACAAAATCCAAACTGGTCTGTTCTCTTTGTTCCAAGCTACAAACAGATCTACAGATGAGAAAGAAGTGGCAGAGACAGCCTTTGTCAGCCAGACAGAGCCTCAATCTAGTCTTCTCTTATCTTCTGTGAGCATGTGATAGTCAAACAACCCATTGTTTTGATATGAAAGGATGCCCAAGGCTTTCCTATCCCTTCTTTATTTACAAAGTAGACAAGCCTCATTCCTGAGGACCAAAGGACTCCAGTGGACTGGGCCTTTCTGCTCACCCGACACACACATGTAGGCTGGTCTGATGTGCAACCCAAATACCACCCTGAGAATTTTGTAAAGCAGAGCATCACTGCATTGCCTGACAGCTTAGAGAAATCAGCAGGCTGAAGTAGGTTGCTGCCCGCTACGCATCGCTGATCAGAGTATAGAGTGCAGATGTGAGAAGACCGTACCAGGGAGGAACTGCAGAAGGGAAGACCAACATTGCCCCCCCACTCCCGCCCCTTACACACATATGCACACACACACAGTTTGTCTGCAATCAGAACAACAGAAAAACCATCAGTTAACCTCCGTTTTGGATCTCCTTAAGACATTCTATAAAGCAAAAAGAATATTTTAATCTTTTTTTTGTGCTGTTATGGGAACATACAAAGCTTCTCCTTTTAAAGCAGTAAGCTATTCAAACAACACATCAATACCTCTCAAGATGAAGCAATAGTGACCCTATCACTGAGGAAGGACCATCACAACTATTGAAATCTATGAAGCATATGAGGTTGAGCAGAGTCATTTCTCAAATGAATTATGCTAGATTCAGAACAAGCAAACAAACAAAAAAATCTAGTTCTTCCACCACAGGCATATTTAACAAAGACAACCCCCTTGTAGTCCACATGAAGAGAAACAATCCGAATACCAAAATCATGAAGCAGAACCAAGACTCTTCTAAAAAAGGCTAATATATTCTGGTTCTGCAAATTTAATATGCTTTTAAAATATTCCTGCCAGAGATAAAACTGGTCAGGAAAAAAGAACTTATTTTCTTTAAGAATAAGTATGTCACAGTCCACACATTTTGTTTTGAAAGGTGATGTTTGCTTTTTGCATGAGAGGGCAATGCAAATTCCAAACCTTCTAGACCATGAAAAACAAAAGACAGCTAAAGAAACCACCTTTTAAAGCAGGTTAATACTTCATTTCTGGAAAAAGCTAAACAAAAAATAAATTGTCCAGTTGTCCAGGATATTAAGTGAACTAACCTTTGTATTTTCTCTTCAGTCTGTCTTCCAAATAAATGAACACTGGAAAAGCCACAAGCCTTATTTCTATTTCAGGTGAGTTTCAGGGATTTTGTTTTTAATCTAGCTGTCCCTGCAACCTTATTGTTTACCACATTTGGACAACGAATTTTTAGATTAACTATTTTTATAGTCAAAAGTGTTTCTGAGGACATTTGTAGGACTTATTGCTATAATGAAATGGTGGTTTAGTAAGAGAAGGAGTAATTGCTTTAGAGATGTTCTACAATCCGACCAGCCCAAAACAAATACTACTTGTAGTTATTCTTTTAGAGTTAATATTGAAATCAGGAGTAAAACTTACTGAAAACCAACTACTTAACCATTTTTTTCCTTGCTTAATTACCTATTAAACAAGAAAAAAAGCCTTAATAAAAAAAGAACGACATTTGTTTGGATTCAGAGCTTCTGGCCTGAAGTTCTCCAGTAAGACCACCCCTTTCTTGAAAGCAGAGAAAGCTTTCATTCTTACTGTTCTTCATGGGTAACGAAGAGACAGAAAATGACTGTAATCTCATTAAGTACCTGTGCCTCCAAAGACCTAATGAAGTTTGTTTTTCTTTGTTTTCCCCAGGACTCCAAAGGCCCTGCTGTAAGGAAGCCGCTCACTCCCACACTTGGATGCTGCACACCACTGACACAACTCCACTGCCACTTCAAAGGGCAGGGAAAAAGCTTCCAACACACCAGAGGCCATTTGCTAAGGTTTGCAGCACTAGAGTATTATTTATACTCATAATCCACAAAAATCAACTGCACGGGGGGTGGGGGGGGGTGGGGGGTGGGGGGAAGCAGCTACTTCTCCCTTTATTATGGATTGCACAGGGCCATGTTGAGGAAAGACAGCGAAGGGACAGCGCAATGGCACAGTGGGCTAAGCCACGGCAAGGCTGACTGCTATCCTGGAGGAATGCCTGTGCAACACCCGGCCTCTCCCAGCCCCAGAGGAGAGTCAGGCTGCAGTTGCCAAAAACTGATTCCTATGCGCAGCACTCTGAAAAGCAGAAGTACATAAAAAGCTTGCAGGGTAAACTGACCCCCTCAGATGAGAAGGATGTTTAACACCAGCAGAAGGTGAACTCCAGATGAAGAGAGGAAAAGAGCCCACACTGCTGCTCACAGAGGAGCGAGCAGCACAACCTGTGAGTAATGTCTGCTCCAAGGAAGAGCAGGAGCAGTGCATGAGAAACAGGCAGTCTAGACAGGATGGGGGGCGGGGGGGGCGTGTGTGTGGGGGGGGTGTCCGGCTTCTTTGCTTCAACTGTTTCACAATGCACTTTTCCCACATCAAAAGCTGGGGCGGGGGGAGAGGCAGGCAGCCTTGCTGGCAGGAAGACCTACCCCATTTTTTAATAAAGAAAGAAAGAAGTCTGCCACCATTTATTGATGATACTTACTTCATGTCTTAGAAAAGGTTATTTTGCCGCTTAATAGCTCGAGGATTGTATTTTCCCATAGCTGTGTCACCACAACCTGGATCCGATTCATTATCTCCCAATAAATTTGACAGTGGCTAAGTTGACGCTAAGAATCTTCCAGCCTAGTCTATAGCCTACTCTTAGAAACTAGGCAAAACCACTAAGCTGACTATTTTAATGCACCACAGTAAACAATTACCCAACAGATTAAAAATATAAAAAGAGCAGAGTACTCGGGGCATCCATACCCTGCAAGAAAACTATTTTCCTTCTTTCCTCAACAGCAGTTCTCCAGTCATACAGCAGCCAGACAAATATATCAAGTTTGAACCTTTCAAGTAGGAGGATGGAACAGAGTAAGGGTAAGGAAAGGACCCATTAGAAAAATTAAGCCTTCATGAAACCAGAAATTATTTGAAACATAGTATTTAACAGTTGTTTAAAACATGCATAACTAGGTTTGGAATAGTTATCCTGATTTAGAGCAGGAGTACATCTGTTTATGTGCAAGTAAATACAGTCTGACAGCAATTTGGATCATCTATCAGAAAAAAATCAACTGCAAGTTTAATAAGCATTATTTGTATTCTACATAATAGTCTATTTGTTCTTTCAAGCCACTGCAGTGATAACACATTTAAAGTCTTCCACTGTGTACTAAATCTAAGGTACCTAGGCAAAGCACAGCATACTCCAGTTGGATGCTTCCCAAACCATATCGCTCAACTTTTTAAATATTACTGCCATCTGGCTACTAGGCTTTGTTTACCAAAACAGTAGCTGTGCACACATTTCTACAGCAGCTGCAGTCAAAAAATTTAAGTAATGCCATTTGGTTAAGTTACAATTCACATTAAAAAAAAAAAAAAAAAGGGAAAACTCTAAAACTACTTTGTCAGACCAATTAGCATTGTACCTAGCAAAATTAAATATATGTAGCTTTGTGCTTTGCTTGCTTTCCCATTTCAGTGCTTTCATGTTCTTCAACTCATTTCCCATCTACACTGGCACAGGAAAGAAGTAACAGCGACTGAAGAATGTGTCAAGAGCAAAATAAGTAGTCTTGCTTGTATTATCTGTAATTCTCTTCTGGGTAAGCACTGGTGCTATAAAAGTACAACACAGAAATGCTGTTATACTAGTACCTCAGGTCATTCTTAGCATGCATATGAAATCATACAACCCTCTCAAAGAGACACCAGAACCAGGCTGTTCAGAGGCTGAAAGCTCTGATAAATTCCAGGGACTCTTCCTGGTGTCTGGGCCACACTAAACAAAATAAATATTTCAATTATGACTAATCTGAAACAATGCGCAATGAAAGCTGGGGAAGTCTTGGGAGCAGTGAGAATATTTAAATTGGAAAAGAGCCTGTGGGGGTTTTTCCTATTTCTAATTACAGTACATTGTATTAATCAGGCCTGGAAACCACAAACCCAAGACTCTTTGTGACCAAGTTGTCATGGCAGCACAAAACACGCTCAAGGCCAAACAGATGAAGAAGCATTTTCAGCAGCTTACTGTGTGGATATCTTATAGGTGTATGGCATATAGAGGAATTCCAATCTTTAAAAAAAGGCTGCGGCCTCAGAGAGCAGATAAACCTTGGCTGGATAAAAGCCAGTGATAGTCTAATTACAGCAATTTTTTTTTTTTTTTTTTAAAGTTCTACTGTGTTTAAAACCTTGCCTAAAGCTCCATCCAGATACTCACTTCAGTACTCAAATAACCAAATATAAAAGAATCTAGCAGTTGCTTAAAACATGTATAACTAGAATTGAAATAGCTGTACCAATTTAAAGAAAAAGCACATGTGTTTGTGTGCAAGAAAATACAGTCTGACAGCAATTTGGATCAACTACCAGAATCAACTGCAAACTTAATAAGCTATGGGATAATTAACAAGCGTTGTTCGTACTTATGTCAATATGTTGAGCTATGTGCTGTTGGCCCAAGTTTTCCACCAGTAACTCTGTAGGAGTTTGGTACATGCATATGCATTCCTTGTGGCAGTCACAGCTCGTTCCTAGATCTGAATGAAGACTGCAGACTGATAAAGCGCTTTACAGTCCAGAACAGCTCTGCAGGCTGATTTTGCAGACACTACAGTAGAAAAGAAGGCTCTCTTTGTTCTCATCCAGAGAGCAGAATTTTGTGTCCCACAGTTTGTTCACATGTTGATGTTTTAGAAAGAATTCAGTATTTTTGGAAGCAATAATGCAGCTTTTACTTTTGTTTCTCCTCTCTTTTGAGCCAGATAACCGCAGACCCTGTAAAAGTGACATGTTCCGGTCCACCATGACTGACACAGGTACAGCATCTGGCCAAGTTTTAGCCTGAGCTGCCTTGAGTGCTTTATACAAGATGTCAGGCCATAAGAGCACCTTCTTCTTGCTAGGGATCAAAACAAAAAGAAAATTTAAAAAAAACAAAATGTATATACATTTGATCCATAAGCAATCAAAAACCCCAACACCACACAATTATGTAGGAAAATCACGCAATACATGTGGAACCAGGGAGTCTATCAAAGTAAAATACTGCAAGAAAAAATAAACCCTAACATAAAAGATGCAAGTAACCAAATATTAATGAACAATAATAACACGATCCTGAGATTTTACAATACTGCTCAGCTACTAAGTATTTGAAAATGACCAGTGCTGTCTCCTCTCATCTAGCTGGGAAACTTACGGCAGGACTGTGCTTCAGATAACCAAAGCCAATACAGGTTATACAGCAGAACATGTCAGGCAAATCTCTGAACAGGTAAGTAATGGAAAAAATAGTGAACAATTAAAAGATGTCTTTCAATTTCTGAAGTTTGAACAAATTCAAGAATTATATATTCCTTTTTTGGAGTGAGCAAAGACGAAAAATATAGGTAAGACAGAAACAGACAAGATACAAGAACTGCAACACCAGATTACTACTCTAATTCTACTCATCACCTAGAGAAAAAGTTTACTACCGTGATGCTTGCTTCAGAAACACATTACTCTTTCAAAAGATTAATTTCAGATGCTACAAGCACAGGTGGCAGGGAAGAATGGTATTCAAGCACCAAATTTAGTTTAGCTTCTTTTTGGAAAGAGGCACAAAAAAAGAATGCATTACCTTGTATAAAGACATATTCATTTTTGATATTGCCTTATATCTTCCACCCTGACCTTTTATGTGTTTCTTTCATCTGGTAAACCTGATAATGACAGAGAGTTGGCACTGATGTACTAAGTATTTTTTCTGTTTGCACAGCATATACTTACATACAGTTCCAGTGTCAATGAAATCCCTAGGAGCTAGAAAAAGATTTATAGTTTTTAAATCTGACCTCCAAGGTGTATACAGCAATCTAAACACTTAAATGAAAGGCGGGGGTTTTCCTTCTCTCGTCCCCTCTTCCCCCCCCCACTATTCTGTTTTGTGACAAGAAGAAATCCCCTTTTTATCTTCCCCTCAGCTTCTGACCCACACCTAACTGCTTTTCCAGTGCTAAGTAATACCAGCTGGGGTAGCTATGGATGAAAGCATTATTCGCTTGCTCTGGGCTTCCTAGGATGAAGTCTATGGTTCAATTTGCACAGGTTATCTAGATTCCATCACCATCTCTCCAATGATGCATACACATCTAAATTCAAGTGTAGCACAGGCCAAAGTTTAATTTAATGTTGTTGAGAAGAGGGAGGCAAAACTGTTTTGAAATTCTCCCTGAAAAGCAGCCTGTTGTATTAGAACAAAGCAGCTTGTTTCTATCGTTCCTTTGTTTGACAAGTTTGGGCTGGTTAGAAAGGTCATTTATGCCTCAAAGCATCAAATTAACATTTGAGGACATGAATTTTAAAAATGGCTATTTGCTTCTGCTCTCTGAATTGCTAATGATTTTTTCTTAAATAAAAAAAAAAAAAAAAAGAAAGAAAAAAGGAAAAGACATAGCCAGACCCCAAAAGGAAAAAGAGCCTTTTACTCAGGCAAACTAGGCATTGATTTTATGTCCATGTCAGCACAAGCTGTCTAGATCTTAATTAAGCCTCACAAATTAAGCAGGTAGTTGAAACGGTGTCCAATAAAAATATTGTTTAATTACTCAAGAAATACTTTTTGGCATATCATACCCAACTTTCTCCTCCCCTCCACATAGACAAGCTCCAGTACTCACAATGTGAAATCCCCACTAACAGCAACAGCCTCCAAGCATGCTTTGCACTAACTTGCAATCGTTAACACAATACTGCTCATCTTGCTAGTCAAACTACGTCTCTACTCATAACATAAATACAATTATTTATAAGTCTCAGGGGTTTTAAAAGAAATAAACAGAGCCTATGTGCTTTTAAATCAGATAACGGTACAGTATTTGGGACCAGGTTCTCTATCGTTAGGCCTTTCTATGGTCTCTGAAAGCACTTGTGGTTTTCATCAACCCTTCACAACTAGCATTGGCTAAACTAAGAATTGCATTTCTGTGAAAACCCACAAATATTCTTCAAAAACAATCAAGCTGAACTCAAATTATTCCGAACAGGTACAGTTTGAGCAAAAACTCATACCTGGTGATTTGCTTTCTCCAGCTCTCTGAAATCTGTTCCGCTGTGTTGCATTTGTTTCCCCCTCCCAGTAGACGGAAGCAGGAAGACGAACTGCAGATAATGTTCCCTGCCACATGGAGGTCTTGCTGGCTAAAGTGACTCTAATTTTAGGCAGTTAATTCCCAAACAATAGCACCACCAGCTCAACTCCAGCAGCCTGCACAACAGTGGCAGACAAAGTCAGTGTTTCAAAGAGGTGGGGCAGCAGGAGGAGCCCAAGGTAGCACACATACACACAAGATGTTTATATTGGCAACCTCCCCGAGAAACATCCCCACTTGCCAAGAAGCATCACCCAGAATTCACCAGGGATTAGTTTTTAATGCTCCCTTCAATCGTGAATTTGTGTTTATGGAGAACAAGCCACATTCACCATAAAAACTTTTAAGAATTGTCCAAACTTCTCAGCCAAAAAGAAGAATCTCCTCTCTGCTCTTTCACAGTCAGAACTGTTTCAGACTCAACATCCCCAAAAGCTCAAGTATCTATTACCAAATGTTTTTACTTCCAGCCAGGGCAAGACTCACAGAAACTCAGACACTTCATGGTGTCTTAAACAGACACTGCTCACCTCAAAATCAACTAGACCATATAGACTCTGTGATGGAGTAGTCTGTAGCAGCAAAAGCACTGCCTAGATGTTGCTAAGCACTAGTTCATAGTAAATACAATTGTAAATTGCTAGTACAAAAACAGCTGTTTTGAAGACAGGAAAAGATTTCAGACAACAGATTCTTACACAGGCAAGTGAAGTCAAAGTTTTCTTTGTGTTTCCACCTGTCGATGTGAAAAGTACCTCATTGCTTTATGCCAAAACAGGGAAAAGAGCAGTGAGCAAAGAAAAAAACCCAACCTGCATAAATCTGCTTATAAAAATGCTGCTTTGTCACTTTCCTGTAATTGTTATTTGTGTTATTTGTTGAAACATCAATGCACGGAAAAGAAAGTATTAGTACAGAGTTACCCATAGAAGTTACTTCCGAACACAGATGAATCAGTCTTTTAGAGTGTGCCGTATCAGCATGAAAAGCCAGATACCATACTTTCACATTATCAATCTTGCAGCTAGTAAGTTTTTAATAAACTGCGATTAAAACCACCATGTAATTCCAGACAGGCAGGAGCAATTACGTCAAAACTTGTGAATCCTTTTCCTTATTCTTTTTAATTTCAGTTAGCTTTACAACATGTCAATTACGAGGATCTGTGTAGCAACTGTTACTTCAAAGAGCACACTCTGAAATAGCCTCAAGAGAAAAAGTTCCCAAAATCTCATGAAGTCAGCCAAAACCAAGCTTGTACTCTTCCAGTCTGTTCCCACAGATAACAACAAATCTCAGAGCACTGGAGAAATGCAGACAATGCAGTATCTCAATGTACTATTACAGTATCTCTGTGACACAAGTACCACACTGTGTTACAAGAATTTGTCAGCTAGTACAAAAGAGCTCTAATACTTTTCAAGGCTAGAACAAGGTTATACCATGTTTCATGGAAAATAATCATCCACACTTGAACCATCAGAAGCAATTAACAACACAGAGGATGCAAAATCTCTTTAACCAAATTCCAACTGAGCAGGATACAGCTTTTCTTAACTCTGGGCCTCCTACTAGCACAGGCCAGCCACATCCAAACCACACCAACTGGTGCCTTGCTCTCAGTATGCAAACAAAAGATACACTCAGCACAATGAGTTGTGCCATTTACACCCTAAAGTTAATAAAACACAGTTTACATTTTGCAGAATAAGGTAAAAGAGTGGAATATGGTCAAATCAAAATTCAAACAAAAGAGATACAAGATTCAAATCAAGGTTCAGACCCAAAACATACACGATTCAAATCAAGGTTCAAATCAAAAAGATACAAGAGGTCAAAGGTAACAAAAAACTTTCTACAGGGACTGAAAAGGCATTTTAATGAAAGTTTAAGAAAAGGCTCCGTTTGCTCATTTAGCTACAGTCCCCTGTGGATACAGTTATTTTACTGTTATTAGAAGCATTAGGACAAAAATTTAAATAACTGTTCTAACAGTCAAGCCAGCCACCCGCGGACAGGTCTAGGTCTACACTGTGCAGAAGAGCTCTCTGAGCCACACACTGCATTTGGTGTGGGGTTCCCGGAGGCATTAACATTCAGTTCCTCCTCACTGCTGCTCAGCTGAGACTCCTGCAGCCCCCCAGGATCTCCTGGCAAAGGGCACCAATTACACTGTCACTATGGCTCACATCCTGGCATAGGGACAATATGGGATGCTGGGCAGACAGACTTGAAGCGAAAGCTGCCAAGTGTCTGGGGAAGGAGAGATGGAAAAGGAAGTGATATGCAGCAAATGGGATGGGACAGAAAGGTTGTTTATTTGTCACCCCTACCGTGTCCAAATCCCATCACGGCAATCGTCAAGCAAGAGAGATTTTCCTTCTCCTGATTCACCAAACCAGACGCAAGAGAGAGCAAAACACAACAAACCAACAACAAAACAACCCTGCCTTTTTAAAGCTAGAGGGACATTTCCATCCCCACCACATGAAAATTAAGAAACAGCTGCAAAACAAAGCCATTTTTGTGCCATGGCACATTAAAAAGGGCAGGGGGAGACACTTGGTAAACTTTCACATTCACCTTCAGCAAAGAGTTCTACTCAGCATCACTAGAAATGCCTTTTGCTGCACTTAAAAACAAATTATTTCGGCTACTCATAATACCCCGGAAACTAGTTCTGTTGAGTGTTATTTTCTTACCTAATCAAATAGCTGCCTAATTTATTATTTCCAATTTATCCTCCAGCTGTGAGAGTTCTCTGCTCTCAGCCTTCTGGCTGCACGAGTTCACCAGATGGGCAGTCCCCAAAGACAGACCTACTGGGGGAAAGGAGGGGAAGAAAAAGTGGTGTCTTAATCACAGCCCTCACTAAAGTAGGTTCTGCAGAAGCTGTGTGTGAAATTGCCTTTTAGTTAATGCCTCTAGCAAAGAAGTGAGGCAAGGACATGTTGTGTCTCAAATTTCTTTAGTTATTAAAACTCAAGGCAAAGATGCAGATTTAGCTCAAGTAACCCTTTGACCAAATAGCTGGTACACGAAAACAACAACAGGGCACTTAATACTTTGTCAGGGAAAAGGAGGATCACCCAGGGAAAGCAGCTAGTAGACACATGGTGTCTATTAGGAGTCTGATCTCTTTGACTATTACTCTCTGCCCCCTAACAGAGGGACACAACACCTGTAATTGCAAAGGAGTTGCTACAATGTTGTTTTAGCTTTTTTAGAAGCATTGTGGTGTTTTGTTCCTGCACACTTACGCTGACATTGTACTGAATTACTAATATTGCATCAGTACAGATGGACAAGACCTGTACAAGACAGGACCATCAGCCAGTACAGCACAAAGAGAAAACAACATGCCATTTGGGTACCGGTACTGCAGCACTGCTTTATACTTCTGTTGTTTTCAAAATTACAGTAAACGCCATGCTGCACAGGATTTCTTAGTGGATACATTATTGGGTATGTTTCCCTTCAGTTTACAGGGGAAGGGCATCTCTCTCCGAACTGCTTCTAGGTCTCTTTCATTATGAGTCACGATGATGAGGGACTTCGAGGTACAAGAGCAAGGAGCACTGCACCTTGAAGAACCAGGCTCTGAAAAAGAGAAGTGAAACAGCAAATACGAGGAACACTATCTACAATAACACCAATGAAAGCCAACTACACAACCAAGATTGCTTCTGCCATGTTAATTCATAGATTTAATCAAAAAAGAAAAATTTAAAAAAGCATGGTTACGTAGACATTTTAGTAAAATCCACAACCTTCAAGTTCAAGCCATCCCCACACATCAAATTAAACCTCTGACAGTGAACTTCAGAAGCAAGCAATATGTTAATCTTTATGTGGTGCCTCTTCTTTGCAGAAATGCAGAACTTCAATGAGTCTCTCATGGCTCAAACCCAGTATCTGCAATTTCTATTCAATACAGAGAAGTATTTAGGAAGCTTGAAAGCTCCAAACTCCTGTTTTATATTATCTATGCTGCATTTAACTAGACTTAGTCATTTTATAGCTCAAGAGGAAATCCCAGATTGTGCTCACCAGAATGAGAGATGTAAAACTAGTCTGATTCACAGAGGCAACCCAGAGACTTCCTCGTAGTCACACTACTGTATTACTACTGCCTGGATGCCCCAGACAGAACTTGAGGCACTGCTGTGGTATGCACTGTCCAGCAGCAGTCACGAAATTTAATAATAATCTCCCAACAGACAAGACAGGAAAAGGACAGTGGAGAAAGCAACACACACAAGCAGAGTGACTCACCCAGAGTCAAGCTGCACCTCAGTAGTACAAAAGAAATTCACTACTTCTGACTCCTAAAGCCCCAACCACTGACTAGGTTATGTCTCAAATTTTAAAAGGTGTTTTCCATACCAGTACATCTGGTCTTTTTTGGCTCCGCTTAAGACTTGGCCCCAATACCATCTGACAATGAATTTCATGAACTAGTCCTGCCTTGCACAAACAAGTTTCTTTTTAACAGTTTCAAAATTTGTTTTCTTTATTATTAGGAACAGGTAACTATACTGATGCCACCTACATCTGCAATATCATTCACAGGATAGGAAGTGGAAGAGCAAAGAGAAATGGGCTTCGCTTGAGGTTTTTTTTTTTTTCCCCTCCATCTCCCCTCTCCTTCGTAGAACTATTAGTCAATTGGTTCCATCATGTATTTATATTTGAACTCCAAATGGAGTCCTGCAACCTATAGCTCTGATTTACAACAGAATTAGACTGTTTTATACAAAACTTGGTGACAAGCGCACCAGAGACCTGTGATGAGAAAAACTGCCCCAAAAGTTTTGCAGATTTACTAGCGAAGACTAGAAGCAACAAGACTGGTTATAGGAGGAAAGGTAGCCCCCAAAAAAATGAATTAAAAAAGTCAAGGGAGTAGCTTCAAAGAAGCTGCCTAGACCTGCTTAGCAAGTACCCAGGCAGCCCAGAAGTCTCTGCAATCGACAGTTCTCCCAAAATCCTTTAAAAAAAGGAAACATTTAAGTAATGCTCCATTTACCTATATTGCCAGTAACGCTGATAGTGAAACATGCTTTCTGTCACTGTCGCAGCCTGCATATTTTCCAGATAACGATCATTTTTTGTATGTTTCATAATCCAGAACCATAGATCTGCACTGAATCTGATTACAGAGCTGAAGAGAACATCACCCAGAAGGCAATCAAATCCAATACCATGCTAACTTTATTCATTTTTAACTGAAAGCTTCACACCTTGCCACCCTCAAAATACTTTTCTACACAAGTTTTCCCCTCGTTTAAGAAAAAAGGGGCTGCGACGGCACCGTGGTGTCCCGACCGCTACGCTGCTCCCGCCACCCGATGGGACTGGCAGAAGGAGCTCTGACGGTGGAAGACACTCGCCGCCTCCCAAAATCCGCCAACCCTGACACCTTGAAAGCTAAAGGCGATTTTTTTGCGCCCTCTCCACAGGCCCATCTGCAGCACTGAAAACGAAATGCAAAAGCAGAACCTGTGCCGTTGCGGGGGAGACACTTTTTTTTTTTTTTTTCCAAACAGCAACTTCGCCTTCATGCCGCAGGCCCTGGCCGGACGGAGCGCGGGGAAGAAGGCGAGGGAAGCGGCGGGGCGGCCGCCGGGCGCCGGCGGGGCAGGGGCGCGGGAGAGGCGGGCGGTGAGGCGGGCGGCCCGGGGCGGGCGGCCCGGGGCGGGCGGCCCGGGGCGGGCGGCCCGGGGCGGGCGGCCCGGGGCGGGCGGCCCGGGGCGGGCGGTGAGGCCCGCTCCCCCCCGCTGCCGCCGCCCGCCCGCCTGGCCCTCAGCTGAACCGCCCGCCCTGACGTCAGCTGGCGGCGGCGGCAGCATTCCTCAACAGTTCAGACAAACCCACTGGTGGGAAGCTTAGAAAGCCCTCAGCTGTAGTGAAGAAAGCAAAGGCTTGGCCGGGAGCCAGACTACTGAGCTCAGCATTTTGTAATGCACTTCCTTTTTACTTAACAGCTTGCATAATGCCTCGGCCCCTTCCACCTTTAACCCCTTGTTCACCCGCGCCCCCCCACCCTGAAATCGCGTTTACGGCCGCGGCGCTTGCTCGCCCGCCGGCAACGCTCCGCCAGCAGCACCAGAGAACAAACGGCGGGGCTGCAGCGACCGGGGAGTTACCGTCACGTTTGGTCCTCAAAACTGCGCGCCGGAGGAAGAGGAACTCGCCCCAAGCGCGGCAAAGCGGGTGCAAACCGGGCAGTCACATCCACGTCCAGAGGATCGCCTTCGCTGCCCCTGGCTCTACCCGAGTCTGGGCACTGACAGCCAGGCAGAGGCCGTATTGACGGCAGCTCTGATTTTAATCTGATTTTTATACATGATACTTATACGTGAATCCTGAAAGTGCCACTGGTCACACAGACCGACCCACACATGCGGAGAAACCGGCAGACAGGCACTGGTACCGCAGCGGGGTGGGTTCGGGGCCCAGGGCAAACACAACACGACGCGGCCCTTGTCACGCTGTGCTGGCCATCCGAGCTACGAGAGAACTCAACGCAAGCAGATCTAAAACCAGAGGTGGGGAGGTGGCTAAGAATAGCTGTGGTAACAGCCTGCTACATCTGCTATGCAAATGATTTCCAATAATCTCTACAAGTCTGAAGAAAATGAAGAAAGCCTTCTGAAGGTCACGTAACCTTAGTTTCCACATTTCATTCACATAGCCTTGCTACTTTTGAGACCGCATGGCTCCTGTTCTAAGCTGTGAAGACACTGTGGTGTAGTAAATTCCTTCCCACCACCCCACCCGCACTGTTTTGTGACTCTGAAAAAGACGACCCGGTTTTAGACTTCTGCACCCGGACTGTAGCCCCGTTACAGCTATGGAACTGTCGCTGCTCAAACTCTCCCCCTCCAAACATGCACCAGTTGTTTTGCAACTAATACCAAGAATAACGACAAGCATCAAAGAAAGCTTCGCTACCCTTGAACCTCTTTTTCAAAAGAAGTTTTTTAAGAGTGAAGTTAAACACAAGAGCTCAAACTAATTTAACACCGTCAAGTGCAAGTGTCACCAACAGCATTCAACAAATTCCCAGATAAAGCATACTCTCTCTGTCATTTTGTGACATTTTCTCATCACAGATCCCTATTCTACATCATCAAATTTAGCTCTGCTTTTCTGAATACGTGCCATACAAAAATACTTCTCTAGAACATAGCAAGGTTTTGCCCTTTTAGGTGAACATCTACTCAGTACATGCTGCCTCACCCAGCAAGGGCCACTAATTTTAAAACAGCAATCACCCTAAGAAATATTTGTATAAAACTCTTCAATATTGACTGTCAGCATCACCTCAGTACCACAGCATTACGGATACTGCAAACCTGAATCAAATAATCTCAGAAATGTAATAGTAAAATTAGAAATTATTTTTAATTCAGCTAGCACATAGATTGCTGGCAATGCGCAACTCTGTCACAGAAAATTCTTTACAAAAAGCAGGAAAGCACTTCACAGATGTTTGGTTTTGATCAGCTGTTTCCAGATTGCCACCACCATTTACAGCACAAGTAATCATATTCCTGTAACCACGTCAGATGACCCAAGTCCAAAGAAAAAAAAAACATCTACGTACTTCCTGAAGAGGGGCAAGTACAGTGTTGGCAAGGACTCCTAAGTTTACCCTAACCTTTTTTTTAAAATGACAAATTCGAGTCCCTAAAATGGATGTTCATGTTTTTAATCATAAAAACAAGTTCTGATTTTTAAAGTTTCCAACTTCAAAAAGAAAAACAAAACAAGACAAAACAGAAAGATATCTCATCTAGCATTCTTCACAACAGGACATTGCTCGGTGTTAGTTAAAGCAAAACAAAAGCTTTGACTTCTGAACCATAATTTCTTCATGTTACTTTTTAATTTGAAAGAGAGATCATAGTATCAACCTGTACTCCTAAACTGAATGAGCAGGTAGGGTGGGAGAAAAGAAGAGATGTCTCTTCCCCCACACGCCCTTCATTTCACCTATGCAGTCTAAAGCATGATTTCAAGAAAAGTCCCTTTTCCAGTCTTCTGTAGCCACCACCTTTAGAAGAATAGAAGCTCCAGCTGTCAAGACTCTCCAGACCTGAAGCTTTACAATGTCACAAGACTGCAACACACATGGCACATGCAATTTTAAGTGACAGCATGAATGATTTCAAATATTAACAAATACCTAACATTTCCTACAACACCTTTTATGTTAAGTTTTATGAATCTTGCACACATTGCATTGCGGTGGCAAGCTGGACAAATTGAAGAGTTAACTACAACAAGTAGAAGCATTTTATCTGACGGCATAACTGACACCAGTATCTAAATGCATGGAATGAAATCAGTTCAACACCTTCAAAGCACCAGGGCGCTTATTTGAATAGAAGTTCCCCATAGCTACTATAACTGCCACAACATACATATTTTAAGGCAAGATTTTATCAGCATATACAGCAACACAAAACTCAAGCACACTAGAGGATGACTTAATACTTGCTGTGGGGGCCATAACTTTTAGTTTTCTTGACGTTTACAAATTTGGTCTCTGCTTTAAACAAGAGCTCTGTATTTCTTTTACATTTAATAGATAACTGAGTTGGAAAGGATCTGTTGCTGTATCTGATCTATTCTATCATTGCAGTGTATGATTCACAGATGTATAAAGACATTAATCTTCCTGAAATACTCCTAACAATGCCAATTCCACAAACTGACTAAAATGTTCCAGTGGGTAACTGACAGCAGCATTAAAGGGATTTCAGTTATTGAGCTTCCACCTTCCTAGTTTTAGGTTTTCATTTGTGGTACTTGCATGAACTATTAAAAATAGCTCCCCATGAGCCTCCCCTGTTTCTACTGTTCCAGTAATGCCCTAAATCACCTTTGCTGATAGAACACAAGTTGAGAAACATTTAGTATATCTCCTCTTTAGACACTACAGAATATTACAGAATTGAAATTAACAGTTACTTTCAGATGCACAAGTGGACAAATATTTTAAATTTAGATTTAACTTTCTGCCATGTTTGTAACACTTGCTCAGGGTGATTCCACGTAGCTCTCTCATTGAGAACAATGTCCTTTCGGTGGTTTTTACCATATCACCATTGCAATTATCTCCATAGTCCTCCAAAGAAAAAAGGTCATTAGCACAGAAGCCAACCACATCACATGCTGTTTCTGGCTCCTCTTGGGTCTGAAAACAGGAAAATGACTGATGGTCTACGGACCATTATGATTAGCATTTAGTATCACCAGGTTTGTGTTTCACTACTAGCTTAACCATCTGAAAAAGCTGAACATCTCGGTACTGGCATGGGCAGCTACTGCTATCTTCAGAAGTCTTCCTAGAATAATCCCATTCTTAAATTTCTCAGTGTTTTCTACTTGCCATCGGCCTTCTCTCATTTAAAACAGTGAAGTTTTATTTCTGTCTGCTTTTTGGCCTTTGGGTTGTTTTTAAGCTTCTCTTTTTAGCTGCAGAGGACAGTTTGAAAACTGCGAACTCCTAAAGCATTACAAGAGGCAAATAACTATGGAATTTCAAAACTATCTCCTAGAGATTTTTATTATTACTTTTTAAGCCTTTTGATTTCAGAAGTTAATCATGATTTTTGAACACTTCAGTTGACAATTACACAACACTAATTATGTACCTATTTAGCCTGTGAAACCACATGTTCACATCTTTGTTCTCATTCACTCTTCCCCTTCCCTTTTTTTTTGCTACACTCTTTTGCATCATAATTTAAGAATAAACTTTTCAGAGCTAGGACTGACTGGGAACATGAGTTTACACAGGATCTAGCACAAACAGGACAAAATTATAAATACCATGCAGTAGAGTACAGGCAGATAAGGGCAGAATAGATGGGGCAGTACTGGAGTGGCAGCGTACACAAGCTCTGAAGAAATCCTTCAGTCATCTATGGACATCTCCTCTACCAAATCAATGAAAGACGATGACTTTACAAACACTAAACAAATCAATCACTCCTTGCAAGGTGGGTAAGTATGATTGTAAAAAGCTTCTAAACATTAATAGTACAAAAGAAAAAATTCAGAGAGGAAAAACTGCTCTAACACATGAACAAGGAAGTGAAGGGAAGCAAAAGGACAATTCAGCATAAAGATCATACAGTTAAAATTTCCATCTGAAGAGAAAAGCTAAGGTGGCTCTTATAACCAATAAGCATTTTTATTTTTATTACAGTTAAATATAAATTACTAGCCTTGCAACTATTTTTAAAGACAAACTTCAATGCTAAAATGCACCCTTTTTAAAGTTGGCAACTCTTCACAAGTTCTATTTAAGAACAAACTGAACTCTTGTGTTTCATTTATGCAGACTAAGACATGGTTTTCTCCTGTGAGCTCTGCACTTTCAAAAGATCTCGTTCTTGGTCATCTCTATAAACCCATATTTCGTTCATAAGAGGCCTAAAAATAAAGGAAGATTCAAGTGACCTTAACTTGTCCCTTACTTACCTTTACACTTTGTACTGCAATAGATAGTTAAGTGCACAGATACCAAGCAATTTCAAGCAGCTATTACGACTTTGAATTGTGGCATATGAATGAAGCTTTGAGCATCAGGCTGTTTCATGAACTCTACAGCAAAGAGCTAAGGAATGACAGATGCTGCACAGGGAGCAACTCTCCCTTCAATTTTCTCAGCCAACCTGGATGTATTTCAGGAAGCAGGGCAGCATACATTCCTGTTTTTCAAACAGCAAAGACAGAAGTATAAAAAAGCTTGCCCACAGAGGCTGTTACATGGTCTTTTTTACATGCAGAACTACATCAGATAAACCAACTCCTTGAAGGCATCTGGGGGAAAGGGGCACTTTGCTGTCAGGTATTTTTCTTCCTCCGCATAGTTTTGGGTGGCAGGGGATGGTTATTGTTTCTTCCTTCCATGTAATTTAAAGAGCTGGCTAGGAGAAACTAGATAAGCCAGATACAAAGGGGACTCCGTGCTCCTCCTTGGACAAAGATTTTCTGCCTTAGCATAAGCACAGATTAGAAGAAAGAAGGTAATAAAGTATTCCATTAATGGTTTATGATTAGCATTGGGAAATCCATAGCACCTCAGGCTAACATACCTACAGGCATGACCTCACCTGTGTTACTTTCAGCATTAGGGAAGCGGCAGAAGCTGCTGCAGACTGCACCAGCCACTGACACTCATTTTGCCCCCTACTCTGTCCTCTCAAGTTTCACCAAAACTCCTCTCTGTGGTCTTATGTCCTGAACTGAATCAAGAAAAAAAAAAAAAAAAAGGAGAAAAGAAAAAAAAAAAAAATCACTGGGTAAGCTCCCTGACCCACATCACCACACCAGGCCACACACAACAAAAACCCCACTTCTGCTGGCACAAGTAAAGGAGTAGGGCAAAGACAGAAAGAAGCAGCTGAGAGCAACTGCAGCTCATATTAACATGGCAAGAAATGTATGTGAAACCACAGCCTAAATTATACTTAAGTATGCATTGAGCTCCCTCACTGGCCACAGCACATGATAAAATGTACTTGCAAATATTTAACCTACCTTAGGAATTATTTTGATAGGTTTTTACTAGTTTAAAATGTAAATTTCAAAGTAAAACTGGCTAAATGAAAAACGCAACAGCTTCCACACAAAGACAGTAGGCAAACACACACCGGTAACGTTTTTTCTCTCCCCATTGCACTTTGAAATTGTAAAAAAAAAACCAGAAACTACATGTCAGTTAAGTTGCTGACCTGACACAAAAACATCAGTCCCTGAACTGTTTTTATTCTCACCACTACTTTAGCTAACAAGCCACCACAGCATAAACCCTCATGAAGCAGTCTGAAACTTTCACAAACACCCTGAATACACAAAACTGTACCCCATGCAATTTCAAGTAAAAGACACTAAGTTCCAACCTCTGTGTTTCAGTATGACATGGTTCAGAGAATATATTGCCAGTTACTCTCTTTCAGAACAGTTTTGCAAATGTTTAGAAAGGGTTAAACCAGTTTTCTTGAAATGTCAAGCCCCCACAAGAACTAGCACAAACCCTGCTTATGCAACACGCTGGAGTTTACTATGGTATCTTCCAGCCCTTACACAGAGCTGTTGTAGTTCAAACTACAAACTGCCTTGTACTTTCTGCCTACAAGATAGCATTCATAATAAAATGCAGTAATCTGCAAGGAAGCGTCATCAGTTAATCAGAACTGCAACTCTAGCAACTGAAGGAGTGTCATCACAGGGTTCAAACAGAACATAAAAATACAATGGCAGTATATTAGGATGCTCCAGCAGTACAGTCCTTACAATTGTGTACCGGACAACAGAAATCATCATGCAAAGAAGGAACTTAAGATACTTAAACATAGCTCATAAGCTGCTAGCCAATTAACCTGTCCAAAACCGACTCTGAGGAATCACCCCTTCTTACTGACATTTTAATGGATCAGAAAAAAATGGAAACATTCCTGCCTTGCACCAACACAGAAAAGCCAGCTGTTAAAACTGTGGTATTGCTGAGACAAAACATAAAATAAAATGAACAAATAGGATTGCCAAGTACATTGAAACATTGCAGTGCAACTGCTGTAGGGCAAAATTAAGAGGCATTAGTGACTCAAAGCTACCCCAACAAATGCCAGAAAAGTGGGTAATATCATATTTACTATCCAAGAAAAGCTATCATTGCAGAAAAAAAAAAATTGAGACACTAGTAAAATGCCAAACTTGCAGGATGTTTAAACATCATAGCAACACTGCCTACAGCAGTAATGTTCACAGTTAGTAACAAAGCCTCCGGGCTCCAATTCTATTTACAGAATGTTGTGCAGGGCAGGAGGTGTGTTCATTTGTATCCTGATGCATTACAAGATTTTGTCCCCAAGTTAAGGATAGTATGTGGAAAACAGGAAGGTCTGTCAGCTAACAACAACAGTACTGAGGTCCCAAGGAGTTTGATCCAGACTGCCTTTGTAAAGGGGCAGTCTCTCTGAGATGAGGTGAAGGTCAAAGCAGACTAGTGGCCACCTAACCTCTTAGTAGCCTCCTGGAAACTTCCCAACAGACTAAATGACAGAAACTGCTTTGCAAAATTGAGATGTAGAAACCGACAAAACCCTGCATAAGTCATCTTCCCCAGAGATCTTTAGGGAAGAAAACGGTCCCCAGGGAGTACCTGTTTCCTCAGAATGGCCAACTTTGTTGGAGAAAAGTCTGCTAAGTTTTAACACAAAGAACTTGGCAACAATGAAATACAAACAACATTTACACACAATTTCCTTTTCATTGCTGCGAAACTACTGTATTTCTCAAGGACTAAGTCACAATCAAAATTCTCTACTTCAAACCCTTTTATTTCATTGCTGTTACTTCAGGGAATGCAACTTTTTAAAAAATTATCTTTAGAAAGAGCAGCCTTTCAAGTCTTTTAATTAGGTGGTGGTGGTTACCTCAGATTTTATCTGAAAACCTGATACCATACTTAGTCACCATGCAAGGGCATAAATTGTAACATGTAAGCCAAAGCTATGCCAAAACTCTTACTGAGAATTCACTCCATGTCTAGTGTTCCAAGGAAGCTTGCTTTTGATGGAAGGGACAACCTTAGTAATTACTGTAGAAGGTGAAGACATGAATGGTTTACAGGTGAAATCAAAGTATTTAACTACCTGCTGTCACAGATCTGGTTGCAGCAACATCTACTTCTGAGCTAGCAAATACTTCTCTAAGTTACATTATCTTCTCCCTCCACGATGGTGCTGGCCAGACCAAGAGTGTCACTTCCCTTTCTGTCAAATGTAACGGGCTGGGTAGGATCTACTGATGCACTTGCAAGCCAGTTTCCCATGTTGCTTCACTGGCCCTGCACAGAATGAGGGAACTGGGAAGGAAATACGGTTTCATCCTAGTTACCTCATGAGACATGGTCTAATCTCTGGACAAAGCAGTTGCTTCTTAACCTAAAGACACTGAAGAAAAGACAGGGCCTCTGCTCTGGCAAAACACAAGCACATCTGCTCACCAAAGCCTGAACCTCACAGAGCTCTATTTTGTGTTCCAAAAATTTCAGGAAAGACAGAGGTTAGCCCAACCTGCCACTCTTAATTACCGAGAAAAGGATCTGAAGCACAAACAGCCAGAGCCAACAGATTGTGATTTGCCTGCTTACATCCTCTGCTGATGAGAACTCTTCCGTCACTGTCATCTTGACAAAGCAGATCAGAAAACTGAATAAAGTGTGCAGAACTTCTAAAGAAGATCCCAAAGATGCCAATGTCATCTCAGTCATATTGCTCTCCAGTGACAGTGAACTGTAGAGGCAGTAGGACCCGAAGAGAAGGAGCCAAGATGAGTTTTATTAGCTGGCAATTTCTCTGTCAGGAAAAAAAACAACAAAACCCAAAACAAAACAAAAACCCTACACACATATTTGCCCCAACAGCCCTGCCAAACCAAGTTGCTTAGACCCAAATAACTTTGCCTTTTGGACTGAAAGCATCCGTTTGCCTTGTTTGGTTAGGTATTTAAATTCAAACCCATTAACATGCTCTTCAGTTCCTAAATTCCATTACTATGCCACTTCACTGTGGACTTGTAAAACTCAGAGTTCTCCGTAATTAAGTCTTAATTGGAAGAATCTAATTTACTCTAGCTCCCTTGTACTCAGACAGACATTTTCTTACCAATTTGGATGACTGGATTAAAATAATTTTAAACAAGATGCAAGGCAAAATTTTAGTGGGGATGGGACTGGTGAAACGAATACTTTGCTAAACATGTTCATGGCACGGAGGGAACGTGAATGAGCAAAGCTCACTTGTCACTAACATAGTAATTACGAGTCCTCTGGCTGTACTTGAGATACTTTCTTGTGTCTGGCATGATCCTAAACATTTTAAATTTCTACCTAGTCACACATCTTCAGTGATCCATTACACAATATATCAACTTATCTTTAATTACCATGAAATCTTCTGTATTACATTCAAGGTCAACTCCATGTCTTTTTCCATAACTTAAGAGGTTTTTTAACATCCTCTTAAAGCAACAGTAGTATTTCTGCAATGTGTTCTAAACAAAACACTTTGAGTCATCCATATAATCTCTACCATGACCTTTTCCTGCATGTTTATATCCACCTACTGCAAGATGTCCTCAAGAGTATGTACAAAGGCTAGAGCTTTACAGATTCCAAGTCAGCTTAGGTCCACCTAAATGAACACACCCAACAAGAAGCGAGTATTTGACTATTAGGTTGTGGCTATGACTTCATCCTTAAACATCGAGAGGTAATGGCTGAAAATGCTTGAGGTTTTCCACCAAGTGTTCAAAGACATAGGCAGATCTTCACTGTTGGGGAGGGGAAGTAGGAAATTTTGCCTAAATTCCCCCAAAGGAAGACCATTTTAGAAAATGAAAATTTGCAAAGGGAACAATATATTAGAATTCTACTGCAATGGGGTCAAGCACATAAACTGGGGTTAAGAGTCAAAGACACATTACTTGTTTCCAGAACATTTTCTTGCTTCCTTCTTTTTGTTTTATTTGGGAGGAATTATCTGCAAACATCTATAAAGCTGTATTATTACTGCACTTCAAAGAGTGAGGGCTAAAACTTTGACTCCAAGGTGGTATCTGTATCTACATCTGTTTTATCACCTACTTTCCAGTCTTCCATCCATACACCAGCCTTCTATCTAAACCACAGCCTACCTGTATTTCTCAACTGTAATCAAAAAACAGTTTTGAAGTTTGAAGTTGTTTAGTATAATGACAACAAAACCAATCGTGGACCCTATATGTAAGCTTTAAGAAATAAACCTGTTTAAAAATGTGGTAATCCTTTCTTCCTTTCAAAGTCCCCCCTGCACTACTTATCTTCTGCAAATAAAAGTGACTTCTCAAACAGCATGGAAGGAAGAGCAGAGTGGAACATGGATCAGTTGTCCACCACTCCATTTGAAAGTTAGCTTCTGAGTGGAACTGCAAACAGAAAACAACTTTTCTTTAGGGAAGGGAAAAAAGTCATCTTGCTATTTAGTTACCTCTTCACCTGCATGAAAACGCTTATTTTGTAAGTCTTACTGTACACGGAAGTCACATAGACTGTGGAAACTGAGAGCCTCTTAGACCACTTTCAGGGAAGGATTTGCTGCTAAAAGAACATTAACTAATTTCACTTTTCAAATGTAATTTGGCAGCTGTTTTTCTTGCCCGTCACTTTCCCTAACTGTGATAAACTGAATAAAGTATAAAAATATGATGGTTATTAAGGACAAATAATCATTGCCATGAAAACTACTTCACTCTCACAGCATTCTCCGCTCTACATTAAAACATTCATTGCCATTTGACCAGAAAGTAGCCACTCAGATGTATTTTGCAACTATAATTTTTGTTGTGAAGTATCATCTAGTTGTAGGAGATTCATCATAAGATTTATTTACATTCTGGAAGAGTCAGAAGGAGCTATCTTGACATTTGCTGGTGGAACAGAGATCGGGAGAAGGAAGAAAGGGCAAGGAACAGGTCCTGACAGACAGCCTTCTCCACCTACACCATTGTTTCCATTTCAGCTGAGGCTAGTAATAAAGCCAAAAGGTTAAACTACTGTAGAGCTCTCTGATGACCTCCTATTAAAAGCACTTATTAAAAATTGCAGCAGTTTTCTATTGTATGCAGAACGGAAAATACAGGAACGAAAATTTCTCCAAGAGATATCCTCAACTCATCTTTACCCATGCTTTGCTCTATTCCAGGTAATCTGGGGGAATGGGAAAAGGGGGGGAGAGGGGCAACCCAGGTAAACCTTACATTAGCACGTTCATGCCCCAGAGACCTGTCTGTGAGAACCAAAGCAGCAGCTGGTCATCTGCAACCAAGTTAAGCAGAAATCCAAGCAAATCATAGAAATGACTATAATAAACTAACACTGGTTAGTAAACAATATGCTAACAGAGAAGAAAATACACAATTCATGAAGTAATTCTGTAGCTCCTCCCAAATAAAAGCAGCACCAATTCCAATCCCCACCCACTAACAGACTGGTATTAAAGCCAGTGTTACAAATTCAAGCTTGAAAACTATTCCCTCTTAGACTTCAGAATGAAATTGTTCCAGTTACACAGACAGGGCAAATAAGGAGTTGTGATTGCTTTTTAAGCAAGTGTTTTTATTTCACTGCTGTTTGAGGTTAAGGGTAGTCTGAATCCAAAAAAAGTTAAATTGCTCTCTTGATTGTTAGCTGAAAAATAATTAGAAGCTTCAAAATGCTTAAACTTTTGACTTACATTAGGAAAAAAATATCAATACAACAAAGAAAATGCCAACTTCACAAACAAGTGCAAGCGCTTGTTCATTAACAAGCTTGGAAGGATACTTAGAAGCAAGTAATTTGTATTCCACTTTCAGCCAGAATCACCATTAACTACTCTGAACTTCCAGACTGAAAAAAGCAAATTATTTCCACTGAGTCCTGCTCCACCAAGAACTAATTTGAAGAAAGTGAGTGCAACTTGCACTTCCAAATAGAGCAAAAATTTTTTCAAACCTTCAACACATGACAACTGTTTACAGCTATCACCATGGTATCTGCACCCTGGATTAAGAACATGGCTAGCCATTTTACATAGCTTTTCTTCTTGCTCCAACAGTCATCCCCCTTCCCAAGCAAAAGTTGAGTAAATTTGAGGAGTAAAAATGTTTGTTGTTCCCCACCCACCCAAAGTGATGCATAATGTGCTTGAAGTCAAGACCCAAAATGTTTCTTAAAGGTACATATGGACTGAGCGCAAGATTTCTCAGCCCCAGCAGTCATTGGCAATAAGCTAAACTGCACCTGCACAATAGCACTGAGCTTACTGAACAAAACCCAAACCTTAATATGCCAGTGCATCCCATGGGCTGCAGAAAGGCCACTCCCACAGGCTCAGATCCACAGTCCACTGTCTTGGTCAGAACTTCTTTGCATGAAGCCTCCCCTGCCCAAGAATAAATCAAGTTCTGATGCATTACCTGCTATGCAAGCCTCTGGTCATTGACATTCAGCTCTGCAGTAACACAAGCTGTATCTGTACTGCTGCACAGAAAATGTAACTCTATCAACAGTATATAAAAGAAATCTTGTTTATGTGGCCAGGTATTTGTATTGTGCTATGTATTGTGCTGTGGGCCAACCAACTGGAAAACAGCTTTGCAGAAAAGAACCTGGGGGTTTTTGTGGACACCACGTCCAACAGGAGCCCTTGCAGCAAAGGCAGGTAGTGACATCCTGGGCTGCAGCAGGAGTGCTGCCAGCAGGTTGAGGGAGGTGATCCTCCTCCTCTGCTCAGCATTGCTGAGGCCACACCTGGAGTCCTGTGTCCAGCACTAGGCTCCACAGTACCAGGCAGACATGGACATACTGGAGAGAATCCAGCAAAGGGCCATAAAGATGATTCAGGGACTGAAGTACGTCACGTAGGAGAAAAGACTGAGAGAGCTGGGATTGTTCAGGCAAGAGAAGAGAAGGTTCAGGAGGATCTCATCAATTGTACAAATATGTGAAGGGAGAGTGTAAAGAACACTGAGCCAGGCTCTTGCAAGTGGTGCCCTGTAACAGGATAAAGTGAAACACAGGAGGTTGCTCCTGATCATAAGGAAACACTTTTTTATCGTTAGAGTGACTTCCTCACCCGTCTTCTAGGCCATAGCTTTAAACTAGACAGAAATCTTGGGAGGGAGTCGGATAAAACAGTTGATTCCTAAAGAGCTTGCATGTATCGCCCTATCAGTTTGGTAAGCATGCCCATCAATATTCTTCAGTGTTGACAGAGAGGTCAAAATCTCAGAAACAGAACTAGTTTTCTCCCTGGATTAACTCTGCCAAAAATCCAGACTAAAGACTTTCAATTCTGGGCTAGTCATTTAAAAAACAAACAAACAAAAACCCACAATGCCACAACCCAAGGAGACAATAGACCTAAACTATATTGATAACTGTCCAAAAATTCTGAAGCTTAAATTCAGCTGCCAGCCAACACACCATCAAAAGTGGTTAATGCCTGCCGAAAGATTTGAAAAGCTCAAAGGAAAAGGGGCTGTGTTGTTTTTGTTTAAGAATCTTTTGTTAAAGCTCATTCTTCATGGAGCGGTTATTTCTTGAAAGAAACTAGCAAGGACCTGGTTTGGGGTTTAGTGTGTGGGTTTTGTTGTGGGGTTGGGGGGGGGGGGGGGGGAGGTGTTTTGGTTTTTTTGTTTGTTTGTTTTTGGTTTTGTTTTTTTTTTTTAAAAGACATTTTAGTGCCAAATACAAACATGCACCAAGTGATTAGCTGCATAATTACTGTTGAGCTATATGCTTGTCCACAGACTTAGGTATAAAGTACTCTACAAATATGACTCCAACCATTTATGTTTTCAGTGAAAATTAGGTTTAAGTTCTGCAATCACTTAATCAGCTATCAGTAGGTTCCACATTAGCAGTACATGCCTCACAGCACATGTAATTCATGTGAACTCAATTTAAGACCCATCAACACTGCAAGAGTGGATGTTCTTCAACTGCAGATGTAGCCAAAGCTGTGTTAGCACCAGGAATGTCCAATGACACACTGTGCAGACACGTCACAGTATAACCCAGCCCTATCTTTCTACACAGGCAATCAAGTTCTAAAACATCAAAGAAAAAGTATACTAGAACTTTTAATTAGCCTGACTGCATACAGCTCTTTACAGGATGAACCATGTTTCAAGAACTGCAGATGCCCCTTGAAAAAGGTGACTTTTTATACAAAGTTTCAAAAACACAACCGATAATAAATACAGTAAGAAAAAAACTGATCTAAGTATCAAACTACAAAAGAACCCAACCAAGCTTTCAAATGACATGAGATAAGAAAAAACTACAGCAGTGAGGGTCATGGACAAGAGACTCATCCCACTATTCATTTGCAACAGATGAACACAGTACAAAACAAAAATTTGGAGAGGGGGCCAGAAGAGCAGGAAAGGGAACATGTTGATACCAATATCTAGCCAAAGGGACCCCAAAATGACTTCTGGAGCTTCAGTAATGCTGCTCTCCATAACCTAAAAGGTGCCTTCAATAGCTGACAAAGAGCTTGCCACAGGCGAGATTAAAAAAAAAAAAAAGTGTCAAGCCTACAACAGAGATAGGTCATTTTGGCTTGGTGGGGCAAACAGAGTGATTGCCATCCATGATCTTTCTATGTCAGAGTGAGTTCAGCTTTATCACTAATACAGAAAAACATTCTGAATGGTATAATTCACTGTATCGTTTAGTGTTGAGCATACTGTGTTTTGATAACCCTATACAAAAGTCAATGAACTGTTTCAACTCAACAGTTTTCAAATATGCACTATGCCCTTTAAGAAAAGAATCCTAAAATCTGACAATCTCTTGCTTTACAGACAATATAGTTGAATAATTGCAGAGTGATTTAAAAACAGTGTAAAGATCTTAGAAAAGAGGTGGCTGTAACCAATGTAAAGTTATTTTCTATTGTTCAATGAACACATTGCATCTTATCCTCTGCAAAAGCAGCCTGAGTGCTCAAGTCTGCTGTAACTAAATTCAATGCCTACTACGTGGAAGACATGGAACTTAGAACCACCATATTTTTAAGATTTTGACTGGCACAGAACTGAACAAGATAAAAAATGTACTTCAACTAACACAGTAAAACAGCTTATTCTAATTAGTGAATTTAAATATTTTTGTTTTTAATATTCAGTATCAGTTAAAGCTCCCAATGAAATGTTAAACATGGAAATGTTCTTTTGTTTGATATCACATAACTCAGCTAGGTTTAAACCTCTTTTCTCCAGGAAGCCTCCCAAAGTGTTCAATAGCGCACGTTTTAAGAGGTAGCACATTATATTAGAAATGCTCTTTAATTTGAAGAAAGTAGTCTCTGTTGTTGGTTTTAGACTGGTAGATTCATAACAGTTTACAAACCAAAGTACAAAAACATCTGTTTGCCAGTTATGAAGGTTGTAATAAAACCTTTTTTTGTTTTACTCTTGAAGGCAAAGCAATGTACTCTCAGCAAATGAACAAGCTGAATTGTGCAACACTGCCTTGCTCCATTTGTGCAAGAGCTTACTTTCTATACGTCATTTGGCCTGTACAGTGCAATTGGGCTGCTTTCTTGTTATCATGCTGTTGCGCTCAAGTTCCTCTTCTTTGTGCCTGGAGAACTTGATTTGATTTCTGCCAGCACCGCCCTCCCACAGCCCAGTGCACACGCTAGCAGCGGCTACCCTTCAAAGCAGAACACGCATTTCTCCTTAAGAAAGTTCTCTCCAAGCACTGCTGCCGAGTTATAGGGTTAAACGGCAGAATAAACAAACAACTCAAGAATTGAGATCAAGGGTTTGTGGTAATGGTTTAGATATAAAGGAAGAATAAGGGGGAGATGAGCAGCATCCCTTTAAGGTTATCTAAGTAATAACACTTACGCAAATAAGAGGTACTATGGCTGTGGAACGAGCATTACAAAAGGGAGCACATCAAGATACTGGTTTACAAACATCAGGGGTTGCTTATTTTGAATGACTATTTCCATAACACTCCCACATAATGCTGAATTCAGGAAAACCCAAGAGCTCCAAGACCTACAGGGTTTATTTATTTAATCTAGTTTAACCCCAGCGACCCCCCCATTCCTCACCACAAGACAAATCACACCACTTGTGCAAGCACTTCCTTCCCTCTATTTTAACAGAATTATTCTACGTGCATTACAGCGTTTTGTTTTTTTTTTTACAATCCAAAAAGCAGCATACAAAAGCATACAGTTTTATTTTCTAAGTATTAACATCCTTAAAGACAGTACAATAAAAATAAATCCTTGTGCTTCAGTTAACACCACAATTGGGGGAATTAAGTTTCCAGATATGTTTCCTATTTGCGCTCATGCTGCCAGCTGCCTTTACACTTGTGCTTCTGGAGAAAAAAGCCTTTCCCCCCTACTAAAGGTCTTTGTTCTACCCAGAGGCCAGCTCACCTTACCCCTGAAAGCCTGAGCTTTTGTCAGCTGTTCACACAATAAACAGCTGTGGATGTATGGAAAACCTATTACCACTGGCAGAAAATGAAGGCTGGCAAGTAGTTTCTGTGTTTACAATGGAAGAAAGTCTCCAAAACACATAAGCATTTCAATATATTCCGAGAGATTTTCCCCCCCTCCCTCTCATACCTATATTGTGTGAGCCTTCAAAATTAGTCTGTGTAAACATCATGCTAAACATAATTAACCTCAGAGTGCCAAAAATAGGCTATCCCCCTGCTAAGTGCTAATGTGAAATGCGAGAGCATTAGCAAGAGGAACAGCAGAGTTGTCATCGGCACAGAAGGTTAATGAAGGTTTTCCTACAAGTCCTCTTCCTGCTTTAAGTGGAACGCTAAGTGGGCTGATATGAATCTACCAGGTAGATGTATATCAACTCTGAACACTGTCAACAGAAGTAAAAAGTTATTCTACCTTTCCAGGCATGCTCAAGAATTTCATAACTTTCAGTGAACTGGTTAAAAGCCACAGATTCCCTTCACCTGCTATGTTTTCCTCTCTAAAATAACCATCCAATTATGGTACAGTTCCCAGTTTGATATTTTATTTCAGGTATAAACTTCAGATGATGACCAAGATACAGCACACACATACTTTATCCCATCTTCTGAGGCAATACATTTTTTCCTAAGTGACGAGGCTGAGTGAAACTATTCCAGCTTTCAGCTGGGATTTCCTCTTTGTGTTCTGTTCACTCTCTCTGTATCCATCAAATTAAAGCAAGCTTAATCAAGATGTGCCTAACTGTATTCAGAATAACCAGAATGCAAAAAGATATTAAAAAGTTTGCAATCATCAGGAATGTACTTCAAGTTTTTAGCAATTAACTGTTGAAGGATTTCAAAAGGTTCACAACCATTGCATCTAACGAAGTCAGTGTCACATTCTGCTTACAAACAGGTGGTTTAAATCTCAACTGTCTCTTCATAATAAGCAGCACAGGGTTCAGGTTTGCCTTTGTCTTTTCTTCTCATCACTGCTACGTGGTGGCGGGAGGAAGAAAAAGAAATGCACTGAAACCATCATGAAGCTTAATGATAAGCACAGTGTGGACCTGCATATTCACCGTAATTCATCATTTAGTATACATTTTTCCTTCTTTTAAGGATGTCAGTATTTCCAAAACTGACACACTGCTTTTAATTTCTCGATCTACTAGGTGTTCACAATGGTCTGAGTCAAGAATAGCCACTCCTATCTAAAAGCCAGTTTCATACATGATTCAAGTGAACAGTGTTCTGAGGCCTCACAATAGCTGTTTCAATCATTATGCATAAAACATCTTCTATTTGCTTTATTACCTGGTGCAACGCTAGTTGTGGGAAGGTACTATTAAAGGGCACCTCTTAAAGACTCAGACTAGCGAGTTTTGTCCTGTTGTTTCTGCCCAAGTATTCTGAGCTAAAAGCGATCCAGTACTTCCATCCTGAATCTGTAACAGATTCAACTTGATGGAAGCCTATCAAATCACTGTACACACTCCAGGTTCTTCTGGGATGCATTTAGCAGAAATTGTGTGGTAAAAGTAATTTCATGAGTCCCAGCTCCTAGTTTGCACACAATTTTGTCTTTAAAGATGCATACATTTAAAGAGACTACTAGATGAACTAAACCTGCCACCTGCACAGTGTAACTGACAGGAACTCTAGCCTGAATTCAACAAGCACCAAAGCAGATAAAATTACACAAACAATTTTACTAGTAATAGTTATCTGAATCCAGTATGACCTCTCCCTCATATCTTCAAAATTTAAAATCCAAGAGTTGTCTTAGACTTCTGTTCTGGGTCAAACAACCTTCTGTAACTTCACACCTACTGCAGCAACAAAAAACTATGCAAAGACACAGCTGGTGGCACATTCGTTGCTCCATGGAAACTGCCCTACGGACAGTCTTCCAACAGTGACTGGAAAGTAATCCACAGGACTTTACCCCCTGGTGGAAAGCAGTCAGCTGTCTTTGAGGAATATGCAAGACAAAGGTCTGAGGAGAGGAAATTACAGTGACCAGCTGACACACAGCAGCTTCTGGCCATGCTTGTATCAGGAATAGTGTGGCCAGGAGGACCAGGGAGGTGATAGTGCCCCTGTACTCGGCACTGGTGAGGCCGCACCTCGAGTACTCTGTTCAGTTTTGGGCCCCTCACTACAAGGAAGACATGGAGGTGCTGGAGTGTGTCCAGAGGAGGGCAACGAAGCTGGTGAAGGGTCTGGAGCACAAGTCTCATGAGGAGCGGCTGAGGGATCTGGGGTTGTTTAGTTTGGAGAAAAGGAGGCTGAGGGGAGACCTTATTGCTCTCTACAACTACCTGAAAGGAGGTTGTACTGAGGTGGGGATTGGTGTCTTCTCCCTAGTAACAAGCGATAGGACAAGAGGAAACGGCCTCAAGCTGCGCCAGGTGAAGTTTAGACTGGATATTAGGAAAACTTCTTCACCTAAAGGGTAGTCAGGCATTGGACCAGGCTGTGCAGGGAAGTGGTTGAGTCCCCATCCCTGGAGGTATTTAAAAGGGTAGATGTGGTGCCTGAGGACATGGTTTAGTGGTGGACTTGGCAGCTCTAGGTTAACAGTTGGACTCGATGATCTTAAGGGTCTTTTCCTTAACGATTCTATGATTCTATGCACCCACAGGCAGCAGTCTCACCTCCAGCTGGTGTGAAGGTATTTACGTAATGCTTCTGGAGGGCTTTGGCAAGGATGGCAAGTGCAAGTCAGGATTCCTGAACCAGTTCTGCAAAATTCTGAACTTGTGAGCAAATCTGTACGCAAAGAGCTAGGTACGCTCTTTTAGTTTTTGGTGGTAGACTGTTTTTCACTCAACCACAGAGTTGTGATGAGAACATCCACTCTGAGCTGTCTGTTCCATTAAAAAAACATCAATCACAATAAGTTTTAAGTTTGGCAGATTTGAGGAGGCTCACTCAACTATAGTGCAAAAAAATCCCAGGTTTTTAACCCTCTTTTAAGTGCCTTTCCGATAAAATAATGCTTTTTCCACTGAGGAAAAAAGTTTTCCTCAGATTAAAGACAAAACATACCCAGTTATAAATAAGATGTGACTTAAAATACTTTTTCTAAACTAACCTGAACCTGTGTCACAATCTTGGATTTGTGCAAATATAGTAATTAAAGTACACACATCCACCCATAGCAGATGAAATAACTTTTCTTAGAATTTCACAAAGAAAATTCAATTAACTTAAAATTCTTAAATTCACTTAACTTAAGAATTCATGTAACTTAGAATTTCATAAAGATAAAGGAAGCCTACAAGCACTGCTCCCCTCCTCCCACTCAGGTCCCATAACCCTTCATCCTTCCTGGGATAGTATTTCTTACGCTGAAAAGCTTCAAAATTGAACACTTTTGTTTTATTTGACTGTGTTTAAAGAACTTCTTGCATTACTCATGGGGATTGTTCTTTTTCCTATTTGTTCGCTTCATGTGAGCAACAGCACTGTGTATAGCTCAATACCCTGTTCTGAGCAGCCAGCTTCCCCTGATTGTATTTGTCTTCAAAATAGCAGAGGAAGTAGGGGTAGAGGTGGGGAGGTTAAAAGGAAGACAGCCGTGAAACCACACTAATTGGTATAAAAACTGAAGGATTGATATACCTGACTGCTCTTCATTCTCTTAAGTGGACAAGAGTTTAAGCTGGTATTTCTTTAACAAAGCTAGCCCGCAGAAATCATGGTCAGCTTACAAAAGTACCACATTAAGCACCTGTGATAAGCCTAAAACATGTTTTGACAGAAAGGAGCCATCTAATTTTGTAAGACTGTTTGCGATGCAGCAGTGGAACAGGAAAGATACCAGACTAAGTAACTTCACCTTCCTCAAATGAGAAATACTTGACTTAGGCACCTGGATAAACATCTACAATAACCACCACCTGCAGAGGTTAGGAAGGAACTAGACACTTCAATTAGGGTTGGACATTATGCAGGCTCCCCTCCAGTAGGAGACAACCAAGAGACGTAAAGTACCCTGCTTAAGCTCTGTACAACTTAAGGACCCAGTCTCTCACTCATGCATTCCCTAAAGAGTCTGACAGCCACAACTGTGTAGGCAGACCTGTAGGAGGGCTCTAGGAAGTGAGCAACCCAGATCAATCCTTCCACATTGAAGCAGGCTACTGTTGAAGGCAAGCCAGTAATAAGCTTTAAACTCCCCCAAGTGAAGCAGTTGAGAAAGCCAAAGCATCCTCTCCCAGACAGGCCCACATAAAGCCCCATGAAATCTCTCTTTATGGTAAAGCAAAGCCATTTCTGCCCTAAAAATGGACTCATTGACACTGTGAAGTGTGCAACAGGGCTTCCAACGCACTTCTTCCTCCACCAGCTATGGGCAAACTTAGTTCTGCATTAGTTAGGTCCATCTGGAATAGGTCACCCATCGGCTTTGAGTCCTGAGAACAGATCATTTCAGCAAATACGCCTCACTTAACGGAGCAGCTGTCTGTCATTTAGCTTCCACACTAAGCAAGTTATACAAAAGCACAAACATTCTGCTCAATTGCTGTTCTACTTGGGGAAGCAGTAATGATACTGGAACCCCACAAAGCTATTTTAGACTCTCAGTGAGGTCCATATCAAAAGTACTCAGTCTAGAAGCAATAAGGGTTTCTTCCCCCTACGTGTCAGCCCGACAAACTCAGCTTGAGATCTCCAAGTCATGCTCCATCATTTCCTTCTCAGGCATTACTACCAGTAATAAAGACCATGCAAGACAACTGAAGTCTCTGCTATACTACCATGACCCTGCAGCCTCCAGTGAGGCTGCTGAGTGGCAACAGATCAAAGTCCAAGAAGCAAAGAGGAGACTCCAGCTCATTCTTAGCTATGGTGGCTCAGCAGGCCTAACCAGACAAAAAGCTGTGAACACTTACTTTAGTGACGGAAGTCAACAGCTATGAATGAACATAAACATAGACCACGTTATTTGGTCACAAAACAACTGCATAATAAGCAGAAAAATTGCCGTGGAAGTCTGTGTTATACGTAAGTATGCTGAAGCCCAGCACCGTCTCGAAAGAAGAGGAAAGATACAAACTTTGAAGGCAAAAAGCACCTTTTGCAACAGCTATGCAGACATAGAGAGAAGTGAACCTGTACAGTTGGAGTAAATAGGCATTTCCTTCCCCTTTCCTGTAGAATTAAAGATTTGTCTGGCTTTCTTTTAACTACTGGTGGAGTATGGGAAGGGTACTCATCACTTGGCCAAGGTTTTGTAACACAGAAAAACACTGTAGATGAAGAGAAATGGATGACGACTCACTCATACAGGCCCAACACACAACCCGGGCTCAGGAAAGGACCGTGCTGCTGTCTCTGGAACAAACAGGCTGCCTTTTGCCACAGGTGAATTCCCAAGCACAGCAGCCATCTCTTTTCCCCAGACAGCAGTCAGGGCTTCACGATCACTTTAAGCCAGTCTAAGTTTGACAGACAGAGAAAGGAGCCCTGCCCTTCTCAGTGCCCCCCTCTTGCAACCTCCTCTCCTTTGAATCAACAGTAGCATTTTCTTGGCCAATAAACCGAGTAAAACTCACCCAGCGAGATTCGAATTCATAAGCAGGCCAGCTTTCTGGCTCACTACGCAGCTCCACAAGCCCTGGCACAAGCTGCAAGCTTGAGGAGAACTGCAGCGTCCCTTTGATAGCAGCCCACATTTAAGCCAGCCTAAAGCAACCACATAACTTCAGGGTGAGTAACACACAGGGGTCTTCACAGTGAGCGAAGTCTGCAAATGACAATCACAAAAAACCTTTCCAAAATACAAGTTTATAAGCATAGCAATGTACATTTTCTGTTCTTAGAGTTACACAATGAGGCACAGAGCAGTAAACGAGTCACGGCACAGCAAATGAGTCAGTTATTTCATTTACCATATTCATGGCTAGAGTATTTCACAATGGAAAACATTTATTTCGATAGGCTTGTTTCATAGGCCGTCCTTGGAAGAGCTCACTGAGTGACAAGAGGGAGCAAGTCTGCTGAAATGGGCCCTTGGAGAAGGACTCCTGCGCTCACAGCCATGCTGTGCTGCTGTATCAGCAGCTTTCCGTAGGGCAGCAGGCTTGGTCAACCAGGAATGTGCCCCCTCCCTACAAACAGGGAGGGACAAGAGTGATAACGCTGCTGAATCCTAACTGGAAATACAGATTTAACTTCTCTCAGAGTACAGGTTTATGGCCTTTGTCATTTATAATCTTTGTCAGGCAACCTAAGGTTAGCAGCCTTAGGAAGAAGACAGATATCAGGCTTGTATTTTGGCTTTAAACCTGTATTTACAAAGACCGTAGACTACTGGTCTCTGCCTTTGATCAGCACCTTTATGACACAGCCCAGGTTTTGTAGGGCAATACAAGCACTTCTGAACAGCTGACAGGCACAGCTCAAGCTAATGGAGGCCCTGTATCGCTGCACTAGCATGCCCATGTCAGGGCTAACGAGCTGTAACCATCACACTGGACACTGCTATTAGACACCTACAGCACATGTTGCTAATAAGACTCACAACAGCCCCCTGCTCACAGATATATTCCCTGCAGGAAAGCAAAGTGACCAAAGGCCCAGCAGTGCTTTTGCCTGTGGAAGAGGAGCTGCTTGGTGCCCAGAGCAGGGGGTGAGGGCATGGAGCTCTGCAGGTAATGAGCCTGTCAAAGGTCCCTCCCTCCAGCCTGTGCTGAACATGCTGCTAGCAACTTATACTATTTGTACTCAGCTACTGATGGAAGATTAAATTGCAGGCTACCTCTGCAGCAGTCCCACCTCCAGCCCACCCTGCAAACATACCCTTCCCACTCCTGGTATTTCAAACCAGGATCAGCTGCAATACAGGTGGATCTGCTCTGACTCTGTCTTACTCACTCACACCACACTCCCCCATCCCCAGGCTCAGGACATTCATTTCCTCAACAAGATTTAATGCGATGCTATCCCTCCCTGGCTGCCTGGCCCAAAATACAGCAACAGATTACCCCCCGCGCCTAAGCAATCAAACTACATGTGTGCTAGGCTAATACACAGACGACTTTTTGCACTCTTGTGCTGCTGAGTCCCCCACCTCATTCATCGATTAACTTTTGCCTGAGACATTTGTGTTGTATCACACCACCATCTGTCCAACATCACCATCTTCTCACTCCCACGGCCAAGTCACTGAGTACACCAAAGCCCTTGCCTGGAAATGTGGTTCTGCCATTGGGCCTCTGCTGGTTCCAGTGCAGGGCATCACACTGGGATGGCTCTCACCAAGGTTCCCAGTGGAGATCTTTTCTGGGTGTGTTTCAGGATTTGGATTCCTTTACCTTTCAGTGCTTATAAAAAGCGATGATTCCTCTCCCAGAACTTTTGACCTTTACTGGCTTTTGTGGTTCTCCTTTTACTTCCTAAAATCACAGCTCAGTGTCTCATTGCACAGTCATCCTTCTCTGCTTCCTCCTTTCAGTAGACGTTTCTCAACACTTTATCTCTACTTCTTAACTTCCTTTTGTTATTCAAGGAGGGAGGGGAAGATGGACCTCATAACAGGCAGGATTCACTGAAGTGCATGCCCATGATTCACATCTCTTTCCATTTATCCAGTCTAACATTTCACTAGCTATCATTTCACACTTTGAGTAATCAGGAAGTAGCAGCTTTGATCTTACTGCCATCTTCCTCCCTTCAAACTTAGTCTACATGCTGGGAGTATTCAGTTTTCTGACCACATCAGCATCCTTCCTTGTCGCCCCGTGCATATACAAGTCCTTCCTTTTAAACCCAACAAAGCTTTGGATATCTTAGCTCCCGAGATTACAATGCTTGCATTTGTTCTACATTTCCAATCTTTACCATTTCTACCCCTACCAACGTCAGGTTTGTCTTCCACATGGCCTCTTATCCACAGGAAAAACTTCTCCAGTCCTTCTGATCACCAGTGTAGCAACTCAGTTCTCTTCCTCTTTCCCTGTCCTACTTCCTACCTTTGCCTAAAGAAGTGCCTAATAAAGCTCTGTATCACTCTTCACCAGACTCCTGTCTTTCCTCACTGCCCGCCCCCCATCCTTATTCCCAGGTCAGCACAATGTATAGCCCTGGGAAAAATATATCTCTGTTGTTCACAAGTTTGGGTACCACAAATTCTTATCTTTTTTCCCCCACAGTAGTGAGTATTTGTCTCCTCTTTTTGCAATATACAATGCTTTAAAATTAAGCCATTCATTGCCTGTTGAGGAGAATTAAACCACAATTTGACTGTGGCTTATAGTTAAAGAAATTCAGTTATATTCTATGATCTTATCAATGCACATTTAATTTTATGAATAAATCTGTTTCAAATAGTTCTACAAAATGAAGTCAATGGTTTTGTTTTACCACTGTAATGGTGGAAGCTCCACCATGACTCAACAGAAATAGCTTCTACTTCTGATAAAGTACAATCCAACAAACACCCTTCAAATAAACAGAAATTCAGCGCTTTCTGAAACACATATATCTGATGCACAAAGGAAATGCTCTCTCATCTATAAAATTGAAATTGGGAAGTAAAATTGGAAGTAGGCCATATAGAGGGAGCAGTCATTCAGACTATATCCTCCTTAAATACACCTCTTCAGGGATCTACTGAGGTCTTTGACCTCTACCTTATCTTAGGCATCACCACTTCCCACTTCTCTTCCTAGCCTCTCATCTGTAAAGGTCAACTCAGCATTTTACTACCTCTCTTCTCTTCAAGTACATCTTATTCAATGAGCCAAACTCTTGTTTCCTCCTAAACACTTCTTCACTCTTGCCACCAAACAGCCGCTTACATTTATCATCTACGTAACTACCTAGAAATCAAGCCTGTAAGTTACTGCTAGGATACATGACAATGTAAAGTTTGATCACTGAAAACTGTCAGTAAAACTAAGTGGTATGCTGCTTCTAAAATTTTTAAGTAGCACTAATGAAGTCATTCTCAGCTTCCTTATCCCATCAGACCACCAAAGCGTTTGTTACATTACGTCCCATTCCTAGTCACTGCCTACCATTCATGCATTAGTAGCACATTTAGCTGAAGTCACCTCTGTTAATTCATGCATTTAGATTTGACCAGGAAAGCTGCATGATGGCTTTCTCATGTATCATGACTTGCAATAACAAAAAGCTAAAAAACAGCCTCACATTTTACATCACCCTTATTCCTCTGCTCTAGAAGAAGCAAAATTGAAGTTTCATGCTTCTGTGTAATATAACTACACTAAATCCAGACACAGATACAGAATATAATGGACCTGATATTTTATCTCCAAGACACTAATTGTAGTCAGTTTGCAAGGTTTCAGTTTACAACCTAAATCAATGGAGGAACTGAGACTCATTTTGCATGTACAACAGCAGCAGCACAGCCAGTTGTCCCAGTTGTCACTGGTCATAACACAGTATTTCGGAATAAGTGTTACAGGTTTCCTTCCTTTAGCGAATATATTAAACAATTCATTTAGACTATTGATCTTTTCCTCTGTTCTTGAACTTTCAAAATCAGCAGACTCAGCAGAATTGTTTTGAAGAAGCACAAGCCATGCTTAATGTGGTCACTGAGGCCAGCTTTGTAAATACGCAAACGAGTGTTTTGCTAAGACTATTCTTTACCCTCCCAAAGCAGTGCATTGTATTCCACAAACAGGAGAAGCAAAATAAGTGCTTCATTGAGGCAACTGCTGTGCCAGTAATCAATAGCTTACTGTAAGATTCTCCACTCAACTTCGCTGATTCACTCACATTCTCCAGAAGATTCTAGGAAGACTACCTATAGATGTACTTCTTAATGAATTCTTAACACAGACGTTTTATCTACCATCCTTTCACAACCAAAGCTGCAGGTAAGTGGCATAAACGACCAACCACCAAGCATATGAAACCCTGAACACGACACTACCTGCATTTATTTACACTTTCCATAAACGTACTATCAATCCCATCATTAATCACTAAGTATGGATTGGTGCACTATGAACTTTAGGCCAGTCAAAATATCAAAGCTGAATGTAGAAATTAAATACTAATAATAAACCCCACCAGCTGCTCTTGACAAGGGTAAGCTAGAAGCTGATTTGCTGAAGAGAGCTTGTGCTGCCACTATGCCCTGTACACATAGCTGAACACTGCTATGCAGAGAGAAGGCAGGCCGCTAGTATCAAATAAGAGTCGAACTTTAAGCATAAGGAAACAAATCTGAGAGAGCCAGTGCTGGTAAAAGCCTTTAACCCAAAGCCTTGCTTTTAACACAAGTTTTAAAAACACAAAAATAATTAGAATACATGCAAACTTGATCCTCTACTCTACTACAGATTGTAAATTTGTCTCACACTTTGTAAAACAGTTTATCCAATTTTAAGTGCCTCAATGGTCAAATGTTCTTTATTTCATTAGTCAGTATAAATTAAATATTGTAGTCAGCTACACAATTCCTGCACAGTTCCTGCACTGTATTTGCATTACTACCGGCTGTCAGTAACCAGTTAGCAGTTAAACTTGGCATGTGTACAACAAAGTGTCTAATTTCTTAGAAGTCATACAGCTATGCAACATTTGATTTTCCCAGCCTTTAAAAGGATCATTTGAATGCAATTAACTTTTGTCCAAAAAAAAAAAAAGACACGATAAAGATATATATTAATGCCTACTTCTGTGAAATTTCTTCCTATTATGCTATTTTCCCCCACTTATTTTTTCCAACAATCCCATAATGTATTAAAGGTCTGACACCAATTAACAATGAAAGATGACTTATGTAAACAGGCAGATTGTTAAATAAAGCACTACAAAAGGTAAGTCACCTGAATTTTTAGCACATTAATTCAGTAAATGAGCTTCTGATTTATCTGATCAGCCAGCTCTACTAGTGTGAATTTAAACTTACTGACAGGTTTTACTGCATCCTTCCAATTAGCATCAGACCTTCTCAGCCACTGCCCATGCATTTCCAAAGCAAAAATTTCCAGATATTTCACGACTGACGAATGTACTCGCTTGCAACAAGGAGTAGAGGGTTAGAGTAAAAAATAAATTTAAAAAAAAAAATTAAGCCCTCCTTTTTATGGTGTGTGATGGTGCACATCACAATTACCTTAAAATAGACTTTAAACACTGTTAAAGATGCCCCTCTTTCACAATTTGTTTTTCATTTTTCAGAAAGGTTTAATAAAGTGTTGGTAAAAAGCCCACATTAGGAGACACTTCAGTCTACACTGAATTGTGTCAAACCAGAAAAAGTCTTTTGTACGACGGCTCAGCTCCTACAGCAGGCCTTTTATCAGTTCTGACTTAACCACAGAGGAATTCTCTACACTGTAGTTACTATTAGAAGGCTACACTGCTCTGGTCTGTTTGCAAATTTGCAGAATTAAGTCAGAAAAAACTATTTTAAGATAGTGACTTACATCACAAGTTTTCTAGACATCCCGGCCTTCAATAGCGGGGGCTAAGGCAACAAAGACTGGATGCATATTGCTACTTCGTCAGAGGATGGCAGGGTAATGCACCGCAAGGGCATCACATAAATCATGGTAATTGGCATGTAGCTAGAAGGAGAATGCAAGCCAGTGTACAGTACCAGCCGACATCTCTAGTGATCGAGGTCACAGAAGGTTATGAAGCCATGTCAAGGGCTGCACACATATCCAGCTGAGAGAAGCATTTTACATGGGTCATCTTAGATGGTAAACTGAGAGGAAAAACTGGAAGTTCAAGGAGACAGATCTCCCAGAACAACAAGTGTAGTTGTTGGACAGTACTCAAGTATTCACACGCTGTCAGGCTGACTGCATTCCAGGCAATCAGAATTCACATTAAATCTGTACCCCTGTTGCACATGAAAGCTTTTTAAAATTTCAAATTAGTTCCTGTCACAGACAGCATATTCATAAATTAGGATAGCTTTTGTCAGTTAAAATAGTGTGGTCTTTTTTTTATTTTTTTGTTTGTTTGTTTTTTGGGTTTTTTTGTTTTGGTTTTTTTTTTTTTTTAAAGATGCAGTAAATTCTCCCACCTAATCGCCAAAGAAAACCAGCTAAAGAGAAAGCAAATTAAGGGATGTCAGCTGCATTCCTATACTACCATAACTTTGCACTCATATTTTGTTACACTACCACAAAATCTCACGATTTGTCTTGACATAACTAGATTACCTAGACTGCAGGTGACATTAAAATTGAACCGATGCAGACGTATCTTATAGCATGCCATCTAATGTATTTTACACTTCACCAGTAAAAACTGCTATGCAGGATAATATACTTTTCACTCGGAGTAGGTTTGTTTTTTTTTTTTTAAATTAGAACTTTACCAGAGTCTTATGTAAGGGTTCAATTTTAACAGGTGCATGAAAAAAAAGCGAATGATACAGCAAAACGCGGCAACTTGATACTGATGGAGACCAGTTCGTCCAATGCTGACTTTTAAATAGCTGCAGCCTACCCTCACACACAGATTTTGCTTTTAATTAATTGTTCATCTCTGAAAGCTAGAGTACAGGGAGAGAGAAAGCACACGCAGGCATCAGTCGCTGGCATGACAACTGGCTCAAATTCAAGAATTGCTACATACCAAAACATCTGATCATATACAGAGATGGAATCACTTTCTAAAACAGAAAGCAAGCTTTGAAAATGAAAATTGTTTTCTTGGAAGTGAGGAAAGCCTTGAAGTTAGGAGAAAAATGAAACATGAGAAACATGAAAACTGACCTTAAACAAACAACAAAAAGTTTTGTTAGGTCAACCCAATATAAAACTTTTCCATAAAAGAAGATTCCTCCTTTTAAAAACTGATAGGTAGTGATTTACAATTCATTTTCTCCTTAAAAGCTAAATAAATTCTAGAGCAGTATTGACACTGTCCTATTACATTTATCCTACTATTCATAATTACATAGAAGGATAAAGTTTTATTTTCGTATCTTGAAATGACTCTCAAATGCTTACTTTCTCTTGAAATCCAGATTAGATATTTTTAGAAAGACTGGCAGAAGCCGATTTACAAAGTTTTCCACATCTAGTGATCTGGTCTTGAAAGAAAGCTTTTTTCCTTCTTTTCCCTTCTTTTTTTTTTTTAGGGTTTCCAAAGAAATTATTCAAGGTCAAGGATAGTACATCAGAGCACACACACTGAAAATAGCTTGCGCATTCCCTAATTAATGCATTGCATTCCAAATCTAACAAGGAAACTGGAATGCATTCAGATGTCTCCCTTTCAGGAAGAAATATTTAAAAATTAGTTTACTTGTTTCTGTTCCAGAACTTGGAAATATTGGTAGTTATTTCTTAAAGCAAACTGAAACTGGAATCAATGAAGATATTTTCGCAAGACTCTAGTAGTCTTGGAACTAAGTCAAAAAAAGTCCATCAAAAAAGTCAGACAGCATTTGTTTACTCCCCTACCACAATATTGTATTAACAAATTCTGGATTACTTGTTTTAGTCATACATTCCTAACCAAACCCCAACATCAGGCTGACTGCAGAAGAAACCATGCTTGTTCCTTCAGCATGCCAGCAGATAAACTTCTCCTCAAGAGGCAGAGGTTAAGACAACCTTTTCCCCTTGGAAAAAGGTCACTACGCATACCAGGACAATTTGCTATCACAGGACACCAACAAGTTAATGCAAAACACAGTGCTTGCATTTCCACAAATGACTGCCTTCCTTTTGTCAGGCAACTGAGTGTTAACTTGCATTAAATACTTTTTTTTTTTTTTACTAAATCTATGTGTCCTACAGGTTTCATCAACAATTAGATCTATATTGCATGCATCACAGAAGATGATCATGTCTGCTAAAAAGCGCATTTCAAACCACAACACAAAAACGTTTGTGCCAGCTTTGCTAATAAAATACTTGGTGTGGTTTTATCAACAGAAAGGTGTTTCACATTATATTGTTGGCGCTCAAACAATTAAACCTTGAAAGAAGAGAAATTACATTTGTTTTACTTGCTCCACAACTTCACATTATTTTGAGTAAAGACGGCTAGAAAGAACAAAAAATTATTAACTAGAATCATCATCTGTTAAAAGAATCTGAAATTTGCCAACTACAATACACATTTCACCAGAATTACATGTAGCAGTTACGAATATTGTGTTGTTAAAGCTTTCTCTTCTTCCTGGTTAAAAAAAAAAGGCTTCTCCCAGTTCTGAAAGCTATCACCAACTTTTAGTTCATATTTAAAGAAAAAAGAAAAAAGGAAAAGAGGGAGAATAATCAGCTGTAACAACAGATGATAAAAGCATCTCTGAGTCAGAAGATTAATACTTCTCATTAAAAGAACATTGGAAAAAAAAAAAATTGCAAGTCTTTAACTTCTTGTAAGAATCAACGAAAGAAAGATCCAGGGAGCTCCAACCATTATTTTACACTTGAAACATTTTACTTAGTTTTTCTCTAAAAAGTATTTTGGTTATAACCTCCTGATCACGTATCACCAAGGGGCTTCAGAAAAACAAATCTGCAGCTCCATGCTGATGATGCTGTTTGGCTGAACTCTCTTCCACAGACAAGGCAGTTTTCTATCTCACAATATTAACATTAAGTTCTAGAGCTGTGGTAAGTGCCAGTCAATTAATTCTTTACATTATTTTCCTTCCCTAGGAGTCTCTTCCCTCCAACTCACTCCCTTGCCATTCATACCTAAGAGGCATGACTACCGTCATTACAAAGCCTCATGCTGCCGTGGAAAGGACAGTAAAGCCTTAAAGGAAGACCTGTATGAGCAAGCAGCATCTACGCAACAAAGACAAACCGACCTCAAATTACAGACAGACAAGGATACTCTAGGAGTACTTATATGCCATATCAAAAAACCACTTCAAGTACTTCTAATGTGGATGCAGCTACAGCAGTAAAGCCCAGCTTCACAGCACTGGAGCGAAGGCAGTCTCTGTCTTTCCCCAAGCAAGAAGAGTCATACCAGCAGAGCCACAGCATTGGTTGGTTGTTTTTTTTTTTCTTTTTCTTTTTTTTTTTTTTCCCTTCTCCTAGAATAGCTGCATTAAGGACTCTCACCAGGTCAACTGTGCTATTGAGGGATCACACCTCTTCCTAACCTTGACAGCCACAGCTGTGACGACAATACAGTACTGTATACTAATTCAGGACTAACCTCAGGAACCAAATATACACTTCACCATCTAAAACTGTCTGCTCGCTCCTGCCATCTTCAAATTTGGCCAAATGAAACACAGTCAATTTCTAATTTTCCTTCCAGATTGTTGTACTTACTCACAAAGTGCTTTCATGTTTAGACTGTAATTTTTACTAAAAATACTTGGTTTGAAATAAATAAAAAACATGTATGGTAGAAAAGCTCTGTTTCATGCAGTTGAAAAGGTTTGCTTTAGGAGCCTGCATTCTGTATTTTTTTTTTAAATAAACTAAAAAAGAAAATCCTTCATGTCTAATTGAAAGATATCAAAAAGCTACAAAAACATCAATAAATTAGGTGCAAATTTAATTTTGAAACCAACTTCTTTGGAGAAAAATCTTTCAAAATTAAGTGAGGCTAATTATTATGCTAGGACAATATTGTTCAACTTCAAAATAGGCTACCAGACAACTTTACTGCTTGATTATTAAGAACGTTATTTGTGCATATCGCTAATGTCATCTTCCTTTTACTTAGGATTTTCTTTTCATCACACAAGAGATGAAGTTGGGGGGGCACAAAGCAGGGTGACATGAAGAGTTTTAGCAGAGCACAGGCACAAGGTTTTTGAAATTCTCGTGCTTGAAATGAGTTGCCATGATAAAATTGTCTGAATGTTTATTCAGGGCTAGACTGGAGAAGAAAAAAAAAAAAGAAGTAAAATTCAGAAGCAAATGGTTCCATTTAACTACCACTGAACTGAAATTTATGCGTCTCCCCCAGAAATCAAATCCTGCATTCCCTGTTTATAGTAATACTTAAGAGTTACAAGTAAGCTGTTAGAATTGATATGTAATAAAATGTACTTTGTCCAATAACTGCACTTTTCCATAGTACAACAGTAAACATTTACAGAGTTTCCATTACTCATACTGCAAAGAACATAAGTTCACATTTAAATGGTCACTAAACATGCACTTACATAAACTCAACATTAAGTTTTCCTCAATGCTACATATTCAGCTGTATTATATGGAACCAATTCCATTCTCCGCCCAATGTAACTCACTCCAGTTGAATTGGCTTTAACAGTTGCACCTTTCTGCTTCACAAGGAGTATCTTGCTGGCAAAGGCTGGCCCTCATGACACAGCTACCTACCCAAATTACACAAGGACTTTCCTACAGCAGCACCCAGCCTACCCAAGTGCTCCACAACTCCCTCGCCAGGCAAGCCAAAGGCCTCTCTCACAACAACTGACATGTTTCATATCACCAGTTTGCACTACTATTTTTGCGCAGCCTTCCAAAGGAGGCTCACATAAGGTTGGGGGAAAAAAAAAATACAAAACACAAAGCAAATGTATTTTCAGCAGCAGGTATAGCATTTGTCTGGTATGCAATTAAGGGCTTCAGAAGCAGCAGTCAACACTTCAGTTGTATTTATGCATATTTTCTTTCTTCACATTGACCCTTGCCAACATTACTCAATGCCCCCCCCCCCTTTTGAAGCCATACAAAAAGTTACTTTTTTTCTTTCACAACTACTCACTGAGGCCTATTCCACTGCTGAAAGCAAGCGAAGCAAAGCCCACGCTGGGTGTCTGTCTCCTAGAGAAGATTGCATCTTTTATTTATCGCCCCTTGGCTTTATTTTCACAGTGAATTCCTGGCTTAAATGTAATCAGCCAAGAAACCCTCCCTATGTGCACTCCTGTCATTCCTCATCGCTTGCAAACAGAATCAAGTGCAAGCAAAAGAGAAAAAACAAAATAATCTCAGCACTGCCAAACAAACTAAAAAAGCCCTACTTCTGGTTTTGCCACTCTTGAGGAACCACAGATGCACCTCAGACCTTTGGAAAGAGAAAGCCAAAAGATGAAACTTATAAGAAAGTTAATTAGATTAAAAAAAAAAAAAAAAAAAGATTGAACTCCCCCTAGGCAGAAGGGAAGGGCACTGAGCCTAGGAGCAGGGACACGGCTTCCCTTCGGGGAAAAAAAAATTGATGGCACGTTTGCAAGCTGCCCGCCAAGTCAAACCCGCAGGATTTTGGGGTGGGGGTGGGGATCCCGGCGTCCCGTCCGTCCGTCCGTCCCCCCCGAGCCGCGGCCACTAACAAAAGGCGAACAGCAGCCTCTTTTGTCTGCCTTCCCCTTTTCGGGGGAGGAGGAAGGGAAGCGACAGAAAACCGGGGGGGGGGGGGGAGACACAAATAAACATGAAAATGAGAACAAAGTAGCCGGGTCGCACAAAGAGCATCACCCAAAGGCGGGGGGGGGGGGGGGGGGGGGGCTGTCTGCCGGGGGCGGCTCCCCCCGCGTTCGGGGGGGGGAGCCGCCCCCGGCAGACAGCCCCCCCAAAAGTAAGGGGGTACCCACCTCTGCAGCCCTTTAAACACAGGCAGGGAGGAGTTAACCAGGGGCGCCCGCAGCGGGTGAAGAGCAGCGGCAGGCGGCGGGGCTGGGGGGGGGGGGGGGGGGAGAGGAAGAGGATGGGGGGTATTGTTCCAGGAGGAGGAAGAGCAGCGCTCCACCACCACCCCCAACCTTGTCACGAAGCGGCTCATCCCAAAGCAACCCCCCTCCCCGTACCCCCCCCCCCAGGCGGGGCGGATCGCACCCCCTCCCTCCGGCTCGCCGCCGCCGCCGCTGCCCTAGAAATGCCTTTGTTCGCCGATCCCCCCCCGCACACCCGCTGCCAGGGTCTCGCACCGCTTTTATGTCTTTATTTTGGACGCCGGCGCATCCCGCGCCCCCCCCCCCTCGCCCCCCGCCCCGCTCCTTCCCCCGCCAGCCGCCCTTCTGCTGATTCATTTCCACCGGCGGTCCCCCCGGGATGGGGGGGCGGCATCTCCTCGCTATTGTGGCTCGGGGTAAGGCGATGACCCGGATTACCGGGGGTGGGCGCTGGGAGGGGGCAGAGCCAAGCGGGATTACACGGGCTAGATTACCGGGAGCGGGCACGGCGCCGTCGGGGGGCGGGGGGGGAGTTAAAGGGACAGGCGGGGGGCGGCCCGCCCGGCGGCGGGGGCCGCGGCCGTGTCACGGAGCCAGGGACTTACTCCGTGTCCCGGGTGCGAGGGGGAGGAGACCGGCGGAGGAAGTTGCCCGGCCCGCATTACAGCCTCGGAGCGAAGGGCTCGTCCGGGCCGGGCGGCGGGGGGCAGCTCCCCGCCCGCGCTGCCGGACACCCCCCGCCCCGCTCCAGGGGCTGCCAGGGGAGGCTCCGGCCGCCGGGGCCGCGGAGGGAGGGCGGGCGGGAGGCGGCTGCCCGGGCGGCAGGCGGGTGACACGCAGGGGGGGAGACCCGCGGCGGGGGAGGCCGGCGGCGCCCTGCCCGGCTGGCGGCGGCCCGGCTCCGGAGCGCGGCCCCGGCCGGTGACTCACCGACTTGCAGGACGTTATCGACGCAGCCGCCGTCGAGCAGAGCGATGCCCCTGCGGAAGGGCAGGCGGTTCTCGTCGGCGGCGGCGTCCGCGGCCCCGCCGGGCGCCGTGACGGCCCCCCCGGGGGCGGCGGCGGGGTCCTCGGCGCCGGTGTTGAAGGAGGAGTACATGCAGATCTCCCTCTCGCTGCGGGGGAAGGACCAGTAGACGATCCTGCGCTGCACCGGCTCCGGGATCCGCTCGAACCGCTCCTCCACCCGCTGGAACGGCCACTTCTCCGCCACCTTGCGAGCCGCGATGTCCAGCAGGGACTCGGGGCTCTGCGTCTTGCCGAGCGGCAGCAGCCCCAGGGCGGCGGCGGCGGCTGCGGAGGAGGGTCCGGCGCAGAGCGCCCCGCTGCCGGGTCCGGCGCCGCCCGCCCGCTGGCCCGGCCTGCACCCCGAGCCATAGCCGGGTCTGCAGCAGAGGCGCTTGGCGGGGGGAGGGAGCTGACCGCGCTCCGCCATGATCGCGCCGCTTCTAAGCAGACAGCGGAAGTGGCTGTACCCTATAAACGGCTCCAGGAAGGCAGCGAACGGCCGCCAGCCGGGACACGCCCCCCTCCTGCCCTTATATGGCGGCAGGGGCGGTGCCGTATGCAAATCGCCGTCACAAACGTAAATAGAACGGCCCGGAGAAGGGTGGTGGAGTCTCGGAGGGCAGGTAGGAGGGGCGCGAAGGGGGAAAAGGCCCGGGCTCCTGCCCCAGAGGCGGGCCGAAACGGGCAAAGCCCGTTTCGGCCCGCCTCTGGGGCAGGAGCCCGGGTGGGTGCCCCCACGCGTGCCCGCAACCGGCCCGTGAGGCACCTCAGCGAGGCGCGCCCCATATACTTGCCCCTCTATTAGAGGCACTACGGTAGCGGTGCGCGCGCGCGGGTTTCCCCCCCCCCCGCCCAACCCTCCGCCCCGTTGCCAGCTTGGCTTCGCGGATGGTCCGGCTTGGAAGAGCTCCGGTAGCCCAAGGTGAAGGGCCGGTGGCCACAGACCCGCGGTGAGTCAATGGAAGGCAATTAAGGCCCGGGTGTCGGGAAGGGGCCGCGCCGGGGGCGGCGCTGGCCGCCTGCCCCGGCTGATGCGTAGCGAGGGGCGAGGTGGCGGCAGAGCGCGAAGTGGCGAGGATTCGGTTTATTTTTCCGCGTTCGCGAAAAAAAAAAAAAAAAACAACCAACCAAACAAAAAAAAACCAAAAACCCAAAACCAACGTACCGTTCGGGATCGCACCGACTCCTCCGATTAAACGGCCTTCCTGAAAAAATTAAAAAAAAAATAATGAGAAAATGAACGACGGCGGCAGGCTGAGGGTACCCGGCTGCTGGGTAGCGCTGGGTGAATACCAGAGGCTGCCCCTGCTTGCAGCAGGGGCTTCTGGCCCTCGTCACAGCCACGCTGCTAGCGTAACGTATTAGGAAAATACTGTACAGCACGGATCAGGGCTCGCAAATAAAGCCGATACCGTCTCTCCTATTTCGACGTATCGTTTTAGAACAATCAACATTTTTTTATTAATTATTTTGGAACTTCAGCATGGATGTTGCATTTTTGGCGACTGGCGGTCGACAGCAATACTTATGCATCTGGCTCGGATTTAACAATGAACCAGCACTTGCTAGCGTGCAATGCAGAGGCTGTAATTGGAGCGCCTGCTGGCTTCATTCACGTAGGCTGGTTTACCCAGCTAGACTACATTTTCCATAATGCAACGCACGTCTCCAGCTGGGAGGTGTGTGGTCGGGAGGTGGCCTCGTCAGGGAAGGCAGCGAGAGAGTGTCAAGTGTGCCGGGATCGAAGAAGTACAAATGACATCAAGCTGACTTGAAACTTAACATCTACTTTTTGTTTCCACCAAAACCCCAGACCAGAACAATAGCTTATTTTCTAAACAGGGGATTGAAGAGGTTTGCAGAAACTGCATTTTCCATTAAAAGTGGATGGCAAATTGAATGAACCCTATCAGACTTGCTGACTTTGAAGAAAGATCAGCAGAAACCTGAAGGTGGTTTAGAATGTGCAAGCACTGGCTTTCTTTATATGCTTGTTAGCTCTTAGACAGTAGTGCTGATTTGGAATTTGACAGGTAGAGAATTTTTTTACATCTAGAATTCCTTTTTTCTTTTTCTGCAGTCAGTTGCTTATGGTAAGAAAACAACTGATTTTTTTAACCAAGGGGTTTAAACTGCGGACTACAGACAGGGCCTAAGCTATGTTCTGTATAGTTTATTTTTTGTATGTACTACAAGTTTTTTTTGTTCTTTGGGATCATGAGAGCTACCTTCTGGGTAAGAAATGTGTATGAACTGATGCTTGTGCTTCTGAGTATAGACCGCACAAAACAGTTACTCTTGAGGTGCGAGTTTCATAAGACCACAGATACCTTGCTGGGATATTAACTGGCCTCTTCCTCATTTTAGGCATATATTTTACAAGTGATCTACTGGATTTATAAACTTATCTCCAGCTATATTTTGGAGGTGTTAAGGAGCCTGCATGCTAAAGGGCAGAGATGAGGATGTAGTACTTTCTTTTACTATTAATATGGTATTGGTTTCGGTATTTCTGAGAACAGTGGAATGTGTAGAAGGTAAAAAAGAACTTCATGATTGCATGTGTATGAGAGCAGAGGAAAATTATATTTAATTTTCACCCCGCCACTTACTCTTTGTTAATAATTGTTCACATCTCGAAGCAATTTTTCTTCTATGTTGTCCTAGCGCTATTTCTGTTTTAAACAAGTGTCTAGCAAGTCAGTAAAAATGCTCTTCTAAATTGGGTAATGGCTGTTCTTTACCAGGTCTTAGCCACCTGCTGCAGTAAAAATAACACACTAATGCCACTGGAAGAATTCTTCCCGTCATAGTAAAGAAACTTTACAGGAAAAATTGAGAAGTAAGAAGAGTGAGAGGAATGCTCATGAACAACAAAACATCCATAATAAGCATAAGTAGCCCATGTGTCGTTTATCTCAACTTGGTCATTCTTCTGTCTTTTCAGATCTGGCAGAAATTATTAAATTTGCTTAAGAAATCCCCGAGAAAAGCCCATAGATCCACCTCTTTCATCCATCTGCCACTCAACAGGAATAGCTATTTCCCATTAAGTCTATGAACATCAATAGCTACACGGGATGCTGGTGAAGCTTTTTTATTTCTGGGCTATGGAGACCATGAAGAGGTAACGGCATCTTTGCTCTTGACATTCCACCATAAGCACCAGGTATGCTTCTCCTTGGGCTCCCTCTGCACTGGTGTAGCACCACAACGGCTTGCAAATTATCATCTGAGACTGAAGTTCCTTTGTCCTGCCAGTTTTGCCCCTTGAGCTCCTTTACTTTTCTGAAAGCAAGTGGGAAGATGTGTTAACTCCAGGGAAGGAATTAAAATGTGTTAAAGCCATACCTGAACCGTATTTTAATTTCTAGTTAGTTTTTCTTTCAGTGGATGTTCTTCTCGTGCAAAGACCTTGCTGAACTGAGCGTTCATTTCTTCTTTTTCTGCCTCACGGTTTTGGGAGGTCTGTGTTCCAGAGCTACGCAGAGAAGAAGGAATGGCTGCAGAACAGCAACCTTAACTTGGTTAACTTCCTGCACATAATCAAAGGCTATTCTATGAGCTGCTTGGAAAAATACCCTTGGCCACCACTCAGTGAAATTCCTTCTTAATAATCTTTCAAAGCGTTAGGCCACTTGCAGTCATTTTTGCTCATTCCAGTAAAACACATGGGGCTTGAGCATTCTACCAGTTGTGCTGATTTAAAAGAAAGATCGCATACAGCTGAACAGTTGTCTTTGTACGAAGCAAATAATGGTCTAAATGTAGACAAATGGATGGCAGACAACCTAACGCTGGCCAACACGAGTCACCCTGGTGGTTAAATCTTATCTGGAAAGATGAGACTCAGCATTCCTGCACTGAAGCTGAACAAGAATCTGGATTCATGTGCTGCATAAAATATTTCTAAATATGGGGAGGTAGGGGGTCAGAGATGAAGAGGAGGAAACGGGGGAAGGGAGGCCAGAGGGTTCTCAGAGCTAGAGCTTTAGGAAAAAAAAAAAAAAAGCACGAGAAAAATTACTTGAGGTGACAGCAGTAAAATAATCAAATACAAGAATGACTGATGGGCCTACTGAAACAGCTGAATTTACAATGCTAAGCCAAGTCTTTTTTTATCCTGTTTCTTTAAGCCTTTTTAGATAACTAGGCACTTCAGTTCTTATAAGAAAGCTATAGGTTTTACGGATACCAAATGTATTCAAACATTTATCATTTGAAAGCTTGAAAAACACTGCTGTAGGTAAACATAGTGAATATGACTGTGCTTTGCAGTGTAGTCACTCTGGAAATTCAAATACAGGAAAAATGGGCAGTCATGGTGAGCGTCGATGAAGTTATCATCTTAAGATTGGTCCATGAAGAAAACAGTGTAGTTGGTCAATAACTTTGGTTTTACAGTGTTTTCTTAAAATGGTTTCCTTCATTATGTTCAGAAACTATTTTTAATTTAAGGAGTTAAAAAAAGAACGTTTGCCTTTTACTAGCCTTTTAAATTAAACACTGTAGGATAAATATTGCCAGCTCTTCAGAGTCTCTCTGTTAAAGTGAAAATAAACGAGGAGCACTGAATGAGCCCTTTCAAAGTGCAGCTTTTTATTCTAATTAAATTCCATGATGATTCCAAAACTGGAGTCAGAAGTTAGAATCTAAAAGCATTTAGGAAAATGTAGTTAAAATACTAAGCATGCTTTACCAGTATTCTAGAATAATGAAGAGAGACAAACATCTTAATTTGAGCTAAATCCTCTTGACATTCATTTCTGTCTCCTCTGCCTTTTTGTGGCTTGATACTTGACGTATGAAGTCATTCTGAGATGGACTGAAGGGGAAGGCATTGTGTCTGCCATAGTCCCAGAGCTGTGTGAATTAATGCTGCTCTGTATTTCCTCAAGGAATGAGCACATTCAGTTTGCATTTATTGAGAATAGACCCTGGGAATGAATTATTTCTTCCTTATAAGGAGCCTTGTGTTGGGATAGCTGTTGGGGCAGTTTAGCTCGCTACTAAGTTACTAGGGATAAAAGCATCACTGTTACAAGTAAAATGATAATGTGCAAGTGGGTTCTTAAAATTAAACATGTTGGACTGATTTAGAGGGTTCAGAATTTCAAAGTCTTGGAATAGAGGAAAAGGTGTCTCACCTTTCTTCAGAGTTTTAATTTACTCACTTACTAGTTGCAAAAAGTCAAAAGCAGAAAATCCTGTCTCTGAGAGGAATCTAGATTTAACATCCCTCTGGGTTTGTTGTGACCTTCTGTAGACCCAAGTTGCAGAATTCATGAACACTCAAAGTAAAACCAGTGTTATTCCTCTCACAGGCTTTTGTAAACTTTATTTTTAAAGGGTTATATTTTTCTAATACCGAAATAAAAGCAAATTTGATGAAAACTTCAGGTTTTAAAATAACTTTCTTATAGGTATTCTCTCTCTTTACTGCAAATACGTACACTTAATTGTAGTAAAGTGGTTTAAAAAAAAAAAAAGATTCCTCAAAGCTTTATCCTCTTCTGGTCATAAATCCTCCACCAAAAATGTGATAGGCCAGTTCAGAAGTTAATCAGGTGCAAAATGCCACCAATCGGTCTACCAGCAGGTGTAAGAACACCTCAGAACATGTAATGTACAGAAAGTGAAGTGGACTGGTGGTCTAAAAGGAAACATTATCGGACTGCCTTCTTGTGGATAAACATCCTACACTAACAAACCTCCTTTTTATCTTCTCGAGCTTCCTCCCTTTAAACTGCACTTTACTTTAGACTTCCTTGCGTTAGACCAAATAACTACCTTGCTGTGGCAGGCAACATCATAATTCCTGGGCAGAAACTCTGCATGAAGAAGGGCACGCAAGCCTCTAACCACTAATGTCAGGAACAAAAGGCATTGCTTACCCAGATTTTCACCTGTGGCAAAGAGAGAGAAACAACATATCCTAAAATCCTGAGAAGTGCTTTTTCCAGGATGCTAAGTGCTGGTAGAATGGATTTAAAGAAAAAAAAAAAAAAAAAAAGGCAACACCCACCCCCCAAAACAAACAAACAAACAAACAAACAAACAAACAAATCAAAAACCAACAAAAAACTCCTCCAAAACCCTCTTTCTCCCATTTCAAGAAGTCTGAGTCCAGATTCATTCATGATGGCAAGAGAGCTGTACTTAGAAGGGAACAGCTTAAATATGCCAAAAACTGAAGCGCCTGCCTATGCGCTATAGAGATGAGGTGTGTATCAGTAGGACCCTTTCTGTGCTGGTGCCTCCTTGTCTCCACCAGCACAGCCAAGACAGCAGTGCAAGGAAGAGGAAAGTATGGCTAACTGGCCAGCAATGGCTTCGGATACTTGCCAGCCTTCTGTGACTTCTCTGCCTTTATAAATTATAGCTGAGGACCCACAGAAAGTATGGAGGCAGAGAAAAGGCAGAGATAGCTAAGCAACACTTAAATGGTTCCTCTTTAAAAAATTGGCATTCTTTCAAAAAGCTTGGGTACAATGTCTGCTTCCCCTAACTTGGTCACCAGTGATTGCATTTAGCAAGCTGGGGAAACTGAGCTGGGTTTTAAGATTTTTTTCATAACAGTCTATTTAAAAATTGATTCCTACAGGTACTTAAATTCTTCCTTTACAAGTATTTGAACAATATTGCAAACCTGCCTCTAGCTCTGCTGGGACTGAAACACCCAGTCAGGATTTACAGCTGACTCTTTTCTAGGGTTGTATCAGAGACAAACGTAACAAGGTAGTGCTCTAAATATGAGGGCTTCTGTATAATTCAGACACCTTATGAATTTAGGACTGAGATTTTTCTGTATGGCAGAAAAATTATGCTGTGTCATCTGGTTAAGCTTCATTTGGTCTAAGAGGACTATGCACTGAAGAATAATTAATATAAGACTCAATGCGAGAGTATAACATTTTGTGGAATTGTTTTCACTCCTTCTCTCCCCCCCCTGCTCCGACTTAGTCTTCTATTTGTATCTGTATAGGAGTATTTCGTGTCAACTCCATCCTTAAGCAAAGTGCTATTGAAGTACTTTTGCAGGTTGGGTTTAACTAAAACTTGGGCATTTGTCCCAGGGCTTTAGAAAGCATTTGAAATTTTGTAGCCCAAGTGCTAATTAGACTGATGTGTACTTGTTTTACCAAGTTATCCCTGCAACGCCTAGTGACTGAGCTGTGGAATACTGCATCTGTTTGGAGCAGTCAACTTTCAAAGTTAAACACAGCTTACCAATGTATATCTTGGATGATGTTGATGTGCTTTCACTTTTATTTTATACCCCAACTGTAAGTATTTTCATTGTGTATTTGCCTGTTTCTATCCCTTCATTCTCTTTCCCATCTTCTTTTGACCCTACTTCGGTGCTGCCCCTTCATTGTACACTGTACTGCTCTGTCCTGACTAATGCCCTGTAAACTTTCCATCCGCTTACCTTCCTTCTTCCTATTCTTCCTGTCCTGCAGTCTTGGAAATTGTACTAGAGCTAATATCCCAAGCTAAGCCTTGTAATCAAATTCAGAGGATAGAGATAAGCTACGGTTAGAGCTCTGCAGTAAAATTTTGTCAGAGAAACCAGTACTTCTTTCCACTTCAGTAGCTTCAAAGGTTTCATTGGAATCTCTTTGTTGGAGCAGGGATTTAATTTTTTTTTTTCCTACTGGTCCGTCACTAAACAAGATCTAACTTTTGAAGTTGCTCTGAATAACAACATCTGACTTTTGAAGTTGCTCTGAATAGAAAGGGAGAGCATTCTTCTTTTTCCTCTTCTGTGCTCCAGGGATTAAGATGAGCTGAGAGATATGCCTCTGCTGCACTTCTCCACTTGGAATAATAGTGGCACAATGTATTCTCATATTTCTGGAAAGTTAATGCTTTGAGCCTCTTCCAGGGAGGTATTAGGAGTTGCAAGAATTTGGCAGTTTTACTATTGGAAAGGAAGGGACCCCTTGATACTTAGTACGTATCCATGCTTCTTTGCTTCAATACATTAGGCAGGACTCATGGGACAGCTGTCTTACTGCTAGACACTGTCCTCTGCTGGTCTGTACTGGGGTCCTTCAGAAGGAACAGGTACAGGCACTGTGTGTGGTGTGGTTCGAATGCTCCAGGAGATGCTGTCTCAGATACTGTGACTGCAAGCTTAGGCAGATGTCACCATCAGTCATCCTGCGGATGTTGTGATTCATGAGCAGGAGGGGTAGAAATCTATTCTGGTGGTTTCATGTTAAATACTTTTTTTAGTGGTTCCAAGAAATGGAGCCTCTGGGCAGGGACAGGTCTCTATGGAGCCTCTGAATTCATCCAGTTGTGGTGAAGGTCCGATGGACTGGTGAAGGTCCCCCAGTCTGAGCAGATGGAAGAACCTCTCCAGTACCCTACCTCAGAACTGCTTCCCAGTTAGTACTTTTAATATATGCTTCTCAGAGCTTTGTTACAGACAGCACAAAAATCACTTTCAATGGTTCTGAGTGGGAGCAGCAGAGCCTGAGCATGGTTTTCACTCTGCTCAGGCCAGCAGTGCAGGCACCAAAGCTCTCCATATGCACGCTTGGACAACCAGTACTGAGTCGGTTTGCATTCCACTCTGATCTTTCAATTTATCTCTGCAAGCATAAAGGCTTTGATTTTTGTTTTTTAAAACAAAAGTTTACTGGCTGCAGTTGAATGGCTGCTTTTGAAGTTCACTAGGAAAGCTAGAGATCCTTTTTTTTAAAAAAAGAAAATAAGAAATCACTAGGATATGAGTTAAGAGTGGAAGAACTGAGGAAGAGAAGGGCAAAACTAATACGAGTAAGATTTGAAGGATGAATGTATAAACCCAGTCCTTTGCCAACTCCACCCTTTAAATGGCATTTACTGCCAGGGAAATTGGATCCACCCTAGACTGATTCTAGCGTCAGGAAAATCCTCCTAAAATAGTTCTGGGCCTTGCAAAAGTTGCAGTTTCCTCTCCCAATAATTGATGCTGTGGTGACAACCTCCATCTGGTACTCGTGAGTCGCAGTCACCACATCTGCTAAGGGGAAGAAGGCAACTTTTTCCCTTTGCTCAAAATCTCTTGCCTTGTCTGCAGTGACGGTCCTAGGAGTGAAAAATCACTTGCTAAGTTTGAGCACTTTTAAAAGGCATGGTGTCCTCTGTACTGGCAACTTGGAAATGAAACTGCAATCTCTGCTTACTCAGATTTTAAGGGGTGTAAATGAAGAGGAACCACTTTAGGAGTACCTGGGGACTGGTCTAAGTTGCACTATTGACATTGAATGTGGGTTTATTTCATACTGTTTACTAAATGGGGAGTATAACCATGGCAACATTCATGACACGCTCTGTATGGATCTGCCAACACGAGACTGAAATTAGTATGCAGAAGACAACTGTTTGAAAGTAGCTTGAGAACCGAAAAATCACGTTTCAGACTACAGTGCAGATGAGAATACTCTTCAGCATCTGCAGAGTGAACATTATGCAATATTTACTACTTTGGCTTATGCTGATATCAGCAAGAGTATTTGTGGTATCATTTGTATAGATCTTGCCTTGATGAGTGAAAGCATAATGGTGTAAATACTAATAGCCAGTGGTGATTCTCACTAGCCCCATAACAACCATAATTTTGTGTGAAGTATACCTAAACAATACAAATACTACTAGCCTTTCATGCTCAACTGCAATGCAAAGATAGCTAAAATCTTTTTTCCAGGTTTACTTGGAAAAAAAATAAAGAATGACAATTCCTAGACAAGGTGAAGGTTCTACTGGCTGCATATAAAGAAAAGAGGTGTGGGGTGAATGGGAGTAAGGAGGGGAATATAAAAGGAAGTTCTAGATCTGAGTTAGTCCTCTGCTGTCTCAGGTATAAACTGTTGATAAACTTAGTCTACTAAATATTTTTTGTTGTTGCACGTTGTGATGTTCTTGCAGAAGTCATTTATATGGGAAGTTATGGTCTGACAGAATGAAGGTGGATTGAATAATAGCTTGCTGCTTCATGTCTCTCCACAGGTCACTTCTTTCCGAAAGGAGCAGAGTCAACCCAACTACACGTTTCTCATTGAGTCATACCAGCTGTTGCAAGTAATGCTGAACAAAAATAATTCCCTGGTTACTCTGCCTGCACTTTTATCTGTGGTTAGCTTCACTGTTTTTGTTTAAGTCAGTTTATTCTTTTGTGTGCATCTGTCACATAGCAGGAAAGACATGTTTCTGTAAGTAAGCTTCACAAGTCATTTAGGAGATGTGTAGGAAAATATAGAACTGCTTTTAACTAACTTTTGAAAGTTGGCTAGATTTTAAGCTGACTCTGCCCTTTCAACAGATGCTCAGAACAGTGACTGCTCTTTATTGCCTCAACACACCATCTTGGGATAACACATCAGCCAGTCTGATGGAATATTTTATGTAGAGTTACTACTTCCCGTGAGTCAGTGCTGTAAATGGCAATTACGTCTGCAGAGAACACAGCATCATTCATGTACCTTGCTGCCCTCATGGCTAGAAGTGGTACATTTAGGGAAGGTTGTGTTAGTCATAAGAATCATATGGATCTATAGAAATGATGGAAATATTGCTAGTAAAAGACAAAAGACTGAATAATTAAATATTTTTCATGTTTGAAGCAGACGGGTAAACCCCGAACTTCTATAACTTCACTAGGTGAGAAAACACATCCTATTCCAGGAGTAACCCAGGAGCAAGTTAGCCGTCAAAGCTAGGTTTAAAGTAACACATTCAGATAACCTTAATTCAGTGTTTATATTCAAACTGACCAAACAGCTGTCTGTATTGCTGCTGTTTGTTTTCAGTAAATTTGAAACCGAGAAAGACAATCCAGAGGATTTGACAAAGTTTAAAGTACTGGCAGTAAAAAGGGTAAAGAGGACAACCCAGATGATTATTGGCTAGCATCCATGTAGGCAAAAAATGTATAACTGATAGGTAAGCTATTAAAGAAAATCAGTAGAACTAATGTTGGTCAATATGGGTATATGAAAAACAGACCTGACCACAGTTTTATTAAACAGCACACTTGATAAAAAATACAGTGTTTACATAACAGTGGTGTTTATGTAATACTTTGACTTTTTCCAAATATTTCTGCTTACCACTGCATGACAGTTTTTATATGTCAGGCTAATTTAATCAATATGACCTGTTAATTAATAGAATATTGGTTAACTGACAGCTGAAAACAAAACAGTAAATGGAGGATTCTAACTGAGCAAGTATATTCATATTAGGGTTATTTTAGGAATCGCTTTTGGCCATGTTGTCATGGTTTAACCCCATCCTGCAACTAAGCCCCACACAGCCACTTGCTCACTCCCCCTCGGTCGAATGTGGGAGAGAACTGGAAGAGTAAAAGTGAGAAAACTCGTGGGTTGAGATACAGACAGTTTAACAGGTGAAGCAAAAGCCGCACACACAAGGAAAGCAAAACAAGGAATTCATTCACTCCTTCCCATCGGCAGGCAGGTGTTCAGCCATCTCCAGGAAAGCAGGGCTCCATCACGCCTAACGGTTACTTGGGAAGACAAATTCCATCACCCCAAACGCCTCCACCTTCCTTCTTCGTCCCCCAGCTTTATATGCTGAGCATGACATCATATGGTATGGAACAGTCCTTCGGTCAGTTGGGGTCAGCTGTCCCAGCTGTGTCCCCTCCCAGCTTCTTGTGCACCCCCAGCCTCCTCGCTGGTGGGATGGGGTGAGAAGCAGAAAAGGCCTTGACTCTGTGTAAGCACTGCTCAGCAGTAACGGAAACCTCCCTGTGTTATCAACACTGTTCTCAGCACAAATCCAAAACACAGCCGCATACTAGCTACTATGAAGAAAATTAACTCTACCCCAGCAAAACCAGCACACTTGTGTTATTTAATGTTTGTTGTAAATAACATCAAAGATTGTGCAAAATTATTAATGATACTCATAGATGACCCAAAAGATTGGGGATGTAATGAGCAACAAAGATAAGTCATTGATGCAGTCCAGATGACTTTATTTAATAAGCTGGGTGCACACAGACAAGAGTTTTGTGGCTGTTAAGTAGTGCATCTGTGAATAGTGAAGGCAGATTGTCCTTTTTAGCTGTACATTTGGTCTGCCCACCAAATACCAGAGCTCAAGAATGGAGAAGACACCCAAATTTGGAGCCACTGAAGGTCAGTTGAGCAAGGTGTTCTCTAAAATTCGCTAGCAAACACAGCCTTTTGTTTTAGGGGAGTCTAAGCCTCCAATTTGTTTTCCTGGGTTTCCTTGTGTATCATGGCTCTGATCGTCTCTAAAGCATTCAGTTATGTTACATGCTTACATAACTTTATTTTGGCATCTCAGAGTAATGCTAGAACATCCTTATGGTATAGATTTACTCTACTTCTGAACCTTCAGCCACTCTTTTTAAATATGTCTTATACCATAGATGCGTCACTACTTCTGTTACCCTTTCTCTGCCTTGCATTGCCTTTTCACATGTATGTGTATTTGCTATCATTCAACACTACACTATCATCTAATCATTAGCAAGTTTGCAGACGATGTTTTTCCCCTATGAAGACAATCCCCATGACAGATGATCTCTTAGCTCTCTAACTGGCCCAGCTTATGCATGCAAGGCAGCCTTAAAACTAGTAGGGCTCAACAAAAAAGTATGTCTTTTTCTTTCTATGCACTCATTCTTCTTTGTCTCTCCCAGCTTCACTAGTATCAAGAGTTAGAGCTCTACGAAATTGTTCCAGATCATTTCTGAACAAGTCTATTGATACAGCTGTAACAAAAAAGGGAATAAAACCATGTCTGCAGATAATTCCCATAGTCTAATCATCAGTCATGTTATGGCAAAGTTGATGTTGCTGTTGCCTTTTTCATCTTCAGACATTTGTGTTTTGCTGGCTATAAAAAGAACTGAAAATGCTGGTTGGAATTTTTCTTCTGTTAACGAGTTTTTATTTGGGGATTTGGAGGAGGAATGAAGAGGCGCAGAGAGATTTGTCAAGGAAGGTAACAGTGAATGAACTCTTAAATATGGTGTTTTGGTCAAAACGCCTCATGTAATTCTCGGCTATACAAAGAGAAATTTCTAGGGACTACAAAGACGTACTAGTTCTATGTTTGGCACTGAAACATTTCTTGGTGGAATTTGCTTTGTCCAGTTTAGGATTCAAGAAGACTGTTGGTAGACAGAAAAGGTGGAGAGAAGAGCCAGAAAAATCATTGATTCATGCGGTATGATACAAAAAAAGTTTTTCTGTTTAGTTTATCAAACAGAAAAGTGTATTGACTGCAGTCCAAGAGTATCTGCAATGAAACAGAAACTTAATACCTGGATTTTCCATCTAGCTGACAAAGACATAACAGGATCCAATTGCTGGATGTTGACGCTGAAAAAAATCAGACTAGAACCAAGTGGTACAGTTTTCCCTAAATAACGAGCAGTTAACCATTGGAACAGTTCAATGAAAATTATAATGGGTTTTCCATCTCTAGTAGTTTTAACCTCAAGACATGTCTGTCTTAAAAGACATATTCTAGCTGAACTCCACAGTAGTTCAGGAAATCTCAGGGACTTCTTGTGACAAAACAGATCAGCCCAGATGGTCACAGTGGATGTTCCAGGCTTATCTCTCATGGGTACCAAGGTGGTTTGGTTCTTCCTTCAGCTCTACTATAGGTTTACTTCATGATCCAGTTTTTTGCCTAGGGATGCTAACATTTGTACTGGAGCTTCAGTGCAGCTGCAGCAGTTTACAAAAGGGCATAATCATCTGTAAATGGTATAGTGTGGCAAGGGATCCAGACTGCATACAAGCCTGTTTTAAAGATGTATGTAGAGGATAGGCAGCCACATGTGGCATTTTAGGACTCCTTTTTCTTGTTTATTCCAGTTTCTGAGCAACAGTCTTGTGAATTAACAGTATATCTGGTGATTCCATGCTACTATGTAAGCTTGTGGTCATTTATGCCTCCAATACTGTTTTGGATTAACAGTCTTTGCTCATGTATTAACTCTTGTATACCTCTATGATTTTAAATGCACTAAGGGTGTGTCCATATTGACAATTGATTTTCTAGCTTGTCCAAAACTTGCAACTTGTGTTTGGGCTCTTGTTTGTAAAGTGATATTTAGTCCTTCAAATAAAAAGTACAGAAGTAATTAGTAACATTAGTTTATCATTATTTACAGCAAACCAATTCCCTCTTTGTGCATAGAAAACTAAAATTATATCCTTGCTTGGCTGAAAACTTCCTTTCTGCAAGTAATAAAAAAAGCAAATATCCCTTACAATGGCTACTTCAGCCTTCTTGCAGCTTGGGGCAAAACCACATTGGCAGAAGGACAATGTCTGGTTTCTGATGGCTGTGAAGCCTCTCTGAACTCGACCTGAATATGAACTTATACAAAAGGGACCTCTGTGCAGTGACAAGAACTTGAAAACAGAATATAATTACATAAGAAATTTAAAATAAGTTGGGGAGCATGTTTGAATGAGATTAGCATTCCAAGTAGTCCCTAACAAGAATTGGATATTTGTATCTCTGTTGCCACTCATTTTTCTTTATGACTGATAATCGGAATTTTTCTGTTAAGCTTCCTCTTAGCTGAGACCTTACACCTGATAGTAATCCTTCTTAACAGCCTTTTGGTGCAAAGTTGGCCTAGGTATCCTATACAAGTCTCCCAACTTCTTTAATTACTTTGATGCTGATAAGGAAGGGATGTGTTTTAAAAAAAAAAACAAAAAAAAGGCATCACAAAGGACCCTGTGTTTTCCTGTTATGTATTGAAGAAGCTGATAAATTGCATGATCTTAAGAAATCAAGAGAAGGAGGAGCCACAGTGGTGTCATGGAAGTAGTAGGTAGCACTGGTCACCTCGCTATTGCAGCACTGACCAGGAGGGAGCTGCGCTAATTGCTGCCCTTGACATCAGTAGCTCCAGGGCTTAGCCTCTATTTGGATGAAGCCAGTTTCTCACTAAGCTCCCAAACAGTTATTTTACTACTGAGGAGCTTCTTTATTCTCTTCTAGGGGTAGCTTTTCTCTTCTACATTCTCATCAGACTGCCTTGCATGTTCTTTGTAGTTTCGTTTGTCACCACTCATTGAGGAGCACATGTGATGTGTCACTCCTTCCTCATCCATCTTTGCTCCAGATAGCTGTTCGATTATACTTAAGCTACTCTGGAAATCTACAGGTAAGCAAAGCATCAAGTCTCTAAGTAGGCCTTATGTCATACGCCTGAACCTCTCAGGTGGATGGTCCGATGTTTCTGTGCCTTGAGATTCCCAGTTTTGGACTGACTGCTTTTAAGAATCATCTTTAACTTTGGATCTTTGTGTGTCCCCTCCATAGTAAAGACTCTGCCTGGCAGATCTCACTGAGACAGGAGGCTCCAAAGTACAACTGTCACGTTGACTGTCATGTTGATCATCATTAAGACGATGGCTCAGTACCTCAGGCCTCTACAGTTGATTTTTGCCTTCTCCTACTGGAGTCTTGTGTCTCAGATGCTATTGTTTGTGTTGCAACAAAGTCACAAGGAGAGACCTTGCAAAGCAGCACAGCATTAGCTGGTCTACGCACAACTACACTTGACCATCATTTCCACCTTTCTCATGGGCATCTGAAGAAACAAATTTCAATCTGTGGCTGTGGGGGGAAAGAAGGCAAAACCTTCTCCATCCTCCTTTCCCCAGTTTTGCTCTCTGTCTTTGCATTGAAGGAGGTTTCTCTTCTGAAAGAGCCCAAGTCTTTTAGGCTTCTGATGAGGTTTTCCTGCGATACACACCACGTTTATGTCAAAGTGCTGTGATAGCAGTCAGTTGTTTGTAACAGCAATTTAATTCCTCTTCCAGGCTGAAAGTATTCCTGGCTGAGGTACTCTTGAAGGTTGTTTCAGCTCCATAGATATAATCTTGTTTCTGCTACAAAATGGTGAGCCTAATCTGCACTTTAAATTACAATGAAATCATATCCACAAACTGGCAGGCATTCCCCAGACTGTCACACCTTGCTTTTAACATATGGGTTGACTGACACAATCAGATCAAATGATTTTCCAGACTTTTTGCTATATCCACTAGGCAGCGTTTCTCATTTAAGATTCCTGTCGTGAGGCTGTATCTCCAATGATAGCTTAGGTTCTCATCTGGTGTAAATTATCATAGTTCCAGTCAACTTCAATGGATTTGATAATTTATGCCATCTGAGGGTCTGCATCTGAAAACACTGTAATAAAAAGCAGCTGCTACTTTAACTAATCTGAAAAATGATAAGTGCCTAGTATGTGTCTCAGTCTAGCTGTCTCAATACCTGTTACTCAGCTGCCAGCAGACCACTGCATACTGGAGAATTAAAGCTCTTTGTCCTGCATCGGAGTAACTGGGATTGTGTCCTCTGTTTTATCAAAAATGAAAGTTGAACAGAGACTACCATAGTCCTTGACAGCAACTTTGCTGGGAGACCCGAAAGCCCACACTCCCTCGGCAAAGCCTGCAAGTTTGGCTCTGCTAGAAGCTAGTCATATCTTTATACTGACCATGAACATTACATATATTATACATATGCAATATTTTAGAGCAGTTACTTAGGTTCATCACTTCTTTAATGTGTTTTAGTTTTGATTTCTATATTCGTCTTCAAGCCATGTGAACATTACTTGATGTTTGGTATCAATTTGAACTTGTAAAGAATATGAGATTGCACGGATATCAACTATTTATATCAAGAATATGGTACGAATTTGTAAAGTGTTTCACAGAAAACATGGTCTCTGATCTAGTCCAGAATGTGATACTGTAAATAAAGTGCCTATCACTATATGTTTGAAGAAAATGTGTCTTCTTTATTTACAGTTCTTGATTTAGCTCTCCACAAAAGTCATCATTCTTATATGACTAGACTATGTTATGCAATTTTGCCTGTAAAGAACTACTTGTGACATAAAGCATCAAATTTCCCCTATTTAAAATTTATATACAATTGTGCTCTTTATTTTAGTAACAACAAGGTGTAGCTATAGATACCACCTTTTCTATAAATCACGTAGAGTGCTGGCTCAGGCATACTCCATGACTGCTACCCAGTGGGGACACTTCTAGTGAATGACAGAAGTTTTTGTCCATGCTCTAAAACCATCCTTAATAGGTCAGCAAGAAAAAGAATAAACTTTTATTCCAGCTTGTTCCTCAGAAATCACTGGTCTGACTGTCTTTACATCTTGCAGAGACTTCATCTAGACCTGAAAGTAACTTTTCCTGGTATGCGTGAGTAGAAGCATTGATAAATGACAGAATGCTGGATTTTAGGAGATGAACTTTTTTTCCTGCTGCCTGAAAGTCATCTTTTACATCTCTAGGGCTGGTTGTTTCATGTTTCCTCTGCATCATCCCCTTTGTTTAATACTCTACTTTATCTTTAGCTAGTACTAAGCCCTAAACCTTTCAATTATGGTGGTGGCGTTGAGGGGAGGCCAGGGGAAGTATTTTTGCTTTTTCCTCCATTGTCAAATTTTCTTAGAAATATGTAAACAAGAATGAGTTACGAACCACCAATCTAAAGAAACTAGGTGTTTACAGTCCCACACTGGGAGAGATATTTTGGCAATATGCATCAGATTCTACAAGTCATGGGACTTGTTAAGGGGATCTGGGGTTAGTTGATTTGGAGAATTGCTGTAGCTGCATCACCCAGCAGAGCCTAGCACCTGCAAAAGGAACACATTCATCATTCAAGAGGCTTTTGGAGGTGCAAGCAGAAGCATGACAAAAATTACCCAGCTGACCCTAGGTAAATTAAACTCCATCAAGCGCGGCCAGAGTGTCCTTGTCTATCGGTTAGTGGCAAAACTTAAGCAAGGACCTCCCCAAGCTTCTCTTTTCCTTCCTTTTCTCAGCCTCCCAGTATCTTTACCCTCCCTGCTGTTTGACCACTGTCCACATATTTGGGTGACTCCATCTTATTACAGAGGGACAACGTTCTCTGCCCATCCCAAACTGCTTTCTAGCTCTTACATTCCTCATCTTCCTGCCATATTGTTCCCACGTAGTGGCCACGTGTGTGAAGTAATCACCAAGGGTGAGAGAAAGGGCAACAAAGACAAATAAATGTATGGAGATCATCATCTCAGTGAGCCTGCAGGAAGCCTGAGGTGTGGTTGAACTAGTCTGGTAATGTTCTGCCCTTTGGCGCTGTTTTATGTGTCCTCAGGGGAAATAATCAGTAGTACAGCCATTTTTACATTTAGGGTATACAGATAATTTGTGAGTACAATAAATAGTTTGTTTATGCAGCACATACATACGTTTGAGTACAGCTTTACCTACTTACGCGAAATGACTTTGTTCTGCATGTGCTTCAAAATAGGCTGCTTACTTTTTGCAATGCTACTATGGATAGACAAATAGTCTATGTTATGTGTTGGACACAAATATGGCAACACTTTTGTATTGTTTTACATGCTGACAAATTGATTTGTATTTATTTGCAGCTAACCAAATGGCCATATCCAAAACCTGATCTTAACTATGGATATTCAATTTTGCATTTGCTAGAACAAATAGACAGCATTTTATGTCAGAGATGAGTTTGGATGACAAAATATAAAACGAGATGCAGTACCTGCCACTTCTCCTCAGGTCTCACCAAAGGATGCCCCAGCCCCTGAGTTGTCAGTTGGCTCCAGAACCCACACAGCGAGGATAAACACCTTGGCAGCTGGGGAGGAAAGTACTTGGGGGCATCTTCAGAGGCGGGGAAGGTAGTCAGCCTGAGCTCCTCCCACAAAGCCAGTTGTGCAGCCTGTCCTGCCTTTTTTTAAACTGTATAAACTGAGATGTGATCAGTTCCTTATTGTTTTGCTATTCCCATAAACAGGTTTTTTTTTAAAACTTAACCCAAAACTTTTTACTAAGCTGAACTGGTAGGATTTCCTCTTCAGCTGTGGGAGGTTTTGTTCTTGTTCAAGGCCTCATTCAGGCCACTAATGGAAACACAGAAGCTTGGAAAGGGTTACAGGCCAAGGCGAAGCTGCCAGTGAGGGTCTTTGGTTAACTGCAGCCCAGGAGGAGAGGACAGATCCCTTGCCCATTTTTCTACCTTTCTTCTCCTTTTCAGATCGCTTCCATGTCACGTGTCTCTACATGTCATCTGATTTACTAGTTTTGTTATTCTTCCTAGGAAAATAGTTTTCTGAATAAAAAGGATTTGCCTCTTGGAAGGTTTTTATGCTTGTTTAGTAATAACACAAGATGTAGTTGACTCTGGGTGCACAGTTCACCTATCTATCCAGAACGAGACCCAGCACAGGCAAATGCAGACAACCTCCTCATAAGGGAAATGCATCCATCCGATAGTGGCAGCTTTGGTACAGCAGCATGGACGTTGGTACACAATGAGAACATACACAGCTTCCTTTATATGTGGGAGTGAATGCACGCATCACTCATAAAAGTTCAAACTTTGTAGAAATCCTACTTACGCAAAAGAGCTTTTTGCTCCCACTCACCTTGTGGGAATGAACTCCAACTGCGAAAGCCTTTCTTTTATGTAGAAGGCATTTCCCTTGATGAGTTTTCTATTTGATATCCCATTGATTTCACAATGTGTCTTCTCCTCATATTCTGAAATAGTAAATAAAAGCAGTTCATTTTTTTCCTCTTTATTTTTTTTGTACTGTACATGAATTTCTATTGTATCTCAGATCAGTTTCCCTCCAAACATTGAGCTGTTTTCTGTCTCTTCATACCCAAGCAATGGATACTAATAATTTCCAGAACCTCTGTATTTCTATTAGGCTTTTAAAAATCTTGCTAGATGTTGGTTTTTTACTTTTTTATTTTAAGTGAGGGCACTTCTACTCAGAAAAAAGCTTGAAAATCCTCCACACAATATCTGATCAGTACGTACTGCTAGCCCTTATCTAGATAGATGGCTTTTTTATCAAGATCCATCTGACTTCAAGCAGCACAATTAAAGGCTATAGCAAGAGAAATCAAGCTGAATTGACCTCTACACTATTTTTTAAATCAATTTAAAGTATATTTGCAACTATTAAAATAATTTGCATGAGACTAGCAGAATAAATAACAAATATATTAAGAACACTAAAATAATTTTAATTGTTAAATGTTTTCTATTAAAAGTCAGAATTGGCTAACAGATTCTCTCATGCAAGAATATAAGGACTGACTGATATTGGTAACACCTCTTTTCTTCCTCGTAATACAGCAGATTTGTGTGCACATATAAATTTGTGTAGTTGTAGTCTTCCTTGCTAACATTTAGCAATGCATATATATACATCTGAATCAGTATAATAACACATTTTGAAGAGGTAACAGTATTTCATTTGAATTTAAATGTCTTGTTTTGAATAAGCAGTTATGTTATGGAGTTAAATCAGTCGGCTTAACAACAAAGGGCAGTATGCTGATGAATTATGTATGTTATCTGCATTTTCTGCCTGCTGATAATTGACAGGTATCATGGCACCTTCTACAAACTTCCTGTAATTATATGCCACATATCAGACACGGACTTATGTGTAATGGTCCTCCCCACACACACATATACACAATTTTTTTTTATGTTTTATTCAAAGCTTACAGCATTTTTAAGTTTTCTGTTTCTTCCACTCTGGTTTCCAAGCTGCTTTGCCACTCAACCCATTCAACAATGTTAAATTAATAAGGTTTCCTCAGTGTTAGTTTGTCAGAGTCACTCATTCAAGCATTTGTTCCATCCTTTTTGTTTGTTTTGTTTTTAAAAAAATCTGTTAGGATAAACCAATACCAAAGAAAATTTACCTTGTAATTGTTTAGGAGAAATTACTTGCTGTTTGGATACTTGTAGTAAAACAGATGTCTCAGTCTTTGATATCAAGTTCCTGTCTTTACCAACAGATATCTTTTCATCATTATGTAGCGGCTTTAAGTAGTAACAGGTTAAAAAACTTAGTGTCTTAACAGAGCTGATTAAATAGCTAGTTCCTTCTTGGTAGTATGTATTTAATTCAGACTAAAACTCCACCGTAACAAGGATACATTAATTGGGTGGCTCTGCAACTGGGCTCATTAGATGCAATGCTTATTGATTAAATTTAACCACTACTGGGTATCTTAGCACATAATTCAGAATTACTTTTCTTTTAATTTGGTGTTCTGTTCCTTGAAAGGAAATTAATTTTGCTGAGAATTATTTTAATAAACCTGTGATAATAAAGATACAATTAAAAAGGAGTATTTTAGTTACCTTGAAGGGCTTTATACTTATATTACCTTAAATACCCAAATGTATATTTTAATCTAAAACCCTACATTCAGTAAATGATATGTCTGGTATAGGTAAAAAAGCACCACTACTACATCCTGTGGAAGAGTTTCTCACTCTCTGTCATCGCCTCCTTGACAGTATTCACTACCAGAGAAAGTGCATGAAACAAAGCCCCAGCAATTACAGAAAATAATTGTGCAGAAAGAAAATCAGATAAATCTCTCTTTTGTTCCCATTAATTTAGACTTGGTTTGTCAGTTTCTTTAGAAACCAAAGCTTATACTCTTATTCTGTATCATTGACTAAGCTGGTTCTTAGGCTCATACCTTAGTGAAACAAGTGATCTGATATACTGGTTCTCACTGAATTAGAATAAACTATGAAATATATTTCTAAAGCCCCTTTCATCAAAAACCACTTTCAAAATATGATACCGGGGGACTCTGGCAGAAGGAGACAGCCTGTGAGCCATCAGTGATGGCAAAGGAAAGGTAATGTACTACCACCAGCTGGTAACGACCCTGCTCTTTACTGAACTGAAAGACAAAATTTCAGGAAGGGGAAAAAAAATAACACTATTTTTTCTCTAAGACATGATTTTTAGCAAAGATATATGGATGTAGGACCTGTCTGGCTTGAGAGCTCTGCTAAACACCTGAGTGCAGATAAACAAGGTAAAAAGCAGAGTGCAGATCTTTTAGCAGTTGTTGGCAAATGCTTATATGAACAGTCATCAATGACCATACGTAAATCCAATTTCCAAAGACTTAGCATTCAGCTGAAGTAAACCCAAAAATCATAGGGACATGTGGAGGCACTCTGCTGTTGGGCTGAGTGCTAACTTCTCTATTTCTACCCCAGCGTTGAGGCCCTACAGCTGATTCTTCAGAAAAAAAAAAAAAAGATGCCTGAACTTTTTTCAAACATGCCTTCAGGCAGAAAGTTATGAGGAACTGCAACCATGATTCAAACAGAAATGATCATGCTCCCTCTCCGATTTTTATTTTACGTTGCCACCAATGCACCTAACGCTTCTGAAGCAGGTTTTGTTTTCCAGCTGCTGCTTATCCAGCTTAGCCTGAAGCGGCGCAGATGTCTCCCAGACAGCGATGGGGTTCAGTAGGAGCAGCTTTCCAGATGATCTCAGATGTATCTGCACCGCAGGAGGAACTCGGGAAAGCAAAGCAGGCTGGGGTGCTGGGGGACACAAGCCGTCCAGACGCAGAGTGTCCCAGGACATACAACAACTGCTCTCAGGGAGGAAGTGGCAAATCAAACACATTTCCATAAGTTGGCTTATTTAGCCTCCTAAAATGAAGGTTAGGAGAGGGTTGGATTACTTCTAATAAAAACAAAATGCGAATGTCTTCCACTCTGTGCCCTTGTAAAGAATAATCAAACAAATATTCAAAACAAAACAGACTCTGTGATCCCTTTTCATCTTTTAATGGTCTCCTCACCTGTCAATGTGCTTAGCATAGCCTAATTTGTTTAGGGCTAAATAGTGCACCACTTTCTTCACAGGAGTGGTACATCTTTAGGCAAGTAATCTTATGAAATTAACAGGACTACTCCTTTAATTAAGGGGTTCAGGACGGGACCTTGGCAAAGACCTTTTCTTGTCTGCGAACATTCACATCAAAAGTGCTTACATAAGGGCTTATTATTATGTTAGAGCAGCATTATCTGATTTTTTTTAGTGGAGGTGGGCCCCGTTACCTCCTGTTGAGGCACTCACAGGCTCCAGCTCCCCAGCTTTCCATTATAATGCGGTCAGAAGAGAGAGTATTCCGCACCCTCCTACCACAGGAACAGCCCTGTCACATCATGGGCACAGGTGGGTGCATTCCCAAGCACATAATGGAGGAAGATGCACAGAGCCCTTCAGACAGGGGTGCAACAGCTGCCAGAGCGATTCCCTGGCCCCCGGCGTGGGGTGCTGGGGAGGGGAGCAGCGTGCAGCTCTCAGGGTTCTTCTGTGGGGCTGGGTAGCACCAGTGAGCCCTAAGCAAGCATCCCCACTCTACACATATTTCAGTTTTGGTCATGGATCGCAAACTACGGGGTTGCGGAGGTGCAGTTTGGTTGGCCAGCCTCTGGAAAGGCAGTAAATGAAGGAGCCACATCACTGCACCCTGCAGGTACTGTGTCTAAACTGAGCTTTCCCATGCAGGTGAGCTGCAGCTGGACAGAACGGCTGTCTGCTCCACGCACCCATGCGCAGATAGTTCCCATGCTGTCCTCTCAGCTGCAACGAACTTCTGACAGGGCTTACACCTATACCATTTTGTGGGTAGGCCTTCAAAGGGTGAATTGAAAACACACTGGCCTATACTTGCCCCTAGAGAAGCAGCGCATCATTTCTGCTTATTTTGGCACTTGAGTCTACGAACAAAAAAGTCCCACTGTGGCAAAACAGGCTGTCATTCTCATAGCAAGCTGACTTGATTAATATCGTTGCAAAGCTTGTTTTGCAATTCAAACCTTGTCAAACCAAATCCAAAATGATTTTCCTGGATAAATCCAATTACAATGTAAATACTGAATCAGAATGTATTTTCTGTAATTACCAAGCAATTTTGTAAAAAGGCTCTTAAAGCAGGCTGAATTGTCTCTCTTACCCTGCCAGCCCTCCTTGCCCCCCAGGGGCACCTTTCTGGAGCAGTGCTGTGCTTGGCAGAGGAGGTGGGAGGTCAGCCTGCATGTGCAAAGCCCCGAGTTTCAGGCTGGCTTGCAAGCAGCAGTGCTCTACTCAGCCCTAGTGCTGCTCCAGTGGGGGAAAGGATTCCTGACAAGCTGGTGTCTAATGGAAACGGACATCTATCCTATCCTCTGTTTTTCATTTGAAGTCCTCTCCTAGCTGGATATGGTTCTGTCAGATCAGTCAAGGCATCAGCAGGCTTTGCTCTGCATTGTTACAAAGACAGCAATATTTTAAATTATGATAGTCATTTGTTGTATGCCTCTGTTTCATTTTAAAGAAAGAAACCAAATAAACTTTTTTTTATCTGTGTAATAATGTCCATAGGCAAGTGTTGGAAGTTTCCTCTTCCTGTAAAGCTGGCAGACATGTCATCAGCATTACTAATTCTGAGAAGTTTGAAGACAAAATGCCAATGTTTTTAACAACTGCTTTTTTGATTAGCTGGCAACCTGGATGTCTGTAGTAGCTTTGAGTTTGTAGGGTCTGATTTTTAAGTGAGTCGCAGCTTGAGGGGCTTAAATAATTCATAACAGCCCCCTCAGTTTTGTGTTACTATTTTCCCCAATTAAATTAACGGGTTACCGGGCCACAGTGAGGGTCTCACAAATAACAACTGCTGTGAACAATCCTTCCAAAATGACAGGGTTGTGCACAGGAGCGGGTATGTGTTCAGGACAGCAGGTGGAAACATTTTTGAGGAAAGCTTTTCTCCATCTAAAAATAACAGTTGGTTAAACTGAATGTTTCCCAGGAATGTCACAGTTTTGACAACAGCAACAACAACACAGAAATGTGAACAGTGTCGCCGGGCCAGGGCGGATTTTGTGGGATGAGGAGGAAGGGGATGCCCCCGTGCCAGTCAGATGCATCAGGAAAAAAGGGTTTTCCCACCTCCCCGGCCAGCGTCCCGACCATGGAGCGACGCTCTGTCCTTCTTGCTTTTCTGCTAGAGATATTCAACTTCACAGAAATAATCAAGAGCTATCCATGCTGGGCTGCAGGAGGGAGGCTCCAGCTGCTCGCCCTGGCCTTGCAGGCAGCTGCCGGGGCTGAAGCCCCCGCGGCGCAGCGAGACCGACCCGCTCTTGCCCCCGTGCTGGGAAATACCGGCACTTCTGCAGAACCGGTCGTTGTGGGATCATCTCGTTTCCCTTTTCTCCTTTTACTGGAAAGTGCAATTGTATGCTTTCTCTTTAAAATGTGAAAGGTGTTATCTGGTGCCAATACAGAAATGAAAGACATTTTGAATTTTTTCATAGTTACTGTTTTCCAGCCAGACTCAACAGGACAAAAACATTGACAGGCCATTGACAAGGCTGAGGACTTTCTGGGATTCTCCAAGCCAAGACTGGCTCACTATTGCATTTTTAGTCCTGTATTTCACTTTAACAAAACAAAGAGAAAAAGAAACAAGCTCCCTATCTCCAAAATGTTTCCACCCATGCCAATAAATGTCCTTGTGCTGATGATGCTTAGACTAGGAATTTATGTATCATTATATTTCAAAGATGCACTTTAAGTATTTACATGTTACAACTTCCTGAGTAATACAGGCTGTACTTGTCTAGAGCTGTTTCTACAGTACATTTTTTCAACACCCAATTACTCCATACTTGCCTCAAGATAATTTGCAGAAAATTTCATGAGAACTGCACTAACCCTGATTTTTACAAGATGTTATCAGAATCAAAACAAAAATTCATTAAATAAATATACAATATCTCTATGCCAGTTTTCTGTACCACTTCTGTTCTATACCATGCAAAAGTTCCACATTTCTATTTCATCAGTATCTGTCATATTAATAAAACGATAGTCTTAAACCCAGTAAATATGTAAAAGTGTGGAAAATGATGCTAAAATACTCCTGACTTAGACATGAAAAATGGAGAATAACATTTAATAAAACCAGGAGATCACTAAAAGCATCAAATCAATTACTGCATTTCCTTACTTTTGATATCATGGACTAAACAGTGTCCCAATTCTCTGATGAGACAACAGAGGAACAGACTGTGCTTCGTTGACACATTTCAGGGTTATTGTTATTTTTAATGTTAGAAAGGGTGAAAGAAGGACGATGAGGTGAATCTAACAAAAATACTGCTGTTCTGGAAAGAAGAATAATGGCATGCCTCTCAGTGAGAACCTGCAAGTGAAACCAGCCTGCTCTCGCTATTCAAGCCAGACAAACAGAGATGGGACAGAGCAGAACACGTCTAGGAACAGCGGCAAGGCAAGTTTAACGTCATTTTAGTGTCCCTTTTAGAACTTGGAAAACCCAAAGCCCAGCTAATGTATTTAAAGAATCCATTCAGTTTTAGCTGAAAGCAGTGGGGAGAGCCCAAGCACTAGTCAAGGGCTTTGCCCAACAAGTATAAAAAGGCTAAACACAGTGCAGAGGAAAAAGTGCTGACTGCAATGTAACCCGCCCCGGGTCCTGCAGTAGGGTGGGCACCGAGGAGAAACAGGCATGTCGGGGAAGAAGACCATGAGCCAAGATGCTCAGGGTAGTGTGACTTTGCACAAGCCATCCATTGAAGGTACAGACTGTCTGGTCTGGATCTCACACCCCAGCTGATTGAGATGGAACCGACACTGCTCCTTTCCAGTCATCTGTTATACACACCCCGCATCACCCACGCTTGCCTGGCACGCCAGGTGCTGTGCAACCAACCAAATGATTGTCCATGCGCCTGAAGCACTCACAGAGTGAGTCCTGGAGCTACGCTGGTATCAAGGCATTAATAAAATGAACAAGCAAGTCTGATGCATATCATAGCCATCCTAAGGATTTTCTAAACGGAGCATGCGGAACAGTTTAATTTCAGCCTTACTTCATTCAAACTTTGTTAAAAGCTCAAAAGAAGTTGCACATATATACTGAAAATTTTGCCGAAAATATTCATCTTCTGGCAGGGCCAGCTGAGGGTTTGGAACATTGTAAGTAATGCAAACAAATTGTAACTGAACCTATAACTACAGTGATTGAAGTTGCAACTGATACTACATAACTGTGCCAGCTGACAGCAACTAAGCAGGTGAGAAGGCTCCTGTCTGCTGTACAAACGCTGCTTATATTGTTTTCCCTTTAGTCTCCCCCCTCACTCTCCTTTCACTAAAAGCTGTTACACCATGTCATAAATGCAGAACATCTGTAAGATAGGATAGGAGATGGCATTTTGGTATTTATTTGTGCAGTCTCTGACGTTCAAATTGAATTTTGACCTACAGGTTCTGTTATAATACGAAACACTTTAATGACATGGTACGTTGGAGTTTGGCTTGAGTAAGGGCTTCAGGATGTAGCCAGTGCCCCAGCCTGGCCTTCTCACCTTTGCTTTGGTCTCTAGGTATGAAAAGATCTGCAAACTGGTGCAAGATAATCATCCTTATGCAATGAAAGTATCTTCCTTCTCCTTTTGGTTGGAGATTTTTAGAAGAACACTCCTCACAGAAAAAATAAAATATATCTAGTATAAAACTAGTGCTGTAGAGATAAGAAAAGTGTTTCTTTAGTAGTTAAAAACAACAAAACCAAGTTAAATCATCCCAGAATTTAAATTCTTCCCAATTTCAGTACTCCCTGCTTTGCCTGCACTGCAGGCACTGATGTTACTAAGCAGTAGCAGCCATTTAGGATCAGGTATACTTCTCTTATGTGTCATAAGCACCATCTTCTAACAACATTGCAAATTAATTAGAAAAGCTAATATACTCTGTTTTAAGAGGAAAAAAAAATTGTTTGCTTATCTCTGCATCACTGAAATATGAGACCCAGCCTAAATACTCTTTTAATACATACATTGTTTAAATACAGGTGTTCTGGTCTGAATCATATTAACATACAGAGGTTCAGTTTTAGTGTTTCAGCTTACCAACATTTCAGCAGCAAGTTCTGGTCTAAATCACCAGATAATTTCCATTTGTGATCCGTCAATAAGTTTCATGATACCTAGTGCACAGAAAAGCTTCTTAAAGTTTTTTGAGAGAGAAAGAAAAGTTCTTGACTTGGGATGGGTCATGGGGAAAGAAGATCCAAAGGACAACAGATATAATTATTCTTCTAAAGTTTGGTTTTTGACTTTTCTTTGTTCTCCTGACAGGAGCAAAGAAGGGAGGCCTGAATAATTTCCCTTTTTTTCCAGCTCAACACCATATTTGTTGGTAAGGAAACAAATTTTATAAATAAAATAAAGTAAAATAAATAAAAAATATGCAAAAGCTGATTGTGCATAAACCTACTGTTGAACTGGTGCACAAGCTAATGTTGGAAGAACTTTCAGCATCTTTCCTACGACCCATTGTCATTAAAAATGTTTCCTATTTAACAAACAGGTGGTGGTTGGTTTGCTCTAGATTCCTGGCCTGATTCACCTTTGGATGTTGAAACAATATGGATATCAAACTATGTAGGTTGCTCCCTACCTTAAAGTGCTAGAGTGTCTCACTGTCTTTTGTCTTTCTTGCCTATATATATATACATTTATGAAACAGTTATATGCTCTTTCCTTCAAGTTTAGAAGATCACCGACATCCACCCAGCTGTGCAATCACAGCAGTAAATGAACAAGTGAGATTGATCTGTTTGGTGTATATGAGAAACAAGTGCGTACTCTACTGCCCCAAACAGAAATATTTTGATACTACATTTCTCACTCCATCACTTGTGTTACCCTTCTGGAGTCCTGCTTTGCCAAAAACACAGTGGGATGCTGAGCGAGGTGTCCAGGGACCATGGACTGCACATAAAGACCAAGTACACAAATGGTTCATTCTGGAGAAACAGAAAGCACCTATCTGCAGTGGCAGACCAAGGATCTGAGTTCACCAGCTCTGGTGGTCTGCCAGGGCTTGCAGGGTGCACAGTGTCTGGCTGCATCCCAGCACACACTGTAATTAGTCAGGGGAGAACAAGACTGGGCATCCTTGTCTTGTTTCTTACAGGGAATTTAAACCCTATTGTTGCACTTTTTAGACTCTTGCAAGCTGCATAACATGCTATTAGAATAAGCAGTTACATTTTTTTCCTAGTGTCATGTTTCTTTGCATAAATACAAATATCAGGTGCCATGCATGCTGCAGCACTGGTTTAAATTTGCACGGTAATTGTCTAAGCAAATTACAGTGCATGAGTAAGAAGAGGAATGGAGGGAGGACTCTTCACCTGGATTAAAATTTTCCATTACCTGTGTGACATATGTTTATCCCTGTGCATGCCTTAGAATGGATCTTGCTGGCTCAAGAGCATGACTCTGAATTATTTGGCACTACCAGTTTGCTGAGGTCCCCACATCACTGGCTATGCGGGAGCACTGGAAGTCAAGAAGCAGCTGACTACATCCATGACTGAAAGCATCAGCTCTCTCCATTGTCACCCTATGCATTCATCTCAATCTGCACAGGTTGAATTCAGTTTTCACCTTCCAGCACTTATAATTGTGACAACAGAAGTAAAGAAACCACCGGGACTACTAATTTCTTAAGCAGAGATGGGAAGATGTCCTACCTAAAAACAAGATGTTCTTCAGATCACTTCTGTTATTGGGCAAGGAGAAGAGTTGAGAAGAGAGGTTTGGGGAACAGAGATTGGAGCTACGCAGAATACTTCAGTTCTTCTGCTGTCACTTGGTCCTTGCTGAGTTTTGTGGTGATAACAACAGGTTTGGGGCTACAGCTGAAGGTGGGTAACACTCCCAGAAAATAACTGCAGTTGGAGTGGCATCCCTAAAAAAACTTCCAGCTAATTTTAACCCCAAGCTTTATACCACTGTAAGTATGTTAGCCAATACTAACTTAGTGTCACTGATAATGGCAGGAATGTCCATATCACAGAAAAGAGGCTTTGAATGATGATTCAATATTTCCCCTTACAATGTTTTCAAAATTATTTTCAGCAGCATTTTACCTGTTTGAGTGCACTGTTTTACATCCCTCTAGAGCTGCATCAATAAAGACCTAATATTCTACCTCTCCAAATGCCTCTTAGATATTGAAAAAACCATAATATATATCACAAATAGTGAACTTTTAATGTTCTGTTTTGTCACTTGTTCACTCTCACTGCAGCCAACATTAATCTGTTACTCTCTTGATACTGTTCTGTTATGAGGCTTAAAGTGCTCCTGCTACTTCACTGTGTAGGGATAGATAAAAAAGAGGCTAAAGGGTGGAATAAGAGCTCCGTAGTGAAAATAAACACAGCCTTGGATGCAGGCAGAGTCAGGATTAGCAGATGCACACAATCCCAGTCGCACTGCAGAAGGCAGCTTACGCAGTTGGGCTCACGCTGAGATCCTTTGCGTGATCAGCATCAAAGCATTCACAACTCTGCCCCGAGTTTCGCGTTCTATTTCATTTCTCAATTCTCACATTTTTTTTGTTAGATTCATCAATGAAACTTGAAGGTGGGAATGGGGGAGCCCACAGGAGCTGTGAGGTTGTCACAGAAACTGGGGAAGTGACTAGAGCGGGTACATGGGCAAGGGAGGGAGGCCGAAGAGCTCTGGGAGCTGGTGGAGCGGCCGGGGCAGGAGCAATGAGAAAAACTCCAGAACCATAGCCAGGGAGATGGGTGGGGAGCAATGAAGGGGAGAAAGAGAAGTAACATCAAGCAGGCAGATCTAGATGCCATTTGGTCTCAAATGTGCTCTGACACCCTCGCTAAGATAAGCAGAATGGTTCAGATGGCTGACTATATGCCTAGGAACGCCCAAGGTATTCTCGCCATATGGTACACGCAGACCTAATGAAAGCCTAGGGCAGTTCGTTATTAGCTCACTCCTGTAAAACATACAAGATGCACACTAACAAATTAATATTGCAACTTCAAGTTGGGGAATTTTCTGATTTTTGGTATTTGGTCTCTCAATCCCCACATTACTTTTACTTCATGCACTATATATTCAAACACATGTAAGGAAAGTTAAGCAAAACTACTACAACTTACTGAAAAGTCATATTCTCAGGTTGTCATCAGAGTGCCATGATAAATCTTTGACTTGCTTAGAAAACTAGAAATGTGTTAAAAATGCATTCAGACTTAATTAGATACGGTATTCCTGTTATACAGGACAAACCTCAGATCGATGCGCTCACATGAAAATATCAAACGTGATGTCTTTTTAAATTTTTCTTTTATAGAAATATCCTCTTAAATGTGTTTCTTTTACCCCACCACTTGGCATAGTCAGCAATCACTGGTAGGCAGTATGCTCTGCTGTATCATATTTCCCTTATGAAAAAACAAAAGGATCAGAGCCACCCATGTCTAACGGGGTTTTTTACAAAAGCAGTTTTGAGGAGCAAGGCTGCTCTCTCAACCCATGCTCTCCCACACTATCCCTGCTTTTCCTGCTGTGAATGTTCTTCCAAATGGTTAGGCTGGCTCTGCAAAGTGCATCATTTGTTATCCCAGGTCTCTCCATGAATAACAGGCAACAGAGTGTAAAATGCATAGGTTGCAAAGTGACTCCTCTTCCTTTATTAGTTACAGATGCAAGCAAGAAAACCCAGACTCTTCCATGTTAAAGCCTATACCTTCAGCAGAGCTGTTCCCATAAAACCTCCTCTGAGTCTCAGGCAACAAGGTCAGCTATTGACCAGGAAATATCAAAGCAAAGTACACACATGAAAGAAACCCATTTTCCCTGTCCAGCCAGCTCAGCACAACTGTCTTTAGGAGGCTCAGACCTTCTTCCTTAGCCAGTCCGGAGCAGATCCCATTCTTGGAAGCCACTTTCCATTTACCCAGGTAAGAGGGTAAATACATTCTCCTCTTCCTGAGTTTGGCAGAAAGACTCTCGAATTAGCCACTAAAGCAAGACCTTTTGACCAAGAACAGTCTATTCTCTTTTTTCTTCTGTAACTGGCTAGTTACAGATATAACTGTGTGCAAAGTGGACACCTCGCACACAGTGATAACAACACTTCTACCTAGGCACCATCCTGCTGGACCCCTCCAGTCCCTTCACCATGTAAGTCCAAAACTACAGCTACCAGCACCAACCATACAGCAAAAAAACAGTATCTGACAGTTCATTAAATTATGTCGTGAAACAGCAATAGGATTTTACATGCAATTAAACTTTAATCAAGTGTATAATTGCTGATTTATGACCTCCTGAAAACTTAATCTATGAAGGTCATGAAACCAAAAAGAAAACCCACAAAACTTGTACTGGCTTACCTTTGGGGCAATTTGACACCTTCAGCCACAGTCGCTTACCCGCAGGAACTCTTGTTATAGCCCTGGTTGAGTTCCTCTCTGTAAGTAGTCACAGGACTGATGTATTGCATCCACTTTTTAGATTTTATTTGCTTTCAAGCCAGCCCAGCTGGAGTTGCACCAACAGAGTGTCTAAGCTTTCATGTGCCTTCATGGACCTTCCGCAGGCACAGATGCCCTCTCTGGGGATTATGCAGTCAACGACATAGCTGTTCCAGTTCCCAGTTTAACTCTCTGAGGACTACATGATAGGTAGAGCATTTACAGCCTTCACAAACAAACTTTTTACCATGCAGTCACCCTTTTCACTTATAGGTAAAAACACCAAGAGAGTTAAGAGCTTGGCAAAAAAATAATAGATCTCTTTTTTGGGATCCTAAGTACATATGGGCTGTACAAGTCTTTCTCCTCCCCCATATTTGTACTCGTTCTTCCAGTCTGGTCATGGCGAGAACTTCCTCTCCTTTACTGAGTATTGCCATTCTCCTTCCTCTTTTAAACTTTCTCACCAAGAGTTGTTAGTAGTCTGTAGTTAGCTGGTACCCTTTATTACCCAGGCAACACAGCTCTATTGGTTATTACTCTTAAAGGAATATCTCAGTTTCTCAGACAGTCTCCCTTTTCTGACATAAAATGGACAATTCAGGTTGCACTGAAAGTGATGGGGAGTTTGTAGAATGGAATAAATGCACACTGCAGGGCTCCCTGGCTCATTGCAGCCAGGGCTCCCTTTGCAGCCTGGGTTAGAGCCATGTGTGTTGCCTTGCCCAATATGCAGCAAAGAAAAAAATGCTTGGAGAACAATCATCTGGCAGCCAGTGTGTATTCTTTGTACCACCTTTGAGAAACGTGAAACTGTGTCCACATAATTAATGAAACCATGGCACATTCAGTCTTATTCTGGCCCTACATCTCATGTTTGCCTATTTTATCTCTTAAAAAATAATTATGACTACACGTTCTATTCACTGGCATATTTGTTTTGTTTTATCAAACCTGTTTTTCTTGTTACAATAGCATGTAATCCATCAACTATTTAATAAAATTAAGAAAAAACCCAGTAACTCTGCAAGTAAGGTTGTGCACACATTCCAAGGCTGTGATACCATCACAAGTCATGAGAGCTTTGCTTTTTTGAGAGAGTATCATTTTGTCAGAATGACTGGGTGTGGGTTAAAAATTAGTTTTGTAGGGTTTTCTGGACACAGCTTTTGATTCCTTTGCCTGCCTTTTTAAGATAGGAAGGAAGCTTCCTAGTGACAAATGCTGCATCTAAACATGTGACTAATTACACCAGAGACAAGCAGTGCTACTGCTGATAGGAAGAACAACTTCTGAGAATGAACATTTCCAGAATCACCCCAGCATGCGCATTTTAGCAGCCTGATGGTATTTAAAATGCTTATTCTAGAAACTTTCTTCCCAATGCTCCCTTATTAGGCGACTTGAAGCAACCATGTTTCACTTGATTAAAAAGATCTCCCATTTGCTTTCCAATATAGTCTGGAGCAAGTGAATTTGACTCACTCATGCTGACCTCCAAGGTGCAGCTCTCCTGACTTACAGTACTGATGGATTTCCAAAATAACTGTATGTCCCACCTCATCCTAAGGTCTCTTGCATACCTGATGGATCAAAAGATATATTTCAGTGGTTTTATATCTGCTGAATGCATTCAGGATAGTACCTGCATAATAATTTCAAGGTCTAGCGTTTGTTGTTTAAATTGATGAGGCCTTATTTAAGGTTATGTTTCAAAAGTACATAACACTTCAGTGGTTTTGTCTCCTTTCCTTCCTGGCCTTTGCATGCCAGGTATTTTTGTCTGCTTTTCCTGCTGGCTATGGCATGCCAACTAACTTATTGCTATGGCACAGAATATACCCCATCTGTCTGTCACAAGCATTTTTTAACAGAGTCGAAGCTGAATGTTGAATGAAGCCATGACTTATGTAGAGGAGTTTTAATTATTCTTCGGTCTGTGGAAGAGGGGAGTAGGGCCAGGATGAGGAGGACGGGGTTGTCAGGAAGATAGCTGGAGGGAATCAGAATATATCATTACCTAAGGGAGTGGTATCCTCGGTCTTCATCTACTTTAATTCTCTCACCAGACACATCAAATGACAGTGCTGTAGGGCTTAAAAAAATTGGGGCAAAGCTGGGGCAGCGGGTGGCTGATAATGACAGCCTGTCTAAATGTCTGAGTGGCAGACAAGTAGAGAGAAAGAAGTTGTGGTAAGGGCTAGCTAAGGTGGAGTGATAATGTATTTGGTTTTTATCTGCTTTCTCTCCTGAGCAGGGTTTGGTAGCTGGTTAAGCTGGCTAGCTCTACGTGAGCTTCACAATGCTGTTTATTAAATTTTTTGCTAAGAAAATTGAAATTTGGGAATCATCTCAGCTTGCCCACAACTGATTGTTATTGCATGGAGCACAAGAATGAATGACTTGAATGACTCTTGCTTTATTGGCAGAAGCAAGAGGCAGACACAGTCTGATTTCTTTCCACACCTCCTACAAGGGACCCAAGTTAGGAGTCCGCTGCAGATGGAATTACTCAGGGTAATGGAGAAGCTCTCCAGGAGGGGATGTAGCTGCAGTTCTGTCAGTCCCTCCTTCCTATGAAAAAAACATGTCTATTGCATATCTGTCTCACTATTTATATGTGGAAATGTATTTCCTATGCCCTACGCAAATCTGACATGTGTTCCTCTAGCTCGTTCAACTCTTGTGGCACATGCATATATACTTGGTACAATAGCCACAAGTAACCTGCAGAACCCTTGAAGATCCCACCCCGAGTCCTGTGAGGCCAGGAGGTGCTGGTTCACCCAGCACAGCTAGAAGCCCTGGCACTTCCCACTGCTTCTCATGGGAGATGAGTTGTCTCACCAGCCCAGGACTTCCCTTCCCTGCCCAGACCTGGTGATTACAATGAGCTGGCAAGTGAGGGGTAGCATAGTGCTACCCCATCACTTTAGCACAGAAGACAATTCCTGACTTAAAAAGCTTCTCTATTTCCAGTGAAAGAGAGCAGATGGAAAGGTGAGGTGTGCACACATGGAAGGGCGGGGTTGGTCTTACTCAGCTGTGTGTATTTAAAAGTTAGGCTTTTAGCTGGGGTGGTCATAAACCTCCACCTATAGATAAAGGAGAGAAACAGGCACTTCCAGAGACACATTCATGCCATCTGAGACAGATATCTAAAAGACAGCACCGCTGGCAGGTGATTCATCCCATCTAGCACTTTCTACAAAGGCTAGAGAGGGAGTCTAGACAACTGGGTGTCTAACCTTCAGATGGCAAAAATTAGGTGAGATGAGTTCAATGCAATATAGATAAAAATAAACATGGGCATGAGAGTTTCCTTTGGATACCATCCCCTAGCTGTTCTCCTACAAAGTTAATGTTGTTGATTTTTTTCTTTTTTAATGTTAACTATTATCTGAAGCCAAATATTTATTTAGTAGTGAAACAGGTCAAACCAGCTATTATAGATCTGCCTGTTGATTAGCAGCACTTTTGTTACCACATAAGACAAATAATGCACCATTCCCATCCTGTGCCATGGTAGCCTTTTAATCAAAGTCTATCCCAGATATCATATATCCCATGACATCCCAGGGGAAGACTCTCAAAGGTTTCTCTCTTACACTCCCTCCTATTTAAGCAGACAACAAAGAATTGCTCAGATGTAAAGGTGTCTGGCCATATATAAATACAGAGTGTATAGTATATAGACTGTTTGAACTTACCCACCACTCCAGATTTCCAAATTACTTATCTGCGATGGCAGTCAGCAAGTAATTCCTTACCAACAAACTGTTTGTAAAAAGCTCGCCACCAGTAGTCCTGATTTCTGCTTTCTTGGTTACACATCAGGTGACACTGCATCTATTCCCTGAATAGATGCAAGAACACACACAGAGTAAGATCTGCATTTCTTTCCTGGTCTAGGACCACAATGAACTAATGTCATGCAAAGACCAAAAAGCAAAACAAAGAGCAAAATGACATATCCTTCCCTAAACGCCTTACGGTCTTAATATAAAAAAGAGACAATAAGCTGGCACAGAGGGGAGTACAAGAAAAATGGCAGTAACAGACAGCTTGTCAGGCAGTACACATTGCACATCTGCAGCCTGGTTTATTCAGGCCTCTGCAAACGTCATGGAAGAAAAGAGCTTGATGGAGACAAGCTGGCATTTGGCAGAGGCTTGCAGAGGGCTCCAGAGCACCAGGGCAACATGGGCTTTCTCAAAGCCAAACATGAAGTTCTCTACCCCTTCAGAGAAAGGAGAAGGTTCAGCAGAGTGATTCAAAAATGGCATCTTTTGTTGCCGAGAGTAAGACTATCAATTCTCAGCAAAGGACAGATTTTAAAACATATCCTTCTCTCCTTGGCAGCACTATTGCCCAGCTTTGGCAGCTCCCCACTCAGCTGCCTTCCACAAATCCCACTCCAAGGTGCCAAATTTCCAGCATACCCATAGATCAGATTTGGATGTTAGAAATGCCATTGGGTGCCTACAACTCAGGAACTATGACCTTCGGCATTATCATGTCCAACTCTCTTTTTGGCTATAGACCAAAGACACTGAAGGGCCTCATAGAAAGAGAAATAGAGAGGCTGTTCACATATGTTTTAGCTAGCAATAGGACATCTCTTTCTAGGCTGCCTCAGATTGTGCCCTGCCAGTTTCCAATCTGCAGCACACTGGATGCTCAGTACCCTCCTTTCCAAAGAAAAGAAAGAAGACTCCAGTTTTCCAACAAGACCCATAAGGCAGGTGCCACATTAAGAACAAGGGCCAAAGGTATACAGAATTCAAACAAGCCATACTGCTGAGTGCAATGGACCCTGAGGGACTCCCTTACAGCAGATCATCACTGAAACAGGGTGGTTTAGGTTTGGAGAGGAAAGCTGTTAGGACTAGCCTGGCTGCTTTCCATTACCCTATACTTGCAGCATGGTGGGGAGAAACTGTAGCTCATCACCCTACCTCATTAGCCGTACCTGCTGCCTCCTGTCCTCCATGGCCTAGTGGCGTTGGTGGCTCAGACTGGAGGAGTGGGACGAGGTGCTGGTGGTTCATGAGAAGCTCCTATGCTTTTTACAGACCTTGTGCAAGGGTTTATTTGCTTCAGGTCTAGCTTAATATTCAATCTTTGCAGTAATCAGACAGCATGGAAATATTTGCAAGCAGCAAACAAAAAGGCCACAAACATGTCTTTCATATTGAAACAAACATTTGTACATCTCCTCACTCCCTTTACCCTGTCTTTAGATGTGTATTGCTCAGCAGTAACATCTATCTGTGATTTATTTATGTATTTATTTATTTACATACTTGGATTTATATCTTACAGGGGTCCGTATTGCCCAGTTCAAGGCAAAAGCCAGGAAAACATGAGGTTGTGCTTAAAATATAAATTGTAAGTCATCCACAGAGTGGGAAAGGATTCGGCATGAAGTTATTCTGTTCTGTCCTTCATTCCCAAATGGAGAAAAGCTTTTAAATCAAGCAAACCCATTGTACATCCACAGTAACTGGAAGCAAATTATATTATCATCTTCCAAAATGAGAAAACATGTTTTCAAGAGAACCATAATGCACAGGCTCATGGATTAGTCTGGGTCCCTAATAAGTTTGATACGGAGGACTTGGGTGACCTGTGAGTGGCTGCTGGCACTGATGGGAGTTGCATCTTTCTGTCTCAGTGCATCACCCGGTAAAGGGTGGCAGTGTGACCCAGGCCCAGTGTTGAAGGGCAGAATATGATGTATCTTGTATCTTAACCTCAGTGTCTGAGAGACTTCCACATTGCTAGTCCCTTCTGCCTCTTGTCTTTGCAGTGAAGTGAAACACATATTCCAGTAATTAAAAAAATACATTCTCAGAGCATTCACATGTGCATTTTTCATTCCACATTGCACTGCCAAAACGTGCAGAGCCAGTCCTATCTGTTAAAAAGGGGTGTCAAAATCTTAGAAAAGCATATAATTTTCCAAAGCCATAGACCAAAGAACCAGTAGACCAAAGTCTGCAAGATGAGAACGTCTTCAGGGCACATGTACTAACTTATTCAGGAATGAGCACACTGTGCTTTATGCTGTTGTTCTTTGGTTTGCACAGAATAAACATTCCAGATTGATACACATCATACACAAAGGCCCATTTCTGGCTTAGGGACCTAGGGACTGTATTGTGTTTTGTTTGGTCCTAGACCTGAAAACAAAAGACTTCAATTAGGGACATTACTCATTTTCTGAGCAGCAGCAAAAACAATCTGCACTCTAAAAATGGCATTCAGGTGTAATCGATTTCTTCAGAAGTGTAGGTACTCAGCCTTGTGCTGCAATGTACTCCCTCCTCATTTGTGCTAGCACCAGAGTTTGCTGGACTGCACTGACAGCCAGGGTAGAGCACTGACATGGCTTAAATCCCTCGTGCTCCCTTTTCTGCCAGAGCACACAGACTTAGAGATGAGCCTCTTCACTTTCTGGAGGGCTTCAATGAAAGGACAATTCATTCACTGGCTGCTGGCCCTCAGCCCTGCATTTGGTCACCCATTTGGGCCAAATTCTCCCCTTTGGCATGGCCTAATGTGGTCACACAATGCCTTCAGTGGCAATCCTGCCTACTGAGCTGAGAGCACAATTTAGATGTTAAAGCTGACACAAATCCTGATGCAAAGTCTTTCCTTTGTTCTTTGTTATCGCAGAAAGAATTTCAGCCTCCCTTGCAGCTGTTATTTTTATCCAACAATAACAACACTTTTGTGGTCATTACAAAAAATTAATATCTGCCAAAAACCTCTGCTTAAAATAGCACTGTACAGCATGTAAAGTATCATTTCTCTTGCATTACTACTTTCAGGCATCACACTTAACTCCATGGGTTGCCTTTTTATGTATTGATTTAGGTAGTTGCATTTCCTGTTACAGGGATGAAAATAACACATATATTTTTTAAAACCACTCTGCAACTTCCAGTGGACACAACTGTGTCCCAAATGGCACCGGACCAGACTCTCATTCCTTTTCTGGTATTGAAGAATATTTCACTGTGCAAGTTTTCCTATTGAATCAGTGAAACTATCTGTGCAATAAAGGATCATTTGGGAATAGTGAGGATACTGACATTTAACCTTTCATTACAGCAGTGACTCTGTAACTGTACCAAACCCAACACATTGTCTAGGATAATATCAACAAAAGACCTAAACAAATTAGCAAACAAACAATAAATCCTCTCTCATGAATAACTGCATGCTCTTACATTTAAATGGGCAACAAACTATATATGACTTCTTGAATTAGTATTTTCCAGATGTAACATCTTCTATGTCTCTATTTAATATAAAGATTTAATTAAATATTTATTTTTTTAAAATTATTGTGCAGAAAATTAAAGTCTGTTTATATGCTCTGCTCTTCCAAGATGTTTAAAATATTGTTAAGATTTGGGGAAAATGGGTCAAGAAGTCAGGGAAAGTTGAAGTTTTAAATGAGGTATTACCAGTTTCTGAAGATTGTACACACACAGATTTAGGCTCACGATAACATAGAATATCTTGTTCTACAGCATCACCGTGGTTCAGATGTGTTATCCTTGCCTCATTGAAGTGATGTTTTTGGTTGCTGAGGATTTGTGCTGGCAACAAAGGGGGCTGGAAGATCAGTAATCATCTTATGTAGCTACTAGAAACACTCCACAGGCTGCGCAGGGTTCTGAACTCCTTGCTGCTCACACCTGGAGGGCCTTGCTGTGGCAGACACCGCACAGGAGCCCACAGTGAGGGCCAGGGCAATTAAGCAACAAGAGCAGTGGGAGAGAGGTTGTATGCAGAGAAAGAAAGGCACAAGGACATTCTCACAGTATCTGCTGTTGTCTTGTATATCTGTGACCAGCTTGGAAAAAAACAGCCCAGCCATTGAATGTAAGCCTGAATTTGACAAAGAGCACCCCAAGACTTTTTTCATTCATACCAACATGACTCAGATTTTGAAGGAGTAGAGATTTTATATTCAACTAAAAATTTTCTGCATGTAAAGTAATTCTCTTGGAAACAGATGATCAGTTCTTAAATTTCAAAAGGGCTTTGGGACTATTACAAAGCTCTTCAAGTGCAAGTCAGGTTCCTTGTCCACCCTATTGAAGGGAGTAGAACTGCCTACTACATGTATTTCAGCCAGTGGGCTTTTGGTTAATATCAGTAGAAAGTGTGATGTACAATGGGGAGCATGGGAGTCCTTTGGTCTAGTAGTCTCCTATTTGCCCTATCCTGAAGGTGTGCTTTTCATTCTAGGATGTTTCAGGGAATTCAAAGATACTGACTTTATTTTTCATGGTCAGGATGACCATTTGGGTTTCTCCTCTCTGAAAAAAATAATTAAAAAAAAGAATTCTTGGAACAAGATTAAGTTCACGGTACATAGCCTTATTCTTAGAGAACATAACATTTTGCACTACAAAAATATGGATAAAAACAGAAACACTTTTGCAAATACACTTTATGGACACCATAGAAAAACCAAGTAATAATTGTCATAGGGAGTTGAAAGAGAGTGATAAAATGCCTTGACATTTAAAAAAAGACCACTTTATGGGTGCATTTTGCTTTCTGGGCTTCTAAATCTGCCCTGCTTCTTCCCTTTCTGACAGCTGGACTGTAATCTATTCAAGACAAGAAGAATATGTATTATGATTCAGGATGAACTCTACTCATAGTAATTAACAATGGAACAGAAGGGGACCATTGAAGAGGGAGATTTCCTTGCTAGGATGTGTCTTTAGTAGGAACTGTACATTTCTCTTCAGGAGAACCATTGTACCGAGAAAGATGAGACTTGAGAACAAGCCTGGCATCTGGCACTAAATCCTAAGTGCAGAAGATAGTGCAGAAGATAGGCAGCTCTGGCACTAAATCCTAAGTGCAGAAGACATACAGAGCTCCACAGCATGCAGCCTGGCAAAGCAGCATTTGCTACACGGATCAGAAAAGGAGGTGCAACAGTGAAGATTGTATACTAATAACCCAAGTTCCAGTTAAGACTGGATAATTATTAAGGCAGACATCCCCTTACCTCACCTAGCTGTATAAAAACTAGGCATCCCATTCAAACCAGTCATCTTGACTCTCACTCTTCTCAATGGTGAGAGACTCCAAAGAGTGATTTATCCTTCCTCTTATGGGTGCATGCCCTAGGATAACATCACTCACCTCCTGAAAGAAATTTTGAATAGAGACAGGTTACAGTCTTAACACCTTGTCTCTTCCAGAGATTTTAGCAATTCCCAATTAAAAATGGCAGCACTGCCACAGCGGTGGAAGCATCTGTGAGAATGTTGAAGGAAAACAACATTTGTGGCTACTAGTCATGTGAACGTGCTTTGGGATGTTGTAGGTAACATGATAATGAAAATGCCAGTGGTTTCCAGAGCCCAGTCTATACCCACACTCCCTCTGGGACTAGCCAAAAGGGAGCTGGGCTGGCAGTAGAAACAGCAAGCTATTTTTGCCACACAGCATGAAAGGGCAGGATGACAACTCTCCAGCTCACTACAGAAATTAACATTCTCCATTAACAGAGTAGATGGCAACACAACAGACACAGTAAATTTGCCAAAGAATTCATTAGAGTGGATTACTGTGGTGTGGATTGCACTGCTGTATAACAATCCCTTTGTTAGGTGTAAGCTGCACATCCCTACATGAGAGATTTGATCGAATGTCTCATTGTTTTAAATTTTCATGTAATTATGAGATTGCAATGCAGATGTAAATATTGCCTTTTGTTTCCAAAAAAAGCATCTAACTCTTGACAGAGGGGGCATATTGTCTCCTTTGCCATCAGTACATAGAAGTTTCACTACAAGGGAATTCCTAGTGAGGTTCTTTTTGCATACACCAGCCATATTTTCTTCTTAGATATATCTATTAACCTGGGTTTGCTCCACTGAAGTTAGTGAAATAATTCCAGCTTTTCACTGATGCAGAGGAGATCAGAATCTGCTGGCTGTGATATTAGCCTTCAGATTGCCTGTTCAAGCAAGTCCCACATCATTAAGTAGGTTTTTTTTACACAGAACAAACTACACTGCAGAGGGGGGAGGTGGCTTTGCAGTTAAAGCTCCAGCCCTGGTTTAAGGCTACTTCATGCTATTCTTTAGGAGATTTAAGGGATAAACAGCTGTACTAAGCCTGTAGCTCTGGAAGACTCGGACTGGGAGACTCAGGAGCCCAAGGGCTGGCTTTATCGTCCCTTTTTGTATGCAGTGTGCGGGCACAAAGAGGGCGATCCCTTGGTGGAACAGAGATCCCTCCAGACAGTAATCATACACAAAACTTAGAGCTGCCCTGAATGAAGTGCACAGTTAGTGTCTGGACTGAAAAATCCTCTCCAGAGAATGTAATTCTATTCTCCTGTGTAACCTAAATCTGCAATATAAATGCAAAGGGAACAGTTTAGTGTAAATGTGTCTTTACGTAAGTATTTATCTGGGTATGGTTCAGTTTTAATATACCATTGATATAATCACCAATAAGAAACAAAAACTGGCATCTGGTGACCCCATAATTTCAGAAATGTTATAATCAGAACAAGCAAGGTTATTTGGAGAGCTTCAAAGAATCTTTCCCATCCCAGAATCAGATCTCTTGCTGATATCTTAGTTCCTCCCCTGAATAATAATGCTGAAGCTTTATTAGTTAATCAATAAGACATGATACAGGGTATGGTTATCATAAGATAATCACACCCTGGAGCATTTTGAGGCATGAGCCTTATGCCTCTAATCAGATAGGGGTGAGATTATCTTCTGATAACCACACCCTTGGGGACTGGCTCATTTCTATTATGAGAAAATTTTATGGTTGGGGAAAATGTGCATTTCTGCTGTAGAAAAATGAAAATGGTAGTTTAGAATTAGCAGCCATTTCTCTCAAGCTGAAAAATCAGATTTCCTTTTGGAATGCTCCAGGGGAATTCCTCACTATCCATTAAGGAAAAAATAATTTCTAAACAGGTGACATGCTTGGGAGTCAGTTTTAACCTGCCATATATATCAATATAGATACATATATATATACACACCCCACAGAGGCACACAGGAAAAAATATCCAATGACAACTTTGCTATAGAGATGAAAAACAAAGAAAAGCATTGCCTTGTTTTCTTTAACTAAAAAAGAAAAAGGCTGGCTGAATAGGTGTAGTTTCTGATGTCACATATCTGAAGCCTACCTGCAGTTAGTTTTTGTCTGCTATTTACTAATAGGAAATTGCAATGTTGATAAAAATTTCATTTAAAAGAAAAAAAAAAAAAAAAAAGAAAACAGCACATTTCACTGAACCAGGAAATAAACTTTTCAAATTATAGTGATTAGAAGTAACAACCACACTTAGGTGTGTACACTGAAAATGTACACATATACTCCATTTTTATAAACAAACTCACTGTAGACACTTTCAGATATTTTGAAAGTGCTTTCTATGAGTGTTCATAAGAAGCATCAATGAAAAAAAAGTCTCAAATTTACAAGTAAAAAGATGATGGCAAAAACAATTTTTAGATGTTTATGAACAAATATCTGTATAAAATGTGTCTGACTACAATGAATCCATGATCAGTAGTGACAGAATTCAATGATTTCACTGAATAAGAGTAACATTAATAATAAAACCTCAAATAGCAACAATTTCAGGGCTTCGCACTTAACCTGGTATTTTTTTATCATTGCAGCTCACTTCTGTGTTTCCCCCTCACCCTGCTTGAACAGACTGGGGAAGGAAGGCACAAAGAGATGAAATAACTAGTCCCAACTTACCCAAGAGCCCAATGACAGAGCCAGAAGCAGAATCATAGTTTTGTGGGGCAAACTTAGATGCTATGACTTCCTAGGTGCCTGAGAGGGTCCAGTCACTAAACAGAGCCCACGTTAGGGCTCTTGTTTATGCCTATTCAGGTGAAAAAGTTCCACCGGTGAGAATACATGAACTGCCTTTCAGGGAAACCACTAAATCTGAGCCTTACTGCAGAAAGCAGAGAGTACAGGAGGCGAGCTGTGACCTTTTGAAGAAGATCCAGCCGATAAGAAGCCTCCAAATCAAACAGGAGGTGTGGCAAAGCAACAGCTGTTTCACAGCCCGTGTTCCTAATTCCATCATGTTCTTCTGTGCTCACCTCCATCCTCTCTGCTGGTTATGATTTTTCTAAACTTTGTCTGCATTTTGTAGCTATGTGTGGCTCTTCTATAAAATGAAAGAAGATATTTTTAGAAGGGGATTTTTCTTGCTGTTCTCTTCAGCACATGCACCTTCCAATCTCTATTTGCTGCCATTATTTTCAGCCATAGCTGTCTCTACAGTCCAATAGTAGGAGATTTTGTGATCACTTAGAGATCAGAACAACTATTAAAACTATTGTAAAAGTAACTCAGGACCTTTTGTTGATCTACCAGCACAACCTTTTGTTCCCACATATTTCAACATGGAGCTATTTCAATTATTCTGGTATTATATTCTGGTATTTCTGAATAGAGAGGGACTCATGGGAGATGTGACAGTAGGTGGCTGTCTTGGCCACAGTGATCATGAAATGGTTGAGTTTAAGATTTTCAGTGTACTGAGAAAGAAGGACAGCAGAGTTGCTACCCTGGACGTCAGGGGAGCAAACCTGAAGCTATTCAGGGAGCTATTTAGCAGAGTACCCCGCGAATCTGCTTTTGAGGGCTTAGGAGTCCACGAGTGCTGGCTGGTCCCTAACAACCACCTTTCAGAAGCACAGGAGCAGCCAATTCTAGTAAGTCAAGCAAGTGGGGCAGAAGAGCAACTTGGCTGAACAGGGAACTCCTCATGAAGGCCAAGAGGAGAAAGAAATTGTATGATCTCTGGAAGCAAGGTCAGGCTTCGCAGGAAGATTACAGAGCTGTGGTTCGTACATGCAAGGAGAAGACATGAAAGGCCAAAGCTCAGTTACAGCTGAGGCTGACCAGTGCTGTTTCAGATAACAAGAAGGGCTTTTTTAAATATGTTAATAGCAAGGGGAGGTCTAAAGAAAACTTTGGACCAATACTTGTTGAAGATGGTCATCTGACTAATAGGGATGATGGGAAGAAAAAGCGGAGGCATTCATTGGGTTTTCTTTGCCTCGGTCTTTAATAATACTGATAGACCTTGGGCTGCATGGTCCTCTGAGGCAGAGGACCACAAGTGCGGGAACAGGGACTTTCCATTTGTGGACACTGAAATTGTGAGGGACCAGCTGTATCAGCTGAATGTTCACAAGTCCAGGGGGCCTGATGGGATTCATCCCAGAGTACTGAAGGAGCTAGTGGACCCCTCTCGATCATCTGCCAAAGGTCTTGGGAGTCTGGGGAGGCCCCCGCTGACTGGAAGCTGGCCAATGTCATTCCAATTCACAAGAAGGGTGTGAGGGAAGACCCAAGAAACTACAGACCTGTTAGTGTAACCTCAGTTCCTGGAACAATTATGGAGAAGACTATACTGGGTGCTATTGAAAGGCATTTAAAGAATAATGCAATCATCAGGCACATTCAACATGGGCTCACAAAGGAAAGTCCTGTTTAACTAATTTGATATTCTTCTATGATAAAGTCACCCACCTAGTAGATGTAGTTTTTCTGGATTTTAGTAAGGCTTTTGATACTGTGCCTCACAGCATCCTTCTGGACAAGTTGTCCACCTGTGAGATGAGTGGGTTCACGATGCGCTGGGTGAAGAACTGGCTGAAGGGCAGGGCTCAAAGGGCAGGGCTCAAAGGGCTGTAATGAAGGGGGCTACATCTGGCTGGCGACTGGTCACCAGCAGTGTTCCTCAGGGCTCAATTCTAGCGCCAGTGCTGTTCAATGTATTTATCAGTGATCCGGATGCAGGACTTGAACACACCTTTAGCAAGTTTGCTGACGATACCAAACTGGGAGGTGCTGTTGACTGTCTCAAGAGACAAGAGGCCGTGCACAGGGATCTGGATAGAGTGGAGCACTGGGCAATGATCAATGGCATGACATTTAACAAGAACACAATGTTGTAGTCTGCACCTAGGATGGAGTAACGCTGGGCACAAGTATGAACTGGGAGAGCAGTGGGTGGAGAGCAGCCCTGCAGAAAGGGATGTGGGGGTGCTGGTCGACAGCAGGCTCAACAGGAGCCAGCTGCTTGCCCTGGCAGCCAAGAGGGCAAACCGCATCCTGGGGTGCGTCAAACACAGCACAACCAGCCCGTCAAAAGAGGGGATTATCCTGCTGTATTCAGTGTTGGTGTGGCCTCAGCTTGAGTACTGTGTGCAGTTCCGGACCCCACGATTTAAGAGGGATGTGAAGGTCCTTGAATGCATCCAGAGGAGGGCAACAAAGCGGGTGAAAGGGCTGGGAGACATGTCCTGTGAGGAGCGGCTGAGGACTCTGGGCTTGTCTAGTTTGGAGAGAAGGAGCCTGAGGGGCGACCTCGTTGCTCCCTCCAGCTTCCTGAGGAGGCGAAGTGGAGAGGGAGGTGCTGAGCTCTTCTCCCTGGTATCCAGCGATGGGACATATGGGAATGGTTCAAAGCTGTGCCAGGGGAGGTTTAGACTGGACATGAGGAAGCATTTCTTTACCGAGAGGGTGGTCAAGCACTGGAACAGGATTCCTAGAGAGGTAGGTGGTTGATGCCCCAAGCCTGTCAGTGTTTGAGAGGCATTTGGACAATGCCCTTAACAGCATGCTTTATCTTGGTCAGTCCTGCATTGGTCAGGCAGTTGGACTAAATGATCGTTGTAGGTCCCTTCCAACTGAAAATATTCCGTTCCCTCCCCTCCCTTCCCCTCCCCTCCTCTCCTCTCCTCTCTCGTCTTCTTACTGCAGATTTAGGGAAATTCAATGCTACTGACATTGGTGGAATGTGTGGAAACCCACAAATACAGGATGAACGGATTTAACTCCAAAGAGGTTTAAGCAGCAGGATCAGGCCTAATACTTAGATGCTTAAAAAACCCCTAAAACTTAATGAATAAAACTCATAGGATCCAAGTAGTCAAAACATTCTTTTTTTCTGTCTTATAGTACTGAGCTGTGAGCCTGTGTGTGATTTCTGTACCATTTCATGGTTAGTCAGACCAGTAGAAGGAAGTGTGCAGCAGAATTTTTACTAGCTCAGATTGTTCTGTGCCATTGCCTTGAACATACTTACAAATACAGCAAAGATCAAAAGTTGTCATGGCCTTAACATTTAAAAAATGCAGCATGTGTGCATGTGGTTGGAGCATGTGTTAACAGTATAACTGTGACTAGTCTTATATGATGCCCTTACGTCCCCAGACTACGTAGGCTTTAGTCATGCAGTTGAGTCTTCCAGCTATAATTTCTGAAACATCTTTCAGGGCCAGTTTACAAAAGTAATCCCAAAAGGCAAGTGAGTGCCCTTTTGCTTTTCCCTACAGGCATGTTATTGCAACAGTGTCCAGTGGGGGGGTTTGCATCTGAAGCACGTCAGACAGAGTGTGTCAAAAGACAGCATTCCTTCTGTCCCAAACTCCCAACGACATTGATGAAGTTTGGCATGTGTTAAGTGTTCTAAGAACTTCTATTTATATGGTGATTAAAAAACTCTATTTGATAGTTTGCGTCAGCTGCTGTTTATTGTATAAAGATATGGTTTTATTTTTTTAATTGATAGGTCTTTGTAATTGCAGCACAGCTGGAAGATTACAGTTCTAAAATAGAAAATTAGATACATATGTTCATGGTGATCTTTTGAAGATGATCATCAGCTAATCATAGACTGTCCCAAAGCCCACCAAAGTCAGTGAGAATCTTTCCATTGCATCCAAGGAGAGAACTGGAATACCTCACAAATTAGGTATTACACTGAGGAGGTACAACAGAAGTTCAGTTCATCCTTAGGAGAGACTGATATGCACATTGTTACACCGCATGAGTTGTGACAGACATATGGATTACCCTGCTAAGGTGCTCCCCACAGCTTTGTAGCTTACACCAGGGACCAGCCTCTGCATGATCACCTTGCACAGCTGCCCATGGGCTGTTCATGGCCCAGGCTCCTGAGACTGCTCTGCCTTCTCTACTTCAGCTTTTACTGCTCCCTGAAGTAGAAAATGTTTAAGACTCAGCTTACAGTAGTTCTGTCCTGGCAATATTTCTGAATTGCTGTTATAGGGGCCACTGGTGTTGTAAATGGACAAGGCTGTGATGGAAGCAAAATCTGGGCCATATGTTGTCCAATTAACTAAATAAACTTGGATTTAAAAAAGCAAAGATGTCAAGGGGATCATCTTTGACATGAATGCTAAAGTTGCATTTGGCATTTGTTAGCCCTAGGTCCTTTCTTCTTTTTGTTATTATTACTGCATGAATCTTGTTATTAGAGTTTTTATTTTTAATTCCTTGTTGACTGTAACACTAGAAAAATGGAAATTAACTTGCATTTGTTTGCCAGCTTTGTTTTGGCCAATATTGCAACAACCCTTTTTAAGGGGAATAATATAAAGAGAACCTGCTTTACTCGTTTTGGTATCTTAGACATGTATGATTCCAACATAATTTGGGGATTAATAATTATTTATTAGCCTGTGCTCCCTGTACTGATTAGCTGGCTTTGTAACAGCAGAGCAAGCATACTGAATAGAGCCACATTAGGATGGAACTTTTTTTTTTTACAAACCACCAATGGATTAAAGAGTAAACTAGAAATAAAAGGTCATCTCATGCAGCAAAACAGTCTCAGAAACATTCCCCAAACTATTTACTAACATCTCTGTACAAAGCTGCACAGACACAACTATATTTTCTAATTCATTTAAACTTGGTAGGTATGCAATATAGATACCAGAAATGTATATTAATACAATGGGGAGGAATTAGTCTGTTATTGGTAACAATAAGCATACTTTGACCATGTCATCAAAAGAATTATCAGAAATTTTGATTTATCAAAAACCACCGTGAACATTTTAAATGTCATTAAAACTGATTAGGAAGGCATAGATGAATCTCTAGGGCAATAACAACATTGTTTTTTCTGGAAAATAGTGTACCTCCAAGAGAAAAGCACAAGAGAGGGAGGAGGAGAAAAAAACTAAATATAAAATAAGTTCTATAAGCAAAACAGTAACGCTCACAGGTACCATGAAGGTTTAACTACTGAAAATTTTAGATTATCTGCATAAGAAATGTATGCCAAAGCATGCTTGCTCCAAATTCTTGCCATTAAAGTCTTATTAGACTTTGCATCATTACAATCTAATATACCGATTAAATGTGTCTGAGAGAGAAATAAAACACGTTCTTGTAAACACTGCAGTGCATTTATCAAAGTAGTCATTTTCTAAACTGTCAGATTGGCTATTCAGATGTGGGATTTTTCATTGAAATAGTACACTGGAATGTCCCTTAAAATCATTTTTGTTTATTAGATAAATGATACATAGAGGAAATGTTAGCATGACACTTTAAAGAATAGTAACATTTCTATCTAGCCTCCATGGATATCTAAAAACACCAAGGGTACAGGAAAAATGAAGAAAAAAATACAAGCTTAAGGGGTGAGACTATTATTTTGTCCTTAAGTCTCTCGCTAAATTACATGGTGTCGGCTTATACTGGATGTTTCATACTTCTGCTTACATGAAAACTTCAGTATTATGTACCTGTCTCTCAAGTATTAAACACTAGTCAATTTTTTCTTCACTAACAGCCACTTGCAGTGTGAAAACAGATCCCTCTTTCCTGCTGCACTCTCAGTAAACACCAAACAGTCATGTTACTTTCCTTGACAATGTGTCTTCAGAGCGTAGCTTTTTCAATATGATTTTGCACTCGTATGGCATTTCCCTCTTCAAGGGAGAATATTCCTTCATTTTAATTTCAGGATGGGATTCCCTTCTAGAAATTTGTCGTATTTCTTATAAACTGTTTTTAGTGGCATTGTTTCCGTGGCATAGTAATGGTCATTCATGCAACTTAAAGCATAAAAAGTAATGTATTTTCCTAGTTTTGTTAACATGAGAAATAAATTAAGATCTTGCTTACTAAAACCCAACCAAACAAAAAACCCCTGAAGCCATGTTCCCATGAATCCAGGGTAACACTGGCAGCAAGGTACAGAATTCACACTAACACGGAACTCAATTGTGGATAAAGAAAACATCCTGAATTTTACAGTGGTCAGTATTTGTCAGTGTTGGTGCAATAAAATATGTGCTGCTCTTCCTTTTGGCTTTTTTTGAAATTATGCACTTGAAGAGTCTACCCTGAGTCTCTGCCACTGTTAGAATTATTAAAGGCAGGAAGGGACCTCTTGAGATCAACTAATCCATGCCTCCTGCTCAAGTGGGGTCTGCTACAGCAGGTTGCCCAGCTCCATGTCCAGCTGGGTTTTGAGTATCTTCACAGATGGAAAGTCCACAATCTTTCTGGGTGACCTGTTCCAGTGTTTGACGGTAAAAAGTGTTTTCTTGTGTTCGGATGGAATTTCATGTGTTTCAATTTGTGCCTGTTGCCTCTGGTTGTGTCATTGGCCACCACTGAGAAGAGTCTGGCTCCCTCTTCTTCATTCCCCCCCATCAGGTATTTAGATTCACCCAATCCCCTCTGTTCACTGGGATGGAGAAAGCTGTGTAAAACATCAAGGATCTGCCCGTATAGAGAAGTACTGCGTGATCTCTAATTGCCACTTGCAAAACTTCTGATCAGCAAAGTGAATTTCTCTCTTACAATTCATTGAAATGACAGAAATACTGCTTTCTTTAGAGCTGTACTGTTCTACCAGCACTTTCCTAGTTTTTCTGATTCAGAGGGGAGTCTTGACAATTTAGCTTTGAATCGTGCATGCCATGAGAACAGATGTGCGTCCACAAATAGTATTTCCATGCTTTCACCAGAACGCATCCATATGACAGGATCATTTGGGCATTTTTTTCTGGGCCTGGCTAACCTGAATGCAAAGCCTACTGCTGCAGCTTTCTGAATGCACTTTTTGTTTCTCAATTTCGAAAGCATTTTCAGAGCGCAGGGGTCTACCATGAGCTACTGAAGGGGCTGTATGTAAAGGTGAGAACATTGGCCTGTCTGAGCATCCAGTCATTCTCAGGAGCCATTCTGCATAGCTGGTAAACAAGTGACAGTGGCTTCTGATACAGAGATAAAAGTGTATTAGGAACTGGACTAGTCAAGTGCTCTTTAATTTCATAGGCAGTGGCTGCTGTGTAAAGGAGAGCATTTGTCAGCTCCTGCTGTAGATATTTCTTCTTCTATTGATACAGAAAACTGATATTATAGAGAAAATTTTGACCCAAATGGATTTAAATGCCCAAAGACATTTAAAACATAAAATCAATAAGACTAAAATGAGAATAAAGAATAATTCTGAAGGCTAAATTTAAGGAAATCAAAACCAAATTGTCAGTTCTGCTGCTTGGCAATTGTGTCTCATGCGTTCCACGGCATACTGGTTGGACACATCTGGTTGGCTACTGAAAACATCATGTAGTATCTTAGAAGCTTTCTATTGAAGTTTGGGGTTAGGGTTTGGGGTTTTTTTTGTTAGATACTTTCCATGCAGGGGGAAATGTCAGAGGAATTACGTTCTCCAAAACAAGTAACTTGACTGGAATGCAGGGTGGTGGCTGGTCTTGTCACGCAGAGAGGAGATGATGAGCAATAAACTTTTCTTACCTTGCTACTTTTTTAATCAAGATTTTTCATGAAGTTTCAATGGCCCCTAGTTCTTGTCACAAGATTTGTAAACACTTATCAGGAAGACGTTACTAAGCTACGTTTTAGGTTAAATTCCTGAATGAGAGAAAAAAAGGTTGCTAATATTGAATTTTGCTCAAACTTCTTTCCAGTAGCCCTCCCCAGTGCATGAAATCCTGATCTACTGCAGTTAGTGGTAAAGCCATACTGACTTTAATCGGCAGGATTTTGCTCAGCCACTCTTAAACACTTTATGGCAGATATCCAATATCTTACTGTAAACTCTACATGTGCACACTGTACAACTTCTTAACAACTTAATGTTTTTGCTCTCAGAGGAGCTTATCACTGTTAATGTTAACCATTGCCCCAAGACCAGTAAAATCACACAATACATAATCATTCATTTTAAACCTATAAAATAAAGAACGCCTTTGTCCTAGTGAAATGGACACACACCTATTAGCCCAAGAAATAAAAGGGAAAGGACATTTGATGGCTCTCCTGTTTCAGCATTCCTTGGTAGTTCTGATGTTTGCCATTACCAGGACTGCTGTAATTGTCTAGGAATCCAGAATAACATTTGCCATCTTTTGCTCATCATTAAAGTGTATTGTGTATTTTCCACAACATTAAATATAAAACAAAACACAGAAACACAGTAAAACTGGGAGGGATAACTACAACTCTTAGAATAAAGATGGGCTGCTAGCTCAGCTATCATCAGCAAGGCTGATTTCATCTCCATTTGCAGCTGCTTCTGCAGGGTTTAGATTAGGCACTTCCACAGAAAGCAACTATTTCTTGGTGGTAGGAGTCAAGGCCTACCAGAGCTGTGAATACACTAGTTCTGGTCCACAAAATTGTAAACAGAATGAAACTCCCATCACTTACGATCAACAGAAAGGATCTGAATTCACTGGCCTCAGCTACAGAAGATACAAGAGCACCAAATTGGATTTTGCTTTAAAAAATATGTTGTTCTATAGTGTACAATTTAATCACAGATGTACATACTTTGTCTCTGAAACCTCATTTAAAACTCAATCCTTATCCCCAAAGCTATTTTTAGATTCCCTAACAAAGGCTTATTAGCATATTAGTAAAAGTATGGCACTCCAGTATATGAAATGTCACTCCAGAAACTTTCCACCTGAGGCTGGTTATTCATGTACCCCAGCTGATAACGAATCAGTTATTTTTAATGAAATCATATAATGTCATACTTTATAACTGAGAATTTGCAGGAAAGGCAAATACTTGCTTCCAAAAATTTATTTCTGCTCTTCTCTTTGAAGCGCTAAAGGTTGAAATGCTGGGAATAAATTGTGTCCCATTTGGGTTGCACCCGGAGTTTACCCCTCACTGTATCAGCTCAGTGGACAGCCTGGACCTACTGATGTTTTTACTTTTCTGTAATAACCTTGGGAACCAAAAGCAGAAATGGTAAATATCTTAGAACAAAGACTCTAATTTGAGACTAATATAATGCAGCAAAGCCCTATATTAGCCAAACAGGCTGTTGAAGTCACTGAGAGATCTTGAGCATTCAGACCTACATACATGAGTTTTGCTGAAGCAGGGCTTTGAGCAGAAGAGTTTGGTCCAGAGAATACCCTGGATTCTGCACACATCTCTTCTACCTGCTACCTCTTGCAGCCTTAGTCAGATCCAGCAATGGATTTGAGCAATCAAAATCAGATTTAGGCATGTTTGAGGTGTTTTAAGTCCCTATCTGTGATGCCAATCTTCATCCACACAGTGGGCATTTTATGAATTAGGCTCACAGCCTTTGGGCTTTAAAGTCCCATAAGCACTATCTGATTTGTGACTGCTCCCACCAGACCAGGCAAGCACTACACAATCACCACAGGACCTAGAAACTTGGAAAGTGACATGTAAGCCCTGCTCAGTAAATGTTCTCCAAGCACACCTAACTGAAGCTGACAGAATGAGATGCTTCACAAAATGCAGTTGCATTTGTTATCCTTTTCAGACCCTGTTCCTGGTGGCACAGGTAACTTATCTATCCAACCTAATGCCTAGAGTGGTTATCTGAAGTGGGAAATGCAAGTTCAGATCCTTCTTTGGCCACAGTGAGTTCAAGTCCACAAATCTCCCTTCACAAAAGACAATCTAAATGCCCAGGATACAGGCTATGAAGCAAATCTAAGCAAAGAAGCAAGGTTTACTGGACAGCAGACTAGCGAGCAAAGGGCATGATTCTGCAGTGCTTAGTAGCTCTCAGGCCTTCTCCTGGGGGAAAAGTCAGAACTGACCTTGTGCTTCTCCTCCAACAACAATCTCCAAACATTTTCCATTTAAGGCCCACAATAGTCACAATATTTTCACTATGCAGGCACACTTCTTTGTAAATATTATGCCTTTATCACCAAAGCGATCCTAAATGGCTACTCTATCAGAGAAATTTCTATCTGGCTAGCTACTCAGCTTACTTCCATCTTTCTGGGATATGCACCTCACATGCACAAACTCAGCTCTGCCTAATTTCATGCCAGAAGATATACAAAATCCATACACAAGGAATTGATTATGCTGTAAAAGGGAATAAGAGTTTAAGGATTCCTGGGGAGCAATGGCAGTAGGGATATTAATGAGGGCTGCAGGTGCCTTTGTTGTTCTAGTAAAGCACACAGACAGTGTGCCAGCTCTAAAGATATTATGCTCTGACTTAGCAACACAGAACAGTACAGAATTGAAAAAAAAAAAAAAAACAACTGTGATCTGTCTTTGCTGAGGAGCACAAGAGAGCTTCATGGAAGGAAGGAATTTTAAAGATGGATTTAATGGCAATAAAGAAGAGTACGCTGGGCATACCAAGCAGGAACGGGAGGTAAGGGAGATGGATGTTACATCCTCCCCGTATGTGTGCATCTGAGCCTAACTGCTGCTAAGGAGAGTCAAGGGCAAAATGTCATGGAAGAATACAGGTACTTGGGAACATACAAAGGATAAAAGCTTGGGGATTTATGATAAGAAAATTATTGTGGTTTAATTAAACACTTCTGAAGACCATACTTTTAACCATTACACTGTTAATAAAACACCAGGTGCAAATAACTTTAGGGACAGAATGAGTCACAAAGTATGTGGGAGATGGCAGGGTCTAGCATGAGCATTACTGCACAGGGAGCGTGCCTGAGAGGCAGGAGGCAGCAGATCTATTTCAGACTGTGCCACTGGCTTCTTTCTTAACTGAGTGAATCACAAAGATTCAAATATTCAAACGCAGCTTCTAATTCCAGATGCTTTGCCTTAGACACCGAGTCTGTCTTTTCAAAAGTGCTGGACACCTGCAGCTCTCTTTGCAGTCAGATGGGATATTCTCTGGATGAAGTCATAAATATCTGAAGCCAAGTTCTGAATAACTAAGAGTGAGGTTTCATGTTATGGCAAAACTGATCGGCTGGCTAACTGCTGGTAAAAGAGCTGCCCTGCTCCCACCTGATTCTCACACAAGCTGCTTTTGCTTTTCTTGGATAGGTCTGACCTCACAGAGCCAGGAGCTAAACTGGCAGAAATACTCACTTGTGGGGGCTTACATACCTTCTGGATTAGCTCCTTGAGTCATCCTCCTTTGTGGCCCCACAAGCACCAAAGAGATGCAGGGGAGCATGGAGGCAGTAAGAAGGAGCAACGATTCCCTCTGAGGCAGCAACATTTCCAGGCTAATTTTGAACCCATATGTCTTATCCTCACCATTCATCTGTTTCAGTCTCACTGTTTGTAAAACAGAGGTGGGGACAGGCTATTGTAAGACTACACTAATGGGAATAAGAATGAGGAAGTACAAAGACTAAGAGCAACTCCATATAAATACGAATCTTAACTGAAATGTTCTTATCCTCATGTTTCTTCCATGACCCTGCCCACTGTATTCCTTTCTTGTCATTCTCACCTTTCTCCTCATTAATGCTGTTGAACACATGTATTTGTTTCAATTCAAATTTGATTGAAATATGCCCACTGTATAGGGCTTTTAATCAGGCTTGTATGTTGAAATGAGGCCTATCACTTTTAGTTTCACTCCAGCTGTGCTGCTGCTTCTTGTACCCTGAAACAGCACTCCTCAATCAGTGCCTCTTACAGAGCCTGACAGGAGGTGCTGCTTCCAATTCATCAGCTGGGAGGAAAAGGCTTGCAGTAGGATAGCCACTGGTCTGCCAATGCCACTCCACAACAGCCTTTGAGAGGGATTACTGCTCCAAATACTCAATTAGTGAAATCCTGGCTATAGTGAAGAAGGCAGTGGGATCTTTGCCACTTGCTTGTAATGAAGCCAGGATTTCACCCATTTTCTGTATGCAACTGCAGCACACTGAGGCTCAGGATTTCCAGGCTCACCTGTAAAAGGTTATCCCCTGCTCCTGAGTTAACTCAAGAGTTGTTGTAGTTATAGACCACTCATTATTTCACCATGACAGCCCCCACAGAGATGGATATGCCAGTTAGCATGGCTGTGAGAAAAGGAGAGTAGATGTTAACCATGAAACCATATTTAGACCTCACAGGTGCTGAAAGGTATGGTGAATATTTTTTTGCCATACATTTCAGACTGAAAGGCTACCTGGAGAAGAGCACAAGAAGCATCAAGCTACATTTGTCAGCAACTAATTATAACAAATCCACATGAACTTACCTTTTACCTTCCACATGAGCAGGTAGTGCATTATGCAACTCAGTGATAACAGCAATAGCAATAACCAATTCAGTTATATTCATTTTGCTTCTTAATACAAAGTATTTTATAAGCAGATTTATTGACTGAAACACAAACTACGACCAATAATAAAAAGCCAGTGCTATGTGGTTATACTCCCATAACCTTCCTATAACCTGATAATATGGACAAAATACAGGCTCTAGTCCCAAACATATACCAGTATCCCCAAACTCATGCTTTATATATAACTGATGATACATGATTATTATTAAAGATTAATATCTAAATATTATTCTGAAGATTGATAATGATGTGCAATCACATTAGGGCATCATTAGGACCATCTAGCTGAAATCACAGCAATTATTTATATAGTGAGTACAGTGCATTCAGTAAGAATGACCTTCATCACCTGAAAGTGGCCTGCATTAGTCACACATATCCAGAATTATTCCTCATCCAAAAGAAAGCTGATAAATGAAATGAATATAGTAGTAGGACTGTGGGCACAGGAGAAACAGCTTTCTATAGGCAAGGAAGTTGCACAAAGCCAGGATAGCTTCTGCTGTGAAACATTATCCTATAAATAGAAGTACAGTATGTTATAAAATAAACATGAAGAAAAAAAGAAAAAAAATAACTAACAGGTTGTTTTCTTTGTGTGCTTACTGCTGGATTCACAATTATATTTTTGTGCATGGAAAGTACTGTATAAATAGTATAAACAATGTCAGCAAGGTATTTTTTTAGTGCTTCCTGTTCAATACGACTTTAAAAAAAAAGCTATAGAAAAAAGGCATAATGCAATACCTCTCTTAAAAATAGGGGGAAAAAAATCTTTCGACACTTCTTTTTACAACTGGTTTGTTACACTTCAGCGATAGAAACTACTTAATACCTGGAATATACATACAGTTCTGTAGAAACTGGTATCACCCATTTGGCTAAATTTTGAACAACTAATTTTATAATTCCTTAGCCATTTACTCAGCACTTGGAAATGTCATTCTGTGGACAAAGTAGACTCTGCTCCACATTAGGTCCACTAAGCAAACAGCCATTCAAAGTAAATATTAACAGAACTTCATTTAATGCAGGAGAGAACACCCATTTGCATTGTTTTATTTTCTTTAAAATGCTTAAGTATTACACTTGTGAACACAGGAAGACATCTATATCCATTAATATACACAAGCTTAAACCAGACCATGTCCCAAAATGGAGGTCCAGAGCACCAATTCATCCAGTACACACTGAAATTAATAGAAGACCTTCCATTGACTTCTAAGTGCACTGAATCATGTGGTTAGTCACCATTGCATGATTTTAAAACTACATATAGATGGGTATTTTCTTCTTATAAATACATATGCTCATATTTTAATCACTAAAGTGGAGTTCCCTTTACAAATCTTTACTTGTGCTCAAGAGAAAATAGGGATTAGGTTTTTTAAAGTAAACATTTTGCATGGCCAAAAATAGCTAAAATATAAAAGTTTTTGCATGTGTAAAGAAAGATAAGAGTTTTGTCAGGTTCTTACATGCTTACCTCTTAACTTTTTACTTCCATGTTAGATAAGAGAACTGCAATCAAGTTTAATGGATACAACAAAGAGCTAAGTTTAGTCTGGTGTAGGCCAATAGAAAAAAAGTCCATTTCTTTTTTTTTCTTATGAATAGGTGAATACATGGCACAACAGAACAAAAATTGGTCATGGTTTACTACCAAAGTTGGGAGCTATCCCATGCAATCCAAGTGTATCCATCCCCAGGAGACGTCCACATCATTTTAGACATTTATCTATGCAAGTACAAAACAAAGTGAAAATTAAAACAATTGTTTTCAAAGCCTAAAGAAAATATGTGATTTTGTTATATAAGAATTATACACACGAGGAACAAGAATTACTTATAGTAACCTCTCCCTGGGCTACCTCAAGGATATTATGAGACAAGCTGCTAACTTCCAAAAAGAAGATGACTTAAGCACCTGCAGAAATACGTAAAAAGCATTACATTGTGTACAGAAATACTTCCTTCATGTGAGGCATAGCAGCTCCTTATGCACAGGCTCTAGCCCTATGGGCTTCCTTGGTTTTGGACAACAGACTGAGTGAGAAGGTAGAAGATATGAGACTCTCAGAGAGATTCTCAAAAACATTGCCAGCTTATCTATTAATTTGTGTCTTTTGACTTCGACAGTGCTTACAGCTAACACAAAGAATTTCACAAATGACGCATACACACTTTCTGTGAAATAAATACGGGAAGAGTGAGAGCAAGCCAAGCAACATAGCCCTCTGCCTCCCAGTTTGCAGCTATGGGTCATCCAGCACTTTCACAATTCTCTTCCGTAGGTCACAACAGCACACACCCCCCGCACGGTGCAGGGAGGCCTGTGAGAAGCCTGAATAATGGGAGTGGGACTCAGGAAGGAGTTATACTGCTAGAGGAAGAAGAATAAGAAAAGCAATTTGAAGGCACCCTGATGTTCCTTTAACTGGTAAAGGTCTTTCCATGTGCTTTGCTTCATAGATATGCATGAGAGCACAAAATCCCCCCTCCTTATCATATGACTCCAAGGAGACTCTGTTGCCAGGATGCTGAAGCATTCTCTACCTAATTTTATTGTTATGTGGGACAGCGCTGACTTGAGAGACCAGACGATTCTCCTTTATGTGATGTGCAATAACTCAAATTCATATAGACATTTATACACACAATGTTGCTGTTGATTAAACTGTTTTTATTAGAAGATAACTAAGATGTTTATTTTTATATCATAAATTTTTCTTTCCTTATTGGTATTTTTTTCCATAGACAAACATGTTAACCAAGTATGCATGTTAAAAATTGCTTGCCTAGTTTCTGCCATATGATCTCAATACAAACACTTCAATTTCCAGATGTAATGACAAGATTCTCTTGTGCATTTATAAAGGCTCTCCTGGATGTTACTTTCTGGTTTATAAATTGCTTTCAAAGCTGTTTAGGCAATACCAAGTAGTTCATGATACAATCCAATAAGCACAGTGTCATTCTGGAAAGTGGCAGGCAAAGAAAATATCAAAATCTATACTGAAACACAAAACACAGAAACATAAAATCGTGTTTATTTCTGAAGGCAAGGAGAGAATCTTTTTTACTAAACATTTATGTAGTGTGAAAGCAAGCCTAGTCTAGTCATGAAAACTATACAGTGCAAATTCATTTTATATTGGAGGAAAAATGTCTTCTGAATGCCATTCTCTTTGCTGTGAGGCTGCTATACTAGATTTCCAAGAGTATGTGTGCCTGAAGCACCCACATATGCTTCTGGAGTAATGATGAGGAGTCACGTAATTTCTGGGTGGGAGGGCTGTTATGGTACAGCACAAGAAGAAGGAAGAGAGGAGCGGCATGTACATTTGGGATTAAGTGAACTGTAAGTAGGTGTTTATGGATGGTCTACTCATATGAAGTCCGTTTAACATTACTGCAGAAACAACTAGGCATTTCCAGGGTTACAGTTCATCTTATCCCAAACTGAATGTTTGAGTTGGGTCAGATAAATTTCACCCTTAAATTGGCACTTCTTTTTAGCAGCTGTAATGAGATATTAGGGCTCAGTTGTAGCAGGTAGGTAAGCTGAATCCTTCCACCAATACTCATTAGAGACACAGCTGAATCAGAAGCAGAAATGAAAAAAAACCAGTGCATGAAGCAGAGGAAGAGGCATGTGTAAAAACACCGAGAAATGGGATCTGATTCAGGATAGGGATGGAATGGGAGAGCATTAGGGACAGAACAGTTCTCTGTTTCTGGAAGGGGGCCCATCCTTAGCTGGAAGGATGCAGTGCCAGCAGCTTGAGAGAGAAGTCCATGCAGACAAAACGCTTAACACCATGCACAGTGTAAATAAGTGAATGGAGTTGATCTCTCTGGGCACAGCTGTTTCCTGGCATAGCACCAAAATGCAAGTGATTCTTCCTCAGCCTATATGCCGCACCGAAGAAGAAAAAGATGTTGTGGACTCCTGCTTGAGCAGATTTCTTCTCTGACTGCCACAATATTGCTGATAGCACTACCCATTTGCTTGGAAGAGCTGAAAATGCAGGCAGTACATATCATAGAATCATAGAATGTCCTGAGTTGGAAGGGACCCACAAGGATCATTGAGTCCAACCCCTGTCCCTGCATAGGACAACCCCAAAATTCACACCATATGTCTGAGGGCATTGTCCAAATGCTTCTTCAATATTGTCAGGCTTGGCGCCATGACGACCTCCCAGGGGAGCCTGTTCCAGTGCTCCACCACCCTCTGGGTCAAGAACCTTTTCCTAATGTCCAACCTAACCCTCCCCTGGCACATTCCCGTGCCGTTCCCTTTGGTTCTATCATTGGTCACCAGGGAGAAGAGATCAGTGCCTGCCCCTCCTCTTCCCCTTGTGAGGAAGCTGTAGGTCACGATGAGGTCTCCCCTCAGCCTCCTCTTCTCCAGGCTGAACAGACCAAGTGACTTCAGCCGCTCCTCGTACGGCTTCCTCTCTAAACCCTTCACCATCTCCGTGGCTCTCCTCTGGACACTCTCTAGTAGCTTTGTACCCTTTTTGTACCGTGGTGCCCAAAACTGCACCCAGTGCTCAAGATGAGGCCGCACCAATGCAGAGCAGAGCGGGACAATCACCTCCCTCCACCGGCTGGCAATACAGTGCTTGATGCACCCCAGGACACAGTTGGCCCTCCTGGCTGCCAGGGCACACTGTTGGCTCATGTTCAACTTGCCATCAACCAGAACCCCCAGACCCCTCTCCATGGGGCTGCTCTCCAGCCTCTCGTTCCCCAGTCTGTATGTACATCCAGGGGTGCCCTGTGCCAGGTGCAAGATCTGGCACTTGCCCTTGTTAAATTTCGTATGGTTGGTGATTGCCCAGCTCTCTAATTTGTCTAAATCTCTCTGCAGGGCCTCTCTGCCCTCCAGAGTGTCAACAGCTCCTCCCAATTTTGTGTCATCAGCAAACTTAGACAACAAACCTTCAAGTCCTGCATCCAAGTCATTTATGAAGACATTAAAGAGCACTAGCCCTAAGACAGATCCCTGCGGAACCCCGCTAGTGACTGGTCGCCAGCCCGATGTAACCCCATTTACTATAACCCTTTGAGCCCGATCCGTCAGCCAATTGCTCACCCATTGCATTAGGTGTTTATCCAGCTGTGTGCTGGACATTTTGTGATACTGGATACTGTGAGAGACAGTATCGAAGGCTTTACTGAAATCCAAAAAGATTACATCAACTGGCTTCCCCTGGTCAGCTAGGTGGGTAACCTTGTCATAGAAAGAAATTAAGCTTGTTAAGCAGGCCTTTCCCCTCGTGAACCCGTGCTGGCTGGGGCCAATGACTGCGTTGTCGTTCAGGTGTTTTTCAATAACTCCCAGAATAATCTTCACGATTTTACCAGGCACAGAGGTGAGACTGACAGGCCTGTAGTTACCGGGGTCATCCCTGTTGCCCTTCTTGAAGAAGATTGGGACAACGTTTGCCAGCTTCCAGTCAACTGGGACCTCTCCAGATTCCCAAGACCATTGAAAAATCATTGAGAGAGGTCTCGCTATGACATCAGCCAGCTCTTTAAGTACCCTCGGATGAATCCCATTGGGCCCCATTGACTTATAGGGATCCAGCTGGAGCAGCAAATCCCCCACAAGTTCAGGGTTGGTTGGGAGTTTATCATTCTCACAGTCATAGTTCTCTAGCCCATCATCGGTGTTGAAGATTGAGGCGAAGAAAGCATTAAACATCTCTGCTTTGTCTATGTCCCTGTTTGTGAGCTGACCATGCTCATCAAGTAATGGACCAATGATGTTTTTTCTGGCCTGCTTTTTGCTATTTACGTGTTTTAAAAAGCCTTTTTTATTGCCCTTCACAGTACTGGCCAGCTTCAGCTCTAATTGAGCTTTGGCCGCACGCACTTCCTCCCTACAGTGGCGAACAGCCTCTCTGTAGTCCTCCCATGTCACCTGACCTTGCTTCCACTGGTCATACATTTTTTTGACTTCCGACATTTTGGAATTGCCTGTTCCTGTGCTCTTAGGAGGTGGCACTTAAAAAGTGAGTGACCAGCACTGATGGACCCCAGCACCTTCAAAAGCTTTTTCCCAGGGGACCTTGCAAAGTAGTTCCCTGAGCAGCCTGAAATCAGCTCTCCTCATATCCAGAGCTGAGGTCCTGCTGGCAGTTTTCGTCCTGTTACCATAGCTTTTAAATTTGACTGCTTCATGGTCGCTGTGGCCAGGGCAGCCACCAATCACCACTTCACCCACAAGACCCTCTCTGTTAATAAGCAACAGATCGAGGAAGGCACCTTTCCTGGTCAGTTGCCTTAGTACCTGTACCAAGAAGTTATCATCCAGATGGTTTAGGAATCTTCTGGTCCTGTTTCTACCAGCTCTGTGGTATTCCCAGTTGACATCTGGCAAGTTGAAGTCCCTCATAAGGACAAGGGCAGATGACTTAGAAGCATCCCTTAGTTCCTTAAAGAATAACTCATCCGTGTTGTCATCCTGCCTGGGTGGCCTATAGTAGACTCCCACAATGACATTCGCTTTATTTGTCTGTCCCTTAATGCTTACCCAGAGGCTCTCAACTGTGCCATTGCCAACTGCTACCTCTGTGCATTCCAGCCCCTCCACTACATACAATGCCACCCTGCCCGCCTCGCCTGCCCTGCTTATCCCTCCTGAAGAGCCTGTACCCATCCATCGTGGCACACCAGTCACAGGACTCATCCCACCAGGTTTCACTTATGCCGATGATGTCATATCTCAGGGACTGGGCCAAGGCACCTGGCTCCTCTTGCTTGTTCCTCATGCTGCGCACATTTGTGTAAAAACACTTCAAATGCGGTTCATTGTGCCCATTACCTTGTGAAGCAGTCTGAGGAATCTCAATATCATGATGGTTAGCAGCGCCAATTCAAATGGCAGCTTCTGGAAGCTTTTCACTCTGGGTTACATGAAAGGCTTGGTGGCTGACACTACAACCTAGGTCTATCCTAAGGATTGGCAACTGTTGGAGTCAGATCTTCTTGATGTGCCCTAAAGTCTAGAGATGGCCCATGAGCCACCATTTGAAAATCTGGATACAGACGACCTGATGTGATTCTGTTGTATGGCAGATGAATTCCATGACTGGATTACTGATTATGTAGTTTGACATTACAGCCAAAAAAATTCAACAGCCAGCTGCTACCAACACTGACAATTCTTTCACCCCACCGCTCTTCTACCCCTCAGAATTACAGCTGCTAACCAATACTTAGACAAAGGAACTATGTATTCCTTATCTTCTGCTTTACATTTCTTGTATGTTATAACTACATACGTGTTAGATAGCTATGGCCCAAAAGCAGGGCCCCGAATCTGACGCTTTCCAAACTATTTGGGAGCCCAGGGATAACAGAGTACTCCCCATACAAGGCCCTAGGCTCTGGAATCTGATTCCTTCTTTGCTCTACTAGTTCCTGGATTTAGAAACATTCCAGGCATGCTACATAGTCCCTCTTATCTTGCAGGCATTCGAAGAGGATGAGGCCTGAGAGATGGAAGGGCTGGAAATACAAAGAATGATGTAGGTGGGGTTTCATAACATTGGTCCCTAGAGTGTCTTTATTTTTTGAGGGACAATATGTAAATAGGAGCATTCACAGTTGGAAATTCTGATGAACTGAAGCATATATTGAAACCTTGCAGGCTTTCAGCATGCTAAATGCTGAAAGGTACTTAGAGCTGTGGGTCATTATACATGTCTTTTGCTTGTTCCACAACAAAAACAGTATGAAGAAACCATGAGGTATAATTGAGTCCCAAATAACCGCACTTACTAAATAATACACAAACATGCAAGATATAGCTAGGGGCATGCTGCTGCTTTGACTGGTTTCTGGCAGCTTCTATAAACACAGAGGGTGCTATTAAAAGGTTCACAAGTGATTTAAAGAGACACTAACGTATCCTTATACACTAAGAAATCAAATTGGTGCTGCAGAAATCAAATCAATAAATAAAAAGAAATGTAGACTGTAAAAAGAAAGCATTCCACTATGTTGTCCTTTATTTTTTTATGAGAAGTAAAATGCAATGGGTGAAGGAATTTTGGTCAACAAGAATAACATTCTTAAACACCACAAATCATAACTGAGAAAGATTCATACAATAATGCTAAAATAATACTGAAGTGGTCTGAAAAGTAAGGTGGTCTGAGCTATATCTACTTTCAGCAGCCTGTGAGGTTATGTATGTAATGCATTGTATTTATGCTACAATTGTTAACCAGACAAGTAATAAGTAATTATACAAATCTCCATCCAAACCAAAATCAAAACAACGAAAACCTTTAACATAAGTGCAATAATACTAACTACAAAGACAGACATATCCACATTATGGCCCCTTTATATCACTTAGACAAAATACAAGGACATTAAAGCAGGCATAAATGTGGATACAATTAGGACCATCTTAAAGAAGCTTTTGTGTAACTCAGAATTGCGTTTATAGAATTACTTTCCCTCTTAATTTACCACTTTCTGCACAGACATTAAATCAAATCCCTCTGGTGTTCACATAGCATAATCCCAAGTACCTTTAAAGATAGCAGTGATAGACATTACTGTTACGTGTTCCTTTACATTGAATGATTGTACAATATATATCCCCAAATGCAGTACGATAGAACACTATTCTGTGTGTGTTTTTATATATATATATGTATGTGCACAATTACACATGTACATATACATATATTTATAGGTATATACATATCTGCATGGTTCATTGCAGCCAACAGTGCAGTTCAGTTTTCACTGCATCACACTGGTACCTGATGCTTTGCAGTTATGCAATTTAATGCCCTATCAGGGTGTAAAAGTGAAAAATGACTGAAGAAACATGTCTGAACATAAGTTTGAAATTTCCTACCTTGTGCATTATTAAAATTAGAGCTTTAACAATACATCAGCACACACTATTATATAGCATTCCCACTATAGACTTCCCCAGTTAGCAGAGAAGTGGGGCCATGGGAGAACTCCTGGCTAAGTTACAGTCAAAGAAGTTTTGGTATTGAACTCCAAATATATGAGAAGTGCAACCGAGATCAAAGTGCAACCTGCCTACAAAAAACATTTCAGAAGGTAAATGTCAGAATCTCGTGTTCTTTTCCATATTTACTGACCACATTAGTGAAGTGGCCAACATTGCAAAGAGTGGAAGGACACAATAAAAAATTATTTTAAAGTGAGCATCAAACTGATACCATTTCATGAAATCACTACATTATTACATTTTCATTTAGTATATTGTGTTCAATACATTTTTAATGCATTCTCAACTAAGGGTGAAAGATGCTAAACACAACATAAGAGACAAACATGTAGCACAATGGGTCACATATGGTTTATTTATAATGCAGATTCTTTGTGGGGAACTTTTGCACAGCCTAGAATTAGTAGAAGGTCATAGTCTTGTTAAAAGTTGCTTCCAGGGAACTGACTGGAATCAGGACTGAAGATTCCTGAGAAAACATAATTGTTTGGGTGTGGTTTATCAGCACCTCTCACGAAGGATGTATACAATGTAAATGCAGAAGTTGTACTTGGAGGATATCCACACATCACATTACTGATTTGTCTCCAAAGGGCAATTAACCAGTAAGACCCCAATTTCTACCCCTTGGCAGCAAAGGGAAGATATTTAACTTACACATTTTTTTCCAATTGTGATTTATGGGAGTGTTTGTAAATTAATACAGGCATTTCCTATGAAAGAAGCAACAGACTTAACATTGTGCCAGCCCAATCCTCAGTTACACTAGAGCTGGTTTATACTTCTCTGGCACTACTAGGATGTTAAAGAGGGCAAAGAATATCTGAGAATATCTCCTCCCCAGTCAGCCACTGCTAGCATTAAGGGATCTAATTTGAATCCCTGATACAGGGGACTGGGATACAACTATTCTGTGCTTTATGAGGAAAGTGCAGGGCAAGGAAGAAGTCCTCCTACTTGTTTTACCTGTCTTGGTTATATGAATCTGTTTTAATTTATTAGCTCCCTGAGGCAGAGGCATTTTGTAAAGCACTTGCCCAACATGCAAATTCAGCATAGGCAATCATCTCTAAACAATTCAAACAGCCCTCTCCTCTGCATTCAATTTTTTGTTTCTGTAGATTCTCCAGTGGTGTAGAATCAAGCAGCAGCTTCCAAAAAGCCAAACAATTCAGTACCTGCCTCTCCTAGACTGGTGTCAGCAATGGTTTTGTGGGTACAAAATTTGCATTGTGCTTCTCATTGTCATTCCTGTGAGTTTGATTCTCCTTTCATTCAAGTCAATGGGGAATTCAATACCAACATCAGCAAGGCAGAACTGGTCCAGGAGTCATCTAAGAAAGCAGTCTGAGGGCTGATATTTCCACCGCTAGAGTGGGCAATGCAATTATTGGGGCAGTTTGTGGGAACCACCAGAACTCACATGTCTTTCTGTTCTCCATTCCAAAATGGAGAGAGAAAAATTTCCAGCGGAAACATTTGAGCAATTAAATAAACACAACAAGCACGGAGTAGTTAAACTTCAGGGCTGAGTATAAACATACTTGTTTGGTTCAAAATGTTTTAAGAATGAAAACGAGGGGCCCCGCCTCTCCCTGCCTTGAAAAGGACTGTGACTAATGTGAAAAATGTTTTTGAATCAGAGCAAGAAAAAGTGTGCCTTCTGTTTTATTTAATACTTCCTTGGTGTTTTGGATGAAGTGAAAGCTTTCCTTGGAGAAAAGACATTGCCTCCTGTAATGTATGTCTGATGGGAGCAGGGAGGAAAACGCTTCCCTTTTCAGGAGCAAATTGGAGGAAAAAGCACAAAATTCAAGGAGAGAAATGAAGCAAAACTTTGAATGGAAGAAATAGTCCTAGTTATGCAGGTGTTTCTTTGTTAATGAGAGTTTACTGGCAAGTCTCAGAATCAAGAACATTGTATCATATTAGGCTGAAGGAGTCTTGAAATGTAAGTGAGAGCAGGTAATTCAGTATCCACGTGATATAAGGGTTAAGCTGAATCATAGTCTTCAACCACATTATGAAACACTTCCATTCAAAAAGGACACCAAAGCCATTGGCTTTCTCCAGCAAACAGTATATAACGTGTAAAATAGCAGACCAAACACCCTGGGGAGTTGTGACAGAGAATATGGACACCTACCTCATCCTCCAAGCTAGATGAAAGATAGTACTGCTGGGAAAGAAAAATAAACAGAAAGCAAAAACATCCTGTCCCTTAATTTGGAGGATAATTATGCAACGTAAAATACTGTAGACTAAGACTGTTTCAAAAGGAATAGTGATAAAATTACATTTTCTAATTGGAAATAAAAACTAACTATAGGAGGCAAAAATTTTCTTCTGGTGCCACCATTAACTGGCATCGTTGTCACTAGAAGCACTGGTTTCAGTTTGATAGAATATTCACTAAGTATGTAATATATGAAATCCCCTGTGACCACCTATTCTACCTCCTGTTTGATTCTGGCTATGAGATTTCTCTGAACCAGCTTCTTTATAGAATCATTCTTTCCCTGGAAAAGGGTCCTTTTGAGATATGTAAACCTGACCTATCCTTTTATAACTAAGTGCACGCACATATTAGGCCATAAACAAGACTCTTCTCCAGATGTAGATCATAAATATTTACTGAACATTTCAACTGTTCCTGGCTCAATTCTTTTATTAGAAGAGAATATAATCAAAACTTCTAGTTATCCTTAACTCTGCTGGCTATAAACTTGTCTTCCTGTACTTCCTTCTCTTACCACCTTTCTGCAATTCTTACCTTCTGCTTTAGAATACAAATTAATGTTTAGCTTTCCCTTTCTTGATATCTATTATTTCTGAAATAGCTGCTTTAATGTTATCTCTAAATGGGATTTTTAGATTGTCACCTGCTTTTGCAATGGACTCTGAAGCATATATATTCCCAGTGGGCAGGCGCGCGGCAGAGGGTATGCATGTGGCAGCATGGTGGCTACCCAGCAAAAAGCAGTGTCCCCTGCTTCTCCTGAGCTTCTAGCACCTGGTAGAACCAATGCAGCCACACAGACAGAGCTCCTGTTCAAGCATGCGACCACCCAGGTCTCTGGCTGTGGGATGTGTGAAGGGATATTCCTAGAGATGGAAAGTGATTGTAAACAAGACTGCGGGAGGCGTGATCAGATGGATGAACTGCTCTTCTTGGTGGCTGAGCTGCAGGAGGAGGTGAGCAAACTGAGGAGTATTCGAGAGTCTGGGAGGGAGGATTGATCAGTGGAGCCGTACTCTGCCATCTATGATGCATGGAAGCAACTCAGCGTGACCACTACAGAGGCAGGTCCTGGATATCCTTTGCGCCAGGAGGAAGACAGTGTCACAAGGGATAAGGAGGGGTGGAAGAAGGTTACAGCATGGAGCAGTAAGAGATACTCCTCCTTACAGTCTAAGTTACCCTCTAAGATACTGGATACGGTAGATGAAGTGCATAATGAGAAAGAGGAGGAACCTGTGCAAGCAGTCTTGCGAAGATCAGAGACCAACCCCTCACAACAAAACCTGCATTAAGACCAGTGCCGAGAAGAAACAACAGTGAGTTATGGTCATTGGTCATTCCCTCCTGTGAGGAATGGAAGCACCCGTCTGTAGACCAGACCCTCATTTCAGGGAAGTTTGCTGCCTCCCTGGGGCCTGAATTAGGGACATCATCACAAGACTGAAAAGCCTAGTTGAACCTCCAGACTACTATCCATTTATGCTCTTTCATGTGGGTACAAATGATGTCACAACAAAAAGCCTGAGGTCAATCAAAAGAAACTTCAGAGCACTAGGAAGAATGCTAAAAAATTCAGGAGCACAGGTAGTATTTTCCTCAATCCTTCCAGTAATGGGGGAAGACTTCAGAAGAAACAGGCAAGCCCAGGATAACAATACCTGTCTGCAGGATTGGTGCCTCCACCAAAACTTTGGGCTTTTAAACCACAGAAGTGCCTTTGAGAGACAAGGTATGCTGGGGCCTGATGGGATCCACCTGTCCCGATGGAGAAAATGTGTCTTTGGGTGTAAGCTGACAGGGCCGATCGAGACAGCTTTAAACTAGAATGGATGGGGGAAGGGGATACTAACAGGATTGCAGCAGGTAAGCCAAGGGTTGGTATGGCATTGCATGAGCGTGGCAATGCTAGTGGGAACATTTACACTGCTCCTGGGAGCATGGAGGGCTCAGGAGCATATCTGAAATACTTGTACACCAACACACACAGTATGAAAACAAAAAGGATGAACTGGAAGCATTGATTAGTTCCCAGAGCTACAATATTATCGGTATTAATGAGCCCTGGGGGACTAAGTCCCATGATTGGAGTGCTGGGATGGAGGGCTACAAGCTGTACAGGAGAGATAAGCAGGGCAGGTGAGGTGGAGGTGTTGCACTATATGTAAGGGAGAGGTTTGACTGTACAGCCCTTACAGTTAGTGCTGATGTGGTTGAGAGCCTCTGGGTGAGGATTAGGGGGATGGAAAACAAAGGAGATGTTGTAGTGGGTGTCTACTACCAATCGCCCAGCCAGGATGTAAGGACCAATGAGTCATTCTATAAGCAATTAGGAGAAATTTCTGGATTGGTAGCCCCTGGCCTTATGGGAGATTTCAACTTTCCAGACATCAGCTGGGAATACCATGAGCAGGTCTTGGAAATTCTTGAAGTTTGTAGGAGATAACTTCTTGTCACAAGTACTCAGTGAGCCAACTAGGACAGATGCCCTTCTAGGTTTGCTGTTTGTGAATAGAGAGGGACTCATGGGAGATGGGACAGTAGGTGGCTGCCTTGGCCACAGTGATCATGAAATGGTTGAGTTTAAGATTTTCAGTGTACTGAGAAAGAAGGACAGCAGAGTTGCTACCCTGGACGTCAGGGGAGCAAACCTGAAGCTATTCAGGGAGCTATTTAGCAGAGTACCCCGCGAATCTGCTTTTGAGGGCTTAGGAGTCCACGAGTGCTGGCTGGTCCCTAACAACCACCTTTCAGAAGCACAGGAGCAGCCAATTCTAGTAAGTCAAGCAAGTGGGGCAGAAGAGCAACTTGGCTGAACAGGGAACTCCTCATGAAGGCCAAGAGGAGAAAGAAATTGTATGATCTCTGGAAGCAAGGTCAGGCTTCGCAGGAAGATTACAGAGCTGTGGTTCGTACATGCAAGGAGAAGACATGAAAGGCCAAAGCTCAGTTACAGCTGAGGCTGACCAGTGCTGTTTCAGATAACAAGAAGGGCTTTTTTAAATATGTTAATAGCAAGGGGAGGTCTAAAGAAAACTTTGGACCAATACTTGTTGAAGATGGTCATCTGACTAATAGGGATGATGGGAAGAAAAAGCGGAGGCATTCATTGGGTTTTCTTTGCCTCAGTCTTTAATAATACTGATAGACCTTGGGCTGCATGGTCCTCTGAGGCAGAGGACCACAAGTGCGGGAACAGGGACTTTCCATTTGTGGACACTGAAATTGTGAGGGACCAGCTGTATCAGCTGAATGTTCACAAGTCCAGGGGGCCTGATGGGATTCATCCCAGAATACTGAAGGAGCTAGTGGACCCCTCTCGATCATCTGCCAAAGGTCTTGGGAGTCTGGGGAGGCCCCCGCTGACTGGAAGCTGGCCAATGTCATTCCAATTCACAAGAAGGGTGTGAGGGAAGACCCAAGAAACTACAGACCTGTTAGTGTAACCTCAGTTCCTGGAACAATTATGGAGAAGACTATACTGGGTGCTATTGAAAGGCATTTAAAGAATAATGCAATCATCAGGCACATTCAACATGGGCTCACAAAGGAAAGTCCTGTTTAACTAATTTGATATTCTTCTATGATAAGGTCACCTGCCTAGTGGACGAAGGCAAGGTGGTGGATGTAGTTTTTCTGGATTTTAGTAAGGCTTTTGATACTGTCCCTCACAGCATCCTTCTGGACAAGTTTTCCATCTGTGGGATGATCAGGTTCACAGTTCACTGGGTGAAGAACTGGCTGAAGGGCAGGGCTCAAAAGGCTGTAGTGGAGGGGGCCACATCTGGGAATGGTTCAAAGCTGCGCAAGGGGAGGTTTAGACTGGACATGAGGAACCATTTCTTTACCGAGAGGGTGGTCAAACACTGGAACAGGCTTCGTAGAGAGGTGATCGATGCCTCAAGCCTGTCAGTGTTTAAGTGCCGTTTGGACATGTTTTAACTTGGTCTGTCCTGAATTCATCAGGCAGTTGGACTAGATGATCATTGGAGGTCCCTTTCAACTGAAAATATTCTATTCTATTCTGTTCTATTCTTTTTGATTCTGGGACATCTAGTTAAATCTTCTTTAAAAGTTTCCAATAATCATTCACAGTTTTTCTGTTCTTTTTAATAAGTTATTTAGCTTTTAATTATTTACAACATTTTTTAATGAATGAGGAAGCCATGAAGCACAAATTTAGGAAAGGTACATACTACTCAACACAGTTTTTGATAAAAAAGACTTACTTTAAACAAAAGAAATGCTGTAAGCAAAAGAAATTGCTTACAAAATAGGGTTTATTGCATGCAAAGAACTGCTAGATGACAACAACTTTTGCTGAAAAATAAAGTGAAAAGGTTCCTAGTAGAATTGATTAATCTTAAGAACCTGTTTTGTTTATTTTTTATTAATAAGCCTGGCATAAAAAGGTACGTGTTGATGACAAAGTTGGGTATCTGGAGCGTTGTTTCCAGTTCCATGCTCCCCTGTACAAGACAGACAAAGAAACCAGAGCAAGTCCAGCAGATGTCAATGAAGATGGTTAAGGTCTTGAAGCATCTGTCATATGAAGAAAGGGTGAAAGAGCCGGCACTGTTTAGCCTGGAGAGGAGAAGGCTCAGAGGAATGTTATCAATCTGTACAAATGCTTGATTGATGGGGAGAAGAGGGGGCACAAATAAGATGGAGCCAGACACTTCCAGTTGGTGCCCCAAGAAAGGACCAGAGGCAATGAGCATGAACCAGGAAATTCCATTTCCATGTAAGAAAACACATTTTTACTATGAGGGTAACCAAACACTGGAACAGGTTGCCCAAAGACGTTGTGGAGTCTCCCTTGGAGATACCCAAAACGCTACTGGACATGGTCTTGAGCATCTTGCTTTAAGTGACCCTGCTCAAGCTGGACTAGATGACCCTGAGGTCCCTCTCAACCTCAGCCATTCTGTGATTCTATGAAATTAGAGGATGATGCTGGCATAAAAAAAATTTATATTCATAAGCCGGCCATAAATACATTTAGATCAGAAATTTAAATGCCGCAAACATTCAGAAAAAATAAATACTGCACAAACTCTCTAACAGGAAAAAATAGTTGAGAGGTTGAATTTGATCAGTCTATGAAAGGGATTAGAAGACAGAGTTTCCCACAGTAGCTTGTAATAAGAGTAATCCACTCAGAAGATGCCTTCCAGTCTTAATTCCCCAAACTAGGGTTTTTAGAGCATGAAGTATGTAAGGACATTTTAGACATCCTGATCTAGCCACAGTCAATTTGGATTAAGAGGTCGCTTTCCTTAATGGCCTACCACCATTAGTGCGTAATAATTGCTCCCTAACCCAGTTTAGCTAAATGACTCAGTTTATCTTAAACAGACCTTAAATAGAGCTTATCTTAAACATGTTTTTAGTAGACATTTTTAAACCAGATAATTTTGACAGAACTGTTAGAGAGCTATTACAAACACAGGTCCGGTTAGACGGTGGCCCCTCACGTAAAAGCTTTGGCAAGTAACACTCGGGGTCAGCTTCTCAACTTGTACCAGCTATAAGCAGAACACTTCACCTTAAGGTGCCCAAAATTACAGGTGTGGATCTTAATTTTTTTCTAGACATTAAAGCAAGTCAACTCAGACTAAATAAACATGCAGTTGGCGTATCAAGCTTTGCTAGGGCCCCACGTGTACCTCTTCTCCAGGGATTGATTGCAGCCCCACCTTGAGTACTGTGTGCAGTTTTGGGCACCTCAATATAAGAAGAAGGACATCAAACTGCTGGAGTGTGTCCAGAGGAGGATGACCAATGGTGAAAGGTCTCGAGGGCAAGACTTAGGAGGAGCAGCTGAGGTCACTTGGTTTGCTCAGCCTGGAGAAGAGAAGGCTGAGGGGGTGACCTTGTTTCAGTCTACAACTTCCTCAAGAGGGGCAGTGGAGGGGGAGGTCATATGGTTTAGTTTTAGGTAGTCCCACGAGGAGCAGGGAGTTGGACTTGATGATTGTTATGGGTCCCTTCAAACTTGAGATATTCTGTGATTCTGTGATTTTATGATTTAGCTGCCTATGGCTCAAGCTCAGCACTGGCTTCATGCAGCTCTGTGACCTTCAGTTAGAGGGCTGTCTAGAAAGAGTTGTGTGAGACAAAGCTGTGGGAAGTAGGGTCCTTCATTCCAGACACTGCTTTTAAGCTCAGGCTCTTGCTGTCAGTCTCTGCCAGAATTTTGTTGCAGGAATGCCTGTGCTTGGTCTTCTACCTTCCTGACTCTTGACTCTGATCCTGACCTGCTCACTTGACTTTCTGGCTTGATCTTGGACCTGTCTCATCAGTACAGGCTTGCCTGGTGATCTGAAGTTTTGGCTGAACCTCACAAGGCCTGCCCTTGCTGCTTCCTGCCAAGTATGGCCATGAACCTTTGGAGGGTACAGAAAAAATTCCTATGCTTATTCTGTGGGTAGAGTTTTAAAAAGCATGCATACAGGAAGGAATATTTCCACCTCTAAAAACATATCTGATCTCTTCTATAAAGGCTTTCCACTACTGAAAGGGAAGTCAGATGAGCATTCGAATCTGCTGCTGTTGTATGCCTCAGAATGGAGACACAGTTAAGGAAAAAAGCACTTGATTTTCTTGCAGGGATGAAACATCCCGATGGCAATTTTAAGTTGCTAGAGCTCAAGCATCTGAGCTTTGCAAGCTAGGCTACCAAGCTGCTTCTAAACAAATCAGATGTGTACTACTGTCTTCAGTAACAATCTAAGTTACACAATTTGAGTTGGTTGGTTTTGCTAAGTGATGCCTGTTCTAAGGTTATACTCCATATGTTTGAAACTTAGGAGTGGACCTGGCATTGGCAAGCATAGGCAAACTGACAGTTACCCAGATTGATATGCATGTCATTAACAATTCAATTTCAAGAACATACAATTACACGTTTTGCAAAACTGACCACTGCTGTTATGATAAGGGTAGATTTATGTGAGTGAGATATCACCATTGTGAAGGCATTTCTAAGAGCATTAGTTCTCATAATTTGACGAATAAGGAAATAATTACAAGTTCCATAGCAGTGAATCACGTATCTTTTCTGATTGTCTTTTGAACATGCAGTATCATTTAAACACGTGATCCTGAAGCTGACGTGTTTCAGACCACAAAATCAGCATCAACATTGGCTGATGTTTAGGTATTCTAGCCTTGGCAATGTTCCTTTATGTTTCATCATTCTGCTTTGCTAAGAATTAACTGAAAAGCATTTATCTTTAGGTGTTTTAACTTTAGCATGAAAACTAGAGTTAAGAGAACATACTAGAATTTTCTTTTTGCTGCCAAGCAGAAGGCAGGAGGGAGGTACTCATAATGGTACAGACTGCTTTAGCATTCCATTCCATAGGACTACGAAATCAAATAAGGTACAGACTCCCACTTCCACTGACAACAGTTTCTTTCCATATAAGACAGAGCAGGAAGCAGCCAACAATACTGGCTGTCTTTCAGATTTCAGTGACTCATACATATACTACTCTTGTAAGTTAATTTAATACTGAAATGGGCACTCATTATAGGTACTGAAGATTTATACAGTGTCTTTCATCAGCAGAGAGGTCACAATACTTTATAAAGTGTTTCTAAACACACATAAGAAAAAAAGATACTGTCATGTTCAGATAGAAAATGGCAGCCATATATCACACAGGAATAATGTACCATAGCATACAGGTCTAGTTGTCCAAAAAGGAATAAGGAATTAGAATTAGGTTCCTTTGCTATGACAGCAGTCCTGACTCATTAAAGTATATCCCATAATGAGTCTTAAATTTCACTTTTACCCTGGATCACCAGGAATTCCTGTGGTACCCTGTAAAAAGGAAATCAAAATCATTGGAGCTGTGAAAAGGAATTTTTGTTGAGGAAAATGTGTTACTTGAACTATAATTTAGCAAGGACACTAGAAAAGCTGAGAGAGAGATTCCCTAGCTACACAGCTAGGGAACATTTCAGAGCACTGAAATGCTATACAGTACAATTATTATTACTGCAAGTATCAGGATCTCATTTTTATACCATATGCAGAGCACAATGATTCAAGTAAAAAGGTTCTTGCAGGCACTATCCTGGGACATTTGTTCAATTCCAGCTAGGGACAGTATGACCTGGTGAAGCAGCTGTGACACTTAGAGAAGCAGTATCATTACTTCCTACTGCTCTTGGAAAGAAACTATAAAAATAATAACTATGCTCAGCTCTTCTATGAAGTGTGATGGATTAGACAGAAGTATGGTTCTGGTTCTCTAGTTCTTCTCAGAACATACATAGTACATACAGAGGGCTAAGTTTCTTACCTTAGAGTGTACATCAGTTAAGTTCTAAAAAGAACGTCATTTAAGACTTAACTGTCAATCAGGCTCCTCAACTTTGGCTTCTCTGTTGAAGAAGCTACAAAATTAACCTGCTTGTACACAGTTTTGGGGAGATGTCTAGTTACCCACTAGAAATACCAACTTCTAGTAAGGTTTTGTAGTAGAAAATAGGGCAAGACCACAAATAGAAGAATTATTAGAACTGCACCCATACTCCCTGAATTTGAAAAAGTTGTGTTTAGATCCATTACTTGCACATGGCTTTATACTAGACATAAATTGCCTGTTAAAATCAAGCTTCTACAAAATCAAGGAAAATCTGAATCCTAAAACCCAAACTAATAGTCATACTTGCACAGCTTCTTTTACTTAACAACCTCAAAATATTTTAAGAATGTGGATAAATATTACCACCTACACATACATAAAGAAATGGAGTTGATTCACCGAAGGATATGCTGTTTCGCTTGGGTTCCTTGCACTTTGACTTGGCATTTAACCCAGGTGTTTAAGCTGGGAACACTGTCCTCAATCCTTAGTGCCCTCTGTGGTCGGTGAGCGGAAACAGGCAGCTTCAGAGAGTGACTCGCATCCTGGCGGGCCTGAATCACTGCTCAGACACACCAATCATTCTCCCTTGCCTTTCTCCATTGTTCCCAGGGGATCAGACTTCTGTGGAGAGGCCTAAAATTTTCAGAATCAGCCCAGGCGTAGTGTCACAGTTGGTAGATGATCCCGTGATTCTCTGTTTCTTACCTGAATTGCTACACTAAGCTAGCTCTGAGAAAAGCTCTGAGGATTTATAAAGCTGTATCGATGATGATTTTTTCTCTCTTTCCCTTTAATATAACCCAGGAAAATCCAGAAACCAGTTAATAACCGTATTAGTTATGATGATATCAGAATGCAGTAATGATCTAGGAGAAGAAAAGATCTCTATTATTTGAATAACTTCCATTTGTATCTTCTTTGATAATTCTTTTCCCCTTTTGAACACAAAGACCTAAAATAGGAACAAAGGAAGGATGGAGTAACTTCAGTTCTTCAATTATATGATTCATTATAGGGGTAGTAAAAACAATGCTATTACATGAATGAGTCCACCTAGAGCACAGAAGATCATTCTTTAATTGAATATTAGATATACATACTTCTATGTTCTATCACTTTCTTAAGATAAGAAAGTGTGCAGTACCTTACTTGGCCTATGGGTCATGCACTGTCCCAACACATGCTCTATCCTTAAAAGTACATAGCAGCAGAACAACTTATAAGGATGGTTTGAAGTGAACTAAGTACAGCAGCAGTATTGCTCATGATTTTGACTACTTTCATCTTGGATACTCAAACCTAGCTGTGTCGAATGGTAGCCAAACTAAAATATGTAAGGTTGTTCATGCAATTTACAGAATAAAGATATACTGCAGATCCACTTAAACATAAAATACCAATGTTTTTAAACAAAGATTTGTAGTAGAAAAAGAATCCTTAATGCCCAGTGGTACAAAGGAATTTTGTTGGCTCAAGTAAAGCTATAAAAACTAGAATGTTTATTGGCTGTGGATTTACTGTCGGTATATCATACATGGTCCAAAAAGTGCCAATAAAGCTTTCACAGCTTGGAGATTTTACAGGCTGGAGAAAAAAACAGTAGTCGAATTACTTTTCAAAACTTTTTAAAAAACCCACCATGGTGCAACGGCACAAGAATTCCACCTAGCTCTTCTAGAAACAGGGATATTCAGCAAGTGGAGTACAACACGCCCGAGACATTAATAAGTATACATAAAGATTACTGGAGAATTCATGCTGCACGTAGAAAAAAAGTAGCTTCAAGAACTAGTTTATCCTCAGAATTTACAAAAGATAAAGGGTAGTTAGAGATTACACTGTGTGAAGTACTTAGCAGCTTCCTTATATAGAATGGTTCTGGACCACTGGTACATGTCAACACATCTGAGTGAAAGGAATACGTTTACTCAAAGCTTGTCTTCACCACACACACTCAAATACTCATAGTCTCTTCAGTCACTGTTGGCATGAGGAAGGCTTTGCTTTCAGGCAAGTAACTCTCCCATTTTCCACGCCTGTATTATATTCTCAGCAGATTTCTCTGCATTGTATCTTACTTTATTATTGCTGGATTTTTGGAGTGCCATTTCCATTCCTCTGCCCACTCACTCTTTGAAAGTGTGACAATGGACACATTGTAATGCTTGTCCTCTCCAGCATGCTCTCATGAAATTCCATTGAAACAGAACTTTTAATTCTGTTCATATATATGTTTACAGATAGATAGATATAAAAAATTAACCAGTGATTTAATTTTACCAAACTTGGTAGTTCATGAATCCATCTGAATCTGAATTCTCTCAGTGCCAGGAGGCACACAAGGCGCGAACATCTTTCTTCCACTTCCATCGGTCTGCGGCTGCGTGCTCTGGAGTCCCAAGGGCCACAGCGCAGTCTTCTGTTGGTTTTTGCCTCAAGACACGACCGATCCAGTTCCATCTCCTCCTCCTCACTTCATTACTGATTTTCTCCATCTCCGAGTTGATGCTCGTCGTTTCTGCAACTTTTTTTTTTTTTTTTCCGGGAGGAGGTAGTTGGCCTCCTGCCCAACCCCCATGCCTTGGAGGGCCAGTGGTTTTTCTGTCAGGGTGGCCTTCCCTTAGGCTGCGTTGGTTCGCGGCACCTTCTTCAATTTTATCCGGTGCACCCTCCAGAGAGGGATCCCCTATCCACCACCCAGGGGACGCGCCTTCTAGCCGTCATGAATCCATACTGTATTATATTTTAATGCTACTTCTGTTGCTGCTGCCATTGAGGTTATGTAGTTGCTGAAAAGTTTAAGTCCATCCTGAGTAAAGTTCCTTCCTAGCCTAGATATCTGGAATGACATCTAGGTAAACCGTTATAACGTTTAGTATGAATTGTGACTTTCAGACTTTAAACGATGTGATCTTTCATCGGTGGATCCTTTCCCGCTCCTTCCTAAGCCCTCCAATTCTCTCGCTCATTTGCTTGTAACTGACAGATACAAAATTAAAGAGTGTCTGTCTTAAAATACCCACAGCCACATACATAGCTATAAATAACAGAACAGGGTCATTTAAAGGAATTCTAGATGAGAGGTAAAAGAAAGTGCAGATTTACAAAGTAGCAGTTAACTGCCAAAATTATAGTTAACATAAACATATGCTTTATGTGGTCTTTTGAAGTATTCTGATGGTATGCGAAGGGTTGTGCTGCTTTGTTCAAGTTGTAGTGAATTCTGGCATTTCTGTTCTCTCTTTGACTACCCAAAGTACAACAACTGAGTAACTCAGAAAAGCAAAACTAGTACCCTGATCTCCTGTGGCCTTGTGGTTGAATTATTTGAAATTTTGTAGAGTGCAAGCCCCAAATGAAGCCTTCCCATTGGGTAGTAATCCCATAACATCTCCTCATTCCTAATACAGACACACTGCAGCTTTCAGTCAAGGTTGTAGCCTGGGCTTCTCTTCTCTACTAGCTGCCTACTTTCACAAATCTTAAAGGAGCGGAATCATTATGTATGAGACCTCTACTACTTTGCAATATAACTGGCCAACAACTTCAGAAGCCATTAGGGGGAGAAGGACACCAGAAAAGGTAATTACTTAAGATCTGTTTTTGTAGAAAAGTGAATTAAAAATCCTCACTTTTTATTTCTTCTCTGCCACAATGAATCAGGCACTTTTTAAAACAATAAGGAAGAGAAGACATAGAAAGACAAGCAGATGAGACTATGACTATTATGTGAAAGGCTGGAACTGGACATTAATCTTGCAACAGGCCTAAAGGTGGTGATATTAAGCAGCTTCTATAAGGTTGTTGACTAAGTCAGTGCTTATTTTGGCATACGTACCTGAATGTGACACCCAAGAATCAGAAGTATAACTGAAGCCCCCTCTAGCTTGATAAGAAATTTTACCAGAAATAGGCTATTCTTATGTAATAGCCAATCTACTTTTAACTTAGCTACACAGCATGCAAAAACATCTTATAATGATACCAATAAATACAACACCCCAGAACTAAGATCTAAGCCCCAATAAAACTAAATTGCTGTATTTTGCTAACATTTACAAATTACAGACCAAACAGGGACCCATAACCTCTCTAAGAGTTTTAACGGTCATCTAAATGCCTAAGTAACACACGTACAAAGATACATGTACAGGTATCTACCAAAGGCCTTGGGAGTCTGGGGAGGCCCTCGCTGACTGGAAGCTGGCCAATGTTATTCCAATTTACAAGAAAAGCGTGAGGGAAGACCCAGGAAACTACAGACCTGTTAGTGTAACCTCACTTCCTGGAACAATTATGGAGAAGATTATACTGGGTGCTACTGAAAGGCATTTAAAGAATAATGCAATCATCAGGCACAGTCAATGTAGGTTCACAAATCATAGAATCATAGAATGCTTTGGGTTGGAAGGCACCTTTAAAGGTCATCTAGCCCATGGCCCCTGCAATGGGCAGGGACATCTTCAACTAGATCAGGTTGCTCAGAGCCCTGTCCAACCAAGACTTGAAAGTTTCCAAGGACGGGGGATCTACCACCTCTCTGGGCAACCCGTGACAGTGTTTCACCACCCTCATCATGAAAATTTTTTTCTTGTGTATAGCCTAAATCTACCCTCCTTTAGTTTAAAACCATCACCCCTTGTCAAGTTGCAGTAGGCCTTGCTAAAAAGACTATCCTCATCTTTCTTGTAGGCCCCCTTAAATTATTGAAAAGCTGCAATAAGGTCTCCCCAATTATTGAAAGGCTGCAATAAGGTCTTCCCGCAGCCTTCTCTTCTCCAGGCTGAACAACCCCAGCTCTTTCAGCCCTTCCTCATAGGAGAGGTGTTCCAGCCCTCTCATCGTTTTTGCAGCCCTCCTCTGGGCCAAAGCAAAGTCCTGTTTAACTATTCTGATATCCTTCTATGATAAGGTCACTCGCCTAGTAGATGAAGGGAAGGCGGTGGATGTGGTTTTTTCTGGATTTTAGTAAGGCTTTTGATACTGTGCCTCACAGCATCCTTCTGGACAAGTTGTCCGCCTGTGAGATGAGTGGGTTCACGATGCGCTGGGTGAAGAACTGGCTGAAGGGCAGGGCTCGAAGGGCAGGGCTCAAAGGGCTGTAATGAAGGGGGCTACATCTGGCTGGCGACTGGTCACCAGCAGTGTTCCTCAGGGCTCAATTCTAGCGCCAGTGCTGTTCAATGTATTTATCAGTGATCCGGATGCAGGACTTGAACACACCTTTAGCAAGTTTGCTGACGATACCAAACTGGGAGGTGCTGTTGACTGTCTCAAGAGACAAGAGGCCGTGCACAGGGATCTGGATAGAGTGGAGCACTGGGCAATGATCAATGGCATGACATTTAACAAGAACACAATGTTGTAGTCTGCACCTAGGATGGAGTAACGCTGGGCACAAGTATGAACTGGGAGAGCAGTGGGTGGAGAGCAGCCCTGCAGAAAGGGATGTGGGGGTGCTGGTCGACAGCAGGCTCAACAGGAGCCAGCTGCTTGCCCTGGCAGCCAAGAGGGCAAACCGCATCCTGGGGTGCGTCAAACACAGCACAACCAGCCCGTCAAAAGAGGGGATTATCCTGCTGTATTCAGTGTTGGTGTGGCCTCAGCTTGAGTACTGTGTGCAGTTCCGGACCCCACGATTTAAGAGGGATGTGAAGGTCCTTGAATGCATCCAGAGGAGGGCAACAAAGCGGGTGAAAGGGCTGGGAGACATGTCCTGTGAGGAGCGGCTGAGGACTCTGGGCTTGTCTAGTTTGGAGAGAAGGAGCCTGAGGGGCGACCTCGTTGCTCCCTCCAGCTTCCTGAGGAGGCGAAGTGGAGAGGGAGGTGCTGAGCTCTTCTCCCTGGTATCCAGCGATGGGACATATGGGAATGGTTCAAAGCTGTGCCAGGGGAGGTTTAGACTGGACATGAGGAAGCATTTCTTTACCGAGAGAGTGGTCAAGCACTGGAACAGGCTTCCTAGAGAGGCAGGTGGCTGATGCCCCAAGCCTGTCAGTGTTTGAGAGGCATTTGGACAATGCCCTTAACAGCATGCTTTATCTTGGTCAGTCCTGCATTGGTCAGGCAGCTGGACTAAATGATCGTTGTAGGTCCCTTCCAACTGAAATAGTCTATTCTGTTCTATTCTGTTTTCAAAAGATATTACAATAGCCTGAACATTACAGACAGGTTTTGAATAAGAATGCACAAATAATGAAAATTTGCACATAGCACAAAATTGCATTCAACATACTCAATCTAAAGCATTTTAGATTAGTCAGATCTCTTGTCAGTGACTCTCATTGCCAAAGTATATTTCTCATTTACCTGTTTGCTGCCCTTTAAATAATGTAAATATTCACAGAAAGAAAAGACATACAAAAGTGGAATGCTCTTAGGGCATTTGCTGCTGTTCTACAGAGAAAGGAACTCTTGAATTGATCAATACAATTTAAGTGATTGCAAGATCTTTTCATGTACTAAGCCAATACCCTAACCTTTGCTTAACTTTGCTTTGGAAGCGCAATGAAGTTTTTATTCACATCGGTGTGTGCGTGCACAGGTTTGCACAAGGGGAGAAGGAAAGGCTTGGTGCAACACCTAAAGCAAAACCTCACACCCCGAATTTTCTGTATGAGAATATTGAAGACTTTAACAGTCGCTCAGATTACACTGAGATCAGGCGAGTATTTTTGCTGAGGTCAGTTCAGTAGTGAGCAGCGCAACCACCACAGCTCTGACGGCAGCCAGCAGCCGTTGCGCAGCACTTGACCTGCGGGAAGCGCAGGGCGCACCGCCGCCAGGCACCGAGAGCCCGGCAGCGGGGGCCGCCACCTCCCACAGGCCGCAGCCGGTACCCGCCGCGCCTCGCCAAGCCGCGGGCGGGCGTCACGCGCGGCCTGCCTCCAGGCCGTACCACGCGCTTGCGCAGCGCGCTAACGGGACAGAAAAGGGAGAGACGACGGAGCCGTGACGCCACCGCGCACGCAGGGCACCCCAGCGTCACGGGGCGCCAGCCGCGTGCGGCCGCCAGCCCCCGCAGGGTTATTTGACGAGGTGGAAAGTCCGCCCGCACGCGTGGGGAACTCCCTTCTCCCACCTACAGCCTGCCTGAAGCACGGGCCTCTGTGCCGCGGAGGCGCGGGGGACCCCGCTCCGCGCAGGCCGTACCCCTCCGCGGGCGCCGGCGCGGCGCCGGGCTGCCCCCGGCAAGCACCGCGCGGGCGGGGCGGGGCGGGGCCCTCCGGGGGCGCGGCAGGGCGGGGCCGCCCCGCCCACGCCCAGGTCCGCGTGAACGTGGGCGGCGCTGCCCCGCCCCCGGAGCGGCGCCCGAGGGAGGGGGTTGTGCGGCCGGCGGGGCCGCTCTAGCCAGCCGCGGCGGGCGGACTCGCTTTCCCCCGCGCCCGGCCGGCATGGGCGGAGCGGGCGCCTCCTTCCTGTTTCCGCTCGGCAGGCCGGCGCCCGCCAGGGCAGCGGTACCGTGGGGCGGGGGGAGGCGAGGGGAGGCGGCGCGGCGGCGCGGCGCGGCATTGCGCGGCCCCCGCCCCGCCGCCGCCATCCTCCGCCCCCGCCCGAGCGGCGCTACCTGCGCTGGGGGGGAGGCGAGCGCTGCCGGGGCCGGGCCGCGCCGGGCGCCTTTCCCTCACGGCCTGTGTCTTCTCTCCGCAGGGACCTCGGCGCCACCCTTCCGTCGCTCCAGGCGCCCGGGGGGAGCCCGAGGCGGCGCTGGGCCCCCCCGTCGCAGGTGAGGGCAGCGCCGCCGCCGCCCCCGCAGCGCGGCCGTTGGGAGGGGGCGGGGCGCGCGGCCGGCCGTTGCGGCGCGGGGGGCGGGCGGGGCGGCGGCGGCCGCGTCGGTCGGCGGGGACGGCGGCAGGGAGGGAGGGGGCAGTCGGTGTGCGGTGGCGGCCGCCCGGCGCCGGGGGCTGCGGCCCTCCCGCGCCCGCCCGGGCGCCTCTGCGCCGCCGTGCTCGCTGCCGGCACCGCCCGTAGGTTGTGTGCGACTTGCCGAGGGTCGCCGGTTTACTGTGTAATGCGCTGCCGCGGCTCCCCCGCCTCCCTAGTAAAAACCTACAGAAAGACAGACCAGGTCCCTTCCTCCTCTTCCAGAGAAGCACGGACCTCGCTTTTTTCCGCGTAGCAATTTTTTCGCGGTAGTATCTGAAGCTGTGTTGGATGAAATGCCTAATTATTTTGTAAACACTGTGCTTTAAGGTAGGGCTAACAGTTTGTATTACGCTTACTTTCGCATCCTGTGCGCTTTTTAACTTTAACTAGCAAAAGTGAGCTTGCTCTTCAATAATGAGGAATGGTGACTTGTATTAAAACGGTAATTGTTGTGTATGTGTGCTTTTACTTTTCTGAATATTCAGAAGTTACTTTTTTATTATTCCGTAGTGTTTTCCCAATAGAAAAAAAGAAAAAATGTTCGATATTAAGGCTTGGGCTGAATACATCGTGGAGTGGGCTGCAAAGGACCCATACGGCTTTCTTACTACAGTGATCTTGGCCCTCACACCATTGTTCATAATTAGTGCAGCGCTTTCATGGAAGCTTGCAAAAATGATTGAGGCCAGGGAGCGAGAGCAAAAGAAGAAACAGAAACGCCAAGAGAATATTGCGAAAGCCAAACGAACAAAGAAGGATTAAGTGGGCAAAAAAACCCCAAAACCTTCCTTGTGCAAAGAATCCACTTTTTTAATGAAACACTTGTACATTTTGTGTTGTAACTGTCCTTTGATACTTGATCCTGTTATTTCTTGAAGTATGAAATTTAACCCCTTCAGTGTATTTTTTCTGCTGAGATGATTTGTGTTAAAGTTTGCCCAAGTGAAACTTGTTGGAATCATTTAATCTACTACTTGTGTTCTAGTGCATGTTGCTTTTCTAAACTTGCATGTTAAATTAAAAAAATTAATCTCTTGGGTGGCTCTGGAGGTAGATTATTATTTTTCCTTAGCTAAGCTATGACTTAACAAGTGTCTTAAAATTGCCAAATTATGGGGAAAATGTGAATGGTAAACTGTGTTACAGAAAGGCAAGTTTTGGTATACCTTCAGCCGAGCTGTAGAGATAAGCTAGTTTCAGAGCTGGGTAGCATATCTTACGGGTTTCCTTTAAGGACAGTGCATGTGGCCCTGCCGCTCATTCAGCTGTGTGCCCTTGATAGTGGGGCTTGTCTGCAAAAAGACCCTGTTTCCCGAACTGCCAGCCATCAACAGTCTTTAAATTCAGCCCAATCGCTAGGAAACGGATTGCTTGTTCTTATGACCTTGATTTGTCTTAAGCCAGTCATATTCTGTGACATACATGGCTGTGGTGTTTGTTTTTCCCTAATGATTACCTGAACACTCCACCTGTAACTAATTTCTTTCTGCCTTTGGAAACTTTTTATGCCTCAAAGAATAGCCATAAATGGGGTGAGACCAAGAGCCCGGGTGGCCTAGTGTGCCCTGTCCTGGTGACCTACAGCAGGTGGCTGCGGGAGTACAGGAGCAGGCTGCGCACGCTGGCGACAGTAATTCTTCCTACGTGCTAACCTTCTGGCTACCTTTGATTTAGGACCTTATCATCTTTGGGATTTTTGTTCTCATGGCCCTTGAAACTGCTGCCTTCCAGGTTGCAAAATGCTGGCATGCTGGAAAAAGTCCAAGTGCGGTTTGTGTTGTAAATATGCCAAAATTATTTAACCTTAATTCCAATTCATGTTTTTCTAACAGAAGTGATTAATTTTTCAAAGCCTAATTTTTATTAATAGTCTAGTTCTAAAGAGCTTGTGGGAGTCATTAGGTTTTTAGACTTAGCATATTTCTAAACAGCAGCACAGAGTTGTGCTTTCTAGCAACTAATCCTTCATTATGTTTAAAAATAAAACCTTAAAATAATACCGTTGTTCAAACGAGGAGACCTATAGGGGGACACAAAGGGGGATTTGAAGTGGGGAGTCTAACTGAAATGACTTAAAGTAAACGTGAAGTATTCTTGATCCTCTTTCAATTTTGTTGGTCAAAGCAAGCATTATTAGAATATGACATTTCGGCATCTTTCTTACAAATACATGGGATTAAGTCTCCACTGTTTTGTGTCAAGTGTTGTCAAATGTGTATGTGTTCCACCTTTGATACCTACATAGCTTAAAACACATGGAGGAGAACTGATGAAGGATGCACTGCATAAATAAATTTGATACTTTTTTTTCAAAAAATTGTGTGGTCTTTATTTTGACTTGAAGTTCTCAAACATTATCTCTTAAGCAAATAATCTGCACGTTTTATGTATCTAAACTATGGCCAAACAGATTTAATCGTTTAGGGAAGTCCCCACATACATGAGAAATAAAAACTATTTTTTTTTTTTTGTATTAATGACAGTCCCTTGTCCCAAAACCCATGTTATTTTCCAGCAAATTTACCAAGTGCTTCTAACCTCTATTATAGTAGTTATACGTAGTTTAACTCAGCCTCATTTTATCCTGTGCTTACTGCTGGCTGCAAATAAAACATTATTCAAATATGTTGATTGTTTTCTTAAATTTAATTACAAGAATGTCTCTAATGTTAATACAGTGCATAGTCAGTGTAGTGTCATAGTGATTCCTGTTAATGAAATCAACTTCTCCATCCACTTGCCAGAGGAAAGAACACTGGCACTGCCAAGGGAATTAACATGCATTCTGAAGAACTATCTCACGCTGACACCTGGGTTTGGGAAAATTCAAGTGTACTGATTAACTAAAATTTATTACATCAAAAACAATTTTAAAAGGAAACACAATTTAGAATTATTTAAGAAAACTGAGTTAACTAGAACATCGTCTACCTATGATTTCACCAGTAACTGATGAACAGCAACTATTGAAAACATCCTGTTTTTCACTAAACCTAAACATTTTACAGTAGTTTGTCATGATTAAGCCTATTTGAACAGTTCCGCAAAAACAAATTGAACTGCTTTAATATTACTTTATTGCACACTTGCTTATATATAACAGCTCTTTATGTTGTCTGTTAAAATATCTATCCATTAGCAATATCTGTACATTACAACTCTTTATTTATTATGACTACTACCACTGCCTGGTGGCATCCAGGAGCCTGGCTGAAAGGTACTCGCGGTGCTGGCTGGATCTGGCGAAGGCTCTTTCTTTCCATAGTACGGGGCTGATGCATGGCCTTTAACGTGAGTATGAACTGGTTCAGCAACAAGTCCCTCCTTGTATTCCTTGGCCTGAAGCAGCTTATCCTTTTCGGATACCTCTTTGATTTTCTGTTTCATTTCTTCTCTATAATTTTCATTCTTAAGAATCTCCTAAGAACACAGTAGAAAGATGAATAGATAAATCAGAGGTAAATGCAATACCCAATGTTGGAATAAAACATTTTAAGCAGCCATTGTTTTTCTTAATTTTGTAATCCAGATTTTCAGTTACGTAGGTAAAATAAAATGTGGCAAAATTGTTCTTCTACAACTGCGATTTCAGCCCTGGTTTAAAATGTTCTTAATGTTTTGATCATGTTGTTGAAGCAAAACTGCATTGTGGTGTCCCAGTTTCACTGTTGTATTGAATCAAAAAGGAAAAGAAATTAAATAACAGGCATCAACAACTGTGAAAATGCGTGGAAAATACCTTTTACATTGCCTTCTATGTAGGACTTGCTACTATATATCTATTTATCACTTGCATTTCTTCCTGTAACTTGCTATGCCTCTGACTTTAGGTATCTGAGCCCCAGGGTGCAGTTCTGGGAGAAAAAGATGTGCAACCTTGACTGCTAGTACATAAGCCGAAGCCATGCAAGAAAAATAAATAAATAAAATAATAACCACAAAAAAGCTACTGAGATGGTACTAGTAACTCAGGAGAAAAAACGCGAGGGGGAGGAAGGGGGAGAAAACACCCCATAAAAATCAGGGAAACCCTGCCCCAGAGACTCAGAAGACAGCTCAGTAAGCTCAGGGACCTGCATGGTCCAAGAAGCAAGGGAAGCCAGCGCACCCTCAGCTGGTGACTGCCTGGCCAGCAAAGGTGAACTGGGTGTTGTGACGAGGACACTAAACACAGCACCGCTTAGGCGAGCTGTATGTTAGCTCTAGGTATCTACCAAGTGTGTTAGCTAAAATAAATGTACTGCATTCATAAAGGGTGTAAAATCATACCTACTGCCTCTGCACAGGTAAAAAAAGCAAATAAAAGTGATCTAGTTTTAGAGGTTTACCTCCACCCCTGATAAACTGAAGCAACTATCTGATGCATGATCCTACTGCAAGGCCAAAAAACCCACCCAGGACGTGTATTCAGAGAAGGCTCATGCAACTTGCTGATACAACTTCATGAAGCTCTGTACTGAAACATGGTTGGGTACAGGTTAAAGCTGGAAATTCACTAATGAAGATGACTTGAACTGGGATTTGGCTGCTTCCACTGAGAAATGCTGAGGCTAATAGCTGAAACAAGTGCCATTACTGGCTTGTCCACAGGTGTGTAGAAAAACAGCTGTTAGTAGACCTTGCCATATTGTTCAGAGGAAAACACAAACAACTCCCAAAGTAAACACAAAGATAAAAGCCCTGAAAAATACTGAAGTTTGTTTTTTATCTACTAGCATATGTTTCCTGTTAGAAGGATGATCTGCAAACTCTGCTAACGAGACTTCTCTGTGCTTTTGTTAGGGCAGATAGTGAAGAGTATTAGAAACAAAAGCAGGAGCGTGATATGAAATTTTATAACACTTTGAACACAAATACAACTTAACTGAAATCAACACCATGTAACAAGAAAGCTGCTAATATCTGCACTTAAACTGGGATACAGGAGGAAAAAGGCTGAATTCTCTGGATTACAAGTATATGGAAGAGCTAAGGAGAAACTAGATCAGTACACTTCTCTCTCAGTAGAAGACCATCACATTATTTTAGGAATGGCATTAAAATCCCTGTGATATTGCCAAGAGTTGACATAGCAAGTATGTGAATATTTAAGAACATTTAAAAAGGCAGTACTTAAAAGTAAACCTTATCTCAGAGATATCATGAAAATTAACACCTTTTTATGAGTCCTTATTTGCCTCTATAGTTAAATTCACAGATGCACAGAGCACAGGCAAAACACTTCACGTACCTATATAGCATGAAAACACACAAGCAGCACATAAACGACTTTGCAAACTGAAGGGGGGGGGGGAATTATCCCATACTCAAATAGAAATATTGCCAAGCGTAACAAGGTCAAATTTTCAACAGTCAGTATAGCAAAACCTCATTATAACATCTCTCAATTCCATCCTTGTTTACCACATGCCTGTATAAATCTACCATGACCTTACTGATTTCAAGGGGATTACTCCTATGGTGCTTGTATTACCTCACTACTAAGAAACAAGGTCATATACCTTTGTGATATCTGAAGACTGCATCATAGTCTCTGCTATAACAGCATGAAATGATTTATTAAAATAGGAACGTAATTCACTTACTGTGAACAGCTACTTACTAACTTAAAATCTTTTCCAGTAATTGGTTTAACAAAGTTATCTTAGTCAGGTAAAAGCAGCTGTAACTAAATGCCAAATGGTCCAAGTCCATTTTAAATGTTGATGTATAATTGTCATCTGGTTGTCAGACTCAAGTAAGGCACTCTTAGTCAGCTTTCACTGGCCAAAGTATAGTTGTGATCTAGTAAAATAACCATGTTGATCTTGAAAAAAGCATGAGGAACGATCCTTATTAGCAAACATAGAAAAAAAAAATACTGATGTGACTTGTTAAGAATCTGCTATACAATCCACACCAGGACAAAATTTTTCAAGTTGAAAGTATCTGCATGCATCCATTTTATGCATTAAAATCATGCCACTAACATTTACGCTGAAATCAGGGTTCCTGTGCTCAAACTAAAGAAAATGTGAATCGGGAATCTTGTGTCAATTGTCACATTAGAAAAATTGGGTCAAATAGACAAGTTTTCTTAGCATAAACATCTTGTGCTTTAATACTGGCAAGTTTGTTCTGTGGAATTCTTTCAACAAGTCCTTCCTGTTTCTAATATTATCACCAGCAAATACTTCATTCTCAATTCTCACTAGAACATATACTTTTTTTTTTTAACATTGTGATTGTATTTCTAAATAGTATTGGTTCAATTACCATAGCCACTGCAGTTTGAAGCAGTTATGAGACTGAAGTTTTCTTGCCATTACAGGCATTTAAATAAAAGATCCAAATAGTTCCAAATTTGAATAGCATAATCAACTTGGTTCAAAATGCAAATTTTAATGAAACTATAGCATGCATATTTATAGAAGGAATTATCCTTAAAACACATTAGAAATGTATGGGATCTTTATAACTATTTTCCAAATTTGGCTTCAGTTTATCTGCATGGCTCACTGCAATTAAGTACAGTGAGTGCTAGAAAGGTTCCTCCTGACACCCTCCTGGTTCTGCAGGGCTTCCTATCACCCACTGAACAGCAGCAGAGAAGCTGACATGTGCTGGGCTCTTCTACCCATGACAAATAGTCTGTAAATCTGCATCGCACCACAGGCTCTTCTAACTCACCTGCACATGGCTATGTTTTCACTTTGAGGCTCCATTGCTACCCAGCCCTTTACTGTTTGATATACTGTGAACAGTGACTGAGAGCTAAAAGTCTTTTTTTTTTTCTTTTTTCTTTGTAAATTACATTGGCAGGCTCAGAACACTTATCTTCTCTCCTCCTCCAAGATGAACGGAAATATTTTATAAAATAGCTAGCTTCACTATAAACTGCCCCCCAAAACATACCATTTAAGTTTTCTGCTGAAATGTAAGAACATGAATATGTAATGTGCTCTGATCTTTAGGGGAAATATAAAATCATTCTATCCAACACAGAGAACACAGTATCTACCAGGAAACTGCATTTTTCCAAGGGTTAGCTTGTTTTTCCAACACTCTCTTTATACAAACAAATTATATAAGCCCTTTGAACCTGCAGTTCTCAGGAGGCATATGGCATCTAAAGAGTATCAGAAATGCCCTCCATCGTTTTTATTAAAAGAGAAATCTAAGGATTTGGATTGTGCTGCAAAACTAAAAAATGAAAAATGCCTGAAGACATCCAGCCATGTTTTATACCAGTTGAAATCCCTACATGTGGATGTTCACCTTGGAATGCATCAGCTCCTGGCATTTGGAACAAGATACATACGATGTGGTGAGAACTAGGTCCAACTACATGTTCTACAGTTTACTTTTAGGTGGAATGTAAAAGAAGAAATTTTACTCACTGCAGGTAACTACTTGTCCAGCTCTGGTGATGACTGTAAGCTCTATGAGGTTTTTAATCCTTCTAATGATTGGAGCTGCATGCCTTCCCTTCATAGAAAGGCAGGGTTTAAGAAAGTGATCTCTTAAGTTTTTCTTGAAGAACCTAATGTTATTATTAAGGAAATGCCAAAGTGGCCCTATGTGGAGTTTGAGGCAGCTGCTTTTCATCCAGAAACTGATGACTTCTGCATATTCTGACATCTTAGTAGTGATAACAGCTGCATGAACAAAGAATGAAAGACAGCCTGCTCATGGGGGCAATGCAGCCCCAGGCATGTTGCTGTCTTCCAAGTGCATTGCTGCAAAAGGGATCAGGCTGTATTTCATGCCACTGGCATGAAATTTCTACTTTTCTTGCAAACTGTATTTTTGTTTAAAGGTCTCACTCAACTCTGGCAGCTGAGATGTATCACCAAGCATCCTCTGCTGCTTGAAAACTGTATTCACCTCTACTACACAGAAGGAGGAAAATCTACAAATTTGTCTCTAGTCAAAGGACCTTCAGCGCCTACCAGGCTGTACTGGCAGACCTGCTTTGTAGGCTGAAGATTTGGAATGGAACATTCTTTCACTCTTAAAAGATCTCATATTGTCGCTGCTTTCCCTTTTCTGAATAAACTAGTAGCCTTACAGAATAAATAAAATTAGTTCCTCCTGGTAGGAGAATGTCATAAATACAAGAGGTTTCTCTAGACTTGCTTATTCCTCCAGCTGGGGTCTTGCTCTGTAGTGAATAGCCTTTGCTGAACACTTCTTGCCAGTCTTCTCCACAGGCAAACACCTGTACTTAACCAGTTCTTTCTATCCTGCAGCACCTCCTGAACCCCACAATCTGAGGAACTCCTCCTCCCCTTCCTTTTACTTCCTTACCGTTTCCCTCTCAGTCCTCAAGCCAGCCATCGGTTATAACACCACTTGCCTCTCATGGAGTATTTTCAACCTCCTGAAGCAAAGGGCAACCCAAACTTGTGAACAAGTAGCTCTAGCGATGCAGGTGGCTAGACATACGGTACCAATGTAACAATGTCCAAGACGGATTGTTTAAAGGTTACTTTAACAAACTGGTACTTGTTTTGGTTTTGTTCTTTCTGGATGATTTTCTAAAGACACTGTACCCAAACCTGTAAATACATGGATTTTATGTATTATTAATTTTGACCAAGATGTCACATTTCATTTCAGATGGGTTTGTATCTTAATTAATTTAAAAATAAATAGCTTCTTTATGTTGTCCTAGAAACTATTCCAACTTCCTAAGTTATCTTAATTACATATCTTGAAATATGCACGATTTCTCTTGATTTGAATAGGGTTAGCTAACTATTATTTGATGCCAGAACTGAGAAACATCTGGACAGATTAATGTGCTTTGTTTGAACTGTACAGACACTACATATTCATAGAATACTTGCATTTTGGTGTCTAGTTTGAATATTTTATGTTTGATTATGAATGAACCTGAACTTTGAACTCTGCCTGTTAAAAATTCATATATACAAGTTAGCAAAAATTAAAAAAAAAATGACAAATGGAAAGGAAAAAAAATCTGGTTTGGAACAATATTAAAAAAGTTGATTGTTATAAGACAATTTGACATGTCAGAATTTTTCTTCACTGACAAATTAACTAAAAGTCCAGAAAAGTACTAGAAGTTAAGCCAATTCACCTGTTTGTATAATATCACCAACCTGGTTAACTAAACTCCATTTTCCAGTTCAACAAGTTAAATAGGCAAGATGAAATAATCAGGTATTACATCATATTTCAAGAGTAGGAGGCAGAGAGCGGACCTCATCACTGAGAAGCACTGAATGTTCTGATTCAGGGCAGGTCTTGTTAACTCAGTAACCGAGCATAAGCTCAGCAGTGCCAGGTTGGGAATAAGAAATAATGTGGTAAATGAAGGGCTGTGTCAGTGCATGGCAAAAACAGAGGTGCAGTTTGAATTGGAAAGGCGTATCTGACCTTCCTAAAATACTTATTTAAATCAAACACTAAGCCAACTGACTGCTAATGTTGTAAAGAACATACGTGCTAAATATCTTTGGTCAATTGACAATCAACATTAGTCAAATCAATGTAAGATTTGCTTTATTCAGGTTTAGTTTTTGAGCAAATCTCTGATCAGTTGCAATTTTAAAAGACGGGCTATGTTCTGTGCACTCAATGTGACTTTTTAGAAGGAGGTACCCTGCATAATTCAAAAGTAAACTGATCTGAATGATCTTTGTTGGATACATCATAATTTATAGCATCTCTCATCGTCTAAGCTTTGTAGAAGAGCTTTTTTGACCTTTGAACATAAATCAGATAAATTATCCAAACAAATTACTAAACTAACATAGCTGCTGTTTTAGTACAGGTACATTTGCTTGCAACCTGCAACAACCCCTTAAACATAAGCAGAATCAGAAATGGACCTCTAATGGCCCACTGGTTTTTGAAACGGGAAACTCTGACTCCTGTTCTATTGTAAGGGAAAGGTAACTCCTTAGGATCATGTTACAGTTCACTCTAGCTGAAGGCTGTTTTGTGCATTTTGGGTTCCTAATCCTGTAAATGAGAGGTGCACTAATTCTTTGGAATCAATCAGTAACAGCACAAAAATTGCAATTACGATTTAAAGCACTCCACAATTAATGTGTGTTAAACCAATATATTGATTACAAATATACGTAGAAATACACGCTTTGATGACAGCCCAATGTTTAGTTTTAAATGCAGTGCTAATACCACATTTACTACCAAGCTAAATCAGTTAAACTAATTCTGACTCACAGCGATTTCTGTTTAAATCAAATCTACAGAGAAGCAATGCTAACTATTACTAAATTACTATACTGCTACTTCTGAGCTATAGACTCTCTGGCATGAGCTGGCATAGTCTCTAGGGCACCACAGTGTAGCACACATGTACTTCGCAAGTACATGTAATGAGAGGAAAAAGGAACAGAAAAGGCACAGACACTGGAATGTAAAGCATGTCGGCAGCACATGGAATCAGTAGGGGTTTGTGCCTGAATTATTTATATAACACTGAAAAGATTTTTGTACAGAACTACATATACGTTCACAATCACATACAAAACTGTGTAGAAGCAGCAAAAATCACAAACTAGCCTGGCACCACTGCACTCTGCCCTGAATAAAGGGCAATGCATAGCCTTGATGCCCACAGAGCAAACAAGGAACTGTAGCTGTGACTCAGTCCCAGTTTGGTCCCTGCTTTCCCCTTACTCTACATATGATGTAATCTGTACCAGCCCTTTTCCTGGTACACGTTACTTCTCTCTCCACCCCCGTTCAGCTGTGCTGACAGTGAATTAGGAGACAGAGCCAATGCTCCATGCACTCCCTCCCACCCGAAGAGGAGTAGCAGAGCAGCAGCAGCTCTCTCCCCTACAGGCTTGGGATCTGCAGCATAGACAGACTGGAAGTAATGGGACAAATTGGTGCCTCGATACTCTTCTGTGGAGGCTGACAAGTACCTGTTTCAAACCTGAGGAGAAAGTTGAAGTGAATAAGAGGGAAAAACTCTAGAAGATGATGGCTTCTTCAAGCTATCTTTTTTTTTTTTTTTTTGAGTGACTTCTCTGACAACTTTCTTCTCTTTAGACCTTTGTAGCTAAGCTCTTGTCAAATTTTACTGCCCTGTCACACTGAGTAATAATGCTCTCTGGAATCATGAACAATTTACTGTGTAAAATGCTATTTAGTGCAAATCAAGTAATTTGAATATGTCCCAAATTTTCAATCCTGGTTGTGATCCTGGACAACAATGATGGAAAATATTTTGCTCAGAGAGCTGTTTATCCCTCTGCTTTTTTAACAGCATTTCCCAGAACTGTAAATCATATTCTGCAGCTTTTTGTGGCTTCAGGAGTAAAATACTCATTTGCTAAGCCCTATTCTCCATGCAAGAATGTACAATCTCCATGTCAGAGTTCTGCTTTTAAAAATTCTCAACTGAAGCATCTGAAAGATGATTGAAGCAAAACCATAATGTGCAATCCCAACAGTGTCAAACAAAGAATTTTTCTAAGCTGCATCCCATTCTGGTTAAAGGAATGTGATCTCCATGACTGAAGCTAGTTCTGATTATACCATCTCTCAAATAAATAATACTTATGATCAAGTAAATGGGGAAAGTGGGTATGCATTGTGGCAACCAAACAATGTAATTTCAATGTAATTATTTGCGGTAGGGGAGAGGGAAAGACAATCATTGAAACCTTATGCTTATTACAACTCACTGAAGTACATTTTTCCTCCTTTGACAAGGAGGTTGTCAAAACAGATAATTATGGAAATGCTAGAAATAGTTTGAAAGAAGACAGGAGCTGTCACAAAAAGTTTCTTTTTTTAACATTTCACCTTCTATCCAACTGTGCAATTCAGAAGTCACTGAGTTTTATTACTGTGTAACAAGTACATAATGCATGAGAAAATCAGTCATTTACTGTGGTTTTCTATTTCAAACTTTTTTCAGGCTCTTGACACTAATTAAAGGAACGTGCAGTTCTACTTTGCTTCCCATAAAATATTAACATACATACACACGCCTACAAAGCAACAGTGAGGTTTCAATTTAAACTGAAATTACTTGCAGCTATGCAGCCCTGTGCACACTACAGAGGAAGTGGCATCTAGCTTAACAGTGAAGTGACTTCTAGTACAAAGATCTGTATTCACAGAGCAGCATTGCTATAGGTACACATCTGGCAATTGCAGGTTATCACACTGGCGCATTCAGAGATAAACCACATTTCTCTCCATACCCGTTTCTCTCGGCATTGCCATGAGAACCTTCTCTGGTTTTTCCTCATGCATTTTCTGGCACCCCAAGGTAGTCTGTAACTATATTTCCATCTCCGTTCTACAGACAAGGCCATAAACAATGCCAAGTTACTCAGATACTCTTGAACCTCACGACACTGTCAGAAGTAGCGCGTAACTACAAGGTCTGTTATGGGAAAAAATAAAGGTTAGATTTCTAAATACATTCAGGAACCTCATGTTACAGGCAGTGGGATTCTTTAAAAGCCCCTACAAATCTGATGCCCTCTGAAATCAGAAATACTAAAGAAATCAAACAGAAGTTAGGCACAGAAAGGCTTAAAAACTCACTATATGCCTGATATTTTTAAGGTTTGCTACATCCTTAAAAATATGCCACTTAGCCCCTTCCAGGTTTAGAAGCTGAAGACTCAATGTGTCTTAGATACAAGATACCTAAATCAATTTTGATATGACTCCCGCTATCTATGTGGGGGAAAACCTGGCTGTGTGTTACATATGCAGTGATCATATAAATATGACAGGCAGATACTCTATTGAAACAGGCACCATAACTAAAGCTTCCACATGTCTTACGCATCCAGCCACTATCTCAATCAGGAGCTGCACCAACAGAAAATAACAATTTCTTTCACTAGTATTTTTAATATTTTTACATAACGCTATCTCAAATTTTAAATAAAGCATTTTTTTTTAAAGGGGATGTGACCCAGAATGAAAACAGGAGATGTGGAATGCAGCAAAGCTTGTGAATGCCATGCAAAGTTGCCTATCAACAAAGTGCTGAGAAGTCTCTAGAAGTTCTCATCAGCAAAACTTCGCTTGAAATTCATGAAGGTGCATAAAAAAAGTGAGACATACCCACAGTGGTCCTATAGGTGTTATGTTGTTTAACATCCTTTGAATTTGGGGAGTTCCACTTTGGTGATGGAATAGCAACATACACCAAAAAAAAAGGAGTCCTAAAGAGAAGGATTTTCCCCTTGCCTCCCAAGAGCATTTTTCCTTTCCTTTGCAACTGAGACGTGAAAAATCCAAAAAATAAAGATGTCGTGTTTTAAATCAGGAGTGAAATCTGTAGTCAGAAGGAAAACTGGGAGGTAGGAGTGTATGCGAGGCAGCACATTCATATTCACCTTACAATCTAGTTAATGAGCCATACTGAAAGTGGACTATGGCTCGAAGAATGGAAGAAAATAGTCTCTTAAAGAAATGATTTGCATGGATGGAACAGCACTCCTAAGAACCAACTGCTATATCCCAAGACAACTTTTGTTACTAATTCCGACAACATTAATGCTTAGCAGGTAAACTAATTTGTATGTAAAGGGATAAATTATTAAATATGCTTCCACAAAATAGCATTTGATTAAAAATATTTTAATATTTGTAGCCTTTAAAACATTTCCATTAATTTAAAACTGTAAGCTCTCTAGACAAGGACACATTTCCTATTTGCTTAAGAAACATGCTACATACATTTAGTTTCCTATATACATAATAAAGAACTGTAGTAGTCAATTATTCATCACTTGTTAAATTGGTTAAAATATAATTTACAGCTGCACAGGAATAAAGGTAATGACAAATTTTCCTCAGCCAACCATATAGGATCATACACAATATATATAAAGGGACAGATAACAGAATGCTATAGTAATGCAAAAATACACATATACAAGCTCAGATTCTCACCCGTTATAAAGCAGTATGTGTATACGTATGTGTACGTACAAATGAATGCTTACATTGGATGCAGATGTGATCCAAAATTCTCTATCAAGATGGACTCCCTGATTACCATAGGAACAGAATATGTTTAAGCACAAGATAAGAAACAACTTGATCTGCATTCATTTGCAAAGTTATCACCCTCATCATAACTGAGCTGAGAATGAGACTTGGCATATTTCAAGCTGTAATAAAATTAAAAGGCAACCAACTGTTTCCAGTATCCCAGAAGCTGGCTTTTAAAATCCAAGGCTTCCAACCACTAACATGCTTTACGTTACTGGTCAGATTAGGAATAACCAAGGCGATGAGCAGCATTCTTGGGTTATGACTAGTCCAGTACACAGAAGTCTAAGTGACTTCCTCCAAAAATGGGGAAAAAGCGGTGGGGGCACAGGGAGGAAAGAAACTGTTAAGTATGTGAAACACTTAACACTGAACAAGTTGTCTTGTGAAGTCACTGAAGTATTCTTCCATAAAAAGAATAGGACCTAAAGAAAAAGAGATGTAAAGTGATTTCTTCTGTAAGAAAATGAAAGCCTTCTAATGGAAACAAAAAAAGATAAGTTAGGTGTGTGTGGAAGAAAGAATGGCCTGAACCCAAAACAATATCAAATCTTAAGAACATCGTCCACAGATTTATCTGGTGTCATGACCCAGCTACCTTGAGCTGCATAAGGAAGGACAACACACATTCATTCTCACTTAAGTGACTGACACGTCATAATGATTATGAATGACATTTTGGTGGCCTACAGTATTCACCAAAGCATTGGTTCCCAAAATGTGGTCATTAGTGCTATCAGTAAGGTCAGTAAGATCCAGCTGATTTGTGAAGCCATATCTCTGCAATATTTTCAATTAAAGTTTGATGACAGAGCTCATCATGAGACCTGATAGCCTGAGCAGTTTGGCAACCTCTATCATCCATAGCTGAGAGCTGAATAAAAGACAAGTTTGACAAATTTTAAAAATTCAAACATAAAATACTAAAGAGGGATGGTAGGCAAACAGAGCAGAGAAGGGGAACAGAAATTTTAATAAAGTTTAACATAATGTCATATGATACTAGACAGAAAAAAAAAAAAGATGATAGACAAAGGACAGGAAAAAAAGGAAAACCATCAAAAAAAAAAAGTGGTATTACAGACCACAAAGGTAGGATAGGAACATAGGCACAGCTCCAGAAACTTATGCTTTAGGAACTGTAATGCTGTTTTGTGGTGTTAAAATACGATATTGACAGTAAAATGTCATTAAAGCAAAAATGAAAAATTTATGAGCTTTGCATCCTTTTTCAGAAAGATTATCCTAGAAATAGTCTAGTCTTATGAGAAATATGTGAAAGAACAAAGAGATTTGTTGTACAGGGTTTCAACATGAAATATGGCCACATATATTCCCTCGTTCCATAGCTGTCAAACAGCAGTTTACCATATCAGCATTACTGTCAAAAAGGGAGTATAATATAGAGTAGCAGCCAGTAAAGTTTATGTAGCTAAAACACTAAAGCCAATCAGTCCTACAAATAGGAACCAAACAGTATTCTATATGTACTTCAGTAGTATAATTGTATTTATAATGATACTGTGGTATAAGGGTTTGCAGTATAATACTTTCAAATCAGGAGAAAAGTTGATCAAACATATCACCCTACACTAATAGAGAAATAAAAATTAGGCTGCACTATCACACATTTAAAATGTGACTGCAGCATTATTTTCAAAATATTAGCAAGAATTTTTAACATACATATATTTGAACTACCTTTCTTACTCAGGAGAAAACAATTTAGAGATCACTTGAAAGTAAAGATAACTACTTTTCAAATTCCTGGTGTATCACTTCTGCTCTGATAAGGTCAATGCACAGCCCTACAGGTAAAGTACCTAGCTACTAAATTATTTTTCAGATCTATTACCTCATGAAACTGAAGGTATAAACAGTCCTGTAACTCTGAATGCACCATTACTCCCAATAATCTTTCATTCTCCATAAATTGCTTTTTCTGGAAGGTAAAATATTTAGAGCACTATTGATCCACAGTTCTCTCACCTGTGGAAACTCCTTGCTCCCTATTTTGAAACAGAACCAACACCTCCAGTGCCAGGAGGAGCTTTATTGCACCAATTCCAAACCCAAAGCTGCCTGCATGCTCAGGAGCAAGTTTATCTTAGCGTAATTATCATGGCAGTCTGGCTCATGGAAATGATAGGACAAAAGACATGCAACACCCCGCATCTTCAACTATCACATGAGGTGGTAATTTCAACAATAAAAGTTGTACATAAACAGTTAGTACGAGCCGGAGCTACTTAAAAGGAGACGAGTCCAAGCTTAGTCAGAACAACTGCTGTAGTATTACTTCTGCAGAAGTAACTGGGGGGAGTGGATTAAAAAATCACTTAATATTTACCCAAATATTAATGCAAAGAAAAGTGTGTTAATGTGTTTTAAGCCCTAAAAACCTTTGAGGATAAATTTACTTAAACTTCTTCCATTCATGGATATATTATAGCCCTTATTATCTCTACAACCTCAGTGGCAAGTGCAAAACAGAGGCAGTGAGATTTAGTTGAAAAGCCCTGAGTTGTGTGGGAGCTCATTTCAATGAGTTATGGCTGTAAACATCAACCGACTAGCTTCCCCAGGTCATCTGAACACACAGGCAGGCAGGACAACTTTTTGCAAACCAGTGTATTCCAGAAGATCTCAGCGACCAAATCTTTGGCTAGAGCATGCCAACATAGCTTCACTGGATTTGACACAGCTATTCCTACTGATACAAGTCAAGTATCTGCCTCTGTGGGTGTCAGTTTGAATCTTCTGTAGTAAACCATGCCTCATCTACTCACTCATTCCTAGCTGGTGCTTAGCAACTTGTAATACAAATCCAGGGCAGGCAGTGTATGTGCGTGTGTCTGTATACACAGATCAACAGTCAGACTCGTTCCACTCTTTACAAACTCATCAGCATGAAAGACTGTGGGATATTTCCCTGCTTCATTCCATTATAAACCACTTACGGAAAAAATCATGGCTGCAACTCCCCCATCTCATTAGCATTGTAAAATGTTAGTGCAATTTGTTTTCCTGTACCGATGAATCCACTGGCAACTGGGTTTGAAACCGGCATTTTAATGTCAACTACCATGGAAAAAACCTTGCATTAATACATAGAGGATCTATTTTAAAAAATCATAGCAGTAATTTCAGAATTCGTTTAATTAAAGAAACTCTTGAATGACCATGATCATCTTAAAGAATCTACATAGATCATCTTAAAGAATTCATGTAGATAAAAGTAACAACTGAAAAACATTGGAGTTTATATTTCCATTTGTTTTTTCTTTTTCCTAAGTGTTAGATATCTAGTCTGTGTATGATTTCATCAATTAGGCAAGCAACATACTAAATTTTCCCCCAAAAGTGACAAATTACTGGACAGTTGAGTCGACTACAAATTAATTACTGTAGTTTAATTACAACAATTGAAAATTTGAAGACATTTCATCTCTCTCACCTCAATGGTGGGTGGGTCCTGCCTTTTTTTTCTTATCCACGCTGCAAAAGAAATAAAAATCACATGAATTATTTCAAAGATCACAGACTATTAAAGCTCACAATTATAGAATCACAGAATCATACAATCGTTCAGGTTGGAAAAGACCTTTAAGATGATCAAGTCCGACCGTTAACCTAGCATGGCCAAATCCACCACTAAACCATGTCCCTAAGCACCAGGTCTACCCATCTTTTAAATACCTCCAAGGATGGGGACTCAACCACTTCCCTGGGCAGCCTGGTCCAGTGCCTGACTACCCTTTCAGTGAAGAAGTTTTTTCTAATATCCAACCTAAACCAGAAAGCAAATGTTTATGTATGTTACAATAGAATTTGTCACAATCTGGCAAGCCATATAATTTCTCAAAATACAAAGACCCAAGATGTTATTTCCCATGTCAACACTCTCAGTCTTCACAGAAGGAAGGTGGGGGTGGGGTGGGGGGAGGGAAATCACCTCCATGAGGAGAGCTTGGACACAGTTTATATATCACCCTGGCTGCCAAAACAGGGCTTAAAAATCAGAGGTCACAGCCCAGGACTGTATTTGACCTTGCTATACAGAGCTGAGCTTCACCCTGAGAAAATGACAAGATGGCTGCTGAAAAGTATGAAAAGCCTTAGACCACTCTGTAGAAAAAGGATTCCTGTATATGCCTCAGGCATTGTTAAAGCCAAAAGCCTATTTATGCTAGTGCCAACTAGAATTCCTTTACAGGGATGCAAGATATAGCCCCAAACCTGACTGAGGGGCTGCAGAGCCGTGACTGCACCATGTCCTATGTGTGGGACTACCCATTGCATCAAGGGGGAGGTACTGTAAGCGAGGGAAGGCTCCCTCCATCTCAGTCAATTTATGCGGGAAAAGACAGCAGAAGAATGAAAGCAGTGGCAACAACAATTGTCCTGCGGCTCAGGTTTTCCATGATGAACCAAAATCAGTAGACTTACGCACACTCCCACTGCAAACACTGATGGTTAGCACGGGACTGACTGGAGGTAGCAATCCAAAGGGACTCCACTGCACACAGAGAAGTGGCACTCTGTCGGGTCTTGCTTCATTCAGTTGATGAATTATTATACATAACTCCAACTATTATAGGCATTATTTAGACAAACAAATTACCTGACTGTGGACAAGGCAGTATCCATCACTCTTTAGAAGTATTACTACCATAGCATTTTTTCATGCCTTTTCAATCCACACAATTGGTAGGTACTGGTTTGTACACTTTGTAGACATTTGTCTTTTCTGCTCATATTTCTCGAATGAGTAAGTAGCAGAATGCAAGTGGCCAGTAATGAACAGAAGGACAAACATAAGGAAAGCCAGTTCCAAGTGTGGAGACATGGCAAAATGTTCTTTTGTATGCTTGTTTGGATAATTAAGACTTTTGTTACTGTGCTTGAAAATCAGAGCAAAAAAGACATTTTCATTACCCCCCAGTCAAATTCCTGGTCTGACCTGCAGCTGCCTATAAAATTTCAGAAATGCTTTAAGAAGCAACTAATCCAAATTTTAATTTTCTGACACTGTTTGTGCTGTATTTTGAGGGGAACTATGGAATGAGTCAGACAGCAAGTCCAAAACAACTAAAAGCTGCACAGAGTCATAATGTCACCTCACTGCTGAAAACGCAACTACACATAGGGTGAAACACTAACACGACTCTGCTTCAGCAACATTATGAAACTGTTTTTAGGAGGAACAGCTTTCCATTAACATAAGAATGGAATTAAGGGAAGCAAAATGGCATTACATAGCTTGGAATTTAGCCATGACAGCAAGGCCGACAGCCTTAACTCAAGGTTAATGGTAAAATACCTGTAATGATATGAAGCAAGGTATTACTTTTGGTTCTTGTCTATCAGATGACAGTTTATTAAGATGTGTTCTTTTAAATACCATTCTCAAACATCTTTCCTTAAAAGTAGTCCCTGCCAGCTCTTCTCAGAGGTCTTTGGTCCTAACAAAGATTAGACCCGAATTTGCCGTTGTGGAGAAGCAAAAGCACTGAACAGTCAACATCACCCCTTCTGTAAAAGTTTTATGTTAGTGGAAAGAAAAACAGGCCATTAAGATAATCCAAAATACAACCAAAGGACTTTCTATTAAATCTATAGAAGTAGAAAACATTTTGCATGTATCTGTAGCACTTTCAAACATTTAAATTTTATGAGGATTTCCAAATGCAAAATCTGGCAAGATCAGAGACTAAACAGGCATGACTGAGACTGGCACTTCTCAGCTGGCAGCCTTGCAGACACTCCTTGTAAAAGGACCAACGATGTTATTAGAGAAAATCATAGCACACAAGCCTTTCCTCCTGCAGAAGTCATCTTTGTTCCAAAGATGGAACAAAGATCCATCATCACCCAGAAAAGCAAGAAAGTGGTAGAGATATCAGGTATAGTGAAGTATGTATACTAGACGCTAACCAATAAAAGAGACAGCTGGAGAAAAAAGGAAAACTAGTAGTTTAAAATGTTTCATAAAAAATTAAGTTTCAAACTTTCAAAATTTAAGGGATTACTTTCAACAAAGTATCATCTTCTGCCTTGCCATGTCTTGCTTCTGTCACATGGAAGTACTGTACCACTGGTTTCAATTCCACAGCTCTCAACACCTAAAAACTGCTTCACGTTTTTTTAAATTGCCAGTATTTTCTTAAAACACCAGCTGCATTTTAATTTCAATTGATTACAATTAGTGATTCTTAAAGAAAAATTCTTAAAATTTGAAATCCTACAAAAATTTAGCTGCAGTTAGAAACTACTGCTGAAATATAACCATTATGATAGATATCCTTTCAATAGTGGATGGGACTTTTAGGCAGTTATTTGATTAATGATTTTGAGATGAATGGAATACTTCGATTAAAAGATTTTATCATTTAATTATCTGCCTCGGTTTAACAAGCCACTGACAGAACAGTGAAGGGTAACATAATGACACATGTCCTGTGAACAGAAGCTGTGAAGGCAAGGAGCGTTACCCAACACATTTTCATTCATTAATAGATCTCAATTAGTACCAACACTTAAAAGCAACAAAACAATCCTTAATTTAGGAAGATTTCTCGTATCAAATATTCCATTATCAGACTGTATCTATTTAAACACACAAATAATGCAGACGATTATACCATTGTGCTATTTTTCTTTCCACCTATAACAAGCATTTGAATGCACGGTTCTATAGGAGCTGTCAACCTTCCCTCTTTCTAATAAGTGTCAGGACTACAAATCTTTTTCAGTTTAACCCTAAATAAAGCTTGCTGACACAAAGACTGGATACCATTTTCCAAATAACTGCAGGTAAATCATTTTAACATCTCTGATGAGCCACATTAGAAAATTATCTAATGAAAGATTCCTTCACTGCTATGTAGCTGAGGGGGGAATACAGCAACAAAATTTACTAAAATCTCTTTATAGGCATAAGATGAAGTTAGTTAGATTTAATATATAATATTCCCTCTGTGCAAATCCATTTCTGAAATATTCTATGTAAAGCACAACTCAAGATACGTTACAAGATTAAAAGCAAACATTATCTGAATTGAGTATATTTTAGTATATTGTACTTTATCATCTAATAGTTTCATCAGTCTTTCAAAAGCAATACATTTTTCCAATAATTCACCTAACCACTCCTCAGTCTTTGGGGAGAAGAATTGGAAGACTCTACTATATTTAATCCCCACCAGTTTTCAGCTGGTTCTCTTTCAGACAGAAAATTTGAAAAGCCTTTCAATTTTTTCTAAGGTATCAACAATATTTTGAGCATCCAACACAAGGTTCAAAAAACCACCCACACCTCATAATTCAGGCATAAGAGAAATTCATGGTAACAATTAAAGGAAGAATGAATATATACAAAAATATAACCAGTATAACCACTACCGAGTTAGCACTGATTTTAACAAAATCCAAGTAAATGCTATCTTGAAATTAAGACATTTTGCATTCTCTTTGAAAAATACAGTCAGTGTACACAATTTATCAATGGAAAAGCTCTCCCACCTTTCTTTGCGCTCTCCATTACACTTTTACTCAATGCAGGTTTAAATTACTGAATAGATTTATACCACTGTTAAATATTTGTTAATGGAAACAAGGCAGGTAGGTGCTTTATTACATATTATTTGAACACCATATGCACACATGTACACACTTAATTAAAAGGTGTCCAGTCACAATTACAGCTGGAAAAGATTTCCACATGAACACTCCCATTCTCTACACTAACAAAACAAAATGCCCTCGCCGTTGTCAGCCAAGATGTTTTAAACGTGGTGAAGTAGAGAAGGTAACACGTATGTACCAAGTGCAACCAAAACATGCTTCCCTGCCTTCCAAAGCTTTGGCAAAATTAATCATTGCCTCCATTTCAAACTAATTATGCTGCTACTTCTAATTTTATCTGGACGACAATTCCTGCATTCTGTACTCATTGTAATGCTACTTTTGTCTAAAAGGAATTTTGCAAGATAGCTGGACATTTGCTACCTTGAGACCCTTGCATTCCTTCATCAGCAGTTATTTGCATTCTCATTAGTATGCATGAGATTTTCATTGAACTTTAAGACTCCTACTGGCACATAATGCACTGTAATAAGCGTAAAAGTGAGCATGCAAATTAAGACTCCCATTAATCACTAAATGTTACCAGGAAAAAAAAAAAAAAAAAAAAAGCCTAGGACTAGATGGGCAATAAAATGCTGCATGAAGCATACAATCTCATGCATCTCTATAGGTATGTAAAATAACTGATGTCCTCTCAGGAGCACTATTGACATGTCCCGAGGAGGTAAATTACACATTCTACAGTAGGTGAACATGCAGAACTAACATTACAGAAAGGTTATCTGTTGTGTGCATCCATATTGCCTAGAGAAAAGTATGCACTCCCACTTTGTAGTAAAATATAAGAGGCTTCACCTAAACAAAACCGGGTAATATTTGTATCGTGTGTATGTATTACGTTCTAAATTCAAAATTACAGTACAAAAGGAAATACACTTTGGGATTTTTAAAAAGAAAATCGACTTAATTTTCTGTGTACAAATAGCTAACACTAAAACTAAGGAGAACACAAGGGGATTATGATTCTTTTCTTTTAATATTGAGCATGTTTCAGTCATTCAGAACTTTTGTAAAATTACAGGTCTAAGAACTTAGGAAATTTAATCCTGTGAAGCACTGTCGTGGTTTAACCCCAGCCAGCAACTAAGCACCACGCAGCCGCTCGCTCACACCGGTGGGGTGGGGGAGAGAATCGGAAGGGCAAAAGGGGAAAACTCGTGGGTTGAGATAAGAACAGTTTAATAACTAAAGTAAAATAAAAATAGAACAGTAGTAATAGTAATAATAACAACAATAATAAAAACCAAGTAATAATAGTACAATAGTAATACAGAGCAAGTGATACACTGTACAATTGCTCACCACCCAACGAACGATGCCCAGCCCGTCCCCCAATCAGCGATCGTTACCCCTCCCCCGGCCAACTCCCCCAGTTTATATGCTGAGCATGACGTCATGTGGTATGGAGCAGCCCTTTGGCCAGTCTGGGCCAGCTGTCCTGGCTGTGCCCCCTCCCAGCTTCTTGTGTACCTGGCAGAGCATGGGAAGCTGCAAAGTCCTTGACCAGTGTGAGTGCCACTTAGCAACTACTTAGTGAGAACAAAGCATCAGTGTATCCTCGACATTGTTCTCATCCTAAACCCAAAACACAGCCCCATACCGGCTACTAAGAAGAAAATTAACTCTATCCCAGCTGAAACCAAGACAAGCACTTAAAATTATCATCGTCAGGAGAAAAATTCCAGGCAAACCCTTCAGGAGTAAGCCCTCAGCCCTGTATTAAGTAAACTCTCAGGACTAATACACAAACATCCTCTGCAGAGTCTGAGAAACAGCTTGCACAGATTGAGTCCGTAATCTGGATGACTGGTTTATCTACTTGCTTTTGAAAGGGTTAAAGCCAAGATAGACAAAGCCACTGCATCAAAATGCCTCCTGAAAAGCCATGGGGCAAGGAGTATATTTAAATATCTTAGTCACTTAACTAAACAAAAGAAAGGCCTTTGTGATCTAGGGAGTAGTTAGAATGGTTGTCAGATAAGGGGGCTCCGGGATAATCCCATCTCAGACAACTGGGCCTTGGGAGAACAAATACATGGAAGATAGGAGGTCACAACAGAATGACAACAGCCTTGAAGGTCACCGTTTACGTGATCCTAGGACTGAGTTTGCGCAGAAGCAAAGGTCAATCAGCGAACACAGTGAAGAAGACTACGAGCCTTCATCTGAAGACCCCCAAAGACCACCTGAAGACCACCACGGGAGACGACTGCGCATGCGGATCGGACATTTGCATATGTTAATAAGTTCCAGGAAATCTCATGTTTATGTAAATGATTTCTCGGAAATCCTGTGAGTATGTAGGATTTTATAGTATATAATCTCTGAAAGTCCACCAAATCGGTGGAGCACTTATGGTGGAGAATCCCCAGTGCTGCCCAGCGCTGCAATAAAGAATACCTGCTTAATAGTAGCTTCGTTGCTATTGAGTTTCATTTCAGGAACTCTCTGAATACTCTGTTTCTCCCTTGGGGGGATTCAGACTGTGAGGAGAAGCATCCGTGAATTTTTGTATCACTTTATACCTTTCTACTTGTTCTCGGTTACCTTATTACATGTTTATAACTTGATAAACACAGCATCAGAATCAGCCCCTTAGTTTACCAGCTATCCAGGCTGAATATCTTAGATACACAATGAGATTTAACTCATACCCTCTTCAAATTTCATAGAATCATAGAATCATAGAATCATAGAATCTTTCACTACAGCCTGCTCCCACTCCTTCAACAATCCCTTGTCCCTGATTTTGTGCAAGTTGTCCTCAGACAACTAATGCCCTTAAGTATTTCCAGGGACAGTACTTTTATTCCTTTCGGTCACAAGAGGTTTCTTTTCTAGTCACACAGTGTGATATAGGGAAACAAGGAGAGGGAAAGAGTGCTGGGATGAATACTTTTAAATCATGTGGCCATTAAGGGTTATCCACAAGTGAAAAAAATGAGTCCTGGCAGAACAAAGACAGCACAGGTGAAAGCAGCTCTCTGCAGATCCAAAGAAAAAGGAGAAGTAGTAAGGTACAGAAACTTTAGCACAGCCCTTCAAGCAAAAACCCTGAGAAAGCTAGGTAAGAAGATTGCTATTGCTGAACCAGCCAAAACTGAAGCGGAGAGGTCACAGATGTCAAATCACACACACAGGATTTGGAGAGAAGGCCCCTGGAGATGCAAGCATGTGCCTAGCAGAGAGGATTTAGAACACTAAAAATCCAAAAAATTTCCAAGAGTAAAGAGAAAACAGAAGTAGGAAATATTATACAGCCTTCTAACCTTATATTAATCTTTTACTGTTCAGAGAAAATAGCAAGTATTTTAGAAATCCTTCTGCAAAGTCTCAGATTATTTGCTGGAATGATCAGCATCCACAGCAGCAAGAATTATAAAGTGAACACCCACAAAAAGAATGCATTGGGAAATTTTCAAGAGTCTGGACAGAAGATACAGAGTGAAAGTTCAGCACAGGTCTTGTGGGCCTGGTAAGCTTCTAGACCAATCTTAAAGAGGAAAAAATAGGGACAGAATTGCAATGAGCCTTTCAGCAAAGCGTCTCTAAAAACCTTGTATTAAACTGTTCACACTCAGATAGCTGGCTTCTGTGGTATTATTTGACCTCTCTGCTCTTTCCATTCTTTCCCATTTCTTACTCATTGAGAATTTTTCATTTTACAGCGGCAGAAAAGAAGTAATGATGAACTGAACTTCAGAGCACCCCACATCCCTAATTCACGCCCCAATATATAGCAGAGGCACAACAGTTCTCTGAACAGCCTCTATACCCACAGCAGAAGCGCCAGTTTTGGCTTTTTAAAATTCTTATACTTCCACAAAACTGTTTGTAATGTTTAAATTGGCATTGGACAAAAAACCCACAGGTTAGCCTTTTTTGTGGAATTCCCATACTTTATCTGTCAGAAACATGCACTACATACCCATTCTGCTTCAGGAATGCACAGGGGAAAAAAAGATGCCTGTATCTTTTCTTTGTGTTTCTACAGGAATTCAGTACTTAAGAAGAAAAGACTGTTACTTATCCGCATACTGACAATTTTCCTTTTCTCTCTGAATTCTTTCTATTTGGTGCTGACAAAATCACAAAGGAAACAAAATGTAGTTACAAAGATGAGGAAGTTAAGTGTTAAAAGCGTAAACGCAGCTCATAAAAATGGGACTTGCCAATTCTCTTTTCTTCTTTAAAACAAAGCTGACTAAAATGCCTTGAGTTGCAAAAGTGCATCTCAGGTCTGGTAGCTGCATCTTTTTAGGCAAGTCCATATGCAGGGTACCTGACCCTTGACTCCAAGGGTCTTGTACTGGTGCTTGCCAAAAGCATCCTTTCAAACGGGTGTATCCTCCCATGCACCACACTGTCAAGTCACATGGATTTGTGCTAAGGTTTCTGAAGAGAGAGATAGTGCAGGTTTATGAGCGCTACACTGACTCCAGCAGTCCTAAGGAACAGTTCACATAGCAAGTTGGTGGAACCAGTCTAAAACCCTTTGTGAAAGGGTGATTAGCCCACACCCATCTGAGACAGTCTGACTGTCCATGTTGTTTCATGTTAATTCCAGCCAAGTGCAAGTAGCGACTATTGGATTGCATTTTTTCAACCCTTAAAATGCAGCAGCAGGTCTCAGATGAGAATTCATTCACAGCAGAGCAGAGCTACCTGAGGCTTTATACATGCTTCTCAGTGTTGTGCAGAGTGATTGCATGACAGTCACACAGACCTAAGATGACCAGCAGCGGCTGGAGAACTTTTGCATGAGGAAGTAGACCTTCAGAAAGTTGGATTAGGTAGATAGCCATTCAAGCACCAGATGATTTAGTCAGGACAAGCCTACCAGGCTGCTGCTCTCATTTAGAAGATGGCTATCTCAGACTGATAAAGAACTAGGAGCAACTAGATTACGACTTGCCAGCCAACTGTGAGTACTGGGGCAGTAGAAGACAGAAGCTGTTGATACTGTGGTTTCGCCATAGTTGGCAAATGCTGCTAATAGGGTTGAAAAACCTTTGAGAAGCTTTCAGCTATTAGTACTAGCCTTAGTTGATCACAAAAAAAAAATCACAGGAATCAGTGTAATGACAATGATAAAATGCAAGATGGGAACATTCGATATTTCTCTCCTGACTCCATGAAGGGATATAACAGGATCAAAGTCTTCTCTTAGCTCAGTATCATCTCTTTCAGGGGCCAACAGTGAGCACAAAGGAAAGAGAATGAGGTAAAGCAAGTATATTGCAATATTTCCTCAAAACACACTGTAGCCTCCATTAATTTGCAGCTTGCTGACAAATTAAACCACAGTAACCTCTGTGTACGAGAAGGATTTTTCTCCCACGAATTCTTTTAATCACTTTTGAACTCATGCAAACTTCCAGCAAGCAGAATATTCAATGACAAGGAATTCCACAGTTTAACTACATACTGCTTAAAATTTAAGTCTGTTTGCTTTAAACCTACCAACTTCTGGGAGATGCCTAGATATTATTGTTCTCCCCAAAAAGCATGCTGAACGATGGGCAGACTCTACTATTTCTGGGATTCCTTGCTTATGCTATACCTGGATTTTAAGCCACATTTAACCCCACACTTGGCTCAAGCTGCTACAGCCTCAAGGACCAACATACACTCCTCTGCTTTCTCTTTTTCTCCAAGGGCTGCACAGCTAACCCTAAGGAACATCTCTAACCTCCCTGAATTTCTTTCTACGTCCCAAATTTTCAGACAAAATTTTCATCAGTAGCAGTGGGAAAAAAATGGGTAATTATTAACAGGTCCTCCTAACTCCCTACAAGATTGTGCAAGGAAAAGCACAGGAAACTAAATACCACTAAAAAAACCTCACCCCATCACTGTGCCACCAATAATTCAACTGACCTACAAATTAACACTGCAGTGAAGGCATAATTGGGAAGTTTAACACATTCAGTTTTAGTTATTCTATCAGATCCCCCTCAGGCACAAACATTTTCACATTTAGTAGGAGAAAGTCATGATCATAAAGGCTTTATTTACATTTTTATTAAGTACCGTATTTCCTAAACATAATTTATCCTATTTGTAAAGGGGTTACTTTAAGAATTCATAATAACTATGCAGTTAAACAAAAGCCTGCATTACTCAAAATGGAAGACAACAGACAGCCTATTCACATAGTCAGGCTTTCTGTTAAAAATATTGAATCTACATTCAATGGAAAAATTATCTTGAAATAGAACCAAAATATTCAGGATTTACCTTCCCATTCTGTTGGAAAGTCACCCATTTCATACTGATATGCTTGACGATTTATTGCTTCTACAAATCTTCTTTCTTGTATAATCTGCCCTATAGCAGAAAAAAGAAAGGCAGTTAATTATATATCTATACAATATTTAAATTGCTGATTATGTTATTGTTTTGAAAGAACTGTATTTATTCACACAAGTGCAATGATGTCTACAGGGTAAAAATGAAGGATTAAAATACTGAGAAAATGAATACCACCTAGATGTGAATTTGAAATGCTATGTGTTTCAGTAACTTCAACAAAAGCTTGCATGTTCTACAGTTGACGTGGATTATTAATAACAGGTATATTTCAAACCAAGTTATCCACCTCAGTGTATTCCCCGCCCCCCCCGAGAATGCTTCTCTGAAGAACTGTCAATCAGTTTTCTGTCAACTGTTTTTTCTTTCACCTGGATATCTTCCCCACCATTGCTAGTGAGGGATCAGAAACTTGATGCTATTCTCGAGTTAAAAACCAGCACTGGAAGTTCATTGGTTAGCTTTGCAAAGCCATCAGGCCACATGGTTTCCAACCACTAGCAACTGCTCTGTGCATGTGAGCCTTTTCACATATGCTTGCAAACTAAATATTTTCTATGTTAGAAACCAAACACCAGTAGGTAGCTCTCTGATACGGAACATCCAGTGGATTGAAAGGGGAGCCAGGGTGGAGAATCTGGATCTACATCCCACCCACGGGTTCTACTACTGCCAAAGAGGAAGAATTAAGGTTCAGCTGGTGATGTAGCACACAGCAGACTGACTGTCAGATATCATGCCACTGTACAGAAAAAGAGTATTTTAATTTGCTTTTTAAATTAGCAGATACTGGAAAGAAGTGCAAGTTCCCCATCCCTCACAGGGAAAAAAAACTAACAACATTCCCCAGGCTTTTTCTCCCAGCTTTCTCCCTTCCTGGAAGGCTGAGATGGAGAAATTTGACATTTTGAGGAAACACAAAGAAATATCTGCATAAAATATTTTCTTTCATAATGATGTGATTAATGCAGTTCGTTCCTTCAGTATGTCTTCAACAAGTATTTCAGATGAAGTTATTTTAAAAGTGATAGCAGTCAGGAGTTACAATTCACCCATCTCTGATTAATAGCTAAACTGCATACTATTGTTCATTATTAAGTATTTAATACAGTAAAATAAGAACTCGTATAGAAACTGTAATTCCTTTTCTAAGTACCTTCTTTAGCTTTTTAATATTTCTTTTTATTTTTAAGCAATGCAACATTTTTACTGTCTCAGATATGCCATCAGGCAAAGAAAATAGTGTAGCATACTTTCATCTCCAAGATTAGATATTTTTAATCAGTGTTGAAAGATATATGATTTATATTTATTTGTTTTGTAAGTATACAGTTCCCATATGCTGAGATATTATACTTCATACACTTTCTTTAAAATAATTTCCTTTCGACAATACCATGGATAATTCCATTTCTCAAACTTTTTATCTCCAAAGCAAAACAAAAATACAGAATTACTTTCTTACCATACAGAAGATTTCCAGAAAAGCTAAAGGCTGATCTAATTAGGTCTGATCCTATACAAGTCTCAGAACTAACACTCTTCTCCATTGTTGGAAAGTCATTAGATTTTACTGTTAGCACAGCACCTTTTAAAAAAATGTCCAGAATTTGAGTCCTACACAGGTAGAATAGTCTGAGTAAACTGATATAAGCAAAAGTAACGAAGAAGTGTATTTTTCTACCTGCTACCATGACTTGTGATTGATGTTATACCTTTATGCATTCCCCCCCAAAAAGTTTTAAACTAATCTACTTTTAACAAAATACACTTTTTATTCTGTTGCAAGCTTTCATAAGACACATGTAAAAAATTCATTCTCCAGATCCCACAGTCAAATCACATTGTACAGCCAAACTCAGAAAATTATTTCCCAAAGATGTTATTTTGAAGAATCATCACACCATAGTGCTGGTGGCTTTCAAGCCTCTCTGCATTTGTGATGCACACACAACACTAATTAACTGCAACTGTCTGATTTGCCTTGTCCCCTAGGTTTCTTCTGGCAGACCACCACTGACAAATAATTTACATAGACTTTGCTATTGAAGATCACACTGAGGCCTCTTTAGATGTAATTAAAACCTTTTACAGTTTAGAGAAGTGTTTTTTCATTCTAAAGATATTGACTATTTTGCTTTATAATGATTAATTCATTCCCATGTTTTCAAATAAGTACTGTGGTCTTTGCTACTGCAACTTAAAAAACTTCACTTATAAGTGTATACATCTGAAGGAACTACAAATAGCCATGTAAGAACTGCTATTTACAGTATTAACTTTAAAATTAATCTCATTTTCATGTGAATATAAGATCTTAGAAACATAGAAGAACCATTAATACTTCAAGTTGGGATTATATAAAACACAACATAACCAAAGAGTAACAGCCAATACCTCATAAAACATAAAGCAGATTACTTCAGAAAGAATTTAACAGATGTACAGAATACTCACACAGAATACTCAGATATAACATCATTTACACAAAACACTGAAGTAGCCAAGATTTGCAACTTTGCAGGAGTTACAAGCAGGCAAAATGGCTAAGAAGTCTAAGTAATGGATAGCTCTTTCAGCAAGTGATACAGTATTTACACATTTTAGATTTATATACTTTCTTACACAACATATTTTCTCTAAGCCTTTCTGTCCCAGTCTATCTGAAAGTCAATGTGTGATGACTGAAGTCAATTTGTATAAAAGCCTGAAAACAAAAGTGTTTAACAGAAGTTAGGCAGCCTGCTGGCATGAGAAAGGGGTAGCCAAAGCCAGCAAGGAAAATAGTAAGTGGAATGTGAAGGGGTAGTAAATGACTTCATGAACTATTTGCTAAATTTCTACAGCCCTATCTATAGACTATGAAGCCTAGAAACTAAGTTATATTTCCACAACAAAAACATGGTTAACTGTAGATATGTGCAGATGTTATAAAATGAATATTTTAATTTTTCCATTTCTTCTAAGGAAGAGCCCCTCTTCTACTGACAAAACATCCTGGCTATTTCCACTGCAGTCACTAAATCTGATATATCCACATTTGCATTAAGAAAAACTCACTGAAGAACCTTCCAGATCAAAATAAAGTTAAATAATGAATAATCCCAAACGTGTGTTGTTCTATAACCAAATTATTATTCTTCCCATATTAATTCCTTAAAACTATATATGCATATATACTATTTTAAAGATCTCCAGCAGTCCTAGCTTGATTTTCACTGTTTACAAAATTGTTATTTGAAAAAGATTTCTCTGTTAACCTCCAAACAAGTTTGTCTAATATGTGCAGCTAGAACAAACACACATGATCAGTGAGAGAAATGGGACCTTCAATAAGGAACTTGATGTTTTTGGTACCTGAACTGAGCAAAAGCCCTTTCCAGCTATAAAATATCAGTATGTTTTGCAGTCAGCAGATGGAAACGGGATCACCCTCTCACACACATGCATGCATGGAGCTACCACGTTGAAGCAACAATTCGCAAATCTCATTCAAATTGAATGAATCTCAGATGTTCATGAGAACTCAGGACCAGGACTCTTTTGGCTTGCTGATTTGCCCTGTCTGCATGGGAAGAGTCCATGCAAGAAAAACTTTATTAATTACTTAGAGAAAAGAAATTTTTAAAAAATGCACAGACTGAATACGCAGCCTTTGTTAATTTAAGACAAACGGACTACATTTCAGTTGCACAACATTGCTGTACTGTTTATGATGAAAAAAGCATTTTTAAAGCATACCTGTTTACTGAAGTGGTATGTACTTTGAAGAGATTATATTGGACTTCATTTCCTAACAGTATGCTATTTCATGATCAGTAACACAACATAAACTTTATCTACTAGAAACAAAAGTTTCTAAAAATTTTTCCAGCCGTACCTCACAAAGCTCAACAAAATGGATCCCCCATTTCTTTCCTCTTGTCTGGCAACACCTCAACAAACTGTAGTTTTTGCTAAACATGAAGCGGTACTTAAGTTAGCAAAGCAACTGAACTATCTGCAGTTCTTCGCACAAAGCAGGGAAAGAACTACTTCTCTAGAGGCAACAAAAAGTAGATTATTTCTCTATAGGCTACAGGAGGGGCCCATCACCTTCAGAGCAAGATACACAGTTCTCATCTCTATTGGAGGAGATGGAAAAAAAAGTTTGTTGTGAAGAAAGGGAAAAACAATGCTTTTAAAGGTGAATATTAATTTGTGCAAGCCTAGATCTCTCCTTTGCATGGATTTTTAGCTGAGGGACCCTGTTCATTGGTGACCGACTTCATGTTACCTCATGGTCAGGATTCTAGTGTTTCTGCAATAATAAACTTCACCTTAGGAAAGACATCAGCATTTTAAGATAATGCTTTTCTCCCAAATAATTCTGACTATTTTTTTTTTAAAATTTAGATTTCCATGAAGTTAATTAATTTTTGCTGAGTGACAAATTAATAAGTTTCAATAGGTCATTATATTTATTCATACAATAAATACAGTAGTCTAAAAAAAAATACAAAAAGTTTAGTATTTGCACCTAACATCTATCACGCATGTAGTTATATTTTCTCCAATAACTCATACACTGGAAGTCATCTAAAACTCTTTATGCTTTATAAAATCATATTAGAAACTCATTTCAACTTTTAAGAGCAGCACGTAAGGCCATAGGCTGCTTTGTTCTATGGTTCTGATTTCCATTAACCTCAAAAGAACCACGATCGGTGATTTCCAGTTTTACAGTGATGCAGGATCAAGTGATATTAAACTTGGTAAGTGCTGAATCAGCAAGTCCAAAAAAACCTTTAAGTACCAGGCACTCAGGGTCAAAAATCATGCTTTGACAATGCCAGTGCCATAGCCATACCGCCTTAGTATTATTTGTTATTTTGTATTAATTGCTGTTCCTACTATCCCACATTGTGTACCAAAAGAATTGTTCCCACCTTGCTCTGATTTTCTACAGCATTTACAGCTAATGTTCAATAAGGTAGAAACAGTTTGCCATGTTTAATTCACTTGGTTAACAGATTTTGCCAATACAATTCATTAAATATTATTTGTATCCCACTAACAATGGATTTGACACGGTACAAAAAGATTAAGGGTAGGCTCATGTTGCAACAGAACCTGAAGATAGCCAAGATAGTTTTGAACGAGTTTACTTACACCCCAGAAAGTCTAGTCACAGCAAATTCAGGGCTTTCATTATTTCTCCCACCTTATCTCCGAGTTTGACAGTCTTCCAGACTTCAGCCCCAGCAGGTAACACTAGCCCAAATTTACTGCAGCATCTAGTCAATGTACCTTAAAAAAAACCCCTATAGTCTAAGTAGTTTAAACACAGATAAGATCAGACTTATGGGTCTGGGTCTCTTGCAGGAGAGTAGGCTTTTTGGTTTCAATTGTCATGAAGTCACCAGAGAAGATGTCAAATTTTAACATGGAATTTAGATGAGGAGAGACTTCTCGCTTTGCCAGACACATGTCCCAACATCGTATCTTTTGTCAGAAATTGGTATTAACGTAACAGCAGCACACCTGATGCTGTCCCAAAAGCCTCTGCTTCTCCTCTGAAATTTCCTTTGACAAGGACTTTTCCCATCTTGATAGGATCCACTGTCAGTTTCTCAGGGGAAGGGATCTGTATATCAACCATCTTCAAAAGCTTCTCTAGGATGGACTGTTGGTCCTCTGGAGAACTTCTCACTCTTGTAAATGTGATCAACATGCGCTTATGGTATGGTTAGCCTGATTTTGTCCCAAATTTTAATCCAGGATGTCAGCTTAACAAATCTGACTCTCAATGCCATCTAGATTCTGCCCTTCTTATAAGCATATGCTAAAAAATGAAGTTTTTGCAAACAAGGCTTACTATCCAACTATTTACTAACTAGCAATTGATCTATCACAATGTATATGTACTGGGCAAGCAAACAAAACCCAAGTAAACCTATGTCCAGAAGGAAGACCGTACATTATTCCTTGAAACAAGAGCCACATTCTTTATTTCTGACAATATTTTTATTTTAATGCAGGAAAATAATTTACATGCATACGTCAGAGGAAAAACTGCTCAGTATTGTTCTTGCTGTAGTCATGTATGACTGCAAGGAAATTAAATGCCTTACCCTGTTAAATAAAGAAATTTTACCTATTTTCCACAGAGTAAACAAGAAGGACTTAGAACAGTGCCTTCCAAACAGGCAATAACTCAATCCTGCCCTATTTAACCCCGCCCAACACATGTAACATTGCAGGGTTACCAGGCCTGTATGGATTCATTCTGATTTCAAACACCAATTTATATCTTTTGTCTGCTAACCAGAATGACTTTGACACTGTTAGCTTCTTTGTTTCTTTGGATGGATATAAGCTTATCCCTTAGCCCTCTGAAAAGACAATCCACTTTTACAACAGCTGTCAGATATCTAGAGTGTACAGGCTGCAACTTGATTCCGTTTTGCAGTTAAAAACAGTTAAGCATATTGAAATTTTCCAGTTTGGCACAACTGGTATATTTTTCCCCCTTTTAAATCAAAAAGCCTATGCTTGTGTGGGTTATTAGTCCACACTAATCACATTTTTGCTTAACCACTCCCCACTGCATGTATCCAGTCACTGATATGTTGAATGTATATACATACATATAGATATATACGTATTTTCTATGACCCATTGCCTAATTGTGCTTTCAGAAGAAAAAAAAATTACAGTAACATAACATGTGTAATATAGATAACAGCACTGTTCAAATGAAAGTCCCTCGACCAAACTGATGATTCTAAAGACATGATATATATCAATGAGACTTTGGAAAAATACCTATACAATCTGCCCAGAAGGACTGGGGTGGGATGGGAGTGGGGGAAAAAAAAAAACAAACAAACAAACAAAAAAAAAACCAAAAAAAAAAACAACCAAAAACCTCTGAGTTTAAAAATGCTTTTACGTAGTTGAAATGTGAATAAGGAGTTACAAAGAAAACAACACAGGCTTTGGGTTTTACTGTTTTTTAAATGTCCACATATACTTCCTCTCTCCTAGTTGTATGCTATTTTTTTGAAGACTGCTACCTCCCTAGTCTAGGACTCTACCCTGTACATATCTGTCAAGAATGACACACAATTAATATGAAAATTTGTCTGAAAGCTGTCTCTCTGAACAGAAAAAAAATACACACATACCTGGGTTATAAGGCTTATTGATACACCAAGCTGTAATTTCTGAAACTGGTGATGGAACAAATATGCTAATAACGATGCAACCAGTAACAGAAGAAAACACCAGGAGAGGTAAACCAATTATACAATGTGCAATGCTAGTAACTATTTCATTATCCATTTTCATAAGGTGATCTACAACAGTAGACCTCACTGAAATCAGGTATTTTCTCCATACACTGCTCCCTCCATTCAGTTTATTAAGATCAAACATATAGTACCATATCATTGTTATTAAGGTTACTTTTACAGAAAAAGCTTAGTACATTTTAGAACCAAGTCCTTTAAGGTGATCTTCAGAATGTTTCTCAATTCAAACTTTAAGCAAAAGTTAGCAAGAATAGTCTCCCAGAAGTAAGTTTAAATTAATGACTGGAAAATCAAGAAATTCAAAACACTAACATACAGGTGTCCTACTTCCTTTTTCAAACTAGTGTCTTTAAATTACAAACCATATTTCTGTCTGACTGCTCCAACTGCCAAAAGTTTAACAATTTCTAGCTGGATTATGGTCAACTGTATTTAGATGTCTCTTAATTGTTTGCTTAAGTATAAACAAGTATTTTTTCTAAATTAAAACAACTTTTGCTATGGAAAGCTCAAGTTTTCAAAAAACTTTACAATAAATGTTTTATTTAAATAATATACTTCTTTTTTACAAACATTATCAAAAAGTCTGGAGAATGTTCTAGCAAATCATTAATGGAAGATGCCACTTTTTACTTTGGTCTTGTCAGGAGGGAATCTGCAAAGAACAATCTGATATTTTTATGATAAATAAAGCCAAAACACAGACACACAGAAGTCAATGAGTTTTCTATTGAGTTTAATGGTATCAAGCCACAGCCAGAAATACAAAGTATAAAATATTTGGTTTTTTTTAAAAGCAAAAGCAAAAACAAAAACAAAAAAAAAAGGCACTGTTCAGATCACTTGGAGAGAAACTTTTGCAAGCTTGCAAAATATTCAGTGCAAACCATGCGCTGTGTGTGCCAGCATCACTTTACCCATCTCTGAATAGAATCACCTCAGAGATGAAAAGTCTGAAAATACATATACATGCATACACACATATGTATAAATGCATCAAGAACATAACACAACCATTTAGAGGCTAGCAGAAAATAATGTTTGTGGTATACAGCCAGATATGAAGACAAGCTTAGTAAAACATCTGATTAAAACATTTGCATGTGGAAGGAGAAAAGTTTTTCTTGCCACCAGTGCAGCAGTTAGATTTCACAGAGTAATTCTGATACACTCTTTCCATTGTTGTTGAATATTGCTTTGAAATCCTTCTGCACGGCAATAGTGAACCCAACCCAAGATGGCCCCAAAATATAGTCTTTGGGGTGAGAGGGCTCTAAGTTTTTAGTAGGCCAGAAGATGCTTTTTCAGTATAAATCTATAAAAACCATCTTGTGGGGTCTGGGTTAACATCTAGGTACCAATCCAAACATGCGGCACCAGTTCCTTTAGATGCATCTAAACTAACGTATGAGGTGTTAGTTCACTGGATCTGGTGTGGCACGAATCATTTGATTAAAATGCTGCTATTGCTGACATTGACTGCTGGGTTGAGTTTGTTCATTGTTTACATGTTCCATGTCTACCAAATTCTGACAAATGCTTTTATTTTAGAAATAATCTCTTCTGTCATTGTTCTTGAGGATGCCGATGCCATCACTGTTCCTGAAGATAGGGGTATCATTACAGATACTATGCCAATACCTTAGAAATCTAGGTCATGGACAAGGATCAAAACATACTGTTCGTCATCTCTGATACCCTGTGCTGCTGGAAAAAACAAACAAACAACCCCCCCACAAAAAACCCCACACTATTCTCAAAGAAGGGTAGTTAATTAGCAGCAAGAAAGATACAACCTCTCTCTCTGATAAACAGAGTATTTTATCAGTGAGTTTAGGCCTAAAGAGATTATAAAACAAATGAGGATATTCATTTTGAGACACAACAAATTCCTTCCAAGCAGCAAGATTAAATCTAGCCTTAAATATAACAGAAGACAAGGAGACCATGGAGTTCTCTGGATCCAAATGTTCTACAGTATCTTCTCTACAGCCAAACAAGCAAACAAATAATAACCCCCCCTCACCACTCCACATAAAAATCCCGAAACCCTCAGCTCTAGCTAAAGACAGAGAGTAAAACAAGGCTCAAATTCACTGCATTGTAAAAGTTATAACTGGGTAAGCAGACAAATGCATACAAACTGAAGTATATCTACAATATGCAAACAGAATGTAACACTCCATGCCACACTGGGAGTAGGAAGCAAAAATTAAAAATATGTATTTTAAACCCAGCAGGAAGATAACAGGAAGGCAGGATCTGAAGTCTGAATAACTGTATTAAATACTTGGTACAGCTATTCCACATTAAAGGGTTATCAAGCACTGGACCAGGCTGCCCAGGGAAGTGGTTGGGTCCCCATCCCTGGAGGTATTTAAAAGACAGGTAGATGTGGCGCTTAGGGACATGGTTTAGCAGTGGACTTGGCAGTGCTAGGTTAACGGTTGGACTTGATGATCTTAAACGTTGTTTCCACCTAAACGATTCTATGATTATTTCACAGGAAGATTAGCAATCAGTGTGTATACACTGATTCAGTAGGGCTCATATATATTGAGAAATATTTTAGTGTCACAAAGACCAAAAAAAAAGCCATTATTACAATTAATCCATTTTCAGTATGTCATTCTTAAAGAAATGGTCAAGAGCTATACATAGTACCTATATCTCTCCTAGTAAAAGTCTCTGGACAAGTCTCAAAGTTGTTTTCATTCACACCTAATTATCAGGCAGCTAATGATTAAGAGGATGGTTTCAGAGCTTCTACACATGCAAATGCTCTCTGACAAACTGGTAGCTGTTACTGGAACTCTGACTCTACTGTTGAAAAGCTATGAACCAGCCTTGAAAACCCCATACATGCAACTTCTGTTAATGAGGCCACAGAGAAGGGAAAGAGAGAAAAAAAGATACAACCATTAATCAGTGACAGATTAGGTCTTTTTTTTTTTTTTTTCTATCTCAAAAATGAACTAGTATTTTATTTGATCTTTCATAAAGTACCAAAATAGTTGTATGACATAATATTTTATGCATTTCCTAAAAAATTTAAGAGGTATCCTGGAAACATGACTCAATTCTCAGTGAGAAATGATCACTTCATAACTTGCTATCTGATAAACTAGTGTGCAGGCAGAGCAAGATAAATGGCAGAGGCTTCAACTGCAAATCCTTAGTTTAGGTGATTACAGATCAAAACTGCACCTTATTAAGGTTTTATACTTCATACTGCTCTAACAATTAAACACATATTGTCTTTTTAGCAGTATTGTTTACAGTAAAAGCAATGGGAGGTAATATTGAACTTACTAAAAGTACCCTACCTCAGCCTGACAACCCTCTAGGGAAGAAGTCTGCTTTGACACTCATTTCAGATCGTACCCATTATATGATGCCTGACCAACCTAGTGGTCTTCTATGATGGAGTGACTACATCAGTGGACCAGGGAAGAGCTACAGATGTCATCCGTCTGGGCCTCTGTAAGGCCTTTGACATGGTCCCTCACAATATCCTCCTCTCTAAATTGGAAGGATATGGATTTGGTGGGTGGACTGGTTGGTGGATAAGGAATTGGCTGGATGGTCGCATCCAGAGGGTAATGGTCAATGGCTCGGTGTCCAGATGGAGAACAGCGACTAGTGGTGTCCCTCAGGGGTCCGTACTGTGGCCAGTAATGTTTAATATCTTCATCAATGATACAGACAGTGGGATCGAGTGCACCCTCAGCAAGTTTGCAGGTGACACCAAGCTGAGTGGTGCAGTCGACACGCCTGAGGGATGGGATGCCATCCAGAGGGATCCAGACAGGCTGGAAAGGTGGGCCTGTGTGAACCTCATGAAGTTCAACGAGGCCAAATGCAAGGTCCTCGTCAGGGCAATCCCCAGCATCAATACAGGCTGGGGGATGAAGGGATTGAGAGCAGCCCTGCCAAGAAGGACTTGGGGGTGTTGGTTGATGAAAAGCTGGACATGAGCCAGCTATGTGCACTTGCAGCCCAGAAAGCCAACCGTCTCCTGGGCTGCATCAAAAGAAGGGTGGCCAGCAGGTCGAGGGAGGTGATTCTGCCCCTCTACTCCGCTCTGGTGAGACCCCACCTGGAGTACTGCATCCAGCTCTGGGGCCCCCAACATAAGAAGGACATGGACCTGTTGGAGAGGGTCCAGAGGAAGGCCACAAAGGTGACCAGAGGGATGGAACACCTCTCCTATGAAGACAGGCTGAGGGAGTTGGGGTTGTTCAGCCTGGAGAAGAGAAGGCTCTGGGGAGACCTTATAGCAGCCTTCCAGTACCTGAAGGGGGCCTACAAGAAAGCTGGAGAGGGACCTTTTTACAAGGGCATGTAGTGATAGTACAAGGGGTAATGGTTTTAAACTGAAAGAGGGTAGATTTAGATTAGATATAAGGAAGAAATTCTTCACTATGAGGGTGGTGAGGCACTGGAACAGGTTGCCCAGAGAAGTTGTGGATGTCCCATTCCTGGAATTGTTCAAGGCCAGGTTGGATGGGGCTTTGAGCAACCTGGTCTAGTGGAAAGTATCCCTGCTGATGGCAGGGGAGGTGGAACTAGATGATCTTCAAGGTCCCTTCTACCCCAAACCATTCTATGATTCTGTGATTCTATGAATTATGAGCTGCTGAGCACTCAATGTGTATTCACCTACATCTGTATCACAAATATATGAAAAAAGGCATTATGTTGTTCTGTGTTTTCTTTTTAGGAGCGAAAAATTCAATAATCTGAAAACACTGAACATGTAGCTCCTGAGGGGTCAGAGTCCATGGCTTTTATATACGTTCACACAAACCTTATGTTTTGAAAGCCTGCTGTATCTGAGACTGTAGCAGTTAACTCAAGTAAAAACACCTTTTATTTTTGTCCAGGAAGCAAGTTCCTTCAGTGGCCAGAGATTTAAGAACTCTCTGCTAAATGCCCATTGTCATTCTAGTCTCTGAGCTCTAATCATCTGGCAGCAGGATGCACCAACACCACCAGTTCCTGTCCCCTACTCACTGGAAAGCCTTGTGCCTTCTACCTCATCAAAGCAGCACAAAGCCCAACAGATACTACACTTTTACAAAGAACCACTGTTTTGTAAATGAATCTGCAATAAGCTTACTAGAAATATGCAACATTATATTCTTTTTGCAACAAAAGTGTAAATGATACTAGTACAAATGCCACTTCCTTGGACAGCTGATGGATGCTCGGTGCTCTGGCATGCGGAAGCTTTCTCCCAACTGTTCTTTTGGTTTGTTTTGGTCTATCAGATTCAAGAAACAGTTTTCTACCAATTACTGTCAAAATGTGAATAAATCCAGGAATGAAGTACTGAATATTTTCTGTAAATGTATGAAAAACAGCTTAAAATGGGGATTTAGCATGTATAAAGCGAATTTAGCAAGCAGATAGAAAGTGTACAATAACTTGTCCTCTATAAATAAAAACATAATGCAGGGAGATAAACAAAAAGGCAGTCATGCAGGGAAGAGAAATGGGCAAATGACAGCAAGGGTATGAATTGTAAATGAAATGAAAAGAAAGTTACAGCTGTGGAGAACATCAATTAAGCAATATGACCCAACACAGCAGTGTTACAGTCTGTTTTGGATGATTAATTATATTTCAATTATAAATCATTTGCAAACGCTCATTTACCATCTCCATTTTTTTCAGAATGAATGGAATTACAGCTAGCTGCACACACACTCTCAAGGAGCTAATGCTACTTCTGTTTTTTAGTAAGTTTTAATAAATTGTACAAAAGGATTACAGGTTTGAGATTTGGAAAGAAAATTCAGTCTTATACAAGCTCTGAACACAATTATAGCTAATACTGTGCATAGCACTTGAAGGATTAAAGAATACTAGTACTGCTAATTTATTGTGTTTGCTATTCATTGCAGAGTATAGGGGAGAATGCTCATGTATTTCAGCCACAGTCAACATAAGAGCACAACTTCTGAAAAAAAGGAACGTTAGGTAAAGTAGCTTGTCCTTTGAGCTATAATATCCATTTCACATATATGCATATCCTACAAACATTTCTTTTAAACATCATTAAAAATTATTCTTTATTCTACAATTTATATGCTACTCTTTTTATCATACAAATTACAAAATTGTCCTTTGAAGCTGCACTTGCGCTATTCCTATACTCCAAGACAGAGCATTTTAAGAACATAAGAGAAGAGATATATATATATAAACCCCATGTAGTCCTTTCGCCACCAGAAGTCTCACAGACTCAGATGAAAAAGTGGGATGCAGATACATCAATGTAACACAACAAATAAGATCCTACTGTAGTTAAGTTGCTTGTTCTCACCTATAAAGCAATTACACAAAAAATCTTGCAAAGTTCACATCTGAGCAAGATGTGAACAGAGGTCCTAATATTTCAGACACTGAAGGTGGAGGTCGCCCCCCTCTAAATGTGCCAATGTGGCTCTGAAGTTGGTGGTGTGGTGGGAAATCTGAGTAGAACAAGACTGAGCTCCTGACCCCCTCTACATATGTCACAGTCAACTCAGGAGACATGCTGAATGTGTATATTCTGTTCAAAAAAGCCTCTCAGTTCATCCAGCAGGTGAAATGCTACTCTTAATGGGTTAAAATACAGCTTTGGGAAGAAAACAAGAAATACTGTTGTGAAAGCTCAAAGTTCAAGGAAAAAGGAGGGAGGGGGGCATGGGGAATATCAGCGAACAGGGACTAAACATGATGTGGTCCTCACAGAATACCATCTGTGGGGCCCCGGCAGTCTGTCTTGCATTTCACTGACATGTTTAGCCGGGCTGATGACCACCAAAACACCGTTCAAAGGCAGGCTGATAAAGGGGACAGGTTAGTGTGGATTCAGAGGGACAGCCCACTAGGAAAGACAAGGCCTGACAGGGATCCCAGGAAAGAGCGAGAGCTCTTCCTTGGGAGAAGAGGAAGCAACTTTAATACGACAGGACAAGTGACTACAGCTTGACCCTGAACACAAAAATGGCTTGCAGGGACGTCTGGTAAATGTAGCCTACTAATGAGAAACACCGTACAGCTTTCAAGGAAATAAAATACCTAACAAAGACTGAAATAAATGTAGAGAATGGTAGAGTCTGCCAGGGCTGCCAAAAGAGAAAGCAGTTTCTATTTCATGACGCAGCAGGAAGTTTTGTAATTTTATAAATAACCTCATGGCAAAGATATGTCTTGTGAGATGAGGCTGTCAGGATTGACACAACCAGGTAAAGTGGCAACAGGGACTCCTTCCCCTCAGCTCTCGGACAAAGCAACCTAAAGAGCTGTGAAGGCGTAGACACCAACATGACAAATGATGTTATTCCGCGGCATCCGAGTGTGCACACAGGGCCACTGCTGCTGTCACTGCTGAGAACACAACCATGGGCCTGAAGGGCTGAAGAGCAGGATCTTGCAACCGTCTTTTGCATCCAGATATTTTATTCATGTTTTATATAAAACAATACTGAGGTTTCTGTTTGAAAATGCAGACCTTTCACTTGGATTGAGATTTAAACAATTCTAAAAATTCACATTTGAGCTGAAACAAAAATTGGTATTGGAACAAAACACAGAACATGAACATTACCTGACCTGGGAAAGAAGAGCGTACATTGAACTGAGAGCTCAAAATGCCAGGAAAAAAATTTCCAGTGCTTAAAAATACCAGTATTATGTAGCACATAGATATTGCAGCAGTGAGTTCAAATAAAAGTATGTTATCATCACTTATTTTCAACTTGAAAGTTTAATTTTTTACTCAGATAAACTAACTGAAGTTGAATACCTTACCCCATAGCAAATCATGTCTTACTTTCACTACAAGACAGAAAAAGTATTATTGGAGAGAGCTTAAAGACAACTCCATATCTATAATATTATGATAGGGGTATACCTCTTGAATCCAAAACTGCCATCTCAGTTCTAAAAAACAGAGGAAATGCCCCATTCTTTGTGATTTATAGTAATTATTATAATAGCATTTGACCCTCAGGATCTTTAAGAAGCAGCTGGGTAGACAGTTAACAGGCCAAAAAACTCCCCACAATTTTACTGTTGTATCCTAATTTGTTTAAAATGTATGATGGCTGAAAGGGGGATGCTTAAAATGAGATATCTAAAAAAGGGTGTACACTAGTTTAGAAACAACTTTCTAAACATATTTCTGACTCACTAGTTTGACACTTGACATATGAGTGCAATAAGATTTTTTTTTTATGTTCATAAATGTATTTTGATTTATGTTCAAGTTTGCTTATATTTGCAATAAATTTCTGGTATGCCTTTTCACATATCTATTATACACATATGTTACATATATTACTCAATATTTATTAAAAAGGTATTGAAGTAAAAAATAGGAAATAGATTGCAAGCATAATTAGTAATATACTTCCCAAAAGAATTAGAAGAACGCTATACTAAGCTTATAGGAGCTTAATTGTTGTTGTTGTTCAGGTTAGTATGTACTTCTATAGCTTTTAAATATTAAAAGTTTGCAAAATGTCATATTTCATTACATATAAAACAAAAAAAAAAAAAATCCGGAAAGTACAATTTAGTGGATTAATATTAGCAATGTGGAATCATTTCTCTTTGAACAGCTGAAAATTTTTGCCTGATTTAACTCTTACTGTACACTGTTACATTCCTTTTAAACCTCTGCTTCAAAAGTTTGTTTCTTTAAGATGATCAATGCGTACCCATTAGTTAAAGTATTTTCCAATAACACTGATTCTGGGGGGGGGGAACAAACCACATTTTAGCTGGTTTCGGTGAGCTCAGAGTGGTGTAGGTGGTGAAGAAGAAAAAAACCTTCACATAGCCAAGGTACTGCAGCAATGTCTGATCTGCTTTCGAAGCTACCTTGAGCAGGAAAAGGACAAATTGGAACAGCAGGGACCAAGGACTACCTGGAAGTCAAAGCTTTTTAGACCTGAGTCAACTCATTAATTTATTTTTCTGCTCAAATCTCAAGAGTCTCTGTTGTCACTTCACAAGTTAGAAAAACAAATGCACATGCAAACAGCAACGTGCAGTCCCCACTTAAGTTTTTCCTGCTTTCTACTTCCACAGTTCCAGCTTAACTGAGCAAATTTTAGACTAAACAGCAAACATTGAGGTCTATGTGCTTTCACAGTGTGTAAGTACCTAATCATCAAGTATTTAAATACTCAGTTGTGCACCCATTGATTTTAGAGTATTTTGCTATTACTAGAAGCTAAAGCACCAAGTGCAACTATTGTAGCCAATAAGTATATATAAAGGTTTCTATGTGAAAGCATTTATGCTGATGCCAGTGAAAGAAAAGAAGAAAGACTGCCTTTGGACTGCAATCTTTAGACTTGCATAGCTTTTAATAACCATAATACAAGTGTTTGATATATGGAGTTTATGACCACTGAAAGAACAAGCTGTGATACTTGTAAGTTCTACAATCAAGTCATTTCATTTCCAGGTACATCAAAGACTTGTAAGTTCCTAAACTGTATTTTAATTTTTAGAAGTAAAATTAAAGATAGTTACTTTACTACACTTTACCAATTTAATCTCTAAAATATTTGTCTCAGAAATAATGACATTCATAGAGACTCTCATTATTGCAAAGTTATTCAATTAATCTCATTAGAATTCTAACTTATTTCTTTCTGGTTTGAGCAGCTAAGATATGTGATCCCTGTATTTTTATATTAAGATATCACACAAGCTCTTTCATTCTTAATTGTCTTCATATACTAAGAAATCTTACTGATATCGAGACTACACATGACTTGTCTCTCTCCATACTAAACCACAACTCTGTGCTGTCCAGCTACGGAGAACTCCCTTAAATGTTCCAGAAACTGTTAGGTGCCTAGTGACCTCAAAATTTGTTTTTGTTGACCTTCCTTAGCTTGCAAGACATGATGGAACTGCAGCATAGGATGGCACAGATGCAGACTACTAACTATGAGGAAAAGGCTTCTGAATACAACTCAGTGGGTATAGCTGCCTTGCTATGCATTGGGAGTTGTATGCATAAATCTCCAACGCCAGGATGAAAGAAAACACCTTCACGTTAAACCTTCTCATAGTCTTCAGATGCACAGGTAATTTGAAACAAAGGTGTTAAGGGAGTTAGAATCTCTCAGTGATGATAATAATGATTCTGCTACTATCAAAAAAGAAGATACTTGAAAAATATTTAACCTTGCCTTCCTCCACCCTCTTCCCTCCACGAAAACATAAACAGACAGCAATATACAAAACCTTCTACACAAAACATAAACCTGTTCAATTTTATTATACCATTCATCTCAATGACATTTCTTACTAATTGTTTTGACAACATGGACTTGTTTTTGTGAATGCATGTTTGCTTTTTAAATGATCAACGTAATGAGAGTTGTTACTCAGAAAAATAAACGCAGATCTTACACATCCTCTCCTGTCTGTCTGAATGAATGAGAGGGAGCATCGCCAGAGATGAGATGAGATGAAATGTTCATCCCTAATAAAGACGACCTACTTTTGCACATTTCTATATCATTCATTTTCTATCCTGGGAATGTATTATAAAATCAAATTACCTGTATGATAAACCTTCTGTAATTACCAGTAAGAGTCTTATTTTTCAGTTTAAGGACACTTTTGATTTGCAGTTGCATTTTACATACTGTACAGATGACTAAACATATATTTAAATATCAAATTCAGACATTTTTAGTTCAAATCAATTAAAATGAGAAATCATTCCCTTCTGGCTGCCTACATTTTTCTTTAATCCTGGCCAGTGTAGGACCTTATTACAAGTAATTTGCTACTATAATGCTGAGGAAAAAATGCTAGCCTCACAATTTTTGTCATTTTTTCCCCCACTTCCCCTGCAGACTGCTACTGTTGATGGCCTTTATGGAAATATAAATTCAATCAGCAGCTGCAAATTTCATGAGACGTCCATCTTCATGCTGAATTTCTAACTGAGTGTCAAAACAATCTGTGGATTTCTCCCTGATGAAACACACTTTGAATTGTAAATTTCTGCAATTTCCTCCTGTTAGAATTCGAGCTGCACTAAAATAGAGCTAGCCCAGATATAGTGCCTACCAGCCCGAGACAAGTCATTTTTCCCCTCATTATCTCTCTCTAACATTGAAAGGGTTAAATAACCCATGAAAAATGACCTGTTTTTTTCTTTGACGTAAAAAATTAAATTACATTTTCTATTATTTTTAGTAGTAGAACACAAAGGCCTTCAATATAGTCTAAATGCTCTCAAACCAGTTATTTGAACCCCCTATTCATTTTACAGTATTTCGCAGTGATAAAACCCCAGAAATTATCTGCAATGAAACTTATAGAATTTTGTATAGTTTTAAAATTCAAGGACAGCAAGTTCAGTTCACAGAGACAGTTTGTTTCTTCTAAATCTTAACTTACATTAAATGTTGATGGAAAAAAGAAAATATATACACAAGTTATTAAAATTGAAACAGTACAGTTTTGAACAGTTTGCTGTTCTCTGAATATGTAAAGCAAAATACCATTTCTGATTCAATTACTGCTTCTTACAATAGCTTAGAAAGCACACGCAGCCTATCAGGTATATTATAGCAGCTCAGGTATTTTGCTTTAGAAGAATATTTGTTTTTCTCTTTAGACACTAACATAATATGCAAAACAATACCACTTTAGCAAACTAAATGGTCTGTTTGTTACATATTCTTCTCATCTCCTTTCCATACATAAAAATGCCATTAAAAAAGAGAAATTCACTGATAGAGACAATTTATCTGTTCATGTAGTTAAGAACTGGCTGTTTTTCTATTTCTTTTCTCCTCTCTAAGAATAAAGGGGGGGGGGGGGGGGTGTGGTGGTGTACCGAATGTACTTTACTAACACTGAAAAGAATGATTCTGTTTCGGATGTTTCAATACAAATACCATATTCCAAAACACAAGAGGGTCTTTCAGTTTACAGAAGAATTGAATGGGGCGTCTTCTTTTTTTATACACCAAAGCTTCAGTTAATTCTCAGAATGAGCAAAGAAACCTAAAAATAAGCAGCTACAGAATAATTCCCTTACAGAAGACTTTCAATGTACTGAGGTTTTATCACCCTTAATATGTCACTACAGCATTTCTTTGGTCAAGCTCCCCTGCCCACACTGGGTTACCTGCACTGTGTTCTCTTTTGTGTGAACTGGAATGACCTGAGAGTTGATCATATTTCCAGACTCTCAAAACTAACTGATCTATACAATTGCCCTGACTGGTTTCTTAACCTCGAAGTATGACTGACTGACAAAAAAAAAAAAACAACCCAAACCAACCACACCAACATATGAGAGAAGAAGTCTATACAGAAAATCAGGTTTGTGTCAAAAAAAAGACTCAAGGAAAAAAGGCGTGCAGCTGCAGAGGGGACTTACACTAGCTAGGTGAAATCTTACACTCTGGCAAATAAGCAGGTCAGAGGGGCAGGTCGCTCAGAGAAAACTGCTGGGCTACCTTTTCAACCATGCTTATTAAATTGACCCTTATGAACTTGCTATTATTAGAATGCAAGTTCCCTGCTCAGCACAAGAAAAACAAACAAACAAACAAAACAAAACACAAAAAACAAACAACTAAACAAAAAAAACCCACCAAAACCAAACAACTTTGCTCAAAACGTTATTTCAACAGATCTCTGGTTTTGCTTCATTGAGTCACAACATCTCAAATCAAATAATGCTGGGACTTTACTTAAGTTTCACATGGTCATATACTTATTAGCTTTAACAGCAAAAGAAAAGCACACACCAATCTCTTCTCTAATGCCAGTAATTTTATATAGTAAAACAGATGTTCTGTAACACACACAGAGTTTCCAGTCACAAGTTTTAGCACCTGAGTATAGCTACAGATTCTGCTAGGGTAGATGGCGAGATTGTATTATAATAACTGAATGTATTATAAAAGCTTTCATTATAACAGCTTCTTGAATATTGCATTATTTGGTTACATTTATCTGTGGAGCCTGCCAGAAAAGAAGGGAGGCATAACAAGAACATTTGGTTCTATTTCTCAAAATATCCAGAGTACTACTGATAGAGCTCACTGTAATATATGTGAAGGACAGTCACCAAGTATCCATCCTAACAGTATTAATACACCATCATTGGGCGCTTGTTCCTGTTCAGTTTTAGAGTTTAGTTTTGTCTCACACTATTTCAAAACATCACCTCTATTTCTCTAAAGCAATTACTTCCATTTTATCCATATCTTTCAAGTTCTAGGCCATGATGCTTTAATAAAGTGCAGTGTTGAAGCACTTCCAAAGGGAGCTGATTAAACTGCTATCTAACACATGAAAGTGCAGAATTTTCCAATTTCTGTGTGGACTCTGACATGCCAACCTCCAGGCTTCCTACTAAAACCGAAAACAGCAAAGTACTTTAAAACTTAGGCAAGAAAAAACTGAAAACAGTGTTAATAAGCAGCACAGAGCTGCACAAGAGTAAACTCAATGTCGTACAAATCCAATAAATGTGATTCCACAAAATCTAAGATGTGGTACATCTTTCTTCAGTGCCATCTTCTGGCACCATAGTTACAGCTACTAAACAAGTGTCATTTCTTTTTTCCTTCCAGTATAACCTTGAAAGTCATTAGCATATCAATTACATATGTATGTTTAACAAGAACAGTAAACTTACGCACTTTAAAAGAGGGCTAATACTGAACAAAATAGTTTTAGAATTTTGTTATGTAAAAAGTTGTATTAATAGGGGAATTCAGTAATCTGTGGATATAAAAAAATGCAGCAAGTAGTAACGTCACAGGATGCCTAGGATGACATTAAACATACATTTTGGCAAGGTGTCGTAAGTATTACAAACAAACAAAAATTGTAATTTTTATGGCACTGAGGTACACCACCTGCAGATTGTACTGGCCTCCTTCCAGATGCCTCCAAACTCACATATATATGATTGAAATACTTGACTTCTGACTCGGAACTGACGATATGTTTCTGGACCCAAAAGTTGGTCTGTGCATTTTTTCTGAAAATATAATTGGTTGTTTTAATAAAAATATTGCCTTCTATCTACAAACCTTGCCTTGCTCACCTCTTTTAACTATCATGGCTAAAACGTCACCACAGTATTTTCCTTGGCTTTTCTACTCAATAGCCAATAATATTAAACAGTTGATTTAGCTTTGCTTTTAATTTAGTAATACCTCCCACACACACATGTGCAGAAGTTCATGAAGATTTCCTTTTTCTCACCTTCGTCCTAAGGCAACTGGAAAAGTTTGTAAATGGCAAGACATCTAACAAGATTTTGCTTAGAAAGGTTGGTAGCGCTACCACCTTGTGAAGCTGATTTTCAAATATTCAAATATTTCCATCAATGAGACGATCAACAATAAGATTTACAATCATAAAAAAAACAATTCCTAAATAGGCTGTGTGCACAACATGAGAGTTCTGCACAGCTTTGATATAACAGGAAGAAGACAAGCACTAAACTTAATTTTTAGGTATCTGCCATCAAATCCTAGCCTTCTGTGCTCATGAATATTTACAACAGCATTCTTAGTCTGTCCTAAAAGTAGCACAAGTTTCAATGGTTGTTTCATAAACCTGTCTTTCTTTCACTTGCTACTTCAAAGATTAGCCCAAACACCTTTCTGTTATTCTTGTATTTTCTCTTAATGGAGAAAAAAAAACACAATAAACCACGACCACCAACAGAAAACTATTTTACAGTTGCTTCAAATGACAGTGCATCTCCTCTACACAAACTTCCCTCCCTGGAGTGCATAGTCTCACAGAATCTGGCAATCAACAACGCACACAGAGATGTTAAAGGCTCTCTAAATTTAATTGCTCTTGTAATCTGCATCACAAATAGCAGGCTCAGAGTACTGCCCTGATGAAAAACTATAGAAAGGAGAGCACTGAAAAGGAAAACAGGAATGTGGGACTTCCTTGTATGGATTCTTCAATCGAAGGCTTTCCTCACATTGGAAATAGCAAAGAGGGAATGATGGGAGATCCACCCTCTTTTTTGGAAGCTGACCGTGGAAAGGGTAGTTACACAAACATTTCACATCAGGATGTCCCATGTATGATAGTCGTAACTGAAATGTCAGACTAATCCAACATCCAACATGAACCCACACATTCATCGGACAAGGTGCCTTCTAATATTTTTTTCTCCATTCTATTTTCTTTAGCATCTCTTAAACATCTTTTGCGTATGCTACCTAAATACTTATCAGTATTGATACAGAGGAAACTACTGATTACTTTCCTCTTAGTCCATTATTTTGTTGCTTATCAGATGCAGACATACTATTTGTTAGGTCTTTAATGTTTCTCATACTTAAAAAAACCTAATTCCAATATTCTAATGTGCAGTTTCTATTGCGTATTTTAAATATACTTTGCATTCTCTGTCCCAATTCTAACAAGCTGCAGCTTCTTTTCCTCTACAGAGAATTCTGTGCTTTAGTTATCATTCATCTTCAGCAATTTATTACTCATCCACACTTAGGCCAATCTTCAGATGCACCCAATAGCATCTTTTCTTTTAAGCCAACTCCAGGTTCCTCTTTATATTTTGGTCAACTTTCTTACACTGTACCTTTTCCTACTTAGCAATGTCATCACTTTTTACTCAGCTCGTTCTTCACCTTAGTACCCTCTTTTCCCCTCAGTTTAGTTCATCTAGCTACGTATCTCATCACAGGCTCAAAAACAGAGTCAATGGATTCTTGAACCTCATCTCACAGAATTTCAGAGAAAACAGCTGAAATGGCTCAATACATTACAGGAACTCTTTAGAATCTCTGTATCCCCACTCCCTCGCTTACAAAATGCAGAACCCCATTATGCCAGTGTCAGTCCAAATGCTTGCCGTCTTATTCATGCAGACTATCAACTCTCGCCTAGAAATTTCCTCCTATACAGAGTTTCAATTTCAGCTAGCAGTTATGAGGTCTTCTATTACATAACATTTCAAGGTAACACAATCATTTTAAAATGCTAACACTTTAAAAATATTAAATAGTGATATTATGATTTAACCTACTTGCGTGAACTTTAGCTACAGTGACGTAAGGTAAAAGTTTCAGTCTGCCAGTAACTCTTCGGAAACAAATTTGAACCTCTTTTGAAAAGGCTCACAATAAAGCAGTATTCAGTAAATTACAAACTTTGATCTGAGAATGCAGATTCTTCTAAATACACAGAAATATTGGCTTCGTCATCTGTGAGATCCTCCAGCGCGACATAAGGCAAGCCACGGAACGTGCCTTGGGAAGCTACCCTGAGAAAAAGGAGCGCATGCAGCTAATTCAGTGGTATGCCAGCTACGAATGAGCAGGGTATTCATAAAGGGGTAAAATGTTATTGCTGCTTGTGAATTGTTACTAAAATTAAGCAGTGGTTGCTATACTCTTCACAGCTTGAACGTGTGAGGGGGAAGTAAGTGGAAAATCTAGTGAATACTGCATACATATCATAACTTGCCTGGCCACTGCAGCACCACAGAAATCACAGAAAAAAACCTCATCATTTGAGACAGGTTGGTTTTAAGTACAAAATTACTTCTTTTTAATCAAAACGGTACCAAGAGACACCTGGGGAAGTGGGACAAAATAAAAAAAAAAAATCAACAGATGATGCTGTCAATTTTAGATACGATAATGTGCTTCAGAGATAAAACATTCTTCTACATGACAATGGAACAGATGGAATTTCTCATTTTTTGTTAACTGGACCAATACTTAAAATATAATTCAAATTAAGCTAAAAGCTACTCCCTTCTAAGAGGCAGGTGCACCATCCCAAAAACAATGAATTGAATGCTGCAGAGATTAAACTGACCATTATTATATCACATTACACATTTATGCAATACTTCAAACTAAATGTTGAAGAAACAATAGGCATTAATGCACAGTGCATTAATGTGAGAAAAAAATACATTTTCCACATTTGGTGGAGAAAAAAATAAAAAAACTCTACAGGCTAAGACTCTGTTAAATCTCAAATGCATATATATTGCTGTTCTTTTCCCCTCCTCTGAATTGTTTCATTGCTTCAAACAGCAGTTATAAATGGACTAAACTCTAAATACTAAATACTAATCACCATCCAACATTTAAGCTCCCACTGAAAAGTGCTTTTTTACCTTTTCAGTCTCTCTAAATCCATTTCTTTCTAACTATATTCATTACAAAGTAAAATCTCTGATTTGATGCAACTCTTTGTCCTCTCTGACCTTATCTCCAATGTGTACTTGTTTGGTCTTCCATGACACTTCCTCTCCATGATCTGTCAACAACACTGCTTTCAAAAAAAAAACCCCACCATAACCTTTCTTGCTCTAGTTACATTTTCTCCCTTACACTACTTCATTGGCTTCCAGCTTTTTCTGGTGCGTCAGCATTTTGAACAGCAAGATAAGCTAGAAAGCTCCAGTACACTACAGGATTTGCAGCAACTGTTCTAACAGCTGCTCTCAGAAATACATAACTAACAATTATCTTATAAGGCCACTGCCTCATGGCACTGGCTGTCCTTGATCCCCTTTTCTCTTTCTATATTTCATCTCTGGAGACACTGCAATCTTTGCAACACAAACAGCCTTCAGACAAATGTTTCATAGTACATAATGCCATAGCAAAATGCCAATCTGTCCCTGCTTGTTTCTGATACAAATTACTGCTAAGCACCCCCCATAGCTGTTTTGAGTTTACTATCAGGGTTCACCCATCTCATACACAAAAACAAATTCTTCTAAGAATTTCAAGACTTGCCTCCTTCTGCCTTAAGATGTCTCTCTTTCTGACACCTCCAAATAGATGCCCGATCTTTTTTTAAAATCAGCATGTCTAAAACAGATCTTATTCTCCTTCCTTTCCCCACAATCATGATGAATAATGCCATCACTCTTCTTTCTTTCTGGTATTGTTTTAGAATTGGAGCTCTCTTATCCCTATACTTGGGACCTCTCTCAAACGCATAGGTTCTTTCTGCATAAGATTTTTTCAATAAAACTTTCCTGATTTTCCACACTGCTAAATCTGTCATCCAGGCTCAATTACTACGACATCATTTTCTCTTGACTTGGCATATGCATCCTACCCTACTCATGAATTTATAATAGTGCTGCAAAGATTGCTTTTCTAGTCAGAAACTGTGAGCACTTCAATTCTGTCTTTAGACCCTCCGCGGGATCTCTATTTTTCACTTTGGCTACAAGCTACTTCGTTTTCAAACTCCCCTGCAAACTGTCCCATTCTCCTCCGTCTTTCTATAGCCTGAGACTGGTTGACTCCTATCACATACAAATCTGTATCAATCAACATAAATTCATTTTCTGCCTCCGTGGCTAGACAGGAGATCTCCATGAATATCCACAAACTAATATAAAAATTTTCCTTTACCTTCTATTCTGCCATGAAGTAGAAAACAAAAACTTCAGTTAGTCAGGCTGCAGGTGGTTACATTTTTGCTACTGAGGATGACCATAACTATCCATATTTACCTAGAGTACCTTTTCTTATGCATCAACTTTAAACACTTTGGATAAAGACTATCCCTTTGTCTAAATGATGAAGCAGGTACTCAGAGATGCAAGACTACAGTTTGTGGCTCACAGGAGTAACACAGTTACAAATAAAGAGATCAATGACTGAAAATAAATTTGAACTACATGGATGGGAGAAACAGTGCTGCAATAGCCAGGAAGATAATATAAAACTACAGAGATGGCTCTTGCTCTTTGCCTGTAACTACAGCAAATTTTGAAGTAGTTTTACAGCAGGATGTTTTCCTCCTATAAGGTCAATAATTTGGAATAACTGTATATAAACAAACACATTTCACCATACATCAGCTGAACTTCATTTTTCTCCTAATGTAATTCTATTTATATTATTCCAGTTTCAGAAAGAGGTGCTTCTTTTTAAGATCTGTTTGGTAGAACATAGGAGAAAGAAAACAGGTCTCTACAGATAATGAAACTGCAGTAAGGAGAAAATTAAATACTTGAGATATCCTAACTTTTTTTTAAAAACACTTGAAGGGAGAAAGATACAGTAAAGGGTGCTGTCAGAAACAATGACCAGGAATCATCACTCCTATTGCATTACACTGAGCAATGTCAGCATAAGAGTAAACATGCCTATAATCCACTTAGAAGCCTATCTAAATCCACACCTGATCAATACGCAGAACATACGACCTGGTAGCTGTATTTTTAGCATTAAGTAATACCTAACAATATTTTGTCTACACTGTTTAATACATCTCTTCTGCCTAGCCAGCCAGGAAGCCAGCCACTGAAGCCATATCTGGTCTCAGGACATGCCTGCCAACAGAAGAAACACAAACATTTTTAAAGAAAAGTAGGTAAAATTTATTTCCTTCCCTCACACATCTATAAACAGGGCCTGCATTTGCACTTTACACATTTGAACAGAACAAAGCATCACACTGAATTTGCCTTTGGCTTCCACTGTGCAACTATCACAGATTATCAGTTTCTTATCTCCTAGCTCACACAATTTATTTCCTCTTAATTCTCCATTTACATTTAGTTAGTTGTACTCCTACTTCACGTTATGCCATATCTTCCTACCACAGCAAGATTTCCTTTGTGAACTCAGCACCCAGGGTAATACATCTGCAGGGATCCAAGAACACTTGAGGAAGAGAACACAATCCATTTCAGCTCAAAAGAGACTAGAGTCTGCAAGCTGATGTATTTTAATCACTACCTCTGGTAATCAAGACAAAGGAGCTTGTCTTGATTGTTTCAGCATTTCTATTACATCCCCTCTTAAGGAGTAGTGACCAGGCTGTAAAAATTCGCCCCAAGCCAGATTACCGAATGTATCCAAATTGCATGGTAAGTAAAAGTATGTGGATGTTGGTAAGCGGTCTCAAACAATCAAGTAATACATAAACTTCTTGCTATTCCAAACATTTAAGCAAGGACAATTCAAATCAACTTTTTCAAGCTGCAGAAGATTTTAGAAATGTTTTGAGGCAAAAATAATCATTCAACATAACAGTTTTTCCATCAGAACAGATTCGTAAACTCTAGCATTCTAAAACTAACACAAATCCTTGAAGATCAGTTTCCATCTTCACCCACCATCTGATTCATTCCTCTCCCTATCTGAGAGGGTGGCAAGGTAGGAAATTCAGGAAAGTGCAGCTGAGTCTTCCTACTGTTCTTCATGGTAAAGCCTACGATCCATTGCAACAAGATATTCATAGCAGCAGGCCTCCAGGGTGAAAACTTAGATCATTCTTTAGATGTAGACATCCAACACAACAGTATCTTAGATATCTCCATCTTCCCTTGGATAGTACAACATGGGTGTTTGCCCCTTCTCCATCCTTCCCGCAGAATTACACTGGTTGTGACAAGGTGACTCCCATGGTAAACTAACAATATTTATAGCTATACAACCATGTGATAAAACTCAATGCAGAGTCTTTTCTGGCTCATGAGATAGTAATTCATATTAAATGTCCTGATTTCTTATGTACTTTAATAATTTACAAATGCATTACTACAAGATACTTTGATGACTATTCTTCATACAAAAGGTTACTTACAAATAAGCTTACTATAAGCTTAGAGACATGCAAACAGGGCCACAATTCGTAAAAAGCAGATAGCCAGCCAGTGCAAAGCTGTCATTCAGGAGGGAAGTCAGGATGTGTTACTGGTTGAAGCTCTCTTTCTTTCATAGGCATGACTAATTGGCTCCAAGGTGCTTGGGTGACTCATGTTTCTTCTTTGTTTGAACTGTCTGCTCATCACCTACCTCAATGTTATTACAGCAAAATACCAAATATACAACAACTGGCCATGCAACTATGTGACTTACAAAATTAGCACATTTCTTGCTGGTTTTCTGGTACATTGAGGCTATTCTGGTAGGCTGTTGTGGTTAGGCATCCAAGCCTCTAACTCTGATTTCGAATAGCCACCTTTCTTTTACTGAAGTGAAGATGTGAACACCCAAAGGAAATGGAAGAGACTAGGTCATAGTTATGGACTGTGCTAACTGCCTTGTTGCACATTGGAACAGCAGGAACTAGCTAATCAATTATTCCTCTTTGAGAGTCTGCCTATATTCCTGTTTCAGAGGACACAGTGGCAGAGTTAATCACACTTGGGAATACTGTGGCTGTTGCAAAAGTCTAAAAATTAATATGACCTCCAAAGAAACTGGGCCTTTGTACCTCCTTCCCCCTCTCAGAGGAAAGCCCTGGCCTGATACTGACAAGGAGCTCCTCAGAAGCGTTACCTTACCATCATATGGGATCTGCGTCTCATGAGTGCCACTGCCAGCTTGAGAGAGAAGGTAAAGAAAGAACAAGATCTTTCCCTTTCAGCAACAGCAAACTTATGTGAATCAACCGAGCCAACCTCACTTCACCTTCATGTTCACAAGAGATCCTGACTCCAGTTTTCTGGGCTTTATCCCATAGTATTACATATCTGTCCATTTTCCAGCTCTGGCTCAGAAACTGCTTATACAATATGTCTTTTTGATCCAAGATGACAGAAATTTCACAAAACCAGCTGATTTCATAAACTACCTCTTATTTTCCCACTTAATTATTTCAAGAACAACCTAGGAAATTTTGGTGGATCACACTGAAGCAATGCCATGATTTCCTTACGGATACTGTATTCTTGGTTCTCAAGCCAGGAACAGACTAAGGAAACTTTTTTTTTTTAAATGAGAAGATATCCATATACCAATATCAAGTATGTTTTAATAATACGGACAAATGTCTCTATTTCATCTGAAGAAATTCTTACAAAGATACAAAACTATTACTCAAAGAAAAAAATTATATTCCAGCCAGATAAGATAACAACCACAACTTATTTCTAAAAATATTCTTTTGATAATTTCATAATCATTATGCTAGGTTTAATCCAGAATTTTGCTTTGTATGAGAAGATAATAGTGGCAAAGTTGTCAATCCTATCACAAATATGAGCTCAGAAAAACAGTACCAGCACTTTGCAAATCTCCGCTGGTTATTTACAGACAGGTAAAAACGAACAGTGCAGCCCCTGATTCTTTAGGATGACAAGATTACTCCACAGTGAACCTGGATTAACAGTTCAACTAGCATTTCAAGCTAGAAGAGCTACTGAAAGTAACAGACCTGCCTTGTTCTCATCCCTAGGTGCTTTTTGTTTTCTAACACTGTCACACTTGCACAGCTTGTGCCATGAACCAGACCAGGTAACCACTCTTGCTGAAAAAAGGAATAGCACTAGGTTACAGAGACGATAGACCTAGCACGAGGCTGCACAAACACTTTTAATGAGGAAGAGGGAGAGGGCAACATTAGAAGGTAGACATGAGAAGCCAGATGAAGGAAAAGGACTGCTATGCCTTTTTTGACAGAAATACTAGCTTCTACTAACTCTCAGATCAGATATTTACTTTATCATGGAAATAAACCTGGGTGTTCATTTTACTATAGCCAAGTAGTTTCACACAAAATGGAACCATGAACAGTTCATGTATTTGCAATTTTAGAGTCCAGTGTTTCTAGTGTATTGCGAAGATCGAGTATTTACAGTTTGTGTTTATAAACCAGTTTAAACACCAACACATGCCACATGCATTAAATTAAATACTTATTTACATACAGAACTCTCTCAGTAGGTATTTTGCAAGAATGGCAAAAAGAGAGGTGAAATTCTGGCAGACAACAGACGTCCTGTCATTGACTTCAACAGAATCAGTTTCTTCTCATTTCATAAGGAAAAAAACACTGAAAGTCTGTTTTTTTCAAATCTGATGTAGCAAAAGAGAAAGCATAACAGATGGGTCTGGCCATAATCAAGTCATCATTTATTAACTAACGTTTTTTGACTGACTAAAAATAGAAAAAGATATATTACATCCACTTACGAAAGTCATATCACTAACTGAAACATTCATAGTCCCACAATTAGACGTTGTTTATATCAGGACAAACTTTTTTAAAGCTTCTAGAAGATCAGTTCATCTGAAGTTTAAAATAATATTTAGTTGTTTCAATATTGTGATGACTATACCAACCAGCATTCGATATTTCAATTTCTAGCTCATATATTAGAAAGAGTCACCATTTCTCCAGTACAAGTAGGCAAGATCTGATGGCTAAACAGACAACGGTAACACTTCTTTCAGCCATAATTTTGAAAGTCTTTGTAGAGTGTCTTGGTAATAACCAGGTCTGAGGCTTTTCTCTCGCTCAACCTGAACCTTTCACAGCTCTTGTATACCATGAAGCTCTTTGTCACTAAACTTATCTTTTTTTTTCATTTCTTTCAACACAGAATGAATGCTTGTTGATAGGGAAACAAGAAAAGCTGCTAGATACAAACAAATTAAGCTAACACTGAACTCACTGTGTCCTGGCCCAATGGTGGTCTGAAAATGTAGTAGCAAGGACCACCTTGGGTAAGGGCACAGGACGACCAATGAGATAATATCTGATGCAAGATGATCTAAAGTGAAGTAGTGATCCAGGGACCAAGCAAACAGAACCATGTAATGACACCCTCACAAGAACTACCAAAGATGTGGCTTATCTTAAACACCTGTCCTTGAAGTTCTTTGAAATTGCAAAGTCTTTTTAAATTGCCCATGTTTTTTCCACACACACTGCTACTGTAACCTGTGCCTTCTGAATTCCTTGCTATTTCTTTAAAAAAAAAAAAAATTAAATATTTTGTGATCAGCTTGGTCATGGGAGCAAAACAATTGTTCCTTTAGCACCCTGTTGCTGGATGCATCTGCTTGAGATAACTGCCTGCAATCCTACTGGAAACCACAGATTTTGCCACTCTGCATGACTGGGAAATTTATTTGCCCCCTGCTCAATCCCTAATTACCCAGTCTGCAGAAGTAGCTGGCAGGCTACAAAAGGAAGTTTTCTCTGAACACCAATTTATTGTACTGATGATGCTGAATTAAAAAGATGTTCAATTCCTCTCTTATGCTCCATACATTCAGAGAAACAATACCAACAATTCAGCTCACTTAAGTTTAACAGTACAGCAGTAAATTTCATTATCAACCTATGTGATTAACCTTCATACTAATCAAACATGAACTATGCTCCTGAATGAATTCCTCCCCTGCTTCAGGCAGAACGTCACCTTAGCTGCTATCAGCCTTTGGGGTGGTGCATCCTGATCCAGACAGCAAAACATAATAAATAATATTTCTGACCAAATGGGGGTGGGAGATACATTTAATTTGCTACACAATGAAATATGAAGGAGCAACAGAGCTCAACTGATTTATCTTAATTTCCTCACTATATAGTATCTTCCTGTTAAAACTGTTAAATTTGAGCATTCTTGACCATACTAATGAGTCAACTGCTATACACTAAGCAAAAAGGAGAAAAAATATGAATACTGTTTATGGATAAGGCTGAAAAAGGAGTGTGCAGGACTGCGAGGCTGGGAAACACTGGCAGTGTTCTGCTATTCTGAGCTGCCTTGTTAGATCATCTTAATTTAAGATTCCTCAGTAGAAAAAAACCCAATTACTCCATAGCACTGGAAGAAAAGCCCCAGTTTATGTCCTGGACCTTTTTGCCTTGTTCTTACAGAGAAGCAAATAAATGACTGATGGGAATATATAGCTACTGTTGAGGGTGGGGGAAGTCTAAGTTGCTTTAAAACAATAGTGTTTGGAAATTCTGCATTATAGGAAGTTTGGCTGCAACACTGACATAAAACTCAAGCCAATGTAGACAGGCTACTAGATGCAGAAGCACCTATTTGCCAAACAGGCATTTTCTTCCAATATGCTTTCAAACAACACCTCTGGCCAAATACTGATGACATGCAAGCAATGGACCCTTACATAATTATGCTGCCCCATTCCCTCTATTAACTATAACATTCAGTAACATTTTTGGCTGAGATGATGCCACTCTCACTGACATCCATTTTCACTTTCTCACTGGTTATCAGTGACTGGATGTGACCCCCCTTCAAGCACATTAGTTCTGCTAGATTAAAGTCTGCTGTGGCTAGTATCTTCAGGGTGCTCCTCAGGCATTGCAGTGGTGATCCTGCTGCATAGTGCTATATATCTTTCCATTCTACCCGTCTGGTTGTAGTTCTGTGGACCAACTTTTCCTCATCCCTGAGTTCATTATGCCTCTTACAGGTACAAAACATCAATCAGTCCACATGCTTCATGAGTTCCGAAGCTTGTGACATTTTCAAATCCTACAGCACTGACTACTGTCTGCAGAAGTCTGCCAGAATGCATCCCTTCTTTGGCCTCTCCTGGTCAGAAGCAAATTTCATACTGACTGCAGTTTCCCTTGATGGTGCCTCCAGATCATCTAGACAGAGGCGGCTAGTCAAATTGGTCCTTCACTTCAAGAAGGGTGAAATGATAACACCTTGTGTTTCATATGCACATGGCCATAAATAATGGATACCTAGAAACTAAGATCTTACCTCCTTATTTCATCATTTCCATTTCCTCAACCTGTCATGCTCATTTTTAAGTGTTCCTCCTTTCTGTGCAACTCTGTACCCAGAGGCAGAGCATGACACTGATTCTTCCCTCTCCTCAAAGCAAAGCAGTTCTTATCTCTGTAAATCTGACCTTAAAACTACCAAGCCTCTTATGACAGAAACTTTATTTGGTATTTTAAAGATCTATAATGAACACAAAAAACTTATTGTACAAAGCAGAAGTCAAACCTAATTCCTTACCACCTTCTCTGTTCTTCAGGAGAAACTGAAAAGGTTACAGTGGCCCACAGGGTAGCATGCTAACCTTCCTCAGCTCCTTTTATTTAACCTCTCTTTTACTACAGTTTCTCAACTGCACTCTTTTGTTCAGCTCTTTATTCTATCTTCTTTTTTAAAACAATAATGTAGCCCCTCAGCTTTTATTTAAATGTTTTAATTTTCTATCTTGTCTTATTTTACAGTAATAAACCATTTCTAAAAAGATATACCAAATAAGGTACCAGTAAAAGTGGACATTGAAAATTTTCATATGACAATTGCAATTAACAAAATATTTGGACAGTATTTATAAATCTTGCTAATCCAAATTCATATAAATAATGAGCTGAAATTAATTATACAGACATATTAGAAAATGTTTGCTGTACCAGCTACAGACACACTTCAAGCCTCCTCTATATATTAAATCTGTTCTTTAATTTGCCAGTACAATTTCAAATCCTAAAGCTTTATACAGAGTAGGTGATTTGTACTTATATGTATTAATGACTGATTTTTTCCCTTCTTTTGAACCAGAAAAATAAGTTGAATTCTCCCTGTATATTAGGATAATGAAACTCAAAGCAATAGAATTTAGCCATAAAGCAGGCTATGATGATATGCCGACAATCCTGATTGATACAATGAAATGTCTGCAACACTCATAGCTCTAGTGATCATGTTCCAAGGATGAAATACAGGCAAGACTGCTGACAGTTTCATAAGCTCTATTTCTGAGACAGCTGTCCTTCTCCTGTCACCGTGAACCCACAGCAGGCTCACCTGTGCTAACTTACAATGGAATGGCATAGTGGTGAGTCACACCAATTTTTAATATACAGGTAGGAGAACAAAGCACAAGCAATTTCATGAAGACAGCAGAGGTACTCTATAGTTACTTTAACTCTTAGAAAAGACATGCCTAATGAAATATGTTTGTAACAACTACCAAAAGGGCTGCCATTCTGAACCCTGCAGGTGGCAGCTGTTTAAGTCAGCAGGATTAACAAAATCAAGTAAGATTTTTCCAGCTATTAAACACACATATCTGTCCAGCACTTTACTGTTTCTTTCTCTATATATAGTAAAAAGTAGGCTATTAACACAAGGAAATAAAAAAAAATTTTTAACTACCTGATTTTTGGCCATCAAACAGACCTCAAAAAAACCCCAAATCACCACCCCCCGCCACACACTTCTACTGAAAGAATCAAAACAGGTTCACAAACCAAAACCACAATAATTAAAAGTAACAAATGTACATCATATAAAACTTAATACTGGCAGGCAAAATCCAGCAAGATCAGCATCTCGGTTTAATATCAATATACACATTGAAGATCAAACCTGGCCATAGCAACAGATAACATGCAAGTTACTGCCTGTCCATATGACTACTTATTGCTATTCCTGGTTTTCAAGTCAGCGAGATTAACATACCATTCCTGCTGTCAATTCACTTCTGGCAGCTGAAGGAAAAACATATCACTGCACCCAAATACTATTTTTCAAATACTAATGCTTTTATAGTCTGCAGTGAGCTCTTCACAGTGTAATTGCTTTACGGCATAATGTATCACCCAGACTGAAAAGCTATTTTGTCATTCCAGAATTACTGTCCTAGAAGCTGGCAGTCTGCAATACAAGTTTTATTTCTGTACAAACACACATACACACAATTATTTTAGAGCTAGGTTTCTCTGTTATGTAGTCTCACCCAAAGGAATATTCAGCGAGCTGTCAGTATGCACTGTTTCTGAAACAACGTTGCCACCATCTGGACAAACCTGTAACTGCCAGCTATTACTGGATGTGAGAGTATGTATCTGGATAAAAACTCCCCATGTGAAAAAACACTTTCTCAATACACTTATTTCCATATCAGAAATAATTAAGTCTTTTAAAATTTGGTTTCATATTCGTTAATCAAAATTCAAATTCTGTGTTTCCTTAGTATCTTAAAATTATACATGTAAAACTAAAATGAGTTTATTAGCTCTCCACCAACACTTGAAAAACTAGCTGGCAAAACTTTTTTTTTTATGTTCACCAATATTCTGTAGAATTATCTGCAACACTTGATCACCAGTTTATAAATGCTTCATATAATCAGAAACAGCTTCTGCCTCCTCCTTAGCCTTCACTGCTGTTAGTGAGAAAGGTAACATTCAGAGTCAAAAGAAAACCATAGCTCTAACCTCAGAAGATACGCTATGGGAATAAGATGTTGTTCCTTCCGCTCTATCCTCTTCACTATAAAGCATTACAGGAATGTTTCAGCCTAGTCTTCAACATAAAATTTTATTTTATAGCAAATTTTGAAAAAAAAAAAAAAAAAACCATAGAAATTTTACTCCACACTTCTGATGCACAGGAAGGCAACATGCCACTATCTAAAACAGAAAACAATCAGCTACAAAAACAATCACAGAGGATTCCTTTATCTCAACAGAATTGTAAATTTTTCCGACTTTCATAAAAAACATATCTATTTCTATGGAAGTCTGGATTCAGTAAGATTTAGGACACCCTACATGTTTCATGCAATTGAGCAATTAGCATCTTTTCCTTATACGGGTTCTTTCTTATTTGCACATTTCTGGTTTGCGGACAAAAAGAGTTCACAAGATACAGGCCTTTTATGCAAACCTGAGTGGGCATTTCACATGAACAAAAGGTTTCCCACAGAAGTCAGTGCTTACACTCAATTATTACCACAAAATTTACAACTGAAACTTAGTAATGCCACTTTCGTTTCAGATGGTATTTACAAGAATACTAAGAAGCATGTTTAGCTTGCCAGTTTCCTTCTTAAAGCTCATGTCATCACAAGCACAGGCCACATATGCTGCCTAACACGGAGTCTATGCAACATATAAAAACTTACGGATCCCAAATGCTCCAGGCTTTTTCCAGCTGCTCCTGGTAGGCCACAGCTCCAAACCAAGTCAAACCTGAGTCCGCTGTTTCCCCAAAGCGAACCATAAAACTTGAGCCATGCTTTTAGCACTGATACATAATCTTTTAAAGAAACTACCCTCTCGTTGTTGATCTACTGTTCTTATAAAAGGTTGCATATGCTGGTATTTCACAGAGCGCTCATTTTAACTTTAAATCATTACAATAGATGACAGTACAAATGAAGATACCGAAAAAGTTTAAATATAAGCTGCCCATTGATCAGCCTTTAGAAAAGATGAAAAACACATAACAGATCTTAAATATTTAGTGCCTCTTATCTCCTGCATTTTTTTAATAAATTGGCTATTAAGAGTCTTTATATTTTCAATGGAAAATAGAATCAGCTATTTGCTGTAAGATATATTTTGTTGTAATAAATGCATAAACTGTATGAGGAATTTGTTTTGTAATTAAAAAAATATGAAAATTTTAAGTATCATTCCATGTTCTGCAGCAAGAACAATTCATGATGTAGCAAGCAAAGCTATGGCAATGCCCTGACAGCACGTTACATAATAAGAAAAATAAATGCATTATATTGATAAATCTAGTCTGTTTAGTGAAATACTTGTCTGAGATACTGAAATGAGTCATCGATCACCACTACCCAACTGTCTATTCCCATCTGCTATCATGTCCAGTTTCAGGACTGGCAACTGAAGAGTCATCTCAAAGTTAATGAGTTATGCTGCTAGGTACTATTTAATGAGTTAATAGTTATGCTGCTATGTACTATTTAATCACTGTCATCACTTTAACATAATCTTGTAAAAAACACCACTTGCAGAATGTCATTAAATAGAGTCATCTTTTCTTCCAAATGAGCCTGCTTCACCACAGTTGTTGAAGGTTTGACTTGACTTTGGAGATGATAGTTTCTTCCCGCTTGAAAACAGAAGTCCCTGATAAACATTACACAATGTAACTTCAGTCTCACCGCGTCTGAAGGTTCATGTTTTCAGAAAAGTAACTATTCTAATTCTGAATTCTTTTGTGTTCCTGTGGGCAAAATGGTTCCTTTTTCAGGGTCTTTCCTCACTGTCTTAACACTTAAATTCTTAACTCCTTCTCCATTTCTAGCAATTACTTTCTTTACTGAATCTACTAACTTTTTATTCTTACAGTCTAGGGACTTCCAATATTCACTTTCTCTCTTTGAAGAGAATTAACGCAACCAGACTCAAAACAGCTCAGTTTTACATTTTCCTTCCCTTCCTCTCCAAACCGCCAATCCTTTCTATATTCATCCAGCAGAACTATGATATCCTTGCAAGCTCACATCTTTTTGCCATTACTCATTAGACCTTTAACACCTGTTAAAATCAGCACCTTTGCACGTCACCGACAGCTGATTACCACTGTTTAAATCTCTGCAATGATTCCCTGCATCACAATGAAATACATTCAAGTTGCTAGCTCTTCTTCTAATAACCTAATTATTCAGAGAGTCAAAATCAGGAATGCAGGACAACTTTCCTGTGACTACAAACAGGTACGGGTGGTCTCAGGGTACAGGTGCTACATCTTGAGTTTGACCTGGACATCCCAGATTTTAGGTTATTTGTGAGACTATGTTGACAGTAGTGATGTGACTCAAAGCAAGCGTGGTCAAAAGAAAGCTGTCAGCCAGCTTTTGCTTGAAGCACAAGAAGGTGTAGGTACTACCTATACCATCCACTCTCACCTCCAGCTGAAGGTGCGATCTCCCTACTGGTCTGAAACAAAGCCCAGCCCCAGGTCTGGGTCCTGGTAGACCAGCCACATCTAGGACCTGAAAGGGAAAGCAGCGCCTGTCTGTTCTGCACTGTCTTTCTCCAACAGCTTATTTGCTCAAGTACAGTACAAAGCGATAAAGCACATCAAGCCCGGCACTGTGCTAGAGCGAATCAGTCCTCTCCAAATCCAGAGGACAGCAAAGCATGGCATAGACACGCTGCACTGACCTTGCAGCAGAACCTTTACACAACAGTTGAGTGTCTCTACAATATTTCCTTTACAATTTATTTTGTTTCCAGTGCTGTTCCCATCCTGCACTGATCTCTATATAGCCAGGACACAGGGTAAGGCATGAACTACATATGCTGCAGATTTTCCTAATGTACAACAACTAATGCTCTCCAACACTTAAAAAAGAGAGCATTGCTTCAAAATGGTTATCCTCCACACTTTCAAATTCCTAGCTTATTTAAAAACTGAGCTTCAGAAATCTTCTGCATGTGCACGTTTTATTTTCTACAGACTAAAATAAATTTCCTTCCCCATCCCCTATCTTTAAGCTTCTTCACAAGTTTTAAAAGCCCCCAAGTCCTGGTGTGACCCTGTTGTACACAAGTGTGACCAGCACAGGATGCTCTTCAAAAGTGTTGTGAGAGCAAGTTAGTTACCACCACCCAAGGCAGTGGGTGCAACCACCTGTGATCACCTCCCCAGTCAGTGGATTGGAAGTGATAGAATGAACTGACTTATCCTCAGCCACAAGAAAATACAAACCTGAGGGAGAACTGGCATGCTTTCCTACTCTGGAATAGACCAAACCTAGTATTCTTTGCTCTGCTGACACCACAAGGATCACCATCCACAGAAGTAAAAGTACAAATCACAGCAGAAATGAGTCACCAGTGGGTAGGGAAATCGAACGGAATAGAATCTCCTACATCCAGGTAACCCAAAGTCACAAGGGACTCCCACAAGAGGCTGGCTAGGTTCAGGGAAGACTATGTCATAAAACAATAATAACAAAGACTCATGAGGAAGTCTGTTTTGCAAGAAAAGTGGATAATGGTCTGTAAGGTGAAAATGGAGGGAGAAAATGGGTATCCAAATTAAGAGAACACAGAAATTAAATTTATAACTACTAATACAATACATGCTGTACTACAGAAAGTTTGTCAGTTGTGTAGATCCATATTCTCAGAACCCTTTAACCACTAAATTGTATGCTCTTTGTTTAGAAATAAGCAAGGCTTGACCTCAGCTGATCCCCCAGTTGAATCATGTGACAGTTGACCTGCTCTAAGATGCTCACAGCTACTCCAAGTTTCCTCCTGCACAGTTTGAATTGCAAATTTCATAAAAATACTTTCTTGTTCTTCATCCAAATCACTAATAAAAACTTTGAGCAGTTCTGGACTTCAACAGACAGCTAGTGGATCCCTCTGGGTACTCCCCTCCAGCTGACAGGTAACATTTCTGACTATTTCAAGAACAGTTTCAAACCTGCTATGCACCCACATAGCAAGTTCATAATCCACAGTCTTAAATTTTGCACACAAAAAGGCATAAAACATCAAAGTACTGCCTGCTGAGAAAACAATTTTGATAAGAAGCTACCTTCTCAAACCAACAATTTCACTTTGGTTTTCACTATCTTGTGAATATACTTACGAGTCATTACTCGTTCCTCTATTTTTCCAGCACCCATGCCATAACCATAACCTGGTTCATGAAGGGTTTTTTCTTTTGAGGTCACTAAAAACTCATGATTTAGCCAGGTTAATTTATTGCTATACTTCTTAGCCTTCATCCACATTAGGGTAATTTGTACTTATGCCTTTAACAGTTGGAGGAGGTAGAGGTATGAATTGTCCTACACACCTTTTCACTTACTCTGTTTAGACATTCACAGGCTCCCTTTTATCTGTTTTCTGAATTTATTGAAGCCCATTTTCCTGAAGTAAGCGGTCTTCATTCTACTTATTTCCCTCCCTCCTTAATGACTGTTACATCCCACATCTCACGGTCAAGCGTGTCTGATTGTAACAGTGAGTTCCATTAATTAATATAACACAGAACAAATCAACAGAATAAAAAGCAGAGTTTGAACACTTTCATTAAAAAGTTTCACCATCAATTTCTTCTTCCTGTGGGGACATCTTGCTTACTTCATTCAGAGTTCTTTCATTCTGCTGATGCTGAGGGGTTAGGTCTTTTCAGATCACCTAAGGCAACAGCTAGTGCACAGTGTCAAATATATATCAGTAAATGAAACAGAAAAAAGAATTTTCAAAAGTAGTATTTTCACACAGAATTGTAGTAGTAATATTTTTCACATGCACTCTCCTATTCTCTAGTTACATAAAAAAGGACAGTAACGGAGAATTAACTGACTGTGAATGAACACATTTATGGAAGATGCGGTATTACTTTTGAGTACCTCAAATTTCAGTTTGTAAAGCAAGATTATAATAACTCTTCCCTTACTTTCATTCTGAAGAAAGAAGAGAAGCATGGGAAGAGTGAATAAAACATTAGCCCTTTGCCAGATACTTTTTCCTTATTCTGCTTTTTAATATTTTTTTAAAATACACTATTTTTCCAAGATAATATGCATTTGACTGGTTGGATCAGAGGAATTAAAAAGCTTAATAGCAAACCGCTAGAAGGCAGAGAAAAACTGAGGTGAATATGGTTAGGAAGTGTTAGAGACTCTGTAAAAGTTCTAGCTCTTGATTTTGTTTCAAGACATCTTTGTATAACCTTATCCCATCTAACAGCTCATCCTCTTCATTTCCACTTCTGTGCCAGTTCTACCTTACAGTTTATTCTTCATCAAGTAATTTTAATGCATTTTTCTATTAAAGTTTTCCATGGAGAGGCCAAATGAACAACAGTGAAAAGTTAGCAGCAGTAAGAAAAAACACAGCGGGAAGAGATCTCTCCGTTTTGGTGGCAGTGAAACCAGTGCAAGCTGGTGGTGCAGAATCTTCAACAGATCAAGACAAAGAAAGTAAGACAAGTGGAAGAATCAGAAAGGAAAATTTAATAACAGAGGAGTACTGATAATTCAGTAGACCTGCATTGTGTCATCTGTATCACCAAAATACACTTAATGTGCAGGAGCCTTAAGATTTATAGAAGTGCTGTTCTCACTCACGTAAGCCAGAGTTGCAACTGCAGAGCATTTAAGAGCCAGCCCTCCCTGCTCAAAGCAAAATCAGAGCAACTTCACCTCTGAAGTGTTATGCTCAGTATTCCTACAGTTCACCTGAAGAAAAAGTGGGAAACATAAAGGCTACCACAATGTGTTCCTACATACAACTATTTCAACTCATGATTAACTTTAAAAGCCTCTTATACCGTGCTCCTGCTGAGTTCAATAGCTATATCCCACCTCTCCTGCCCTTTTAGTAGCACTCAACCACCATATAATTAAGTTCTAAATACAAAGATCAGTCTTAAAGTTTCAGCAGAGGGCTTTCACTGTGAAAGGCATGCCAGCATAAATTCAAATGTTGAGAAAAAGACTGTGAGTATTTTGATAAAACATCATTTTTACTGGCAAATAAGGACTGGCACTGCAATAATCACACACAAGAAATCCGACTGCAGTTTTTACTGCTTCCTGTATGCTAGAAGACACAGCCTTTCGTACATCCCTCAAAGTCACCATGAACCCCAACGGCAAGAAGACCAAAAGCTGAAAGTAAGATGCAGAAAGCCTGGAAGTGTTACACTATAATAGTAATGGAGAGGAAAAACACACTGCTGACAAAAGGGTGCGCGCATCACCTTCCGAAACACTTGTTTGAGCAGACCTGCTTTAAGTCACTGCCAGTCGTTCATGAAGTTGCACAGCAAAACAGGTCAAGCAAACTGTTCTGAAGGCATTACATGTTTCTGAAGGGAAGGTGTGCACCCCTTCCCTCCCTTCCTTTTAGGAAGGGTGCTGACTTAAGTGACCGCACAGCATCAGAGCTTCTGCTTCTACTTGCACTCTGAAGAATATAAAGTAGAAAGTCTCTATGGCCTGGAGGTGCTCTAGTTGATGTGGTCATACAAAACATACGGAGTACAGCAAGCAGATAAACAAGCCTGTGCAGGGAGAGGAAAGAGGACTGTAAAATATTATAACACATTCATTTAAACACCTTCAGGGAAGCTGTCTTCAATAAATTATACATAGCTGTAGAGCATAAGCATAGCATCTCTAGACAATGATGTGAGTACATGCTATAAGAGCACCCAGGCTCCTGGAACACAGGCAGAAACCTAGAAAACTATTTTTCCTCAGGAGTGCAGCGAGCATACATACAGAAATTCATTTTAGAACATATGCAGAAGTACTCTGAATTATCAAGAAGAGTCAATTTGTTTACTGCTGCCTACCTACCTACTACAGGGTGATGCCTACACTCTTAAAATCTTTTGATGGCTGGCTTTAGGTTTTTTCTTGCACTACAGCATCTGCCTAATGAGAAACTGAACGTGGTTTCGAAGCGAGCCGCCCAGAAGGGGCCCACCCTCGGTCCCCGCAGCAGCTGCACCCTTGCCTTCAGTCAGAAGCCGCTCTTCTTTGCCACCGGGCAGCGGCAGCAGCCGCCAAACTGCCCCGCTGTCTCCAGCCAGCGGCCACATGGCCCCGGGCCGCGCAGGACCGCGCCCCGCTGGGGCTCGGCGCTCTCCGCCGGCGGCTCGGGGGCCTCCGCAGCAGCGCCCGGGGCTCAGAGGCAGCACGCCCGGGCGCTGGCAGGCGCACGGCTCCCAGCGCATCTTCGACTTCAGCCGCCGCCAGCCGCCGCCCGCCACCGACCCGCCAGGCCCCCGGCCGCGGCCCCCCGCCGCAGGCCGCCCTTCGCCCCGCCGTGCCTACCTGCGCGGGTCTCGTGCTTGGGCACCCGGTAGTACTTGTTGCCGAACTGGTCGGTGCCCACCAGCTCCTTGGCGGGCCCGAGGAGCCGCAGGCGCAGGGCGCGCAGCACCTGCCAGGGCCGGCTCATCCCGGCGGGGGGGCGGGCGCCTCCGGCCGCCAAGGTCGCCGCCGCCAACCGACTCCCCCGCGGCGCCCCCAGCCCCGCCCCCGCCGGGCTGCGTCACGTGCGCGCGCGCCGTCCCGCGCCCTGCCCTGCCCTGCCCAGCTGACCGCGCTCAACGGCGCCGCCGTGCCTGCCCGACTCGGGCGTGCCAGCAACGCCGCTCGCCATTGGTGGAGGCCGGCCTGTTCCGAGCCAATCCCGGTCACCCCTGGCCCAAGATGGCGGAGCGGCGCCGAGTGGTTTCGTCGTACCGCCATGCTGGGGTTCATCTCGGCTCGTCAGGCCGGGCTCGACGATCCAGTGCGGCTGCGCCGGGCCGAGTCCACCCGGAGGTAGCGGGGAGCGGTGGGGAGCCGGGACCGGGGCGGGGCTGCGCTGCGCTGCGCGGGGAGGCCCTGCGGCGGCCGCCTCGGGCCCGCAAGGCCGCACCGGCAGCCCCTGGCTCCGCCCTGCCGGGGGAGCCCTCGCCCGGCCCGAGCTGGGCCGGCCTGGGGTGGGGCCTGGGGCCGCCCGCGCCGCCGCTCCGGCCGAGAGAGCCGAGCTCTGCCCTGCCGCCGCCCCGCTGTACGCTCCGGGCGCGGGCAGCCGGAGCGGAGGAGCCGGGAGCCGCCGGGGCCGGCCTGGGCGCCCCGGCAGAGGCTCCCGCCTGTCTGCTGTGCCGCGCCGCGCCTCCGGGCTTCCCGTGGTTTTGTTTTTTTGTTTTTTTGGTTTTTTTTACGTGTGTGAATTAGCAGCCCTGGGGTGGGCTGAGCAACGGTGGTTTGGTAGGCTGAGTAGGCGGAGGGCAGTAAGCTGTACCTCAGTCTCGCTGCCCTTCCTCTCGGCGGTTTCACCAGCTGTTTCAATTTGCATGCGGCTGTGCCTTGCTTTCCGAAGAAACAAGATTTATGTGATGCTTGTGTGCCCGCATCAGTTCGTCCTCCCTCTTCCCAAAATTTGGCCTGTTGGCAGGTTGCAAAAGAATCAGACGCAGGGGTTTTATTAGGTTCCTAACAGCTTTTGTGCAAAGTCGTGACTGCATAGAGAGGCTTATTAATATTCCTGCTAAAGGTTATAATGTGATAATACTTGTTCGTTATCAGAGAATCAGTTTTGCAGATGTATTTCAAGAGAAAGCCAATAAGGCCAACCTCAGCTTAGTTGCTCACACAACTCCATCAGCAAGAAGAATTTATGTTGGTGATTTACCCATACAATGATGCAGCTTTTGTGGCGGTATCATTGTAAAAAGAGTCTGTTTAAAATTGAAATGAACTTTGGTGTTTCAGGAAACTCCTTTCTGTGTGCATTTTGACAACGTGATTACATCCCTTCTATGCCCTCAGCACTTGTGTAGCATTCAGTGTGAAGAATGGAAGCACAGTGGGCAGAATTTACATTGCTTGGACAACTGCCTACCTCGCATTTCCCTTCCTAAACACTTTAATTTTGACTTTAAAAAGAAGTAATCTCTAGTCTTCAGTAGGTTGTATTTATAACTACATTTTAAAGTCATATGTTTTAAAACATTTCCTTAGAGGGATTTATTCCTTCACTAAAATGAAATCTTGAGCTCAAAAGTTTTTAACTAGGTATCTTGTTTATGTCAAAATTCTTACTGTAGGTGAATTCTTGCATAAGTGTATTTCACATCTTTTAAAAGATCTTAAATGACTTGCTGCTTTTGAAGCATGCCTACAGACATGCTGTTGAGGGTCTGCCTGTAATAGCCTAAGCTTCTGACATCAAGATTTTTGCCACTCAGGCTGAAGCTGAGTAGGGACACTCTGCCTTACAGCTTTTCAGTTATCTACTTAGTTACATTTTTGTTGATAGTGGTTTTTACAAAACAATGCCACAGGAAGCACTGATCATCTTGTAAGGTGAATTTTTTTATCAGGTAGTATGGTTTAAGGAAGCAGAAGCTGTCTGTTTTTTTGACTATGTAATATTAGCATATTTAAAGATACAGGCTACTACTAAGTAGTACAAGATAACTAATTGCAGCTCAGAAGAGTTTGCCTTGGAAGCTTGCTCATGTGGATAGTATAGTCTTTATTTAATGTTATAGAAAACATAACACACAAACATTGTTTCCTTAAAGGAAATACTGTAATTAGTTAAAGTAAATGAATCTGTCCACTAGGTGTCCGTAGTTCCAAGTAGGATGAAGCTTGGAAGGGTGGTGGTACACGATGAAGCTTCAAGTAACTAATATTTGTTGCAACTACAACTTCTTAATGTTTCTTTTTCTCAGTGTTCTCAAATTACATTCCGTTTTTTGTTTCATATGTTGACCGCAAATGCAGTTTTGCTCTTTCTTTGAGCCTATTTTGCATATTTCTCTTTTACCTTCCAAACAGCATAAAGAATAAAATATTTTTTCTGCCAACTTCACAGGACTTATTTCCAGCCCTGTATCATCACTGCAAGTCTAGTTTTGCAAAAAATAATGGGGATGGGTTAAATGCATTGAGGAAGCACAAAACTATGGTTTGAGCTGTTCAGAGCTACATAGTAACATTCTGCAATTCTGTTGTTCTTGTTGTTCATATCTGTTTTTCTTTTTTGTTGTTGTTTTGTTGTTGTTTTAAGGGTTCTAAGTTTGGAATTAAATAAAGATAGAGATGTGGAAAGAATACATGGCAGTGGTATCAACACCCTTGATATTGAGCCTGTTGAGGGAAGATAGTAAGTATATACTTCAGTTGGTAAAAATGTGTATAAGAACTTCTCTGTGTTTTGGTACTATGGATTTATTGGTGAACACTCAATTATATTGAGCATATTGAGATCATGAGTGTTGTAACTTGTGTGCTTTATTAACACTTTCAGCATGTTATCCGGTGGGTCAGATGGTGTTATTGTACTTTATGACCTTGAAAACTTGAGCAGAAAACCAAGTTACACATGTAAAGCACTTTGTTCTGTGGGAAGGTAGGTACTCAAAAATACTATTAAAAGTTCATATTGATATCTCTTGTGTGACTAGCATTAAACTCACAAATTAATGTGTGTTCTTATTTCTAGGATAAAAAGACCGTAGAAAATAGTGCCAGAAATCTTTGAAGGCTAGCATGATGCATTATGTTTTTTGGCATGGAAAAAAAAAAAAAGCAAGAAACTTTGTGAGGATTTATGTGATTTACTAAGTAGCAGGAGCTAATTGTTTTTTCTTGATTTGTCTGCTCTGACAGTTACGATATATATACAATGACACTCTGATAGTGTTTGAGTAGATCTTTGGCAGTGCAAAAGTTAAAATGAAGGATGTTGATTATACTCATATGGAAACTAAAGTAGAGAGGCTTGTGTTGCTGCAGACCCCACAAAAAAGTAAGAGTTAGTACTCCAGCCTCATGTTTTAACACTAGAAAAAAGACAAAAAAAACTCCAGCCCTCTTCCAAGTTACAGTTTCTCACCTGTGAGTTTTCTTATTATTTCATGTTGAAATTTGCTGACTTTATGCCAGTAACTATGAGAAAGTAAATTTGGGACTGTTGTAGAAATATTCCTTGTATCCCCCCAAATACATATAATATATGTCTCTCTGAATAATTATGTGTTTAAGCAAAAGGAAAATAATCTTTGCATAACCCTGTTCATCTATTTGGAAAAAAATCTAATACAGATTTGCAGTGGGTTTTATTTCCCCTCTCCCTGCTCTCGGCTTTACTAGTAGCTATTTTAAGTTCTCCAGGTGTTCACCAGGTACAGAACTATTAATACAGAACCTCGTAAGAACATCTTTTGAATGAAGACAGATGTGTTACTGACAAAAATGGGATATATTTTTCTGAAGAACAGGGTACTACCATACTGTGTGTTATCTATATAAAGACTCAAAGCCTTTATTGATTTTTCAGGCTTTCCCTGCAGGCAATATAGATTTGTCCATTATGGGCATTAAGTCTTCTAGCAAAAGCTGTTTTTTCCTTGTGTTTACATTGTAAGGTTATCTAGTAGGTTAGGAATTTATCTGAGGCTCACAGTAAGATATATCCTACTGTGTAAAAGATTAGTAGCTACATTTTCCCTTTATTTTTTCTCAGTCCTCAAATTATTTGAGGTCTCGGAGCTTCATGGGTAAGATGGACAAGAACAGAACAGATTTGTAACAATGAAAAGCCTAAGTGGTATCTTGGACCATAAGAAATAAAAAGGGCAATAGAACATGCATCAAAACAAATGGGTAGGAACTGAATCTACTGCAAGTAAGCTGCATTTGGTAAGTGTTGATGGCTGGGACTTCTTGAACAAAATTAATTAAAATTGTAATTAAGAACAAGTAATGACTATACATCTCAAATCTTAAAACATAAATGAATTCTGAAACAGATACAGCAAACTGAAGAAATACATGCTGAGAAGACACACCATAAAAACTGTCAAATGCCATCATTAACTGCACTTAGGTCAGCAGAAATATTCCATACTTGAAAATTTTGTTTATGAGCATAATTAGTTGGTGGTTTGTTTCTTGAGTAGATGTTAATTTGTGTAGATGCATCTTTTATTTCTTATCAGTTGAGCAGAGGCATAAATCATACTAGTAGAATCTGATTTTGTGTGACACAATGTTCTAAATGATAGGCTTATTATTATTATTGCTTAAAATAACCATAGTAGATTTTTTGCCTGAATTATTTATTCCTGGTATTCAGGTAGCTTCCTAGTGTGTTTTAAATACTTCTTGTAGCTAATTAGCTGCAGATATAGCTTCAGATATTGGAATATTATTCATGCAGATTTCCTGACATCAGAAATGAATTTTTAATTACCAGTAAGAAACACTTTCCATCTGACTGCCTGGCTCCTATCATTGAAGCATATGATAATGAAGTGTTGCAAAAGTTTGCCTGTGTTCCAGGTTTGCAGAGCACAATGCAACTCTGGTCTCAAAGTTGTGTAAAGAATAAGCTCTTGGTAGAGGCCCTTTGAAGCTATTTCTGAATAGATTCTGAACTGGGCCTGCTGAGGGTCCAGTAGTTTAGAACATCAGAGGAGATAATTCCTGATGGTAGGCTGTAATTTACCCAGTGTGTCTCATGTAGAGTGCAGGGCCACTGTTGCAAAAACCAAGAACTTTCCTAGTTCCACTGGGAGTCAGCACACAGAGCTTTACATGGTTTCATATGATCCATGCTGTCCTGTGGCAAAAACTGGCATTTGAGAGTAATCAAACAGTACCAGCGTCTAGATAATATATACCTGATGCTTCTGTGTAAGGTAGTCTCCTCTACTCAAAACCTGTCTAGGAACAATGAATAGCAGTGACCTTACTATCCACAGAATTAATTCTGTATTTTTACCAAAGAAAAAAGATTGGGATATTCTGAGTAACAGGGGGAAATTCTGCATATAGAATGAACTGAGAATAACATACAGTCCTGAGACATGAAGCCAGGCTGAATGGCATGTGGCCACTACTAAGCCTAGCCAGATCAAAGGTGATTCCTGCAGAGCTACTCAGTTTTTTCGTTCATTCCTCAGCCCTCTGGGTTATGGGAGAATTGATTGTTCTCATGCAGTGCTGAACACAGTCCACTGTTGTGCACTTAATATTTATTGTACCAGGATAATGAGTTCCACGAGTTTAGATTTTTCTGCACAATGCATACAAGTGCCTCTGCAGGAGTAAGTTCATGCTGAGTCAGGCTTGATTTCCTGGCAGTACAGGTACTGAAGAATTTTAGCTTGACTCCCGCTGTAGAATAAGTGCACAAATTCTGTTGATTTTTAGCACTGTGGCAAAATAATAGGCCATTCTAGGGTATGCTTCAGAGATAAGCAATGCAGGAGTTATTAAGCTAAGCTTAACATTTGTTCAGTAGCTCTTGCTTACTATTGTCAGGGCTGGCTTCTGTGCTTTCTAGCAGCCCGAGTAAGCAGGAAGGTTTATTAGCTTACGTTTAGTGCCAGATCTATACAGAAGATCTGTGTTTACACAATGATACCCCTGCAATAGTTATCGCTTTGGAGGCCAGGACACTTGAGAGAACAATGCAAAGATAAGAGCTGACGTGAAGAAATCTTGTGAGCCCTTCACTAGCTGCAGATGGTGCCAGTTGGACTATTTTCACATGTGTACTGTGTCTGGCTGGGATGCAGTTAATATTCTTCATAGTAGCTTGTATGATGCTATGTTTTGGATTTGTGACCAGTCTTGATAACGCACTGATGTTTTAGCTATGGCTGAACAGTGCTTGCATAGTGCCAAGGCATTCTCCATTCCTCACTCTGCCCCCTCAGCAAGTAAGCTGGGGCTGAACCAGAGGCTGAGAGGGAACACAGCTGGGACATCTGACCCGAGTGGACCAAAGGGATATTGATATTCCCTACCATGCAATGTCATGTGCAGCAATAAAACTGGGGGGGTTTCCAGGGATTGTTGTTCCTCGGGGTCTGGCTTGGCATTGGTCAGCCTGTCATGAGGGGTTGCTTTTGTATCACTTGTTTTTCTTTTTTTTTTTTTTTTTTTTTTTTTTTTTCTCCTGTGGGTTTTGTTTTCTTTCTTTTTACTTATTAAAATGTCTTTATCTCAGCCCACAAGTTTTCTCACCTTTGCCATTTGGATTCTCTCCCCCCGCTCGGGGGGGGGGGGGGGGGCGGGGGGGGGGGAGTGAGCAAGCAGCTGTGGTGATTCTTAGCTGCCTAGGGTTAACGCACAACATCATGGTACTTCTGAGTCTGGGAGCATGGTTTTGGGCCCTGAAGCTGGATCCACGTGGATCCAGCTCAGATATAAGTGGCCTAGCAGGTATGTGAAATGACCTGTATTGTTCAGGGCCTGGTCAGTTGAATCATATCCTGGAGCTGTCAAAATTGGCTCTAGTGTCCCTTCTTCCCACCACTATTACTGTATTATTAATTATATTATATTCTGTTACTGTGCATATTTGAGTTGAAAGTTTCATATTGTTTTTTCTCTTTCATTTCTGAATGCAAAAATAATTAACTCTCAGTAACTTAGTCCACTGCTATCTGGTGACTTCACTATACATGAATTTCCAATAACTGTGTAGCTGTAATTATTAGCTAATAATCATTAATTTTTTGAACTGTATATGTGACTGTATTTTTCAGTGGATCTAAGACAGTGGGATTCCATAAGCATAAATGGTTTGTAGTGTTAGGCCCTCGCTTTAAGCATTAGATCTTTAAACATTAGAATTTAAAAATTTCAAAAGACATCAGTGCCTTTTATACCTCAGGCTGAGTGTCTTAACTTGAGATATGCTACAGATACCATATTTTGAAAAGGTAAATCATCTGTAGTTTCTTGAAATGAGGGCTCTTCAGAGTAATTAACATTGGTTGATGAATAATTGAGGCACCAAAACAACTAGTTCTTCTTGAAAACTTCAGTGCAAATAAAGAAAAAAAAAAGTTTAAACTATGTTTTCAACTTGTCATCAAATGTCAAGATAATTATAAGATGACTATCAAGACTCTAATCAACTGGAATCTTTTCCTTGATTTTAGGAGCCATCCTGATGTACATAGATTCAGTGTGGAGACAGTCCAGTGGTATCCTCATGACACTGGCATGTTTACATCCAGCTCATTTGATAAAAGCTTGAAAATATGGGATACAAATACTTTACAAGTAAGAGAGAATTTCTACAGCTTGCTTGTATACATTATTCATTCTGCATCTGCAGTTCACCCAGAGCTCAACAGGACCAAGCATCCAGAAGGATGAAAACCAGCTGATTGTTAGAACTGTGGGTGCAGCAGCGGGTGGCGTGGTTCTGGCATTCACGCATACCTTTGTGTGTACCTGTCTGTTTCTGAAGACCTGAATGTCTAAACTGTACGAGAGCTTGGAGCCCTTGGGACAATTCCTTTCTGCCTTTGCTGTGAACAAGAATACAGCTAGTTGAATTTATGCTGTGTAAACTTGCCCACTAAGGACTGGCCTGAAGTTCGTTCTTGGGGGTTGTTGGGTGTAACGGTAGCGTACAGCAGGGGTAATTATTTTTACTAACCAAGGCCTAAATACTGCTTTTGAAGGACTGGTGGTCTTGGCATTCAGGGTCATTAGGTCCAAAATTCTGCTGTTGCAAGCACTATAGACACCATTTCTAAAAATTGGTGGAGAGTGAGAGAAACCGTTAAGAAAATGCTGACCAATGTAAGTGGCTTTATTAAAGTAGACAGATTCTGTAGGATTTTAGGTTGCTTTGACTCACTAATCCTCATATCTGATTGTTGAACTATGAATTCTGGAGTGCAGTTTATCCTGTTTCCTGTATGCATGTATTAATGGATTTGCACTGATGCCATTTGAATGGTGTTTCATGCATAGTGAAAGAATTTTAAAAAAATAAGAGGTCTGTCATCCTAGGGACACAATAGAGAATAATTTTTGACCTTTTTTTTTTTTTTTTTGGTGAGATGTGAAGCTGTGTTTGCAGTTACTAAATCTTCTCATAAATGCAAAGTTCAATTCACTTTCCAGGTAGTTCTGTGAGCATTATTTAAAAGACACAGTGTTCATTGGAAGGTTATTAATTGACCTGTTCTGCCACCAAAACGTGTATTTGAAATAGACAACTTAGTTTTAAGGGTTTTTTTATATATACAATATTTTAGAATGAGACAACAAAATCAATTGTGCCTGAAAGTAATTGTGCTGATTGTTAAAGCCAATGTTATATTTCATTAATTTTTAACACTCACAAGGAAGCTAATAATTTTGTATGGGTTTTTTTGGTGTTGGGTTTGTGATTTTGGGTTTTTTTTTTTTTAGGAATTTAAGATAGTATGTGATGTTTGTGAATGACAAGGAGCTTCTAAATTTAGCCTAAGTGCCACTTTCTGGTTGACAGAATTATATCTCCGTATTACAACCTTCTTGTTTGCTATTTTTTTCTTGCTAGCTTTTTTTAAATTTTTTATGTTTTTTAAATAATTTCCATTCATACTTCTGATTAGCCAGTTTTCTTGGTCTTTCTTTTGGGTCATGTCTGAGCTCTGTGTAGTTGTTCTAGTGTTGGAAACAGACTTAATTATTTTGCGATGTTTGCGTGATCTGGTTTCTAACCAGGAGAGAAATTTTTAGTATGTAAGTAGTAATATTTGTATCAGTCTCATTTGTAGCTGTTACTTGAAAAATACTTAATAATGAGGATTTACATTCTGATAACATACTTGGCGCTGTAATTAATTTAATCTTTTTATCAGCCTGCAGATGTATTTCACTTTGAGGGAACAGTCTATAGCCATCACATGTCTCCAGTTGCTACAAAGCATTGCTTAATAGCAGGTATGTATGTATTTTTAAGACATGCCCTATGTATTTTGGGGTTACAGTAAAAAACAAGTAATATTCAATAGGGGTTTTTTCCCTCCTGTCTTATTTTTACATAATTTGAGTGTTTGAAAGACGTAAAGTCATTGGTAAAATAAAATATTATCAGTTAGTTGGATGATGCGGATAAGAATATCACATTTGTTTTTCTGAAATAATGCATCAATCAATTCTTCTTCTAGAATAAAATTTCTAGCTATAATTAGGTTGCCTTTTATTACATAAGTTAGCATTTGAAGGTTATTAGTGAATAACCAAACATAGTGACTTATTTAAATAGGGGTGTGTGTGTATTGCTTACATGTACACAATTTAACTATGTTTAGCAAAACAAAGTATTTAAAGAGGAGATATTCTTAATTTTTAAGTTTCGTAAGTACTGTCATGTTTACCCCCAGTTTCTAAATTTTGTTTGTTATATGGTAAATTTACTTGGACTAAAAATGTAAATCTGTTAATAGAATGCATTACTCTGACTAGAGGAACTGTTATGCAGCTAACATTTCTCTTCTATTTCTTTGTCATTGCTAAGATTTTTTTGTTGTTGTTCTCTCAAATGCTGAGGGGTTTTTTTAGCTGTCTTTGTTTCTTTTGTTACAGTTGGTACCAAAAGCCCCAAAGTACAGCTCTGTGACTTGAAGTCTGGATCCTGTTCTCACATTCTGCAGGGTACTTTTTAGTCTGAAACATAAATGTTAAACAATAACTACTTTGAGTAAAACAAGTCTTGTAAAGAAACACTGTATACAATGTATTCTTTGTAAGTAACATGACTAAATTATTTATTGCCAGTTGTGAAAGTTACACAGTGGCAAAAGGTTCTTCTGGGTGTTAGTCTAGTGCTAATGAATTGGAGAATACAAATACTAATTAATGAACAGTTATTACACATGTTTGGGCATTTTCATCACCTAATCAATAGTGATAACTATTTATTAGATGTTGAAGTGTAGGCATCGTTTTGTATTCATGGAAATTCAATATGGGGTGCTGCTTTCTTTTTGAAAAAACAAAACAAAAAAAAAAAAAACCAAACCACAAGAAACCCCACACAAAAAACAACAACAAAAAAAAACCACAAACCAACACCAAAACAAAAAACCCCTATTTTTAACAAAATATCCTGTGAGGGTGGATTTGTTTAGAAGTTTCTGTAAAACAGGCAAGATGCTATTTGCTGTAGCAAGGTGGTAATCTGATCCTTTGCATTTACCTTATTCAGTAAATGTAGATGTTTATTGTTGTGTAATGTATTACTTTTTGCACTTAATGAGAATTTGCCCTTAATGTCTCTTTTCTAATGTTTACTTTTTGGAGTATGAGTATATATATACACGCTCAAGTGAAGGCAATTACATGGTAAATCTTCATGCTTCAAATCAGCAGGGCAAGAGCCAGATCTAATCTAGAAACTGTAAACAAGTGTTAGTTCAGACACAGCAATGTGCAAATGCAGCTCTATTTCTTCACTGGCCAGCTCAAGTCTAAAAGCAGCCTAGGTGCTTCCATGTGATGCAGAGCTTAACCCAGTAAGTCCTTCTGAACTGAATCAGCCACAATAGGCGTCTCAAAGTTCTGTTTCTAGAACTGAGAGTACCAGAGAGTGCAGACACAAAAATAGTTCTCGAGACACAGTGTGGTTTCAGCAAGGCTTCTTAGTTTTGGCACAAGAGTTAGTGCTTTTCAGGCACAAGCTGGTTGTGTCCTTGTACACATCCTGGTACAGTTAGCTCAAGTGCAATATCAGAGGCACAAGTGGAAGCAGATTATGTCGTCCACTAAACATAATCTAAACATAATCTAATCACTCTTTACAGAGCTTGAAGCACTCAATAGTGTCTTGAAAATAGGTATGAATATTTTTTACATAGGCTAACGCTAGCAGCTGAAATGAAGCTAAATGCTTGGCTATAGCTTACTTAATGGATCCAAATAAAGGCATGTGCCCTGAGCCTTCCAAGTATATCCCATAGTACCTGTATTATGGAGATTTTTTCTGTCATCATGGGCATCACAGCCCTTTGATTACTTCAGGTAATGGAAAACCAACTACTAGAAGATGTACCAGAAACAAGGTGGTTCACATAGCTCTAAACTGCATTAGCAAAAATATATTTCTATAATTTAGTTTATTTTTCAGGAATGTGTTTCTGTTATTACATGAAGTGTCATTGTAATCTTTCCATTTAGGACACCTTACACTTCCTATTGTCTGTATTTGTCAAACATTTTAAAAACTTTCCAAACTTTAAAGTGTATGCAAGTATATATATGTATTACTCACCACTAAGCTACACTGGGTATGACATGGCTAAGAAGACATTTATCTTAATATCTTAATATTTCAGACCTAACTGGGGGAAAAAATACCCCAAATTCAGGACAAGAGTATTTGAGGATAAGCTGAGTAAAGTTTTAATCTTAAGTACGTAAGGTAAATACACTTTTTATTAAACATTTTGAAAGGATTTGAAGAAAAACAAACGGAAAGTTCCTTCTGTGTGTGAAAACACCAGTGCTAACACAAAATGTAATAACAGTACTTGAAGTAAACTCAGTCTCTGTGACTGTGCTATAATGTGTTTTGCATAGGTAAAACCATCTTTGTTGTCAGAAGTCATACACATGTAATACTCCATATATCACTTTCAGTTCACTGCAATCCCACTCAAGCAAGAGAAAGAAAGAGAAATAACCTCTAGCCCAAAATAATATATTTTCACAAAATTCAAATTCATATTACAATTTAGATTATTGTTCTGGATTGGTGGATCCTATGGAACTAAGTATTTGCTTTTACTCATTTACATAAAATAGTGTGTGTAAATATTGTCCTAGAAAATCATATAAACTTTTTCATATAATTTTAGGTCACAGGCAAGAAGTACTAGCAGTGTCTTGGTCCCCACGTCACGAATTTGTTTTGGCAACAGCAAGGTAGAGATGTTGCTGGACTGTTATATGCACTAAAAATGTCTGATAAATTTAATATATTCATTATGCATGTTTTCTACAATTCAAATACACTTTTCATCGTTTACTTTAACCTCTCTGCAGTTTTGTAGAACTTGCCTAGAAAAACTAAGCCTGAAAAGCTCTCCAAGTGATGCTTATTTTATAGGAAGATTGTACAGAATTTTGAAATAGTAATTGCTTTTAGAACTATAGGAAAATGATAGGGCATTGCAGAGATACTTACTTCTTACTGTTCATTGGTGTGCACATTGCTAATCTGTTTTATAACCGAGTAAAACATGTTTAGCTCAAAGTACCATCCTGGTTAATCATGCTCAATTATGTCAAAGAGCGTAATGCAGGTAGCTTGGCTGATGGGTAATAATTTTCCAAGCTGCAGTAATTCAGTGAGTGGAGATTGTATGTTGATATTCCCAGGCCTTTCCCCCGCCCCCCCCCCCAGCCACTTTCAGTCTAAAAGATCCTATTGGCTTTCTTATAACTTAGGCATATGTTAGCTTTTGATTATAATGTGACATTTCTCTTCTCAGTTTCATGGTTGGAGTGTTTTTTCTTTTGAATTGCAGAGAGGAATGTCTGTTTTGTAAGTTGAGAGTGAAATTTGAATAAGTCGATATCAGAATTGCATACCCAAGGCTTCTGATGCCAAGGTTCTGAAAAGCTCAATGTAATTGGGAAATTTTCGAACAATGTGATTTGTTTCTTTGTTTTAGCAAATGAAAAATTGTTTACTTGTTCTCCATCACAGAAATAGTAGCAAATTTTGTTTATTAAATATTGACTTACTGATGTCTCCTGAAACATTGTCTTTCAAAATCATGTAACTATAAACTGCATCTATGTTGTCATGTTGCCTTATGATAATTGCATGTGAAACATGCTTCTTATGGGTCCATTACTTAATTCAGTGCTATAGTTGGATGACTAGTTCCTAATAACATAACTCAGTTTTGCCATCTGCTAAGACAAATATGGGCAAGACTGGCAACACTGAGATAATGAAGAGGGAGTGAGGAGAAACTGACTGGTACTGCTAAAAAGAGACTCTGGACTAATCTTGCGTAACAGGAGATGTGACTGTTTTCCAAGACAATTGTATGTTTGCTTGTGATCGCTTCAGGGGAGCGAAAATATATTTTTGGGTTTTCTGTGGCTCACATGTGTTTACGTTTTTTCAAATTTCTGTATATGATGCTTGGCTCTTCCATAGTTTTGGCAGGAGATTGGAACAGTTAGAGAAGAGATGTTTTCTGGGTGTCTTTTCACACATTTTGGTTTCAGGCACTAGAGACAATTATAAGCTCTTTCTTGGTCATTAGAACTGGCTAAAAAAGATTAGCCAATAGAAACTGCATCATCAAAAATGGACAACTGTAGACTTTTATAATAAGGAAGATCTTTCTGTGCCTTTGTTAAGAATACTTCAATGAGCTACCCATGGTTTGTTGCTCACTTTACAGTCAGCTCAAACCTCAGTGATATCTTTATTTATGGTCTCAGAATATTTGTTTTCAGCAAAGTAATGTGTTGTCAGCATATTCAGTTGGAATACCACTTGGAAGTTAACAGAATCAATCTGTAGTGGAGAGGAGCAAAAAAGAACAAATTAGCTTTGTCAGATGCAGAACAGATAAGGAATAACAGTTGGATTTGCTTTGGTCAGTTGGTATATGTATATATACACTATCTGTTCCTGATATTAATGCACTGAGCTAACTTGGGAACACACAGGAAAAAGCATGTACTACTTCAGTTAGAAGACTGCTTATCTAAGAAGTAGTTTGATTTGGTATATTTTCCAGCTGTAGATCAAAGAGATGCAGTTGGTTCTGTTTTTAGCTGGGGTGAAAAGGGATTTATGGGGTTTTTTTCTCTTTTTTTTTCTCCAAAAGGACAGTTAAGTTCCTGGGAACTGTCCAAATAGTTTCAGTAAACACATCTACACTGGTGACTTAATGCATGGGAAGCAGTCTTTTCTATGAATTTACCTCCTGTTTATTACCTGAGAGTCTTGTGGTGCACACAGAAATGTACTACTAGAATGCTTAATTCAAGCTGCACATCAAGGTGCCATACAAAGTGCACTGCCTGCAGTGTTGCTGTCTAAGCATGTACCTAGTACCAACAGTTATCATAGCTTTTGTTGCTGGCAAAGACAGAGTGTGAGCAAAGCATGAGCTGCCTGGCAACCAGAATGAATCACTGCAGCCTGAACCTTGGCCTTTCCCTCCTTGCGCCACTCTGGTAACGTAGACAAAGCCAGTGAGTTCCGACAGAAGCAAGCTCTTGGTGTTTCTCGCCATAGCACCGTTGGCAACAGAGCATATAGACCTATCCAGCCTATGTGTATGTAGCCAGCTTGTGTACCAGCCATACTGTATATCTCTGATAGCAAGAGCCTGAGTTCCCAGACAACTATTATAGACAATGCTGGGTTGGCTAAAGACAGTTATTGAACCAGGGTGCTCACAATTTCCCTAATGTATGCAAATCTGTTTTTCTTAGTGCTGACAGTAGAGTAAAATTATGGGATGTGAGGAGAGCATCTGGATGTCTGACTACACTTGATCAGCACAATGGAGAAAAGTCCAAAGCATCTTCTGAGGCAGGTAATATGCCTGGTGGTAATCCATATGTAAATAGAAGCATTCTTATATTTCATAAATGTGTTGAGTAGTAAGACTGGCAAGGACAGTAGTGATAATCCAGTTGTTACCTACTGTGTAACACAGGCCATTGAATTTTTTTTTTCCATTGCTTCTGTTATAGAGACAGTGTTTGTGGCTGGGGTTCTTGTTTAGAGAGATCTCCTTAGCAACAATATTGTATCTGTTCTCAGTGTTTTTCCCCTAAAAATGGGAAATTTTGCCATCCGTTTTATGGGCAGAAGAATTCATTGCTATTGTAGGTTAAGTTTCATATAAACAGCAATCACTTCATACTTTGTAAGCTGTTCCAGTAGTTAATTACCCTCCTTTAAAAACAAAGACAACACAAACAAAACCCACAAAAGCGCATTCCTTTTCCTGCTTGAATTAGTCTTGCTTCCAATGTAAGCCTCTAGAATATTTTCTCATATGTGGTGCTGTAAAATCAATTATATTCCTTTTATACTGCATAAAGTTTACAGTAGAGTATAAATTTATGATTATATTTAATTTTACAGGAAGCTAAATTACACTCTTAGTACAGTCAAATGCTGTCAAATACAGTCAATGGTGCCTTCAATTGTTATTAGCTACAACATTAACATTTTTATATATATTCAGGTCACATTTCCATACCTGAAAAAAAAACCAACCCTAAAAAACAAAAAAAAAACCAAACCAAAAAACACCAAACAAACTAAATTAAAGAAAAGCTTCTGAACTTTATAGTTCATTAATTTTGGTGAATTCTGGACAAAATATATTTAGTATGGCAGTCCAAAAAAATACTTGAACAGTTGATGCTCTGAGGTAGAACCACATAGTATTTGGAACTGAATCACAAAGTAGCAACTGTGTATCATGGTTCTGAACAAAGAGATTTGCATAGTATAAATGGTCGTGATTAAAGCTACAAGTCAGTCTGACTTGTTATGTGAAACTTAAATTGCGTTTAGAAAAATACATGCAAATCTCTGTAAAGTCAAACTAATTTTCCAAAATATACAGTAGGAGTATATGAAGTAGCAGTAAGTATCTCTTTTAATAACCATGCTCTCTCCTATGTAAATTGTAGTATGCTAATATAGATGTTTGGTTTTGACAATTTTAAATTTCATGGAAATTCAAGAAATTACTGACATGAAAATGCTCTGAAGAATTCTAAGACTTACAAAAAAAGAAAAATGTGGACAAATTTTCTTTTATGAAAAACAAAATTCTATGTAACTCCCAAGATAATTAGTGCCATTTCACACATTCCTTTGAATGACATGTTGTCTTGTCCAAATACAACAACTTTCTTTTCAACTTTATTTCTCTGTCTGATAGGTTCAGGATGATTTTTTGATAATATAATGGCAATCAGACTAGGATATTAAATATATTGAAATACAGCTGAACTGAACTAAATGCAGCTAACAATTTTTTTTATAAAATCTTTGAAAAACAGGTAACACTTAAAAGGTATGTCTAAATTGTGTACTGCAGTATAATGCAGAGATACCTTATCCATTTTTCAGTGAGTTAATTTATGGGCACCATAATTAAGTTTGCTGCAGTAGCACTGAATTGGACTTTAGCTACTTTAACATACTTAAGACTGTGCAGTATTGTAGGGTAAACTCAATGGAATTCATTTATAGTAGTCTATAAACAATATAGAATAGAACAGAATATTCAGTTGGAAGGGACCTACAACGATCATTTAGTCCAACTGCCTGACCAATGCAGGACTGACCAAGATAAAGCATGCTGTTAAGGGCATTGTCCAAATGCCTCTCAAACACTGACAGGCTTGGGGCATCAACCACCTACCTCTCTAGGAAGCCTGTTCAGTGCTTGACCACTCTCTCGGTAAAGAAATGCTTCCTGATGTCCAGTCTAAACCTCCCCTGGCACAGCTTTGAACCATTCCCATATGTCCCATCGCTGGATACCAGGGAGAAGAGCTCAGCACCTCCCTCTCCACTTCGCCTCCTCAGGAAGCTGGAGGGAGCAACGAGGTCGCCCCTCAGGCTCCTTCTCTCCAAACTAGACAAGCCCAGAGTCCTCAGCCGCTCCTCACAGGACATGTCTCCCAGCCCTTTCACCCGCTTTGTTGCCCTCCTCTGGATGCATTCAAGGACCTTCACATCCCTCTTAAATCGTGGGGTCCAGAACTGCACACAGTACTCAAGCTGAGGCCACACCAACACTGAATACAGCAGGATAATCCCCTCTTTTGACGGGCTGGTTATGCTGTGTTTGACGCACCCCAGGATGCGGTTTGCCCTCTTGGCTGCCAGGGCAAGCAGCTGGCTCCTGTTGAGCCTGCTGTCGACCAGCACCCCCACATCCCTTTCTGCAGGGCTGCTCTCCACCCACTGCTCTCCCAGTTCATACTTGTGCCCAGCGTTACTCCATCCTAGGTGCAGACTACAACATTGTGTTCTTGTTAAATGTCATGCCATTGATCATTGCCCAGTGCTCCACTCTATCCAGATCCCTGTGCACGGCCTCTTGTCTCTTGAGACAGTCAACAGCACCTCCCAGTTTGGTATCATCAGCAAACTTGCTAAAGGTGCGTTTAAGTCCTGCATCCGGATCACTGATAAATACATTGAACAGCACTGGCGCTAGAATTGAGCCCTGAGGAACACTGCTGGTGACCAGTCGCCAGCCAGATGCCTTTATAAACCAAGAGTTAAATTATTAATTTGCTGGTACATTACCATTTAAACGGTACTTTCGGTGCTATACATTGAAATAAAAATGTGTATACAAAATAGTAATTCTTCTGTAGAAATCTGAACCAGCTCTTTTTCCTGACAGCAAACACAGCTCACAATGGGAGAGTTAATGGTTTATGCTATACAAATGATGGACTTCATCTGTTGACCATTGGTACAGATGATCGGATGCGACTCTGGAACAGCTCCACTGGAGAAAACACGTTAGTAAGTTTTCAGGAATCTTTGGTTATGTTTTTGGTTGCACTTAATTTTAGAAGATTTATAATTTGTGGAATTGTCATTACAACTTTGGATATTTATTTGTCTTCATAAAGGATATAGCTGCTTAATCTCATCATTAGAAGATTTTGTGAGCATTTTTTTTCCAGATTTCCTTTCTTATTTCTACTTACTATAACAGAGTATTAAGAAGCCTGAATCTACTTAAAGATTGAATATTGTAACTTTAAGTTCCTTGATTTGTGAGCGTAGCTGAAAACACTTCAGACAGCAATGTAAACCTTAATATGCAGTGACTGTTCGTAGAAACTTTATTTTTTAACTATTAGTTGTCAGTGTGCCATCCACAGGGCAGTTATCCATACCGGAGAGTTTCACTGATTAACTGCCTGGCTTTATTGCAACTTTCTTTGTGTTTTTGTGGAGTTGTATAGCAGCGTTAAAAATATTTATCCTTCTACAATTGCATTGCAGCCAAATGGTGGCAAGGGTGCAATTAAATATCTAGTGCTCCTCCAGTCCTTTCTATGGCTTATTTTTTTGCTGAAGGTTGCTGTTTTAATTTTCTGTTCAGTAAAGAAAATTGTTTCCTGTGTTTATTTTGAAAGAAGGACATACTAGGTAAGTCAGTTTCCATGTGATTTTACCCAGTCATGATTATGGTCTGACATTGCTATCAGGAAAGGAAAAAAATTTACTCTACCTTAGAAATCTTTTACTTTTGATGCTTAGTTTCAGAACACAGCAAAAAGAATTCCTTATAGACACTTAAATGAAAGGCCTTTTCTGTCTCCACACTACCAGTATTTACCAGCTTGTTCTCAGCACTTCATATACAGGCATCTTTCTGTCTTCAAATCACCATCACCGAAGCAGATAATACAGTTTGTTCACTCTCCTGTCACCAGCTGGATCACTGTTTTTTTGTTTTTCTGTGCCTGTTAGTTCATTGACTTGTTTCATAGGCTAGTTTACAATTTTCTGATTTGGTATGGAATATCTTGATCCTGCCTTGCTTTTTCAAGTGCAGAATGATATTGTCCAGAGTACTGTATTTTCACACACTGCCTAGAGGTATTGCTTAAAATAATTTCAAGGCACCAGCAGATGAATAAATGCATGTACAGGTAATACAGGTTCACACCATAGTCGCTTTATTTCCCCTACTACCCAGTCCTTTTGATCTCCATAATTTTTTTTCTATACCTTTCAGAAGGTATAGAAATTAAGCCATGCATATGAATTTTTTTGAGCAATGAACCAAATTTGGGGCTTAGTGGATTGTTTCAGTTAGTAAGAGAAATGAATGTTGGATTCGTACGCATCTTGCGTACTTCCTTTATCACAAAAACGAATAGGAAGTCCTGATTCACTGAGTATGGGAAGAATCAAACAGAAGGAAGCAGGTTTTCTGTTTGTCTGTGTGCTCAAAGAACAAAGGCAGTTTTTAAGATCTTTCTTCAGTTTTTGTTTTGGCAGCATCCTTTCCTTTGCTCCTCTATCAAGCAGGAACATTTACACTGAGTATATCCATATCATTTACTTTTCCCAGCCTCTATTCCTCCCTTTCATTGTACATGCCTTTGTTATGAGCAGTGCTGTGGCTTGGGAATTGTTGCTGTTACTGCTCACATGCAGTGTAAAGGAGTTTAATTGCTCTTTATCAGCAGAGTAATATGCCTCTTAAAATGACTAGCATTAACAAGATTTAACACAGTATTTACAAACACAGTCTACAGAATGAGCAGTATTATCCACAAAGGAAGTGACATAAGCTTCACATCTCATGAAAATATCCTCTCAATATGAAAAAACATCAACCTACTTGTATGCTAATCGAAATCTCTTTGTAGACATTTTTATGATGATTGAGAGATTTTATCAGAACTCCTTTTTATTAGACTTTTCTTACATAAGTGCTCTTTGCTATGAAAGAGCATACTTTAAAAATAGAGCAACAAGTATTCTTGCCTGGCTCATGCTGATTGATGCTTCTATTTGCCTCAAACTTTGGACTCAGGCAATTGATATAGTATGGATCAAGAACCTGACAAAGCAAGATATTTCTGTTAGAATATTTACCTGCTAGACTTTACAAATCTGTTAGCTTATAGTCAAAAGATTTCACACATCTAAGTTTGTTTTTTTTTTTTAACTAGAGGCAATGAGGCTTAGGTAAGGAGCTTTAAAATTAACCCAGAGAGCTTTACTAACATTGTACATGTAAGGGAATCTCTGTTTTTCAGCAGAAATTAAAAGCATAGATTTTAGCACAATACTATTTGAAAACAAAATATTTTTTATATAATGCTATGTAGTATTAATTAATTAAAATTTAAAATACTGTTACTTTTATTAGAAGAAATGCTTCTTTTAAGCCATAAAATAATGTGTGAATTCCAGGTGCTCATAGTGGACTTCTCCCTCTTCGTGAAAAACAAAGTATATTTTATTTGACAAAATTCTAATGCTTTAATTAAGGTTGTTTACAGTTAAGCTATACTGTTCTCATGAATATATTTCTGTATTTTCTCATTAATACCCTTTTGATGTCTGATAGGACCTAATTAGACTGATACGTCCAACTGGAATACTTCCTAGCATGTTTGGAAAGTTTCCACTTTCCACCTTTGGTGAGATTTTTATCTGTATAGGACTTGTCAAGAGCTTGAAACGTACAGACACTAATAAGCTATGCTTTGTATACTACTTGAATTTGCAAGGCTTCCCACACACCTCTCAAGCCAGGTCTTAGAAATCTAGCGTTTGCTCCTATCCTAGCCGCCCTTATAGGGAACAGTATTGAATTTCTCAGTGGTGATTTAGCTTTGGTTAGAAGCTTTTTTTTATCACTCTTAACTAGTCCATAACAATTTAGCAAGTTATTCTTTATTTGCTTCTCCTTCATGAGTCTCCTGCTTCTCATCCGTTTTCTTTGCCCTTTACTTAGGCCATCCTTCTGCTTGCCATTCAGTTGTTTTCATACTACCTATTCTTCTGCTGTTTCTTGGCAACTCATGAGAGAGAGATGCAGAATCTTCCCTACACTGCAGATGTTCTTCCTCTGTTCCTTTGTCCCTGAGCAAGAGATGACTTGCTGAGAAATCCTTAGGGCTAGTTCTTGAGTTGTCGAGACTTATCCTTCTGTTCTTTGCCGTCCCACTGCCATATATACTGCAGAAATGTAGTTTTCTGCAACATCAGTCAACTCCAATAAACAAAGGGCACTTACAGCATAGAAAGTAGTGTAGATCAATTTTTCTTCAATCCATGGACTAAATTCTTGCAGTATTGGGACCAGTAATGTTTAATATCATCAATGACATCAACAGTGGGATTGAGTGCATCCTTAGCAAGTTTGCAGATGACACCAAGCTGAGTGGTACAGTTGACATACCTGAGGGATGGGATGCCATCCAGAGGGATCCAGACAGGCTGGAAAGGTGGGCCTGTGTGAACCTCAGGAGGTTCAACGAGGCCAAATGCAACGTCCTGCACCTGGGTCAGGGCAATCGCCAGTATCAATACAGGCTGGGGGATGAAGGGATTGAGAGCAGCCCTGCCGAGAAGGACTTAGGGGTACTGGTGGATGAAAAGCTGGACATGAGCCAGCAATGTGCGCTCACAGCCCAGAAAGCCAACCGTCTCCTGGGCTGCATCAAAAGAAGGGTGGCCAGCAGGTCGAGGGAGGTGATTTCTGCCCCTCTACTCTGCTCTGGTGAGGCCCCACCTGGAGTGCTGCGTCCAGCCCTGGGGTCCTCAGCACAGGAAGGACATGGACCTGTTGGAACAGGTCCAGAGGAGGGTCACAAAAATGATCAGGGGGCTGGAATACCTATTCTATGAAGACAGGCTGAGTGAGTTGGGGTTGTTCAGCCTGAAGAAGAGAAGGCTGTGGGGACACCTTATAGCAGCCTTTCCGTACTTAAAGGGGGCTTATAAGGAAGATGGGGACTGACTTTATAGTAGGGCCTATTGCAGTATGACAAGGGGTAATGGTTTTAAACTAAAAGAGGGTGGATTTAGACTAGGGATAAGGAAGAAATATTTTACAATGAGGGTAGTGAAACACTGGAAGAGGTTGCCCAGAGAGGTGGTAGATGCCCCATCCCTGGAAACATTCAAGGTCAGGGTGGATGGGGCTCTGAGCAACCTGATCTAGTTGTAGATGTCCCTGCTCATTGCAGGGGGGATGGACTAGGTGACCTTTAAAGGTCCTTTCCAACCCAAACTATTCCATGATTCTATGATTTGTAACTGTATACTGTTGTGCATAAGGAGTTCTTTTCATAGTTTCAGTATCTGAGAGAAAATTTTTATATTGGATCATCTAGGGAAATGTTTAAGGTGGTAATTCCTGAACCATTTCTAATTTCAGTGATAGTTTAGGTGTTCAGTGTAGACCTGGCATGCAACAGCCCATGCAAATTCTGTTTCTAAGTGTGGACCTGCTGATTTTTAGGCGTATCTTTCTATCCCTTTCTTAAAGTTGCTATTAAGGAGAGTGAACTTTAATGAACAGAAAAATTATTCTCTTTATAGACATCTGTAATTGGAAATCTCAAAAGTTGTATTAACATTGGGAAGCTTAAAATTAATTTTATTGGGTGTTAAAGAAGAAGTGAAATTGACCTTTTCATGTGAAGTTATTTCTTATAGTTTTAGATAATAGCTAACTACATAATTCTTCATTTTACAGGTGAATTATGGGAAAGTCTGTAATGAAAGTAGAAAAGGACTCAAATTCACCATCTCTTGTGGCTGTAATCCAGAGTTTGCCTTTGTACCGTATGATAGTACCATTGCTGTTTATACAATTTTCACAGGAGAACTGATAACTATGCTTAGAGGGCATTATAGTACTGTCAACTGCTGTGTATTTCAACCTAATTTTCAGGTAAGTAAAGTACAAACAATACTCCAGACAGACTGGAATATTTATGCAGATTGCCAAACCATTTGCACAAACTAACTTTTCAGGGATGTGCTTTAACCAAAGATCTTGACATAAGATGGAGTTCTGTGGCCTATGTGTCAAGCAAGAAAAGTTAGGTAAAGTTCTTGGGATGGCCCTTTCTGTATTGGGTGTCTTCCAGTACTCATTTTGTCTCACACACGTAACTTTTCAGTATACCTATAGTAATTTTTTGGCTTATATTGTCATTAATAAATTGTATGCGTTAAGGCTTTTGCCTGTTTTCTGGAAGACTGAAGGGGAGACATTTGTCTGAGATACCTAAGACTGATAACAGTAAGAAAGAATGTGAAGTGCATTTAGGTGAAGTGCATTGGTGTTGCTATCAGTACTGGGAAACCTCTCAAGTACTTTGCTAAAGTGATCTTACTCAAATGCCTGTAGTTATACCAGTCACTGGATCTATGAATGGTTTCGATGAAGTGTTGGGAACATGATGAGCTTAAATTAATCTGAGAACACTTCACCTAAGAAATGCTATAGCATTACAGGGGCTCATGGTGCTGACAGCCTTTTTTTCTTTTCCTCTGCCTTTTTTTTCTTTTCCTCTCCCCCTATGGTATATTTTTCTCTTGAAATAAAAGACTTAAGGATAACAAAGCTTGATTTGTTATGAGATGCTTTATCACAGATTGTTCTTATGGCTTGTGGTGTGGCAAGAGCAGAGTGGATGTTAGTATGGATTTTAAGGCTGTTACATAGTTGCCTTCAGGTGCTGAGCATTGTACTTCATGTTCCAGCTCCTCCTTTCTCATCTTTTGTTTCTGAAATATCAGACAGAAATATTTGAGGCAGAAAGGGCATGTGATGTCTTTTCATGACCTCTCAATAGAGTACATCATAGAAGGTAATCTGGTAGCTCTTGCTTTGAGTCCACAGTCTCTAGCCCTTGTTCTCATGGGAGACTTCAACTTACCAGATCTCTGCTGGAAATACAACACTGCAGAGAGAAAGCAGTCCAGGAGGTTCCTGGAGTGTGTGGAAGAGAACTTCCTGACGCAGCTGGTAAGCGAGCCAACCAGGGGAGGTGCCCCGCTGGACCTGCCGCTTACAAACAGAGAAGGCCTGGTGGGCGATGTGGTGGTTGGAGGCTGTCTTGGGCACAGCGACCATGACATGATAGAGTTTTCAGTTCTTGGAGAAGTAAGGAAGGGGGTCAGCAAAACTGCTACCATGAACTTTAGAAGGGCAGACTTTGGCATGTTTAGGAGTCTGGTTGAGAGAGTCCCTTGGGAGGCCGTCCTGAAGGGCAAAGGAGTCCAGAAAGGCTGCACGTTATTCAAGAAGGAAATCTCAGAGGCACAGGAGCAGGCCGTCCCCATGTGCCTTAAGTTGAGCAGGCAGGGGAGAAGACCAGCCTGGCTGAACAGAGAGCTTTGGCTGGAACTCAGGAAAAAAAGGAGAGCTTACTACCTTTTGGAAGAAGGGGCAGGTGACTCAGGAGGACTACAAGGATGTTGTGAGGTTATGCAGGGAGAAGATTAGAAAGGTGAAGGCCCAGCTAGAACTTCAACTGGCCACCGCCGTTAAAGATAACAAAAAATGTTTTTACAAATATATCAGCGACAAAAGGAGGGCCAGGGAGAATCTCCCTCCTTTGTTGGATGCAGAGGGAAACATTGCCACGAAGGATGAGGAGAAGGCTGGGGTACTTAATGCCTTCTTTGCCTCAGTCTTTAATAGTCAGACTGGTCAGTCTTGGGGTTTTCAGGCCCCTGAGCTGGGAGATGGAGATAGGATGCAGAGTGAAGCCCCAGTTGTAGAAGAGGTGGCAGTCACCGACCTGCTCCTCCACCTGGATGCTCACAAGTCCATGGGGCCAGACAGGATCCACCCGAGGATACTGAGGGAGCTGGCAGAGGAGCTTGCCAAGGCACTCTCCATCCTTTTATCAGCAGTCCTGGTCAACCGGGGAGGTCCCAGGTGACTGGAAGTTAGCAAATGTGACGCCCCTCTACAAGAAGGGTCGGAAGGAGGATCTGGAGAACTACAGGCCTGTCAGCCTTGGTGCTGGGAAAGGTCATGGAGCAGATCATCTTGAGTGCCATTACGCGGCATGTGCGGGACAACCAGGGGATCAGGCTCAGCCAGCATGGGCTTATGAAAGGGATGTCCTGCTTCACTGACCTGGTCTCCTTGTATGACAAGGTGACTGGCTTAGTGGATGAGGGCAAGGCTGTGGATGTTGTCTACTTGGACTTTAGTAAGGCCTTTGACACTGTCTGCCACAGCATTCTCCTGGAAAAGCTGGCTGCACACGGCTTGGATGGGTGCACTCTGCGCTGGGTTAAAAACTGGCTGGACAGCCGAGCCCAGAGAGTGGTGGTGAATGGAGTCAAATCCAGCTGGCGGCCGGTCACGAGTGGTGTTCCCCAGGGCTCAGTACTGGGGCCGGTCCTGTTCAATATCTTTATCGATGATCTGGATGAGGGGATTGAGTGCACCCTCAGTAAGTTTGCAGATGACACCAAGCTGGGTGGAAGTGTTGATCTGCTGGAGGGTAGGAAGGCCCTGCAGAGGGACCTGGACAGGCTGGATCAATGGGCCAGGGCCAACTGTATGAGGTTCAACAAGGCTAAGTGTCGGGTCCTGCACTTGGGTCACAACAACCCCATGCAATGCTACAGGCTTGGGGAAGAGTGGCTGGAGAGCTGCCTGGCAGAAAAGGACCTGGGGGTGTTGGTTGACAGCCACCTGAACATTAGCCAGCAGTGTGCTCAGGTGGCCAAGAAGGCCAATGGCATCCTGGCTTGCATCAGGAATAGTGTGGCCAGCAGGACCAGGGAGGTGATAGTGCCCCTGTACTCAGCACTGGTGAGGCTGCACCTTGAGTACTGTGTTCAGTTTTGGGCCCCTCACTACAAGAAGGACATTGAGGTGCTGTAGCATGTCCGAAGAAGGGCAGCAAAGTTGGTGAAGGGTCTAGAGAACACGTCTTATGAGGAGCGGCTGAGGGAGCTGGGGTTGTTCAGTTTGGAGGAGGCCGAGGGGAGACGTTCTGGCTCTCCACAGCTACCTGGAAGGAGGTTGTAGCGAGGTGGGGGTCGGTCTCTTCTCCCTAGTAACAAGTGATAGGACAAGAGGAAACGGCCTCAAGCTGTGCCAGGGGAAGTTTAGGTTGGATATTAGGAAAACCTTCTTCACCAAAAGGGTAGTCAGGCATTGGAACAGGCTGCCCAGGGAAGTGGTTGAGTCTCCATCCCTGGAGGTATTTAAAAGAAGGGTAGATGTGGTGCTTAGGGACATGGTTTAGTGGTGGACTTGGCAGTGATAGGTTAATGGTGGGACTCGATGATCTTTAGGATCTTTTCCAACCTTAACGATTCTATGATTCTATGATTCAGTAACTTTGACTGAAACAATGTTTCCCTATCACTGATATGGACTTCACTGAAAGCTTTGGACACATTACAGATGAGGCAATAGAGCCCAAGCTAATAAGCTGTGCTAGATCTGGAAAGCAGTTCTGGCATGAATAGGCAGTGAGATGCTAAATCCACTGAAAGGTGGAATATTCACATTATAGCTAAGGCACATCTTTTCTGGACTGTTCTTGACTAGCTTAAAAAGCCCTTTGTGTTTTTAAGAACAGTTTCCCAACAAAAGTGCTAGTGTGTTTATATTAAGTCATCTTTCGTGTTCTTTTTGATAGGTTGAAGAGGTGAAGCTCATTTAAATCTCCATGTAAATCATGTTTTCCAGCCCTGGAAATGCATGTCTCTTTATCGTGTCTCTATCTTCGCTTTTAAGACCCTTAGAAAAGGATCACTCATGTGTGAGCATGCATACAAGAACTGCGTCAGTTACTATAGCTATGGGTTTATGTTGGCAAAAAATTCATGTGTTTATCTGTTGTGATTCCTGATTCTCTTTCAGAATTGCCCTTTTCCAGAGTTCAGTTCTATATTCTAGAAGTGTGACTGGATTTTCTTTTTCTTTAAATGCTCTGCTTCTAGTTGTATTAAATTTTTATTATGATGAAATAACATTACTATAGTCAGTGTGTCAACACCAAAGGTAGCAGTAGTGTTATTTTGACTGTTTGTGTTCACACCTAGACTTCCAAATAGCTCATTCTGTCTTGAGACAACTAAGTACATTCATCAGTCTTCATATAATTCATAGAAATTATTTCCCAATTAACTCATTTTCTGAGAATGCAGTCACTTGTAAAATTTATAGTTACCTGTTTTGTTTTACTCTTGTACGCAATATTAAATCAATGTGACAAAGTTATTCACAGCTGTTTATTTCTATTTTCAGTTACTAGTTGTAAATAAAATCAGTTTTGCTTGACAAAACCTGCTTTGTTGCAAACTGTGTTGACTGATGTTGTTTATATTCCTATATCTTAACTCTACAGTAACAGAATTGTTTAATCACCTTTTCCATTGTCTTTGGTTAGGATTAAAGAAATGTCAGTTAGTTCATTTGTATCTGTATCATTCCACTTTTTTTCTTTTTTTTTTTTTTTTTTTTTTCCCCCTGAATGGCATATTAGCTCACTTTGAGCTTTGTAGTATTTCAAGACATATTAAACATGATTAACTTAAGCAAGCCAACAACTCTTTCTAACTCTTTCTGATATAAGTTATGCATCTACTGGTGAAATGTGTAGCAGATGGCTTTCTAACATTTTTCTTACTAGCACATTTGAATTTAGTACACTATCTTCATATGAACCAAGGTCTACATCTTTTCTGCATAGTTTCTACCATTTCCATCTAGTAGCAAGTCTCTCTCATTGTTAAGAGTTTTCTTCATATGAATAGTCTTCTAAACTTTTTCTGCTGTCTTTAACCCTGCTGAGTGATTATGTCCTACCCACCCCCAAATCTGGTCCTTAGATTTTCATACTATTTTTTTCTATGTTCAGAACTTCTGATGGATATGCATTGCTGCCAGTCCCTCACGTTCTTTCTGTTCATTAACTGTATTTTAATCACTACCTTTGTTTCACCTCATAACTGGAATAGGCTCTAAAAGGAACTTTAACTTTGCACCAATTATGTATTTGAGGTGAGAAGTGTCTTCTGTTTGCTCAGAACCATTATAATCAAATATGATCACTGATACCCAAGCAACTAGCTGTTTGCAATCCAATGATATTAGTCTTTGTCTGTTCTTACGATGTCCAAATTAATTAGCAGGTTTGTGTGGAATACTTTTTGTGTTTGAGATATTGTGTGGAGCTGTCTCCACAGAGTGGTATGAGATTTAGTTAATGTGTGTATATATGCCTTTTGAGATCCTGGGAATAGAGCCATAAAATCCACTATATTATTGTTGGCCTAAATTGTTCTTACATAAATATCTCTGTAAAGTTAATAAGATGTTAGTCTGGTTGAGTAATAAGAACTGCAGAATTTGGCCCTTTAATAAGAGCCATTAATTTAATAGGAGGTCGGTAATTTCAAAGGGGTGTGGAAGAGGAAATCATTGTGCAATCTCTTAGATGATGTTTACTATTGGATCTAACATGCTCGATACCATTGTGCCATATTAGCTGCTTAAAATAACTTAAGTAAACAAACAAGACCTACATTTCTGTTTCAGAAAAAGAAATGGAGTAAAGCACCATGCACGAATAACATGTCACAAAATATTATGTATACATCAGGAAAGAAATTTGCTTTAAATTAAATTCTGTTGTTCAAGAAATGCCAGTGACATCTGCAAATGTATTTGGCAAATCCAGTGGTAGGCTCATAAGTAAAGATAAGTGAAAGTTAAATTAGGTTTTATTTGCAGTCTTTCCTCAGAGTCTTAAAGCATAATATTTCCGTATATTGTACCATAAACGTGCATGGAGCTCACTGCTTCTTTTTTCGACTGACTTAAGGTATGAGTCACCATTTCAGGTTGTAATAATTAATTGTAAGTATTACTCAATGCAGTGGATATTAACTGAAGATCTTGCAATGCCAGGATCAGAAAGTGAGACAAGTGGTAATAAAGATTAAATGAAAGTACACTGATCTCATTATGACATTGCTCACAAGGAGAGATTTTGGGGTGGGAAGAGATTTTAAAGTTCTAGTGGTATTCTGTATCCTGTCAAAGGCAGGAGGCCAGAGTAGAGCATGACAGGATAGATAGTAGAGTACTGACAGGATAAAGTGGGATTTGGCCTATACCTTGGTGTAATTTCACCTGTCTTCTTTTAAAACAGATAAGTAGGATGTTTCTCTCTCATAAAATTATAAACTCTAATCTTGTATGTGTTTTACGCATTAATAACTTCATACATAGGACCAGTTTTACAAGAGTGAATGTGTCAGCTCTCTTGAATAAGATTACCCACATAAATTGGTATTTATAGGAATTAGGCATTAAGTTCCTGCACCAACTGTCAGCATAATTCATGCAGTTCTAGAATTAAATCTACATAATGTAGGAGACTTTCTGTGAAGACAGAAGTGTAATAATTTATTGAACTTGTTGAATTTTGTTCAATCAATGCATTAATAATGTGCACACATGCACAGAGTTGCTAGTTTAAGTGCAAAACCAAACATGCTTAAAGCAAGGCTTTCATACAGAAAAAATACTTTATATGTTTCACTCAGGCAGTTTAAATGCATGGCAATGCTCAAGTGTTGTCAGACATTGCATATAATATGCAGGAGTATGATTCAAGATTGAAGGCACATAAGAGTATCTTCATGCGTGTTCATTTAAGTAGCACTTTGGAAAATAGAAGCATTATTAGTGCAAAATTTACTGCAAAGATGATGCAGTATTTCTCATTAGCAAAATTTCCTCAGTTTAAAGTGACAGAGAAGTCTGTATTTCCTTTAATAAAGAACTAAGAAAACTAAGCTGTATTTTACTGTTAGCTGTTTGGTGTAGAGACTGTTTGCTTCCATGTGTTTGCAGGGTGCCTTGCACAATGGGATCTCAGTCCTTAGTCAGTACCATAATAAATAGAGGTATTTATATTAAAAATAATAAATTGGTCTTTCTTATCTCTGTCTTCCCAACAGGATACAGGCTTCAAATTGTTCTTTGTTCTTTTCCTTCCATAGGCATACTGAAACTACATTTACTTAATACTTCTTTGTTCCATACGTATGCACTCTTCTAACATGTGTTGCAATAGATGCTTTTGAGTTGGTTAATTTTTTTTTAATTATAATTAAAATTTTTGAGTATGAAGAAAAAAATTTTAATTATAATTAATTTTTTTTTTTCCTTACTTCTCCATTGAACATAAATCATCTCTTTAAGCTTCCTAACTGTTAAAACAGGTGTCTTTTCAGGAGACATGAGAAATGGAAGAAGAAAAGTGCATTTAAGCAGTAAAGTTCATTTAAATGTGGGTAGAGCTGTTTGGGTGAACAGTCTGGGGGAAAATATAAAAACTTATTCATTTTGTTTTGGCATATAACTTAAAATACTGTTTATCAAGATTATAGTACAAATTAGAAATCGTATATTTTTCTTTATTTTTAAGTAAGTATTTCGTACATTTTTTTCCCACCGTTTTATCTATGTTACTGTTCAGTAAATTTGTGTAAAAGTAATTTTTGCTTGCTTTCTTAAAGGAACTTTATAGTGGTAGCAAAGATTGCAATATCCTTGCGTGGATACCAGCTCTTCGAGAGCCACTTCCTGATGACATTTCTGAAAAGGTAATGAATTTGAGTTTGAACTATACTTTTTATGGCTGTTATACTTGTGGGGGGTGTGTGGAAATTAAGTATGTGTTTCACCATCAAAATTTGTCATAATTCCTAATTAAGAGGAGAATCACCTATTGTTTCTGTGCAGTCTTTTGCTTGTTGTGGGGTTTTGAGAGTACATTTTCTTTCATAGTCTAGTAAAATCTTTTCCAGACTTTTAGCTTCTCACTTAATTAAAAGTAGTACTTGTCATTTGGCTATCAGTCTTTCAACTTCTACTTTAGCTTAATTTCCATACAGTTTTCTGTTTCTTATGCTATTTTGGAATTGGAAAGGTGCCAAAGATTGTATTTTAAATTGTTTAAGAATATACTGTGTATTAAACAGTAAGATTAGGGATGGCACACTTCATAGCCAAATATTTTTGATGCAGAAATATAGTAAAGATGATTCTAAATGAACTTATTCTAGCATCTGAGGCAAACCGTTCAGGCTATTACAGGGAACATCATATGTAACACTGTTTTCCATGAGAGTACTTTCTCTCTTTTAGTATTAGAGCTGGGCAATAAAACTGTCAGTGAACAGTTTGAGGGGGAAAAATTCTAGATTTTAAGGAACTGAAACCATTCACAGAATCAGAGTCTGGCAAACTCTACTAATGTTAAAAAATCAGGGTATATTGATGTTTTGGCTCATAGCATACAAAATTCCACTTTTTAAAATTTCTGAAATGTTCCATTTTGGATGGGAAAATGATAAGCATAAAATTCTTGTAACATTTGCTTTGCTTTGTAAGACAACTTATTTCAAAACTATCCTACACTTAAGCACAGAAGAAAAAAGTAGTTTCAAAGGTTAGATACCCTAAACCCAAAATGTGTTCAGTTGACCTGAAATGAACGTTTTTGTTGTAACTGAGAATTTTGATGTGTGTGAATTGTTTTTTCTTGGTCTGAAAAACAAAAACAAACCCACAGCAACAAGAGTATTTACCCAGCTGTGATTAGAACTGCCCCTTTAAATTTGACATGGTGAAGGTATGTAATATGTGCTGTTGTTTTGAAATCTGTTAAGCTACGGCTGCTGTTTGCACATGTTGTAGATAAGCACTGTAGATGAGCGCTGAAAGAAGCAGTTCTGCTGTCCACAGGCCACTAGTTCCTGCTCCCTCTCATGTGCTAGAACAGCCATTTGAGTGCCTGTATGACCAGAATCTGAACCCAGGACAGAAGTAAACAAGGAAAAAAATTATCCCAAGTAAAACCTGTGATTCAGTGCATTGCATAGCTGCACAAACCCTTTAGCTTGACTCTAGGGGGGTTGAGGAGAGAAATAGTTGTTGGATGTGGATAGAGGCCAGGACTACTTATTGAGACAGTAGTGCTCAATTATGCTGGACCAGGGCAATTATGACTTAAAACCAGTGACTCAAAACAAACACAGTAATACCTATCTGTTATATTTTACACCAGACATTTGTAAAACTTCCGGTCAGTGCTCCAGATATTTTTTTTGTTGAAATTGGAATTAAATAGAGTACTACTTCTTTCCTTAATGTATCCTGTCTCTGATCAGCAGAATGGCCAGAGAAGTGGTTAAAAAAATGCCGGTACCCATGAGAGACACAATAGTTTGTCTACATATAGTAATTTAAGAAATGCCTTTAGTATTGCCCTTATTTGATTTTAGTATTCTTAGTTAAGCAAACTACTGAGAGAATTTTTATTTTCTTTAGTCTCTGCCTCAACAACACTTAAATCCAGCATATGAAGACGCATGGAGCAGCAGTGATGATGAAGGCTGAATTTCAATTACGTGCTGATATAAAATTGACATTCAGGCACCACGTTCACGGACTTTATCAACAGAATTGGATATTGCCAGATTTATTATGACTGGATTTTTGGTACAGTTCTGTTAAAGCAAGGTCTTTCAGAAATAAGTTTCCACTGTTCTCTGTGTTCTTTCTTCACCGTTACAGTTAAATCTAAACGATTACTTTTTCATACTTACTGACTTTTATACTTACCCTTATGCATTGGTATACTTTACTCAGTGCTGAAGAGCTGATAAAAGAAAAATAAAAGCCCTTGGGACCAGTTAATATTGCATTGTTTCTGGTATCACTAATACTTAAGGAGATAATCTGTATGTTTCCAAGAGACATGATACGAATGATTTTGCCTGAAGGAGGACTAGCTCAGGGATACTTTCAGCTTATTTTTATCAATGTCTAGGTGGAGCAGACTGCGTCCATTTTCAAGTGCTTATGTGCTGTGGGAGCCAACAGGATTTTGTGCCTGTTCTTTTGCATTTTCAGTTTTGCATAAGTTTCTCCATAAATACAGTATTCAGTTCAGAAAGAGATATAGCTGGGATCATTTATTCAAGTATTTATATGGTGACCCCACCAAGTAGTACCTGAATCTGTCCCAGAAAGTTAAGAACAGAAACTAGTTTAATTAGAGTTTTTGTTGCTCCTGTTAGCAGGTTTTAAGATCAGTTTTCTGTGTATGAATCTCTCACTCTTCCCTAGCCAGTGTCAAGAATTCCTGGACAGAAAAGCAGGCTTGAGGTACAGTACAAGGCAGAAAGTGGATCACATTTCAAGTTAGAAATATCAAATGTAGTCCTTAAGAACTGTTTTCATCTGACTTTGTGGTCCTAATGCCTGCTCTGTTTTGAAAGGGAGGCACTTTGTGGGGTTATTGGCTCATCTCAATCACTAGTTTGTGATTCAGGCATAGTGTAGTCATCAATCTGAGAGCTGAGTTAGAGTTTCCCATCAGATGCAGATGCAGCTCTATAGAGGAAAAATTCCTTCCAAAAAAGAGCAGATGTTAGGACCACAAATTCAGATGAAAGGAGAAAATATTGTACAAATAAATGAAAGATAATAATTTAATCTTTGTATTGTGTGTATTATTTCTATGATTGGTATGCATTTTAGAATTAATTCACTGTGCTTCTGTATTTTAATATCTATACAAGATATAGGCTCTCAGTTTCTATATCAATTTAGAGTCTAGCATTGTAAAATGATACCAAGTGAGGAGTGGGCATATCAAGGGAATGTTGTAATTAAACAAGCTTCATATGTAGTGCATATTTGCTGGAAGACACCCAAAATTTAAGTTGCACTATTAAATGGATAGATGTAGAGTGGAAGACTCCCAGAAGTTTCGGCTGAAGTTAAGGACCAGCCTGACACTGTCACTTTACAGGAATAGAGAAGAGAATTTTCTATTTTTTTTCAAATTATAGTTTTCATTACCAATGGTGGATGTTCCCTCTAAAATTGGAAAAACTGGGGAACAAATGTGAAGAAAGATAACACATTTTGATTTTTATCTTGAAGAGGATGACTTTTTTGCATGTTATAATTGTGCATATCATTTGTATATGCCAACTGCAGTGCATGTATTTTGTATTTGAATTTCTAAAAATGTGCTCAGTAAATCATAGAGCTAGTTATCAAAGAATAAATGCATTTTTTTTTTTCAATCAGTTTTCAGTTATATGTAATGTGACTATAAATGGTGTTGATTTTCAAACAAACAAACAAAAATCCTACCAAAAAAACCACTAGCTCTATGGTGGACTTGGAATGGTATATAAAATGGGAGAGGTAGAAAAATTATATTTATTTAAAAAAGGTGAGAAATCATAAAAACTAAACCCATAAATAAGAATGTTGCATTAATTCTGGTTTTTTGAATGGGATTTCCCAGATGAGTTCTTTTTCCTGTGTTTTGGGTACACAATTATTGAGATTGGAAGGGACCACTGGAGATAATCCAGTCCAACCTCCCTGCTTAAAACGCAGTCACCTAAAGCAGGTTGCTTAGGCTTGTGTCGAGTTGGGCTTTGAGTATCTCTACAACCTACAAACCTGTTCCAGTGTTTGAGCATTCTTAGAGTATAAGTTTCTTCTTAGGTTTAAATGGAGTTTTCTGTATGTCAGTTTGCACCCATCACCTTCCCAGGGATGGAGGTGAGGTTGACTGATGTGTCTGGATCTTGCTTCTTGAAGACATAGGTGACCTTGGCTTTCTCCCAGTCCTCAGAAACCTCTCCTGCTCACTGTGACCTTTCCAAGATAATTGAGAGTGGTCTTGCAATGGCATCAGCCAGTTGTGGGTGCATCCAGTAAAGCACCATGGACTTGTATATGTCCAGTTTGTTTAAGTGTTCCCTAACTGATCCTCCTCCACCAAGGGTACACCTTCGTTGCTCCAGACTTTCTAGTGGTCTCATGGACCTAGGGTTGCTAAAGCCCAGTCTTGTCACTAAAGACTGTGATGAAAAAGCATGGAGTACCTCAGGCTTTTCCATGTCCTTTGTCTCCAGTTGCCCTGCCCCATTTAGCAGTGGGCCCACATTTTCCCTAGTCTTCCTTTTGCTGCTGTTATACTTGTACATTTTAGTTTTGCTTTGCATATTCCTCACCAAATTTAACTCCAGATGGGTTTTGGATTTCCTAGCCCTATCTGTGCATGCTAAGACAGTTTCTCTATATTCTTCCCTGCTTCCACCTCTTGTATGCTTCCTTTTTGCATCTTGAGTTTTGTCAGGAGTTCCATTTTCATGCCTGCAGACATCCTTCCACCTTTGCTTTATTTCCTGCATGTGAAGATGGACCATCCTTGAAAATCAACCAGCTCTCCTGGACCCTCGTTCTCATCAGGGCCATATCCCATGGAATTCTTCCAGGCTCATTTTCATACTATTGCTGAACAACTTTTTGCATAAATTTTGCATAAATTGCACCATGAATGCAATGTGGGATTCAGGGCAAGAAGAGGTGGGCTGGGGATTATTTGCCCAAGTATCTACCCACCTAGGCACCTGTTGGTTTAGTGTCTGAAGCTGTCCCAAACAGGTGAAAATAGAAATTAGTTGCCTGGGGAGGTTATTGCTCCTACTAACAGCTAGTATCTTCTACATAGGAATCTTTCAAAATTCTCTTCTGGTATCAATTGATGATGTCATTCTTTCTCTTGACTGTTGTCCTCTGCTGGAAGGAGAGGTGTTTCTGGTGAGGGAAATTAAAAACATCTGTCTCTCATCTGGGCAAGAATCCAGGCACATTCTACAATTCAGCACCTGCAAACCTTCCATATAATGGCAGTAGCTCATAGGTAATGTTTACTTTGCAAGGTTTGAAACCTCTTGGTATTAGCCAGCATCTCAACCATGAATTTCTGTGAAAATTCTACTTTGAATAACAGCATATATGTTATGATTTCCTTCAGTACTTCTAGTTTTCTGTAGATGCGGTAAATTTATTATTTTATTTTTTTCTGGGAAAAAAAAAAAGACTATTTTCATTTTATTTTATTTCTCCTGCATTGGAATGGTGGCTGTACTTAATTCCTAAGTAAAGTGTTGGTATCTTCCAATGAAAAATTTTAAAGGACAGTGAAGACCTGCTGTATATTGTTTTTTACTGCAAAGAACCAAGTACTAAGCCAATGATGTCAGTTGAAACTGTGTGTCTCTTGCTTGTAAGTTACATGTGATAATGAAATCTGAGTCTTCCCCTTCATTTATGCCTATTCTTCTTCTATGCTTATAGCATGTATTTTTATAGTATCAGAGGTCTTTTAGAACCAGAAATGCAGCAAGTGGGGTAGTATAGACTTAATTGCACTTCCCATCCTTATATCAGTCAGAAAACAACCACATTTGAAAATCCAGTTAGGTGTCAAAAGGGTTGCTGTATTGACGGTGAAATAAGGTTATTCACTTGAGAGGCAGCTAGCTGATAGCTGGATTCTGAGTTCCTGTTAAAACCAGTAAGAAAGTTAAGAGTTTAAAGAAAGAGTTTAAGCTGAAATGGACTGCACTCTTATTGCAGTAGCAGTACTGGGATTTAGTAGTCATACTCTGTATCAGAATATGTAGAGAAGTGCTTTCATCTTTTCAGGCTGTTTGAGGAATTGATTCTTGCTTAGAAGACTTGCTTTGCCTTCCAAGGCAGAGATTTTTATTTGAGCTTGATACAGCAGGTACCAAAAGAGGGAAAATAATTTATTTGTTCTTGTAAGAGATCAAGAATTTCCTTTCCCTTCTAGCCTAAGGAAACAATGGAGGTGGGAGTCATTCTGAGCCAGCCCAGCTGAAGAAATCCAGAGGGCCTAAGACAAGCCTCCTTCAGCTTAACTGAAAGTTGAGTAAGACAGGACTCTGATTATTTATGTCTAGGTTATGATGCTCAGAACGAATCTGGTATTGAGACATACAAGCAAAAACCTGGTTCTTTTTTTCCTCCTGTACACAGACCTGGAAGAAAGCATTAGCACATGAGAACTTAAATATGGTTAACTCCCAAGTATTGCGAAGAATAAGTTAACACCATGTGCTTACCTCCCTTTGCCCTTTTCTCTATTCCCAGTCTACTCACTCTTACACACAGGCTGACAAGACTAAAAATGTAGGGATTTGTTTGCCACATTTTTTTGTGTTGTTTGGATTTGTAGTCAGGCCAGGCTTCTCACTGCACAAGACATCTGTTTTTTTTTAATCAACAATGAGTTCTTCGTATGCTCAGTCAGCTTAGGGCCCAGAATTTAAGACCACTGTCATTGTAAAGCTGAAAAATTCTTAGATTTGGGAACATCATAGAATTGACTGCTACATTTTTTTTCCATGATGTTTACTCTTGTGTTATAGTCCTTATCCTACCTTGAATGGAGATATAGAGAGATATATGTATACACACACAAGATACAAATATATTTAAAATGCCACTGCTTTGGCAGCATTGGAGGATAGTTCTTGGTTTTCTTCCTACCTCATTTTTAATGCAAGTAAAGGTCTAGTGCATACAGTTGAGAATGGTAAGCTCTTCAGTGCACATTGGCCTAGGATCTGCCACAATGAAGAGGTAAGCCTCCTGTTAGCCTAGTACAAGTAAAGTTTGAGATACATGGTCGTTACGGGCATATCAGTTAAACCACGGGAACTGTCCAGGTACATGCTTTTGGCATGTAAAACATAGGAACTAATATGGTTGAAGTAGTCCATAAAGAAAGACACCTTGAGTATTGGCCATGTGCTTAGCCACTAAGCTGTGTGCTGAGGTTTTGACACCTGAGAGATGTTCTTGAAGGCAGTATATTGGTTTCAGTGGACAGCAGTTAATGCTTATAATACCCACCTAAACAAAAGCATGGAAAGCATATCAATAAAATCTGATCTTCCCACTGTAAGAGAAGATTACAGCTGTTCAGCCTGGAGAAGAGAAGGCTCTGGGGAGACCTTATTGCAGCCTTCCCGTACTTAAAGGGGGTTTATAAGAGAGATGGGGACAGACTTTTTAGCAGGGACTGTTGCAATAGCACAAGGGGTAATAGTTTTAAACTAAAAGAGGGTAGATTCAGACTAGATATAAGGAAGAAATTTTTTACAATGAGGGTCGTGAAACACTGGGACGGGTTGCCCAGAGAGGTGGTAGATGCCCCATCCTTGGAAACATTCAAGGCCAGGCTGGATGGGGCTGTGAGCAACCTGATTTAGTTGAAGATGTCCCTGCCAATTGCATGGGGGTGAACTAGATGACCTTTAAAGGCCCCTTCCATTGCAAAGCATTCTATGATTCTATGAAGATCAGGTGCGTGACCACCTGAGGAACCTGAACATACCTAAGTCTATGGGACCTGATGAGATGCATCCCAGAGTCCTGAGGGAACTGGCTGATGTAGTTGCCCAGCCACTCTCCATGATATTTGAAAAGTCCTAGCAGCCAGGTGAAGTCCCTGGTAACTGGAAAAAGGGAAATATTGCACCCATTTTTAGAAAAGGGTAGAAAGGAGGACTCTGGGAACTACTGACCTGTCAGCTTCACCTTTGTGCCTGGGAAGATCATGGAACAGACCCTCCTAGAAGCTCTGCTAAGGCACATGGAGGACACGGAGGTGATTCAAGACAGCCAGCATGGCTTCACCAAGGGCAAGTCCTGCCTGACTAACCTAGTGGCCTTCTATGATGGAGTGACTACATCAGTGGACCAGGGAAGAGCTACAGATGTCATTTACCTGGACTTCTGCAAGGCCTTAGACATGGTCCCCCACAACATCCTTCTCTCTAAATTGGAGAGACAGGTATTTGATGGGTGGACTGTTTGGTGGATGAGGAATTGGCCAGATGGTCCAATCCAGAGGGCAGTGGTCAAGACCTCAGTGTCCAGATGGAGATCAGTGATGAGTGGTGTCCCTCAGGGGTCTGTACTGGGGCCAGTGCTGTTAGATATCTTCATCAATGACACAGACAGTGGGATTGAGTGCATCCTTAGCAAGTTTGCAGATGACACCAAGCTGAGTGGTACAGTTGACATGCCTGAGGGACGGGATGCCATCCAGAGGGACTTCGGCAAGCTGGGGACAGACTTTTTAGCAGGGCCTGTAGCAACAGGACAAGGGGTAATGGTTTTAAACTAAAAGAGGGTGGATTTAGACTAGGGATAAGGAAGAAATTTTTTACAATGAGGGTGGTGAAACACTGGAAGAGGTTGCCCAGAGAGGTGGTAGATGCCTCATCCCTGGAAACAAAATTCAAGGCCAGGCTGGATGGGGCTGTGAGCAACCTGATTTAGTTGAAGATGTCCCTGCTCATTGCAGGGGGCTGGACTAGATGGCCCTTAAAGGTCCCTTCCAACCCAAAGTATTCTTTGATTCTAAGACCATTTGTGTCATTAAAGCTGAGTTATGAAATGGACATGCCTTCTTCCTTCCTCCCCTTGTTTTTAATTTCTTTTAGTCTATTTTATAAAAACAGTGGGAATGGAGGATAAAAAGGGATGACTGAGTGGCCAGGAATTCAGGCAGGTGCATTAACTACTCCCCACAGCTTCATCCCTTTTAATCTTATCGGTGTGCTGTGCAGTCAGCCTTACCCACCAGCCCACACGTGCTGCCCAGATGACAGCTAACCAATGTCATCCACCACACTGGCAACCCTTAACCACCCCCAGTCCTGCCAAATTCCACCAAGCCCAGGAGAGTGGAGAAAAATATTTGGGCTTATTAAGGCAGCTTTCTATTTAAATATGAAAAAAAAAAAAAAATTGCACAGGCATACAGCTTTGTTCTTAATTTGCATTTTATCACCATTTGATTTCAAATTAAGGCAGAAAGAAACCAGGATATTGTTAGTTATGTGTTTTAGCTTTGTGCTAAGAAGGAGGCTTTCAGTCAGTCAGAGTTCTGTACCCTTGGAAGATTGCAAATCCACCCTTTCCTTGCAGCTATGGGACAGAGATGCATCTGTGATCCTAAACAGGTTTTGTAGTAAATTTCCTCATGCCAAATCGGAGATTAAAATCAGCAGTTTAAATCAGTCCAACCAGTTATTTTTACAGCAATATGTTTGTAATCTAGAGTAACATGTTTAAGCAAGAATGGGGTAATTTATTCAGCAGCGACAATAATATGCCTTTGTTTAATACAAAATAGATTAACGTGGCGGGCAGAGAAAGGGGGGGTATTAAAACTTTTTTTTGCTGTTCTCAGCAGCCACATTTGAAAGATACTGGCCATTTTCCTTTTCTATTGACTGCAAAGCATTTATTTAACAGGATGCTTGCTTTATACCAGTTACAGGTCTTGACCTCCAACAGAATTATTAAAACATTCTAAGAAAATTTGGAATCATATTTTTAGTAAAGTTAGCTCACAAAACATATTCATAATAAATGTAGAAATATATTATGCTCTTACTGGAGATCATTGGCAAGAATAAACTTACATTTGGTAGCCAGCCAGTTCCATTTGTATTTAAAATTTAAAGTTGACTCTTAATCCTCTCTGTTAGTAGTTCAGGATGGCCTCTGAAGGAACTATAGCTATTAATGCCTGCCTGCAATGTTTTACTTTCATCCACACAAATATATCTTGGTCTGTATGGTGGATCTTTAATCTTTTAGTGCCATTTTAAGAAAGGGTGGTATCCTGGGAAAAAGAAAGAGAAATAAGAGAATCCTTTCCTCAAACTTAGGGTACGTCTGTTCTGCAGGCAGCAGCATAATACAGAGATGTTAACTCTAGTTTACGTGAGCAACCCCACCACAGGCTAATGTACCTTGCTGGGATGCTGCATCAATTCACCTATGTGGAGCTTAATACTGTCATGGCTAGACTACTTTGTTACTGTCTTAATATGCTTCTTTCCTGTTTTCTGTAGATATGCTGTGTCAGCAGGGCACATGCAGTTTGGGGATCCCATGTTTGCTGTGGTTAAAGATATACCAAACAGTGGGTGTATGGTAAGAAAGAATATCAAGTTCTCATGTTTTGTGCCAGTCTGTAGGGAGTGTCTTGTGTTGCTCAACAGTTAATTACTGTTGCTATCGCCTCCTACACTGTTCTGTAACACCTCAGGAAATCAGCTGATTATGATTCTCATGCTAGCATACTGAAAATGTTTTATGCTAACTTGAAAAAAATGCTTTGGGACTTCATAAGATAATAAATTTGAATGAAGCTCTCTTCTTTTGCCCATCACTGGTTCTTCCAGGCAGAGCATGTGGCCCAGAGAATGTATTTTTGTACCTGAATCATGCATTATGGCCTATGTAAGTTGAGGCTAAGCATCTTAAGTATCCAAATGGTCTGATGCTGTTCTGTGGTTTTGCACTGCCACTAGTGCAACAGGACCCTTATACTGAGCAGTTCTGCACATCTTCTGTGGAAAATGACCATCTTTGGCACTTAGTTGGAGTGTATTGCATGTTCTTAGGGTAGTGCATAAATTGTTTCCCAAGGAAAAAAAAAATCTTCTCTACAGTTGCATGGAACTTTGCCATCTGAATGCTATTTATCACTGTTTATAAAGAAAGTTTCCAGAACATTTAATTGTTTTGCAGACAGCTAATATACCTGAGGGCCTAAGTGAATGTTTGAAACAGCTGATTCATCTTGTTCTGCCACTATGGATAACTATTAAAGTTTAGGTTGACTAATGAAGTATATCAACGTAATTTAAATAACACTCAGTGATGGGCTACTATATTAAATGTAGATACCTGTGAGACATGCAGAACTGTGGTGTATAAGAATTATATTGCTCTTAGCAGAATTCCCCTGTATTGGATTATAGGTTTCAGTACTTCAGGAGGCTTGCTCTGCGTGCCCTGAACATGTACAAGGTCTCACTGGCACATCTCCTATCAGTAGGAAGGCTTATTATATATTCCAGTGGCCTTGAAAACTGTGCCAGCAAAGTTTTTTCCTGCCAGAGAGAGGAAAAATTATGCAAGTCACAGGGTGGAAAGTCGTCCAGTAGTTCACAAGACTGCTCAAGCATTAAGCTTGACAAGCACAAGAAAAATGAAGATAAAGGAAACAAAGGAATCATTCTAGTTTATAGAAGGGAAGGTAGAGCCCTGCTTGTGCGCCAAGATGCAGAGTGTGTGCATGTTTGACAGTCCTCCATGCTGCAGTGGTGCATCACCAAGGCCAGTGCTCGCATCTGTGGCTCCCTGATCTCGCGAGCTCTGAGGTGAAGATCCTGCTCCATGTGAGCCAGTGCACAGGAGCTGTGAAAGCAATGGCTTTCACACTGCTCCATCTTCCCTCAGTCTCCATGGCCTTACTTAGGGTCAATTAAATACAACATGTTCATGGTCCCCAACTCGGGCCTCCTCTCCCTCTCTTCCCAGCAGGCTGTTCGTAATCATTGCTGTTAATTTGCATCTCCTTTCTCTGCTGCACACAGCCATGCCCACACACAGCTCTCCAAGCCAGGACTTAATTGTGGCCTGCCTCTACACTGAGGTCCCCAGACCTTTTACCCATCTGATATTACTCATAAAGCTCTTCTGCTTAAAACTGGTAGTTCTGTTTGCTTTTGAATTATCACCCAACCTCTCTGGGCAGTCCTTTGACCTGTCCTCCCCTTTCTTCTCCATCTCCATTTGGCTGGCATGGCTACGTGCTTAGGTGCATACAGTGGTTTGCCAGTTCAGACAGTGTTGTGAGCAGAAGAACATGAGAGCTTTGATCTGAAAGCCATATGGCTGTGTTAGAGCAGAACCATACCCACAGAATAAAGAAAATGGGAGGGAGGTTTCATTAGCTTTTTCGTAACCCTTTGTTAACATGTACACGCAGTTTCTGGAATAACATTAGCTGCTTGCTAACTCGCTTGGACCCAGTGCAATATTTTTCTATTAAGAAGTAGCTCATTAGTTCCCACACTGGCAGCATTTGTTCATTAAAGGCAGTAGAAAAGAGTTGTCTTGAAAACCCGGCATTTAAATATTATTTTCATTTTATAATTGACCTATGTTCATAATTTTCCCCAGTCATCTGCAGCTTCTTAAAATTCTACAGTCACTAACATAAGTGATCATATAAATGTTCAAGGTCTGATTTGTCTAAAAAGAGACTTAGTTAAAGAAAAGTATAGCTGAAGTATTGCAGAAATCTTTGAAAATCAGCAGCACTACTACCTGCCATATTAAAGTATTTCTCAGTTTTATAACTTTGTGCAATATAAAACAGTTGCCAGCTTTGTTGTTTATCCTTGTCCTGGTTTCAGCTGTGATAGAGTTAATTTTCTTCCTAGTAGCTGGTGTAGTGCTGTGTTTTGGATTTAGGATGAGAATAATGTTGATAACATACTGATGTTTTGGTTGTTGCTGAGCAGTGCTTACACCAGTCAGGGACTTTTCAGCTTCCCGTGCTCTGCCAGGTGCCCAAGAAGCTGGGAGGGGGCACAGCCAGGACAGCTGACCCAGACTGGCCAAAGGGCTGCTCCATACCGTATGGCATCATGCTCAGCATACAAAGCTGGGGGGAAGTTGGCTGGAGGGCAGCGATCGCTGCTTGTGGACAGGCTGGGCGTTGGTCAGTGAGCGGTTGCATCACTTGTTTTTCCTGGGTTTTGTTCCTGTCTTTGTTGTTGTTGTTTTCCTTTTCACTACATTTTTATTATTATGATTGTTGTTGTGATAGTAGTTATTGTTGTTATATCTTTATTTTATTTCAATTATTAAACTGTTCTTAGCTGACAAATTTTCTTATTTTTGCCCTTTCGATTCTCTCCCCCATCCCTGGAGAGTGAGTGAGCAGCTGTGTGGTGCTTAGTTGCTGGCTGGGGCCAATCCTCATTTGTAGATGCTACTTCTCCATGATCTTTCTTTACCCAGAGTCACGTTTCTGCCTTTCTCCCCATCATTTCTTAAATGCCATTTCACTAGTCCAAACTGAATTACTTAGTTTCTCTCACTGCCTTGTCTCCTGTCACCATATCTAAGACCAGCAGCATCCATAATACAGATCCAGTGCTGAGATTTTACCACTTTTTCCTGTATAACTATTCATAAAATTTGGCCTAACCTGTTTTTTGTGCCCAGAGTCCACTGACTTTCATTCCCTCACCTCCCATCTTGATGGCTTCCTCTTTACTTGCTTCCACATTTCCAACCTGCCACCTATTAAATGAAAGGTGCCACGAATTTTAAGATAGCTCCTGTGCTAAGATCTAGCTATTTTCTTTTTACCTTTGCTTTTTCACCTTCTTTTTACCTTTGCTTTTATTCTCCCAACGTATCACCTCCTCTTTAAATCACTGTTCTTTCTCTTCAATACATTTCATAATTCTTACCTAGCCTGCCTGCACAAGCTTCGTTCATTTACTCTTCCAGCAACTATCTCCACCCTTTTTACTTTTTATTACCTTACTCCAAGCTGGTCTACCGAGGTTGTAACTTTTCACTCTTACCAGATTTTAAGACTCACTTCTGTCACTATGTCTTTAGAAAATGAGTCAGGCATTTATTTATGGCTACCTCTTAAATATTCATGAGATATTTCTGCATTGTGCTTTCAGTTGCATCCTATGCTGTCTCCTTGCCATGGGTGTCCCAGGCCATCGTTAACCCAGAAAATGGACAACTGACCACAGCTGACAAACATTAGACCTTGCTTCTTTTGCAGGATCACATCATCCACACCTCTTCCTTTCTACTGTCCTAAAGTTTTAACCCCTTCGTTGTATCAGGACTCACATCACTTGATACTACAAGACAGGTGAATTAAATGTATGAATGGTTTAATACAGGAGGTAAACCTTCATCTAACATTAGCAGAAAAACAAAATTGTGTTTTATTACATCCACGGGTGTATTCTAAATTATTACAGGATAATTAACCAAGAAATACAGGGGATATCTAAGCTACATTGCATTACAGTGCCTTGACAGAGATGCTTAACTTTATTAAAAGCTGTTATCAAAACTGCTTTGAGGAAAATAACCATTCTCCCAAATCTTATAAAATCTGAGCTTGTGCTGCACAAAGCAGAGATTTCCTTGATTGGACTCTGCAAATAAGTAGATACTCTGCATTATTCCAAATCCACCCAATGCTATCACGCTCAGACCTATCTCCTATTCAAGAAGAAAAAGGCGTTACCAGAGATGACAAAGTCAGGGAGAGTCAGCAGAAAAAGCCCTGTTTGTGCCTCCACCATCTCTGCCTGCCTGGGCTGCACCACAGCAGCCACCAGAGTCTGCAGTGTTTGAGACCCTCAGGGCTGTTAAGTTAAAGACAGGCCAAAGAGGCACAGGGATGTCCTTGGCAAGTGGGTGAGAGAGTTCAAAATGGCTAAAATTAACTTTGCCTCACCTCTCCTCAGGTCACAAGAAGGAAACCTCTGGTGCAGAACTGGATTGCTTTTTTATTTTCCATGCGTGAAAATCCTGCTATGTCTTGGCAGAGTCTTAAAAACAAATCCAGCATAATGGAAGGAGCTTGTAGGCAAACACTACTGCTTTGTCTGGTCAGGTTATTTCTCTCCTGTTTTTCTGTCTCATCCACCTCCATTTTACATTACTTAGACCATTCTCATCCTCCTCACCTCTATTTGTAGTCTGTTTGGAAAAATAAGGTGTTTTCTTAGGAACTCTAATCTAAAAGCCTTTTAACTGTTAAAGATTAACCATTAAAGCATTTGTGGAAAAGCACACATTTCCCTGACACTTGACACCAGCCTGCCGCATTTTGAAACTCAGCTATTAGTAATGCTTCAATAGCTTGCTCACACCTAACAGGTTGATAGGAAGACAAGCTCAGATCCTGCGTGGAACACAACACAAACGCAGGCTAATATTGTATGCCTGGGTGGGGAGCCACAAACGCTTCTAACTGTGAGCAACCAAGTGTAAGAACTTATCTTTCAGTGGCACAATTTGTTGAAGATTTTGATTTTGATGAAGCTTGCTAGTGAGTTTTCTGAGAGTGGCTTGGGTGCTTTCAGAGTGGAAGAGGAGGGTTGCACACGTGCCTGTGCACAGAGGAGAAAGGCTGAATGCAGCAAATCAGGCCCAGGTGGGGGTCATCAAACAAAAAAAGGGCTTTTTAGAGAGGATGATGTGCACATGCAGCTGTAAAAGTAAAACTCTTGGATTACTATTTCAGAACACACAGTATGCTTCAGATAAGAAAACTCAATGCTATGGCACTGGTACAAGTTTTCCAAAAGTTATCTACACTCATGTTGAATTTTGGGGCCAAACATGGTGTAAATGCTCAAAACTTTCCAACTTTACCTGCATTTCCCTGTAAGATTAACAGATATTTGGACCTTTTCTTTATACAAGGTGATCACAAGCCATTTCCAATGTCAGTGAGAGGTTCCTACACAGCATTTTGCTTAGTCCCTTTTTAGTGATACTGAAATATTTGTTTCTACCTCACCATAAAATCACGGTAGAAGCCATTTCACCATTTAGACTGAATTAGCTAAACTCTTTTTAAAGAAAGAGCATAAGGCAGACTAGACTGTGAAATTTCTTTGGTTTTAGGAATTTCAGTGAAATTTCAAATGGCTTTTCAATTTCTGCCTTATAAATAGAAGTAATTAGTTTTATTATAAATTCATTTGTGATTTGGAAGCATCTAGATCCTCTAGTGGAATCAAAGACCAAACAACCTAGGTCAAGAACTAATCCAACCGACAACCAAAAAGAGAGTGGGAGAAAGGGAATGGTGTTGGCTTTTCTCAAATATTTATTTTTAATTGGGTTTTTGTTGTTGTTGTTATTACATTAACTGGTAGTATGTAGGATGATTTACTTCAGTATTCTCTGTGATTTGCAGAATCTTAGACCAGAAAAATTAGGGGGTATGTCCTGACAAAGAGCACTAACTCCTGTATGGCTTCATATATGAAAATACCGCCACCGGAAAAAACAAAGATGCTTGGGGATAACTTCTTTTTCCTCATCTTCATTACATGAAAAAGAAACAAGCTGCCTTAAAAGTGGTAAGAGAGAATAGTTGAAGATGACAGGAGTTTGCCTGGGAGAGTGTTCTCAGTGGGAATATAGGCCCGGGATATACCCTGTATCAACAACATACCCTGTTGCATTTAAAGTCTCTCACTGACAAGTCTCATTTCTCAGCTAGAATAAGAAGATCTCTTTTGGAAGAAACCATTTAATTCAGTGAGTTCAGACTAAAAGTTTCACTGGTTTGTTTGATGGATTTTTCCTCACCTTCCTTCCATACTGGCATTAGAGTCCTTCCCAGAACATTTTAGGTTTCACAGCATATTCTCCAAGACAGAATGTGGTTTTCCACTCCTGTTACTATTCATATCTTTAGGCCTTGCCTTGAGCCTCACAGTTTGATAGCTCTGTTTCCCTCCTTTAAACACATAAAGAAGACATCTTTATCTGCAAAAACTCATTGTTCTGAACTGTTGCAAGTGACATTTATGGTGAGTAGTAATAAAGGAATTTCAAGAACTTTGTAAAAAAATCAGACTACTTAGCCCATTTCTGTAAGCATGTCACATCTGTATCAGCAGTAATGCTGCTTGTTAGTAGTGTCTGCTTGAAAGACACTCATGGGGGCCTGGAAAATCAAGGACAGTATGGCAATAAAAATGCATCTGTGTTGGCCTGCAAAGGGGTGCGCAGGGTTTTTGCCATGAGGCGCTGATAAAGCCAGGCCTGTAAAATTCCCAAAAGGAGGCGATGCCCAGCCCAATAACAGCCCAAGCAACTCTTTGATAACCTCATGGGGTCAGCTTTTCTCCTCCCTCCTCCACTCCTGCTATGGTGCCAGTTAAGAACAGCTCAGCGTTGTCAGGCTTGGCAGTCTGAAGAGTGTTTACTCAGCCCTCAAGAAAGCTTTAGTTACTTGCTCTGAGTTTGCTGTTGCTGTGGTTATGCCACTACAGACACTTGAGCTGGGAAGAATAAAATGAGTTCAGGTATGTTTATGTGAACTGTTGTGATAGTAATGTAAGTGTGTGCCCTTCTTTAGAAGGAGAACTTTAATCACAATGGGAAGGCATGTGTTGTCTTGCTGGTGCATGGTGGTGACTCAGGTGCTTCCTGTGAAAATGCCAGATTTGATTGTAAAGGTTAAAGAAAAGAGGGATACAACAAGTAATGCTTTGAATAAAAGTTTCTATTATAATCTAACACTGTCTGCTTTCTTCCTCACGGAGGAAAAGATTGCAATGCATATGCATGTCTGTGCTAGCTGGTCAGGAGCGTGTAGAAAGGATCCGAATTTTTTGTTTGGAGACAGCTAGGGACAGACTCACGTAAGTGAATGAGACCTGTTGAGCATAGCTTAGCTATTTGCGCATGTGGTTTTATTTTCACTTTGTTTGTTGACATCTTAAAACTCAGACCGTGGGCTCTCTGCTACCGCTTGGAGAGAATGTAAAAGGTACCAAAGAGAGAAGATGCAAGAAAGTATTGTATTATTGATGCCTGTTTCCATGGCATGAACTTGTCAGCTGAGAGGAAGGGAAAGACCATGGGCAGAACTGAGCAGGAGAGGGTTTGGGGGTAAAGCTGTTTGGGTAACAACACTGCGAGGCGGAATCTACATCATCCCCACTCCAGGCAGAATGCTGAAGAGCTATGATCTTCCCAGGCTTTTGCACTGGGCAGACGGATAACTGAACGGAGAGGCTCAGTGCATTGACTGCTGCACTTCTTACTGGGGAACTGATTTGCTGCAGCTTCAGGGTTAGGTGTTTGAAGTAAGAAATACCAGAACTAGTTACTCATTCAACTCTTACTGCTCTCTCTTATGCTTATGCAGGATGAAGGTGTATCACTTAATATTATTTTCAGCCATTCCTCTGGATCAAAATGTACAATAACTCCAACTTTTGGCAATTTTTTGCTGATAATTATTACAGTTTATGAAATTTTTATGAACCAATGAACTTGCTCCAAATTCTCACTGACATAACTAAGATGGGGATCCACCATGCAGGGAATGCTGTCAATAAGCAGAAAACTAAGGCTTGATCAGCTGCTTTACTCCCTGAGCATTCTTCTTCTTCGGGGTGCAGCATATAGCCAGCATTTAGAGTCTTGATGGTTTTGGTTTTCTTTAGAAAGAAACTCTTGAAACAACTGGGCATATTCTCTGGTAGAACCCTGCTTCCTTAAAAACAATGTTTCCCCAAAATAACAGGGGAAAAATAACAAGCTGACAGCCTCCTTCTTCAGAAATCAAAGTCTGATTTCTGTAAAGATAGTGTTTCTATGAGAAGTTGTTTCTGAGCTTACTCCAAAAGTTTTGTTTGTGCACATTCCCTTATTTGCTATATCTCCTGCACAGTTGCAGCTCATTATTTGTAGAGACTGGAAGATTGTAACGTGGCGTAGGAAAAAATACATTTAAGATGCTGCAGGATAGTTCTTGTAAAATCTTACCATGCAGCTTGTTAATTTAACTGCTTTGGCCGGTGTCTGCCTCACTCCAAAGAGAAGCATAAACAGCCTTTCTGCTGACAGTGACAGACAGTGCTCTCTCACTCTTCAGATTAAAACAAATCTGTGACTCTCCAGCGTTTTCTTCATGACTGCTACCATTACTTTGCAGCACACCTGCACCATCTGAACATGCACTGCGAGACTGTGAGTGAGGTGGGCTTTTGTGACACTAACAGGCTATGGATGTAACTGCAGACCTGCACAGTGCATCCTTTCATAAAGGAAAGCCATTGGGTCTCCACATTTCTATATATAGAAGCATGATAATGGAAGATGTCCTTAAGGCCTTTTGCTTTTCTAGAAAAACAAATACATAAGTGAAGAATTTTTTTGTTGTTTGTTTAGGTAGGTTTTTTCTTGGGTTTTTTTCTTTGGTTTTTGTTTTGTTTTGTTTTGTTTTGCTTTGTCATTGTTCTTTTTTCTTAATTTCAAAAGCCTAATTTAAAATACCTGATCTATGGTAGTACTATAGGTATGAGAGACCACAGAAGAAGCGTAATTAGCTATGAAATGTAATATAGATTTCTGTTTGATTGATCGGTAATTAGCTTATGGGATTTGTTTTTCAGGAATCATTGTCTCACAGGTCTTATGTTGTCAGTGAAGAGGCTCAGTTTCAAAACCAACCTGTTCATGTGCGTAACCTAGCTATGACAACACAGTACGAACTACAAAGACTCCTCTATCATGCTGCAAGACTCAAAATTTGTTGAAATTCCCAGCCTATTCTTCTTAGCATCTTATCTAAAAATTAATCTAAATTAGCAAGTTCTTACCCTTAATCAGTTGGTTTCTTCTGAACTTATTGGAGCCCTTATTAGGAAAGTGGCAGTACTTATTTTAACCCATTTGAAACGTATCTTGCCTACTCCTTTTCTGAGTGTCTTGAAAAGCATGTCTGCTGCAAGGCTATTTTTCCATGGTTTACCTTTCCTTGAGCATGAGTGGGTATCTTGAGTTTCAAAGTAACTTATTAATCTGTGGCCTGTGTACCAAGCACAGGTGACATTACTGTCATGGGGAGAACAGGGACAAAGATAGCGTGATTTGCCTGAAATCAGATGGGAATCCCAACCAGGGAAATCTGTAATGTATTCACAGAAATGGTGTTGAATACCTCTTTCCCTTTCACTTATCCATTTCTCTCCTTTTATTTGCCTGCTCTTCTTCCCAATCCTGTCTGCAGAAAATTTTATAAAAATTAAAAAAAAAAAAAAAAATCCATGAAAGACTTCTTAGGTTTCCACAATGCATTGTTAAATAGATTTAGTGTGACCAAGAATCAAATTTGGAAAGTAATTTCTTGGTATGATTTTAGTGTAGTTTTGCATCCTGTGAGTACTGGCATATCTGTCAAGGCAGAATGGACTGTGGATTTGTTGTAATTGATGGTAAAGCTCCCTTTTCTGGTCCTTTGTTTTGTTCATACCTCAGAGATTGGTAGAGAAAGGAAAAAGAAGCTGCTTTGCTGTTAGGAAGGCTCTGCAATTTAGTAGCATTCATGGGAATTCTTGTGGACATTGGCATGAGAAATATGAGAAGAGACAGGAGAAAAAATAGAAGGTTGTTTTTGAAGAGGGGGAGGTGGGCTTTCAACGGCTTCCTCAAAAGCTTTGTAGATGTCCATTTCTCACTGTGATATTCAGTTACCTGATAAGTTGTCTTCTGAGCCTTGGCTGTCTGAGTATGAAACAAATGAAACAACTCAGAGGCTCTGGTTTGAAGGTCTCTTCTCACTCCTTAACCCAGGTGTACCATCTTTGTAATGCTTTCTCACAGTAAAATGTCTGGGAAGTGGCAAAATTAGCTGGAGCTTTTGCATGGACACTGAACATAGCAAAGAGAGCACTCTTTGACAGGTATCCCTGTCTCTCCTGTTCAGGGAACACGGCAGCCCACGAACTCCCAGAGCGTGGTCTTTTCACTAGTGAGGGGATAGGAAAATGATGTGAGAGATACAGCTGTTTACACATCTCTGTGTTATCACATGTTGCTTGGATAAAGAAGCTGTCCCTTTTGTGTTCAGACAAAATGCAGATCAGCAGCTATTCAAGCCCACACCTGTGAAAGATCTTACTTTTATCTTTCCAGATGTTGTGCAAGATGTGGCATGCTGTGGTGACATGCACAGCTAAGTCTTCACTAGCACCAAAGAGTTTCCCTAGGCTGTACTGGTTTATCTTCAGCTTTCCTAATTAACTCACTTGCTTCTACCAGCACAAAACAAACTTAAAATCAGGTAAAAATCCTCACTGATTACTCTGTTTTAAAGGTGGTGTAGTTTGTACTAACAACTTATTGTTATTCCTAGATCTCTGCACCCTTCTGGTGTGTTGCACCATGACATTCCTGCACCTGCCAGTTTCGCCAGCTAAAGCCTATCGAGCACAGCACAGGTATGCTGCAGAGTTAGCATTCACTTCTTTGTTGACATTTTTTTGTTTGTTTTGCCTTTTTTTTTTTTTTTTTATGACACATGTTAGAATGCTTTTGCAATCATGGAGCACTGCTCTCTAAAAGGAACTTATTTTTCCAGACATGTCTATGCACCCAGCTCATGGATAAGGCTGTGATTATGGCATAGTGTTTTCACCCAGGTACAACAAACAGACCCCACAACCCTCCAGCTTCCTGAAAAGATTACTACTTCCTTTGGCTTCATCTATGTGAGCTCCTACAGAATAAAACATTTGCTGTCGTCAATAACACATACAGCTACAATTTGACTTATGAAAGATTTAGCTATAAATTTTGTATAACAGAACAGTTGGTAGATAGCATCTGAATTAGAGTTCTCAGCTGTGAAAAGCTGTAAGATGTTGTGGGCTCCAGAACAGCCACTGTCTGCAGGATCATGGAACGTGCTTGGAGTATTCATTCAATGGTTACCCACGCTGCACAACAAGCATTTAAATCTTCACATTTATACATTTTTTAAATTGGAGATTACATTCACAATGTTAGCGAGGTTGGCTCTTTTTTTCACATTTTGTTTTCAGAGATGGGACAGGTTAAAATGAAAAATCTTGTGATGCAAGATTATGATTTTTGGAAACAGGCTGGCCAGGTGTGTTGGCTTTGCTTTTCTCATTGCGTTCAGAAAGGCTTCTTTGGCTGACTGCAATACACTTTGCAGGTGATTTACTTCTCCTTCCTGGTACAGATTGAGTTGCAATCAGCCTGCATTTAAGGAATACACTGTGAAGAGCTGTGTCACTACCAGTTTTCATTTGAGAAGCACGGTGTGTATATAATAAACTGTATTATATAATGTGTATGTATATGCATTATATGTATATTTATATATACAGTATACTATATGTGTAAATATATGTGTCTATAATGTATGTACTATAGACACATTATATATAAACTCTAAAATATATACATATGTAATATAATGTATATATATCACATATATATCTCATATATATATGACACCATGACACTACCTCTGTCAAACATCCCCTTTAAAGACATTTTTCATACAATTAAGATTATTGCTTCTACTTTTGCAACAGCCATTTTTCACCCTACTTTTGGAGCCCCTTCTTTCACTCCTGCCTAGCACCAGTCTCAGCTGCATAAGAGTAAAACAATTTTTCATGGTAAGGACCTAATGGTTTTAATACTATTACTTGAGATAGGTGGGTTTATATGGAAAGTTCCCTATCTGAATAGCTTTGTCACATCTGCAAGAATGTATCAAATTCACTATTGTTCAAATGGCAAAACTGGAGCTCAACATGTAGGTAAACATGAGCTGACTTGACAATACTGCAGTGGCTTGTGGTGTCAAGAAGCCATGCAAAACCAGCAACAGCTACTCACTTCTGTACTGTTACCTGCAGTGTATGTCCACAGAGAGAGGGGGGAACCTCCTTGCACAACTCAGCTCAGCCGTACACGGATGAGCAGGACTCTGTCATCTTCTCACCTTGTGCCACAGCAGAAGTGATGACACATGCCTGAGGAGGAATTTCTCTGCCGTTTGGAAACTGCTCCTGGAAGTTTACTGCCAGCATTACAAAAGGAACCATGCATGGCTCTCTGGAACAGACCTGGGCAGAGAAATGTTCAGAAATGCCTCAGCTACACAAAGGACACTGTTCTGGCTCAGAGGATTAGGTAGAAAAAGCATTTTTTTTCCTGCAATAAGCAGTAAGGAAAGTCTGAACGTAACTCCAACTGGAACATGAGAAGGGCCACGAAGGGCCCTTCTGTCTCCAGTCCAGCTGCCAAACACAGCAACATGCTGTCCTGTTACAGCTGCGGGATACAGGCCACTTGCAACAGAGCCTGCCTGGGACAGGTTTGGCAGTTGTGACTCAAGAACACCAGTACAGGTGCACAGGCAAACCAAATGTTCTCTAGGAAAGCAAAGCCTGCAAACAAGATTTGGGTAACGTTTGCATCTCTTCAAGATGGATATGCAGATATCTGTTGGTGTTCTTTGGATGACTGCCTTGCTTGGTTACAACTGTTAGTATTTCAGCAAAAGCTCCCAACATTGTTGATGCACTAGGGAGCAACTCCTGCGATTCTCCTGCTGATCAGCCCTTCAGGCTTCAAATACAGTCCTAGGGAGTACTCATCTCTAAAAGACTCTTAAAACACAATCTCATCCACAGAATGACAGTCTAAACATCCTTTTGCCAGTAGAAAAGTAGCATCTGAGCTATCTGGATTGTAGTGAGGCAACAAAATAAGGAAAAGTATTGGTTAGCAGCATTCATGGCAAGCACAGTTCTTCATTCAGTGTAGACCAGGAGTTAAGTCTTCAGGATGTTGTAAAATCCAGAGACCTGTCTCCAGTGTCTACATTCATTTCCCTCTTGCCCTGTTCTTGGATGGTGAATGTAGGGAACTTAAAAGATTACTTAAGTTTTCAGTAAATCCCATGTGCAGCTTTCACAGGCTAAGCACTGAGAAAACCTGGTTGCTGCTAGCTGCCTCTTTTACAATTTACTTGCCTCTGACTTCCTCCATGTCTCTGCTTTCTTTGTCTGTGCAGGGCACAGCTGTCTCCTTCCTGCTGCCTTTCCTCTGCTGCATGTTAATCATTTACCTGTCACGAGCAGGTCAGCCATTATTTCTGTCCTCTCCCAACCCTCACAGACTTGCTTGATGATTCAAATTACCCTTGCTCCTGAAGTGCATGGAAGGTGAAGCCGCTTACTCTCTACATGGGGCTCCAAAGAGAGAAGTGGCAGCTGTTGTTGCAAACACTGTTGGCATGAAATGTGTTAGCTTGCATCTGGTAATTGTTATTTTTTTCCATTAATGACAACAGCCTTGCATTTTGAAGACCACAGGTGACCTACTTACTTTTTATTGTTATGCACCACAGCGTCCCATTTTGTCTCAGCCAAGGCAGTCCTATCAGACATGGCAAAATAGACGTAACAACACATGAAGAATATTAGTTGCTTGCTGAGCCACATAGCTGCATCCCTCTGGACAAGTCAATACTTATTAGTCTTAAGGCTCCCAAGGGCTCTGTCTGAGCAGGGATGTGCTGGTTCCTAAGGTCTGTTTGTAGTTTTTCTCGGCTGATGCCTCAGAAAAAATGGGTTTGAGCCAAGAAATCAAAGAAAAGGTTCCAACTTCTGAAACTTAAGGGGGTGGGGGAATGGGGTGTTTCAATTGTTTTTTTGTGATTTTCCCCTCTAGGTGAGACATACAGTATTGCTCAATGGATTATCATATTTCTACATATCCTTTTTGGCCAAACCCAGTGATCTTATTAAGATGCCCTTTCAAAAGCCCCAGGATTTCTTCACCTGTCATAATCCTAACAATTCCAAGAGGAGCATAAAGCAAATCCAAAAGCTTAAGGTCCTCCTTCTAATCTCCAGCCTAATCAGTTGCTCAGTGATGTGGACTTTCTGCAGGATCTCTGCTACAAGCTGTGTTTCTCCATCCCCATCCCACCACCTGTTTCTCAGCCTCTCATAGTATTTCCACACTCATAACAAGCTTTCTATGCCTCTTGTGGTCTCAGACTTCTGGTTTGAGCTTCTTGCTGTCCTCCAACCCAGAGGCCCCTTCTGTACTTACACACTGACTATGTATTCATTTCACAGCATCAGCTCACACTCCCTTCCTCTTGTGCTTTTCTCCACATCATAAAGGAGTTTGCTTCTTTTCTTCTATTTGCCTTCATACCCTCTCCCTGCTCATTGTTTTTGCCTCTTCTTTTGAGTCCAGCTATCATCTCCATGCTAACCATCTCAAAAAGCTGTAATTTGTAGCTTTCTGTCACTAAAGTGACAGACAAACTAAAACGGAGCAGCTATTTACACACCAGGAATTCGTCATCACCTTTCTTTGTGCCCCGTACTTCTCTAGATGGGAGTCACTGGGGAGTGTTATCTTCATCCTAAATAGCTTGTAAGAGAGGAGTACTGCAGTCTTTTTGGGGCGAGAGTGTTGGAGATATGCGAGAATCAATCATAGAATCATAGACTGCTTTGGGATGGAAGGGACCTTTAAAGGTCACCTAGTCCAGCCCCCTGCAATGGGCAGGGACATCTTCGCCTAGATCAGGTTGCTCAGAGCCCCGTCCAGCCTGGCCTTGAATGTTTCCCAGGATGGGGCATCTGCCACCTCTCTGGGCAACCCGTTCCAGTGTTTCACCACCCTCACCGTGAAAATTTTTTTCCTTGTGTTTAGTCTAAATAAGGCAAAGGATGTTAAGGCAAAGGACGTTTGCTTTTTGGGACAACAAGAGTGTGCTCTAAAGCATTCAGCTAAAGCTGCCCAGTTGTGCTTTGTTTTTTAAAACAAGGAATTACTCCGTCTTCCTCGCGTTCCGCGGCGTGACCCTTGGTTCCCACCGATCCCGGAGCAGCCTCAAGGAGCCGCGCCGCAATCCGCGCTTCCCCGCGCTGGCAGAAAGCGCTAGCGAGGGAGAGGCCTCGGGGGGCCGCAGCAACCCCCGAGCGCGGCAGCAGCGGGTATCGCAACAGGTAGAACACCAGCGGCCTCCTCCCGGCCTCAGCGCCGCCACCCCGCGGAGCCCGGCTGCTGGCCCGCCCCTGGGCGCCGCTGCCAAAGGGGCGCCCGACGCCCCGCTCCGCCCCTGGGGACGGGGCGGGCGCGGCGGGGCCGGGGCCGGGGCCGGGGCCCGTGACTCGCGGCCCGCTGCCCGGGCGCGGCGGGGGGCGGCACCGCGGCGGCGGGGGCCGGGCGGGGCCGGGGCGGGGCCGGGGCGGGGCGGGGGCCCGCCCCCTCCCGCGCGCCCTCCCGCCGCCCGCGCCGCGCCGCCCCGCCGCGCAGTCGGTGCCCGGCGGCCGCGGGGACAGGTGAGGCCGCGCCGGCGGGAGCGGGAAAGGCGGGAGCGCGGGGCGGGGGGGGCCCGACGCGTCCGGGGGGCGCCGGGGTGGGCGCCCGCGGGGTCCCTCCCGCGCTTGTGCGCGCAGGGCTGGGCGCGATGGCCCGGGGGGCCTCCCGCCGACCCCCCGCGAAACTCCCTGGCTGCGCTCGCATCCCCGGCGCCTCCCCTGCAGACCCCCGCTGAGCCCTTCCCTCCCCGCTCCGTCCTCTGGCTGCACCCCAGAGCTGCAGGCAGCACCCACATCCCCGGTCGCTGTCCCCGTCCGCAGCCCGCCGTGCCTTACCCCCAAACCCACGGTACCTGTTCCGCCAGCCCCCCGGCTGCACCTCACACCCTGCGCTGCCTGGCCCCCAAGCTTTTTGGCTGTGCTCCACACCCCAGGGTACCCGTTCCCCCAAAAGCTCTGGCTGTGCGCTGCGCCCCACGGTGCCTGTCCCTCCGAGCCCTCTGGCTATGTCCCACGCACGCTGAGCTCATCCTCCTGTCTTGAAGAACAAGTCGCACCAAGGGTGAGGCATGAGGATGGCCTCCACCTTGCACAGGAGGCTGCAGCAGGGATTTTATTCTTGAAAAATGCCCCTTCCCCTATGCACACCCCAGAGAGAAGAATGGTCCCAGACATCAAGAAATGGAGGCTTCTCTCTCTGCAGGGGCAAAGGTTGGAGGCAGCTGGGCCGGAGGTGTGGCCCATGTGCTTAAGATAATGATATTAAAATGTAGGGCTGGAGGGGTGATGTCTAGTCAGGGGCTGTCTAGCAAGTTGAAAGTGGGGCGGCTGTCTGGCTTGCTGCCTTCCGCCTCCTCGGAGACTGGTCTCCTCTGCTGCTGTGCATGCCGGGTCTGTCCCTAAGGACTGGGAGCAGCAGCGAGGCCATGAGCTGAGGGAGGGAGCAGGAGGGTGCCAGCGTGTGCGGCTGGCGAGGCTGCATTGGGCCAGTCTGTTGGGCTTGCCCTTTGCAACTGTGGATGTCATGTATGTTGTTCGAGCATTCTAAGTATGCTGATACTTGATTTGTAAATATGTTTTAACTGTGTTGATGCTTTGGGTGGGTTTTGAGCATCCCTGCTGCTAGGATGGAATTGGGTGATACTTGAAAACACGTAGTGAGGCTGCAGACCAGCTCCTACCGATTTCCTTGCTTGCTTGTATAGGAAATCAAGATAAGTTAACTAAAGCTGTTCAGACAAACCAGAAACCGTACAGCTGTGTATGGACACCCTCTTCCTTACTCCATTGCAACTCGGTCCTTCCCAAACCTGTGTGTAGCTCTGTACTGAACATTGCCATGTGGGAGAAGTTTGAACTAGTTTTTCAGGTTGTTGGGAGCAGCCTGGGAACAGCATGCTGCCTGACTTATTCTGCTGCTCGGCTTCTGGGGTGCTGCCCGGGAAGCATGCAGGCTGCCTTGGAGCTGCCTCGGGTAGAGATAGCGTCGTTGTTTATTGACACAGCATTAAGTAGTGTGGATGTACTCTGAAAATGCTTCACTGAGGAATGGGAGCACTTGTACTTACACGTTTGCTTGAAGAACAAGTACAAAGACCTAGCATATGAAAAGCTATCCAAATGTAGGCTTGACGTCTTCCTAGGCAGCACCTCTGTTGCAAGTGCAGGGAATAACGTAACTTGGTGGTATTTCATTACGTGTTGATCAACTTTCTGTTAAATAGTATTTATTTACTGGTAGAGTGAGGCAGGTTATGGTACAGGAAGCAATATTCATGGAATGCGTTAGGAAAGATGCCACAGTATTAGTCAAGTAATACATGCCAAATAGGATTTAAGTAGTTACGAAGCTCACCGAATACCATAAAATGGCTATCAACTAATTACATACCAGTAAAAGAACTAATCGGGTACATTTCTGTATCCTGACATGACTTGACGGCCTTTGCTGAGTGTGCTCCCCTTGCCATGCTGTGCCCTTCCTGGCTTTGTTTTACTCCGCTGCAATAAACCAGGAAGCTTCCCCTTCCCCTTCCCCCCCGCCCCCCCCCCGCCTCCTGCTCTTCTTCTTGAATCTACTCCTGCCCAGTGCTTCTGGTTTAATGCTTATCTTGCTCTGGCCTGCCCCTGTCCAGTTGCTTAACACACAGATTTTTGGAAGCATGGGCAGATGGGGGAGCAAGGCAGAGGGGTGAGCAGTGCGTGGGATGGGCACAGGAGGCATGTGGGCAGTCAGGGAAGTGGGAGGACGTCGCCTCTGTGCCGTGTTCAGGTGCAGGAGGTGGAAGGGAGCCAGGATCCCTTCCTGGATCTTCCTTAGCTGCTTGTGAAATCTAGGTTGTCATATTCTGGATATAACTTTGCAGACTTCAGGTGACATCTCTCCCTCCCTGATGCCCCTCTGCCTTGGCATGGCTGTCAGAGGCTGCCGCCCTCTAATTCTCCCGGTGAAGGCTGGTGTGAGCTCCCTGGTCTGCCCCAGCTGAAGTGAGATAGTTAGCTCCCAACTATGGGTTAAACTAATCTGACTTGCTTTGTCTGAAGTGGATTAAGGACCATTTGTAAAATATGGGTAGTAGAGCTATGGCACATAGGCAAGGATGACTAGATGGGGTGGTGTCATATTCAGTGGTACAGCATGACTTTATAAAAATAATTTTACAGCCTAAAACTCATACTGACTTCAGGATAGTGGATGTCTGAAGCTTTAAGCTACTTCCCAAAGCCTGGGTAGCTGGAAAGGAAGAAGTACTCCATTCCTCTCACTATTCCTCTGTCCCTCACAGCAGCTGTTCACTGTTCTGGTTTTCTTTCCCAAAGTCACAGCAGGTGACGCACAGAGGTGTAGTGTTTTTATCAGTTTCCCCATTGCCGAAGTACACATTAGGTTTGAGAACTGACAGATTTTATTATGTTTTTCTCTACTGCAATTTACGGATGCTTCAGACAGCAGTTCTGGTAGGCCTTTATGAGTATTTAGGAGGAAGCTGGTCTGTGCTTGGAAGCTGCCCTGGAGGCAGAAAGGGGTGGGAGCTAAGCACTGGGAAACTCAAACAGAGGCTATTCCAACATTCAGAATAATTGTTGCCATAAAATAGATTTAAAGCATGTCACAAGTTTCACAGTTGTTCTAGGTTTATTTTTAGGATCTTTCTGCTCACTTAAAATTACTTTGCATGTCATTTAAAAGTCAGGTAGTTACTCTGCATCGTTGGACAGTGCTAGGGAGCAGGTCCCATGTGCTTGTCCAGGGGCCTCCCTCCAGTACTCAGGCTCAGTGCTGCATCTAGATGGCAAATGCAGCCTAAATGGTGAAAAGTAAACCTTTTGCTCCTTGGAAATACCAGATTATTAGAACAAAAACATAGCATTAACAAAATAAAGAATTCATTTTGTAAGCCTGATTGTACTTTTTTTAACATAGTTCCTTTAAAAGGCAAGAAAATGAAAGCCAGAGGCTCACGCAATGGTTTTATTTTCTGTACCCTGTTGTCCTGTGTTCAATTTACAAGAAGTTTTGAAAAGTTGCAAGTGATGTAGCAGTTAAGAATTTTTTCTATCCTTCTGGTAGTTAGTTGAAATCTAAAAAGTAAAAAATTATTTTAGCTGAAATTAAATATGCAAGTTTACGCTGATGGGAGACACTGTAGCAACTCAGGTGTCTCTTTTCTTTACCTGTCTTTGGTTTCGGTGTTTAATGCTGACCATTGAACTGGAAATGTTGAATAGTTTGGTTTTTTTTTTTTTTTTTACTTTTTGTCTCTTTTTACTACATTCATGTTGTAAAATGCTTTCCATGTGTCTCTTGATATATGTCTTGATTTTTTTTTTTCCCTGCATGTATTTTGCTATTTATGTTCTGTCTGCTCATGATGGTTACACAAAACATTTTATCACTGAAGATGTTGACTAGAAAAGACCTGTAAGTAGTTCATAAATTGAGTAATGTGAGAAGAATACACAGTTTAGAGCACCACAGGTGTAAAAGTGTCTTGGTTGTTATCTTGGTTCTGGATGAGAATCTGAGGAACTGAATTTCAGTAGCGTTTTTAACTTTGAAATCTTGAGCTAGCACACAAAACTAATCTCTTAAAAACTACTTATAAAGCCTGTCCAGCTCAAAGCAAGCTCTGGGTTCCCCATGCAGAGTGGCACAAATGTTACAGGGACGACAAATACAGGTGTCAATAAACTCTATGAATCGTCTTATTTGCCAGGAGCAATGGTATTCAGATTGCCCCTCTTAACTGTGTCAGGGCTGTATTACTCATCATGGTAAAAGCAATGAACACCAACTCCATTCTGCTCATGACACCAACTTAGGCTGATGTTGTAGTTTCACCAGCATTTCTTTTATCCTGAGTGCTTTTGCCCTTGTGTCACCTTTCTGTTGTGTTGGTATAACCGTTGGTTAAAGCTGGTGCTGAAAAGCACTGAGGAACTGGTCTGGGTTAAAAATACCCTTGTCTTTTTCTGCAAGGCTGTCTCCCCTGCCCTGGACCTGTTTCCCAATCTATTTTATTATTCACCCAGAAAAAAGGTTGTTCTAGCACAAGTCAAGGGTGACATGGAAGCAGGTATGACTAATGGGGGGAGAGGTTGACTAAAATGACATTGCTACCATTAAAAGCACTCTTATAATTGCAAACTTACTTACCCTGTAAACAGTCAGACTTGCTCTGGTTGAGCAGGCTGCGCTCAAGAGAAGCTGCTTGTAGCAGCTTTATGAATTCCTAAATGCTGCCTGCGTGCGTGTAATTGTATGGCGAATTCTTTGTAGTTTGGATTATCTTTTATATTGATATGGTGCCTTGCACACTGGGCCCTGTGCCCGGAGCCTCTGTTCAAAGGCTTTTTTTTTTTTTTTTTTTTTTTTTTTTTATAAAAGCAGTACCTTGCCAAATGTGCGTGAATATGAGTGTAACTTTGGTGCACTGCAAAAACCTGTACAAAGGATGTACAATACAAAAATGTACTCTATGTATGTACAGTGCAAAAAGTTGTTAAGTTTGTACAGGCATCTCCTGGACTGGAACTGAAGAGAATGCTACTATCCCAGTGATGGCGTTCTCGGTTTAAGTGTATGTCTGAGATAAAAACATAGCTTACTAAGAATAACTATTCTTTGTTTCCTAACAAAAGAAGGGGACAACTCTTGCTGGAGTCTGAAACACAAAGATCAGTTTGTTGGTTTGGAAATAATTTGCAGTGTATCATCAGTCCTGAAATAGCTTAAAGCAAAGTCACAAAAACCTGATCCAGTGTTTCTCTTTATGCTTTTGGACTATGAATATGGTTCATGTTGGTACCGTGCCCTTTCTTTCAGGAAAGTTAGCTGAGGTGACAAGTAGATTTCTTTTTTTAACTGGGTTTTGCCTGATCTCTTAAAAAGTAAAGTGCCTGGCAATTGTTACCAGTAGTTGAAGCTGATGTTTTTTGATGTGTACCTGAGGAGAGTGCAAGGCAACTGGGAAGGAGAAATTTCTTGGTTTAGAACTGTTGTCACCAGTGGAGGAGAAAAGATCTTTTTTTTTTTTTTTTTTTTGGGGTGGGGGAGGCGGACAAGTATTTCTGTTTAGTTACATTTTCAAATATAGTATTTGTCAAATGTATCTTTTTTTTTTTTTTTTTTTTTTGTAAAGACTTTACAGCCAATATTTTCAATTGTTTTCTTCTGGTAAAATGTTTTCTGTTTTGTTTTTAATGAAAAGGTATTGGCTGAAGCATCAAGAGTATCAGGGTTATTGGTCAGATGTGCTCATTTATTCTGTTAAGTAAATACTGTGGTATTTGTTTACCATGTGGTATTACAAATAGATGGGGATGAGCAGCATCGAAATGTCTATAGTCTGTTCAGAGAAATAGTAGCTGGTAATGTTGCCTTCTCCTGTACAGGTGAAAATGACTTAGATTCAGGTAAATTGCAAGTAAATACTTCAGTGTATTTTACAGTATATGCATTTATAATATCCACTACAATCCCTTTTTTGTTTGTTTAGATGTACAGTTGGAAATATCGGGATTAAATACGTTCTTTAATCACTTTTGTAATTGGAGTTCTGTGACTTGTCTTTTCAGTACTGAAATAAAAGATTCACTTTTGAGACTTTAACTGGACAGAATGGATCTGATAAGCTTAATGAAATTATTGTAATGCGCTTTGGAAGTGCCCTGTCCACCCTTGTCTCTTGTGACAGATGTGTAGAAGACACTGTGTACAAAAGCCAAGAGACTAATAAAATAAACTCACTGTTCACTCAACTTTGAAATTAAACCTTTCACAGAAGTAATTGTGACCTGTATTCCTCAGAAACTTTGTTACAGATACTGATTCCTTCAGTCACTTGCATTATTACTGTTGTGCTGACAACATTGTTTCTGCAGCATCTTTTGTTCTCCACCAAGTTAGATTGTAAGAGGAGTCTGCTTGAGTTTGTTTTTATATGAAGAAGTGATAAAACTGTAAGGCAAGGCTGTAAATAGCTTTTTGCATAGCTCTGGTGTTCAGGAAGTCCAGTCATTTTAACTTCTAACCATGAACACGACTCTTATATTTTGGGGAAGGAGGCGGTTGAGAGGAGGGAGTGCAAAACACAGGAGCTGTTAGAGCACTCTGTGCCTCCTTTCAGCAAGTCCTTTAATGAGCGTTTGAAATGTTATGGGGTGAAAAAGCCCCCAGCTGAATTTCAGATTGTCCTGAAACTGCTTCTCATAAATTGAAGTGGTCCACTTGATCAATTAGGGAAGCTTATCTGAAAGGTGCAGAAAAAAGGTTCCTGAACATGGCCTGGGCTATGCTTAGTTCTGGTTTGATCCAAAGTTTTTCCCAATCTGTTGAAATCAGGCTGCTACTGTATTTTAAAACTGAACATCTTAGATACCCCATTTGAACTACATTTAAAAGTATTGGATGGAAAATTGCCTCTGGAGCTGTGGAAATTGCGCAATTTGTTGTTCTTGCTTTTATCCTGTAGAGACTTTACACATATCCTTGTGAAGTGTGATTGCATGCCGTTGGTTGCTTTCATCCAAGGTGCTGGAACATCAGACAAAACTTAATTGAATCTAGACAGACTTTTGTGATAAGCAAGGGAGCTGCTTTTACTGATCATCAAATTATATGACCTTTACTCATCTGTTGAGCACACAGCAGTGAGGAGAGGTCTAGTCAGTGGGAAAGCATCACACTTTTTCGACACAGTCAGCTGGATGAACCTGCAGCTATATAATGTGTATGGAAGGCAGTGAACGTGGGTGAAAGCTAATTCTTTGGTTTGAGTGTGAACAATAAAATCTTGAGGTGAGGTAGTAGAGAAAGAGTGGAGAGAAGCCACTGCACTTAGAAAACTGCTCAGGTGATGAGGGCTGTGGTGTTGCTTTAGGTTCAGACAGTGGTGTGTGGCCTGGTAGTTTTGCATAGTGACTGGAATATTGAACCGGCACTCAACACTTTGTTTTTGTTCACAGCTTTGCTGTGGTAACTGATGGAAAAGCTGCCCCTTTTTCTCTGGTGACTGAGTGCTCCATACGAAGAGTGAACCAAACGCACTGACCTCTTCTGCAAAGCCCTGAAACCCGTACATGAAAAATGCTATCTAAGACTTTTTTTGGTAACTTAAATGCATAGTTATATATAAGCCTAATCTTTCTTTGTACTGGAAGCAGTCCAGTTTTCTTCTCTTTTACTGCTGCTGCATGCTGAGTAGACTATTAGACACTTGTCTGTTTCTTGTATACGGGTGTTTTACAGGAACATCAGTATTAGGCTGAGTACTCTGCTGCTTGCCAAGCTTCTGCGCTGAAAGTATTATTGTCTGCTGTGTTATTCTGATGTGGCATATCCATTGCCTAATGCACTTTGTTGATAGGATACATTTTTTTGAGCTATTTGTATTTGGCAATCTTTCAGGATTGGAAAGAGGAAAAAAAATAAGTGCAGTTGACTTGGCCAGATGTAGCTGGTTCATCCCTACATGCTGTCCAGCTGAGCTGATCTATTTTAAATGCAGAGAGATGTCTTGTGGTCCTGGGTGGTCTCTGAATGCTTGGAAAAATGGTAAAAACTACATTCTGCTGTAGTAGTACAAAATACTGATAGAAGATGAAAAATCCTTACAACATACCTGTGATTAAACCTGTGCACTAACGTGGTGTTTCATTCTGTTGTTCTGTGAAGTTAGTATTCAGTGTTTTAAGCTGATTTTAAAAAGCTCTACTGTTACAAACTCACAGCCTGCATAATGTTGCTTTATACACTGTTCTTGAGCTTCCTGAAAGTGCAAAATAATGAAGACTTCTAAAAATCCCTCTTAGCAAAGGAACTAAGGTCTAGCTAACTAGATCTTGAGCAGAAGTAAACCTTCACAGCTGTGTAATGTCATTAATACATATTTGCCCATAATATCAGCCTCTACTTTGCATTTTGTGTTATGCAAAGTCCTGCATGTTGATTGCTTGGAAATTGAACAAAGAACTGATACATTTTTAAAGTTCGATTTTTATAACAAGATCTGGGTTAAAAAATGTTGTAAGACACTTTCACTAATCAAGCCAGTTAATGTTTTTAGGCGATGAAGAGTTTTGTTTTCATGTAAGCTTTTGAGGTTAGGTTGTCATCTGAATAGTGTCCCACACAGCATTGCTTTGCCCTTGGAGCAACCTTTTTCTTTTGTCTTCGTAGGCCTTTGACTGCTCTGAGTCACCTTGACTGGATGTTCCCTCTCTCTAAAGCTTGTAGGCAGCTAAGAATGTTCCTGTTCTATACTGTTTGTTGAGTCCTGACCTCCAGGGCTTTCACGGGAACCCTTTGGAAGTCCAACACTTCTATAGTCCTTAGAAGGGCAGCTGCACACCGAGAGTTTTTCTGGAACTGCCATTAGTCAAAGCAAAGGTGGTCCTGTTCTTGTGTTCACACCGCATGCCCAACCTTTGTCAAACTGGATCACCCTCCAAGGGGTGCAATCACCTCAAAAGGGAAAGGTGCTGTGGAAGGTTATGAAGCAGTGTAAACAGCATCCAAGACAGATTCAATGGTACTCATAAGCTTACTCAAATTTTAAACAGAATCAAACAGGGGTTTATAATATACTAATTTTCATGCATTCATCCCTGGACTCAAAGTATAAGCACAATGCAACCTTAATAAGTGGCTTTGAGTACAGGATGAGTCTGCAGGTTAATTTCCTCCAGCTGTCCCTAACGTTCAGATGTCTCTTTGCTGTCTGTCCTCCATCCCTCTGTTATTCCTTCCTTGAGTACAGAGTACAACAGGCACTTACTGAAAAACATCTGTTTTTTCCACCTGAGCTTCATTTCTGAAATGGTATTTCACTTCTGCAGTAACTCTGGTCAAGTATAAAATAATTATTTCTCTTTTTTTAAGTGGAGATCTTCTTTGGGATGCAGGAGAAAAAACAGGAGTGTCAGGAGAATGAAGAATTGTATCCATGTCCTTACTGCTCTGTGGAGTTGTTCTAGCTGGGAGGCCTGAGTCTCCAAACAATGCTATAATGTACCTTCCTGGGTTGCCTGACACTAATACGCATGTTTTGTAGTGATAAACTAGACCTTTCATCACACTGAAGAATGTTGATTTAAACAACAACAAAAACCCCCAAAACCTAAGGCATTTATATCTCATTGCATATCCCTCAGTGATTTGGAACCTCCAACTGCAGCTCTGGACTGGAGAAATTTAGGATGTGGCAGTGTAGTAGCTTTCTGGAGCACTCCGAAAAGCACATTCACAACAGTGGTTGATGTGCTGAGACTGAACATGGGGGCAGCAGCTTTTTTTATGATACTTGTCAGCACCCTTCCTTGGGTAGGGGGAGTGTTCTGAGACATTAGTTTAAAAACACTTAGTGCAGGTTGCCTTTAAAATGAGTTTTGTTACCCTCAAGCTCTGCCATCGCTTCTCGCTGTGCAGCCGCTGCCTGTGTCACACTTCCCAAAGTTCATGGTTGTGCTGTGAGGGTTGTTGCAGAAGGTGCCGGCACAGCTGGTTCCAGCTTTGGTTTGAAAGAGCCTCCTAGGGAGGGTGCAGTTGCTGATGTTTACAGTGTTCAGCAGCAGATCGCTATGCCGCATGGTAGCTTAGAAAAAAGGGGGGGAGGGAAGGGAGAGTGTCAGTGCTAGGTCAGCTGCCTTTAAAATTTATGCCTGCCTAACGCAAGGCAAGCAAAATCGGAGCAGAAGGAATGCATTATTTTGCTGCCTAGGATATCAGCCTAGGACCCAGAGGGTGGGTAGGTTGAGCAAGTGCAAGGCGGTGGGAAACAATGGTAAAGGAAATTAGCCCACATCAGCATGAGAGAGTGGTGTGGGAGCAGTTCAGCTTTTGTAAATTGCTGCATTGAAGAGTGAACAAAATAATATGTTGCAGTTCCGCATGGGTGTTATCAGTGTTACTTCTTACTAATATTTGAACCCAGCAAGATTACAGCTGGTGCAATAAAAGTTCCATAAAATGACATTGACTTTGCAATGTCATTTTGTCATGGCAACTACAGTGACAGTAGCTGAGTTGAGTATGCTATAGGCAAGATGTGACTGTAGAAAAATACTTCTTCCTTTGGTAATGATGAATATTTTTCACTTTACTTGCTCACCTCTTCTTTCTTAAGGTGAATATTGTGTTCTTAAGGTAATTATATATATATTTTTAATCTCCCCTTCCTATGAAACTCCTTTCTGCTGTATTTTTATGTTACAAAAGACAGCACTGTTTCCCTGTCTTTGTCTACCACAGGTGGAAATTTATGGTCTAATTTTTCAGTATTTATTTTTCTCTAGTGCTGAATAGGTCCAGGTATATTGCCATTGATTACTTGGTTACAAGATGTCTTTGGAAATAAGAAGGCTTGTCTCCTTTTTTTCCATTGGCATTGGCTAGATTAGCAAGACGTTACCTGTCTAACAAGTCTTGTTCACATTTGTTTTACGGAATCTTCTCTGGAAGCTGAAGTCTAGCTCTGCATTTTGTTTCTTGTTTAGCTTCCATGGGGTACCCCCTGCTGTGACTATTTAATGACAATTTACGTCATTGTTCTAGTAAGTGATGGATAAACACAAACTAAGTTATTTACATCCTTGGTAGCAAACTGCTTCTATTGTAATTAATTGGATGTATGAGATTCTCATATGCAGTTAACTCATATGCATTAACTGTTTAACAAGGATAGATGATACGATGGAGCCAGCTCAGGGACTCAACTTGCCGCTGAAGGAAGGGGACGGTCCCACTCATGTCCCTTCTCATATTTTGACATGAGTAATTTTAATCAGGCAGGTAGATACAAGCAATAATACTCATAACCAGAGTCAATTCTAAGCCATCCTACCTGGAGGTTCAAGAATGATAGAGACTTCAGGTAGTGGTATCATAGAGGAGAAGGATGGAGAGCTTCAGACTGATCACAAACGTTGGCAGCGTTAGCTGAGTCTGTTTCACTTGTGGCCTGCCCTTTGTCAGGTATATTGGGAAGGTATTGATAACTGATACGAGGATGCTCTTATCTGCATTCCATATGTTTCACCTTAAAAGGGGTGTCCGGTAGAAAGTTGAAGAGTCTTACCAAAGCATTCAAATAACTACGGTGTGTACTCAAAACAAGCAATCTTCATCACCACAATGAGAAGAAATTAAATGTCATTAGTCCTATTTTGTGGATGTGTCCAGAAAGCCCTTTCCTTTTTAGTCTTATAAAATGCAAACTCTTGATGTCATCAGACATCTTTGATCCCTTTCATTCAAAGTATTTGATTAGCACTTGCACTCCCTCTACCTTTTTAGAGCTTACCTATAAATTGTGTCTTAAAAATAATGTACTTCCTATGCAGGTTAAAAAACCCAGAATGTGCTATCTTTGCAGTGCAGGTAGGTACCACTCCTTACCCCTCTAGTTCAGTATAGAGTTTTATATTCTGGTTTGCTTGCTTACTAACAATGTATATGTACTTTAGAAACACCACAGCTGTAAATAATTCTTACATCTTATTTATCAGAACTGTCCCTACTGTAAAGGAAAAAAACCAGAATGGGTAAAAGCTCAGCATATTATGAAGATGTTGACTTATAGAGGAATGAGCAGGGAGCACTGGATGTATGAGTTAGCATGATTGTGTAGTGTGGTTGAAAATACTAGATTGTGTTACTGCTGTCTAGCCCCTGGTTCTCATTTTGTGAAAGTCTATTTAAAGTGACCCAAAACTTAGTTCATCTGGTCTTGAAAGAAAAATTGAAGTACTGCAGAAAGTTTTCTAGTTACATAATAAGCAAGGAGGAAAAAGGAGAATTTGTTAAGTCCTTTGGGTGAGGAGGAGGTTAATACCTGAGTCGGATATGGCCCAATTACTGAATCAATACTTTGCCAAAGGTCTTTGATAAGGGTAATAATATATCATTATCTAATGGAAGTGAGGTTGCATTAATAAAAATAATTACATCATAGGTTAACCTTATTTTGACTTCTAGGTGAAAGTTGTCATATGATATGTGCCACAGGGCTCACCATGTAGGCAGGGCTAGGGGACTTTGTGAGCTGGCATCACTGAGGTGGAATGAAACTTAAAGGAGCCAAGTGCAAGTCATGCACTGGGGGACCAACGAGAAGAGCTTCTGTCCTAAGTTGAGTGCAGGAGCCACTCACTGCAGCAGAAGAGTAGGCAGGTGAGACTAATTGGCTGCAGGATGTCTGACATGCAAATGCTCAAGTAAAGAGTTTTTGGTAAAGGCAGGGGAGCACTGAAAACAAGTTAGAATTCTACGAGTTTTTCCCCCTGCTTATGTTTTTGCCTTTCTCTGAAACATTGGGAATATGGGGAGAGAAAACTGGGGAAGATACACTGATGTCCATGGTGTTCACTTCCCAACTGAAACTGCAGTCTTTTCAGGGGCCTGCCCAGAGTCTTTCTCATACTTGAGTTAAACTGGTAAGTGGGTTCAGACTTGTGAAGAAACTTCCTTCCAGGCTATGATTGCAGGGACTATTTGGACTTGGTGCATCTTTCTGTGTGATGTGGGATGTTAGTCCCTAGGATCACTTTCACGTGCATCACTGCAACCCCAGGTGATACATTAAAGATATTTAAGATTTTGGCAATGCCAGATCTTTTCCTGCCTTTCTGAGGCACAATGTCATTTTTGTGGCTTCAGTTCCCGTGTTATAGAGTGTCCCTTGTTGCTTGTGATGGACAGGGTGATGACTTGTTGAGGTGCAGTGTGTGAACTTCTTAACTACAGATCTAGTACATGATTGTCTCTGAGTATGCAGGACTGGACTGGTGAGGCCGCACCTCGAGTACTGTGTTCAGTTTTGGGCCCCTCACTACAAGAAGGGCATTGAGGTGCTGGAGCGTGTCCAGAGAAGGGCAGTGAAGCAGGTGAAGGGTCTGGAGCACGAGGCTTATGAGGAGCTGCTGAGGTAACTGGAGTGGTTCAGTCCAGAGAAGAGGAGGCTGAGGGGAGACCTTATTGCTCTCTACAGCTACCTGAAAGGAGGTTGTAGCCAGGTGGGGGTCGGTCTCTTCTCCCAAGTAACAAGCAATAGGACAAGATGAAACGGCCTCAGGCTGCGCCAGGGGAAGTTTAGGTTGGATATTAGGAAAAACTTCTTCACCGAAAGAGTTGTCAGGCATTGGACCAGGCTGCCCAGGGAAGTGGTTGAGTCTCCATCCCTAGAGGTATTTAAAGAACGGATCGATGTGGTGCTTAGGGCCATGGTTTAGTGGTGGACTTGGCAGTGCTGGGTTAACAGTTGGACTCGATGATCTTAAGGATCTTTTCCAAGCTGAATGATTCTATGATGATCCTGTGTCCTCCCTACATGATTTTACTATCAGCTTAAACAGATCTATAGGGCTGCTACTCCCACCTTTCTCCCTGTCTGCAACATCCCAATTTGTGTGTCTCAATGTTTCCTTTGCAGGAGCCTGTTCAGTCTTTCCGGTCCAAGTGATTGAAAAATAACGTTTTTCTCAAAAGACTAAGCTTTCAGTTGGGTCAGTGAGCTGCTGTGTCTTATCCTGCAGCTGCCTGAGGACCAGACCTGTCAACAGTGATGCTGTGGAACTGCACACTGGGGCTTCCCCATTCAGCCGTCACTGGTGATTGGATCAGTATTCGTGGACCAGGAGAATGCCCATATGATTCTGTCTGGGAGCTGGGCACAAAACGGGGCTGTACCCCTGACGTAGTTGCCATAGGAAGGGGCTTTTCTGTGCCTGTGGCCAGTGTTCAGCCTTGCTGTGAAGTCTGCAGTATCAGTTCTTTTAACAATTTATAGGCAGGTGTAGAAGGAAAGTCTATTTTACACAGCATCAGAATGGGAAATCCATTATCCTGGCAGAAAACCAGTCTGAAGTATGATTGAAATGAAACATGTTTTGACTACTTTATTCACATAGGTGAATGACAGATTTGATGCTAGTTTAAAAAGCAAAGCATTAAATAAAGAGGTACGATGTAAATAATTCAGTAAGGGTGACTACACAGGCTACGTATAAGATCTCATATTGAATACTGCCAATGGGGAATTTTACAAGTAGATGTTCTAATACAGTTTCTAAACATCTTTCATCCGTTTTTAGGATGACCACTTTTTTTAAAAGGAATTTATATATATATTGAAATTTGCTATTCTCTTCCCAGTGTCTACTCTAGAATGTACATGCAGAGATTGTTGATGCACTCTAAGGAGTTAGGATTTGTGTTTTTAAATGGACTGGCTTCAAGGACAAAGTTTGACATTTAGTCAAGGTAATGACTAACTAATACATCTCTCAAAACTTGGAAATTTCTCAGAGTACCTCTGTTGCATAGAGTTGCCTTGCCTGCCTTCTGTCACTCACTTGGGCAGAACTGTCATCTAGCAGGACCAGTGTTTACAGGCAATATTATCAAAAAAAGAAAAGGCCACCTAATGCTAAGTAGGATGTAGCCAACTTGCCTGTGAGATGAATCTTTCCAAAAATGGGTTGGGTGGTTGAGAGAAGGCGTAAAGGATGGGGAAGGTGATGGAAACTTCTCTCAGGGAAATCTGTAACAACAGGCGACACCCGGCTAAAGTTTAAAACTTTGTTGCAGAATATGGGTGAGTAATCCATCTAATGTAATAGGCAGTTTGTAGTTGTTTGCCATGTAGCATAAGGGAGTAATGTAGTTAAAATAACTGCAATTATGTAAGCACACAGCCTTGGGAAATAGGAAGGGCAGAGCTGGTATTTCCCAGGTAAAGCTTAAGATACCATCTGTGAAACATCTTGATTTAATTGCCTTCTGAACTTCAAGAGCAGAATTAACAACAGGATACCAAGTGATTCTGAAACATGAAAGTTTCATAATTATGTTTGAATATGTAAGCCAGTATTACTGTCATTTCTTAAGCTGTCATTTTGAAATCAGACCTGAGTGGGTCAATGCTTTCTGCAGGCTCTCCCCATCTTCCAGCAGGCTCTGCAAGGTGGAGGGTCCTGCCATCATTACCTGCTTGCTAGGCCAGGGGGTTGATGCTCCAGAACCTTTGCTCTTGGGATCTGCCTTGGGTGAAAAATATCCCATTGAAGTTTGTACTGTATTGTCATATTCTCCAGTCTTTTGCTAAGAGGTCCCTGTAAAAGAAGTTTGTCCATCTTTCTAATAATTAACTTTGCTCTCTAATGCAAATTCTTAACTTTAAGTGTTTTAAGTTCCCACTGAGTTTTAGAATTTGTTTTCTGGAGTGACAGACCTTACATTAGATTGTTTCAGTTTGCTTGGTTTTCTGTCAAGTTCTTTTGTTTGCTTGTTTTGTTCAGTAGCCATCAACATAAAACACTTGTTGTAAAATTACTATTTAAAAGCAAATCTTGATATCTGTTTTAATATTTAAAAACTATGTAGGGGGAATAAATAAGCATCAGGAATGGCAAATATCTTTCATGTGGGTTAAGCAAAGGAATGTGAGAAACTTCTTGTTCTCATTTAAAAATAAGGAATGTTTGAGGCATACCAGTAATTCCCATTACAAGAATCACTAATAGTTTTGTGTGCTGACTGAACTTGAGCACTTCCAACAACTTATTACTTACTACTTGTCATCGTGAGGCATTCTCCTATGGTTTGCTGTGGTATTTGTGGCATTTTTGGCTGGTGTAAATGATCTTATCTACCCTTGCCTCTCCAGTAAAGGTAATGGTCCAACTTGAAATTGATTCTGCCAAGTTGTATGCCTTAACTCAGCTGCAGTTAGTGGGCTCTTTCAGCTGTCTGCTGAGCTGCAGAGGACCAGAGGTCAGCAAATGACTTTGCTCTTTTACCACAGCCCTTACCTTCCTCTGCCTCACTTACACCCCCTATGTTTATAATGGTGAAGACACATCTGTTTAAAGATGTCTTCAGAAATTATATTAGTACAGCTGGGTTGAACCTAGGTGCACAATATTACTTCCATTGACATTTTTAAATAAAAAGGAAAAAAAGAAAAAATAGCACTTACTTCTTTCTAAGAGCTGAGTACCTTGCTTATGTTTTTGAGGTGATTTCAGTGCTTGTTCTCCAAATGCATGTGCTTGAGTGGACTGGCTCTCTGTTCTTTAGAACTTCTCAAGCTGGGCAGACAACTTATATGACTGTGTTATTTTAAGTTTATGTAAGTTGCTTCCAGTATGTCATTCAAAATAACGTGATTTTGAAAATGAGTCTGCTAGTGTGACTTGCCTAATTTTGAGAGAGTTTACTACAATCTAGACACTCTATTTAAAAAAGAAATTTTCCTATTGTTAGTGCATTTTAGTTGCATTTTTTGATTTTGTTACAAGCAGAAAGTGGAACATTAGAAATAAAAGTGCTGATGTGCTCATTCTGTAAGTACATTAGCAGGTATGTAAACTAAATGTATATTTTTCCTGACTGAACTGTGGCTATACAAATGATTCATGTGCAGGTGAGTTTACAGGATGAAGAACTAAAGCTGTGTATTTAACAAATGGCCTTCTCTGCCCTCAAGTCTCTATCCCTTCAGGCCAAATATTTCCAGTCTCACATTTAGAGGATAAGTTCTGTGGACTTCAAAGCTGCCAAATGTTATCGAAGATTGTATTATGGTCAAAGCGTTATCAGGTTACTTCTTAACAAAGTTGTACAGTAAAAAAGCAGTCTTTGAAAAATGGTTTGTTTTTTTGCTGAAGCACAAGCTGGTTGTTTACCTTGTGTGTGGGTATGTGGGGCTTTTTTACTCTTCTTTTTTTTAAAAAATAAAAAAAAAGCAAGCCTTGATCATATTATTTTCCAGTACGTATGAATTTTTGTGTGACGTAAGTGTAACAGGATAAGACAAAATACCTTCCATGCTGCCATTAACTCTACCTATAGGTAGTTAACAAACAAAAAGTCCTGCAAACCTAACACTAATGCAAACAATTGTTCATAGAAATGGACTTACAAAGGAAAACTAGGTAGCTAGTTAAGAAAATAAGTAGAATTGTAAAACACATTGAAGGTAAAGTAGTAGTGTTATATATGAAAGTTGATTTTAAATAAATCTTTTAACTGTAGAAAAGTTCTGAACCACACTGTCTTTCTTGCAGACATTACTCCTGCTCTTAAAATAATTAGTTTTAACCTGTTATACTTCCAGAATCAGAGTAACAGATCAGTCAGTATGTCTGTGTGGTGAGGCTGTGGCGGCTTCCTGGCTGGTACATTTTTCCCTCAAAGATAGTAACTACACTGCAAAAACTTTCAAAATAAGTTTAGCAACTGCTCTGGAGTTGTATCTTGAAGGCTAAGAGTCTCTGCTGTCTTAGCTCTTGTGGAATGTTAAAGGGAGAAGAGCTGCAAGTGCTGGGGTCAGGAGAGGTGGGACAAATGCCTCTCCATCAGTATGGCAGAGGCTGGGAAACACAAGGATTTGCTATTTTTGCCTGCTCCCTTTCTACTGTGAGCAGAAGCAATCTATTGGAAGTAGTCTGGTTCCAGATAAAAAGCTTGCTTTTGGTCCTGATGCCTAGCAGGCATAAGAGTTGCTATTTAAACACTGACAGCACATTTGTCTGACTGCTAAAGCAAAATTAAAGTTGTGTCAACAAGTCAAGTGGATAAATGTAAAGAATTGTCTATTTGTGAGACTGCAGTTGTCAGGATGAGAGGTTTGCACTGTAAGAGGGAGGAAAAGTCAATCAAGACGCCCAAGCCCATAATAAATGGCAATTCGCTTCGAGCCAGCATCCACACAGAATTTTCTGGACTTTTGAGAGCATGTTTTGAAGCCGTAGGTTACTTGTTTAACTTAGGTTTTGGTCAGCGCGTTGAGCTAGCCAGCCTGAGTTCCAGTAACATCTTCATCAGGATGAGAGCAGGAAAACTGACTGGCAGTGAAATCAGTAAACTGTTTTTCTTATTGAAGAAATGATTAAATATAATGTCATTATTTGTATTCAGTGAATATATTTACTGAAATATTGAGCCGTACTGTGCACAAGGTGTCTGTAGGCTTTGGTAGAATATCATTATAACTGCTGAACAAGGTACCTTCTGTTTGCTGTGTCTTGTCTCTTGATAGACTGTTCTCATGAGACTGAAATGGGAAGAATACTGGATTTTAAGGATACCTTACTGTAATCAATCTATTTTAATAAAATAATCATTAATAAAATACAGATTTTTAACACTTCCCCCTAGCACCAGTTACTTACAGCTGGGTTGCCTGGCTGTCATAGTTGGGCAGTCTAAAGTACCTGGTGTTCAAGACAGGGTTTGGCTTACATATGTTTGATATCGTCCATAGTTTGCCTTATGGAACAAGGTGGCAGGGATATTTATAATGTGTCTCTAACCATAAAATCTTTTCTCTCGTGTGATTGCTAGTGCCAAAAGGAAGAGGGCCGTTCAAGTTTCCATTAGAAAAGGAAGAGCATGTCCTCTGTTGCTTCTGATTTTGCCAGCACCTTTATAAATATAGAGCTTTGCAGCAAACGTTGTAATATGAACACAGGGAATGTGAAAATGGTCAGCATAAAGGCAGTGACATTGAACTGGGAATTGCTGATGCTGGAGGATGGTATTTCTGGAAAAAGTGAACTTTAAAGAGCCTCACAGAGGGAATGTTTTCTGAACACAAAATTGGTTGTGGTTTCAGATGTTCAGACACACAGTACAGAAGTGCAAGCAGGAAAACAAGTGGGTAGCAAAATGCGAATTGGGAAGAGGTAGATCAGATGAACTCTAATGAAGGCAGACTTGTCTGTGCTGCATCTTGTGATGAAGGGTGGGTGTAGTGTACTTTGAGGTGCCTAAAAACTCTTGTGAAATGGCAGTGAACAGGAGGCACTTGTAAAAGTGGAGATAAGGGTGAAATTATTTTTTGGGAGTGTTAAGGTGAGGACAAACGAGAAGATGATAGTGGGGAGATCTGAGGAGAGAGATGCATTCCCATCATGAGGGCAGAACTGGCTCTCCAAACCTGCAGCTAGCTTAGCCTGGAGGAGATGCAGAAAGGCGGCCAGAAGAAAGGAGCTGGTTCTCAAGATGTGCTGCAGCCTGGACTAACAAAGGTGAATACAGTGTGAAGATTGCACAGGGGTATGGAGAGAAATCTTATGGCAAAGTGAGGCACTGAATGGGAATAGGAGAGACATCATTCAGATGTGTTGCAATTTTAAAACGTACCTTCTAGGGGGAATAAGGCAAGGGAAGGGTGGATGAGTACTTGATTTTGGAGGACAAATCAGTATTCACATACGAATATTAAAAAAAAAAACAAAAAACAACTTTGAAAAGTTTTACATATGTGTGTAGGTGGTGCTGCATGCAAACTTGATGTGCTGGATAATTTTTGTGAGTTAATGGTATTACCAGTGGTACTATGACACTTCATGATCCTGGTGTGGAAACAGTTGATTTCATCAGTGTGATTTGCATACTAATTATAACATAGCTAATTATCGTGTTTAAAAGAAGTATGCAGACATATTGACACCTTTCCTCATTCCCACCTCCCTTAGAAATACTTCTTAGTTAGAAAATGAAAATTTTCTGTACTAGTTGTTCCAAAGCTGAACTTCTTCACACATCAGTGACTTGGACTTTCAGTGGCGATGGTAATAATAATGAACTTAAGCAGCTGCTCTTTATTTATATTTTCCCCTTAACTGTAACGGTTAACCACAGCATGGTTTCTTGAGATAACACTTTATGGCATGGAAGCACCTTGTTTGGTATGTAGAGATTACAAAATCATATTGTTGTGCATAACAGCTCAGCTATAAATTAGCCCCAAGCATAGTGCAATGTGGTCAGCTAATGCTCCCTGGTCTGTGTTTCACATGTGGTGCTCTGTTAGCCCTCTCTTTATTTTTTCCATTCTGTTTCCTGAAAATCTTTTCCAAAACATTTTATTGACCTTTATTTTATTAATTACAAAAATGCGTATTTCTGTTTTCGTTTGTTTTCCTGCAGGCAGCATCATAAAATCATAATCAAGTGAAAATGGCCTTTAGCAATCTGACATCAAAGGCTGTACTACTGTATGATGAATGGATTAAAGATGCCGGTGAGTCATTTAAATCTAAAACTTACTTACAATAATTTTGAATAGCAATGTGTAGGTATTCTAGGTGTACTGTTTATCAACTTAAAGTAGCTTTGTCTTCCTGTATATGTTTCTAACTCTTACTAGGTTACCTATTGACATTTTTAACTATAAAGAACAGACTAGTTTCTGCATTTTAAAAAAAAGGAAAAAAGCAAAACTCAGCCAGTTTATGGGTATAACCTCAGACTAAAGTTCTGGCAGTGATTCTTCTGTAAGAGTTTCTGACTTGCCTGAATATATAGTTTATATTTTTCCTGTGCTGCAGAATGTAAAGCTTTAACTCTTTTTCATTACCAAACAACGGTATTTTATCAGTTAATTGAGCTAGGTGCATGGTGTTACCATATTTTGCTTTTGCAAAGTAAAATAAATAAAAACCCTGATGAGTTACAGTATCTTGAAATTATCCTCAGAGTAATTAACTCTGTCACATGTGACAGACATAATTTCAATTTTGGGGTTAAGACCCATCTATTGCAGTGGCATCCCTCAATGTTCCTCACTGTGGTAGGCACATAGTGACAGGGATTAGCTGATTCCTGGGGAAAACTTGAGAAGCAGTTACGGTTTGATCAATAAAATTACTAATTTATCTTTTCCAGTATCGCTGAGAACCATTTCTGTTGTTCTATAGAACCACAGCATGCAAGTGAGAAGGGAGTTTTTATCACTATGACTCGTGGGGTGAAGTGGATTGGGATGGAGCTGAGTGATAGAACATTTCTGCTGCAGTGTCCATGACTTCAGAATTTGAGTTCCTTGTCTCCCTGCCTACCAGTGCTTGTATTTGGCATCTCGTAGCATACTGTTAGTGGTGGGATATGGTTTCCTCAGGATCGAGCTGGGAAGACCAATGGGAAAGTTTTGGTAGTACCCGTGCCAAGGGGTGAATGCAGGAAAAGGCAGTCAGTTGTGAAGAGCTAGCGATTCTCTTGCAGTGCAGCACGTACAGATGCCAAGTGCTGTGGTTCACAATCCTTGTTAGTCTGTGGGCAGCAACACTGGGCACATTACAGGCTTTCCTCCTCAGTCTGTTTTAAAACTTCCAGTGGCTGTAAACAGCATCAGAGGGTCTCATGGGTGATAGGTTGCTTGAATATTGTGGGTTGAAAATCACTGACTGAAGGCATTTGGCCATGAATTAAACATTTAACAAAAATTGCAGTGGTATAATTTCACCCCCAAAATACAGCAGCAAACCATGAAAGCAGCTGTTTACTGGGTCAATAGTTAAGTTTGGGGTCATTCAGAAACAAATATTCCAAAAGTTAGTTTATAAAAATTTTAAAAATATATGTTAAAAAAATACATGAAGTTCATATCAGTTCTCCTGCTTATGGAGAAATGTGGAAGTGTTTGGTGAGCTGGGACTCGGTGATGAACCACAAAAGGGTGCAGTGGAATCATGGTGAAGGTCAGAGGGAGCCCCTGCCAGCCGCAGCTGCAGGGAGAGGGTGCGGGGCATGCGTAGGAGAAGGACTCTCTGCAATACTTCTGTCTGGGATAACTGGAGAGAAACTTGCAACACTTTTGCCGTTTGGAGCCTTGTAATATAAAACTGTGTGTTTTGTGGTGCTGTGAAAGTGGTGATGTGTCTGGACTGAATAGGCACAAGCTTCAAGTTCTAAGCTATGAATACCAACTGATGGGACAGAAGGTCTTCTGACTTTAAAATCCCCGCACTTACTATGTCTGATGTTGTACTGCTTATAAAGCTCGAGAGTCTTGAAAAGTGGGGCTGCTCCCTGTCTGCGACTTGGACTTGTGAAATAAGGTTCATGCTCTTCCAGAAGAATGAAGTCTCGTGGGGACATGCAGCCTCCGTGATCTGCTTGTGTAGTGCCTTCCTGTGATGCCCTCTGAGCCCTGTTCATGGGTGAAAATGCAGACTTTTCATGGAGGAGAGCTCTAGACTGAAAATCCCATCACTCATGATTCTGTGTCTCCTCTTCATTACATGTGAAAAATCGATGCAGAAAAATGTTGAATCCTACAGGTGCTGAATCTTGTTATCTAGTTGGTATGGATTTGAGGTGAATGGGTGCTGAAACATGATCAGTGACAGCAAAACCTAAACCATTAAGAGTTAAGTAGCTTTCTGTAGCTGCTTCAGGATTCAGTAAGTACTGGAAAGATCTGATTTCTTTTTTTCTTTTTTTTTTCCCCTCCCCTCCTCTAGATCCAAGACTGGAAGGCTGGCCACTCATGTCTTCACCTTTTCCAACAACCTTTATCATTGGAACCTACATTTATTTTGTCACTTCCTTGGGACCCAAACTCATGGAAAATAAAAAACCTTTTGAACTGAGGCAGATAATGGCATTTTATAATTTTAGTGTGGTAGCCCTCTCTTTGTATATGACTTATGAAGTAAGTACTACTTTTATTTGTAAAGTATTTATATATTTCATGTCTCTAACGATCCTCATACTAACTTTTAATAAATTTATTAATATAATTCCCACTCTGCAATTATCAAAAACCTATTATTCTGATTGTTGTAATTTTATTCCTCCAAGCAGTATGCTAAACTAATCGAACTGATACTTGAAAAAAGGGAATAAGTCATACCTAGAAAGAAAGATTGTAAAATATTTTATGTATCATTATATATAATGTACAAAATTAAACATTCTCATAACTTATTTAATTTCCCTGGGCTGTAGCAGGTAAAGCAGACTACATGTTTTTCTTAGTCTGTTGTAATTGTTTCTGTCCTGCTACGTGGTAGTCGACACTGATGTCTCAAACACTGTACAGAGTATGTTTACTGTGGAATACTCTTCAGTTAGATCTGCCTTTTAAACAACAGAAGTTAACAAAATCTAAGTTGGGGATCTTCATACTTTAAAAACCAACCAACCAAACAAAACCCCCAAACCCCCCAAAACCCAAACCATGAAAGTCTTTATCATTGATTTTCCTCCCCCACCCCTGAAATAGCAAATGCTCTTTCTCTCAAAAGAAATGTTGAGATTTTGCTGTAGTTCATAACTCAAGCAAATGTTAGACTTTAAGACTGGAAAGCCTGATGTGTTGTATAGCGTTATAGGTTGAATGACCTAAAAATCCATAACCATGAGCGGTATAGACTATGTAGAAGCTTTAATTTAGAACCTTAAACCTTAAGATAGCTAATGTCTGGGGTTTTTTTTTTTGGTTGGTTGGTTGGCAGTTTTTGGGGTTTTTTTGTTAGTTGGGGTTGGTTTTATTTGGTTGGTTGGGGTTTTTTTGTTGTTTTTTAAAGTGTAGCTATTTAACAATAGTATTATGTGAATAATAGCCTTACACATTTGCTTGGTGAAGCATCACTATGCTAGTACTGACCTTCTTTGTGTTAAATCTGGCTATTTCAGGGTTGGCAAATGGGTAATGAAAAGTTGTCAAATTGTTGTGCCAAATTGGCAGGATACCTTTCTGTTAGCATAAATTTCATCATGAGTTACAGTGAACTGCTCAACATTTCTTCTAACAGCACTCTAAAGGCAGTGCAGCAGCAGCTACTTTGTGTCATGACTGTTGTGTGGAAAGCAGTGGGTGAGACACACGCATTTGCTATTGAGTCTCTCTTTTGAAAAATTGCCAGACTTCTTTTTGTGATTTGGTGACAAGTTTGGTTTTGGTTTTAACCCTCAGAGAAAAAAAAATTAAACTCATGTTAGTGTCTGACACTAGCACAGTGTTCAATTAACCTGCTGTCGAGACTTCCATGTTACAATTTCATGAAAGAATGCATGGATAGAGCATAACAGATGGAATTTCTGCTATTCTCTGGTGCTCAGCAAAAAGCTGATTCTTGCCATCTTTGGATCCAAGCCATTTAGTGGGTGCTTTAGTATTGTGCTGTCTTGGTGGTGTTTCAAATCTTGTTTTATTTAAGCAACTGATTCTTTTAGGAAGTTAAATGGACTAAAACCCTCCATCTGTTAAGAGAGCTGAACCATAGGATATCGTGCATGAGTGGATGATAATGATCAATGGATGAGAAGCACTTTATAAACAGATGTAAGATACAGTAATCCTAGTGGCTGGCAGTGGAATGAGTGAAGTGTAATATTAACAATGTTGCTCTTGTCTGAGTTTTAATATATTCCAAGAGAAAAGATTAAATTATATTTGTTACATACAGTTCTTTGGTCATGCGTGTGCTCTCGATTGTAAAACCCTAGTTTCTCATTGCTTGTATCAGTAAAAGATTAATTGAATCATGCAGTTTATCTAAGCAAAATTTTAGAAACTGATACTAAAAGTATAGTATGTACTGAGTCGTTCCTTGTCTTTAATGATATTAAGCCATATTTTCTGTTGTGCTGGTTTTCTTTCAGTATTAAGATGCTGTGCTGGTTTCTTTTCAGTATTAAGATGGTTGGCTGTGATAGCAATTTTCAGAAAATTTCCAAGTGTTTGTTTGATTTATTTTTGTTGTCTGATTTACACAATAAATTGCTTTTTTACCATTGGTTTTTGAGACGCAGCTGTTTCTCCTCTTCGGTTACTAATGCTGAGGTAATGGGTGTAGGAAGAAAGTTCTTGTCCGTAGGTGTGGTCCTGGAATTAGAAATTAATTAATCTGCAACAGCAAAGGATTTTATGGTAGCGAGCCCACACAGAGGTAGATGATTGACAAGGCTGCTGATTCAACAAGTTTTTAATATTGTTTTCCCCTCTTGCTTAGTGATTGCAAAAGTAATCCAAAATTAATGAATTTTTTCAAAAGACACAAAGTAAATCCTTGCCCTTTCCCTTTTCTTTGCTCCAGTTTCTTATGTCGGGTTGGGCCACAGGGTACTCATTCCGGTGCGATATCGTTGACTACTCGAGGTCACCTACAGCTCTAAGGGTAAGTTGACAAACACAAAGCTGAATTATTATGCTACAGTGACTTTATTTTTAGAAATGCTCTTTGAACAACCAAATGCACCGCTGGAGAGTGGAATGGGCTAAATGGAAATGCTCTCTTGCATAATGTAGAGCATGTGAGTTAACTGGAGGGGTTGATTGTTTGGGAGAAAGAAAGAGGCAACATATTTGTTGGCTTGTTCTTCTTGGTTTTAAAATTCCTTCAGGACTAAAAAATGTTTTGTGTTTTTGAAGAAAAACCAAACAAACCATATATCTAATTATTTCTGTCAACCTTGCGACACCACTTACTTGCCCCAGTACTTTCCTTTATATAGTTACTTATTTTTCCTGCAGCTGCTTAGTTTTATTTATGACTATTATGATTTGACAATTTCTGGTTTTTACTCTTGCAGATGGTACGAACTTGTTGGCTTTACTACTTTTCCAAGTTCATTGAATTATTAGACACTGTAAGTATTTGTGGCCTAATTAAAGAAGTAGTGATGTTCCTTTTCACAGTAGAAGAACTGGTGCTGTTGGGGGCTGGGCGCATAAATTGCTTTTTATTTAGCCCTCCGATCTTCAATTATTGGAATACCATCAAGGTGTTTACTCTTATTATCTCTTCTCATCTTATTGTCCCATTACACTATCATTGCTTGATTATCAGGAGAAATATTAATGAGGGTACACACCTTTAAAAATTTAGGAAGCCCTGATAACTTGTCTGTTTAACAGCTGAATACCCTAACCTGTTGTGCTTTGGCAATGCTTATCTCAACACTGCAGATAATACCAGTGTTGATCATGCTGAATTTTTGTTTCACGTCATCTTCAGATTTTATCTTCCACATTCAGAATATTTGCATCAGCAGCTCTGAATACAGCATAAATTGCCATACCTACCTACTCTAAATTCCTGTGTATGCCTTGGGGGTCATGACTATAGATGTGTTTGATATTAGGCTGGCCCTCTAACCTGTTTCAAAGAAAGTCTGAGCAGTGGTGCATTGAAGCAGAATGCAGATCTCTCTCACCACCAGCAGCCATCTGCCTTCCCCTCTTCTGGAGACCAACACTTAGTGGGGTTGGTTTAGCTCTTCTCAAACCAGCTTCTGAGTGTTGGAATCACGGCTATTTCATTTGCCCTATTGTGTGGGGCACGATAGTGGTGATTTAGGAGTTGACTCATGAGCAGTTAGGATGTTCAACACCCTGAGAGCAAAGTTAGCTATCATCTAACTTTCATCTGGAAATACTCATGATTCAACACTGGAAGATCTTACTGGCTGAGCCAAATGAAATGGTAATGGAAGGGCCAGGAATGCTAAAACTGGAAAAGCCTGACAAGTTTAGTCCTCTATTTACCTTTACTACCCACTGGTTAGACTGCTCCTTTTTAATTAGTCCTGGGCCTGAAAACTTCTTTTTTTAAAAACTTGTTTTGTTTGAACCCAGCCAGTCAGATACCTGTTTCTCAGCAGCTTTTTGGTTTTATTGCAGAAGTAATTTCCTAGCTGTATTTAAGTCAGCTATTTCCAAATGTTTTCCCTGGCACACCGGGCTGCTTTTCTTCTGTATTCCTTTGCTTGTCATCTGATACTACCCTTTGCATGACCTCACTTTTGCTTACACAGTTTCCTTGCTCTGTCTTCCCTTAACACTTCCCTTGATGTCTGTCCTTTAAAATGTGGCCTGCCAATATCGATTAAGAGTACCTACATGTATTCTGTCCAATTTTGCCTTTTTCCAAGGGTAGCTTGTATTCATGATAAAGCAGTATTCATAATAAAGTGTTATTTCTCTAACAATGTTTTCTGCTGTCTCTATGTGTTGCTAGTCCTTTCGTTAATTTTCTCAAGTGACCTTGACTTAGTACTTCAGGGGACGTAAAATCTGATGCTTCTAGATACTTCTCAGTCCAAGCAAGTCCATCTTACGCTGTTTGTTGCACGCGTAGGTGGTGGCTCAACCTTGGACATTTGCTTTCAGAGCTTGCCCTGGCTTTTGAGACTCCACAGGTGGATTTTACATACTTGTTTAATTTTTTTTTTTTTTAAAAACTAGTCCACATATCCAGAGCCTCAGTTTCCCTTCTTCTCCCAAGACTGCAACTGTGAAGAACTTTTAAATGTATAGTAGTAAGCAGCCAGCACTGATGCATACAGTTTTCTGTAAGCATGTTGGGCTTGATTATCTCCTGTAACATTCTGTTCATTAAAAATCTGTTTCAGATATTTTTTGTGCTGCGTAAGAAAAACAACCAAGTTACATTTCTGCATGTCTTTCATCATTCCATCATGCCATGGACCTGGTGGTTTGGAGTCAAATTTGCTGCAGGTAGTGGAGAGAGAGTTTAAGTTGTACATGTATTCTGGTAGCAAAATTTAAATATGCTAGACAAAAATATTTAAAGAACAGAATTAAAAATCTTGCAAACATCAATGTTTTTAAATTTAGATATCTGCAGTATTTCAGTGAACATCTGAGATCACCATAATTATTTAAATGGGTGGGGAGTGCTCATTTTTCCTATTTGACAGCATTTTGTGTAGTGTTGGTTTCTTGTAGGAGGAAAAAAGATGCGGAGGAGAGAGCTGTATATAAGCAAAGAGCATTATTACCTGAAAAAGAGATGTGACTGCAAAATCAGAAGTGCTAGGGGAGACATATGAAGCAGATAACTCTGTTGAAACTACTTCAAAGCCATTTGTCCCTCTGAAATGTAAAAACTGAGTTGGAGGGGAGGACTGTGTTCTCATTTTTTTTGCACGTTTAAGAAATTATTCAGGCTTTGTTGCAGTTATTTTTACTGGCTTCAGGTAGCATAATTGGGGTTTATTTGCATCTAATACTTTGGCTTTCACAAAACTACAGAAATATTTTCTGGACCTTACTTATTATAGGAACTTACTTGAATTATACTGAATTGAAAGTCTTTGTCCACTTCTAGCTTACCTTCACTTTCTCCTTTCCTGCTCTGTGTGTCTGTGCATGCATTTTCCTATGTCATATTATTAGTGTGCACCGCTAATAAATATAGCTTGCCATGAGAATAGCCTGATAAGCACAGAGTGGAGAAACGCACAGTCATTTAGTAGTCCATCTCTAGGAGGGTGTGGGGGTTTCTTAGGAGTTTCTACCAAGAAATAGGTTTGTTTTGTACATGTTTCTTCACTCATGTTCTCTGTCTGGCATGTTTTTTTCTCCCAGAAAATTGGTGACAAATTGATGAAGAGAACCATTGCTTTATTAAATCAGATCTGTTAGTGTCTGTTTTATGAATACAAAAGTTAGACCTGGAACCAGTACAGAAGATTGGTAGATGGGATCGTTTGAACATGTCCAGTGTGGAGATTTTCCTAGTATATAAAAGGATATACTTCTGCTGTATTTGTTGAGTTTCTGTTATTAGGAAGTTGGTGTCTTGAGTTTCTGTTATTAGGAAGTTGGTGTCTCGATCATGTCTTTATCAAATGTTGCTGAGTAACTGGTATTTTAAGTTAATGATGAAATTGTGAATAGTTTTCTCAGCATACAGTTCAGTGTGTTCAAAGATTTGCAAAAAAAAAAAAAAAAACCACCAAACCAGCAACTAACAGTCCCTCCCCTTCAACCTTGAAAAGTTTCCATTTATAGGTGATTAACTTTCTGCCTTTTATCTGGACATCAGATCAGTATACCAGCTACAGGCTTCTGATTTTGCATCAGATTCAAATTTCCCATGTGATAATTTGACAAATACTTTCAGCAAAGGGTGCAAGAACTGTTTTGTCCTCTGCTAATAATAGTCCCTCATATTCAGGCAGAGCTGTGTTTATTCCTACAACTCTATTGCTTATCTTTATACTAATCTTTCCAAATATTGTTCTGTTTGATAATTTAAACTTTTTTCCAAGAATTTCAGTCCTGCTGATGATTATCTTGTATTCAGTTTCATCATGGTTTGTCCTTCTAAATAGTGGCATTGATCAAGTTTTCAACCTGTTTGTGAAAAAAAAACAACGGGTTTGAATGGAGATGCTGTTTTTTCTCTGATCTGATATTAACAGGAAGTTGTAAAATGGTGCTTATGTACGGTGTTGCTTTTTGGAGCATATTTTTGTACTGCTGATTATGTTGTTTTTTCTTTTTTTTTCTCTGCTTTAACTATTTATTTTTTCTTTTGAATATTCACTGTGCAAGCCAAAAAAAGTATGTACATTTGAACCGTAAGAACACTCAAATTATTTTAAAAAATACATAGAGCTAAATTTCAAAGAAAGTGTGCAGTCACAGCTGGAGGAGTTATGATCTGTCAAGCTGGAATATTAGTGTGAGCTACTAAAATCACAAAATAAGTTTTATTTTTAACTTGAATGATTCTTAATGGAAAACTGGCTTTTTTCTCACTAAATGTCTGTTTTTATGTCATCTTGTTTTCTTCCTGATGCTCAGTATTTCCATGTTCATATTTCTGTTAAATACTTTGCTGTCTGCCACTTCTTGGATCGTTTTCACCTGTAATTTCTTGTGTTCATTAAAATAAAATTACTTTGAGCAGGATCATCTAGCTCCGTAGTTAATCCAGTGGAAAAGGAATTATTTCCTTACTTGCTTTGTGAAATGTTCGTATCTTACCAGTTTCAGTCATGAGTTTGCCCCAAATGGGTCTACTTGGCCTTAAATTTCCTTTTCACTGTAAGTATATTTTTTTTTGAAGTGGACCGTGGATTTTGAGACCCTCACTTGGGTCATGATTCCAGAAACATACTGTCTGAAATTGTGATTATTTCCCTGGGAATCTGGAAATCTATGTTGGGGAGGGAATTATTATTCATCCTCCAGAGCTTTGCAGAGTTCATCATGATGTCTAGAACAGAGGTGTAAAACAGGAGGAACACTGTTCTGACTAAATTCTCTGTGTCTCTATCGTATATATGTTTTTAAAAAATAATAAAGAAATGAACCTAAAGAACAAAAAATTCCACTAAAACCTTCTACAGATAGTTAGATCAGCTAGGTTTTATTGCTGTTTTGTAAATGCTTAGCTAAGCCTTTTCTGAGAAAGGAAACTGATGTGATCTCTCAGAATTGGTGTCAACCCAATTGGGGTTAAATACCTTGAGGGTTAATCAAAGTCTGTAGCTTTCATGGTATGTGTTTTTTCTAGCCCAGCTTAAACCAAACTGCTAGGACCTAAGGTGGCTTTTTAAATACCTGATGCAATAATACTACGTTTTGTTTTTCTACAGGTGGTTTAGGAACATTTCATGCTTTGCTGAACTGTATTGTCCATGTTGTCATGTACACTTATTATGGAATCTGTTCTTTGGGACCAGCCTATCATAAATATTTGTGGTGGAAAAAATACATGACAACTATACAACTTGTGAGTAACTTTGTTTGGCGTAAACACATCTCAGAAAGCTGATTGTGGCTAACACAGACAATGCAATACATTTGTATTTTTAGTTATGTTCATGAATGTAGCTCACAGTTGATACAAGGTTTACTCGTGTTTTAATTGAGTAAAACAAAAGTTGTGAGCTCCCCTCTGTTATATACTTAAATCTGCTGACTTCAGCGTTCGCTATAATCACAGATTTAGACACTTGAGCTTTTCAATTATTCAGTACTTGGTAATTATATTTACAAAACTCATTGCCTGTATAAAAATTATTAGAATGTAATTTTACACCAAGAAAACATAATTAGTGTCCAGAATACACATATGACTAGTAGTGAGGAAAGGAAAAAGAAGTATTACTTGTCCATTCTTTCATAGAAAATGTTTGCGTTTAGAGAATTTACCTCTCTCTAACTTAGAGCATTAAAAAACACTCTTGCAGTAATTACATGAAGTGTTTTATCATCATTAGATCACTTTGAAAAGCTTTCTGCGTTGAGTGCTTTTTCATGCCTCGCTTTTTTAATAGACGAATTTTCCAAATTCAGCTTCTGGCTAAACAGTTAGTTTGGCTTGAGCAAGGATGCTGATGGAGGAGGGAAAGGAGCAGGGAGAAGCAGCCCTGGCTGCCTGCTTGCACCAGGTCTGGTGTTAGTAGAATAGTTCCTGTAACCATGTGTAACTCTGAACAATTTATCTTCAATATTAACAACTTACTTAGTCTTTTTGTCTTGGCGGCACTACCAGTGGATTATTAATTGGAGTTCACGTGGAAATTTTTTTTTTTAAGTCCTCCATTAAATTGTTTTTTGGGCCCTGCGGACCTTTGTGTCACATGCTAGTGTGCGAGGAAGGTGGGAATTCAGGTTCGCCAATCCTATAATGGTCACCTTTTTGTCTTTTCTGGCTAATTTTTCTAAAGGAGTTTCCCGTTTGTCACAGGTCAAACACTGTTTGTTCTTCTCTGAACTGGCTGGGGCAGACTCCCATTCTCCTAGTATGGGTTTCTCAGTGCTGCTTGTAATTCAGTTTGCACGAGGACTTCTCTTTCTTTACTCTGTGAAAATGTTTTTCAGCGGAGTAATGTTTTAGGAGAGAGGCTGTAAAGGTGCATCTCTGTCATTTTAAAAAGCCTCCCCCCAAACACACTCTCTGTTTTTCTGTATGCAAGTTCTTCTGAATCTTTTTAAACTTCTGTAGTAAGTTTGTCATTTATTTAAAAAGTGTTTCTTTTCTTCACCTTTTTCCTCCAGGTCCAGTTTATTATGATTACAGGCCATATAGGACAAATCTACATCATGGATGATTGTCCGTACCAGTATCCAATTTTCATGTTTATTATTTGGCTATATGGTTCTATGTTTTTAGTCTTGTTTCTCCACTTCTGGTACCACGCTTACACGAAGGGACAAAGACTACCAAAGATGGCCAGAAATGGGATCAGCAAAGATCAGTGAAACAAACTCTTGTCTCTCAAAACAAAAAAAGTGTACATGTCAAAGTGGAAACTTGCACTACTTGACAATCAAGATATTTAGGTACATACACTACACAGTGTATATTTTCTATGTTTTCTTCCCAAACAGAATTTGTATTTTTACCATAAGTTATTTGGGATTCAGAATTTGGGGGGTGAAGGAAGCAGTGTGGATCTCTGATTAAAAAAAAAAAAAGAAGAAACGGTGTTTTTTCAACAACTTGTTCATGTTTATCCTATAAGAAATGAATGGATAGATGATCTCTGTCTAGAAGATGCATAAAAATAAAGATATTCATTGGGAAAATTAAAATTTATATGACCAGTACTGAGTACTTTGAGGGGAAAAAATTACTTCCCCTTAAATGTTGTAAGTTATTGAGACTGTCAGCTGCATTTTATTAAAAGAATGAATCTTAAGTAAGTACTGTTTATAGAATCTAAAGCTTATTATTGATATAGTTAATACATAAACATTGTTACATGTGTTTACAAACTATATTACTTTAAAGAAAGGAATGTATGTTAATCTGCCAAGGTGTGGCGTTTCATTTGAAGATCATAGATTTTTGGATATACTGTCTTTTACTAAGATAACTTAATTCATTTCATGTTCTACTCACTTGAACATTGTTTTAAATGTCAGAAATGTACTAATTTGAGGATTATCCGAACTGTCTTGTAGTGTAATGATCAAAACATCTTACTGATTTGTTCACCAAAGTAGCCTAATATACTTACTGTTCAATGTATCTATGGATATATTTTGATATTAGTAGACTAGGCTGTTTACGGGGGGGGGGGGGGGAATCTTGTAATTCAATAGCCAAAATCTTAGTCCTCAAATAAGTTTTAAAAAAATATTTTTTGATTGAAGCCTAAATGTCACCTAGCATGATTGTACCGTGCTCTATTTTATTCCGTTTCCATTATCTATTGAAATACATGCCTAGAAAGATTTTTCTGTTGGGTTTTTTTCATGTTTATTATTGTTTTTAACAACTCAAGGTTGAAGTTTCTCCATTAATAGCACCAGTTACCTTGTCTGGAACTAGGCAAAAAGATATGTGCCATTCTCTGAGCTGCTGAGAGTAGAGCAGGCAGTGGTGACAGGGCATGACTCCAGTCCATGTAGAATTAACCAATATGTTGTTTTCTATGATTAAGCAAATTGTTAGTGTCAAACACGTATAGAAATCAAAGGACCTAGCTATTTGTATGCAAGTTGCATTCATACTGTATGAGTTTATTAAGGAATTGGTGCATGCAACAGACCTGTAAACGAGGAGTTAAAGGTGTTTAAATTAATGTTAACTTTAAAAGTACTGTTTTTTATTATGTTCACTACTAAGAAAAGAAGCTTGTGGTATTTGCTTTGTGCTTGATCTATCTGTGGGATTTTTCAAATACCCAAAACTTTGGGGTGGGTTTTAATTGCCTCCCTGTTGTACAATTCCAAGAAAGCAAGTTTTGTTACCTGAATACTTTTATGGGGATACTTTTATGGGGATACTTTTATGGGGATACTGACATGGTGCACTGTTAATGCTAAAAGAATTTAAACTTTATCTTGGACACAAGTTGCAAATGATTTCTTATGAGATTACATACAAGTCTTTATAACAACAAATAAAAAAAAAAAAAGAGTTTTATCTTTCCACTATTTAATCCCTGTAGCTATCATCTGTCATGGCAAATTGAAATTAGATCCCAGAAGGGATTTGGATGGCTTGAGATGTATATTGCAACCCCTACATTTTAGACGCTTGATCCTGGCATCCTCCGTGATGAGTTTCAGCTCCCTGGCAGTGCCTGCAGAGAGGTGCTTTAGCACAGAATCCAAGACAGCTGGGGTGCTGATCAGGGGCCATACATGTTTTCAGTCGGAAATGCAATCACTGGCTCCCAAATCCTGCCAGGGTCCAGCCTGTGTGCATGCCCTTGGCTTCCAAAGTAGGGGGTCATCTCTTAAGGACAGAGACCTATTGCCATTTTTTCAAACAACTGGAAATTTATTTTTAAAGCTTGAATGGTGCCTATTTTTTATATAACAATTTATTAACTAAGTACTGATGAAGAAAGTGGGACAATTTGGTTCGTTTAGGTAGGTCTTCTTGAGCCTGAGGGTTCAAACGTGTTTGGGAAGTGCAGGCCCTTCAGGGAAAGGCTGTAATAGCTACTCTGTAGCGTAAGCTGGATGATGCTGCCTTCTGCTGCTTCTTGGAGGGAATTAGGTATTACTGTCTAGTCTTGCAGGTGACTCCTGTGCTGATATGGGAAGTCCTAGTTCTGGTCTTCAGTTTTGCAATTATCCCCCCTCCCCCAAATATGCATGGAGGAATGCATCCTGCAGCTGGGTGTGAGGGGCCAGATGCTTGCTGATTTGGGATCTAGATCTGCAACTGATTCTTCAGACTCACTTGGGCTTAATTAGGAGCTGAGAGTACACACGGTCAAAACTAAGGAGCTCTGCAGATGGACAGGTGCTGAACAGCACGGAGCCAGGAAAAACTTCAAAGTCCAGCAGTTGTACAGTAGCCAATGGCCTCCAGAGTCAGTTGTTTGAGATTAAGAATTAATAAACAGGAGCAGAAACTGGAGATGCTAATCATTCAGTGGGCTGTCAGCAAGTGCCATTTCAGATTCCTACTGCCTAATTTCTTGCAGACTGGTTTAGTTTTCTGTAAGTTATGAAGCATTTGGAGAAACAGAATGCATTGTTTCAGCAAGTTGTATGGATGTACCCTAAAAGGCTGCATATAGCGTAACTATGCGCATGACATCAGTACAAAATGTAATTACACCCTGTCCTCCTACGCCCAGTGTTGCAGCTTGTGAGAATCACACAGTCTTGATCTGGACAGTTACATTTTTGTCCTACCTAAAAATTGTGCCTCTTACATGTTAGAAGGTATTAGAGGTTGGAGTTATGCTATAAAGACATTAATGTTACAGTGGGTATTTACTGATAATGAGGGGAATGGGGCTGAAATTTTGTATTCCTTAGATTTGGTGGAGGAGAAACACTAGTAGTATTAGCTAGTCCTCTCCTAAGAAATTGAGTCCTGATTTTTTTTTTTTTTTTTAATTAAGGAAAAGGCTGTATTATCAAGGCGGCAATTTACCAGACAGTATTTCATTGACATGGTTCGACTGTTTCCCAAACGTAAGCCTGGGCCGCTGTCCTGAACGGCTTACTGACCGAGGGAGCGCGAACAACGACACGTAGTTAACGTTCGCTTTAAAAAATCAAGTAATGTTATCTTCTGGGAAGCCCCAAGGTCCCACTGCGGCCGACTGCCCCCGAGGGCACCTGCCCGCCCGGGCGGAGCCGCGTTTGTCCCCCCGTGCTCCTCCTGCGCCCCGTCCCTCCTGGCCGCCGTGTTTCCCGCCCCGCCCCGGCCCTGCCGGCCCCGGCCCCCGCCGCGGGGGCAGAGGCACCGGGAGCCCGGGGGTGCGGCCGGGGCGCGGCGCGGCGGGAGGGTCCGGCCCCCCGCAGGGGCTCCCGCGGGGGCGGGACGGGGCGGACCAGCGAGTCCCTCCCGCCAATCAAGGCCGGCGCGGGCCCGTCACGTGCTGCCGCCGCCACCCAATAGGCGAAGGCGGCGCCTCTCGGGCCCGGATTCAAACGGTCGGCGGGCGCGGCGCGTGCGGCTGCCGGTTTCCGTGGAGACGGCGAGGCCCGGCCGCGTCCATGGAGCCCAGGCTCGTCGGTCCCGGGCCCTACCGCGCCACCCGGCTGGTGAGTGCCCCCCTGGGCTGGGCTGCCCCCGCCCCGCCTTGGTCCCTTGTGTAGCCTCGCCTCGCCTCGCCTCGTCCGGCGGGGGGGGTGGGGGGGGCGGGGGGGGGGGGGGCGCCGCGACGGCGACGCGACGCGACGCGACGCGACGCGACGCCGCGACGGCGGCTCTCTAGAGTCTCCCGGGTACCGGCTGGTGGCCTTGAGGTAGTCTGGCCGCCTGGGCCTGCCCCGCTGGCCGAGCTTCTGCAGCCTGAGGGTCGAGCGCCGGTAGCCCGGGCGGGCCCTGGGCTTGTCCCAGGTAGCTGGTCCCCGGCCGGGATCCGGCGGGGCCGTCCCCAACCGCCGCCCGGGCGTCGGAGCTCCCCACGCTGAGTCTGTGCGGGGCGGCTGGACCCGTGCGCCCCGCGGGGCGGGGTGGCGGCAGAGCCCGGCAGAGCGGGGCTTTAGTCCAGCCTTTTGCCAAGTTAAAAGCCAAGAGGAGGTTAAAGCTGAACCTGTGGAGCCGTAGGTAGTGTGGGGCTCTAGATCTTTCAGTTTCCTAAATCTGGTGTTTGTTCTTAGATCTCAATTATTTAAAGCATAGTTTTAGGTTTTCATGTGCTTACAAATGCAGATGGTCAAAAAAGGACATAGTTCTGCCTGCAGATCTGCCTGTATTCTAATCTCTCTTTGTACAACTAAAATGCTTCTAGAAGAAGAGCTCCCATAACGGTTTGCTTTGTTCTTTTTCGCTAGTGGAATGAGATAATAGAACTTTTTCGTGCTGGGATGCCATTACGGAAGCATCGGTGTCGTTTCAAAAGCTATGAGCGTTGCTTCAAAGCCTCGGAAGCAGTGGACTGTTTACATGAACTGCTTGGCTCTAATCAAAACTTTGGCCCAGAAGTGACTCGCAATCAAACGGTTAAGCTGCTTAAAAAATTCCTGAAAAATCATGTTATTGAAGATATTAAAGGAAGATGGGGCAAAGAGGACTTTCAAGATGATGGCCATTTATACAGGTAAACCTATATATGATGACTGAAAAATTTTAGTTTTTGGAAACAGGGAGTAATCACTCTTGTGTACTGGTCTTACAAATGTTTTTGTAGAATGTCTTTGAAAAGATACTAATGTGTTTTCCCTCCTCCTTCCCTTTAAAGACCTTATTTTCTCCAGTGATAGGCAACTGTCATGATTTAGTCTTTGGCTAAATATTTTAAATATTTCTGAAGGGCACTTTTACTTGATTATGTTCTATGAACACTAACAAAAGCTTTTACAGCTTTTACAAGGTAGTTAGTTCTGTTTGCTGTTGGTAGACATCAGGTTTGTCAGTGTTGGCGTATGTATCAAGAAGACATTGATGGAAGTGAGGATGCCATTAAGCATCCGGCTCCCATTGTCCTCTCTCTCCCCCAACCCCCTGACTATTTTGGATGCTGTTTCCACTCCTAAGGGAAGAGAAAGGCCTTCTGAATTTAAAAGTCATTCATGATATAGAGCCTTTTTCTATCCTCCTTGGATTGTAGACTGAAATTTTCTTAAAAGAGACAAAGTTTCATTTGCTCATTCTCAAGGATGCTTGCTTACTCTTCTCTATGTAGCCTCTCAACTGGTTGCTTGTTAACAGAGGAAAAGAATTTTCTTCATAATGAAAGCTTAGCATTACTGGAGTGGGTTCTTTGACCTCTTGTGACCTCAGTTAAGGTTTGGGTGTCCAGAATTTGTGGGTTCTGAATTTGTACCATATCGTAGTGCCCTGTTCAGTGAAAAGGTAGTGTAAAAATGACCATTACCTTAAGTATGGATCTGTAACTTACATTGTGATGAATCTTTTAAGGAAATGGGAGCTATCTTCATGCAGAGCAATAGGGAAAATAGGTCAGCAATAATGCTATGTTTCTACTTATATATATATTATTATACAATTAAAGAAATTTTATGTATTAATTTTTTGTAATGGTTTCTTAATCTTGTCTTTGGAAAAACATATGTAATACTGATTTTCCACTTGATGTGGATGAAGTAAATTTTTCATTTTACTCTGTGATCTTAACTAGTTTGTTTGTAGAGTGTGCCTAAGCTTTTTTGCTCTCTAGTTTGTATATCTATCCTATAAGTGCGGTTGTTCATTACTCTACTAATTTTATTTATTAACTTGGAATACTTTAAAAGTGAGAGGTATGTATGATTTAATTCTTTTATTTTGTCATAAACAAACTTGGGTCAAGATACTCTCTTGTAAAAGAGCCACGGTTTACTTTAAACTTGTTGCAGTGTGGTTCAGTTCATTGCCAGTGTGGTTCAGTTCATTGCCAGTCAGATTTGATCAGATTTGTATTTAATTGTACTAACAACTTAGCACCAATTCAACTTGTTCTTTATGATACTGCATGACATCTTTCGGTAAAAGTGGTAGCTGGTTTTTAGCCTGCCTTCTGAAGGCACAACACTGAATGCTACAGCTTCACTGCCAGATAAGTTAAATATTCAAACCAATTTCAATCAACTTTAATGGAAGAAATTTTAAATAATTTGGGAGGAATAAAAAAATGAATGTTCTCTCCAAACTGACTTCCATGAAGGGAAATTCCGTGTAACAATCAAGGAAAATGTTAAATTTTAGAATTTGGGACTCAAATTCAAAGGATTCAGTGTATCAAAGGACTTGTATCTGAAGATATTTTGGGAAGCTCACCCAAGAAAGTCTGTTGCTAAGTATAAAAAAATGATATATGGCTCTGCAGTCTGTGAGCTGAAAAAGACCAAAGGCTGGGGATGTGTGCTGAGGAGGTATCGTATATGCTTGTCCTGTTCTTAAATTCTTCCCTGGCCATCGGCTTGTGACTGCTATAGAAGGGCAAGACATTGGAATAGTTTACCTAGTCATTGACTAGTTCAGGTTGGAAAACAGACATGGAAGACAAGAAGAGCTGCAGAGGATCTTAGGTCTCAACTTTGGCCTGGAGAAGGTTAAATGTAAAGGAGTAATGTGGAGCGGGCTTTTTACTTGTTTAAGTGGAATTAGAAAAGCAGTTAGGTGGTGGTACGGCACATGGTGGTAGGTGTGTTATTGGTTTGGTATGTTCCTAGCCCAGTCCTGCTCTGTCTATTCTTCTTAGGACAGCACTGCCTGCGCAGTTTTTTTCACTGGTGCCATAGGTGTTAAGTAATTTGTCTCCTTTCTTTATGGGCATTGACTCTTTGTCAAGAGATAAAATATGTGTTCTGGTAACCACTGGTATTACACTATATCTCTTTGGTTTGGGTTTGTTGTGTTTGTGTGGCTGTGGTTTTTTGTTTGTTTGTTTTGCATTGGTGTTGTGACACATTTGAATTATTTTGTTCTTTTCTCCTTTATATTTTCAGGCATGACTTTCCTGAGCTGCAGGCTGTGGCAAGCTGCAGGCTGTGGAATTTGGTTGGGTGAAATATTTCTGTGCTTTTCATTTTCTATGCGCTCTGCCTAATGATCTGCTGTTGGACAAGCGAGCTCGTTTGTTATAGTTATCTTAATGGTGTTCTTCACCTCCCATTCAAAAGATAACTAAGTTACTAATTGAACGGGTTTTTTACTAAAACCGCATACTTTTCATATATGTTTAATTGGAGCCAGGTTTTCCCACTGGGCTTGGTGCATAAATAAACTGTGTATGCTACTCGTGGTTTTGGTGTTCAGCTTTAAGTATTAAAACATGCTTTTCTCCTATTCATCCAGGGAAACAACGGTTTTTCAGCCGGCTTTTACTCATGTATGTAGTGTCCTGGCAGCTCCCTCTGGTGGACTTCCTAATGTTACGTTGTAAATATGTTTCTCACCGCGTTGATACAGATACCAGTACGAGTCGCTTTTAATTCCACTGACAGTGCTTACTCTGGAAACCTTGATATGCTTCATACCTTTTCTATACATTCCTGTATTAATTTACTTTAGCTGTATACTGCGGTGCACAGTTGTGTCACTCATTAACGTCGCATGTAAGTGTAGTTTCCTGCTCTTGTCCACTCCACAGACTATGCAAAAGAGATGTTGCTAACTGCTGATTTGCCTGAGAGTATTGGGCAAGTATTAAACGTGAAGGTGAGAACTAATGTGGCTTCTAAAAATGGCAAAGACTGTGTGCTCTGACTTACTGTCTCAGTGTAGTCTGCAATAATAAATGAGAAGTTACAGCTTTGGAAGCTGTCAGGCTTTACATTTTTTGGAATTAAGCAGTTGTATTAAAAGCAAAAGCATTGCTAGTAAACTTCTGGGAATTTAGCTGTGGTACTAGTTATACCGTTGATACCAACGTTAGTTGACCCTGTTCTCTATCCATTGCCGTGGACACAAACAGGTATCTCTGTTTCCTCCTTATATAAACTCCTAAAACTAGTGTTGCTGGTTGTAAACCATGCTAATCTTGACTTGTCAACCTCGGAATGCTCCTCAGTTGCTAGCTTTTGGTAACATTATTCTGTTCATCATAAAATCAGAGGCTTTTCATTGTTTATCCAAAAACTTGGCTCTATTCAGATCTTGCTGTAATGCTACCTGAAAAAAGGGAATGCACCTCCTTTTTCTGCTTGTATGAATTCATTTATTTACTGGTTGGTTGAGAATCATGGCATCAAGTGACATGAAGCTAAAAATTGTGAAGAACTGGAGGGGAAACAGGGAGCTGTGGAGAATACTGTCAGGTAAAAGAAAAAAGGCTGCAGAGGTTTTAATGTTAAACTCTAAGAAATAATGAATAGCTGAAAAATAGTTGAGAGTACTCAACAGCTGAACATCTGCAATGTAATCTGGGTTACTTTTAAAAGGCAGAGTAAGTCTTGCAGGATTAGTGCAAGGTGCTTATTATTTCTCCTCAGGGTTTGTCTGAAGGAAGTGACACCTCCCTGAGCTGCAGATACTCACTTGAAGAGCGCTGTGGATTACGGCAAATGGACTCACTGTGTGTGGTCAAAACCATAAAGTGTTTAACTGATGCAGTATAGCACTACTGGACTAACAAAACTGCAATACAAAACTAATTTAAAAACTAATTAAATGCTGGCACTGCCTTGAGAGGATAGGGTGAAATTTTAAAGAAAACTTGAGGATTTCTTGAGCATGAGAATATTTCTGGTAGGACATAAATGCATGCTATCCAGCTGTGTGAAAGCTCTTGTTATATGGTCGCAGATGTAACTGTCTTTTACATTCTGATTAAAAGAGTGAGTGAGGCTGAAGCAATTTCTTGAAGCATCAGGAAGTGCAGGTAAACAAGATCTGACCTGGGCCAGTCTGATGATATATTGCCATCAAACTGATTTGTCTTTCTGATGTGCTACCATTAACTTCTTTGTACATGCTTTGACATAGGTTTAGCAGTAATTTAATACTGGTCAAGCAGGAGATATGACTGAGCTGAATGTGGTCTGGGATAGTTTGTTTTCCTTGTTTTCTGCAAGGGCTAGCTTAGGGTTTATTTCTGCTAATTTCTTCAAGGCACTTCTTGAAATGCCTTAAAAAGTGAATGATTTTCCTGCACAACCAGCTGGAAAAAGACTCCAGAAAACAACTGTAGGATATGATCTTCGCCTAGAAAACATGTAAACGCAGAAGAACATGGTAATGTGGACAAAACCTTGTGTGGACACTTGCATGCACACTAATTAAATCCAAGTGTTAGTCACATGACTTAGTTATGTAGCTTTGCTTTAGGAGATGCATGTGAGCAGTGCACTTGACACGGGGAAAGTCTACCTGCAGCTTTTTCTGCAGAATCAACATCTGATGAAGACCTGATTCAGTTGTCTGTGCATAGGCAGCTGGTGCTATTTGAGATGCACTGGGTTCTCAGACATTCACCCAAGGCTCAGCTGTGTCATGGGAGATACTAAGGACCTGACCTGTTCTGGAGCAGCAGATGGAGGCCAAACAAGACACCTTAGGATGTTTGTGTCACTTAACACCAGTCTTCAGGCAACTAAGTCGCACTGTGACTGTCCAAGGCATTTGTTGTATTTTTGCATGTGAAGGCCTACTACAGTTTTGCATTGGTAGAAATGGAATAGGGTAGAGTTCAAAGGCATTAAAAACATTCTCTAATTGTAGATTTCCTCCTTCCTCACCGCTGAAGCCATATCCAAAGAAACCTTCATGTGGAAAAGAAGTAATTAAATTTCCAGATTGGAATGAACCGAAGGCTGGCACTTCCCAAGAACACATCCCAGTGAAATCGGTCACAATGGTAAGATATCCAGTTTTCATTTCCCCAGACATAAGCATATTTGGAAAGCAAAACTGAATTAATGATCTTTGTTGTGCACAAAATATTTAATTAGAAAATTAAATGGGAAGTACTTTTATTTTAAACTTATGTGAAGTAAGGTTGTTCTTAACTATTTGCTGGGGAGGCTGGCTTTGAGTGTTCTTTCTGCTACAGACTCTGATGTCGTGAGCATCCTAAGTTCAGCATGGCTGTATTTGCCAGTATGCTTGCATTCCAGTTTGCTCAGATTCCAATAGGGCATTTATTATACTACAAGACAAAATAGTTACTTTACTGTCACTTACACTGTAACTCTTATTCAGACACTTCATGTAGCAGAATATATACAGTATTACTCCCTTCCTAGTTGTTATGAGGTTGTTAATGATTCAGTTTCCATTTTCATAAGGAATATGTTGTAGCTAAGGAGAAGTGGTCCTGGTTTCATTGTTGCCCTTTGTGAGCTTGGAGAATCATCCTGCCCCATACTTACCTGGATTGATCCAGCCTTTGTAAAGTCATTGAAAAAAATGTTGCTTTTATTAGTAAACCAAAATTGTATCAACTCTTGCCACCTGAATGTCTTAAAAGCCTAGGCTTCTGGAGTTACAGAATCATAGACTCGTTTACATTGGAAAAGACCCTTAAGATCATCGAGTCCAACCATTAACCTAGCACTTCCAAGTCTACCAATAAACCATGTCCCTCAGCACCACATCAACCTGTCTTTTAAACACCTTCAGGGATGGGGCCTCAACCACTTCTCTGGGCAGCCTGGTCCAGTGCTTGACAACCCTTTTGGAGAAGACGCTTTTCCTAATAGTCAATCTAAATCTCCCCTGGTGCAACTTGAGGCCATTTTGTCTTGTCTTATCGCTTGTTACTTGGGAGAAGAGACCGACCCCCACCGGGCTACAACCTCCTTTCAGGTAGTTGTAGAGAGTGATAAGGTCTCCCCTCAGCCTCCTTTTCTTGAGGCTAAACAACCCCAGCTCCCTTGGCTGCTCCTTATAGGACTTGTGCTCCAGACCCTTATGTATATTCTAAACCCTTCCTCTAGTGTATCTTGTACACGAGTGTTCTCATATTTTATGAACTCTTGGGGCTTCTCTGATAATTCTGGCCTTTTTATTAATGCTTATCAGTGCAGGACACTAGCCTTGGATTTCTTGGTGATCAATGGTCTGTTTGGAAAAGTAGCTCCTACCATTTTGCTGGACATCTAGAGGTCCTGAATGAATGGTTATTCCATATTTGTAATCCAATTACTTATATGCAGTTTGAGTGCACCTTTCATTTACAGTAGGCTTCTGAAGAGGAAAAGCATGGTCCTTAGAACTTCAATATCAGGTAGAAGATTAAAAGGAAAGAAAAAATAGTGCCAAACACAAGCAAAGAGAATAGAGTATTTTAGTTACTGAGCAAGCATCTGCTGCAGCTTTAACATGTTGCAGCCTCCAATTGTCTGCACTAAATTTCCATCCAAGCATCCTGGCCTGATAAAAGTTAGCAAAAGACTGCCTATCTGACTCAGATGCAACAGCATAGAGTCTGGCATAGCTCCAAATTTTTCATTGGCAGTTTTGGTTAATACAGTGGACCATAAGTTGAAGTAACTGAAGCAAAGGAATAAGCTTCTTTCTGCTGTCTCTTTTATAGAAAGTTGTAGCTTCCACTGGAATGGTGAAGTAGAAAGTGGTGGCACCTTAAATTGCTCCAGCATCAATCAGAGCACTTTTTGGCTGTCTGTGGATTGATGGGCACGGGTCTGTGTAGTGAAGTACTGATGTGGAACACCAGATACTAATTTCAGAAGGTGCTATTTGTTTCAAACTAGCTATAGTCTGGTATCATGGAATGACAGATGATTAGTGCTTGGAGTAATTAAGTGCATTCCTGGAGTGCATCTTATGGTTTATTTGAGATCACAAGGAATACTGCTAATGTGTTTTAGGACTGCTCTGTGATGTAAATCAAAGAACTGAGAATGATTAGGAGTTTTGCCTTGAAAAGTACGCTGCTGACACAAACTCTATTGTATGTCTGTCCATCGACACATTGATGACAATCTTAGAGTCGTAGAATCGTTAAGGTTGGAAAGGACCTCTGAGATCATCAAGTCCAACCATTAACCTAACTGCCTAGTCCACCTCTAAACCGTGTCCCTAAGCACCACATCCACACGTTTTTTTAATACTTCCAGGGACTGTGATTGCACCACTTCAAGTATTGAGCTTGGACGTGAATGTTGAATAAAGGATAGTAGTCTCTTGCGTTCTCTGCTTTACTTTATTCTGTTACAATGGTGGACTAGATCTGATGGGTGTCTTCAGCTGTAGCTGTTTGCTTTTACTTTATTAATGTATAGAAACTTGTAATGAACTTAATGTTTAGTTTTGATCAGTACATGATGAACAAGGATGAATATAAGTCTTTGATATCTCGTATAATAATTCTCCAATAATTTTTCCTTAAGCAATTCTTTAATCTTAGAGTGGCAGTTGAAAACAAGTGAGTTGAACTGATTTTAATTACAGAGAAGACCTGAACACAGGACTAGAGGCCATTGACTCCTGAAGTTTAATGGCTATTCTGACACACATAATTTTTCAGCTTTGGACAAGTTACGTAACTGAGAAAAGATGCTGCACATCTGCGAAATCTAAACACTCATTTGCATTCTGGAGACTTTACTGGAATTTAGGAATATTTAAAATACTTGTAATAGGGAGCATGCTGTACTGTAAATGTATTATACTGTTTAATACTTGAAAAGTCAGCAGTTAATGGGGTGTGTTTCCTCTGATTTCAGAACTCTGAGATGTGGTACAAGCGACACAGTATAGCTATAGGGGAAGTACCGGCATGCAAACTTGTGTTCCGCAGAGAGCTAACACAAACAAATATAGAAGAAATATGGAAATCCATGACTTTGTCACGGTGAGCATACTTGTGAGTCATTTGCTGTTAGAGTAAAACTGTGTGGTAGATAATAGTCTTGTCTGTCTTCTGGTAATGCTTGTAATTTCCCCCACTCACCTTTCATTGCTGCTATCAAAGCCATACTGGCTAGACTAACTATACTGCTTGTTATTTGGCTAACGAATTCAGTAAATGAAGTTTGCAAAGAAACTTTATTGTGCTTAATACCTTTTGAATTTTTCTGTTGTGTTATACAAATCTTTTTGTTGTGTGGGCTTTGGCTTGTTTAATCACTTTTTTCCTCAGTCTTTCTCTTTTTTTCTTGTTGTTATGAAATAGAAGCACTTCTGTAGAAGTGCAGTACCATGAAACCTTTCAATGGCAAGTACAATACTTTTTATGAGATAAGAAATGGAGTAGCTAATTGACTGCAGAAGGCTTTAAGGTTCAGATATCCTTTACTATTTCCAAAAGGAATATCCTATGCAAAGTTAAAGGCATTGCTTTAGACTATTTATGCAGGAGAAAAAAATGACATACATTAGCTATTTTTACAGCACAGTTGAAGCCTTGCTAATGATTACTTTAATCTAAACCTAGCGCATTATCTCTGTGTAATAAACTTGATGTTAAGGTGAGCAGCTCTGGTGCTGGCATGATCAGCAGCGGAGTGCTCCAGTGAGATGCACAGTGGGGTTTCCTGAACCAGGGGAGCCTGGGAGGGGGGTGGGGGAGTGGGTGGCCAAGAGAGCCACCAGGAGCCTGCAGCTCATGAGACACTGGCTGATGAGACCTGGGTGTGGCCAGAGAGAGAGATTCCTGGAACCGCACCCTACCTTCCCTGGGACAGGCCTGTCAGGCAGATAGGACACTTGATACAGTGGATTCCCTGTCCTCTCTCCACCTAGCTGTACGCAGTGACTCAAGGGATAGGGGACAATGGCAACAAGTTCCTGCCTGGCGCAGCAAGCATGTCTCCTCTGTGGCTACACCACCTTCCCAGGTGCCCTTGCGTAATAGGTACAAGGCTCTGCAAGTGGAACAGAACAATGACGAGGACAATGGTTTGTCTAGGTCATAGGTGTTACCAAGATTAAGTCAGCCTACACCCTGCATCAAAACCGCTTGTAAAAGAAAAACGCAGGTCATTATCATAGGAGACTCCCTTCTGAGGGGAACAGAAGGCCCAACATGCAGACCAGACCCTCTTCTCAGGGAAGTCTGCTGCCTCCCTGGGGCCCGGATTAAAGATGTGAAGAGAAAACTTCCTACCCTGGTACAGCCCTCAGATCCATTATTGACTTTTTTCATGTTGGCAGTGATGAAGTTGCAATAGGAAGTCCAAGGGCAATCAAGAGAGACTTCAGGGTCTTAGGACGACTGGTCAACGGATCAGGAGCACAAGTAGTGTTCTCCTGTATCTTTCCAGTTGCAGGCAATGATGAGGGAAGAGACAGGATATAAACAGCCAATACCTGGCTCCAAGCCTGGTGTCACCGGCAGAATTTTGGGTTTTTTGATCGTGGGTCGGTCTACAAGACACCAGGCCTGCTGGTGACAGATGGGGTACACCTGCCTCAAAGGGGGAAAAGGATCTTTGCACAGGAGTTAGCAGGGCTCATTGAAAGAGCTTTAAACGAGATTTGAGGGGGGAAGGGATAAAACCAGGCTTGCTAAAGATAAGTCTGGGGGCTGCACACCAATGTTTGAGGGATGGTGTACAGCGAGGTCCTTCGGTCTGCTCCACAGTGTGCTGAGTACACTGGAGAACATTTGAAACATATTTATACTAATGTGTGCGGCATGAGGAATAAGAAAAAGGAGCTAGAAGCTTTGGCCCAGTCCCAGAGCTATGACATTGTTGGCATAAGTGAAACCTGGTGGGATGAGTTGTGTGACTGGGGTGCCATGATGGATGGTTATAGGCTCTTCAGGAGGCATAAGCAGGGCAGGCGAGGGTGGGGGAGTGGCATTGTATGTAAGGGAGGGGTTGGACTGTATGGTGCTTACAGTTGGCAACAACATGGTTGAGAGCCTCTGGGTAACGTTGAAGGGGAAAGCAAATAAAGTGGATATTGTTGTGAGAGTATATTATTGACCACCCAGCCAGGATGATGATACTGACGAATTATTCTACAAGGAATTAAGGGATGTCTCTAGATCAACCACCCTTGCCCTTAATGGGTGATTTTAACTTCCCAGACATCAACTGGGAATATCACAGCAGACACAAACAAGTCCAGGAAATTCCTGAAGCATGTTGATTACTTCTTGGTGCAGGTACTAACGGAGCTGACTAGGAAAGGTGCCCTCCTAGTTCTTTTTTTTTGTTGTTTGTAAACAGAGAGGGACTCATGGGCGAAGTGGTGATTGGTGGGTGTCTTGGTCACAGTGACCGTGAAATAGTTGAGTTTCAAATTGTTGGTGACAGGAGAAAAACTGCCAGCAAAACATCAACCCTGGATATGGGAAGAGCAGACTTAGGGCTGCTGAAGGAGTTGCTTAGGCAGGTCCCCTGGGAATCTGCTTTTGAAGGTGTTGGGGTCCATGAATGCTGGTCACTTTTTAAGAGCCATCTCTTAAGAATACAGGAGCAGGCAATTCCAAAGTGTTGGAAGTCAAGCAAGTGGGGCAGAAGGCTGGCTTGGCTGAGTATAGATCTTCTTCTAGAACTTAGGAAGAAAAGCAAAGTGTATGGACTTTGGAAGCAAATACAGGCGACACAGGAGGATTACAGAGATGCTGTTGTTTACCACGGTAGGGAGAAAATTTGTGCAGCCAAAGCTCGATTAGAGCTCAAGCTGGCCAGTACTGTGAAGGACAACAAAAAGGGCTTTTAAAAATGTTAATAGCAAAAGGAGAATCAGGGATAACATCGGTCCATTGCTTGACGAAGTCAGTCACCTCGCAAGTAGGGATGTAGACAAAGCAGAGACGTGTAATGCCTTCTTTGCCTCTCTCTTCAACATCGGTGATGAGCCCTGTATTGGAAAACCATTACTGGGGGGGATGATAAATTCCCAGCTGACCCTGAACTTGTTCAAGACTTGCTGCTCCAGCTGGATGTGCATAGCTACACAGCTAGAGAAGTCCATAATGTGTTGGGTGAGCAATTGGCTGATGGGTCGGGCTCAAAGGGTTATAGTAAATGGGGTTACATCAGGCTGGCAGCCAGTCACCACTGGGGTTCCCCAGGGCTCAATTTTAGGGCCAGTGCTCTTTAATGTTTTTATAAATGATCTGGATGCAGGAGTCAAATGTACATTAAGTAAGTTTGCTGATGATACTAAATTAGAGGAGCTGTGGACTCCCTTGAGGGTAGAGAGGGCTTACAGTGAGATCTGGACAATCACCAACTGTATGAAATTTAATAAGAGCAAGTGCTGGATTCTCTGTTTAGGACTGGGTAATCCTGGTTATACATACAAATTGGGGAATGAGAGACTGGAGAGCAGCCCTGCAGAAAGAGAACTGGGGGTTTGGGTTGATGTCAAGTTGAATATGAGTCAACAGTGTGCCCTGGCAGCCAAAAGGGCCAACCATGTGCTGGAGTGCATCAAGCACAGCACAGCCAGCTGGTCGAGGGAAGTGATTGTCCTGCTTTACACTGCATGGGTGCAGCCCCACCTGGAGTACAGTGTGCAGTTTTGGGCGCTGCAATATAAGAAGGACATCAAATTATTAGAGTGTGTCCAGAGGAGGGCGACCAAGATGGTGAAAGGTCTTAAGGGCAAGACTTAGGAGGAGTGGCTGAGGTCATTTGGTTTGCTCAGGTTGGAGAAGAGAAGGCTGAGGGGGTGACCTCGTTGCAGTCTACAAATTCCTCATGGGGGGCAGCGGAGGGGGAGGTGCTGATCTCTTCTCTCTGGTGACCAGCGACAGGACACAAGGAGATGGGATGAAGCTGCATCAGGAAGTTCAGGTTGGGCATTAGGAAAAGGTTCTTCACTGAGAGGGTGGTCAGTCACTGGAACAGGGTCCCCAGGGAAGTGGTCACGCCACCAAGACTGTCAGAGTTCAAGGAGCGTCTGGATGACACTCTTAGTTGTATGGTTTAGTTTTAGGTAGTCCTGCAAGGAGCAGGGAGTTGGACTTGATGATCCTTATAGGTCCCTTCCAACTCAAGATATTCTATGATTCTATGAAATGGAGAGGTGTCTTTCAGAATCATATCTATCCTACTACTACATTTGCCTTTTTCAGATTAGATCATGTATGAACTATGTGTTTATGTATTTTTACAGATTACAAAAGGTCTTGGGTTTGGATTCTCTGGATGAAGTCTTAGACACAAAACTTGTAAATTCAAAGCATATAGTCCAAAATGTATACAATGTCAATAAGCAAGGTATTGTCACTTTAGAAGACAAATCAAGTAAGTATTTTAGAAGTTTTCATTTAACTTTTTTATATTGTAGTTTACTGCTATAAAAAAATATTAGTTCTAATCTGTACTAACATGTAGCATCTTTATACTTGTATGACCACATCTATACTAGAGTTTTTAAAAAGTATGCCATTGTTGTCCTCTGACATCCCAATAGTAAGAATCAGTGTTTATTCCATATTTACTCTCTTAAACATATTCCTGCTTTAGCAGGGTTGAAAGATGAAGGTGAAAGAGCAGCAACTTTTCATTTATAAAGATACTATTCATTATTCATTTATAAGGATATTATTCACTTCAAGTTGGCTTTGTCAGCTTAGCCCTTAACTGCCTGAACTGGAGTGTTTACATGAGGGAAATGTGTATTAAAAATTGGGAAAGAATCAAAATGTACACTGAGAGATGCCTAAAATTTCTCAGTTTTGAGTTTTCAGTCTGTGTTTTGAAACCAGTACTGAGTTTCAAGCTGCTTTGCACATCAGGGAGAGAGTAAAGCATCTTTGCTGCTGCGATATATAATATTATTACCACCATGTTTTCAACAAGATTTGTAGAGAAGTAAAATATGAGATTGGAACCTGGTTTGGTTTGTGAATGAAACCTCCTCCAGAGCATATACATGTTAATTTTAAAGGCAATTGGAGCACCTCAAGATACTAACTTCCTCCTTGCAGAAATGACAGAACTGAATGTATGAGTGCTTTTCATCATCTTCAGTGCAAAGAAAATGCTTCACTGTAAGGCACTAGTGAAGTTGTAGCTTGAACTAGTTTGGCTGATTTTTGCAGGGCAGGTTAAGGATTTGCGATATGATCCATTTTACTGATTGAGTTGTAAGAGCAGTAGGCGTAACTGGTTGATACTGAGTACTGGAGGTACTAAAATATAGATGTAATTCAAGCTAGATCCTACATTAAGGTATAGCCTGCCTTTGCAATCAGTTGATCCTACTGTATAGGAGGAATTTCTTAAAGAATTTTCAGCTTCACTTTTATCTTACAGTTTAACATCTTTCTCAGTTTTTTTTCTCTTTTTAATTTCTGTCTGTTTCTCCACTATGCAGAGGAACTACCTCACTGGATATTATCAGCAATGAAATGTCTAGCAAATTGTAAGTAAATTCAGGAGGGGAAAAAAAAAAAAAAAAAAAAAAAAAACAAACAACCAAAAACAACCCATCCCCATAAAAATCAATTGAACTGACTATGTCTTTACCGCTTTATCAAATCCTGTTCATATTGACAGTCAATATTTTTTCTGATCATTGCCTTAAACAAAGTTGAAAAGATCAAGCAAGCATATATGCTCCTGCCAGTGCAGCTTATTTCAATGAAATATATAAAGGTTTTATCTATTCATATTTGTCCTCTACTATGTGTTTTCACTAGACCTATTGGAAATAGATCAATTCAACAGATCAATACAATTTCACTTATATTTTGAAGAATGAGTCTAAGTTTTGTTTTATTTTTATACTTGACATTGCTTTTTTTATTGGCTAGAATAAAAACTAGTAATCTCGTTGGCGGCTGCAAATTAATTTTCTCTCTTTTCCCCTGCCTACCCCCCCTTCTCTTTGTAGGGCCCAGCTGCTCAGATTTGAAGCAGCCTACATACTCAGGATTTGAAAGAGATGTCTTCAAAACTATAGTGGACTACTTTGGCCAGATAAAAGAACCTCTTCTCACATTTAATTTTTTTGATGTTTTTGTTAGTGTGTTAGGTAAGTAGTTTGGGATGTAATGAAAAAATAATTCTTTTGAATTAACTTCCTGGGATTAACTTACCATATTCAAATAGTATCACAGCTCATTTCTTTAGGACCTGTCCTGTCCATTCTACATAGAGAACAGTTTAATGTTTAAATTTATTTCATATCACAACGCCATTTTATTCTTGTGTCTTTTTGATCACATTAGTTCAAAAGTCTTCCATTGCTTGTCTTTATGATTTTTAAAGGCCTCTGTTCATTGCTTAGCACTGCCACACCTAACAGATGGATTTTAACAGATTTTTCTTTTTTTACAAATGCCTAAGCATCTTAAAAACTCACATAAGCTTTTAGAAATTGCTTGAATGAAGTCTAGATTAAAAAGGATTAGGGCTGTAAGGACTGTTTTTAACCCTGGCAATACGATATCTGAAGAAAATTGAAATCCTTCATCGCTTAAACTTAGAATAGGCATTAGCTAATCTAGTGTTTTAAAGGAACACTAGTTTAGTTATTAACTATAACTTTTTAAGGGTTCACACTGTATCAAATTCACCTATCCTGTAGCTATAGATGGCCCACTGAAAGACAGTAAATGTGAAAATATTTGATTGCATTTAATGCTTCTATTTCTGAAAAGAACTGAGTTGAAAAGTAAGCATGCTTTACTGAGCTTCTTTAAGTGGGAACAACATTACTTTTAATAAATTATTGAGATGAAAAAGGAATTCAGAATAACACTTATTTCTGGAATTTAGTATTTTTATATTTTGTTAGTTGACAATCTTGCTTCAAACTAAATATAGTTCTTTTTCTGACTTCTTTTTCTTAGATCTTGGATATTCTTGATAATATCTTTAAAAATGCTCCCTCTTCTTTCATACTCTTTCTGTTTGCTTTTCAATTGCATTTCACATTTTTCAGGTTTTAAGAGTTTTATTTCACAGATGCAAAAATGAGAAGAAAATTCATGCCAATGTTTATGTGGAAATGAAAGGAAACTGCACTGTTTCAAGAAGTCAAAAAATCATTTTGTGGTCTCTTTCACAAAAAATGAGTTGTTAATATAGAAACCTTCGTTACTAACAAAAATAGATTTACACACAAAAAAATCATGGGAATACAGGCTTTCAAGAAATACTTAGTTTGTTTTCCATTTTCATACCTACACAGTTTACTTTGAAGTACTGGCAGTATATGTTTGAAAATGTCATGTTTCTCTAGAAGTCTTGCCTAAACAGCCTTCTCCAGACACCTATTTGAATGATTAAAAAGCTGCATTTGGCCTTAATGGGATGATTTGGGATACCTGAGTTAGGCACCCTCACTAGGAGATGGGGTTGGGCCAGATGACCCCCAGGTGTCTCTTTTACTTTTTTATAATTCAAGACTATGCTCCCTATCTAGCCTGTAGAGAGAGTTCAAGAAAACAATTCAGCATACCTGTGGTGAAGCTTAACTTCCCTTTTTGTGCTCAAGACTACTTAGAACCAGCAGTAAGAAAATAAACAAGTAAATATAAGGCAGCCCTACCTACTACTGCACACTTCTTTTTTTTTAATAATAAACAACTACTTTTTACACAGTGTGGAATTGACTGGCATGGTGGATGAGGGGACAGCAGCGGATGCTGTTTATGCTGACTGTAGTAAAACTTTCAACAGTGTCTCCCATCACATCCTTGTAGGCAAACTGATGAAGTACAAGCTAGAAGTGGATAGTGAGGTAGACCAGAAATTGGCTGAATTGCTGGGCTCAGAGGGTTGTGATCAGTGGCACAAAGTCAAGCTGGGGGTCAATCAGTAGGGAGTACCCCAGGGCTGATAATGGGCCAGTAGCCGTTAACACTTCATTAATGACCTGGATGATAGGACACTCTGAAGGACAGAGTGCCCTAAACAAGTGTGCAGATAATACAAAATAAAGGAAGAGCAGTTAATGCAGCAGAGGGTTGTACTGCCGTGCAGAGGGACCTTGACAGGCTAGAGAAATAGTCAAACGGGAATCTCGTAATGTTCAACAAAGGGAAAAGCAAAGCCAAGTCTTCTCCTGGGGAGGAATAACCTCATGCACCAGTGCTTGCTGGGGGTGACTGATTTGAAAGCAGCTTTACTGAGAAGGACTTGGCAGTACTGGTGGGCACTAATGTGACTATGAGCCAGCAATGTGACCCTGTGGCAAAGACGACCAGCAGCATCCTTAGCTGCATTAAGACCATTGCCAGCAGGTTGAGGGAGATCTTTCCTCAGCACTTGTCAGTGAGTCCAGTAGAGGGCCACAAAAATTATTAAGGACTTGGAGCATCTGTCATATGGGGAGAGGCTGAGAGCAGGGCCTGTTTAGCCCAGAGAGGAGAAGGCTCAGGGAGGATCTTATTAATGGGTATAAAAGAGTGATGTGGGAGGGGTAAAGAAGAGGGAGCCGGACTTCTATCAGTTATATCCAATAACAGGAACATGATGCAACGGGTACGAACAGAAATACAGGAAACTTCATTTATACACAGGGAAATAGCTTTTTTTAATTGGAAGGTGGTCAAACACTGGAAGAGGATGTCCAGAGAGGCTGTGGAATCTCCGTCTTTGGAGATATTCAAAACCTGACTGGACATAGTCCTGGGCATCTTGCTGTAGATGACCCTGCTTTGAGCAGGGAGAGAGGTCTAGCTAATCTCCAGAGATCCCTTCCAACCTCTATAATCCTATGGAAAAAAGAGAAATGTATCTCTTTGTTGGTCTTCCTTGTTCCTTTTTTAAGAGAAATTACTGTTATACTTCAGTCATGCAGGTATTTTGCTCCTGACTTGTGTTTTGTTCTGATAATAGTGCTATTCAGGCAAATGTATAGTAGGTACTTCCTTTACTGAGCCTTAGAAACCCAAAAGAGGATCACAATTTGGTGGTGAGACCTATTTAGAGGTACCCAAACTACTGTCAGATTCTACTCTGCCTGTCCAGTCTTCAAATATTTCCATCATGCTCACATTCTGTATTTTCTCAAGAGTTTATAAGTAGAATTAGTCATAGATTTAACTTCTGTAGGTGTGAGGGACATGTCAGTATTGTCATAGCTGTCATTGATGCATAAGCATGTTTTTTTTAAAATTCTGATTGTTTTCTTAGATTTAACTTTATGGGGCTGCTACATCTGTGCATACATCTCAGTTGTATTTAGAGCTGACGGTTATAAAAGAGCAAAGCATGAACAAAAACATTGTAGTTTTTCATGTCTACTAATATGTAGAGTTGTTGGTTATGGTTATTAACATCTCCCAATGCATCAGAAGGAAATCTTGTAAATAAACAAGGTGCCCAGTTGTAGTAGAATCACAGAGTCATAGAATGTCCTGAGTTGGAAGGGACCCACAAGGATCATTGAGTCCAACCCCTGTCCCTGCATAGGACAACCCCAAAATTCACACCATATGTCTGAGGGCGTTGTCCAAATGCTTCTTCAATATTGTCAGGCTTGGTGCCGTGACGACCTCCCAGGGGAGCCTGTTCCAGTGCTCCACCACCCTCTGGGTCAAGAACCTTTTCCTAATGTCCAACCTAACCCTCCCCTGGCACATCCCCGTGCCGTTCCCTTTGGTTCTATCATTGGTCACCAGGGAGAAGAGATCAGTGCCTGCCCCTCCTCTTCTCTTGTGAGGAAGCTGTAGACCGTGATGAGGTCTGCCCTCAGTCTCCTCTTCTCCAGGCTGAAGTAGTAGTCTAGTTCCTAGACTAGACTCCTAGTCTAGTTCCTAGTAGTCTAGAGTTCCTAGACTCTTTGAGAAGTGGAGCTCTAAGGAAGTCTTGAATGAGTAGGAAAGGAATTTGGGGAGGCAGATTTAGAAATGTTATGTTAAATGTTACAGAAATATATAATTGAGAAATGTTGCTCCATCTCCTGATCTTGTATAAACCAGGTCTGCTGCAAAAACACAACAAGGCTGTAGAAGCTCTTCAGATATCTTGTCTCCTGCTGCCACCAGAAAATCGGAAAAGACTACAGCTGTTAGTGAGGATGATGGCAAGAATTAGCTTTAACAAGGATTTGCCACCTCTTTCTGAATCAGTGAGGACCAGAACCTTGGTACGTATGGTGTAAGGCAAAGGTCTAGACAAAGCTTTTGGAGTAGCACAGATAAAAGATTCTTACTGGAGAGCATATACAAAATACAGTTTGCTTGTCTGAAGAACAGTTTGCCTATTCTAGCTATGTGGAAAGCTAGTCTGAATTTTAATAAATTGGGATTTCTTGGTAAGTTGTGAGCAAATGAAGAATTTGCTTGGAATTTGGAGATTTCCTTATCTGTCAAAGTTAAGTCACCACTGATTTCACTATTGAGTAGAAAAAAAAAAAGAAATACAGTAGATGAGGTCTCTGGTGTTCTTTATCACTGCAGACAGTGTGAGAGAAACAGATTGCCTGTTTCAGTGATAGTTAGAAATATGTAGCTCAATGTTTTGATTTACCTGTTTTCAGCCATTTAAAAAAAAATTCCTAACAGTTTATTTCATCATTTATTTCACCATTTTTTTCATCATTTAACTATAGGAATCTCTGAAAGTAATTTTAATCAGATTTTGACAAAGCCCTAGTTTTTGCTAATGCTCTTTCTGTAGGACTACTTGTAGAGTTATCACTGATATTTGCAACAGCATGTTATTCCAAAGTTATTAGGCATAACTTAGCAATTCCTACTGGCTAAGAACATGTATTTCTTTTGGTTAATTTTCACATCTTTTGCAAGAAGGGCAACAGAAAACTCAGCTGTAGAGCCGCTCCATAAAAATCCTATAGTGGCATGCATAAATCCAAATTTGTTCCATAGCAATTAAGTTTTTAATTAACTATGAATAGTATTTGATTAAAATAATTACATTTTTGACTGCTAAGGTTATAATTTCATTAACTGTAAATGGTCTTTGATTAAAATAATTGTTATAATCTAAATGTTATTTTTAGAAGTGAATCCTTTACAGTCCAAGTATTTTGTACTAAGTTTTAATTCAGCAGTTAGCCTATGGTCCATGACAGAAAACCTTGATTGCTTTCTGTGCTTCTAATGTTAGAAGTGACTGGTGCAAAGACGGAAAACTCTTGTAATTCAGTGCTTGAGCATGAGGCTACATGAAGTGAGTGGGACCTGAAATTTGGTTTGATGATTTCAAAATAATGGTATTAGGTCTTCCCTCTGGTGCCTAACCTGTATAAAATTCCTGTGTTATTTTTCAAATCTCTGAAATATTTGTGCCCTGTTTAACTGGAAAGGCCATGTGAAGTGGCTATTTGACAAAATCTTGAGAACAAAGTGGAATTCAGCCATTCCAAGTCTAAAGTCAGGGTTAGATTATGTATATGAGGCAAGAGCCATCTTCAGTCCACTCAGACAATGTCACTGTACATAATATGTTTTTTTTATATTAATGTGTTGGAAGTATGGTAAGTATTGTGCTGTTAAAATCTTTTTTTCTAAAAGGTCACTTTTTAAAATACAGTCTGATTCTCCACCCCTCACCCCCAAATAGAAAAATAGACAGTAATGATGTGGGGTTTTTTCTTTCCCAGATGGTTCAGGCATTTTCCCGTTGTATTCTCTGCTCAAAGGATGAAATGGACTTGGATGAACTGCTTGCTGCTAAACTAGTATCTTTTCTCATGGACAATTATCAAGAGATCTTAAGTGTTCCTTCTGCCTTAAAATGTTCTATAGAGGAACATGTTGTACATCTCCAGAGAGTCCAAGTAGGTATCTAGTGAAAAAAGCCTCTTATGTCTCTGTGCTTCTAGATCAGATTTATCCTTTCTGCTCCAAAGTTCGACAGTTCTTAGAGACTTTTTTCTGTCTCTGCTAGCTTATGAAAAACTAATTAATTTTGACTCCTGATATTCAACCCTAACTTTGTATTTAAATGAAACCGAGCAGATCTTGAATGTTTTAGAGACAAGAACTCTAAAATATGTTTTCCTATTGGTTAGCGCTATCTTTTCCACGGAATGGGCAAACTATGTTTGTGGTAGTGAGGAAAACTGTGAATGGTTAAAAGGTGTTTTCACTGAGGTTCTGAATTTCTTATAGAGTCACCCTTACTTGCTCAGCTTTTTTTATAACTCTGTTTCCTGATACCATATTTTGTTTTGTTCAAAGATGCTTTTTAGTTCTTCCTTCTTTAATTTCTACTGAAAAAGTAACTTTTACCTTATTCCAAGAGTTAAACAGACTTCCTTTGTGTCATGTTTTTTGACTTACTAGAACTCACTCAATTGGTGCAGGAGATAGGAGGTACAATTTAATGTCTTTATTCCATATCTTCTTGACTTAATGACTTTAGGTGGTCAATTTGATTAAGCTAGGCTTTGCAAATTTATTGTAGAAAACACAGCTGCTGGGTTTTTTTGTTGTTTTTTTACTCTTTCTTCAGATAAAATATGCTGGAGCTGATACTGATGCACCTTTTCCTCCTCCATCATTTTGTCACCAAATCAGTACAGATGAATTTGAATACCAAAGGGCAACTGGCTTTCAAGAACCTCTAGCAGCCTTATTGGAAGAAATTGCAATGAATAAAGAAATATCTTTGAAAGATAAGAAGAAGAAGCTCAAGCAAGTAAATAAAAATTCCTCCAGTGTCTTTAATTTTAACTTAAAAAGCTTTGTCAAGTCTTAGACATGTAGTCCTCTAGAGAAATACTGAGATTTAAAATAGTAGGTACTCTTGGGGATTTCAAACTTTTTAATCATTTAGCATAGGAGTACTGTGATGAATCAAGCTATATTAGAAAATATCACCTAATTTTCTATATAGAGGTATAGAAAGTCCATTAGAAAAATAATAATTTTCCTGCTCCAGAGGTGGAGGTTGCACTTTAATAGTTTTTTTATATTACAAGTTTGAGTGAATTCTTCATTTAAATTGATGTATTTTTCTAGTTTCAGAAATCTTACCCTGAAGTGTATAGAGTACGATTTCCTACCCCTGAAAGTGAAGCGGTGCTATTTCCAGAAAAAACTAAACAGAAACCACCAATACTGATGTGGGCCTTAAAAAAGCCTTTTCAACCATTTCACAGAACCAGAAGCTTTCGGATGTAAATGGTTTGAAATACATCAATGCACTGAGTCAGAGCATATTATCAATGGATCTTACGCAAAAGGAGTCTTAAGCAGCATGTAGTTATTCAAAAAACACTGGAGATACTGCCGAGATGGTAGAAAAGGTCAAAAGAAGAGGAAAGTATTGAGATGTTAGAAATGTGAGCCATTATCAGTATTTCTGTAAATAATTTTTTTAAAGTGTCTGTTGTTTAAAAAAAAAAAAACAATAAAAACCAAAACCCAACAAACTCAAGGTGATTAATCTACATGGGTGATAAAGTACACTGGCTGTGGTTTGATTTGACCATCATTTCAAGGTCTAAATGTATTTGTGTGTAATGTATTGTTGGTAACTAGTCAACAGCTTTTTTTTCACTGAAAATGAGTCTGTTGTGTAAACTAGGCTGTGTTTGTTAACATATAGCTTGAGAAATTAATTTGCTGTACATGCTTGAATAACTATAAAACACTGGATTTTGTTTTACTGTTGTACACCTTAGTGTTCTTGATATGTAAGATCTGTTTTGGAAAACTGTAAAAACTCATTCTTAATTTTCTGATTCATATGATGCATTACAGCTTGAGTCAACTCCTGTTGAAATTCCATTAACTTCTGTAGTGCTGACCCATTCTTTTAAGCAACCCAGTCTTTTAACTCTTTTCCCGTATGCTCTTACTAAATGTTTCCATGCAAAATTGGATGCTTGTCAATAGAACATATTTTATCAGAAAAACCCGAAGCCTTGCATTTCCTCTGGAAATGGAATTCAAATACTGAAGTGACATTGAAGCATACATGCCTTTAATGATTTCATTTGTTTTGCATTATGAAATCTACTGTACCTATAACTTGACTGTGCATATAACATAATTGATTCTGACAGCACTTTTGAGCTATTAAAGCATTACCATTTTCTGATATTTACTTAGAGTGGTGATTTCACGTTATCCATTAGAGATTTAAAGAGCAGTATTTCGTATGTTATTGAATACAGAGACAGCTCACATCTCGACAAATTTCTGTCTGACATTTTAGTAAGCAACATGGTGACCATCCTGTAATGCAACATTGACAGTATTTTCACTTTGCTAACTTACCAGTCAATAAGCTTTAAGATGTACAGTGCAAGGTTGTTGGTTTAATAGATTGGAATATTTCTTGGGCAATGTGATTTTTGAACAGTACATGTTTCCATGGTCTGTTTTCACACATCAGTTATACTTGGACATCACATCAGTGATCTTTTTCTTAAGCAAAAATGATACAAAAGGGTACACTTTACAAATAATAAGGAAATATTAAAATTAATATTAAAAGTAGTCTGAGGCCGCTTCTCACCTTTTGTACTAGGCCTTCAAGCGTGGCATAACCTTTTTAGATGTGTCATAGTATTCTGTGTATGCTTATGTGCAGTCAAACTTTGACTATGTACTCACGCATAACAATTTGGTTACAGCACTAATCCATGAAGTATAATACTGAGTGAGGCTAGTTGGAAAGCAAGTCTTGCATAAAAGTAGAAACCCACCCTAAGTGATCTCTGACATGAGTTCCTAATTTGCAAAACAGATATAGAAGCCAATCTACTTGCCATTCTACTTGGAATTAATCTCACTGCTTGCCAATAAGCTTTCTACTGTCATGTTGAATTTTTTACCTATTGTTACTTTTAAAAAAATCTGTATTTTAATCAGTAATTAGAGTTTACTCATTAGTTTCCATGAGGAGAAGTTGAAGATGTGTCATATGTTTCTATGGATCCATTGCACTTTTGTTTCAGAGAATTATTTCCTTGACTGCAGTAAAAACAAACCAAACAAGTCCATCTGTTCACAGCTCCCAAGCCTGCAAAAAATACCACCACAAAATGTCCTCTCAAATCTTGAAGGGACTGTGGGGAGGGAACTTCATCTGAGATAATCTCACAGACTGAATTTTAACTGTTGTCCTATCTTAGGAGACACTTAAGAAAACTTATCTTAGTAACAGAAGGTATGTGACTGGTCACTGCTTACAGCTCTTCCTTGTCTCGTAACCGAACCAGCTGACAAACTGAACCAAGACAAATATGGTATGAACACAAAAGTAAGTTTGCCTATTCCTTTCAGGGTGTAGGTTAGAAAAAGAAAGCTTGAAAGCTAGTTCAGAGAAGGCTGTGGGCTTGATGAAGTGTCTTAGAAAAAAAACACAGGTTCTGTATCCCTAAGCTATAGTCAATAGAAACTTCAGTTTTGATATTAACTTTCTCAGGAATTTAACCTTTACTTCTGTGTTAAAGCCATGCAGTGTATTGATGTTGCCAAGACTGACCAACGTGGACTCTATCAGATTTATTTCCCTTGAACTGTGAGGACCATAAGCCAAACATTCTTTTGCTTAACCTAGTGGCTATTTTCTGAAGAGGGTCCCTAAATGGAGTACTAGCTGACATTCTTTTAAAGTACACTAGGTAGGAGACTCAATACAGGTAGAAGATGTTTCAGCTGCTTTTTCAGTCTGCTTAGACCAATGTTTGTTATCGAAGGAGCATCTGAAATATCCACCTGTAAGCTCATGTGTAAGTAGGAGCTATTTCTTGCTAAATTTGGACAATGCTATGTAACTCTTTAGTACTGAAACTTGTAGTGTAATGCCATTAGCTGTCATGGTAGTGTTAGGCTTTTTGGTTAAGATCTTTGAGTAGAAAATTCTGTTGTGAGGGTGGTTTTGTTTGGTTTTGTGGTGTTTTGGGGTTTTGTTGTTGTTGTTTTCTTTGCTAAGTTCTTTGCCTGCAGAAAAGCAATTTCTTTTCCCTCACTCCCCACCCCACTTGAGCATAACCTGTCTCCTGACCTATTGGTTCCTAGTGACACATCTGTGACAGCTTTGCTCCAGCATTTCCTGGAAGAGGGAAGAAGAGTATTTATCTACCTTTTTTAGTAAGGGAGCGGAGCCTTTGCTTAACATTGATCTCTCTTGCTGATTGTTGCATTGCTTTATTTTCTTACACAAACACAGCTTGCTCCAGCTCCTAAATTAACAGTCATCTGGAAAACCTTTCGGTTCACATGTTTCTGTTTCTGCTCTAGTCCTCTGATGTTCTTTGAGTAATAGCTTCCATTGTTAGTTGCTAATATATACAGATTATTTAATTGCTCATATTTTGTATGAAGTCTGTTTAACTCACCTAATTTACCAAGATTGTGATGTCAGCTGTTTACACTTATGACTACAGAGAATGATTGATGTTATTTTCTGAAACTGTTTTCAGATGTTACTTCACCTCATATTGGAGGAAGCTTAGGCAAAATCTGGGTGATCTCATCTTCTCATTCTAGTAAGTGGAAACAAGAACTAAAGTGAAGAAGGTAGTATGTTAACATACTACACTTTTTAAGCTATTGCTGTGATATGCCAGAGCTTTTTCTTCCCTCTTTTCTAAAAAGATGTTTTACATTGTAAGAGCGTCTCTTTCTTTCACAGAGACTGTGCTAACTCAAATGACTTGCTTTGTCTCTTGATCACAATTTAAGTCTCCTACTGTCTCAGGGCTTATGATTCTAGTTATTGTAGCTCTAGGTAAGCTCATACTTCTTAGATTTTAAATCCACAAACTCATAGATACTATTCTGTAGGTATATAAGTGCACTTGAATTAATTTTATTAACTTGGAACAGCTGGTGTATTTTATACCAGCTGTAATGCATTAACATTACTATTTTCATCAATTCATTAGGCTTGAAGCTGAAGTGTGAGGTGACAAGCTTTTCAGGAAAACAAAGCCTCTAAAATGGGATTAGAATTTATACAATTTTTTAGTTCTGTTTTCAAGTATCTGCTGTATGGTATTTGTTTATCAACATGTCTTCCTGTGTTAGATGTCAGTTCTGTTGTTGTTGGTTTGTTGTTTTTTTTTTTTTTTTCCAGAAACCCAGATTATAGAATAGTTATGTATCCAGGACACTATTTATCCCCTCTTTCTATGTGAATCATGTTTAAGAAGTGAGTGTTGCATTCTACTGTCTGTAAAAGGAGTTGACAAATTTACTAAGTATAAACATATAAAATTTGGTGAAGTAGGTCCCTTGTAATGAGTTTCTATTTGGGTGCCTAACTCCCATTTAATTTTGTCAAGACAATTAAGTAACATAGAGGAGGTGCTCAACTCTGTGTTTAAAAAGAAGGAAGCTGATACATGTTTGTGAAGTCCTTTCTAAAAATAATTGAAAGAGGCAGGATATTTAAACAATATTGGTTAGGGACAGTAATTTTCAATTTTATTGCTTTTTTGGAACTCTGAGTATCTAAAGCTGCCTGAAAAAATATCTTGCTTGTCCTGGCAAAAGCAGAAAAATATCAGAACAGTGCCAAATACACTGTTATTCAGGAGGATAATTGAGAATAATCCTAATAGCCAATAGCAAATGAGCCTGATGGCAAACCGGGGCAAAACAGTGGGAAAACTGATACAGAATTTTAGTGGGAAAACCTAAAGCACAGTAACCGAGCTAAAGCTTAGGCAATATATTGTTTTAATTCTTTATAGAGAGTATACTGTCTTGCATGGGAAACTTGCTTTTGTTAGTGATGGAGATTACAAGTTTATTTTATAATGTGTGTCAGTTTTTGACTGCAGAAAATTTTTCAGTGAAGGTGGTATGTTTATATAGCAGTAAACTGACAATAGACTTAGCTCTCATTTGTTTTTTATGGATTCCTTGTAAGTACTGATGGAGCCATGGATATGGCTGAAAATTGTGGGTACAATAGGCTGCTTATGGCATTTTATTTAGTAGCATCAGATAAAATTATTCCTGGATAATGTCAGTAAGTGTTTAAGAACTACCTAAATGTAGGCACAAGGGAATCATGATGGACATACTCATTGTGGATTTTTGCAGGAAATTGGCACTAGATTTTCCTGTCAGCCAGTGTTTTCCTTGAGGATGTGGAAATAAATATAAAAATCACTGTCATCACAATATCATAGCTAATCTCATTAATGTTTTCAGACTGTTCAGTAATAGTAGAGGCATTAATATGGAACAGTGCAGGTTGAAAATGAATTCAAACGTGGTCACTTCAAAGTTCTATGAGAACACGATATGTAGGTCATGTAAAAAAGAAAAAAAGAGGAGGAAAGACTGTGTTCTGAAAAACTACAGCTCTGTAAAAGGTTTCTCCCACAGTGAACAAGGCTTCCTGAGATTATGCTGAGGCAAAGGGCTAATGTGGTTCTTGAAGGTCTAAATTGGAGATTGTTACATAAAATCAGCTGACTCATCTCATGTGACCTCTACACTCAGTACTGACTGACTGACACTGACACATTGCAGTTTTTGCAGCTTTTGTAAAACTGTAGATGATGCAAGGTAAGTATTTGGAATTATTTCCTTAAACTGAGAGTTTGCATTACTTCAGTCTTTCCCATTTATGAGAAACAAGAACAGGAGGTCACTTGATTATCTTATGGAGTACATTCACATAAAGAAGTACTTACATTGGTAAGCAGCAAAGACTGGAGTTGAGAAGGGAGTAATACTTGGTGGATGGAAGATGGAGCTGGATATAGGTATTTTATGTTGAGGGTACTGAATGATGGGAATGTGATGAATTTAAACTTTTCCTGGTGTCTTTAGAGGAAGATTTCTCCGGTGGATATTTACTGAAGCCCAAATCATTGAGCTCAGGGCAGGGTGAGCAGAGGGGAATTACAATGACTCGTGATGTGTGGACGACTGGACAAAAATCTCAGGGCTCCTCAGTCTTTGCATGCTATGGATTTTCACGAGTCACACATCTTTTCAAATTCACTAGCTTCACTCAGTGACTTGATATTCTGAAGGTGAGGTGAAACAGTTGATTTTTCATTCCTCTCTTGATTTTTGAGGCAACTAGAGAAAACAGCATTTGTTACTTTTGTTCTTCAGCCAAACCCCAGTGAAAACAGGCAAAGAGGGGTCACCTTTTGAGTTGCCAGGGCACAGCTGCTTCTGGAGATAAAGAAAATCAGCTCTGCTCTGCCTGGCACTCTGGTCAGGGAGGGTGAGGTATGTCTCTGGTGTGCTGCAGTTGCTTTGCCTGAGATTGAAAGAGAGAATAAGATACATAGAAATGTGGTCTGGTGGCTGGTGTGAATTATAGTAAAATAGTCATCGCTGCTTTATGATCTAAGTAGTACCTATTTCAAAATGCATGTCTTAGTCTTTTTTTTTTTAGCCTGGGATTATGTGGTGCTGAACTGATCATATTCATATCTAGGAAAGAAATCTTGAACATCCAAAACAGCCTGTAGTATCTCTTGTCTTGGCACTAGCTTAAGGCTGTCTGTAGCTACTTCTTCCTGTGAATTTTTTACACTTTCTCTATAATTGTGGTTTGAAATCACTGCAAGGTTCTCTGAAACTTTAGCGGTGACTGAGAGAGAAGCTTCTGGCAATGATTCCTGAGCTTGCCTGCTGAAGAGAGGGTGGACTGACCTTGGCACTTCTAGACAGACTCCAAAGGTGAATAAAAGGCACAATGTAATATATTTACATGTTTGCAAATCTTTCTTTTGTTTCCTTGTTTAACCTGAATGCTTATTCGTGTGAGGATCTGGCCTTGTGCATGACTAAGATTTCCTATGTGATTTCAAAGCCTATATGCAGTGCTAACTCTTAAATTTAATCTCTAAAAAAGCAGTAGTTCTTAGCCCTGCAGCTAATTTTTTATTCAAATACTGGTGAGAGAATGAGTAGTGGAATCATTAGTTTCTTGTTTGTTATAATGACTTGCAGTATATTCACTTTCTTGTTGCAAGAGACTGTGTGAAGAATAATATGTCCTTTTGATGTTGAAATCTATACAAAACATTATGGGATCCTATGAAAAATTCCTTCCTTTTCTCCTCCTTGGTAATTATTTAATGTTTTGTGTATTGCTCTAGATGCTTGGTAATTTATGACCCAGCAGAGGTCAGCCTTGTGACATTTTTCAAAACATGCTCAAAGAAAAGGAGTAGAGACAAAGTTCTTATTATAAAAGCCCTTGGAATTTTGTTTTATAAAATACATTCCTTTAAATTAGAGTTGGTGTGATATTACTGTGTTGTAGCTAGATGTGTGGCTTAAATATCTCAGTGTAACTTCTCTTTATGTAATAGGAATATTTATTGTTTTCTAAAATGATAATAAATTGTCTCAAATGTTAGCCTCATTGGTATACTAAAATACCCACTTACTGATTTGATTACAGTTTTATATTTCCAGAGTTGTTTGTGTAGTTCAGTGAAACAACATCAAGAGGGAACATGTGGAACTGTCGTTTGAATACTATATGCTTCAGGTTCACAATATGTCTTGAAGTAGTGTATCTGTATAACATTAATGACTGGGGCAGGGCAAGAAAAAGTGAGGAGGGAGGTGGGAAGAATAGGCAAGTATTTTGTCACTTCTTTCTAAGAGTCTATGAGAATAAAAGGTGTTCTTACCTTTCCATAAAAGAGAATTTTTTTCCTTTGCGATTCTTAAAAAAATGGAAAGTTGGGTAGTGGAGGGAAATCAGTATTTGTCCCCTACACCAGCTCAGAAGCACAAATTACTTGTTCACAATGTAAAATGCTATTCCTATGCTGCATCACAATGCTAGAATGATCAGTGGTGGTTTCTTTGATGCTAACAAATGTCTAATTGTATATAAAGTTGATGATTCAGATTATAATCCTCATCAAAAATAGTGGCAGTCCTGTCTTAAATTGGCTGACTACCTGGGTTATAAGTTCAGTTTCAACTGGCAAACTCAACAGCAGCTGATGTAATTGCTCTGCTTTGCTTAAACACAGTCTTCTGTGTACCTTGAGCTAGCTCCAAAGTAGTTTTATCCAGTTAGCAGAACTGAATATGCAATAACAGCATCGTCAAGGCTGCAGCTGAGTCTTCTGCAATAGAACATGCTTAAATAACTTGAGCATGACATTGGGAACTAGGAAAACATGTTGCCTTTTTTGTTCAGCCAGCTTGTTTTCTGAACTTCGCAAAGATGTTTTACTCCTTTATTGTTACTGCATTTTTTATGTACTCTGAAGTTGTTTTTCAGACATTAAAAACATACTGTGATGAGAACAATATTCTGAGGTTTTGGAGTAGCTAATAAAAACACATTCTGTGTCTCTCAGCAGTAAGGCTGCAAGTAAAAATCAGCCTCAGGAATAGAGGCTGTGCTTTTTAATGCTTGCTTTTCTTTTAAAACCCTCTTCTCTTTTTCTCTTTTTTTTTTTTTTTTTTTTTTATTTGCCTTCAAGGAGGCAAGATCAGCTTGGAGCAACAGCAGCTACTATGTTTATCTTTTGCAAAAGGTGGGTATAAACCACCCAAACACCTGCCAGACAGAGCATTATTTTACAAAAATGTTCTCCAATTAGGAGAGAAAATAAGAACTTTGTTAAAATGGAAGCCTTTCCTGAGATGGAAGCCCTTGTTAGTATGCTGTGACCAGAATGCTGTAACCGGTTCTTTTTGAATATGTTATTGAGGATGCTTAATGTTTATTATTTGCTGAATAATAGGAAAGCCAAACTACTAAGACAAAGAACCCTATTTAATGTTAATCAGCAACAGTGTATATTGTCCTTCTTCCTGTCCACTCACTCTATTGAAATGAAAATAGTGTTGAATGCTTTGGGCATCCTGTGAACTTAATAGTATGTGCTTATGTAATTAGGCCCTAACCTAAAGGTATGCAAAAGAAAAGATATTGTGAATTAATGTTGCATGAGTAACTATCATTTTATGGTGCTTCCTATATCTTGAGTACTTGACTCTGCTGTCTTAATAGACTCTCATTCAAAAGCATGTTTTGTGCTTAGCACAATAGCTTTTGCCCAGCTCTTTAGCTGTTATATAGAAACGCCAGATTTGTGAGCAACTCTTCAATTTAATAAGCCTTCCTTTAACAAAGAGAAACAAAAGCAGGTGCAGAGACAGGTGCTCTGAATTGAATCAGCTTTGGTCCAGGTCTACTGCAACTAATAAACCCAACTGAACTTAGACTACCTAAGCAGAAAATCACTGGGACATTTGCACTGTGCTCCCCACCACGCCGTCTTTTGAGAATACAGTGCAGAAATGCCTGGTCTGGTTTTGACAGAGCAGCCTGCTTCTCAAGGTGTCACACTGGGTGTGTAAGCCTCAGTTAGCAACCTCTTCAGACTTTAGACATCTGCATGTGTAAAGGGTGCATAAACTTACCTCATCCATAAACTTCCCTCAAATAAGTAATTGAGGTGAATGGAAATACACAGCACTGCTTAGGTTCTTCTGGGATGCTGTCTACAAAGCTTGTCCTAAACCTTCAAAAGATCTAAATACTTTTGCCCAGTATGTGTTACTCCTGAATTTCTACGCATCTGGATTAAACACAAACAACACCAGCCCATTTCTGTCCTTTCAAACTGAGCATGGTAGATTATGAGGCAGATAAACAACATAGCTATTAGAAAACAAATTCTGGTAAAATTTACTTTCTTTTTCCCCAGTCTCGGGTGATGAGAGGTGTGATGGGTTGACCCTGGCTGGATGCCAGGTGCCCACCAAAGCCACTCTATCGCTCTCCTCCTCAGCTGGACAGAAGGGAGAAAATAAAATGAGAGGCTCATGGGTTGAGGTAAGGACAGGGAGAGATCATTCACCAGTTACCGTCATGGGCAAAACAGACTTGACTTGGGAAATTAATTTAATTTATTACCAATCAAATAGGTAATGAGGTAGGGTAATAGGTAAGGTAATGAGAAAAATAAAAACCAAATCTTAAAACACTTTCCCCCAACCCCTCCCTTCTTCCCAGGCTTAACTTCACTCCTGATTTCTCTACCTCCTCCCCTTCAGTGGCACAGGGGGACGGGAAATGGGGCTTGGGGTCAGTTCATCACACGTTGTCTCTGCTGCTCCTCCCTCCTCACTCTCTTCCCCTGCTCCAGCGTGGGGTCCCTCCCATGGGAGACAGTCCTCCATGAACTTCTCCAGCGTGGGTCCTTCCTGCGGGCTGCGGTTCTTCACAGACTGCTCCAGCGTGGGTCCCTTCCATTGGGTGCAGTCCTTCAGGAACAGACTGCTCCAGCGTGGGTGCCCCGCGGGGTCACAAGCCCTGCCAGCAAACCTGCTCCAGCCTGGGCTCCTCTCTCCACAGGTCCGCAGGTCCTGCCAGGAGCCTGCTCCAGTGTGGGATTCCCATGGGGTCACAGCCTCCTTCGGGCACCCACCTGCTCTGGTGTGGGGTCCTCCGGGGGCTGCAGGTGGGTATCTGCTCCACTGTGGACCTCCATGGGCTGCAGGGGAGTCTCTGCTCTGGCACCTGGAGCACCTCCTCCCCCTCCTTCTCCACTGACCTTGGTGTCTGCAGAGTTGTTCTTCTCACATATTCTCACTCTTCTCTCCTGGCTGCTGTTGTGCAGCAGTTTTTTCCCCTTCTTAAATATGTTATCACAGACGTGCTGCCACTGTCACTGATGGGTTCAGCCTTGGCCAGTAGTGGGTCCATCTTGGAGCCAGCTGGCATTGGCACTGTTGGACATGGTGGAAGCTTCTAGAGCTTCTTACAGAAGCCACCCCTATAGCCTCCCCCCACTACCACAACCTTGCCATGCAAACCCAATACAAGAGGCTTACATAACTTGAGAAAATGTGAGAGTTAATTGTGCAAATCTGCACAGAAAACTTATACCATGTTCACCTACGCATGGAACACTATATATTCAGACACCTCTGATTTGGTGAGCAAGACATTCTATGATGTGGAACTAATTCATACTTTAATTTTTATAAAGGGCCTAATTTTTATTAACAAACTAGGAATATGGAGTGGACTGTATAAATCAGGTTTGACTTCCTGAAGTTACAGGCTCGCCTGTGAAGTCTTTGTTTAGGCCCATCTGGGAAACACCTGTCTGAGTTTCTTTGACTCAAGCTAGTCTTAGAATCATAGAATCATTAAGGTTGGAAAAGACCCTTAAGATCTTGTTACAGGACAGACTACTAAGAGGGTTTTGTCTTGCTTAGAGCCAAATAGGCTCAAATTTTCCTTTGTTGACTTCCTCTTGTAACTTTCTTTTCAATAATAATGGGTATTGTTTTTCTGTAGCCATGTTCATCTGTTACTCTGTGAGGCTGTGCAGATTATCTGACTGTGGAACAGTAATGTTTCTACTTACCATGATAGTGCTCATTTTCTTACTGTTAGGAAAGAAGAAGTTGTGCTGGGCATCCTGCATTACTGCCTGATTTCCCAAGCTATTCTGCATATTTCGTTGGTATTGTGCCTGAATATACTAAAAATATCTGCAAAATATTAACCAATATAAATAACTAATTATTTATTCTAGATAACCTGTTTGCTCATTTCACAGGTATTTAAAAGCATAAATAATTTTTTTTGGTAGGTTTTGGTTGTTATTGTGTCAGGAAATAGAATCAAAGAAAAAAAAATAGTTGTATGCTATTCAATGCCAAATATGTAAGTAAAGACAAGAACAGACTTGGTTTGTAACATCTGAAGAAATCTCCTTTACCCGTCTAGGTTTTATTTAATCAAATTCAAATTTATTCCAATTTTATTTTGAAAAACACTGGAACATTGAAATACAATTGTTACCTGGCTTCCATTAAGAAAACACCTTTGTTTGGACACTTGAATCCAGGTTGGAATAAAATATTCTTAGATGCAATATCAGTTTTGTAATGTTGGCATAAAATATGGTTTTCCCCACCACCACCACCTTTATATTCAGTTGGAAGTCAAGCTTGCACTACCAGGGCAAGTTCAGTACCAAACCTTTGTAGTTTTCACCCGATTTTGTCAATTTTTCAGATTCCTATTAATGAAGAAAACTATTGCCTGAAACCATGAAAAGGAAATTTAAATTCAGACGTGGAGTGATTGAGAAAGCTTGGCAGGCTCATTATTCTCATTTAAGGTGGGAATCATTATATGCAACTTCAGCCATGTAAAAGCTAAATCACAACTGAATCCCTTTTTATTGCCATTTTCAGGGACTACTTGTCTCCCGCCATTTGAGATGAAATGAATTGTTTTCAGAAAGTGCCTGTATTGCTCTGTTGATGTAAGAAAAGTGTAGATAAACTTTATCATCCAAAAAAAATCAGCTTGGTATTTTTTTCTCATGTTTATGAAACCAAATCTGGGTAAGACTGCAGCACTCTATAATATGCTAAATTTAATTTGATGTGGTAACATAGGTGATAATGGTGAAGAGACATAGCTTTCAGTGCAGCTTGCAAGCCTGCGAGAAGCCATGGAGATGTACTCTGGCCTACTCAGAAGCCCTTGCTTTCATGATCTTTGCTAGGACTGTTACTAGTGCTAGCTTAAGTCAAAGCTATGGTTGTGTCTTCTTTGTCGGTACATGAAATATGTATTTGGGAGAAAGAAGATTTTAAAGGCTCTCTGACCAGAAATTTTTGAAGAACACATTAATCCAAATATAGGTTGACAGAGTATTGTTTTGTATACTATTTTGATGAGCTTGCTGGTATATTTAAATTGCAAAAATATTAGTAAAACTGAACTGTAAACTTCTATTTAAAGAAAGGAAATTATAATCCTACATGACTTATGAGATAAATGAAGAAATATTCTGCCATATCTTAAAGAGTGTTATGATGAGTGATAACCTTAGAAATATACCTATGGAAAATTAAAGGCTTGAAAAGAAATTTTGTATTCTGAAATTTTCTCTTATTTTCAGTATTTATCTATGAAAGAAGCACTGTGACATACATGCATAAAGAGATTTTCTTCAAGATAGGGGAAAAACAACCTGACACAGGAATCACAATAAGAGGGGTACCAGCCACGAAATAACCAAAGGAAAGTAGAACAAAAAAATTTGGATAGGAGACATTAAGCAGTCAAGGAGGCAGGAGAGACATTGTCCTCAAAAGTTTTTGAATGATAAATCTAACAAGCAGAGGAAAAAAAATTTTTTTCTTTTTTTAGCTTATTATTCCTACAAACTGAAGGTCAAAGCAGAGACAGGGGTAAACTACCATGAGAAGGACAGTGACATGGTAATAACTTTAATTTTCTTGCCCTGCATGGACAAAAAATCAATAAGAAAATGAAAACTGTACAAATTATGGTTCACAGCACACAATTAAAATTTTGCCTTGAAGCTTTGGCTCATGGGGTGCTTTATTGACATCTCAGAGTAGCAAAGAGCAGTGTAATGCTGCTTGAGGGCACTCTACATAGTGTTCACATAGGAGGGACAGGTGTCTGATGTCACTGATTGCTAAACACAGAGAACATGTGGACGTCTCTTTTTTTGCATTATCTCTGCTGCGTTACTTGAGGAATTTCTGTCATACTTCATTTTTATTTTTATTTAGAAAGTAAATAAGAATATTGTCTGGTGCCATCCAGCCTGGACAAAGGAATTGCCCTAATGTTTGTGTGATAATGATGCTGCAGCATGTCATGGACATAGCAGGGAAGAGTGGCCACCACTATTGGTACAGGTGGGTTGTCCCAATGACTGGATAAAAGTATGCTTAAGCAACACTACTGATACCATTCTAAAGACTTAGCACAGAGCAAAGGCTGTCTTGAGACAAGTGTTGAACAAATGAGGCTGAATGCTATCCACATGCTCCAGACTGAGGAGAAAGAAACAAACTATGAATCATCCCACTTTATGAAAATATTTTTCGTTTTTTTTTTAAAAACCTATCCTGCAAGGTGTTTGCTTTTGGTGGGAAAGGTTTTTCAATGTATGTAACTACCTTTGCTCAGGGAAGAACAGCCACTATGAATACAAACTTCTGCCAAAAAAATTTCTATGCTACTGAAAGCATTAAGTAAGATAATGTTATAGTCTTCAGCTTCCCATATCTTTTGTCCTTGCCTTAACATGGTTATTACTTTGTTGGAAATTGCCTAAACGTAGTATATGCAGAGACTAATCTTCTCTCACTATTTTTTCTGCTGCTGATATATTGAACACTTTAGCATTCTCTATTACCACGGTAAGGACGAGGTTCTGTATATGACCTCTATAAGTCTAGCTCCAAACTTGATTGGTCATGATTGCACTTGATTCCCTCCAAGAGTAGCAAGACCTTCTTAGTGTTATATTGAAACATTGCACAAGACCATTATGCAAGTTTGGCAGAATAAGTTAAATTGTTGAGCGTAATAGAAAAAGAGAATGGGGAAAAAAAAGGTGGCTGGAGAAAAGTGAGCCATGAGATTAGACATTGTTTGGACAAAATCAATGGAGTAATGTTATTGGAAAGAGGTGAAAACTTTTCTGACTGTCAAGATGCCTGTTATAGCCATGTGGGAATTGTCTGGCACAGTTAGTACTTAATATGGTTTCATTCAGCTGTATACATAAACATATGAACAACAGAAATTAAAATAAAGCACAAAAGGGTAATAAGAAAGATTCCATAATGAGACTAGCTGAGTCTGATTTTCTCTTTACTTAATGAAAATTAAACCAAGAGAAGACTTGGAAAGTAGAGACGGCTACCTGTGGGTAGCTAGGGATTCACCAGGGGGAAGGAAAGCTCGTTGTCTTCTACTTCTTTCCATAGATTGCTTTGAAGTCTTGCAGCTGGCTGAGTTGTTTTCTACTGACGACATGTTTCTATCTTTGCCAAAATGAAATATAATATTGTGGGAGGGAAAAGGTGTCCAAGAGTTCCCTGTGAAGAAATGCTGAAAGCTAACATGTGCTCAGGAGGCAGGAAAGGATCTTTCAGACAACATTTTAAAGGATTGCTACTTTGCAATAAGCAATAAAAGAACCATGTAGTGTTCTGTATTCAGAAAACCCCTTGCAAGTTTACTTGAAAAGAGAAATAGAAAAACCACTAAGTATCTTCAGGAACAAAGCTGAAACTATTAATCATTCTGTATTACCTTTTAGTATGAGAGGCATCTCTCCACTGTTGCAACCTTGCTATGGCCTCACCAGTATCACATGCATTTCCATATCTAAAGAACACAAGGGAAATTGAAATAAGATGTCGTCAAAAATGCTTACAGTCTTGTTAGTATTTCCCTCTCTTTATATTGCAGACAACATTTTCTGTAAGGATGCTTGTGTCACAACACTGTGCTGTAGTTTAAATTGTGGTTAACTACTGTGGGTTTCAAGAAAGAGACTGATGGGTAAGCTTCTGCATCTGCAATGCCTCCATGAGCAGAGATACTCTTCCTTTTTTGGACCCCATTTTTAGGACTCTTCGGAGTAGTAGGACTGATATTTCCTCAGATTGCCTTAAAAGCTTAACAGGTGCTAATTGTAATCTTGGTTTTGTAAAGTCATTTTTTTTATTATATTCTTGGGATGTATAAACTGGTAGGTTAGATTAGGAACTTCGTCACCATTTATTTTTCATAGTTGTCTATTGGTGTGTGTGGGGAGCACGTGGGCATGTTTTGCTGTTATTCCACAGCTGCCTCAAAAACAAGTTTGGAGAATAGATATGCTATCATGTAGATAATCCAAGACATGTTCCTGGAATCTCAACCAGGGCACTATATTCTTTGTTTAAAAAGATCTAAAGGTTTTGAGACCTATGATTGTAACTGGTGATTACAAATGCTTGTAAATAAACAAAAATCAATCCAGCTTCTAATTGCCATTTTTTTGCAGGGAACGTGTGAGGATGATGTTTTATTATAGGCAGGACTTCAAACTGTACAACACAACTGCATTTTTTTTTTTTCATTTTTTTATGAAAAAAATATCACTAGAATAATCTGTATATGAATAATAAACGGCACAGGATTTGTCCGTATGCTTTAGTACTTTAGTCATTCTTTAAAGGATGCTATGTTGTACTAAAGCTGGTGCAATTTGTTAGTATTGTGGATGTTTTTTTTCTTTTTTTTTTTTTACACACCCTATTGCACCTTCTCTTTCCCCCTCAGACCTTGATGATGCTTCTCTCAGTAAGCCTATTTCATTGCCTGTGCTTTGGGATGATCCTAGAAAGCTTCTGATATTTAGTGCAGTTCTAGTCTGTTTGATGTTGCTGAAATACATTATGTTTGGAATTCTGTTTTGTTGTACCTTCTTCTTTTAGGGCAGCTTTGAATATACTGTTCTCCGTCTAGAGGGCCACTGTACCTTTGGGGCCTGGCACTTGGATATAGCGCTGGGAAAACAATAATTTTGCTGCACTGCAGGCTGTCTTGACAGTGCAGGAACTTCTTCAGAGGCATTGCCCTAGATGGTAAAGCAGCATAATGGGTTTTTATCTTACAGACTGCTAGTAATGCTCAAAATGCCTCACATTAATCATCCTTTGGGTTTTCACTGAGACACTGGTTTTCCTTTGCTTGGACCAGTTGCCTGTGAATCTCACTGAACTGGCACCATGCAGCATGCTGCAACTGCTTTTGCAGGGCTGCCTGCCCTCCAGGATGTGCCAAGCTTGTGCCACGCCTCTTGAAAAGCACAAGACCGTATTTCCAGGGTCTGTTTCCAACTGCATTTCTTTCAGTTAATAGGTAAGCTTTTCCCCAGAGCTTTACACCAGTGAGATCCATACTTCTTCCAGGCTAATATCCAAGGCATCAAAACTTATATCAGCTACAGCTATTCAGCATCAACCTTAGTGTGCCACACCTCTCTCCTTGCAACAAGTCTACTGTTCCCCTGACACCCCATGGATTCTTTGCCTCCCCCATCTTAAAAGCCAAAACCATCTTTGCTTCTCTGACTGCAGTCTCTTGAATTATTTCACCCTTCCTGTTTTCCTGTGAACATTTTTGTCTTTAGTGACTGTATTTCTTTATAACTCCTAATTGCTGCCTTGTTTAACTCCTTTCTTGGCAAGCAGACTTAGGAATCCCAACAAACTGTCATAGGTAAGGGTTGTCATGTTTAGACAGTTACAGATTCTTTTACTTCAACCTGGATAGCTTGTCCAAAAGGTTTAAGTGTGTGTTCTTTGATCTGAAGCTTCAAAAAAAGCTTATCGCCTGTATTACATAAGAGTTGAGAATTCTCATCTACTATGCCTAAATGTCATGGCTCCCTACAGGACATGTCCTTTTAATTTACTGCTATACTTTGTAATGATGTTTCTAACAAAAGATATGCATAACATTCAGAGTATTTTAAGAGATGACTTCTTCATTATGAAGAGAGAAATTTTAGTAATAAGAGCCTCATTGTCTATGAGATGAAACATAACAGACTAAAGCTACTAGAAACTGAATTCAGACAAATCAGGATTGAAGATTAGGAGTCACTCATCTATTATACTAGTAGAAAAAATTAACTATTAAAAATGCTTGCAAAGGGGTTGTAGCGGGTTTTCATTCGGAATCTTAAAATCAGTATGGTGTAGTACTTGAAAACTCTATAAAGTTTTAGTCTCCCTTCCTGAAACTCATCTTACTTTTTCCTTTTCAGGAAACAGTCAGTCATTCTCCCTAATTACAACAAGAATTGTTTTACTTAGGTTAGGTATTGCCTTCTGTACTGGACTAGCAAGGTTCCATACTCTAATGAAACATAAATTTTTCCTCCCTCCTATTGCACGGCTTGTTAGTAAGATTCAGCATCAAATGTCTCTCACATTGGATCTTTATAGATTCTGCAGCAGTCATTATAATGACAAATATACTTGATAAAAGCATGTAAATATTTGTCTATAAAGTTTATAGAGGATTTTCATAGAATATTTTTTTATTTATAAGTATAAATAAGTATCTTGTTATTTATACCACCTACAATATTAATCACTTAGAGTTTGAGAGATCAGTTACATCTGTCTCCAGTGCATGCTCACACTGGCTTAGAAGGGCAAGACAAGTTTGAGCTGTTAAATCCTTCTGAGGGAAAAGACAGTAGGTTCAAAAAAGTGATACTTTCTCCAGTTCATTGTTAGCCTGGGAGAATGAAGCACTTCTTTGTGCTGTTCTTTGTGCTGATGTTTGCTGGCATTAAGGTAGGACACAGGAAACTCAGTAACTGGAAAGCTACGGTTCAGCTATTGACAAAGGCTACTTTGTAAGGGTTTTTTTTCTTTAATAGCTCCTGAACTCCATGATATGTATTATGGAAACAGGAATTATGCAAGAATGTGTCTAGTGCCAAATCCATACTTATTAAAAAGTGCTTGATAGTCAAACAAATACATTTTAAAGGTCAGTTAGCTAGAATACAGACTGTCTAACGTTTTTGTTGTCAAGCGACTTGAACAATGTTTTTTTAAAAGAGGAAAAGAATTAGTGCTGTTCCATTGCGACACCTAAAAAGGTTACAGTATTCATCTCATGTAAATACCCAGAAGCATATTAAACACTGCTGATTTTGCATGCCTTTTTTTTTATTATTTTTTATTTTTTTTTTTTTATTAAGAGAACAGGTAATGCCAGTGAAAAAAGCCAGTACTCCATACCAGAAATGAAAGATATTTCCAAAGGGACTCCCAGACTTGTTTGTTACATTGTGGTACGTCCGTAAAGGCAATCTCTTCCTTACCTGGATATAGCTTGAAGGGCCATTTTCTTGAATATGAAAAATGAAAAGTCATACAAACTTTTACTTTGGACATAGGATATTTATACATCTTTAAGTACTTACTTTGAATATGTAATAGCAAATAACAAAACAACTTTTTGTCAGTTTGTTGCCTTTTAATTTCTGTACATGTCCAGTGGTTCTGTTTTTTTTTCAGACAAATATGTTTCCTTTTTCCAAAGAGAGCTTATGTCATGATATCTCTTAATTGCTTTTTATATGTAGGGTTCTCAGGACCTCTAAACACTTTGATAGTCCTTTCCCATTTCCCATATATGCTGTATCTGCTTGGATACTGAGTGACCATAATTGAAGAGATAAGAAAATAAAGTGGTCCTGTAACATTTTCAGTTCTTACTCTGTTCTTTTCTAAAAGCAATTTAACATTCTTTCTGACACTTGGAAGCTTACACATTTTGTGCCAATTATTTCATTAAGCTGTCACAATGTTAGCTTTTTAGGATACACAGATGTGACCACGAGCTGTTTTTGGTTCATGACTGGCTGAGCCTATAGAATGCAGTTGGCACAGCAACATACTGCTCTCCATTGGGATGAGATAATTTGCTTACTTTACTTGCATGAAGAATATGCTGGGAGGTCCTTGTGGATGCTTTGCAAGCCCTTACCTGTGGCTTGTAATATACTCCATGGCAATGTCATCCCCAGTGAACCATCAACCACTTTGAACTCTAATACAAAATTAATTAGATAACTTGGATACTTTTCACAAACTATTGCAAAACTTAATCTGGCTTGCAGTGTTTCAGCAGTATTTATCAGAGGTTTCTCGGCAAGTGTAGCTTTCTTAGAAACATAGAACAGTGAACTAAATTCCTTTTTTTTGGAAACTGTATATTTCAAAAGTGGTCATACTATATGGGTTTTTTAAATATATGGCTTTGTTCCTGTTAGTTCAGAGGGTGGACACTGGTTGCCTAAGACTACCCATTTGTCACTTCTTGGCTAGTCAAACAAATATACATGACATGTGAATCTGTTTAAAAATCCAGATTATACAGTTTTTCTGTGTGATTTCTCTGGATTTCTTTTCTATGTGTTTTTATAACCTGACCCTTCTTTTGTACTCTTCTACTCCATCCCTCTCCACTGCCCCCTCATCCCCAGGATCTAGAAACTGTTTGTTAGTGACATAACTAAAATGACTGAAAAGCTACAGACTACTGTTGTATGCAAGTTGATGTGTCTAGTCAACCTAAATAATTGTCTGGCTGTTTACATTTACTGTTCTGTTTCGGTACTAATGTTTGCAGCTTAATGGAAAGAAAACTGAAGAAATAATTAACAGATGACAGAACTCTAAGGCTTTTCTCAGGAGTCATTGGAAACAGTTTTATTTTTTTAGAACAAAAAACATGAATGCTTGAAGACAGGAAGGATATATTGTCTAGGCTTTTGAACATGTGTTCCAAATTTCAATAGTTTTCATTGTGGCAGATAGTGGATGAAAAAGTATTATAAAACCTGCATTTAATTTAAATGTTCAGTTTGAGTTGTCAGGTTCATAAGGACTCTTTTTATCTAGTCTCACAGATACTGTGGGTATTGTAGCTGAGGTGCTTGAGGCACTGCCTAAGGGTAGTTGAGTGGCATTCTGTGTACTGTATCCGTTTACTTTTAAGGAGACTATAGCAATATTCTTCTGTTTTCTCTTCCTACTATACAAAACAGGCTACAGAAAGATGGCTGAGCCTTTCAGTGATTACTGAAATTGATGTTTTGCTAGTATAAGGTAGTATGAATATTTGGTAGTATTTATAGAATAATATGAACATTTCTTCTCATAATAAGACTGTAGAAATTACAATGTCCTATATTATTTTTGTGTCTGTGTGTATGTAGCAAAATATTTCCTCTGTTAGGAGGAAAGATAAGAAACCAGTCTTTTGGTAACAAGAACATATGGCTGCTGCTCAGCTTGTGTGCATAATCTTCATGCTATGTTACTCTCTGTTGCTTTACATAGTTCTCCAGTGTGGTGGGTTGACCCTGGCTGGATGCCAGGTGCCCACTAAAGCTGCTCTACCACTCTTCTTCTCAACTGGACAGGAGAGAGAAAATAAAATGAGAGGCTCATGGGTTGAGGTAAGGACAGGGAGAGATCATTCACCAGTTACCGTCATGGGCAAAACAGACTTGACTTGGGAAATTAATTTAATTTATTACCAATCAAATCAGAGTAAGGTAATGAGAAAAATAAAAACCAAATCTTAAAACACTTTCCCCCAACCCCTCCCTTCTTCCCAGGCTTAACTTCACTCCTGATTTCTCTACCTCCTCCCCTTCAGTGGCACAGGGGGACGGGAAATGGGGCTTGGGGTCAGTTCATCACACGTTGTCTCTGCTGCTCCTCCCTCCTCACTCTCTTCCCCTGCTCCAGCGTGGGGTCCCTCCCATGGGAGACAGTCCTCCATGAACTTCTCCAGCGTGGGTCCTTCCTGCGGGCTGCGGTTCTTCACAGACTGCTCCAGCGTGGGTCCCTTCCATTGGGTGCAGTCCTTCAGGAACAGACTGCTCCAGCGTGGGTGCCCCGCGGGGTCACAAGCCCTGCCAGCAAACCTGCTCCAGCCTGGGCTCCTCTCTCCACAGGTCCACAGGTCCTGCCAGGAGCCTGCTCCAGTGTGGGATTCCCATGGGGTCACAGCCTCCTTCGGGCACCCACCTGCTCTGGTGTGGGATCCTCCGGGGGCTGCAGGTGGGTATCTGCTCCACTGTGGACCTCCATGGGCTGCAGGGGAGTCTCTGCTCTGGCACCTGGAGCACCTCCTCCCCCTCCTTCTCCACTGACCTTGGTGTCTGCAGAGTTGTTCTTCTCACATATTCTCACTCTTCTCTCCTGGCTGCTGTTGTGCAGCAGTTTTTTCCCCTTCTTAAATATGTTATCACAGACGTGCTGCCACTGTCACTGATGGGTTCAGCCTTGGCCAGTAGTGGGTCCATCTTGGAGCCAGCTGGCATTGGCAGTGTTGGACATGGTGGAAGCTTCTAGAGCTTCTTACAGAAGCCACCCCTATAGCCCCACCCTGCTACCAAAACCGTGCCACGCAAACCCAATACATGCAGAAACTTTAGGTCACCTAAAAGACCGCTTTAAGGCTTTGGCTTGTTTGCAGCTTTACACAGGGTCTGATTTTTAGTCTATTGCTCCTCCTCATTCACTGACTAAATAGCTGTATGTGAATGACAGCTGCAGGACTCTGTTGACCTGCCTTTAAATCTTGGGCACTTGATTTGACTCTGAAATGTATTTTCAGCCTGGAGGTCAGGTCATTTTACTTTGCCAACAGAAAAATCATTGGCTCCATCGTTCTCAGTTCTTTAGGTATGTAGTGGGTTGAGAGGAATGTCTCGGTATGGAATGATTAAAAAAAAAATCCAAAATTTTATTGGTATTGTGATAACTTATGAAAATAAAGATTTCTTCCTCTTCTCCAGCTGTAACAATACTTCAAGGAAACACGACATCATTAAATTAGAATGTATACTTTGTCTTCTAAAATGTTTGATCTTTGCTTCAGAGATCTGGCATAGCATAATGAACAACAATTTCACAGGAATTTGTCTCAAGCACTTTTACCACATGAAGTTAAGAGATGTGCATAAGGAAATGGTAACAATTCCAAATGTGTCATAATTTTTTTGAGGAAGAAAAACTATTTACATATATTTACCTAGAAGAGAGACCTTGCAATGGAGAGATGCCATCTTAAACAGGTCAGCCGGATATACGCTCTTAAAGATCAAAGAATTATTTTAAGTAGCAGTTGATTCTGAAGAAACAGCTTAGCTTTTTTTAATGAATGTATGTGAATTTGTGGTCTTAAATTGAGTTGAATGCCTTGCGTTAATTATGTGAAATTGAAAGGGTTTTCATCATGTGTCTCAACTTGTTTATTCTTTAACTTCCAATAACAAAAGTAATTCTTTCACTCGTGCCACCCTATAAAGGTCAAACTGGTGTCTGCTCTTTTGGTGTCTGCTGCCAAACAGCTTATCATGCATTTGGATGTGAAAAGGGGTTAAAGGTTTAGCATCAGACTTAGACAATGGTCTCCCTTACTACTAAAGCTTCAGATCCCATTTAGGGCCTGATTGCACAGATGCCTTGAAGAATAATTTCTCCCATTCAACCTGTGCTCAAATGCAAAGGTCAGGTTCTCATTGTATGTGACAATAAAACAAAACTAGTCATTATTCTGTCTCTCAAATGGGAGGAACAGATTTCAGTTCCAGCAATGACGTAAGTAAATCTCAGAGAATATAACTCTTTTCCAGCAGTTTAGCAAGTGCACAATCTCTAAAAATGAACAACACAGGATCCAGGAACTTAATAACCTTTGATGAATTTAATAACCTTTAAAAACAAAGCTGTTCACATGGATGGTTGAAAAACTGATAGCACAAGGAAGACAACTACTAAGCCTGTTGCCTTGCCTGCCAAAGCAACTTATGCTAACAGGAAAAAATAATAAAAGTACTGAAAATTAATAACTACTAAAAGATCAGATTCAGCAACAATATTAATAATAACAATGTAGCTTTTAAAAGACTTAATCCAAGCCTAAAAAGGGAGATAAATGGAATTAGTGAAAGTGACCTTCAGCTGGAAAGAAAAGTCCTTGTTTCCATGATTCATATTTCTGGTCTTCTAGTATACATTGAAAATTCTCAGATGTACAGTGCAGTACGAGGTTTTTCTCTTATTTCATTACCATAAGAGAAGGTGGAAGATGTCCTCCTCTGAGATAAGGGTGAAGAGAATGAGAATGGACAATGCTAGGAACTTCTTACAGTTCTGCACAGAGTGAGTCCAAGTATGAGAGATGACAGTTGTTTGACAGGTAGGACAATTGCTGCCAGTATAGGATATATAGCAATTTACTATCAAAAGAATATCGTTATGCCAGTGTAGAAGTTAGTGGTGTAGCCATATAGAGAATATTGGAGGGGCTTCCACACAAGAAATGAATAAGCAGACCAGCAATCTTCAACCTGGAGAATAGATGGTGGAGGGGTAAAATTGATGTCTACAATATAATGAAAGAGAGAGAAGAATAGGGAACAATGATTTGTTGCATTTTCAAATACAAAAACTCGGAATCATCAAATGAACCTAGGCAGAGGTATCATATTTGCAACTAAAGGATGTGTTTTTTATAGGCCTCTCTTTGGAATAAGGGTAAGAGGATATAGGATGTTCAAGTGTCCTCTCCAAACTTTTCATATTTTGTATAGAGTGGAAAACCTCTGATCAGCGAAGGCTGTGGATGATCTATGTCTAGACAGTGGATAGACTGTGACTTTAGAGAAGGAAGACTTGGGCAGAAAAGTGACTTAAACCGTGGCTCATCTTCCAGGCTATTGCTTGCTATGAGCAGAGCAACAGAGAAGAGAGGGTGGCAAGAGCCAGCATGGTTTTCCTTGTCACAGGCTTATGCAGTTTGACTGTGGTCTAGAGGTGACACTGACAGTTCTTAAAAAACTATTTCATGTTCTTAAGAAAATTTCAGTTGGCATTTTGCAACCAAAAATGTGACCTGCTCTGCTTATAACTTGATTGCTTAATACTTCCCACCAGAAAGAAAACTCTTCCTCTTAAATCTCTTGTGCTCTTGTTCACAACAGTTGTTTGAGAAAAAGAATACCAGGACTGAAAGAACTGTTTTGTTTAGGTTTTTTTTTTCTCTACCTAGTCAAATCCTACCCAGGTCTAGCTGAGCTATCCAAAGTATTAAATTGCCAGAGTTTTTTCTGAGAAGAAAGAAAAAAGCAATGTGCTAAAATAACTGCACATATGAACTCAGCTGGGCTCACACTGCTGCTGCCAGAGTGACAGCTGTTGCTTCACTAAGAACATCTGAGACTGCCAGAGGGGGTGAGAGGGAAGATTGGGGCAAAAGCCCAGCCCTGCACAGATCCATCACTACCATTGAACTTGAGGGGCTCCCAAAAAAGGTAAAGTGTGGGATGGGTTTTTTTTCCTCTTCTCCTTTGACATTGTAACTTTGATTTCTTCCTGACAGCCTTGTGCTTCTCCCTTCCCTCTCCCAGTGATTTGGTGGGGGTCTCATAAAGTGCTTTGCGTTTTTCTGGTGTTAATATCACTACGCATGGATCTCCTGACTCACAGCACCTCTGGAAATTGCACTAGGCAGGCAACATGCTGGTTTAATCTTCCCCACTCTGTTTTGTACCTGGCTCTATTTATAGCAGACCAAGATGCAATAAATAGTTTGAATATTTCTACTTTTCCCAACTGCGAACAATGACAGAGAAGCCTGATGCTCCCAGGTCAGGACAGGGAGAGAGATAGTGGGAGGGTTCATTCTTCAGTACTCATTCTCACTCCTTGAGAGCCAGTGCTTGGTCCCAGTGATCCATCCATACCAGCAGGCTACCAAGTTCCTGTGCTTGTCAGTAATGTCTTTAAATGGTAACTGTATGCTTCAGTGCTTAGTCTGCTGCGTGGGCTGACAACTATCAGCTCCTCCCAAACATCACTGAAGGTTTAGAGTGGCAGATATAATGCATACTGTTTTTCTCAGTATAAACTTCGGAAGCTACATACATTTCACCTTTACCCCCTCCCCAAGAAAAGCCTCCCCTGCAATTCCTGTGCAAAATATTACACTGTTTCTGAAATCTAGTACTCAGAAGTTGGAAATGCCGGGTTTTATAGTTTTATAGCTAGTTTCTAACAGTTACTATCTATTCTCAAAGGACTCCAAATTTTCTTACTGCTGGGACTGAATGCATCAATTTTGTGTACAACTGTAGAGCTGTCATTTCTAAACTTTCTAGTGCTTAGGTTCTCAGTGCAAACAAGTTCATCTAATACCATCAGATTTTTCTGGGGGCAAGAAGGTGGAAGCTTTGTAGGGCTTCCCCAGCTGGGTATTTACTAGGTTTACCGACAGGGCTGCAAACACATGGGGTCTGCTGGGTGCTGAACTTCAGTTGGCTGCTTTCTTAGCTTTTCTGGCATGTGTCTGAGCATAAGGTTTATCATTCTTTTAAAGACATGCTGTCTTAGGCTTTTGGAGACAATTTCATCATTCCTGACCAGATGTTAGTAGTTACTATGGAGAAAAGGAGTCCCTTCTTATGAAAATTTTTCTCTAGATCATGGAGTTTCTCTTCCATCTCTTCATCTGAATTTCTTACCTCTGTGGGAGACAGAATATGTGCAAGTGAAAGCATTTTTTTATATGTTTGTCTCCTGTGATTCTCTCCCTTGGATCAAGCTTTCTGTGTATCTGTGACAGTCTATAAATTCGTCTATATCTCTCTAGTTAGTGAGACTCCTAATGATGTCCCCATATCTTCTGCTGTTCCTGGAATACTTCTATTACCTTCTCCCTTCACGGACCAGGCAGTGTGGGTGGACTGATTTCCCTTTGCTTCAACCTCTCCTTAGTCTATGTGCAACTCTGCTTTCCAGAGGACCAGTGAGATTTAACAGTCTTCCATCATTGCTAGTCTGAGATGTAGGTAATACAACTTTGATGGCATGAAGTTGATTCTATGTATGCAGGATGCTCGGTCATACAGTAGCAGTTTATATAACGTCACTGCCTCGTAGGTAGTTTATAAGCTGTAACTCGCTGCAGTAAATACTGATGGAGATGGGTATCTTGTGGGTTGAATCCTGGAGTAAGACTTGGAAGACCGGATTCCATTCCAGAGTCAGTGTTCATGGGAAAAGTTGCTTAATGTTGTGTCGCCCTTGGTGTGTGTTAAACTGAGAGGAATTCTACACTCCCATATTTTTAATAAGTGCTGTACAGAGTGTGGATTTTTCCTTTCTTTGTATGTGAAATGGGTTATAGATCTCAGTCACACCCTCCAGGCTTTATTAAAAGGCAAAGGATACTAATAATAAAGCCTATCTTTTTTTTTTTTTTTTTAATTTTTGTGGTGGTGGGCATGTCTTCCACTAAGCATTCCATATAGCTCACTTTCAAATTTGGGATACTGAGTTGAATTAATTTTCAGTCTGACTTAGTGCAACAGTTCTATTAACAAAATAAATAATAGGTTGTTATTCTAGCTACTGAAATAACAATATTTACCAAATATCAGGTTGGCTTAGAAGTCCTTTGGGGTCTTGAGGCACCTTCATCCTGAGCATAATACAAGCGCATGCATATAATAGAGCAAAATTTTATGCGGGCTTAAGGTATGCAAGTAATACAGCCAGACTGTACAACACTATTGTCCCTCCATGCAGAACTGGTTAGCTATGAAAATTGCTTATATTGATTTTGTATTGAAGTTGTCAGTTAACTGTGCATGTAGTAGTGAGTTTAGCACAGAGCTTGTTCACATGCATCTGAACCAGTAGTACAGATGAATCCTCGGGTTCCTAAATGAAGTTATGTATATAGGATTTTTCTTTTTTTTTTTCCCCGAAATATCTGCTCTGTGTATACTCTGTTTCTTCAGCTTGTTTTTTGTAGCCACATAATGTAACCTTAACAAGAGGTTGTTCTTGTTTACTGTAAGCAGGAGTTTCACATTCTTTTACATATTGTTTTGCTAAATCATTATATAGTTACATGCTGGATGAAGTCCTTCTGCTTCTGACGTAGGATGTGTATTCATGGATCATATGTTCCATTTCTTGCATATTTGCCATGTTTCTTTGTGCACTGTTCAAAAGTTGTCCTTCACAAAGCTATCATACAGAGTACAATTATCTTTTATGATCTGGTATTTGTTGGCATTGCTACTGTATAAAATAAAATCAGCATCTAAAGACATGAACAACTTGTTTATTAAACTACTGTATGTTTGTTTATACCTCAAGTCATTCAACACACAGTGCTTGTTTCCTAATATTATCAGAGAAACCTTAATGTAAGGTTCACTAGCGGATTATACCTGCTAATTAATCAGGTGAGTAAACAGTCAGAATTTCTCTTGTAGCCTGCCTGCAGTTCTCTACTTCCATTGTTCATATCTGCTATTTTTAATGCTGTCCTAGTCTGTAGAATTTCTCTGCTGTTTTTAGAGCTGGGTGTAATAGGAATATGCCTTTATTTCCCTAGATTTTCTGTGTGTGCATTGCAAGGGGTGATTTTGTAGATACTGCTTGTATGGTTAGTCCATACAGAGAAACTGGTAATAATCACCTCTGTATGAACTTCATGGATTGCAAGTAATCCTAGGAAAGCTAAGCACAAATATGTTCTGCAGGATCAAGTAAATCTGCAGATGTTTCTGCTCATATATATCTGGTCATCTACAAGACACTCTTGGAACTGCAGGAACAAAGGAATGTGAAACCTAAGGGATGAACAGCATAATCTACAAGTGTAGATTCATAATCAAGTGTGTTGAGAAAATTGAAATATATTGGAATGTAACTTAATCTTGCATTCTTCTTTTGAACAACATAATTGCCACTGTCAGGAGTAGCCCTTTTTTCATAGGTCCTAACTTAGCTAAGGAGAGATGAGGAAGGAAGTGGCACCTATTAGCACTTTCCCATAGAGCCAGCTGTGACTACCAAGTTGCCTCACTCATACCTAGGCTGTGCCTGCCTCTTCCAATCAATTAAATGTTCAGAGTCTACTATGCCCAGACACTTTTATGTATGAAAATGGGATTCCCCTTCAGTCTGCCAGAAAGACTAACCTCCAAGCAGGTAAGTGTTGAAGTTCCAGCTTGATGTGTTTACAGTTTTTCGGCTAATAAAAGTATTTCAAATATTGACAAAGAGAAATCATTTTTGGGTGAACCCTTTAAAAAAAATGTAACTGGCAGAGGAATGCATTACTTTTAAGGTTGCTGACTTTATTAGTAGATGTGAAGTTGATACCAGCGTGGCAGGCCCAGAAACACAATAAATCAGGGAGTTCTGAGAGTGAACCTAATACAGAAAGAATGAATTACATCCAGAAAACTCCTATTATGGAGATGGATAGTTTCACAAGATAGAAAAAAATGAAATACCAAGGAATGATATCTTAAGTACTGAAGGATTAACTGTATTGCTTTACCTCAGACATTCCAGTTATTCAGTGAGGGCTTTTCTTAACTGCAGATTTTGTTTCAGTAAATTATTTGGTTTTAAATTTAACAACAGTAAACTGGCAATGTGATACTGTCCAGAGTTACACAGCAAATAAGGGAATGATACCAATTTATTATGGTACCGCAGTGGATTTTGTTTTCAAAACACTGAATGTGGGTGTCAGGCTATGCATATCTCCTGCACTGGTGGAAATGGTAGGAGCTAATGCTCTTTGTGATTTTGAGAAGGAAACCAGAGACTGCCACTCTTTGAGGGTGTAGCTGAGAGTTGTGGTAGTTTTCTTTGTTGAGACAACTAGAGCTAGCACCTTCATGTTTTAATTGTGAAAGTCATAAAGAGAAGCAAAATGTGTAAGAAGGATGTTTTTGGCAGGGAGGTGGGGGAAGCATTTTCCCTCCTACCTGCACAGCCTGTCATAGTCTCAATGGATGGTAGGGCAGAAGAGAGGACTATGAAGCCTTTTTGGGAGGAAAGGCAGCACGCTACTTGAATTAGTCTGCAAAAAACACCTTAGCATGTGTGTACATATATTCATTTACTTCTTTCATTAGCAAATGCTCTTCTTTGGAGGACGCTGTTCCTCAGTCATTGTGGAAAGAAATCAGCTGGTAATTGCTTTATTTTCTTTATGCTATGGCATCGGGAAGCTGAAGTTAAAATTTACAGGGTTTTCTTCTTCAGTTTGGAGACATAGCTTATAAAGGTAATGAACTCAGTTTCCAAATCTGTGAAGCTATTGTGTTTCTTTCTAGTATTTGTTAAATAGAATATGGGCTGGTGACAAGGTTGCCAACGGATGGATATAGATAACTGAAGATTTTGTATGCATCCCACAGGTATGACTAGAATATTTTCAGATTTCTAGGTTAAATTGTGTAATATTACCCCTTTAAAATATATTTTTGTATTTTATTTTTATATATGCTATCACTTCCATTTGCCCCTTTGGTTAGCAAATGCTCTTCTTTGGAGGTGGCTGCTCTTCAGTCATTGTGGAATTGTAGAATCTTTGAATAAAGTTATTCCTTTTATGATGTGTTGCTCAGAATTCTGTTAGATGTTGAGAATTTCTTCTAATTAATGGAAGCAAGGTAACTGAATATCACTTTGAGTATCTGTTATAAACTGTTGATTTTCAGCACATTGGTTTTTTTCTTTTTGCATAGTAATTTTTCATCAAGAGCCATTTAAAAAGATGCAATGCTGAAATAGCTCATGATTACTACATGTAGTGCTGGACTAGAGACCTGGGGAGGAGACTGCTTAGGTATGCAAAAAGGTCTGATTCATGAGATTAAAGGCTTCTGTTTCTCTAATTCAAGTAATGATGCCCAGCAGGACAAGGTGGTCCAGATGGTCATCTGCAGCTACTGTCTTCTGGGAAAGTATCTAAAGCTGCAGAATATCTGTAGAAGCTGTTGAATGTGGGTGTCATGACAGCAAATACTGGAGCAGGTTTTATAAAATACATTTTGCCAAGCAGATTTCAGAAATGATTAAGGCATGGATTATAAGATGAAGGAGAAAAGGGAAGGAAGATGAAGAATAACCATATGTAAAAAGGATTTAAAGATAAAGCAACCAAACCTATGTGATTTACATCCTAGTAAAATTCATGCTAACTCACCTCAAGGTATCTATGTTTTCATGAAATATTACTAGGATTTCTGTATAAACACGCTAAAAGCTCTTTTCAAAAACCGTAGCTTTTTTATGTAGTAAAGTTTGTTTCTTGTTTCTTTTTTGAGTAAATAGAAATTTAACAACATGGAGAATTCAGTGGGCATGTGCATAGGCAGATAGTTATGTAAAGTCAAAATTTGTTATCTTGCCAGATTTCTATGTATTTCACTAGATGAAACTATAAATCTTATTTTATAGTTTTTTATAAAATGAACGAGAATTGAAAATAAAATGTTTTCTGTTAGTCTGAAGCACTTCAGAAAAGTTATTTAGCAGAAAACATCAAAGTGGTGTTAGCTCCAAATTGGTCAAACCCACATTTCAAAACCATGGAATTTCCCAGGAAGGGCAACTTTGGCTCCATGTGCTGGAGTGTGTAAATCCTGGTCTGTTCCAAATTGTTTAAAGTGTTTCTTTTTTTGTTATTAATTAAAGACATGCTTTCTTTTTCTTCTTCTTATCTCTCTGGTAAATTATGGTCTTTTAAAACTTAAAGCCTAGGACCATGCAGATTGCTTTCCAGGAAGGGCTGCTCATTAATGCCATGAACAGCCACCTATGATCTGAAAAAAAAAAAAGTAAGTCCTACTCTAATCAGATTTTATGGAAGGATGTTTCACATTAAGCAGTAACATTATATTTAAATTAAGATCAGGAGAACACTGAAACAATTGCATAGGAAATATAAATCCAGCTTGCGTAGCTTTCTGTCAATAGTGTGAAAAAAATAACTTCTAAGGAGGATGGCGCTCTTCTGAAATGTTTTAGCTGATGCTACAAATGTTTGACTATAGTACTAGTCATCTGACTACAATGGAAGATTTGCCTCTTGATTGCAATTTATTGTGTTGTTTCAACAGCAAAGCTGCTATTTTTCTTTCCTTTTTTTTTTTTTCTCTGCTTGTTAAATGCTTCCCTCTCTCTACACAGAAAGCAATCCTAGATAAGCAGATTAATATGTGGGATAGCTCCTCTTCGTTGTTCTGTGCAGCACTTCCAGCTTTTCATAGCCAGTTGGACTTGTTAGGAGGAGCTAGGCGATTGGTTGTTTCCTGGGCTCCGTTTCATAAATTATAGCCCAGCATGCACGAGCATGATTCCTACAGTTGCAGTAACCCAGAGGCCTGTCAGTTCCTGATTTTATGCATGTTTCGTCTTATTTGTTTTATAATATTGCACTGGAATTTCCTGTCTTAGATAGTTTGCTATTGCATCTTCAGGACTCTGTGAGTAATTCTGACTTTTTCAACTCTGCTAATTACGTACAGTAAACAAGAATGCTTGTGTTTAGGAAGTAGTTCACTAGGAGCTAACACTTGAGATTCTGTGCTGTGTGAGATCAGGTACAGTTAACTTTGTAGCTCTTCTCTTGCTAGGGTTAAAATAGATTCATGATGTTGCGTGTGGTCAGTGTGTTTGGGGTTCATTCATTTCTGAAATAAGCTGTGTTTGATCCCTATATTTTTTGTTCTTCTATAATAAAATATAATGATGCTGCATTACACCTCATTTGTGCCTAATCAAGACGTGGTGTCTTACATTTTCATACAATTTGTATATTGTATACTAGCAATTGCAGTAGAACTATTGAAGAAATACAAACAATTATCAGCTTGCAGTGTGATAAAGAACCCCCACTCCTTTCACAATCTCCCCCTTCATCTTCTCTAAATAAGAACAGACATACCAGTAAAAAGCAGGACAGTGTTAACATCTAGTATTTTAAACAACTGCAAAGCTTAACTAACACCCTCTCCCCCCCACCCCCCTTTTTTTATGGCGCTATGATGCTTTTGTTAATTTGTAGATGTTGTTTTTGTAGCAAGTGAAATGCCAGCATGTTAGAGTTCACACGTTTAAAAACAAATTCTACTCATCGTGAATTAGAAACCAGTGTGAAATGCTGTTCAGGATCTGTGATTTAATCAGATGGAGTTAACACAGTGATTCCCTTGTTGGTTTCCTGAGGTTGTCGGGTGTTACCTCTGCGCAACTGAGGTTTAAAACAATAGAGCAGCAGGTGATTGAAATCAGAAATTAGAAAGCTACTAAGCTAGTACTCTACACCTCTCTAGTAAATGCTACAAGGTCATATTCATTGCTATAAAGGCATTACTTCATGCAAAGAACTTACCATGTTGTTTGTTTTTCCACTGGAAACATCATTTCATTGTGTGGTGTAAGAAAGCTAACATTTGTGGGAAAATTACTTGAGTTATACCAAAAAGTACATACTTGCTGCTAGCAGAATATAAGCCTATGCTGTTTCTTATTAGCTTTCCTTCTTGAAGCCATAGCTTTTCAGATGGATTTGTGTGAGTAAATAATTTTAAAATAGTAAATGTTCTTCAGACAGCTGACTTGCTCTTTCTAATGAATATTATAGCTTCTGGGGATATAAAATGCCTTTGTAAAACTTCTGTAAAAATCTTTTTTTGCTAGCAAAGAAATACTTTTCTGAACCTGTAATAGAAAATAGGAAAGTAATTTTAGCAGTATGTTTATCCTTTATTGTGAAATTCTTATTTTATGCAGTGGTCAGCTACAACTTCTAAAATTAAAAAAAATAGATATTGAATTTATGGTTAATATTGCAGTAAAACAGTTTCTTTTGTATTAGTGGTCTTAAGCTTATTGAATTTCTTTTTGCAAGGAGTGTGCATGTGTATTACTTCAAATGGTGAGCTATGCATACTGCATCCTATGGTGAACACAATATTGCTGCTTGCATGCCTTACGTTGTAATGCATAGAATCATGCGAGGTTAAAGTGACCATCGCAAACTGAAAGTCAATACTATGGTGATACTGCCTAAAGTATTTTTGTTAGATGTGGGTCAGCAAAGTAAACTGTTTAATTCCTCTAAATGGCTTTATGAAGTTAAATAAAAAAGTGTTTTGCTCACAGGTAATATATGAGGTAACTTTTGCCAGCTTTGCCTTAGTGGTTAGGTATAGTAAAAAAATACACTGTTATACATGTAACATAAAACCTAAACCACAGTAAAATTAATTTGACTGAGATGGTGTGCATTAAGTGAGGCAGCGAATTACAGTATAAACTATTAGTTTCTGTGATATTTCTGAAATAAGAAACCCAAAGTAGTTCTCTCAGACATGAAAGGTTGGTTTCAGCATAGTTCCTGTGATGTATGCGAAGGACAAGGAAATAACTTTGTGAGATATTAAACTTGGAGAATGTGGTATTGTGGTTTGAACAGCCATGTGACTTGTCATGTCTCATTTGAATGAAAGTTATCTCTGCTGTGATAATTTTTTAAATCTAGTCAGGTAATTTAGCTCTGAACATTGCTACTTTACTTTTCCTGTGCTCAACAAAAAAGAGAGACTACGGAAAAAAACTTACAAGTTTAAGTGAGTTTATTATGGCACTGTGTTTGCTGTGACCTTAAGGGGCGTAATGTGAAAAATTGGTCCTGTGCTGCAGCTGAGTACATGCACTGTTTCAATACTGTTAATACCATGTTTCCAGGATCTGAAACTGTATTGATACAGAATTCTATAGGTGATATTTGGAATCTAACATACCGCAAGCAGTGCCTACAGGCTGGGTCAAAGTCCTATTGTGCTGGATGCTGTTCAAACAAGTAGTAAAAGCCAGTCCCTGCCCTTAGGAGATTATAAACTAAACAGGATCATAGGTGCAGGATGGAAATACGCATAATTTAAACATAACCTTGGGCAAGTCAGAGCAGGTCAGCAGCCAAAGAAGGAATGAAATCCTGGAAGATATCTGCAATATGACGTAATAGAGATATCTGTAGCAAAGAGCTGGGGTAGTGAAGGTCCACATTAGGACACCTGTTTGATCCCAGAAGTAGTATAGGTACATTGTGCCAAGGCTAATTAGGGCAGAATTAGCTTGCACTGAACATTTTACTGCTTCTTGTATAGATGCTCCCCTAGTTCATAGTTCAGAGCCTCCTTGACTATACTGATGCTACTTGAGAGAAACTTTTTGTCTTCTATTATGTTAAATAACTATTCCAATATTTTACATCCACTTTAGGAAGTCTAGATAGCTGTTTTTTCAGAACTCTGAGAAGGTTTTCCCAATTGTTTAGTAGAGAGTCTCAGATTTGCATCCTTGTTTAAAACATTCCAGAAGCTTTTCTTTATAAAGGCAAGGGAGCTTAACTTTGCAGAAAAGACTGTCCAAGTTATAGCTTTTATATAGCACTCACCTTGAGTCCTGCTGGCTGAGTTTTATGTATTGGTGTTTGATCAAAGCAGACAAAATTAATGCGTGTTTGTCTGCTGGACTGTAAGATTGATATGAAGAAATGGTTTACAGAATTTGGAAGAGCTTATAAAAAGAACTAAACTTCCCTTTAAACTTGAAGGTCTGATGCTTTGCTAGTGAATTTTCAGTGTGAGTCCAAGCATCCACGTCAGCAACATAATTTATATAAAAACTCCAACATGTTTTGGAAAATGTTTTTGTAAAGGTTTTGCTTACAAATATTGAAACTATGTCTGCTCAGTACGGCACCAGAGTACTGGCTGCAGTTTGTACTGCTTTTTACCTGTGTTACAGTCTCCTGATGGACAGTTAATGGTAGGCTGTTTGCAGCCGGTAGAAGCCTTTCTTTGATTTGTATCTCTGTGTGCCAGATGCCAGTTGTGTGAAGAAACCCTCATCCCAAAACATAAACAAAAAAAAATGGGGGGGACACCATGAAAAAAAAAAACCAACAAACTTGCCCACCTTAGCCACTGGATGCATCTTAAACATCTTAAGTACAAGTGGTGGGTTCTTCATGCAGACAACAGACAGGAGCGGTCCTACAAAACCCCAGAAAAGCAAGAGCATCACTTAGCAGGGCAGTTAGCCCATGCCCTTGCTTCTGCTAATAATTCATGGCAGCCTTGGGAATTAAGTGCAGGTCAAAATTAGTAGAGGATCTGACAGGGCCTTCTGTTGCTGCTGTTATGTAATATTATTTGAACGATAACATTAAGTGACTTTGAGTGTGGCGCTGCTTATCTTGGAAATAAATATTTCTATGTTCCTCAGTTTTCCCAGATCCAAAATACTTTGGCTTCACAGAATAATGCATGGATGTGACTGCACTGTTATGGTTTTATGTTATAATCTTTCCTACAAAAAATATAGAACTTATAACCAGAAATTTAGAGTTCACAAGAAAAAGAAAAAATAATTGTGCTTAGCCTAAGGTATAAAACTTTTTCTTCTCTCATTTACAGTGGTCAATTTAAATTTCTGAATTGACTATGCACTATATAAAGATTATTCCAGAACTTGAAAATAAATAACTAAATTAAGATCAACAAAAAAATTATTTTTTTTTTCTTTTCTTTTTAAATGGGAGGAGGTTTGCTTTCTTCCTGGTTGATCATTAAAAGTTAAAACAGTCTTGGGAAAAAGCAAAAAAAGTGTAATCACATCAGTACAATAATGTAATATATCTTCTTAGAAGAGCAAAAACATATATCTGTGATATCTGTGTGTTCTGGTAGATCACTCAACAGATTGAAAGGTGTGGAGTGTGTAGGGCAGAGAGAGAGAGGAAAGAAAGAAATCTAGAAGAAAAAACAAGTGAGTTCAAATCATATTTAAAGATAAGAGGAAACCAAAGGGAATAAGTGGGAAAGTTGAAGCTCAAATTAGTAGTTCAAATTCATATCTTCAAAGTATCTTGAAAATGTTGGTTTATTCTTTTAAACAAAGTGTATGATGCAATTTGGCCCAGAGGGGAAAAGAAAAAACTCCAAGTCATATTATTAATGAAGCAGCTTTTGGCTTGCTTGTGTAATTTTGTCTTTGCAGTCATTTTCTGTAAACAGTTGTGCAGTGACTGTCCTGACACTAAAATATACTCCGAAGATGCATGTGTGGATGTTCATAGCAGGTGAGCATTTACATTTGCATATATGTGGAAAGGCCTTAAGCAAAACCGGTACTGGTTGTCTGCATGTATTTGCATTCTCAGGATCAAGGACAGGATTGCTTTGGTTTTGTTGTGTCAGGATTTGAGTTTTGTGCATCTGAAAAAGTGATACTCTGTTCCTGTGTTCCAGCTTGCTTTCCTTGAATGAAAGTATCGTTACCCAAAGCAGAATATGGATGTATTTAAATTTTCAGGCAGTAACACAAATATTCTCCCCAAGTAGCATAGCTCCTGGCTCGTGTGCAGTGAACATGCTGTTCCTTCAGGGGCTCACTGGAACTTGCTGTTCTCCGTATGAGAAATGATGATGTCCTTTGCATTAAATAATTTGCCGGCAAGTTTTACCTGTCACAGTGCGTTTGAGAGCTAGCAAAGCTCAGCCTTGTTGTAGCCTGGAATCTGAATTACAGCCCGTGGATAGTCTGTTAACTGTCTTGATACATCACATCTTAAGTATGATCTCCAGTTCTGCCAAACCAACACAGACCAAAACTTTTTTGAATTTTCATGATAAGAGGCTCTCAAGTAAGGACTGCAAAAATATAATTTGTAAGTTGCCAAACTAAAAATTGAAATTATTCCAGTTCAGTAATAGATTTGAAAAGATGATAAAGGAAGAGAAACAGCTTTTTGTGTGCTATCTGTATGGAATTCGTTGTGGGTTTTTTTTAGTTGTTTTATTTTTAAGGTATGGATGACAAATTTTTTTTTTTTTGTGCTTGGTGTGTGTTTGGAAGTGGTCTGAGGGCATGTTAGGAGCTGAAGTGGAAGAAGGCGGAAGGTGGCTTTATGGCCTGTGACAGAAAAAGATCTAGATGGACTAAAGGGACTCTGCTGTGTAAACTGAGCTGGCAAAGCTTGAAAGCTGTCTTATAGTCTGTTTCGTTGGAAAACCAGAATTTTGAGAACATAAGGGATGTGCATGCCATGAAACATGATTAGTCACATCTAGGTTTGTCTGTGGTTGTAGTTATCCAAAACAGCTCTCCTGTATCTTAAGCTTTCTGGTTACCGTTAAAAAAAAAATGCAGTTGGCCGCAGTACATAAATATCTGACACAGTAGGGGAGAGGAACACAGCTGATCTTGCTATGCTGAATTTCAATATGTGACTCAACTGGTTTTCAGTGATAGCTGTATTTCCCCTAGGGTCCAGACATTTTGCAAATGAAATTAAAAATGAAAAAAGATTTTGCTCATTTTATCTTAGAATTTTGAAAATGTAGGGCCATACTTAACATTAAGTTCCTTAATGTAGTTATTTTTACAGCATTAAAAAAAATAGTGGTTTACATGTGATATTTATGATGATATACCCCAAAACCAGAGTTGGTGTGTGGTTGTACATGTATAAAAATTTACATGCACAATTAAAAGTTGAATTTTAGTGATGCTGATTTTGCTTGCTGTTTTTAAATCTTAAATATAAGATTTCATTTAATCTGTATCAAAACATTTTGATTCTTTTTTTTAAAATCAACATTTAGCATTTAAGAAGTTGAAATGTAGTCTGTCTATTCTTTATCTTATTATCCAGGGATCTTGTCCTCCCTAATCTCTTTGAGATCTGGGCATTGGTGTAGGGTTGTAGTTTCGTTCATTTACAGGCAAGGAGTCCACATTGATTTCTATCTTTCTGCCTCATGAATAAAGTGATATAGAAGAGAAGATATATTTGTACGAGAATGTGTTTTCTATTTCCTTTACTCTCAGTAATACGTATACTGACACAAAATGACTGTGGTGAGTAGATATTTATGTGTACAAGCTATCATCATTTACATAGAGAAAAGCTACAAAATGCAAATTATGCTGGAAACCACACTTAAAAATTAAATCAAGGGCTGGATTTTTAATATTTGCACTTTTCAGAAACTGAATACTGTATGCAGCTTCTGGACTTAGCTCATACGGAGGTTTGAACATCTGTGGCTCATCCATTTAAACAGATGGTGAGATCTGTGATGTCCCAGACATTTGCGGTGCAATGTGGTGTCTGGCACAAATGTGTTTGTACATCCACCTATCTTCAACCATTAAAAAGACTGGCCTTGCTTCAGTCTTTTGGTATATGAAATTTCTAGCAGTGTGCTGCCCTTGGCCTTCAGGGATATAAAATCTGTTATATGCCTCTGTTATCTCCAGGTGGATGCTTCCTATCAAGATATTTAATTATGAAGAGAGGGGAAGCTGTTAATCACTAACCTTTTTTATAATAGATTCCTGTATAGTGAACATAGCACAGCATGTGTGGATGCAGTAAACTAAACAATTAGCTGAAACCTGAGAAGACCAGTTGTCTGTGCATCTAATTAAAATTAAAAGGTATAGGAACATCTACCTAATGCCCTGCTAAATGACATTGTGGCATTTTTTATTTAAACATAAATCTCTCTCTTTAAAAACCATCTGTTGCTCTGAATAATCTGTTCAAGTTTATTTTGGATGAAGCCAGCTACTCCTGATGACAAAACAAAGTTTGAGAACATAAACCCCAGTCATTACAGCCATTTCCTGAAGCCTTCTCACAGAAATAACAGTAAGGCCCTTTATTCAAACATTCAGATTGAATCGTCTTGTCATGTGCCTAGCTGTGGGAATACTGATGTATAGAATAACCCATGGGAAGAGATAGTCATAATGCTCGTGTTCCCCAAAAAGTGCAATACGGACTGATCAAATGGCAGTCTTCTAGTAATTTTTTCATGCAAGAGAAATAATGAAAAACAGCATTTTAAATCCACAAAAAAATAGCACTAGAAAAGAGCTACATCAGTGTAATGGGGCTATATGGCCTTTTACATCCAGGTTTGGAGTGCAATAGGAAAACACAGCAATAGCAGAAGGGAAAAAAGGGCAGTTTTCTGTAGGACATTTAGCAACATTTGTTGGCTTACTGGGTAGGGTGGGAAAAGAATATGGAAAAAGGTATGAAATAACCCTTTCAGAAGCCACTAGTTGAAAAGCCAGGAAATGTCTACTTCTGCAATGTGTTGGACTGAGAGATTTGAAGGTGATGCTTTATGGCTTGAAGACTTGATTTTTCTGGAGGTCTTACACTAGCTTGTTTCTGAAATGCTACACTTATGTGCTGTTTTAACGAAAGCAAAATTGCTTACTTTTGGATATTACTTCCTCTAGATTCAGCTACTGACTCTTAATTCTATCTCTTAGTAAGTCTTACTGCAGCTTATGAGCAAAATATCACCTTCAAAGTCTGTTACTAATGTGTGATAAAATCATTATAAATACTTTCCAGTCCTGGCTAAGATTCTAAGGTTTTTAATATAATCCCTGGTTTTAGATACTCTTGATCTATCTAAACTATATGGAGCATTACTTTAAAAATTCCTCTTTTCACTGAGGATGCTTTCCATCCTCAGAAGGTTTTCATGGCTCATTGCAGTTTCCACTTTCAGAGATATTAAGCAATTTACCATGTGTGTTGTATTACTGTTAAGATAGCCTGTTCTGGAAAAAATACATTTATTTTCTTCTGTACTTATTCTCCCTGGAATCTGCTCTTTCCTGATCACAATTTGCTACAAGTTGATCACTAAAAGTTATAACTGTGCTTTCCTGATGGTAAGCAAAGTCTGTGTGGTGGTTGTGATTTTTTTTTTTTTTTTTTTAAACTGGTAGCTGTTTGCAAGACTGCAGTGGTGGAATCCTTAATAAAGCAAGGATGAAGTTCACTGTGAACTGGAGGCTATGCACCCAGCCATATTATGCAGCTCTGGGTCTCATGGTGCTAAACCAGTTCAGGCTTTGTTTATTTATTTATCTCTCCACTCCCCACAGCCACCTCCCTGGTGGAAAGTATCTAAAATTATCTTTAAATTATGCTTTCTGGCAGAAAATTTCCTGCAGGTGAAATTTTCACAGTATGTAATGTGGTACGTCCAGCATGCTCTGGAGTCTGGCGTGGTGGAGGTATTTAAGGGTAAAAAGCCAGCTTGGGACAGTGAAGCGTGGAGGGACACAAAGGTAGTGAAACCTTGTCTGTTCTTCCTACTGGGAACAGCCCCTGCAACATGCTACCCTTCAAGACTATGCTGGTTAGCAGGCGTTGTCCCCCGTGCTAGCTGGCACAGTTAGTACCGTGCCAAGAAACATGTTTGCAGTTCCCGTGGGGAAACAGTGGTCCAGGGTTCAAGCTTGCACCCCAGCCACGTTTTGTTTGGCTTTCAGGAGTACAGATCTATCCGCTGTGTTTACTTGTGCTACTGCGTTGTCTTTTGTCTGGGTAACTTCTCAGCCTGCTGACCAGCTTCCCGGTCAGCTTTCCTTGCTCGGGCAGGCAGGTCCTCCCCAACCAACGGCCCTCTAGTTGCCTCATGAAGGGCAGCTCCGTGAAGAAAACCCTACAGGTAAGAGGAATTCCTCTCCGCAGAGCAGGGACTGCATGTGCATTGCCTCCCGCAGGATGTATGCTGCCTTGGGCACCCACTGTGTCCTTTGTACAGGGATTTGTACCTGTGGGCTTTGGGCATGGTCTGCAACTAACCTGAGTAATCCCAGGGGCGTGGCTCTAGACCAACCCCCTTTCCTGCTTTGGTTGCTCGCAAGTGCTCTGGGAGTTTTGTGCAGAAAGACTTAAGAAATCTTTGAGTAAAAAACACTGAATTGAGGCTTTGCCATGGGAAGCTGTATCTGGGCTCATTGAGCTGTTTGCATTCACAATATGCCAAGACAGCACGAAGAAAGAGCACAAAACATTTTAAAGTATACAAGTAGTTAAGCTAATGGATTTCAGTGGAATTACCTGCTTGAAATTAAGCACTAAGGTAGTCCCTTCCTGTCTTTGGTTAGTAATGCATTTCAGAGACCTACAGTGAAAAGTTTGAAAAATGCAATTTTTCCCTACTTTTGTAGCTTGCACTATTTTTATATTAAAGCCTGTAGCTTTTGCTGTTCATGATAGGCATAATCCATGGGCAGCTTAGTGTGCAGGGATTTTTTTAAGCACTTTGTATTTACTTAGTTTTTTATTGATTTGCTTTACACCATCATGGTTGACTATCCAATACTACACATGTACACATGTAAGTTGCTGTCTCCTGTGGGGGCAAAAAAAATTGTCATGCTGCTTCAGGGAATTGGTTGCTATGTGCATAAAATTAAAATTCCAAAACCCGGATCCATGATTCTTTAGGTAATCTGAAATAACACAATGATGTTGCTTGGGAGAGTTAATCCATGAACAGGCAGGCTGTGAAAATATACATACACACATACATATGATATATCACTGGGTGAAATAAATCTGACTACTGTTGAACAATTGAAATTTACAGGTGCCACTTTGTGTGTAAAGTCTTGCTGACACACACACTAAATATTTTAAAGTGTGCTATACTCTGTAATGATCAGATATTCACTAATGACTGAATTAAAGGACAGGTGAATTGAGAGGCAAATCATGTAATTACTATAGAATGACGATTTATAGTAATTTACTGGTTTTATTATTATTCCTCTTTTTTCCCTAGTTGCTACTTAAACTCATTTTCTCATCATTCAGATTTGTAAGTGATCAGCTGTCAAACAGTAATTTTGGAATTCAGTTACACTTTTATTGACAAAATTCAGTGAAATAGCTTATATAAGACCATATAAATAATCAAATTGCAAATAGCCTATTTTAAAAGCAGTGTAGTGCTAAAAGCACTTATAATATTAATCCATTCACGAAATTACATTTTACCTTGGTAATTGTAAAAGCCCTAGATTTAAACAAAGCCAATTCCATGGCAAGAGTTTACACAGGACTAGATTTGAAGAAAGCAGAAATATAAACCAGCATTGGATTGTGACATGTGTTGCACAGCTGGTCCCCACCAGTTTTCATTTGGATCTTTGAAATCAAAATGCAGGTCACAGAAAACATGTAACTGTAGCAAAGTTTTACGACTACTGCCACCAGTTACTCCTGCGCAGATGATTCGTTAAGAGAAAGGGAACAGATGTGGGCAGCGGTTTCAGCTGTGTTTTGCTGCCTTGGGGCAGTCCCCTTTAGGGACACGGGAATTCTGGGTTCATTTTCAGGTTTCTGATCTGATCTGAATTCTCTCAGTGCCAGGAGGCACACAAGGCGCGAACATCGTTCTTCCACTTCCATCGGTCTGCGGCTGCGTGCTCTGGAGTCCCAAGGGCCACAGCGCAGTCTTCTGTTGTTTTTTTCCTCAAGGCATGACCAATCCAGTTCCATCTCCTCCTCCTCACTTCATTACTGATTTTCTCCATCTCCGAGTTGATGCTCGTCATTTCTGCAACTTTTTATTTTTTTTTTTTCCCCGGGAGGAGGTAGTTGCCCTACCCCCATGACTTGGAGGGCCGGTGGTTTTTCTGTCAGGGTGGCCTTCCCTTAGGCTGCGTTGGTTCGCGGCACCTTCTTCAATTTTATCCGGTGTACCCTCCAGAGAGGGATCCCCTATCCACCACCCAGGGGACGCGCCTTCTAGCCGTGCAGCCCCAGCCGAAGGCATTTTCAGGTTTCCTGGGGGATTATTTTTCAGCCTGGAGAAGAGAAGGGTCTGGGGAGACCTTATTGTGGCTTTTCAATCTATAAAGGTGGCTTAAAAGAAAGATAGAGAGAGACTTCTTACAAGGACCTGTCATGACAGGACAAAGGGAAATGGTTTTAAACTGAAAGAGGGTAGATTTAGACTGGATATAAGGAAGAAATTCTTTACTGTGAGGGTGGTGAAACACAGGAAGAGATTGCACAGAGAGATGGTAGATGCCCCATCCCTGGAAACATTCAAGGTCAGGTTGGACGGGGCTCTGAGCAACCTGATCTAGTTGGAAATGTCCCTGCTCATTGCAGGGGGTAGACTAGATGGCCTTTACAGGTCCCTTCCAACCCAAATCATTCTGAGATTCTATGATTATAATCTGGTGGTTATAGCTGCCTCTGTATCTCCATATATCTTTTCTTCCTGTACACCAATCCAGTCCTCACCTTTGGCAGCCTCTCCTCTATTTTTCTGTGCCATTCTATGGCAGCTTTCCCCCCCTCCTAGCTAACCAGCCATGTTGATTCCTGTTCCTACTTACTTTCCTCTGGTTTTCCAAACCTGTTAATCTCTCTGTCTCAGTCTTTCCCTTTTCTATCCAGATATTTTCATGCCCTGATGTATTGCTGTGGTTGCTTATGCCTTAGTACTAGCCTCATGTACAATCAAAATCAGTCTTGTAATAGTGAGGAGAGTCGTGGTGGTTAAGGAAACCTGTACTTGCTCTGTATTTGGGATGTCAGTCCACTCTGACTCTCCCGCTGTAGACATGTCAACGGTTTATCCTTTTCAGTCTGTGTGTACTCCAGCATAACGTAGATGTGATGCCTGCAGGAGTTGAGATGGGACAGAATAGGATCAGTTGATCCAAGTCTTCTGAAAACTTGGTCCCTGTAGTGCATGTCGTGTATTAGATGATTTCTTTTTCCTCTTCCTCTCAGAGGTTTTATTATTTAGACATATTTACAGGGATAGCTGAAAGCACATCCGTGATGCACTTTATTTATCCAAATTTTCCTTTCATTGTCTTCTCCAGATTCACTGAACTCTGTGGCTGACCTGTGTCCCAAAAATTCAGTTTGAAGTAAGCATCTGTTAAGGGAAATTTCATTCCAAAAAAATCAAGTTTGGCAAAATTTATCAGCAACTGAAAATAGGTTCATATGAGAAGAAGAGTAAAGGAATTTTATCTAAGAGGTGTAGCTGGAGGGTGGTTAGCAGTCCTTACCCCATGAGCCTCGTGGGGTTGTATCCATAAGGATGATAGGACAGGCATTAGTCTCTTCAGAGAGAAGTGAGGAAGGGGAGATCCTGGTGCTGCTCAAAGACACGATGGAGCTAGGCTAGATGGCAGCCAGCTTCACGGCAATGAACCATGGCAGATGTGGCAGTATTTGCTGCCTTCCTTCCTCCTGTAGCTGGGAGCTGGTTTACACCATTGCCCCTAAACCAGAACACGCATGTGTTTGTTGTCATCTGACGAAGCATGTCTGCGTACCAGCATTAGCCCGACTTGAGATGCAGCTGACCATCTGGACCCTGAATTTCTAAAGGATTTTTTCCAAATCAGGCTTAGCATTCCCCTCTGCTCTTGTTTTAATTCTGTTTCTTAGGAAATATGTTGCTGATATGTACAGGGCAGATTCTGTACAGTGGGAAATTTTTCGCCTTTAATACAAAGCTCTTTTAGACAACAAACTATTGTTATTTTTAATCTAAATGTTGTTTTTAAGATTTGGTATACAAGCTCAAATAAAAACTTGTTTCTCCCAACTCAGATGTGAATTGAAAGCATTTTTAAAAGCTTTTCACAAGCTTTTCAGAGGAAATGGAAGTTTTAAATTGAGGTTTATGGCTTTAATTTCTCACAGCAAATTTTTTAAGGCAGTTTTGCAAATATTATTTAAGTGATTGTTATATAAATTATGTAAATGTTATGTTAAGTGCCATTAGTTTGATACTTGAATTAGTTTTGTTAAAAAAATGCTAAGAAAAATCCAAGATAATGCTCTCTATTTCCTTCTTCAATATCGAGTGGATACTGGAAGGAAACTGTATAGATAGTTTGGTTAAATGAAGACAGATTTACAAAGATAGATCCCTAGATCCAGCCTCTCCTTTTCAAAGAAAACTCAGGAATGAATCTTCCTGTTGAAATGTATATCAGAGCTGCTGAAAGATATATTTTAAAGTGCATGGAGTTCTTTCAGCCACTTAAGAGAATATCTGTTTTGTTGAACAGCTGACCAATGCTTATGACACTATGAAGTTGTATGTGCAACTTAAAATCAGATTTTTTTTTTTTTTATCTTATTCTGTACCTAGCAATCTTCTATTTCCTTTTAATTACAATAGAGAGAATAGAGTAGTTCAGGCTGGACAACACCTCTGGAGATCATTTAGCTCCCCCCCCTTGCTCAAAGCAGGGTCACCTCGAGCAGGTTGCTCAGGACTATGCCCAGTCAGGTAGCTCCTGTAATTTAGTTTCTTTTGCGATTTTTCTATTATCAAGAAATTTTTGCTATTTAAGTCAGGCAACATATGAAAGTGTCTATCATACTCTGTTTGCCCAGGATAGACTTCCTTTGGTGGAAAAATATTTTTCAAGATGATTTTCCCTTAAAAAACATGTCCCTCTTTCACATAAGGAACACACAAACTCTCAGGCTATGGAAACAGGAAAGTTTGAAACTTCCTTTAAAAGTAAATTTGAAAAAACAGAAGTGCCTCAGGGCTCACCTAGTTATCACAAACACACTGTCCTGAGAACAGCATTATGTCTACAAAACAAACAGGGTGATTTACAACAAATAACAGGGGGTCTTGACTTGGGCCAGCAAAAACTCGGCAAACAGGAAAGAAAAAGAACATGTATCCAAGTTTATCCCCAAACAGTTTGTGGATTAAAGCTTATTTTCACTGAGGCATGTACCTGTAGAAGGAGCAGACTTGCTATTTGCTGACAAAAAGATAAAAGCCCTGCAGATCTTCATATGTATTTCTATAGTAAAAACACACATTGCCATATTGAGAAGAATGCAGCGGTAAGTACTTGGATATTTACCTATGGTGGAGTGTGAGTACTGCCTGCCCTAGTTTGTTCTTTACTTGCATTCTTCTTCCTTTATTGAATGTTTGTGTATTGCACAGATGTTGGCATTTCTAACTTTCAGATTAATCTCAATGCATGCTTTGTCTAGATATTTGACTACGCAAAAGAATGGGGATCTAAAGGTAGGAATGAGTGGAATAAATCTCTTGTACAGTAGCAGGTAATATAAATATATTAAAATGTTCCTTATGAGATTACATTAAAAGTTACGGATATTTAGAATCTGCTGTAGAGTAAAATAGAAAATCAAATGAAGGACTTTACTGAGAACCATGATCTTTCCAGATGTCTTTGCCATGAAAAGAACTCAATTTTTGGGAGCAAATCAAAGTTCTGCAGGAATGCCTCATATCATCAGGTAGTATCCTCCAAAGCCTATTAGTTAAACCATAAATACTTGGCACCGTCTGTGCCTCAACTGTGTTTTGCCAAAATGTTTTGCAGGAATTTTTTCTTTTATGTGAGGCCACTTCTCCCACTGCCAAAGTGTCTCAGAGGGCTCGCTGTAGTGCTGTCGTGATAATAGATAGGATTGCATTCGTGCTTAGATGGCTGATGTTCCCCTCAGTAGAATAACCTTCAAAACCTCTCTGGGCCATCTGTGCTTGTGCACAGTCACCCTCACAGTAATGAAGTGTTTCCTGATGGTTAGGAGGAACCACCTGTGTTTCAGTTTGTGCCCATTGCCTCTTGTCCTGCCACTGGAAAGAGCCTGGCTCTGTCCTCTTATGCAGCCTCCCATCATGCATCTGTTCACCTTGATGAGATCCCCCCTGAGCCTTCTTCTCTCCAGGCCGAACAGTCCCAGATCCCTCAGCCTGCCCTCCTCCTATGGCGGGTGCTCCAGTCCATGAGCCCATTTTACAGAGACGGCACGTTGCTGGCTCATGTTCAAGTGCATGAGTGTCCTCCAGGACGCCCAGGGCCTTTTCTGCAGAGCTGAGAGGGCTCAGCTGCACAAACGCTGCCCAGGGGCCTTGCAAGGCTGCAGGGGGTCACTGCCTGCAGGGCTGGGGGAGTCCTTGCAAGGTGAGGGGCAAGAGCATTTGGAGGTGCCCCAACATTGCAAGGGGATGCAGTTCAGGGGCTTGTGGACATGTGTGAGTCTCCTTATGGGCTGTCTCAGGGAAGACCCCATTATGGGGGAATGGAATGGGTCCCACTGGCTGGGGGAGGAAGCAGTGGGTTTGGTAATACCACTTCTCTGCCTGTCATCCTGTCTCAGAGGGCTCAGTGTGGTGCCATGGCGAGAATAGATAGGATTGCTTCTCTTCATCTTGGTACAATTGCTGTAGGGACCAGTGCTCCTGTTTAGCTGAAGCCCAAGGTATACAGAAGTGCTGGCTTGTTTGGAAACATATTACCTCTTGGGGACAGCTTGATCAAATGCCCCTTTTTTGAAATAAAGTATTTCTGACCACTGTTGGCACCTGATGTGTCAAGTTAGAAACTCAGTTTTGTTTTAAAACAATAATCGAAGAATGGAGTATGTTGGAAGGGTTCTCTGGAGGTCGTCTTGTCCCCCTCTCTTGCTCAAGCTGGGTGAGGCAGAGCAGGTTGTTCAGGAGAACCCAGCAAGGACAGTGTTGTCATGCACCTGGACTAGCAAATCCCCAGAACCTGCAGCCCAGCTGCTGGTCAGGGGGCTTGGACTGGCCTGTGGTGGTGCTTGGAGGCATCCAGATGTTTACTGGAGCCTCCTTTCAGAGATCCTGATGCACAGAAGCCACAGCACTGCCATGCTGATGTGGAGGATGGGTGGCATGGCCAGGTGCACCCCTGCAGCCTCCCAGGCAGAGGTGTTGGAAGGCCCCGCCGCTGCATCGCCCTGTGCCGCTCGGTCCCCCCCTGCAGCACCCCTTCTCGCAGCAGTGGCGCCAGTGATGGTGGGCCCTTGGTGCAGGTGGTAGCACCGCTGTGGAGATCTGCTGCACACCCGCTTCCTGGTTGCAGTCCTTTGCTGGCAGGTAGATGAGACAACCACGTACTCTTGGTAGTTGTCGTCTGCCCTCAACCATGTGCAGGACATGGTGGAAAGGCTGTCTGCAGAGCAGACAGGCAGGTCTCATGGCAGCCCACCGCCAGATGCAGACAAAGCAGAAGCGGTGGCAGCAGGTGTCGACATAGGCTGTGTTGTTCACCTCGCCCAGGCAGATGGAGCATTGGCTGCCTGCTGCTACCTCCCACCATTCTGCCTGCTGCCCCTGGCTGGTGCTGGCTGTGGCGGCAGAGCTGCTCTGCTTCCAAGTCTTCTTGGTGCCTGACGCTGTGTCCTGCCAAGAGAGAGGTGCAAAGTGCCTGAGATGTTCTGGTGCAAGGAGCACAAAAGCAAAGAAAGCCGGAGAGGGCGGTGGGAGAGGGGAGGTAAGGGCCTCCCCGAGGGTCTCCTTGCAGGCTGGAAAGCGCCCTACCACTCCTACCTGCAGGAGGCGGTCAGGGAAGGTGGAAGTGGCATGTCTGTGGCATGTCAGTGGTGCCAAGGGCGCCGGCACCCTCCTTGTGCCCACGGCTCCAGGACAGCCCCTGTGCAGGACCCGCAGCCCCGGCCAGCCAAGGCTCTGCCCAAATGCAGCACTCCCAGTGTAGGCCCACAGTCCTGCCGCAGCTTGCACACGGTGTGTGTGTGCCCACCGGAGCTCTGGACCAAATGCAGCAGGGCAGAGCCTGCGGTTGCTCAAGAGCAGTAAGGTTGGCACCATCAGAGATGCTCCCAGAGATGTTACAGGGTTCTCTGGGGCTTCCCACCAGCCACCATCCAAGTGAGGATGGCAGATGCCCCAAAGGGGGAATACCCCTGCTTCAGAGGATGTTGGCCATCCTCTTGTGGCCTTGTGGGGATGATTTAACCTCAGGCCAGGTCTCGTGGTGAGAGGTTGGTGCACACGAGTGCAAGGGCCCGGCAATGGGGCAGTGCAGCAATGCAGGCAGGGAACCTGGTGACCTCCTTGGTGCCAGTGGAGCGTCCTGACACAGCTCCTCTGAGGGCTGTCAGGGGAGAAGGACTCACCTGTGGTCTCCATTGGGAAAGCCTCAGAGATCACAGAATGGTTGAGGTTGGCAAGGACCTCTGGAAGTCATCTTGTGCAACCTCCCTGCTCAGGCAGGGCCTCCTAGAGCAGGTTGCCCAGGACCACGTGCAGAGGGTTTCTGAGTATGTCCAAGGAAGGAGACTCCACCACCTCCTTGGGCAACCTCTTCCAGTGCTCAGTCACCCTCACAGTAAAAAAGTGTTTCCTACTGTTCAGAGGGAACCACTTGTATTTCAGTTTGTGCCCATTGCCTCTTCTCTTGTCACTGGGTAACACTGGGAAGAGCCTTTTCTCCAGGCTGAACAGTCCCACCTCTCTCAGCTTTTCCTCCTATGTGGGGTGCTCCAGCCTGTTCATCATCTTACTGGCCATCTGCTGGACTCTCTCCAGTATTTCCGTGTACTTTTTGTCAAGGTGTTTGACAGAGGTTTTTAAACCCTCGTTTTAAGATATTTGAGGTTTTTGTCAAATCTCAAAAATAATTGGAACAATAAGGGAAATAAAAATTTGACCTCATCATCTAATAAGATTTTTTGATAGGAATGAAGTGGAATAATGAAATAAAATTTCTGAATAGTGTGACTCGGATAACACTATTAAACAAGTACTAATGTTTCACACTGTGATTATAATTGGAATCATTAGTTCTTCCTCTTCTTTCCTCATCGCTTCCAGTCCTCACCATTAAATATTCAGGAAAGTATCCCTCTTTGACCTGTGCCAGAGGTAGGCTTCAAACTATTTTTATTAAATTCTTCAAAGGGTCACAACCTACAGGATGCAATAAAGACCTATGTAGTGTTGTGCTCCAGTGCTACTCTTACTGCTTCCTGTGAGTCCTCTTGAAGTGTTAAACTATCTCAGCTGGTATTTATTTAGCAGAAAAAGCACCTGTAGCAATGAAACCAGTGTCTAGCAGAATTGAGGATTATAGCAGCATTTTTCTTCGGGTGGCAGATTCCATCAGGACAGAAAATAATTTTAAGTTTATATACAGGGTGTCCTTGTGAATTAATTCTCAGTATCACATTTTGTAAATATGTATAAATGTATCTTAAAGATTTTTGGCTACAGGTAACAATGTTGATCCTGGTTGTGGTTTATTGGGTTTTTTTTGCAATTTTACTTTTGTCTGCTTCAAGAAAGAAACTCAGACAGAATTTTCCCCTTTTCTCCAGGGTCCAGCTGAGACTCCCCCTCACTAACTGAGGTTGATGCTTTGGATAAAAGAGATTCGTCAGAGAGAGGAAGGAACATATTTGCCTTTGTGTATTAGTGGGATATTTCTGAAAAATACATGAGCCCTTGACTTGGAGGAAACTTGTTTGAGAAGGATGTTCTGGTTTGTGAGATTACTTGGTGCTAATCATTGCAACAAAGGTGAGACTATTTGTAAGAAAACTCCATAGCATTTAAATGAGTTAAACTCAAGTCTCAGTGGGGATTCTGGGTACCCCTCTTGAGAGTTTGTCCTCAAAATTGTCAAATGTAGGTTTTGCTTCCTGGCAGGTAGAGAGCTCAAGGTCTTGCAGGTCCTGATAAATGCATTGAATGGGGTTGAGTGGGGTCATCTGCTAAAGCAAAAGGGTTTGCCAAGGACTATGGTACTCTGGGAATTCTACACATTTCTTCATCTATACATAATTTCTTCACTCAGTATCGAGAAGCTTCCGAAGTCACTCAAGTGCCCCCAGGACTAATTATTTTTTTCCACTACTGCCATCTACTTAAAATGCACTGAGGAGAAAAAGCACTTGAAGGACTTGCTTCATAGAATCATCACTAATTTCTCCTTCTTTGCAAGGACTGCCTAGGTATTTAGACTTGTGTTTTGATGTTATTGTACCCCTAACTCATTCTTTGATATAACATGTCTGAAATTCATCCTTGGTAAATTTCCTAATTTCATGCTGGAACCTGGCCTTCAAGGCAGCTCTCATACCACAGGCTGAAGAGTGGGGTGAACACTTGATAAAGTGTATGGTATGTTACCTGTGGGTGAAGAGGTAATGCTGCAAGATGGAAAATGAAATAAATGTATTCTGTGTTGAGGTCAGCTCCTTAAAATGAAGAACAGCCTTTTTGTGATGGCCATGTGCTAGGCAGTGTTTGAAAATCCTGTATTGCAGGAATAAAGAGTAATTGAAAGTGCATGATGGAAATGTGATTATAAAGAGGTGATTCTTCTATGGACTGAGAACTGAATGTGGTTTTCAGGCTTCTGTAAAATGCAGCTAAAATGGCAATAGGTCCAGAAAGGGGAGTAATAGTCTAATTCTGAGAAGAGAACGGGATTACTGTGAGTACACACAGCAGCACTGTGTGCTGTACGTATGTTGTAAACATGCTATAGGTATGTGCATGGGGGCTTCTTCTGATGCTGTCTCTAAAGATTGTGTACAAATAATTGTGGTAAATAGCCAATGGTGAGAACTTCAAGGTAGTGCTGCAGAGAGATCCACAAGGATGTGTCAGTCATGGCCTAAATAAATCTTGCAAGCAACAGTGTAAATCTGGTAGTAGAGAATATCCAATACAATACATTCAAACTGGATGAAAGTATTTGTGAACATGAAAAACATAGCATAAAGAAATCTAGGGATGCTTAGCCTGTAAGCAGAAGTTTAATGATACGGGGAAAACTTTCAGAAAACAAACAGTCGGTAGGCAAGAAACTGAGTATGGCTTTCCGGAATGCAGAAAGGACCCTGCAAATGCAATTCAAACTTTAAGCAGTGTGCCTAGAGGTATGGTATGATGAAGCTGAGAGGAAATAACTCCTTGAAATAGACCCCTGATGTAAAAAAAACCTTTATTTGTTTGTTTACTTGTTTGGTTTTTTTTTTCCCCTTTTTTTTTGACCAATTCAGTATGAGAAAATTAGAGGAAGCAGAGAGTGAAAACAAAAATAGTCTCAAACTCATTGCAAGCTAGAAATCAAAGATGACTCATAAGCTAATGGAGGCAATTCAGTTGCCAGTTTCAACACTTTTAAAGAAGGGATGACATTTGCACTAAAGCATAACTGTGGATTTTATTGACCAAAAATGAGGATGAGGAGCTTTGAGAAGTGGGAACTTTCGAGTTACTATTTACAGTCTGTGTTCTCTGACTCTGCATTTCTTAGTTTAGCTACACTTCGTCCAGGAAATTTTATTATGAGTGGGGATGCCTGCCAAGATGGTGCCATGTAGGGTTAAACAAGAGAGCCTGGTATATAAAGCTGTTCAGGGAAAAGCGTTTGTGTTCACTAATGTTTCATATTGATTTCTCAGCTGAGGAAGTTTTCTAAACTTGGCTTTAGCTAAGTACCGAAGAGTGACTTCAAGGGCCTAAACATGGGCACCCACACAAGAAAATTTTAGGCTATATTTTGGACATGTTAAAGTATCTGAAGATTAAAACTATGTAGAGAATTTATGCTCCTGTTTCCTTTGAAAAACCTGTTAGTTGCCTATTTACATAGTTAGGTGCCTAGCTATATTTTAAATGTGTTTTTTATGACAGGCATAATGGCTGTGTATGTTGGGAAAAGACATGCAAGAAGCTAGATAGGAAAGGCTCACTTGAATTGAAGATATTTAACTTCCTGACAGTTCAAGGTTTTTGTTATGCATCTTTCACAGGAAAATCCCTGAAATTTATTAAATAATGCATCTTCAAGTGTGTCTGTCTTAGCTGTCATTGCTCACTGACTTTTTAGTATAACAGACATGAATTAAGAACAGTCCAAGTAAACTTGGCAATCTGCACAGAAAATTTGAAAAATGTTCATTTACTTTCATGTGGTATCCTTCACATTCATTAGCCATATATTAAAATGGGTTGCAAATATCAATAACAAAATAATTTCTAACATGTGGCTGGCAAAATTACACTTACTTTTATGCCTTGCCTCACAGTAACTTAAAATTGCTCTTTTCCAGGGATTGTGGTCAGCCTGTTTATAACCAAGTATGACCAATCTCACAAATTTATAGAATGTATCTTCCAGCCAACAAAGCGTAATCTTAGTAGAAAATTAAAAATGAAGCCACTATTAAGAGGAAAAATAACATGAAAAAATATTTAATTAAATAAAAAGGAGATCTTTCTGAATGGAAGAGATCTATATTTATGACATAATCAACAAAAATAAGACTGTTCACTTACAAGGTTTGCTTCATTTAAGGTTGCCTTGTGACTTGCGAGCAACTAATCTTCTTTAAGTGTCCTGTCCATATATGTATTTTATTACTGCTAAGTTAACAAGCCAGCTTGAGGTACATCATGGTTAAATTATTTGCCTAAGTCAACAAAGTAGCTCTGATTTATATAATAATGATTGATTGCATATTTTAGGCTTCTTGAGGTTGTCTAGCAAAAGAGTATTTGAGTCCCTTTGTATTGGCATCTGAGGCCAGTACTTGGGGAGATAAGCAAGCACACCATACAGCATTAGAGTTCAGACTGGTTTCTCTCCCCTCCTCCACACCAAGAGTGCGGGTCTTCCCTTTGCTCCCAGGTATAGTTGGGCATGCAACCAGTAGTGCAGCCAAAATGTTCCCTTCTGCTCTAGGGGAGACACATGGTAATGTGAAAACACCCAAAGGTTAGGGTGCAGTAACAGAGATTGGTTATACTGAAATACAGTGGTAGAGATAAATCTGTGATACAAACTTGATGCTCATAGGAGCACAACAGTTTTAAATGACAAAGAAATAAGGTTAAATGTAATCTTCTGGTGCAACGTACAAATGTAGAAAAGTAGAAATCTGCATTTCTAATCTTAGATACTAGCAAGTTTTCTCTCTCATGTCATCATTGCTTGTGTCAGCTGTGTCCTTTATTCACTGTAAAATGGGCCAGGAAAAGATTTCAGATGGTTTGTCAGTCTGATGTTATAAATATGTTTATTTGCTTTTATTACCTCTCCTAAGAGTAGTTTTGATCCCTATGACTTAAAATACGTCATGGTTAGGGTTTTTGTACTTTTCTGTCTGGGAAATCCAGTGCAGACTGTACATGGCATTTGCAGGCATCTGATAAAAATCAAGGGAGATGCAGAATAGAGGACTGCTTTATTTAGAAGCTGTACATAAAAGGAAATGCCCTAAGAAAGTTGCTTAGTTGGAACGAGATTTGTAAAGGGAAACATGTTAGCTCATTTAAAAAAAGCAGAAACCCTGACAATATACATGTGTACATACAGACATAGAAGCATCATTTTTAATTATGATCTCTCACATTGCCCATTTAAGAACTTGTATAAACTCAATTTTTGCTTTAAACAGCATCTTTTCAGAGGCTATTGTTTACTAGTCATGCTTACAAATATAATTGTGAACACCTTTGATATTGATATAACCCCATCCAATGTCAGTGGGTAAAAACAGGTTTCCGTTTTAATTTAAACTGAATTTTGTGAAGTGGCATGGCCCAGGTATATCTGCGGGAATGCAATAATGAAAATTCCTGCTTCGATGTGGTTGTGGTTGGGGGGGGTGCTTCTGGCTTTCTGGCTTTCAAGCCCAGCATCCTTTCAGCCTGGAATGGCCATAATGCAGAGTCCTGCAGTAGAAGCTGCAGGCGCCGAATTTGGCTTTCCAAAGCGGCTGAGGAAAAGGTTTTTTGCTGTCCTTCTCAATGCAGAATTGGTTTTGTTACCATCAGTTTCTGAGGCTTTTGTTCCACTGTGGCAAAACAGTTCCTGGGTAAATTTTGCCTGTGTCTGTATTGTTTGACCCCTCTGCATGAGCTGATTAGTTCTTGCCCCGTTAGGCAGAGTTCAGGCAGAACTGCAGCCCCTTTCTCAGAACATCATTATCCATCACTCTGGAAGGTTATGAGATTCATGAAGGTGGTCATGACATTCTTCCATCCACCCCCACAGTGTCTACTGGGTAGTAAGGAGCTGCAAAGTTTGACAAATAATATAAATATATATCTTAAAGCAAAGCAGCTGTTCAGCTTCCTCCTTCCCCCTCACTGTGCAGCTCCGTGAGTGCAGCATTCCCATTGCTATATTCCCACACTTCAGTTTTCAGTATCATCCTGACCTGCAGTCCTCTCTTCTAAGGGTTGGGTTTTACTGTTTATTTCTTTTCTGGGGAAAAACATCAGCTGATGCCCTGCTTCAGAACAGGCAAGAAGGGCAGCTGCCTCCCTTTCCCATGATGAGAGGAGGCACATGATGGACGTGGAAAGCAAGCTGTAGTTCTCCAAAGCATCATCATGTGGTTAATGTATTCCAGGCCAGCAGGAAACAAGCTGACCCTAGTTTGAGAGCCTCTGAGACACTATAGCACATTAGCATGCCCCACATCAGGCGGATTTTACTAGCTTAGGCACTGACCTGTGAGCATGTGCAGCTACCTGTTGTCAAAGCTGCTGGCACAGCCCCTGTCATCCTGTCATGGGGAGCACAGGACAAGTTAACAGAGCAGTTTGTACCTCCTCGTGGTATACAGATGCCCATCATTCCTCCAGAGCCTTACTTAGGAAAAAAGTAATTATCTAGCTGCGCTGGTTGTGAAAAAGCATTCAGGAACAGGGGCTGTATAACCAACACAGAGATGTTTACAGGAGTCCATTAGGAATATGTAGTAGGATACTGTGATCAACTTGGCTGTAAATATTGAACATCTCCCAAACCATCTAGTGATTTGAGCACATATTCCTCGTTTCCCATTTCCCCCACCCTGCTCTGGTATACTTTTTTATTCTTTCAAGGACAAATTGTAGGAAACAAGTAGTGTATAGTTTATCCTCATGTATTTAGAGAGCAAGTGCTGTTTGCTTCAGAAAGTACAGGGAACGTATAGCAATAGGTAGTGGTATCTATAGATATAGAAGTCCAGCATGGTTTTGTTTTGTGCTGCTGTAATCAACACATTTACTATTAAGCCTGTTTGGAGTATTGCTTTGTAACACCGTATACACAAGCTCAGTTTGACTACAGGATCTGGGCGACACAGTGAATCATTTCTTCGCCATTTCTGGTCTCAGTTTCCTCTGTGTGCTCGAGTGTTCCTGGGGATTTGGCTCCATGTTTTTTTGCAAGTTCTCTCTACCAAGGTTTTTCCTGGCTGCTCCTTTGGCTCCTTCCTGTGTGCTACCTTCCTTTCAGCTTCGCTGGGAGTGAAAGCTCCTGCTTACTAAGAATCATATGCCTCTATACCTTCCTGATTTTGTTAGTATTTTAGCCTTTAAAAGCCACTTTTGTTAGCTGGATTCTTTGTTTTTCGTTTAGGAATTTTCCATTCCTCTGACCCTGCCTCTTTTCTTCCTACCAACAAAATAGGGCAGAACGGGTTTCACCAAGATTAGACTTATATGTTACTTTAAGCCAAGACTGTTTGTGCGCTAAGAATCTTTAACAATTGCCTTATTTGGAGTAGGTATGCATAGGCTAGCATCCTTGTCTCCTAAATTCCAGGAATGTTTCTGGGAAAATGCAGTCTTAAGAACAAGTAGGTAGAAATTACTGGGAATTGTTACATGAAGTTGTCACTTTTTCATAGACTCAGTTCACATACTCCCATGCTTTTTGCATCTTTGTCTGTTCAAGGAGTTAAATTCAAGTAAACCAGCATTCTCCAGAAACATTAAATATCACAAAAGTGAGCCACTGTAAAGAAATCTAAGAGAAAGTAAAACAATTTTCCTGTATATGCATAAGTATATGTGACTTTTTGCTTCAACAACTCACATGAGCCAGAGGTGTTCTAAGTAAGGATTACCTTGCTGTCCTCAGTCTGAAGCCACCCTGCGTGGCTTTGGGAATGAATGTGAGTGAATAGAAGTGTTTAGGAGCTTTCTTTCTAATTTCTGCCATTGCTTGTTAAAGCAGCATTAGATGTCTGTTTCTTTTCCATTCTCTGGAGAGCAAGAGGAGACCCTTAATGCTTGGTGTACTGGCATGGGCATTTGCAGCTTCCCTCAGCAGTGTATTTTGGGACAACAAGGACTTGAACTGGGTGGGATCTGGGTTTATATCTGCAAATCCATGGCTAGAAAAAAAATGACATCTGTCCCAAAATCTAATGAAACCAATACATTTCAATGTTCTCAGTGAAACAAACTCTGGAAACTCATTTCAGTTGACATGAAATGTTTTGTTTCCATTTTGACAGTAATTCTGTGTTCTCTAAAACTAAAACATGAAGAGTTCTGTTGAAATAGCAGAAGAAATGTTCCTTTTTTAAAAAGGTCAAAGCAATTCTTCAGCTATATCAAAATGTTTTTTATCTCTGTAAGTGCCTTTTTGAAGCAAACTTACTTTGAAATGAATAAATTTCCACATAGCCATTTTTCCTTGATGAAATATCTCATTGGAAAATTTTTAACTGTGTTTAGCTGGTACCTGGAGAAATGCTCCGGTAGTAGCTCATACTTCTCAGGTGTCTGGATGAAAGCCTTTTTCAGCTATCCCCACATTCTCCTCAGGTTTGCACTCCTGGTTCTTTCAGTGATGAGAATAAAACTTTTTTTCTTCACATTCAGATTTTGATGCAGTTGTATGATGTGTTGCCATCAGTTTCAGCCAGTCTGGGCTGAGACCTACAAGGACCCCAGCGGGGTGTCCTCTGCATAAAGCAGCCAAGCATCTGTGTCAGACAAACACAACCACAGGCTGTGTGGAGAACCAAGAAATTTTCTGTACAGCAGCAAACACAGCCAGAAGTTGAGAAACAAGGTTGGCATTTTGATGAAGTGTAGAAGAAAAGCAAAGAATGACTGTTAAGCCTGTTGCCAAAGCAGGAAAAATGTTTAGCCCCACACACAAGAGAAAAGGGTGAGGTTAATTTGTAAATGGGTTGCCCATAAGAAGGGTTTGTAGTGAAATTCACCACCTGAGCTGAGGATTTGAGGTGCGCTCTGCAGAAGCAAGGCAACTGAGGCATGACATCATCCATTTTGGAAAAGTACTGTGATTCTTGATATCAAAGTCTCTTGGTGGAAGTACACAGCAGGAAATGCAGGGAAAAAAGAACAGTAAAATGGGACTGAGAGTAGATATACGAAGTTCTGGAAAAGATAAAAAGACCTTTAGACAGCATGTTTTCTAATAGTCATGACATTAAGAGGTCAAGAAACTCTGGAAGAAACATAGTAATCTTACCATAATATTGATAGGCTGGAATGCCAGGCCTGCAGGTCTCTCACTCCCTTATTTCCAAGTGATTGATTCTAATTCTTTTGATCAGCTGGAGGATTTCTAGTAGATGATTCAATTTGCCATAGTATAATGGTAGAAGTAATAACTGTATCTATAAATATTTCTCATATTAAATTGAATTTGGAAATTATGGACATGGCTCTTTAGAACTTTAAATTGGTAGTTTTAAAATGTAGCTGCAGATGTAACCTTAAATGTCTGGTTTGAAATGGCTTCATTATGGAACTGAAAGGAACACGCAAAGAAATGGCAGATGAAATTAATGCATATGAACAATCACCCCCACGCATACTGATTCCTATGTGCTGATGAGGTAGTTACTTTGTTTTGATGATCTTTGAAAGCTCATTAAGAACACTCATTAAGCTTCACAATACGCAGTGAAGTATAGCTGCTGCTGTTACGTGCAGGGTACAGTTCAATAACCTTTTCAGATGACAACAGTTTGGTGGCAATCAGGAATAGTACCCCAGAGACTGAGTTACCAAAACATGATATAGATAAAAACAAACATAGGGATGCTTGGTGTCAGGCTGATGTATTGTCTAGGCTGGCAAGATGATCATATTTTAAGATGCTGAGAGTTAAACTTTGTCACAAAGGGATTGGAAATCAAATGAAAAGTACTGACACTTCATCTGTACTTGTGCAGATTGGTTAGTTTAATATTCTTTCCCTTGCTGCTGATTCTTTCCCATTACTTGAGTTCCTTTATGCCTTTATTCTTCTATCACGGTCTAAATTTTTTTAACTACGTTGTTTTCGGTCCCCTCCTTCTCTCTCCTGGGAGGAAATCTTTCAGGCCCTTCTCTAGTCTCTGCCCAAACTTCCTGAATTTCTGGTAACTTGTGCCACATCACTGCTGCCAGCCTCCTCAGATCCTTCCTGTGAGACTTGGGGTCTGTTGCATGGGACTGAAAATGTCTGCCTTGGGATAAAATGTTGCATTTCAATGTATGACAGCTCATAAAGCACTTGGAAAACAACGGGAGTAGGAGTTCACAAGCCAGCTTCAGCTCTGCTGAGGGATGACGCTCATACAAAATTCTGTGAGAGTGAATTCCCTTGTTCCTGTGTGGAGGAAAAGTGTGTTCATCCCTACATGAGAAATGTAAAACTTTCGATAAAACATTAGATGAGAATTATCATCTGCAACTTTTCTTGCCCACAACAGATCCTTTCCTTTTTGCTTAATCTTGTCTCCCAGTCCATTACTATCACTTGCTCATGAGGCGTCCATCTCTTTTTCCTGCAATGCTCTCTCTGCTGTGGGAAATGTCCTCCTTTTGGTAGCTTCCACCCTTTTTTGGCTCATTCTGCAACTAAGATGGTTCCTGTCTCTGCCATCCTTTCCCTTCCTTGCTCCTTCCCTCTGCCAAATGTGCTCAACAGCTGTTTGCTTTCTCCATTGCACATTTGGTTCTCTGACTCAGGTATCAATAAAAAAAATACTGCCATGGATGGATGGGAGCAAAGCTGAGAAGTGCCTCAAAATGATTGCTTCTTAAATGCTGCTTGCTTCATCATACCTATCTCATCTGGACGGTGTGATGAGTCTTGGAAAGGTTTTGAAGGGCCCGTGGAGGCTTGGGCAGTCCAGTGACTGGCTGACAAAGTCAGAAGGCAAAGGCGTTGGGATGTGCTCTCTGTTGTAGCCCAGAGGGACTCAGAGGGAGATTGTTCAGTTACTCTCCTTGGGCTGGGCAAGGAATAAGGAAGTCCCGTTGTCCGTTTTCAACCCTGTATCGTCAGAACAGGGAATTGAGTGAAACTGAGCCTTAAACTGGGAGAGTGGCCAAGTCCTACTCAGCGTCAGCTGGGTACATAGTTTGCTGAGAGTCTTCTAGCTAAACTGAGAAATCTCCCTTTCTGGCAGTAATGAATAGAAGCCTAAAACATCAGTTAAGTTTTTATCTCTGATTTAGCCTTGCAGATCACCTATTTTGTTAAATGGGGCAGGTATATCTCACAGAATGGTTGCTGGGGCTAGGTTTCAGCTTTGGGCCAGCAGCACTCAGAGCCCAAGGGCGAGTGAGTCACCCAAGGAAGAGCACTGTGGCAGAGCTAGGCTTGAACAGCATAGGAAAAGATCATCACGGGAGATCTGTATCTGAAGGGAGGAAACAGTCTTAACCAGAAGAACAGCCAGACTAGTGGCATGATGCTACAAACATTATTTTTAATATTATCAGACATTATCCAAGGGTACAGTGAATAAAAGGCTCCTGTATTGCTGTGAATCAATGAATTAGAAAAAATAATTATTTGGATTTCTTTGCAAGCATAATATTGATATTTAGTCACTGCTAGCTAATTCCTTTTTCAATTTGGACTAATAGGTATTTAACTTTTAAAAAATTGTAAACAGACCCAGTCATAATGAAACTAACTTTTCTCAATTGTCAGAAGAAATTTAAAATTTTGGGTAGTCAGCATGGCTTTTGAGGGCAATGAGAGATCATCAGAGTAACTTAACTTAACTTAAATTAGAGGTGCAACTGGGAAAATGAAATCTTTCCACCTTACAGAGAATTCCAGTATTCAACATGTTTATTATTTGGGAATACTCTGTTTCAGCTTCAGAACAATCCAAGTCTTTAATATTGGATCAATTCCATATTAAGAGGAATTTTCCTGACTACTCAAGTTATTGTTTGGGTTTCCAGTTATTAGATTGCATCTTTACATGACCTCTACCTTGAGATGGCCATTCCTTGATATAGCATGTCAGTGTCAGAGAAGGTTATGTTGCACCATGGAAGACACCATCCAGCAGAGAAGCCTGATTCATCCCAGATAGTCTAATCTAGCAAAATGAAACATAACTTCAGAAGGCAATTCAGATGCCTGAATCTTACTGAAATGCCTGTAGTGGCAAAGGTCAAAGGCCCATCTTTCCCCGTATCCCGTCTCAATTTTGGTGGGAGAATGGCTGAGAAGGATGTAGAAACAGGGCAAGCATAGATAATGCCTCCTCATAATGTTCTCCTAACTTCCAATGCACTCCAGGATGTCCCTATGCTGAAACAGGTATGGGATTTCTTGAACTGGGTGTGGTATCCATGTGGGTAGGAGTCATACAGGTCAGTTAATTATGTGAAAATACACTTGGTATAAGCTTTGTCTTATCCACCTCCTTCACTGCAAGCACATCTTCTGCAGGCAATGAATGAGAAATTCAGGTTAATATTACACTGTTTTAAAGAGAAAAGTTTTGCCTCTTTTCAGTTGTTCAAAATATGCTGTGTTAGTTCAAATCAACCAGAGCTAAACACCCGTTTTCATTTTTTCTTTTTTTTTCTTTTTTTTTCTTTTTTTTTTTTTTTTTTTGTTTTTTGTTTAATAAGCTTGAATTTTATGCTGGGTGGAAACAGAAAGTCTAGTTTTGCAGAAATTGCATATTCTGAAAGAAAATCTTCCCTAAAGAAAATCTTTAGCTATCTCCCATCCTGCTCTTGGAAACACATCCAAAAAAGAGGTGGTAGTGATTTTTCAATAACCAATGCTGAGCTTCAAATAATAAATCAATAATCCTTTAGCGAGATTGAAGTAATTTTGTTCTTTGCTAGGCTGGTTTGTCACAAGTTGTTACAAGGATTTATTTCCCTTTGGGACCATGACACTGCTGCCATGACAACAGTTATTCACAAAGCCAGATTCATCCCATGATATGTAAAATTATGGAAACTGTCTAGGATTGCTGAGTATTATATCTTTTTTTCTTTTGTTAGTAATTTAACTTAGTGGGTGGATAACAATAGCAACACAGTTTGGAAGCTTTCAGATGTCTATTTTGAGACTTTCTGTGCTATATGGAGGCTTTCTTGTGGAAAGGTCTAAATCTAATACAAAGCACGTGTTTTGCACATGATAAGCCCTTGGTAACACACAACAGCATTAGCAGATGTCAAGGTAATTCAACCAGATTGGTTTACATTCGTGATCTTCATAGCTATTTTTTATGACTCAAGGTCATCTTCTTTTACGTTTTGGGCAGAAAGGGAATGTTAGCACAGTTCTTTCACTACCATGTACTTGTTCTCAGATTATATGACAAATAGAGACTATATCCTAGGCATTACAAGGGGCTTTCATCAGTAGAGAAGTTTGTTTTGAGCTCAGGAAACATTAAAACAGTTCCTATCCAAGTTTTCTTTTTGTATGAGAAATATTGCAAGTTCCAGTGCAAGCCTGATTTCAGCTTGATGGTGGTTTTCTTAGCCCTTGCCATCAAATGTCTAATTTATCAATGCAGAATTTGCATGATTCCCTTGCATTTCATCAGTTCTCATTTTCCATCTGATAATTTTTTTTCAAAAAGGAGGAGTAAGTGTTGGCATTGTTGGCACTTTTTCTTAAGTCATTTAAAAAATAAAGCAAAGCAAAAAAAACCCCTTCCCATTTCCAAAGTCTTTTGTAAGAATTAACTGAACCTTCCAGTGACTTGTGCAGGGTGGACAAGTTGCAGCAATGGAATCATAGATTTTGTATTTTCCAGTTTCCACATATTGTCTGCCACAGCGATATGGAGAATCTTTAACTTTCTCCTTCCTCTACTCTGTATCAGGCTGTTTGGGGTCTGAGCAGGTAGCCATGTGTAGGTTTGGGAGTGGCTATTTAGCTGGTGGTAACACATGTTCCTGAACATCAGCTCTTCCTTACTGATGAGGAGAAAGAATGAGCTGAATGGTGTTTTGTAAGCAAGGTGGTTTGGCCCATGTGCTATTAGTTAGACCACATCCAAATCAAACTAATATTTGTGCTCTCTTGCTGCTCTGCTCAGAATCTCCCAATAGTACTTTGACAGGCTGCTGTTTGGACTGCGTGATGTATGCCTGTGTTTTTAAACTTTCTCTGGTTTTTGGATCAGCCCAATAGCTATCAAATCTACAGTGGCCACTGACCCCTTGTCTTCTGCGAGTAGAGTCTGTCACATCCCTTCCTGAAGTGGGGTCTGCTGACTCAGTGGCAGTGAGCGCTGTGCTGTTCCTGAAAGACACCTCTATGAGGATAGGTGGTCCCACTGAGGTTGTTCTGGTGTGTCGTTTCCGAGAACAGAAGATTGTTAAATCAAATTGAGACTTTGCACTGAAGAACAGTGATTCATTTTACACATTTTAATTCATTTTAGACTTGATGATAAAGAAGTAACATATATGTCTGCCATTCCTCATAGCTAGTTAGTTCCTACTCCTGTGTGCCCTTTGGACTTTGAGTCAGGATGCTTTCAAATTTTCATGTCTCCTTTGGTGTGCTGAGCATCTCTAAGTCACATAATTCTTGTTTGACCTCCTCAGTCTCTGAAATTTCCTCTTTTTATCCTCCATTTTTCTGGGTCCCTTTCCCAGTTCCTAAATATATAGACTTCAGCCCTTCCAGGAAAATTCTACTTCTCCCTCTGCCCCTTCCTGTCCTTATAGACAAGGCAAACAATCAGAACAAACCTGATTTCATAGATTCCAGGTTTTCTGTTTTTCTATGTTGTGGCCATTCCAATGGTAGCCCTTAGGACTGAGTCTCCCTTGTCTCCATCTTGTAGAAATTTACAGTCTCTGGTACTAGGTAGCAAAATTGTGTATATCATGCTATTGGCATTCAGCATTGCAATAACTTCCTTAAATCAATCAGATTTAATAAGCTTTTGTGAGATAAATTGCACAATCATTCTGGAGGTGGTATAGAAATCAAAAGAAGATGACCCTGCCTTTCATGTTCATGTTTAGACCATATGATTCTTCCCATTTTTTCTTAAATGCTTATCCTGACTTCCACTTCCATGTATTGAAAGCTTTCCTGTGTGGGGTCATGCTGACAGTAAATTAGTATGGCATCTTCCATAATGCAGGGCTAGAATTGTTCTCAGTGAGAATTCCTGGACCGAAATCCGTGTCTATGTAGTGTGGATGCCATTGAAAAACAGTCTCAAATCTGAGTTGCAATTTTTAATTTTTTTTTTTAAACTGTTAAAAACCTGTTTATGACTATTGTCCCTCACCCATTTTCTTGGATAACTGTGCTCCTTTTTGTGTCTGACAGGTTGTCTTAGAACTGATTTTGATCTAACCTCTCTGTACCCTGCCTGTGGATAGCGCAGCAATCCATCCTACCCCTCATCCTTTACAAAGCTGGCAGCAGCAGCAAAGGTTGGTGTTGAGACTTGCCTGCTGAAGAGGACAAAGTTGGACTTGCTGTTGGGAGTATAATTCAGTAATATTAAATAAAATACACCACCATTCCGCCCCCAATATTGTGTGCATCTATGACAGTGTGCCCTTGTTCCCTTGCTGTATCTTTCTTATCATTTTCCCCTTTTATTTTCCATGGAAGGTGAAAAAAAGGCTTATACTTCATTTGAATAAAAATTACTTTGTTACATGAGAAACTTTGCGAAAGTTCCCGTTTCTCAACCGATTCTAGGTATAGCTTAATTCTTTGCTTGCTCAATTACCATAACAGCTTGGGCTGGGACATTTCTTTCTTAAATCCTTTACCTTGCTGCTTGTGGTACTTTCTAGCATAAGCTTGCAATTTTCAGTGTGTGCACAAGGAGTTTTCTGATGTTTTTGACTGGCTTAGTGAGCTGAGGCTCTCTGGAAGCCAAGTATAGGACTACAGGGGCAGTGGATATACAAGGCTAACAACCTATAGCTTTACTGTAACACGTACTGTAATATAACTCAGCCCTCACTTGTTTGCATCTTTTCCAGGGAACGTTATTCAAATTCATTCATTTGCATTGAGCAGTGAATATTAAGCATTGCCACTACTTAATACATGAAATGTTGCCTTGTGTAAGCTCCATTGCTATACTGCTTGACTTTCAGCTGGGATTTTTTTTTGCCTGCAGTATCGTCTATGTCTATCGTCTTCACATTACTAACGTGAAAAGGTAGAGATCTGTTTTGTTTTTATTAAACTTCATTAAAGAAGGAACTATTGTAAGAATCATCATTGATGGAAGAGAAAGTGGATAAAAAACAATAATAAAGGAATAAAGGAGTTGTTGTTTTTTAAATTCTAAGAGACAAAAGATAAATTAAAACCTGTATCTGGCTTCTTCCTTCCTCCTTTCCGGACATAGCATTGTAATGACTTTGAAGGCAAGGAGGAGAGAATATTTGTAAAACTCAGGAAAAACATGAGGTATACAAATTTAACCCTTACATAGCTGCACATGTATTTTTGCTGGATTATGCATCAGTCCTATGTGCTACACATAGCTGCTTAAACTGAAGATGCAACCGAATTAAGGTTAAGATCTTTGCCCACTGAAGTACCATCTGGGACGTGTATCAAACCTTGTGCTGATTGCTTGGATATTAAATACCAACAGTTTGATACAAGCTTTTGCAGAAATTATTCTTCAGCTCAGAGAAAATGTGAAAAGGGTAAAAGTTTGTGATATTTCTTTTCAAGGTAGTGTTCTCTTGTAGTACAACTCTTTGTGATGTGAGGCCAGGACACTTCAGAGTGCAACATCATTAGAGATCTGAAACTTGAATAATTTAATTTATAAATTGAAAACTTTTTTTTTTTTTTTAAAATGCTGTTAAATTGTAAGGGTCAGTGATCACTCACCAGATTAATCTGGTTTGAAAGGAAAAAAGAAATCCTAGAATAGTGAAAATAGCACAGAAGTAAAGCTGTACTCAGTTCCACTGTTGACGTGCAATGACTCTGATATATATGCTTCAGAAAATGTACAGGATCCTGTTTGCTTTTGAGTTTAACTTAGTAAGGACTGTATTTTTTACCTCATCTCTGGTTTTTGTTTTTGTCCAGTAGACCGATATGTATGCTCTATAAATCCAATCACAGGACTTGTCTGAAATGCAACATGAAATATTCCAATACTTATATTAATGGATTTTTTTACTGTGTTTCATGAGCCATCTTTAGTTGCTGTTTTTCATTGAGAAGTTTTATGTCCTAAGAGTTGATAAAGGGATAACTCATAGGCATTCATGTGTGTGTTATCACTAATATAAAGTCCTTAGCATTGATAACGCTGTTTTGATTTCAAAATGCAAACTGTTTTTACCGTGTAGAATAGCAGCTTCTCCCTGTATCATAGCTTTCATAGTACATTAAGTTGTGAAACAGCTTTTTGTTTTCCCGCAATTGCTCATTTTTTCCTCTCATTTCTCATGATTTTTGGGAAAGCCCCAAATTACCCATTTATTATCCTAACTTATTTCAAGGATTTATACTTTCTTATGCTGTGTTTTTGTTTGTGATTTTCATTTCTGAATTCAGCACATTTGTACAAAATACTTATTTTTGAAAATGAGTGCTGTCTGTGCACTTGTTCTGTAAGTCAGCCAGTTTGAGGGAGAATTACCATAAATTTTGAATCAACTGAGAAACTCCAATTCCAAGTACTTCTTCCCATTGCCTATTTCTGGGATTTATTTTTTTTTTTATCTACAAGGTAAAGTTATTCTGATACTTGTCTAAAATTGATCAGTCACTTAAATACAAATACTGCTGAACAGTTTAGTTGGGAAGATAGATTTATTAATCTCTAGATATTTCATTAAAAATGTCTTAACTGGATGGATGCTTTTAAATTGTACTACTTTCATTACACACTTCATAGCAATGGATTTCATTATCAGTTCACACTGAAAAGTAGGTGCACAAGGGATGCATTAACCAGATCATGTGTGTAGGGAAGGCACGTGCATTTCCTTTAAGAGAAAATACAAGCTTATAAACTGCCAGAGGAAATTAACTTATTTAATTCCCCAAAGTCTCAGCTCAGATTTCATTAAATATTTGAGTGGCTAAGATGCTAGTGTATACTGGATTTTGAAAGAATAACATGGAAGATAGTCTGGGGAAAGTCCTTGTCCCAGACAGGTTATCTTCAGCTGCTCAACTTGACAGAATCAGATACAGGTTCAGAGTCATCAGAGTAACGAGTTTAATGAATAGGTAAACTTTTCTAATAGAACAGCTTTTTCCTCTTGGTGTTGGGCTCCCAGCTGCCACCTCTGGGTTACACCGAAGTTACTAAACAGCACCTGTCGGCACAGCACCCTGATCTGTCCATCATGCTGAATTCTTTGTGAAATTGATATATAACAAGGAACTATTACTCTCAAGATTACTAGATCAGCATTTAGGTTTTTTTCTGATGCTGAATTTATGCCATTTGTATAATTTTACAATTCAACAGCTGAATATATAAACCTTGAAGAAATTCAGTTTGGAGGTAATTTTTTGACGGCTCTCTTTTGTGTACATCTTGTTCTTGTTTTCATGAAACAGCTTGTTACTGCTACTTATTCCTCTGAAAGAAATACTGTTTTGCTTTGGAACATTAGAATGGTAAGAGGGCAAAACAGCAGGAACAAATGAAGTCCAGGCAACTCTGTTTAAGAAGAAGAGATAAAACAAACTAAAAAGTTGTTAATCAACATGCAATTAACATGTTCAGGTTGCAGAAAAAACTTGTGTTGAATACAAGGCATGTAGGACAAGGACTCTCTCAGCCAGGGTGACTACCTTCTTGTGTCTTTCTGACTTTGGACTTGGCCTAAGCATGGTGGAGTACCAAATGACTCCTGGACTACTTGCCAGTTGGTTGCTTTTCTTCTACTTGTACGTCTTGGCTCAATGCACCTGTGGTTCACATTCCTCCTGGCATAGTCCTGAGGATCAACGGTCAGGGGAACATGACTAACTAGGATGTACCAAAATTCTCTATTAGGTGCTTCTTGGTCACTAAAGATTACATTAAATACTTCTGTTCTAGTGTGAATGGTTGTGAGGGATCAAGAGTTTAAATAAAAGAGCCCTGAGATATACACATATGGATACAAACATGGCAGGCATAGTACAGGTAAACTGAATTTATTCCTAGATGTATCTGCAATGTGTATTACTTCTCCTTGAGCATGCATTGTTTGGGCTTCTCTTTCATCATTCTGCTGCTCGATGAAGAATTGTTACTTGTGCTATTAAATTTAATAGCTTAATTTCATGGTTTACGAAGGAGTGAGCAAAAAAGCAAACATGGTTCCATTTAAGGTACTTTGTTGCTGGGTGAATGTAATGAAGTGGAAGCTAATCTAATTAGGGATAGTGAAGTTATATTTTGAAACAGTCCCTATTTATCTTTTCAGTTTGTGTAGAACTTATTTATGACAGAAGTGGAAAAACTTCAGCTTTAAACTTGAAACATTTTATGAGGTTTCACCTAGTTAATGATATTATCAGCTTCTGAGGGAGGAAAAACCTTTCTCCAGTTTTCCTGGTGCAACTGTATGGGTCACTGCTCTTTATACATATCCAGTTTTGAGCTTGCTGCAAAAAATGAGATTACTTCCACTGATTCTGAAGGGTGCTTTTGTGGAATCTATTAAGGACTCCAGGGACAAAAATAACGAATATTACTTTTTTCTGCTGTTTCCTTTTTATATTACTTTTTACCCATTTGTGCTTTCCCTCTTCTCTCCTGGGTCAGTAGTGCTACCTGTTAAACATAAAAGTCTTGGTCACCCTAAAGCTACAGCAAGTGTTGCATTCTCCATTTGACGACAGCCTGAAGCAAATGCTTATAGAAGAGTATAAGAGGGCATGTATAGAACAATGCTTTCTCTGACATAGCATCCCAGCTTCTGGGATGGTAATATGCATTGCAAATTAAACTAGTGGTTTGAATTCCAAATATCTGCTTTGTTTTGGGTTAATTCCAGAAATGCCTAAACAAGGAAAATAACAAATGAGTAGATTTCTCCAATTCTAAATATGAAAACAGTCTCCACCTCTTGATAAACAAAGGATTGTTGCTTTGCAGGCACTATGAGGAAGTCTTTTAAATGTTGTGAATATCTTTTCACTTAATAGTTTGTTTCAGTAAGGTATTATCCTCAGGAGAACGCAGGGTTTTCCAATAAAAATTAACAAAAAATATCAATTTTTTTTCTTATAGTCAAATGTGAGCTAGTTAATGCTTCCTGGGTTGCAGAATAACTTCCCAGGTGCTTCATGTGATTAGAGTTTGGAATGCAATATGAACAACAAGATCTCTGGATGAAAATAAAGTTATTTTTTTATACTATAGCTATGAAAATATGGAATTTCCCGCTGCTCATTATTTAGTATCTGAGCTCATGCTACTTTTTCAGCGCTTGTATTTAGAATACAATTAAACATATACAGTTTTGAGATTTATTATACATATTTCTTCACAAGACTTGCAAGAAAACGACTAAGATGGAGTCTGAAATAATGATGAAATCATCTGTGTTCCAAACAGGTACAATAACAGCAACTGCTGACACGCTGCCATAGCAGTGTGCCTGTGGCATCTTCTCAATGGAACACAGTGTAATCAGTTTACCTGTGTCCTGAAATAAATCTTATAATGTCATCTTTGTGGGCACATTTACTTGAAAGTAAACAAAATTCCTGCTAAGGGCAGGAGTCCTTAAAATGAATACCCACAGGTCTGTTTTTATCCTTACAAATTTGTTAGTAGTTGGCTTAAAAATTGGTATTAAAATCCATGTATGTAGCATAACTGCGCATGTTCTTGTTATTCATATACCTTTCTATATCTTTGTAACTAACTGCTTTGTTTGTCTGGACAAGTAGTGTGGAGTATCTAAGTTTTGTGATAAGCATGCCTGCCCTTTGTGTAAACCTGATATTTAAATCGGGGATTTTGATGATCAACTTTAACAAAGAATTCAGACGGCTAACCTCATGAGGAAGTGTAAGCTTCAGTGCCTAATTTCCTTTTATTAAGTTGCTTTTAAGTCAGTCTGTCTGTCTGTCTCCGCACTCCCCCCCCCCTCCCCCCCCACGTATTTGACAAAGAAGCAGATTTTAAAGGGGTTTGTAAGCTTGATTGAAGTTCAGTCCTTTGTCTTCACTGCTCTTGAATGAAAACCAGTTGGTCTTTGCGTCATCTAGCTAATTTGTGTCAACAATAAAACAGAGGATGAGGAACTGGATTAAGGTATTCTACACATTTCTTAGAGGCTACCAAACGGCTTTTATTTGATAGTGTAAAGGATGTGAAAAACTATGCAGAATTAGACCCTAAAGCCAAGTGATATACAACAAAATTGTCTTATTATGTGACTAATCATTTATCCATCTAGTTCTGCACTAAAACCGAATAACTCCATGCTCCTCCCCAAAAGAAAATGGCAATATAATTGCATAAGGAAGAAAGAGGTAGGAGTGGAACTAGAATATTTACACATACTAACATTTAATATTGATTTGCTTTTAGCTGTCTTGTCGCTTTATATGTCCAAGCTGTTTTAGTATTTATGACATTTACATGCTTTTACTATATTATTATTTACAGGAAATATTTACTCTTGTACTTTTGAAGGAGGGTTAAGCTAAATGAAAATCATGGCTTGTTTTCCGAGACTCCGCATTTAATTTCTGCTGCATGTGAATATGGTAACCTTCCTCAGGCAGCTGGTAGCTAATGTCATGGCATACATGAGGGAGAGCAGCCCTGAATTTTAATGAATGCCTCAGCATCAGAGGTTTAAGTCTATTCATGTTCCTCTTCTTTATCCAACCTGACATTTGTCACACAAAAAAGTAAGCTGTAGGGTATAGTTTTCCTGGAGGAGAGATTGTGGAATAAAAAACTTGCATGTGGCTGTGGTTTGTGATGATGGTTTTCTGGCACAAACTGTCCCAGTTTGCTGCTGGCTGGCATGAGGATTTCTCTGTGCCAGCAGGTGTGGCTCAGTAATTGCTGAAATCAACAGGAAACCTCCCAAATGACTGGCAGGCCTATTTGTGAGCACCATTCAAACAGAGAAAGATAAACTTTAAGCATCTATTTCTAATCTAAAGTAAGTCCTCCAGAACAAGTATTTCTGTACTTCAAAAGCAATACTCAGTGAGTGGCATCAAATCCCTTTCTCCTCCACAGAAGAGCTTGTGGTGGCAATAACTGCTGTTGTTTTCCCACTCTATTTTGTCACTGTATCTTTGCCTTGCTGTTCAGAGGCTACTTAAGTGGAGCTACTTTCTTATCGCTCACAGTAGAGTCCACATTTGTGTGATTTTGTGGACAAGCTGGGATTGGGCATGGTTTTGTGCTGTTAATATTTGCCCAAGGAAGCGCTGTCAAGACCATAGTTTTATTTTTCTATAGCTGTTGATAGTGGAGGATTAAGAAGTCCTCCAAATGGTTTCTGCTACCTGAAGATTCATCTTTTTTTTTTTCCTGTAGAGAAGGCAAAAGTGTGCTTAGCAGTAGGGGAGAACACGCGACTCTTTGGGCATCTCCTCATCTACTTTCAATGTTGAATGTATTTGACTGAGTGTTCTAATAAAATGCTGAAGAGGAAATCCTGGTAGTCTATACTTCTACTGAGAACAATGAAGCATACCACCTGAATAACATAATCAAAATTCATGCAGTAGGGCCATCAGCCTGGTGTCAGCCTACCACAACCTGTTACATGTTCCTTTAACAAACAAGCCGTAACAGATGCAAGCAATTAGACATTAGAGAGTCTTGAAATGCCAGCTGTTGTACTTCTAAAAAATGGAGTATAAGGGTCCCAAGGTAAAAACAAGTGTAGGTAAGGTAGAAGAGTGTTGGCAGGAGGTAGCATTGCTTTATATTTGATGAAATAAGAATTATTCAACTGTCTGCAGTTACAGTCACTGTAGTAAGGTGGGAAGAAAGTGTGGGCATTTCCTATTTCATTAAGAGATCTCTGTGGTAGCAAAGTTAGCCTTGGTAACATGAGATAACAGAGGCAGGTGAATGCCCTTTATATTCCTAAAAGATTTTATAGCTTACATGAAAATTTCCTCTGTATCTCTGTTTTAGAGTTTATATGTGTTACCAATGATTTTATGTAATCTGTGACTTTTCTACTGTAATATAAAATAACTCAGTTAAACTAAGCTGATTCAGCATATCCAGGACTTGTCTGGCACAGTGCTTTAGTATGTTTAAAGTCATTGAAATGACTTTCAACACTTGTTTAAAACCTATGCTCCTTACTCTTCTTGCATCCTTTTTCCCTGTCTTTTCATTAGTTTTTTCAAATGTGGGCTTGCTAGTCTGTTGATTACAGGCCTCATTTGCTTGCTCAGTGTTTGATGCCTGAGGCACTGTAGTGTTTCTGTATCCATTAGATCAAGAGTGTTAAATATTGCCTATGAATACTGATTGGAAGTATGCAGTGTCAAGTGCCCTCTTGACTTTTACAAAATCTGCACTACTGTTCCTGAATATTCACTGTGATAGATATACCAGTCACTTGCCATTTTCTTCAGCTTTTTGCCTCTGATTAACATGTATGTTTTGCTACATTTGAAGAAAGTGTTCTGTGCTGATATCATTACCAGGGCTGTTTATTTCCAAAGTATGTGGAAAATTGTATTGTTGGGGAATTTACAAAATTAAAAAGTGAGATGAGACTTTCTGATAACTTAACTGCAATGCAGCCTCATTTTGGCTACAATTATTTTGAAATGTTAATAAGTAAGGATATAAAACTTGCAAAGGTGTATTGCTTTTAAAAAAATTACATGGCAGGTCAATAGGAAGAGTGAAAGTTACTTTTTGTTAACTCTAGTATATGTCTGAAAACAACTTGCCCCATCAAAATATGTTACTATATCATTACATCTTTATTCAGTCTCTGTGGTGAACTTCCTACATTTTTATTGGAAGGTGTCTCCAAAATCTTGACACTCTTTAGTCTTTTTCACAAAGCAGTTACTTATTTTAAAGAACCCCAAAGGATTTTTGGCTCATTTTTGGAACTGTCAAAAGTCATGGCTGGATATTGTTGCACTCTTTGGAAATTGCAGTATTTACTTTTACCAGAAAAAATGTGGCTAGTTTTAAAGGTAATGGTGTAGGGAAAGCAGGAGAACTCAGAGAGGGAAAAATGTATGATAGTTTCCAGACAGCTAACATTTAAACAAGTGACAAACTGTGCAGAATAAACATTAGTTTTGGGAGAGTAGAAGTGTATTCTAGCATATAGACTTTAGAAAGTTATTGGTAACATTTTAGCTTTCTTGTGCGATGGTTTAAGTAAGTCAATGTGAAGTATTTCACTCTTTGGAAAAGCCAGTGAAGAAGAGAATAGTACCAATTCAGACTCATTTCTCCTCAATGCAAGGAGGTTATCTTTCAGCCAATCTTTGCTGAGAAAATGGAGAAAGCACTAAGCTGTCTGAAATCAGAAAAGGCTGCAACTTTGAAAAGAAATGCTATTGATACAGAAAATGCAGCTACAGTTGTATAGTTAACAATTGAAGAGCATTCCTTCTTGTTACCTGTTGTCCTACACCATTTCCAAGTTATTTTCACGGTGACTGGCCAGTTGCAGAGTGAGCTCTTGCTGCCAGCGTCTGGCTGCAGATGAAGCACATGTGTTAGAAAACAGCTTGCAAAAGAATGATAAGGTTTGGAATTGACAGTAAAATGAGATTTGTTTGCCATGTCTATCTCCTGACCAAGATGGCAAGGAGAATATTTTTATGGATTCTCCTGGTCACAGTAATCGAGACAAAACAGTATTTTGAGACAAACAGTATTAAATAATGCAAAATAAGCTGAGAATGAGAAGGAACCACACAAGTGCATTTTGCCATGGTGCTTTAATTCTGGCTTTAATTCTTGTCACATATTTATGAGCAACTTGTCCTTATGATTTTAAAGCCATTCAGGCATGGAGATGAGTAATGGATTTCTAAAAGATTGAAGATGACAAACTATCACATGGCAGCCACAAGCAACTGCTGAAAAACTGGATACTTGTAACCTTTGATCATTTTTAATGGTGACAACTTACCCTCTTGTGCAGAAAATAATTAGTATGAATCTTCTGCAGTCAGGTGCCCAGCATCTGAATTCCTCCTCTTTGGTGAATAAATGTTACCTTTTCTTAAACAATTCCTTCAAGGAGAGTCTTAATTGGAATAAAGTACACTCATGTTCCTCTGCCCTACTAAACCAGACAGCAAGTTATTTGCAATTCCTCTTTTTTCCTGCTTAGGAAGAAGACTTGTTTCTTCTTGGCTTTCTTCTCTGGCAGGTTTGGGCTGAAATATGTCTCTTAATGATTGCAGTATGCTAAGCTTTTTATAACTTGACTTGTTGTAAAGGTTTACAAAAGAGCTTTGGATGGATATAAAATAAGGAGAAATAAGCTGTTTCATGAGCAAGCATCTACTTTCAAATAAGGAGTGCTGGAAATTGAAGGAAAATCTTTAAAAATGTGACAGATTTATTAACTGTCCACCTGATAAATATGGAAATAGCCTTCCTGGTATTTCTGAATAGTAAGAGTTGCCCAGATAAAGCTGGAAGTTTTTCACTTAAAACTTTAAAATAGCTTGTTCTTAGAAGACATTTCAGTATCTTCTTTTTATGCTGTTTTTGGCTGGATACGGAGAAATGCAAACTTTAACCTTAAATTTCTGTTTTCTACTCATTCTTTTTCCTCCTGCTTATTTATCCCTTGTGTTTTTCCATACCAAGATAAAAAAAAAAACAACCAACCAACCAACCAAATAAAAAAAAAAAACCCAAAACAACCCATAAGTGGAGAAAGGGAGAGGAGGAAAAACAGGAGCAGAGAATCCAATCTCCTGGATCATTTCCAACCTTGAAAAGTCTGAAAAGACCTGTAACTGGTCTTATGCGGCAACCCAGGCTGAGCAGCCACAGAGCCCTGGTGGTGAAGAGTTGGTAGGAGCTGTGTGCTTTCTTGCTTTCATTCCAGACTTGCTCCTTTGAGAACTCCTGGACTCTTTGTTCTTCTCCATTTTGTTAGTATGTGCCTACTGTGATGAAATTTTTGTGTGGGGAGTTATGGGGGACCTCAAATTCTGGGGAAAAAATTCTAAGTTTACCTAATGCTGTATGCATCTAGGAAGTGCATGTGATTGAAATAGACTCACTTTCTCACTTGGTCTTTCTGATAATTAGCTGGCAGTTTTGGTGAATGTCTGATTACTTAATTGTGGCATAGGAATAATTCTCTGTTTCTGCCTGGCTTGTTTGGTTATTATTCTCTAGACAGAAAGAGACTTAGCAAGTCAAGAATAGAAATACACGAGACCCTATATTTTCTATATAAAACACAATGTTTGACCAGTGGTTAAGGTGACTCCCTGCTAATGTCATTGTTTGGGCCTGGATTTTTATTCGTTGAAAGGCATTTTATCTCTTTTTTTGTTTGTTTCCTTTTAAAGCCTCTAATTTCTTTTTCTCTTGTTATATGAAGGTGAAGTAACATGCATTGTTCATAGTCGTATTCATTTCTGCAAGCATATTTGCTTACAGACCATACATCACTCCATATAAGTCCACTTCAAAGTCTAATAAAACCCTTTTTGCATGTAAACTGCTCTGTTATTAAGGGAAAAAGAAATGTACTCCAAGGAATGGGAGTAAATAACCAAAATAAAGGGAAGGGAGTGTTGTGTCTGCCTGTCATGAGGACTGTTTTTTTTTAAAATTTGTTTATCAAGAGCAGAGATCCATTCCTCCTTAGGCCCAAAATAGATATGTATTTAGTATTATTCTCTTATATGGGATTTAATACCAATTCTCAATACATTTCTTGAAGAAAAACTGTAAGAACTTGCAGAAATGCTCAGCTGCTTCAACGCAGCTATCCCTGGCACCCAACCTAAGGTGAGGAAGAGGGTGTGCTCTGGGTGAAATGACATGCAGAGGCAGAACAGACCATGGCTCTGTTATTGATGATTTTCTGCGGTGTAGTGTGCCAGAAACCACTAAGAAAACTAGAGCTCCCTGTGCAACCCCATGTACTGTCAAAGATAAGCTTCTAGTGAGCTTCCTTGTCTTTAGGCTGAGAGGTCTGTAGAAGGCTACAAATGCCCTCCCTTGGATCCAGCTACGCCAGCTGAAGAGAGCCCTTCTGTGTTGCTCATTGTCTTGTCTCCAGTACTGACCTACAAGTCCACTGCTGAAAGAAGGGGTTGTAAGACTGCTTCTTATATTCCTTCAGGTAAAGTCAGCTGGGCAAGATTAAACACCTGATGAAGGTGGTTTGAGTTATCTTAATTGGTCTGGATTGTGTAAGTACCTCATAACCCATCCCTTCCACTGGCAAAGCCATTGGGAGGTTGTGTTAGATGAACAGTAAAAAAACAGCTGAGGGACAAGTAACACCTTCAGTTAGCACTGATATTTGCTAAGCTGGATGTTTATTCACTAGGAAACACTTAACATTTCTTTAGGTTTATAGCATTTTTGGCCTGTGCTGTATTCACATCTGGAGGGTGTAGTTTGTAATCTATGCTTCGAAGTGCCATTTTTGGGGTCTGCTTCAAGGTCCCTTTTAAATTGCACAAAAATGATTAAAAAAACCCAAGTTGAGACAATAGGCAATAATAGCAATCAGTCCTTAACTTATACCACATCGCCTTGCACAAATTGCATTGTGTATTCTTGCTTATCCATTCTCAATCTGATTCTGTTTGGGTTTGTTTGTTTGTTTGTTTGTTTGTTTTTTTCTGCTACTGTATGATCCTGTGCTGACTCTTCAGCTGTGTAACTAGGATATTCACACTTTCAAGCTGTCTTTGAACCCAGCCATGTTCATGCCTCTGAAACATGAGCAGGCCAATTTCATGCATCTCTTACTGTATTAGGTTTTTGGCACATCAGCCTTGTTTAGGAGACCTGATGGCTGTTGCAGTTCGGTATATTGTCTTTCAAACTCAGTCAAGCAGCTTGTATAGAGTGGCCCGTAACTGTTTCATCTTCCCCTTAGAAATGTGATGGAAACTTGGGGAAGGAAGGAAGGGGCAGGGGAAGGCTGTTTAAAAAGGCTATTAATACCTAAAATGTACTCCTCACTGTAGTGTCTCTCACTGGAATGGGGTATATGTTTTGTTTGTGAATTCTCTACCTTATTAACAAGCATTTTCTGGGACAGCCTGATAATAGTAGCAACTGCAACAATTTTTACAAGGTTTTCAATATCTGTTTGCAAACAACAAGTACTTAACGCTGCTTCAACTTCTAGTTAAACCACATTTCCTTCTTTCTGAAGTGACGAGGAAAAAAGATACTGCTTGAGGGGACCCATTTCTGACAATCACTTCCAGCAGAGTCAGTCTCTTAACGCCAGATGGAGCTGCCTTTATGCAACCCCATGTGTCTGTAGGTAAATGCAGCAGTAACCAGAACTCCTGTCCCGCAGGTCTCAACGCAGGTGCCAACTTGCCTGATGCACTTGGAAATACTCTATCGTGTCTAACAGCCATTTGCTTGGTACAGTAGCAGTGGTATTTTCAAAAAATATTTTCTCTCTGAATTGTTTTAAGCAGCACCACTAGAACTTCGGGGAAAAAAACCCAACCAACCAACCAACCAACACCCCCCCCCCCCCCCCAAAAAAAAAAAAAAAAAAGGCAAGCCAGTTCAGAGCTTATTTTATGGCAGGGAGGCAGGGGAACCACTTTTCTCCTTCACCTTCCTCTCCTTTAAGAAAAAGGAATTTAGAAAGCTCTGGCTGTCACTCTCTGTGCTTTTAGTGCAGAGTAGGGGTGGAAGTAGACACAGCTCTTCCACAGGGTAGAGAGGAATGGCCTTGTGATCTGAAATTGGTGGCTGAAGTCACAAAGCATTGTAATAATGCTGCACCTGTTATCTCCTGTCGTGGGGGGTGTGGTGGGGTGACCCTGGCTGGATGCCAGGTGCCCACCAAAGCCACTCTATCGCTCCCCTCCTCAGCTGGACAGAAGGGAGAAAATATAATGAAAGGCTCATGGCTCGAGGTAAGGACAGGGGGAGATCATTCACCATTTAACATCACTGGTAAAACAGACTTGACTTGGGAAATTAATTTAATTTATTACCAATCAAATCAGAGTAGGATAATGAAAAATAAGAACCGAATTGTAAAACACTTTCCCCCCACCCAGGCTCAACTTCACTCCCAATTTTTCTACCTCCTCCCCCTCAGCAGCACAGGGGGATGGCAAATGGGGCTTGGGGTCAGTTCGTCACACGTTGTTTCTGCCGCTCCTTCCTCCTCACTCTTTTCCCCTGCTCCAGCGTGGAGTCCCTCCCATGGGAGACAGTCCTCCATGAACTTCTCCAGCACGGGTCCTTCCCTGGGGCTGCAGTTCTTCATGAACTGCTCCAGCGTGGGTCCCTTCCACAGGTTGCGGTACTTCAGGAACAGACTGCTCCAGTGTGGGTCCCCTATGGGGTCACAAGTCCTGCCAGCAAACCTGCTCCAGAATGGGCTTCCCACAGGGTCACAGCCTCCTTCAGACATCTACCTGCTCTGGTGTGGGGTCCTCCATGGGCTGCAGGGGGACAGCCTGCCTCACCATGGTCTTCCCCATGGGCTGCAGGGGAATCTCTGCTCTGGCACCTGGAGCACCTCCTCCCACTCCTTCTCCACTGACCTTGGTGTCTGCAGAGCTGTTCCTCTCATGTATTCTCACTCCTGTCTCCTGGCTGCAGTTGTGCAGGTTTTTTTTTTTTTTTCCCCTTCTTAAATATGTTATCCCAGAGACGCTACCACCATTACTGATGGGCTCGGCCTTGGCCAGCAGTGGGTCCATCTTCAAGCTGGCTAGCATTGGCTCTATCGGACATAGGGGAAGCCTCTAGCAGCTTCTCACAGAAGCCACCCCTATAGCCCCCCCCCCCCCCCCCCCCCCCCCCCGTACAAAAACCTTGCCATGCAAACACAATACAAGGAGATAAAATTCCTGTTATGAACTTGGTGGGTTTTGTTCAGATAGGAAAGCTAGTGCTGCTTCTGTGTATCTCCAAGAAGCTGGGAAGAAGAGATTATGCTTCTAGTTAAGGTGGCAACCTTCGCTTTTCCTGGGTCAAGCTGAAACAGTCTCTCTGCAGCATCTCATTTGGTGTTGTAACCAAGGCTGACATTGCTCAATATATTTTTATGCAAACCACTTAAATTTGAGATTGTAAATACTATTATTTTTATGACAATTAACAGGGTAGTTGGACTATAGCAGAAATAATAATGAAAAAACTGCTATATAAAGTGATTTTAGTGTCCCAGGCCAAAGTTTGGATTTACTTGTGTGCTGTCTCAGTGGCAGTAGATCATGATGCAGTTTAATTTTCTCAGACTGTCAGAAATCATGTTTTATTGAGTGTATTCCCAGGTGGAGGTAACTGAAGAAGCAGCAGCAAGTAGGCAGTGTTTAATATCTGAGGAAACAGGCAGCTGGCAACAAGACCTGCTTCTTCCACTACGTGGTTTTCTGGGCACAGAGAGGAGAGCTAGCACCTGGCTAGCACCAGGGTCCCTCTGTTTTAGCAGGTTCCTAAGCCTTCTACTTCACAGAAATCCATTACAAATAATGATTCCTATCTAGTCCCTGAAAAACTCATTAACTGAGGAACAGAAGCAATGGTAATGATTAAAATTTTTAATTGTAACAGGTGGGTGTAACCTGTGTTATTTAAATGCTATGGGACCTTCATGTAAGTGAATCTTACCACTATAATCCATGTTTCTGCTAGTATCAAAGGATATCTCCCATTTCTTTAACCTGAAACTGATGACTGAATTTGATATGAATTCACAAATAATATTGATCCTACCGAAGGTTGTGCTGTTCACTGAAACTTGCTATTCACTGAAAGATTTCTCGTAGCCACAGTGTTGAAGGTCACAAATCTTAATGTCTGGATTTGTTCCCTTTGAGTGTCACTCTGTTACTCAGATTTGAAAACATTCAAATTTGGAAGAAGCCTTGGACACCAGCTGCAAATGGTTTCTGCTTTGCACTCACATTTCCTTTACAGTTCAACCAATTCTTCCAAGTATTCATAGATCTCCGAAAATATGGCATGAGTTTCTACTTTCCATTTATAGCTGAAAAACCATGACATGCATTGGTCTTGGGTTTTGTTATGGTGTAGGTGTCTCTTCACTACTCCTCAACTGGCAGATTCAAGAAAGAGCTATAAATAGAGACGTTTTAAGGGCAGACTCTCACATCCTCAACAGTTCTCTACGCAGAGCGTGTGTGTATTTGTCAGTGTGTAGTAGAGAGGGTTGTATTAGCTGGATGAATAGAAAGGAGATGGTATTATAAAAGCTTTCAGGTTGTGTCTGTGTACCTTCCCTTGTCGAATAATTTTTAATACAGTTGTTCCATAGTAGAACTATTGCACTTGGTGCACCTTTTTTTGGTTAGTAACTCTTTGCTTATTTGATTCAAAATCAACAGAAGTTTTGCTATAAAAATATTAATGAAAAATCCATTTCCTGAATGAGTTTTAGATTTTTCACTGAAGTCTCCAATGTTCAGCATATTTTTGCTCACTTGTTACTGTGGCTGCAGGAGCAGTCAGCAACAAAAAGTTCTTACTTGAGCCTTTCAACCTTTTAACTTGGCAGAATAGGGTATAAACCCTTTACTGTGGTGGTGAGTCAGATCAATAATATGCACATTTGACAGAAAAGATGGCTCATACTGTGTGAACTGCAAATATGTTTACAAGTCCATGGATGATTTTCAGCATGTTTATTTTAACTGCATTTAGAATCATAGAATCATAGAATGGTTTGGGTTGGAAGGGACCTTAAGGGTCATCTAGTTCCAAGCTGCTTGCCACAGGCAGGGACACCTTCCACTAGACCAGGTTTCTCAAAGCCCCTTCCAACCTGGCCTTGAACAATTCCAGGGAGGGGGCATCCGCAACTTCTCTGGGCAACCTGTTCCAGTGTCTCGCCACCCTCACAGCAAAGAATTTCTTCCTTATATCTAATCTAAATCTACCCTCTTTCAGTTTAAAACAGTTACCCCTCATCCTACCACTACACTCCCTAATAAAGTGTACCTCCCCATCTTTCCTGTAGGAAATAAGTACTGGAAGACTGCTATAAGGTCTCCCCAGAGCCTTCTCTTCTCCAGGCTGAACAACCCCAACTCTCTCAGCTGGTTCTCATAGGAGAGGTGCTCCAGCCCCTTGATCATTTTTGTGGCCCTCCTCTGGACCCACTCAAGCAGGCCTCTGTCTTTCTTATGGTGGGGGCCCCAGAGCTGGACGCAGCACTCCAGGTGGGGTCTCACCAGAGAAGAGTAGAGGGGCAGAATCACCTCCCTTGACCTGCTGGCCACGCTGCTTTTGATGTGGCCCCGGACGCCATTGGCTTTCTGGGCTGCTAGTGCCCATTGCCAGCTCATATTTAGTTTTTCATCCAGAGCAGCAGCTAGTGTGTAGTTTGTTGTCTTCTCCATCTGCACTTTTAAAATGTACTGAGTGTGTAGTGATAGAACAAAAGATTGCAGATTTCAGTGTTTACGTCTAGTGGGAAGTTTTAATGCACTTCAGAAAATATCTCCACAGTGTGTCTGTCCCTTTACATATAACCCTCCATTTTTACTAGGTGGAAATTGGAATTTAGTCTGAGGTGGAATTGCTCTATGTTTCTCGGTTGTCTATTTCAAGTTACCTTTTTCTTTTGACCACCTACAAGTCCTCTCTGGTGGTTTCTCTCCGGCAGCTCCCTGCTACTCCAAGGCACTCCATGCTGTTATGTAGCAGACAGATACTGGCAGAGCGTGGGTGTAGAGCAGCAAGTGTGCCAATCAGCTGCGTGGCCCTCGTTATGTCAGAAGTGCCCTCTGCCCCTGAACACACACCCTGAAGTGTCCTAATCCAAAGAGAATATAGAATACTTTGTGCGAGGGCAAGGAAGAAGGGAACATCTGGAAACACTGTAATGAGCAATGTACTTTACTAAAATAGACTTCTACCAAAAAAACCTGTCTAAGTAGAGTCTCTTGAGATATGCAGACTCTCTTCTTCCAGGGCTTTCCCTCACACCAGACAGCTAAAATGTTCAGAAAGCAAATGTGGCTTATATTAACATATTGTGTTTTTTTAAGTGTGAAAGAAGACTTGCTATCAGATAATCAGCCAATTCTCATACCAGAGATGTAATGAAGTTGGCGTAATCTGCATCATATTGAGGATGTGTGATTAAAATTCTATTCTTATAAAGATTTGGACCAGAGAATAGAAGCACGTATGCGAGTGCTCAAAGTCCAGGACAAAGCTTCAGAAATGTACTGGTTGTGTTTCATAACTGAAGTATCTATGTTCCTTTTTGCTCCCTTTAAAGACATGTCTTTTCAATTCACCACAACTGTATATCTTATTTTCTACATATTTTCCTGTTGCATAGGAAATAAAAACAGTGATTACAGAAGTTTCAGAGGAATCTCTAATCAGGGCAGGAATGGGTCAGGAAAAGATGATGCAATATACTGTTGTATAAAAACATATCAGTTACTTTAATACAACCTGATTCAATAGCTACAGAAAATCATTGCCATCTTAAAACTACTTGCAGGCCACCTGCTTTGCAGGTCTCTGTGCTGAAAGCAGCAGTCTTGCAACTGTTATCTTTATTAACTATTTAATGGAAGATGAAGGAGTGAATATGGAAGTGTCGACCTGCAGTCCTGTGTGTACAAAAATACAGGTTTTCTTTTCACTGGTTTTGGATATATGGCAACACTACAGTGAATCTGAACCTTTAATGGCATGTTTTATATGGACTCTGAATAGGACCCTGGACAGCATGAACACCTCTTAGGTATAGCGGGCATTCAGAGAACAAGAAAGCTAAACTTGTAATGTGGGTTTTGGCACAAAAGCTTCTGGATAGACCTCAAACAGCCACAAAGACAGATAAATGAATAACAACACAGGATACCCTGGAAGAGCACAAGATACCATTTTTGCCAAAGAGATCTGGCGTTTAGCTGGCTGAATAAAGGAGGCCTGCTTTCTTTCAGATGAAATAAATACTAATGGAGCTGCTAGCAGCTCCATCCACCCTCTGCTTGAAGCTATGGAGCCATTCCATCACAAAAAAGTCTCTTTAAGTGTCTCAGGTTTATCTGCAGTCAAATTTAGCAGCATGTATCATCAATGGGGACAGTGTGGGGAATGTTGCAGAAAGCTGTGAACAGCTGAACTGCGGCTGTTCCCCAAATGTCACACCACAGATAAATCAGAGCAGCCAAGCACTTACATCACAAAAAAAATTCCTCTTTTTCAAAAGATACAGCATTAGGACTACATAATGCAGGTTGCCAGGAGCAAAGCTTCAGTGGCAGAAACTGCAACTAATTGGTGCAGCAGAGTCGCAAAGACTGTGTGGAGAATGGCAGACTGTGCTGGCTTAGGTACTTCATTGCAATTTTTTTTTTGTTATCCTCAGAATGAAAGATAAAGCCATTTCACTGCATGCAGCACCCTCCAGAATAGTAATTTTTGTCAGTTAAAACCAGGAAACTCCTCCCATACCTCTTGCAAGTTTTCTTGTAGTAGAGATTGAATATGGTAGCTCCTACTTAACTGTATCTCTGGCAACACTGGAGCATCAGCATTTGCCTGCTGTATAAGTCACTCTCGAGGTTTAGCCTTGAATAGCTTTTTGAACTGTGAATGCAAGATTCCTGTTAGCCTATCCATCCAGGACACTAAAGTCTGGGGTACTTTGTACACTGTGATCTAGATGTAATTTTTTTATTTTTTCTGTTGCTGTTTCAGTCCTAAGTGTTTCAAAGCATAAAAACATAAAGTTCCTGCTGAGAAAGTAATGGTGAAATAAAAGGTCAAACCTTTTAGTACAGTGGCAGGTAAACAGGGAGTTTTGCCTGCCACCTTTAAATTTGTGGTAAATGTTATTTACACTGTTAGGTACTCTGCTTTGTCTCCACTTTCACTCTTTTTTCTGAGACAGTTTCATACTAGAAGGTATTTAAGGTATTTTGGTTTTAACTGCTCCCTCTTGTGCTTACGCTCCTCTGCGCTCTTCCACTGCATGGTCAGACAGGTTAGTCTCCTTCCTGGATTTTGTGCTGAAATGGTAGAGAAGCACTCACATGGACAGAGATTGGTCTCAGTGATTAAATGTCAAATGATGTGAATCATCATCCAAAGAACAGCACATACAGGGAGTTCGGGCTCCCCAAGGACAGCTGACTCACTTCTGATGCCCTGCTCATCAGAGGGCTGGATTGAGAGCCAAGGCTGTTTGAACAGTCTGTGAGTTATGGCTAATGCTTGGACTGTAACAAGGAGGCTCTAACTAAGCGTGCAAACCCAGCCTGTTCCTGTGCGGCTCTGCTCAGCTGGCAGCCTGCTTGGCAGGCTTTTGCTGAGTGAATTGCAGTGAGCTATTTGAAAACTGAAGGGATGCTGCATGGAACGAAGGGTTAAACGCTGACTGTATATGAACTAGAAAGTGTTTTCAGGTGTAGGCAGTAGAGTGGGAAGTGAGTAAACAGAAGCACTGGAACATGCAATGCTTAGGAGTTATGGAATGGTACCAGACCATTATCTCAGCACAACTCAATTGCATCTTCACTCAGCTAACATTCTTAGCTGTCTCTTCACTGAAAAGTGGATCATTTGAAGCTTGTACAAAGGAAAGATATGGACTTTAGCTTCTATCTACACTTGCAGAGGCTCAAAGAGCACATATATGTATGATTATAATGCAAGGTTTAAGGACTGTTGCTAAAACAGTGTAGGGGCAGAGGACCAGCCTGAAGTGTCAAAACAGCCCCTAGCAGTCTCAGGAGCAAGGAAACACTTCTGAGGACAGAGTGCAGCAAGGATGCCTGGTCTCAGCTGAGCAGTAGGGATGGGTCACCTGAAAGTGACACAGTGTGGCTGGCATTTGGTTGAGGTCATGTGTCCCCCGTACCCCTCCTTTAGAGACAGATTAAAGGATATCTTGTTAGCTTGTAGGTGCTAAGAACAGTCAATTCAGCTTGCAAGCTGAGCTTTGCATAGTTATGTTGTGAACCAGGGCAAGACATCATAAATTTCAATGTATTGTCCTTGATTCTTCAGGTAGGCTGGAAGGCAGACCTTCACTTCCTATAAACTGAGCGTTTCCACTGCTTGAGAGACTCTGCAATTGCATGTGATTGAGAGCTGACTCGAAATAAAAACCTTGTGCTAAGGTTGAACATAGCTCATTTCTCTGTCTGAATCTGTTGGGCTGTACTTAACACGTGGGGAACTTCTATGTGCTGGAGGTTGTACTGAGCAGTTATCTTCCCAGGATTTAACTTGCTCACAGCATTATGGTGGAGTCACTGGGCTGGAAGAGAATTTGTTGGCTTGTGCTGCTGTCCCATGGCACAGTTAAATATACCTATATTTCTACTCAAGAGAGAGTTTTTTTTCTAGGAGGCCACGGTGTTTCCAGGCAGCATATCGCACTACATTGCCTTCTGTGCTGTTAAAGTCACCCTAATATCAGATCTTTATCTTTCTTACAGAAACAAGTGGTTTCAATTCAGTGCTCCAAAATTGGTCATAGTCTTGCAAAGAACACATTAAACTATTTAAATTCCATTTATTTAAAATATTATTTGTGTTAAATATTGAGGGAAGAGTCTTGAAGTTACTTGTGAATCATTCACTGTTGTGATTGGTGATTTCCTTTGCAAGTTTGAACTATGCAAAACTACAAAAGGCTTTTTTGCTTATGTCTATCAAATTTTGATGGATAATTTTTTTTATAGATAAATCAGTGCTTGGGAGTTTGGCCTTTTGTAACTGGAATTTAGGGTCCAAGATGAAATATATGGGTACAAAAGGCATTCTTGTTATTCCTGCTGCATAGAGGTGTTGAGTAGAGACAAGTGTCCCAGATATTGTTCTGCTATTTAGATGATCATGGTAATGTCAGTGGAACTGGTTGTTGTGGAAACCAATTTCCTTTTTTCCATTCTCTTTCTAATAGCATATTTGTGAATCAGTTCACTAATTCAACTGAAAATTAAGTTGAATTGACGTATTCTGAGTTCATTTAGGAGCCACAGTTATGCAGACAAAATATTATTTTATCTGCGGTTGTCTTCAAGAATTGTCAAGACCTGTGCAAAGTCCTCAAATCTCTCTCTCTCTTTTTTTTTTTTTTTTTCCAGTTGAGCTAAATGGATTTGCACCTTGACAGTGCCAGAGATCTAGGATGTGAATTACTACCAAAACCTGTTGAGGTCATTGACTTATTTAGTAATTAATCTGATTGGATTATGAATCAAAACTTTTGAGGTTTTTGATCTGCAAGTTTGTAAGATAAACTGTTGAAAAAAGAATGAGCATGCCACAATAGTGGAAAAATTTGTCTCAGGTTTTCACTGATAGGTTCCTACGTAATTTTTGCATTTTGTTCTTTTCCATCTTTTTTAAACTTGTTAAGCGTGCATTTTCGATGAAAGTAGGTTCATGTCCTTTAAGGTATTACATTACACTTGTATGATATCTTCCTTCCTTCTCACCCCCATGGTATTTTAGGCATAAGGGGGTATGTACTTTTGCCTTTGAGGCAGGTACACAGCACAAAATTTATGTGCAAATTTAATAATGTGAATAAGTTGATGGCATTTTCAGCATTGCTTGCTTCCACACATGGAAGCATTATTTTTCATGTGTGATTATTCACTTTTGTTTCAACTCTTAATGATATCCTGTCTTAAAGGTATATGTATCTGCTGCTGTTCATACTAATACTTTGTAGATGAAAGCTGCAGCAGGGACATCATTGCTCTGGTAGCTCTGCATTTCATTATATTTTAGATAGCAAGGTGACTCATTAACAGCAAATGTTGCTTTTACTAGACCATGTAAACAAGAATATTTAAATCTTTCACTCTTAGTCCATCAGCAAATATAATGTCAGATCATGAAGTTAATGCTATCATGTCTGTAGCATATCGTATTAACATTTAAAAGAAAATTATTTATTTAATTCAAGTAAATAAGAAAAAAAGTAAATGTAAAACCAAAACGTATTTTCTAGATTCCTGTCCACCCTATATTACATGTGTTCTGCTTCTCTGTGGTTATTGCATGCAAGCAATTGGATCTTTCTTGAAGTACACCTGATAGGGGAAAGAAAAGTAACTTGAAAAAGCATAACTAGTTCCATTTCCCCAAGTGTGGTCTACAAAATTGTTATACAAGTGCTACTTTGAAAACACTGGCTTTTTTTACAATGTAGTTCAAGTAAACCCTCCTGTATGTTCTGTTTTTCAGTTAGGTACAAATCTAGGTTTAAAAGAAAATGTTCCCCTCAGCTGTCTTCTTGGTCCATTTGTCAAATGGAAGAAGTGGTGCAGCATTTTTTGAGCACTGATGTCATTGCCAGGCCTGTTCTTGCGTTTGATGCATAGAAAAGCTATCCGGGAAGGAATATTGAATTATACTAAAAAAGTCTGAATCTCAGCTGGACATCTGGTTCAAAGTTCTGAAAATACCCTATGCCTATTTTTTGGAAGTATCTAGTATCCCAGGAGACAAGGTTCTTTATCAATAGATTTCCACGGACACCTACAGAATGAGCCAGGCAATTCCTGAAACTTCAAAAAGTGCTTATTCCTGCAAAACCTACTGAAATCAATGGAAGACAGATGCCTTGAAGTTTTCAAAGCTCTCACTAGGTAATTTTTGCAACTAGCAAGACTTTGAATATCTTTGATGTTAAAGTTTCGGTCTTTTTACCTTGATGTGTGTGAACAAGAACCAAGAACAGATGAAGTCTTGATGTAATAATGGACGGATAAATAAGAAATTCAAGGTAACAATTTTTTTTTTTTTTTTTAAAGGGGAACTTATTTAAGAGACGTAATAAAATTAGATAGTATTACGATTGTGGTATAGGTGGACATTTAGCAAAGCCATTAGAGAAATAACCATGCCTTTGCTTTTTGCAAATGTTTATTACACAGCTGTTTAAAAGCACTTCCTAAAATGTCACTGTTCTTTAAGGTCACTGCAGTCACTTCCAAGTGTAGTGTCATGATTCATAGCATCTTGAATAATGGTGTGTGAAAAAAGACTTTGTTTATATAAATGCAGGTAGGTGATAAGACATAGTTCTTATTCCTGGACCAATGAGTACCTGGAATGTGCTTGGCTTTTTAAGTTCTCAGAAGAAATAACCTATCATATTTATTGTGAGTAGAAAACCAACTGCACACTGACCAGAAGGGAATAGTGTTTGATCCTCATTTCATGGGGCAGGGAACATGGTGGGGTTTATTTTTGCAGAAATTTTGTTTTTAACAGATCGAACAAATGCATATGAAAATAGAGCAAAATTTTAATGCATTCTGTTTTAATGGAAACCCATCAAAAGCTCTGGCTAGCAATACTCAAAGTTATAAGGGACCAGTGTTACTGGGGGGAGGTTAGTTTCCCTGTGTTTAAATATAATGCAAGCTTCCTGTGTGTAAGTATAACCAATTGGGTAGTAAAACCCACCACACCTCATTTTAACTATGTCTGACACTGAAGCCCAGGTTAGACATCCTATCTTCCTACACAGCTGGAGAAAGGTAAGATGCTAACCTCACACATAATCGCTTGATGCTGGCAGTAGTAAAGCCAGTTGAGGGCTTATCTGCCCCATCCCACCTTAGCCAGCTTTTTCCTGTGCAGCGATTTGCTGTTCTGTCAGCTGCATCAAGAGACCAGGCTGCAAACCAAAGCGCTGCAATGATCTGTGTTAAAGCAGCCCTCTACAAAAACATGTAGTGGGGGAGAGGCACCTTTAATCATTTCAGTGATCTGGTTTGAAATGTTGTTGTGATGGCTCTGTTGTGTTACTATACCTTCGTGGAGGCAAAGCACAGTGACAAACAGCTGGAGAGGTAGGGATAGGAGAGCTTTAAAGCTCCTTTGCTATAAGAGCCAAAGTGTCTGGTACCTCCACCCTCAGATACTCTATATTGCTCACTGGAAAAGCCAGTTATATCTCTCAGTTAGATGCGTGAAATAAAATGGTGTGAATACTCTCTGTGCTACTGTTTTTTAATTACAAGAATAAGCTATATACTATAACATAGGAAATGGGGAATTTGTAATGCAAAACTTATTGCCCATTAATTCCTAGCCTTTGTGAGGACTATTATAGAACACCTTAAAATGGAAATAATTCATTAGATAGAAGTAATGGTGATATGTAGTTTTGCTTTTCCCCAGTTTAGACAATACAAGATTTTTTCTTTCATGCCTATTTTGGTATAATTGTTATATGGTAAAATGAAACGTTTTGAAAAAGCTAGATACTTTGAAAACCTAAAATGAAGCGTTACACATACTTTCAACAGAAAATAAGTTGGGAAAGATATTATTAATAAAAGGGAGTAATTTTGTCAAGGAAAGACCTGCTCTTTCATCAGTTGCCCCAATGCTTACCTCAGCCTAACTCTGCTCATGTTTTTCAATTCACCCAGGGAGTAAGACATATCTTAGACATGATTATGCTGGACCTATTCCTATACTTGCAGAGAAGAATGAATAAAGAATTAAACAGAAGGCTTCTGGATCATAGCACTGATTTTCATGAAAAACTAATATAATATCTGTCTTCATATTTAAATTATCCCCATTTTTCTAAGAAGGAAACAAAAAGGTTGTGGTATTGTTAAAGACCAGTCTTCTCACAAACTTTGAACAAAGTATTAAATTGCTGAGATTCTGTAAAAAAGAAAGAAAGCTGGAGATAAACCTTTAATAATAGAGAAGCCCTGTTGTTCTTTTCAACTGTCATTGTAATATATGGTGATAGAAATCTTTCTTCTCTTGCTAGCGCAAACAGATTTAGATTTCTGTCTTCCTCCATAATTGTTTATTAAGCAATTCCTGTTTAGTCACTTTAGGCATGTAATAGGGAATAAAAAGAATTGTGAAGATATTGCTGGTTTTGTCCGATCCCACCATTTTTCACGTAAACATTGAACTGGCTCTGATAACAAGTACATTTGCATTTGGCTTTATTCACTGCTGGTTTACTATGCTATTTGTGAAGGCATTCCAATAAAAATGATTGCAAATTACAACTCAAACATTTTCATTTCTGGCTGAACCTGGCTTTGCCTTTTGTTCATGTGTAGCAATTGTTGCTGCATTGTCTAGACTTAATTTATGTTTTAATTGAGTTTTAACAGATGATGATGTACCAAGAGATTATGCTACCATTTCAGTAATGGAGATAAAAACACTTTATATAATTTGTTTTAATATGGGAGACTCAGCCATAAGGAAAAATATGTTGCCAATAGAACAGAAGTTAAACTTTGATAGTATTTTGACATGAAACAGACTATACTAGAAGAATCATGGGAGCCAGATGGTAAAAGTGATATTTCCCATAACTGCCAGCATTAGAAATCCAAGCACTAGTACCAGCTATAAGCTACAGGACATACTTATTTCAAAGTCAGCTGAATTGCAAATGCAAAGGTAGATTGAGTATTTAAATTTCCTTTTAAAATTAAAATTTCACTTATGTTATTCTTTCTGAAATTTTAATGTCATAACTGCTATAGATATAAAATAGCAACCTTTAAACTACCTAAAAGAAAAATCTCTCCTTCTTTCATGGCACTCCAGTAGGTAACTGAAAACAGATGTCTTGATGTTCAGTTCATAGTTCTCCAGGGTTTTCTTTTATGGGGAGAGTATGGGAAGAACATCAAGAAGTCTTTGATGATTCTGTTTCCGCTGAGAGCCAGTTTGTATTTGTTCCCTTTTAGTAACTGACTAATTGTTTTGTATTCAAGTAAAAAGGAATTAATATCAAGAAAAATTATTTAGAAGAGAAAATGTATTTTGTTTTCCTAGAATTCGTGACTCAGAATGTGAATTCTGAATGCTTTTGTAGGTGAAGAACTTCTGTTCTTATTCTGGTGATGTTCTCATTTCAATTATCTGTCACTTTAGTCAGATATGAACCAGACTAATGTGATTTTGCACTGTTAAGGTTAGAGAAGTGCTTGATGCAATTTAGAAAGTTTAAAAATTCCGAATGAATGAAAAGCCTAAAGGAAAATGTAATACTTAAAATAGAATTCTGTAGTATTATAGGGCCTACTTTCTCTTTTGCTTTAAAGCTACTATTCCCATAATTTCATTGAATTAGTTTAATGGCACCCTCTTTTAAGCATTGTATTTGAACTTTTTAAGGTGATCTAACCCTTTTGAATCATCAGGCTGTGTATGATGTGGATTTGATAAATTCGAAGAGAAAATTATTTCAGCATAGACAGTGAAGTCAGGAATAATTCAAGGACCTTCTGAAATCAGTTATATTTTCACCTGTCTATTCAATAGATAAAACTTTACCCATAATTTGCTAGTGATATGTTAGGGAGTGGAGAGGGGAGGTAGGAAATATAAGATTTATTTATTTATTTTATTCCTTGTAAGTGCACACCCCTGCAGTGTATCTCCTGTATAATTACGTATATCATCCTATTGGAACTTTTTCACTGCCATTTCTTAAACTGTCTAGTTTAGTCTTTCCAAACAAATGAGAAGCCTTAAGTTTTAATGTCATATTGGAAAATAAGCTGACCTCATGATAATAGTCCTATGAATGCCATTTAAGCAGAGAACTATATATAAATAATTGTAAAATATGCTGTATTTTTATATTTTGGTGAAGGCCCAGTAGTTCTGAAATGGAAAACTAAAGCAGCTTGCATCAATATAGCTTCAGTGTTTTACATGAGGCAGTTTACAAACTTACCAAGATGATAGCAAATTTATTCTTGTGTTACACATTTATAAATTGAAGTACAGAGAAAAATCTGACTTTCCGTTGCACTCCCTCTAAGAGAGGGAAATGCCAGTGATGTAATTCAGTTCCCTAAAATCCAGCTTTGACTACAGCAAGCTTCTTTCTAATTTTACAGTTAGAGTAGTTGCTAAGCCATCCTAAACTCATGGGCAGAGTCTGATTCAGTTCTGTTGTTTTAATGAGATGCTACTTGTAATAGAACATATAAGAAAAATCAGCAGCAATGTGATCAGCATTTTGTAATTTCCTCACTCATTAATCTTCTAAAGCAGCGTAACTGCATTAGAAAGGTAAAATTGAGACAAATATTTCCTTTCACTGTGTTCCTTCCTTGCTCAGCTAACTCTCTTGTGTAGATGTTATTTGCTTGCATGATCTAAATCAGATCTCGTTCAATATCTAGACAATGATGTGCTGAAAGGAGAAGTATACGCTTTAGTGAAGGAAGTGAACCTGGGGTCATAAGTAAAAGTGCTGATATCCTAGTGAGCTGCTTGGTTGTACTATTCCTGAAAAAGAGATGTTCTGTTTGAGGTATCTCGCTAATATGTTTTTAAAGCTTCATCTTTTCTCCCAGTCGCTGCCTTCTGTTTTCTTTGAATTTTACCTGATGCAAGCCATATCCTTCTGCCTGGGCCAAGACAAACTCCTCAGCTGTTAGGTGGTAGCTGGTTCCTCTAATGCTACTGTTCTGCTCATAAGAAAATGTGAAGTTAAGTTATTGTCCTTGGCAGTGTATGTTGCTTTCCAGAGGAACATTTTAGTTCGTTTCTGTTGGTCTCCTAGTACAAACTTAAGTTTTTAGAGATCCAAGGTTTCCTGAGAGCGGATTTCAGGGCAGCCATTAATAACCAACAAATCTTGCTGCCTTTTTAAGCACATTTACTGGGCTACTGAGTCTACAGGATATAAGGGTTCTTGTGAAGGTTGCTCTGGAGTTGATAGATTATTTGCATTTATTGATTAAAAGTTGCAGCTCTACAATGACTAGAAGCTTGTAGCCGTAACTAAATAGCACCAGTACTAAAAGCTAGTGACATGCACATTATATATTTGCAATATGCATTGTATATAAACAGCATATTTTAAAGGCTAGAAGGGACTATTAGGGTGATATAATCTGACCCTCGTAACACAAACTCTAGTAGTCCACGATAAGTCTTGCACTGGACCCAGAACATACAGAAAATCATCCAGCCTGGAATAAAAGTTTCAACTAACGTAAAATCAAATGTGTCCTTTAATAAATATTCCAACGGTTACTTAAGCTTCTTGTAGTTTGAATTTATCTAATGTCAGTTGGATCCTTCAACTGGTTAGGTTCCTTAACATATCTCAAAACATCGATTCAGTGACAACACCCTTAAGTTAAGCAACTGTGATGAATAGATGGCAGTAGGGTTAAAATATAAGTAAGGAACAAAGGAACCAACTGGTAGTCAGCTCAGGCACACTGCATCACAGCAGTGCTTTGTGATAAAGCGGTCTGCTTAAACACTTTTTTCTGCCTTAAAAAGGGTGCTGACATGCTGATGAGTGTGTATTCAGATTCAGCGAGTCACTTCTTCCCAGTTCTCCCTAATCTGAGAAGATTGCTTTGAGTACCACTTAGGTGTCCCAACGCATATATAGCAGGGGAATGCAAATTTGGTTTGGAATATTGAGTGTACAGTTAAATTATACAGTCTATGGATAGCTGAAGCAAATGAACCTCCTTTGCACGCTTTCTGGGGCTGAAGTTGATACTCAAGATAGCGAGTGCCTCCAGCTAGTACTCCTGGAAATCACTGAATAGGCAGGTCTGTGCAAACTCTCATACAAGACAGTACTGAAACTCTTCGGTTACAATCCATAGTATTCTTGCTGGTTCAGTCTGGGGCTCCCTTGAACATAAAGGGCAAATTGTGCTAAACTGTGTGGTGGTTTTGTGATATGCACAAACGTTATTTAATGATTGGGTTAAGTGATCTCATTTGCCTTTCCAAACGTCACGTGACTTTTGCATTACCTACTCTGAAGAATCTTAACTATTAGTGATTGGAATACAGTTTACTAACTCACATTTAAGCATGGTGCCATCTGCCAGCTTGTGTAACACACCAGAAATAAAGAAGGGATTTACTATTGTTCTGTGGTTCTCACCCCAAAGTACAAGGTCCAGCAACTGTACAAATGTTTTCTTTAGTCAGAAAGGAAGAGATTTTTCATGATGAGGGTGGTGAAACACTGGAACAGGTTGCCCAGAGAGGTTGTAGAAGCCCCATCCCTGGAAACATGCAGGGTCAGGTTGGATGGGGCTCTGAGCAACCTGATCTAGTTGGAGATGTCCCTGCTCATTGCAGGGGGGCTGGACTAGATGACCTTTAAAGGTCCCTTCCAACCCAAACCGTTCTATGACTCTATGAAAGTGGTTCCTAAATATGCACTAATAAATGAGGAAAAGTTTTAAAAACTTCGATAAATAACACTTATACCAATTCAGAAAGTGGAGACTGAACTTCAGAAAAAAAGGCAGCAGGAAGCCTCAGCAATCATTTCTTTTCTTCTTTCACATGTGTGTTTGTTTTGTTTTGTTTTGTTTTTGCCACCTTGCCTAGCTATTAGAGCTGGTGGTACTTCTGTGGTAACTGGTCCAGCCCGATGCAAATGTGCTTCAACAGAAAAACAGGGAGGTGTTCAGATATTCCAAATTCATAAATAAAAGTCAAATAGTTCACACAGCATTTTTCTTTTGAAATTGAGCTGCCTGCAAAGCATGGGTAATCATGGATGAAGAAATTTCAAAGGGAAAGGCTTGTTACTTTACCTCAGGGCACAATAATTTTTCCTTTTAGAAGGCTGGCCTGGGAACAGTGCTAATTCCAAACGTTACCCTCTTAGTTAAATTATTAACAGGAAGGTTGTCTGTCCTCCACCTTCCTCTTTTGCCTGTTGCTGTTTCAGGTACTCTTTTCAATTCTTTCAAGTACTTATTTGAGTTTTACTCAAATAGCAAAGGCATTAGGAGTAACGCTATTCGTTCTGCAAAAAATGAATGTCTTTTTATATCTTTATAGGCTATTTGACTAATCCTCCCTTTTGGGATGCCAGGCCATTTATGGCTCTTGGCTTAAAATGAGACATTTCTGTAAATCAAGGGAAGACAGCATGGACAAACGATATAGCAGAAACCTGTCAGTTTTTCTTGGTTGTAGATGCTCTCTCATTTCCCACAATCTCCAGCTCTTCTTTTTTTTCCAGTGTTTCCCTGAAAAGGCATGCGTTCAATGTGTTAGTATCTGGGACATTTGATCATTCCATATACTTGAAATCCAATATGATATGTGGATTCCTGTTGTACTTTTGAGTAGTCATTACTCTGAGCTGAAACTACAATTTATTTTGCAATAGCGAACAACCCAATTGGCTTCTTTATTAAGGAATTACATTGCAGATTTAAGTATACTATCAATGCTCACACTTATGACAATGGGTAAAGACCTGGAAGCAGACTAGAGATTGAAAATGGATGAAATTAGGTCTTAGGGGAGGCCAAGGGGTTCCCTCAGATTATATTTTTAAACACTAATAAAACTGTAGCTCTGTATGCTTCCTGTCTACAGGTGGTGGTGGCCAATGTAGAATGAAGGCCAGGCAACGCTAACCACATTTTGTATGTGCTTATCTATGAGTATACTAAGGTTACTGATTGAGGCCAGTGTTTTGGTTTTTTTTAACACAGAATTTCTCAAATAATATTTCTTTCTTGGATTTTAATGGAAACAAAAGCGGTGTCCTTCTAGCCTGAAGAATCCATGGTAAAGCACAGTGGAGTTTTATTAATAATTAGCCTGCTGATTTCTGTTTTTATGGGGACCTCTGTGATTTCCGGCAGAATTTCCAATTTATCTAGATGATGTGAGAGTTTATTTTACCTGTGCAGTGAATATTCTCAATTTAGTTATGTATTTAATGTCTTCTAAGAAAGGATGAATAAGAGGCACAATGTTTCATAACTGAGATGGAGCTAGTATAAAGGACAACTCTGCTATCTTAACTAGTTTGGTAACCATTCTAGGTAGTATCTAAGCAATTTGGCTATATCTGGTTGGCTGCGTACAAAAGGTTTTAGTGTTGTGTGGCAAGTGGTAATCCTATCATTTTAGGAGCAGTCTTAAACTGGAAAATGTTGCAGGCCTTTATAGTATCATCCTTTCAGGAGTGAGACTTAAATGGAAGGCAGCGAATGAATACCTACCAGCTGGCTATTACATGTTTATTTCCAAAAATACCTTTAAAAATCTGTCAATGCCTTACAAATTCACATTCTTTTTGATTTTAAGCTGTTCTTTACTTGGTGCTTTGTCAATCATAGAATTGATTAGGTTGGAAAAGACCTTTAAGATCAGGTCCAACCGTTAACCTAGCACTGCCAAGTCCACCACTAAACCATGGCCCTAAGCACCACACCTACATGTCTTCTACATAACTCCAGGGATGGGGACTCAACCATTTCCCTGGGAAGCCTGATCCAATGCTTGACAACCCTCTTGGTGAAGAAATTTTTCCTAATATCCAATCAAAACCTCCCCTGGCGCAACTTGAGGCTGTTTCCTCTGATCCTATCACCTGTTACTTGGGAGAAGAGACCGACCCCCACCTCGCTACAACCTCCTTTCAGGTAGTTGTAGGGAGTGATAAGGTCTCCCCTCAGCCTCCTCTTCTCCAGACTAAACAACCCCAGCTCCCTCAGCCACTCCTCATAAGACTTGTGCTCCAGACCCTTCACCAGCTTCATTGGTCCTCTTTGGACACTCTACAGCACCTCAACGTCTTTCTTGTAGTGGGGGTCCCAAAACTGAACACAATATTGGAGGTGCGGCCTCACCAGTGCCAAGTACAAGGGGACAATCACTTCCCCAGTCCTGCTGGCCACACTATTTCTAATGCAAGCCTGGATGCCCTTGGCCCTCTTGGCTACCTGAGCACACTGCTGGCTCATGTTCAGGCGGCTGTCAACCAACACCCCCAGGTCGTTTTCCTCCAGGCAGCTCTCCAGCCACTCTTCCCCAAGCCTGTAGCACTGCATGGGGTTGTTTTGACCCAAGTGCAGGACCCAACACTTAGCCTTAGTATACACTGATACTGTTTGGGTGTCAGCTTTTTACTCAGTTGAAAACTCAATTGTCTTTTAAATGATTTTATAGTTGGCATTAAATGTTTCATGAAGCGCAGAAATGAAAATGACTGCAAACATTTCATGCTTTAATGGTCACAATGGCAGTCCGTGCAGCGGACTGGAGCTTCAAAAATAACCTGTGACTAATCACTTCGTGACCACATTGTTGAACTCTCAGATCCCCACTGAGGCTGTTCATGAGATACCCTGACATATGTCTTGCTGGTTTACAAAGTGACAATTTGTGATTTGTTTCTATATGCACAGTTGTGTGCCCTGTTTTTTTGTTGCTGAAAGTGGCCCTAAAAGTGTCAGGAAGGGCTGTGGGGAGCAGTGCAGTGAATCCCTCATTGTGGGACTGCACAGAGCACAGGAACAAAGAAGGGGGAAGGACAGTAGCTCCTGTGACCCTTCCCTTTCTCTTCATCTTCTGCCAAATATGTTGCATTTTTGGGGAGGAAGGAGGTGAACATAAACCTGTTAGGCTTGCAATGATAAATATACTGTGCTTCATTGCTACTTCTTAAATAGTCCTTTTGGTTTTTAGTAAACATGTTTTAAACTGCTCTGTGATTACATGTCAAGTCAGGGTTCTTCAGTTTCACACAAATAGAATGAAAATCTTTTTCCTTTAATTAATCAGCTGCTTGTTTTTTTCCTGTGCACTGTGACAGCATATTGAAGAAAGATTAGAAAAATGTGACAGAGTTCAGTTGAGCAGGGTACCTTCCAAAAATGATGTAATCCTTATACTGAGTGCTGCCCTTTAAAAAATAGAACAATTTATGCCCGTTATAAAAGTTTGCTGCTTAAAACTTTCTAATAAATGAAACGTATCATGCTAGTGATGAGTCAGTCAATTTTTGTTTTTTCTTGGGAGGTCATCTTGTTGTATGATTTGAGTCTTTCCGTTTGAGCCTGTCAAAGCTAAATTTAATCACAGAGTTGCTGAAATACATTTTTCCTACAGTCCTCCTGTAGATCATTTGTAAACGTGGCTTGTGTGTGTTTTCATTGGAAATTCTACTAATGAAAGGAGAAGAAGCAGCACTAGCAGCAAGGAGAGTGACTGCTCCCATGTTTGGGTCACAGACTCCAAGGCTTCACTCTGCTCTGTCTGTGATAGAAACTGCAGCCAAAGGCCGCCTGTTCTGGAGTACTGATGTGAGGAAGTCTCTGTCACATTCTCCTTGACTTGACCCGTTTCTCAGAATGTTTCTCCAACCTGTGCTGTTCCCTTCTGCTTTTTGAGCTTCTATATCTTTCCAGATGCATGTGCAGATGAGAGATCTCACCATCACTGCTAACTTTTTTGCTGGTGGGAGACTTTCTGTATACTTAACATGCTGCACAAGCAGATTTCACTAATTACAATATCAGTCAGATACTGGAAACTTGCTCTGCAGCTAGGTAATGGGGCAAAACAGGAGATGAAAACAGAAGACTAAGGTTATTGTGCATAGCCCAAGGTCCATGATACCTATTTCTGAACATTATTCTTTTTTAAGAAGTTACTGACTTGTGTAGGAAATCTGACTGCCTTTCAAGTAGCGCCTTTGGTATTGTCCTAATATGGAGTTACAGAATAATTCAGAGCTTTCACTGCACCAATAAAAGTATTATTTTCAGATGTCAGAAATGCAAAACTGAGGTCTTGTTCATTTTTGATCATTCAAAATGCTATAGGACTACTGAAATAAAACAAGGATATTAAACTCTGTGTTCAGACCAATATATGACCTAAGTATTCGTAACAAATACTCCATTATTTAAGGTTTGTCTCTTGTGAAAGATATGAGGATTTTTTGCTTAAAAGGTATGAATGATTTAATCTTGTATGGTCTGGATCTCAGAAGCAAGGAGATGTAAGCTCTCTGGTTAGGTGTTTTGCATCTATCTCTACTCTTAAAATGAAAAATACTTGCTTTTCAGGCCTTGGCTGATGGAATTCATGGCTGCTTTGTGAACTACTTGGAGAACGCTCTAGATACAAGACATATTACATTCATGTACTGTGAGATGTCTTTTCTTCAAGAAGCCCCATATATGACAATTCTGCCTATAAAGTAATTTCTCAGCTTTATAAGATTTTCATACTAAACCAACTCAAGTCTGATCCTTTAATTATTTATTTGCAGCATTTGGACTCTTGCTATAACTGACTATCTTATACAGCTCTAAAAAGCAGGGCCAATGATTTAAGCTTGCAGGTGATGTCCCAAAAATAAAATGGAGAAAAAACATAAGGGAATATCAACTTTGAACTTGGCCCTATGGAATAAAGTTCAAATAGATAATGAGCATTTGTATTATTCTATTGATTATTTGAATATAAATGTATTTTCACAAGGGAGAGGTATAACTTTTTTATACCATTATTTAGATGGATGCCAATGGCATAAAAAAATTATTGCACTTTTAAAACAGTTGTGAGGTCTGATAGAAAATCAGCAGCCATGTGAACTTATTTTTTCACAATAGCCTCTAAGATTGATTTGTAAGAAGGCCAATGCTAGAATAACCTTCCTACTCAATTTATCTTTCGATTTGCGAGTTGTGCAAACTGTTGCTTGAGTGCTGTGTTGAGTTATGGAGACTGAAGTTCAGGAATGATGAAAAATTAGAAAATGTTCAGGCAATATGACTTGTCATGAAAGGACTCAAGGAGTTCAATCAAACTGATCAGAGGACTGAAAGTCGGACAGGATTAAATGGCTGAACATTGAAGCAAGACAAATTCAGATGACTGAGGCACTTTTTTTTTTTTTTTTTAAATTTGAGTGTAGTCAATCACAGCACTAGTTGTTAAGATTGCCATGGAGACTTCATTGTGGCAACATTTTTAATTAACCTTGGATATTTCAAGAATACATCTTCTCAAATGACAATTAAACCTGGGCAATCATTTAGTCTGGATTATGCAGGCAATCAAGCCTGATCACAGTGATTATTTCCAATTTTGTAATTCATGTAAGCCATTTTAAATTAGAAGTAGAGAAAGGGGGAATACATTGGAGTGCTGTTAGAAGATTTCATGTGTATAAAAATTTTTTATAGTCTTGGATAGACTTTCCAATTAAATGCATATGGTTGATGCTGAAACCATTTTGAAATTTTTGTTACATTGTACTAAATATTCTTTTAATAAAAGAACATCTAATGTTTGTAAGGGCTTTTGTTGCGCACAGGTTTAAGATTGTGCAGTAATTTCTGATCTTTGGAGGTAAATGAAAAGCAGTTTGCTTCAGAAGTTCTTGCTTGCTTGCTGACATTTAATAAGGCTGTGAGAAGTTAATCTAAAAACATATTGAGCCATACATGTCACTTGTATTAGCTGCTCTATACTGTGGGACACGAGTGGTAATGTGGTTGTATATTAACACTCAGCAAGTATTTTTTAAAATAAAAGTGTGATTTTGGCCTTTATCCGAAGTCAGAATTTCTCATGCTGCTTTATACTCAACTTTATCAGCAAAACAAGCAGAGCTGAATGAAGACTCAGTTTGACATGCTTCCTGTTGGAAAGATCAACTTTATCTTTTGTAATTCTTCAACCACAATGCATTGTGTGGTTTGGGTTTTTTCATTTGTTTGTTGTCTTAATTGGTTCACAAGGTGTCCAACATTTTCTAGGCCTGCACTACTATGTTGGTCTTCTAAGAATGCATAGAACCATAAAAGTTGTGGTTTTTTTTTCATGTGTGTCATCTTACAGGTATGTTTCACTTGTTTCTGTCGGCATAATAGTTCCATTTCCACTCGTTAATTTGGTGTTGTTCTCTTTTATTTTCTGGGTTTGATCTGTCTGCTCTTACAGCTACAAGGCAATGTTTAACAGCCTCAGTATTAATTTCTGAATTGTTGACTTATTTTTGTCATAGCCACTTGAAATTTATCAAGCTGAGAGAAACAGATAGGCTTTCCAATTTGCTTTTGGTAAGCTCCATCAGATTAACCCTTTTCTTCTTGAGCATATGTCTCTTTTGCCATTCTCAAGGTGGCACATTACTGATATTATCTCTTCATTTCAATCATGAGAAAATTCTTATAAAGAGAGAAGATCAAAGATAGATGCAGTCTCATGAAAAACATTAAAAGTTTCTTCAAAGGTAAATATTAAATCCTCAATGCATTCTTCTCTTCATGCTTCATCAAGCAAGTAGACCTCTTTTTCTAGGTAGAAAAAGATGATGTATTCCAAAAGCCTTTCAGCTGAACAAATATAATGACTTGCCATTACCAGTATTTTCTACCTCTCTTACTGCCTTTAATATATTACTCAGATTCTGTCTTACCAATAGGCTTAGAGTGAGCATTTTTACAGTATAGTCTCTTTAGATTCCAATAGCCTACAATATAGTATGACATTTATTTATCATTCTAAATTGTATAGAAGAGAATAGTCATTATTTGAATCTTTGGCTGACTGTAGAAAAATGTTCATGCAACATTGACTTTATCACATATTTTTTCCTTTTTACCAAAATATTCACTTACTCTTCTTGTTCTATCTCATGTTAGCCCATCCCTAAGAAGAAATAAAAATAAATTACTTCAGTTCTGCTCCATGAAATAACTTTTTTATGATGATGATATAGGCTTACATGTTTGTCCTCCCATTTTTTCTGGGATATAAATGGGAAATATATTCTAAGTACAGCCAGTACACTGGTATATTAAAATAAAGCCAGGGTAATTTTGTTTTCTTTCTTCAGCAGAAGCAAAGTCTTTGCAATTGAAAATTAGCAGTTATTTTTATAATCTATAAATTGAAATGGATGACATTTATGTTTTATTCATCTGTGCACTGTAAAGTGATATACATTGTAGCAAAATAAACACATAACTTGGAATGTAAAAAGGGACCTATTCTAGTACCTGTGCTTATTGTTTCTTTGAAGTTAAAATGTATTTATGTGAAAAGCATGAGTATATCTGAAAGTAGTTTTCTAGCTCATGCAGTTTATACAGGTGTCCGGTGACTTATGTCATAAAAAAACAAATGTGTCAAAGGCTATTGAATACAAGGACATTACTTTGGCTCATGGTGTCCCTGAACTGCAAGTTGCTGGACTCTGGGAGATTATGCAAATAAAACATTATCTATACTCTTGCTGTGTTCTGCTCTCCCATGGGCATCTGGTGTTTGCCACTGTGAAAAACAAAAAGATTGGGTTACATGGACTTCTAATCTGATGATGTCATGATCCTTGTACTTTTAAATTTTGACCACAATATCAGTTTGTTTAGTAATAAGCATATTTCACCAAAAAAAACCCACAAAAAACAAAAACCAAAAACAAACACCCCCCCCCCCAAAAAAAAAAAAAAGTGGATAAATAACCTGATACAAAAGTTTTCATGCTAACCCTATTTATAATGGGCATTCATCATCTCTTCTATGCAGTACCCTAAGATGCAGGGTACATTTAAATGTCAGACTGGATTTTAGTGAGGTAGCATAAGATGTTATATAAAAAGTAACCCTTTCTTAGGGTTGCTACACCACTAGCTGGGGTAAGTAGTAACACAGTAACAGCTCCTACTCCTTTCAGGGCAAAGTAAAACAACCGGCATAGCTTTCACTGCTGATTCATGGCCATTTGTTTTACTTTGCCCCAGATTAGGAAAGTGTAGATGGCCACTACTTACCTGTTTTAGGGTTTTGTGAATTCCACCCATCTGCTGCAATTATGAGCTCTAGGCTGCAAAACATTTTCCATTCCCTCCGTGAGTATGTGTCTATCTCTGCCATAAACACCCTTCCCAGTAGCTTGGCTTTCTCTTCTCATTGTCAGACTGTTTAACACCATCTCACATGCACAGTGGAATGGCTGGCTGTCCAGCTTCGTGATGGTAACAATCAATATAACCTGTGTCTGCGTGTGTCCCTGAGAAAGTAATTTTGGCTGGCATTTCCTTTGGCTGGTGATAGATAACATTGCTAGAGAAAGGCCTTGTGCACAGATGGAGGTGAATTAATTTAATTAAAGCAGGTCAGACAATTTGAGCAACTTCTGTATAGATGCTCTTGATTCCTTAGCTTAGCTAAACTCCATTTCTAGCTGACCTTAGTAAATCTCCATTTAAACTACTAGTTATTATTAATCATGTGAAAATAGACAAATTACCTGAATTAAAATACACTTATTTAAATTAACTACTTAAAACTTCTTCAAACAGTCAATGTGAGGACCAAAGCTGGCTGTGGATTGGACACAACACACGTTTCTCTCAATTAGGATAAAGACACAATAGTAATGGTCAGGCTGTGCTATAAAATGAGCTATAAAGTACTCTAGGAAGATACACATCTGCATTTTCATGGTTTGGGTTTTTTTTTTTTGAATGAGATTTGCCTTTGTAAGCACCCATCTGTGAATAATTTCTGGTCTTGCTCCTTGCTTGAACTCTGGCCATAATCCTCTGACTATGATGCTGTTACTGTTTCCAGACCAGTTAGTGATGCCCAAAAGAAGTTTTTGGTATGCAGTGGGGAAGCTGGCCTGGGTAGACAAACTGTATGGTGACAAAGATCTTGATTTCAAACTCAAGTATCTTTTGTGATGTAAAGCAAAAGAAGCATAACAGAGGGGCTGAAAAAAAGGTGGAGTCATGCAGGAAGTCTAAATAGAATTGGATTTGAATTGTATTTTACTTTTAAAAGAGCATTTACAGGCTGTGGGATGGGTTGTCTTGGTTTGTTTTGGGTCGTGATTTTTTTTTAATTTTATTTTATTTTATTTTTATTTTTTTTAGGGATTTTCAGACTTGTAAATCTGGAGTGGGTTTACTTTTACTCCCAAATTATGTAAGTTAATGTATCTTTTTAATCTTTTCAGATGTGCTATCATGCTCAGATCTGTAAAGTTTAGGACAGGGACTTGAAAAAAGGAAATATATCCTCATCTATAACATGCCTATCTTGGGCGGGGAAGCTCATCTGAGCACATTCTGTGGGAGGGGAGAAACAAAAGCATGAAAAAAATCTTTTTAAAGATGCCTGAAAACACAAGGGGAATGAATGGGTCTTAGTCATCTCCAGCAGGATTTCTGTCCTGAGCAGTAACTGGTTAGTGTCCTGGGTATAGCAGCTACCTTTGCACTCAGTGAGGGGACAGAGAACCACCTCTTTGTCCTACCGGTGCTTACTCAGTGGAGGCCACTGCCTTACAGATCTGCCTGCAGAATGGACTAAGTAAAAGATGGGTTGAGGAAGCTGAGAAATTACTTTGACTGTCAAAGTAGTAAAGGGGCCTGTGCTTTTGAGGAAAGGCAGGAGAAAACAGCTGAGCACAGGGCTAGAAAGAGATATGAACATACCAAAGTAACACTTGTAATGTGGTCCTGGAGTAAGCACAGAGTGCTAAATAAGGGTAGGAAAAAAGTTTCCAGGCCCTTTTTATACTGGGGAGTTAGATCTCTAAGGAAAGGTACTGAGTTTTACTTTATTTCTGATGAGCTAAAAGAAGGGGATCTCTCACCTCTCCCTCACTCAAGAATAGTTGGGACTGCATCAGAGGAAAAAAAAACTTATGCTATTATAAAGGTTTTCTTTTTCTTCAATGATACAGTCTGTGAGTTTTTGGCTACCTCCTCTGTGCAAATGCAGTGATCTTAGTTTGCAAATAGAAAACTGCATATTTGTAAAATGGTTTTCAACATTTTTGTCATTAAATGTGTCATCAAAGCACTTATTAACACTTACCATTTCTGAGAAGTGGCATTTTAGATAAGTATTTCAGTATGTATTCAAGAAGTGTTAATAGTTTTTGTAAGAGAAGGAGGAAAGCAATTTTTTCCACTTTCCCCTCATGTGTTAAATCATAAGCTATTTTTCTAATTTTTCAGCCACCTTGTGTTCTACCTGCAGTAGCACTTGCTGTACTTTGTATCTGATCATATTTCTAACTCCTACGCTACAGAATCCCTGAAGATCCACTACGAGAGGACATTAGCAAAGAAATAAAAATGTTTTTGTTTTGTTTGCTTTGTTAATCATGCACTGTACATAGTGGAGCTATGTCTTTGACTTGCTCCTATACTTTTGGCTTGTTTAATCTCAGCAGAGGATTGACGTGGTTAACTGATTCCAACCTGTGGATCCAAGAGAAAGTGCAAAGAACTTTTCTCTATTTGCTTCTAATTTCTCAAAAATCATTAATTCATCTATACTGTTCTTCATAGCACAGGTTGAACATAGATGCAAGGATAGCTGTTTCTAGTGTCATTCAACTGTGCAGACACAAGAACAGCCCCTTTGAAGAAACTTCATCTTGAATGACAGCTACTAGCTGTCATTAAAATTTAGCAGTTCTAGGAGCTTATCCTGTTACACAGCTGTAAGCCAGATGTGGAAAGAATGCTTTGATAGGTCCCAGACAGAAGTTTACTATGGAGCAAAGGGAAACTGAATAAGTTGGAGGATAAAAATAATTTTTGGAATCTGCTTAAAGAAATCTTCAGTGCTTAAAGGAAAATTTGTGAAATCCTTATCATTAAGGCCATTGTCTGCTTGTTATATTCTTTGTTATATGTCTGTCTTTGCCTGTTACTTTTTTCCTTTTAGTCAGCCTGGATGTTAATACAGGAAGAATGAGAAACAAGCAAGAGGAGCCGAAAGTCTTAATGCACAATTGACCTTACAACCTAATTGACGTAACAGAGACTTGTGGAATAACTTGTCTGAGTAGAATATTACTATAAAAGGAGGGACAGATAAGAGGGAAGATGTATGTTGCTCTATAAATCAAAGACGTGTATGCTTGGTCTGGAATTCAGAATGCAGAAGGAATGGGATCTGCTGAAAATCCATAGACCATATTTAGAGGAGAAAAAATCAGAGACACTATTGTGTTGATGCTGCACGGCATGCCACCAAACTTGGAAGGACAGGTAGACAATGCTTTCTGTGAGCAACTACAGACTAAATCAAACCATTGGATACTGCAGTAGGAAGGATTTCCTGGACATCTTTTGGGGAAGGAATACAACAAGATATTACCTGTCTATCAGATTTCTGATGACTTTGTTACAGCTTCTTGGTACAGAAAGCTAAAATACAGCTCAGATGGATATTGGCTAAGTAGTGGGATTTCTTTGAATATGTGAAAATGGAGGGCAACTTCCTGAAACTGATGAAAAGAAGGGAAAGTTAGAGAACAACAAAACCAAATCAATGAACTTCAAGAAGCCAGTTCACTTCATTGCAGTGAACAAGTGGGTAGATTAAATTTCTTGAAAGGAAAGTTTAGGAAAAATTAAGCTATTGTAGTTTAACAAACAAATGGGAACAGCAGCAATGACACAAGCTAATGGTAGGTTTAGTGAATGGCAACATGAAAATAAATGAAGCTATTTATGTTGTCCCCAAAATGTCAAACGTCACATAGGGATGTTGCAGTGTAACCTGATGTTGCACAGGAAAGGAAGGCAGAGCATTAGGTAGGGATGGACACATGGTATTTGCATTTGGGAAAAATTATCCTTTGTGCTTTAAATGTATTTGACAATGTTGAAGCCACTTTACTGTGAGCTTTTCTATGTAATTTGGTTGTTTCTGTACCAAGAAATGCATATTCATATACCTTAAATTTAAAGGTCAGAAATATTTATAATGTTTTAAGGAATGCTTTTCTTGGATTGAAGTATGCATGTAATTTGAAATATGTCTGTAAATTACAGCAGTTAGAGAACAATGTTTCCTTTTGGTTATAATCTCTCATTTGTATACCTTTGATTTTTTTTCTTTTATTTTACATAATAGTCTTGAATTAAAGTTTACCACTTAAGTAATTTCTTGACATGATGAGGACTTGTGAAGAAATTGGACAAAAAAGCCCCAGATTTCTAACTTTATTTTAAGTTGTCAAGACAGTATTAGATTTCTGGTTTCCAATAATATCTTCCTATACTATAACATATAACTTGTGTATAATATCTGGTTGGAGCATGGGTATGTATGTTTTAAGGAGAAAGAGAGAAAGAAACAAAGAAAAACCTTTTCCTAGCCGGTTTGTAGGAGTTGATGCGTAGCATTTCTTATGCTGCAGAAGTGTCATTTTGATAATTTTTATTCCTTTTGCTTTTAACTTATTAACATGGTGACTTCATGGATGTGGTGGGTTGACCTTGGCTGGATGCCAGGTGCCCACCAAGCTGCTCTATCACTCCCCACCTCAGCTGGACAGGGCAGGGAGAAAATAAGATGGAAAAAACACTCATGGGTCAAGATAAAGGCAGTTTAATAAAGCAAAAGCAAAGGCTGTACATGAAAGCAAAGGAAAACAAAAGATTTATTCACTACTTCCCATCAGCAGGTGATGACCAGCCACTTCCGGGAAGTAGGGGTGCAGTACGCATAGTGGTTGCTCCAGAAGACAAATGTTGTAATAATGAATGCCCCCCTTTCCTCTTCCTTCCTCTTAGCTTTTACTGCTGAGCAGACATCATATGGTATGGAATATCCCTTTGGCCAGTTTGGGTCAGCTGTCCTGGCTGCACCCCCTCCCCCAGCCCGATGGCGGGGGGGGAATGTTGGAGAGACAGCCTTGATGCTGTGGGAGCACTGCTCAGCAGTAACCAAAACACTGGTGTGTTACCAACACCCTTCCAGCTACCAATACAAAGCACAGCACTGCTAGGGCTGCTGTGGGGAAAATTAACTCCACCCCAGCCAGACCCAATACAATGGCCTAGGTAGAAATAGACATATTATGAATATTTTTGTCTAGATTATTAATGTGAATATGCCACATAAACTGTGTGTTTTGTGACAGAAGTAGCATAGTGGAAGGATTTTAGGCAGTCCTTCGTTCCCCAGCTTTTAAATCTAAATATATATAATTATTCATTCAGAAGTTCTGATCAATGCAGATTCTCCTACTCAGTTGGGAAAAGATTTTGTTCTGGATTATATGGTATCAGATGCTTTCTCACCTTCATGTGTTTTGCTTGAGCTGTGAATTAAATCCCTTCTGGATATAAGTAATGCTGATTTTTATGGCCTCTTTTTAAGTGCTTCATGAAGTCATAGTCACACAAATTATCTTAGTCACATTCTAATTAAATAGTATGAGATCTGTGTTTGCATTTCAGAATTCTGTCTCCCACTCATCATAAATATAGCAAAATGTGTGTATTTTTGCACAGGCAAATGTATGTGTGTATGTCTGTATATGAAAACATGTAAAAATATGACATGCCTCACACATCTGTTTCCAGGCTGAGCTCTCAAAGAAGAAAGCAATAGGATTCAAAACTAGTTTTTGGTGAAAACTGCAGATTCTAGTGGTTAACTGGGCAATCCAATTAAAAAAAAAAAAAAGACAAACAAACAAAAACCCAAACATGTAGATCTTTGTTACACTGCCTGGGCTAACAAATTAATGCTAGATAGTGGAAAAAATAGGCAGGCAGAATTGGTTTTGTCAGATGATGATGTTTCATTGCCTGACATGAGGACTGTTCAGAAAAGCAGAATTTTCAGTGCACTGCTCGTGTAATGATTACTGTAACAATGGTTTATAACACAGTCTTTGAGACAGAGCTTGCTGTTTAAGGAGAAATTTAAAGAAAGAAAAAATCTTATTATTGTGAATGGTGGAAGAACCAAACCAAAAAAGATTATTCCTTGAATATAAAAGAGTAATCTAGAAACTAATATGAAAATCTAGACTTACGGATTTAAAGTCAGTTTTGTAATTGTATCAGGATGATTTCAACCAGTACTGAGCAACAGATATCTAATGAATAATGTTAAAGATGTGCAATTAAGCTTGTTTACTTTCTAAAGATCCACTTATTGGCACTGTATGTACTTAGGTTACTAGAACTAAGAAATAAATGTGGGTCTGTGCCTGATGTAGATTTGCTGTCATAGTTTCCTATTATTTCATTATCCAGACATCAAATGACATAGTTTGAAAACTTTAGCCACAAATATGCTCACATTTCTTATGTACAGTTTTGTGGTATTTCAGATTCAGCATAATACTAAAGAACCTACTAAGTTAAACTCATGCCATTTCGCTCAGCTGGAAAAAAACGCACACTTCTGAAATGTCAAGGACACACTGAATATCAAGTTCTTTGTTTGCCAGTCACACAGTGGAGCCGGTTTAACCAGCTGGTAAAGTCCTGGCTCAGTGGGCCAGGCCATGCAGTCTGTGTGTGCTCATCCTGGTTATTGCTGTAGCCACAGCTCAGATGGGATCATAATCAGTTCAAAAGTAGAAACTCATAGAAATATCAGCACAAGTGTATATATATATATATAATACACTTAATAGTAATTGTACTAAGTTTGTTGTGACTGCATTCTGCTATTGGCATTTATCTCATGTTTCCCTGCCTTGTTTCACTTTTCCTAACAATTTTTTGAAATTTGCACAGAAACAATTTAGCAGTATCTCTACTGTCACATCTGGGGAAGAAGTTTAAGCCCTCAATATGTAAATGCCAGGTCTCACTACTCTTGAAACAGGGTCTGTATATAAATGCCTAGACCTAAAATGCAGATCCTCAAATCTGTTCCCTGCTGGTAGCTAAATTTCACAAGTGTCACTGTCTGTAAAACTGCTACTGGTCCATTGTACCATAAACAGGCACCACTGAAGAGTTTGGCAGTTAATGCTCTGCATGTCTAGATTTTCAGGTGGAGTGTTTCTCTGGTATCTTGCCTGTGGTGATTAATCTAATAAACATTCTATGATTATGAGCTGCTGAACAAGTTCTTGTGCAGTAAACCAGTGTGTGTACTTATGCTGAATGTCAGTTTCTTTCTACAGATTACAATGCATATTCTTACCTTGCAGAAGAATTAAGGGAATTCCTTTTTCTCATTGAAGGTTCAACAGGATAAGGCTAAGTTACTCCAGACACAGAATTTATCTTGAATACATAATATCCTGCTATGTGAAATATTAGCTTAACTAACTGCTATTCTTTGATGTCCCCTTTTGATACTGTTACTGAATTTGGTCTGATCTAAAACATAAGCAGGAAGTAAGGGGGGACTTTAAGGACAGAGAACAAATTTTCTTCTCCTTTAGACACTTGATTATAGTAATCTGTGCAGCTCCAGAAGAGAGAGCCACCTCAGAATCAACAAAACATGCATCACATGTTACACAGAGCACTTCCTTGTGAACTGCAAGATTCATATTCAAGGCTCTCTTCCAAAGTGCGCAGGGGGTGAAGCTCAGCCCAGAGCATCTCCCAGAGCTTTGGGAGCACTTAGATTTTTTAAATAAGGAAGATAATTAGAAAAGACTACAGGGGCTTCCATTGGAGAGGAAGTATCATCCTCCACGTTAATCTGAAGTTCAGGAAAGTTTTTTCTGGCTGGGAGATGCATTGTCTTTCAAATTAACTCTGAAATTAAGGACCTTGAAGTCCTCTTTCAAATTAACACAGCATGCATTTTCTTGATATTCCTTTCTTCTTTGATAACAAGTAGGCAACTTGTGGGCCTCTTTTTCCTTTAATTTCTGTGATGGCTTTGATTTCTCATAGCTTCTGTGATTGTTTTGGTATACCCCATACATGGAATCATTTTCACTTTCTTGCCAAAATCAAAACTCCAGAAGAGGCAGTCAGGATATTTAACTAAGAAACAGAGCACAACTGAGTCCTCTGTATGTTTCTCAATTGCTCTCTTTCTTCTGCCAGAAAAGAAGAGGGAGAAAAATCCAATCAAATAAAAGGTGTTTCAGCCTTTCCTGGGACTGCAGAGATAAAGCTTTAGATGTATCTTTTCTGTATCCAAAATCAAATGCTTGTCCTGGAGTTTGTCTCGAGTTAAGATAAATCTTATCTGCAGCACTGGAGATGACAAAAGTTAAGATATCATGAAGCCCGTGCTAGCTGTATCTGTGAAAGCTGCTGTCCAGCTAGATATAAACAGGTAGGAAAAAGTCATTATGTGAATACATGGCATGGGTGAAAGACGGAAAGCAAACAATTACTAATTTCTTATAGTAAAACATTTTTAAAGGGGACAGCCTATGCTGACTTTTATACAGAGAATATGTTATTTTTAAATTAAGGTATCAAATATGAATTTTGTGTGCTAGAACCGTATCAGTAAATTCTAACAGATGTAGTTATAATAGAAAGAAAAGAAAAGGTGGCTGTGTTATTCTGAAATGGTGTTATTGCTATCTTTTATTCAAATGAGTGTATGATGAGATGGGGAAAGCGTGAACACTTCCAGAAAAAGATTTCAAAAGTTGTATAAGTAATACTCCATCTCTGCTGTGGTATTCTCTCAAGTGCTTCCTGTATTGCATGCAGAACTCGAAGCAGAGGGCCAAAGTTTCATCATATGGATGAGAAAATATACAAGAATGTGAGGGATCTATGCTTCTAGAACAGAAGAATTCTTTTTAGAGGGATAGACTTTATTTGAACCTCAAAGGAAGCAGGTAATATGTATCAAATCAAGACATTGTAGTAAGGTTTTAAACCCTTTGAGGCTGAGGTTTTAAATTCAAGAGTCAGGGAACACAGATAGTTCTGAAAAAGCACCTTTCAAAATGATGCATTCCCCTAGGTAATTTTTATATCTCTGAAGAAAAGTAGAGTTAGAAAATTTTTATCAAATAATAGGAAACTTGAAAGGACAGAACAAACAATGCTATTATTATCAGACACAGTAAAGAAGAAAAAGGACATGCTTCTATAAAAATAATTTTTTTTTTGTACAACTACTAGAAGCCCAAGGAAAACAATTGGGAGAATATGAATATATAGTTTGCAGTTTTTTAGAAAGTGAAAGAAAGCTGACACAGTGAAACAGCAGGATAAAGACAGTCCCTGAAAAGAAAAGACATCCTTCAAAAAGTTGAAGTTTTGCCCAAATGAGGAAAATAGAAAGCATTATAAAATCTGAGAAGTTACATATAAAAATGCAATGAGGAAGACCAAAAAAGGGCGGTAGAAACAAAGGTAGGAAGACACAAAAATCTGCTAAGAAACCTCTTCCAGATCATGAAGTCAGCTAGAGAGACTGGAGGCACATAACTAGGATTAAAGGAACATTTGGCAAAGGCTTAGTACAGGAAATCTTGAGAAGCCTCTTATGACAGGTTTTTTTCTTGTAAGAGACATCAAATGATCTGCCCCAGATTTAGGTAACAGTAGAAGAGCTTGTTAAATAAACAGGTAAAGTGGACAAGGACAATCAACAGAACAGTTCTAAAGGAGCCCAGGAATTAAATAGATGAATTGCTAAGTCTGAAATGTCAGCTTGCCAGGAAGCAGAGCTTTGTGCTGTTCTATATACTAAAAATGATTTGAAAAAAAAAACAAGTTTGGTGATACTAAGCTATTCGCAGCATTGAAGACAACTATGTAAAATTGCAAAACTGCAGAATGTGATAAAATAGCAGATGAAATCTAAAATGAAATGCAAAGTGATGCACATGGTAGGAGGGGGGCAAGCTTAAACTTGCATGATGGGCTCTGACTGAATATTGCTGTGTAGAAATGAGGTCTTCAGGCAAAAGTAAACAGCTGTATGAATGCTCAGAGGTCAAGGAGGAAGCTGAAATGTTAGGAAATGTGTGGAAAACTATAGAAAATGAAGGAGAGACTGTCATTATGCTGGTGTGTACATGCCAGGACCACCTGCATGTTGAGCACTGTGGAAGGTTCTGGTCAGACATCTTGAAGTGTACCCATTTTTGTTAAATAAATGCAGTATCCATTCAGTGCTGGGAGGATATGCACGTGTTTGAGAACTTGCAGTGTATCACAGCTATTTTAAGTCAGTTCCTCCATTGAAAAGAAAGCATCCTTAGAACAGTCATTATCCAACAGGCAGAAACCTGGGGCTAGCAGTGCCTGACTGGTGCCCCAGGTGCCTACAGGACACGCACAGTATTCTCTTGCACATGTGATATTCCAAAAGTTTGTGAAAGAAGGAAGCCTCTCCAGGTACAGTGAGACGGAACACATTCAGAAGAGGGACAGGGATGATTCAGGATGAGAAATCGTTAGACTGACCAGGGCAGTTTAGGCTATGAAAGAGATGTCTGAGGGAGAATGATGGCTGTCCCCGAGGGGTGTTCCCAGTATGTCGTGGGTGCAGTCCCCTAAGGAAGGTGTCCCTGCCCCGGTGCAGGTTGCCCGTGGGCCGCAGTCCCCTCAGAGGGGCACCCTTTGGGGCGAAGTGCCTCCTTTCTCCAGCCACATCTCCCGCAGCACCTCCAGCCGCCCCCGGCCATGGCCGCCTCTGACCAGCTGAGCCCTGGGGCCTGCAGGGCTGCTGGCGGCACTTACGAACCAGTCAGAGCTGGCTCCAAATGCCTCAGGGCAGTGTATGGCTGCCTTCCACACAAGGCACTGCTGCTGCTCCGGCTCCTTAAACCCTGCCGTTTACACCCAATAGCCTACATAAAAAAAGGTAGGTGAGTGGTGATGGGGAGGGGGACGGGGACGGGGAGCTACAATGGCCTCTGCTGTTCTGTTCACAGGGTAGTTCCCACCCTGGTTTGGCTCCGGCCTGCTGGTGTGCTCCCAGGCAGCTGTGGTAGTTTGGGACCCAGGGCAGACAGGCTGTTCTCCCCCCCATACACAGTACATGTGCTGCCATACTGGTTTTGAGGCTAAATTTAATGTTTCGGATGCAGGCTGGCAGGCCTTGGTGCCAGACAATGCTCCCAAGGTATGTCTAATTTGTCAGGCCAGACATAGACTGATGCAGCCCAGTATCAAATATGTTATTTCACTTCAGTATGAAAAGGACTTCCCTGACAATGAAAGATGATGTTCTTTTAGTTAAAACTCTATTTAAGTAGAAGTTATCATTACATTACCAGAAGTGTTGATATCTAATGTTACTCTTATTTCCTCTCTGCCAGAAGAGGCAGAGGACCAGGGAACAAATACTTTGTGATTTACTGTCTCCAATATTTTCTATCTTCCTTTGATCTGTTTTTCGCATGAGAAAAAGAAGAATGTTTTTACTGTTTAAAAAAAAAAAAAAGAAAGATATTACTTGATTGTAAGATGAGATTTTCCTCAGTGTGTTAAAGGCAAGCACACACTTCTTTTGTGGTCACACTTCATAGTTAGCCTTGTACACGTAATAGGGCTGCATATACTTTGTAGGCGGCCTTTCTTGTTTTGTTCAGTCTAGATACAGTCCCTAGGACTGAGTAAGCCCAAGTCCCTGGCTGTGAGTCCTCAGTGCTGACACATAAAACTCATGAATGAAATACTAGCAATTGGTCTGTAAGTTTATAAATGCAGTTATCAAATACACAGTCAAAAGGAAAATATATTTAGTGGAAATATTCTTACCCAAAATTGCTTCTTCATGGCCCCTTCCCAGCCTCAATGCCTGACTGAGTTCCCCAGCTTCCATGTCTCTGTCTTTCTCTTCTAAAGCATTTTTCTGGGGTAAGTGCTAGGCACTTACTTCTGGATAGATGGAAGTTATTTAAAAAAAAAAAAAAAAAGAAAAAGGCACTAAGTGGACTTTAGTATCCCCCTAGAGGTCGTGCTGTATTCTGCTAAAATCACATTCCCTGTCTCCACAAAACCAAGCTTTATAACTTTATCCAAAGAAACAAATAGATAATCTAGCAATAGGAGCATCTTTGCATTCCTTTATGCTTTATAACCTGCTACAGTAATTTTACTCAATTTTTTTTGTTTAAAAGCCCAGCATCCTGCTGGCTAATCTTCATTATCCAACACATGGCTGTGACTAATGACATTTCCAGAAGCAAGTCCTCAGAACTCTCTGACATCAGTGCTTGCATTGTATCAATACAGTAATATGCCTTCTCAAAGAACTTCTGAAAATAGAAGGCTTCTCCTTCTTTCACGGACTGCAAAAATTTCCTGAAAAGTTGTTCTCATAACCTGCATTTCAATTGTTGAAGAAAGTATATAGGAAAGTAATTCTCCAGTATTGCTTAATCTTATTTAATGGCATCTTGGGAATTTGAGTCTCCAAAAAAAAAAAAAAAAAAAAGAATACAGTACTTAACAATTGAGGGTTGACAGTAAAAATATTTGTTAGCTGATTGCTGGATTTATGATTAATACTTGCAGAGGCATTATTGTTAAAGTGAATAATGGTAAATACTATTTCCTTTTGAAAAAAATAAAAAAAAATTGGCTAAAAATACAGTTTTCTGCACGTGTGACAAGAGTTTACTCAATAATAATAACTAGAGAAATACAGTGTCTTGCTTAGCATAGGAGGGATGAATAAAAATTGAGCATATAGTCTGGAAGAAGATAGATCTAAATGAATTCTTATTTTGGGACCTCTTTCCTCCTCATGCTTTTGCCTTCTTTTCACATCTGTTCCAGTTGTTTAGGTCTTTCACAGCCTGTTGCTTTGAAAATTTCGTCCATGTGGCTTAACACATTCACTGGAGTGTCTTTGCTCCTTTGTTTCAGCTTTTTGCTTTTGTATGCTCTTGTGCTGGGGAAGAATAATGTCCCTAAACAGCAACTCCAAGTGAAATTAAACAAGCGAACATTAAAGTGTTCCAGAATCAGTCTTGGCCACTGCATGAGTCATACACTGCAGAGAGAAGCTCAGGCCTTTTGGATTTTTATCCTCAGTTGTTGTAAAGGGACTCTGCTTTGTTTGTCTCTGAGATTAGAATCTGTAAATAACATACTTTTTCAGACCAGTGCCAGGTCCCTTACAGCAGATCAGAGAGACAGGCAGATCATTCAAGAGATCTCTAATCCTCTATGATGATGTGCTTTTTTTCCTATCTTTTTAATTAAAAGAATTTTGGCTACCTTATCAGCCCAGAACCGCTCAGAAATAGAGATGTGTCACAGATAAACTGTGTGAGTTCATCTCACTCCTGCATATGGATGTTGGGTGGCAACAGGGAGTAAGTCATATCTTAAGCCCTTGTTACACTTTTTATGGAAAGATTTTAGGCAGTGACTGGCAACCTAAATCAGTGTTAAAAATCTTTCTAGATCATGAATGTTTCCAAATGATAAAATGTAACATTTGTATTGTTGTCAATCAGAAAGGAGAAAAAAACTTAAGCCTAGAGCTGTATTGTATTAAACACAGCTCTGATGCAGACAGAGGTGCCTTTAGAGTCAGTTCTAGTAAGATAATGAATAGTACCAGAATCTTGCTAGCTGCCAGCAGTCTGCTCCCCAAAATCACTTTGTTCTCAATTCATATATTGAAATCCCGTTGCTCAGGTTTTAGATAAGTACCTAAGGTAAACAAACTTAAACTACCTATGTAAGAGTGAGAAAGCACAATACATAGGCATGCAGAGTGTTAACTCCTCAGGGAAGACAATGTCTTCACCTTTCTGTTTGTTAAATGCCTCATAGAGGGTGGATGGGCAGCTGTTGTACACAAGCATTAAACACTCCAGGTTGCTTATGGTCAAATCATAAATATTAAAATAATGTAAGAGCTTCCTGGCTAGTTCAATGTATACCTGTGCAAATTTTAGTGAATATTTTTGAAAAATAAATAAAATTAAATGTAAAGCTATCTGGCAAGCAGAAAGAATGCAAGCCCATCAAATTGTGCAGCAAGGATTACTTCACAGTGTTCTATAGCTCTTTTTAAATAAAATATGCTTTTGTGAAGAGGCAGACATACATACAAACAAACAAAAACCCAAACAACAGTAATATCCTAGATATTCCAAGAATGTCTCTTACTTACTTTTAGTATCTTCTGATTCACCCTGGAATCTGCTCAAGCAGTCTGGCCAAATTTTTTGTTGTTTTTCATTTCTCCTCTTTCAAATATTTCTCTGGCACTTTTTTTTCTAAACATCTTAGAATTTCCTGAAGTGAATGATAGTGTTTTGCTTTGTGTGAATATGCTGTTTTACTCAATGGACCTCCACTCCATGCAAATATCTTGAAAGAGTAACGAAAACATACACCTCGAAACAGAACACAAATAGGAAGTTGCTTGTATTTATTTTGTCATCTCTTAATCTCCTGTTCAGAAAAATAAAAGTGTTTTGTAATTGATCTACCAACTCAGTAGAAGCATTTGCATTTTAATTGTCCTTTATTGTTTATAAGATAAGCAATATCGGAAAAATCTTCAGTTTGAAGTTACTAGCTTTTTTGTCTGTCTCGGTTGTGTTTGACAGTTTCTACATGAATAGTAATTATTAAGGCTTAATGACAAAGGTGATGAAATAAAAGTGTATATATATGGTTCTGCTTGAAGTCCACTATGAATACCTTCTGTTTGCACTATTTCTTTGGCTAATATTTTGGTCATATCTGTCATGTTCAACAGGAATAAGGTTCATAGTGCTTTGAATGAAAACTTGGGAAGATTTAAAGGTCTGAAAGTAGGGCATCTGTCTGTATGACTCATGTCCCTGTTATAAACAAACTGCACCAGTCTGGCTGCTGGAAGCACCTCTGGGCTAGTTCAATGAGGTCTCTTCTTGTGATGTTGTGTGCCAATTCTAGGTATTACATCCACAGAAAAATAGTGATCAGGGAATGTTCTTCAGTCTCTTTGATCAAATGTACATTGGGAAAGAAGTAATCTCTTCAAACTTCATCCTAGCAATGAATAGCCTTTGTTTTCTCACTTGTATTCTAGAAGAGCTCCACTATCGTGCTTTCTGGCTGTGGTATGGATTTGTGCATTACGAATGTTCGTATAAACATGACGGAAAGTGTTCAAGACAGAAAGTCAATATGTGAAACAAATAATTGACCATCATTTAATGTGCTACTACTGCTTTCCTAAGTTAAAGCCATAAACTTGTACCTTGGTTTCATATGTAGTCCCAGATATTTTATGTGACTACTGTTAATTTTGTTTAAATGCATTAACGAGTTTAATTAGCTAAGTATATTTTTCTCTTGTGTGTATTTTGAGCATTGCTGGAATGGTTTAAGCAATGATTTATTTACTTTTGTGTCCATTTCATCCTGTAGCTACTTTAAATAGAAAAAGTAATGTGAAGATACTCTTTTGTGGATACTGATTTCTATGTAGAGATGACAAGTAAAAGACTTGTCACTGAAAATTCTTTTTTCTTTCCACAAAACTTAGGTAGATACGCCTTTTATGTATACCTATATATTCATAGGTATATATCTAACATATATGTTAGATATAGTATATGAGTAGTATATGAATAATTTATAATAAGATAGTGTTCTAGGATGCCAATTAGCTTAAGGAAAGCCTATAACAATACCTCACAAATTAATTAAGATCTTGTGGATTTTTATCAATGCAGTCTCCACTACTCACCTCCTATGTGCTCCCAAATCTACTGATGTGATTCTTAAGTTTCTCACATAAAGACTCTATCACTTGTGTGCAGAAACAATACATGTATTGCTTTAGCTTCTTTCAGTGGACTCCAGAGAATGCTGGAATAAGATCTTTCTCTTCCCATGTGCTCTGTTTAGGTGTTCAGACAGTCCCAACATTTTTCCTATCAGGTTCCCACGGCGTGGACATGATGGATTTCTGTCCAGGACTTTCACAACTGGTGTAGCCTTGGCTGGCAAATCTCCACTGGTAGCCAGGATAGGTGTTGATGGCAACGGAGAAAATTGAGCCATGGCTCCTGGGGGCGAGGATTTCTCCTCCTCCTCACTCTCTGCCTCCATTGAGCATGGGCTGATGGTAATGCCCCTGAGACTTGGAGAGATAGGCACTTCGTACACCTCTGGCAGCCTGGCCAGACTGTCATTCTGGGTGGAAGAATGTCACCATTCCAAACCATCAATCTCTGAGTTAATAAACTCCAGTCCACTCAAATAAATTTCCTCTTCCACCAGTCTCTCACGATCTCTGATGTTTCTGACGACCACTTTGTCTCGCAAGTCCAATGGACTTGTTTGTGTGGCCACTGATACGTGGTGTATCCTCAATGTCTGACCCATATTGTCAATTACAATGTAAGGATATAAATAAGCCAGACGGCACTACCCTAAAGAACTGCCAGGCTAGGCCCAACTATGTACCTGTGGGCACAGGCTCTGGGCAATGATACAAAATCAATGCCAGAATTTGTTTCACCTTTGTAAATAACTATCGAGTGGTTGGTGAAGCCAATTGATAGGGAGGAAGCAACTAGAACTCCATCACACTGGGGCAGAGGCTAACTTGGTTACCCTGAAGGGCGTCCAGCAGGACCATGAGGAGGTGTAGACTCTGCAGTTCTGATTGCAAATTAGATCCTCTATTTCGTTATTGTAAAACTGCCAACAACAATATTTGTATATATGATATCTAAATATGAAAAAAATGAGCTGTTTCCTCAACAGTTGGCTTTGTTTCTCTGTTACTGGATGCTGCCAATAAATAATTAAATACATAAATAATCAACACATATTTATTATTTATCTGAAGAAAGTGGCAGAGTTTTAGAAAACAAATCAAAAGATCAAGTAGTGTGCTGGAGACTTGTTCGTGCATTGAGATGAGTGGGTTTCTTAGGAAGGAAAACTAGAATTTTAGATCTCTCACAGGTCATGATGTTCTCCTGTGGGGGCAGGAAACTACCCTGTATGTGTGTATAACTGTGTAAATATATTTGGCTCTTAGTATCATGCTGACATTTAAGAGCTGATTTTCTGTTTTGGCAGAGGTGGGCTTTGGAGATTCTGGAAAACTTAGTCATTTTAAAACAATACATTACGCTAGCAAAACTATGCTAGTGTGGATGATGCCTAACCTAGGAAAAATTTTCTTGTACCCATACAAGTTGCATCAATGATGTGCCTGCCCATAAGGGAAATAAGACATACATGTAATTTTGCTGGTATGATTGACTCTATTAGGAGATTTTACTAGAACAGCTTTGTTGTCAGAAATTGCACTTTACCTCATCTTTGGCTGACAGAGCTAAGGAAAAATATGTGTGCAGAGATGTACCTGGCCAAAATGAGAATATAAATCTTTCAACTGCCTGATCCTGGAGGATATGAATTTCCCTTTAACTCTTCCATTATTACTGCTATGCCATTACCCAGAGGCTGATGAATGCTGTGTTTCAAAGCTGCCATGTCATGCCATGCCATGCCATGCCATGACATCATCAGTTGCTAGCGCTTTTGCTTAGTTATTATTATAATACAAAGACCAATTTGTCCAACTCTGACAACTATATGAATGTACTCAACTGCTGGTTTAAGCATCCTTAGGCACCTGGATTTGAAAATTACTCCAGCTGACCTGCTTCCCCTAAATTTAGCATATGTCTGCTGGTCTGAATAGTATATAAGTTAACAGATCCCCTTAGATTGAGAAACTGGCTAAAAATACCCAATAAGGCTTATTTCATTATTACAAGCAATACTGCTGATATCTGGTTAAATAACTGTGGCAAAAAGCGCTGCCTCAGAAGTCTGCAACCTTCTGTAATTGCTTGGGTTGGCGTGCATTTTTGATTGACTGGAAAGCATGCACTGTTCATAGATATGCTTGTGTGGTTCAGCACAACTGTATGTGTTGTATGATTTATTGATACATGAAACATCTGCTCGACTGGATCTTAGAATGTTTGCAACATTTATACACTGAAGCAGTGGCTTATGCCTGGATGTTGTACAACTTACAAAGACCTTGATGCTAATGAGAAAATTAATTTCCTTTCAGTATAACAGCTGGTATTTGGATGGTCAAGGGATAAAACCTCTCCTTTGAAACTTGCAGAACACTGACGTACAGTCACCATGAACAAGAATACCTATACTGTACATGGGAGGAGCAAAAGTGTGAGTAGAAGGTTTTCTTTTCCTTGCTTATTAAAATTAGTTTTTTCTTGAGCATTCATTGAAATGTAAGCTTACATATTATCTACAATGTACTCAGTCATAAATGTATGCCCCTGCACTGATGTTGGTATCAGGGACTGCACTTGATTTGAAAATGCATTGCTGAAATGTTGACTGTGTCATGTTCCAGGAGACCAATGAGACAGTATGCTAATAATATGTACATAGATTCGGATGAGGTTTAATTTTGTTTGTGTTCTGGTCCTTATGGTGGTTTTTTTGTCCTATGTATTTATGTCTCCCAGTACCCAAGAGTACTAATGAAATAGAGAGGTCTGGATGTTGCTGTAGCCTTTTCTGTCTTCCAGATGCTCATGGAACAACATTAATGTATGGTATTATATACCAATGACTCTGCCTTACAGGCACAGACAAGAACTGAATGTTCCTTTCTAATATGCCACTGCTATGTTTAAGCTGTTGAATATGCCCCTTCTCCTAATAGACAAGGACACTTTATTTAAGTGCATTGGTAAGTGACAATAGAAAAGAAAAGTTCTAGTGTGCATCTGCAAGAACACTGCATCCACAAGGACAGAGGATACAGTTATATTTCCTTGTTTCCTAAGGGGCTCCCAGCTTGCATGTAAACAGAGTTCACTTGAGAAATATTCCAAACCACTCTGGATCCAGATTTTTTGTTTTCCCATGTTATCTTCCACCGTGCCCTGTAATGACATTGTGACTGTTGTCCCTGCTTTGTCGCCACTAATGCCTTGGTATGTCTGCTCCCTTCTCCCCTTTGCTGCCTCAGTTTCCTAATTGAGTGGGATTGGTTGTTGGAGCAAGAGGATGAGCTTAGTTGACTTTATCCAGAATTGCTCAAGCTCCTTTCTGTTCTCTTAGCTGTGGGAAGGCAGTGCAGACATCTCTGACCAGGCCTGGTTGGAGCTTTCTGAATCTGGCAGGCTGTATCTGCTTGAGCTCCTGGCTATTGGAAGCAGGTGCTCTTTTTGGCTTATTCTTAAGAATTCCTTTAAAAAAAAAAAAACAACAACTCTATGAGAGATTTTTTTTTTCTTTCCTGTAATTATACTGTACACGCTATCAGCATATGTATGTACACCCATAGGGGGAAAGTGACAGAAGTATGCTAAATTCATCATGGTGCCATGGTTTGATATGTGGATCAAATAATCAGCCTGATATGTCTCAATAAACTGAAGACAGGTGTTCAGAGTGCTTAATAATGCTTCACTGTTGCTATTGTCTGACATGTTGAGGAATTACGTGAAGCTGTCCATAAAATTTTTAAAAGACTGCAAAGCATAGAATTTTAATGTTAGCTGATCTAATGAGATTTCGTCAAATTTGGAGGAAAGACCAGCATTGTTTCAGTTTAAGTTAATGGAATGAATTTTTATCAAATAAATTAATCTTTATTAATTCAAAGATCTTCATATTTCTGTACAAACATCCTAGTATATATTTTGTGAAATTAAGTTCTAAAAGTTCAATAAACATATTGAACATTTCAGGCCCTGAAAGAGAATTTTTTAACCTACAAAATAAACTTCATTATTTTTAGTGTTAAATCCTAGCACATCTTGCTGTGTGAACTTAATTATAACCACCTGCAACTATTTTTCTTTAAACTGGGCATATAAAATATTACCTACTGTTTGTTTGTTGTTTTCAAATTGTAAAATATGTAATCCCTAAGAAATCATTTTATCCATGTGGTAGCATGCTGTTTAAATAATTCCTCGACTACTGCTTGTAGGGGGATAGTGGCACTATTTGAACAAAAGTGACTTCGGAAAAGCTTCTCATTACACTTTTTGAGTACAGCCAAAGATTTCAGATCACATGACGGTGACATCAAATGTTCCATCTTACTACAGGTCTGTCAATTTGAATTTGCATTGTCAAAGTTATCCATGGTCTGCCAGACCAGCAATTTCATCAAAAGACCACCTAATGAATAAGTAAAATATCATCAATGAACTGAATAATCTTAAAAAGAAAAATGGAATATAGCTTTTATTTTTATTTCATGGGATGTTGTCACATAGCTTTCAAAGCCGTTTTTGTGTTTCTAGGAAGCATGGCAATCAAAGTGTTGGTTCAGTGGTTTCAGATGACATGGAACATAATTTATCTGATATGGAAGAAGAACCTGCAGATATGTGCAAACATTTTCATTTTTTCACCAAATGTAGAACTAGCTGTGCATCATGAACCAGCTGAAGCTTAGTTTAACAATGTGGAATAATACAAACTGCAGATATAGCATTTCCATTTTTTTCTTGCAATGCGTCTAATAGTGTTTTAAAAAAATCATTTGCAAGTGGTCTCGTGTTGCAGTTTAACCCCAGCCGGCAACTGAGCACCACATAGCCAATTGCTCACTCCCCCCCGGTGGGATGGGGGAGAGACTTGGAAGAGTAAAAGTGGGAAAACTTGTGAGTTGAGTTAAAGACAGTTTAATAGGTAAAGCAAAAGCTATACGCACAAGCAAAGCAAAGCAAGGAATTCATTCACTCCTTCGCATCGGCAGGCAGGTGTTCAGCCACCTCCAGGAAAGCAGGGCTCCATCACACATAATGGTTACTTGGGAAGACAAACAACATCACTCCAAACATCCCCCCCTTCCTTCTTCTTCCCCCAGTTTATATGCTGAGCATGATGTCACATGGGATGGCATAGCCCTTTGGCCAGTCTGGGCCAGCTGTCCTGGCTGTGCCCCCTCCCAGCTTCTTGTGCACCTGGCAGAGTATGCGAAGCTGAAAAGTCCTTGACTAGTATAAATGCTACTTAGCAACAACCAAAACATCAGTGTGTTATCAACATTATTCTCATACTAAATTCAAAACACAGTTCTATATAAGCTACTAGGAAGAAAATTAACTCTATCCCAGCCAAAACCAGGACATCTTGTCACTGAAAAGATGTTGTTAATGTTTATTTTTAAAGTTCCTTTAATAGATTTTTATTCCATTGCTTGTATTTCATGTCTTCAGACAGCACAATATGTATAATCCTGCTAGTCCTCTGCCCTCTCCCTGGCTGGTTTGCACAGTATTGCTATTCATTCTTCTGTTAATAGGCTATGAAGTTGCATTTAACTGTGTTTTGTAATAAGGGTTTATATAGTAGTCAGGTCTTTCTTTCACTCTTCCTCACAGCATTCAGTGAGGATGTCTGCATTTATGTCCTTTCAATCTGTGCGTACTATTTGTCTAGTCCCTCTTAGCCAGTTTCCTTAGGTAGCTTTTTGTTTCTTTAACCGGTTTCCTCATAAATAAATTTCTCCTTTCCTGAAATGCCTATTTTTCTGATGTCTTGAAGTGCTTAGAATATTCTAGGTGTTTTATTGCTTTAGCTTCCATGACTTACCATCTGGTACTTCTGAAAATACAGCTAAATGTTGTTCTTTCCCTTCATCCCTCCCTCCCTCCCTCTAATTTGGTTCTCTCCCCACCCCTTACAAAGTTAATTCTAGTATAGGATAGGGGTTTTAGTTAGTACTGATCAGCTATGGAAAGAGACTTTTTAAAATATTTTTATAATAAAACACTGAACTTCATTATTTTTTGTTTTAGAAAGGCTTCATATTATTTTTATAACTGGATGAACAAGCCAATATGTTTCTACAGACAGCTTTACAAATTCCAACATAGTTTGTTCTTTACCAAAAAGCATGATGAAATACATTATTAATTGGTATTTTTAAAATCAAACTTTCAGTCTGTCTTCAGTTAAATTAGCACAGCTTTACTGGCAATTAATACATCATCAATAGTAAATAACTTTTCAACAGAGTATTTTAATAACTATATTTCTATGGGAGTATACTGGACGCATATTTGGTCAGCTAAAGGAAGTGAGATTCTGCTTTCAGGTGATGAGAGCTCTGGTGTATGTGGAGAAAAGAATGAAGTCTGAACGTTACACTGTGTGGGTGTTCATCTTGGAACACTGTGTCAGAAGTGAGTCAAGTCTTGTGAAATCAGAAAGTAGCTATATTGCAATAAAATGAACCAACGAAGAGGATATGTTTAGCAACTGGGCCTGCTTAAACTCTAGAATTTCAACAGCTTCAACAACAACAACAACAAAAAAAAGGAGCAGGGGGCAGAAAACAAAATTAGAGCATTTATGCCGTTGTAAAGAACAAAGGCTGCTGCATGCTTCAACAGTATTTGGTCAGCCTTTTAACTTAAAAATATCTGTAAAAGCCTAGAAGTGTGAGACTGTTTTGAATTCATAAACGTATTACATATAGAAGGTGTATTTTCAACAACTGTCACTTCTGGATAAACTACAGATCACCAGTAGGAGACAAAATGGCTGTCTCATTCTGTGATCAAAACTTTAAAAGCAAAGTAGTGACTACTGATGGGACGAAAAGATGCTGGACATCCAAAGGGAATGCTCAGAGAGATTGCAGCAAAGCTCCTAAGAGTTTAGCTGCATGCAGAAGTTGCGGGGGGGGGGAAGTGGGGTGGAACTCATGCGAATGCAAAGCAGACACGGAGCACCCGTAGAGATGAAGCGCAAAGGAAGGCGGAGAGCTATTTGCAAACAGCTGACTCACTGAGATGTTTTCATCCAAAGTACTTAAGGCTAGATTGTTACAACCTTTGCTTATGATGTGGGGGAGTGAAAAGGAAGTTATAGACTTCCTTTATTCCTATGCTCATTTCTGCTTAGATTATGACTCACAGAGATGACAAGAACCAGGCTTTTTGTCCGCCACTCCTCCTGTAAGCAAATGCTCCGGGAGAGGGAATGTCATCCTGTCTGTCCCAGCCAAATCCAGCACGCTCCTTTGCTCACCAGCTATAATAGCTATTTCAGCAATAGGATAAGACACTCTGCACCAAAGAGTAGAGTGACATAGTTCTCCACAGAGGTTGTGAAGGAATTGCAAATAAGTTCAGTTCCAGACCCTTTTCTGTCACAGTACAGTTCTGTCAGACAACAATCCTTGCTTTAGGTCAATAGTTCTAAGTAACCAATTCGTCAACAGAAATGGGAAAAGCTTGCAGTGTTCCAGAAGCATTTTTCATAATAAATTTGCATTACTTCCAAATAAATTGATTTTTCTCTCATTGCCAATCGTTAGGTCCATTTGTTAGCTGATAGGAGGATACTTAGGGGGAGATTGCTTGGACTAACCACTCTTTATTAATGGGAGGCAATTATATTATGTATTCTTTGCCTTCTTCCACCCCTCCATCTGTAATACAGCCTTTGCAAAGGAAACAAGGGATAGAAAAGGCAAAGGTGGGACGTTGCTGAAGGGCAAATTGAAGCCCATTCAGTGGTGCTGCTTTTCCCTTAATGTCAGTTATTGTGGTTGCCTGGCAGAATAGACATTTTAAGCAGCAAGTTCCCTTAAGCAAAGCAGCAGCTGATGCACAGAAAATGCCTGAAGAGAGAGTAAGTAATGCCTGGATCAACTTTAACCCTTTCTGCATGTTTTCTAACATTCCTTCTGCAGGGGTTAGTAACTTATGTCCATGGTGAGAATCCAGTCTGAGAAAGAGTGGCTGGATTTGACTCCTAATAAATTAATCCTTTTAATAGTCAATTACTATTGATTAAATTGGTTTGGATTAATTTCTTGTATTCACATGTGTACATTTGACAATCCCTTTTTAATTGGGGGATTATCTTTTGGAGAGAGAGAAAAGGTTCTACAGCAGGAAGATACTAGTGTATTCCTGACAAAGCAATTGAAAATGTGTTTCTTTCCTCCCACTCATTCTGGATTGCTTCCTTTCTGTCTTCCACCCTCTTCAGTCTTTCAGAGATGTTCTGACTAATGTTTCCAGCCACCCTATTCTGATCAGATCTCAAAATCTGTTCTCCATGCTTTTCTTCCTTCTGCCTCTGCTATTTCTGACATTAATGCACATGCTTTTGTCATCATTCTCTCTTTTTTTCATGACTCATCTCCTGGTTCAGCTCCTGCTTACCTTCTTAACTAAGTTCCAGCCTTTTTGAAGCAAATCTTACCTCCTTACCTCAGGTTTGGGCAGTACTTAGAAGTTTGCGACTTATACCTGCACTATTTTGGAACATGAAAATACCCCCACCTACATGATAACAGACATACCAAGCCTAACCTGTAACTCAAATATCATCCACAATTATGCAGATTTAAAAAATAATCTGTAGGCCAATAACATTTATTTAGTTTAAATTACATCAACAGAAAAATTCTCTTGATGGTTTGAGTGGGTCTGACAGAGAATTTTACAGCTCAACTACACTATCAAACCCTTGAAGTGTAGCTGAGTCTTTACGTTTTGGAGTTCTTGCACATTTGTGTCACTGGCATCCTCTGTCCCAGTTCTTCCTGTTTCCAAGGATAACTGTCTACATGTGAGGCTCTGTCTTCCTAGCAATAGAGATTACTTTTATACTTCTGAATCTTTCTACCCAGTTTTGGAATTGAGGCCACCTGTGTTCAGGCCCGGTTTCATGGGAAGGGCTGGGAGGTCTCAGCCATAGAGTTACACGTACTTCTGTGTTTTCCTGCTTACTAATTGCCCAAAACCAGTTCTTGTTCTCTGAAACAAGCTCCAGCCTCTTGTTTTTGCTGTTCGAGGGAAACTGCTCTCACCTTTGTAATCATTTACTACAGCAGTGAAAATAAAATTAAATGAACCTGAAGATCCTGAAGACGGGTAGTTGTCATAGGTGACTCCCCTCTGAGGGGAACCGAGGGTCCCATATGCTGACCGGACCCAACCCACAGGGAAGTCTGCTGCCTCCCTGAGGCCAGGATAAGAAATGTCACTAGAAAACTCCCTAGTCTGGTAAGGTCCTCAGACTATTACCTGCTATTAGTTCTTCATGTGGGCAGTGAAGAGATAACAAAGAAAAGTCCTAAGTCAATTAAAAGGGTATTTCAGAGCCTTGGGGTGGTTAGTTGAAGGATCAGGTTCAGGTGGTGTTTTCTTCAATCCTTTCAGTAACAGGGAAGAATATTGTATGGAACAGGCAGACCCAGCTGATCAACATGTGACTCTGAGGCTGGTGTCATCGTCAGAACTTCGGGTTTGTTGATCATGGGATGGTCTATTCATCACCAGGTCTACTGACATCCAATGGGATGTGCCTTTCTCAGAAAGGGAAAAGGGTTTTTGCTCAGGAGCTAGCAGGGCTGAGTGATAGAGCTTTAAACTAGATTGGAAGGGGGAAAGGGAGAATACTAGGCTGGTCAGCAGTGAGCAACGGGATGGCACGCCAAAGTTCGAGGAGCTGCGTGCTAGTGAGATTCTTCAGACTACTCCACGAGGTAATGGGCACAATGAACCGCATTTGAAGTGTTTTTACACAAATGTGCGCAGCATGAGGAACAAGCAAGAGGAGCCAGGTGCCTTGGCCCAGTCCCTGAGATATGACATCATTGGCATAAGTGAAACCTGGTGGGATGAGTCCTGTGACTGGTGTGCCATGATGGATGGGTACAGGCTCTTCAGGAGGGATAAGCAGGGCAGGCGAGGCGGGCAGGGTGGCATTGTATGTAGTGGAGGGGCTGGAATGCACAGAGGTAGCAGTTGGCAATGGCACAGTTGAGAGCCTCTGGGTAAGCATTAAGGGACAGACAAATAAAGCGAATGTCATTGTGGGAGTCTACTATAGGCCACCCAGGCAGGATGACAACACGGATGAGTTATTCTTTAAGGAACTAAGGGATGCTTCTAAGTCATCTGCCCTTGTCCTTATGAGGGACTTCAACTTGCCAGATGTCAACTGGGAATACCACAGAGCTGGCAGAAACAGGACCAGAAGATTCCTAAACCATCTGGATGATAACTTCTTGGTACAGGTACTAAGGCAACTGACCAGGAAAGGTGCCTTCCTCGATCTGTTGCTTATTAACAGAGAGGGTCTTGTGGGTGAAGTGGTGATTGGTGGCTGCCCTGGCCACAGCGACCATGAAGCAGTCAAATTTAAAAGCTATGGTAACAGGACGAAAACTGCCAGCAGGACCTCAGCTCTGGATATGAGGAGAGCTGATTTCAGGCTGCTCAGGGAACTACTTTGCAAGGTCCCCTGGGAAAAAGCTTTTGAAGGTGCTGGGGTCAATCAGTGCTGGTCACTTTTTAAGTACCACCTCCTAAGAGCACAGGAACAGGCAATTCCAAAATGTCAGAAGTCAAGCAGGCGAAGCAGAAGGCTGGCTTGGCTAAGTAGGGATCTTATGCTAGAACTAAGACAAAAAAAGAAAATGTATGACCAGTGGAAGCAAGGTCAGGTGACATGGGAGGACTACAGAGAGGCTGTTCGCCACTGTAGGGAGGAAGTGCGTGTGGCCAAAGCTCAATTAGAGCTGAAGCTGGCCAGTACTGTGAAGGGCAATAAAAAAGGCTTTTTAAAACATGTAAATAGCAAAAAGCAGGCCAGAAAAAACATCATTGGTCCATTACTTGATGAGCACGGTCAGCTCACAAACAGGGACATAAACAAAGCAGAGATGTTTAATGCTTTCTTTGCCTCGGTCTTCAACACGGATGGGGGTGTTGAACCGCCAGAGCCCTGGGCTAGAGAACCATGACTATGAGAACAATAAAATCCCAACCAACCCCGAACTTGTGCAGGATTTGCTGCTTCAGCTGTATCCCTATAAGTCAATGGGGCCTGATGGGATTCATGCAAGGATACTTAAAGAGCTGGCTGATGTCATAGCGAGAGCTCTCTCAATGATTTTTCATTGCTCTTAGGAATCTGGAGAGGTCCCAGTTGAGTGGAAGCTGGCAAACATCGTCCCAATCTTCTTCAAGAAGGGCAACAGGGATGACCCCAGTAACTACAGGCCTGTCAGCCTTACCTCTGTGCCTGGTAAAATCGTGAAGATTATTCTGGGAGTTATTGAAAAACACCTGAACGACAACGCAGTCATTGGCCCCAGCCAGCATGGGTTCACGAGGGGAAAGGCCTGCTTGACAAACTTAATTTCTTTCTATGACAAGGTTACCCACCTAGCTGACCAAGGGAAGCCAGTTGATGTAATCTTTTTGGATTTCAGTAAAGCCTTCGATACTGTCTCTCACAGTATCCAGTATTACAAAATGTCCAGCACACAGCTGGATAAACACATAATGCAATGGGTGAGCAATTGGCTGACGGATCGGGCTCAAAGGGTTATAGTAAATGGGGTTACATCGGGCTGGCGACCAGTCACTAGCGGGGTTCCGCAGGGATCCACCTTAGGGCCAGTGCTCTTTAATGTCTTCATAAATGACTTGGATGCAGGACTTGAAAGTTTACTATCTAAGTTTGCTGACGACACAAAATTGGGAGGAGCTGTTGACACTCTCGAGGGCAGGGAGGCCCTGCAGAGAGATTTAGACAAATTAGAGAGCTGGGCAATCACCAACCATACGAAGTTTAACAAGGGCAAGTGCCAGATTTTGCACCTGGCACAGGGCACCCCTGGATGTACATACAGACTGGGGAACGAGAGGCTGGAGAGCAGCCCCATGGAGAGGGATCTGGGGGTTCTGGTCGACAGCAAGTTGAACATGAGCCAGCAGTGTGCCCTGGCAGCCAGGAGGGCCAACCGTGTCCTGGGGTGCATCAAGCACTGTATTGCCAGCCGGTGGAGGGAGGTGATTGTCCCGCTCTGCTCTGCACTGGTGCGGCCTCATCTTGAGTACTGGGTGCAGTTTTGGGCACCACGGTACAAAAAGGGTACAAAGCTACTAGAGAGTGTGCAGAGGAGAGCCACGGAGATGGTGAAGGGTTTAGAGGGGAAGCCGTATGAGGAGCGGCTGAAGTCACTTGGTCTGTTCAGCCTGGGGAAGAGGAGACTGAGGGGAGACCTCATCGTGACCTACAGCTTCCTCACAAGGGGAAGAGGAGGGGCAGGTGCTGATCTCTTCTCCCTGGTCACCAATGATAGAACCAAAGGGAACGGCAGGGGGATGTGCCAGGGGAAGGTTAGGTTGGACATTAGGAAAAGGTTCTTGACCCAGAGGGTGGTGGAGCACTGGAACAGGCTCCCCTGGGAGGTCGTCATGGCACCAAGCCTGACAATATTGAAGAAGCATTTGGACAATGCCCTCAGACATATGGTGTGAATTTTGGGGTTGTCCTATGCAGGGACAGGAGTTGGACTCAATGATCCTTGTGGGTCCCTTCGAACTCAGGACATTCTACAATTCTGTGATCCTACTCTATAACTGTAAGAGAATATGCTTACCTTAAAAAGTGTAAACTTAAATGAAATACCGATGAAAGGGTTAGGAAAGGAAACAATAGACAGATAACTGAAATGACTAAGGGCCTGGAGCAGATGAATTAGGAAGAAAGACTATAAAGATCAGGACTTTACACATTGCACTTAACACTGAAGAAGGCTGGTGTTCAAGGGAGAAGTAGAGGAAAACACGAAGGTGGTGGATAATGTAATTAAAGCATAGTGGTATCAGAGATTCAAACAACATGGTCTCTCCCTACTTTTCTTTCCCACTTATTTATTACTGTATATTTCTAATCCATGACTGAGTTTCTCCAAAATGTTCTCTCTTTAAATCTGAAGGTGGTCGTTCAGGCTCATCAGTTTGCAATCACTGCATCTTTTGACTCCCTCTTTCAGACCAAATTTTGTAACAATGCCTTGGAGAAGGCTGACTAATGCTGATAGAATGAGGGGCACATAAGGGGAATGAGCATGCGACTGATGCACACTACATGTGGAAGGAAATGCAGTATTATGTAATTCCTTTCCTAAAGTACATTCCTTTCCTACTTATCTTTCACTTGTCATTTTAAATTGCAGGTTGTTACGGTCAATATTCCTGTGTCTGTCAGAATACCTGCAATGGGTAGAACAACTGGTTCTCCAGCATGCAGAGCTTCTTGGCATACTTGCATACAAATACTAAATAGTTTTAATAGAAATATACAAATGTCAAGCATTTGGAAGTATGATAGATGTAAATGCTAAGAGTACTAAAGAGTGGTAAGAAGCAGTTACATGGACGATGTTGGTAGGGGAACAAATAGTGTAGTCAGTGGCAGAATAATTTGATAGATATTTTTGTGGAAAATGGAAATGGTTTCATGCAAGTTGTTATGGAAAAACATAGATAATTCCCTGGCGAGGATTACTGTTCTTTGGCCACTGGCAGCAACAGCAAGCATGAAGAATTTGAAACAGAATGCGAGTAACAGTTGAGAACTATTAAAGTTTGAGCAGGCTGACGAGAACAGTAAATTTCAGAATTAAGAGTGCCTCTGAACTCTTAGATTCCTCTCTTGTTATTGCAGTTTTATAATTTATATTGTGTTCCTTTAGCAGTGGCTTCAGAAACACCTGTGATTCTATGTGCAAAGTGAGCTTTTTTTTCCTATCCTATTTTTTCCCTTGTGACACATGCAATGTATCTCCTCTTCTACTTGTGTATACATACATGTCTGCACACATAAATGCACCGTCTAGAAATGCAGAAAGCATATGCTATGAATGTACATCAGGAAGCCCTTAATGAAAAAAAAAAAAACGATTATCTTTCCCTAAATGAATACATAGTTGCATTCAGAAAAAATTCAAATATAGGCCTGAAAACAGCTAATAGCAAAATTGCTTTTCTACAAAATATTAGGCTTCTCTCACCTAATGCACTGCATTCAGAGTAACTTGAGTTTGGTTACTTTACATAGCATCTCAGATGGAACACTGCAAACTGTCCTGCCAGCCTATGAACAGGGAAGGTGCATGATCTGTAGCCTCTGGGCAGGTGCTTCTGATGGCTTGAGGTTGGGAAACCTAGTAATATCCATGAAAGTGCTGGTTAAATCTTCAGGTTCTTGCCTATTTCCTTCAGCACTGTAGGATCTGGGAAAATCTGGTTTGTCCATTCCTTTTCTCTCTCTTTCTCCTTTTTAAATTTGATATGATTTGGACCAAAATCCAGATTCAAAAAAGGAAGAAAAGGTACAAGTTCTGGGGAAGTTCTGCTTTTCATTAAATTCCTTTAATGATTATATTTAGCAAACTTGTTTCTGGAATCTTTTTGTCTTATCTGTATTGAATTAATACTAATTTACTCAGTGACAATTCTAGAGAGTTAAATCAATCTACCTGTGGATTTTAAAGCACTCGACAAAATCATTCTCACATTTTTGGTCTCAGTGAAAAAGGGTCTTCGTCAGGTTTCAAAGAACATGTCTTTTGACAGATCTTCAATCCAGTTTGAGAACACAGTTAACAGAAGGAAACAAGCAGCATTATCTTTAGCCAAGCCTGTGCAGAAAAAGACCCTATAAAGTGCTGGTCTCTTCCTTCAGAGCTGGGGCTGGGTTCAGGTAAATATTTTGATTTTCAGAGTGGATCTAGGAGACAAAGCTGTTTCCAAGATTTTTGATGAAACTTTTGGGTTGGTTGCAGCTGGTGCTTTGGGGATAGATCTGGAATAAGATTCCCAAAAGCCCAAATGAGATCCTATGAGGTGTTTGTTCCATGTCCCTGTACAGAGAGAGAGCTGAGAGGGAACAAAATCATGCAGTTTGTCCTTCTCTACTCCATTTCTGTTATTTGTCTTTTTCACATTTAAATATGCAGGATAGCTAGAAATTTTCCAGTTCCTCCCTTTTGTCTCTTTATAGAACCAATTAAAATTGTCCCAGCCCATCACACTTTCAGTAAGTCGTAGCAAAACCAGCTTATTAGTTTGATGCCTCCAAAAGACAGTTTTTGGGTTACCAGCCTCTGCCTTGTCAGTCCTGAGGTGGAAGAATAAAGGAGGCTCAAACTTGTTCTAGGTTAACACTCCTATTTCAGATCCTGCATTCTAGACAACTATTTGTTTTTCAGATATATCTGCTTTTCTTATTGCACTGTACTCTGCTTCTGTTCTCATTTCCCCCTTTTTTTTAATTTTTATATTCAGGATTCTCTACCAATAGGATCAATTACTAATGACTTCACCTTTCCTTTTTTGGAATAGAAAATAATGGAAGTCTTTAAACTTGTCAGAATTTCACTATGATATGTGGCCCTCCTGAATACCAGGCTTTCTTTGATATAACTTTCAAGCTTTGCAGTTGCTCCAGGTTCCTCACTGTTGGCTTGCACCTATGCTTTTCAGACTTGCTTATAGTTCTTTCATGGTCCTACCTGCTGGTTTAGAACGTTATTTGGATCTCTCATAGGATGTTAGACCAGCCAACTTCCTTTCCTATGTAAGATCCAGAAAGATAATGAAAGCAATTATGCAATGTCCAAAATAATTAATCTGTTAAAACATGTAAACTGAGCCAATTTCTGGTTACTATCTTACCAGGTCATATAACATCATCCTTATCAGGACAATCTGCTGTAAAATGTAGTAATAATAATAAAAACAAAATTAAAGAAAAAAGTTAGGGCTCACCTGAAAAAGCCGAGGCAGCAATATAAAAGTGACAATTAGGTAATTTACATCATACTCAAATAAATACAAACTACAACTGATTGCAACATGATTTGTAAAAGTGAACTAACATAGTCAATATTTTTGGCTAAGAGATTTAGAGAAACATCAAATTTTGTATGAGATGGGGCATATTTTTTCAGCGTATATGCTGCATTTCTACTGATAAATTTTGAATTACCAAGTCTTGAGAAAACTGACTCCAAAACATAAGTGAACTGTTGAAAATACATAGAGGCGATACTACCCAATTTCTCCGTTAGGTAAATAAATTATTGAGGTTTTATTTGAGTTTTTTTTTAATGAAGTTTGAAACAGACAAAGTTATCACACTCTTGTCTACATTCTTTTCACTGCATGTGCTTTATAAATAATGTCACTCAATAGACAACTTCCATCTCTTTCTGGGGCAGAACATTCTATATCACTGATTTCCCAGCAGGGATCTATATCTATCTATCTATATCTATATCTATATCTATATCTATATCTATATCTATATCTATATCTGTATCTATATCTATCATCTATATCTGTATCTATATTACATGACATGCTGAGACCTAGATATTGCTTAGTAACTTAGTCTCTGAGTGGCAACACAAGAGCAAATGAACTAGTGTGGGAGGGGAAGACTTTATACATGCGTAGTGAGGAAAAAATTTGATCAAACTGTTATGTATTGACAAGCATCTGCTTCTGGCCTCTTCTTTGGTAGCTTTGCTTCAGGAAGTAAAATGCTGAAAGTTTCCTTGGTATCTTTAAAAACTTCCTTCTAGAAACAATTTTCAGCTGTTAGTCTCTTCATAAGAAACCAGCTCAATGGCACAATCTAGACAGTAAAGTCTCAAGGCTTTTGCTATGCAGTTTTCAAAATAAAGCAATCATTTCAGTCTAAATACTCTTACTTAATGATCCTGTCTTGATAGAGAAATTAGGCTTTCTGTGTTCATCTCTTGAAATGGCAGCTCCTCTGTCCCTTGAAGAGGTTGGTTTAGGAAAAAAAAAGAGAAACTACATTGGAAAATGAGATGAGATAAAGCAGTGAATAATGTTTTGTAGAGAATGTGTAGTTTTCTAATAAGACCTGAGTGAGGAGGCATGGAGGTCACCATCACAAAACCAGCAAGATGTTATGGCTGTACTTGGACCTTTCTCCAAGTTTCTTTGCAGGCTGTTCTGGCATCTCACTCTACATGTTATCTAGCAATTCACTCCATTTGCATACAGAATCAGTTTAAAACACCAAATACCAACCCAAACTGGAGTTTGGAGACAGCTACAGTTTTCTTTATGCTGCACCACTTTCCTTCCACACTCTGAATGTTTGCCTGTTTTTCTTCAAACTACATTCTCCTTGGGGCAAAAGATGATACTTTTAATATATTAAATTCTGTGTTTCAAGGCTGAAAATTACTTTTATATCAAATGAGTACCCACACTGTGATGAGGGTTAGCAGAGTCCTCACTAAGGAGAGGTACTACTGTTTGCCATAAACTATTGAGCTGCAACCATCATAAAACAGCTATCTGATGTAAACTTTTATTAATCCTGGTTTTTTTTTCTCTCTTACATCATCAAATGGTACTGCGTCTTACGTACCTTTAAGCAAGACTAAACTGGTTTAAAGAAGTGACAACAATGATACCTGGTACTCATCCATTTAATTACTCTTATGGTTCTTTTCCATCCTGTGTGTTTTGGGATCACTTCAGACTGAAAAATCTCAGGTCATAAAATTATATAAAAATAACTGTCTTGAATTTGCTTTTTGTGTTTTCTCTTGATAGAATCAAAAGTTACTATGATACTATCTAGGTTGCAACATTTAAAAAAATATACTATCTAGATTGCTAGGTAATAGGAGCATATAGAAAATAATTGGAACACTTTGACAACTTTTGAACATGGTTGTAACAGCTGTCATAAATACTTCTATTGAAAGTGTTTCTTCGTATTTTCCAGACTGTCCTCTGTTTTCATTGGTTGTGCAGTACTTTGTGTAGTGATGCAGTCGCAGCTAACCATTTATATACCCTTAATCAGGCACTGGATCAGAAGCCTGATCAGAACTGTTGCTATTTTTCAAGCATCTGCTATTTTCATGATTGCTTCTTACTTTTCATCTGCACGTTGGTACAAAGATTTAATTAAAGTAGTTAAAATAACAGACAACAGATGTGATCTACACAACTACAAGTCAGCACTTTGAGATTCCTCTGTGGTTGAACAGAAATGAAAACAACTAAGTTTCTGTAATTTATTTCAATTACTTTGTGTACCAAGTTTAGTTAATCACTGCTGTCTTGCGCCTTTTGAATAGCTAATAACATGGGAATTTTCAACAGTTACCTACAGTCTTTGCAAAAGATATTTTGGAGATGTGAAATTCCTACCCTTTTCTTATTTCCTACTGGCAATGTTCTCTGCTGTTTGTTTAATTCCTGTTTTGTTACATTAAATAATCCACAATGCTGTGCTCTTGGATGAGTTGTCAGCAGCAGAGGTAGAAACTGGAACCTCTAAAGCTTATATATTGTCATGGCAAGCTCATCAATCTCAAGTGTGCTGCACAGTGAATGAAGTGTGACTTGCATAATTCCCTGGGAAAGCAAACTGCCATGTTTTGATTGTTCCAATTACAAGACTCAACATGTTAACTCTGGCTGAGTATGTCTTAAGTCTTCACCTGTTTTCTTCAATTATAGGATTTTATATTTGTAGAAAAGTGTGTGCCTATGGACAAGGAAAAGAGAAACTGAGATTCCCCTCCTCTCCCCGGAAAATCTAATTAGAACTAAATATACAGTAATTATTTAGCTTATGCTGACCATAATGTCATTTGCTGAGTTGCTGCCTAGTGGACTTTATCAGACAGCAGAATAGTCAGGATAAAATGGGATGCAAATTAGGGAATAAATTTATTTGATATTTCTTCCCTAATCATGCTTTCCCCTTCCTTCTCCCCAGTATTCAGAAGTATGAGGTCTCTGTTCATTTTTCCTTTAGTTAGCCATATGTTCTTATTCTGTTTCTCACTGCATAACAATTCCTTGTACTGTTCCAGTTTCTGTTTGTGGTTCTATTTTAACTTTAACCTCCCCTCTGCTTGTGTTTGTCCATGAGCAATCCCTCTAAATGGTAAATGCAAAGCAATTAAAAAAAAAAAAAAAAAAGGCCACAGTATTATTCTAAGGTTGAATCAATGAATAAAGATGTAATAGAGAAGCCACAGTAAAAGTAGTGAGTCCGGGAGAGAGAACATTATTTTGGCTCCACGAGCATTGAAAACTAGCTGTGATGCATAGACTGAAAGAATAAATATGATACAATTCATCCACAGTATCACTAACGAAAAACAAAAAAATTAATAGTGCAGAAAACTAAATATCATATGGTCAAGAATACCAAAATTCTACTTTCACAGAGCTCAATGATATTCTTTCACCTGGAAAAAAAACCACTCCCTTAGGAAAACTATCTATTGGCTTTACAATATGCCTTGAAGCTCTGGCAAAAGAAAGCCCTCAGGTTTTAGTAGACTGCAAGTTAAAATATGTTTAAAATTGATTTATTTCTTTTGTCAAGGGTCTGGTAAGGTACCTTAGTTGGCATTTTACAGAAAAGAAAAGGAGCAGTTTGGGACAGAAGAAGATACACTTTATGTGGCCTTGAAAACCGCTATGCAGCTTTGCACAGGTGTCTTTGCTGGGAATGATGAAGTTTTATAAACCCAGAATCTTCATTCTCGAAGGGCAAATGCCGTTTTCCTACTTGTTGCTGTCTGGTTGTGGTAAACAGAAGATGTGCAATTGAATGTCCAGCCTACTTTTACAGGGCGGATACAAAAGGATGGTCTCCCTTCCACACTTACCTTTGATTGTTTAGCTTTTATAATTGCTATGTTCTACCTAAAATGAGTTCCTGCGTGCTGGTTTTCAGTCAAGTGCAGTCTCAGCCAGAGAAGTCTAAATGATGGGACAAGATGCAGCTACTAAAGGAAAAATGTAGAACAGATGACCATGTCTAAACCAATGGTAATGCTGTCTACGCAGTCTTATCTTTTCCCCTATCAACCTTATGTATAAGTCAATAAGAATGGGAGAATCTTGGTGCAAATTAAATTTCAGAATTGTTGTGTGATGTCTTTTGGGCTTTTTGAGAGCAGATACATAAGTAAAACTGTCTCTTCAGCCAGGGACTGTAGACTTGTTAATGATATGCTGTCAATATTTTGAAGACAGTTGATGGACCAAAAAGAAAACAGTTGCATTGCAAGGAGAATAAGCATCATAATCTTTGAATCTTGTTCAGTTTGAAAAGCCTGAAGGAGACATGAAAGTTACCAATGTTGCTGGGGTCATTTCAGTGTGTTCAATATCCTCTCCTTACTTCCGAGAACAGGAGCCGGGGAGGGGAAAGGAAAGAATGCTGGTGTAACAACTCTTGAAGCATCCTAGAGTGAACAACGATTTGCTAACACACTTAATTCCAATACACTGGTGTGTACCCAAGGCTGTGTGCCAAGGATACTGGCAACTACTTCAAGCATTAGCACTCTTTTCTGCCTTTTTCTGCCCATGACCCACCTCCTCCCCTCCCCCTTGCCCCAATCCTTCTGGGGCTTTAAAATAAACAGTCATGTTACAAAAGCGTTTTCAGAGAGGAAATGATCAAGGGGAAGAAGTGTGCAGTTTGCCTTAGTTGGGGTGGAGGGAAAAGTCTGGGTGTTACAACTCAGAGAAATAGATAATAAAAACTTGCTTACATAAATCTCAGCAAAACAATGTATTTGTGTTCTTCCCTATACAGCAGTCTATCACAGCTGTCCAGTGTTATTAAAAAAACAAATCTACTTCTGATGTAAGAATTCCTTCCTGCGTGCTATAGAAACAAAAGTACATTCATGACATCACCAAGGCAACACAGAAATAACATTGTAAGCATCCTTTCATTAGGAGTGTGAGAAACTCTGAAATTATGGACTGGATGGTAGCAGTGGCAGACGTGTTTGAAGATGTGTGTTGTTTAGTTGGTGGTCAGAGGTTACAAGCCTGCCACACAGGATGATTGTTTAGGAAAGATTTTAATTTGTTGGCAGGTTAGTGAACAGGAGCAGGGAAGGACAAAGACTCAAACAATAAACTGTATTTCTAACCATTTCTCTCATTCACGAAGTACTAAGAAGTGATAGTTTTTCAAAGTACCAGAACAGAATCTAGGAAGCCGTGTCTTCAGCAAAGACAGTAAAGGTAAGATACAGGGCTTAATATAGCATTTGATAAGCAGAAGAGTGGCGGGAAAATGTTTTTAAAGTTGGGACTTCTTATTGGAACATAAATATAAAACAAACTACCAAATAAGTTGATTATATGAAAACAACAATCTAAAAAAAAAAAAAAAATCCTTTATAAGCTCAGGACATCTGGAGTTGAGGCCGTTCATTGACACTCCTCTACTGGAGTAAAAACGTGGAATTTTTGTTCTTGCTGTGTAATGTTTTTAGGGAGCCTTGTCTCAACATTTTTAACTATGCATAAATGGATACATGAGATATTCTAAGAGTAACTTCTGGAAGCTTGCATACTATTGCTAAAGAAGTCTTAAATTTTGGAAAAGGACAATATTTTTAGTTATGGGACTGAGTTTCTACAGTGTCAGTTTCACAGTAGGTGAAAATTTTGTCAATATAGGGAATGTTTGTGTGGACAGAGACAAGCAATTTATCTTGAGCTCTTCAATAAGGCACTACAAATTTGTGTCCACATTTTTATCTCTCAAACCTATCCAAATGTCTAACAATCTACCTCCTCCCCCTCCTCTCTCCACAGTACATTGTTTTTTTAAAAATGTGTTTTAAAATAACAGATCTCTTTAAAAAAAATAAATTTATAATGTTATTGTGTGAAATGGGTTCAACGGATGTAAGATGGCTTATATTTGTAAGAACTTTTATTTATTGGCTGTGAGAAATGTCATGTTACTGGTTAATTGCCTGATTCTCAGGTGAACACAGCATGATTAGATGTTCCTGTCCATGTGTTGAGTTGTAGCTACTTGTTATGTTATACAGCACTCTATGTAGTGCCAGAAATCTGCTCCTCTGTGCTCATTGAGTGCTCCTGGAGACTCAGAGCTCAAGCGCTAAATTTGTGTTTTAAGAGCTGCAGAAAATTTTATAAGTGGACACAAGGAGTGTGGATTCTATTGAAGTTCAACAGCAGGCACCTCTGTACATATGCCTACAGTCACAATCATTTTTTCATGCTGTTGCAGTTTCACGATACCAGATGTAGAACCTTATATTTATTAAATATAATACTTCTGTGTTCAAAGATCTGTGTATGACCAATGAGATTTGTGGCAAGTATGGACAGCAGTGAGGGCCATGTCTAGGATTTGGAGTGATTACACAATTTAGATGAAGAGGCTTATCTTTTGGCATCATAACACCATTTTTATACACGTTATTTTAGGGGAGAACTAATTAAATCAATCAATTTGATTTTTTTGAAAGGAAAAGCCTTATGGAAGTTTTGTTGAAGGTGTTTAGAGTAAATTCTGTTTGCTGCTTTGAAACAAAGGGATAATGAATTTAAACATGTACAAAACGGGCAGTTATGATCCCAAAATTCAGGTCTCATTTTATTTTCTTTTTTTTAAACAGAAGAAGAATCTAGGATGTTAGGGTATGACCCCAATTCTGTCCTCTTTGGAGCAAGTTTCCCATTTTTATTTTTTTGAATATTTGCAGAAAGGAATCTATTGTGGAAGTTATTTGGAAATTTGTTTTTGGAGCAGACCTTCCTTGTGTCCTGCACTTTTGCAGGTCTTAGGATAAATTTCTGATATGCTATTGCCAAATTCAGCACATGCTGCAACTCTCCCTGCTTGACCAGCTTTTATTAATCGTGACAGGTAATGAAGTCTGAAAATAATCGAGGCCTTATGTTGACACAGGAGAGCACTTCAACTGTCATGCAAATGAAAGCTGTTGACATTTAGCTGTGTTTTCTTTTTCTTTGTTTGATTATTTAATTAATGTGAACTTTGGAAGTGGAGGAAAAAATTCCCATTTTCACTGTGACATATGGTGAAAAACACATTTCAGCTTTTTTCCTTTTCATTAAGACTCAGATGTATAAAATAACTGGACAATAATCTGAAAATGGCAAGCTACTTTTAGATAAGAAGACATTAAATTGAAAAGTGGTATGTATCTGTGTTTATAGTAGTCTTAAAAATGGTAGAAAAAATATTCATCAATTGAGTGGTACAATTACAGTTGTCTATGACAAACTGCAGCAATGGTTAGATTTTTATAAACCCTACTCTGGGCTGAATAGATGGGACTACCAGTCTCGCCCCTTTCACTGCTGGAATGAAAAGCATAAGGATGTTATTGCTTGTGTCAGAAATGGACAGCCTGTAACTCGAACCTCATGTGGTTTGCAAAAGCTTACTAAAGAGACAAGTTTAATTTGTAGTTTGATTCTGACAATTTATTCACTGAAGCTAAATCACTCATCAAACATCGTGGATTTAAGCCTGCTGCGTGCACTGCATGCACTGCAGTTGATTATACGCTTTTGCTATAATACTTTTATTATACAAATACTATTATGAGCCAGCTTAATTTAATATAAATATGCTTTAGTTAACTCTTGAGTCTTACTCTTCTGCCTCATAAATATGAATCTGTATAGGTCTAAAGAAGGCTTCCCTAGGAAACCTATTATTGTGAATTGCATTTTGGATGTAAAAGTCCACTGACATACCTTTCAATCAAAAGACCATTTTGGAAAAGTGGCCATACACCAATTAAAACTGTGTATTAGTCTTTAACTCAGTAAAAGGCTTAGACTGGCCAGTGGTATTCAGTTAAATGTTTCACTTACAGCTGTCAGATAGCTGAGGCCTTTTTGTCCAACTGAAATCTGGGAAAGACTTGGTTTAAAACCTCAGTACTTGAAATTTGTGGGGTAATATGATCTGTTCTCTTGGACTGCCTTCTCCAGATCAAGAACTTATAAGGGATTTGGAACAGCAGTGAGTGACAAAAATGGAAAATAAATACATATGTGTAATATATTTACTATACATATTGTTGTTGGTAAATATATACTGCAACTTGAAAGCAAATTATATTTCAAACACAATCTATTCATGTCAGAGTAGAAATTGGCTGTTGTAGAGATACACAATTGTGAAAATAAACAGATAACATAAAACTTCATACAAAGCAATATCTAAATTGAGTTCATGTGGAATGCATATATTACTAATTTGAGAGTAATTGAATTTCTAAGGAACTGTAATTAGAAATTCTTGGGTTTGAGATAAGCCTAGGAATTTTCAAGTTAACCTTGTATTCAAGCATACTGAAACAGAGAGGGTACATAGTAGTAGCATGCAGAGCCCTATGATGTACTCGCATCCATATGAAAAACAGTGAAAAGACATACATAAACATTTTTTAAGTAAGTTGAATCTAAGCTTTGTGTATAGGTCATAAAATATCTGAATCAGAAGGATGTGCTTTTATTAATGGTTTTATTGCAAGAAAAGTTTAAGGTTTCAGCTGAATGAGAAAATTTTATATTATGAAGAATACTGTTGAGTAGGAAAAAAACCCATAAAACTAGATTTTAAATAGTGAATGAAAACATTCTTTTAGGATAAAATTTCTACAGAATAAATTAAGAAATTTTAAAATGTATAAAAAGTCAGTCATACCCCTACTTTCCTGTCATATTCTGCTTCCTTGTCATGTCTGCCAAATGGATCTGTCCAATGTGTACTTTTTGTTCTTAAATAAAAAAAAAAGCTTTGTTTGTTGTGCCTGAAAGTTTGTCCCTTATGAATTATTGCTGTTTTTAAAAAGGTTATTACTGGCTTCCTGTCATTTAGGGTGGAGGCAACATGGTCTCTGACAGTTCACTGAACATGTTTTAAAGGAGAAAAAAATAAATATGGAGTTAAAAAGAAAATAATAGTAAAATGCATCACCACTTTGCAATAGAGTACTCTGACTAAGCTTCTCTCTTTCTTCCCTAACTCATTTTATAGAGAAGAAAATGCAATAGATTTAATCTAGTCAGACTTTACTGAAACATTTGATGTGACATCCCAGATGTGTTGATTAGTTAGTGTGGAGAAGGCAGTGATAAGTTTAAGAATTGCAAGTTGGACAAAGAACTATCTAAAGGACAGGCAGCAGGTTCTACTGGGGTGATATCTATAAGGTTGGTGGGAGGTTACACAAAGATTTCCTTTGTGGTTTGGTTGACCTGATTTATTTTAAGTTGTGAGGCATCATCAATAAATGGCAGACTATGATTATCTCCTGAGAAGATATTAGTGGCCTAGTGGACTAGTTGAAATAGGAAGAAATTTAATAACTTGAAATAAAAAGTCACGCACGTAGGGGACTTAATAACAAATATTTCTGCTATAAGTTGGATGCTTATCAACTTCAAAGTACAGAAGACAAGACAGACCTCAATCTCTTCGTAGGTCGCTTATAGTTAACAATGTGAGATTGCTGTGGAAAAGAAAAATGGGATTCTAGAATGCATAAGACAAACTTTCCACTAGTGAAACAAATACTGTTGTCTTGTATAATGGAAAACCATCCAGCTGGAATCTAGTATACATTTCTCATTACTCAAGTTTGAGAAAGGTTTATCCATACTAGGAGAAGTATGATGCGGACCAGTAATATGATGCCATGCTGCTGAATCCTCTTAAAGAGGAGATTAAAAATGATAGCAATGGAGAAATAAAATCTGGGAACCAGAAAGGATTAAGATCTTGCTTAAACTGAAGGAAGTATCAGTACAAAAATAAAAAGAATGGAGTGGCCAGGAATAAATTTAGGCTGAATATAAGATGACTGTGAGGAAAGTGAGATTTCAGAACAGACTTCGAACTAGGTGAGTTGGAACAGTTGATTTTGATTATTTTGTGAGAGGAATTATATGGCTGTAGTGGCAGTAGAAGGTTTAATCTGATCATGAAGCAAGATTAACAGAATCCTTAACAGTAAGATAAAATTGAGGAGCCTTTTCTAGTTTGTAGTTCTGTTACTGGATTCACAGTTAGTCCTTCCAGAGGTATAGGATATGTAGTTCATAGGCTTCTTAATATAGTTTCATTTGACAAACTGACAAGATAGCTGCTATTTCTGTTGAAGTAATTTATCTAAATGATGGAATTTTGATTATGGCTCCCATGAACAGATAAAGAAGTAATGAGGGCAGAACTTCCAGGTATCAAAGCAGAGTTGCTTGGGATACAGTTGCTTTTGGGATGCGAAGGGAGTCATTGGCAGTCATACCACAGGTACTCTGTTCAGCTGCCGAGGTTAAGGGCTTGTGTTTCCCAGCTGACTGGGGAATCTCCAGGGCAATTTAGAGTATCTAACGTGGGAGTGAGTGTGCCCTTTTGCCTGCTGAACAGGTAAGGAATATAGGTTCCTGATTTAAGTCACATTCGTACATTCAGACAATGAATATCCATGACTTGCTCCTCATTTCTGTGTTAGAAAATTCTATTCCTCTTTCCTGTCTAGTTCTTGACATAGATTCTTTCCACTTTGGGCTTTGTTTTCAAGTGGTTACATAGATTCTTTCCACTTTGGGCTTTGTTTTCAAGTGGTTGTGAAGCTACTGGGAAGGGGAAGAAGAGGAAAATAAATGATGTTAAGGTAATATTGGATTATTTTTGCTTACTTGAACACTTAATTTTCCAGCAAAGTCTGCACATTCAGATTTTAAATGCTGTGGAGAAAACTGTATTGGCCAAATATATTTGCTTTTATATCATTCTGTGCAGCTCTTCTAATACTATCAACCATTTGGGGAGAGGATATCTTGAAACTAGAAAAACAAAGTGGAATTGTGTCTTCATTCTGGAAAAAAATCTTCTTAATCTCATAAATGTAAACTAAGAATATAGCTTATGAGGGGAGTAAACACATATGCATACATGCTTTGTGTTTTAGGATATTCAGTTCTGCCTGTAATGAAATTTGGTGATTTACCTTTGGAAATCTGGACTTGACTCCAAAGATATGATTTACTTCCTCTGCTGGGATTTGTGTTTTGTTTTATCTGGCAACTCCTTTCAGTAGTGTTTGGCCTGAAATGATGCAATGGCTGATGCATTGGAAGATTTCATGGAGCTCTTAGATTGCATTGTCTGTAATATTCAGAGGTAGTTTGGACAACATCTTTGGTAAAATTAGAAGATACGGCTCTTCCCTATTTCAAAAGAGACATTTTTCACATACCTTTCAATCAAGTGAAAACAGAGCAATGTAAAAAACATCTTTCTCTTTAGGGAGACTTATTTTCTAGTCTGTTTTTACCTCTGGCAGATTTCTCATGTTTCTGTCTACTGAGTTATTAAAATTTTTTCACCACTCAGGATAAAAATAAAAACTAAAGCCCCACCCAAAAAAAACCCCCAGGTTATACAGATACTTTATAGCTTTTGGCTCTGGCCTGAGTAATTTTGTTCCTTTCTTTCCTCTTCATCTCCTCTTCATCTTTGAACACCTTTTCCACACAATTTCAATATATTCCCATCTTTGAACTAAATCTTGGACCAGCAACATTTAGAATTGCTTTCAGTTGATAAAATAAAACATATTATGGGAAGGATAATCGTATTCTAATTTGAAATTAATTCAGGTAGCTTTTTATGCTTCTAAAATTCAAAATGTCAATAGCCAGCTCAGCAAATATAACCGCTGTGGGAATTACATATCATTCATGGACTCTACAAAATATAGTGGTTTCTCCCTAGCTACAAATGCTACTCCAGCTTTGTCTTTCCTTGTGTCTGTACTATTTTCTAGCTTCATTTTTCACATTTGATTAGGTCTTCAGGATTTATTATCTAAAATAAAATAACAGTATTAATGGCGTCCATCACAAAAGCAGATGTGTTGGTTATAAAACAGTTATGGTACATTAATATTTGGGCTAGTCATTTTTGATATTAAAATATTTTAACTTCCAGCTTTTAACTTCAAGGTCTGTTGCTTGTCAGTAAGCCATACAAGCAGCAAAGTTTCTCTGAGATGGAGAATTGTGGTCTTCAATTTTGGGTTTTGTTCTGTTTTCATTTGTTTGGGGGATTTATCTTTCTTGTCTTCCCCCTTCCTAAGTGAAATGGCTTAAATTACATGAATTTAGACTCTGGAGTCAGCTGATGTGAAGTATGAGACAGCACATTTGGAACAATTTTTAATGATTAGCAAAATATACTCAGGAGAAGTTTAGTACCAAATAAGTGAGGTATTGCTGCAGATAGTCATGAAGTGCACTGGTGGAGGTGCTTGGGGGAGATTTTAGGAGCACTTTGTCTGAATGTAGCAAGTAACATTAATCCCTAATGTTCAAGAGCACTAAATTCAGCTTTCATAACAGCATGAGGGCTAGCACTCATGGAAGAGGTTTCTTGCCCATCAGAACTATTATTTGTAATGCCTCAAGAGCCTTGACGGTATTTTTGACAAATCCTCACTTGCCTGCAGAGCTGATGCTCTAGCCAGCATAGGTGGGTTTATCAGAGGCAGATTGTAGAATTAAGATGTTTAAAACTGTGAAGAACTTTGTTTAATACACATTGTGTAAACAAGCTCTGTGTAGAGAGATGGGCTATCATTACATAGAATTAATAAGGAACAAAACTGATCTGAAAAATTGGAATCTATGTTTCCCATCAATGGCGGGTATGTGTTACCAGAAACTGTTTGTTAAAAGAGCATTAATGTAAGAATAGCTGTGTCAAGTGAGAACAAGTGTTCATTCAGCCAAATATAATTTCTCCTAAGCATTCATTAGGAAACTTGAGTGGATTATTCTTCTGTGAATGGATATGCCAAGTTTCTCCTTGAACCCACATAAAATTTCATAGTCTGTAAGAGTCTCAGCAAGAGTTCCACAATTCAGCCAGCTGTGTGGATGCTCTTGTTCCTTTGTCTGTTTTGAACTTTACTCCTGTCATCTTCATTTGATGACTCCTCCCTGTAATTTTTATATTTATTTTGGAGACTAAAGATACTGATAAAGATGAGCCAGTTCAGTGGTTTTCAATGGAAAGAGTGGAGGTTTTGACTGGATATGAAGAAAACGTTTTTCACTGAAGACCTGCTTAGCATGGGCAAGTTGCACAGAGAGACTGTTCCGTCTCCATCTTTGGAGGATGACCCAACAAGACCTAACTGGCCAAAGCTTTGAGCATGTTAGTCTGAATTCAGTGTTGACCCCTCTTTGAACAGGAGGCTGGAATAAACAAAACCAGAGGTTCCTCCCAAGCTTGAATGGTTCTTGGATCAGTCCAACCTATCTCTTCATGCTGCTTCTGAATGTGGTTATTATTGTTATTTTATTTAGAAAGTCTTTGCAAAGAATATTTTGCATATATTTAATACCCTTGTTACTGACCCTGAACCTCTCTGAAGTCTATAAAGTTCTCTTTGAGATGGGGATAGACCAAAACTACATGCAGTGTTTCAAGATGTGCCTGAACCCTTATACAGCGGTATAATGTGCTCTGTTTCGTTTCCTATTCCTTTCCTAATAATATCAAACATCTGCTTTTTTTTTTTTTAACCATTACTGAGCAGTGAGGTTATGTTTCCCGGAAATCTTAACTCCACAGTCTCCTGAGTGGTAATGGTATGTTCAGAGCTCTTGATTTATATGTAAAGCCAGATTTTTTTATTTTTTTTTTTTCATGTGCATTACTTTACATTTTTCTATATTAAATTTCAGCTGCTGTTTTATTGTATGGTCACTCAATCCTGTGCTTGTGGTCTGCTCTTCTTCACAGTTAGCCATTACTTTTACTGCTGTGACCTATCATCATCATCAAACTTTGTCATCTCATTGCTCAGTTTTCTTTTTATTTGTTTTAGGTTATTTAGGACTTAATTGAATAGCAAGGACCTCAGTGCAGATTGCCATGGAACACCAATGATAATCTTCTTCCAAGGCAGAGCCTGACCATTTACTCCTATCTTCTGTTCCTTTTCTTTTAACTAATTACTTATTTATGCAAAGACCTTTTCTTATTTCAGTATCTTCTTAGTTTTCTCAAAAGCCTTGGCAGAAAGCCTTCTCCAAGTCCAAGCAGGTTATTAGCTAAATCAGAAACGTGTGACCCCCTTCAGAGAATTTAATTAGAATTTTGTGGCATGATTTCCCTTTAGAAAAGCTTAAGTAGCTGTTTTCAAGAACAGATTTCTCAAGATATCCATTTTTTATTTTAATTTCACTTTATATGGTATCTGTAGACTTATTTAACACGATTTTTCACTTTTGACTGATGTATGTTGCATTTTCCATTGATTTGCATCTACTTGTATTTCTTGCAATCTGACAAACAAGCGAAGACTAAAAGGAGATGAATATTTCAAAATGAAGTCCCCAGTCTACAAAGAGTTCGTGATGCAGAAGGTCTTTCTGTGCTCAGAGCAGATAGATGTATGAAACTCTGTGGGACTGTACTGTAAGAAGTTAAATAAATGAATTCTTTGTTCAGCATTAATAATATGTTATCGTGGTTTAACCCCAGCCGGCAACTAAGCACCACGCAGCCGCTCGCTCACTCCCCCACTGGTGGGATGGGGGAGAGAACTGGAAGGGCAAAAGGGGAAAACTCGTGGGTCGAGATAAGAACAGTTTAATAACTAAAGTAAAATAAAAATGGAACAGTGGTAATAGTAATAATAACAACAATAATAAAACCAAGTAATAATAGTACAATAGTAATACAAAGCAAGCGATACACTGTACGATTGCTCACCACCCAACGAACGATGCCCAGCCCATCCCCCAAGCAGTGAGAGTTGCCCCTCCCCCGGCCAACTCCCTCCCGCTCACACACTGAGCATGACGTCATGTGGTATGGAGCAGCCCTTGGGCCAGTCTGGGCCAGCTGTCCTGGCTGTGCCCCCTCCCAGCTTCTTGTGCACTCCGCAAAGCATGGGAAGCTGCAAAGTCCTTGACCAGTGTGAGCACCACTTAGCAACTACTTAGCAAGAACCAAAACATCAGTGTATCCTCGACATTGTTCTCATCCTAAACCCAAAACACAGCCCCATACCGGCTACCAAGAAGAAAATTAACTCTATCCCAGCTGAAACCAAGACATATGTTAACAATGAAACCTGTACACATGTTAGTATGATAATCGTGCCTTGGAGGAACATCCCTTTCATTTCATTCCTGTTTATTTTTAAAATCAAAGCTTCAATTCAGATTTAAAACTTTTTCAGATACTTTTCTTGGCAATTTCAATAGATAGCCCTGTGTATTCTGAAGAGAAAATACTTCAACACGTGTCTTCAAGGTCCCTGTGTTCAGCCTCACTCTGATCTCAGCTGTAACCCTTTCCTTAATACAAGTCCTGGCTGCTGATTTATAGATGCTTTGTTTTTATTATTCTTACAGTTGATTGTGACCGAATTAGGAACTTTTCACCAAGAACGATTTTCTGAAGCACAGAATTTGAATACAGTCATGGAAAAATAGCAGTTCATGAGAGTAATAACAGCATAATCTGGATTAGCAGAAGTGTATTTAATTGTCCTTTTAAAATAAATTTCTGATTTTTATTTTCTTATTGTACGTGTAGCTCTAGACTTTGACTATACAGAGCATAATGTAAAACTAGATTCCAGTCACCTGGCAGGCTCCTGCTGGTAGGAATAAACACCTTTGTTTACCATTAAATGCTAATTCCTAAAATAATGCTATTATACAGAATATGAGAATGGAATGCATCCGTAGAGAATTGTTGTGCTAAATTAAATCTAGGCTTGTTAACACAACACACATTGTCTACAGTGTGCTAAAGACATAGAACTTTTTCTTTTGATTAGAGTGTTTCTCCAGTGGTAAGAATAGTAAGTAACAAAATCAAGTTATAGAATATTTAAAAGATGTGGGCTCACTGAAAATGCTTTCCTTCCTCATGAAGCAGAACTGTCTGTCTTGAGCATTGTGAAATGAGAAAACAAACTAAACTCCTAGCTGAAATGTTTGCAGTAGGCAGAAGCCTGTGCCTGGAACCTGTTATACTGTAAATACCCATAACATGGAATATTACAGTGAAAATCCCCCAATTTTTTTAATTATTCCAGTAAATCAGTGTACCCATGAACAAGCAGAATTAATTCACGATATGAAATTATAAGTATGCATAGATTGTTTGTCATACCTTTTTGTCTGGGAAATCCTCTTTTGAATGTGATATGTCACATGTGGCCCCTTCCTAATATTGGCAGGAAGTCCTCTAAATGAGTCAAAATAAGTCTTATACCTATGACATTTATACTGCAGTGCATGACTATAAACCAGTCTTTTTGTTAAAACACTTCCTGAAGTGTTCATGAACACTGACTCTGTATGCTGGCATTTCCCTCATGTAGATAAATAATTGCAGCAAGGTTTTAAAAGGACTTGCCAGTCTCATCTCTCATGTATACTGTTCTTTCTGGCAAATAGATACAGGCACTGAGAAATTTCTAACTGCTAGGAATTTGTTTCTCTTATCTTTGGCCTTCTGCCTTCAAAACATCAAGTGATCTCAATTAATTTCTGTTTTACAGAAACAATTAATTTAGGATTAGTGTTTGGCTAAAATTCTGACTGTGTTGAAAGGAAATGGAACTTTTGCCATTGGCTTCAATGGGAGGACATTAAATGATGTGTATTATTCTGTACTGTTACATAGTACATGTTGGAGTTCTGGACCTGAGATTCGTTACCCAGTGCAGAGATTTGGGAAATAATTAATTAGCTTACTGGGCTTATTCTTCAGTTATTCACTGTAAAAACAGTTCAGTTTTGGAGGTATGACTTATCCCATGTGGTAAATACCACCAGAATTTGGCTAAAAATGCATTAATGTCAGCATTAAGCCTTTTTCTTACTAAAGGAGGAGGAATCTTCCCCTTCCCCCCTGGAGTTCCCCTATGTAACAGGTACGATGCCCTGGGGCTGGAGAATGAACAGAGAGTAAGTACCGGGCAGGACCCAGGAAAGGCCAGTTGTGCAAATTTGGTCCAACCACCCACCCGCATTAGAACCAACACCACCAGAAAAGGACATAAGGTGTTAGTAGTTGGAGACTCCTTGCTGAGAGGCACCAAAGTGCCCATTTGTTGCCTAGACAATATCTCTAGAGAAGTTTGCTGCCTGCCAGGAGCTCGAATCTGTGATGTCATGGAGAGGCTGCTGAGCCTGGTAAAGCCTGCGGACTATCACCCATTCCTGCTGTTCCAAGTAGGATCAAATGACGCTGCAATGAGGGGACTCAGAAGTATCAAAAGAGACCTTATGTCATTTGGAACAATGTTAAAGGGATTGGGAGCACAGGCGGTGTTCTCCTCTATCCTCCCAGTTGGAGAAGGGGGTTCGAGAAAAAGGCAACGAACTGAACAGGTGAACAGCTGGCTGCGTAGCTGGTGCCATGCCGAAGGTCTTGACTTCTACAATCTTGGGCATACCTTTGAGAAACCAGGCCTGTTGGCAGCTGACAGGGCTCAACTGACCAAGTGAGGCAAGAGTTTCCTGGGCAATAAGCTGGCTGGACTTATAAAGTGAGCTTTAAACTAGATTTAGCAGGGGAAGGGGATGGTGTTCTAAGCACTCAAGGAGAAGGGAATTAGGGCGAGCTCCTCTAGAAAGGGGATGTGGCCAATGATAGCTCAGCTGAAGTGCCTCTATACCAATGCACGCAGCCTGGGAAGCAAACAGGAGGAGCTGGCAGCCGCTGCCCAGATGGAAAACTACAACCTGATTGCTATCACAGAAACTTGGTGGAATGAATCGCATGATTGGAGTGTTGTGATCGATGGCTATAAAGGATTCAGAAGGGACAGGCAAGGAAGGAGGGACAGGGGAGTTGCCCTCTGTGTCAAAAATGGGATTGATTGCACAAAGCTATCTTTAATAGGTATGAGGCTCTGGAACTCGAAGGCGAGGAAGATGAAGATACAGACAGTGATCCATCCAAGGGGTTGACTAGGGGGAACCAGTCAGCTCCACACATTACAACAGCCACTGGTAAGAAAAAAAGAAGGGTAGTTGTCATAGGTGACTCCCTTCTGAGAGGAACAGAGGGCCCGATATGCTGTCTGGACGCATCCCATGGGGCAAGGATAAGAGACTTTACTAGGAAGCTCCCTAGGCTGGTAAAATCATCCAGTTATTATCCACTATTGGTTGTTCAGGTTGGCAGTGATGAAGTATCCGATAGAGGTACATAGACGATCAAAAGGGGCTTTAGAGAACTGGGGCGATTACTTGAAGGATCAGGAGCACAGGTATTGTTTTCCTCCATCCCATCAGTAGGCGGGAGGCATACGGAAAGGAACAGGAAGACCCACCTCATTAGCACATGGCTCAGAGGCTGGTGCCAGAGGTGGAATTTTGGGTTTTTCAATCATGGGGCAGTTTACATGGCACCAGGCTTGCTGGCGACAGATGGGGTTCATCTGTCGCAAAGTGGGAAAAGGATTCTGGCTCAGGAGTTAGCAGGTCTCATTGAGAGAGCTTTAAACTAGATTCAAAGGGGGAAGGGGATAAAACCAGGCTTGCTAGGGATGAGCCTGGGGGTGGCATGCCTGTGTTGGAGAAAAGATCAATAGCCCAACTGAAGTGCATTTACACCAATGCACACAACATGGGCAATAAGCAGGAGGAGCTGGAAGCCATCGCGTGGCAGGAAAACTATGATGTGGTCTCCATCACGGAAACAGGGTGGGATGACTCACACAACTGGAGTGCTGCAATGGATGGCTACAAGCTCTTTAGAAGGGACAGGCAAGGAAGGAGGAGAGGTGGTGGGGTAGCCTTGTACGTTAGAGGGTGTTTTAATTGTCTAGAGCTCAATGACGGTAATGATAAGGTTGAGTTCTTATGGGTAAAGATCAGAGGGAAGGCTAATAAGGCAGATATCTTGGTGGGAGTCTGTTATACACCACCCAAGCAGGATGAAGAGGCAGACGAAGTATTCTACAAGCGGTTGGCTGAAGTCTCACGATGTCTAGCCCTTGTTCTCATGGGAGACTTCAACTTACCAGATATCTGCTGGAAATACAACACAGCAGAGAGAAAGAAGTCTTGGAGGTTCCTGGAGTGTGTGGAAGAGAACTTCCTGATGCAGCTGGTAAGTGAGCCAACCAGGGGAGGTGCCCCACTGGAACTGCTGCTTATGAACAGAGAGGGCCTGGTGGGCGGTGTGGTGGTTGGAGGCTGTCTTGGGAACAGCGACCATGAAATTATAGAGTTTTCAATTCTTGGAGAAGTAAGGAGGGGGGTCAGCAAAAACGCTACCCTGAACTTTAGAAGGGCAGACTTTGGATTGTTTAGGAGTGTGGTTGACCGAGTCCCTTGGGAGGCCGTCCTGAAGGGCAAAGGAGTCCAGGAAGGCTGGATGTTATTCAAGAAGGAAATCTCAAAGGCGCAGGAGCAGGCCGTCCCCATGTGCCTTAAGTCGAGCAGGCAGGGGAGAAGACCAGCCTGGCTGAACAGAGAGCTTTGGCTGGAACTCAGGAAAAAAAAGGAGAGCTTATCACCTTTGGAAGAAGGGGGAGGTGACTCAGGAGGACTACAAGGATGTTGTGAGGTTATGCAGGGAGAAGATTAGAAAGGTGAAGGCCCAGCTAGAACTTCAACTGGCCACCGCCGTTAAAGGTAACAAAAAATGTTTTTTACAAATATATCAGCGACAAAAGAAGGGCCAGGGAGAATCTCCCTCCTTTGTTGGATGTGAAGGGAAACATCTCCACAAAGGATGAGAGAAGGCTGAGGTACTTAATGCCTTCTTTGCCTCAGTCTTTAATAGTCAGACTGGTCTTCCTCAGAGTTTTCAGGCCCCTGAGCTGGGAGGTGGAGATAGGATGCAGAATGAAGCCCCAGTTGTCGAAGAGGTGGCAGTCACCAACCTGCTCCTCCACCTGGATGCTCACAAGTCCATGGGGCCAGACAGGATCCACCCGAGGATACTGAGAGAGCTGGCAGAGGAGCTTGCCAAGCCACTCTCCATCCTTTATCAGCAGTCCTGGTCAACCGGGGAGGTCCCGGGTGACTGGAAGTTAGCAAATGTGACGTCCCTCTACAAGAAGGGTCGGAAGGAGGATCTGGGGAACTACAGGCCTGTCAGCTTGACCTTGGTGCTGGGAAAGGTCATGGAGCAGATCATCTTGAGTGCCATTATGCAGCAAGTGCGGGACAACCGAGGGATCAGGCTCAGCCAGCATGGGCTTATGAAAGGGATGTCCTGCTTCACTAACCTGGTCTCCTTGTATGACAAGGTGACCTGCTTAGTGGATGAGGGGAAGGCTGTGGATGTTGTCTACTTGGACTTTAGTAAGGCCTTTGACACTGTCTCCCACAGCATTCTCATGGAGAACCTGGCTGCTCATGGCTTGGTTAAGTGCACTCTGTGCTGGATTAAAAACTGGCTGGACGGCCGAGCCCAGAGAGTGGTGGTGAATGGAGTCAAATCCAGTTGGTGGCTGGTCATGAGTGCTGTTCCCCAGGGCTCAGTACTGGGGCTGGTCCTGTTTAATATCTTTATTGACGATCTGGATGAGAGCATCGAGTGCACCCTCAGTAAGTCTGCAGATGACACCAAGTTGGGTGGAAGTGTTGATCTGCTGGAGGGTAGGAAGGCCCTACAGAGGGATCTGGACAGGCTGGATCATTGGGCCAGGGCCAGCTGTATGAGGTTCAACAAGGCTAAGTGTCGGGTCCTGCACTTGGGTCACAACAACCTCATGCAATGCTACAGGCTGGGGGAGGAGTGGCTGGAGAGCTGCCTGGCGGAAACGGACCTGGGGGTGTTGGTCAACATCTGGCTGAATACGAGCCAGCAGTGTGCCCAGGTGGCCAAGAGGGCCAGTGGCATCCTGGCTTGTATCAGGAATAGTGTGGCCAGCAGGACCAGGGAGGTGATAGTGCCCCTGTACTCGGTCGGCACTGGTGAGGCTGCATCTTGAGTACTGTGTTCAGTTTTGGGCCCCTCACTCCAAGAAGGACATCGAGGTGCTGGAGTGTGTCCAGAGAAGGGCAACAAAGCTGGTGAAGGGTCTGGAGCACAAGTCTTATGAGGAGCGGCTGAGGGAACTGGGGTTGTTTAGTCTAGAGAAGAGGAAGCTGAGGGGAGACCTTATTGCTCTCTACAACTACCTGAAAGGAGGCTGTAGCGAGGTGGGGGTCGGTCTCTTCTCGCTAGTAACAAGTGATAGGATGAGAGGAAACAGCCTCAAGCTGCACCAGGGGAAGTTTAGGTTGGATATTAGGAAAAACGTCTTTACTGAAAGGGTAGTCAGGCATTGGACCAGTGTGCCCAGGGAAGTGGTTGAGTCTCCATCCCTGGAGGTATTTAAAGAACGGATCGATGTGGTGCTCGAGGACATGGTATAGTGATGGACTTGGCAGTGTTACATTAACGGTTGGACTCGATGATCTTAAGGGTCTTTTCCAACCTTAATGATTCTATGGTTCTATGATTCTATGAAGAACAGCAATGCACAGGTTGACAGCTTATGGCTGAAAATTAGAGACCAAGCCAACAAAGGAAACTTTGTGGTTGGTGTCTACTACAGGCTACCCAATCAAGAAGGAGAAGTTGATGAAGAGTTCTTTCTTCAACTGCAGGAAGCATCACACTCACAGGCCCTGATCCTGATACAGGACTTCAGCCACCTGGACATCCATTGGAAAAACAGCACAGTGAACTGCAAGCAGTCCAGGAAACTACTGGAGTGCATTGAGGACAACTTCCTAGTACAGGTGATAGAGAGCCTGACCAGAGGAGAAGCACTGCTTGACCTGTTCCTCTCTAATGTGGAAGAATTTATCCAAGAGGTCAAGATTGGAAGTAGCCTGGGCTGCAGTGATCATGCCCTGGTGGAATTCACAATCCAATTGAGAGGTACAGGATGCGTAAAAAGTAGAGTCAGGACCCTAAATCTCAGAAATGCAAACTGTCTGCTGTTTAGGGCACTAGTGCATGGGGTGACTTGGGAAACTACCCTCAGAGGCAAAGGATCGAATGAGAACTGAGAGGTATTTAAAGACGTTTCTCTTAGGGTACAAGAGCTCTCAATCCCGACATGCAAGAAGTCAGGCAGGGGAGGCAGGAGGCCAGGTGGACTAAGTCAAGACCTCTTAGCCAAACTAAAACACAAAACCAAACCCAAAATGCAAAGCAGTGGAGGCAAGGGAGATTCATAAAAATCATAAAATCATAAAATGGTTCCAGTTGGAAGGGACCTTAAAGATCATCTGGTTCCACCCCCACTGCCATGGGCAGGGACACCTTCCACTAGACCAGGTTTCTCAAAGCCCCACCCAGCCTGGCCTTGAACACTTCCAGGGAAGAGGCATCCACAACTTCTCTGGGAAACCTGTTCCAGTGCCTCACCACCCTCGGAGATTATAGGCATATGGCCCAAGCGTGCAGAGAGGGGATCAGGAAGGCCAAGGCACAGCTGGAGCTGAACTTGGCTAGGGATATGAAAAATAATAAGGGTTTCTTCAGGTACTTCGAACAACAAACGAAGATGAAAGAAACTGCATCCCCCATGATGAGCAAAATAGGAGACCTTGCTACAACTGACATGGAAAAGACTGAGGTACTCAACAACTTTTTTGGCTTGGTCTTCACCAGCAAGCGCTCTAGCCAAACCACCCAATTCAAAGGCAGGGACTGGGAGAATGAAGTACTGCCCACCCTAGGAGAAGATCAGATTCAAGATGGTCTAAGGTGCACCTGAAGGTGCACAAGTCCATGGGACCTGAGGAGATGCATCTGAGGGTTCTGAGGGAACTGGCAGATGAAGTTGCTAAGCCACTCTCCATCATGCTTGAAAAGTTGTGGCAGTCCAGTGAAGTTCCCTGGAAAAGGGGAAACATAACCCACATTTTTAAAAAGGAAAAAAAGGAAGACCCAGGGAACTACAGGCCAGTCGATCTCACCTCTGTGCCCAGCAAGATCATGGAGCAGATCTTCCTGGAAACTGCGATAAGGCACATGGAGAACAGAGGGTGATTGATGACAGCCAATATGGCTTCACTAAGGGCAAATCATGCCTGACAAATTTGGTGGCCTTCTACGACAGTGTTACAGCATTGGTGGGTAGGGGAAGAGCAACTGATGTCATCTACCTGGACTTGTGCAAAGCATTTGATACTGTCCCACACAACATCCTTGTCTCTAAAATAGAGAGGCATGTATTTGACCAGTGGATGACTTGGTGGATAAGGAATTGGCTGGATGGTCGTGCTCAAAGAGTTGCAGACAATGGCTCAATGTCCGGGTGGAGATCAGTGATGACTGGTGTCCCTCAGGGGTCCGTATCGGGACCAGTATTGTTTAACATCCTTGTCAGGGACATGAACAGTGGGATTGATTGCACCCTCAGCAAGTTTGCAGATGACACCAAGCTCAGTGGTGTGGTTGATACTCTAGAGGGAAGGCATGCCATCCAGAGGGACCTGGACAGGCTAGAGAGGTGTGCCCATGTGAAATTCTTGAAGTTCAACAAAGCCAAGTGTAAGGTCCTGCACCTGGGTTGGGGCAATTCCAAACATGGATACAGGCTTGGCAAGGAGTGGATTGAGAGCAGCCCTGCAGAGAAGGACTTGGGGGTACTGATGAATGAAAAGCTGGACATGAGCCGGGAATGTGCGCTTGCAGCCCAAAAAGGCAACCGTATCCTGGGCTACATCAAAAGAAGCGTGGCCAGCAGGTCAAGGGAGGTGATTCTGCCCCTCTACTCTGCTCTGATGAGACCCCACCTGGAGTACTGCGTCCAGCTCTGGGGCCCCCACCATAAGAAAGACATGGACCTGCTCAAGCGAGTCCAGAGGAGGGCCACAAAGACGATCAAGGGGCTGGAGCACCTCCCCGTGAGAAAAGGCTGAGAGAGCTGAGCTTTTTTAGCCTAGAGAAGAGAAGGCTCCAGGAGACCTTACAGCAGCCTTCCAGTACTTAAAGGGGGTGTACAGGAAAGATGGAGAGGGACTCTTTATCAGGGAGTGTAGTGATAGGACAAGGAGTAAAGGTTTTAAACTGAAAAAGGGTAGATAAAGGGAAGAAATTTTTTATTGTGAGGGTGGTGAGACACTGGAACAGGTTGCGCAGAGTTCTGGATGGCTCCTCCCTGGAAGTGTTCAGGGCGAGGCTGGATGGGACTTTGACAACCTGGTCTAGTGGAAGGTGTCCCTGCCCATGGCAGCGGTGTTGGAATGAGGTGATCTTCAAGGTCCCTTCCAACCCGAACCATTCTATGATTCTAAAGATCTTTCTCTCTAAACAGACATAAAAATGCAAGCATTGATACCAATTGTCTTCTAATTATTTGACTTCCTTTTTTTAGTTTCTTTATCTCAAATGTGAGGCGCACCCTGTTTTGGGGGTTTTGGAGGGGGTTGTTTGTTTGTGTTTTTGTTTTGTTTTGTTTTGTTTTTTTCTTTTTTTTTTTTTCCCCTCAAGCTGTCATTAAATACTGCTATGCCAAGATATGTTATGGCAGATCATGATTCCTCCTTGTTTTGCTAGAAATAACAAAAAGGGCAGTATGGCTGTTGCTGCTCTGACTGCAAGTTTCTTGCTTGCCAGGAGCATCTGATATTCATTGGGTCACTGCACCATGTTGCATTGCAATACTGTTGTTCTGGCTGCAGCAGCTATTTCAGGGCTGTATTTAATTTTAGGGAAAAGGCTGAATATAGGAAAAATGTGGGGTAAATCAAAGCGTAGCAGTGCTATACATAGTTTACAATCTGATTCTTCAGGCACTGTATTCAAATTCAACAGAAAATGCAACTCTGAGTCCTGTTCTCCTATTTGTTGCACATTCTAATGTTCTCTGAGAACGATTTGAGGTATCAATCACCAATTTTTCACCTTAAACATAAGAGTAGAATAGCATAACATATATGCTGCTGTGAAACATCCTTGGTATGTAAGAACATATCTGATAATGAATGTTAAGTAGTTTATTCTGCTCCTTTATCAAATCCTTTTCTAACTCAGTGAAACAGATTCTGTACTCCCCAGTTTTATGCCAATTTCATTTCCTAAAACTCTACAGTTTTCTTTGTTCTGAGGTCAGAATCTGGCCCTTATCCTTCGTAGCTACTAATTTCAGCTGTGCCAATAATCAAGGGTTTGCATAATGACACTTATTTAGTGATATCACACACACATAGATGAAGTTGGTGGATCAGCCAGCTTGTGTAATTCCAACCACTAGCGATTTTCCTCAATGCCTTTATCAGTTCTTGATAGGATTGTTAGACGAGAGTTCTTTAAAAACAAAAAAAAATACCCAGGTTCACCATGCAAAAGGTTTATAATAAAATTAACTACCATTTACTTCTTTTGTACTTAATCTGAAATATGTACTAGTTATGTAGCCGAATGACTGTGAACAGACCAACACTGTCTTACAGAGTTTATAAAGTAATTTTAACACAATGAATGAGAGTAAGAAATAAGAAGAGGAAAGGATACACACATAAACATGTACAGGAACTGTAGTTTTTATGATTAGGTTCCAAAGTTTGAGGGTCCCTTTTCCACAAGTAACATTTTTACCCTGATATTGCTGGTGTGATACATCAGGAAATGTAAAGCTAAACAAAAACACTAAGAAACATTTACAAACAGATATCACTTTGAAAGTTCTGCAGTCTATAGACTGCAGTCCAAAATTAACTTCTGATGAATGCATGAGTTTTTATTTCTAAAAATGTTAGTTTTAATTGGACCTGAACATAATTTTTGAAAGTGAGCTGGTATAGAGCTCTTGAAAATTTTTTTCAAAGAAGCATCATTAATTGTTTATTTGCAGGCTGGCTTTTGCTTCAGACTTCTTATCTGATATCTAGTCATTAGCTAACTTTCCTTTTCATATTTCTGTCACATCTATGACTATTCATCTAGATAGGGCAGTAGACGCTTCTTTAAGCACAGGTGCAAAGAAATACATAGTGCTAACTTCACACCACCATTGTCAGTCCATTGCGTTTCAAAGTTACTGCCCAAGATAATGTAATACCTTGAGTTTAGGTTTAAGGCAATCTAATAGGTCAGGGTCACTATGTTTTGGTTTCCTGTATCTATAACTGAGAACAGAGTGCTTCAGTGTTTGGAGCTGCTGGTACATATTTTGCTAATCTGCTGTTACACTTAATCTAGAAAAGCTATTTTAACATTGTGGCAATGTGTCTTGTTATGACATTAGAATAAATGTATGATAAGAATAGGGAATTATGTTCAACTTCTATTTGAATTTCTGAAATATGCTGGATGCAGTTTTGAGCCTACCCAGTACAAGAGGGAGGAGGACAAACTGGAGAGAGTCCAGCAGAGGAAGAGCTACCAGTGTGGTCAGGCGCTGAGGCAAATGACATGCAAAGGGGAGGTGGAGGTAGGTGGGCTGGTTTGGCCTGAAGAATCATAGAACCATAGAATCGTCAAGGTTGGAAAAGACCCTTAAGATCATCGAGTCCAACCGTTAACCTAGCACTGCCAAGTCCACCACTAAACCATGTCCTCAAGCACCACGCCTACCCGTCCTTTAAATACCTCCAGGGATGGAGACTCAACCAATTCCCTGCACAGCCTGTTCCAGTGCCTGACTACCCTTTCGGTGAAGAAGTTCTTCCTAATATCCAACCTAAACTTCCCCTGGTGCAGCTTGAGGCCATTTCCTCTCGTCCTATCACTTGTTACTTGGGAGAAGAGACCGACCCCCACCTCACTACAACCTCCTTTCAGGTAGTTGTAGAGAGCAATAAGGTCTCCCCTCAGCCTCCTTTTCTCCAAACTAAACAATCCCAGCTCCCTCAGCCACTCCTCATAAGACTTGTGCTCCAGACCCTTCACCAGCTTCGTTGCCCTCTTCTGGACACGCTCCAGCACCTCGATGTCCTTCTTGGAGTGAGGGGCCCAAAACTGAACAGAGTACTCGAGGTGCGGCCTCACCACTGCCGAGTACAGGGGCACTATCACCTCCTTGGTCCTGCTGGCCACACTATTCCTGATACAAGCCAGGATGCCACTGGCCCTCTTGGCCACCTGGGCACACTGCCGGCTCGTATTCAGCCAGATGTTGACCAACACCCCCAGGTCCGTTTCCGCCAGGCAGCTCTCCAGCCACTCCTCCCCCAGCCTGTAGCATTGCATGGGGTTGTTGTGACCCAAGTGCAGGACCCAACACTGAGCCTTGTTGAACCTCATACAGCTGGCCCTGGCCCAATGATCCAGCCTGTCCAGATCCCTCTGTAGGGCCTTCCTACCCTCCAGCAGATCAACACTTCCACCCAACTTGGTGTCATCTGCAAACCTACTGAGGGTGCACTCGATGCTCTCATCCAGATCGTCAATAAAGATATTAAACAGGACCAGCCCCAGTACTGAGCCCTGGGGAACACCACTCGTGACCGGCCGCCAACTGGATTTGAGGCTAGACATTGTGAGACTTCAGCCAACCGCTTGTAGAATACTTCATCTGTTTCCTCGTCCTGGTTGGGTGGTCTGTAAGACTCCCACCACAATATCTGCCTTGTTAGCCTTCCCCCTGATCTTTACCCATAAGCACTCAACCTTATCATTAGTGTTGTTAAGCTCTAGACAGTCAGCTCTAGACAGAGAAGAGAAGGCTCAGGCATGGGGGGAACTAATTTCAGTCTTCCATCAGCGAGAGGGTGGTTGCAGAAAAGAGAGAGACAGATTCTTCTCAGAGGTGCACAGTGAAAGGCCAAGAGATATCAACCATAAATTGCACCAAGGGATAACTTGTTGGGCAAAGGGGAGAAGTTCTTCCTGTGAGGGTGGGAAGGGCTGTGCCTGGAGGCTCACGGGATCTCCAAAAACAAAATGTGCCACAAGTCCACCTGAACAACGAGACCCAACTTTGAAGCCAGCCCTGCTAGGAAAAAGATGTCATAATAGATAGCTTGCAGAGGTGCTTTCCAAATTTAATTTTTCTTTTTTTCTAGGGATCTGTGTTTTCATTTGCTCATTTTCCTGGACTGCTGTGACCTGCTTAAGGGTATCTGGCTACAATGAGGAGCATCACTTGAAAGTGTTCTTGCCAAGTGCTGAGTTCTTGGTATTAGTACCAAACTCTTTATATTTTAATTGTTTTTAGTTGTTAATTATTTTAATGCATGATTACTTATAGTACGGTAGGCACAATTTTCAAAGTTTTTCATGGAATTGATACTTCTTTGGGTGTTATCACAAGTGTTACATTACTATTCAGTTTAGTAAAACAGTGCTTCTGGGACTGTGGGTGGGAGACTAGGGTATGTGTGTCTGTCTTACCCCTTAGTCCTCTTTAGCTGATCTGAAGTCACCATGCAGTATTTCATTTTGGAGTCTGTACTTGAGCATCTTTCTTGTTTCTTAAGGCATGTGATCATTTTCCCCCACCTGCATAAGTGGTAGCTGGGTATTGCTAGCTACCACTTGGGAGAGCAATGAACAGGTGAAGTGCCACTGGAGACAAAGAAGAGTGAACAAGAAGTGAAGGGTGAGTACAGCATGGTATCTTCCCATGGCATCTCAGCCACTGGTTCACATCACACTGCCTCAGCGCTGAGCAGGGGGACATTGCAGCTAGGTCTTCGTACATGGGATAGCACCCAGAAAACAGGGCTGATGAAGTTTGAATAGGAATGTTTATAATGAAAGCACAATATAGTTTTAGGAAAGTTACCACTATGCTTTCTAAAACAAAGCAAAAGAAAACTAACCCCTTGTTAGAAGGGAGTGGCTCATCCAACATCTATTTCAAAAACCCTTCAATCTGTTAGCAGTGTGTTAAGGGTAAGATACAGGTGGATCCATTGCCCCCGGCACAGCAGAGAGTAAGAAGGGAAAGGCAAACAACCAGTCTGCAGGCCCAGAAATATCCCAGGATGGGTTCTTCTGATGCAGCCAAATTCTTCCTGGAGGTCCCACCTGTGGCATAGCCCTGTTCCTCAACTGTTGCATTGCTGATATATAGGGCAGATCTACCTTAAAAAATGACAGTTGTTGTCCTAGGAGCTTTTAATAGAAATGACAGAAATGCAGAAAAAAATTACAGCATATAATGGACTGTGAGGTCTGTGGAGAGTAAGAGTTTTTCTGGTCTTATTCATGTACACTGAACTCTCAAGGACAAGATAAGGAATGATTGTCAATATATGCCACTAGAAAGAATACAATTAATTTGCAATCTTATAAAATTAAACAAATTATGGAAGAAACTTTCTTTAAATAAAGTTGCATTTCAACAGTTGTTAGTTTCCAAACTATTTCTAAGCAGCATTTTGAAGACATTTTAGGATTATTTTAAGTTATTCAGTGGTAGCCCAAAAAGGCAAGGTTCATGCTGGAAAGCCATTTTCATGCTTGGTGAAGCCTGAAGGACTTAAGCTTTTCTGTCTAGTGCTGGAAGGCAGTTCAATATAGCTCTTAATACCTGGGACAGTGTGAGGAGATGAGGGAATAAACTTTCTTCCTTATCACCACCAAAAAAGGTACTCTCTAATGTTTTCACTGATCAGTTCAGCAATTTCTTTCTTTTACTAGCACATTCTACGTGACTGGAGATTGTTAAGATAGGTCTAATAACATCTGATATTCTTGGAGGACTATTGGATAAAGAGACTTTCAGCTCCAATTCACTAGCATGTATCCAGTCACGGCAGAATTGCAGTGTGAAAGTTGTTCCCTTCTAAACGAGCATAAACTTCTAAACTAAGCTGAACTGATTGTTGTGGATTAGTGTCTAGTGCACAATTTCTGTATAACACAACTCAAAACTATGCTGGAAATACAATGTGGCTTCTACTTTACAAAGAAACAAACTGAAGTCGTGGTGAATGGAGTCAAATCCAGTTGGCAGCCAGTCACGAGTGGTGTTCCCCAGGGCTCAGTACTGGGGCTGGTCCTGTTTAATATCTTTATTGACGATCTGGATGAGAGCATCGAGTGCACCCTCAGTAAGTTTGCAGATGACACCAAGTTGGGTGGAAGTGTTGATCTGCTGGAGGGTAGGAAGGCCCTACAGAGGGATCTGGACAGGCTGGATCAATGGGCCAGGGCCAACTGTATGAGGTTCAACAAGGCTCAGTGTTGGGTCCTGCACTTGGGTCACAACAACCCCATGCAATGCTACAGGCTGGGGGAGGAGTGGCTGGAGAGCTGCCTGGCGGAAACGGACCTGGGGGTGTTGGTCAACATCTGGCTGAACACGAGCCGGCAGTGTGCCCAGGTGGCCAAGAGGGCCAGTGGCATCCTGGCTTGTATCAGGAATAGTGTGGCCAGCAGGACCAGGGAGGTGATAGTGCCCCTGTACTCGGCAGTGGTGAGGCCGCACCTCGAGTACTCTGTTCAGTTTTGGGCCCCTCACTCCAAGAAGGACATCGAGGTGCTGGAGCGTGTCCAGAAGAGGGCAACGAAGCTGGTGAAGGGTCTGGAGCACAAGTCTTATGAGGAGTGGCTGAGGGAGCTGGGATTGTTTAGTTTGGAGAAAAGGAGGCTGAGGGGAGACCTTATTGCTCTCTACAACTACCTGAAAGGAGGTTGTAGTGAGGTGGGGGTCGGTCTCTTCTCCCAAGTAACAAGTGATAGGACGAGAGGAAATGGCCTCAAGCTGCACCAGGGGAAGTTTAGGTTGGATATTAGGAAGAACTTCTTCACCGAAAGGGTAGTCAGGCACTGGAACAGGCTGTGCAGGGAATTGGTTGAGTCTCCATCCCTGGAGGTATTTAAAGGACGGGTAGGCGTGGTGCTTGAGGACATGGTTTAGTGGTGGACTTGGCAGTGCTAGGTTAACGGTTGGACTCGATGATCTTAAGGGTCTTTTCCAACCTTGACGATTCTATGGTTCTATGATTCTATGATAATTAATTGCTTGGACATTTGTTTGCCATCTTGGAAGCAGAATCCATGTCCTATTTGAAATGTATTGTGCTATCTTGATCAATTTGCCTTCCTTGCACATAATGACCCTGAATCTGTGTAAATAGTAGCAGGTTTAATACAAGGTCCTCCAGCAATGAAGATATGCTACTTCTTTCCTTAGATCATGAGCGGTAATGGGAAACTTAACTTGGCTGTTTTGATTTTTGTTTTGTATTTTCTTTGTTTCCTTGGAAATTGAAAGCATCTAGATTTGGGGGAAGTATAATGAAAAAAATAAAACTAGGAAGTGCAGAGTTACCAAATGCTGAATGGAATCATAGTGTTCTTGAACAGCAGCACAGGTGTCCTTAAAAAGGCAAAACATAAATGAAGCACAATACCTACTCTGCAATAATGGACTTTTGCTTCTAGTTGTTAATAGATTTTTAAAAGTAATTTTTGTGGTTATTGCATTTATGTTTGTCATAGATGTGTGTATTCATGTAGCCTTTTTAATATTATTTAGATCCCCAAGTTAGAAGAATGCACACAGTATACAACACAGTAGACATCAGAAAATGAATGCTGAATATTGCAAGTATGTCTATTGTGTCTTTCCCTAAATGAGTTATCACAGAAGTGTATTAATGAAAAATTACTACATTTGTTAGTACTAAAGGAGTAGAAGTAGCATGCTGCTCTAACATTACGTAGGTGAAGCTGAAATAACCTGTACAGTACTTACAGAGGAATCCTGCTGCTATCAGAGGCTGATGAGTCACTAGTGGTTGCTGTCTACTTTTAAGAATGATGACTACCTTATCAGAACACAAGTATTTGTTTTCTTCAAGTGGTTCTAATAGCCGTGGATGGGGAGATTACATTTCTGTACATGACTGCTAAATCTGTCTTTCTTGCATATGTACGATATCATTAAAACAGTAGATTAACATAGCTAACTTTATTTTCATAATTTCTTCTGGCTTATCCTGAAATGAGACTGTGAGGTCTTTTTGTTTACTGGCACTTGTGTTTTAACACACTCCCCATATGATCATTTTTGAGGGGAGTCTTTTGTGGGCAGACTTATGGTTAGTAATGTCCTGCTAAGGACTTGTGTCCTGACACAGTCCAACATGGAGCTTTCTCTAGAGGAGAATCAAATGAAATCAAAGTTGGTATCACAGTCTGAACACCACAGTTTACCTAAGAGAACTCTGTTCTTAAGAGTGGGGGAAGCAAGATGTGTGCGTTGTGCCTGCAAAGTTAACTCTGGCCTGGATCATTAGCGGTCCTATAATACTACTATTTAGTGGGATAGATAGAATGGAAGATGAGTGGACGATTTAATAAGAAAATTTTTGAAAGGCTAAGCTGAATGAATAAAAGGAAGATCAGAACTAAGAGACTGAGAGCTGTGGAGGACTCGGATCACCAAAGGATATTGTTGGCAGTTCCATCTCTATAGGAAAGCCTTTCAGCCAATAGAAGGAAACCCTTTAATAGACACATGTAGCTGGGAAACCCAGACAATGAAGAATGGTAACCAGAAACCCAGTGGAACATTCCTAAGACAAGAGAACATCATGCAGGCTAAATGGAGATTTCTTTAGTCCAGCAGAGAAAAAAAAAATTACTTGAAGTGTTCAGAAATTTTGGTCTTTTATTGGTCCTTTTGCCTGCTTATGCAGCATCCATAGAGAGTGAATATATTACTGCTTACTTCACTGACACTGAGAATCAAATAACTTAGTGCTTCAGTGGACTGCTAATCCTTCTGTTGCTCCATTTACATGAGAATTCAAGAGGAAAAAGCATGAAAAAAAATCTGTGAAAAATCCTAAAAAGTTTTGAATTCTTTTCCCTTGCCATTTTAATATTCTATTACAAACCCAGACATTTTAAAAACATATGAAATATATAATTTTTAAACGATTTGTGTTATGTTGTCCAGTTAGGCAACAACTGAAGGATGAACTAGTGCTTTGCAAACGTATTTAAAATATTTTGCTTGGTAATTTTTTGTTTCTGGGCAGGCCTGTACAAGACTCCATTGTTATGACTGACCTTTGAAAAGGTTCTTTGATAATTATTCTTTCCTACGTTCATTACTTTAAGTGCTAGAAAACTTTTCTATACAAGACGACTTCAATTAGTTTGATATTCTTCCCAGTGTACACACTATGTCAGTATTCTGAAAGAATGATTGGTTAATACATTTTTCTTCAGCCATCTACTTCAAGGAAATCCTACAAAATAAAAGTACCTCTGCTTATAGTACCACTAAGAAAAATACTGATTTCATATAATATACATTAATAAATCTGCATTCCAAATAACTTTAAAATGTCACAATTAAAGAAAAAACATTTGATCTAGGTCATGAATGCTGTAGCAAGTACAGCTTGAAGCAGAAAATTGGTGATGGTAAATAAAAACTTGACATAGGAAAGAAGTCATCAAAGCATACTACAATTTTTAACTATTTCTGTTAAGCATTGCTATGAGAGAGTCCTGTTCACACAAATAGAAGGCGTTATAAAATATAATTCTGTTATTGCCACAGATCAGAGTTTTCAAAGGTCAGTCAATGTCTTTGATGTTGTCCCTTGGCTAGAATAATATTCTAATCATAATATAGGGTTATGCAGGATCACACCATGGAAGACCTGATATTTGCTGACAAAAAGAAAGAAATTTGATGTAATCTAATTGGTAGTTAGTTGCCTTATGAACACTGACAGCAGCACTGCTAACAAATATCTGTATTCAAGTTATTTTTTTTAATCTGATTGTGCAGAAGGACAATATGAAGTCAATTGCAAATAATTAGTTACATTAATTATATAATAATTTATTACTATATAATTATTATATTATATATTATTTAATATAATATATTAATTATGTAATTATAATTACATCTACTCATAAATAAAATTAAATTGACTCTAGACATTACTATGGACAAAACTTCGATATCCTGTTGTCATGCCTCTGATTTCCCAAGAATAAGGAACCTAAGATAACGTCAGAAATATAGTAAATGGGTAAAGGAAAAATGGCAATTAAGATTGTTAAGATGTCATGGAACAGAGACCTATTAAAGTAGTGATATTTTAATGTGAAGTATGTGGACATGATCGTACCTCTTGTCTGTTACGCTGAAACTGTCATGGATGATTATCAAACAGATTTCAGTGCAGCCCTTCTGAATAACTGCTGGTTAGAAGAGATACAGAGACAGACACAGACCACTGATAGCTGCTACAGTGTGCTATTAACATTATTTTTCACCACTCTGGCCAAGAATCAGATAGAAGTGGCTGACAGCTGTGATAGTGACTTTACGAGAAACCTAGCTAAACGCTCTACTATTGTTCAATTTAATGACCCCAACTCTTTGAATATTCAGTGAGATGAAAGAAATGGTAACTACCAATTTATTATATAATCATAAAAGTTCTTTTCTAGACTAATAATGTGTAATTCTCTTCTAGTGCTAATGACTTATTGAACAAAAACTTCACTGAAACTTTTTATTCTAAAGCAGCTCCAAAACAGGACCTCTCAAGAGTAGCATGTAAGTAATGATGGAGCTGACCCACAGGGTTCAGATCCAGAAGCAGATATAAACTTTTCTGATAATTAAGGTAGTTGACTTCAGGTTTTTCAATCTACAGTGAGAAAAAACAAGTACAGTTTTAAGACTCAGACCTCAGATTCCTCAGGATGTAGCAAACTTTTAAAGTCTAAGCTTCAGACTGGGCTTATCTTCCAAAGCATGACTTGGAGGATGAGCTGTTAAAATGCATTGACAAATAATAATGAATGATTTGAAATAAAATAAGGATGTAATGGAAAGCTTGCCTATACCAACTGAAAATATCCTTTCATTTTACAGCTTCATATGGGATTAGAAATTCAAATATGAGCATCTATGCAAGAGCTTGTTTAAGATTTTCAGGATAAGCTGAAATCAGAAATAATATGCATTTCCAGCCTGACTGAATTTCCCAATTAATTCTGAAGTTCAGAACTTTGGAGATCCCCTGAGCCTCCAGGCACAGCCCTTCCCACCCTCACAGGAAGAATTTCTCCCCTTTGCCCAACAAGTTATCCCTTGGTGCAATTTATGGTTGATATCTCTTGGCCTTTCACTGTGCACCTCTGAGAAGAATCTGTCTCTCTCTTTTCTGCAACCACCCTCTCGCTGGTGGAAGACTGAAATTAGTTCCCCCCATGCCTGAGCCTTCTCTTCTCCAGGCCAAACCAGCCCACCTACCTCCACCTCCCCTTTGCATGTCATTTGCCTCAGCCCCTGACCACACTGGTGGCTCTTCCTCTGCTGGACTCTCTCCAGTTTGTCCTCCTCCCTCTTGTACTGGGTAGGCTCAAAGCTGGATCCAGTATATTTCAGATCCAGCCTCATGAGTGCTGAGAACAGCAAAATAGTCACTTCCCCTGACTGCTGGCTGTGCTTTTGCAGCCTGGTATGGGTTTGAAGTTAATTCCAAGATGCATCCATACCTATTGAACTTCATGAGGATTCTGTTGAAACAACACTTGTGAAATCTGGATTTCTACTTTTGCTTCTATGATTGATTTGCCTTTAAAGGACCTACGGGCCTGATTTTTTAATTTTTATTTAGGTTTGATGGGTCTCCGTATGTCTCATAAAATATGGTTTCTTTATGCAGTTTTTTTGCAATTAGGACACTTGCCAAATGTTTCATCTCTACTCAGAGGTTTTCACAAAAATGTCAAAAATATATAATGCCAGTACGTGTACTCTAGTCATATTTTGTTGATACTAGTCAAAAATTTTTAAAATCATCTGGTAGAGAAGGTGTGAGAGAAAGGATGTACACAGAACCAGAGACACACGCATATATACAGGCAGCATGAGACTTATTTTGAGCTTTTTTTTTCTTTTTAAACACTATGATTTATTGGCAAAGTTGTAGGTAACCCCACTGTGAAAGTAAACTGGAGATACTGGGATGCTGCAGGGGAAAAATAAAAGATGCTAATGTAGTGTTTAATGGTACTTTTATGTTTCTATTTTCAACAAGCAAAATATGCATTTTTGATTTTTCATTTTGAATGCTCCTTCTGGCATATTTTTCATGTTTTTCACAAGATAATATGCATTAAGAATGCTCTAGTTGGAGGAAATACAGCAAGTATTTGCTCATGCTTACAAAAACATTGGCTTCTTTGTATTGTGTATATTTGGTGTTTATTTTAGGGCTGGTCAGGAATGTGGAGTTCTTTGTGCTATTGTAGCAAATATTTAAAATAATAAACCAAAAGACAAAAAAATCTTAGGCCTGTGTCAAAATAACCTGAGGAAAAACTGAGCATGTATTCAAATGATACTGATCATTTTTGCAAGCATGACAAATGTTTGTCCCATATTATGTTAATTACTGTAGTAACATGCAAAGTTTGTCAAAGAAGGTAATCCAAATAGGCAATATAGAATATTTTTCTGTTTTTCTGGGCTTTCCAGGAAATAAAAGGGAGGCAAAACAAAGCTAGATACTAGTTATTCATTGTCTTTCTTTCGATTAATAACCTCTGGAGTGCTGACTACTATGGCAAACGTGAAAACCTATTTCTAGCTTTTGAAATACATTTCTAGTTTTGCTTTCTCCTATAATTAATTCCTAATTTGATATTATAACATCATTTTTACTTCAAGATAGATCGTCTAGCTTTTCTTGAGTTTGAAGAGTGCTGAAATCACTAACGTGCTAATACAATTAAGAGTCTATGTATGTACTCTGTTAAGAGTGTACCAAAATGAGAAAGTTATAAAATTCTTACCTACTTGTTTTATAACAGGGAACTGAGGCTTTTAATTTTTTATGCTGAACTAGGAGTGTAACTTCTTAATGACTAAATAAATGTCAATTTTTTTTTGTGATTTTTAGAAATTTTATTGCAGAAATTGAGAGGGAAGATGTAAGACATTCATAAGAAACCCAAACTTTCATTTTTAGAGTCTTTAAAGTAGTTATCAGTGGTCTACAACTTTACTTAAGATTATTGTTGTTTATTGTTTTACTTGTCCTGGCTAATGTGTACTGTACAATGTAATACTGATGCTGAGATGCTTCTAGTGTGCAGCTGTTTATATGATTAGAAAAAACCCTCAGTTGCCTCAAGTTGATTAAAAAAGAAGTTTACATCCTGACTTCCAATTAACATCATTGCCAGAAAATTAAAAGCCATCTGGTCTGCAAGGCCTGACTGGAATTCTTACATTTGAATTGCCTTATCATGCTACACAAATTAATTTTTCATTTTCAATCCCTTCCTGGAGAAAATTAAAATAATATGAAAGAAGGCTTGCCTCCATTTCAGAAGCCTTGTTTCAGTAGACACTGAAGCTTACCCTGTATTTCAAAAGTATCCTTCTGTGTTCTTTAAGAACATGCCTCTGCAAAAATGAAAGGATCTCCATGTCTGTGTTAGTAAGAAACAACATATACTTAGAACATTTAATTACAAAAAATGGAAAGTAACAACTTAAAAGATATTGAAGATTTAACATTTTCTGTAAGGAATTGTAACATGCTTTGTAGTCACAATACCCACAGTTCAAGTTATGAATACAAATGCTGACTATGAACTGCTCTCAATTGAACACCGATACAATCTTTCTTCACAAAAATGACTCAGTATGTAATTTTGTATACTGCGTAAATTGAAATATGCAATCTATTTTAAGGAAATTTGTAAGATGGTGAAGGAATTTCAATAAATTCTTGTTACTGCATTTTTTCCCCTTCTTTTTCCCCAAATTATTTGTGTTAGGCCAGTTGCCAACATACCCCCAGTGGTAGGGTTTTACTGCACTTATTTGAGAATGGCCATGTTTTTCTTGTAGTGGGGAGCCCAAAACATGACACAGCACTCCAGATGTGCTTTCACTAGGGCTGAGTAGAGGGAAAAGATCACTTCCCTTGACACACTGCCAGCGCGCTTCTTAATGTTGCCCAGTGCGCCCTTGGCTTGATCCTTCTTCACTGAGGGTAAGTCTTCTTTGTTCCAGATTTCCCCTCTGGTCTGAGGGTCCTGGTTTTCCAGGCCAGTCTTACCAGTAAAAAACAAGGCAAAGAAACACTGAGTAGTTTGGTGTTTTCCCTGTCCTTTGCCATCAGGTCTCCTGACCCAATCAGCAGCAGACCCACATTTTCCCTAGTCTTCCTTTCACTGCTGATGTGCTCATTGAAGCTTCTCCTGTTGCCCTACGCATCCCTCACCAGATTCAACTGTAAACGGGCTTTGCTTTCCTAACACCATCCCTGCATGCTCAGAAAGTATCTCTATATTTTACCTGGGTCACTTGCCCCTGCCATCACCTCTTGTATGCTTCCTTTTGATATTTGAGCTTTACCAGGAGCCCTTTCTTCATCCATGCAGGCCTCTTGCCACATCTACTTGACTTCCCCTTTGTTGGCATGCACTGTTCTTGAGCTTGGAGAAGGTGATCCTTGGAAATCAACTAGCTCTCCCAGACCCCTCTTCTCACCAGGGCTGTGTCCCATCCCTGGCAGATCCCTTAACAGGACAAAGCCTGCTCTCTGGAAGTCCAGGGCCATGATCCTGCTATTTGTCTTTTCCCTCCTCTCATGATCCTGAACTCCACCCACCTCCTAGTCTTTGCAGCCGAGGCTGTCGCCAACATTCAATTCCTCTACAGGTCTTCCTTGCTTGTTAAGTGTCAGGTCCAGCTGAGAGCCTCTCCTTGTTGGTGCACTGATCACCTGTGTCAGGAAGTTGTCATCAAAGCACACCAGAAACCTCCTAGGTTGCACGTGCCTTGCTGTGGTGTCCTTCCAGCAGATATCAGGGTGGTTAAAGTCCCCCATGAGGACTAGGACCTGTGAATGAGAGGCTTCTTCCAGTTTATCTACTCGTCTCCTACCTCTTCCTGATCAAGATGTCTGTAGCAGTCCCCTACCATGACATCGCTGATGTTGGTCTGCCCACTAACCCCAACCCGTAAGCTCTCAGCGGGCTCATCACCTCTCCCTATGCAAAGCTCTGTGCTATTCTAGTTGCTTTTCAGCCACATTTGAGAGGGAAAATAAGTCAAAAAGAATTTCCATATTACTGTTATAAAGATCTAGTTAATGAAAGATTTTTAATGAAAATTAAATGATTAGTTCTAAAAAATGTAAGGTATTGATTCTGAGGAATATCATTTTATAAGGAACCATTAAACCCCTAAATTTTGCATTGAAGCAGCTTGTGCACCAACACAAATTCCTTTCTGCTGACATGTCAGTGTTGTGAGTAGCAACTTCAGCAAACAGGATGTAAAGGGAAGTAATACTTTTAACTGCTGGCAGATATTTCTTCTTTGGATACCTGCCAAATGTTTTTTTAACTTGTAAAAGTTACGTAGCCAACTCTGTCTTCCAATTTGTCACTGCACTGCCTGCCTTAGCCTGAGTCTCAAGGTTTTTAGAGCAACTACCATAAACTCAGGATATTCTGCAATCAAAGGGTGGCTGAACAAATGTAAACCTTGTTTTATAGCAAGTATTCACAGCATTTCTCTAGGAAGAAGTTCATTTAAGTATTTCAGATTCTGGGACACCTTTTTTCCCCTTTCTACTTCAGATAGATGTAAACTCTGCTATTTGAAAAGAGGAGCATCTCAGGGAATCCCATTGGTCCTAACCAATGATGCTAAAACTTTCGTGGTGTTAACTTTTTCTGAAAGATTGTTCATCTGGGGATGGGTTTTAATGGATATATTTTCATTAATTAATGGGGGAAATGATGATGGGGCTCATTAAATATATCAATGGAACGCACGTGTGCATTGTGCATTGTGTTTGCCTTCAAAACCTATTATTAAGTATTTTTTGGTAATGTTCTTCAATATGTCATGTTCTCAGATAGTAAGAGAACAAATTTTGTCTGTTTTTGCCAAAACGTGAAAAGATCTTTCAGAGTAATTAGTTGTTAATGTATAATAAAAATATATTATCTATCTTTAAAACAGCACAAAACCATTGACGAGGTATAATTTTCACGTGTAATTCATATTGCAAAAATGGATTTTTGCCATGAGTGGTATTTTTAGTGCATCAAGTATATGTTAAATGCATGGCATCACTTACTTATATTTTTTTTTACTTACTGATTAAGTATATTTGCCTCCCTAGATTGTTTGGGTTGCATCATAGAACTTAGGTGTTTGGGGAGGTTATAGTATCTGTTATGTTCAGCTTTTTCTGTCAGATAAATGTGCAAAAAAAAAAAAGTCTACTTTGTGTGTATCAATGTGTTGATAATCACATTAGATTAGTGATTAGCAGAATGCTGACTCTTTTCTCTATCTGTAATTGTAGGGTAAATCCTGTACTCAATGCATCTGCTCAAATGATACACTAATTGGTATGACAATATTATGTTTATTTGCCATAGCATTAAAAAAGCATGTAATGATCAGATTCACTTGATAAACATGAAACAGTCTATTTCCACCCAATTTCTTTCTAGAAATCAGGTAATAAAATACTTCAGTGTTTAATTTTGAAAGGTAAGAATCAAAATGTAACCTTTTTGAGATTCTCAGCGATTTGGCCTGGGATCTTTAATGGCCTTTGTTATATGTCTGTCTGTAGAAAGTTAGTTTATTGCTTTTGCTGGCAGTTTGTATACAGTGGTTCTGCTATGCTGAAATACAGATAGATGTACAGAGTAATGAATTCAAATAAATTTAAACTACATTAATGTATCTTCTGTAATTCTAACAGAAATAGCCTTCAGATCTTTCATAAATTTACTAATGGATTTTCAGTCACGACTAAATACTTGATAGGAACTTGTTAATTGTGAGATACTGTTCATTTTTCTCAGTCTAATGTTCCATGAAGGTAGGAGACTTGGTTGGGTTTGACTTTTCACTCAGTTTTGCTACTGCTGTTGTCAGAAATTGAGCCATTAGGCAAGATTCATTTAACTTTGGAAGTGTTTCTTATTGAAAATAAAAATTTTTCAAGGTATAAATGTATATATGAATACATTATTTCAGTTATTATTGTATGGTCTTAGCTTTCACATTTCTAAATATTTTCTTTACAACTTAGGAGGAAGAGTATGCATATTGAAATTATTCATAAGTATAAGTATATGCTTCTACTCCACTAAATCTCTCTACAAATCTCTGAAGTCTTTGCCACACATATGCTCTTTTAAGGGTATAGTTGCAATTTTTTTCCCTCTGTTCGTCATTTCTAACATGGGGATAATCAAAGATCCATACAACACAATAGAATTTTGAACATAATTATATTCAAGTATGAAATTGTGAAACAACAGTAACAGGAAAGTATATAAGTAGTTTACTTAGGTTGTACAGGTAGGAAAAGAGAAAGAGAATGCAGAAATTAAAGATGACTTCAAGTGGGACATACATTGGTTGGGGCATGAATGAAAAGCTAATATATAATAAGTGTTACAAATCAAATTGTCTCATTTACTATAATACGCATTTGAAGCATATGAAGTACTCACATGCTGTTCATGTATGTTGATCTATGATCTTTCAGTAATAAAATTTTGTGAAATGGAACATTTTATAAAATTATATGTTTATGAATTATCAGCTGAATAGGCTAGTTATGACTGACCACCAGAGACATGGAGTACAGCTCATCATATAAAGGAAGATTTTTCTGTTAGGAGTTTCCCGTGCAGAAGCTGATTCAATAATAGTAATCATTAAGAGCTGAATTCTGCATTCAATTACCTCTATGTCCAGATGCTATTCCCACTAGAATTATTACATACCTGCATATATATGTACAAATGCAACATCAACTTGTTTGCATTACTTAATTTGGATGTTGCTGAAGAAAATTTACTAGCTATGATTCCAAGAGAGTGCATTTCAAATCCTTGGAATGCAGCCAAGATAATATCACAGAAGACCTTCAGCAGGAAGAGTGGAAGTAAGGGGAGGAGTGTGAACTTCGGCTAGCTCCCTTTTTCTGAGTCTGCAAACTGGTGGTCCAGTTTTCCCTGTGCATCTTCAGAATTAGGAATAGTAACTTCCACAACTTGTTACTTTACTGCATGATGTTGCCTCAGTGCATATCAATTGAGGGCCAACAAATGGTGAACTCATAGCAAAACACTTGTCTGAGACATAAATGAGTAATTCTAAAAATCACATGACACCCCCTCCTCCCCCCAATTTCTGTAGTAGTAAAATTAAAGCAAATTCATATAACCAAACTATTCTACACGGATTGGAGTCTAAATTGCATCAGTAGCTGACACTCACTCATTTGAAGAGAGTAACAGAAGCTAAATTCAATTGCTGTCATAGCCATGGGAATGTGGCCAATATATATTGTGGACCCTCCTGCTGGTATAGAACATGTTCTCTGAAGAAGCAGAAAGTATGGCTTCTTTGGAGCTGTTTTAACAGGGGAAGAAAAAAAAAAAAAAGGAGCCCCAAGTCTGCAGAATCAATGGGAATACTGGGGAATGTGAAATCTTTTTGCTTTTCTCATCAAATAGGAATTGTGAATGGGTGTTCTCTGATGTACAGCTTTGGAGAGAGGTCTTCCTCCATGGATGTGCTTGGGAAAGGGGCGTGTGAATATATTGATTTTATCAGGTGTGTTGTGCAGCTTCAGCAGGTATTGATTCTCTTTGAAATAACAAAGTAAACTAAGATTTTGCCTAGCTCACTTAACTTCAGGGGAATATCTCTAGGGATTAATTTGGCCCCTGATTTCATTACTTTATCCTTCTCTGAAATTTGTGCTCCATCTGAATTAATGCTTTATTGGGCCTACATAAAATTTCAGTGCTACCTTGGACGTGATTTATCCATTATAGTAATTTTGTTTCCAATATTCACTTGGCTCTGTTCCACTGACAGTCCAGCTGCCTTGATCTGCACTCAGTTCTTTCACGATTTGGTGCCATGTAGCAGAACTCCATTTTATAACTGCTTTGGACACATTTCTTCACAGTACTGTATTTAGTACTCTGGGCTACCCTTGGTTATATCCACAATCCTAAATATGCTGGTCTAAAAGCTAGTCTAGAACAGAGGCTAAGATTCTGCAAATGTTGCTTCTGAATTTTTTGAGATAGACAAGTATATTTTCTGCTTGTACAACTATGCACTTTTCCTATTGAAGGGCACTGACTTTTAAAAAAAGGTTTTTTAAAGTTAATTGCTTATTTTAGAACTGTTGTCTTTGTAGCTTCAATAATTTAAGAGAAGAAAATGTCAATGTTGTCTCCTCTGATGCTCAGGAAGCATAGGAAGATAAGGGCTGTAAAATCCACCTTTGTAACATCAAGTCATAACAGGAGGAGTAAATAAAATAAAGAAATCTTCAGAACGGTGTGAATTCAGCCTTGAGTATGCAGGACCTATGTGTTTATGCTCAGATGTGTTGTTTTGCGGGTGGTATCATTTTGTGGGAGGGGCAGAGTACACGATTTTTGTGCAGAGAGGAAAAGCATCTGTTCCCGACAGTGAAGTCTAAGGACACCGCGACAAGCATTGCATTCACATTGTTCTATCATCTCCCTCGTGCTCTGGGTTGCCTGCATAAAGGATAACGGGCTTTGCTGCAGGCATTTTCCATTCTTGAAGTTGTGCAATTGCAAAGATACCATTCACATTTACTGTGAAGACATACAAACAGTTCTTTTCAGTTCATGCTGTATAGAAGCCAAGGACCTGCACCTTGCTTTGTCTTCTACTAGCATTTGGCAAAGAAAACCGGTACTCAGTGGAAATGCAAATAGGTAATCTCTTTACTTTAGTATCTATTCAGTCCTTTGTGGCAACTGTCTGCTGTTTCTTTTTGATACATGACTCAGAACATGATCGAAATTCGGGCAGCAGCTTTGCTTAAACTTGTGAGTGGGGGCGGGCATGGGTGCCTTTGCACTTATTTACGTGTATTCAAGCCTGACTTCCCCTGGCCTTCAGGCACATCAGTGGGCCTTCTGCTTTTGAACTGGAAGGTGAAAGTCTTGTTAGAAGAAAGCAGAGCAGTTCTTGACCAAAGCACTTCATTCATGCCTTGCAGGTAAATTGCTGCTTAGTAGGTTACTTGACAGACTAGTTCTACAAGTTCTCTTTTTCGAGGAGGAGGGACACTGAGCATGTACTTTACTACTATTTACTGAAAGCTTTAAACAGGTCTCTATTTACCATTTCATAAAAACAGATTTGAGATTATTTTTTTTACTGCTGCATGTCCTAGGTTATTAAATTGTTTAAACAGATATAAATCCCTCTGTGTGATATTTTAATTTACGCCATTGCTTGTGTTAGAAAAATAATCGTGTCCTTTACCTTTCTAATTCTGCATGAAGTAGCTATTTGTAATGTTTTAGTCAGCATAGTCATATTTTTAATTGAAAATCTGATCACATTTTTAATTCTTTACAGAATGAATAAATTAATTAAAATTGTAATTGTAGTGCATTTTTGCTGTGTTTAACAGCAATTGTGCTGGACCTACTAAACAAAAATTGAATCAATCTGTTACTGCACCTGCTCAAACAGATTTTATTAAGAAGCTGAAGTTCAGTACCATTTTATGAATGACCTTGAAAATAATATTTTGAAGAAACATGCATTACAAAAGTGGCACCAAAAATTCCACACTTGAGGTCTATTTTCAGTTTTAATGGCTGTCTTGCAAGAAGATAAATAAACATTTGGGGTAGGAAAGTGTAAATAGGAGGTTTAGTTTTGGCATGTGACTTGCATGTACATATTGCTGCAAATGTTAAGACTTCAGCATAAAAAGCGAAAATTATAAAGTGATAATTAGTAAAAACTCGGGAAGGAGAAAAAGGGAGATGAAAGAGGGAAAACTTTAAAAGATGCATACAAGGAGCTTTAAGGACTGGTTGACAAGAATTACTGAGTGCCAGTGGTTATTTAATGTATTTTGACTGCGCCAGTCTTAAGACATGCATAGTCTTTGTGCTGGGCTATATATTGCAAAATGCTGAAATCATATCCTTAGCCTATAGCATCCATGTCAAGCCTGTCTGAAATCTTATTTTCAAGAATTCTTCACACTTGCATCTTAACAATGCCCTATAGCTGTACAAACCTAAGGCTGGCCAATAGACTTAGCTACAGTGACTATGTCCTGTTATAACTTGAGTAGATATGAAGTATAGAGGGAGAGGTTAAAAAAGCCCAACACTTAAATGCTAGATGGAAAAGAAAATGACCAGCCACTTCACTTACTTCCCATGTCAGCAAGACTTAACTGAGGTTAGGTGTGGACTGAACTGCTCCTTCAAGGAATATGAGGCCAAGTGGAAGACTATGGTTTTAATGAGCTACTAATGATTCATTTGTTGTTGCTAAATTAAGTTATTACCCAGTAGGATGTATCAGACACTTAATAATCTTGTCACGAAACTCCGTAACAATGTGTTAATACAGAGCAGAGAATTCATACAAGGTGTAGCTCCTGTAGAGAAGAGGGGCCCAAGTGACTGTCATTGATTAATGTACTGTGCTGTCCCATGGGGAAGAGATTACAGAGAAAACTTTCCACCTTGATGATGGCGGTTAATGCTAGATAGCTCAGCCAGGTCCAGATTCTGAAGCTTTTATCTGTGTAACGTTTGCCCAATTATTGTATGCTTTCTGATGCTTCTGTCTTAGGAAGGTGTAGAAAAAAATCTCTTTAAGGCAAGAGGTCAACTCAAGTCAATGATAGGGCAGACATAGGAGTTGAATAAGCAGCATGTGAAAAAAAAATTCCAAACACTAAAATGCCATTTGAATAAAGAACCAGACATAGACAACCTTTATTTGTCTAATGAGCTTATTTTTCATAGTGTGTCTCAGATTTTGAGTTCTGAGCAATATTATACTGGTCAAAATCCAGTCTTTCTATAGGATACAGTAGATGTTGTCACTGATAAGAAAAGCATGGCTGTGAGGTGGGCTTTCAGGCACTTCAAAACTCTCTCTTGTAGAACCTTTTCTACATCCCCATGATGCCAATTTGCCATAAAGTATGATATCAAATTGTGTGCTGACACTATCCTTCTAGCAGCATTTAAAGAACAAGGACAATTCCAGAAAAGGTACTGGAATGCAGACTTTTTGTCAGTATGTGCAAAGGAGGATATGTGATGGCCTCATGTATACCAGAAATCATTAATAAACTGGTTTGTGGTCAGTCTGATCTGCATAGCCTCATGTGCAGCAGATGTCAATGTTGTAGGAATTAAAAGTGGAACACCTAGTTAAATTATATTTCGATGAGGAGGGAGTTCTTACCTGTGAGAAAAAATTAACTTGGGTTTAGAAATGGACTCAAGACGTCTGTATGTAAACTTTGTGTGAGAGAAGGCAGGCCTGGCATTGGGTAACAGTATTCCTTGGTTTTGGGTTTGATGTTTTGAGGTTTTTAAATTTTTTTGTTTGGTTTGGTTCAATTTTTTTCTTTTTACCTGTGGCTTTCTAATGTCTGGAGTGGAAGGCGATATGTACTGCTCCTATGGAAAAGGTGATAGCCAGGCCAAAAAACTACTTTTGCATTTGACCAGGCATGTGGCTGTGGTTTCTGTATTCCTCTGGGAGCAACAGGGCAACACGGTCCCTCTGTTCTACCAGATGATGTCAGCTTCAAGAAACCACTTTTCACATTCCTTTCCAAGCAGCTGTGGCCTTTACCAAACCTGTAGATCAACTTTGTCTTATTCTCCTTTGTGGCTCTTTTTGTGGTCAGTGCAATGATTGAAAAATATTGCTGGAAATAACTGGGCTAGACTAGAAACTGCTTTTGAAGAGAAGAGAGGAGAGGAGAGGAGAGGAGAGGAGAGGAGAGGAGAGGAGAGGAGAGGAGAGGAGAGGAGAGGAGAGGAGAGGAGAGGAGAGGAGAGGAGAGGAGAGGAGAGGAGAGGAGAGGAGAGGAGAGGAGAGGAGAGGAGAGGAGAGGAGAGGAGAGGAGAGGAGAGGAGAGGAGAGGAGAGGAGAGGAGAGGAGAGGAGAGGAGAGAAAGAAAAAAGAGAACACTATACTTTGATTTTGGAGTAGACTCACATGCATCTTGGAAAGAGGATAGAAGTGCGTATGTCAGAAAGACACCAATGTTATAAACTTAGTAGAGTCCAGTTCTAAGGCAGGTGATGTAAGAAAACTGCATTATTTAAATGAGGGTCCATTATTTATAAAAGCATATGATGCACAGATTCTGTAGCTTTGTTGGAAAACAACATAGAAAAACAGAGGGAGGATGGAATGTTTGCATTTTGTTTGGAGTACTTATTACTATACATCCGCATATGCTGCATTTAATGACCAAATGACAGTTCCCTCACCCCTGCAAGCATACACTTAAAATAAGTATTTTATTTAATGATGAAACGGTGTCCTTCAAAATGATAATGTAGTTTCTTGGTGTGAAGTAGCATGTGGATTGTTTCTAGTTTTGTATGCTATACCAAAGGAGTTGCAGCACTTAACAATCAAGGGTCTAGTTTTGCCAAGAATACCAATAAAATTGTAGTAACTAATAATTAGTGTCATTACTGTTTTGTATTTGTACAAACAGGTTTTAGCTTTGCACAAAAGCTAAGCATAGCTCTTTCACACGTCCATTTTAGATTCTTTGAGATTTTTCATCAACTTTTTCATTGTTTCTGTCTTTGCTGTGAACTTGTAATAACTCCCAGAAAGTAGAGATAGAGACCACTTTCTTTTATCAGCAGTGGCTGTTTGTTTAACAAGACATTTTGAGGAAATAAATGTAAAGAAAAGCTATGCCAGTAGAAATCACTGATTTTTTCCCCAGGTTTTGTGCTCATCCCAATCGAGAAGAGCTTAGTGTTACATGCTGAAGTTAAACAACCCTACTCCCAGCTTTGGACTTGTGTCCCCTCAACCTTAGGCTTTTCATAGAAACTTTTTTTCTTTGAAGTAGGTAGGTAGTTAAGAACTACATGTCTTGTTCATTAATAAATGGTTTTGCTATTCACCACTTCCAAAGAAAACTCCAAAGGATTCCAAGGCAAAAATTGGAATAAACTTTCAAATTTTTCTCTGGAGACATAAGATTCCCTTTGGACTAAGTCCTTGTGGTACATGGAATGTCTTCAATATAAAAGGCAGAGTCCTGGATCTGCTCACTGAATTTAGAATAGAATAGAATAGAATAGAATAGAATAGAATAGAATAGAATAGAATAGAATAGAATAGAATAGTTTTCAGTTGGAAGGGACCTACAACGATCATCTAGTCCAACTGTCTGACCAATTCAGGGCTGACCAAAAGCTAAAGCATGTTGTTAAGGGCATTGTCGAAATGCCTCTTAAACACTGACAGGCTTGGGGCATCAGCCACCTCTCTAGAAAACCTATTCCAGTATTTGACCACTCTCTCGGTAAAGAAATGCTTCCTGATGTCAAATTTGAACCTCCCCTGGTGCAGCTTTGAACCATTCCCACACGTCCTATCACCGGATACTAAGGAGAAGAGACCAGCACTTCCTTCTCCACTTCCCCTCCACAGGAAGCTGTAGGGAGCAATGCAGTCGCCCCTCAGCCTCCTTCTCTCCAAACTAGACAAAGCCAGAGTCCTCAGTTGCTCCTCATAGGACATGTCTTCCAGCCCTTTCACCCGCTTCAATTCACTAGAATTGAAGAGATTCTTGCGACATCAATTTCTCTTTAACAGTACAAATGTTAATAAATCACCTTAGATGTTTTGTCTGGCCCTAAGAACTTTTCAATACATTTTTTCTTGGGTCACAGTCATTGAACATTATTGAGTACAAGGCGTTATGATACAGGTTGGGATAACCCAGTGCTGGTTTGAGCATCTTGGGGGGTGATTGGGTGACTGAGAGTATATGAGAACCTCATTATCCTATGCATGAATGGAGGAAAAAGAGGTTGCTGTGTAAAATGTATCAGTCTATTGTGACTTATGCCTACACTGCAACACATAAATCCAATACCTCTTATGATACATGAAAAGTGGTATAGGCACTATGCCGGCAAAAATTGAGGGGAATTCTGTTTCCTTCTCTGTGCTGTAAAGACCTTTGCACAAGGGAACTGAAAATTAAGAAGGGAAAACATGCATAGGACAGAAATGAAGCTCTGTAGCATATGTATACACATTAATTTGACCAAAATGGTATGTTATCTGTAATGCAGACATTGTTGTCTGATGGAGTTAAGGAATATATTCTCTATGCATCATGATGTTTTTGCACCAAGCAAAGCCCTTTTATTTGCAGAGCGTAGCTTCTATCACTGTAAATTGTAAATTATCACTGTAAAGCTTGTTCTTTTTCAGTCACAAATGTAACGAGTAATACATTTACTGATTATTAATTTAGAAATAGCTTAACACTGAGAATGTATGGGAATCTCATTATCCTGTACATGAGTGGAGGAAAACGAGAATACATAGAAATTGAGAAGCAAATATTTATAGTCAAATATTGTGTACCCATCCTAAATCTTAAACTCCAAGGTCTTGAGAGTGAAAATGAAAATGTGGACTTTAACTTATTTCTTGCAGTGTTAGCTTTGCTATTGACACAGTTCTCTATGAGAGGCCTCAAAACAGAGAATGATTTAACATGCCAAATAAACGTTAATGCTCAGATACGAAGTAAATGTTCAGCACACTGGGGCTTTCATGTTTGATCTGGTTTCTTATTATGATTTTAGCAGGGCTATTATTTTCTGTGTGAATTTGTATTATTTCTTTGTGAGCTTCATGGGAATTCATAGGAAACTTGTGATAAATCAGTAGGTGACACAGTTATTCTATAAAATGCCATTTTGTTCCAGTTCACTAATGTTGGAATACTTATTAAGTGATGTAGTTATCGTTAAGGGATTTCATATACAGTTATAAACTCCTGTGGACCAATCTTCACAACAGGAGACTCCTTAGATAGAAGTATCTAATATTTTCCTAAGGCACTTTAATTCATCCGAAGTGATGCTTACTATTAAAGTATATTTTCCTCCAGTATTTCATTAGTTTACGTTTACTGAAGTACTTAGAGAGCTTAGAGAGTTCTAAATAATAACATGATCATCTAGAAAAAGGGATTGCTGAGAATAATTCAATTAACATTTTTCCCTCTTCTTATTGTGGCCAACACCAGGAAATGAATGCTCAGAGTTGAGTGACGTAAAAATTTTTTAGTGAATTAGTTTGGCAAAAGGTAGCAAGAGTGCAGTAAAATCATGCAAAAGACATAATAACTTTGTCAGAATTTCTGCTGGAAATTTGGCAGGCCAACAGACTCTCTGGGACTGTTTTCTTCTTGGGTTCCATGGCAGTCTAATCCAGTGAGCCAGTCTGCAATTTCAACACTGTTTATGATTCCTGTGAAGATAGCATACTTAAAAACTTATGTTCTGTGGAAATTCTTAGCTTTTAAAAAATCAGTCTACATTTAAAATTAATTAGAAACACAGGATTTATCATGGGCTGGGAATTCTTGTTGCTGCACAGACCTACTTAAAAATATTGAGATTAAGATTATGTAACTCAGTGATTCAAAATGGAGAGATTTGATGGGATTTTGACCATGAGCTATCATATGAAATATTGGTTACCTCATCTCCTAAAAGATATTGAAGAGCTGGGGCTGGATTACAAAAGGATAATGAACACAGCGTGGGTCAGGAAAAATAAAATAATCAGGAGTTTGGTATTAAATATTAAAATGTGTAATTAATTGTCACAGTATACTGTTGATACAAAGAACTTTATGGACTTTTATCAGTGGATTACTTGTTTATATAGATCTGGAATAATATCTGGAATTACAACAGTTCATGCTGAAGAAACAGGATGGAAGAAAAATTGAGAAAGATACAAAACTTCATGGTTTTGGGTTTAAGATATTTTTTGATTAGGATTAGGTGAAACTTGACAGGGATCAGATTTCCTCCAATCTGATTATTGCCAGGGTTTTTCTCTACCTGCTTCTGACACATTTTTTGCTGCCTTGAGACTGCAATAGTTAACTATAAATCTGATCTAGTATGGAAATTACACCAAGTCATTTCTTTGATAAATGTAGTGTAGACTTTTTTAAAGAAGATGACATTTGCCACATATGTTTTCTTTGGTTTTGTTTTCCATTTTTCCTCTGTGTGTTTATGTAAATGTATGAATTGCAGACAATTCAGAATCACCAGTGAGTGGGAGTCTACAAATACATGAGCAGCTGCAGTCAAACTCTTAACACTATGCAATGGGAAGATTATATGATGGTGTCCCAATGTTTTTCAATTAATCTTTAATTTAAATAATCCTCTCACCTTTGAGCCTCAGATGAGCCTAGGAAAAATACCTTGCTATTATTTGAACACATACTTCCTCTTGGTTTAGTTCTGTTCTAACTGAAACGACACTTGCTGCTCTGCTGCTACCGTGAAGACCTAAGCTATAACAGAGGTACAGGAGTTATGCTTCAAATTATGTTCAAAGAAAGTAGATACCCTTTTCCTAGTACATTTAAAACTTCGAAGTTTTTTATCCTGCAAGTCACAGGCATTGCAGAAAAGCCAGGAACAACAGTTACAGGAATAATTCTGATTTGGTTCTAAAAATATTTCCTATAATAAGTAACTGCTGCTAGGGTTATAGAGTACATCATAAGTGATGAAACTACATACAGTTAGACAAATGCTAAGAAATGGCAGGGTTTGAAAGAGATTAAAGGGATGTGAAGTTAAAGAATTGAGATTGTGCAGTGATGTACCAAATTTATACTTTCAAGAATAAATGGAAGAAAGTTGCGCATAAAAAACTTAGATGTAGGTTCTTACTCAGAATGGGACAATCAGTTTTTGTTTGAATCTTATATTTATAGGAAATAATTGTTTTAACTTAAATATCAGTAACCATTACTGCTTTTTCTTCTCAAGAAAGTCTAAAAATGAAAATTCATCATAATTTAACCTCTTCTTCTGTAGACAGCATGTACAGCAATGCTGCCTAGTAAATGGCAACAGGTCTAATTGTTTTTGTGGAGTTGCCTAGACTGGACAAGTCTGCATTGAAGAAAATCCAGAGAACATCTAGTACTGAATACTAAATGGATTGAATATTGAATACTTGACTAGTATTTCAAGCTGGTTTTAAAGTTCTATTTATCAGCCATCAGTTATGCAGTGTAGTTTATTTTGTATCACTTAGGTTCTTTTTAAAGACTGAACTAAGATCTAAGCATGCTGTGCGCATCCCAGAGCAAGAAGGCAACTTGTCAGCAATATATATTTATATGCATGTGCATATATATGTATGTGTATATATGGATATAGTGGTTTGTAATCACAATATAATATGTCTAAAGCTTCAGGGAAAGATTTTGTACATTGTTATAAACTGACCAGATGTCAGTGTATTCTCGTAAATCCTTTGTTGACTCCCTAAATTATGAGAACATGCTTTGAAAACAGCTACTAGAATTATTTTTTCTGCATAGCTTATATTTTCCTTGAGAACAGTCACACAGTATGATGTAGTACAGTGGTGTTTAGGTATTAAATATGTAGAGATATGTGGGAGAAATTGATTAAATAAATGCTGGTTAAAGTAACATTTATCTTACTACAAAACAGCTTCACCTTAAAACATATTCTACCTTTCTACGTTTTTAAAACAACTGAAGAATATTGACAGTCTGATTTAGTTAAACATTTGGAATGTAGTGTATTACCTTTGTATGAGCATTGTGTCTTTAAAGTATAGGGGTATCTCAGTAAAAGATGAAGAACTGTTTAGTTGTTGGTATAGATTTATGGAGCACTGCAAGACATTGCTAGTGCTTCAAGATATACTAAGGCAAAGCCTTCCAAAACCATTTCCAGTTTGTATTCTGCTAGGCTAGGACCAGATGAGTTTCTTCTATGTTGCTGCAGTTAGTGTTCAAGTTAGCATGATCCTGATCATCTTGATTTAATAAGGAACAGATCAGTATCCACATCTAGAACAGGCAAATTTATTTGATTGTGCATCTGTAAAAAAACTAGATTTGAAAGGGCATTTCATTCAGATAATAACATAAAGGAAGAATATTTTTTATACAATACGTGATTTTATAATTTCTAGTTTTGCAGAATAGCCTATTATTTTCCATAATTTGGGATATTCTTAAGCATATCTTATAGTAAGGCAAATATTAGTAGAATGGTACATTTTATCACAGATGGATTTGATGTCTTGTATTAATGATTAAATGCATCATAGAACAAAAGTAAAATTGTACTGGGTTTATTTATATGAATTTGGAGTTAATTCTTAGGTGTTTTTTTTAATGAGAAGAAGGGCCACAACATGACAGCAGTCTTGATGTACTAAGAAAGCAAGAATTTACCCTCTTTCTAGTGTCAGCATCCTTTCAAGTGATGAGTGGCAGGATTTACCATGTTCATTGCTGTCCAAGGTGGGGAAAATGGGTTGAGCATTAATTTATTTCTGTTAAAGGACTTTCTTCTTCCTTAGCTTCGCTCATTTCTGACTTCAGAGAAACTATGTTTGAGGGGGAAAATCCTCATCTACCAGATCGAAAAGATCTATAATGGCTTCTGTTGTTCTCAGAAAAGGCATCCAGACATGATATCAGTGGTAGGTAGAGGTTTCCCACTTGCAAACACAATTCTTGGACTGAAATAAATCCACATGCAGTCTGAAAATATTGATAAATGTCTGAGGTACATAAGGTTTTTCTTCTCCTTGTACAACGCTGTGGATAGAGTCCTATGAAGAAGGGAAGCCTTAAGACCTGTGGCCGTGGGTCCTACTGCATATATGCTTTTACTACCATGGTAAGGAGATTACTGCCAGTAGTTTTTCATTGTTTCTAGTAGCATAAGTATTGGGAAAGGCTGGATGGAGTGTCTGTGACCATAAGGTAACTGTGAGTTACACAAACACTTTCAATTTCCTTCTTATAATCTTGAATTTTTTTAGTGATTTAAGGAACCAAGTAATAAGTTTGTACCAAAATTGGGCACCACAGCTAGCCCAGGAGAAAATAATAGAGCTATTGCAGTGATAGAAAGTAAGTTAAAATCTCCTTGCCTGACAAGCAGAACTCATCAAAGAGCATAGCTATCAATTAAGAAGAAAATGCATAATATTGTTATAATGTAGATGGAAGCAGTATGAGAATAAGAGATTGTAGAACAAATGAAGGCCTGAAAAATACATTGAAATAGTTAAAGAACTAGAAGACCACCCTAAACAAAGTAAATTATAATTTACCAATATTTTCCATATGTAGGAACGTGGAGGAAAGGTGGAGGAAAGATTCAGACTATAGTGAATTAACAATGTTGTGCAGTAAAGAAAAGAAAGATTATGATGTCTCATGCTCTTACTAGAAACAGTGTTGCAGTAGTCAGTTTGAAACCAAGCAAAGAGCAAGCACGAAAATTTTGGGTAAAATCATAAATAAAGTCATAAATGGTGTAATCCTGAAAGAGTGAAATGGCGAAGAGAGAAACTTTTCACAAATGATAAGAGTGAAAAGAAAATATTGTCTGGATTGTCAGAAATTTCGAACACTGTCAGTAAGCTCTAATTTTGCTAATTTTGAGGATTCACTGATATGTGACAAAATAATTTTGGGTGTACGAGACTTACTTACTCTGACAAGAATATTTACTATGGGAATTGGGGAGAATAAACCAGCATGTCTCTAAAACTATGCAGATGGAGAAGGAATGTTATTGATTTTTACAGGAGACAGGCCACAGGACACAAAAAATGGAATATATGTGTATATTATCTTATATGTTATTTAAATCAGGCTCAGGAAATGCAAGTTTATGTATTTTTTTTGCATATAAAGAGCAGTGTTCAACAAGTAGACAAAATGAGAGTGAAAGGTGCATGCATGTTGTAGCAGTTTTAGAACAGAATGGAGTGTTTTCCGTGAAAAAGTCGAAAGATGAATGTATATACGGAAGAAACAGCAGGATCGGCTAGTGGTAAGGGTATCTTGTGAGTACTCTTGCATCCTAAATACATTCAAAATATGAATGCAGGTGAATGATTTGTTTTTCATAAATCAACAATAATAACTCTTGACATTAGTCATTTTAAGTAATAACTTGAGTGTCACAGGCTAGCTAAAAATGCTAATAAAGTATTGGTAGTTTAATAGTGAAAATGGAAAAAATAGATTAGAAATAAAGTAAAATATGAATTAAGATGAAATTGGAGGTCAAGTATAAATTTCTAATAAAGAACCTCAAAATTCAAAAAGTGAATAGGTGAGTATGACTGATAGCTGAAGGTGAGTCATCTGTTATGTTGCTTTGGAGTTCAGAATATCAGCACGGTGAATGATATGACGAAAGACATTTGCAGTAGAGAGAAATTGTACAGATTTCCAGCAGGGGTGGGCTGATTCATTTTAGGCTGGGAGGACATCAGAAGCAAAATACAAATTAGAAACAAGAAGTGTGACATACGCATGGGTGCCTAAGAAGATGGGTTATTAGAATTTTTATGCAACCCCAAAGAACTGAATGAGATTATTCAGAAAATAACTATAAATGATCTTTAAAAAGCACAGTACTTTTGCCAGTGGATGCTAAGAGATATAAAAGCATTTTTGCAGTCTAATGTAAAATATTAAAGTATTATAACTTAAAATGATGATAAATTTTATTACTTTGATATGTCAGAACAGCAGTATTGTTTGGAGTCATATTGAGCTGAGTCACTTAGTGTAATATATAAAGCTGAACCTGTTTTCCACTAGAGGATTCATGGGGCTCTGCTCTGATACTCTCTTTTCTTAACTACTTGCTTACATATCAGTAGCATAACAGTTTCCTCACAGGGTACCTCTCTATTATACATGGAGAAATCCCTTTTCTTCTCTTCTGTCCCATGCTTTTGCCAGGTCTGAGTAACTAGGCAAGGTTCAAAGACACTGAAGAGACACTGGCAGGAAGGGATTCCCCACCACTAATCAGACTGCCCTGACAAAATGCTGCCATCCCTGTGCTGCGCAAAACTCAAGCACTGATATATCATATTTACTACTACTTCTTTCTTTCCCTTCCCTGATTTGGCCTGTAACAACTGCAGCATAGCAAGGTAGAGATGGGGCTTATTGGTGCCTGCAACGTGTATGCTTGGTCCAACTCGTTCAATCCGGTCTTGTCTGGACAGTGATAAAAGTTGCAGTTCTGCTGTGACTGTGCAATGTTCTTTCTGCTGCCATAGTACAAGTAAGTGCTTGGATTTGCCCACCGTACTGAGATGCAGTGAAGCACTGACTGTATCATTGTTTCATTCCCACTTAAAAACGTTCTGGACTATCAGCTCCTACAGTGCATTCTAATATGAACAAATCTTTGTGTTTTTTAATGACAAACTCAGTATGTCAGAACTACAAAGAAGTATGCTGTTTGGAGCACTGTATGACAAATTAAGAAAATAATCAGAGTTGCCTGTCTCTCTTAGAAAATTGATTTTAATGAGCAGTATATCTCATTCTTCCTTATGGAATTCTACTTAAAAAAAAAGTATTTTTTTTTTTCTGGTAGAAATTACTACTGCAGGGAGTAGTTGCTGAATCATCTCTAGTGAGTCCTACTGTAGTTGTTGTTGCTGTATACAACATTTTGTAGACAACGAGACACTAAACCTACCATCCTGCGTCTTTTGCATACAAGTTCAAAACTGGTTAACTTATGCTGCAGCAGATCATGTCCTGCATTATAACACTTCCTTTTCGTTACTGTAGACACTGACTGTATCAGTTTGTGTGTTCAAGGTCCCATAACATGTATGCAGTGAGATTTTTAATTTATCATTAATTAATTTATCATTTTATCATTAGAAAAGAAAACAATTTGTGAAGACTGAAACTTTTCATACAAATATAAGAGAGATCTGGTGAGTCATTCACTGAGAATTACCCTGGATACAGAGCTGGATTTCTGGTTAAAAGAATTCAATTCCTTGCTCTTCTCTCTTCTCCACATGCATTGTGCTGTTCTGTTTTATGTTTAATTTGAAAAAGTACTAGCCAGTAACTTGTCTACTTAGATGAAGAGCGAGTCACTTCCCACCCACCTTGCAAGTAATTGGTTGAAGGTAATGATCTCTTTCAGCAGGAGAAATTAAGAAAGACCTACCGCAGCATATGCTGCAGCATAAAGCCAATACTTTAGTGAAGTCCATCTGAGAGAACAGCAGGTGAGTTAAGGCTGATGTTTCATGACCGGAGCACTGTCGTGGATGGATACTGGCTCTTTAAGAAGAACAGGCCAGGAAGGTGAGGAGGGCAGTTGCCTTTCATTTAAGAGAGCAGCTTTGGAAAGCAAGGAGCTTTGCATAGGGAGAGGTGATGAGCCCGCTGAGAGCTTATGGGTTGGGGTTAGTGGGCAGACCAACATCAGCGATGTCGTGGTAGGGGACTGCTACAGACATCTTGATCAGGAAGAGGTAGGAGACGAGTAGATAAACTGGAAGAAGCCTCTCATTCACAGGTCCTAGTCCTCATGGGGGACTTTAACCACCCTGATATCTGCTGGAAGGACACCACAGCAAGGCGCGTGCAACCTAGGAGGTTTCTGGTGTGCTTTGATGACAACTTCCTGACACAGGTGATCAGTGCACCAACAAGGAGAGGCTCTCAGCTGGACCTGACACTTAACAAGCAAGGAAGACCTGTAGAGGAATTGAATGTTGGCGACAGCCTCGGCTGCAAAGACTAGGAGGTGGGTGGAGTTCAGGATCATGAGAGGAGGGAAAAGACAAATAGCAGGATCATGGCCCTGGACTTCCAGAGAGCAGGCTTTGTCCTGTTAAGGGATCTGCCAGGGATGGGACACAGCCCTGGTGAGAAGAGGGGTCTGGGAGAGCTAGTTGATTTCCAAGGATCACCTTCTCCAAGCTCAAGAACAGTGCATGCCAACAAAGGGGAAGTCAAGTAGATGTGGCAAGAGGCCTGCATGGATGAAGAAAGGGCTCCTGGTAAAGCTCAAATATCAAAAGGAAGCATACAAGAGGTGACGGCAGGGGCAAGTGACCCAGGTAAAATATAGAGATACTTCCTGAGCATGCAGGGATGGTGTTAGGAAAGCAAAGCCCGTTTACAGTTGAATCTGGTGAGGGATGCGTAGGGCAACAGGAGAAGCTTCAACGAGCACATCAGCAGTGAAAGGAAGACTAGGGAAAATGTGGGTCTGCTGCTGAATGGGTCAGGAGACCTGATGGCAAAGGACAGGGAAAACACCAAACTACTTGAAGTACACATTGGGGGCTACCATCTGGAAAGCAGCTGGGCAGAAAAGTACTTTGGCTTCCTGGTGGACAACAAGCTCAACATGAGTCAGCAGTGTGTTCTTGCAGCAAAAAAAGGCCAAGAGCATTCTGGACAGCATTAGGAAAAGCAGTGCCGATTTGTCAAGGAGTGTGATCCTTTCCCTCTACTCAGCCCTAGTGAAAGCACATCTGGAGTGCTGTGTCATGTTTTGGGCTCCCCACTACAAGAAAAACATGGCCATTCTTGAACGAATGCAGTGAAGAGTCATGATGATGATTACAGAAATGGAGTATGGGACATAGAGGGGAAGGCTGAGAGTTGGGACTGTTTAGCCTGGAGAAGAGAAGGCCTAGGGGTGATGTTATCAATGTGTATAAATGCTTCTTGGGGGGGTACTAATGACGGAACCAGATTCTTCTTAGTAATGCCCAGTGACATGACGAGAATCAATGGGCACATATTAAAGCACATGAAATTTCATCTGAACACAACAAAACTTTTTTTTTACTGAGAGGGTGGTCAGACACTGGACCAAGTTGCTTAGAGAGGCTGTGCAGTCTCCTTCTGTTGATATATCCAGAACCTGACTGGACACTCCTGGGCAACCTACTATCTGAGCTTGCTTGAACAAAGGGTCTGAAATAGATGATCTCCAGAGACCCCTTCCAAGCTAAGTGATTAGGTGATATTCTGATGTGAACCTAAGAGAGCCTGGTTCATTTGCTTTCCAGGAGGTTGTGCTGCATCCTGGACTGCTTGACTGTGAGGAGAAAGGTGGGAGAAAACATGTATTTCAAACTGCTTTTTACAAAAATGTTGAAAGAACTTTGTTTCCATATGACATGGAATAGGAGCATTTCTGAAGTTGAACAGTTTGGCAGGGTAGAAAAACAATTTCCTACTCAACTCTGATGACATATGTTTTTCTTGGAAGAAAGTGTACTTGTGCAATGTTACTTGAAATGTCAATATGATGTCCTTGTTATGGAGCTGGTTTTTACTGAGTTTTTAGCTTGAGTTATAATTGAATTAACTCAAGCAATAATGATCACACAGTGAAGCAAGAACACAGATATGTAGCAGCCCTGTCTGTCTCCTCTGTAAGACTACAATCTTGAATGTTATTACCACGTGAATTTCTGTCCATACCCTGGCAGTTCAACTGACCTGAGTTTAAATTGTTATTCAACTCAGGTTGGATGTTTTTATGTGTAGATGGGAGTGCTAGAATTAAATTGTATTTAAACTGTACCTTGATTGCAATGAAGACAAGCATTTGTGGAGGGAAGATGGTTATAGAAATAAATTTATACTCCTGGGGTTATTCATACAGCCATATATTTGTGTGGATGTTTGGATTTCTACTCCACACTGTGGAGTCTGTCTTTAGACTTTTACTCTTTGTCTTTCTTTCATTTTTCATTTTTCTATCTTCTCTGTTTTGAGTATTCAGATATGACAGTACCTTGTTAATTATCAAATATGTCTTTAGCAGAACTCTCCACATACATCTGCTGAAACAGTAGGTTCTCTAAGCCTTTTTGATCAGCTTGTAGGATTTGGTTAATAATCCCTGCATTTTCCTTTTTTTTTTTTTTTTTTTTTATTTTGTTATTGAACCATGGCTTACTAACACTTACAGGATGACCATCCTGAAATTCTGATTTCATTGTGTTTTATGCACTGTTTGTTTTACTTACATTTGTCAAGCTATGTTTTTACAATTACATGCAATAAAATGTTTTTCCTCTTTACCACTTAATAGAATATAAGTATCTAACTTGAGCTGAATGGTTTTACTAGCTAGTGCTTCAGCATATTCCCAGCCTGTTGCTTCCTGTCAGATTGCTGATAATTCTGTAGAAAATAAGTTGCAAATTCTTTCCCAGTCTGTCTTCCTACACCAGCATTATTCAAAGTCTTCCCTAAATACAATTGTAGACATTCTGTTTCCCTTTTGACCTGAGGATAAGAAATAGAAGAACATCCTGGCTTTGCACTTTCTCTCCTTTAAGAAATTAGTCTGAACCTATAGGTGCAAACAAAGATTCTTTGTCAGGGACTGTTCTCAAATATCTTTAACTGGTAACTTTATAGGTACCTGTTTGCAAGATAGTGTACTAAAAATAAAAGCTACTTCTTCATTTGCTGAAAAAAAACGATTTAAACTGCTTAAAGCTAATAATTCCACTGAATTGATCTTAACATATTTCAAAAGATTCTATGCTTTACCTAGCAGTATTGACAAGTACCAACAAATGCACATGGGAAATATAAAATAATTATATATTGATAGTAAGAGCTTTTTAGAGATGTGTTTTAACTAAGAATAGAGATCTTGGACATTATCGTGGTTATTTCTCTGCAAAAATCAACTCAATAATCATCAGTGGTCAGAAAGTCAAATAGAATATTAGGGATTATCCAGAAAGGCATAGAGAACAATGTAATTACCAGGCATCTGTTTAAAAGCAAAAGAGAGTATTTTTTGACAGAAAATATAATTAAATTGTGGAACTAAAAATTACAAAATGTAAAAGGAAATTATATAGATAGTTTAAAAAAAAAGCATAAATTAATGGAAGTAGCTATTAATTTCTATTGATGCCTATTAAATGCAGCAGTGTAAACGACACCCTTACCTAAGGAAATCTTGAAGTTGTTGGCTGAAAGAAAGTAGAAGCTATCAAAGTGGGAGGTGGATTGCTTTTACTGTTGACCTTTTTCTAATACAGTTTCCCTAAGCATCTCCTTCAAACTGTCATCAGAGAGGGTACTGGGCTAGCTAGTATTAATATAACCCTGTATGACCATCTGTCCCTGGGTCAAACAAGATAAAGAAACTGTTGTGATATCAAATTTATTTGTTTTACTGTAGAACTTAAACTGGATATATAACAGCACTCTCATATTTATTCTGAAGAGTGACTTTCTGGTGTGGATTGCTTACTATTGGTGGGTAAACAGAACACCCTAATAAAACTGAAGACATCACTAGTAAACAAGTAATCTTGCAAAGCCTTGTTCATGCAGTAGTTCAGTCTTAGTGAACTAAAAGGATATGGCTTCTGTACCTTGGGATGCAATTTCAAAGGACATTATGCAGAATTCAGAAGCTTCCTTAATGTACTTTTTGTGTGAAATGCAGAAACAGGTTTCTCGTGTAATTTTTCTGGATAAAATGAACTGCATAATAACATACACTTAAAGGTACAGTCATGTCTCCAAAATTGTGAATAGTTAAGTTTAGTATTGTCCTGCGTATGAAGTTGCTTACAAACAACTTGAAATGCAAGAAGTATGTCCCAGTAAGTAGGAAGAAGTGTTTTTCCCTATAGAGAAATTGCTTCAAAGCAGTTCTGATCCCTGATCATAAAAAGATTGTAATAAAATAATACCTTGGAAAACAGCACTTGAAATATTCGATTTTGATATATAGAAGCTTCTCGCTCAAGTTTCTTTACTTATAGTTTAGCATCTTTCAAGAACACTTGTTAAAGTACAGCATGGAATAGTATCTGGTTGCATTATTATAGAAGACTATTTTCTGTTATTTTGTTTTGTGTTATTTTATTTAGTTCAACTACCTCTGATAGGTTTTTCTCTAAGAAAATTAAAAATTTCAAGGAAGCTAACTCTAAATATCATCTGCTTACCTAAACTTTTTTGTTACTTGTTTTTTTACAATCTGCTAAAATTTATAAAATTCTAAAATTTTATAGAAGTAAATTTTAATTTGCAAATTCCTAGAGCAGCATAATAGGACGAGTAGATATAGCCGAGCTGGATTACGTCTAGATCAGAATCTATTGTTTCTTACTGTTGGTGCAACTGGAGGTGTCTATTCAAAGGGGTAATTCATCCTGTTATACAATTTTTCAGTACTACTCTTTTCCATAACTTTTCTCTAAATGATAGGATATTTTATTTCAGTTCACTCCCAGCCCTCTAAAATTTATTTTTGCTACAAGTTAGGAGGCTTATTATGTTATTCAGCTCCATTCACAGTGGGAGGATAAAAAAAAAGGTGAAGGCAGAAACCAGCCTATGAACAACCTGTAGTCTCACAACACCAAAAAAGAGCATTTTGAAAGTGTGATACTGCTTTCTACAGACTTTTGACAAGTAGTGGGTTATATGTCATCTGTGTACAAAGAAAAGTAACAGAATTAGTTGTTCAGGTAAGTCACAAAACATATTCCAGTAAAACTCACTTCCAGAAAAGAATTTACAGTTTTTCTACATGAAATGTTCTTTTTGTCCAGGGAGCTAAGTTTCTAAGCTTATGTTGCTTGTAATAGATAACCATGGAACTAGCTTCATTTATCCTTTCTTGCTGGAGGGAAGATTTTTTTATACATTTTTTTCTTCAGCCAGACTTCCACAGAGCATGCTGGTTTCTTGTCCTGATGATGGAAATCTTTGCAAAGATTATTAGTTGTGGCAACAGAAAAGTTGGGTCAACAGAAAGAGCATCTTTGAGGAAATTTTGAGGAGACATTCTTTCAGATGTGTGAATGTCCTGAAAAACTCAGTCATGAAATTTTTGCATGGTAGCAAGGGTGGAAGAAATGAACAAAGGTAGTGTCTGTAATCAAAAAAAGACAAAACTTACTTCACTGACATTGAGGATACCGTGTTTTACTTTGCATTTGTGAGAACCTAAGAGTACATATGTAATCATTTGCTCTGTTTGATGAACAGTAATTTGTTCAATCATGGTAACAATGTTACAGTGTGCCTACCTTCCCTTCTTTCCTAACTGCCACCTTATCTGCCTTGTTTATGTTTATGTGCTTATTGTAAAAACAAAAAAGCAAAAATGTAATAATTGATATAAAGACCATAATGGAGAGAGTATATTGGTAATTTTTTCCCCTATGTCCCCTTTGTGACTATATCTTCATTATCTACAGAAAGGTAAAAGAGTAGAAAATTTTCACCAGCTTGATGTAAAATACTTCTTCAGAAGAGTCTGTGATGACCTGCAGAATGCACAGATAAGGAATGAATTGGTTGAACATTCTCACTCATTTGCATTGCTAATTATGTTTCTGCAGAAGATTATTTAGTATTCTATAAGTTTACTTCTGGTTTATGCAAAAGTTCAGTATTTCTGTCTGTTATGTACAGGAGCATTGGAGATAAAATATGAGATACATGTGACATATGCATGGAGAAATTTATAGGGCCTAGTGTTAACCTTTAGTAATGACTTTGACTTTTTTGTTTTTATTAGCCTTGAACTGGAAATATCCTCTTCCGTATTTTTGTTTAGGTATTAGGTCTGTAAACCATATTGTTGGTCAGTGGATCTACCAGTTCTTCAATTTTATAAGAAATCTTAATTTGTTTTCTTTTTTTGTTCAAAACCAAAGATATGTAAAGTTAAAGGAAAAGGAACCATACCAGGTATTTGAAACAAAGCAACTTGGCATACTTTTTCTATATGGTAGCAATGTAATAGCTGGATGGTTGGAAGACTATAATCCAGATATATTGATATTAAAAATTACTTACGTGTCCAAAACTTTTTTCTAAGAGAGGTTGCATAAGAAAGGCAAAAACCTTTATCTCCTCCAAGGTGGAAAGGAAGACTCAGTCCTATACGTTACCAGGCTTGGTAAACTGACTCCTTGGAAGTGCAATAAAGATGTCTTTAAATGCTGGGATAACAGTATGTAAGCACACTGTAAATACCTTTTTACAGTTACATATCTGTGAAGTTAAAGAATCTGGAGTGGAAGACTGTCTTGAGTCCTGGAGCCTGAAGTTTACTAGAGAGTTATCAGATTTTCTCTGATATTAATCTTGCTCAATGACTAATATCTGATACCTGCTCTGTGTTGAACTGAAATGGATTTGATTTTGCAAACTTGGCAATATCTAAGCCTGAAAAATGTCAAAACATACACTGAAACATAGTGAGGCCAAATCTGTATTTTAGTGTGCCTAAGTGATCATATGAGCTGCTAAATAACTATAATTTTTGGAGTTGAAAAGCAGGTGGTAAAGACTTCTGGGAAAAGCTCTATACTCAGAGTTGTATCTCGACTAGCATTCAAAAAGTTGAACTTCCCTTTTGGGAAACAAATGACATAGAATGACCTCTGTCCACTCCTTTGCTATGGCCGTGTCATACAATCAAGCTCCACTATCAGGGTTTCCCAACGTTTTGTAATGTGTTTGGAATGTCACGGCCTTATTTCATAATATTTATTAGAAAAAACTCACTAAAGAATAGCCTTATTTCCAGAAGTTGAATCAGATCAATAAAAGGACTTCTTTCCAGGACTTCTGGTAATTAAGCTACTTGTTGAAATGCCCAAACAGGGGTTCAGGAGCTGAAAGGAAAATGTTGACATGATTTTTTTGTCAGCTTCCTCTTGTATGCCCCTGTCAGAAAGGTGCATTTACAGCACTGAGTAAAGTATCTATTTCAAAGCTTTCATTTATCCTGAAAAATTTGACATCTGTGATGCCACATAACTCTTTTCCTTATGAAAAGGAATGGAAGAAGGATTTGCCCATTTTAGGAACTATACTTTTTGCATGTGTCCATCTCAACTTCCTTCCCATGCAGAGGGCAGTCTACTTGAGTACAATTAGCAGGAAAAATCAAGGTAGTGGGCCTTTGTTTCTTGATTTTTGAACTGCCATTAAGAGGCTAAATCTTGTACTACCATTTTTGAAACATTTGGACAAGTATGACAGCAGCTGCCTGACACATGTTCTTAGCTTAGTTACTGAATTCCATAGGATTTGAGATTATTACTGAATGAGGTCCTCCTACACAACTGACAGTGCATCATGAAGCTGAAATCAGCGTAGTTCTGCCTAACTGAAGCCCACAAAACCTAAGTCTGTAAACTTACAGTTTTTCATTATATGTGCAGCAGAGAATGCAGTAATCTTGGCATAATCTATTTTAACTGATCTGAAATGCAGAACTGTTTATATCATCACCATGACTTTGAATAACTTGCTTTGGTTATTTTTTTTTCTTGCTTTTTTTTTCTTTGCCGAGCATCTGCCTAACTGCAGACATCCTTTCAAAAAAACTTATACTGTCAGACAAATAGTCTCTAGAGATAAAAAAGAGCAGTTTGTAGGAAAATTTCTGATTGAGGAAGTGCAGGACCAGGAAAGCTGTCTAATAAATCAATACCTGGGCTGAGGATATTGGAAATGCACACACAGTCCTGAGGCTGGGTTTTCTACCTCTGGGGTAGACCTGCCCTACCTCTGGGATAGACCTACCCTACCTTTTCCCAGGTAACAAGTGATAGGATGAGAGAAAACAGCTTCAAGTTGCAGCAGAGGGGGTTTCAATTCGATATTAGGAAAAATTTCATCACCGAAAGGGCTGTCAAATATTGGACCAGGCTGCCCAGGGAAGTGGTGGAGTCCCCATCCCTGGAGGTATTTAAAAGACATGTAGATGTGGCACTTAGGGACATGGTTTAGTGCTGGACTTGGCAGTGTTAGGTTTACGGTTGGACTCAATGATCTTAAAGGTCTTTTCCATTCTAAATGATTTTATGATTCTAAGAATAAAGCTCAGGACCAGGGAGTGCTTACTGAGCTAGAGCTCAGTTCTCTAAATTAAGAAGCCTAAAACCTCATGGAAATGGAGCTGGGAACCTGAACGTCCTGTAGCAAGTTCCCAGGGTATCTGTCTCAGAGACAGTCATATTCGTATAGCATTATTTTTGTTTGACTTGAAATTGTTCCTTACAAAACTCTGTTGTCTGTACAACTAAAATGCCAATGGTTTGTTTGAGAAGATCTGTTTCCTATAAAGTCAGATGCACTGGATTATCCTTACATCTTTATAATAATATGATTTATTTCTCTTTGTGAGGTTGGTAGGCTTGCTCTTCTATTGGCATTTGGGTCATCTAATTTGTTATTTTAGAACAAGTGTTATTCCAGTCCTTTAGGACTTCCCTTGCTTTCCAGGATTTGTTATTGTTAGAAGAGCTAAAGGACTCTCTGGCAACTTTTTTAGGATTTTTCTGTGGAAATCATTTGATCTGCTGACCTAAAACTTTTTTTCTTAGAAAACTCCCCTTAATAATGGCCTGGAAAATACTTCCTCTGCATTTGGTTTGAATAAATAATTTGTGTCCTTCTAAATACAGAACAGAAATCAACATGAGTATTTCTTGCACCATTAACAATTCCACCATCTCCATCTAATTAACTGTACTATCACTAAGAATTCTTCATTTTCTTATGTACATTAATACTTCTTAACTTGTGCCGAGATATATAATCACATTTAAAATGGTGTAATTATTTTACATCACTTGAAAAAAGATATAGCAAAAAAAAAATTCATTCTGAACATGTTTTAGAGGTGTTTTTCCACTAAAAATGTTTGTATCATAGAGAAAAGAGGGAAAGAATTGCTGACTGTATAGAATTTCATTTTATTTAACTATGAGATTAAGAGTATGAATCATCATTTTCTCTTTTTTTCCATAGTGCAAATAATGAGCAGCAATGAATCTAGTCACAGTGAAATGCAGCACTGCAATGGGCTGTGAATAATATAGGCACATTTACTTTTTAATAAAAATAAAAGAGTTCAAGAACAAGAACATTTTACTCGTTTGATAGTTTCCTTGGGTTGTATTTTCGAAGTATTAAAATGTTTATTGGTGAGGAAGAAGAGAAGAATATGTAGGAATGGAAAGTAGAGAAATGCCTGAAAGAAGAATAGTCTGTTTAGTCTAGATCTAAAATAGCTATGCTAATAAACAGTGCTAGTGGATCTCAAACACACCACATCTATACAGGAATAATTATATCAGTTCTTCAGGTGTAGAAGCTAAGGCATGGTGATGGTGAAAGAATTGCCAGTGTAACAACAAACATCCATAGTAAAGCCAAGAAGAAAGTCCAGATATTAGTACTCTGAAGCCAGCACCTGTTCTTTGTGTCCTGTAATGTAGCAGTGGCATTTAAAACAGTCAGTACCCACCCACTGTCTGTGTGGTTTTGTTTGACCACTTTAAGTTACCATAAATACTACTGTGTCAGCTTCTAGTAATCATAAAATAATAATTATTTATTCTAAGTAAAAGTATAAAACAAATATTTGGGCAGTTTACTCAAAATATTTTGGTACAAATTATTTTGTACAGAAGTAGGTAGCATTATTCGAGATTATTATTTTCTGACTCAAGCGAACCATAGAGCTGAGTCAAGAAGTTGTTCTGTAGGTGGGCTAGAAACAATCCCATCATTCATTAGGAGAAATTGTTTGCCTCATGTGTCAAACCTCCAAAATGAATTTTCATTGTGGCCTCTTGCTGTTTGGTAGTCAGTATGCCTCTGGGCTGCAAATAAACCAAGGTGATTATTTTTACCTATTTTTCAGCTACCTTCTAGTTTAATTCTACTGTTGTATGGGCATGATATATATTGTGACATGGTAATGCAAGAACACACACAGAGGTTAAGAAGCTGTACTTTTTTTTTCCCCAATTAGTATTCTTTTAAAGAGCACTATGCCGACATGTCAAAGTTGTTAGAAGAATGACTGCAGTGTTGAGTTTTTTTAAGCTCTTGCAAATCTCCTTATTTGTTCTTGGAAGAGAATGGATAAACTTTAGGATGTCAGTAGTCATTTGATCCACGTCACAGGATTGAGCAGCAGATGGGAAGGATGGGAGGGTGTGTCAGGGTGGGTTGGTTATGGATGATTCAAGAACTGGCACCACACAACTACTTTGTTAGAGATGCATACTGTGATACTTATAAAAAATGTTTTTCAAAGAAAAGCTAAGGAAGGTGAGAAATAGATAATCTTAAGTCTGTCAAGAGGCCTGCAGAGAAATGGCAACAAAAGCCAATCCATATTTCCATGTCAGGACTCTGCTTTTTGACTTCTCTCAGGCTGTTTTTATTTTCTAGCAAGCTTGTGATATGTGGCTGACTTTTGTTCCTTAGATTACAATCTTTTATTGTTGCACAAAAATCTATGCCTACTAATGAGCAATTACTGATAAGAACTAAGCAACATACCTGCTAATTAGAAGGCTAGCAAATGATCTCATGAGCATTAAGTTAACCAGCAAATGATTCATCAAATTAGCAGAGGGACTTAAGGAAGAAATGGAATATAAATGACCCAGCCTGGAGTCTGCTCTATACAAAAAGAGCTGAAGTAGGTTAATTGGTATCTAAAAGGATGTCATGTTCCAGAATTCAATTAATTGGTTACAGGGCAGGGATTAACAGAGTCTTCCAGACCTCTAACATAAAAAAGAAAGCCTAAAATGTTCTATTTCACTGATTTCACTAACAGACACCTTACGGGAACTTCCTCTCTGTTGTGCACATTTTCAGAGATCAGGAATGTCAGGAGCAGAAAATATTTCTTGGAGTTGCTTTGTTTTTATTAGCAATTATGATCTTGGATCACTTTATGTAGCAAGTCAGATACCTGCCTTTCCAAAGCTTTGTTGTCATTCTTGGTGGTTTTGTGGTAATGACAGCACTGGCTGTTGTTATGCTTGCCCAACAATTTCTTAATGGAATATTGGTATAAATTGCTTACAATTCAGAAAGCCTTAATTGCAGCCTTGGATAACATTATCTATATCGCTTGTCTTTCTTAGGATAATTATTTTCACAATTCTAACTCAAGAGACTTCAACTGTTAACAAGAATGAGGCTTTTTCACTGGTTAAAATATGATGGTAAACTTTCTTTCAAATAACTCAGCACTGTCACAGTTTAGACTGCAGATCCATCTGTTGCGATCCTTGTGAAAATTTGCACAGGGACAGTCAGAATATAAACCTCTGGGGAAAAAAAAAGATATATTCTTCAATCCTGTTTTGTCCTGGAAAGCAGGGCCTTAGCATGTGCCATGGTTACTTGGGAAGACAAGTGCTGTAACCCTGAATGCCCTCAATCTTCCTTCTCCTTTCCCTGAGCTTTTATTGCTGAGCACAACGTCATATGGCAATGAATATCCCTTTGGTCAGTTGGGGTCAACTGTTCTGGTTGTGTTGCCTCACAACGTCTTATGCATTCCCAGCCTACTACCTGGGGATGCAGCATGAGAAACAGAGAAGGCCTGGATGCTGTGTAAGCACTGTTCAGCAATAACTAAAACATCAGTGTGTTACCAACACTGTTTTGGTCACAAATCCAAAACACAGCACCCTATGGGCTGCTATAAAGGAAATTAACTCCATCCCAGCCAGACCCAGTACAGATGCCAAAGCAAATTACAGAAATCAGTTGTGCAGTTTTCTGCCACCTTCTCCTGCCCTCCCTGGACTCTTGGAGGCCTTCTGCTGACGTTAAGAAAATAAAAAGAAAATAATTATCCAATTCAAGAAATGGACAGGAGCAAAAGGCAGGGCAAGAGAAGAAAAATGAATAGGGAAGATAATTTTGATAGATTTTGAGGAAGCGGAGGAAAAACTGAGTTTAGGTTTGAAAAGTAACATGTTTGTATGGAAAACACACGGTACTGAAGCATCCAGGAGCATCTACCTTCTTTATTACTGCAGATGTCATCAGCAACGCTACTCCAGCAAGATGCTTCTGAGCCTCTCTGGCTGCTTCTCTGTGGGGAGTGGGGGAAACAGGACATGGCATGTATATTTTCTCACCAAGAACAAACTACATTTCATGTATTCCTTGCAACCTTCAGAATGGGCATTTCTGCTATGTAAAGCTATGATAGTCCCTTGCAAAACATAACATTGACCATGTGCAGTAACATGTTGCAGAGTCTGGGGGAGAAGGGACAGTCTTGGAGTCCAGGAGGAAGAATAACCTGTGTTCCATAAAATATTTAGCTTGAAGCAGAATCCAGGACTCCGACAGAAAACAAAACCAATAATTCCTGAATCTCATGTTTTCCTACATACTAAATATCTGGAGAATTCACTGGAAGAGTGCTTATTTTGCATTGACTGCAGGTCTAAATAGATGACTAGCTCACAACAACTTACTGCTTCTATTTAATATTTGTTTGCATGTCATTGCTTTTTGTAGTCTATCTAAAGTTTCAGCTTAGCTGAGGAATTAAGTGTGTATCAATGTCACTCCCCATGATAGAAATGTGCCACCTATTTTCTGAAAGAAAATTAAATGTTGCATGCCAAATTTGTTTTAAAAATCACTAAGGTAGAAAGTCAAGCACTCAAAAATCAGGCAGTGCCAGAATTACCTTTTTTGATGTCCTTATGCTTATATTATGATACATAATATATAGTAGGGTAAACTTTAATGGCGTGACCACATATTTTCTTAGACATGACCTTGTAGGCTAAAGCTGCTTGTAGGATCAGTAAGGACTGTGTAGCAATGGTTACTACAGTCTTCTTCCCATTACTTGCAGAACTTGAAAGATGTTTAGCAAATGCTTTGGAAGATTTGGAGTGAAACAATGGTCTGAAAGTTAAGATAATAGATTCTTACCATAAAGAAAACTTTCTTCTATAAAACTTGATGATAGAATATAACTCTGCTATATAACACTAAATAAATTGCTTAAAGAAAACTTTTTGTCCAGTTACTGTTTTCCTTATTTTCTGAATGTCCACTGTGAACCAGTAGTGTTACTTGCAAATAAGTTGAGCTAAACTCTTGCAAATTAAAGTCAGAGGAACAGTACACTTGATGATGTTAAGGGAAGCTAAGGTGAAGTATTCTGAAACTTGTATTTCCTAAATTGGTAAAGTGAAATTAGAAGCTGTTTTTCAGTTTATGTCATTGTCTCTCTGACTCTTGGCTATGAAAATGGGATAATGCCATCCTTGTATCTTCAGTAGGTTTTATGGAGTTAAGTTAATAACTGTGAAGCTCTTGAGCTATTGAGACGATAGCACTTAAGAAAAAGGTGCTATGAGGAGTGTTGAGCTATTGAGACGATAAGCACCTAAGAAAAAGGTGCTATGAGGAATGTTGGGCGACAACTAAGCACCACACAGTCACTCTCACCCACTCCCCTCCCCCACTGCACCCCCGGATGGGGGGAGAATCAGAAGGGTAAAAATGAGAAAGAAACTCATGGGTTGAGATAAAACCAGTTTAATAATTATAAAGAAGTTTAAAAAAAAAGTTGTAAGGAAAATAAAACAAAGAAACTAACAAACAAACAGAAAACGAAAGAAAGAGAGAGGAAAATAAAACCCAAGAAAGACAAGGAACGCAAATGAAAACAATTGCTCACCACCAACCAAACAATGCCCAGCCAGTTCCTGAGCAGTGGCCCCTGGCTGCCAGCCTTCCCCCTAGTTTTATTGCTGAGCATGATGTCATATGGTATGGAATATCTCTCTGGTCAGTTGGGGTCAGCTGTCCCAGCTGTGTCCCCTCCCAGCTTCTTGTGCACCCCCAGCCTCCTTGCTGGTGGGGTGGGTTGAGGAGCAGGAAAGGCCTTGACTCTGTGTAAGCACTGCTCAGCAATAATTAAAACATCCCTGTATTATCAACACTATTTTCAGCACAAATCCAAAATATAGCCCTATACAAGCTACTATAAAGAAATTTAACTCTATCCCAGCCAAACCCAGTACATTCTTCACCCCTTACTCCATACCATTTACATCATGTTCAGGTCCCACACTATTACAATGTGCACTCATTAACTACCCCTTCCCCCCTAAAATGTCTGTAAAATGTCCATAAATATCCATAAAATGTCCACTAAGTTAATTTGATCTACGACTTTGAGCTCCATCTGTTATGGAGCACAGGGGAGGTGGTGTGTTTTGTGGAGTTACTGGGCACCAAAATGACCTCACATCGGGTCACTGCTGCACTTGCACTGCTTCTTGTGAAGTTTGTCCTTCATTGATTCAGGTGGTTTCTGCTGTAGTCCTTCCTATAACCCACAACTCAAATTATGGGTTACAACAATTTAAAGGTATATCCATTACAGTCTCTACCCTTGGCCCCTCTGAACTAGGCTATCAGGTTTAACATTGCAATGAATTTCTCCTCTTGCCTCTAGCCTGGCTGGCAGCAAGAGGTTCCTACTATAATACCTTTGATATATGGCAGCCACAGCAGTGGTGACATACAGCATCATGTAACACTGTCATCATACAACCTAAATCATGGATTATTTTCACCCAGGATTAAATCACCTTGAAATAGACATTGGACTTCCCCATCCTTCCACATTAGCCACCAAGTGCACCCAGGTCCTTCAGCAAATACAGTCACACAAATAGGTTTACCCTTTCCTGAGGGAGGAATAAACCAGACTGTTTTTCCCAGCCATTTCCTTATATGTACTACAGGGACCTTATATCCTTCTACAGTGTGCAGCAGTTTTGACTGGGAAGGGCCAGGTCAACTGGCAGATCCTCTAGTGTTAACTAGGGAAGTAGCTTCTGCTAAATTTGTATCCCAATGCTTGAATGTCCCAGCACCCATTGCTCTCAATGTAGTCCTTTGTATTGTTCAGTTTTCCCAGAGGCTGGTGCATGATAGGGGATGTGATACACCCAGTCGATGCCATGCTTCTTGGCTCAGGTGTTTATGAAGTTGTTTCAGAAATCATAGAATTATGCAATCATTTAGGTTGGAAAAGACCCTTAAGATCATTGAGTCCAGCCGTTAACGTAACACTACCAAGTCCACCACTAAACCATGTCCCTAAGTGCCACATCTACATGTCTTCTAAATACCTCCAGGGATGGGGACTCAACTACTTACCTGGGAAGCCTGGTCCAGTGCTTGATAACCCTTCCAGTGAAGAAATTTTTCCTAATATCCAGTCTAAACGTCCCCTGGCGCAGCTTGAGGCTGTTTCCTCTAGTCCTATCGCTTGTTACTTGGCAGAAGAGACCGACCCCCACCTCGCTACAACCTCCTTTCAGGTAGTTGTAGGGAGTGATAAGGTCTCCCCTCAGCCTCCTTTTCTCCAGACTAAACAACCCCAGCTCCCTCACCCGCTCCTCATAAGACTTGTGCTCCAGACCCTTCACCAGCTTCGTTGCCCTTCTCTGGACATGCTCCAGCACCTCGATGTCCTTCTTGTAGTGAGGGGCCCAAAACTGAACACAGTATTTGAAGTGTGGCCTCACCAGTGCCGAGTACAGGGGGACGATCACTTCCCTGGTCCTGTTGGCCACACTATTTCTGATGCAAGAAAGCAAGAAGCCTGTCCAGATCCCTCTGTAGGGCCTTCCTACCCTCCAGCAGATCAACACTCCCACCCAACTTGGTGTCATCTGCAAATTTACTGAGGGTGCACTCGATCCCCTCATCCAGATGATCGATAAAGATATTACAGAACTGGCCCCAATACTGAGCCTTGGGGAACACAACTTGTGACTGGCTGCCAACTGGTTTTAACTCCATTCACCACAACTCTTTGGGCCCAGCCATCCAGACAGTTTTTTACCCAGCAAAGATTACACCTGTCCAAGCCATGAGCAGCCAGTTTCTCCAGGAGAATGCTGTGGGAAACGGTGTCAAAGGCTTTACTAAAGTCCAGGTAGACAACATCCACAGCCTTCCCCTCATCCACTAAGCAGGTCATCTTGTCATAGAAGGAGGTCAGGTTAGTCAAGCAGGACATGCCTTTCCTAAACCCATGCTGCCTAGCCCTGATCACCGGCTTGTCCTGTACATGTGATGTGTGGTGGCACTCAAGATGATCTGCTCCATAACCTTTCCCAGCACCGAGGTCAAATTGACAATAGTTCCCCAGATCCTCCTTCTGGCCCTTCTTGTGGATGAGCATCACATTTGCTAACTTCCAGTCAACTGGGACCTTCCCAGTTAGCCAGGACTGCTGATAGATGATGGAAAGTGGGTTGGTGAGCACTTCTGTCCGGTCCCTCAGTACCCTTGGGTGGATCCCATCTGGCCCCATAGACTTGTGTGTGTCTATGTGGTGTAGCAGGTCGCTAACCATTTCCCCTTGGATTATGGGGGCTTCATTCGGCTCCCCATCCCTGTCTTCCAGCTCAGGGAGCTGGGTATCCTGAGAACAACTGGTCTGACTATTAAAGACTGAGGCAAAGAAGGCATTAAGTACCTCAGCCTTTTCCTCATTGCTTCACTGTGTTTCACCCCACATCCAATAAAGGATGGAGACTCTCCTTAGCCCTTCTTATGTTGCTAATGTATTTATAGAAACATTTTTTATTGTCTTTTACGGCAGTAGCCAGATTAAATGCCAGTTGGGCTTTGGCCTTTCTAATTTTCTTCCTGCATAACCTCATGATGTCCTTGTGAGTGGCCCGCCCTTTCTTCCAAAGGTCATAAACGCTCTTTTTTTCCTGAGTTCCAGCCAAAGCTCTCTGTTCAGTCAGGCCAGTCTTCTTCCCCACCAGCTCGTCTTTCCACACGTGGGGACGGCCTGCTGCTGTGCCTTTAAGACTTCCTTCCTGAAGAATGTCCAGCCTTCCTGGACTCCTTTGCCCTTCAGGACTGCCTCCCAAGGGACTCTGTCAACCAGGCCCCTAAACAGACCGAAGTCTGCCCTCTGGAATTCCAAGGTAGCCGTTCTGCTGACCCACCTCCTTACTTCTCCAAGAGTTGAAAACACTATCATTTCATGATCACTATGCTCAGGATGGCCTCCAACCATCACATCCCCCACAAGTACTTCTGTGTTTGCAAACAATGCATCTGGTGGGTCACCTTCCTTACTTGGCTTACTTACCAGCTGTGTCAGGAAGTTATCTGTCTTCCACACCTTCCAAGAACCTCCTAGACTGTTTCCTCTCTACTATATTGTGTTTCCAACAGAATTCTGGTAAGTTGAAGTCCCCCACGAGAACAAAGGCTAGTGACCGTGAGACTTCTCCCAGCTGCTTATAGAATATTTTGTCTGCCTCTTCATCCTGGTTGGGTGGTCTATAACAGGCTCCCAGCATAATATCTGCCTCGTTGGCCTTCCCCCTGATTCTTAGCCATAAACACTCAACTGTATCATCACCATCATTAAGCTCTAGACAGTGAAAACACTCCCTAACATACAGGACTACCCCACTGCCTCTTCTTCCTTGCCTATCCCTTCTGAAGAGTTTGTAGCCATCCATTGCAGCACTCCAGTTGTGCAAGTCACCCAACCATGTTTCTATGATTGCAATTACTTCATAGTTTTCCAACTACACAATGACTTCCAAGTCCTCCTGAGTCCCATTGTCTGATTCAGTTCTTTCAGGGGTGCTGTGTTGCCATAAAACTTGCTTTTCAAGGCCCAAGATAGTATTCCAGGCAGTGGCATGGGTCACAGGGTATATTTCCAACCATCGAGTAGTTGCTTCCGCCATTGTAAACACATGTGGCTTGCCATGGTGGTTCATGATAGTGTGATATAATTATTCTGCCAGGCTTCCCCATAGTGATGTTTCAGCCATCGTCCTCTATACCAAAAAGGCTTCAACCGCTTGGCTTGCTTCATTATGGCACTCTTTTTATATTCATGGATAAGCTGTACAATGCCATCAATGGTCAAGTCCACCCCTCAATCACAAGCCCATTTGTATGTTGCATCCCTTCCCAGATGTCCTGATGTGTCATGGGCCCATCGAGCTATGAATAGCTCCCCCTTACATTGCCAGTCCAGATCCACCCAAGCCACTTTAATTCCAGCAGCCTGGTCCAACTGCTTGTTGTTTCAATGTTCTTCAGTGACATGACTGCTGGGTATGTGAGCATCTACCTGATGTGCTTTTACAAACAGATTGTCTACCTGAGCAGCAATATCTTGCCACAATTCTGCAGCCCAGATCAGTGTACCTATGGACTGCCATTTGGTCTGCTTCCATTGCTGTAGCCACCCCCACAGAGCATTTGCCAGAATCCATGAGTCAGTATAGAGATAAAGTACTGGCCATTTTTCTTGTTCAGCGATATCTAGAGCCAGCTGGATGGCTTTCACCTCTGCAAACTGACTTGGTTCACCTTCTCCTTCAGCAGTCTCTGCGACTTGTCATGTAGGACTCCACACAGCTGCTTTCCACCTTCAATGTCTTCCCACGATACAACAGGATTGATCTGTAAACAGGGCATATTGCTTTTCATTTTCTGCTAATTTATTATACAGTGGGGCCGCTTCAGGACGGGTCACCTCCTCTGGTGACACTCTGATGTTTTGGCCCTCTGGCCAGTCCATGATCACTTCTAGGATTCCTGGGCGGTTAGGGTTTCCCATTTGAGCCTGTTGCATTATCAGTTTGACCCACTTACACCACGTAGTATCAGTTGCATGATGCATAGAGGGGACCCTCCCTTTGAACATCCAACCCAGCACAGGCAACCGAGGTGGCAAAAGGAGCTGTGCTTCAGTACCAACTATTTCTGAAGCAGCTCCAACTCTTTCATATGATGCTAATATTTCTTTTTCAGTTGGAGTGTAACTGGCTTCAGATCCCCTATATCCCCAGCTCCAAAACCCTAGAGGCTGACCTCAAATCTCTCCAGGCGCTTTCTGCCAGAGGCTCTAGGTGGGGTCATGGTCCCTGACTGAGGTGTAACGCACATTTTTCACTTCTTGTGCTGTCTGGACTGACCCAAGGGCTACTGCATGAACTATCTCCCATTTAATTTATTCAAAGGCTTGCTGCTGCTCAGCACCCCATTCAAAGTCATTCTTCTGGGTCACTCGATAGAGAGGGCTTACAATCAGACTATAACCTGGAATATGCATTCTCCAAAAACCCATGACACCTAAGAAAACTTGTGTTTCTTTTTTGTTAGTTGGTGGAGACATAGCTGTTATTTTATTGATCACATCCATTGGGATATGATGCCCATCTTGCCATTTTATTCCTAAAAACTGGATCTCCTGTGCAGGTCCTTTGACTTTGTTTTATAGCAAAACCAGCTTTCAAAAGAATCTGGATTGTCGTTCTCCCCTTCTCAAACACTTCCTCCACTGTGTGATGATGGTGATGTCATCAATGATGTCATCAATATACTGCAGGTGTTTGGGAGCTTCACCTTGTTCCAGTGCAGTCCGTATCAATCCATGGCAAATGGTAGGGCTGTGTTTCCACCCCTGGGGCAGTCAATTCCAGGTGTACTGGATACCCCTCCACGTGAAAGCAAGCTGTGGCCTGCACTCTCCTGCCAAAGGGATCGAGAAAAATGCATTGGCGATATCCATTGTTGCATACCATTTGGTGGCCTTTGACTTCAGTTCATATTGGAGTTCTAGCATGTCTGGCATGGCAGCACTCAGCGGCAGCATGACTTTTTTCGGGCCTCGATAGTCCACTGTTAGCCTCCACTCTTTGTTAGATTTTTGCACTGGCCATATGGGACTATTAAAGGGTGAATGAGTCTTACTGATCAATCCTTGACTCTTCAGTTGCCGGGTCAGCTTATGGATTTGAACCAGGGAGTCTTGACTGGTACAATATTGTCACTGGTGCAGTCATGATAGCAATTGGCACCTGCTGTTCTTTAACCCGCAGCAACCCCACCACAGATGGGTCCTCTGAGAGACCAGGCAAGCTAGACAGCTGTTTAATCTTCTCCATACTCAACACAGCTATACCAAAAGCTCACTGGTAGCCTTTTGGGTCCTTGAAGTACCCCTTCTGAGGTAGTCCACACCAAGGATACATGGAGCCTCCGGACCAGTCACAATGGGATACATTCCCAGTTAGGCTTACCTTAGCTTCCAACACAGACAGTTCTTGGGATCCTCCTGTCACTCCAGAAATACGGATGGATTCTGCCCCTTTGTGATCTGATTGTGTCCACTAGAGCTTTATACTCCTATGGGGCTGATGTGCCAGGCCATCGAATCCACACACTCCAGTAAACCTGGTTGTCCCTTTCCCCTGCCTGGTCGAAGGCAGGGCCCCTCTATTCCTGTTCAGAGTCTTCATTACTTGATTGTTGTAACTGCAAAACAGAAGTCTCTTCATCAGGGTCGAAAGTGCCATCAGCCCTTCTGCTCTGCCCAACAGACACTGGAGCAGTAATTTTCATGGATGGATGCCTTTTGGCTGTTGTTTTTCCTCGCAGTTCCTGTACCCAAGCTTCTAGTCTCCAAGTAGGTTCACCATCCCACTTCCTCATGTCCTCCCACTGGTCACGCAGGAAGAACCACAGGGTTGCATGTGGTGTGTGCCACTGGTACCCTTTCCCTTGAACAGAAAAAGGCTGGCTCTTAATAGCTGAGACATTGGTAAGCATGGGTAAGGAAGACCTATCCTTCTTGGATTGCTGGGACAATGTTGGGTCAGTTTCTCCACAGCTGAGACCCACAGGGAGGAAGTGAGATTCTCCTTGAATTCTCGGAGTTGGCTGGCCAATCCTGTCCAGCTAATTATCTCCAGGATGTTGGCATATGATGTCTGTGCACTTTGTACAAATTTTCGCCACATGGACCATGTGCATCAGATTTCATCCGGGCCTTTGGATATCTGGTTGTCATCCAGGTTGCTATAGATCACCTCCACTGCAACTAATTCCCTCAGATACTGGATACCTCCCTCAATTGTAGTCCATTTTCTTTGGGACTTTGGAAGATCTTCCTTAAAGGAAGATCCTGTGTCCTTCACACACAACCCAAGTCACCTCGAAAGACTGAGGACTCCTGCCCCTTTTCCAATCCCTTTGTCAATGGCCTTATCCCTAGCAAGGGATCCCAGCTGCCAGGCTTCCTTACCCTCTAATTCCTGATTATTGCCCCCCCGTAGCTCAGCATCAGAGTGACCAGCTGAGAATTTGCTTGCCTGGTTGATGGCTGAAACCTTTTCGTATATCTCGCAGCTCATTTAGGGCTAGAGATCGAGTGGTTTCTGTCTCATTTATAATTTCCGTCCCTTCCTCCTTCTATTCCTGTGACTGCTCTGCTGCAGAACAGTCTGCCTCTTCTGATTCTTTCTCCTGCTTTCTCTTAGGAGAAGCTTCTTGAACCCTTACTAAATGAGTTGACTTCCACTTCCATTATTTCTTTTTAATTATACTAACTGTGTGTGCAAGCCAGGACTTGTGTGATTTGTAGTAAATAAAGCGTGTAGTCACAGTCCACAATGAGGATAAATAAAATATTAAATAGCTACGTGTTACTTGAGAAGTGTCATTTGTGCAATAAATAAGACAAGGATCTTCTTGAAATATGGCCATATTGATCATGTGATTAATCACTGTTTTGTAATGTGTAAATGTAAGAATACTGAATTGAAGTAGCACACATGGCTGTTAATCTGCCATTTTCTAATATTTAGGTGTATGACTCTGCAACCTTCTTAGTGTTGTTTTTGTAGGTTTTGGTTTATGTTGTATAAGCATGCCATATGAGAGCAATTAATTTTTTCCTTTGAGTTCTTTTAGTCTAAAAGAATGTTCAGAAGGGCTGACTTGTGCCCTTATTTAGTTCTTTATAGTTTTAAAATTAAACTGATTTAAATGAAACAGTTTAGAGTATATACTGTCCCAATAATTTTATCAGGCATTCCAAACTTTTTCTTTTTATCACAAAGGTGGTATTATGACATATTATGATACAGTACCTTAGTATATATTTTGTATGTGTGTACAAGCTGTCTGTCTCACATTCATGTGTTAATGCTGTGAATGTTAGTGCTGAAAGGTCTTTTATGTGTTGATGCTGCGTGGCTTGGTTTCTATACTTCAGTAAATGCTTTAGAGGCAGCAGGAAGATGGCTAACACCAAATCTTTTTCTTCCATATATTTCTTGCATTTCTGAAAATTCAGATCTTTTACAACTGTTTTTGATGTTCCATTGTTTGCTGTTTACCTTTACCCATCTGGTAATTAGGAGCTCATAAAAGTATTATCTCTACCCTCATGCAACTTCATGCCGCACAATTTAAGTTTTCTATTTTTGTTCTTATCAAACTGATTAGTAGTTTTCTTGTCTTTCATATAGTGATACCATTTTAAGTATATCTGCATTCAGGTACATGACCTATTCCATCTTCTCCACAGAGCGACACAAATATGAGCTTCTTGGCCTCTATTTGACTTCCTAATTATCCTCATAGTAAGACAGTCTGGGTCCAAAGAAAAATGTCCTTTGTCCTGGGCATGCTGTTCCTCATCCTTGCATATACATATGTTTATGTAGTCTCTCTTGGATCTCTCTTTGAAGCCCTTTGCATCACCAAATGTCTCTTACCCTGTGTCACTCATTCCCCTAATACCCCTAATATCTTTTGAAGCTCTCAGAGCTTCACAAGTAATTTATTGATTTATTTATTTATTTTTTATTATTTATTTATTAGTTATTAAATTATTATTAAATTTATTATTTATTAATAAATAATTATTTATTATTTATTTAGTTATTATTTATTAAATTATTATTAAATTTATTATTTATATTATTTATTTATTGATTTATTTATTTTCTGGATTTCTCAACCACTGAGATTGCAATTTGTTTGATCCCTCTCCCCCTCACACCCCCTTTATTGTTTCAAATCTCTCTTAACAGACCACACTCTTAAAAAACACTGGTTTAAATTCCAGTCAGGACACCTGGGCTGGATGAAAAGACTGCTAGATGGGCAGAAAACTAGTTCCACTGCTGGGATCAAAGAATTGTGTCTCAGCATCTGGCTGGCAGCTGTTAATGGGCACATCACCCTGAGGGGTTGATACTAGAGCCCATGTTGAAGTGCAGAGTTCAGCACCCAGACAGGATAACCTGAAGCACCGGCACAGGCCGGCAAGTGACTGACCGGGTCACAGCCCTGCTGGAAAGGACCTGGGGGCTTCAGTGGACTGCGGGGTGCGTAGCAGCCAAACACTGCGCTCTTCATCATAACTAAAACAAACCACATGCCAAAGTGACTGTAGCTAGTGGGTGAAGGGGAATGCTGGGCGCCCCAGGAGGGCTGGGGCCTAGGGCACACGATCACTGAGGAGCGCTGGAGGGGGCTGAGCTTACTTAGTCTGCTGCGGAGGGGGTGAAAGGCGATCTAATGGCAGCTGCTGGAAGGGTAGTTGCAAAGGACAACAAGTTTAAGCTCTCCTCAGTGGCGGTTTAAGGAGGGGCAAGGTCCCCTGATTGGGAGGTTCAGATTGAACATCGGGAACATCTTCTCCATTAGGAATGTGGTGCAGCACCGGAGCAGGTTACCCACGGAGGCTGGGGAATTTCTGTTGTTGGAGTTTTTTGAGATTCAGACAAAGCCATGGCTGATGTGACCTAGTGTTGATGACAGTCCCATTTGGAGTGAGGCTGGACTGGACAGCCTCATGAGGACCCTTCCAAACACCAGTTCTATCATTCTGTGAACAAATATAAAACTCCTTACAACTATGTTCACAAAGGCAAAACAAGCAATGCATGTTTTTCTTCTTTTAGCCAAGATGAGTAAAATCAATATGATCAACGTTTCCTGGTTTAGATGCCTGAATAAATATTGCCTGAAATAAAAATATGCCTGAATCGGTGGCCTATTTTTCCAGAAATTGATTTAATTTTCCATTGTCGGCAAAATATACGTTAGGTGCCTTTTTGATTTCTGCAGAGCTTGGCTTTAATATATGGGTTGGAATTCTTCCCTTCCCATATGGTTTTCTTTATGCCATAATCTTCTACCTCTCTCAGTTTTGCATATGAATTTAAGAAGAAGTTGCCCAGTGAGTTCACTTTCTCAGTTCAGCTACCTCATTCTGATTGTCTGTGGCTGCAATTCAAGGATTTTTATGATTTTCAGAGCTGCCCAAAAATCAACTGATGAAGTATATCAAATAACCTCATGTGATAGATTATTTTTAGCTCTGATATTTTTCATTTTTCATTTCTTTCAGAGCTATAATTAATTTCATTAGTATTTTTTAATTTACTCAGCTGTCTTGAATATCTACTATGCACACACTGAAATTACAAGCCTGAAGTTAAACTTCTCCCTGGATGACTATAACATATTAATTCTTGTAGCATTTTCACAGTGATTGATTTTGCTATTGATTTGCTTCAGAGTACACGCATTAATGCATACCATTTTATAATCTTTGTTTCCTTAAACTACATTACAGCTAGGTGAAGAAAAATAGCTAAATTATGAATTTAGATTTTATGATTAAAAATTTAATTAGAAATAGTTTGCTCACAGCAACTGCTCAAGCTCCGAGTATAAATGGAGCTTATTAATACTACTCATCATGAAAGGTGTTTCATTAATGGCTCTTCCTGTGCGGACAGAATAAATACATTGCTGTGCAAGGTTTTCTTGCAGGTGTGCATCAGTCCTCATGAGACAGGTCAAACTGAAGACCATGTCTGCACTGTAACTGGAGGTGTGATTGTAATTTCTGGACATAGTCTAGCTTGCTTTATTTTGTATACCATGTATACCATAATATACACGTGAACTCTAGATTGGCAGAAGCAAATACTCGTACCGGTAACAAGTATTGTATTGGGACTATGAAGTTATTGATACCTGACCTAGGTGGAATAATATATAGCTATATATGCTGTATTCCTAATTCTTAGTTTAGATGTAGAAAATCTTTAGACTTGCTCAGAGCTTGGGTTTCTTCACAGACAAGTAATCAAGGCAATAGTTGCAGACAGTGGTATCTGTGCTGGGGAATTTATCAGGCAATGGTAAAAGGCTTTGTGTAAGACATGGAGAAAAAAGGCCAATTTCTTCTCATTATTACATCAGGCTTCTCAGAATATCAGTGCTCTCAGAAAAGTAATTCTTTGAGAATTTTCTCTCACAATGGTGAGCTGTTTGTTAAAAGTTCTGAAAGCTTTCTGAAGAAACTTTCTCCCTTTTAAATCAATATCAGTTGGACATTTCTTTCCTGATTTGTCTGCCATTCTTCCATGACCCAGAGAGTATTACCAGTAGTTTAGATGATTGATTAAATTAAAAATAATGTTTACTAATGCTTAGACTTAAGATTTCATTAGGGCCTGACCTTCAGCAATTCTAATTAGTCACTGTTACTAAGCACTACAGTGGTTGTTTTAAGTACTCATCACTTACTATTACCATGAAATTGCTGTAAGCAAGAGAGGAAGATGGGAGTTGGGACAGCTGAGAGAATTTAAGGTGAATTTTCTCCTGTTTTCAGTCAGGAAGTATATAGTTGCAAATTTCTGACTACTACTTTTATTTTATTTTATTTTATTATTGGTATTTGGACTCTCACTTCTTCCAAAAGGTAGATAACTTGTAGGGAAGCAAGCATATTATGGGAGAGAAATTTGCCTAATGCAGAGCATGTTTGTCCCCTATACAGGTATGAGTACATATCTTAGATAACAGTGTGTTAATCTCATCATAAAAGAGCTTTCTGTTTGTTTTTAAACCCCCAAATTATCTAAACCCTACAAACTTTTTACTGCATTTTTTCATTCTTTTTCATTTAAAAGAAGGGTAGATGTGGTGCTCGAGGACATGGTTTAGTGGTGGACTTGGCAGTGCTAGGTTAATGGTTGGACTCGATTATCTTAAGGGTCTTTTCCAACCTTAACGATTCTACTATTCTATGATTCTATGATTTTCTCAATAATGATAGTAAAGTATAAGTAATATTTATAAGAAACTAGCTTATGGAAAGGAATTAAAAGAGTTATCAGATTACCCTTATAGATATTTTCCTACATGATGGGTATTTTTTTGCCTTGATCATAGGTTTCAGAAGAAGCTCTGCATCACAGCACTGAGGACGAAGAGTCTTCCCAGGGAATGGAGCCCTATCTTGTGCGGAGATTATCATCCCGTAACATCCAGCTTCCCCCCCTGGCTTTCAGGCAGTTAGAACAGGCAGACTGGGATAAAAAGAATGATACCGAGATCACAAGGCCCACGACTCTTCCACTGAGGATTCCTCCTCTGATTGCCATTACAGCTGCCGAGTCCAGCAGGTAAGGTCCAGCAATTTCTTCTTGATTTGACATTTTCAGTGGCAGGTTAAGGACAGCAGATGCTGCTTCTAGGACAGAAGTTTGTTTCTTTTCTAAATCCCCTAAATAAGTGAAAAAGAAGAATAAAATATTAGTATGTAAATTTGTGGCTGACACATGATAATACTGTTTGTAAATCTTTTGGTCATGTCCAAATACAAACACTAGAAAACCTTTTCTCTGAACATAGCTAATACTTTATATTTAGAAAGAAGACTTCTGGAGGCTCAAATAACCATTTTTTTCTTATTGTAATAAAGATAGGAGCCTTTTTGTGCATAGAAAATTTTTTACATGATACAGTTTCAAGGAATCATGAGACGATTATGCCTGCTCCTGTATATCTATGTTATTTGTAATGTAAATAGTTGAACCTATTTAGTGATAATGATTTGTATTATAATTTCTTCATACATCTGTGACCTCTTATATCATGCATATTTTCTAGAGTAACCTTTGCTGGTCTTAAATGTTTTTGATACCATCCTATTTTCTGTTTTTATTTTCCAAAATGTGTATTGTTTCGAATGAAATTGTTCCTTACAATGGTGAAGGCAATGCAGCTGTTTGGTAACCTGAGCATATATAAGGAAAAGGAAAGATGACACACTGAGAGCTGAAATATAGGATTTACTTGAGAACTTTTAGACATATCTTCAGAGAGAATATTGTATTCTGAATAATGTAGCTGTGAAAAAAAATGAAGGATTTGTAGTACATGAGAAAAAACATAAGTATTCATTAGGGTGCTATGGCAAAAATAATCTAATACTAACTTTAAATTTAATATCACCTCCCAAATCTTATTTCCATGTGGATATCTTTATTTTTGGAATAGGTGAGACCAGTTCTCGAAACATGCTCATAGAAACACTGACTACATCCATAAAAGCATGTACACATTTAGATTGTTTACAAATTTAAATATTATTTGGAGAGATAAATATAATGTCATTTAGTAAAGTTTTGAAGACAGATTGGTGTCTTGATTTTTTTTGTTTTCTATCCATGGAGGCTGGAGAGAAGATTGGTCTGAGATATGGAAGGAAAATAAGTATAGGTGGAATAACAAGAGTTCACATTCCTGGCCTTTCTAAACTTCAGAGTATTTGGCTTTGAAATTTCAGTAGTATTTGGGATGTCCTCTGTAAGCTGTGTAATACACAGGAGGTGCTCTATGTTTTGTTAGCTTTAGCAACACTGACTGAAAAAAAAAAAAAGTATGCTCTTGATGTAGTAGAAGGTCAGAAAGCAGAACGAAAACCACTTATGTCCTATGAAAAAGTCTAAGTGATTACAGATTTCTGGAGACTGAATTATTTCCTAGGCTGGATTCAAATATGCAAGACCAAGACAGTTTGAAGGGTATTCAAATAAATAACAAACATAAAACATACTGGTTATTACGGATAGCTATCTACTGTACTCAGAGAATGATTGCTTCTGTGAGAGGCTTCTTTGTGGCTAAGAATCTATCCTGGGTGTTAAGAAAGAACTTTGTATCCTGCCTATGCCATTCATTCCTGTGTTTGGCAGAATGTGTTTTGAAACTGGACAAAACAAGATTTATCTACCAGTAAGTTTATTTCTGAGAGTGACAGGGAAACAGCAGATCCACAGATTGTTGAATAAAGTTGCCAGGCTGTTTAAACACACAAACAAACCAAAACTGAGCACAACAGCAGAAGCAATTATAATTTTGATGTTTCTTTGTAATATAAAATCCTTAGCCTTTATGATTCTTTCTTAGCTGAAGAGCAAATACGCTGCTACAGGAAGAATATTGCTCAGGAAATTAAATTTCTCTAGATGTTTGGTGCCATTTTTCAGTTGCTAGCTCTCTCAAGCAGCTATGCATTTCCCGCTTATGTGCTTGTAATGCCAGCTGAACAGCTGGAGAAACCTACCTTTTTATCCGGCTTCACGATTTCATGAAAGTACACAAACTTAGGGGAACTATTATGTTTGTAGAAATACAGCTTACCTCCATTGCTTTTGAATTTATGGAAATGTGCAGTTGAGAAAAGGAAAAGACAGATCCTCTGTCTTTGATGGGTAGGTGAGGAGTAGAAGAGCTTTTGGGTCATAGAAACTCATTCTGAGGCACAAGAATTTCATCACTGAAAAAAATCTTAAATTACAAATGTATGTTTTTGAAGCAATATGTTAAAAGATCCCAAAGATAGCATTATAAAGCATCTTATGCTGTGATTTAAATACCTGGAATGCGCAAAACTAAAAACAGTGACAGTGGATGTAGTTTTTAAAATAAAATATGCATTCTATTCCTAAACACACACATACTCATGCACACACACCCATCCACGCTTTTCCACTCTCTTTTTCTCTCTCTTTTTATCTTTATGATGTCTGAGGATTGTTTCTGGGTTTATGTTAGTTTTGTAGAGGAATGAGCTACACTAGTTCAAATAAAGCCTCTCCTTTAAAAAAAAAAAAAAAAAAAACAACAGCAGAGTAGATGAAAAATATAGTTTTATCTTTCACATTTTGTAAACTCTTACTCTTCTGACTCTAAGGAGACATCACAGTGTCTTGTCATTCCTTTCACCCTTCTAATTTCTTTTCATGTATACAGGGAGCCAGAATCTGATTTTTTTTTACCTAGGTTAAAGTGAGACAATAATAAAGATCATCATTCAGATGAAGGATTTATGTCTTATACTGAAGTTTCACATGCAATATGGCTAACATGAGGTATAAAAACAAGTGCTTGCAAATTGATAGACTGAGCCTGCAGCTGGTAGCGACCGTTACATTTATGAAAAGTAGCAATTGCCAGGCCTTCTACGGGGAGGATTAGAAATAGGCAGGCAATTGCTTTTGATATTTCAGTTCTTCCTGTTTTTCTGGGTTTTTTTGTTTTGTTTTGTTTTGGTTGGTCAGGGTTTTTTGTGTGTGTGGTTTTTGTTTTTTTTTTTTTAATAAGCCTGTATATATAGAATATTAAATATTAGCCCGTATATATAGAATATTAAATGTTATATTTACTGTAAGCTAGGATAGCTAGGATATTTGGAGCATGCATGTGACCACATGCTTTAAATTTTGACAGTTTTCCCTCAGATAACTGTAACTAAGTTTACCAACAGTTTTGATGTAGATAACAGCTATGATGCCATACAAGATGGTATGTACAGATAGGAAGGGAACAACAGCAGAATAGTTTTGCTGTCACCAAAGCAGCTGGTATTAAAAGGGTGGGGGACTGTTATACATGTGAACTTATTTGTTTGAGGAGATTTAAGGTATTTGATCGTACCTCCTTTCTAATAACTATTTCAAAGAATGTTTACTTACCTCTATATTTGTTTTGCTCAACAACCACAGCTCCCACCCTGATTCAATACTCAAGCAAATATTTATATTATGATAGTAAGTGTGATATCATAAATTTGATTTCTTCCTTCAAACACTTGGATGTGATTTAGGGCAGTTGGTCAAATCTATATGAAATGATGGTATTGATTTGTCCAAATCTTCATGAAATATGATGAAAGTCTCTTCAGTCACCTTTGTTATGGAAACTACCTCTTTGTATTGTCTAACTCAGAAGAAGAGATTGGATAGGAGAAGATAGGATAGGATATAGATATTCTTGAGCTGGCTGGACCAGCATTTGTTGGACACTATGAAGTTCAATGGCACATATACGTACCCCACCCTCAGTGGTACAGATCCAAGGTGACAGAGGCTGATGTAGTCTTTCATTTTCCCTTTAAAGGACAGCTTTTTCAGTGACTAAGGCGCAAACTACCCCAGTTGTTGCTGTGATTCTTCTGTCCTCTTAATACATATGACTGACATGATGGGAAATGTCATGTTCATTGGATGTAAATTCCAGAAGCGTAAGAGTATATCATGTGCTTGAAGACTCCATTAAAAGGGTTATTTGAAAGCAAAATGTTATTTTGGAGTTGAGATGTGGTTAGAAAGGCTTTCACTACAGAAAAATATAAAATAATTTTTTGTGTTTCATTTAGTTATCTGTAATTCAATATATATAGTGTCTCTTCTTACTGTTTACCCTATTCTTTGCTCAAACATCATTTGGGAGAGATTGTACAACATAGGATCTATTTTAAATTGCTTTTGTATTGCTTATGTACAACTGAAAGTGTGTATATTAGTGTGTTTATGAAACTCTAGAGACCTACAAGAATGACTTACATGATAGTTAATTTCTGAAGTATCATTTTTGCAATGTTCCTTCTGTCCTAATTTATCAGTTTTTCCTTAAGTTAAGTTCTGTGGATTAGATAGGCACGGTACTGCTTAAAAACAACTGTGTTTTATTATCCATTAAAGAAGCAATCAAAACTCTCTATATTGGAAATCAGATAAAAACTTGATTTAAAATTATCCCCAATTTTTCTTTCTGCCCTTTAAAGATGCACTTAAACTTGTTAATATCTGTTTTTGAAAGGAAATATTAGAAAGTTGTTATCAGCATCATCAATGGAAGTCTGATACTACGGCAATACAGACTGAGAGTCCTAATTTCAAACTAAATGTGTCTTAATGTCTACCATTTGCTCACTCATTGTCTTCCTTCTGTCAGAGTAATACCTCAAAGACTAGATTTTGTCTTCTGTAGTCAGGGCAAGAAAAGCTTTTTCAAACATTAAACGACTGAAATGTGTGAATCCTGAGCCATAATTTTGCAATTATTCACTTACTATACCAGCAAAGTATTTTTAAAACAACAGCTAGAATTCCAAATTTTGGTTATTGCTTTAAGGAACTGAGTGTTAGAGAGAGACAGTGAAACAAAGGAGATTGGACCTTAGCAGAGTAACATGTACTAAAAATAAAAGCTGGGGCAAAGCTTCTCTTCAGATTTATTTATTTGCAACTCAGTAGGGTAGTGTATGCAGTGAAAATAAGTGGGAACTATGGTTTATATAGTGTTGAAAAAAAAAAAAAAAAGGAAATTTGCTATTTCATTTATTTTTTAACTTAGAATTATGATCTTGGGCCTGCCAAGCTGTAACTCCTCTCAAGAAGATTCTCATGGGTCTAGGCTGTTTTCAACAGCAGCTGTGTTCCCTGACTCACCTGCCAGTTAAGAATAATGTAGAACAGCACAACAATTCTTAGCACTTTTATTGCACATTTCTTTATTTTAGAAGTATTACAAACATGAGCAAATCCTCATATTACCTTTGGGAGATCAGTTAGTGAGCAAGTAGTGTTATTTTCATTTTATGCATAAGAAAACTTGTATGCAAAGGGGTAGTGCAACTGGCCAAGGCTACAGAACAAACCAGTAATCAAACTATGAACAGAATTCAAGAGTTTTTGGCTCCTGGTTTTGTGTCTAGCCTATATTACCTGTCAGAAAGCTGAGGATGGAGCTTGGGAAAAAAAAAAGAAAAGCTTCACATTTATCTTAACCTTTAAAAATAAAGTTGGTATGTCAAGGATAATTTTACTGACCAGGTCTGAGGAGGTTTTTAATTGTTATTAGTGGGAGTTAAACACATAACCGTTGTTATGTATCCGAACTCACACTGAACCTATGTTTCTATCATACTGACTCAGTCTCATTTAACTCTGACTGCAGTATCTCTTACAAAGAAAAGTATATTTAATTAGTGTGGAAACCAAAATTGAGTCAGCATTTAAGCTGAGATCTATGAGTGGGAAAAATCTGCGGGAATTTGTAAGGTTAAGTGGACATTAGAAGCCTTAATGCTCTGTGGCATCCAAGCGTTGGTTTTAAGAGAGTCTTCTGTTCTGGTGACCAGCATCAACAATTTCTATGTTGTTATATGTCTTCTGGAATCATTTTGGAGAACAACTTAAAAATAATTCTGTTGGTCAAGACTTGCATTGACTAGGTGCTGAACAGAATTAAGGAAGCTGTGAAGGTAGCGGGTCCCATACCCGAATACTTGCATAATCGTAATGCTTGATGCCTGTGGAAGACTTCAGATCTCACACTTATCTCCAGTCCCTCATCTCCCAGAGAAAAGGGTTGGTTTAAATTATGCCTAGCATTAAGTGGATGATTTAGATCTGATGCACAGGTAGGCTATGGAAGACAGCAGATACTGTGTCCAGTCCTGCATTAGCCATTCTAAAATACGTTTTTTAAAAAAGGATTTTGATCAAATGCTACCATTTTATTCAGCAGTGGTAAAATTTCCAATTTTTCAATAATAAAAATGACCTCTTTCCCCTTTGAAATCATTATTTATATAGTGTAGACTGGAAACAAACATTACTGTAAATTGTGGATGAATAGCGTGTGTGTACATGTATTTTCTAGTTTGAAATTTATAATTATTATTTAAATAGGCATTTTGAAACAGTTACTTTTAATCAATAGATATATCTGAAAAAAATCTAAAACATGGTATAGCCCTCTTTGACTGCAGTGTTATATAATTAACAGATAAAATTTGAGATAAACTTTTAAAACGTCGGGTAACAGCACATAATAGTCTGAGCTAAGGTTATTTTTTGCCCTTGCTGAACTTTATATGATTTCTGTCATGCCATTTCTCCAGCTTGCCAAGGCCCTGTGCATGGCAGCCTTCCAGTGTATCAGGTGCTCCCGCCATTCTGGTGTCATCTGCAAACTTGCTGAGGGTGCATTACATCTTACTGTCCAGATAGTTGTTGAAGGTGTTAATCAGTCTTGGCTCCAGTATTAACTCCTGGGGTAATCTGTTCTTACCTCGCTGCTGCTTAGATTTGGAACCACTTGCCCACTACCTTTTCAGCCTTATGGTCCAGCCCATTTATTGTCTGCCTTGTAGTCCACTCATCTAGCCTGTGTCTTATAGCTTGGCTACAAGGTTTCAGTGAAAGTCTGTCAAAAACCTTGCTGCTGCTGCTCTTGTCTTTCACAGAGCCAGGAATTTCTTCATGAAAGGGAATCAGGTTCGTCACATATGATTTGACCTCAGTAAATTTGTGCTGAGTGTTCCCAATCTCTTCTTGTCCTTCTTATGCTTAGAAATGACTTCCAAGAGAACTTGCTTAATAACCTTCCCAGGATCTAAGATGAGGCTGGAGCAGCCTGTAGTTCCCTGAGTCCTCTTCTTCTCCCTTTTAAAGAAGGTCAAACTGTCAGACCTTTTCAGGCCACTGGGGACTTCTGCCAGTCACCACAACTTTTCAAAGATGATAAATAGAACATGGCTTCACAATGACATTGACCAGCTTTGTCAGCACCGTTGGATGCATCCCATGTAGTCCCAGGAACCTGAACGTGACAGATTTACTTAAGCAGAACCTAACTTGATCTTTCCCTAGAGAAGGTGGTCCCTTCTACTCCTCCAAACTTTCCTTCTGGACAAGGTGACCTGGGAGGCCTGAGAGCAGACCTTGCCAGTAAAATAAGGCAAAGAAGGGTTTGATTACTTCATGCCTTTCCGTGTCCTTCATCACTTGGTTGCCTACTCCATTCAGCAACAGGCCCACATTCTCCTTTTTCTTCTTCTTGCCTTTGATGTACCTTTTTGTTGCCCTTCGTCTCCATTGTCAGTTTCATCTCCAGCTGAGCTTTGACTTGACTGATGCCATTCTTGAAAAGCTAGGTGATACTTCCATATTCCTCCTTGGAAATGTGTTTCTTCGTCCACCTCCTGGACTTTTGCTTTTTGCATTTCATTTCCATCCGAACTTCCCTGTTCAGCTAATTCAGTGTCCTGCTATTGTTTCTAAGCCCTTAATCACAGTTTATCCAGGATACTACAGGAAAGTGAGTCACTGGCTGATTATGTAGGATTTTTATGATAAAATATTGTTTTAATTTTTCTATTATTATTACATTCTATATGCATTCCATAAAAAGGAGGGATTTCTTAATGTGACTACATGCTGTCCTCTGTTTTTGCATTCACATAATTTGTGTTAAACAGAGTAGGAGAGACTGTTTTCTTGTTTCATAGCTGATTTGATTGTAGGTATAAAGAGACTGGTCATTTGCTAAGTGATCTCTTTAAATGATTTCTCCTGATGATTCTTCCTAGTCTGTTCTCACTTGTGTGCTTAGATGATTATTGGTGCCAAGGTCTACAGCTGCAATGGCTCACCTTACAGGGGAAAGCTCAAAAAGTAAAAGACTGCTTCTAATTATAATTGGTTAAAGTTGCAGTGAGGTAGGGGAAGGCTGGGAATTCATTAAGATCAGCTTTACTTTCTGTACCATAAGTGGAGAGGTATTATGTTAACAGTTTTTAAAAGATTTATACTTTTCAGGTATTGCCTTTTTTTGAGCATTTAACCAGTAAAATAGTTATTTTGTTAAAATATTTCTTCGGGCAATCAGCCTTACCCAAGCTCACACACAATTTTTGATTCACTATTGAAAATGCAGTGTGAAAAGAAATGCATAACAAAATAATCTTTTAATATATACTTTTTCACTATGTCATATTAATGTCAATTTAGAGATGACAAAAGAAATCAGAAAGCTTATACAATTAGAGAAATACATAGTGTCTTCCTTATGAGGATTTTTTTCATGTTGGGAATTGTCACTTTGGATTAGCTTCACTCTTAAAGATGTCTTCGTCTCTTTCTGATTTGCATTTCAATCATCCCTATAAGCAGCAACTTATAAATACAAACAAGAAACCTACTGGACTGTCACAGGCACATAAAGCTGAGAGAAAGACAGGAATCACTTCAAGAGGGTGATCCAGCTGTGGGTGAATCCAGCCTTTAGGACAATTCCATCCAAGCTGTCTTGACCTGGAAGGACGTGGTGAACAATTGAAAGAGAGCACAGAGCAGCTCAAAGGCACCTTGTGTGGTTGTGTGCAGAATAGTGCCTAGCATCTCTGCAGTTTGTGCATACCTGGGAGAGAGAATCAAACTAGAAGCATATTAATTCTGAGCATTTACGTGACCCAGTCTTTCTATAGGTCTGTATGCACAGTCACTGTTGTATCATCTCTATTAAGAGTGATTACAGGTATATTTTTTTCTCATGTGTTCCTTTCTCTAAATCAGCAGAAGTGAGAAGGTGGTGAACAGGCAAAGAATTTGGGCTAGGCAGCGAATCAAGCTGTTGTCAGCGTTCCTTACCTCTCTTGCTTCAGTACAATTCCATGTGGAGACAAGCATTTTATCGCATAACCTAACAATTAGTACACACAATTCATAATAAAATTGGATGCTACTTTATAGCCTTATTCTATTTATAACTTAAAACATACCTGGCTAAGGAAATCCTCTGACAAGAAAGCTGATGGACTTTGGGAGGTTACTTGGGAAGGTCTGCTTGGTAAGCATATCCACTATGCCTGTTCTGTCGTTTCTTTTGTCAGGTACCTGTTTATGGGCAGTACAGGTTACAGGATGTTGGCTAGAAAGACTCTTGGTCTGGCTAAGTATGGCCATTCTCACATAAAATGGATTGTAATAGTTTCTTTTTTCTAGACCATTGTCATCTGTTCATAATATGCATTCCTTCAACTTGATTCTGCAGAATTTTCAGCTGTGTTCAGACCATTAGTAACCATAACTTTACTAATAAATTAATATTTGTACATAAGCATATGCATAGTAAGGCCTTCATTTGTTTTATGATTGGGTGAATACAGATTTAGAATTACAAGTTTACTTTATATCTTTTGAACATATTTCCAGTAACATTTCTCATGACAAGCAAATGATGCAGTTAATGCAGATTAGAAATCTCACTTTGGAATTTGAACATTTAACACCTTTAAGGGTAGCTGTTTAAACAGTGTACAATATCACATCCAAATATATAAAGAATATTTTAGATAGTGGTGATAAGGCATTTTGTTTGCAGGATTACACACTATTGGAATGGAATGAACATTTTATAATGCAACACTTTTATCAAAATGCTATTTCATTAAATGACATGATTTTGTGTTGAAATTTTATTTAGAGCAAAAAATTATTTTGTATTCTTACAGATGGAATTTACTTTTTCTCTTCACTCTGGAGCAATTTTTTTGATTTGAAAAAAATAGTCTCCTATTAAATAGAAAGCTCAAATGCAGGAAGTAAGATTTGAATTTATTGAGATGATGCTTTGATTCCCACTAAAAAACGTAAAAGGAAAATCCATAGAGCAGACAATGAATAATGTTCCAGATTGGAACACAGGGGAATAAATGGGATTTTCTGGAAACACGAGGAAGTTTATTTCTTCACAATTGTAATCAAAGCGATACTTTAAATGATCAAGCATAGAAAGCGATTTCCACATACATATTTTATATTAGGTGTACTCTCTGAGAACAGCCTGTTAAGTACATTCACTTATCTACTGTCTTTCTTTTTCTGTTTCTAGTCTAAACCTGCAAACTTTCTTCCGATTCTTTTAAATATCCTAGTTACAGTTTTCCCTTTCACTTCAGATGAAGTTCGACATTAGTTCTCTGAAAAGTAAATGGATCAGATCCTCTTGGGACTTGAATATACCATAATTTTTGCTTTCCTTAAAATGGTTTTCTTTAACAGAGATAATCTCCATAAAATGGAGATTAAAAGAAAGGACTTTAAAATTATCTTGCAAAAATATATGGGCAGATAATTTTTAATTCTTGTAACATCAAAGACAATAGAAGAGCCAAGCCATGCAAGGCTGTAACTCTGGTTTTACCTCTTTCCCAGCACTGAATCAATTTTATGAGATGTTTTTTGTAGGTCTGTTGCTTGAACTTCTGAATACAGAGTAAAAATGTGGGCCTTATCAGAGGATCTACTCCATGTGATAGAGTAAGATCTGGTTGACTGCTATTACTTTCAACAAAATAAGTTTCCGTGCAATCTCAAGTAATGGCTATGTAATGGTCTCATTCTGTTCTCTCTTGCCACATCCCATCTCAACTATAATTTTCCTTAATTCAAAAGTAATTTGGGTCTTTTTTCTGGTATAGGTGACAAGGTGATTAAATGCAACAGTTTGACGATGAGAAATGTGTGAATAGGTGGCTGCAGAATCTCACAGACTCTACAATAAAAGGTTTCATTACAACAGTCTGTGGCCTTATCAGGTCTAACATGTTAGACATGTTTGCATGTCCCTAACAGGAAATAAATGTATGGTGATAAGATAATTCTTGATAGCTATGTATGATCTGAAATTCATTGAACATGCAGAAATTGAGACTTTTCAATGGAGGCAAATCAGCAGTGCAGATTTTTAACTGCTTTTACCTAGTTTTATACTCGAGCAATTGGATTTTTATGACAACTTTGTCTGAAAAGTTTGAGGGAGTTGTGTCTTTCTCTGACTGCAACCTTGCTGCAACATTTCCTTCCTTAGTTTCCTTCTGTTACTCTGTTTTGGCTCATCTCTCCTTTCTCCTCCAGATGTTTACATCTTTCTGATGCTTACAGATCTTTATTATAATCTCTGTCACTGTCTAAAACATCTATTAATCATACATATTCTGCTTTTCTTGGTCTGCCACAATGTAAGATAGTTGTCTTTCATGTTCTCTATCATTTTTGTAACTATTCCTCATCTTTGACAGAAGACCTGAATTCAACGTGTTTTGAAATTATCACCACTGGACACAAGCATGATTGAAGAAGAACATTGAGTAGACTGTATCAAGTAACTTATACAATGTATCAAGTAACTTACATGATACTCAGCACCATGGTTTCCAAGACATTTTATGACAATTAAGTTATAGAAACTTTTATGCAATTCTGGAAAAAGAATTTTCAGCTTTTTCTTGGGTAACGTAAATACAGGTGTGAATAGCACAACTTTTTTTTTTTTAATATACAGAGAGAACTAGAGCAAGATATTCAATAATCAGTAGTGAAACTTGATATCATCCTAATAATTTTCCTCAGTCAAAGCTCTAATCTGATTTTATAATTGCAAAAGTAAAATGTATGAAATAATCCTTAGCCCTAAATGTTTCTTTTGAGATGCCTCATTTATTATGTAAGCATGAATCAGTAGCAATTGCTCCTCTTCATCAATTGTGAATATATAATTGTGCTTTTTGATTCACACATTAATTGGTATAAATCTGGACAATAGCTATGCTTCTGTCATCTTTATGTTTGATGCTAAAATATCTTGATGTAGAATATACTTGCAAAGCCTGATTTTTCTGCACATAGAGATGGGGGCAAAATCCTGTTTAATTAAATGGGGACAGGATGCGGCCTACACAGAGGTACTAAAAGCTGTGTGGGAGATTAATGTAAAGTCATCAGTAGTCTGGGGTTTCCTCCGGAGACTGTTCTGTAAATTTAGCCTTAACTGACAACAGAAAAAAAAAGATCTTAAGACTTTCTCTGTTAAGTATAAATGACATGCTAGCTTAAAGTAAATAACAATTATTTAAAAACTTACTTACAGAATTACAATATTTTTATTGTAGTAGAGGAGGAAATCACCAAAAACGAGGGAGGTATAGAAAAAGCCTTTAAAATCCCAGCATTAAGATAATAACATAAAAAAGGCAGTGTTGATTTCTCTGGTAGTTTAAAAATTTTTAAGCTCTTCATTAACATGCTTGTATTTGAGATGATTGTCATTGATTTGCTGGATAAACCAGCAGCTAGATGTACTGTCATAATTTTTTAGAGAAAAGTTACACAAAATAAAGTAGAAGTTGCTAACCTGAAAAGCAACTGCATCATTGTAGATGAATATACTCTAGAGTTAGATTTCCTTCAGCACTGGTTAGTACTGAATTTGTATTAGAAGCTTTTCTGTGGTTCTGATAACCTCACCTCTCAGGATTTTTCTTCTTGCCAAATGCCCTACTGAGTAATGGAATCACGACAGTTGCACTTTTTGGAATCTCCATTACAGCCATGAATAGAACCCGAGCATCCTGAATCCAGTTCAAATGTGAGTGGCATTTCAATTACCAGCTGTGTTGAAGATCCATTATTCCTTTGATGCTCTTGGAAATACGTGCTTGCCCTTACACAATACTTGCTGACAGATGTGAAATCTGCAATTTCTGAAAAAGGTGAGGAATTGCTAGGAGTTGCTAGATGTAAGAGTTTTCCCTAGATTTGAGGACAGTCACTTTGATATTGGGTTATTTTGCCTGTCTTTGATACACCTTGAATTTGGAAAAAACCCCAAACAACTGTTAAAAATAGTAGTGAGAGCAATCTATGAAAGACCAAGTAAAGGTGAAAAACAGACCTTCTTGACCTGTGACAAGAAAATCCAGAAAAGTAAACACTAACCTTTTCAAGATATTTTAAGAGGATTGAGTGGGAATAGCCCAAGATAATCAGGATTCACTATCAGTCAGAGAACACGTATTTCAAAGATAATTGAAATACAGTTGTAGATGTTGCAGTTTTCTAAGAACATTTGAGGATTCTGGTTGTTTGCTTGAATATGTTCTGCTGGCAGCTAGGTAGCTAAGAATGATTGAAGTTTGAGAGATCCAAACCTAAAACTTTTAAATTCGAATTTAGACCTTTGAAAAGCTGCAGTGCAATTGACGATGCAACATTTTTTTCAGTCTCAGATTGCCAGCATAGTCAGTAAAAATAATTTGCAAAGCCTCTCTAGAATGCTTTCTAACAAGCCCTGATGATAGGGCAGGATAAGAGAAGTTATATTCATGGTAGTCCTGTAATATAGCAGTAGTAATTGCTACTGTCTTTTGCACCAATTCATGAGATGCTATTAGCATTACAATGAGAATTGTTTTGGGTGCTCTCTTTTGGCTTTGAATCCTATTTAGAAATCCAATAATAACATTTTTTTTGCTGCTCATCAGTGTGATTCCAGGAGGTAGGACTGGCAGCTTTGACACAGGAAACTCAGTAAGTGTTATCTGGTTTCTTTAATTATAAATTAAAATAACTTTAAAAAATACAGATAGCTTAGAAAGGTTACTAGAAAAAAACCCTACACTCCATAAAAATTTTTGAAGATATTTGGAGAAATTTTCTCACTCTGCAAAACACAGAAAGTTAAATTTGTAAGCCAAGATTAATTGTGGCAAGGGTTTTGCCAAGAAGCACAGTGAAGACAAGCAAAGAAATCTCATAGAAAAGCTATGCTACCAGTTTTCCACCTTGTGTCAAGGCTAATAAAGTGTGCATAGAGTATTACTGAAGTAACACAGAGTGCCAAGGAACTGTGACAAGACTAAGTAAATGATGCTGTTGAAATTGTTTAAATTACAATCACGCCTCTCTTGTATAGCATTTTTCATAGGAATAATCAAGACCTGTATGATGCTGGATAGCTGCATAGTTACTTAAACATAAACATATCTATTATATGATGTGCTTAACTAAGAATTAAGACAGTATGTCACAACCTATTGAAGAATGCAAAAAGCTGTGGACATGATAGCACGGATAAAAGAAAACAAAGCAGGAATATTGTCTCTACCAGTAGAGTGGTGTAAGAGTATGAACTAAGAATATGAACTTTACTTAGAGGATGAAGAGGATGAATCATTCTCTCAATGATTTCAACTGAAACTGCCCAACACTTTCTATTTATGACAGCATTTACTGTCAGCAATTATTTCAGTAATTAAAGCAGTAAGTGGATTATGATTTCTTACCCAGTACTATATCTCAGTCAGAGAAATCATAAGTATTGAGCTACAGGTGTGGTTTTTCCTGCAGCATTAGATGAATTTTAGCTATCCATCATGAATAAGATCCAAACCAGATGATTTAATTGCCTGAGTGATCAGCAACACTCAAAGTCCTGATTCCTGAAGTATGAGCTGTTCGCTCATTTGCAGAACCTGAGGACAGAACTTAGTGCTCCATATTTTATGATACCTAGCAGATTGTAAGAAAACAAACCTGTACTTAATTTATTCTGTAGGTAGATATTGCAATATTCATTGCTTCCTACAAGGATGTAGATTACACAAGTTTTTCAGAAAGTATTCACAACCAACTTCTTATGTGTATGGAAAGCTGCTGTATTGTTCATGAGCAGCCTAATGATACAGAATATATGAACATTTCTTTCTTTGAAGGGTTCACTTTTAAAAAAAACATCGAGACACACAACCTCCAAATGACCAGTAACAAAAATGCAATGATAAAATCTTACAAGTATTCCCCATTAATCCTAAGAAGTTAATCACATTCTAACAATAATGGCTAGGCACTGATAGTTTCCAGTGTCTCTGACCCCATCTTAATCCCTTTTCATGTACAAATTTAACATGTCCTGATTGCACTGGACCACGTTAGTACAAGCAACATGTAGTCACGCTGCTCTAAAAGAGGTAATAATTTCTAAGTCTACTATTCTTGCCTCTGTAAGGCTCCATTGATGAGATAGAGGGGAAGCAGGGCAACAGTGCTTCGGTGAATGCTGGCCCAAGAGATACACAGCTGGGAATGGTTTCAGAGTTTCTCCTCTTTGTGATTGCTGCCTTGAATAGTCACAATCTGGCTAGCATCCCTGTAGGGTTTATAAACCCAGCAAATATCAAGTAGAAGCAGCTCAGCCTCTGTTGTTTTTTGTTGGTTTTTTTTTTCCTTCTCCTTTTTTTGTTTATTTGTTTTGTTTTTTTTTTTAAAAAAAAGGAGTGAAAAGTAGTTTTTAATCATTTAATCTTTCTCTATCTCTCTCTACTTGAAAATACTGGTGAGAGAAAAGAGAGGGTTGAAGAGAATGATGTGGGTGCTGGCTGAAGTGATAAAATAGGATCAAAGCATTCCACCATTTTTGTAAAGTAAGTAACTTGAAAAACATGGCATTTTACTGTGCAAACAGTTGTCTATGAGATCTTTCACATTTGTCTCTGGAGGGCAGTACTCTTCTTATGCGAATGATTCATTTGACAAATGTGAAGGAATTTTCAGCCAGTGATTTTCATATTTTCAGAGCATAACTAAAACTGATATACTATACAGGCTACAGGCAAATATTGCAATTCAAATAACGTTCACTTGTAGCTCAAATATGAGCTGAACAATCCAAGTTTCCATGAAGGCAGCAGAAAAACCTCTTAGTAGTTCTAGCTGGAGGACTACCAAGCCAAAATGAGCTAAGCTTAGTAAATAAAGCTGTTTAATATCACCAGGATATTTTCAGTGAAAATGAGATGCGCAAGTAACAAATGACAATTTTGATAAATAACACTTTAAAATTTTTTTATATCTCAAGTTAATATCCTTCAATAAAGGCCTTTACTTTGGAGAGTTACAGATGGGAAATTAAATTGGCAATATTCACACTCACTTACCCGCATTAATGAATGCTACTTTCCCCTCTATCCTTCATTTAAATAGTAAGTAATCCACTGACATGCAAAATTACATTTTACTATTCAAACTGTTAATATTTTTGATTCACCAAAACCAAGTAATTAAGAAACTTTTTACTGGAAATATAATTTGTTAAGATAATTTACATCTATATGATTTATTTGTTTAAAAATCATTTATTGAAAAAATGACTGATACCGATTCCTAACTTTCTAATTAAAAAATATGCAGTTTCTGCTATGTTAGAGATTTCAACACGTTAATTAGTTTCAGTGCATTATATTTTTACATTTTGGTCTGTGTCTGACAAAATTAAGATTAGGTACATGTTAATTAAGCTGTCCAGTAATTGAAATATATTATACAGGAGAATGTAACGTCTTTTGAATGCTGTTTCCAAGAAGGAAATGAACTCTATTACTCATCCTAACAATGGTGGGTAGATCTACTGCCTTACTTAAAAAAAAAATTAAAATCCAGAAATATTTTAGGAGGCTTTGAGAGTAATTAACTGAAATCTATTGGCATGAGCCTTTCCATTCATTTGCCTTCTTACTACCTGGGAACAGTCAACTGAAATACCTGTATTGCTCTTCCTGCAAAGTGAAAATTTTAGAATTTATTTTAAAAGCATTTTTACTTTTACTCTCTATCTTGCTTGATAAAGTTGGAGAAAACTGTTAAAGCTTATGTGAGAGCTTGAAGGAATTAAGGGGATGTAGAAAGAAAAATACCTACTTTAAAAAAGTTATTTCAAGGTTAGCCCTAGCAAAAATATTAATTCAGTTGAATTAGTGGAATACCTAGTTGCCTTTTTTGCCTCTTTAAGAGAACTTAAATAGCAGAAATATTTCAGATTGGAGGGGGGTTCAGTAATCCAAACCCTTATTAGAAATTATCAAACTAATTAAGACAATGAGTAGCAAGCTTCAGATATGGTTTGAGAAGTATAAAGGAGCCAAAGAATTATACTGCCTAGTTCTGAATACGCATCTTATCCATCTTTATCCAAAAGCACAATCTTTACCAATTAGAATTTGAATGGTCTTGAATTTTCTAGCACCTTTTTCATGAGATCGGTTAAAACTTGGAATCATGCAAAACTCACCTGCCTTAGAGTTTGATTAAGCACTCCAGTTCTTTTTTTTTTTTTTTTTTTTTGGAAAGTCCGGTATGGTTTTATGTTTTTACACTGAGAGCTGAGTGAAACTAGGTTTGAATGAGGTTTGCTTTTAACTTGTAGGCTTTCTTGTTTGTAGAAGTCAGAGTAAAATTAAGAGGGTTTAATGCTGTGCAAGTCTTATAGGAATGAAACGCTCCTAAACCCCTGCAAACTGAAGTCATGTTTCATACAAGTGTACCCTTAATAAAATATCTTGGATGCCACCCACATTCCTCTGGTTGAAGTGAGAAAATCAATAATTCAACCAATAGAGTGGAAAATAAACTGGAGAAGTACCTTTATCCTTCAGACCTTGTTCAAAATGGGCTAGATTCTCTCTTTGTGATTTTTCCAGATCAAAGGATGATGTGTAGTTGTATTATTCAGGAACTACTTTGGAAACAAAGTCTGAATCAAGGTAGCACCATCCCCTATTGCTACAAAAGGAGGAAACTCCGCAGAGCCTCTCTCAGGGCTTATGCTTCATTTAATCTGCTGCTGTGGTACAGTGGAGAAGAGGAGGTGGCGGGAAGAGCACCAACTGTGCTAAATCCCTCCTCTCTTGCTCCTGTGCTATCCAACTGGGAAAGTAATAACTGTTGCTGTTGTTTCCTCCTCCAGCTGCAAATCAAGGCAGTCAAGGGAATGTTTTTAAGATCTGCCCCCTTTTACGTTCAGTAATTATATAGCACTAGCAAGAATCTAGCTTGTGATTTTTAGTGTGCTTCTGAAATAGAGTGAGCCTTTGCTCGTTGCTCCAAGTGGGAGGTTACAAGAAATTGTGATCTTAGTGGGTGCAAAATGCCTTTCATCTCAGTCAGCTCAGCTTTTCATCAGTAGAGCTCTGCATCAGCCTGGGGGTGTCAAAGCCCAAGCTTTAGCTCTGTCTGTCCATGTACCTGCAGTATCAAACACATGGTCCTTACATACTTGACAGATTTTAAATTACCTGGGTAAGAGGAGAGGGCTGGCTTTGTGTGACAGGATATTTCTCTTCTGTGTGGCTGGGTTGTGATGAATGTATTCCACAGGACTGAACTCAGTGCTTTAATATACAGAACAAGAATACAATCTATACAGAAAGACTGTGCTCTTGCAACTGAAATTTTGATAAGTTCAGAGAAACATCCTTCTAGCATACATACTCTCTGTAAGAAACAGAAACTGTGTGCTCGCAAGGAACTGTTAGCTTTAGGTTTGTATTTTGAAAGCCATGTAGTAGTCTGTATTGTAGTAAATATTTAAATGGATATGATTTCTATTTTACTTTATACTGTAAATTAATTTGGTATTTATACCACACATATTCTAAGAAAAGTAGATCTTTGAATCAATTGTGATTGAACACAGGTAAAGTTAAAGAATGCTCAAAAATATCATCTGTAGGGTAATACATTAAGCATTTTAATTATGCTTATGTATGGAAGGCACTAGATTAGATAGCTAATAAGATTACAGTGTCGGATTTTTTTCAAAACTGGAAAGGGTTATTTCTCACTAAAAAACTGTATCAAAAATAAGTCCCCATGGAGCTACCTGCAGGAATATCTTTCTGCAAACTGGAAAAGCAACCTTCCTAATAGGCGATAAGTGTCAAACCTGCATAATTATACAGTTCTAGATTAATCCCCCTTTTATCATGTTAATAGTAAATTTAGTAGAATTAAATTATGGAGTCATTCCATAATTTACAAAAGGCATTCAACAAAAAAACCATTGATTGTTAATTTCTCTCTGAATTAGGATTTCAGAATATACATTGAAACAGATACAGTGCTCTTACCGTGACTGTCCCTTTGTTTACAATGGTAAAGAAGTTCATGATTCATGTGAATACATTCTACAAGTAGATTATGTGAGACTTATATGGGTACGTTCTTGTAATATTTTCTTTTTCTATGATTTGTAGTTCTACATCTAACAACATCTTCTACATTTAATCAGACCTCTACTTTTTAAAGCACTCATTTTTTTCCTCTTTAATAATTCATGTTTTCAATTGATTTCTAGAATGATGATCTGCTGAATTCCTTTTCCATTGCTAGCGGCAGGAATGTGTTTCTGCTTCATGAATCAGACGTGATAAAAAAATGTATATGAACAGCTAGTGACTGCCCACTGTATCTGAAATTCAACCTTATTGGACTTAAAAAAACTCAGTGAAACTTTATGGTTATATGTAAAATATAGTACAGTTTCTTAAGTGCCATTGTGCTGAATTATAACAGGATTACTATCAGTGCTGTAGTCAGTGGTGAATACTACTGAACAAAATTTATCATCATCTAACGTGTGTGTTTTAGCATTGGTTCATTTCTTGCACAGAAAATGCAAGTGATTTTCTCTCACTTTACCACTGTTTACAAGGTATGTAAACTATTACAGAAATATCTTCGCTGACATAAAGTGGGTGGACATTATTAACTTCCTAATTAAATCGCTGTATATTTTCTTTTCTGATCTAGCTGTACTTGTTATCTCCTTAATGTACTGACCTTCAATGTTATATTTTTATCTCAATTTTGAATTATTTCTATTGCATTTAGACAACATACTTCCCTTATATTCAGGCCAAAAATAAAAATACAGTGGTTTGTAAGGACTGCATGTCATTATTAGTCCAGGAAATGAAGGGACAAAGTAAGGTGCTCCCAATTATTTTCTGTATGTCAGAATTACTTATCTTCACTGCAGTATCATCATAGATATGTGTTAAGAACCGCAGTCCCATTCTGAAAGAGTAAGAGATGCAACAGTTTATCTAGTACACTGTTAAGGCTATCACCATCAGCTGAACAGAGCCTTGAAATAACGTCAAAACCTTTGTAAACAAAGATATAAAAGCAAACAAAATTTCTATTTTTTGAAACACTATTCTTTCTATTTTTCTAAGTATTTTTTAAAAGCAAGGACATGTTTTTAAAAAGAGATGTGAAAGGTTAAGAATCCTAGCTAACTTAAAATGGCATTTTCTTATGAGGTAAAATGTTACATTTTATTTTATGGATCTCTGCACATTTTGGTGTGCTTTACACAGAGAGCTCTGAGATGCTAATACAAGGCTAATGGGTGGGTACAGCTGGAGCAGTACTTCTCATATTCAAGCCTCAACTCGCTAGGGAGGCTCCAGTCTCCTGTGAGAAGGCTCAGGCAAGTTCCAGGAAAATGAAAAGAAATGTATTTTTCTAAATCATTTTCAGTTACAACTCTCAAACGTAGAATGTTCCATTGCTATTGAGTCTTCAGCAGACTTAGTACTTTTGAGGATTCTGTGGTGAAATAAGCTAGGTGAGTAACAAAAAAAATTTGTCTTGACTTCATATATGAAATATTGACAAAAAGGTATCATATACCTCTTTTTTTTTTTTTTTTTTTTTTGATAAAGCTGCTAGGTCCTATTTATAGCATATTTTGCAGGGAAGTGTAAATATTCTGTGCTTTAGGAATAAAATGTTCTGGCAGTGTCTTAACACACCAATATAATAAACAACTGGTCATACACATGTTGTTTTTTTAAATTTAAATATAAAGATTAGGAGGCGACTGGAATGAAAGTCAGATATTTAACTGTAATTGAACGTCTCCCTTAATATTGTGCCATGTCTTGTGCCCTGTGGTTCAGTTTCCACTTGTGTAAAATACAGATAGCAACATCCTATTTGTATTTTTTAGATGAAGTGGATGAAAAACACTATGTAAATGCAAACCCCCATTATTCTTAATAACATAATACTGTATCTAATTATAAAATAGGTATACAAATGGAATATACCAATGCTATAATTAACATATGGCTATTACAATATACATGCATTGCTCTTCCTTATTATAAAGCATTTTTAAAATCAAATCAGGGTAAGTCTGTTGAAGGGTACTGAGGCACCCATCTGCCGACCTGACAGGGAGTCACAAGAGGTATGCTGCCTTCCAGGAGCTAAGGTTCGAGATGTGGCCGAGAGGGTGCCACAACTCATCAAGAAAACGGATTATTATCCATTGTTACTATTTCATGTAGGCATGAACGACACTGAAAGCCAAAACCTGGGTAAAATCAAGGAAGACTTTCAAGCCCTGGGGGTGCAAGTGAAAAACGTTGGTGCCCAGGTTATCTTTTCCTCCATTTTGCCAGTTCGAGGGAAGGGGGTATCCATAAATAGGCGCATAATGCATATCAACTCCTGGCTACATGGCTGGTGCCGTCGTGAGGGTTTTGGCTTTTACGACAATAAGGCATTCTTCGAAGACTATAACATGCTAGGGAGGGATGGAATCCACCTGTCTAGAAGGGGCAAGGGAATCTTCAGAAACAGGCTGGCTAACTTGGTGAGGCAGGCTTTAAACTGAAGGACTCGGGGAGTGGGGTCCAAAACAGAAATGCTCGTGCCACCACATCCAGCTGGGGAGTAAGTCAGGCCAACCAGAGCGGTGACGGGTGTTCCTTAGCTGTCTCTCAAAATGTGTACCAGAGGAGCAACAACCTCAAGTGTATGTATACTAATGCACACAGTTTGGGACACAAACAGGAGGAACTGGAGCTCTGTACCCAGTCAGAAGGTTATGATATCATAGATATCATTGTAACTGAGACATGGTGGGACAACTCACATGACTGGGGAATCACGATGGACGGTTACAGGCTGTTTCACAAAGACAGGCAAGGAAAAAGAGGTGGAGGAGTCGCACTCTGTATTAAGGAAAACCTCGAATGTATAGAAGTCAACTACGATGATTGTGAGTGCTCTATTGAATGCCTTTGGGTTAAAATCACAGGGGTCATCTCCAAGCAGGACCTTACAGCGGGCATCTGCTACCGACCCCCAAACCACGATGACAAAGCCAATGAAACAGAATTTGGGACACTAAGGCAAGCTTCTAGTCAACAGAACCTGGTTCTCATGGGTGACTTCAACTACCCAGACATTTGCTGGAAGAACAATACAGCAGCTCGCATGTCATCCATCAAGTTCCTGGAATGCCTGGAGGACTGCTTCCTCTTACAAATGTTAGATGAGCCAACCAGGAAGGAGGCAATACTGGACCTGCTATTCACAAACTAAGAAAACCTGATTTGTAATATCTCGGTCAGTAACAACCTTGGCTGCAGTAATCACAATATTGTGGAGTTCGGGATCCAGCTGAGCATGCTGAAGGTTAGCACCAAGACAAGGGTTCTAGATTTTAGAAGAGCAAACTTCAGCTCACTCAGAGCTCCGTTGGGAGGGATTCTGTGGGAAGCTTCCATGCAGGATAAAGGAGCCAGTGAGTGCTGGGAGTTCTTTAAGAACGCTCTCTTGGAAGCACAAAACCAGTTTACCCCCTATAAAAGAAAAGGAAGTAAGCGGAGCAAGAGGCCCCCTTGGCTCAACCACGAGCTCCTGAGTCTGCTTAAAACCAAGAGATGCATACCAGAGATGGAGAAGTGGAAGATTGACCACTGAGAACTACACGGGCATTGCCAGAGTGTGCAGAGATGCAGTTAGAAAGGCAAAAGCTCAACTTGAATTGGAACTGGCCAGAGACGTCAAAAGAAACAAGAAAAGGTTCTTCCGGTATGTAAGTTGCAAGCAGAAACAGAAGGAAAACATAGGCCCACTGTTAAACAGTAGAGGTGAATCAGTCACCAACAATGCTGAAAAGGCAGAGATTCTCAACAGCTTCTTCACCACTGTCTTTACCAACACTGTTGGATCCCAGGTGCTGGGAACAAAAATCCAGGAGGATCCAAACATAGACCCACCATCAGTGAAGAAGGAGTTAGTATGTGAATTATTACAGGAGCTTGAGCCCTACAGATCAATGGGCCCTGACGCCATCCACCCCAGGTTGTTGAGAGAGCTGGCTGATGTCATTGCGGGGCCACTCTCTATAATCTTCAAGAAGTCGTGGAGATTGGGTGATGTCCCAGCGGACTGAAGGAAGGCAAATGTTACCCCTATCTACAAGAAGGGCTCAAGGGAGGATCCAGGTAATTATAGGCCCATCAGTCTTACTTCAGTCCCTGGGAAAGTCATGGAACGGATCCTCCTGGGGGCCATCACAAGTCAAATGAAGCACGTGATTGGGAAAAGCCAACAACGACTTCACTACAGGCAGATCATGCCTGACAGATCTGGTGGCCTTCTATGATAAAGTGACCTGCTCGGTTGACATGGGGCGAGCAGTCAACGTTGTCTACTTGGACTTCTCCAAGGCCTTCGATACAGTTCCCCACGGCCTCCTCCTGGAGAAACTGTTGCGTTATGGCCTGGACAAGTGGTCTGTGCAGTGGGTGAGGAATTGGCTGACAGGCCGCACCCAAAGGGTGGTGGTAAATGGCTCTTCTTCAAACTGGCAACTCGTCACAAGTGGGGTCCCCCAGGGATTGATATTGGGCCCAACGCTATTCAATATCTTCATAAGCAATCTGGATAACAGGATCAAGTGTAGCCTGATGAAGTTCGCAGATGACACCAAACTGACTGGGGAAGTAGACACTCTGGAAGGGAGAGCCACCCTGCAGGAAGATCTGGATAGGCTGGAAGAGTGGGCTAACAAGAACCTTATGAAGTTTAACAAAGACAAGTGTAAGGTCTTGCACCTGGGAAAACATAATCCAGGAATGCAGCTCAGACTGGGATCCACCTGGCTGGAGAGCAGCTCTGTGGAGAGGGACCTGGGGGTCCTGGTGGACAGGAAACTCAACATGAGTGAGCAGTGTGCTGCTGCGGCCAAGAAGGCCAACGGGATGCTGGGTTACATCAAAAAGGGCATCACCAGCAGAGATAAAGAAGTCATTATCCCACTCTACTCAGCGCTTGTCAGGCCACACCTGGAATGCTGTGTACAGTTCTGGTCCCCGTTATATAAAAAAGATGTGGACAGGCTGGAGGGGGTCCAGAGAAGGGCCACCAAGATGATCAAGGGTCTGGGAAGCCTGCCGTATGAGGATAGGCTGAGAGAGCTGGGTTTGTTCAGTCTTGAGAAAGGCAGGCTTAGAGGTGATCTCATTACCACGTACCAGTACTTAAAGGGGAGCTACAAAGAAGATGGAGACTCCCTTTTTACAAGGAGTCACATGGTGAGGACAAGGGGTAACGGGTACAAGTTACTCTTAGGGAGATTCTGATTGGACATGAGAGGTAAATTTTTCACAATGAGAACAGTCAATCACTGGAACAATCTCCCCAGCGAAGTGGTTGACTCCGCTACACTGGGCACTTTTAAGACTCAGCTGGACAGGGTGCTGGGCCATCTCATCTAGATTGTGCTAGAAAGGTTGGACCAGATGATCCCTGAGGTCCCTTCCAACCTGGTATTCTATGATTCTGTGAAACCTGTGTATTGAGTTTGCGTGGCAAGGTTTAGGTAGCAGGGGAGCTACAAGGGCGGCTTCTGTGAGAAGCTGCTAGAAGCTTCGCCCATGTCCAATACAGACAATGCCAGCCAGCTCTAAGATGGACCCACCACTGGCCAAGGCTGAGCCTATCAGTGATGATGGTAGCGCTTCTGGGATAACATATTTAAGAAGGGGGAAAAAAAACCCTGCGCAACAGCAGCCAGGAGAGAAGAGTGAGAATATGTGAGAGGAACAGCTCTGCAGACACCAAGGTCAGTGGAGAAGGAGGGGGAGGAGGTGCTCCAGGGGCCAGAGCAGAGATTGCCTTGCAGCCCATGGAGGTCTACGGTGGGGCAGATACCCACCTGCAGCCTGTGGAAGACCCCACACCAGAGCAGGTGGATGTCCAAAGGAGGCTGTGACCCCATGGGAAGCCCATGCTGGAGCAGGCTCCTGGCAGAACCTGTGGACCCGTGGAGAGAGGAGCCCAGGCTGGAGCAGGTTTGCTGGCAGGAGTTGTGACCCCGTGGGGGACCCATGCTGGAGCAGTCATTCCTGAAAGACTGTACCCTGTGGAAGGGACCCAGTCTGGAGCAGTTTGTGAAGAACTGCAACCTGTGGGAAGGAGAATTATGTGGAGGACTGTTTCCCATGGGAGGGACTCCACACTGGAGCAGGGGGAGGGTGTGAGGAGTCCTCCCCCTGAGGAGGAAGGAGTGGTGGAGACAACGTGTGATGAACTGACTGCAACCCCCATTCCCCATCCCCCTGTGCTGCTCGGGGGGAGGAGGTAGAGAAATCAGGAGTGAAGTTGAGCCTGGGAAGAAGGGAGGGGTGGGGGGAAGGTGTTTTTAAGATTTAGGTTTTATTTCTCATTACTCTACTCTGATTTGATTGGTAATATATTAAATTAATTTCCCCACATTGAGTCTGTTTTGCCTGTGACCGTAATTGGTGAGTGATCTCCCTGTCCTTATGTGTCCCCATGAGCCTTTCATTATATTTTCTCTTCCCTGTCCAGCTGAGGAGGGGGAGTGATAGAGCAGCTTTGGTGGGCACTTGGCGTCCAGCCAGGGTCACCCCACCACAGCCTGTATTGAAAAGGGCCATGGTCACAGAGACTGACCTGGCTTTGTGAGACCCAAGTCTTAGCACCTCCTTTCCATTGGAGGTTACCATGTCTATGGTCTGTTAAACTATTGGCTTGGGTGGTCTCTAACTTGATGTGAATTTTTTTAGGGTGTATCATTTCACAAAACTGAGTGAGAGGGTGTTCAGTAGAACCGTTTAACCACCAGAACCAAGAAAGAGATGATCTGCAGTTTGTGGGAGAGAAAGATGGTCTGGGCCAGTTAATGTGGATGTACTGCATCCAGAATAATTAATATGGTTACTGTATAGGAACACGGTTTTTGTAGGTGGAGGCTCAGAGAAATTTTTGAAGCTTCTAAGCAGAGAAGCAGGTAATACTTCTAAAGAGAGAAAATCATTCCTCCAGACATTCTGAGCTAAGCTTAGCTAGGCACATTTTAAACAGATCTAACCTTCTTTCTCCATACTGTGCTCCTTTCAGACTCTGAGAGCAAACATGAATCTCCCAACTGTAGTTATGCAGAAACTGGATTCTTTAACAACTGACTAGAAAGTAAAACATTTGCTTGTAAGCATCTTTTTAGTACAGGCTTTTATTTGAGAGGTTTTGCAAAAGGACAGCTTATTTCAGCCACTGTTTTTTCACTGTTTCTCTCTGTAACTGGGAAAATTTCAATTTTATCCTGATCTTCAAAAATGGAAATTTTAGCAAGAGAGGATTAACATATTCCTTTTTTTTTAAAATTTACTTGTATTAATGCTTGCTGTATGCTAGCTTTTAAAAAAAACCCAAAAAACTAAAGATTTTGCTCTATAGAGCTTACAATGCAGGAAAGAACATATTCATATATTGTTAGTTTCATTCTTGAACCCTGAAATTCCAGTAAAATTTTAAAAAACAATTTAGGCCCACATTCTCCAGGGAAAGCAGGTGTCAAACTGTGAGCTAATTTCCAGCATAGGGCTCAGGCTCGAAAACCACACCTGTGTCTGTCTGTGTCTTGTCTTAAGTCTGCTAGAAATTATTCTCCATCCTCCAAAAACCAATGCAGTAATCAATACTCCTTGCTCAAAATATTGAATTTTTTTTTAACTTTTAAAAAATGGACCCCCTCCCCAACATAGTTGCCTTCTATGTGTAGTCATGAGTTGTCTCACTCCAATACAAATTTAAAATAACTTCTGTTTATATCCTAGGTTTTGGTGGGACTGTTAAGAGTTCATGTAAAAGAAAGGGTTTGGAGCCATAGGATGCATGTGTGCAGTTTTATTCTTGTTGTTTGTATGGTGCCATAACTTCAAAGGTCTGTTATGTCAGTCAATAAAAATTCCTATCCTAAAGAGGATACAAACAAAATATATCTTAAAAAATCAAGTCTTCCATCATAGCTTGTTAGCAAACTGGGAGCTGTTGGCTTCTTTACATCTGGACAATTTTGAAAGTCATAGAATTGCTAGGTTAAATGAATTCTACAAAATTAATAGAAGTTAATAATACTGTAAAAGTTAAGGTGGTCTGCTTTTACCCCTCTGCTATTTTACACAAGTAGTGATGAACTAGTGCATTTATTTCACTTACAGAAACTTGGTGATTCTTTTCTGTATTGGCAATTATAATCACTACAAATAAGTATTAATTTAGTCAGAAACTGAAGCTGATCACAAATGCTACATGACAATGTAAAACTAAGGCTTTAGTCTGTGACACTTGTTTCAGTGGTCAATCAAAGTTTTCTGGGTGTTTGAACACCATAACGCCATGGTGCCCTGTAAACCAGATCACTGACTTGGGCTAGATCAGTTCAGCAACCTGTGGAACAACCCAATTAGTGATCTGGTCTACAGCAAGCTTCTGCATGCTGTTGTTCTGCTACACCTGAGGAGGTAAGGAATTGCTGCATGATAAGAATTACAGGTGGCAGAGAAAGGATCTCCAACTGTCTTGGCCTCTGATGCCAGTCATCTCTCTCTGACAACCTTGCTTTTCTATCTTATCTTTATTTCAAGTATATGAGAATTGTCATTATTTCACTCAGATGTCTTTCTGTAGCGTTACCACAGAAGAAACTGTAAAATGTGTTTCAAAGTACACAAAAAGCTTATTCATTCTTAAAAAAATCCACTAAATTAGTCACTGTCATCATAAGATTTGACAGATTAGAGCTGGACTTTCTGTTCATTTTAAATTGCTGGTCTATTAAGCCTAGTTATAATTTCAGTTTAAATAGCATTTTATAAATATTATCTGTGATTATGGATTAAGATTACAGTTTGAAACAGTGATATAGTTATGACATTGCAAAATTATTTTCTTTTTCATATCAAAATATCCTTTAGGATTGACAGCATACCTGTTTCTTAAACTGAGGGCAGGTGAAAAGGTAAAAGAAATATGGGGTAGATTGAAATGAAAAAAGTCAGGAAACTGATTATGAACTAGAAAGTTACTAGTGTAGTTATATTTAATCAGTCTTTGTTCATAACAACTGAAAGTTGTCCCATATGGCCTATATGAAGGACTGGAAAACTACACTAATTCTGAATTAAAAGTTACCCATTTATAATATGCCATCACTATCCATGTGTCTATTTGGTTCCCTTCTTTCCAACTTCAGAAGAAAAGCCAAAAGACTAGTAGGGATGGACTCTTACCAAAAATGGCTGTCAGCATATCTATCTTAGCTTACATCAGTATATAACCTAATGCAGTTTACACTACTGACCTGAATTCAAACAAGATAGCCTACGGAAAGTTTATCTACTTTTGTGCAAGTCTCATTGGCATGAAGCTACAGTAAGGTTTCTGTACAAGAACCCCCCCCCCCACACACACAATTCCCCCTCCCCCCAAAAAACCAATTGTCTGAAAAGAATTCTTGTGGTTGTCTAGATGAATTCTGATGCAGTACTTTCCATTCTACTTGCAAAAGTATTAGCAGCGTAATATAGATAAGCTTATACTTTTACTGCCTTTTCTGTGTTTCTCGGATCTAATATTTTTTATTTTAAATGCTAACATGCTTTGATTATCTGTCAAATTGTACTTGGTCTCTAAAACATTGGGTGTACTCTGAAACTATTGGATTGAATGGGGAATATCAGAAGTGCCCTTATAAATTCAAATACGTAAGATCAGAGCAGACTGATCCAAAGGGCAATGCCAGTGTGACTGTGAGGCTGCTGTTTTTCATTTGTGGAAAGTCATGATGGTTAAGGGAAGTCCCTGTCAGCTGGGAAAAGGTTAATGTTACACCATTCTTAAGAAAGGCAAGGAGGAGGATGAAAGTACTATAGACTGATCGGCCTCACCTCAGTTGCTGCAAAGGTCCAAGCACATCTCTGAATCTATTTTCAGACCTGTAAAGGACATAAACATAGTCAGGACTACCCAACATACAGATTTACCAAGGGCAAATAATGTTTCGTTGACCTGACTGCCTTTCACGATGAAAAGACTCTGTGGAAGAGAGAACAGTGGGCGTAACATACCTTCAGTTTAGCAAGGCTTTTGAAACAATCCCCCAAAACATTCTCATTTGGAAATTGAGGAAGTCTGGACTGGATGAACAAGGACTACTAGGCGGGATCAAAGTGTAGAGAATTGTGTCTCAGCATCTGGCTGGCAGCTGTTAATGGGCACATCACCCTGAGGGGTTGATACTAGAGCCCATGTTGAAGTGCAGAGTTCAGCACCCAGACAGGATAACCTGAAGCACCGGCACAGGCCGGCAAGTGACTGACCGGGTCACAGCCCTGCTGGAAAGGACCTGGGGGTTTCAGTGGACTGCGGGGTGCGTAGCAGCCAAACACTGCGCTCTTCATCATAACTAAAACAAACCACATGCCAAAGTGACTGTAGCTAGTGGGTGAAGGGGAATGCTGGGCGCCCCAGGAGGGCTGGGGCCTAGGGCACACGATCACTGAGGAGCGCTGGAGGGGGCTGAGCTTACTTAGTCTGCTGCGGAGGGGGTGAAAGGCGATCTAATGGCAGCTGCTGGAAGGGTAGTTGCAAAGGACAACAAGTTTAAGCTCTCCTCAGTGGCGGTTTAAGGAGGGGCAAGGTCCCCTGATTGGGAGGTTCAGATTGAACATCGGGAACATCTTCTCCATTAGGAATGTGGTGCAGCACCGGAGCAGGTTACCCACGGAGGCTGGGGAATTTCTGTTGTTGGAGTTTTTTGAGATTCAGACAAAGCCATGGCTGATGTGACCTAGTGTTGATGACAGTCCCATTTGGAGTGAGGCTGGACTGGACAGCCTCATGAGGACCCTTCCAAACACCAGTTCTATCATTCTGTGAAATTGTAGTGAGATTGGTCACAGAAGCTGTGTCTAATTTTAAGAGAGTAGAGGGAACTAGCAATGGTGAAATATGGTCCCATTTCAATATGGGAATGGAGGTAAGGAGAGGAGAAATTTATCTTCTCTGAGTTTTTCATGGATTTGCATCCTATATCCTGTATCCCACGTTGCAGTTATCCCTGTTGTTTATTTCATTTTGGACATCATTCTCTCTTGTCTCACTTCAGTCTTTCTCCTTCCGTCTTCTTCCAATTTCTGTGTCCTGTACATGCTGTGAAAACTGTCACAGCCTGCTACAGCTGGGCAAGTGGTAGTATCTAAGACGTCTGGTTTGGAAATAGCTTTATATGTCTGGATAAATAGCAGGAGAATCAGAACTTGATAAATGAATGAGCTCAAGCTCAAGTTTCCTTCAATGGAAGTACTACTTTTTTCCAGTATTTACAATATTTATCACAACTTATTATCCTGTCTGAAATTGCTTGGTGAAACCTAAAGTTATTAGGGCAGGAAAGAAGAAATGAAGTGATGATGGATGATTATCAGAATTATCCAGGCAAGTACTGTTGGCTTGGAAAAACACAAACTGGGAGTTTTGCTCAACAGAAGCTTCGATGTACATGGTTAGAGAGTAATTCTTGATTTTAGGAGAGCTGTGTGTCTGGGGAGGAAGGCAGGCTGACTTTTAAGATGGAGAATGGAAAAAAATGCATCAACAGGTTACAGAGTTGACATAGGAGTACATTTCCATTAATAAGAAATTAAGAAGTTTAGAAAGAAATTTATGAGGTTTAAAATTATTGCAAATTTGTGATGGAAAGGGAAAAAGGATGGCAAGAGCAATTTTGTGATTGAGGAAGTAGAAGTTGTACATGAAGCTAATCAGAACAGTCTAATGAGTAGATGAACACTGATTGGAAGAAAATATGTTTTTGTAAAGATACTGTAGGAAAGAGATTTTTGCAATGCATCCTTGCTTAGTACTGATATTCTGGCAAACAGAATAGAAGGACCAGACAAATACATATTAATAGTTTTCAAATGAACACCTGCCTGTGTCTATTTCATATTTTGCCAGGAGTGTAGCGATTATAATTTTGTTGTGAATAAGAAGAAATGTTAGATTTTAGAGTATTACCATAGAGGACAAATATGAATGCTACTTAAAAAAAATGCAAGGAAAAAAAAAGGCAACTTAAAAAAAATGCAACTTCCTTCAGTTCTGGATTATTGATTTTACATGAGCACCAATGAATTTGAAATGTAAAACTAATTTAAAAATGCTTTTTAGGATGAAGTTCCTTTTCTGTAAATTTTAACTTTAAATGATATTTTTCTGTGGCAGTTAGGAACTCCTGAAACTAGCGGTTTATAATATAAAAGCTTCTCTGTAGCAGTAGGCTCAGGATCGCTATAATTAAACCTTCCTCGCATTGATTTACAGCCAGTCTTACTCGCAGGGGGGAGAGAGCTTACTCATCAGTGAAGATGGCAGACCAGGGAAGGTTTCAAGCTGGGAAACAGACCATTTCCGAAGCTGATGCGGCAAAGATTGAACGCACGATCCAGGGAATAAGGGGTGGCGGGAGGAGGAGTTTAGGGAGTAAGAACGCGTTTTTAACCCACCGCAAAGTTCTCGCTGAAGTGGAGCGTGAGCAACTTTGCCACCTGCCGTCGCTTTGCAGCTGGAGCCCCTCCGGGAAGGAGTCACCTCCGGCCAGCGGCGGCTGCGCTGACAGCGGCGGTGCCGCGGGCTCCCGCGGCCTCCGGAAGGGAGCGGCGCGCCCGGGGCGGAGGCGGGCGGCGGCAGGGGGAGCCCCTCCGCGCTCCCTCCTAGTCCCGGTCCCGGTCCTCCCCTGGGCCGGGCCGGGCGGGCTCCCCGCCGTGCCGGCTCCCCGCCGTGCCCTCCACTGCCTCCCGCACACCCCAGCGCGCCCGCCGCCCCGCTCGCCGCCCGCTGCCGGCTCCGCTCTCCCCCGCGCTGGCTCCAGCCCGGCTTTAAGCATTTCCGAGCGGGAAGCCAGCCCCTCTCCTCCTCCTCCTCCTCCCGCTCTCCCCGCCTCCCCTCCCGAGCGGCCAGGAGGACTCGGCGGCGCGGCGGCCCCAGCCGCTCCCACAGCCGGGCGAGGGGCGGCGCGGCAGGAGCTGTCCAACTTTTCAGCACAGTTTCCCCGCCGCTGCCCGGAGGAAGGCGGCCGCCGCCGCCCCGGCCCGGCCCGGCCCGGCCCGCCCGCCCGCCGGCAGCATGGAGGCAGAGCGCGGCGGCGGCAGCGGCTTGTCTGCGCTGCCCGGCAGCAGCGACGGCGCCGGCGGCAGCGAGGGCGCCGCGGGCAGCGGGAGCCTCAAAGCCCCCAAGCATCTGTGGCGGCACGAACAGCACTACCCGCCGCAGCTGCGGCAGCACCAGTTCCTCCAGCACCAGCAGCCCCCCGGCCCGCCGCCGCCGCCCGCCTCCCGGGGCCGCTGCCTGGCCGGGGCTCGCGTCAGGCACCGCGGCTACTCCGACACGGAGCGGTACCTCTACTGCCGAGCCATGGACCGCGCCTCCTACGCCGTGGAGACCGGCCACCGGCCCGGCCTGAAGAAATCGCGGATGTCCTGGCCCTCCTCCTTCCAGGGGCTCAGACGGTAGGAGAGGGCTCGGCCCACCGCTCCGGCCGTGTCTGTGCGAGGGCGCGGCGGCGGGGTGCCGCTCTCCCGCCCGCCATGGATGCTCCCGGCCGCGGGGCGGGGAGGCGGCGGGGGCCGCTGAGGTGCGGGCGCAGCGGGACCCCCGTCCGAGCGGCCCCGCTCCCCGCGGCGGGGGGAGAAGAAAGGGACGCCCTGCCGCTGCGGAGGCTCCGAAGGGAGGTGGGGCCGGGCCGGGCTGCCGCGCTGGGGAGCCCGGGGTGGGAGGCTGCGGCGAGCGGGGCAGCTCGCCTCGCCGTGGCCCCCGGGCCGGGCTCGCCCGGGGCGGGCGTCAGCGGGGCACGGGCGGCGGCACGTCGTCCCACGCGCGCCTGTCCGCGGGTGGAAAGGCAGTCGCGGAACACGTGGGTGGGAGCGGGACGGCGTCTGTGGCAGCACGGCGCGGCGAGCGGGGCGGCTGTGCGGGGCGGCCGGCAGCCGGGGGCCCTGCGCTCCGCCCCGGCCCCGCTTCCCGCCGCCGCCCCGCTGGGCTCCGCTGCCTCCCCGGCTGCCCCTCCGCGCCGGAGCTGCCCCTGCTGCCCGCGCTCCCGGGAACCTACGGCGCCGGTGCCGAGGGTGAAGGACGAAATTCGTGTGCTGTTCGCACAAAGTTAAAACAATGAGAGCTCTGGGAGGTGGGAGGCAGCCTGGCAAATCCAGGGTTAGGGTCCTGCCAGTCTGAATGGGCTTAGATGAGAAAATAGGCTAATGGTTTCTTAGCCAGAGGGAGGAGTCCGTCATCTACTAGTCTATTGTTCCCTGTTAAATGAGCTGTAGATTTATTTTTCAGTGTGTAGCTCGCCAATGCCTATTTTGCCCTCGATTGCTATCACAGGCATCTGTTTTAAAATCAAATTCTCTGTCAAAATCGGTAGGATATTGTATTTGATCGATCAATTTATTATTCAGTCTTCATATTTAGTAGCTGGAACCACTTCCTTTTAGCAGAAAGCCACACGCTTGTGTTTGAATATTAAGCGGACATTGAGAATAAAGGATTTATGGAGCGAATGGTGGGCAGAGGGACAATACTTAATACTCAGTTACTCTGTAGATTTTTGATTTCCTGGATAATCAGATATTTATAGCATGATATGTTCGATGAATGAATAATAGAATCCTTTCTGAAGGAAGATTGCTTTGTGTGTTTCTGTGGTACACACTGTATTCTTTATTATGGAGCTTTGGCCATAAATCTGAGCAAGACATACTTGAATATTCTCTGGCAGTGTTTGCTCTATTTCTACCTAACGTTGGCTTCATTTCCACTTCGTATATAATTGAGAGATAAAAAGACATTCAGCAATTCTAAATAAAGCTACACTTTCACATCAGTAATCTTTAAAATCTGTCTTTTAATATCTTTGGTTTTTACACAGCTATTCTGTTGCTACACCTTTGTATCACCTGGGTGAACTCATGCTTGTCCGAAGTTAATGGTGTTAAATTTTCACTATGTAAGATTTGAAAGAACAAATCATATGCCTCAAAAATGAACAGATGTTCAATTTAATGCTCTTTTCAATACATTCCTGTTTCTTTTATAGGAAAACCACTAGGCATCTAGGGTTTTCGATCTTTAGGACTGAATGCATTTCTGTTTTCTGAATGTGAAGAAGTTTAATTTTTGTAAATCATAACGGTTGGTTTGAGTGCATTCAGCATTATTCCATAAGTGATTAGTTATTGAGGGGATGACAAGCCGAGGTGCGAAGGGAAAGTACACATATTATTTTTTTGTTAGGGTTTTAGAGCCATTTTAAAATTTTAAATTACAATTCTTATGATGCCTATTTAAATAGGAATTTAAAATTCTCTATGAACAGTATTTTGTTTTTTTAAACTTTTGTTCTTTTTGTAAGTGCAACAATGTTGTTTCGACAAGACATGCTGCTTTAAAATTAATGGGGGTCAGTGGATTTTATTTTCATGTTATGGGACTGGTAAAAATGCTTCAGATGTGCTTCCTTGTTAGAAGTACTAAAACAAAGCAGAGTAAAGAAGCTCAATAAAATTGCCCATTCCATGACTTTCTCAGCAAAAATAAATTCTCACAGTTAAACATTCTGAATGAAGCAAACAGCTATAATACAGAAACACAAAGTGAACTGTAACAAAATGCTTTACAATTATGTTCAAGAAGTATCAGAAAAGGCTGGTCTTTCCAGGACTTTAATTTCAAATTCTGGGTCAACTGCTTATTTTTAATGGAAAGCAAAGCAAAATATCTTCTTAGTATTCTTGTAAAACCAGTAACTTGCAAAAAACCCCAATACTTTTGAAAAAGACACCAGTCCTTTTTGAAGAATTTCAGTTCCCTTTTCATTTTAAGACTTTTTAATATTTCTCCTTTATTTAACCTGTTTCTCAGAAGAACATTTCATAATGGATTCCCGTGGATTTTTTTATGGTCTAGGGTGATAAACTTGTCTTCCAGAAAACCCCAAATTATGCTGAATATGAAAGGGTGGGAAAAATTGTGCATAGACCTGAACAGAAAACACATCATGTATTAGCAATGGTATTAAACATCAATGGTTCAAATGTGCAAAAATTATATGTATAGAATTGTGTTTCCAGAATTTATTTTGTTTTGATCTGAAAATATCCTAATTCTTAAAACCTCAATGAAAACCATAAAGGAACAGTTAAGAAGCCAAATATACAACTTTGAAGTTTCTTCTATTTTAAGTTTTGTAGAAAACTTAAAAGTTTTGTAGAAAACTTAAAAATATGCAACAGTTATGTTTTCCAAAAGGAGTGAGGAGAAAGAATTACCTATGTTAAAATCAGAGTTAGAACAGACCAGTACATCTTTATTATCCAGATGGAGGAGTGTAAACATTTAAAAGGCAAAATAAACCAGCAAAAATTCTAAACTGATTTAGTTGAAAAACACAATGCACTTGTACTTTGGAAAATGAAATATTTTTTGTAACCGTTTTAATGCTTACTCTGGTTCCATATAATCATCAGCAACTTTGTACACAACTTATTTAGTACAGAGCTATATTTCCTTCAAGGAATACAATAGCATTTAATTACACAGAACAATGTATCAGAATCATTGACTGGTGTCTTTTTCTTAAAAGTCAAGATTATTCCTATATTTTCAAATGAGAAGCTAAGTGCTTTGAATTCATATATACAAGAGCTATACAAAAGCCAGAAAAGTCAAGAAGATAGCTGGGAATATCTATGATCTTTTTTTTTTTTTTTTGCTATTTGTTTACTGTGTGGTCTTGGGCAAGTCAACTAATGGCTCGCTGGCACTGTTTTCTCATGTGTAAAATAAAAACAGAAATGGAGTCATTACAGGTTTATGTTAAAGTGATTTTTTAGATCATAGAATAAAAGGTACTATGTAATAATAAATAGTACTAGTGGAATTGCGAAGTAAATACTTCAATACAAATAATTTTCCAGTCAATAGTGCAGAAACATTCAGTGTAATAAATGGAACTGATGTTCTGTTTATCTTTAAAAATTTCAGGTACCTCTGTTTGCTTCTCACATAACTATCATTATTGCATCGTCTGTATTCTGAGTTTAGTTGTTTTAAAAAAAGCTTAGCATTTTTAAAGGCCATTAGTCATATGTCAATTAAATCATCTTGCCATATCATCTTTCTATATTCTGTTTTTCACTGCTGAAATTTCAGACTGGAAAAAATAGAGAAGAAATACTATTGGTCCTAATTCCACTAGTCATGGAATTTCCCAAGATGTTGTATCCTTAAGATACATCCTAATCTCTTAGACCTTAGACTTCTTTTTATCAGGTTTCCCAGACCATCTTTTTTTTACAGTAAGTCTCCTGTAAATTTTATCTCAAGTGATTTACAGGTCTAAGCTTCTTCACAAAACCAACTTTGCATCTGTATTTATACATAAGCAACTGCACAAAGGTGAGGCAACATTAGCCTTTTGGTATCCAGTAATCCTGGTGCTTGTTCCCTAATGCTGTCTATTTTAAAACTGTACTTTGGTAAGGGCCCATTAAAATTTGTTGCTGCTAAAAAAATCGATTTCCTTTCCCTTTCCATTCCTTGTATGTGACTAGGTCTAACCAGGTAGCATCCACCACTGCATTGCTTACATGTGGTGATTGCGCCGAAGTATCATTTTTTTCTTGAAGGGTCAGTCTTATCCTTATACCACTCAACAAAGAGTTAAGAAACTAAAATAACATACAAGGTTGAATGCAGTGTAATAGTTCAGTGGCCCAGAGGCTTTATTCTCCATCAGGAGAAGAAAGGAGGTTTAGGTGTTAGTTTCTCCACTTTCTGAAGTCTGGGATAGTGTATGACACTGTAATCACTTAGCTAGATAAGCCCTTGGTTTCTGTAGCTACAAATAAAGCACCCGAAAAAATAATGGTGCCTTTGCAAATCTTGGCAAAAGTCTGTTGTGTGCTCCAATAAAATGCACCCTTCTTTCCATCCTAAAACCCATTCTGTTCTCCTGCTTGGTTTGAAAAGCTGCTCTTGATCTATTATGTCCTAACTACTTCCACACAACCTAAGGAAAAGGAAGATGAGTGTTTTCCAACTTACAAGCCAATAGAAAATGCTCTCAGAATTTAGTAGCAGTGTCTAATTAAGAATTTTGTTGTTTACAAGTCTGGCAGTGTTTTATTGCTTTGTTTACTACTAAGTGGTACTGGCATGCAAGATGTTACAATAATTGGCATATGCTAGCCCTCCCTCAAAGATACAAATAATTGTTACAACTTAGTAAACATTGTTGGATTAATGTTCTTTATGAATTGTCCATAAAGTTAATTAAATAAGAAACTCATATTGTCAAATGTTTTAATTAAGTGACTATAAGGGCCTTATCTTCATGTTTGTTTCAAAAGGCTTGCATCTTTGGATTGTTAGAGCTGTGTGAACTGAACAATACAAATAGCATTAATTTGCATGCTGTTGGAATTTGTAAAACTACTAGCTTTTAAACTTCACATATTCCAATACGTTTATTTTAATGTGAATGTTGCTGCAAATGAATGGTGCCAATTTCCTAATTTAGTGAGTATAGAAACCTGCTAATTTAGCAGGACAAGCCCATCATAATCAAATAGAGATTAATCAGGACTTAAACACTTTTCGTTAAAGACATAGTCATGTAAAGTTCTTAAAATTACTAACATAACTGTTTAATGTATTTCTCAATGGGAACTATGTAAGGCAGTTTTCTTTTAGTATTTTTAAAACAGGTTTTAATATAGCAACATTATTGAAGTATTAGTAGAGATGTCTGTCCAAGAAGTGTTTATGTAAAGGAGCACACAGAGCCATGCTGTCAGCTCTGTGGCACTCAGCTGACGTTCTAAATGTCTCTCTTCGGGACACCAGGTACACAGCTGAGGGGTAATTTAGATGGGCATTTTGCATAAAACACTGAAAGAACCTCAGTGATTTCTTATAAAAGTTGTCTTAAATGGAGTTAAATAATTTTAACTACATGGTGCTCCTCTGTTAGAGAAGACTTTGGAGCTAGCAGATGATTGGAAAACCTGTGAGATTATGTTGATGTGTTAAAACTGTAAATGTGAGAGGAAGCTGGGAATGTATAGGTCCAAAAGCAAGGCAGAACCATTTGACTGCTAAATAGATCGTCTTGATGGACAAGTTCCAAGACTGAATTTTTTGCAAGTGGAAGGAAAGAGTTTCATGAAGAAAGGGTGTTAGAAGCACCCCACTCCATGTCACTTGATAGAATAATTTGAAAGAAGGTTGGTATGTGCCAACGTGAGGAATGTCAACTTTCCTTTCCCAATTTAATCAATATGAGGTATATTGCAGCACTAGAAAAGAAGAGCGCTGCTAGAAAAGTTTATTCTTGTAAACAAGAATGTAGCTTATTTCTGAGAACAAGGGTTATTTTTGGTAATACAGTGGATCACCACCATGTCTGGTTCAAATCCAAAGCTCTTCTGGTAATCTAGAGAAACTACATTTAGTGATGCTTGTTTATACTGCATATTTAAAGGTGATAATAACATTTGTTAATAGGAATGAAAATGTATAGGTAAGATATTAAATTCTGTTGATGATTTTGGATGCAACAATCCTGTTATCTACATCTCTGCCTTGATGTATTAAGGTCTTAAGTTATGTATAGCAAGGGTTACAGGAGGGGAGCAGCATCTATCAGTTATTAATAGCTTGGAGATGCCCCACTATTGTTCATTCCCCAAATTCTTTTCAGTTGTATCTGTCCCCTCTCCCGTGTCTTCCCAATGACTTAGCGTGTCCTGCTGTGAAGATTTCAAACTGATCATTTAGCTTAATAATGTGGCTGCTATCACACATAAGTGTCTGCCTAGTTCCAGTTATCTTAAATAGGTCTGTATTACAGTATTACACTACAGTATTTGCACGATAGTTTCTGAGTATCTTCTAGTACATTAGAGAAAAATAACTACAGACTGATAATAAGTAAGACAAGTTCACATGCTCAGTTAGCTTAGTATGTGCATATAAATGTTAAGGGGCCAAAGAGAAAATAATGGCATATAGCATTATAGAATCATGGAATCATAAAATGATTTAGGTTGGAGGGGGCCTCTGGAGGTCACCTGGTCCAACAACTGCTCAAAGCAGGTCTGTTTAGAACGTGTTGCTCAGGGCTGTGTCCAGTTCAGTCTTGAACACTCCCAAGGATGGAGGTTCCACAACCTCTCTGGACAAACTGTTCCAGTATTTGACCACTTCATGATAAAACATTTTTCCAACATTTTTCCGATCAGATATTGGAACATATTTCCTATGTTCTGACTTGGATCCTTTGTTTCACATCATATCACTGGGCACCTCCAAGAGTCTGGCTCCATCTTCTTTGTATCCCATCTCTGATCAGGGAGGTAGCACAGAACCAAGCATAGCTCTCTCGCTGTGGTCTCACAAGTGCTGAAGAGCAATTCCACAGATCTAATGGAAAGTCTAGTGCTGAAAGTGTTGTTTTTCACTGCTATTTATTAGATACACGATTCTAGGAATGACTGGATGGTTAGATAGATTTGTTTGCATAGACTATCCCTTCACTCTGTTTCTCCTAGTGAGGGACCTGTAGCCTCTTTTCTCTCCGATTTCAGGGAGAGACTTCAGCTGCAAGAATGGTCAGGGAAGGCAAAGAGGGAAAAAAAAGAACTGTGCCTTTCTATCAAATAGTTCGTTGGGCAATTTAGTATCTCTAAGAGATGCTGTGAACATTCCCACTCTTGCTTCTCCTACCTTGGCCCATGCTGATCTAAGGCCATTCAGCTCCAGACAGGAAAAATAGACATGATGGGAATGGTTTGCTCCAGGGACAGTCAGCCCTCCCACCGATTTGAGAAATTAAAACACTTCAGAATAAAGCTCAAACATAAGTCCCTAGATCCAAGACTTGAACCTATGCCTCTGACTGTTGAGCTTAACTTTCTCTTACTTCTACTATTCTAAGGTTTCAGATGGAGAGCATTACACGATGCAATACCATGAAGATCGGAGATTGCAAAATGAGCCTTCAAACCCAATTCTTTTCTTTCCTTTTCCTGCTCTCATTAGAACTTCTTCCAAAAGATGTTCCCAAATTTGGCCTCCCTGGAAAACTTCTTCTGGACTGTACAGTGTAGAAAAACTGCTGCAAAGCTCCTCTCAAACAACAGCAGAAGGCTATAGAGGAAATAAAAGCAAAAATCCACCATCTCTGAGGTCTTAAAAGTCACTAGAAACTTCAATATATTTGGAATAATAGCTTAGCTTAGTTTTGTTATTCCTCCTGAACCAAAGTCTTAGAGCTTCATTCCCACAGGGAAGTAAATGTGTAAAATGAGCACTTGGTCATACATGAGGGGGACTAATCAAAACCACCACATTAAAAATCTGTGTGTAAACAGATATTTGGATGTGTATTTAAACACACACATGCAAAGACAATGAAAACACATTCAGTCATAGGGAAGTAAGTCCAGCTGCTGAATTTAGAATTAGGGGAGTCAATTAATAATATAAGTTTATATTAAATATAGAGAGCAGAGTTTCAGCAGAATATAGAGTTCTGCAAAGCTGTGCTCGAGGGACCTGCAAGTTCACGCGGCAAAGTGCATTTTCCACCCCCCTAGGATATGTTATAACAGAGGGATGAAAATTTCCTGTCAGATTTTGAAACTGAGAAATCACTGGATGGACAGCACTCAGTTATCACCACAGGTTATCACACCTATGTTTTGGGATGTGGTCATGTTCACGTGTTTACAGCAGCTGGCCATAAAAAATGATGAGTGAGAGCAGCTGCTATGAAAATTACCTTTCAAGTTTTGGACACATTCATCATGGTTTTCAATTATTAGCTCTAAACTCATAATTTTAGGCTAAACTCATCAACTTCTTTTATTTATTTATTTATTTATTTATTTATTTATTTTTCTTGCTGCTTAGAAAATGAAATAGCGCCAAGCATTTCAAGGCAACAGTTGGGTTCTCAAGAAACAGTGAAGGGACTTTTTATAGAAGTGAATAGAGGTGCTATTAGTAAGAAAGTATGGTAGTAAATTAAAGGAGGATAAATACTCTACTGAACTTTTCTACTTGTTTTTATAATTTCACATAAAAAATATCACAGATTTAGGACTGAAATGCCTTTTTGCAGATGCACTTGTGTGTGCTCTCTCTCTCTCTCTCTCTCAGGCACTTGAGATATCATTAAATAAAACAGTAGTAACATCCCCTCTAATGAGAGGATAATGTTATAAAGGACTGCTCCATGTATACACATGCTTCAGGAACTGATGTTCATTTCATTTTCCTCTGTCCACTTATAAACCTTAGATTATCAGCAACTCACATTTCTCTATGCACCAATGTTCTAGGAATTTTTAGGCATAATCTGTGCTTGGCTTTGAGAATAAAAGCAGTTTACACTTAAGATAGGTGTTTTGATATATTGACATCATTTATAGGCTTTCCCATAAAGGGAAAGAATGCCTCCGTGACATTTAACATTACAGAAATTTCACTAAAGATCCATCTTATTTTCATCAGTTAACAAGGAGTAAATACTGAATACCATAAAAAAAAATTACTGAGGTGGTTACCTGAGTTTCTGTTTTCCATTAGTGTGGCTTAAAAAATACAAAAGAAACTGGTAATTTTAACAAACAACAACACTCTGAGGACACTAAGAAACAAAGATATTGGATGAGAGAGATAGAAATTGGTTTGAGCAAACAAAGCCCACCACTAAAACTTGACTAAAATTGTCTGGCAAGTCTCACCATCATTTAACCACTTTTCTGACTAGCTTCCATCAATCTATCTCTACAGTGATTTGTTGACTTTCCTTAGGAACTAAACAAATTTACACTGATGCTTACTGACTAGAAACCAGTAACAAGAAAGATGGTCACCTGGGAAATGTAGATTTTAATAGGGTTGCCAACAGAGTAGTTTAGGTGTATGGCAGATTTTTCTGAGCAAAGTAGTTTTCCTCCTAGCTCATACTGCCAGAAACTCTATGTGTCATCGTGAAAATACAAATAAGCTAGTTTTCCTTATTGATCTTTTGAAGACTAGCAGATTTCCTTGGCTTAAGGAGTATTTCACATTTACAGCCTATTTTTCTTCTTGAAACGTTTTGCAATATTTCAAAAACTACAAATTACTTTCTATGAAATGCATAGCAGACCTTTTACATACACATTTTAAAACTGTGTGGCAAAAATATCTTGTTTTCTATTGTCTTAGAGTCATAAAGCTGGAAGAGATCTCATAGCAGAATCAGCTATACCTGTGTCAGATGGTTTCTTCTTTTCTTTAATTTTTTCTTTTTATTCCATATTTTTACAGTTCTAATCTAGTTGCTCCTTTCTTCTACACTCTTTCCAGTTTTGATCCATACCTTTCATTACATGACATGTTCAAAACTGATCAAAGCCTTCAGCTAAGGAAATGCTAAGAGTGGATAGTGCAGAAACATAGCTTAAGTGTTCTGCAAGTTATGCTGCTGTTTATTTATCCTAGTTTGATGACTGACTTTTTTCCAACAGCACGGCAATGTTGTATCATAATCAGCTTCTAATGCACAGTAACCCCAAATGCTTTTCAACAGAACTGATATCTAATTGTTATCTTGCAGTTGTGCCATTTCCCACAGTTGTATGTTCCTGCTAATCCTGTAATAATAAATAGAGATCAAGTACTTCCCTGAGTTTATGAAGCATGACAAATGACTATAATCAAAATGTCTTTACTTTTATAATGTAACTTGTAGCATAGGGTCAGTAGGAAGCCCTATTAGATTGCTAAGACTTTTCATGCAACATTTAGTGTTCTATAAACAGCTAGAAGAAAAGCTTGTGACTTGATTGTCCCATTGAAATAACAAGCAAACATTGATGGTGTGTTAATAGAAGTGTTAGTCTAATACAAAGTGTAGTGTAGTATAAAAATAAAATGTAGTGTGGATTTTTTTTTAGTGACAGATGCATACTCAAAGAAAATAGGTAAGGAAGTATGCAGAAAATAATTAAATTATTCATTGTGAAATACTTATGTCTGTTAAATAATGCATCAGTATAGCATAATCCACATGAATGGAAACAACTGACTAATCCTTACCTGAATCACACTCAAAAGCAAAACTGTATCAGCAAAGTTTCTATTGTAAACTTTTTCTATATGCTTGTCCAGAATGCACATTAAATCTTTTCTGACCTATTTAACTTTTAATGACTATAAATGTAGTTGAAAAATTAATGACTGGACCCAGGAAGAGTAGAAGAAGAAAATTATCAGATCTGGCAAATATTTTTTGTATTGTTTTAGAAAACACTGATGCCCAAAATGCGAATTCTAGTATTTGATTCTACCTCTGTTTAATGAACGAACCCCTCTTTTATCAAAGTATATCTGCACTTAGCAAGGGTAAGGAATCTTAAAGTGTAATTTGAAACACAGGTCAGAGAAAAAAAATTTGGTTTGAGTTGGCAGTAACAAAACTGAAAGAACAAAGAATTTAAACTGGTATAGAGACCTAGAGAAATGAGCAGACTGAAACCGACATGTAAATTTTTTGCCCTTCCAACCATATAATATTTTTCACTGGTGCGTAAGTAAGTAGGAAATTAGCTGAGAAATTTACATAAGTAAATGTCAATTAGTTTAAATTCACAGAACTTAATCACTTTGATTCTTGTTTTAGGTACATCACCTTTAGTTTAAGATTATGCATTATTACCATCACCAAATGGTGAAAGAGAAACGCTTCTGCTTCCGCCTCTGCCTCCCCTTTGAGCTACGTGTAATAATCTAATTGAACTCTGAATTTCATTGAACTTTGCCTCCTTAGACTTTGCAACAGGGAGGTGATAAGCCTGAGAGATCCCAGAGCATTGCTGTCTTTACAAGCTTATTTATTAGGAGAAAAACTCTTCTGTTAGTAGTAAAAGATCTTTGGCTTAAGACGAGCCTTAACATTGCTCAAATTCAACTTCATGACTTGTTTGCCCTTGTCACCAAAAGAAAGAGAAAACAAAGGAGTGGTATGCAATATACATTCAAACAGTCCTAACATTTTTCAACTGTACCGTTTTATTCAGATAAGCTGAATGGTTTTTCAAGATGCTGCTTTGTGACAGCAATGATTACAGTCATTAGCAATGTGATATAATGAACTGAACACACGTTTGATATATAGGATATCAAGTTCTAATACCAATTTACCCCCATTTTTGCTATATCTCAAATGTACCGAAGTCTGAAATTTTAAGTCTTCCAGATTTTTCATGCTCCAGTTTTACCCTAATGCACAGCTTAAACAAAATTGAAGTTACTATTATTATTAAAATAATAAGAAATATAAATAAAAATAAATAAAATATAAAATAAAAAATATAAAAATAAATAAAAAAGGTTATTATTATAATTGAAATCATTAGTGAAAATCAGTAATGAATATCTCAAGGTGAACTTCCTCATGTTCCCAAAAGCTGGAAGTATTATGAACTTAGCAAGTACTTATTTTAAAAAACCTGGATCCAATTCTCTCATTTGCCAAAATAAGCTTAAAGCGCACAGTGTCTTCAAGTGTAGACCACCCTTCTGCAGTCCGGTTTTCAGCAGAAAAAAATAAAGATGCCAAGGCATCCTGTGCTTTGTGTTGATTTCTGAAGTGCAAAGGGTGCAGTAGAATGGAGCTAAGTTCCTCGGTGTCTGGTCCCTACTTTTATAGTCGCTTGGCTATTAGAGAGGATATGTCCAGCTGTATCAAGTCTTACCTCATATGTGAAAACCCAGTAAGAATATCAAATATATATGTGAATATGTATTCCTCAGTGTCAAAAAAAATGTTTAAAGACAAAGGTAGTGTTACTGTTCTGTTTTCAAAGTTCTTACCACGATATACATGTAAAAATACACCATTTGAGCAGACTTTGTAAAACAAGCAAAACACAGCTGATGGATCTTGAATAGTTTGGAAGTGTTCAATTCTGCTTTCCTATCTGTTGTTCTAGGTAATAAAGATGATTAACCAATTATGTGTTAAACGTACACCAGTTTACATGCTTCTAAGAAATTACTTTGTTCTGGGACTTACATAGCTATTTTAGTTTATGACATGGATCATATTAACATTAAGGATGTTAGCAGAGAGAAAAGAATATGTTACTTTCACAATACTTAATTTCCCAGCTGGATCTTTGAGCTTTAATTTCACTTGTGATTGTATAATCTTCAACATACTTAGTGTCTCTTTTTGTCATTTATATATTATTAAATTTGATTCTTCAACATTAAGCTTCCTAAATACTATTTTATGTTATTTATTTTAAAGAAGTTAATTCTGTATATATAATGCTGTTCTAAACTTAAAAAAAAAAAATCTGAAAACTATAGGTAAAATAACTGCTTTTTGAGAAATTGCTGAAATCCACATTAATAAAATCCAGTGCAATAATAAGTTACTTTGGTGGATTTGGAAGGAACTGGATGAAATCCAGAGAATTTGTAATGTTGTGTTTTTATCCTACATAAATCAAGATTTATTTATATTTATGTATTCTAATTATATAACTTATTTACTATATAGAACAACTAGTATAATAAATACATGGCTGATGAAAACCATTTAATGTTGGTTTTGATTAATAAAAATGCTACATAGATGGAAATTAAAAATGTGTAACAACATTATTTGTATCTTTCATATTATTAGATGGTAAGTTTTGAAACTAGTACAAACTCTTTTCCTTTTTCCTAGGAAAAATTCTTGGTTTCCGATATGCATGGCACCTTGTGGATATAAAATAGATTTCATTTACATGAATAAGATGTAGCTGGTTATTCAAAGTGATATAAAGCATTCTTTTACTGAGGTACAATATTAAGTTGTAAAAGCCAGAAAATATGCATTACTTTCTAACTGACTCAGATACCAACTAGTTATTTATATCCATTCTTTATATCTATTATTGTTATCATGTTATCATTTGGTTGTGTTGAAGCCTCAAACAGAACGATGACTCATTCCAAAGTTGAAACCATCCAGTAGTAATTCAAAAGATCCTAAAATTTAGCTATATGATAGGAGATTGCAGATGCAGAAATGCAAAGAAAAGAGACAGTAATTATTGGCAGCTTAACCTAGATCAGAATTCCAAAGTACCCTATAAAGATTTCCTTCCATATATGAAGGTTCTTGCTCACTTAAAACTGTGGAGAGAAGCATCTCAGCTGGAGTGTCTTGGAACATTGGATCAGCACAAGAAACCAGTGTTTTAGCGTTTACATAAGGCAGTGTAGTTGCAAAATATGAGCAAGTGTTGATACTGAAAAAGCAGCACCGTCTGATTATGTTCATTCTCAGAAGGGAAGCATATTTCCAAGTCATCCCATAGGCACTGTACCTGCACTGTGAAGCTTTTAAATTGTATGAACTTCCATTTCTGCTTCCACAGATTTTGTAAATGCTTCTGAGTTTTATTTATTTCTCTATGATCTGTCAGAACTTCTCTCTCTTGGGACAAACAGAAGGGCATCTAAGTGGGAGGAAGGTAGCAGAGTCAGATAAAATCGCCTTTTTTTTCCATTACTTAGAAGGAACTTAATGGACCTTTGGGAAAATATTAAAATTTAACACCAGTGAAATTCTTGTGTGCTACAAGTGGTGCAGATGCTAATTTTAAGTGGGTTTTTTTGTTGTTTTAAAAGACTTTAATATTTTTATGTTTCTGTTTTTTCATCAGGAGATGTCAGCCGTTACTTTGATATTGAAGGATAATTTTATGTGAGATGCTAACACTGGATATTACCTGTCATTTGAATAGGCTTAATGTATGGCAGGATGTATGGTTTGCAATTAAATCTACTTGATCCCATGCTGAACTGTTTGACTGGTCAGGCTTAATAACTTTAAGTCATGTTCATGTAGAATGTTATCAGTATTTTTGCAAATATCATGGGAAAGCAGCCACTCCAATGGAATTTAAAAGAGTAATGCGTTGGTTTTGCAAATTACTTTCTGGTGGATTTCTCCCTAGCAATAAGGAAAGAACATTTTCAGCTTGTTTGAAAAATTGACACGTGTTAATTGAGGGTTGGCATTGTGAGCTGATTTGGAAGTGGAAGTTGTCATACAGGAAATAAGATATAAATAAGGTGGGGATAACTAATGAACAACCTTGAAGGTGAAAGGAGCAGCTTGTGTTTGATGCTATAGAAAGGGGAAAAAGACAGCAGGGGAATGCACCAAGGGAGACAGAGATGTTGAAGAAATTGATTAGGTAATTTTCTTTGCAGCAGCATTCTAGGTGAATAAAGGAGATATAAAATAAAGAGACTGTGGATGTTAGTGCTATCTTTGCAGGTGGGTAGGAAAAGTTGCATCTAAAACCTGGAAAATGGGTTTTGCTTTTCAGTGTGCACTTACTACCTTGCATAGAACACCCCTGAACAAGTATCAGTTACAAAATGTAGTCATACGTGTAGGCAGCTACATTCACCATTGTTTAGTTCCTTGCACCATCTAAGCTCAACATGTATAGAGGAGGTGTGCGTTGTCTGATTTTATTTTGGGGATTCTATAGGTACAAGATCATATCTATGTTACACTAGTACTTGATGTCTGTCATTTTCTATGTATTTTTCTAAATATTCATATTTTCTAAGGTATTTCAGTAGGAATGATACAACACGATTTTAGATAAATATGAAATGGTACTTAACCTGCTATCCATTTGTAAGTGAAATAGGAAAAAAAGCCCTGAGAGATGTCTCCCAGCATGTCTAGATTGTGCCTATTAGTAACAGAAAAAGGTAGCTCCAGATTTTTTGTCCATATTGCCAGGAAGGTCTGCTCTTTCAGCAACATGTGGGTGATTGTGCTCAACTATCTCACTCAACTGTTTGAGAATGAGACTCCTACATTAATATATTTTATTACATTATGGCAAATCCTCTTATTACTTCATCAAAACAATCTCTTTTAGGCCATGGCTGCTTCTTTGCTAATATTAATGTCCTAAGAATCAGACAAAGTTAATGAACTGGATTTATCCAAACGATACCTTGAGAGGTATTTGTGGAACTGTAATAAAAGTTTTTCTTTCTGGGCTTCCTTTTAAAATTTTTACTTTGCACTACTCTCTGCTCTCAGTGATATTTTCCCATTCTTTCTTAACAGAATATAGTTATAAAAATGACTGAAAAGCATGGATCACAATACTTGAAATAAGAGAATTCAGTAACTGTTCACATGGATGTAACTTGATCCCACAGTATACCTAATGTATTTTGAATTATGATAATGTAACAAATTGAAGGCAAGTTGCAATGTACCAGGTTTCAAATATTTTCTGACCGGATTCCAGTGATGAATTTAGCTCTCTACACATGTTTTTTGGTCAATTTTTTTTTTTGCGAAAAAAAGTGTATTTGCATGCTTTTTTCAAAGTTATTCAATCCCACTAATTTTCTAGGCTCACGTCTGCTATAATCTTTTAATAAGATATTAAGAAACATGATGTATCTGTTAAGAGAGAGTAGGTTCTGCCTGAAACTGTAGGCACCTATAATTCAAAATTCACTTCAGACAGTCAGAGATGAATATATATACATTTAAATCAAAGGAGGAAAATTATAACTGACAGGTAGATATGCTTTACATATAGGCTAGTAAAGTTTCATACCACTTGCTACAGGTCTATTGTAAGAAGAAGATAGCAATATGATAAAATTATAGGGTAGGAAGTTGATTAAAAAGATATCAGCTAGTCATGGGTGTGTAAACAGAAATGTTTTATTTGTATGTCTGCATGTGTGTGTTTACTTACTATTGGGGCTGTGATTTTCCAGGAAGCCTATGGAAACTAAGCGACAGCCAGTATTGGAAATCACAGGCCGAATAGTTTACATGGAAATTTATATTATTGTAGCACGGAGAGTTTAGTTAAAGAACAACAAAAATCAAGATAAACAGTTAAGAATGAAACTCTGTTTCTTCTTAAGGGTTGTGCCCTACCAAAGTACATGTTGCTTGCAAAATTACTATTGCCATGTAAATATAAGACTATATAGTATTTTCAGAGGTACTGACCCCATCTGCTACTGAACTCATAGCTGCTGCAGTTGCTTGCCCTATTTAGTGAAGAGTATAAACCCTGAAGCAGGTTACGTGGAAGTAATGGGTGTAAGCAGGCTGAATTTCAGCTATTTTGTGATAATTGCATACTTGTACGCTGTGCCATCACAGGAAATTTTATTGAGGATGAAGCTACTTCATGTTTAGCTTGGTACACTTGGATAGCTGTGCGGAATAGAGGACATGCCGTAAGCACTCTAGCTTACATCTCATAGCTTTTTAATGTGTTTGCATACCCATATGCCACTTTCCTATAGAGGCCAAGTTAAGAAGGCATTCATAAAACAGTTCACAATGAGCGACAGCCATTTCTGCCCAGCACAGGTGTCAGACAAACAAACAAACAGTGAACTCCCTATCCTACTTGACAGACGTTGTCCCAAAGCCAAATTTATAGGTCTTGCCTGTAGATATTGTCATGTAATAATTGCCTGAATTCTTAATGTTTCAGTATAAATGAAGAAGCGAATTGCAGAACTGGGAGTTTTTTGCTTAGGAAAACCTTCATAGCTCTGTTCTATAAATGTAGGAATGTTTGTAAGTGTCAGCTAGGAATTGAGTATAGCCCTGTGAGTTTAAGGGGATATCAGACTGCATCCTAACTCTCAAAACAGGGCATTTACATCACTGTTCAAACAAACATTGTGGCTAGACAGAAACTGCACTAATTTAACAGCAGAACTAAAATAAGTTTTACATGTCAACTGACTGAAGCAGTGTATTTTTTTTCCCCATATATATGGATAATGAAGGTTTTTAAGCTACCCTCAGTGCAGAAAGCTCTCTATGCCTGATGGGTCCAGCCTTAGACCTACAGGTTTCAGTTTAGAGTTTTGGTGTCTTTGTTGACCTTGTGGCATTGTTGGCATGTGTCATACATAGCATTGAGGAGTCATCCCTGCATTCAGTATGCTCAAGTATTTATAGATGTAAGCAGTGGGGGTTTTGATCCAGTCTAATGTTGCCACCCTTTATTTTTTAGTTTCACAAAATAGATCACCATAAAATCAATAATGTTTATGCATAAAGGAAAAAGAGGTGAAAACTTGAACTTAATTCTGAATTACTTGGCACCTCTGGATTTCAGGGAGGTACTTAAATCAAGCTGAATATATTATATATATATATATATATATATAAGGTCTCATTAGTTATTTAACCAATTTTGATAGAAATACATGAAAACTCAGACTTTAGAAAGACATAAAACATATCTCAACTACTTGCTTTAGAGCCAGGACAATGAGGAAATAGGCTGGAATTTATGCAGAGGGATGCACTCCAAAAAGTCTGAACATATATGTTAAGTTGTAATGTGAAGTGAAAGGTTGGAGTGTGTTCTAGTGCATAGTAGACCCTTTCAGCTTTCTAAAAAGTGGTAATAGACCCATCTTTTACAAGGATCATGACTGAAAATAAGAAAACTTCTGGGAGGAAATACAAAAGCATTAGGGAAATGAAAGTGGATTTTCACAATATCAGTATAGTAGAACATGTACTTCCCCAGACTTGGCTGGGGAAGCAACTGTGAGTAACTCATTTAGTGTTGTAGCCTGAAGTGGGATTACAAACCTAGAATTTTCTAGCACACACTGTAGAGGCTATAGCATGTGAAGTACTTCAATTATTCATAAAGCCCTCACAAAACTCCCGTTTTGAAGATATAAAAATTTACTTGTGCAAGGATGGCCAGCTAAAATGGAAGGTCACACAAAATAAGATTTTAGTCTTGTGCGGAAATTTAAAGTTTCTTGTAGAATTAAGACAGAATAAATTCTCACTGAGGAGATTATAATTTTGAACTCTAATTGAAGAATAACTGCGACTGAGGAATAAGCTACTCCACATTTTCTATGAGGTTAGGGTTGAAAACAAGGAGCTACTTTGTCTTAATGCAATATAAACCCTATGTGTTAGTTTAATTCCTAGAAATTAGTTAATACAGTTTTATGCAATGGCTAAATAACAGATATTTAGACTTTGGATACCTAGCGGTAGCTCTGTATGGTACTATTCATACAGACTTTGTTCAGCACATAAATACCACTTCACCTTCAGAAGCACTGCATTCATTCAAATGAAAAAAAAATTAGGTCAGAAATTTGGACTGTTTGGCAGTTATCGATCTTTTGAGATAATTTTCAATACAGTGAATCTTGAAATATATAATAATTGGGTAGATAGGCTTGGCAGGAAATTTTGGAATATATCTCATCCATCTGTTACTATTATTTGATGTTTCTGTGAATATATAATATTTATATATGTATACATATTATCTGAACATTCGTGTGCATGTGTGATTCTGGTGATTTATTGAAAATAGATAAAAGATCAGCAACAGAGAGGTTGTAAAAATAAGTTAAATATACGTACAAACAGTTATTCTGTGTTAATACTAAGGCTCACTGGACATCTTTCATTGTCTGTGTGTGTGTGAAGCAAGGATATTCTACTGTCTCTATGTATAGAACTTAATGAAAAGTGTAGACTCAATAGTACTCAATAGATTAAGTATGAAGTATCTTGGACTTAGCAATGTACATTAATTATGACTGTGACACCTTGATTAAAATGGGGATTAAGTATGCACATGAGAAAATACAGTAGTAAGATAACTGAAATAAAGTAAATCACTAGACACTTTATAGAGTGCTATGTTTAACAGACATAAAAGTTCTACATTTTCACTAGATGGGAAGTTTAGTGAAACCAAGTTTCTGCTGTAGGGCTCAATTTTAAAACCATATATATAATTTATTCTTGCAGTTACCTTATAAATAACCAGTTTGATAAATGGAGTTGTAAAATGAATTTATTGTAAATTTGGGAAATATTGGGATTTTCTGTATTCCCTGCTTTGATCATTTGGCATGCAAAGGGATGAACAAGAAAGAGGAAAATCTTACTTTTTAAACTTACAGCATGAATTCGTACAGGTAGTGAGACAACTGGAACATGCATTAGTTCTGTGTTTTCAGTTTCTCAGTATAGAATATAAAAGATATCTACTCAGAGAATGGTTATCAGCTCCTGTCAAGCTAGCTATTAGTCAATTTATATGTGGCTCTATGCATATATGAAATCAATCTTTAAGTCCCAGTCCTATTTGAATACGGTGTTGAAAACTTATTTTTCGGTGTTTTTCCACCAGTGTCACTAGAAGCACAAAACTCCTTTAAAAATGCAGGTGAATGGCCAGTTTCACAATCTATGAATGTGTTTTGTTTTTTGAGTTGTACCTTGGTTTTTTGATAGTAAGCCCTGAACTTTATCACTGTTCACTTCCTTGCTGCTTAATGTGGAACTGACCAAAAATTTAACTGTAGCTGGGTAATCTGAAGTCACCTTGATTAGAGGATAAAGTTTCTGAGATGAACAGTTTTAAGAGAAAGTGATGTTGCCCCTTTCCAAAATCTGAAGTATATTATGATATCCAAATGTGTATTCCATTTTGTATTTTTTTGTCACAGGACATGTTTTCTATAAAATTATGCAGAACTAGTTATGTGCTTCGACTGAAATCCACTACTTACTCTGTTTTACTATAGTTTTGGCAAATGATACAGTAATGCATACTGTGAGGTATTCTAAATAGTACAGGGAGAGGGTATGCTGTGCTATCTGAAGACTAGAGAGAAATTACCTTACTTAGAAGAATACCTTACATTGCTTTGCTTTTTGTAAAATTAAATTACCTACCACATTATTCAAATGGAACAAATTCTGCAAATCTCCCGTGAGAAGATTTCTAGGTTTCCAGCTACAAAGGAAGACAGCTATGGCAGAGGTTACTTTTGTAACTGGGTGGTTAGTTTAAGTACTGCTCTACCACCTTAGGTAATTTTAAAAGCTAATGAAATCTCTGTATCTTACATCTTGATCTAGACATCCCATAGCAGAGTATAAAATAAAACCGTAAAATACTAAAATGTGAAATGAGATGCAGCTTTTTTCCGCAGGCCTTTTTATAGTTTTCATCAAAATGCTACTTTGTCTGGAACATCAGGTAATAAGACATTTGTAAAATTTAATACTAAGTGTCTATGGAAGAGTGATGATACAATATATTTGTAATTACAGTAGTCTACAGAATACTGGATGCTAATATTTTTTACTATAAACTCATATGTGCAGCTCTGTAGAAGGCAACCTATTGTATGACTCACATTTCCTTAAGCACTCAAGACCATATGTTTCCCTAGAGAACAGAGGGATATTCTGAATGCAGAATTCTATCTGGTGGGAATGAGAACACAGAATTGTAATTTGTACTTCAGGTTAATTTAAAATAATGCTTTTATTGTAGTACAATTTAGAAATCTTAGTACTTAGAGACTGAGATTCTTCAGAATAGATAGCTAAAGTGATGTTACACTATATAAATGAAATATAATTTCAGTTGCAGGTAATTGTCTTCATTTGCAGATGGCTATCTTGAAAACTTTTGTATATGATTTAATGTCTTTGAGGAAATTCTCATATGTGAGTTATTGGTTTATTAAATCTCTTCTGTGGGATGTTCAGTATATCTTGATTGGTACTTGATGATACATATTCACCATTTTTATTTTTGTTTCTATATTTATAAATTTAATATTATTTTAAAATGAGACTAAAAATGTGGTTACCAAAGTGTGTGATTTTATTCTTCAAATTCCTTGAGCTGTTTGACTTAGAACTGTATGACACTCTGATTTTGTAAATTTAGACTATGCAAAAATCAGTGTAGCACTGAGTAAGACCTAACTGGTAATGTCAAAGAGTAATTTCTGGTAGAGAATCTTCAGTGCAGGTGGTTCTAGAAGGATGTCACGTCCCTTTATTATTGACTTAGTGTACACAGGGTTTGGAGATAAAAAATAAAGCTTGGCCAGATAGTTTGTAAATGAGATTAAGAAAACAGTGAAGTCATAAATAAAGATGAAATACCAGCAGATTCCCATAAAGTGATCTAGAACACAGTAAAATTAAAACCACGTTTTAAAATAGTAAAATCCAAGGTCAGATATCCAGAAATTGAAACTACATATCACATAGAGGGGTGTGAAAATCTTTGAGCAAGGTAAAAAAGGCAGAATTGTAGTGAATAATATTTGTTGTGAGCCTCCAAATTTTTCCATACTGGCTATAGAACATTTTAATATTTTCTTCTCTTACAACTGTAATATTTTAACACTATAATAATGGTAATCCATTTAACTCTATGCTGTAATTGCTCATCATTAGAGAAACATTATCAAGAAACATTACCAAGGACAAACTCTTTTTACTTTAAAGTGTGTACTTGGGTTCTTTTTGGTGGAATTGAAGTAAAGATATTGAACTGGATAAAACAGTGCAATTTGGTAATTTTTGCTACATTTATGCTGAAACCTTGGTGGTTTAGGGACAATACAGTTGTCCTGAAAAAAGTTGGGAGTCATTATTATTTTTCTGTGTAGGATCAGTTTCCCTAAAGTTTTGATTCTAACCCCTGGTGTTCAGCCTGCCATTTGTTTGTCAGGAACCTGACAGAACAAACTGAAATGATAATTTATCATTGCTATACGTAAATAGGACCCTCACAGATGTATTGTAACAAAACCACTGTCACATTCCTCCAGACTGTTTATTGACATTTAAAATATTTTTATCTTATGAGATCATGTTGTGCACTACAACATTTCATTTTTCATTAACAGTAATTATTCTTCCAGCTTGCTTAAAAGCGAGTTTGGAACACTTTACATGGAAATGATTGCTTGCAGATACTGCCAAGTTTTAAATATCTTTTCTCATTATTAAAAAGTATATGAGCTTTAGCTGCCCAGTTAAGTCATGGGAAGAGGGACAGAAGAATATTCTATTATTTTAGTTTTGTTTATTCCAGTTTCTGTTGTTTATTACCTTTATGACATTTTAGTGATCATTTTGCCACAGGTTTACAATCTATGGACACAGTCATATATGGGCAATGGGAATGCTTGCCCTCAGTATTAACATTTTAGTAGTTTAAAGATTGCTGATCCATATTTATATGAGCAAAGTATCTCATCCTTGAAGTAAAGCTCACTTTATAATAGAAATTTTTTTTGTAGTTGTGTATGACTGCCTATGAAGAAAATATGAACATGATATGCTGATGTACAAACTTTTCTTGTCAATCATTAATGGTGTTGCCAATCAAAATCATGGTATTCGGACCAGTGCCTCCGCCTGATTAGAATATGACAGTCTTCTTGCCTAGCATCATGTTTTCTTTGGGTGACAGAATGCATGTAGTTCAGAAACAGAATCTGAAGGTAAGCATATGTAATACAGAAAAATTGTGGTTGACTCAGTTACTGGAGCTATTATGTATTATCACTGTGTCTGCTCCAAGAGAGACAATGTGTCTACTTTATGCATTTTAGATTGGATCAGTACTATGCTTTTAAAAAACTTTTGATAAACCCCTTATCTTATTTTGGTTTGCACTGAGTAGGTGTCTTGGAACACATTAGTTTAAATCCTCTGATATTCTGAACCTAAACCAGAAGATGTTAGAGCACACTCTCTGACACTGCAACCACTAACAAGCATTTTGTCTATGGGATAAGAACAGAAGCAGACTGAACTAAAGCCCCTGAAACAAATATCATGGATGTCGGGTCTCCTGTACCAGCTATTTCACTCTTCAGGTATGCTGCTGTTGGGCCTCACCAGTTCCTAATGTGGGCACAGCGTTAGATAATCTCCTTTATTTTTCTCTTTCTTCTTAAACTTGTGCCTAAAGGCTGTTAATTATGGTTTTGGCTTGGGGTTTTTAAACAGATCTGAATTTAATTATTTGCTTTAAGGCACTTCTCTGAAGAGGTCACCTTTTCAAAAGTGTTCAGTATTTAGAGATTCTCTAAAATATCTAAATATTCTCTAAAATATCCTAAACTCCAAAATATGATTTTAAAGTTCGCCAGCAGAGAGCTGGTGAAGATTATGGCCACAGTAGTGTGAGGCAGATGGCAGATTTTCCAAGAGAAACCTTGTCTGCTTTAGGCACCCAACTGAATTATCTGTTTTCACATCTATTCAGCGTTGAAGGACTCTTTTGAGAACAATAGGAACACTGGGCATAGAATTATTTTGAGTATGTAGGCTGAATACCGGTTATGTTGAATACCTGTTATACTGAATACTCTGAAAATATTTCTTATACTTATTATATGTCATAAAAAGCCATATTTGTGTAATCATGTGTGTAAACACCAGTTTCCTCAAGGAAACTGTTATTTAATGTCATGTAAAAAACAAAGAAAATGAATGAAAGAATAGCAGGAATTTTTAAAACTCCAGAGTTAAAAATAAATTGACAGGTGTTTCATCATGAAAAAAGTTAAATATCCCTATGCCCTGTCTAAAATTGGTCAAATACTGTTCAGTGACACAAATATAATTTGCAGTCAAATAAATAGAAGCGAGTCCAAGCTCAGTATCAAACTGTAGCAAATTGAGCAACAAGACAGCACCTGTATCTTTTCCTACCAATAAAATATTTTTACCATATTCTGTCTGTAGTTTCTGTGTTTAAAGATGTTTTAAGTTCAAGGTACATGGAGTAGTTTTCTCATTCGTACAGGACACTCAAGGAAGAAACATCAGCCTATTAAGTGCTTTGTGTTATTCCCTTTGAGGCCAGCAAAGAGCGTTAAGTTTAGCAATTCTCCTGAAAAAGCAATAGTAGAGTACAGAGAACATACTTTTAAATTGGATCAGGAAGTATAACAGCAATGACAGCAGAATACTATTGCTTTAGAAAGTAGATAATTGCCCCCAGTGTAACTCTTTAGAAGGAATATTTAACCAATAAACTATTGCATTTAATATATCTTCTGATCCATCCCTGAATTTACAACTAGAGAAAACACCTGGTAAAGCCAAAAAAGAATGCAGTCCATCACTTGCCTAGAATATTGGCAGCATAAATAATTTTATACTCCCCTATATGTAGATCTGATAAAATTTAAGTATTTCTTCAAAAAGCACCTGAGATTTTAAGATTTAGCTTCTTAATCAACATTTTGTAATAAATACAACTGCTGTACTGTACAGTTTTTACACTGTGGGAATATTTCTGTTAGGATAAGTATGTCAGTTCAAGATAACCATTCGAACTGATCTAAACCTGACTTCCAAAAATCAGATCTGTGATCTCATGTCTGAGCTGTCTGCAACATCTACTACAGATACTCATGTTAGAGTATATGCAAATTTAGCAAGCAGTGTATCTTTATTAGAACTTCAATTTCTTTCTAAGAAATAGAGGTAAATACTAATATAATTTTAATGTGGGCCAATGGTACAAGTAGAATATCCATAGTCCTGACTGCATACCTTATTAACACCGTGGACTACCCTTTTCTAGCCTTGAAAAATAAGTTTAATGAACAGCAGAACTAAGAGAGCCTACTTAGCTACAGATTGGTGTCTTGTGGTTGATTGACTTTGGTGTCTGAAGCAATATGTTCTCAAAATGAATCTTTTAAATGAAGTTGAGACATTTATAAATATGCTATTCTATGTGTATTCTTTGGATATAAGGTTCACACTAAGCCTGCTTAGTGGAGCTGCAAACATCATTCTTCTCTCTTACATAGGTGTCTTGCAGAATTTATAAATAGTGCTGCTTTGACTTTCTTTATCTTTATGGTTTCTTCCTTTTAACTGGTCAATTTCTTCCAAGGTTGTTATGAAAATAACAGTGTTATAAAGCTTAATTTTCTTAGGAAAAGAGACTCAACATAACCAGGAAATGTTGGTAGAGTAATATTTAATCTTTCAACCTAAACCCCTTTTTTTCTAGCCAAAGGTCTATTTCTGATAATGTTGATTGAAAAAGTTTTCTTTAAACGATTTGTTTAAACTTTCATTAATGAAACCATTCTTCATCCCAAAATGCAAAGTTTAATGTCTAGAAAATACTCCAAGAACAAAACCTAAAAATGCAAGTTTTCATAATTGTCAGAAGAAGGTATAGAGCTATTTAAAAATATGTAGTTGTAGAAGTTTAAGACTATATTCATGTTAGGAAACTTTTTTTTTAAACTTAAGTTTGCAGAGAGGGAACCCTGCTTAACTACAGCCATAGACCCTCTTGAACTTTTCTTGTCGTTTCAGAGCAGCTTTAACATATCTGCCTTCCAGCTGCCTCCTTTACTGCAGATGCTGTAGAACTAACTTGATATTTAATGTACCTGTAAACTAACTGGGATTCTGTGGAGGTTTTGGTGGGAATAATTTCAGCTGACTCTGCTTTCTTTACCATACAAGTGATAGGGCTGATTCAAAGGAAAAGGTAAAAATACACGGCTTGATGAGTGAGGAGACCCAGTTTCAGAGTATGATCAGCTTAATCTGTAGTAGAGTAAAATTCTGAGCATCTGTTTTGTGCAATTTTTTTCTGTTTTACCAGTACTTGGTACTAGGGAAGAATTTTTTCTGGAGCTAATTACACCACAGAAGAATGCAGGTTCCTGCAATGCAGAGACTTTGAAATATTCTGTTCTGAGTATCTATAACAGATAATATTCTGCTTAACGTTGACTTCTATAGCTTATAAAAAAGTTCAGTTCCCTGTTTTTTTGGTTTTTTTGGGTTTTTTTAAGTATTATTTTAATGCAATCATTCTGGCATTTGGCTGTTGAATATCTCTCCCTACTTCTTTATTCTTCAATTCATTTGTTTTAGCCCTTGTGACAAGGTTACAGCAAGCAAATATATTTTACACTTCCAAAGCAATTAGGGTGCTTGGGTTTTTAATGTTGGTTTGTTTGTTTTTTTTTTTTCATTTCTGTAAAAATGTTTATTATGTTCTGTAAGAAATGTGTAATAGATGCCCATATAAAAAATTAATTGCTTTCATAATATCTTGTTGTTGTTTCATATTCTGAGAGCTTGAGGTGGTGTGAACAAATCTCTTCCAAACCTCCTTTTAACTCCCTAACCACTTCGTGCACGCATGTATATGTATGGAGCTTTGTTTGTAAAATTAAGTTATCCACAAAATTTTAACTGTGTGGATAACTGATTCATTAATCTCTAGTGATGTGCCTAAATCACAAATATCTGTGTAATTTATGTGGTTTCAATTTTGCAAATTAACTGCTATGGCTGGTTTGGAAATGTGGCATTCTAACTGCTGTTGTGGGGGACACTGTATTCTAGTGTGAGGACTGAAGAGAAAATCATATGTAAACTTTGTAGATTGAACAGTTATAAATTTGAACAGTGTTCCAGAAAGAGGTTGTTGTGTATTATAAAATCAAGAAGAACAAACAGATATTCAATAATGTTTTTGAATGCATTGTGAGGCAAAGTAGTTTCTTATATGCACAAAATCTGTCTTTTACATTTTAATTGTGATCTTTCACAAGTGATAGTACTCATAAGTGTGTCATCCTTATTGATTTCCTAAGATTAAAAGTTGCTTAATATTATACTGAAGCCCTTTTTGGGTGTATTTTTAATATACCTCACCACTGTTTGTTGTAACCTGTTTTTGATGCTTCATTGGAGCTTTTGAGGCACTTTTCTGAAATAACTTGCACATTCTTTGTAAGAATCCTCCCTCCCCCCCCCCCAAAAAAAAAAGCTCCAAAGACATTCCATTATTATATAATACATGCCATGGTAATTATTTTTTAAAATTTTGTTGACAAAGGAACTTGACTAACTTAGCAAAAATAGGCAAACATTATTATTAGGGTGACTATATGCAATTCAAAAGAAGATACACATTTCTTTATTTTTTTTTTTTTTTTTAATAATAAAGTTCAGGTTTGGAAATCTTAAACCCCAAACAGAGAAACTATTGTTTTCCCATTTTAGTATTTAAATCATACCTTGGCCAATGTATTTTTTTTTTAATGGTAGTAGTTTGCAGGCATCTGTAGGCTTATTTTCTTGTGCTTCTTTGTATATGATTAACCTAAATACATGGTGAATGAAACAGGACAGCTAACAGAAAGCTACAAACTACTTATTATGATAGAGAAATAAAAAGACTGTCAACTCAGTATGTGTAAGTAAAGGGGAAAAAAAAGAAAAATGAGAAATTACAAAGTTTTTTTTGTGGAATGGTAATTACATTTTCAGTGGGAACAATTGGAAAGAAAGGTCTCTGTGAATCCTTGGTGGAATCAGATGGTCAGCTAATTTGATCATTACAGGGCCACTGAGCTCATTTAAAGAATATGGGGTTATGGTTTTATTTATTTTTAATATTCATGAACCAACTCATTAAAAGCATGACCCAAAGCTGAACAAATCAATTAAAAGACTTCCTATGATTTTGCTAAGCTTTGGCTGTGGTCTGTGATACAATCATCATAACTTCAAGGCAGTACTTCATATTCTTTAAGCTGCATTTGTTTACTTAAGAAACAAATAAATATGGTAATTCCTTGTCATTCTTCAGAAAAAATAGTGGTGAGAAGGAATTTGAGTCTGTTGCAGAATACATTCCAAAATATATCCCAAAGCTGCAGTTGGTGCTGTGCCTTCGTTGTTGTTGTTTTAAAGTTAGCTTTAGAAAGTAGAAATGAAAATCATCCATGAAAACAATTTTTTAAAAGTATTTCCCCCCGTGCTAGCATATTCCATTGTCTTCTGAATCATGTATTGCTCTTTGTATTGCCATCCAATACAAAATATCTGTCCTGATGAAGCTCCTATCTCCTCAGAGTGCAGGTTCCCACACATAGCTTTATCAGGCTGCACCGATAACCTCCATACAGTTTCAATTTCTGTGCTCTTCACTGGGTGGGAAACTCACGCTTATCTCTTATCCTGGGTAGATAGTGGTAGCTGTGTGCTGTAATAGCCTTTCCTCCTTTTTAGTGTTCTGACTGTCTTTCTGCAACTGTTTTTATAAAATGTAAGCAATTTCGGTAAAATTTGGATGGGTTTTCACACCAAAGCAAAACTCCCTCATTTTTCAAGTTAGGACTTAAAATAACTCTGTCTATTTTTGATGCACAGAAACTTTCTTCCATAATACAATTGCAATTGTTTTTTTGCTTTTTCTATTTGATTAGTAATATGAAAGCCATTATATTAAACTTCGTCAATGCATGAAACTGATCTTTTTTAAGGAAGTGGGCCCCCTCTACTGTTAAACAGGAGTAAATGCTGTTGCATGTTTTTTTCTTAAGCTAGAGCAAATACGAGGAGGATGACACAGGAGGGTTGAGGAAAATGCAGCAGCCAAAATCTCTGAATTTTTTCATTCTTCATTAATACAGCATGGGATTATATGTGAATATGAGGCATGCTATTTTAATTTTATACATGGGGTCGCAATCTGCAGAGTTTCAGGAAAAATGAAAGACAGCTTACAGGACTCTGTGACCTAACTAAAGAAATGATCTCAAATTTGTTTTCGTGTTCAGCACTGTTTGTCAGTTCTATAGCTTGCATGTTTTGGCTGAAGAACTTCAGACCACTGTTGTTCTTCATCTGTACTTCCTTCTGTGGAACATCACACAGGCTTCAGGATTTTATTTATTGGTGTGGAAATATGTATTTGAATAATAGATTCTTTTTATGATAAAAATGAAACTTTTTAAAATAAATTTAATTGTAGCACAAAGTGTCAGAAAGCCATGTTTTTACGCTGGTGTCTGGGGAAAAAAAAAGTCTAATTTTATTTCCTGGTGCTGGTAAAGAAAAGAGATGCATCAGGTACAGGTTACTTACCTAATTACTGATGAAGAATCTACAGAAATTACACTGTTGAAGATATGGAGAGGGGCTTTTCTGGATCAGTTTCGTAGATGTTTTAATGATAGCAATTTTTTTTTTTTTTTTTTTAAATTAGTGAGAACTTAAATGTTCTTTCGTTGGTACTAATAAAAGGATTTCTTAAGACATGTTCTAACACTGTGAAGGCAATTTCCTTATCTTTGCACAAATTTTAAGATCCAATAAAGAGAACCTTGCCAGACGTATTTAGAAGTCCTTTGAATGATACAGATTTTATTTAAAAAAATAAAAAGGTATTTGTGAAAGGCAGTCTTTGTGGTATGCAAAGAGAAAGATTTATCTTACTGATCTGTTGTCTCTTTTAAGTATGAAAACCTTGGAACTTCTTGATAAAAGGTAGGAAAGAATTTTTACTGTATTATGTGCCCAATTAACAGAATCAGGAAATGGGATTTTCTTAATTTTAGCCTGAGCCAAAACTAGCTGAATATCCTGTCCCTTTATGACAGGATAATGGGATTTGAGTTACCATACACTTACTACAGTTAAAGATAGGAAGTACATAAGAATTTGAGGCAATGCTGTAGGAAGTGCATTCAAAAGACTTCTAAATTATATTTCTGTATTTTTAATGCAGCCCTTTATAGATGTTTTCAAAGGTCAGAATTCTTTCCTGCTGCGCAGTGCTCTCTAGGATGGCAATTATGGGAGGGGAAAACGGATTTTTAAAAAGCTTTAACTTCAAGTGGTGTTTTGAAAACGATATAACATCGTCATTAGAAGTCTCTAAAAGCTTCTGTGTTTCCTCAAGAATGATTACATTATTGGTTTTTTAATCCAAATAAGCATGTTTTATGCAAGCAGAGACAGTAGTGTTTTCTCCCTTGAAATAACTTCATTTCATATATACTCGAGTCCAGATTAACTTTTAAATCTACTCTCAGTCCATTCAGAATTGAAGATGACAAAAAACCAGCACCTTTGTAAGAAATGGGATTTGCAATAACCGGTGTTGGGGGGTCATCACTATAAATTTTCATAAATTCATTGTGGTTTTCCAAACATCTGTATATACTTATCTTCCTTTTATTCTTTCTCCCCGGTACTTCAGCGTATCTAGTCTTTCAGGCGTGCAACACTGTGGTCAATTTTTTTGTCAAAACTGCACTCTTAAAATTCTCCACTTTCTTTATAGCATGTTTCTGAATTCCTTACTCTCTCCTTCTGACCCCACAAGCAAAATTTATGTTTATTCTGATGTCTTCAGTTATCTATTGTGATGTTTTCTTTTGGTCTGCCCATTTTTCCCTTTACTGTAATATGCAGAACACTTGTTAAACAAGTCCATTCCTATTCTTCAACTGAGGGTTTTCCTTTTGTTCCTAAACATATTGTTGAATGCAATTGCTTGCTCTTTTTTTTCTACTTCACATGAAGTTGAAACTCAAATTGCTTATCTTCAATCTACGCACAGTTTCCATTTCAGAAATTCTTTTCCGCTAGCGTTCCCCTCTTGCATGTTATCATGTCTTTTAACTGTTAATTAGCTGAGTACTGTTTTCTCTCTCTCCCTCCCTCCAAACAGTTGTTTGGGGAGAAGCCAAGGGTTCATCAAGCACGATATTTTGTTTCTGACTCTGTTTTTCTCCATAAGTAAGTCTTTAAGAAAATGTATAGGAACAGTACAAGCATCTATGATAAGCCTACTTAAGACTTTTTAATCTTCCAGCCATTTTCAGCTGCAGCCCTTTCCGAGCAGGATGTGGGTCCTATTGAGTTAACAACGTGAAATGGATTTCTCCTCCATGAACTTGCCTAGTGTGCCCTTCAGCTCATTGAAACTTCTGTTATCTACAGGAGCTCTTCACAAGGAGTTTCACAGTTTCACAGTAACTATTTATTACATGAAGAACTAAGTTTTTTTTATCTGTGAACTTCATCCCTAGTAGCTTCATATTATGCCCAGTTCTCAACTCAGAAAACAGAACAATGTATTTAGCCTATCCCTTTTCCCTATACATGATCTTGTAGATGGGTTTGCCTGTCTCTCCTGCATTTATTTGCTTACATTCTGGTTTTCTTATAAATTTGCAGTATAGTATCATGGGCTTAACCTAATTATGAAAACTTGAATTAATTTTAAAAAGCATTCCCTGTTCCATAACAGTGAGTGATAGGACAGCGTGAAGACTCGGAGAGTCGCATAGGTTGGAAGGGACTTTCTGAGATCTCTAGTCCAGCCTGCTGCTAGAGCAGGTTGCTCAGGGAATGTCCAATCGGGTTTTGAATGTCTCCAAGGATGGAGTTTCTACAGCCTCTCTGCGCAACCTGTTCCAATGTTCGACCATCCTCGTGGGAATTTTTTTTTGTGTACATCCAGTCAGAATTTAACATGTTCTAATTTGTATCTGCTGCCACTTGTCCTATCCCCATGCAAGAGTGGGGATGAGTCCCACTCCATCTTCTCTATACCTTCCTGTTAGGTAGCTGCAGACAGCAGTAGGATCTCTGCTTAGCATTCTCTTAAGGATAAACAAACCCACTTTTCTTAGCCTCATCTTTGTGGCTGTTCTCTGGACTCACTCCAGTATGTCAGTGTCTTTCTTGCACTAGGAAGCCCAAAACTGAACATGGTATTCTCCATGTGGTCTTAAGACAGGGAAAATCACTTCCCTCAGTTTGCTGAGAACATTTTTGTTAATACAGCCCAGCATGTGGTTGGCCTTCATTGCTGCAAGGGTGCACTGCTGAAACGTATTAGCTTGTTGTCCACCAAGAACCCCTGGTCTTTTTCTGGGAAGCTGTTTTCTGGCTAGACAAAAAAATACCTGTTCCATTGCATGGAATTATTCCATCCCAACTACAACACTTCGCATTTACCCTCGTTGAACTCTCTGACATTCGTGTCCACCCATTTTTCCAGCCTGTTTATGTCTTGAATAGCAGCCTTACCCTCCAGTGCAGCAACCGCCCCCAGTCTGGTTTTGTCACCTATTGCAGATGCAGAAAACACAGATTCAGCAGCAGCCTGGAGGTGCAGGGGAAAAATAGAAAGTCAGATTTGTGAGTGCTCGAGACTAAATGTGTCTGAATAAAGAAAGAAACTTTTTATTATTGGGAAAAAACTACTATGTCACTAATAAAGAATGTTCAAACTGTATTTGAAACATGACGAAGTATAAGAGAGTACCTGCTTGCTAAGGTCAGTGCAAAGCAAGATGTTTTGCAAAGGCCAAAAAGATGTTGCTAAGGAGTGTTAGGGAGTTTTCAGGTACCATAGTTTTTCTGCCACTCTGGGATCCAATGTGCCATGCGTACCTGACGGGCTTGTCTCTGCAGCTACCGCGTTTGCCATATAGTGTTTACAGCGCACTGAGAGGAGCTCAGCTAGAAGCACATTTCTCAGTTTCAGCCTGGTGCCTGCCACTGTACCCGTCCCATAGCTGATATGTCATTCCTCCCATCCTCCAGTCACTTTGTCACCTTGTGTACAAGGAATTATACCCTCGGTGCTTTCAGTTTCATCAATTGAAAAAAATGAAGCTGTATGAACTGACTAGCCTCCTGTGAGGAAAAGAACTGAGGGCCGAACACATTCCATGTTTCCCAGTATAGCCAGTATGACAGGACACAACATGTTTAACTCAGTTTGAAATGCACAAATTTTGCCCCTTCAGATGGAAAGTACTGACCAAACATTTTTTTTTACTGAGCAGTGATTACAAGCAGATATGGTTCAGCTGGGACGAAGCATCACTGGTCATATTAGAGATGTACTTGATTTAACTACATTTGATTAAGGTTCTGCACTTTCCTTTAATTTGGGATTACCTTGCAACTCTGTGTGTAATTTTACTCTCTTCTAGGATTTCATTTTATTCAGTAAACACAGGGTTTTCTTGTCTGCCACACTTTGAGATATATTGAGCTAAACTGCCACTTATAATTTCTGCGTTGCTTCCTCCACTTCAAACCCTGGATCACATTTTTAATCAAGTCCAACCTCTCTCTTGTTCCAGGCTGTAGGACTTGCAGCTGTGCCTCCCTTCATCTGGACTGCAGGTTATAATTTCTAACTATGCTCAGAAGGCAAAAATTAACAGAGGAAACGGCAGCTGCAGCAGGGAAAATTGGACTAGGGAAGGGGCTGAAATTAAGCCAAAATTATGAACAGAAGGTTGAAGAGAGAGGGAATGGTCTTTGTAATCATGTGTGTGAGTGGACGAGGGAGGAGAGAAAGAGACTGGGACTGACCAGAGAGTACAACCATATGGAGCTCTTAGTAACCAAAGTCCAAACACTACTTTAACTGTTCACTTTCCAGAAAATTAAATATAAAATGCTTCAAGCTGAACAAAAACTCAAAGACATAAGTTTTCCTATAATGGTGATGAAATTTTAAACTAAATCTTATCATGCTGTGTTAGCCTTTGTAATTCTGGACTTGGAAACTGTAAAACCATTTTGTTTACATCCATTCAGGCAAAGTATGAAAACAATAGAGTGGTTTCCTTTATGTCCACTCGTTTTTTGCACCAGTCCTCTAACTCTCAGTACTCTATTACATCAAAAACCACCCGCTTGTCTTCCCCTCCAAATTTCATCATTACATCTGTCCAGCTCACCAATGATGTCCATCATTGCAAGAAATGAGCACCTGGCTTTCATTGGTCCATAGATGAGCCTATAATGCCTTCCTCTTAGATTTCTAATAAGTATTTATATATTCTTCTGTCTCTACCCCTCATGCTTGGCAGAAGCTATCTTTAAAACATCTATACATACATTTAATTGTTCTTGAAATCCTCTTTGAACTTGTGTTCAAAATCTTGAGAATTTACTACTACATACAAATCACTACTTTATATGTGAAAAATCCTGTTTCCTTATACTTTTCCTTTCCCTTTGTCTTAGTCCTCTTTTCAGTATGATTTCTGTTAAATTTTAAGCTGTTTATTGAACATTTTTATTCTGTAATTGTACAGAATCTGCCCCAGTGGCTGTAGTTCTTGCTATGGCTCGGAGTTACTGCAGTAGGGTAGATGTTAAATAATTTAAAAAAAACCCAAAACATTCATTAGTAATGGATTGTAAAAAAAAGCTTGTTATTACTCTATTTGCTTGGGTTTACTGTAACTCTGTACCTCTCCTTCAAGTCTGCTAGAGGGAGAATTTCTACTTGTATTTCCCCAAATGTTTACAGACGTCCCATTTGGTAAATTTTGAGCATTTTCTTACTGCAAGCTTTGTAGCTAGCATCGACTTGACTTACAGCAGGTGATAATTGATAGTCATATATCTCTTTAGCACTTATAGATCATTGTCTGTTGTTGGATATTAAGAAAACCATGGACTTGGGTTTTCAAGCACTCTTTGTTACTGTAATTTTTTGTTTATTGTTTATGTTGTCCCAAGTTCTAAGCAATACATAATTAAAAAACTCACAAGAATATTCCAAACCCAACATTCCTTGCCAAAGAGATCTTGCAGTTTAAAGCAACATATGGCAGCAGATTGATAAAGAGATTTAAAAGTGGGTATGTGACTACAGTAAATATTGTTTTCAATAGTCGTTTGCCACTTTTCTAAAGTCTCTGAAACAAAGGATTTGAAGATAGATAATGAGATAAAGTTTCCAGATGTTTATAGGTGGCTTCTCCTAAGTGAAATACTATCCTTCAAGACAGCTTGAAGGCATTTAGTAATGACAGGGCGTTGAGGGAAATGGGTATCTTAAGTGGAAGTTGACATTTCAACAAGATGAAAGAAAAGAGGTAGGGTGGAATAGTCTGAGAAGACTTTTAGAAGCAAAGGCAGGCCATCTATGTCAGCAAAAAAGGAAAACAGACAGATAAAATCGAGTAGATATAGTTGTATCAGAATGATTGGCTGGGGAAACTATTCTTGTCAGCAGTGTTCTGAATTGCTGACAAGACGGTATTTGTCAAGGCCAGGAGAAAGGATAGACGATAATGATTTTCTGGATGAGAGCTCTGTCTGTGTGGACGGAGGGGATCGCTACATCATCATACGACTCTGAAAGTTGCTTGCTAGGCACAAACTCACACTGTTTTCTGTCCTGGGCGGAACCTGGTTCCCCAGGTTCTCAATTTACAATGTTGAAGTTGTAAAGCTTTCTATCAGCATAATGACATTCACAATCTATAGACAATAACACAAACATCCCATCACAGTTTTGGTCTCCTCTGAGATAAAAAGTTTCCAGAGAACTGCCTGTTCATTTACCAAAATTGACAGAACTAACAGTACTGTTCTTTGTCTTGCACCATCACTGCTATTTCTTAGTCCTCCAGGTTTTCCTTCTAGTTCCTCTGTGTACCATTCTTCATGTGTCCTTTCCTATGTACCCTTTCTCTTTTGTACTTTCATTTTTTCCTTTGAGAAAGCCCATTTACACTATGGAGCATATTTATTGTGCTGTTAAATAATTTTTCATCCTAGCATTTTTTTTAGGTGTTCATCTTCCTGTAAGAGCAGTTTATGTGATAATGGAAGGATCTCAGACACATTTGCAGGACACAGAGGTTGTTTTTCTCTTTCTCCTCTTTCTTTGTAGGCTACAAGACTGTCTGACCTTTAGGTTGTCAGGATAGCTTGTTTTGAATATGATATATGCATTCTTGCAGTTGAGCAGGGGTAAAAGAAAACTAAACACTTCAAGCATTACACAGTAAGAAGGCACACATAGAGTGTACTTTCTGGTCCATTTCTTGAATGGCTTCATCTTCCCTTGGTGCCATATGACTTCTCAGAGCACCACACACCACCCTCAGGTCCTTTTCTAGAGATGGGAGATTTAGAGGTGTTTCTGGACCATTTTTCATAAGTCTCTTATAGTTTCTGCAAAATGGGATTCATGAAGAACATTGACAACTGAGTCAGTTTAAGAGTTGCACTATTCACCTGTGCAGAGGTTCCTGGGGACTAGAAAGAGACAGCACTTCAGCCCCTCACTTTTCTTAGCCTATATCTTCTCTGTAATCCCTTCTAATCTTTCTCTGTACCCATCAAGATGTGATCAAAATGGAGCTTCCAAGAGAAAGCTCCTCAGGGAACCAGAAACATTTCTTCTGCAACATCTTACCCACCATGGTACATATTCAGAGCTCTCTAGTAGGCTACTTTTGGGACCACTTAGCTGGGTATTATTTTGCAATAGAATGCTGCCATTTTGGTATAATCACCATCCCAGCACAACCATATCACCACTCTCTAACTCTAGGGTTGGGGCAGAGAAAGTATTTCACTTTATCTTTCCTTCCTTCAAGAAATTTAGAATTGCCCTTATAAAAAAGCCTTCCACTGAGGCCAGCAGGTCCCACAGACTTGAATCCAATATGATTATGCATTCCTTCTCCTATCATATCTCCCAGGTTTAAAATGAACCAAAATGCATTGCTCTCTACAAAACTTTTAATCAAGTTGTGGAAGTCCTTGTATCAGGAATTGTGGATGCTAAAAGTTTAGATGGTTCAAGAAATGACTAGACAAACACGTGGAAGAAAAATCCATTCATTTTTTTCTATTAAGTAAAAAGACAACATCCAGCTTGAGATGTCCCAAACACTGCAAATTATTGGAAACTGGCTATTATGGGAAGTGTCATTGCATGCTTCTTGTCTTCTAGTCCTCAATTATTTACTTTTAGCAGCTGTCAGAGAAAGTATACCCAGGCAGATGGACCTTTGGTCTGACCCAGTGTGGTTCTTATTTTCTTGGTATCTAGCACTCTCCTCAGGTTCATCACACTCATTTCTGGACACCTTCTATCACTGGTTGAGGTGACACTATTTATCAGGTCTGCCATCTTGGATGCTGCCAATCTCATTTGGCAAAAAATGACTTCTCATATGACCATATTAAAAAAATAATTAAAAGATCTACATAGGAGATACGAGTTTCTTCTTCACTAATGCAAACTGCTGCCATTAAAGGAACAGACAGGCCAGAGCCCCAGTGTTCACAAAGGAATGTAAGTGCCTTGATGCTTTAGCTGAACAGTTATATTTTTTCTGACACTCTTAATTTCTATGACAGCATTTTAATCAGGTATAACAAAAATCTGCTGACTCTGTTAATCCTTTTTTCATTCCACCAAGCATCTACAGGAGTCTTGATTGCCAGAGAGGGAGCTCATTTCTATGATAATAATTCATTATGCAACCAATATCCTAACTGCAGCTCTGTGGTTACGCACTTGTGTCAAGAGGCAGTCTTGATCTCTTCCTTCCCTAAAGAGGTACCTGGTCCCAATCTCCTTTGATAGCAAAGGACATTTAAGCTTATATGTGGACAAGATTATGCATTCTACAAGTGATTCCAGAGGCACATTAAAATCTTTAAAGGTAGTCCAACCTTCCTAAAAAGAAAATGGGCTGTCCTCAGGCACCTTCTTCCAGACTGTAGTATTCCACTGCTTTGATTCTGTATCAGGACAGGCAGCAAGAATCCCCAAATGCAACTGTCTGTAGGCACCCTTCTAACCTGAATATGTCAGGCCTGGTGCCCTCAATATCAAGAAAAAGTTTTTGGAAAGAGGTTTTGGCTAGTGGAAATTTTCTTTTGATAGTCCTACAGCATTGTCTGATTCTTCCTGGAATAATTTTTATAGCGGAAAGGTACACTGCATAACTATCTTAAAGTAAATTAAGCATGGATAGCTTTTTTTTTTTTTTTTACTTTTCTACATCTCTGCAGTCTGTGAACAGCACAATTTCAATTTTGTGACCTCGAAAGTCACAGAAGACATGAATATGTATTTTCATGCACTGCTTTTTGACTGACTCTTCTGTCAAGACAGACCATTTGAATATTCCCTTTTGACTATACATTATAATAATACATTTCACTGAGTTAGGTACAGTTAGTAGTATGACTGTGTCAGGGAGCAGTGAGAGCTCACATGTGCTGGGAGCAGAGGATCCCACCGGTGCAGGCAGGGCACAGTCCTGCAGCACTGGAGCAGGGCTGGTGATGGGGACAGCAGCCAGCAGCCCCAGGTGAGGCCAGGGAATGAGTCAGGTCCAGGGAGTACAGACAGGAGGAGCAGGAGACAGGGCTGGAGGCAACAGAAGTGGAGCCAACTGAGACAGCAGCTGGCCATAACACGGCCACAGTGGATCTCTGTGCACTTACGTGGGGCTCCAACACAGAGTGGACCCAGGGCCCGTTAGTGTGCTCAGGGCCCTGTGAGCTGTAAGTGCCTACCACTTGTAAAATGTTTTCTTTCTAAGCAACAGGGATAATAAAACTTGGGAAGGTAAATCTTCCTGCTACAGAAAATTAAATTATCTCTCATTATGCTGTGCTACGTTAGTCAATGAAAATAATGTAACCTCAGGAAGAATTTCTCTCTTTTTTAGCGTTTTTTTTGGCTTTGGTTTTAGAGTCAAGGTATAAATAAACTCAATATTTATTCTTTATTTTAATCTTAGGACATTATCTAGTGATCTCAAATCTAATAATAAAAACAAACATTGTGAAAACAAGCAATGAACAGCAGAATTATAGAACTTAAAAAATTCTAAGCTGCTTCATGGTCTGGCCTTGGGGTTATCCCATTCAGTTAATGGATTTCATGTTTTACATTCAATTGCATAAAAATCCCTCTGAGTCCTTAGTTCCTTTTCCACTTGCTGGTAAGCGTTATTTTTAGTGAGCTCTTATATGCGTTCTTTGTTAACATTAAAACCAGAATATCCTATCTAAGCACAGAAAGGATAGTTTAAAATTCAGCTCAGAATTTTGGATTCTGCAACTGCAACTCAAATGTTTCACATAATTTTTTGTTATGTTAGTTTGGTTTGGTTTCAGTCAGTAATCCAGGGGTGTTAATGTAATACAAATGCTTTACATATTCTATAAAGATCCGACAATTTTTCTTGCCCTCTGCTTTATAAATGAAGAAAGGGACATTTTCTTTACAGTTATATCCAACAAGAACATTGGAAGCATTAACTTCTCTGAAAATAGAAATGCCCCTTAAACCAGTGATGAACTGGTGGCATAGGTGTGCATAATTCTGTATTAGGTAACAACTGCTTCTGGGTTAGGATTTTTCCTGTAGTGAGTGACAGAGGACTGATGATTTCTGCTACTGTTTCATTGTCCTACTTCTAGAGATTATTCCTATCCCCATTTGAAGTCAGTGGACATAGGCTCAGACACAAAACCTCCCTATAGTATTAGGTTTTGGTGGTCTATAAGGTGATCTTAAAGGTCTGCCAATTACGTTTGCTTTCTATCATAAATATATTAATTTTCTTTTCCTGATAGACTATATATGACCCTCTTATTTAAATGCTGTTGCAGTACTTTGGAGTATCTGAGAGCAGCCATACTTCACTTTCATAATTAATCATATTTTTATTCCTCTTCAATAAATTCTTCCATACTTCAATAAATTATTTGAGATGTCTCTAGTAAGATGCACTAAAAAAAAATTAACTTTGTTACCATTTTCTTTTACAGCATTAATTATATATTATAGTTTCTGGTTCCTAGTTTCTTCCTTGTAAAAGTTAAAGGAAAATTTCTGCAAAGCTTTGGGCAAATATTAGGATGAATAAAATTGCTTATACAAAAACAGATCTCTTATTATACAAAAAGTTTATAAGCCATATGTAACCAAAAGTAGCAAGGAATTTTGAAGTTCTTTTTTCTATACATTCAGAAGAAAATAACGGTATTTAAGACTGCAGGGTAGAATTCTGCAGGGTAGAATTAAATTTCCATTTATATCCACAAAAGGTTGCCTGAAACCATTTAAGTCCTACTTCTTAAGGTGGAGATAGACACACTATAGAACTGGCAAATACACAAATACCTATTGTTGATTCCAGAAAGATTTATGGAAATCATACTTTCTGGGGAACTCTATAAAGGTGTGATACATTCATAGTATCTCAATCCCAAGTTTTTCCATGCAGGGAAGGAACTTTTTTCCCCAAAACTTGTTCAGAGAGCCTTATCACCTGACTGGGAATACCCTCTGTCAATTCTTAATAACATTGTGGAAGCAAATCTTTTGTGTTGTTTAAATTCTAGTTCTTACAAATATGTGAAGTGACTACTTAAATATCTATAGAAAAGATATGGAAGTGACTATAAGTGAATTGTATGAATGGGTTTCTTCAAAGGTATATTTTCGATATCTACTCAAAATTTTAGTAAGTTGAAAATTCTAAAACCCAATTTACAATAATAAGCTTGAATTGAACCATTCATAAGTTCAACAGTCTAAGCAGAAATCTCCAAACTGAAGCATCCTGTAGTATTAATGCTTTCTCAGTAGCTATGATTACTCTTTTAGTGCACTTATTTTTTGCCATCAAGTAGTAGCTCATCTGCAGACAATGAATTAGTTATGTAACCTTACTGTAGACTTTTAGACTTAATTTTTTTATTTTGTAACCTCTCTTGATTTCATAAATATTTCTTTGAATTCCTCCCAGCTTTTAATGCATGGTCAAAATAACAGATTACTTGAAATATAACAGATGGTCTAGATTCCTTATTAAGTAAACTTTCTGTGCATGTGTCTGACCTTTCATAAATCTACTTGTTTATCTGTACATTATACTCTGGCTTAACCACCATGCTTGGAAGGCCTGGGTTAAGTCTAGTTTGGTAAGAGCTATTGCTCCTGCTAGCTTCAGAAATAAACTCTGAAGTTTGGGAATCTGGAATGTTGATATGCTTTTTGCCAAGTACTTGTGATACTTTATAATCCTTAGATTTTTACAAAGCCATCATGCATTCACTGACATCAACAGGCAAAATTATGCTCTCATCATTAAGCTAATTGATTTTCCAAAAGTTCTAACAGTATCTGTCATAGGTCTAGCCCTAAGAAACCTAGGATTTCTTAGGCCACAACTTGCCTAGCTGGTATACTTTTTAATCAAGCCCATATCCATATTAAGTACAGACTGGGGAGGTGGAGCTCAGCTTGGCTTGTTCTATGCCCTGTCCTCTCTACTGCCCTCTCCTTTCCCCTCTCCTCAGAACTGCTCTGCAAAGCAATTTATGCTTACAATTGGTTTCTGCTCATGTGGCTCATGTCCTTCAATGCAATTAACTAATAGTTAAAGATATCTTTATGTGTTGCAGTGCCAGGAATGCTGCCTAATGCTTCTGTCTGTTCTTTGAGGTAATTGTGTAGGAGTACATTAATTTCCCTTAATCTTACCCCAGGAAATGTTTTCTTACACAATTGTTTAGAAATTACAGTTATTGCTACTCTGTTTATTCTTATTTGTCATATGAGGTCATTCACTTCTTTGTTAACACGTATCTGTGGCAGATGATACATCTGCCTATCTCTTCCTGGCAAGCCAAGCTTCTTGCCACACCAAATACCATCTTTTTAAAGAAATGCTGCTTTTATATATATGAAGTATCTGTTAGGTATTCTAACATGTGTCACACTGGCTGAGGCCTGTTTTCCAAGGTTTGGTATAGTAAAGGCATTTTATTTTCAAATGTTGATAGCTTTCTTTGTGTAGTCAAACAGGATTGTGTTGGCAGTCTTGTCTAATGGAAGCTCTTGATTACAGAAGCAGTTTTTCTTGATCCTTTTCTTTAAGGAACAACTAATCTTGTTAGAAGGAAATCTCCAGCTTATCCTATGCAGTGTTGACATAATGATTTCATTTATAACCAAATGCTAAGTAGAGCGCTTCCCCCACTTCTTTTGCTTTGTTTTCTTGTGTGCATGTATGTCAATGTGTGTTTTTAAACTGTATTATTTACAGGACAACAGTCAATGGCCCCCAACAGCCCTCAGTTTATAGAGTTTTATTCCAGAAAAAAACTGTATTCTGAAAATATCCTTAATTCATTCTCTGTAGCAGTACGAATTATATAAAGAACTGTAGAATCTTGCAAAGATTTCAGAGATTCTCTCTTTTCCATTCATTATTCAGAAACACCTTGTACTGTTCTGTTTAAAGTCTGGAGCTTTTTTAGATGTTCTGTTATGGGTCCATATTCCATTTAGCAAATTATTTTGAAAGTATAAGACTAAGTGTTTTCTCTGACATTTGCGTAAAATACTGCTAAAGTCTTTGTGTATAGATTGCAAAATCTTCCTCTTTTTTCTTAGAATGGAACCTGGCCATATTGTAATATGTAGCTGTTGTAGCTACTACTTTTCTTTGTTATCAAATACCCAGTGTTCTCTTATTTCTGTTGTTTCTGCCATGCACAGAAAAGAGAACAAAAATCCAGCAGCTCATTTGGGGGAATCAGCAACTGAACAGTATTTTATTTTCATAGAATCATGACAATATCTCCAAACACTCAAAAAATATAATAAAAGAAATGACTGACTAAATACAACACACTTTGTTGAATTGCAAGGTGAATCTGAGCTGATATTATGAAAACAGTTTTTATTAGGAATTTTTCAAGAATAGCAGTGCTCCAAAATGTTAAGTGATAGCAAGTGTTTTGTTGATGGTGGTAAACATACCATACCCGACTTTGGGTGTACCGCAAGCTGTTCTTACTTTATTCTGTTCTCCTTCTGAAAATATAATTCTAAATGTATGTCTATCTGACTATTATTTGGAAACTTGGCCTGATTTGGTCTTTTAATGCCATTTTAGGTACCATTGTTCTATTAGGATATTATTGAAAATTTACTTAGATCATATATGCAGAGTAAACACAGCAACCTGCAATTGCCTTGGAATATTTGGGATTGCATGTGTTTTCCATACCTTTGTCTATTAGAGAGTTTTATCTGTCGGAGGATGCCTGCCATTTCTATGCTAAGTGCAACCAATCGTCTTTTTTGTCACCTACTGCAGCTCCAACGTACCTATGTCTCCCCAGCAGACTGTGCATGTAACTGTTAAGAAAACGGTCTGATAAGCAGTACCCTGCACTTGGTAAATCCATAATATTGTATCAGCTCTTTGAGAATGTGGCAATTAGCAGGTATGAAAATGATACTATGAGCTTTGCTGGTACATAACATTTTATTAAGACTTCCTATCACCTATTAATTTCTTCTTTTATCCTTATTTTCTTCCTCAATTCATGCATTAACTTCTCTTTCCAAATAAGAATCATAGCATCATGCAAGATTCATATTTTCTACCTTACCTATAATTAGAATTCTCCTCAGTCACACCATACCCTCAGTATTCTGTTACTTACTTCAGGAAATTAAACCATGGTATAGCACCCATTCTTCACAACCACCTCTGACTTTGTCTTCTTTTCTCTCCACTTCTTCTGCACCATTCTCAGGTGCTCTAGTACCTCAGCATGGTCTGACCTTACAGCTGGTCCTGCTTTGAGCAGGAGAGTGGACTTGATCACCTGAGGTCTTTACCAGCCTGAATTCTTCTATGATCCTGTGATACTGATCTGCTTGCTTTCAAAGAAGCAACACGTCGGAGGGTTGTTCTTTCGCTTGCATTCCTAAGTGTCTGGAATTCTCTACTTGGTCCCAAGTAAGATATTTTAATAACTTTTCATATTTTATGTGAAAGAGTTCTTTTCTCCTTGTGAGTGACTGCATTTATGCTCTAATGAGAAAAATTCTGTTAAAGGTAACTTAAAATAGCCACAATCACCTAATGTTTTTTATATGTTGATTAGTAGTCATAATATTAAATCATTTTCTCATACTCTGTGTTTAAAGTAGTTGTAACACAGAAATTACTGTTTAATCCTTGTTTAGTCTCTTTTATGTGAGATTAAATACATGTTTAATCTTGCACAGTATTACCTGCAGAACCTGTTAGCTTATTCTCTTCTGTATGCTGTAGCTTTCTAGTCTTCATGATTAACAGAAATGTGGGCACTTTAAGCCTGTAATATTTAAGTGCATTTATCATAAAGAACATATTTCATAAGAAAGTTTATGAAAAGTACAAGTATTAAATGCTTGTATTTCATTTTTATTATCTTTAAGTCCTCACTGGAAGAGAACAGAAACTACTGGCACTTCTAGATTTTTGTAATACTGAATTTCACTTAGAAGGAGATGCTAGTTCTCTGCTTTTGTCCTGAGCCTTAGTTAAGGTATAGCAGGCAGAATGAAGTCGGATCTTGATATAACTTTTACTTATACAGCTGTGACTAAGCAAAACTTGCAAAATTAGATTTAACTGTGAGTGTACTAAATTAGAACATTAATCAGAAAGTGAATCAAATGCACTTAGGACATACAACATGAACATGCTTAAAGCACTTTAAGTATTAGTCTTTGGAAATGTGATATGTATCAGCTCTCAAATGTTCTAATTTTGAAAGAAGCAGTAAATATCTTTTTTGGTGGAATTTCACAGACCACTTTCGGTGATCTCATTTCACTAGCAGGATGGAGGAAAAGCCCAGAAAATTAACTCATTTGTAAAAAAACATTTAAAAGTACTTTTTTGTAATCTTGATTAAAAACCCTTCAGCAATTTTTGGAATTGTACCCTCTGCTTTCTTTTCTTAATATGTGTGAAAAACATATACTGTGGTTTTTACCTCAAGAAGTTTTTCAAAGGAATAGCTGACAATGTTTTCCAGTTTTAATAATAATTGTGGTGATCTTTGTAGGAAAATTAGATATGTCTTTATATGTCAAGTAGGGCTGTTCCCTAGTTAATCAGAATCTTTATAGAAAAAAAATAATTGTACTTTACTGTCTTTTTTTAATGTCTAGCTAGGGGAACTGGAAATGATAATTTTTCCTTATGGAATAGTTTTTTTTCAAGGCTTTATTGTAGCACCTGGGCAGGCTATCTTATGCTACTGCCCTTTTTCTGCCTTCTACAGTCCTGACTGTAATATAAGCATTTTGTCTAACTCACATAGTGGTTATTCAATATTGCTGGAAGTTAGACTTCTGCTTTTTGTTACATTGAAGGCTGTTCATGTTTCTAGTCTATAATAAAATCAGTTCATAGGCTTTCTTTCATTTAACTTCATGAGCATGCTTGAGAGTTTTCATAGTACATATATGTGCTAGGCACTACATAGATTAGCTCAATAGATTCTTAAAATGTTTATATTGAGACTGTTTATAGTAATTAAAATTATTGATCTGTGGTTCTGGGTGTGTGAAGATCTCATTTAGTACTCCCAGACTTTTTTTTTTGAGGAGGAAGAGGCAGGCATATGTTAAAATAAGGTATCTGGGGGAATGGAACATCTACATTCAGAAATTTAACCCATTAATCAAGTAAGGAAAATAATTTTAGTTAGCTATTCATGCAATGGTGCTACTTTACAATGACTGAGTTCACTTTTCCTGTTAAAAGGCCTTATCCTGCTGTTCTATACACATCACATATTACCTCTTTGAATATGTGGCAAACCCACTCAATACCTGTAATGCAGGGTATCAAGCTAATGGTCCATGTTGACTTACTTCGAATATTTTCTAATATATTCTAATATTTTTATGAACATGTGTAATAGAATTGATGATATGTGGACTACTACTTCACTCTTCTATAATTATCTTTGTAATGTAGTGCAACTTAAAGCATGATCCTGGGCCCACTGTAATAAATGTTAATGATCTTGTTGATGTCATTGATTCATTGATCTCCAATGGATTGATTTGTCTAGTTTTATAAAGCCACTGCAGCTATCTGAAAACCATACTTTGGAATAGACGTCAGATGGCAGTATTTCATAGCATAAAAGAAAATACCTCTCATTATATAGACTGCATTGTCTGGAAAAAAAAAAAAATGATTGGACTTATATGGAATTGCTAGTGTTTTTTAATAAATGAGAAAGAATAACAGACTTGGGAGGCAGTCCTGAAGGGCAAAGGAATCCAGGAAGGCTGGACATTCTTCCAGAAGGAAATCTTAAAGGCACAGCAGCAGGCCGTCCCCACGTGTGGAAAGATGAGCTGGTGGGGAAGAAGACTGGCCTGACTGAACAGAGAGCTTTGGCTGGAACTCAGGAAAAAAAGGAGAGCTTACCACCTTTGGAAGAAAGGGCGGGCCACTCACAAGGACTACAAGGATATCATGAGGTTATGCAGGAAGAAAATTAGAAAGGCCAAAGCCCAACTGGCATTTAATCTGGCTACTGCCGTAAAAGACAATAAAAAATGTTTCTATAAATACATTAGCAACATAAGAAGGGCTAAGGAGAGTCTCCATCCTTTATTGGATGTGGGGTGAAACACAGTGAAGCAATGAGGAAAAGGCTGAGGTACTTAATGCCTTCTTTGCCTCAGTCTTTAATAGTCAGACCAGTTGTTCTCAGGATACCCAGCTCCCTGAGCTGGAAGACAGGGATGGGGAGCCGAATGAAGCCCCCATAATCCAAGGGGAAATGGTTAGCGACCTGCTACACCACATAGACACACACAAGTCTATGGGGCCAGATGGGATCCACCCAAGGGTACTGAGGGACCGGACAGAAGTGCTCACCAACCCACTTTCCATCATCTATCAGCAGTCCTGGCTAACTGGGAAGGTCCCAGTTGACTGGAAGTTAGCAAATGTGATGCTCATCCACAAGAAGGGCCAGAAGGAGGATCTGGGGAACTATTGTCAATTTGACCTCGGTGCTGGGAAAGGTTATGGAGCAGATCATCTTGAGTGCCACCACACATCACATGTACAGGACAAGCCGGTGATCAGGGCTAGGCAGCATGGGTTTAGGAAAGGCATGTCCTGCTTGACTAACCTGACCTCCTTCTATGACAAGATGACCTGCTTAGTGGATGAGGGGAAGGCTGTGGATGTTGTCTACCTGGACTTTAGTAAAGCCTTTGACACCATTTCCCACAGCATTCTCCTGGAGAAACTGGCTGCTCATGGCTTGGACAGGTGCTGGGTAAAAAACTGTCTGGATGGCTGGGCCCAAAGAGTTGTGGTGAATGGAGTTAAAACCAGTTGGCAGCCAGTCACAGGTGGTGTTCCCCAAGGCTCAGTATTGGGGCCAGTTCTGTAATATCTTTATCGATCATCTGGATGAGGGGATCGAGTGCACCCTCAGTAAATTTGCAGATGGCACCAAGTTGGGTGGAAGTGTCGATCTGCTGGAGGGTAGGAAGGCCCTACAGAGGGACCTGGACAGGCTGGATCGATGGGCTGAGGCCAACTGTATGAGGTTCAACAAGGCTAAGTGTCGGGTCCTGCACTTGGGTCACAACAACTCCATGCAATGCTACAGGCTGGGGGAGGAGTGGCTGGAGAGCTGCCTGGCTGAAAAGGACCTGGGGGTGTTGGTCAACAGCCGGCTGAACATGAGCCAGCGGTGTGCTCAGGTGGCCAAGAAGGCCAGTGGCATCCTGGCTTATATCAGGAATAGTGTGGCCAGCAGGACCAGGGAGGTGATAGTGCCCCTGTACTCGGCACTGGTGAGGCCGCACCTCGAGTACTGGGTTCAGTTTTGGGCCCCTCACTCCAAGAAGGACATTGAGGTGCTGGAGTGTGTCCAGAGGAGGGCAGCAAAGCTGGTGAAGGGTCTGGAGCACAAGTCTTATGAGGAGCGGGTGAGGGAGCTGGGGTTGTTTAGTCTGGAGAAGAGGAGGCTGAGGGGAGACCTTATTGCTCTGTACATCTACCTGAAAGGAGGTTGTAGTGAGGTGGGGGTCGGTCTCTTCCCCCAAGTAACAAGCGATAGGACTAGAGGAAATGGGCTCAAGTTGTGCCAGGGGAAGTTTAGAATGGATATTAGGAAAAATTTCTTCACGGAAGGGGTTATTGAGTTTTGGACCAGGCTGCCCAGGGAAGTGGTTGAGTCTCCATCCCTGGAGGTACTTAGAAGATGTATAGATGTGGTGCTTGAGGACATGGTTTAGTGGTGGACTTGGCAGTGCTAGGTTAATGGCTGGACTTGATCTTAAGGGTCTTTTCCAACCTGAACAATTCTATGATTCTATGACTCTATGACTGATGGAGAGGTGATGTAGAATCATAGAATAATTTGAATTTAAAGGGACCTTAAAAGGTCATCTAGTCCTTGCAATAAGCAGGGACATCTTCAACTAGATCAGGTTGCTCAGACCTTGAATGTTTCCAGGCATGGGGCATCTACTACCTCTCTCGGCAACCTCTTCCAGTGTTTCACCACCCGCATCATAAAAAATGTCTTCCTTACACTTAGTCTGAATCTGCCCTCCTTCAGTTGAAAACCATTATCCCTTGTTCCGTTGCTACAGGCCCTACTAAAAAGTCTGTCCCCATCTTTCTTTCCTTCTCTTCTCCAGGCTGAACAACCCCAACTCTTTCAGCCTTTCCTCATAGCAGGTGTTCCAGCCCCCTGATCATTTTTGTGACCCTCCTGTGGACCCGCTCCAACAGGTCCATGTCTTTCCTGTGCTGAGGACCCCAGAGCTGGACGCAGCACTCCAGGTGGGGTCTCACCAGAGCAGAGCAGAGGGGCAGAATCCCCTCCCTCGGCCTGCTGGCCACCCTTCTTTTGGTGCAGCCCAGGAGACGGTTGGCTTTCTGGGCTGTGAGTGCACATAGCTGGCTCATGTCCAGCTTTTCATCCACCAGTACTCCCAAGTCCTTCTCCTCAGGGCTGCTCTCAATCCCTTCATTCCCCAGCCTGTATTGCTACTGGGGATTGTCCTGACGTGGGTGCAGGACCTTGCACTTGGTCTTTTTGAACTTCCTGAGGTTCTCATGGGTGCAATTCTCAAGCTTGTCCAGGTCCTCCTGGATGGCATCCCACACCACTCAGCTTGGTGTCATTTGCAGACTTGCTGAGGGTGCATTCGATTCCACCTTCTATGTCATTGATGAAGATATTAAACAGTACTGCTCTCAATACGAACCAGTATGTTTGTTCTCTATAAATATAAAATAAACACATTCGTATAGTATGATTTTATTTTGACTGCTTGTTGAGACCAGTGCTGTGTGTATTACTCTTCCCGTGGAAAAGGAGTGGAAGCAGTTATTGTGTTAGTTGCATGTTAGTTACGATTTAATCTGATTCTGTCTGTGGATTAACACTTCATTTCCAGTTTAATTTTTTTTCTTAATAAAACGTAGTTTAAAATTTTGTTTTTGTAGTTTTAATAATATCTGGGCTTTATTCTATATTTGGTCAGTGTTAGTTTTTGCATAGTGATTAAATCTATAAAATTTTAGAAAAATACACAAAATCATAATGCACAGTGATTTCTGCATTCTGTGGTGCTGTTCAATATTGAGTTAAATTTGTAAATACATTGTTATCAAATTTCACATGTGACGCAGTACAGTTAAACTTGTCTACATAATGGGGCTGACACCTGATAGCAATGTCATTCTTAATGTAAGTTGACCTTTCAGTTGTTGTTCTGCTCTGCTTCTGTCAGCATCATGATGTTCTCTTTATAATCCTCACCAGGAATTGTGGCTTTGGTGCTAAATACAAAGGTGATTCCTCTCCATTGTGACAGAAGGCTGCTTTTGCAGCATTTCTGCTTTTGCCATAAGACAGAAAGCAGTATTTGCCTTTCACACCTGCTCATGTAATTGTGCTCAAACACCCTTCACCCCACTGAAAGCCTGGACACTGTGTGAGCTTCAAAAGGAAATTCTTATTCACAAAGGAAAGCTGGATTGCAAGACAAAGTAAAAGAGGAAAAATATATTGCACCAACTAAAGTGTATATAACCAATGTTCTGACATTAAAAAGAAATCTCTCACAAAATGATGATGGTTTGTTCCTGTAGGATGAACAGGAAGTATGGTTATAATTGAAAAGATTGTTGTGGTTGTTGGTCTAAAAATGAATGTACCAAGCTTAAGCAAATATTAGCCTACCGCTGGTTATTACAGGTCTTTGTCTGCTATCAGTGAGTTATGAAAAAAATTGAACGTTTATAAAAATTTTGTCTTTCAGAATAGCTGACGTGAGTTATTTTAATTAAAAATGAAAAAATAAATCTCAGGATTGATTGACAAAGGTTTTGTTTGCCCCAATATCTTGTTTGCATAATGCCATGAAAAAAATACATTCTGAAAATGAAATTTAATAGCAGTATGTATTGACGAAATAAATGCAAGTACTTTTGCATTTTTATATTTTGGAAGTTCTCTGTTAATTTCTTTTGATAGTTTATTTCCCTGCTAGCTGTGAATAGAAAAAAGGCACTTCCTTAGTTCAACTAGTGATCATGATATTGTGATATACTGAGTTAAGAACATCTTATTAAACAGATACCAATAGCAGTCAGAGTCTGATTTCAGTTTGTGTGCAGGCCTGAAATGTTTGGTTTGTTTTTCTGGAAAATGTAAGGTAACAAGTATTAGCCTTTCCTAAACGCATTTGAAAACTAGTTGTGATAAACGGACTTGGAGGTTCTGGGGGTTGGGGGGAGAAGGCAGAACCTAAACCCTTTTACATTTTTTAATTGTAGCATTTGATAGTTAGCTTAAGAAGTAAAAGTTTGTAATCTTGATTTGTAAATGGGGACTACAAAGATAAATACTGCAGATCCTGGAAAAATACAGAAGAGGTGATTCAGCAGTCCCCCTTCTTTTCAGCCTCCCTGAAGGTTCAGGAATAAGCAAACGGAAAGAAAAACCAAACAAAAAAAGCACGCAATTGATGTTTAAGCCCTCCTCCAGCACTTTTTATGTACATAACCAGAAGTCACTCAAGCAGCTGCAGCACATTAGTTCCAATAGTTTAGCAGGCAGCTTTACAGCTCCGACAAAGGCTGTGCTAAAGCAGTTTCTTCCTCCTGTGCTCACTTGCTGATAGCTAATAAGTGATCTTTGGCAAGCAGGGCTGTGAGAGGAGTGGTAATGTTTAATAGGTCTCTGTGGAGGAGTTAGCTTGCTTTTTTCTTTGTAGATCATTATCTATAGAGAGACACTGAGGGCAGGCGACACCATGTTGAAAACAGAATAGGCTGAACTGGAGTTGGAGCTCTGCACAGTTCTTGGGAACTGATTTAGAAAGGAAATATTTTAAGCAGTTAAGCCAATATTCAGTTGTATTAGACCTTAGTAACAAACTTGGGAAACATGGCTCAGCAGACAAGTTCGGACACTTTGGCTGTTCCTGAAGTGGATAATACACATTGTCAAAATCCATGGTTAAATGAAGATCTTGTGAAGACCCTGAGGGAAAACCTGTTGCAACAAGAAAAGTCCAGGACATCTAGGAAATCTTCATCTGCTTCTCCCCGGCTGTCTCCAGTTATTTCTCCTCGAAACTCTCCAAGGCTTTTGCGCAGGATGCTTTTAAATAGCAACATACCAAAACAGCGGCGTTTCACTGTGGCACATACCTGGTAAGCACTGAGCGGGTTGTCATGAAATATCAGATGAACTTCTTTTTGGAGAGCATTTATCTCCTTGATGTCTGTGCTTATATTTGTTGGTTTGATCTCTGCATGAATCTCTGTGGTTGAAAGAGACAGTTCTAATCTGAGACTCAGCTTAATTTCAGAGCTGAAGTTTAAAATAGTAATTTATATAAAGTAAGAAAACATATTTGCTAGCACAAAAGCTGCTTTATTTCCTCTGATTTCTTAGGTAATAATTTCTTTCTTGGTCTCCCCCAGAAACAAAAACTGGAGTCTTAAGAAGGAAAAGTACTTACCTCATTCTGTGCTGTTCAGGCCAGAGTGAGTAGGCAATTTAATGTACCTTTTAAATTTATTTATTTAGTTATTTATTGACATATAATGACCCCTCTGTGCCTAAGCAGAGTAGCATAAATTTGTGTAATAGTGCTCAAATTAAGAAGAACATGATAGAGAAGAATGGTGGGAATAAATATTGTATATGAAACAGGGATTTTTATTAAAGCAGTTGCTAGAATAAACAGAAGAAAGATAGAAAGGGAACCCCTTGTTAAATGATTCACTATTACTACTTTTTTTGTAACTTGATCATTTCTTAGACGTGTTTGTGATCAAATCTATAAAAGACATTCATTTTGTTGCATCCATCTTCTGTAAAACAGCATCATAATTTCATTATTTAATGTATCATTTTTTAAAATGTTACATATGAGATTATTGTAACTCAATAATACATTCCTGTTTGCTTTGATGGTCCAGAGATCTTTATGTGTTCTGTTTTTTCTTGTGAGATTTTTCCCCCATTATTTTTCAAATAAAAATGTAATATAAAGAAAGGAGGACAATGAAGTATGTTCAAAGAAAGTAAGTCATGCATTCTAACCAGGAAATGGATATATTATTCAAGTTTATCTTCTTTTGTCTGAAATTAGATTTACACTATGGCTATGTGACTGGTATGTGCATTGCACATTGTATACATCTGTGCCTAAATCTTTACTATGCATACATTCGTGTAGCTAAAATACTCCTTTGATAAAATAATACTTTTACCCTTGAAAAGGATGAGGAAGAACAAGTATGCCTTTATACTTAAAGAATATTTGTTTTGAAACCAGTGTGCCTGTTCAGAAATTGCATGTGTAACAGAGAAAACTGAATTAAATTAGGATATTTCATGTTCCTTTAACAGTTATGCATAAATCCCAACAATATTAAGGATCTATAACTGCTGGTCTGCATTAAATAATTTATAAAACAGTCTATACATAAGAACATGCAGGATAAAAAAAAATAATTCAGGCAAAGGTGTTTTACATTGTAAGATGAAAATAAGTAAGAATTTGTGAATGTTTACAGAGTGAAATTATCGTGTGTGGTTATGTAGGTGTTATGACAGTTATTGTAGACAATTTAACAAGACAGAGAAAGGAAGGGTATTAAAAGGGACGGATATGAAGTGAACAAACAGGTTTGGGCAACATGAAAGGGCAAAGGCTGGCATAGTATTAAAAAGTGGAATTTTGTTTAAATGCACTTCCTTTAGTGAGCTTCAGAAAGTTTTGAGTTTGGGTAGAGTGCCTTTTCCAGCATGATGTAGAGTGTAGGAAATGCTTGGGTTTTTCCCAAATATGTGAAATAATAGGCCTGCAAAATACTGTTGTTGAACAATTCATAGTTATTTCTAAATTATTTGTAAGACTGGCTCATCTTAGCAGCACTTTTTTTTCAGCAAGTAGAGAAATAGAGAGCCAAACAGAAAGTTACAATAAATTACCTGAGAATCTGCAAAGAATAGTATTTCAGAAGTGAAGATGGAGGAGAAAAAAACACTAATCTTAAATAATAATGGATGTAATCACACTTACAGGCATATGAAGGGAAGCAGAGCACTACTGTGTGCTTACAAAACTTAATTGTTGCCAAATCCCATCAAGTCTGTAGCTACTGATATGTCTTCACTTGGTTATCTATTTAGAAAACTGAGATGCTGTGTGATGGACACGTAGTTTCTAGATCCTTTGGCTATGTAAGCAGTATAGTGGTTTTAATTCCATATCCATATAGTCCATTTAAGGCAGCTCATAGTAAAAAAGTGCTTTTGAAAATGGAGCTGTTGTAGGCTTACTCCAAAATGTTGTACTGTGGAGGATCCATTCTGGTTTTAGTGCATATAGTTTGTTCCACCATAGTTATGACCTTCTTTGTAAGTCCTCTAATTATCTTGTATTTCTAATTTAATCAGTTTTGTACTTTAAGAATAGTAATTGAATTCGCGTATACATCTTTCTTTAGTCCATTGTTCACACAAGCATTAAAAATTTTATTAACGTGATCTTATTAAAGCTACCAATAAGTTGGAAAGCCATTCTGACTTTGCAAAATATCACTAGTTTTATAAATTTAGTATTTTCTTATGTTTTTCTTATGATTAGAAGTTTATGTATATAGGTATCATAGAATCATAGAATACCAGGTTGGAAGGGACCTCGAGGATCATCTGGTCCAACCTTTCTAGGCAAGAGCACAGTCTAGATGAGATGGCCCAGCACCCTGTCCAGCTGAGTCTTAAAAGTGCCCACTGTAGCGAAGTCAACCACTTCGCTGGGGAGATTGTTCCAATGGTTGACTGTTCTCATTGTGAAAAATTTTCCTCTTGTGTCCAATCAGAATCTCCCTAAGAGTAACTTGTACCCGTTACCCCTTGTCCTCACCATGTGACTCCTTGTAAAAAGGGAGTCTCCATCTTCTTTGTAGCTCCCCTTTAAGTACTGGTACGTGGTGATGAGATCACCTCTAAGCCTCCTTTTCTCAAGGCTGAACAAACCCAGCTCTCTCAGCCTATCCTCATACGGCAGGCTTCCCAGACCCTTGATCATCTTGGTGGCCCTTCTCTGGACCCCCTCCAGCCTGTCCACATCTTTTTTGTATAACGGGGACCAGACTGTACACAGCATTCCAGGTGTGGCCTGACAACTGCTGAGTAGAGTGGGATAATGACTTCTTTATCTCTGCTGGTGATGCCCTTTTTGATGTAACCCAGCATCCCGCTGGCCTTCTTGGCCGCAGCAGCACACTGCTCACTCATGTTGAGTTTCCTGTCCACCAGGACCCCCAGGTCCCTCTCCATGGAGCTGCTCTCCAGCCAGGTGGATCCCAGTCTGAGCTGCACTCCTGGATTATGTTTTCCCAGGTGCAAGACCTTACACTTGTCCTTGTTAAACTTCATAAGGTTCTTGTTAGCCCACTCTTCCAGCCTATCCAGATCTTCCTGCAGGGCGGCTCTCCCTTCCAGAGTGTCTACTTCCCCAGTCAGTTTGGTGTCATCTGCGAACTTCATCAGGCTACACTTGATCCTGTTATCCAGATCGCTTATGAAGATATTGAATAGTGTTGGGCGCAATATCGATCCCTGGAGGACCCCACTTGTGATGGGTAGCATAAGAACTACATGTATAACACTAAAGGTGTTGCTGTGTGTTGCAGTGATGCCAAATACAGCCACCACAGATTCAGTGCACCAGAACAACTCAAGTTAGATTGTACTTAACTCCCTGATTGCCAGGCTCTGAAATGGCATTCAGATACAGTCAAGGAGTGGGTGGCAGATTGATGAATTGTTCTGGCAACCCGGTTCTTCCCCCTTTCTTTTATAAGGCCCATAGCTCTCCCCCTGTAAGGGCTCAGGGTCTAGAACTGTTGACACCAAAATGCATTTTCTTTATTGTGTGACTCTTATCCTTTCACATGAATAATCAAGTTATCATTTTTTGTCATATGGTAGGAATATTTGGTCTTGTAAGCACTGCATAAATGGCCTGGTTGTGAACTGTCAAAATGCCTTCATTTTTTTGATATATGATGAGGTATACAATTATAGGATGCGATGTTCACATACACATCCATTTACACAGTGGGGTGATGGTATATTCTGTAAAAGCATGTTAACTACTTATGATTAAAAAAGGGTATGTAGTATGGAAGGCTTTAAGGCCTCTTTAAGAAGCTTTATAGTTTTTCTTTCTAGAAAAGTTGGACCATTGTGTCTTCTGAAAGCCACATCTTGCATAAAGATTGTAATGAAAATTGTACACAAACTGGGCCATTTGCTAGGGAGTGCTTAAGAAACTGATAGAACCATTTATTTAAATCTTTTCTCTCTGTATCAGTTGTGTTCAGGAAGGCACTACTTAATAGCTTATTTTCTTTATTTGTTTTTCATAGGAGGTTTCCATGCACTATGTTCAGAAATGCGGTTATATAATTTGATTTTCCTTACAAGAGTATAATGGAAAATTTGCCAATATTTCTTTCAACTCAGAGTTCATCACTAGCCATTAACCTCAGACATTTTATGAGTCCTTCTCTCCTTCCTTTTCTTCTTTATCCTTCCCCAGCTGTAACTCTGAATTCATTCTAACACTTGAAAGACAAACTACTAATTTTAGGTTTTTAGAGAGGAAAAAATATAGCATTAAGAGTGAGTGGAAATAGAAGGTTTTAAGTAGTAGAGATGCATGCAGTCTTCATTTTTGTTGGAGAAATTTCTGAATAACATAGCTTCAGAGAGTGTTACAGCTAGTCTTGCCTATAACTGTGAAATTAAAACTACTTAAGTCATATTGAACTTCTAGGCTGGATCACTCTCAGTCTATAGACAATGTCAGTCTACAGTCTATAGGAAACAACCGTAGCAACTGAAAAGAAACAAGTGTTTCAAAGCTTCTTGGCCAGGAATTCAAATATAGTCTAGCCAAAACCAATTCAAGTTCCTGAAAAATATGCATTATATTGTCTTACTGTAAAAGTAATCATAATGCTTTAATATCTTGTCAATATAATGACACAGCAGCACGTATTACAACTGGACACAGACAAGATAAATTAAGTCCTCTGGTATGTGCTTGACAAATTCAGTTTCTGGATTGTCTTGGCTGGCTCTTCATATGCATTTTCTAAGCTGCCCAGTGCAGTTTGGCAGGAGTGATCATTAGGGTGGGTTCATATGTGCTTGGATTTGTGAGAAGAGAGGGCCTTCAGTTACAGGGAAGGAGACTGTTGGTTCCCCAGCTGTGTGAACAGCCAGTGTGTGTGAGACATGTCCAAAGGTCTGTGGAAGGATGTTTAGATACTTTAAATAATACAGCTTTAGTAACTCATGTGGGAAGTCAGCTTTCCTTTATTTTCCATGAAAAATTCCTGTCTGTAAGAAAGGGAGGAGAAGCAAGAAGCATAAATATTTGGAGCAGGATAGTAAGGTCAGTGCAACATAGCAGCTAAATTGTATCTATTTAATTGGAAGTATGAAGTCATGGCATTCATGTGCTTGGTTTCTTTGGCCTTTATTATTTGCTGCTTTAATACTTCTCAGTGAACACAAAATGTTCAAACAGTTGTTTTTTCTCTGTTGTATATAACTTTGGACAGAATATTTGCTGTCTTTGTGATTAATTTGTATGTGTTCAGATACAGCAAGTAGTGATATATGACTTTTTTTTTCATTATATAAAGTGGGTTTGTTATCCATGGGTCCATTGTCAGTCTTCCTCTTTGATATCTGTCTCCTCTCCAGCTCTTCTGGCGTTCATTCAGTACTTTCTGATGTTCAGGGCTTTTATGTTTTTGCTCTTTAGACTTCTTTTTTAAAACATGCACCTGCAAACCTAACAATTTGATTACTGACTGTAAGAATACAAGTATGTGCTCAGTTGTATAGAGTACTTTCTTCTGAATTCAGCCAGCCTTTGTCCCCACCCATAGTAAATAATTTTAGATTGACTTTGGCATTCAGATATGAAAACGATAGATGCCTTAGAAATAGTTGAGATAGATACGGGTAAGGTGTGCCATTTTAAGTTTCAGGAATGTAACTGACATGAGGGTACTGATAAACTCAGGACTTTGTTTATTTTTATTGCACAATATCTTTTCTTGCACCTTTAGCACTGATTGCAAAAAACAGCAAAACCTCAAGTGTTAGTTACAGGTAGATTACAGAAGAGCAACATATTTAATTTTATGAGGTTCTGCGTTGCCTGGTTCAGTGTATTTATTCTGAAACTACTAACCTAACTGAAGCTATACCAAACTGAAGCTATAGACTTTTTCTCACTACAATTTTCTTCCCATTTTAAAGATATATTTTCTTCAAAGATTTTTAATGCCTGTCTATGTTTTCCTCTCCTTCACAACCCAGTCCTTTTCAGGGAACTAAAGTAATTACGATTTGGTGTATGAAAAGCATTTCAAAAGGAAGATCCATCAAAGCAGAGTAGGATGATAACTATGCTAAGAACACTAGAGAAGGATAGGATTCATAGTCTCTATATTCTATGTATGTATACGCTATACTAACAGTTGAAATGTTCTAGAGAGTTGTGCAGTAGTTCAAAGTAGTTCAAACTTCTGTGGAAAAAATGTTTGAGTGTTATGGAAGAATATTTCAAAAAGAAGCCAGATTGGAGCCTATTTTCCCAATTTAATTAGATCCATGTACTCATGAGATTAAAGGCAGTGTTTAATCAGGCTACAGATGCAATAACATTTAATTAACAATAACATCCTTTTGGAACTATTAAAGTAAAACGTAAAGTTTAAGAAGAGAAGGTTATTTGAGCAAGATGAAGATAAGTTGCACATTCGCATAGGTGACCTTACTGTTTCTGTTAAATTAAGAAAATATTTGAGTTTCTTCTCCTAATTCTCTGCTTTTTCTCACCTAAGTTTTATTCACAATTTCTAAATCAGTGACCAAATATTACATAAGGTTTTCGTCAAGATAACACCTGGAATATTACAGAGGGCTCTCTTCCATTAGTTTTCAGACTTTTTAGAATGGGTAACCTTACTCCTTTTCTGGAATAGTATGTCATCTTCTCCACATATAATGTAAAGATATTCATAATAGATGCATAAATCATTCCCAAGAAATAATTTAATTCACAATATTGTGACAGAGACATTCTACAAATATGTAAGAGAACCCAATCCACATATTCACTCTTTCCTTGAAATTTTGTCATGTAAAGAAGGGCATGCTTGTGTGGATGCTTGTATACAAATAGGTAACAGGCTTGCAAAGACAGTATGTGTATTTGATAGGATCTGTGCGCACATATGCATGGGTTAGTGGAGCAGAGGCAAGGAATGAGCTAGGGGAACATGATGCTGTCTAATATCTATGGAGTGGCTTGCAATGAGCTGAAGATGCTGCACAATGGTGTTAACTACTGACAAGTTAATTTACCAGAGAGAAATAATACTGTCTCTCCACAGCTCAAACCTGAGGAGAGACATGAGGACAAAATTCACCTCCCAATAAAAAAGGAAGAGGCAAAGATGCATTTTCCCAAATGAGAGTCATGCTAGAGCAGAGCTCCTGGTATCAGAAAGGAAACCCAAAACCAATTCAGAAAGATGAATGAACTAAGACTAACCAAATTACTAAATCAAGGAACTAATTAAAGACTAAATTCTAAGTCTTTATTGTACAATGACAAATAACTGAGTAAGGAAGAATGATGTGAAGGAGAAAAAACAATAAATTTGGCTGGCTAGACTTGCTAATACAAGAGTTGTCTTGTATAGCAGTACCTGTTGCATCTCTCCTTTTCTTCCAAAAGAAAATGTATCTCAACCGTTTTCACTGAGCCTTTCTCTCTTGTGGATGACCTCCTTGCCTTGTAGATCTGTTATTTCTTCCTAAGTTTTAATAGCTGAAGTGCTTTGCCTAGGCCATGCTATTGTCTGATCTATTGTCTTTAATGGTGTGTTCTGTGTTGGACAGAATTTAGGAGAAATTCCAAATAGTTTAACAGAAGTGGAACTGAATTTAGTTCTACTTTTGTTTAGTAGTTACCTCAAAAGCAAAGAACTGCTTTGCAAGGGTGCTTTTGCATCCACAAATTTTTATTATATGTGACTGTAATTGTATCAGAAGTTATTACGTGTGACTGCAAAGATTTTAACTATTGTACCCTTCCAGCATGATAAATTCTCTGATTTTGTTACCTTTTTTTTTTTTTAAGAATTTGCAGAAAGTTCCAATAGTTTTTGTAGAATGTTTTTATTAGCTTACTGTGTAACATCTTGGGAAGCCTGTTAGACTTAAGTAGTCTTCCATATTGCTTCTTGTTGGATCACTCTGATTGCATTATGCAAACTTGCTATCTTCACTTTCATTTTGCATGTCTATATTACTATTATATTTGTGGTTTGCTAAAACAGGTTGTTTGTTCTTTCCCCAGCCCGTGCAGTCCTCTCTGTTTCTCCTGCAGTTTGACACATTTTCAGTGTTTTATGCAAGCTGACATTGGTATCCCATGGTAGCCGCCTTCTCCATTTTGAATTTCAAAACTCCACTCTACCTTGGCCTTAAATTAAGGTTTTCATAGGTATCGTATAGTTGCATATACATAACCTCAAAGTTTCAAAGGTGTTATAAAAGCTTCGGAAGTTTCTTTTCCTTTTTTATTTCTCATAGTAATTCATATCTCTTAATAGATATATTTCTTATGGAAACAGATAGTCATAGAATTTCTTTAGCACAGTCTAGCAACTAGCTGACTTTTCCTTTCATACATTCTTCAAGAGCTTCATCTTCTTTGAGATTTGTAGGCATTACTCCATATTTTTTTTTTTTGTATTGTGACATTTCTTCTGTATCTCATGAACTTTTTGGGGTTTTATACTTCTGTTTCATCTAGTACCTAGCACGATTTTTCCACTGGTGGTCCAGGAGAACACTGAGCTTAAAACTTGCAAGAGTTCATTCCAACAATAGATAAGTTAACATTTATGTGAGAAAGAAGAGTGGGAGAGGGGTCTCAGCATCTCTGTCTGTCAAGCTACCAGTCCCATAAGGAGCAACTGTTGATTGGAACCAGCAAATCTTACTCTGTCAAAGGGCAGAGTACTGGCAGACTTCTGTTTTATACAGAAGTGCAGTGAAACCTTTGCTAGCAGAAGGCTTATTCCTGTCCTGATCTAGGGATAATGGCCAGTCTTAGAACTCTAGCTGGGGCAAATTACTGGTGCTTAGACTGTGTCTGCAGTAGAGTGTGGTCACTCTGTTGTGGTAGCATGCACTGCCAGACCTGTCCTTTCACTCATGCCCAACTAATGTTTAATCTTGGTCACTAGATAGCATTGGTAATATTGGCATTTCCCCTCACTGCAAAGTTTTAGAGAATAATCTTGTAAAACCTCTACCACTTTATACTATGTAGATTAGTACACTTAATAAATTTGTAGTGGGTTGACTTTCCATTTTCTAAACCCTCAAAATTCAGCAAGCACTCTTATCGTCTTTCTCCTTCATCAGACATGACGTAACACTACATGGCTAACACTTCATGTTAGCACAGAACCTCTTTTCTGGTAGTTGTATATTCCTCTCTTAGTAAACATTCAGGATCTTCTATCCATTATTTTCAACAGTTTACTCTTGCTAAGCCTCTGCATTCAGTTCTTTAAAAAAGAGCACGCACAGCATTAATGGAGCAACAAAGTAAAATTTTGTGTATGCACGGGGTGAAATGTAAGACAAGAATGGCATTGTCTGTTTCATTTATTATTTTATAAAGAAACATCTGTGGTAATGTCACAATGCTTTAATTGTAAACTGTATTCCTCTTAGATTGCACTTTTTAGACAGTGATCAGATCTCTTCTGTGTTCTTCAGTTTACCAAATTTATCAGTACTCATTAAATATTCTTATTATAACAGATAGAACTAATCAGTTAGAATCTCATTGTGACAAGTGCTCCACAGGTATGCTCCTGACGGTGAGGCTGATTATTGTAGATTAGCAGTCACAGAATGTTATGGACAATAGGCTGTTCAAGTAAGCTTCAAGGTGTAATAATATGTGAGAAAGAATGATGTACAATTAAGTACATTAGCTTTATGTGTCAGACTAACTTTAGCTGGAATATTCAGGAACTTCCATAGTGTTCTTTAATGCATGAATTTGTCTTTGGGATTATCTCTTGATAGCATTACCCTGATAATTTAAAAAAATCATTGTGGATGAATTAATTGAACATGTAAACTGTGAGGTTTGTGTACATCTGTGGGTTTTTGTGGTGTATGTTTTATCGGGCTTCTGTGATAAATCTGCATCTGCTGAGCCTGACAAATAATCTCCAGAACAAGTAGTAGGAGTGTGCTAGAGAAGGAATCTCCACAAGGTGTTTTAAGAATATCTGTCTGTATATTCATTTCCCCCGCAAAAATAGAATATGACGGCAAATAAGTTTTATCCAGAACAGATTTTATAAATTGTGTGATTATTTCCAGCTTTATCTGAACAATATATATTTCCATATTAAATAATTATTTATAAATAATATTACCATAAATATAATTTTGCATTATAGAAGACATATGCAATCACAAATAATATGCTGTTTTCTTTTGGGGATGAGAAAATTCACTGAATGATGAATCAGAAAAGCTAGCTATTGTATTTCCAGTCTCACTGTGCAGCTGTAAGAACCTTTGGTGCTGGGCCATCTCTTCTAGACTGTGCTCTTGCCTAGAAAGGTTGGACCAGATGATCCTCGAGGTCCCTTCCAACGTGGTATTCTATGATTTTATGATCTATGATTTCCTTTAAGCCACCCCTTTTCTTGTCATGGTTTAACCCTAGCCAGCAACTGAGCACCGCACAGCCGCTTGCTCACTCCCTCTGCAGTGGGATGGGGGAGAGAATCGGAAGGGTAACAATGAGAAAACTCGTGGGTTGAGATAAAGACAATTTAATAGGTAAAGCAAAAGGTGCGCACACAAGCAAAGCAAAACAAGGAATTCATTCACTACTTCGCATCAGCAGGCAGGTGTTCAGCCATCTCCAGGAAAGCAGGGCTCCATCACATGCAACGGTTACTTGGGAAGATAAAGGCCATAACTCCAAATGTGCCCCCCTTCCTTCTTCTTCCCACAGCTTTATATGCTAAGCATGATGTAACATGGTATGGAATATCCCTTTGGTCAGTTGGGGTCAGCTGTCCCAGCTGTGTCCCCTCCCAGCTTCTTGTGCACCCCCAGCCGACTCACTGGTGGGGTGGGGTGAGAAGCCTTGACTCTGTGTAAGCACTGCTCAGCAGTAACTGAAACCTCCCTGTGTTACCAACACTGTTTTCAGCACAAATCCAAAACATAGCCCCATGCTAGCTTCTGTGAAGAAAATTAACTCTATCCCAACAAAAAACAGCACATTCTCCACCCGTTATTCCATACCATTTACATCATGCTCAGATCTCACGCTATCCAATACATTCTCATTACCCACCACCATCCTTCCCATCCTTTGATAAAATACACAGATATCATTCCCTTAGTCTATGGGCCACCCCTGTGAAATGTCTGTAAAATGTACATAAATCTCCGCAAATATCCATGAAATATCCATTGAGTTCATTTAGTCCATGACTTTGGGTTTCATCTGTTACGGTGGTCACTCAGGACAGGAGAGGTGGTGTGTTGCTTGGAGTCATTGGGCACCAAAGCCAGCTCAGGTTGGATCACTGCTGCTCTTGCATTTCTTCTTGTAAGTCTTGTCCTCCATCTGTTCAGGTGGTTCCTGCTATAGTAATTTCTATAACATGTAACTCAAATCATGGGTTACAACAATTTGAAGGTATATCCATTACAATCTCCACCCCTGGTCCCTTTGGGCCAGGTTATAGGGTTTAATATTGCAATGAACTCCTCCCCTCGCTCCTAGCCTAGCTAGCAGCAAGCCATTCCTGCTACAGTAATTCCCATAACATCTGGGTTACAACAATTTAAAGGTATTTTCATTACAGTCTCAACCTCTGGTCCGTTTGGACCGGACCACTAAATTTAACATTGCAATGACCTCCTCTCCTTGCCCCTGCTCTGGCTTGGACTAATCCATAGACTGCAGTCCCTTAGGGGTCCACCTGCTCCAAGTGGAGCCTTATCTACGAGCCACAGTCTCTCCAGGGGTATACCTGCTGCGGCATAGACTTATCCACAGCCACAGTCGCTTTGAGGTGCACCTGTTCCAGTGTGGCCTTATCCATGGGCCACAATGCCTTCAGAGATATACCTGCTCCAGTGTGGCCTCACCCACAGCCACAGTCCCTTCAGAAGTAAACCTGCTCCAACGTGGCCTTACCCATGGCTACAGTCCCTCTGGGTGTGTACCTGCTCTGTTGTGGGCTTATCCAGGGCTACATGCTTTGAGGTGCTCCAGCATGACCTCATGCAAGCCACTGATGCTTCAAGGTGTACTTGCTGCAGCATGGACTTATCCACAGCCACAGATGCTCGAGGTGTACCTTCTCCAGCGTGGATGTATCCTTCGGCCACAGTCCCTTCAGAGGTATACCTGCTGTGGCACAGACATAACCACGGCCACAAACACTTTGAGATATATCTGCTCTGGCATGCACTTATCCATGTCCACAGATGCTTCAGGGTATCCTGCACCTGTGTGGACTCATCCACGGGTCACAGTCCCTTCAACTCGAGTTCACACTGGAGTTCCAGCCTGTCCAGTACAGCAGCACAGAAAGAGCAGCGATGCCCTGGCCATCTGCCAGCCCAGGCGCATGGCCATTGCTGTTATCAAAATGTTCCCAAGCACAGCAGAGTAAGATGATAAGCAGTACATGAAACCGGCGAAACCTAAAAGCAACCACTAACGAGCACTAGACTCTAATATAAGGTAAGGCAAGCAAGCCCCGTGGCAAGCACAGGAGCCTGCCAATTAATAGCTAAACAGCAATAACACCTGTAAATTTGATCTAGCACAGTCCAATCAAACCTGTTGTTATCTTGAACCCTTTGAGGCCCATGTTGGGTGTGAAAAAGGGACTGTTGTAGTTTAACCCTGGCCAGCAACTAAGCACCACACAGCCAGTTGCTTACTCCTCCCCTGGTGGGAGGGGGAGATAATTGGAAGAGTAAAAGTGATAAAACTCGTGGGTTGAGATAAAGACAGTTTAATAGGTAAAGCAAAATGTGCGCACGCAAGCAAAGCAAAACAAGGAATTCATTCACTTCTTCCCATCGGCAGGCAGGTGTTCAGCCATCTCCAGGAAAGCAGGGCTCCATCACATGCAACGGTTACTTGGGAAGATAAAGGCCATAACTCCAAATGTGCCCCCCTTCCTTCTTCTTCCCACAGCTTTATATGCTAAGCATGATGTAACATGGTATGGAATATCCCTTTGGTCAGTTGGGGTCAGCTGTCCCAGCTGTGTCCCCTCCCAGCTTCTTGTGCACCCCCAGCCGACTCACTGGTGGGGTGGGGTGAGAAGCCTTGACTCTGTGTAAGCACTGCTCAGCAGTAACTGAAACCTCCCTGTGTTACCAACACTGTTTTCAGCACAAATCCAAAACATAGCCCCATGCTAGCTTCTGTGAAGAAAATTAACTCTACCCCAGCCAAAACCAGCACACTTCTTTTAGTAAATTCACTGTATACTCAGTGGCTGTATGTGAAAATTATTCTCTGTTTTCTCCTTTTACATTACCAAAATTTCTTTCTGATCTGTTTAGTGTTTTTATTCTCCAATCTGGAAGCCTTACCTTTTTAAAGATCTCAGTGTGATCTTTACAGACCTTAATGAAATGCTTCTTGAAACACTATCGTACACTGCTGTCTCTTCATAATGGTGGTCTGATACCCATTATTCCACCTAGGAAGGTCAGTGGCTATTCAACCATTCTTCCAGAACCTCCATATCCTATATTGTATTACATGAAGGTTCTTATGTAAGAAACAACATAAATATTTTGCTGGTAATAATCTTGTATGTTCACCAGATTTTGTTGGGACAATGGACTAAACTTTTCTATGACCTGTGCAGGAATCTCTTAATCTGACTGGTAAACTGACAGCTGCTAAAAGAATGTGCTTCCCGAGAATACGATTTGTCAGTGTTTCTATCAAGTAAATATATACCACAAAAAATGGAAAACCTGTCTTCACAATTATAAATCTTTTCTTCAGAATCTTTGTCAAGATTGTTTTTGGGCGAGTTGTTCCAGCACCCTTTTTCTCCTTAGTACAAATGATCTGCCATCTCATTGGCCTGCTCCTCATGTAACAGTTGTGGTTTTTTTTAATTATAAGGCTTCTCAGAGGATGATTTAATATCTGCCCCCTTCAGAGGGTATATTAGAACGTAGAACTTGATCTCAGTGCTGATGAATTTAAAGGACATGCCTTAATGAACCTTTGGGAATATATCACTAATAGCGAAAATATTTTTATCAATTCTTTTGCAAACTGTCAAAAAAAAAGTAGTTTAAGCTTAATATCCAATGAATTGTTACGAAATGGGATTCATTACTAAGAATTTTTAATTTGTAAATTAAACTAGACTCTGTATAGACAGCATTGAAAAGGGTTGTCACAACCCCTTCAGTCCCTGGAGCATCTGCTGCAAATGCATTGGCATGCTGAGCAGAAGTAGCTCCTTTTGGGATGTGAAGCTTATTTCACATGTCAGGGGAAATAAAAATAAAATCTCACCTGAGTCCAAGGAGGAAAGCCTCTGTCTTTCATTCTCCATATGTTCTCAGAGCTATCTACTTCTCCAGACTATATGCTGCATTTAATTACAAAGTCACTCTGGACATACCTTACCCAATAAAAAATGCTTTGTGTCTTGTGGCTTTGCTACAAGGTGCTACTTGCATGTCCAAAGTGCAAAGATCATCACCAATCAAAAATAAATGAATCTATTAAATGTTTAAAAGGCTTATAAAAATGTCATCAATTATTTGAATGCACACAATGAAACATCATTGTTAAAATACATAGAGAAAGTAAGGGCAGGTAGAAACATGAAGTGACCTTGGTCTGTAAAAGTTGTTTGGTAATATTTTTGGGATATAAGGTTGTGCTATGAGCTGGAACTGTTCGATAGTTGCTGTTTCCATCCACACCCTTTGGTAATAGAAGGTTATGCTTTAGTTGTCATAGAGGGAGTTATACAGAAGACAAAAAAGAATGACTTTGAAATGGAAATCCCCTAATATTATAAAAGGGATCCCCTCTTTACTAACAAATAGGGTGGCATATGGTAGCTTATGTAAGAACTTACACTTAGAAAACTTGATTCGAAAGTTCATGAAGCCTACGTCAGAAAAGACTAGGCCTCTTCCAGACTTTATTGTATATAAGGTGAAAGAAAAATACTTCAGTAGAAGGATGACGTAGTGACCAATGGATAATTTATGTTTTCTTTGATACAGGCTTCATTCATAAAATTAAGTAGTTATATAAAATGTACTTTAATTCTTTTAAGGATGTTTAGACCTTGGACTAGACTTAGCTCATTATATAGATTCTGCAAAGGTAACTAATATTGAATGACTTTTGCATAATTAATTCCATCCATACAATTTTATAGTAGAAGCACCCAATTTTACTGTGAAAGTTAGAGTGCTTTTGCAAAGAAGTAGTCTGTTTAAGTATGTGACATTTTGCAGACAATAAGGTAAAGGACTCATGAACAACAGTAGTCTTAGATAAGGAATTTGAGAAGTAGCAGGCTAGCTAGTTTTGGAGCATTTGAATGCAGATGAAGTTACATGAATGAGAGTAAGGGACAAAACTCGACCAGTTAGTAGTAATGTCTTGTCAGTAACATCTAGATTTGAGGCTTAGAAAGGCTGGAGAAAAGCAGGTATTGTAATGCTGGGGCTTATATGAAAGTCGTTTGACCTAAAGCCACTGCAGCTGTCTGACTCACTTTTTGTCTTCTTGAAGACTGATGATGCCTCAGTATGTTGACCAATGGGTTATAATGCAGGCCACATGCAGTATTATAAATGACCATCTAATTTCAGACTACTTTAACAGGAGCACCTAGTCTAAAGAGTGAGAAATAATGACTGTTTCTCTAGCAAAGCCCTCTTCTGTGTGCTATTTGCCAACAGTGGCAAATTAATTTCTCAGTAGTTCTCTAGCAAACTTCTTAATTGCTTTCATACTCATCCTGACGTAGTTACATGATTACCTAGTTACATGAGGGATCTTGGTACTAATCTGAAGTTGTTTTACCTTTTCAGGAGCTTTGTTGACCCTAAAATAATGGTACTTGAATCTTATTGCACTTTCATGCAATGAATAATAAAAATAATCAGTATCATGTTTAGAATAAAATGTGATGTGGTTCAAAAATACTTTTAATAGTGTGAAAAATAAAATTATTACCACAAAAATAAAATTTTCTGGATAATTAATTTCCTTATTCGTAACTGCAAAAAGAGAAGTCCAGCTTTTCTATAAAAAGACTAATACAACATTGCTTAAACGGGTAGCTTGTGACTCACTCCTCTGAGCAAAAATCTTTGGGTGAGGATCAGGAAGCATTTTTATAAAACCTCTTTCTGCTCCATTCATTTATGTAAATAGAGTACTAAATTATAACATCTAATCATTAATTATCGACTGCTTAAATGCTTTAGAGGAGGAAACAAATTCAAGTGACTTGATGAACATAGTAGAATATGAACTTTGGATACCTCTAAATTTTTCAGGGTAAATTGTAAAGTACAGTTTTAACATTTGAGAAGGATTTTCTTGATTAAATAAATATTCTGTTGAGGAGCACTTTAATCAGTAGAAAAAATGATGGTGTTCCTTTTAAATCAATGTATATGACATCATAGTGATGTCACTGTGAGGTCACAACGGAAAACAAAGGTAAACTGCAGTTATGCATCTATTTTGCTCTATTGAAATAAAACCATGATTGCTGTGTGATGTTGTGTGCAACAGTCATGTAGCTCTAGAAAACGAGCTTCTCAGCTCAAAGAGAAGATATGTGCATTAAGAAAATATAAAAATCCAACTCCCACTTAAAAAAATAACAGGCAAATAAGTACTATGGTTACTGAGTCTTGTAAGCTAATTCAAGCAGAGGGACAAATGGCCTTGTGGATATAGTATGAGACTGGGTTGAAACATCCTGGGATTATAAACCTAGTTCTGCCACTAGTTCCCATTCTTTGGATCCATCAGACTTGTTTATACTCTATTGTCCTAATTTCTAAATACTTGAAATGAAATATTATATTACTTATCTCAGGAATGTTTTGTTAATATTTTTCCAATGCTTTCCAAGTATGAAGTGCTATCATTGCTTACAGATCAAGAGAATGTTCACTTTTCGTCTGCTAAATATTAAATATCCATTTATAGTTTCTTGTAGTGTTAACATTTTCGGTATTGCAGGAATCTAAGAAAACATTGTCCTTGTTTTGAACATTTTAACTGTAGCAGAAACCAAACCAATACAAGTTTTAGGGGCACTTTCCTTGTAATTGTAAGACCACATGCTGATCTGTAGGAAAAATCTGCAACATTTGTGTAGTTTGAGTATGACAAGTACATCTGAACTTGTTTATCTTGCTTGTCATCTGACTTACCAATTCAGGGATATGCTACACTAACCTTGACTATGCAGTTCAAAGCTCAGTTGTGTCTGATTCACAGAAAGAGCAGGCAATGCAAAAGCATCCCTGCTTTCAGAAAGGTGTAGACATCCTCTGTAATGGAGAAAAGACCAAAACACCAAAACACAGTTTTACAGAGTAGTGTTTCTTTCTTAAATACAAAGCATACGTTCCCTACTTTGCTCGTTACAGCTTCCAATGTCTGCAAAAACTGAGGGGCAACAGATCTTTGCCTCTTTTTCTGTCTCTAAAATGTGTCTGTTCTGCTCAACCAAAGAAGTACTAGTCTCATGGAAAAGATGGTTGTGGTCATTGTTAAAGAGCACCTCTATCGATCATAATGTGTGCTGTACACAGAGGGCAAATTATGGCTGCTGGGACAAACATTTCTGGCATTTCTTAACATTTGAGAAGCCGTCTCACATTCTTAATATCCTTTTCTGTAAGCAATTTCTGAGTGTAGGTTGCAGATTTTATTTGTTTGTTTTGGTTGTTTTTTTAATGCAAAAAAATTTCACATGTCATTTTATGATGTCTCCTTCATTACTCTTCTGCAGGCTTAGCTGTGCTGTATCGACCTTCCATGCATGTATTAAGAGGGACTGACAGGGAGATGAATTAACTTTCTAATGTTGGGATGCTGGAGCAGCACGACACCTGACTAAGTACATTAGCCCATCTAGAAATGTTGCTGGGTCACAACAATCCCGTGCAACACTACAGGCTGGGGGAGGAGTGGCTGGAGAGCTGCCTGGCAGAAAAGGACCTGGGGGTGTTGGTTGACAGCCGCCTGAACATGAGCCAGCAGTGTGCTCAGGTGGCCAAGAGGGCCAAGGGCATCCTGGCCTGTATCCGGAATAGTGTGGCCAGCAGGACCAGGGAGGTGATAGTGCCCCTGTACTCGGCACTGGTGAGGCTGCACCTCGAGTACTGTGTTCAGTTTTGGGCCCCTCACTCCAAGAAGGACATTGAGGTGCTGGAGCGTGTCCAAAGAAGGGCAACGAAGCTGGTGAAGGGTCTGGAGCACAAGTCTTACGAGGAGTGGCTGAGGGAGCTGGGGTTGTTTCGCCTGGAGAAGAGAAGGCTGAGGGGTGACCTTATTGCTCTGTACATCTACCTGAAAGGAGGTTGTAGTGAGGTGGGGGTCGGTCTCTTCTCCCAAGTAACAAGTGATAGGACGAGAGGAAATGGGCTCAAGTTGCACCAGGAGAAGTTTAGGTTGGATATTAGGAAAAAATTCTTCACTGAAAGAGCAGTCAGGCATTGGACCAGGCTGCCCAGGGAAGTGGTTGAGTCTCCATCCCTGGAGGTATTTAAAAGATGGGTAGGCATGGTGCTTAGGGACACGGTTTAGTGGTGGACTTGGCAGTGCTAGGTTAACGGTTGGACTCAATGATCTTAAGGGTCTTTTCCAACCTGAACAATTCTATGATTCTATGATTCTAAAATATTGGTAGCCATCTAACAGGCAACATTGCAGAAATTACACATTCATTTGCATTTGCAGGATTGTATTTTCCAGGTGTTCAGCTTGTTATTGAGCAAGTCAATTTAAATATTCTATTTTAAATATAATTTGTCTTACTTAAAAGTAATCTAAGCTCTCTGGAATAAAAAAAAAGGTGTATCTTTTCCAGCAAAGAAATCTTGGCTGACCTTGGCATATTCCTATAATGATTACCTACCGGTGACTCAGCTGGAAGGGCTATGGTGACTAGTTGGAATCTAAAACTGTTTTTTTGACGTTTTGTACTTGTAAGGGACAGTGTTCTATTTTTTCTGCTGAACTGAAAATCTGAAACCAAAAATCACCATCATGAAATAGACATACAAATTAAATATTAAAGAATTTAAATTTGGAAGTTTGAAGTCTAAATATATATTCTCTTGGGTTTTTAATTAATTTTAATTTTACATTCTGCTTCTTGTTTCTATTTTTCCATACTCACAACTATGACAATTAGTCCACGCTTATAGAATCATGGAATCATAAAATAGTTTGGTTTGGAAGGGACCTTTAAAGGTCATCTAGTCCAACCTCCCTGCCATGGGTAGGGATACCTTCCACTAGATCAGGTTGCTCAAAGCCTCATCCAGCCTGGCCTTGAAAGTTGCCAGGGATGGGACATCTACCACCTCTCTGGGCAACCTGTTCCAGCGTTTCACCATCTGCATCGTAAAAATTTCTTGTCATTGATGGCATTGCTTTCAATGAAAAGTCTATTATATGAGTGGTGAGTCATTCTGTAGATAAGAGGTTAAGACCAATGTGGCAAAGTAAACAGTTTGTTTGCAGTCTGATACCTCTTGGATATTGTAAGGGTTATAATTTTTCTGAGACTTTCACGTGCACTACTTCTGCACATGTAGGCCTGAATTTTGCGCAGAGCACTCACTGAAATTGTATAAAGAAATGATTCTGTTTCTACAGCTCTGAAAATAACAGCAAGTGGGTAAGAAAGTAAAACAAAAGGTTCTTATTGTAATAGTTTTAATACTGACATTAGAAGCACAAAACATTTTTCTTCCAGTGAAAAGCAGGAGTATTTGTATGGTGGCAAAGAAATATTTCTTAATGAAAAATTCAAGCTGGGGCAATGCAAATATTACTGTACTGTGAATAACTGAGATTCTTCAGGAGGTGAAATATTTTAAAATTGTTTCACTGTGAGGAAAAAGAAAAAAAGTAAAAATCTATTTTAAAAGCAAAATAATTTAAACATAACAAACTCAAATTAGATAATGGAACTTGAATGTAGTTCAAATTCTCTTTGTTCTTGCATTCTGGAGAAGACATTAAAAGAAAATATAAAATTAATGTGATGCTGGCCATTTCCTTAATGTGAAATATGTGGAGGGAGGGGTGGCTAAAATGTTATGAAAGCTTTGCTAAAAGAAATTATAGTGGATTAATTTTGCCAAGAGTATTATTTTGTAAACAAGCTTTTTCCATATCCTGAGTTCAACAAAAATGTAAATATTGTTTTCTTAAATGCAGATTACATTTCTTTATGTCTTAAACAAAAAAATCCCAAATGCATGAACAGTTATTGCTACCAATGCAGGAGGATATGCATGCAATGGTGAAATGAACACATGTTGACTAAAATAATAAAAAAGTGAAATCAGGAATGAAAGACAAGGGCAAAATTTAACAAATAAATAAATAAAAGAAGAGAGAGAAAGCACAAGTAAAACATTTACATCTTGAAGTGTAATTAAAGGAAAGTGGCTTGTTGCTGTTGTTGAAGTGAACCTTAAGATGAGGCTTTTTTGAATATATTAAAATTACATGAGTATATTGTTGTACTGCTTTGAATTTATTTTTTTGTTTATCATAATCATCTATTCATTTAGAAACTCAGCAACTAGTTATAAAAATAACTAAGTTCAGAAAACGCAATCTACCTATCCTTGTTTCTGACCAACTTAGACGACTGATATAGAAGTTCTGTTTCATTTGGGGGGAGGACAAATGTATACAATTAACAGCAACATGGCAAAATAAAAAATTTTCTTGCAGACTGACTCCTCTCAGCCATTGAACAGAGCATAAATACTGGAGTAGTGAGACTTTATTGTTCTTTGAACTATACTGCTTTCGGTTGTTAGAGACCAAGGATGCCAGAGAAAGACCAGGTCTGAACATGTAGGATAAGGGTGTGGGTGGTATGTTGTCAGAAAAAGTCTGTTGGTTGTTGAGTTTGCTCAGGTTAGAGATCACTTTGCAGTGAAGTGCTGCTGCCCGGAGGGTGTGATACCACATCTGTGGCTCTGAGCAGGCCTCCTCCCACAGTCTCAGCCCAGAATTACATGTGCTTGAGGAATAAATTGTCTCTATGTAATCACTGTGATCATATAACTGTATATTTAATTAGGGAGAGGAAGTAGGAGCTTTGTTTGCTCTCTTTTAACAACATTTTACACGTTCATGTATTTATGTAGTGTTGTGCAAAAGTGACGTCAATGTATGTTACTACATAAATACGTTTCACATATGTAGTGACTGAAAAGCTATTGCAATTGGGTAGAAGTAAATACTCTACTATTTTTGATAGCAACATAGTTAAATTTGCAGGAGATCTGCAACAGTAAAGATTTGTTAAAGATTTTTAAAATTCCGGTTGCCAGTGACAGAGATTGCATGATGCCTGCAAAAGTGAACAGGAACACTCCAGAAAATAAATCAAAATTAATAAGACTGATTTTAAAATTTTGTTTAAATTCTCATTTTATAAGTTAAACAGTTTTAATGATTTTAAATTATTTATTTATTTTGGAGGTAAGTTTCACCAAATAAAGTAAGACTACTTTAACTCAGAATGAGTATCCTTATTACTGTTCAATATAATTTAAGTAAGCCCCTTTAAATTAAATCTTCTGTGAAACAGTCGGTGCTCAAGCTGCTAGATATCCTTTGTCAGAATCCTACCTCCTCTCCATTCTCCAATCCATCTCGATCAAATGAGGAGCAAGTTCCAGAGCTGGCAAAGTTACGTGGTTATCATTTGGCTTTTATATCATTTTGGTAATAGACAATTACCGAGGACCTTTCTCTAAGGAGTGGCTACACTGATTATACAGACAGACAATATTTTAGAACAAAGATGTCCTCCACACATGATGACTAGAAAGGAAGGAGGAAACAAATGAAAAAAAAAAGCGGAAAAAGAAAAAAGAGATGGATTGGAATACATGAGATGGAAGAAACAGAAATTCTTAACATTAAACCCCACGATAATTATGAGTTGTAGCACATTTTGGAACAATGACCAGCATGCTGCGCAGTCATTACACTTTTCTGTGTTGCCTGGAAACTGAAGTGAAATGACCTCATTCATTTGCAGCTTGCCCCAGCTCTCCCGTGCTGTAGTGTTTGATACGTCAGAACAGAATATGCACTGAGCAGAACACAACTTAGGAGACAAACATTGGTAAATCCATTAACTATGTTTTTTTTTCTAAAGTGTGATTAGTGCTGCTACATTTCAGTATGATATAATACTGCAGAAAAAATAAGAGAGAAATTTTCAGTAATATAGGGCTATTTCAGTTCTGTTAATCAGCAGCATCTTTTCAATGAAAAACAGAGCTAACTCCAACAATCAAAATGGCAATTTTTAATATCCTGTCTGAATAACTGATTGTTTCATGCTTGGCAAACTTTGGTACATTATGCCATTTGCTAAAGCAGGAAGTATTGTGTGTCTTGCACTGTTAAATATTTGCAATATTTATAATTTAAAATATTTATTAAAAATATTAGAATTAATAGTCTTAATGAATTAAGACAAGTGAATCCTATACAATTTAATGGAAATTTGCTGGTTTTTGTGTCAAGTATCCTAAAAAAAGAAAGAAAAAAATTAATACATTGGTAATACAAAGGATAAAACCAAAGGTTGTGTTATTGATCGGGTTATTTGTCACAGACTAGCTCTTTCTGTTTAAACAGCTGTAGAATAGAGGCTAATGTTTGATAATGCATGATTTCTAAGTTTTATTTTTTTAGTGGAAAAGAATACACTGCTGGTGTAAGGCATTCTAGATTCCTGCATGCCTCTCTACGTAGCCAAATTTAACTGTATCACACTTTGTACTTGATCAATCCTAAGTCCCAGTGTTAAAGTCCAGTATTAGCATTTCTGTAGTTGTTTAAATTCTATCGTACATTACCTCTTGGAATAAAGTGTATTGTGTAACACCTAAAAGCTGGTAACTACCTCTGTTTTGTCAGAGCTTGCTTCAGGTTTTGTGGTTCACACAGGTAGATAATGGGCTTTTTCTAGCCGACTTTATAATTTATTTTGGAAAGAACTCCATGTTAGCATGTGTAACATTTGGTACACAAGCAGATAAATGATTGAGAGATAAGAGGAGTATTCAAAGAAGTCAAAGCAACAGCAGAAACACAAAACAACTTTTTTCTATCATGGTTCACTAAGAAATAACTTAGGCTATGTCTTGCACTAGAGCTTTTGTTTACAAGTGTTGAGTTCAATGCTTGCTTCAAGCAGAGTCCAATGTCTACTCTAAAAAAAATTAAAAACTAAAAAATTAAGGTAAAAGTAGTAAGTTCCCAGATCCAGATCTTATTCACTCAAGATATCTAAAATACCTCAAATACAAAATTGTAAAGCTATTACTTAACATCTGTCAGTGAGATTAGTGTTATTACCAAAAAATCAGATGGTGGCAAACATGGTGCTGGATTTTTAAAAGAACTGTTTGTGGAGACAGAAGGAGAAGAATCCAGGGAATTGTAAGCAAGCATGTCTGATTTCTCTACTGAATGAGCTCCAGAAACTTTTAGAATGAAATTAAACTTTTTAGTGCATATGATAAAATAGAGAAGTGTGAAATGGGCTTTTATAGAAGAAAAGCATGCTTCAGAACTGGTTGGAGTTGGGGTTTTTTTGTTGTGGTTTTTTGGGTTTTATGGTTTTGTTTCTTTGGGGTTTTTTTTGTTTGGTTTTGTATATGTGCGTGTTTTTTTTTTTTATTTCTTTTAAGGAGTCAGCAAACATCAGTAAAGATGATCTCGTTGTTTTTGTATATATGGATTTCAGAATAGCTTTTTATAATGTACTTTGTTAAGAGCTCCTAAAGAGACAAAGCTCTCATGCAATACTAATTTGATGAGCAGCAACATGTTGAAGAAAGTCCATTGACAATAAATAAAAATTAATACATATGGGAAAAAACAACTTTAGCTACGCGTAACTAACAGGGGATCTTAAATAACAACACAGAGGACATGGTTCTAGCAATCATTGTGGGTAGTCCTTTGAAAATATCAACTTGGTGCTAAGGAGGAGTCAAAAAGATGGTCAGATTTTTAAGAACTATTAGAAAAGAAATAGAACGGCAACGAGTGATCAGATAGACTAGGATGCTGCAGATTGGAAAAGAGCTTGGGTTTATGAGAAAATGTACACAATTGTGAACAGCAGAGGAAATGTGAATAAGGAAAAGTCACTTGCTATTTCTGATGTAAGAACAAGGTCACTCAGTGAAATGATCAGGCAGCGGGTTTCAAACAAAGTATTTTTTCACAGAATGCACAGTAAAGTTGTTTATGTGGATGCCAAAGTATACGTGAGTTCAAAATATGATTAGGCAAAATCCTAGGATAAAAGTCTAATAAGAGCTATTCAACACGATGATGTGAATTCAACCATGAATTCAGCTTGCCATATTTTGACAGGAAATATCGAGAGAAATGTCATTCTATTCTTAAAGTATTATTTTCACTTTTTCCATGAGCATCTGTTAGTGGCCTCTGTCAGAGAGTGAAAAGTCTAGCTAGGTGAACACATGTTCCAACCCAGCGAGGTTGTATCCATGTGTGCGTGTGATTGGGAAGTTGTTTTTGTGTCTGTATTCAACCAGTGCAACCTGAAGCATTCCCAACCAGAAAAGAAAGATTTTGAGAGCTGTTAATATGAATTCAATGCTGTCAGCTTTGGCTGAAATTATTCACCAATACTTAAGTGTGGAAATTGACTGTATCAGAGGCAAGAAATCCTTCCCTTCCTTTTAATGCTTTTCAGTAATTAATAACAGTCCCTGTGAAGATTTAATTTGCTTACCTGAATCGGCTAAGTCATTTGCATATATTCTGAATTTTGTTTATCTGCCTGCTAGACAGTATTGCATTAGCCTCAAATTATGTTGAATTAACATCATTGCTTGTCCCAAGAGAACACTGGCTAATTCTTCTTTTGAAGGATTTTGCACTTGCTTTCAATGCAAACAGCATCATGTCTAATGATCTTTATTACTTAAAACAACACTGACTAAACTGAGATGAGGAAAAGGAAAAGGTAAACATAGTAACTTAGATGATATCTAACAAACCTCTACCAAGAAACTCAAACAACTTGGTAAGGTTTGGTTTAAATATTTTGCTCTTTGGTAACTTGATTGATACGATTTATCACTTTAACTTGGAGTGACTTAAATCCCAAATGTGTCTGTGTAAGTTTCTTTGTGTTTAAGCCCAAGAACTTAATACAGGTTTAGGGTGGGGATGTGGGGGGGAACTATACAACACTGCTAAGGCTACTTGTAGAGGCTTGGGAATATCTTATTCTTGTTTTATTGCTAAAACTAACCTTTTTTGATATTGCAGAAAATAAATGAAAATACCATGTTGTCCCTCTTGCCTAGGTTGATTTTTTTTTGTCATTAAATAATTAAAGAGTAGAAATTTTTCAAGAGTATTTATAATTCCATCACTATGATTTTTAGGATATGGGAGTACTATATTGCCATTGTTAAATGTCTGTTGTTTGTTATTCAATAGAGTCAGATTAAGAATGTTCAAGAAAGAATTACGTAGCATGTTGACCACTGCTGTCTTTTTTTCTTCTTAAAAATGGTTTTCTTGTAGAATAATGTAAAATCCGCTGTTGTTTTCCACGGTGCTTTAGCTCAGCATGTGTGTGACATGCATCAGAAATGGGTAAGGCAAAGAAGAGGCTTTTTTATTCTAAAGACCAGCAAGCAGGGAGGCAGTGGCATGCTGTCAGGTAAAAATACCATTCCCAGGAATTTCAGAGAGCATTTAAGCTGATTTGAGACCAGTAGAGATTTTCTCTGATCACTTGTTTATTTGTGTTAATATTTCGTTTATTGAAAAAGTATTCGTCACATTTTCTCTCTTTAAAGGACATTTTGGGGTAGTGTTATAACACAAGGTTTAGTCTACTGCAGAAAGCATAAAAATGAAATTAAATTATTACTTTACAACTCTTTCATGTTCTGCATAGTTTTTTAAGGATGGAAAATGAAAATTAATTCACTGACTTTCTATCTGCTTTCATTTGGAAAGATTTTAGGTGTTTTTCTGTGTACATACATATGTACCTTTTATTGAATTATATCCTTTTTATCAATTATGTTGCACCTTCTCTGTCAATATTTTATGCATATTTGGCGTTTTGTCTGGCAAATTAAGAATCTTCACCTGACCATCTACAGCTGGATTAGAGTATGGGCTAAACATGTCAAGTAGAAGAAATGAAACCAGAGGTTGAAATGTATCCAGCTGAGTTGTGTATTCATAGAACTGTAGCTTTATACATGTATAAAAAGCATACGTTCACTGCAAGTCAGTTTTAATGAATGGCAAGATGAAATGTCAATAGCTGCTCCATATCCTCTTCAATCCATATTGATTACGTCAAGTAGGATATTCTGGATTGAGACATCCTGAAAAAAGGGCTACACATGAAAAATTTATTAGCAGACCAGAATGTCTGAATTAACAATTGATTAAAAATTAACATTTGATGAGCTGTTATGACTTCGGCTCATGTTATAGGGAAGTAAATTACTGTGTGATTTGCAGCATGTCCCCTGCTTTCCATATGTTCGTCATTGATGCCGCATGTTCCAGTATTGTAATGTCCTTTTTAATTGTATTTACACAATATAAAGCTATACAGCAGCATTTAGCCACAAAACCAGCATCTGTGATACCAGTGTTGTGCTGTTTTGTGCAGGTCTTTGGAAGTTGGTCTGTGTTCAGTGTTGCTTGGTCCTACTCTGCCACTGCTTCCCTGGCCCCCTCTGAGAGTAGCTGCTTGCATGGACCCTCTACTCCAGTTGTAGGGAGAAGAATGTGATAGGGGTTAGCCTCACTCTCTCCTTCTTAGTCTGCCAAGAAATGAATATGAATGGAGCAGATTTGCTGCCTTTTTGTAAGTTTGAAAAGTCCTAAGTAAGAAAGAAGCAAGAATGGGAAATTCTAGTGAGGGCTGAAGGAAGACAAGAGAGTTGCAGTGACTCTTGTTGCACTTCACACAGCAGACCTGAAGTCTTCCTGAGTTATGTTCCATCTCTCATTGAGAGCATGTTGGCAGAGGAGAAGGGCAGTAAAGCAGAAGGAAAGAAAGAGCTTCCTGGGGAAAAAGAAGTAGTGTTTTGGAGTTTTGGTGTTTTGAGGATCTTATGGGAGACAGTGTCAACAGCCTTCCTGAAGTGGAGGTAGACAATATCCACTGCTCTCTACTCATCTACCAAGCCAATCATTTCATTGGTAGAAAGTAATAAGATTGGTTTACATGTTTTGAAAGGTTGAATTTCTGTGGCTGCTTTTGAGAAAATGTTTTTGACCATCTAATAGATAACAGACATAAGGAATATATCTGCAGTTATGGAACAGCATTGAGATTAAGGAAATTAAATTCTGTATTGTCTTATTATTAGACTTCTTAGAGAAGAATCCTCCCCTGGTCAGGTGACTTTGCACAGTGCAAAGTAATTGTTGGGGGGATGATGATTATTTTTCATTTCGTGGTGAATGTCATACATAAATAGTAAGAAAAAAAGGTTTAGGTCAGTTGGTGTATTCTTTTTTTCCCTCTTTAAGACACAAAATTTGTTTTAGGCATGAAAAGATCACCACTATCAGTGGCAGAGGACTTCTTGTGGACTTTCAGAAATGCCTATCTGTTCTGGTCTCCTGTTCTGATCTATATATCTTTCGTGATAGTATACAACGTAGTTAATTTCTGTTGCTTTTAAGAATACGAAATGATGGATACTGTTGCCTGTAATTCCAATAGAAGAAAATAGCAACAGAAAGGTTTGTGTTAGAATGCTAACAACTTTGAATGTATGTCATCAGACTGAACATGAAAGATTTATGCTTACATAGAAAAAAACCCCATGTTTTTGTATCAACAATATTCAGCAACTAGTCCCTCCTAATTTGCTTTGGGTAGTTGCATACACTGAGAACTAAAAAGACAGTGAGAGACAACATCCTGCATATGAGATTCTAATGTTTAAAAGAGGGTATATATGTAATGCAGGTGTGACAGCAAGGTCGTGTCTGTGGACTGGTAATAGTTTCTCAGTTCCTATTTATTTTACTGCAAATCCAGTAGGTAGGCAGTCAGCCTCAGGCTAGTTGGAAGTCCTTATTTTAGAAATAAGGGGAAAAATAAATAAATGATATCTATAAAGCCCTTGATAAAGTAATCTGTGAGGAAATAACTCCTTGAACGTGTAATTTTCCAGCTGAGTATTTGCATTATTTTTATAGCATATTTTCCAGTTTTAATAATTCATAAGAAAGCAAACAGCCTAAGTTTAATGAAGGAGAATTAATCCTTTATATAGACTAAATTTGTAATTCTTTTTTTGTTGCATAATGTCTGATACATTGCACAGTTAGGTTGTCATTTTTTTGGCAGACTTTCACATTTATGTCTCCTGATGTGGTAAACCTCAGTGTGCTTTGTAAAGATCTGTTTTTCTTATGTTTAAGCATTAATTATAATGTTTTCAAAGCTAAAATAAATTAAAAAAACAAATTAAAAAAAAAAATAAAACCCACAACATTGCATAAGTCGATACAGAAAATGTGTACTTGTGCTTTCTGGTTAATTTCTTTATGATTTCTGTCATCCTAATACAACTAAATTCATTGGTAACTGCAGTTTGCCAAGAATTTTAAAGTCCTTTTAATGCCGTGAAATGAATGTGAATCAGTTGTCTAAACTAGTTTCATTTCTGATAATCCTTGCAGAGTTCTAATGTTCCAAATTAATTTTTGGATTATTGTTTCCCAACAGGAAAAATGTGAGTGTTCTTGAGTTTTTGAGAAATTAGAAAAGTTAAGATTCATGTTTAAGGGAAAAAAACAGAGCAGCCACAAAGAAAACCATGCTTGATTGGGTAACAACCAAGAACACAACACTTGGGCTGGTACGAAAGGAGGATTATATTCTAATCTTTCCCATCCTATCAGCCACAAGGAAAGTTTACTTGCAGCTTTGAATTATTAATCATTTCAAATGCTTAGTTAGCTCAATACTATGTAACATACCATGGAAAAAGTACTTTTGCCTCTAAATTTATATTTAAAAATCTTTGAAAATATTAATATAGCTTTATAAACCCACAGCACGCTCAAGCTTACTTGTTGCTCTGTTCGCTAGAATGATACAAAAGTAGAATGACAGAGGACCTGGAGCTTGGAAGTAAATTTTCTTGGCACAGTTGTGTAGGTAGAATGGCCATTGCTTGCTGAGACACACTCTTAAGCTATTTCAGTTGCAATAAATTGAACTGAGAAATCAGCTAAAACCAACAAAAAATACTGGAGCTATATAGTATTAAAAATTGCCATTGTTTTATACTTAAATTAGCAATGATAAGGTTTCAGTGGTACAAAGCATATAGGTACTCTCAGGTAGATATGTAATTTCATACTCATATAGACTTCTGTGCATGGTCGATTGGATTAGGATATTTCAAGACTGACATGCACCTGATTGGAGTCTCCAATTTTATTTTCAGTATTTTAAGAACTGGGATGGAGGAGAAGAAATTATTTTCTTTGGTTTTTTTTGTTTGTTTGTTTGTTTGTTTTTCCTTTTTTTTCCCCTTTGGTATTAAAAAAAGTAATAAAATTATTTTTTTTATCTGTGGATATATTCAGTAATCAGTACTGAGCACTTCAGGCAATTTGACTGTGAGCTAGATTTTAGACTTCAGGCAGGACAGTAAAAAGTACTGAGTTAATACAGTTGATCTTCCTGAGCAATTAGATTTCTTCAGGTCTCTGCAGATGAGCTTTCCATGACATAGGTGGAAGTTTACGCAGCTATATGCAGCATGCACACCTATCAGTCTGCTGAGACTTACATATGGGGCTCGATATGTTGGAAAATGTTAAAGAAGTTGATAAGATCAGTCTTTCCAGGAATCCTTGAATGCTACGGTTTTTTTTCTATTAGAGCATGTCATGCTCTATGTAACCTCCTTTTCATTATTCTTTAGCTTGATGTAAATAATTTTCAAAAACTAATACCAAGATATCAAAAATTTATGTAAACAGAATAGATATAGACTAGGAATTTCAACCTGATATTTCTTTGATGAGGAATGATATAAATTGTGCATATATTTACAAATATAAAGGCATTTGTGACAATTTATAGTATGATTCCCCTCCCCCAGTGTTTAATACCTGGAGCAAGAACATTTTGAAGGCAACTTCAACTCTTGCAAATTCCATTTGGTGTCTTTAAGATATTGTTTGGAAGAGTTTTTCAATGGCTAACAATTTTTCAATGGCTGAAATGGAAAATTCTGAATTACAATGCCTTTTCCAAGCCTTCCTAAACTCAAATGCCTGTCAGCCCTGAGGAAATATCTCCAGTACCTTTCCAATTCAGGTGTATGCTATCACAATGATTACAATAAAAAGAGACTGTATGGAGCAGGACCATCTACCGCTTTGGATGGTCTAATATATATATATCTCCTGTTCTGAGTTTGCGTTTGGGATGACATCTTTATTTTATCAAAAGTCACTTTTGTCTGATGGTTTTCTGGCTGTTGTTCTGGCTGTATGTCACGACTGTGATGAGGAGAGTCAGTAAGGCAAAGAGATTTTTCTAAAAATATACATGCATCTTCCCAGCTTTGTCATGCACATCATGCACAGACGCCATGCTTGCTTGAACCACAAAATTCTTAGCTTGGCAAAAGTGGAGCATTTGTGTTACTGAGCCTAGATAAGAAAAAGGAAAAATCAAAGTAAATTACTACTGTAACCAGGTTACTGGGCACAGCATTACAATACCCAGTGCAGCAGCTTCATTGCTAATTCATAAATGTGTAATATAGCTCAGTTTGGTGTAGGCCCTGACACTGTGTTTTGCTGTGCAGAAGTAGGTCACAACCAATAAAACATGATGTGAAACAAATTAAACAGTCTTACATTTGCCAGTGTCATAACAGACCTTTTGTATCAAATCTCATTCTTATCTCTAGTTTGAACAGAAACTGAAACCTTTCCGTAGCTAACAAATGCTGTCTTTGTTGCTGTGGAGTACTGGAAATAACTGATTTTGTTATGGCTTGCAGACACATAGGTATGGAAACATTTGCATGCAGCAACACAAAATGATATAGAACAGCTGTACCAGAGTATGGACCAACCCTATGCAGTAACGCCAGTGCTTGGTCATAAAGCTTGATTTTGGGTTTTGTTTTGTTTTGTTTTTTCATTGTATACACATGCATACAGGGTTTTAGAGCCTATTTTACACAACTGTAGAATACAATCCCATTCTGGTGACCTTTGTCTAAGCACAGGCAAGAAATTCACAGCTTAGAAATTCCTACCAGTTAAGAAATTTCTCCCGTTTTTTTTTTTTTTGTGGCCTTTTTTTTTTCCTCCCCTCTGAAAGAACTGAAAACAAGAGAATGCCTCATAATTTAATGGTATGAAATGACTCTACAGGACAAGATTAATCATGTCTATCCACTCGCCATTATATGTCACATGACTGGGTATTTGAGGGCTAAAGTATTATTTCAATTTGATTATTGACTGATTTTTGTGAAGTTGGCCAAGTCAGGTATGTGCCATGTTGAGTTTTTTACTCTAGAAAAGATAGGCAACACATGTGACTGAAGAATCAGACCTATGAATAAACAATGTTATTTAGTGCTAAATATTTATAATATTGGAGCAATTTTGGAGCTGTAATATTAGAAATAGTTGGAACTGCAGAGTAGCATTATCTGAAACTAAAGCATAAAGTTGTATAAAAAAGATAAACTTTTAATCTTTTTGATAACTTGCTTAGGAATATGCTAGTTCTTCTTCTTACAGTTGTTATTTTTGTATTATTTAATTTTGTAGCTAAAACCTTGTACTTTTTTAACATATTTTTGCACTATAACTGATTCTTAAAATTTGAATGCAGGGTAAGTAGCAAAACTTGGCAAGTCTTTTTAGACCTTAAAAGTGGTGATTTTCCAAAAGTAAGAAGGAAAAATGCAAAATAAAGCTGATTGATAGAAGAATCCTTTTAAAGTGTCTGTGAATATACGTGGCCAATGGTGTGTAAGTTGTAAATCTAGGAAGACGTTTTGACTGGAACCTTTTGTAGAAATGAGTAGAATATTATGATCCTCTGACATCTTTCAGGATGCTAAAATCTACATGTGTGTCTGTATAGATATTTAAGTTTTTTTTCTGTATGTTTGCTTTGTAGGTAAGTACAATTTATGAAGAAGTACATGGTTTGGTGAGTGTTTGCACTGTGTCCTTCTGTGAATTCATATGTCCAGTGAGTACCCACAAAATCTTTTAATGTCTTGGCATTTTTAACTCATCAGGAATTGCATTATGTGTAATGAAATCTTTCTGCTGTGTTCTCTGGGTTTTGGTTGACATCTGTAGGAATACATTGAAATGTGTACTCTTATCCTCTCCTCTGACACATGCTGGTTTAAATCAGTGCAAACCTAGGCGATATTCATGTCAATTCTGTGGAACTTTTGGGTCTTTAGAACTTGAGTAAGAAAACCTATAGATGATTTAATTGCAGTGTTTTCAACTAGCGATGATATTGGCACATTACTCTCACTTTACTGCAAATCTAAAGTCATATGAATTACCTTGAATACTGCCATTTTAAAAAATAAATTGCAGACCTGCATCAAGATTTATAGCAACAAATCAACAAACATACAATGAGTTTCTGTGGTCTTTCCTCCAAAGTTCTTGAAGCTTGTATGCAAAGATTTTTAAGAAACATACCTATGACAGAATATGAGCTATTTACCCAGTGGTTGTGTGGTGTTCAGTGGAAAAATATGGCATTCAGCCTTGGCTGGAATTTGCAGAAATCAATATTCTGACCTCTAGCGATGTGTTCTAGCAAACTATACCAAGGGCTTTGTTTAAAGAAAATAGGGTATGACTGGGTAACATTCAAGGCTACTAATGTCTAGTTTGCAAGGTTAAATTATACATTTGAATTAACAGATGCTATAAACCACTTTAATATTCTCGGATGGTTGGAAATCACTAAATATATGTCATTTTATCATTTATATGAGTATTTGTGATCTAAAGCATAGATACAATGATATCTTTAAATACATTGCGACCCAAATGATACACAGAAATCTTGTATAATGACAAAATTTCTGTGGTCTTTACTAACTGCAGTACCTGCAGACCTGAGTGAAAGCTGAAACACTCAGCATACCACAAAGCAGGAGCCTTTACGTTTCAATAATTCTGATGAATCATTCTCTGGACTATATGTAGGTACATGAGCTGCTTAAACATTCATGCAAAACAGTAGTGTATTGTCAGATGTTATATTTCCACTTCATACTAGGAAACAGAAAATTAAGAAAATTTGGTGGGTACAAGACTGAAAATGACAATTTTCTTCTCTGTTCACAACTGATGCATGTCTGACTATGCACCTCCTGCCTTAGGAAGCAGCAACACATTCAGAGACCCACAGAGATGCATTGACTGTACAGATCTGTTTGTATATGTTGAAGATTTGAATCACTGAGGTAGGCACTACTCTTCTGTAGGGCAAGCTCACTTTTTTTTTTTTATTACCCTCCCCACATTCATTCTGGGCAAGATTCCTGGACTTTTACTGCAGAGCAGGTTCCACATTAGAAATTCATACACAAGTTATCCTTCTGAAACTCGTTTCTGTGCCTGTGTCTTCAAAGTATGACCTGCTCTCCCTGGAAAGTGGGAGAAGGAGACTATATTCCAATACCTTTGGGTGTTCCAGGTTCAGTGTAGAGGAAGACTAGAAAATTCACTTCATCCAGCATAGGTATTAGGGACTTCTCTACTAAGAAGTTGTCAATCTCAGTGATGGTATATGATAAAATAGACATTAACCAGTGATTTCTACAGTGCAACTGTAGACATCCTCAATGTTTGTCAGGACTTTGCTCAGACGGATTGTTATCTTTAAAGACCTCTTAGGCTGTATCTTAACTGGCAAATAAGGTATCATAATGGGGGGGGGGGGGAATTACTGCAGCATGAAGCAGTCAGTACTGAAAACGCAGCGTCTACATTGCCTGTGGTTCAGTGGTTTTACTTCAGATTAACTCTAGTTAGGTCCTAATGACCACAGTGCACTGTGTACATAGGCCTGGTACATACCTTCTGGTTTCACTTCATTTGTGTTTTGTTTGTGCACCAGGACTTCTCCACTATTCAAACCAAACTGGTAAAGGTGGACTAGCTTCAAAATGTACTCCTGAGCCAAACTAAAATACAAATATAGATACATCCTTGAACTGTGGGCATATAAACAGCTTTTGTGGTTGCTGATTTTTCTAACCTGTTTTACAGAAAGAGAATATATTTATATTCTATACAGACCAGTGCCATAACATGGGTCTTATCTTGAAGTACTCTGAAATGAATGAAAAATTGTGCTTATTTCAGAAATGTAAAATTTGGTCAGCTATATGTAAAAATGGGTTGTATTTATTTTTAAGATAGCTGTTGTCACCCTGAACAACCATATGGACCAGTTAACTAAATAAGCCATTTCATCTTTTGCAGTTCTAATTACAAATTTCTTCATAACTCATATTTTGTTTCTTATGTGGAAAACCAGGTGGGGTTTATTGCATAATTGCTTATAAATCCTCCTACTTTACTATTTTTTTTTCTTATTAGGCAAACTCGAGTTGTTTTTACTACTATGTTATTTTATTGTCATCACAACTAAGTTGGCAGTTCAGATTTTCTGTTACCATTAGAAACAATACATTTTGTATCTAAATTATGCAATCTATTTTATTAATAATCTATTAATAATGTTATTAATAATTAAATGTTGGTTGTTTAGGTAGGAAAAAAAAGAACAGCTGGAGAAGTCTTTAAACTAGAAGCTATATTTTGACAAGCATCATCTATAATAAGAATTTACTAATTCTTAATGCAGTTGTTTTGGTTGCTTTTTCTGAAGTTCTGCGGTACAGCTCTTGGAGTCAGCATGGGATTAAAATGAAAGGAGATGTGTTTACCAATTCATTCAGTTGCTGCAGAGTTGCTCTGTTTAAAACTTGGTGCAGACTTGAAAGGCAAAACATCTTTGCCCACTTCTATTAATGGGAATAATTATACATATAAATAAATCTCTTCTTTCAAAATGCCTGTTTTTAGGAATTTTCAACATTATTCTTTGCATATGTAACAGGACAGAGATGATCTAAGGTCAGCCCGAAATTTGAGTACATTTTTATTTATGTTACTATTCAGAACAGCACTTGCAAATATGTCTAAATTTCGTAATTATCCAATGGAATTCTGATACATACTTTAGCCATTGGGATAAAAGGATATGTTGCAGGAATATGCTCCAGTATTTTCCTGAACTAAAATGTGCCAGTATATCATGTGCAATCTTTCTTTAACAAGGAAATAGAGGATTATATTACTGTATCATTACTGAAACAGCCTTCTAGATGAATTCTAAAGTCTATCAGGAAGAAAGGAAAGAGCTGTAAGATGATATATAGGACACATTTGATAATGTAGCTACTGTGAAAATAAGAATTATGGTTTTCTATAACAAATTTCCAATCGAGGACAGCTGGAAATGAGTCCAGAATGGTACAATAGAGCAAATTAAATTACAATAATGTGATGTAGTTCAGTGCCGTGTTTTGTGTCACGTAATTAATAGAACATAAAATGAAATGCTAAATTGTACAAATGTTGCTTTACACAATGTTATGTTGTCAAGTTGGTAGAGTAAAAGCTGGAAAAGATACGTACTATAGAAAGGCATCTGTAGGCTGAGATCAATATTAAAAAGAACTATCATGCAGAAACATGAGTACAAATTTTATACCCCAGAAATTCATTCGCTGTCTAGGACACTGAGAGGGAAATAATGGCCTCTGGGGAAAAAAAAACCAACAACTGTTTGGAAAAGATTACAGAGACTAGTATTGCCTGAACTCATGTATTGTAATCTAGAACTACAGTGTTACCACCAAGCTTTTATGTTACCAGCAGAATAATACAAAACTCTGAACTTTCATGTAGCATCCATATTGGGAGCGGGGTGGGGGGGGGGGGGGGGAGGAGGGGAGTATATAAATAGTATACTCATTTTTACTAGTTTTTACAAAAAACTCTGTCAAGTGTATGTCATAGTTTACTGCTTTCTGAACATGTCAGTGTATAAGATCTTAAGGTAAAGTACGAGGGACATTTAATTTGTGAAATTAAAATGCTGTGCATTTAAAATGCAGCTGGATACAGATCCAAGCAAGCCAGACAATTTAAGTCTTGTTTGGTTTATCATTTCTCCTGATTTTTAACACAAGAAACAGTTAATCTTGAAGCTGCAGTGGAAAGCTGCCACAAGTGTAGAGGTGAATGTGTATTCAGTCCTGCATAGGGAAGACAGAGCTGTAATCTTCTGTCTTGTCACTAGATGTCATTATTTTTCTCAAGAATATATCTGGTAGGCATTTGAAAAGCTGTCATATTTCACTGAGTATTTGAAACATAATTAGGTAACAACAGTTGCAAAGAATAGAGACGTCTCTTCTTTCAAGAAAATGAGATGTCTTGGATGATTTGTTTTATTGGTTGTGATTTACTGCCTGTTTGTCTCATGTTCTGTGCCCAGACAGCAGGAATGAAGGCTGCCCATTCACCTTGCTCTAGCCACTTCACATTGAATAGGCGAAGCTCTGTGGAAAAAGGGGAGTTTCTACCATTGCAGAGAGCAGCTAAGGATGAGTGGGACAGGGGAGATGCTGGGAGACAAAATGCTGGGAGCCCACAGCACCAGGAGAGTGAGATGCATATTCTGAGTGAAGAGTGGGACGCATGGCCAGACCAGAGCAATGGGAGAAAGAGGGGCTTTTCCTAGGGACGTGGCTGGGGATGTATCGTTGGCAGAAGCTCAGGAGGTTTGCTGTTGGACTGAAGGTGAACTCTAAGGGAAGAACCCACCGTTGGGTGGGTCAGCAATATTGATGAAAAGTCACCTTTATTGATTAAAAGTAATTTTTGTGTATCTGATGTGCCTATCTCAAAGATAAAGTGCAGGCAGAGCTCTTTCAAAACCGTGCTCGAGTTGGTCTCACCACCAGGCTATTTGACTCCATCCTCTTAAGGATGTGCAAAGGGCACCTACTTCAAATATTCCCAAGGCACTCATTGTTAGAGCTAAGCTTTTCTGTTTTCTAATTGACTGTCTTAGTCTTTTTGTCTTACAGTGTGTAGACAAAAGTTATAAATAGTTGCAGGCTAATGTTGCATGTTGTCTTCTTGCTTGCTGTATGCTATATTCATTAGGAAAGAAGCTGGTTCTGAAGGACAAATATTATTTGCTCAAAATTACTATAAAAAAAAGGAAACTATTTCAATTTTCAAAGCTATAGGTCATGTAAACAATTCAGTAGATATTTATATTCTATTGTTTCCTGAATAAGGACAATTCAATCATACCTTAGAAAAACAAATTCTTAGAACATTTAAAAATCTATTTTCCTTTTTCTTAAGTGAGATCCAGTATATTCATTCCTATTCCTTCACTAGTTAAACCTCTCATGGAGCTTTTCTGAAAATCAGATAGGTAATGCATATGTCCAGAAGTTAATGGCACACATGGGCTAATTGACAACTTAAGATCTCTTATTTAAAATAGCTAACATAGAGATTTTATATGCTATAACATTAGTTTCATCTTCTAAACTCTGTGGGAAAATGCTGTGACTTTCCAAATTATTTTGTAGTAGGCAGATGCAAATGGAATCTCAGAAAGCTATTTCAATATGAACATTAAATACAAATATCATAAGTGGTTCCAACACAAAATTTGTTACTTTCAAGTTTCTATAAGGCATCCTTTCTGAATGGACTTCAGGACAAAATGTGTGCAACAGGATGTTGTGCTGTTTACATTAAATTAGTTGGATAGCAGCATTTCTAGCATTTTGCAGCCATGTTTTCAAATTCTTTGGAGAAATCCATCTATGAAGGATGTACTGCATGTTTAAAAATCTATATTTTGTGTGTATTATTGTGTTATATATATATATAAAATAGAAAAATAATCTTGCACTTCTAAAATGTTTTCAGTCTTGAATGTATATATATGTTCTCCTCTCTAAATATGTGCACAGTTATGTTATATAATATAGAAATACATGTTTATTTTATGTTTCTGTACTTGTTATTGGTTGCAATGTAGGCTATGAATTTTAAGCGTTTTATAACTTGAAGATAAAAGGAATATCAGCTCTATCTTGGCAAAAACAAATAGAGGTAAAATTTTCTTTCTGAAACTGAAGTGAATTTTTGTAGTGAAACATTCATATTGTTGCAAATTAAAGATTCAGATTCATAACTTATCCTTAAGCTCTAGGTAAATTCATTAGTGTGATTATTTTACATATCAGGTTGAACAGAAAAAATATTGGGGTGGGGAATGTGAATTCTTAATGCTGGACTATGTGGACCAAGTCATGGCTTTGACCTGACCAACAGCCTGCAGTTAATTCTGGTCTGGGGGTCTCTCAGTAGTTCCCAAGAGAACTGTTTCCATCTCTATATTATTCACTGGACCAGAGAGACTGGTAAGAGACTCACAGTTTCTTACCTCTGTTATTTCCTTCTGTTAATTGCCCTTTTTACTGAGCCCAAGAGTGCTTGAAACACTCCTTGGAATTAGCAAAGCTTTTTATAGTTGTGGGATACAGGCCACCATCACTATTATGCTCTGGTGGTTGCCATCAGCATATTCCAAACCTATCAATAATAACAAAGTAGGCTTGGGATATAGCCATGTCTTTTGTTTTCTTTTCTTAAATTGCTGCCTTGGTTTTTGAGACTGTTTTTTTAGTGTCCTTGGTAAAACCTTCACTTACTGATGTCTTGAACTGAATTTCATTCCAGCCTGCATCGTATCTCCCTATAGTGCTTGCTATAAATAGGAAATCTGGAGCTCTGCAGACTGACAAATGAAGTCAAAACTACCACTTTGTTGTTGTATTAATGAGGGACATACCAGCATAGTTCTTATTATGTTCAGGCTGGCCTTGAAGGTTTGTCATGTATCTGACATAGCTTAGCTAATTCTAAGCTATAGTGCTTTAGGCCATGAAAGCCCATGGCACTGAAGGAACAAAAAGGGATTTAGATTCTTAGGGATTATAAGCATGAAAATGCATTGTCGCTAGGAACCTTTTTAACTCATCATTGTTCTTTCTTGTTAGCAGTTAGAAACAACGTATCTTTCAAAACAATTGGATTTGAATAGTTGGAGTTGAAACAGCCATGTTTGTTCTTAATAACTATACTCATTAAACTTAAAATTAAGCTGTGTGTCTATATTTTTGCAAGACAGGCATTTAGTTACCTTTCATAGAAAAAAATTGTGAACATATCTAGTGCTGGTCTTTCCCCAAGCCTGCATGTACCTTAAATGACAATTCCAAACCCTCGTATCTTTCTGCTAGCAAATCCTTCCCACAACAGTGCTATGATCTTGAATGCCCAGTTTGCGTAATAACAACCAAACATGCAAGTGTTTGAAGACAGTGAAAGGAAACTTCTGTGTTTTGGAAATGAATGGGGTACAGAGAGATGATCCTGACTTTTGCATGTCTCTGTGTGTATCAATCTCAGTAATCCAATACTGGATTCAATCAGTCAGCTCACTCAAGCAAGTTACCAAGCAATGGTGTACACTTCACTGGTGAGATGTACTAGTATCAAAGATCTCTTGGATTGATTAGTTTTGGGACCACGCTGAAGCAGGTGTGATACTGAAAGCTAGCCCTACAGAAATAAGGTAGCAGCAGACATTATCAGGGAGATGAGATGCAGCAAAGGAGCTTCTACAGGAGGTACACTGAACCCAGCCCACCTCTTTCAAGATCACTGAAATGTTTACAAAGCAAGAAGGTGAAAAATTTATGGAGGCAGAACAGTAATGCTGGTTCAGATGTGATGGTACCAAGGGGTGGTGTCAGCGGGGAGAAGACAGGTGTAGTTGCCTCTTAATCTTCAGGAGCTGGGAAGTGAGGAATAGGAGGAGGTGAGAGAGGCAATTCAAAATAATGTAAAAAAGCAAGAAGACACTTTACATTATTATTACAACGTTTATGTTGCTGCCACGTGCTACCAACAGATGGTATGCATCTATTGCTACTCAAACAAAAAAAAAAATCAAATCCTCATGTCAGATGGGGACCATGGAGTGAGACATCAAAGACAGATCTAAAGTTTCCTAACTTCTGAGAAAGCTCAAGCAGATGTTTGCATTTTGATCTCAGAAAGAAAAGAAATACTAGCAGGAAACTGTGAATTTAAGATGTTAACAGAGTGGCAATTCACTGAACTAGGACTGAGATGGGAATTCTGTCAATCCTATGCTTTCAAAGCACCTTATTAGTTTCTTCTGAATGCCTTCTAGTCCTAGTGATGCTGAACATTGAATAACTTGCCATACTGCCTCTTTGAGAGACCCAGCACACAGATGATGTTGGCATGTGACTATCAAAATATGCCATCAAATTTGCCGCTAGGTTTTGTGATAAATTTACCTGGGTTTATGTTTCCATTTTAGTGTTATATGATATAAAAGCACTTTGGAAACAAAGCCTGAAGCTAAGCTGAAGGTTCTTCCTGGGGGACAAGGTAAATCACTCATTCTCTCAAGATACCTCCTTTTTGTTATTTAATTTCTTAGGAGCTTACTGGAAAGGCTAAGAATGAGGGAAATTTAAGCAAAATAAAATGAGACAAGAAAGTGCATGGCCATTCAGTAAATTGTAACCAATACTGTAGATTCCTACACTGGGGTGCTGTATAGTCACTTCTTTTAGAAATGAGTGTTTAATACGGTGTTAATATTGGAGCTTGCTACTCTAGGTTATGATTATCAGGAAGCTATTACAATTTTACCAAGGAAGAAATAATGACAGTGCATTCATGAATAGTATACAACTGAAAGGTCATGTAAGAGTCTCACGGACTTGTTTTTTTGTAGTAAATTATTAGTTTATTTTTTTCTCTAGCTGGAACTTTATAAATGCAAACCCTTCTTCTGTCAAAGTGCTACAGTAATAGCCTCTATTATTTCATAAGCATTGCTGTTAGTTTCTTTCCATATAATACTGTATATATGACATCAAAGAAGATGGTTATCAGAAGTTTAACAAAATGTGATTCCCTAAAGGAAACTTTAATTCTTCTTGTTATTTTAAGTGAATGTAGATACTGAAATGTATTTTTCCAATTTCTCTGTACAGTTTTAGTCATAGATTGACCAACAGAGGATGACAGTGTTCCCTCTCGATAGATTTCTTCCTAAAGAAACTGTCATTACATCAGTTAACATTTTCAAAAGACTTTGTATGAAATGTAGTGTTGTACACAGAGAACTGTTGATGGGGATATTTTGTATTGGACTGTTTTGCATACAGTATACTGCAATATTATAAATACTTTGCATGCCTAGTGATGATGTCTGATATCCTCAGCAATGAGGAGAGAATAACAAGTTTGTCTGGAAACGGGGAAAAAGGAAATGAGAAATATATGCATCTCTGTTGGAGTCTAAGAGAGAGGCAAAAGAAAATAATTTGTGCTTTCACTGGGTGTCCTGGTTTCAGCTGGGATAGAGTTAATTTTCTTACTTAGTAGCTGGTATAGTGCTGTGTTTTGGATTTAGTATGAGAATAATGTTGATAACACAGTGATGTTTTAGTTATTGCGAAGCAGTGCTGACACTGGTCAAGGACGTTTCAGCTTCCCATGCCCCGCCAGGTGCACAAGAAGCCGGGAGGGGGCACAGCCAGGGCAGCTGACCCAGACTGGCCAAAGGGCTGTTCCATACCATATGACATCATGTTCAGCATATAAAGCTGAGGGAAGAAAAAGGAAGGGGGAGACTTTTGGAGTGATGGTGTTTTATCTTCCCAAGTAACCATTACGTGTGATGGAGCCCTGCTTTCCTGAGGATGGCTGAACACCTGCCTGCCAATGGGAAGTAACGAATGAATTCCTTGTTTTGCTTTGTTTACGTGTGCAGCTTTTGCTTTCCCTATTAAACTGTCTTTATCTCAACCCATGAGTTTTCACTTTTACTCTTCCGATTCTCTCCTCCATCCCATCAGTGCGGGGAGTGAGTCAGTCGCTGTGTGGTGCTTAGTTGCCAGGTGGGGTTAAACCACAATACTGGGCAAAAGTACGGTCCTGGATATCCAGATCTGGCTAGAAAATGGTAATTGTCTTTTGGAGGGAGAACAGATTTTAGTCTTTCCTTTGTGTTCTGGAACAAACCCAAACTTTGTAAATTTACTAACATAAAGTCAGGTGACAGTGATCAGCTAGTCCCTCATGCTTTCCAATATGCTAGTGGTTAAAAGGCTACTTAATTGTGCTCTAGAAAGCCCAGGTACAAGTTCTTTCTCTGCATGTGCCAGCATTGAGGCTTTAATGTGGATTTCTCAAAACACAGCTGACTCCTCTAACAGCGGACAACTAAGCATTGGGTTCCCTGGAATGGCAACCTAAGCCTGCAGACTGACTTAGCGCTTCCTTAGTCTGTTTAGCCCATCACCATCTGCAGGGCACCAGGTCCAATTCTCATTTCATAGGACAAAGCAAAATGATCTTTTTTTCTTTTATCCTCTTTAATGCTTGACATGTTTTTTCCTTGCCCCCTTCCCTCTGCTTTCACCACCCTAGGCTGGATTAAGATTTCAAGGATATAGAATTTACAAAAGCAGAACACCATAGGTATTAAAATGAGGAAAAATCTTTAACTGGTGTCCTGCTTTTTCTTCCCACTCTCCAGTTGAAAGTGCTGTGAATTTTCTAATTAATAGCAGAATGTGTATAAAACCTACTGTGCAATAGTTTTCTTTTTTGTTATTTCACTTTCTTTTGCTTCTGAATTAGCCCTGGTGTTATACAAAGAGTTACAAACAAAACATATGCTTAGAAGTTTCTAATACCTCCAATATTTGCAGCAAACCCCTGAGATTTCTTAAAATTCAGCAGTATGAAATCTCTCTGCATAGGGAAATTTCTCTTTCTGATAAATTCTGCTCAATTTTAGCTTAATTATACTGCTTAAAATACCATTTTCCTTCTGATGATTGTATTTCTCAGAAAGGTTTGGCAGCCTACCAAAGCAACTAAACACACAAACTTTCTAAAACCCAGAGCTTGCCCCATCAACAAGGCAACAGCAGCAGACTTTAGTGGGCACATCTGGAAGCTGATGGGGCAGTTGTCACAACATGTATAGCCCTGGCAACCCACAATCTGACCAAGTTTTAGCCCACAGTTTTCACTAGGGGTATTATGATTTAACACTTCCTCAGCAGTGCTTACACCTAGCCCCCAGCTACAGAGCATGGCCACAGTAGAGATAACAGACATTTCCCACAGAAGGCCATCACCTCTGTACGGCACAGGGTCCACATACATCATATGGGCATGCTCCCAGTGGCACCCCACATGTCTGGTGTGGGATGTGAGCAAGGAGCCATTGGAGGCAGCTGCCCTCCCTTGCCAGCTCTGCTGGAGACCCAGACTCCAGGGCGTTGCAGTGCTCCTACTTCACGCTAAAGAAATTGCTGATCAGTTTCACAGGCTCTGTAAAAAAGGTAGGACCACCCAGCTCCTGTTTAGTAGCTACCCTGCTTATCTTCGGAAAGAGAATTCCAGTCTGCCACACCACTCCACAAGGTTTGTGGAGCCTTAATTTTCTGTTTCCAACTTATGTTGCAAGTGTTTTACCTCCAGTGGTGGAAATTTGTACAATATAGTGTCTCCCTCTGTTCTGTGCTGGGGTGGGGAGGTAAAGAGAGGGAGAGAAGGTGCAGGGTTCTTCCTGAATCTCCATAAGAAAAGGCCTGACAACAAATGACTTAATATGATAACTGCTTGAATAAGACAAAAAAAGAAGAGCAATACAGATAGCAAGTAAATCTTGCATCCCTTCAGATGCTGGGCACCCTATGTTCATGCAGCATCAGACGGAGCCTGAATGGATTTGCCCACAGCACACTGCATAGAACAGAACAGATCCTGCCCATGGAGAGAAGCTCTCCCTTTTGGTCCTTTGAGCTATTACATACTTTCCTTACAAGAAAACAAGTCTATTCCCAAAGAATGTTCTCATGAGAACTTCTTGTTGTGCTGTTAGATTAAGGCAACACCATGGAGGTGGTGTAATCATGGTGCCCAGTGGGAGCTGCCCACAGGCTTCCCTGTTGCAGTCATGCTGGCTGAAGTTATCAGGATTTGTGCAGCACAGCGCTGGTGCCTGTTCGGGTTAACTGTTCTGTGGGATCGCTACCTACTAAACATGCAGCGGTCTCCTGGTCAGCATCAATACATTCCACCCCTTGATCCGCATACAGTTTACATTTCCCAAAGATATAAGTTACAGGTGATATGAATGACATATGGGCTTCTCATGCCCTAAGTATGAGGACCAATAGAGCAGGCATGGCCTGTTAAAGATCCTTGACTCCTTGAATACAATGTCTTCTTGCAAGGCTCCCAATACACCATCTTGATGAAAGTGCACTGTGATCACATCTGGGTGTACTGCACACATTTAAAAACATTTCTACTATTTCACTACTCCATGAAAGACTATGACACTAAACATAACATAAAAGTATTAATTAGCAAAGTGGGAACATTGGACAATTGAAAAATGTCAGCTTTATGCCTGGGCAGGTGGCTTTCATTCTTGCTCCCTGTATACATGTGTTGTGATGCAGTATTTAACTATTTCATCTTATTTAGTTTTTCTTTGGAACCTATTTTGCTGGCATGCAGGATAGCATAGTCAAGGTTCATTGAAGAATGGCACCAGCTAAAACAATTTTATACCAAAAAGAAGCAGCAGAAGGATAAAGACAGAAAAACATTAGAGATACTAATATGAGGGGGACCATTTAATCTACAAACCATGAACTGATATTCTATGTAACGTACTCAGGGCAAGTTTCTTTTAGGTTTATTTTTGCAAGTTATCATTGTAAGCTAGTACTTTAAAAGACTATGTTCAAAATCCTTTTGTTTTATATTCAATTTTCTTAATATTTTTTTTCAATTTTGCATAGCTTCCCTATTATTGTCATAACAATACAAATTAATCTCCCATTTTTTCTCATTAATTTTACTCTATTTTAATCTCTACTTACCCAAAATGTTTAAGAATGTGTAATATTTCTTTATGTTGAAGAACAGCAAGAAATGTACTTAGTGCTTTGCAAACAGGAAAGAAAATGTACCCCTTTCTTTGTAAATTCAGTATTAAATTTATTTATTAACAGCACCAATGATGACATTACAGAAATTAATGTATATTGTGACTGTTACTTCTACTTGATAGCAAATAAAAAAATTAACAATTGCCCACAGACACAGGAAACATAGAATCCCTGAACCAAACAGATTAAAATACAATATTTTAAATAATATCATTTAATATCAGTATTTCCCCTCTCTCCTGATCATCAAAAAAATACTTTGCCAACATATGAAATTTTAAGTCTGGGGTATCAGTTGATGGAAAATATGAAGCAGTGTCATCAAAATGAGTAAAATGTGGTGAAATCTATAACTGTAACTGGAAACACATTTTCAGCCCCCAGCAACTGAAATGTCTATTAAATATATTTAGCACTACCTGGCCTTCTAAATCTAAGTTAGTACAGTTGGAAGCTGCATACCTTAGGAAATAAAAGGAGACTCTCTTAAATAGTCCAAGAAATCAACTATTTCATGCAATGAAATGCTAGCTCATGAAACAAATTCCTGTTTCCCCCCGCTTTGTTAGATTGTGAAAAATGTCAGAGACACAGATTTATTCACAGAATTTCTACAACGCATCTCCTAGGCATAGTTTCGGATTAAAAAATGGTATCTTGGGGCCATTTGCTTCAGAAAACAGTATTACTACTGTAGCCAGATATTTCATGTACGTTTGTCTCATGCCCAAGTTTAGACCAAAACCAGGCTTTTTTAGGAAACAACGTACAAAGAAATCATTTTTAAAAGAATCCCACTTTATAAATCTGATGAAACATCTGATGAAACACTAATAGTTTTGTTCAAGCTTTAGCAACGTGATATTGACATCCTGGTAGACTGATACAATTCCAAAAAAACCTGAAACTGCAAGGAACACTTTATTGCAGATTATAATATTCTTTCCATGTCACTGGAAATAGAAATAAAAATAATAAAAAACCTCACAACCTATAAAAAGGGTAGTTTCATTACTATTCCATCCCCTGCTGAATTGGAAAAAGTTGAAGAAACAACCTTATTAGAAACATTTTCTTTCTGCTTTTGTTCTTATTTGCCTCTTCAGTCTTTTTTTCCTTTTGAAGCTGTTGCAACAAAAGATGAAAAGCTTAGGAGGCCAAAACATAAATATTTAAAACGATTACATTTGTTCAGAAAGAGTCTGGTCACAGTTTTTTGGAATCAGATATGAAGTTATATATCCATTGCTAAATTATATTATCGATATTTGAATTTTTTTTTTTTTAAGTTTACAGAATGCATAGCCTGACATGCTAAATCTTGGGAACAAATGAGCAATTTAGCATTGTATGTGTTAGTATTGTAAGTATTATTGTTGTCAATATGTTTAAGGACGCATTTAAGGACTTTTAGTAAAATGTTTTGTAAAGTTTTAACTAAGCAAGATTGCTTGGCAGATTTTTGATAGAGGACTTTTCTGAATCACTACTTGAAAAGCTTGAGATAGTGCTGCGGAAAATTATGATCTAATGACTGTGCAGTAAGTTTCAATTCAGTGGGAACCGGTCACTTTAACTTTGCCTGAATACAGTAGAGGTGTGAAACTAATAATTACAAAAGGGCCAATAATTAATTAAAATCTGTATCTTGACTATGAAGAGGAAAGTTTTCCTGAAACCAGGACTGGGTAAAATGTTTATCCAAAGAATATGAATTTGTAAAGTGAGTTATTGAGTCTTGTCGTGAGCATTAAATTTTCCTGAAAGGAGTTTTTTATGTCACTTCTAAAAATGTTGGTAAATTGAAAATGAAATCTCTTGAACTATTATTTTGAAAAAATAGTGTTAAAATCAGTTGTATCATAACTGCTTAAAGGAAGAATTCCCACACGCATTTGGCTGAGAAAGATGTTGTTGGGTCCATAAACTATCATGTAATACGTATTATCTTATTGAATTGATCCGCTTTGGTAAAGAAATATTTTATCAAAGTAGAAAAATATATTGCTGCTGATTAGCATTTATTACTACCCTGGAAAAGTATTATGTTAAGGAAGAAGTTAACAAATGACTAGAAATCATATTGTATGTAAGACCTCTGAAATGTAGTCACCACAGTTCTGGAATAGAGACACATGCATTCCAAATAATTACACATAATATATAATTATAAATTATTATGTAATTATAAGTATTAAATGTATTAATGGTTTTGCACCTCATTGTTCAGCTTCATTGAATCTTCTAGTTTATTTAAGTAGTATATTTAAGTAAATCAATATTTAAACTGTTTGTTAGTTTATTTAAGTAGAATGCTCTCATATTCTGCTTATTAGATCCACTGTGAAATCACTGCTAAATATTGGGAATTATGCTTGTTTGTTTCTTCCCAGGATAATAATATGCCCAGTTGTGGCCGAACAGTGATATTCCTTAAGTTACATATACATTGATCATATAATTATGCTGCAGTTTATAACTTCAAAAATAAAACATCATCTTGATTCTGGATAAGTATAAAGAGAGTTCATGCTAAAAGTAAGTCACATCCTTCCAAATTAAAAATTTATAAAAAGGACACCTTTCAGACCCATTAAAGTATTGAATGAATGTTTTACAGTTTAACAAGTAGTGGTGTATCTATTTGTAGTTGAAGATAACACCAGATATTTTTTACTTTGCTTCCAGGATCTGACGTGATGTGATCTAATCTCATGTAGTCTAATCTAGACTGCTAGATTAGATTTTATGCCTTTTGTATTTGTGTCTAGCAGTTATTTCTGTGAATTAGACTTCTGTTTGTGAAGAGTACAATAGAGGAATGTGTTTCTCCCATTCTATTTCATGAGTATAATTTCATGAGTAGAGAATGAGTAATTACTAAAATAATGCAAGGTAGTTTGTTTGTGGTTTTGTTTGTTTGTTTGTTTGTTTTTTGCAAATAGACTATTGAGTATATTTACTGTCAAAGCTTTGCAAAAAGTTCTGCTGTTGTCCTAATTCCTGATCAAGCACTTAAAACCAGTATGCTGAATAGTTAAACTGGCTGTAAGAAACAGTAGCTTATTCTTCACAGTCCAAGCCAAAAAAAAAAAACAAACCCAACCAAACAAAACCAAATAAACCAAAAAAGTTTTTTTTTTTCAGATTGCTTTCGTCAATAATGAAATAGAAAAGCTGATTACTTTTCCTGCTATGCCAGCTACTGCTTTCCTTCTCCTAATCATTTTAATAAAAGGAAAAAGGAAAAACAAATCCCCCAAATCCCTCAACCCCCCCAAGGCTGAATCTCAGTTCTGAAGTCTGGAAGGATACAAAGCAGTCTCTTGCTGTAGTTTCAATTATTTGCATGCCAGTTGAAATCCATGCCCACCACTGTTTTTCTTTAAATATCTATAGCATAGTACTTCTTTCTATAAATAGCAACTCTCATAACAACAAACACTCTAAAGTGCTGATTTCTATATTGCAATTGAATATTAGTTTCCAGTGAAATGCAGCTTTCCAGAAACTTTGAATAAAAGATGTCATCATCAAATTTTAAAAAGGTGACATTTAATATTTTAACATCATAAAATAGTACGAAAAGCTAAGAAACTTACTAAATGTCTACTGAACTATGTAACTACTTAAAATATGTGTAGGTATAGTGTATCTTGATTAGTAAAAATAACTGTGAGCTTTAAAGGAGATGAACATTTCTTTAGGTAAAAACCTGAAAAATGCAATTGCAAACCAAGATTTAAATCAATTATTTAAATCATTATTTCTACTTGCTAATTTAAATCGTAATTAATTTTGAAGATTTCAATAATGTATTTAAATCTGTCCAACAAAATTACAGGAGCTAGGCTTCTGGGTTTGTGTTTGAAGAACCTTTATCCTAAGTTCTCAAGACCTGCCTAATTTCCTGAGTGTGTTTTGGATCCAGACCTTAGTCCATTTCAGAGCTTTCTGCTCAGAGTGTTCTCATGGCATGAATTTTATGAAGACCGAAGAAGTCATCCATCTGTCCTGCAAAACACATCCGTTCCTGGGTGTGATGCTTAACCCGTAAATTAAATGATGTAGAGTGGCCCAAGATGCTCAGGACTCTAGACCAGCATGTATTGTCTTTGCCCAGCACTTGGTTCTGAATTCCCTCTGGGCCCTGTATGATGCTGCTGTGACAGCAAGCTAATTATTATTTTTTATATGTTTGTTCAGTTGAAAGTTTTTGAAATAATAAATAATAACACGGGCTGTAATACAGACCCACTGCACTGTTGTTTTTACACTGCGTGTCTTGAGATGTCATATGAGGGCATTTAGTGATGTTTGGGGATCAAAAACTCTAGGGTAGTGCTGGAGCATTGTGTAGGTCAAAGGAAACCAAACTTAATGCAGTCTGGTCCACATCACCTGCTGAGAGTCATCTTCAGGACCCTATCCTGGTTTTATCTTGGAGAGAGCTAGTTGGAGTGCTCTAAAGAAGAGCCAAAGAGAGGTCATAGCTCCAGAACTGGGCAGTTCCTGGGCCGCCTTTTGTTTTGCAATGAGGACACAGCCCATGCTGAGGCTGGCAGTTTCACAGGTAGTAACGCTGTTGGTAGTTAAGGAAGTTAGTCTTCATCCTATATGTGTTTTGATCAAAAGCAACTTTGAGTGTGGGGAGCTAGACAACCTCATGATCTGAATCTTTTAATCTGAACTTATTTGGTTCTTTCTTGGAATTTAGAGGCATTTTCAGAAACTGATTTAGTATTGGTTACTGTTGCTGAAAAGGAGTAATGTTCTTTACATAACCGAGGACAACTGAAAACCATTCAGCCTCCTCCCTATACATTAGTTAAATGTCCCATATTAAAAACACTTGGACACATATTTTGGTCATCCCAATCCAGACTTTGCATATTTTAAAGCTTAAAGCAGCTATTATTTACTTTTCTTAAATCATTTTGTTATTTTTTAATACAAAAGGTATAGTTCTGTAATATGCTTTAAAATAATAACTTCAGGGCTTTTGATTTGAAGGTATTTTCAGACTCTTGAAAGCAAGAAACTAGTAACCATTCTTGTTCCCAAACTATTTTTCTTTTGTTTTGAATTTCCAATACATTGTTAAAATAGTGGTAACTATAAATGCTACCTTACTGGCATTCTTTTCTGAAATAAAATTGAAGAAATACTTTTGAAAATCTTGGATGTTTGGTCTCAGTGAAGTCATGAGTGTTTTGACATAGGTATGATGACAAATGAAAACTTAATATAGTTTAGATTTCATCCATTAGTAAGTATTGAAAGGTATATAATGGGGTTATTCAGCCTGGAGAAGAGAAGGCTGCAGGGAGACCTTATTGCGGCCTTTCAGTACTTAAAGGGGGATTATAAGACAGATGGGGACAAACTTTTTAGTAGGGCCTGTTGCAATAGGACAAAGGGTAATGGCTTTAAACTAAAAGAGGGTAGATTTAGACTAGATATAAGAAAGAATTTTTTTACAATGAGGGTGGTGAAACACTGGAAGAGGTTGCCCACAGAGGGGGTAGATGCCCCATGCCTGGAAACATTCCAGGTCAGGTTGGATGGGGCTCTGAGCAACCTGGTCTAGTTGCAGATGTCCCTGCTTATTGCAGGGGGGTTGGACTAGATGACCTTTAAAGGTCCCTTCCAACCCAAACCATTCTACGATTCTATGATTCTGTGATAATAAAGCAATCTGCTTTGTCTTATCAGACTAAAAAGTCACGTATGCATGTTGGTGTTGATATGTGCTTAAAAACAGAATCGCTGCAACTGATTAAGCCCCACCTCAGATTTAGCAGTGTTTTGTAGCAAAATTTCGTTTCATTAAATATGGAGAACTATTGCAAATACTTTGATGTTATCTACTTATTCAGGGCTAAATGAGAAGTATTTGGAGAATAATTACTACAGGTAGTTAATTACATGATGAATCTCTTATATACGTGTATTTTATACTTGTTTTTCCCACTTCTGTTAATTGACCATGTAACAAGCTTTTCTGGCAATGGCTTTTGTTAGACGATCCTTACAAATATGCTGTTTTATTGCAACTTCAGTTTAAAACAAATGCTGTTGATATTCCATTTTTATTCAGATATGTAGCCGGTTCGACTTACCTGTCTTAGTGGGCTACATCATTTACTGCACAATGTCAGATTTCTTTTCAGGTTGATTGTGATGCAAGGAAAGCTAGGAATTTGTTTGAAGGATAAAGCCTGTATATGATTGGTAAAGGGAATGTATGTAGTTACCTTAGATGCTAGCAATAATAAAAATTATTACATTCAATAGCAAATTGAAAAAATATTTAAAATTTACATGAGGAACATGAAGTTGGCAACCTCATGTTCTAGTCTTAAAGTTTCCTGAAGTTTGAAAAAAAAAAAAATTCTAAAATAACACCTTATTGTATATCTTCAGGTGAGAACTATCCTGAATTAGAAAGATTATTTCATTGCTAAATTGAAATTAGTATTACTTTACATATACATACTCATGCCTTGCTATATTTCTTTTTTAAAATAAAACTTAAATCTGATTTTTTACTTATTTGAATATCAATATGCATGAATGCACAGTTAGTGCATTATAAAAGGTAGAATGTGCTAAAAGTAATTATGAGTGGATTGCGAAAAAATGTGTAACAGGAAATTCTTTCTGTATACTGTAACAATCAGAAAATGGGTGATGAAGAAGTAGTATTAAAGATGAGTCACTGCTATTGGTCTCATTTGCTTAGGATGTGAGAACTATATCAGTATTTAGTACAGTCAAATGTAAGACTAAAGCTAGCACATGTGTCATCTGATGTGAGAATCCATTCTGGAAAGTAGAACGGAAGGAAATGGTGGATCAGAGCAGAAATACAAACGTACATTTTCCAGAGCAACGATGCAATGAGGAGAGCTAATGTTAGTCATTAGCAATGCAAAAAGGGGATTATAAGTAGGGATATATTTTTGTTCAAGGTGCTCGTGCAGCCACAACCGGAAGGTTGTCCAGTTCTCAATACCATTACTTGAAAGAAGTGCAATACCACAGACGTTTCAAAGAAGAATGACTTGAAAGTCTGGAGAATATTTTCATGGCATCTATAGGACAGGTCACTGATTTACGAAAGGAATAAATAGGAAGGGATTTATATTTTAAACTAGTAAGGTATTTCGACTTGAATATTTTTATTGGTAAACTTTTGTAACATGAGATGCATCTTGTTCTTCAGAAGGTTATTTTTGTTCCTCAGGCTTGAATTTATTACCCAAACAGAATGGCATATACTACAAATGGCCTGCACCAAAGCCTTGGGCAGACAGTGTTGAGCAAAATCACACCCTGCCCATGAAAGATATTACTGGATCATGATTAAAATAATTATTGGATATTAACTGTGGAAAGACTACAAGAGACTACACAGAGCTAAAATACTTAATGTGTATACGCTTTCTAACCTGGCAGGGAAAACTGTGACAATATTCCATCATTGTATAAAGTTAGAAAGATATATAAAGCTATTTTAAAACAAATCACTTCAATGTGAAATGAGCTGTCCAACATTTGAAGTCTTTAAACTAGCTCTGTTGAAAAACCAAACCAAAACAGCCCCCCAAAACCAAAACAAAAAACAAACAAGCAACCCAAATCTTTAAACCACATTTTATTCAGTTAGGTGAAGGAATTCCTGAGTTCGACTTTGTTGACATTTGCTTTTTTTAAAAACTGCTGCCTATAGTGATCTCTCCCAGTTCTAAAATCTATGAACCATACTATTTTATATATCCCACAGAGAATTCTAGGGGACAATCTGGGAAAACTTAAAAATAACGACAATTATAAAAAATTGCTTTGCATTTCCAACGCCTCGATTCGTTTTTTAAAAATTCCTTTTTTTTTTTTTTTTTACCAAATGTAGGCTCCCTTTCCCATGAAAGGTTGGACCATATGATCTTTCGAGGTCCCTTCCAACCTGGGCTGTTCTACGCTTCCATGTTTCTAAATGGCATTGCAATGATTTTGTAGTTCGCCAGTACCTGAAAGGCAATTATTAATTCAGATGTATGGGCTTGCAGAAATGCTGGCAGTCTGACCTTCAGCTCAGTACAAATGTTGATCAGTGAAGTATTGCTTGTTTCTGTACATTGAAAAACAAACAAACAAAACACACACTCAAAAAAACCCTACCCTAAAACCAAGCAAAAAACCCCAATAAACCAGAACTGGCTGATCTTCCCAAGAATTCATTTCTTTTTCTTGCAAAAGAAAGACAGCCAATTTGTATTTTCCATTTTTCCAAATATTCCACAAGCTGCAGCATACCCTTACAGGGCATTCTTGCATGCTTTGCTCAATTGTCCTGGAACCTTTTCCATATTATGGATAAGGTCTTCTACTTTTGGTAGTCCAGGTGTTTATAGTTTCTTATAAACATTGGCTGTTTCAGATCATTACTTTTCTGGAATAACGCTTTCATTATTTAACAGCTGTCTTTTCAATATGCTTGTGAGCTGATTACCAGATATTCCAGGCATTCTATTGAACACGATAGTGCTGTAGTAACTTCAGCTATTTCTGCATATGTGTGTACATGCAAATTGCCTAGAGACCCTGAAAATTACACATTTTTTAACGAATGTGTACAGTTTAGCTATATATTTTGAAATAAGTAGAAAATGCTTAATCTGTGTCCTCCAGGTCTTGCCTTGAAATTTGTATAGCATTGTTATTAATTTACAAAATAGTTATCATATGAACACACCTAAAACTCAAAAAGAGAGAGTCTATTTTCTGGAATGGCACCTTTTGAGAGTTGATCAGTAAAAATATAGAGATTTGGTGCTGGAGGAGGGGGTGTTCTTCTATGAGAAGCAAATAATTTTGTCACCAAAATCTGTAATTGTATTTTTCTCATTCATACTTGAAATAAATTGAATTGTATGAAAAAATAGGTTTTTATGAACAATGAAAAAATTACAGAATCCTATGGAAAAAGTATCTTTCCTAGTAAAATTAATGTAAATCTAGACTCTTCATCACCTGATTGAACTGTACATTCACCTAAACTACACATGAACAAGTAAAGGCATATCCTTAAGACTTGCTTAAGAACGTGCCTCAAATTTTATGAAATTTTTTTACATTTTTAGACTTTTAAAAAAATGTTATGTTTTGATATATTTTATAATGAATATTTGCACGATGATGATTGTTTTTTAGATGTGGCTGGATACCATCTGGTTTCAATACTCCCACCAACTTCATAGCTAAAACATCAGGGTTTAAGGCACGCTGTGTCTTGTGGCAGCTTGAAAATTTTAGGTGACTATGCCCAAATGCAGTGTTTGACTTAGCACTATTTGTGATGACTAATTTTTTTTGCCTTCAGGATGCACAAAATGTCAATGTTAGAATGAACCTCCGGCTGCACATTCTGATGTGAAGGCACCAAACCCTTGTCATATTGTGCCTGTGCTATTGATGAGGCTGTTAATGGGAATTATGATTAATTCCACCAGTCATGTGACTCTCTGATTATTGTCTACAGACAGACATTTTAGGTGCATTGTTCCTTATAATTTGTCAAAGCTTTCCACCATTGTACTACTCTTCAGTTACAACCTTGGCAACCTGTAAAGCTTCAAATCTTAACAAATAAATTGATCCAAAACAAGAAGGTGCCTAGAAACACATTGTTTAAGGAATGTGTATATTTTAGTCCTTAAAAAACAAATCTTGAATGCAGTTGCAGAAAAAGGTTTGAAACCTAATGTATGGGTTTGCAGTGCAACCTCCATTATTTCTCTTTCAGGACAGACAGCTGTTTTTTCATTGTTATAAAAAAGGAGGGCCTGTTTAAATGCTTCATCTGGGTCACTGTAATAGTATTCTATAAATAACCTTTAAAACATCACAATAAATTTAGAGCATATGAAGAAGATTGGTCCCATAAAACTTCCCTGTCCAAACTTACTTAGAGAAATTTTATCAAATGAGTCTTGAACCTGAAATAAATTTGAGGTGTGTAGTATTAGCTGCATGGATAATATGAAACATCACCTGTTGTAGGATCTTCCTTGTATATTCATGTGAGATCCATGACTACTTTTTGAAAATAAAGAATTGCCATTCTGTTCAGTCCTCAGGTCTGTTAAGAAATATATTAAAAATGATAATTTACAAATATTTTCTATAATTATTTCCATGTATTTTTTCATGTGAAATCTTGAAGATTGCATATTCAGGCTTTAGTTATTAGTGAGACTCTCTTTAAGCATTATTTCCTACCATATTCAAAGATCTTTGTTCAGTTTTTCATATTACATATATCTTCATTAGAAAATTCATGAAGGGTCATGAAATGATCTTCCAGGAGACATGTCATGGTTTAAAAATAGTACACTCTAACAGTTAATTGCAATTGGCCCTCAAACTCATATCTAAGTATCACAAAGGAATTTATTATTGAACAGTACTACACACACCATTGCTTTATTGCTTTAACTATATTAATTATATTTGGCATTCATGGTTAGCTTTACATCTTTAAAGCACTTTATAAAGAGTAATTAATCTTTGCAAAATCATGTAAGATAGATCTAACTAAGATTGAAAATATTTTCTCCTGGATTGATTTTTTTTGTGTGGCATAGATCAGGTACTGTACAATACTAAAGTAAAAATCTTTATATTGAAAACTTTCTGGTCATCCTTTTTGGTAGAGCTTATGCATAATTTTTTTGTGAAAGCCTTTATTAAAGGTTCGTTATGGAGTATAATATTTCCTTATGTGTAGAAGACATATGTGTACTGTTGAAATATTAACATGGAGAAATATATAAAGACTGAATGAGAAACACTGTAACTAAGAGATTCAGAAGATATTCATAAGCCTAAGAAACATCCCAGAATAGAATGTGTAAGAATAGTTGAACCAGTGGAAGCATTATGACATGATCCTTCAATGCACTTCAATTTCTGCCTGTTACCTTTTAATAAATTTATGTAAAATTATCTGAAACATGCTTTGATTGTGTCAAGATGAGCTGCACTAGTGGCTGCAAGTTAAAATTTTAAACATCCTGAATTAATTATAGAAAACCTACATGCCAAGATTTTGCATTACTTGATTTAACATCAAAAATTCCATTTGGGTCTACTGACATTGAAGGAAAAATACTTTTGCATGTAATAATTTTATGTATGTCTATTATAGTACACGTCCTCTCAGTTTACAACTTTTCTTCTTCAACTAATGAATGTAACTTTATTTCTTGCCAGCTGTGAAAAATGTGAATTTTATGTTACGTTTTTATGCTATAAATGCATGAATAGTTATTGTAAATAGTTATTGCTACAATAGTTATTGCAAAATATGTTTGAAAATTTCCTGTGATCTTTATTGCTTGTGTATCTACAGATGTTTTCAGCGTTTCTTTTTCAAACTTCATTCCATATGAGAAATAAAATAAAACTAGGTTCAGTTATCAGCTTTCTAAAGGATGAATGAAAAGAGGTATTTACTGCTCAAATAATGGAGCTGGGAGTTTCATATCCATTTCTGAATATTGTTTTCTAAGCACTAGAGTGAGAGGAAGAGCAGGTGATCTTGGATTTAGGCAGCATTCCCTTCCATGCAGATGTCATGGTTTCTGCCCAGGTGGGCCATTACTCACACTTGTAATCTACAACAGCCACATCCTTCTTTAAGTAGCAACTGGCAATTTTATGTTGGGTATGATTTCTGCACTAATTTAATCTGGCATTGTCCCAATTTAAAAAAAATCTGGGTTTTAGTGTTATAAGCATAGTGTGTATTAGTTAAAACTATGAGTAGATATACAAAACATGGAAAACAACAGTGTTGGTTTTGTTCATACTATGGTTTGGTTTTTCTTCTTTAATTCATTAATGATCTCTCATGAGCAAAAGGCAATGGCAATATTGAAGCTAGGTGTGATGGAGAAAGCAGAGTACAGAAAGAAACTGTATGTGATAGGAAAGAAAGGTCAGAAACTGCCTGATTTTTCATGTGTTGAGCTTTCCAAATTCCTATTCGTTCAGCGGAGCTGCTGTATGTCCAGCCCTCTAGAGGACAAATTTGGATATTCAAATCTTAATTTAGGCAATTCTATTATTCTCCTAGTTTTGAAAAATATTGGTTTGCCCTTGAATTTTTCCTTTGGAAAATCAGAGCTTACGTTAGTTTTTTTTTAAAAAGAGAGTATTGCATCATACCTTTTCAAGTGATCGAACAATAACCAAAAAAAAATCTAAAGTTGGAGAATTTCCTATCAAGACAGCCACAAGTAAGAGCTTTTAATACTTGTTTTTAGAGGAATTATGGCTACTTATCAGACTATTAGGAAATAACTGTATTCTAGTAACTTTAGTTATATGAAGAAAGCTGAAAAATGAACATTTAGGGAAAAATAGTGTTCAAATGTATCCATTTTCTTGATTAATCTTTCTAATAAGCTCTCTTAGATTTTGTCTACATTGCACTTGATAGTTACTACTGAGGCATTGCAAATAGTTTTTTTTAATATACTTAGTTTTGGATAAATAGCAAGAGCAGTGCAGTCACTATGGCCCAGGCATAGCATACGAGATAAGTGTTTTCTACTTCAAACGGTGGTGCCTTGGCTTTCTGTAGTGCTAAAAAGTTTCCATGTTTCTCATGGGTTATGTTGGCAAAACAAAGTAAGACCAAATTATGTCATAACAGCTTTCCAAATTTCCCAAGTGTTGGTAGCTAGGGATCACAGGGCTTTAGAGACCTAATCTTCTAACTGGACCTATAGATGACTGCCTTTGTACCAGTTATGTGGTCCCGTTTTCAATTATTAAATACAGAAAAAGATCTAATTTGTTTGTTTTTGTAGTCACAGAGGTGACTTATGTTTGCAGGAATATTTTAATAGAGCTGGAAAGTAAATAAGTTCTCACTTTCCCTGACTAGATCTAATATTTAGCATGTAAGTATACAATATAGTGCAACACCTTGCTATCAGTCTCTAGGGATAATGACAAACTAGATGCAACTAATCCTGCAAAGACATCAAATATATGTCTAACTTAAAGTGTATGAGTCCCATTGTGTCTCACCATTTCATCTTGCTTAAATAATTTGCCAAATGGAGGGAATTCAGTAGCCTGACAGGAGACCATTCTGTGGTAGAGCTGTCTAAAGCAGCTAAAGTTGTTGCCTGTCTCAGAGATACCCAGTTTAGGAGTCTTTTCTTCAAATACATTGGGAGCATATAGGAAAAAAGGTGTGGGTTTATGTTTCATTTGCTTCATAAAAGCTGATTCTCCAGTTTCTAAGCATTATACTTTTCACAGTCTGAGATATGTTGTGGGGAAGTTTCTCAGGACTTCTCAGTTTGTTCACAGTCACACTGGTAGTGGTTAACACCATGGATGGCATTGGGTTACTCAGCATTTTCAGTGATGTAAATGCAGTAGGACTTGGACTTCAGTCTTTAGAAAAAGTTGCTATAAACTCATGCAAATTTGTACTTCGATCTGCAAACCAGAGAGGTTTGCTACTTACGTTGTCACAGGTTTGCTTTTTACTGTACTCCTCTAAATAAAAAATTAAAAAGAAACCAAGAATAGCTTTGTATACAGGGAATATTGGCCCATATTCATTTAATAAATCTCATTAAGTACTTTATAATCAGCTTATTACTCTGCTTCTGCTAAGAACATTTTAGTCCACTTCTCTATGTAATGAATAATAATTTCCCACTGTTTTCTACTTAATTTAGGACTGTAAACCTTTTGAGATGAAGATCTTGTCTCTTTTATGTTTCTTAGTTACCCTAAGTGTCTGTGGTTCTATGTTGCTATAAAATACTGTGTACTTATTGCTGAGTACTTGACTATACACTTTCCAGCTACATATGCACTAACAACAAAATTTTCATCCAGCAGTATATATTAGAGCAACATCTGTATACTATTCCTGGGACAGTGGGAATCTCTTAATACTGTAAAAGGTCTAGTTTTTTTCCTACCGTCTGCAGCTGGGAGACAGAACTGCTATCTGAATTAGCTTTCATTTGGGCACTCTGCAATTTAAATTATGTGGTTTTCTTAAATTCTGAGAGAACAGGAGCTTAGGGGTTGATTCTTAACCACTTTTTACTTAAGAAGCAGACAATGGCTGCATGTCTTTTTAATGTAGAGTTTTAGTTCTTGTACTCTAATCCAAGTTACAAATATATGTATTTTTGTTAGAATACAAGTTGTCACTTAATGCTAGAAATTGTCAGACAGGAATATACAGCTACACATTCACATTTTGTTCACATCTGACAAAAAAAAAGTATTTATGTACAAAAGGTAATTACCATGATAATTCCTGTCCTACCAAATAATAAAATATTATTCATAAGCACATGTGTGTATAGGTAGGAGGACAGCATTGTGCAGTTTGTGCATGTGCATCATACATGTGCTCTGCAGACTCCTGGGGGTTGGTGGACTGGTTCTAAAGGCATCTGTGAAAAGAAATGAGAAAATAACTTCAATGTCAGTTTGCAGAAATTAGCTCTATGGGATCTGCACATCCACTGGTAAGGGAAGGGGAATTACAGTTCTATAAATTGAAGAAAATAATATCAAAAATGAAAAGGAAGGTGTTGGATAGATGCAAAAGAATTGTTTTGGGTCAATGTTACCTAGCAGAAGGGGCTCTTCTGAAAGAGTGCTTGGATTTGGATAGAAACATCCCCACTTTATTAAATTATGAGAAACTTAAACTTCCAATGTTTTTGTTGCAAAAAAATCTGTAAACTATGGTAAGGATTGCATAGTCTAACAAGATAAATCTGATTGATTTCTTTATCAAATACTCAATAAACCAACAGAAAACAAAAGGTGCATAAACTCTAAAAGCATTGTAAACAAGGAGAAGGAGCAGCATAGACTTGTGCTATAGGGTTGGTTTTGGAATTACAGGAAATGGAGGAATATCTTCCTTTGTCTTAGTTTTAATTAGGAAAATTATTTTAAGCATCAGGACAGGCGTGATAGATAATAGAAACAAAGGTACGTAAATCTTAATTGCTACACTTGATATGGAAGCAAACCTCAGGCATTAATGCTCTTAAGCTATGGGGACTGGACAATATTTGTTCAAGAACTTCTAAAGAACTGGTGCAGGAAATCTCAGTCTTGTAGTAGGGATTGTTAATAAGATTATTAAATCAGGAATAATATAATAGTAAATGTGTTACTTGTATTTAAAGAGACTGGAAGAGATTGAGACAGGTACCACTGTCTTTTTCTTAAAAAAAAAAAAAAAAAAAAAAAAGAAATTTTGAAGACCAGATTTACTAGACATCAAGACAAATAGAAAATGAGATAAAATCATATGTGTTTAAATTAAGTTGCTCTCAGCAATCTTAATATTATTTTCCAGGCAAAGTAGTAGGTGGACTCATGTAGATGATCTTTATTATAATGTCACTTGGGAAATTAAAATGTAAAACATAGGTATCAGTGAAAGAATTTTAAGGCAGATGAGTAGCTAGTCAGAGAAGACAACAAAGGACTGTCAGAAGGTAAGTATTACTTCCCAAGTAAAATGATACTTGAGTTCTAGGATTTCACTTAGTATTTTTATTCATGGTTTTCTTAAAAACAGTAGGCTGTAGGAGTGCACTAGTGACACTTCCATATGACTCAGTGTTAGGAAACTATCACTACAGAGAAGAATCAGATAACAGGATCTTGGAGTACTTCATTAGGAGGGAATGTAATGCTTAGAAGTTTTAAGTCCTGAAACTTTTTGAAACTATGAAAGAAAATAGAAATTCTGTTGATGCCAGTGAGGGTAAGCTGACCACAGGGGAAAGACAAGTTCAGTGACTCAACACTACTTATATTACTTTCGTAATTGCTAACCCTTTTTATGACATAATCTCAATATTGAAATTATTTGATATTGCAGGCCCTGAAGGTTTTGACATAATACATTTATCGATGACTAAGTTACAAACAGACAGAAATTCTTTACTCAGAAATAAAATTAAAACCAACAAAAACAAGGCAAATCAGGACCAATAAGAAAGGTTTTCATTCATTAGTGTACATTACCTCTCAAGTATCTGACTTCATATTCTGATTTCAGAAAGAAATTATACTAATGTGGTTCAGGTTTTTTTCTCAGAAAAGCTATATCAAAGGTTCTAATCTGACAGAAAGCTGGAGGATCTAGACTGTTTAATATGAAAAAATGGTATTGCAAAATTCATTAAGGTGTCTGGAGAAGTTTCAGGAATCCCCACATAGAAAATAGTCTAAATTTCCTCTTATTTCAGTTTCTTAAAAGCAAAAGAATTGCAGTATGTCTATTCCCATCTCAAAAGTAACAAGAAATGTTTTCAATGAATAAGCAGCTCCAGACAAAACAGGAATCTGCTCATTAATAATTCTGATACGCTGATCTACAACTCCAAGCTTTATGAAGTTTTTATGAGATGATTAAAAAGATAATTCAAATGTTCTAAACCATATTATAAATCATAAATTGAAATTTAGTTGGTTGAACTGTGCATCTGAGGACATCAGAAAAGTGTACTTGATAGAAAAATAAGATATTGTAAGAGAAATGACATTTCAGGGAAAAATGTCTGAAAGCATTGTCCCTTATTTTTAATGTGTCCCATTCTACTGCTTCCCCTTCCCCATCCAAGAAAAGATGCCACCTAGACAGGAAAGTGTCAAAAAAAAGCAGGTCTAAGTAAGATTCCATAAGAATGTCAATGAAGAGTCCTTTTTCTCAATTTCCTTCTGTAAACCATTACTGCGTTGTTCAATTCAGGTAGTTATTCCTTTTACAAAACATAGTTGTGTTCAGAATACATATGATGCTTGGCAATACAGAAAGAAGCCAATATTTATGTTAGCAACATATTTCTTGCATTAGCCTATATCACATACCTCAGACTTGATCTCAATGAATGCTCCTTGTCACTGATAGCGTATTTCAGGCTCCACAACTATTCATTTCTTGGAAGGCATTTTGAGACTTTTTATACAATTACCAAGTTTGATAAGGATTTTTGGTGATACTTGCCTGCAATCTACTGGTTGAAGTCACAAGCTCATCCTGCATACTGTCTCAGAAAAGCTACCATTGGTCATTATCACTATTGAGCATTGACACTGATGAAATTCGGTGTACTCTTGTTAAGAGCTGGCTTTTCAGCATTTCTTTAAGGATTAGCTTTGCCTTCCTAGATATATGTTTTGCCCTCTATGTTATTGTACTGTCACCAAAATTTTTGATTCAATGACATTTTTGGCCCCTTTTTGTAAAAATCAAAAGATTTAGTAAGTTAAACTAATCTCTTCAGAAAATTTGTACTCATTCTTAGCATATGAATGGTAGTTCTATATGCCCCTGGTGCAGTTTGGTTTTCATTACCTGTATGGTTTGTATTATATATTTTCATTGTTTTTGTTGATTTTTATGTTAAAAATCTGATGCTGGTAGAACAGCATTTCTTACCTCTCTTAGCACTATCATAATTTAGTAGGGCCTATAGCAATAGGACAAGGGGTAATGACTTTAAAATAAAAGAGGATAAATTTAGACTAGATATAAGGAAGAAATTCTTTATGATCAGTGTGGTGAAACATTGGAAGAAGTTGCCCAGAGAGGTGGTAGATGCCCATGCCTGGAAACATTCAAGGTCAGGTTGGATGGGGTTCTGAGCAACCTGATCTAGTTGCAGATGTCCCTGCTTATTGCAGGAGAGATTGGACTAGGTGACCTTTAAAGATCCCTTCCAGCCCAAACTATTCCATGATTCTATGACTCTGTGATTATGAGCAGAAGTTTCACAAGGGAAACTCTTCCTCTGGTGTCTGCTAGTGCATTTGCCACTATGAGAAGAGGCAAAGAAAATACTCTATAGGACTTCAGTCCTATTATTCTGGGAGTTATTGGAAAACACCTGAACGACAACGCAGTCATTGGCCCCAGCCAGCACGGGTTCACGAGGGGAAAGGCCTGCTTGACAAACTTCATTTCTTTCTATGACAAGGTTACCCACCTAGTTGACCAAAGGAAGTCAGTCGATGTAAACTTTTTGGATTTCAGTAAAGGCTTCGATACTGTCTCTCACAGTATCCTCCTGGACAAAATATCCAGCATACAGCTGGATAAACACATAATGCGATGGGTGAGCAATTGGCTGACGGGTTGGGCTCAAATGGTTATAGTAAATGGGGTTACATCGGGCTGGCGACCAGTCACTAGCAGGGCTCCGCAGGGATACATCTTAGGGCCAGTGCTCTTTAATATCTTTGTAAATGACTTGGATGCAGGACTTGACAGTGGGTCCCTTCCAATTCAGGACATTCTATGATTCTATGATTCAGTTTAACAGACACAGACCTTAGTTAATTCTTAAGTGAATTTTCTGATACTACTAGTAATTGAAAAGCTGAGTGCTGGGGGAGGAAGACAATATGAAAATTAAGAAATGGAGATGCAGATAATCCTCTCCTTGTTTCTCCTGCCCCCAAAGAACAAAATGGAAATGTGTTCACAATTTTGCACTGTTAATAGGCTGATTAAATCAAGGTTTATAAGACATATTCTTCACTCCTCCTTGTTTAGATGTTTTATTGGGCAGTCAGAAACACAAGATTCCCAGGACCAGTAAGAGAGAGAAAGATTATAGATCCTCACTCTATAGTCCAATGTGACTATTTATTTGGAAGCAAGAAGTGCTTCCAGATAATCTGGTTCCTCCTACAAACATACTTAGTCCATTACCTAATTAATTTTAGTGGAAAATTCTCAAGGAGACCTTATAGAAGGGACTGGAATCTGGGATTCCTCCATCTCAGGGAAGAGCTGTTATCACTTGCAGACTCCTGTTTGTGTCTCTGTCTTTCTTCCTCCAGCTTCTTTATGCTTAGCCTAGATTCTGCACGAATGGGGAAGATAGCACTAGACCTTCCTATAGCCTAAATTCTAATGGTCAGAGTACAGTTCTGGTAGCAGAACCAAGGAATCAAAGCAAAATCTGCTTTGAATTGCTTTTTTCATCTTTTTTTTTCTTGAATTGAAATTGTGCTTGAACTACTTTTTCAAAGATCTTGGTGAACGTGAACTGGAACTGACATACCAAAATGCTTATCCACTCAAAAAAAATGATGCCACTAAAGTTAATGTCACTAAATGTTTTCAGCTGTTGCATTTTTTTTCAAGGTGAACTGTTTAGCAAACTGTTATGGGCTTGAACTGGAAGGATTTCACAAGTCAGCCTATACTGGAAATGTAAAAAATTCTTTACTAGTTAAAGTCTCTGGCTTTAATTTATCCCTTCACTGGAAAGCCTATCTATTGTGTATTCCACTCCGTTGTTGAGTTCTTTGACTGGTTTGTAATGCTATGTAGTAACTTCATACACGCCCACTCTCCTTCTGCGACTCTGCTTCTGAATGAAATTAGTTGAGTCAATGGGTGCTATGCTTTGTGCTGAACTTAATACTAGAGAAAACCACATAAATTGACATATAGATGCAGAATAGACTCGTTTGCAGATTTCAAATGCCTTAGGTGCCAGGTCAGTGTTGAGAAGCTCTTTCTCAAGATAGTACAAGGCATTAAGTAAGTCTAGTGTTGAAAATGTCGGTGCCCATGGATGATCGGGCAAGTATGCAGTTAGGTAAGTGCAATATGAAGTAATAATGATAGTGCAGATTTGTGTAGCATGTGGTGTAGTTAATATTTCATAGTAAGTGGATCTAGCCTAAAGAAAGCAACAGACAACCGGATTAGTCAGATGTAATGTTTTTTCGTATTCAGATTAATCATACAACCTTGCAATTTTCACAGTTTTGTTTGTACTCTTTTCAAATGTCTCCAATATAAATTCCCAAAGTAGTTGAGGGGGGGCAGTGCTTTTTACATAAGGTATGAACATATTGTAACAGTTGTAATGACTTACCTGGTCCTTTTAAAAGTTATACTGAATATTTATCTTTATGGAACATGACCATATACTTTGTTTTTTAACTTCTTAGTGAGAAAAGGCTAATTTTCATTCTTACTCTTTGTAACTGTGTCTGCTTTCTATCATGGTTGCATTTAAATGAAAAAAGAAAACCCGACCTTCTGCATAGAGTAGTAGGACATAAATGATGCTAGAGCCCCTCTAAATTTTTGAATATGTTGTATTTTGGTGCTCCAAGTCTTCAAAGTACAGTAATATACAAACGCGTGCAGCAGTACAGGCTCCCTTTTTATTACTGAATTGAAATAAATGCTATTTCACTGTCAACACATTGTGACATTCAAGTAGTTTAATATTTTATTCTTCCTCCAGAATGGCATCAACTGTACTAGGGCTAATTTGGGGTACTGTAGAATAGAGCTGTGACAGCAACAGAACTGAGCTTAAGGAAATAGTATCTATAAAAATGTGCAGTGCAGTATCTTATCACATTACTCCCCAGTCCACCCACACCCTAATCACATATACAGTCTTACCACATATTTTAATGCCATTGAAGTTGCAGCTGGCTTCCACACTGCAGGATTTCCTGTCCAAAAGGGCAAGGGGTCGTTTGAAGTTTAAAAAGTCTTAGTGCAGCGTGAACCATTTAAAAATAATGACAAACCACTGCTATACGGCCCGGGCACGCTGAAGTACATAAGCTTGCCTAGAAATCTTTTACATCTCGGCAGAGATCGGCGCAGGGAACTCTGTTCCCTGCACGTCCCTTTTCCTGCGGATTTTCTGCGCTTCCATGCAGAATTTGCTTTCCTTCCAGTCACCCGGGAGGAATAGGTTGTCTGAAGGAAGGCTCTCCGGCTTTGCTGTCGCCCGGTGCCCCCCTCCTCCCCTCCGGCCGCCGGCGAGGTGCTGTGGCGGGAGAACCCACCTAGAGGGCCCCCGTGACGCCAGCGCAGCCCCGCCGGGCACCGCCGCGCCGCAGCCGAGCCCCGGCTGCTGCAGGGTAGGTGCCACCGGGTCCGCCGCTGTCCGGAGCTGCTGCTGGGCGAGGAGACGAGGAGCCCGAGGGGTAGCCTGGAAATTCTTGCCAGGGGAGAAGGAAGCCGGAGCCTGTTGCCCGCGTTGCTTCAAAACGTACGGCGTCTCTTGAGCTTGGGCTTAAGAATCTTCCCGAGGATATTTACCAGAGCGTCAGGAGTGATAACTACTATCTGGGAGCTGAATTGGGGAAAAAAGGACAGCAGAGAAAGAATGCTTAGGTAACACGGGACTTAAAGCTTGTCTTTCATTTTGCAACATACAAATTGATGTATGGGCTTTTGTATACAGTATAACATCGAAACAGAACTAGGTTCTGCAGAGCAAGAGTCGATAGCTTAGTCATTTTACTTAAAGGGAGCAGGCAGCCTTATTATGGGGTTAGACTGCAAAAATGAATTTGAGCAGGATATGATCGTACCTCTTGACGGTATCTAACTGTAGTCCTGTCCTATGGAGCGGAAAAAGCTTCCTTCCTTCCTTCTTTCTTAGTTGAAGAAATAAACCCACAGTATCAAATTCAGAATGAAGTTTGGGTTTGTTGTACATGGCTATTAAACATCATCCTGTTGCCTGGGCTTGTAAGAAAGGAAAACTGCATTAATGCAATCACTGATGAATATGTGTCTAAGAAAGAAGAAAAAGCAATATTCCTTTCTGAACATGGCAAAGCAATCTGAAGTTACACATCTCCCCCTAACCACTGATTTGGCATGGATGACAAGAAACTACCTTTTGACTAACCTTTTCCAACTGTCCAAAATGCTGCATATGAAGATGCTTTAATTCACAGTCAAAGCACTTGGATTTTTATCAAGGCAAACTGTTGGCATTGTCATAACAGTTTCTGTATACTGATTAGTTTCATGTTTTTTAAGTAGCAAGTGATGCATAAATGGATGGACGTGTACCTAGAAAACCCTGTGAGAAGTCTTTCTTCGGATCCTGGGAATTTTTATTTTTGTGGATTACAGTAATTCTTGCAATAATCCCTGCTGTTAACTGCTCATGCAGTTGTTCTGGAATGCATCTATGAATGCCATAACACATAAATCTGTCTGACAAGGAAAACACTGATGTTGCAAGATCTGTGAACATGATGCATGTGAATAATTTCCCCTTTAGGAGGCATTCATGGATATGGTGAGTAATCAATACACATTACAGATTGTTAAACTCAAAATGCTTGTTTGCAAAATACTGTGGCAACTACCAGATGCTATGTTTTTCCCTGCGTTAATGTCAAATGAGGACTAACTAGGCTATGAGAAAAATGGAAATCTTACAAGGATAGTAGTGATGAAGTAATATGAGTTTGGCAGTTCTTTGCCTTTACAAAATAGGCAAGTCATAAAAATTGTATTGTTATGGTCATGTTTTCTTACATGATAAAAGCCTTTTAAGCAGGGAGACGTATTTTCTTCCTGTATCAAAGGATCACTTCTTCCCATTTCTTTCTTAGTGTGACTTGAAGGAAATCATGAAGACATATTTTCCCCCTGTGATATTGTGTTGTTTGTCCTGGAACTTATTTATTTATATACATTCAAGTATATTTCCTGAAAACAGGAAAAAATGCTCATTCATATGATAATTCAGTAATCTTTAATAAATGCATGTGTATGGTAGGTTCTCAAATGTGGCTGTTTGGAAGACAATCATATAGCATTAAAATCCCTTTATCATCATTAAAACATCTGTTTCCTCTTTGAACCACAGGCACCTATAGTTCTTGCTCACTGAAAAATCTCTCTGTAACTTTCTTTGCCATATAGTGCAGTTAACCTGCTTATAAATTCTACCAGTGGTTGTTGCGTCATGTCTTGCTCCTGGTGTTTGAATTAATGTCTTGGTTAATGTTTAATGAATATTATTGGCTAAAGCAAAAATAATTCCCCAGAAAACTTCTGCTCTTTGGGTAAATATTGAGTCTTTCAAAATATTAGAAGCAAACATATTATGGAAGCTCATTGGAAAAAAAAAAAAATTGCATTCAAGTGGAGGGACTGGCTTCAGGGTGCATGCTTGTTTGACAGATCTGCCCTTAGTGTATGTCAGCCTCTGCATGTAACCGGCTTGCCGGAAAACCTAAGAAAGGATTTTCCCTGGGAAACGTGTTAGCAAAGTTCTTAAACCCACGTTATTTTTATGGCATTTCAAAGTTGTATTTCAGACGGCTGGTACAAAGCCGAGACCCCGGAGCCTGGCAGCACCAGCGCTGGCGTCAGCCCGGTGTCATCTGTCGGAGGCGCCGGCTGCTCCGCGCCGAGCCAATGGCAGGAGCCGAGAGCAGCCGTCAGCGCGGGGGGGCGGGGGCGGCGGCGCTGACGCCTCCTCTGCTGTGAGCACCTAAATTTTAACAAACAATTAGTCGGCACGTTCTCCTTTGAACGCACTTATAGGGGTTTTTTAATTACATTTCATTCCTCCTTTCCATAAGACCATTATAGTCTACGTAAAATCCTTTTAGAGCCAACTTCAAACCACATCACCTAACAAATGAATAACGTGATCTTGAATGTATTTCATCTTTTTGTTCTGGCAGTTTATTTAGCAAAGTGTATTGGAAAGGGTACTGCAGTCCACACCTAACAGAAAGATGGTTTCCTTTGTCTTCTAAGAATTTGGCCTGCTTCTGGTTTTAATAACTTCGAGAAATTATTTTAAGCATGTTCTAACCCCCAGGGTTCATCTTCTGACTAAGTGGTTGTCAAACATGAGTCCTGAAGTTTGCTGAAAGGGGTTTGGAACAAACCAACTGTTTTTTTATTTATCTTCTCTAAGAGGTAGTTCCTGGTTTCCCTGTGTACTCCTTGCCAGCCCCTTGCTGTCTGCCACAGTACGTGAACCCATTGTCTAGGAAAGATTGGCAGAAGTGTTTGCTGGAAAGATATATGAAGATAATGATATGTTCTACATTTACTGTTTTAACTGAATGCAAACTATACCATGCCTATGTTTGTGCTTACCTAATCGTAGACCTTAATTTAGAATGGCAATGTTTTTAGCACGCTATTGTTCATCTCAGCTCTCAGAGAATTGGCAAATTTGCTTATTCATGCTACAGTAGGTCTGTAAGGAGCATTTATGGTTTTAAGTTGCCAGTCATAGCTTTTCTTTTAATCTAAACCTTCACAAATCCATTCATTGCCTATGAAGTATGCCAACATTTTCTATTGTTAATAGGAATTGGCACAAAGAAAAGTCTTATATATGTATATAACCTCCCCTCCTGCTACTTTCAGAAGTCCATTAAAGGATGATAATGAAGATAAAGGAAAGGATATCTTTCATGGGACCCAGTTAGTTTTGTGTTTGTTTAATACGAATATTAGTTGATTATCCTTAATAATGTTTCTCCAATGCTGATACAACACATCAAAGGTATTTTGTGGCCAGCATCATATGCCTCATAATATTTGTAACCTTTATATACATACAGAACCAATTATTTCAGAAGTAAGACTAATAATTTTCTGTACCTTAGAAATGTTGCTTTTTTAAGGTGTTTTCTGTACCTTAGGGACATGCACTATGCCTTCATGTGCTAGTTCCTGCTCATTTCACGTGGAATATGGGGAGAAGGAGTTGGGGGGGATAAAAAATGAACCCTTCTGAAATATAATTTGCTGTTTCAAATGTCCAGAATTTTAATGTTGCGTAACCACTCAAGGGGGTGGATGTGTTTTTTGTGTTTGGTCCTCTATGTGGGTTTAGGGAAAGAATAGCCAAAAAGTGATGGCCCTGAGAGTAGGGTTTGAATGTGAGCCCGTAAGCTTTTGGAAGTGCAGTGAGAATTCCAGCATCTGAACCCTCCTGGTAATGTTAGTAATAGGTATGAACCAACTACTGGTAAAAAGCAGCTATAAAATATATATGTTCCCAGGCAGTACGAATGGGAGCACAACTATATCAGACAGAAAAGGGTAGCTATAATCTGAATGGAGTCTAAACGGCATAGGAAACTGAGACTGGAGTACACAAAAAAGGTATTTTGTCTGAAGCTGTTTCCAACAGTTTGGATTGCAGTGAAGCAAATACAAAACACATACGATTAAAGTGGTGCAGTGGTTCGAGCAAGTGATGTCCCAGGTGAGGATAAAGTTAGTCCTAGCAATAGTGAGAAACATTTGTGATGATAGTAGGAGTAGGATTTTATAACTACTTTCCACATTACACCCTATACAACCTATATTATGTATTAACAATATGCAGTTTACTGCCATTCACACTGAAAACAATTTTAGAAACATTTACTGCTGAATTGTGTAACCTAGCTTTCCTTTCCATTACGTTTTATATGCCTTTTTGATGCCAAACCAAGTAAAGATAAACATGGTATTCAATTTTGGCTTGCCTAATTGCCTAAACAAATATTGCATGTGCCTTTTAGTTTTACCATAAGAAAAATAGAAGTGAAAAACCTGCATTCAAGCATATCTGCCTTTAAACTGGTAAAGATTTGAAATTAATCCACAGGTGAATACACTAACTTTTCAGAATGAAAATGTAACCTATGACTGTGCATCCTTTTCTGCCAACTTTTGGCCTATTGAGATTGAATGAAATTTAATTTGCTTACCAAGGCAGTGAATAAAGAAGAAAAATTCCTTTCTTGGTTCCTTTTCAATCCCACTATATTTACTTGATTTGATCATTATTTTTCTATATACTTCATCTAATGCAAAATGATGCAGATGCATGGTTACACATGTTATCCCTTGCTTCAGATTAATTTGATTACTAACTTGCTTTTTGAAAAACACCTTAGTAAATCCCTGAATGAATGCAATTGTTAATAAGCTTCTGTCTGCTGTTTTTGCCAGTATTCTAAAATAATGGTGCTAAATTGTTTATTTGTACATTTTATAGAACCCACATGGTTTTCAGCCAGCCAAAAATGGTTTGGCTTTCCACTGTTATGCAGGTTCTTCCATTTTGTGACAACAGAACAATATGTAACGCTGAAGAAAACTGATGGAAAATTAAGATCTCAATGCTAATGCACAAAATAAACTTTCATTATATTCTTAGGACATGATGAGTCACCTCAGCTCACTAAGGTATCATGAGGAACTGAGTCTGTCCATTGCTATGCTCTTCTCATGGCATAACTCTTCTAACCCAAACCTGGATGAAATGTTTCATACAGATATTTACTCATTTGCTTGTTCTAGAAAATTTTGTGTATTTTATAGTGGGGAAGAAAAAAGGCTTCTTTCTGAACTGCTTTTCAGCACAGTATTTAACTAGTTTTTAGATATTTTATACTTAAGACATTAACAAAAACTGTAGAGGAATACCTCTGTTCTTCCTTTAGAAATCTGGATTTGAACCTGAATTTTGGGAAAAAAATAATGATTTCTTAAACTAAGAAGAAATCTTTTTAAGACCAAAGAATTTTGTTTAATCCTCTGTGTCCAGTAGATTTTCACAGTACTGCTAAGTATGAAAGGTCACCTTATTCCCTGTTTTCTTATGCTCAGTGACAGGTGTTACTTTCCTTCACGCATTGTTGACGTTTATTGCTCAAGTTAGGATGAGTGTAGTATGATGTAGTCAGATGATGAATGAAACAAAGAGTTTCATTTTAAGGTATCTATCTATTGCCTTCTCCGTCATATTTCTAACACCTTATCTGCCCCATGGCACCTAACCAGCATTCAGCATGTTGAATATCAGTGAAGAGATGAAAACATACTATTTGCAAATACGGCAACAGTTTATTTGTTTATAATTTATATTAGCAGTGCTTTAACTTTCTGTGATGTTTCCATGTGAAAAGCTGAAAGTTCTCCAGATACACTAGCCGGCTAAGCCTGACAACACCCCTGATGGCTAGGTTAGATACATATCAGTGTATGTAAATTACATCTCTCACCACTGAAGTGCTCTGTAGTCTTCCACACAATAGTTATGGCATTTTTGCATGCAAAATTTCTGCTCAGGTAAGATAATTTAACCATACGAGCTAATGTAAACTGGCGTTGCTTGCTTTGGGTGTCCTAGACAGATAAGTATCCTGTTGGGACTTTGATCTGTTGTTCCAGAAGAATGAGATCATTTAACCTCCATTTTCAGCTCACTAATATACTTGTCTTTATATTGCTGCAACTGATTCAAACTCAGCTTTTGTATCTTTGAAATGTAGACTCTTGCCAAGGCCTGCCTTTTGCTCTCCTGTCTTCAGTGTATGATCCCTAAATGAAGTTGTTATTTTGTACCTCTGTCCTTTGGATGCACTGTTTTGTCAATTTGGATGGAAAACACTTTGAAACACTGAGTCTCATTACGAGTAGAGTACATGTTTTAACCAGTCGTATTCAGGCTAAGCTAAAGTCAAGTTATTTATTGAAGGATTCTATAAACTTGAAGAAAGTCTTGCTGTCTCTGGATATAATCCTGATTTATATCTTCTTGGAAACTCAAGTCACAATAATAGAAACTAAATTGAAGCTTCTTTTACTCCTAAAACACCTGTTGAGTGTTCATGCAGCTCTTCTACAGTCTTTTCACTCTTACCTGCTTACAGAGGGCCACCTTCTCTTCTTTGGGAAGAGTTAATCCGTACCTGTACTTTGACTCTGTAAAAAGTACCCTACAAATCTACCTCTTAAACAATAGTTTAATAATGAAGAAAAAAAATTAATTATTATTACAATAAACACATTGATAAATATTTGTTATTATTTATGCTGTTTAATTTTTAAAGTATTTCATGAGTAGATTTGTGGGTACTTACATTGTTTCTAAACATACTGGTCTGAGTTAAGTGGGTATGGTCTTTCGTTCACAGATGGGTTCACTTGAGGATGGCAATTTGGCCATTATGTGTTATTATGTGTCTTATTTATGTGTTATTACTGGATTTATTTTTCTTTACAAATTTATTGGAACAAATTTTAAGGAACGAGTTAAACCATCAGTTTTTAAGAGTGATTTGTTTTCTGGTGATGCCAATATACCCTCTGTTATTCACAAGCAGTTTAAAGTTTTCAAAGTTTAACTTCCTTTAAACTGGAAAAGAATACAGCTCATTTGTAATATACATGGCAGATTCAGAACTGGACAAGACCTTCAAGGTAAAATAGCCTTTGTGGTTACAGTAGAAGCATCAAGCACAGAGGCTCATATACCCCAGTGATACATGTGTCTGGATACTAGGGAAGAAATATTTCAAAAGTTGGTTTCGTTTGCCTTTGTGTCTGGCTATATTCTCCATAGGCAAATAATGCCTTCAGGGAAGTGAGTAGATTTTAGTTACCAAATTATTAACTACAGTGTTATTTTCATTTAGTGTACAACTTAATACTTGAGACATATTAAAAATAGTGGTTTAACTGTGTTTTTGACTGCTATTTTAAGGGGAATTTTTGGTGAATCTGGACTTTAGTTGTTAATTATGGTATTGACCAAATATTGACGAATTAAGAATCATCTTAGCATGTCCAAGTCTAAGATTTTTATGCATCTTAGACCATTTGTGAATTTTTTTTTCATGGGCTGTGGATTTAAGAACGTCATCTTCCAGTATTACTTTTTTGGATAATTCATCTTTAATTGAATAAGTGTAATAATTGGAAAAGGAATGAGGCATGTCATCCATACCTACTTTCAGAACATCAGACAGAGGAACAAGTATGTTGTCACATTCAGTATCTAGATACATTCAGAAATGTATGGAAATCAGTGCTCAACTAAACTAAAATGTACATATTAAGGATAAAAACATGCAATTTTAATAGGTTGGATTTAGTATATTGTAAAATACCGATGTACATATCATGCCATCCTCCCACAGCAGAATTATTTACTAAAAAAATACTGGTGTGAGGACTTAATACATTTAGCATTGCATTTGATTGCATCCATTCATCAGCTTATTTATATTTAGGCATTGACATAATAATTTAGACTTCCAACTTAAGATACTTTATTTAATTCTTAAACTCAGATAGAGGTATTTTATCCAATGTTTTTCAACTCATGGCGGATGGGAAAGTTCCCAGCAACCTTCTTGAAATCCATTACTTCAATGTTTCCTGCCCATTATAAAGTATCCTTTCATGCAACAGATCTCATGACATAACTGCCCTAACAAACATGGCCTATAACTGCTATTGAGCTCTCGTGTTTTGCCTTTCCTTAATATATTAATTTGTAAATACTGGGTCTGAACCTTTAGAGACATTCCAAATTTGCCACACTATTTCATCTTTTTGCACTATATTTGGCTCCTTTACATGTCCTACTATATGACACTTTTTTTCATCTGGCATCCTGTCATGTCATCTTTGTAGTGTCTTCTACCAGCCTGCAAATAAAACAAAGAAGCGGTGGTAATAGGCAACAGAAATAATGATAGAATAGCTAGTTTCCAAACAGGACATAAACTAAATTGATATGGTGAAATAAAAATAATCCTTTTTCCCATCTTGTACTTAAGAGTATTGAGGTACAGAGAGATTTACACCTGGGAGAAAAGTAGGAGATAAATTCCTTGAATGGATAGTGTCATACAGGAAAGCACATTTTCATATACAGGCCAAGAGACACCCAGCTCTACATTCATTTATTTTTTTATGTACTTTCAGCCCTTCCACATTTCTTGCGGGTTGTCTCTAATGTTGTGAGAGAGTAGTTTTCTTGACTGTACTTTAACACAGAGATCTTGAAATGGAGATTTGGTGAAGTTTACCAATCAACAAATACCTTTTCTTTCCCTGTTGCTGTTTGGGCTTTTGATCTTAAGTGTCCTTGGAATGCTCTTCAGGGTAAAGGTACCGTGGTAACTATGCCGTTTCCCCAGAGAATTTCCAAGCCCTTTGAATAATTGCCATAGAAAATGATCTTTCCCTCCTGGATTATCTGTACCAGACTGACCTGTCACATGGAGGTAGAATAATCCTAGGAATTGCCCAGAGAAGGAGAGTAGTTAAAGACTGGTATTTTTTTTTCCCTTTCTAATCTAACAGTATTTGGAATGTCCAACCCACAAATACTGATATTATGTTTTTCAAAATTAGGCAGATTTTAATGGGAGGATTAGTTTGGGATATTTGACTATCTTTATTTGTTAGGAAGTTATAGGTGGATAAAAGGACAGTTAAGGTGCTATGTTGGTCATCTGTATAATAAACATTTTCAGGTTTTAAATGCTGTGATGTTTAAATTATTGCAGCATATGTTGGTAAGATATGTGGAATCTCTATATGCTGTATAATCCTCACAGCCTGATCATATTTCTTTCTGCAGGATTGCATTTTGCAAGTAGATGTGGCTTGTGGTGAAGTAACTGCCACTGGGAATACCACAGTCACAAAAAGGTATGCATGCTGAGCTGCAGCTGAGCTAATATATGGCTATTTATGGCAACCAAGCAGGAATCGGAGATTAAGCCAGAGTAAGGCAGGGATTGTACCAGCTAGCGGCTCACTCACTTGTTCCGTGAAGTAGAAGAAGGATCTTAGAGATGATGATTTAGAGCATTGCTTATCCCCTGCAAAGTGAGTGTGAATAAAAGTTTTTTAAGAGCTTTTTGCATAATGTACATTTTTGAACCATCGGTTTACACAATCCTGCAATAAGATCAGATACTCAGGCCATTGTTTCATTCATTACACCATATAAAAAAAAATTCTGAGAAGTAAAGTGAATCTAATTCCTGAAACAGAATACATGACAATGTATCAGGATCTACCTTTAGAACCTATATTTAGAAAAGATCTGATCAGATAAGTAGTGGTATCTGTATTAAAAAAAAAAAAAAAATCACTAATGAGAACAAACATACAGGGTAATAACTGCAAGATTTTCAGTTTTTCTCTTTTCATCCTTCGCTGAAATGTTTCATTTCTGCTGTCTCCCACGCCCCCCAAAAAAGGACTGCTCATCTCCTTATGCAGTACTTTTAATAAAGATTTTGACACTTGGAAAATATAAAATATGTAAGCATACTTGTGACTGTGAGTTTACTGCTTTCCTGAAATGCTAGTTGCTTTCCATATATTCACAGGTATTTTACTGGGTATTAATCAAGGGAGCAGATGCAGAATTCTGGGCAGGAAGAAGTACTTCATGGCTCTCATTTTAATATATAACTATTTATATATGAGATTTTTTTTCTCCTGGTTTCTTAAAGAAATGAGGCCTACATGATCATATGTATCTGTTACCCCCTTTTATAGCTTTGGAACCTGTTGTCTGATTTCAACCAAATTTTAGAGGATAGAAGTTTTAAAACAAGTTCTTTTAAAAAACTGTGTTGGTTAGAAATTGCCTTCAGTATGTACTCTCCCTGAGAGAACGACTTCTGCGTCCTGGCAGTGCAGCTCCTGGTAGTGGCTGGCCAGGCAAAGCCCTTGCAGAGCTTGCTGTCAGCTCAGCACTTGTTGTCTCCTGTACCCTCAAAATAAGTATATGTGGGTGAGTCACTGGAGAGGGAGGTGGCTAAGTTTCACGTTCATGGAACAACTTACTATTGCAATTCAGGTGTACTGTGAAAATGAAGCCAGTGAAGTCTGTTACATACTTGTGGGCGTAGAAACAGTAGAGTCAAAGCGTCTTCCATGCAGACATGTTCAGGACAGAAATGCAGACAGAATGGAGTTTGCACTAATGATGAACCGATATATCTGTTAGACAGAGATTTTAATCTGTTAACATCATATCCTGAATATTTTCAAAAGCCCCTCATTTAGATCTTAAGTGCTTAAGCTGCCTCTTAACTCTTGAAGAAGAATTCATTTACAAAGTCACATGCTAGTACAGTTGTGTTATTCTTTCCCATTACCAATAGCGTAGGTAATAGCAAGGATTTGGAAAGCACCAGAAAACCTTTAAAACCTCATCAGAACAACCATGATGTCATAATATTTTTCTTATTGAAAATGTACTCAGTATTTTAACTGTCAATTACAGAAAACACAGAATGAGATAGTTAGAAGCATATCTAAAGTTCTGAGAAACCTACTTTTCTTTCCTAGATGTTCACCAGGGCTTGAAGTGCTCTAAAAATGCTGAGTATTGAAGATGCATCCATTTTAGCTTTCAGGAACATAAGTTGAGGTCATCAATGCAGTTGGAATGAGATTTGTCATAGTAATGGTGACTGCTACAGGCTTTTAGAGTTATCATATTTCTGATGTCAAAAGAGACTTTGGTGTTCTATACTCTTGTCCGTGTAAGTTTTGCACTATCATTAATGTCTGTTAGGGGATACTGTGAAGAAATAGCAAATGTGCTTGCATGTCTAGAAAAATAAGGAAGACATTTTGTCTAGTGTTCTCAGTCTCATGTGGGATCCAACATGAAAAGCACATAGAATCATAGAATCGTAGAATGGTTTGGGTTGGAAGGGACCTTTAAAGGTCATCTAGTCCAATCCCCTTGCAATGAGCGGGGACATCTTCAACTAGATCAGGTTGCTCAGAGTCCTGTCCAACCTAACCTTGAATGTTTCCAGGCATGGGGCATCTACCACCTCTCTGGGCAACTTGTTCCAGTGTTTCACCACCCTCATTGTAAAAAATTTCTTCCTTATACCTAGTCTGAATCTACCCTCCTTCAGTTCAAAACCATTATCCCTTGTCCTATTGCAACAGGCCCTACTAAAAAGTCTGTCCCCATCTTTCTTATAAGCCCCCTTTAAGTACGGAAAGGATGCAATAATGTCTCCCTGCAGCCTTCTCTTCTCCAGGCTGAACAACCCCAACTCTCTCAGCCTTTCCTCATAGCAGAGGCGTTCCAGCCCTCTAATTGTTTTTGTGTCCCTCCTCTGGACCTGCTCCAACAGGTCCATGTCCTCCCTGTACTGAGGACCCCAGAGCTGGATGCAGTACTCCAGGTGGGGTCTCACCAGAGCAGAGTAGAGGGGCAGAATCACCTCCCTGGTCCTGCTGGCCACCCTTCTTTTGATGCAGTCCAGGAGACGGTTGGCTTTCTGGACTGCAAGTGCACATAGCTGGCTCATGTCCAGCTTTTCATCCACCAGTACCCCCAAGTCCTCCTCAGGGCTTCTCTCAATCCCTTCATCCCCCAGCCTGTATTGATACCGGGGATTGCCCCGATCCAGGTGCAGGACCTTGCACTTGGCCTTGCTGAACCTCCTGAGGTTCACATGGGCCCACTTCTTGGGCTTGTCCAGGTCCCTCTGGATGGCATCCCGTCCCTCAGGCGTGTCAACCACACCACTCAGCTTGGTGTCATCTGCAAACCTGCTGAGGATGCGCTCGATCCCACCTTCTATGTCATTGATGAAGATATTACAGTACTCATCCCAATATGGTCCCCTGAGGGACTCCACTCGTCACTGATCTCCTCCATCCCGACATTGAGCCATTGACCACTACCCTCTGGATGCAGCCATCCAGCCAATTCCTTATCTACTGAACAGTCCATCCATCAAATCCATACCTCTCCAATTTAGAGAGAAGGAAGTTGTGGGGGACCATGCCAAAGGCCTTACACAAGTCCAGATAGACGAGATCCGTGGCTCTTTGCTTGTCTACTGATGTAGTCACTCCATCATAGAAGGCCACTAGGTTAGTCAGGTAGGACTTGCCATTGGTGAAGTCATGCTAGCTGTTTGGAATCACCTCCCTGTCCTCCATGTGCCTTAGCATAGCTTCTAGGAGGATCTGTTCCATGATCTTCCCAGGCACAGAGGCTGACAGGTCGAGAGTTCCCAGGGTCCTCCTTTCTACCCTTTTTAAAACTGGGTGCAATGTTTCCCTTTTTTCAGTCACCGGGACTTCACCTGACTGCCATGACTTTTAGAAAGCTAGAATCAAGGATTTTTCTGTGAGGCTTTTATGAATCGATGCAGTTTCATTTTTCAGGAGAAAAATATCTGATTTCATTGAATTCTTTTTATTTACATTAGAAGTCAGGAGAGGGAAATAAATGAAAGAAACTGTGTAGGGAATACAATGTGTTCAGCAATATATTTTGTTACTGCACAGAGGTTTTCAATTACTGAACATCAGAATTCCTTATGCACTGTGAAATTAAATGGCAAACATCAGAGAATTTTTGTGTTCTAGATATGTACCTGCAGTGATGGGAGATGGTTGGCTGCAGAGCTTAAGAGGATTCTAGTTAAAAAACCTCAAGTTTTAGAAAAGTTATTCTTGACAAAGAGTGCTTCAGATGGTAAGAGAAACGTCACGGTTATGGATCCTTTATTGTTGTAGAGTTTTAAGGGCAAGGTAAACCAACATCTGCTAGGCAGATTTAGGTACAGTTCTATTGGATTTTCTAATACTTCTCTGTTAGAGCTGTGTTGCAAAATAGAACAAATCAATGGGGTTTAATTGGCCACTCAGACCTTCAGGCTGGAAATTAGAGTACTCCTAAACTCTGTCAGACAAGGGAGGCTCTGGAACGGCCTTCCAATAGCATATTGGAGAAAAGCATGAAAGTAATTGACTGTTGCATGTTAAAAATAGCTGTGAAAACGGTTGTATGATGTGGAGCCTGTGACAGCAGGGCAGCTAGACTGTGTCACCCAGAATGTCCCACGTACTTTTAAGTTTATTTCTGGTGAATGAATATAATTTAACTATATTTTTTTTTCACTCTAGGAGTTTAAATCATCTTTGGATGTATTTCTGAAAGATAACTCCAAATTATATTCTGTGGGGTCTGCTATATTTGTCTGTAATGACTAAGTAGCACCGCCTCTCATTTCTGAGGATTAAACTTTGGGAGTAACAGGGACCTGACAGAATGCTTTAGCAATGCAACTGGTATATTTCAAATAGTTCCTGTATTGTATCTGTAATATAAGTAATATGTAAAATATGTAAATGTAAAGTTTAAGTATATTTTAAATTATCTTTAATACTCATTTGAGCTCTCTTTCTTTTTTATCTATTATCCTTTTAAAATAATGTATTCATTATTTACCTGTCTGAAAATAAATTGCTTGTGATCAGCTACTTTTCTTAAAGTTACTAAAACAAAGGAAGAGAGATTGATGCAACCATCAACAAAATAGATTATTCATCTAATAACAGATTCAGGAAGATGGTTCAAAAATTCATTTAAACCTTTGAAAATGGGATTGATGCCAGTGGAAACCTTTTGTACCAAGATATCTAACCTCATTTTAGTAAATAATGTATTGTTTGAAAATGTGGTTTCAGTCAATATCAGTAGCAATTTTGACTTAAATTGGATCATAGACTCATAGAATGGTTTTGGTTGGAAGGGACCTTAAAGGTCATGTAGTTCCAAGCTGTCTGTCATGGGCAGGGACACCTTCCACTAGACCAGGTTGCTCAAAGCCCCATCCAACCTGGCGTTGAACAATTCCATGGATGGGGCATCCACAGCCTCTCTGGGCAACCTGTTCCAGTGCCTCACCACCCTCATAATGAAGAATTTTTTCCTTATACCTAATCTAAATCTACCCTTTTTCCGTTTAAAGCCATTACCCCTTGTCCTATCACTACATACCCTTGTAAGAAGCCCCTCTCCATCTTTCTTGTACCCTTCGGGTACTGCAAGGCTGCTTTAAGGTCTCTGCGGAGCCTTCTCTTCTCCAGGCTGAACAACCCCAACTCTCTCAGCCTGTCTTCACAGGAGCAGTGCTCCAGCCCTCTGAATATCTTTGTGTCCCTCTTCTGGACTTGATCCAACAGGTCTGTGTTGTCTTATGTTGAGGACCCCAGAGCTGGATGCAGTACTCCAGGTGGGGTCTCACCAGAGCGGAGTAGAGGGGCAGAATCACCTCCCTCAACCTGCTGGCCACGCTTCTTTTGATGCAGCCTAGGATATGGTTGGCTTTCTGGGCTGTGAGTGCACATTGCTGGCTCATGTCCAGCTTTTCATCCACTAGTACCCCCAAGTCCTTCTCTGCAGGGCTGCTCTCTATCCATTCTCCGTCCATCCTGTCTTTGTGCTTCGGATTGCCCCAACCCATGTGCAGGACCTTGCACTTGGCCTTGTTGAACTTCATGAGGTTCACATAGGCCCACCTCCCAAACCTGTCAAGGTCCCTCTGGATGGCATCTGTTCCCTCCAGTGTGTCGACCGCACCACACAGCTTGGTGTCAGAAAACTTGCTAAGGGTGTGCTCAATCCCACTGCCCATGTCGCCGACAAAGATGTTAAACAGTGCTGGTTCCCAGTACCAACCCCTGAGGAACGCCACTCGTCGCTGTTCTCCACCCAGGCATTGAGCCGTTGTCCGCAACTCTTTGCGGACACAGTAATCTTGTGTGTCTTTATTTCTGTCCTTTTCTCTGAGCTGTTACATTTTATATAGAATGCTCGCATAGTACTTGTTCTATATCAAGGTGAATAGGGCAATCTGTAAACAGCAGAAGCAATTAAATATAGATCCTATTGTCTCATGGCTGAGCTGTTTAATAAATTATGGTGCCCGTAGCAGTAGCTTCTTATCTCAATAGGTTTTTCATCTCAGTGAGAAAAACAGATTAAATATAATTTATGAATAATCCAAATTGATTTTTAATTTTTTTTTAATCAGGTAGCTGAATCAAAAATCTAGTTACTTCAGTAGTGTTATTTGCAAAGTTATTTCCCCTTTTCCATGTTAGATTGTATTATAATCTTTTAATACACAGGACTCATACATCATTTGTATCAAAAAACTAGCACACAATCGAGCACAACTGCTTTCTACAATTGAATATAACTTTGATGATAGCTTTCAGTTTCACTATGCTATGTAATTCAAGTACTTTCAACCTGATCTGTTATGAAATATATCTGTAAAATAGTGTCAATATAATAATCTATTAAATATAAAGTATTAAATGTGCTTAATATCTGTGTCACAGATCTAATAATTCTGTTATTTCTGCTCAAGATTTGCTGTATTGTACTGTATGTCCAGACAAAATACATCTTTCTCTGAAATTTCTGATTTCTAATGTTTTCTAATAAACTAAGTAACTGAAAGAAATATAGTAGACTTTTTTGCTAACATGCTAAACAGATACTACCAACTTGAATATCTTTCACTGACAGCCTAATTTTCTCTTACATTATTCATGGCTTATTTGGGTGAAATTTTATATGACTTTAGTTCCTTTGTGTGTATTCTGTCAGGAGCAGTAGTGTAATATCTGAAATACAGTGACAGGCATACTAGTTTTTTTCTGTCCCATTCAATTATATAAATAGTTTCTATTTTGATTTAGCCTGTGTATTTGGCAATACCTTGCAATGTTTTTGCTTTTCCTCACTACAGACAAAGGATAGATTGATGTTTTAAAAGAGGTTTGTTCAGCAACTTCCAGATAACTTTCCAAGCACATAATTTGTGTCATATTTAACAATGCTTTCACCTTTTTTATTTTTTTTTAGTAATATTTGGTACATTTGTTGCTCATTTGCATTTTATTTCACTTTTCACAGTTATTTTCAATACTTTTATGGTGATACTGTCAGTTATTTATATTTCGTATGAAATACTTCTATCTTTTCTTCATAAGACAAAATTGGTACTTCTACATTTTTTCTATTTTGTTCTTGCTGCACAGCTTGCTGTAAGCATTATAGAACATCAGTACTAATACATACAAGATTGAAAACATGATGACTGTTGCTGGAACCTAATAAAGAGTTTTCTATCTTTAATTTTATAAGGGTAGTGGATTCTTGAGAAAACCTTTTCCCGAAATGATAAGCTAGAAAACCTATTACCTTCTTTTCTTGTTTTTTTCCTCAATCAAGTTGTAATTTCTTTAGCAGAAGTTTCAGAATACTTATTTCATGATTTTTCTCTCACATACCCTACTTCTGCGTTAGACTGTGACTATAAATATCAGAAAATTTCTATTGAATTACATTTTCATTGGTGAGAAGTAGCAGGCTTTTAGTACCCAGTAGGGCTTTTTAGCTCTCTACGTGATTAATAGGTCAGTTCTGAGTTCTCTTAGTACTATTTCAGTGCCTCATAATCCAGCTCTGCTGTAGCTAATTTCTTTGAGACGTCAGCAGCGATTATTCTCACTAACATTACTGGTATCACTCTTAAGGACCCATGTGACTGCTCTTCTCCTCTTTCGCTAGTCCTAATGTTATCTTTAACTTTGCAACACATCAGACACCTGTTTCTATGTTATTAGACTTCATTTCTACTGTGTCATGATTTAGCCCCTTGACCTTGACATTCACATCTTATTAAAAAGATAATCATGTGCAGATTTTCAGAACTAACTTTTTGGTAAACATGGGCCTGTGTTCTCATCACAGTCACGCAGAAACAACCAAAAAATCCAGCCAAAGTAATTTAACATCATTGGTCACATTAACTATAGAATAATTTTATGGATCTGCAAACAAGATAAAAGGGTACATTGCTACAAGGAATATAAGGATAATTAAAATTTTCCATTGCAAATGGTCTTTTGCTTTCTAGTAGACATGAATCTATTTTGACTGAATATTAAATAGAATTCTAACTTGAAGCGGTTGAAAGATAGTGGATACAGTGGAAACCCAAAAACTCAAGGTAGTTTTAGGAGAAGGCTTGATTTGGTTATGAAAGGAATTAGATGGGATGGTGCTCCAGAAGTTCTCTAAAATCCTGTTAGATTCTAACAACAAGTAGCAAATATGGGTAATTGGAAAATTGTGCCAGTGTTAAAAAATCACTTTGCAGAAGCACCACAAAAATAGTTGCTGTCTTTGATAGACTTCTCTTGAGAGAAATTATCTCAAAAGGTATATGACAAATTGCTATAATTGTAGGAGCAAAACACACTGCATATTTGATTTTTTTTTCTTCTATCAAAGGTATTTTTTGACAATTTAAATAGCTCTTTCATTTCTAATGGCGTCAATGAAAACCTATGTCAGACTTCTCAAATGGCCTACTTAAGTGTCTTTGAAAATTGTGAGGTAATTGGTTCAGTTATTTTTTTCAAGTCTTGATTCTGCAGAATCAAGACTTCACACTGATTTTTTGAATGAGTTTTGTTTTATAATTATAAAATGATTAAACATCATCTAGTGGTAGTGTTTCAGTTTGCCTTCCCCTTTCTCTTTCTCTATCAATTGATTACAGGGTTCAAGTCAACATCCAGGTCTTTGGCATTTAATTCTTTATCTTTATGGTGATATAAATATGTGTTGCCACTGAAAGGGCCAGTCATTCCTTATCGTCAGCCTTGGATACAGATGGTCATGCCTTTCCAAACACTGGCACTGCTGAACACAGAGGAACATACTAAGACAGATTGGGGAAAATAAGAAAGAAGACTTTGGTTTTCCTGTGTTTGCCTACAGTCTATATTTTATGTTCATTAATATCCAATTAAGAAACTGTGTTGTTTTGGAATTATTAGCCTCTTCTTCCCCAGATGTGTGCGGTGAGGTTCTCTCACTTTTACCTTTCACTGCGATTTCTTTCTTATCCGAAACCTGATCTAATGCAATCAACATGTTCGAATGAAAAATCTTGGTTAGAAAGTGGGAATTTAAAATAATCCAGATCCCCCACCTTCCCCCACCCCACAAAATGATACCCTACCCCTGCTTAGCCAAAAATTCAGGGATTTTTTTTTTTTTTAATAAACTACAATAAATCATCACTTGCTGGCAAAAGAAATTGATTTTTGGAACCAGTGAAATAATCAATTTCTAATTTTAGAAAATACGGACAGAAGTCAAAGAGAGCTGAGCTTGCTAAGTATCTGTCAAAGTCAAGCCATTTATTAATGTGTATGTGCCCAACTCCAGGTTGCAAATTTGAAAATTGTGTCTGGATAGCTTTTTATTTAATATAATATTCCAGAATTATTATATTGTAGCTACCCCCCAAAATTAGTAAGCTCATTGTTTGCAGACTTTTCAATGTCAAAACAAATTCCTGAGGATAAACATTTTGCCTTTTAGGAATAAGAAACAAAGATTCTGTGTTAAACAGCTTATTTTATTGTTTTAAACAGTACACTGAGTACTGTTAGCATATCTGCCTGGAAGTGACCCCGCTCCTATATAGGACGAATAGCATATTGACACTGAGCTGCTGTGTTCCCAGGGATTCTGTAAAGTCTTTAGCTGCTATGTTGTGACAAGAAAAAACCCCAAAACACCCCACAGCCTAGCATTCAACTAATTCAGCTGTGTGTGGTGGAAGACCTGAGGCTTACACTCATCAGAGCTGCAGTGTGCTTATTACTGGTGATAATGTCCTCTGTAAAAGGATGGTTATTGTTGGAGATCAGACCCTTGTCTGTTTAATAATATTCTGAATAATTTTGAAAGTATGTTTTTACAAGATATTAAATGTTCTGAAATTACATTTTTTTAATAATACCTATTAAAAGTGTAGGGCTGATCTCAGTAACAAAGTCTCCGATACCATTCTGAAAGTTGGATTAATTGTTCCCATGTGAATTAGTGTTTCGGTTCTTACAGTACATTGTTTTCTTTTATTCTTTTCAAACCCAATTATTAATCTTATAGATTAAATCTTAATAATTCCATTATAAGAGGTGCTTTTTGTTGAGCCTGTCCTGTGCATGAGTCATAAAATTAAATATTTAAAAATAAATTAGACACTGGCCTCTGTTTTCATACACTAATTATTCTTGACAAAGCTATATAGCCAGTGTCACTCTGTGGCTTAAATGCCTTGAGAAGATGTATTTTACAAATCTGAGAGTTTTATGCCAATCCAAATATTTGAATTTCACTAAATCTCATCTAAGAAGATTACTTAAAAAGTTGTCATTTTGCATTTGACCCAGACTTCTTTTGAAATGCAGATTTTTTAAGATGGGAGACTAGATAAGAGTCCTCAGAATCCTTCAGGGTTATCGTTTCATTTAGGACACATTTCAGGTAATAAACAAAAGTGACTCATGGATCAGAATACAGATTGGGGGAGTAATCACATGTAAAGTCTATAAGTTATCAAGCTTGATGCTGATAATTGTAATTGGTTAACTGTGCATATAGCTAGATTTTTTTTGAGAGACCAAGACCTTTTGCTTAATTTTGATGGACCACCTATTACTCTTTCTTAGAAATAAGAAACAGTTAAAAGAAAAATTGCATGCAGGTAGACCTGGATTGGAATACTTCAGTCTTCCACAGAACTCATAGGAAGCTGGAATTGTTCTGAGAGTGTAGGTAGGAAGATCTGGCTGGATTTTTTTTTTTTTCCCTGAGAAAATTGTATAGGTCTTTTTCTCAAGAAATAGATGGCAGGAAGACTCCTGCATCCAGCTCAACCAGAAAAGGTAATGTATGATATTGATAACACTAGGAAAGAAGGAGTAATGCAGTTTTGATTTTTATTGTGATTTGCTGCATGATCTATTATTCTTGCAAGCCATTCTTTAGGAAAAGAAATATTTCTAAACTTTTTCCTAAATTTTATTTGTCAGCTTTGGTCAGACATGGCTTTCCTGCAATTTTCAGAAAAGCAGAAAAACTGCTAGAGAAAAAAAAGTGCTATTCCTCATCTGTCATTGTGAGCGCTTCATACCTATCACTTTATATAGGTATGTAATGGAAACAGAGTCTTTGCTCAACCAAATTTTGTTAACTACTGTTAAGAGATGAGACTCATGTTTCTTCAAGCTGTTTTCCACTGTGAATTACTTTCCTGCATCATGGTTTTCTTCAAGAGATACAAACTAAGGTTATTAACAATAAAAATGCACTAATGTAAAATTTGAGGGGGAATGAGATGGCCTATAAATCTCAAAGGTAGCAATGTATTCCCAGCGTGCTAAAGGGTACAGTTCCATCTACCATGGTTTTCTCTCACTGCTTGTTTATTGTACCACTAACTTGGAACATAAGATCTATACAAAGTGTGATTGTTGGAAGGATTAAAAAAATAACGCAATACTTGACAAAGAACTTTTCACTTTTCCATGCTCCATTAAGCATCCTCTTTGTTTGTCAGTCATCACAACACTAAAGCTGTGTCTGTTTTTAAGTTTATTTTACATTTAACTGTGTCTTTATTTCATTATTGAAAAAAAGATCTGCTAACATTTTCAAACAATATAATGTAAAAATGGAAACAACACATTTACAAGTATATTTAAAAACAAAACACCTTTTGTTGTTGTAGCAGGTAAAACTGTAAAAAAGCTTCTTCTCTCATATAGACCCTTTGGAGAAAATACTGAAATATCTGTAATGTCAACCTAGTGTCTTAATTTTGGTGCTTTTTTATAGCAGAGAATGCTATCACTGTATGTAGTATGACATTAGCAGATGTGCAGCACTGAGACTTATAGGGTGGCTTGCAGGAAGGAGTATGTGACAGAGTTAATGAATAAATAAAGAATTTTCAAGTACTGAAAGATATAGCTTTGTTTAATTCTGCCGCCTTCTTGGCATCTTGCTTGATATGTTTGACTCCAGTTCTCCTTGGTTATGATTCTGTTGCACGAGTTACATTAGATCTAGATTTGTGGAGGACCACAAAAGATTGTCAGCCACCGAAGTGTCTTCTGTGACAGTTCTTGTGGGAAGATTATAGATAAATCTGAAGTTTGTATATCCCCCAGATCTCCCCTGAGGACACAGTGATTTTCTGTGACTGTCTGTCAGCAATGGAGCTGGGAAGGTACAAGGCAGCTTCTAACCTAAATACAAACAGTATATTTTAGTTCTTATTTAAACTACAGGAATTTCACTTCTTTTTTCCCCCAGTCTTGAAAATGATAGAATGTATACCTTCCTCTATTCATAGGAATTAGAAGTTGCTTTCAGGGGACAAAAAAATCATTGTGTAACATGCAACATCTATTTCCCAGAAGCTGAAAAATGGTTTTCTCTCCTCTTAAGAAATTTGGAATTTGGATCTGCAGTTCTAAGGTTCTTACAGCTATTTTGATTAATAACGACCCAGTTGTATGATGGACACTATTCTAGAGACAAATCAGGAACTATCCTATTTTAAATACATTTTTATATGTACGTGAATGGCTTATTATTTAAAATACTTCTTACATGAAAAAGCTGAAGGTTTATTTCTTTTTATTTCCTTATTTATTCCTTATTTCCTTATTTATTCCTTTTATTTCTGTATTTTCCAGGATATTTGATTTTAATAGTAAATGATTGATTTAATATTCTGTTTCCTGTGAGAATATCAAACTGCATTTTGCTAAGGTGATTAGTAACATTCCGTTCTGTTTACCACATTTATAGAGGGATAAATGGAAGCACAAAAAGCACTTTCTCCTGTAGTGTTTTTTTTTAAGAAACAGCTTACTTGTTCTTTACTATTACAGTTGAGTGTAAAGATTATAATGAATATTAAGATTTTTGTTTTCATGGTAGGCATTGTTAAAATTCAGAGTAGGAAGTAATCCCTGCCTCAAAAAGTTTAATGCAGGGGCAGGGGTGGGGTGGAAATTCAAAGACAGAGAGAAGTGCACACCGAGGGCAAAATGGTGATGGGGCCTGGAGCTTAACTTCTTCGTTCTAATTCTTTAGATCATGCTAGTTGTCATCTTTTCCAGATAAAATTGTTTTAGTTCAAGCTTACTGTATATGCTCAAGCTATATTGTGTAAGAATATTATCGGAGTGGATGTAATGGTGGAAACCAACAGTACCTCTAGACTGGTATTGTGGTTGTAAGCAGATGTCCACACGACAAAATTGCAATACGATACTTCGCACAAATACTTTCCCAGCCTCCAGTTATTTTTGGCTCAAATATTTCCTAAGTTTTTGTCCAATCTCCTTTGGAAGGTATGTAAAATTTTTCATCTACAACATCCTTTGGCAGGGAATCCCCCAAGTAAAAATAGCTGATTTTATGGAGAACACCCTCACTTTTCACTTGGAATGTGGATCTTACCAGGTTATGTTATGTTAAGTCTTATTTTTGTCTCAACTGGTTACTCACTGAAATTTAGATTTGTGAAACTTAGTGAGGGAATGCTGGGTACTGTTGTTAGATATTATCAATTTCTCACTGAACAAGAGCTACCTTATGATCTTGTTTTTTAACAAAGTGATTATGTCATATGTAAAAAAGAAATAATCTTTGAGGCTGATAGTAGTTGTCTGTCAGCCTGTAACCTTGATTTACCCTCTTTGGGATAATATCATTGAGAAAGTCTAAGAAAAACAAGTCTTAACAATTTCCGGATGTCATACGATTCTTTGTCTTTTATTTATCTGTGTTCAGATTTTATTCTCCCACTTAATTTTTTTCTGTCTCGTCATTTACACTATAGGGAAAACATTTATGGTTTGGCTTATTTCCCTTCAGACCCAGCTATGGGTGGGAATAGAGATATAAAGCCAAAACCCTTTTACACCCACTTTTGAAGGCAATGTCAGGACAAGCAGTTGTCCATCCTTACTTTGTGTACCTCCATAGAGTGGGATGTAGTGTTATTAATCTGATTCAGAGTTAAAATATTTACATATCTCTTTAAAAGTGTTTAAATACTTTCCTTGCTGTACCAGACCAACTTCTTGCCTTTTAAGTCTCAGGTATTCAAAAAGTATAATGTTGGGGGATGTGGAAATAACCAGTTACATTCTCATGAGCTTGTTACGCACATGCAAATTGAGTAGTTGCAAAGAGGCTTTCTAATAGAATCCCTGTTTCCCCCCATTAAAGAATACAGAATGTACTAAGACATAATTTCACGTAGCTGTTTGAATAAATTTAGCACCCTATAAAATTCACTTTTGTAGCAAAAGTGAAACTGTTGTTTATCAGCTTATGTGAAAACAAACATAATCATGTTGAAAACAAACATAATCATGTTAAAAACAAGAAGGTTTGAAGGATCCAAAACTTAGGGAATGTTACAGTCCTGGTGACTTGCACCGTACGGTGACTTTAAAGTTGGCGTTCCTATGTGTGTGAGTTACTTGTTCCAAATGCACAAAGGCATACTATAGCTTCCACAGAACACCTTATTCCTTCACTGCCTTGGCAGTTGCCGGGTATTGCTTGTTCAGTAGACAGCCCTGCACTTCTTTCTCAAAATAAATAATTTAAACCCTGCACCAGATTCAAAATGGCCTGTTTCTTCATGAGACTTCCTTAGCTCTTCCCGTTGTAGAATCTGGGTGCTTTACAGAAATTAAAGGACGTGCTGTAACAGCACTGACAAAGTATCGTTAGATCCATTCTACAGATGGGGATTTAAGGTATTAAGAAGTGTCTACTAATGTGGAGTAAATAACTGGAAGTATCCAGAGACTAATTATACAGCATTTCTAGGACTTTAATAGTACAAAATATAACCCAAATACTGTTCAAATCAGCTTCTTTTGCAGTTGGGAATACTCTGCGTTCCTACTAGTCTATCTTCAAAATTCAGTACCCCCGAAATTGAGGGAGGTACCTATGGAGATCATCTGTGAAGGGTGTGAATGGGTTTAGTCACCCCATTATCACATGGCTGCTCAGAATTTCATTCTACAAAACTACTATGTCAATAATGAACTACATTGGGATATATACCCAGCATGAAAATTTTCTGACTGGATGGATAATTTTAGGCAAAGATATAAATAGCTGAAAAATAACATCTTAAAAGAAATATGAAGGAATGTTAACTATAAACAGTGCTGATAGTTTTGTCAGAAGAACTTCCTTTGAAATGTAAATGTAGATTAGTAATAGATTCTGTCCCTCCCACATATGGATAATTTGCACAAGAAAGCAGCATTTTATGCACTTTTTAAAAATGGAATTAAATAATGACCATCGAGTTACTCCTTAAATACACCTGTGTCTCTTAAGAAAACCGTTTTGCTTTTCCAAGGATTTATTTTCCTGGACCATTACCTGATAAATAGTAACTTGTTTCAGTAATACTTAATGACGCAGGACCCATCTGGCATTATATCAGGATATGCAGCTGGCTATTAATTACTGAAAACTCCTCTACAGCTCAGACGAAAGCATCCGCCAAAGATCTGATTCAGCAGATTCTTTTTTCTTCTTTCTTCTATAGTACCAACCAGAAAAAAGAGTAAATAATTCACACTTTGTAAGTTAGTCATGGATACTAAAATTGCCAACAACATGAATGCTGATTGCACTAATGGGTTCTATTATTCTCCTCCATTGATTTTTAGTCTTGAAACAATATAGTAGTTTCTCTTTTGAGTTTTTCTTCAAACTTTATGGGGGGAAGTAGCATTTTTTTTTCTTAAGTGTTTACATACAGTGTAATGATGCATACAGTTTTGCACATAGTCTTGGATTTTGTATTTTCATACATGCCTGATAGAGGTGAGGCTGCTGCAGCTGTTGTCAGGTCCACGTGTGCAGCATGAGCATGCCTTCCTCATAGGCACACACACGTGTACAGTACTGGTAAACACACGTGCACAGTCACGGCCACACAGATCAGCACAGTCAGAAGCACTCAGCATTCAGGCAAACACAAACACCACCACTGTCTGCATCCTGTTCCCTGCTCTGGCTGATCAGGATGAATGTCCGTTAGTGGAACATATATACGTCATCAGTCCCTCTGGGAGCTGGATTCAGATGCCCCGTAGCTACATATCCAGTAGCTGGTCCCTGGTTTCCTCATTTGTGTGAGTGCGCATGCGCGCGTGCACACACACTTCAGATCTCTTCGTGACCAGGCTTAGAAACTCGGCCCACCCCATAGCTGGCCCTGCTGCCTCCTACTCAGACACACACACATGCACATGGGCCTCTTGGTCAACCTCCAACCCCCATAGCCTGGACACCCGGTCCCTCTGGTAGCTGCCTCCTCCAGGTGCCTCACTCCCAGCACATGGCTCCCAGGCCACTCAACCTACTCCCCAGCTAGTCCAGCTTGATGCTCATTAGTGACCACACATGAACTTCCTTCAGTTTCTGGTACCATGGACACAGTAACAAGCGGTCTGACCCCAGTTGCTGGCACACCTGCACATAGGACACAGAGCCCCCCGCCCAGGAAGAGAGTTAGAAGTTCAGTCTAATAAGGGGACAGGGCAGACTGTGGGGATCCGGTGCAGGGCACGGCCAACAAGGGAACTGACCAGCTCTTTTTAACCCCTTATCTCTCTATTTTCCCATACTTGTTCCTTTCTAAACTGCCTTGATCTGTCCCTTTCCCCACTTTTGCTTCCTCCGCTGTACATCCCATGATAAGTCCCATGGAGTCCCAAAGTGCTCTTCCCATAATGTGTCCCATGGCCCCTGGCAGTCCCCCCTCAGTCTGTAAGGTGCTGTGGGGAGCCTCTCCCATTAACTCACCATGGTGGGTGTCACCCTCAGCCCACAGGGCTGAGGCTTCCCAGGGAGGGGCCAGGCTGGGGCTCCTTTTCTCTGACTGGGCCATTGGGGTTCCCCCTCCTGCTGTCATGCCTCCATGCTCCTCTCTTTGTGTGTGTATGTGTGTATAAGAATTAAAAAATTACATTACATGTATGGCTTTGCTGTTACTCTGAAAATGTTGGCACTTCAAGCAACACTGCTGGGAGATTTCTTAATTGTTTCATATACACTAAGTCAGAAGTATGTAACCTCACTGTGATAAATCTACTTTAAAAGCATGTGTTAAGAAAAAACTTACATGAAAGGGTGACATTACTTTACTAAAAAAAAAAAAAAAATTAAAAGAAAAGTGTATTCTGAAAAAAATAACAATCTTTTATGGAAAACCACAGCAATAGGTACTTGAAGAATAGCCTCATAACTGTAATGGGAGATTACTAGTAAGGAAATGGCCCTACAAGCTAGGAAATGGGAAGAGAACTGGAAAATAGTTCTTTGGGTTGAGATTTCACTGAATGGTTTTAGTAAGAGTTTTATTGAAATGTTTTGGGTGCTTTACAAGCTGTTGTTGCTGTACTATTGTTCCCCTCATAAAAAACGGCTAAATGTCTTTCCAGCTGTGACAGGACCCCTGAACTGGCATTGACAGAGAGCTTGTCAGAGCAGATAGGCTCTGCAGTCTCACTCTGGACTTGTACATTTTGTAATATATTTTCGTACACTTCTACAGGTCAGACATCCAAAGAATGCTAGCGGCTAAATGTAGTCTGACTTTACCAATCATTTAGTTGCTGAAATGAGCTGTCCTGAATAAATAACTGAGCCTGGGAATTTGAAAAATGAGGGCACTGTGGCTGGAATTGAAGGCTTGGCAGAAGTATTTGTGAAGGGGGTTAGCATCACAGGCAAGTAATTGGTTCACATAGCAGTATTTTTTCTGACCTTAAAGAGGGGGGAAGAAGTCTCAGTCTGTAAGTTCTCCTTCAGAAGACTTTGCAATTTGCCATGCCCTGATATTCTCATTTTTAGAGAAAACATACACTGAAAAGTTGCTTGCCGATTCTAACTAAATACTGGTTTTAATGTATTTATTTAACCACAGTAAAATTTTTATCAATCTGTTTATGAGAGCAAAATTTTTTGTTGCAAACATTACACAAGATTGCGTGTCCCATTTCTTAGAGAATTTGGGAAGAGTAAGTTTGTGGTAAGCCATTGATAGGTCTGAAATACACTGAGAGGGCAAAATGGCCATATGCTTTGTTTATACAGACTGTGTAGCTATGTTGTTTTCTGTGTTCCCTTTTCAGCTCTTTTTTTTTTTTTTTTTTTCCCCAAGTGGTGAAAACTTGAACAGTAAAGGAGGTGAGGACAGAGGAACTCTCTAATGACATCTGTAGTTTATAGCAATGCCTTCATTTTGTGTGAAAAGACTACCGGGACAGGGATAACCTCACACATTTTAATCAACAGTATTTCAACCCTGAGGGATCAAAAATTAAAAAAAAAAAATCTGAAGTTTGTCCATAAAACTGTTAGACTAAAAAAAAAAAAAACAACAACAAACTTTATATTTGCTGTTTGATTGATGCTTGAGGCTTCTCAGTAGTACAGATGAGATTTGTCATTCCAGGACAAAGACTGTAATATGTTCCAGCTGGTGAGCTGAGCTCAGTGCCCTAGAAAGATGAACTTGCTTCCCTGGCTACTGCCACCAAGGAGCTGGGAGTAGCAAAGTTGCTGTTTAAAAAGGTCACCTCCACAGCAATAGTCACCACTCAGCCTACGCAGATCCATCCTCTAACATACCACTGTCATATGAGTGGATGCAGCCTCGCTGGCTCTGTGTGTGGCTGTGTGAGAAAGAACAGGAGAGCTGATGTTCAAGCAGCCTCTGCCTCCCAGGCAGCTGGTCCTCTTCCTCCCCAGCCTGGGGGCTCCCCCCGCCATGGGGTCCCACTGTTACCCGTGGTGGCCTGCTACAACAGGCAACTGCAGACATGAAACTGGCTCTGCACTGCATTGCATTTTCAAGTTTTCCCTAGAGAAGCTGCAAATAGGCTGTAAAAGTTGAGATTCTTGCACAATTATTTTCTTAGCTGAAGTTTTAGAAAGAAATTCAAGGTCTTGTCAGACTGTGTAGTGGTATAATGAACAATGAAATTCCTACAGAACTTTGCAGAAATACTGCAGCCTCTTAGAAAAATGGGCTGATTAATATTGCACTTCGTGTTGCATGAAGCTTCAAGATAACAATAAATATGCATATTTGCACATCTGCATCTGTTCGTTAGAAAACTGGAACTATTGTTGACAAGATACTTTCTGTTGAAATCTTTGTAATTGTCTATCCACCATTCTTAAATGAATGTTATTTTTAAAAATGGAAGGGTAAATTTTAAAAGTAAATTACGTGCAAAATTCAGCACAAGGAAAGGGTTAGGTATCCAACAGGTAAATGAAACAGCTGCAGAGTGACTTCAGGTAGGAGACAAGACCTTGGTGAATAGAAAGAAAAAGACTGAATGGGAACACACAAATCTCTGTTAAGGTAATTACCTTAACTCTACCTGCAGAAATTCAATATATCCATACAAATTTTCTGGAGAAAATGACATTTTTTTCCATAAAAAATTCAGAAACAGCATTAAAGGTCATAAATCTTGTAAATTAGATTGCATTAATTTTGAAAGGCTGTGTCTGAGACAAGAAAAAGATGGAAATAAAAATACCCACTTTGTGAAGTAACTTTGGTAACAGGAAAAGTACGTTCATGAAATAAATCCTAATTCAGGTATCTGAAGAGAAAGAAGTCACTTCTGATTATAAAAACAATTAATGATAAAGCTGACTTTAAAAAAAGGTGTTTAAAATAAGTAAAGTAAGAGTGTTTTCATTCAATAAATAAGAAAATACCTGAAAGCGATCACCTCTGTTTTTAAAATAATCTGAGTAGACGACTTGTTTTGCATGGAAGTCACCTTTACACTGGAACAGAGAATAACTGATGTGGAGGTAGTTACCTAATAGCCCAAGAATGTGAGGTTTTGAAATGACAGCTGCAACCAGCCATTTAGGAAAAAGCATCTACAGTGCTGTTGCCTGAAAAGGCCCCATTTAGTTTCTCATAGAGTTTGTGTAGAAACGTTTTTCATTACTTGGGAACAGCTGACATTTCAAGGCAGCCCTGGGAAAAAAAAATTAAATAACATTAACGGGAAGACAGTTTTATATACAGAGGTCGTGAATTATAAACCCCTGAAGTTCAGTTCTGCTGTTGTCTGCCTTCTGCTTTGACTCAGAAGCCTGAAGATCCTTATGTTTTCAATTATAAATATGGTGGAATAGTACATAATTAGTGAAATTTTACAGTAAAATGCCTTAGCAATTTCAAATTATGATTTTACAATAAAAAATAATACCTTAAATTGTTCTTCAAAGATCTGAGGTAAAGCATGATCCTGCTGAGGCCAATGGCAGATTTCTCATTGACATCCTAAAGGCAAGGATTTTAAGACGGGTTTGAGAGAAAATCTTTAGGAATATAACATTTGTTAAAAACATTCTGTACTTTTAAGCCTTTAGTAACATGCTGAAATGGTTGGAGCAGTGATTTTCTACACAGCCCAAATATGTGTAATATGGACATTACAATGATTCCACAGAGAAAGTGCCATATTTTGTGACAGACAATTTGGCAGGACTAGATATTCCTGCTCTTTTGTCTGGCTGAAGAACAATATGCAGGCTGCAGAGCAAATGTCTCTTTCTTGTGCTCTCTGTGCTTTTTATAATTTTAAGAATTCCATCACAATCCGGCGTCCTAAGTACCAACTAGAGTGACTGTAAGGCTTAGTGCTCTGCATAAAACCTGGCCAGGCTTTATATAGCAGGCAGGAACATTCCCTGCAGTAAATAATGCCAAGGAAAACCACATGCAGGATGTATGCTTGGGTTCTCTAGACCTTTTGTAGTTCTAGGATGAGTAAGTTGGTGTCAGGGAGGTTTCCTCATATTGTTTTGGTATGTCTCACAGACTTCTTTATTTTTAAATTAATTTAAATTTCTTCTTAAAATAGCTGGAAAAGTGTTTGGAATTGACCTATTATCTTTCTCTGTATTTGTATTTTACTAGTTTAATTGTGAGTTTAAAACACCTTGTTATTGTTTTCTTCAGATTCTGCTATCTTTTGAAAAGTAATGAATTTTACATAAATATAGCATATGCATCTAATTTATCCATACATAGTCTAGGAGTCTACTGCAATCATAAAGAATTATATGCTATTTAATCTAGGTTTGAAACCATATATTTGGGGAAAAAAAAAGAAAAGAAAAAGAAACAAAATATTTACTTCTAGCATTGGGATTTAGGAAGTCATGTAAGCATGTTCCAAATTAAGCACAGTGATTCACCTGTTTCTTATGATACTTTCCAGCCTCATTACTTTCTAGACTATGTGTTCATCTTATAGCTTCACCAGAATGTCTTTGATCTTTTCTTGAACCAGAGTTGCAAAGGTCAAATTAATATTTTAAATCATTCTTCAGTTCTCTATTTCTACATAAAAAGAGGAAGTGAAAATATGTTTTTCTCATATGTTTGTTTTCTATGTATAGTGGAATCTGCCACATTTTTTACATTCGTTGTCACTGTGTACTACTTTTTATTTTGCACCTTTAATATATAATCATGAATTTTGAAGTGGTATGCACATAATATCAATAGCAGTTGAGAGAATTGACAGACTATCCTCTTTGGTAAATTTAGGCCAAAATCTAAAAGTATTGCCTGGTCAGTTATTAAACAGTGCCAAAACAGAAGAGTCAATTTACATATCACAAAAATATGCAATAAAACAGAAAATGAGAGTGGTAAAAGGACAAGTTAAAAGTTTTGGGCTTAAGATCTGTGACTTTTTTCTCAGCATAATTTATTCTGGCCAGAGTGCTGGGAAGAACTGTTTAAGTGCCTAATGCCTATTGATTTTTATACAGGAAGTTATATACCTAAACCGCAGGGGAGAATCAAAATCTCCAGTGCCTTGCGTGGCAGTCAGTATTTTCATTTTCCATGAGAACAGTCTGAAAAGAGTCCAAAAAAATGTATTAGTTTTCAGAAGCAGGCAAATGGAAGTTAATTTACCTATATGCTTGTCTTTTTTTCCCCTCTATCTTATGACTTCTGAATGTAAACGAAGCCTATGTATGCTCAATAAATTGGCTAATCTGCTCTATGGATAAACGTTGCATGGGTTCTTAAGTAAGTCTGTATGCCACTCTCTGTGCCACAACATACAGGAAGTCTAAACTATGACTTGACTTCCTATATGCTATTCTACTCCCAACCATGCTGAACAATGCTATAAAATCATAGAATCGTTTAGATTGGAAAAGACCTTTAAGATCATCAAGTCCAACCGTTAACCTAGCACTGCCAAGTCCACTACTAAACCATGTCCCTAATCACCACATCTACACATCTTTTAAATACCTCCAGGGTTGGGGACTCAACCCTTCCATGGGCAGCCTGGTCCAATGCTTGACTACCCTTTTGGTGAATATCCAATCTAAACCTCCCCTGCTGCAACTTGAGGTCATTTTGTCTTGCCCTATCATTTGTTACTTGGGAGAAGTATTTTTACTATTTACTATGTTTTCTATTTTTACTTTGGTCCACGATATCTGCTTCTGCCAAGTATTAATAGAATCTAGTCCAGGTATCCCTATGTTGTTTCTGTGTACATCACATAAAACAGTATCTAAAGTTTTGCTAGATTCAAGATAGATGAAAGCTATAGCTTCCAGTTTCAACCTATATCTCACCAGTTACTTTGTCAAAGAAGGTTATAATGGTCTGGCAAGATTTTAAGCTATTTTGGCTGGTTATTATCAACTTATCCTCTAGATTCTTACAAACTGATTAGTGATTTGCTTTTAGTATTAAAGTTAAGCTGGTTCCTTCTCCTTTTTCCATATTGACATTGTGTGCCCTCGCCAGCGCCCTGTGCTCTTACTGCTATTCTGCAGTTCATGAAAAAAATCAATTATGATTTAGATATTATTTCAGCTAGTTTCACAGACACACCCCCGTAAATTTCATTTAGTCCTGCTGATTCTCTACCAAATATTTCCAGTATCATTATTTGGCCACTATTTTTTTAATGGCTGGATACCTAATAGTATGACAATGCTTGTATTATATTTATATTAAGGGGGAAAATAGAATATCCGATCATTATTTTGACAAATGTCAAACAGTGTTTTAGAGTGTTTAAACAGGCTTTGAAGTAGTTACTACAACTGGGAAAGTTACTAACAAGCTTTTACAGTAACTCTGAATTATATTTTTTTATGTTGAGTAAACAAATGTTTTTGTCTGCTTGTCCTTTGGATCATAATATCTCAAAAGTACTCAGTAATTTCTATCTGTAGAACTCTCTAGTGCCAGTAATGGAGAGATTTTGTGAGATATTTTATGTAATATGTGTACCTGGGGTGCTGCAAGTGTTATGAGCAAATTTTAAACTACATAACGTGGCTGATATGATATTCCCAAAACTAGGCACTTCTGTTCTTGATACTGTTCGCTACGGAAACAAGAAGTTAGATTCATAAATACTGGTTTTATATGCTTGTGTGAATATGCGCTTTGGCTTGGAGATAACCATGTGAGCAGTGTGTGGTTTATTTTCTTCAGTGTTAACTCGGTAGGTCTTTGCATACTCCTTTTGTGAGAAAGAGCAGCCAGAAAAGTATTGCTTAATTTGGCTAGAAAATGTGTTTAGATTTTTAAAACTATTAAGACTTTTTAATTATTCGGATAGGAATTTATACTTTTCACTGTTACTGAAGTGGAATTTTAAAATATTTCTAATAGTCTCTAAAACTTCTTATGATACTCATACCTCTAAGACAGATCTATTTATGAATTATTCAGATCTTCAACATAGACATTAAATCTTCTCAAGGTATAGAGAAATATTAACCAAATTTGGTTTACACTGTATGATGTAGTTTTACTCTGAACTGTGATCAACCCAATCCATTTCTCAACACTAACTTATAAAGATTCAGCCATCAGGTCGAATAGATTTTATGTTTTACTCTGAACAGTTCTCCTCTGATGTAGCTTCAGGTCGGCATCAAAGATGAATAACCTTGTATGTTTAAAATAACATAGATAAATAATAAAACAACGTGGACCAGCTTTGGCCTTCATCTCAAAGTCATGCTTCTCTGAAAGAAGATAGCAGTAGTGTATGTCAGGCATTCTTTGACTATTCTGCTTAGTGCCAGTTTCCCACTGGAAACCTGTCACCCCTGCAGTATCCTGCAGCATGTGGATCCTTACCCTGCCCGGGAATCCTCTCTGCCTGGAGTAGCAGGCTTAAGCATACAGTAGCATCTGGCAGGCTCAAGTATATGGTAGTGGTGATTGGAAAAGAGCAACTAGCTTCAGAATATGTGCAGTTACCCTTCTGTCACATTTAATCACTTTTATTAGAAGTACTCTCTTTGATTCTGGGGTAAATAGATGAAAATATATTTTAGGTTTCTTCATTGCAACTGAACAAGGCTTTTCAAAATAGATAAATATATGCATGGGCAAACATAAAAAAATTTATTGTTACTCTTGATCACAGTAAATCACAGAAGACTGAGACAAACAGTCAGAAGAAAATCTAGGGCAATCTGAAACCAGTTCATATTGATCAGGTCCATAGAATCATATTTTCATAAAATGCAAGAATAGGTTTGTGTAAGCCTAATTATAATCACTCTGCACTATTTATTATGACAGAGCTGAAAGGGCACAAAGAATATACGATTATTTAATTTCCCACCCTCAATTTAGACTTCCAGCAATTTACCAATCCATTTTATTGCCTTTTCATGGATTACCTAATGAATTAAAATGCTTTTCATCTGAGTTCCCACTTACTTATATTAAAGATCCCAAAGACACTGGTACAATTCAACTAAATGGGACATTTCTGATGAAAAATAGGCCAAAACTTGACAGCAAAGGTAATTAGGTCAAGAAGTTATCTCATCTGATCTGAATTCTCTCAGTGCCAGGAGGTACACAAGGCGCGAACATCGTTCTTCCACTTCGATCGGTCCCCGGCTGCGTGCTCTGGAGTCAAGGGCCACAGCACAGTCTTCCGTCGGTTTCCCCCTCAGGACACGACCGATCCAGCTCCATCTCCTCCTCCTCACTTCGTTACTGATTTTCTCCATCCCCGCCATTTCTGATGCTCGTCGTTTCGGCAACTTTTTATTTTTTTTTTTTTTTTCTTCCCGGGAGGAGGTAGTTGGCCTCCTGCCCAACCCCCATGACTTGGAGGGCCAGTGGTTTTTCTGTCAGGGTGGCCTTCCCTTAGGCTGCGTTGGTTCGCGGCACCTTCTTCAATTTTATCCGGTGCACCCTCCAGAGAGGGATCCCCTATCCACCACCCAGGGGACGCGCCTTCTAGCCGTGCAGCCCCAGCCAAAGGAAGAAGTTATCTCAGGTGCGCTCTTAAGCCTATTTAGCAGACATAAGTTTCTTGAGCAACTGAGGAGGTATGTTGCGTTACTAGTTTATTTTCCTTTTTACATTTACCTTTGATGTTCTGAAAAAGCGTAAGTACAATCTTTAAAGTGGTAATTTCTCTCTCTTGCATGTGCATACACTCTCACACACCTATGTATCATACGCTTTTTTTCATGGTGGTTTTTTATCCTGCTTTTCCAGGAATAGAATAGAATAGAAGGAATAGAATTCACACAGTCATCTGATGTCATTAACTCCATGGCTCTACAAGCACTGACACCTTCCTTTACCAGCTTTTAATTTCAGAATATCCTGTAATAAAGTACAGAAATAAAGCATTTGAGTTTTAATTGTTTTTTGGGATTGTTCGTTCCTGTTCTTATCCTAATGCGAAAAACTTGAAATGAGAAATAATCTTAGTAGCTTTAATTATATTTTATTATTTAAGTAACTTAAAAAAAATCTTAAAAACAGTTGAGCTAATCAAATTTCCATTACTGATTCTCTTGTGTAGCTGGCCAGTTATTTTCTGTGTTTTCCCCCTTTAAATTCTGGAGGTTTTGATACAGCAGCTGTTTCCCATATTTGTACACATATTGAGTACAGTAACTCACTGGAGTCTGTAGGAGTTACTGGAATACAAATCTTAATTTAGAAAATTAATTCAGTTCATTCATCATGTTGGCCTTTTCAGTCTTTTTACTATATGCAATAGATCTATTAGTCTTTTTTTTTTTTTTTTTTACTGTTCAAAGCTAAATTTACTTGTCTATTCCTAATAATGAATTAACTGTCTTGAAGCTGGGATAGGGTGGTGGGAAGGAAGGTGGGAGGACACTAAGGAAATCTAGTCTCTAATCACACTTTGTGCCCGAGTTAAGCAGGGAACTATGTCCTTTACTCCCACTCACAAAGTGCTCTGCAGGTCAGCTAAAGCACAAGCAGTATCTACTTTTGTTCATTTGATTAACAGCTTTTTAGTATGCTTTCTTCAGGAGGAAATACATGTGGTTTGCAAATTAGGCCCATAGTTCGTGTCACGTCTCTTTTTGGCTCTGTACACTCTATTTTAAAAGTGGTAGCTTATCTCTCAGTGGCAGAACTGCTCTCTGCATTTCAATACAGCTATAATTTCCCAAAGTGTATAAAATGTGTATACATATGACCTAGTGTGATACTTGCCATCCTGGCTGAGTCACTGGAGGTTTAGGCAGGAGAAACCTCCAGTGATGAAACTAAAGCTTTACAGCCTGAACTGCAAAGTCATAATTTTATAGCTAGGATATGCGCAGAAATCCTGTACAACCTCTGAAGTTGGAAAAACTATCATCACTAGTGGTATGGGGCCACTCACTGCCTCTAGTTACTAGTTAAATGTAATTTTCAGAGTTATTAAAGAACTACAGAGAACGGAATCTACCTTTTAATTACCTTGTCCCACAGAAACAACAAAAAGGGCTGCTGTATACATTCAAATGCAAAAAAATTATAAAAGAAATTCAGGAAACAGTGTTTCATATTTTTAATTAGTCTGTGTGATTCGCTGCTGCGGGAGATTATTATAGAGTCAAATGCAGTAGTGGATTTCAAATGATGCCAGATATTTTTAGAAACCAGCAATAACATTTTACTGCTGAGCATACCAGGAGAGGCATAGCTAGATAAGCTTCCAAATGCCAGCTGATTTGCTGCAGGGTCCATGTGAGGACTTCCCTCACCCACATACACAAAGCCGTTCACAGAGTGGTCTTTTCAGAAATATCTGGGACTGTCCAGCCTGTCCTGAAGGAAGAAGATTAGTGGCCATGCCCCTGTTTTAACAGCTAGTGAGGCTACAAAATGCCACTTTGAGGATGAGAAAGATCAGTAAATAGCTTCTGCATGGCATTGCCTTCTTACACACGTTCACAATGTCTCCTATTCATAATTGTTGTGGCTTTTCATAGAGCTGTCTTAAGATGTTCACCAATTTTGTACGTTTTACTCATTTCCTAGAAGTGTGTAAATTATTTTCCTCCTAGTTAAAGTGGGAAGCAACTGTGAATTTAATTTCATTGTGTCAGACTTTATTTTGCTTTGGCTCATGAATCAAAAAGTCCTAAAGCCTTTTGTTACTACTGCTTTTAGAATTTCTTTTATCTTCATGTCCCTATTTTGGATGTTTTTCTCTCTGTAGTAGAATCATGTGCAATATACATTATTTTAAAAAAAGAAACCAATACTGATGCAGTCAGTACTGCAACAGTGAGTACTTGCTAATTTCAAAAGGTGCATTGATAACATTCTGGTCATATTACTTTTTTTTGTATTTAATTATCTTGGCTTTGTGTATTTATGTCTATACAGAATTTAGTATTTCAAGGGTTTTTTGGGACAGCATGATACATACAATTTCTTAATAGCCCTATATTGCTTTTAGCTCTGCAAGCAGGGATGAGGATATTACAGTGATCTAGAAAGCTGTGACCATCTTCGTCTGAAAATGAATTTTCCACTCTCACTTACAGTTTGCATAAAATATTTGCTTTCACCAGACAGATTCTAAGAACTTGATCACATATCACATTTATCTACCTAATTGTTCAAACAAGTAGACAGTAAAACAGATTTTTTTTTTTTTACTATGTGACCCGCCAAGGCTGTAAGACAGTAATCATGACAAAAAACAGAGGAGAATTCACTGATACATTTAGAGCTTCTCTGTCTGAAACTCTTCTTTCCAAAGGTCTGTCAAACTCCTTGTCATGTTTGTCATTGACTTGCCTTTCACCTCCTCCCCACCTCAGGCCATAGTTTTAAGTAGGAACTCTCTGACAGTTTTTATGCTATATGCTAGTAAGTTCTAATCCATAAAATAATGTTCTGTATTTAGCACCATATTTTGAGTTACTATCAGTGATTTCTGTTCTGTCTCTCCAATACATTTAGAAAATGTTTTCTGACTTTCGTTTCATGTTGTCTCTCATCAAATCCCTTTCCTCCTTGCATTCCTTTCTCCTAGTACACTTTATAATTTATTTCTGACTTTGGTGCTGTGTTAGATCATACAGCTTGTCTTACAGCTCCCTCTGCTGTAGGATGCCCCTATGATTTGTACTGCTTGGTCATTTACAACAAATAATAAAGCCTTGTCATAAAGCTTTTTCTTTGAAATTTTACACTTCTTATGCAGATGTGCAAGCTGAGTCAGATCAAGGAATTTGGTCCTAGCCACCTAGCAAATAACTGGTAGGAATGATTGTCTAAAGAATATAGATGGAACTCTTGCACTTATAGTCAATGCAAATTTAAAGTGAAAATGAAGATTTCAAGAAGTTGTTTTACTAAGTTGAATTCATTAGGATTTCTATTTCTTTATTTTTTTAAATAATATGTTGATGTTATGTGCTTATAATTTGAAACCAACTGTGGTTAAAAGATAAGATACCAATGCAGTTTCTTCTTGGCTGACTCCAGGCCTGAGTCATTTCATAATAACACGGATCCCTATTTAATCTTGTCGTGATACCTAGACTGGTCTGTACTTTAAACGAGTGGAAGGAAAGCTTCCCTTTGAGAAATAAATTTTGACACAACTACCCTTGGTACCTAACCTAAGGATCTGGTAACAAACATGTTCTGTGAGAAAGAAAAAATATTTTAGTTCTGAAAATTTATATGTAAGACAATTCAAATTATTTTCTGCTTCAAAATCATGCTGATTTGTATACTAAATATTTGCCACCTTCTCTTTCCATGATAATATTTTTTCTGTAAATGTTGGTATTTGAGTTGATGTTATGCACACCTACATAATGCATTTGTAAGAGGCAATCAAGAAGCAAAGAAATGTAATTTCCTGCTCCTCTTTCAGCAGTCTCATGCTAAAAATGTTCCTTGAACATATTCCAGGAAGAATGTTGATGGGAAAATCAATTCTTTGTTAGGTTGGTGGACATTTTCAAGTATTGTTATAATAATAGATACTGCTAAATGCCCTGATGATCTCTCTTCCCTTCAGGGTTGCCAGAACTGCTAGACTTGCTGTCTTCTAAAAACATCTTTACCACCAGACTCAGAAATCTGGAACTGTACCAAGTTAAAAAGCTAAGCTGAAAAGGTTTATCTCTGCAGGGAAGGGCAAATAAAAAAAGTATTGTATTTGTTTAGTTTATATCCTTGGTAATGCACAGAGAGTTGAAAGGCCGAGACTGTGATCCTGACTGTGTTTCAGAATGAATTTTTGCTACCCTAAGTCCCACAGAGTTTCTTCAGTTTAACTGATGTAGCAGAGCAAAGATTTATGCAAGAATTTGCTCTGACAATGGAGGGAAGAGGATTAAACTTTGAAATAGAACACACTCAACTTTAATTTGCCAAATAATAATTTGTCCTTTATCAAATCCTGTCTGAGAATTCGCTATATTCTCCTATATTTTCAGGGCTATGTAATGTCAGGAAATGAAATGAAGGAATGTCTTGAGATGAGGCGAAGGTGCGGGCTGCCTCTGATTCTAAAATGTATTAACACAGGGACAGCCTATGCAAAAATATTTTACCTTTCAGATGCCCTGAGAACCCTCAGCAATTTCTGTTACAAATCTTACATTCAGAGCTTGCTTGTGCATCATCAATGTTGAGTATGTCGAACTGTCTGCAATATTTTTTTTACTTTCAGTACATTGGAAATATAAAATTCAGTCAAGGGAAACAAAAATGTCTTATCAAACAAGACAAATATTTATTTGAAACAACTGTACATTAATTGTGACAAAAACAGGGGTTGAGAGTAGCAAAGTATATAAATTAGAAATTAATCAGTGTAGAAAGCTGATAAAGTGCAAGGATGCAAGGAGGAATCTAAAACCAAGAGAATTAAGAGCGTTTTTCAAGATTGCTAGACAAACCATCTTAGTAATCCACTTTATGCAGTATGAGATGAAAGCTGTCAGCCTACAATCTTAAGAAAGTAGAAGAATTTAATATTTTTGTTCTTTAGTTGGAGAAGCAGGCAGAACAGAAATCCATTTGTGAAAAAGTAACAGGTTTAAAAATTGCAAAAAGTAATCTGTACTGATAAAATGAGGGAGTTCAATCCATTTTACTTCTCCAACAAAGAATTGAAAGGTAATCCAATGACGGCACAGATGTACTGACAAATAAACAACAGTTTAATAAGGGAAGACCACTTTACCTAGGAGATAAATATTAAAAAAAAACATTGAATGACTGGAAGCTGAAGCTAGGAAATTAACGGTAGAAACAATATTTACATTTTAAATAGAATAGGTAATTACTAAGTGGATTTACCAAGGTTTGCCATGGATTATTCAACAGTATATTTTAGAGATATGTTCTGTTTCAGAACATTTGGGCAGTGTAATGATCTGCATTATACAAGAAGTTGGTTTAGGTGATCACAGTAGTCCCTTCCAGCTTCATGATTTCTAATGCAATTTCTGTTACTTAAAGTACAGATAGAATATCTTTCCCTATGCTGTGATACATATGGCTGCTGCCAAGGTGACTGTGAAATCTCATGTAATAGTTGTTTAAAATTAAAAAAGCTTTTATTCAGACAGTGTTCTGATTATGCCTTCATTATGAGGAATGAAAACTATTGTCAGGGCAATAGACTATATAGGAAAACACAACTCACCATATCATATATTAAATATATATGAAATCATTTAAATGCTGCTTTTTTGTGTGTTGATAGTCCTCAATGCAACAATAAACTTCAAAGATCCTACTTTGGAAAACAGAAACAAAAAAGCTGTACTAGTAGCACATTTCCGTTGATATGCATAAGAAAAAAAGTCTTTGAAAGATTTGATGACCTGAACCCATTCATAAAGTTGCTACTACACTGGTAAGATATACTTGCTTCAGTAACTACATGTATTCAGCTTTTGTGCTAAGGAAATGGCTACTTTGTGCACCACATTCCAAAAAAACAGAAAGGAAGAAAATGCTATAATGCCCTTGAATCATCCCCAAGGCCCTCTGAGTCATACTGAGTGTTAGGACCCTATCTTGCAGATGCCTCCATGCTGCAGCAATCCATCAGCTCAAGTGGTGTAAAATATGTTATAAAATATGTCTCAGTGTTAATGGACAAAAATGATATGAATGTAGACTACAGAAGAACAACAGGGCTTCCCTTAACGCAGCAAGAGTTGGAGCATTGAAAATTTTTGAGGTACAGCATAAGAAATGAAGAATTGTTTTGAATTATAAGAACAAATTCTGTTGTCCTAAAAGACTGAATCATCTATTGAGGTGTTTTCAGTGGGAGTTTTGTTCACCTAGAAGCAGATAATTTCACTCAGTATCACAGTACATTATACTCAGATTTATTCTTATTCTTCTCAGCTTCTCAGCACCACCTCCTGTCAAGACTGGAATATGTTTAAAAAAAAAAAAAAAAAAAAAGATAGCTTGCTTACCTGGATATGATTGTATTATTTCCTGCTGTGACATTCTATGGTTTATGATGAAAGGCTGTTAACATCGTTAACTTTAAGGAGAAAAAATAAATCTTCCTTTAATTAGAGGGAAGAAGTAGCAAGCAAATATAATTACTGCTTGGGCATGGGTATTTGTTCATGAGCACATTATTGTCATCATCTATGACTGTGAAAAATACAGCCAGAAAAAAAGCAAAATGCCTTTTACAGAAGCGTAAATTAATTATTTTGGAACTGTATGAAAATATTACTTTTAGTCATAACTGTTAAAACTTGTTAGAATAGTAGAAATATTTAATAGGAATACTCTGGTATTGTACTTATTCTTTTCTAATTCAGATGACTATTACTTTTACTCAGATATGTTGATCTCACATATTATTTTAAACAAGCTAAAATAGGAGCACAACAATGCTTCATGAATATAGTGTTCTTTAAAACATTAATGTGTGCTTATTTTTTATATGGAAATATTATTTATTGAAATATCAGTTCCTTTGGCCTTTTGTTAAGGGTTTAAGAATTAATTTAAGCTGGATAATAGCTTGTTTATTTCTGGCTGTAATGATTTTGTTACAAAGCAAGAGAGATTGAAAAGCCTTTTTATTTTTATATGTATGTAGGGCTTTAAATGATGGAAGGACAAACAAAACTTTAGGTAAGTGTATTTAAGTTACCTAGGGTATTTTAGAATACAATATGATAAACCCAAAATGTAATCAACATACAGAATATTCAGTTTGTAAAATCAAATTTCAAAGCATATGCAGGGTGTGTCCAAAGTGACTCATTATCAGGTTTATTATTCTCTCAAAATAAATATACCCAGTCATGTGAAAAGGGACTCGTTTTGTAAGGTACTGTTGCACATCAATGGAGTTATTACCACTTTCACTGGAGAAGGTCACATAGCATGCCAGGAGATCCAGTAGAGCAAATGTGGTTAAGAAGCCATCTCCATTAAATTCTGCTTGAGAAGTTAATTTTATTCCAAATTTCTAGAACAAAATCGTGAATTATTCTTCCAAACTTCCAATTGTCTGAATAAATAATATTTTTGTTAAGAGCATAAAGTATAGGCAAGGTGACTGTCTTGCAACAGATTTAAAAATGTGACAAAAATTGGACTTCATCATAAAGACTTCTGACTTGGTGAGATTGAATAGTTTATTTCAATCTCTATGAAATGCAGGATACTCCTTTTATAGTTCAGGACACACTGCTGTATATTAATTAAGATTGCTGTCTACTTAGTTATATGACCTCAGAGGTTATATGACCTTGGAGGTCATTGTCGTGGTTTAACCCCAGCCAGCAACTAAGCACCACGCAGCCGCTCGCTCACTCCCCACCAGTGGGATGGGGGGAGAATCAGAAGGGCAAAAGGGAGAAAACTCGTGGGTTGAGATAAGAACAGTTTAATAATTGAAGTAAAATAAATTAGAACAGTTAAATAGGCAAAGCAAAAAAACCGTGCACGCAAACAAAACAGAACAAGGAATTCATTCACTACTTCCCACCGGCAGGCGGGTGTTCAGCCATCCCCAGGAAAGCAGGGCTCCATCACGCGTAATGGTTACTTGGGAAGACAAACGCCATCGCGCCTAATGTCCCCCCCTTCCTTCTTCTTCCCCCAGCTTATATACTGAGCATGACGTCATATGGTATGGAATAGCCCTTGGGCCAGTCTGGGTCAGCCCTCCCCCCTGGCTGTGCCCCCTCCCAGCTTCTCGTGCACCCGGGAGAGCATGGGAAGCTGAAAGAGTCCTTGACCAGTGTGAGCGCCACTTAGCACCTATTCAGAGACAGCTTAGCACTACTTAGCAAGAACCAAAGCATCAGTGTATCATCGACATTGTTCTCATCCTAAACCCAAAACACAGCCCCCATACCGGCTACCAAGACGAAAATTAACTCTATCCCAGCTGAAACCAGGACAGTCATATAAGAAAAAAGAAAGCCAGCTTCCACCCATTGCCGTCCTACTTTAGCAGTAAATATCTCCACCACCTTTCTACCACACCTCACAATCTGAACTGGGATTCCCTCATTAGGCATGTTTCTCTGCCTGGTGCTGAAAAGACCAAAGATGTGAAGAAAATTAGTTTCTTGCTCTAGTGCACTGCTAACACTATAATAAAGCGTTTGTGATCTCTTGGGACTTCTTATGTATTATTCTTAAAAGATTAGTCACCTTTTAGGAGAGTCTCTTCAGAAGCACTTATATTTAAATTGTGAGTTGGTGAGACCAGTGTGACTTTTTTTGCTGAAAGGCACGTGACTATCGTCAAATACTGGAGATTTAATTCTATAAATGTATACTCAAATACATTCTCTTGAAGAACATCAAGCTTGGCTTTAGTGTGTTTCCTGCAAATACGGGGACAAATTTGGCTGTTATGTGGTACAGGATGATAGGATCATTTCCATTAAAATTTTAGGAAAGTCAGCAGAACTGTCATTTTTCAAATATAAGGTTGTATATATTTTACGATATTAAGTGCTTCACTTACAGTTAAAAGTTTGCAATGGGCTTGGAGAAGTCTGTGAATATAAATATGACTTCCTTCAGTGATGCAGGATCACAATCCAAGATACAAGGTGGAATTATGTGCAATGAGACCCTTCAATATGTGAAATATCTACCTAGCTAGCTATTGTGAAGGTTCCACTGATATCTGTGAACATAATTGTCAGCAAAAGTAATATTTTTTAAATTTTCGGTGAAATTAAATGCACAGAGAATATCACTCACAATGCATCACTGATCTTGCATGAGAGAAAGCAGCAAAGCCCAGGTTTCCTGAACCTGCCTGGTCTTTACTCATTCATATAGTACACGTGCCTTTGCTTAGCAGCCCAGTTTGATTATTATATATTTAAGAACTCCCCCAAAAATGAAAGTTATTTGCATTAAATGTTTGTTTTAGAGGATTCACGTTCTTACAGTGTGGTCTAGGACCTTCCATGACTACAGTATTTTCTTATTTGGGATGCTATATTTTGTTGGTGAAGGTATCCTCACCTGCAGGTACAAAATACCTGAGCATAATATGTGGCACAGCAATGTTATGTCTGTTTTCTACAAAATTATTAACAATAAGTGCACAGTTTTGTTTTGTTTTTAAAGAAAGAAAACTAAAAGCCTTTGTAGAAGAGTTTTGGGAAAGCTTCAGCTTTCCTCATAGTAAAAAGCCATTTTCTTCTGTCTCTTCCTTCTCTCTGATCAGTGGTGGGGAGCCACAGACTGCTGTCCCGGGTTGCATGTTCAGCCATTAAGGCAAGCTGTTGTGAGGTTTCACGTGCAGGAGGCACCGTGGGGGACAGTGGGGATGGGGCTGGAACCGGGGCTGAGGATGCTTGGGGAGGGGGCGAGTCTGAGCAGAGCAGGCATGGCCACTTGGTGCACCCAGGGCCCTGGCAGCACCTCTGTCTCCTTCTATTTCTTAATGGCATTGAAAGGTTTGAAAACATAACATTTACCACCTGGTTGTAATTCCTGCTCTGTCTGCTGAAGGCAGAAATGGATGCGGTTATTGTTGCAGTTGGGAATAGTTAATCGCTGATTTCTCTAGGGGCTGAATAATGCTATCCATTTCTGAGTCCATTTCTGTGTTTGGTTTTTATTCTGTGGCTGGGGTCCTCTTCTGTTTTTGCTTTTTTACAGTATTTGGGAACTGGTTTTTTTTCCCAAGACGAGGCTGTGAAATAATGGCGTGCAGGTGTACTCTTCTGGTTCTGCGAAATGGGGCATCATCTCCAGATCAGGTTGCTTCACCTCTTGTTTAGGTGTTCAGACAACTGTAAGTGGGCTCTTGGGAAACAAGAGCCGTGTAGGAAACACAGCATGATAAGAATGCACAGTTTTCTGTGATCCACCTTTAATGTTTAGATTGGGTTTTACTTTGTTGCAAGTAAATGGCTACTAAATCTTGGCTGTATTGTTAAGGAAAATCTTTGTACCTGTGGTTACATCTAATGAGTTGTTCCACTGGGCTTCTGGCAATTATGATACAAAGACCTTTTTTCTTCAGAGCGAACAAAAAGGCTCTGTGCATATGGCTGAGCCTGCATATTACAGCTCTTAGTAGGAGTGTAATGCTTATAAATACCTTATTATCTATTATTATTCTTTTGATTTGCCATATTCATGGTGAAATAAAGTTTTAATGAAAAGTCACATTTTATGATTTGCAGTCTTGCTAACAAGTCTTCCAAATTTGTGATATTACTGGAACATTATGCTACTTTATGCAAGTATTTGAAGGCATTATTTTTTCATAGATGGCAGCAATCATGGAAACCTTTTTCTATTTGCCCTTGACGCAAAGGATGCTGAGATGCTGGAATAAGGAGAGGGGAAAGGAAGAGAAGAGGATGCAAAAGAAGAATGTTGTTTCCTTGGCAACAGGCACTGTGCTGCTCAGGGCACAGGTGGCATCTGTCTTAAAGACTGTTAAACAAAACACGCAGGAAAATGTGAAACAAAGCTTAGCATTTCTGTGGCAAGAGAAGACTTCCCTCAACCAGCCCTAGTTAACTCCAAATACCTCCAAAAAAATCTCAAACTTTTTGGTTGAGAATTTGAATAAAAATTAATAGGAAATAAACATTTATATTGATTACTTTAAAAAAAGGTCAGAGAAAATATATTAGAAATGAGTGAATTCTAGCAATCACTGGTGCCCGTATAGCAAAGTTATGATGGTTAAGTTGGGAATAATTTTGGAGAGAAGGGACTCTCACAGAGGTCAGGAGCTGCCTATGCAGGTTACAGCTTTTGATGAAACCTGCCATTGCTGGCACTGGGAATGCTGAAAACCATTTGGAAGTTGGCTTCTGTGGGTATTCTTCTGGCAAGGAGGTTGTCTGCACTTTTAATTTTCTGCATGTAAAGGCAACCTGAGACTCAGTGTAAAATTAAGAATGTATAATATACTCATGTAATTTTGAGTCTATATTCTGTTCTGAATTTTGTCAATTGTTGATTCACAAAGCTCTGTTAAGGCTCTGTCCTGGCTTTGCTATTCTTCCATTAGACATATATTCACAGGAATGAAATTCATGTTCAACTTGGTGTAAATTAAGATGAACAACATCCTTTTCTCTGAGACTATACTTTTAGACAAAATTGTCTTTAATTAGTTGTCCGGATACAATACTTTTGCAATGAAACTTGAATTGTGCATATGTGTTCTTGGCTGTGTCTGGAATAGCAGCAGTTATGTCAGAAAAATACTTGGCAAAGGGGTAGTAGTGTGTGTGCGCTGCAAAAATAGCCAAAGAAAAGAAAATAAACAATGGCCTTGTAGACTTCATATCTACATGAGTGTACTATACTGTTTGTAGTAAGTCTGCCTCACTTTTATGCAAGTTGTTGTCTTTTTTGGTTGTGTCTTACTGGTGTTTCATTTGCATCCTCCTTAGATAATGATTATACCCCTTTTTGACAAGTACAAACATGCTAAGTGTTACTGGAATTACATGCATGATTTAAGTGAAGTAAATTTATAATGTTATTTATTTCAAAGCAGACAAGTAATATATTAAGAATGTCACTTAACTGTTAAGAATCTAGTGATAAGTCCATTTCTCACTTCTAATGTTTTAAGAATATATCAAGCAAGGTGAGTATAAAACAGCAACAAACTAAAGCCATAGCAATTTAAACTTGGCTGCCATTTATTTGAAGGATGAGTTAATGTCTGCGCAAAGTTCATGGCAGTCGAAAAGGAGAACCTAGGAATCCCCCTCATTCTTCTGGAATCACACTGGCCTTTTATGTTTAAAAATTAGTGAAGCAAGAAATAACTTACAGTTACTTCCAATGGCATCTTTTTTTTCCACTCGAAGAAAATCATTGTCAGCATTTAGATGAGATTGCTCCAAACCATAAGCAGCATTTGATGGCAGTGTTCACAGAAAAAAGTGGCATCTCTCCAAGGGTAGAAGAGGATCAGTGAGATTAGTTTAATATTTCTTGAAGGTTGGGGAGCTATTTAATAAAAATAATATTATCACAGAATCACGGAATGGTTGGGGTTGGAAGGGACCTCTGGAGATCATCTAGTCCAAACCCCGTCCTAAAGCAGGTTCAACTAGAGCAGGTTGCACAGGATCGCGTCCAGGTGGATTATGAATATCTCCAGTGAAAGAGACTCTAGAACTTCTCTGGGCAGCCTGTTCCAGTGCTCTGTCACCCTCAAAGTAAAGAAGATTTTCCTCATATTCAGATGGAACTTCCTGTGTTTCAGTTTGTGCCCATTGCCCCTTATCCTGTTGCTGGGCACCACTGAAAAGAGTCTGGTCTCATCCTCCTGACACTGGCCTTTAACATATTTGTAAGCATTGATAAGATCCCCTCTCAGTCTCCTCTTCTCTAGGCTAAACAGACCCAGCTCTCTCAGCCTTTCCTCATAAGGGAGATGCTCTGGTCCCCTAATAATCTTCATAGCCCTCTGCTGGACTCTGTCCAGTAGTTCCTTGTCTTTCTCGAACTGGGGAGCCCAGAACTGGACACAGTACTCCAGAGGTGACCTCACCAGGGCAGAGTAGAGGGGGAGGATAACCTCCCTCGACCTGCTGGCCACACACTTCCTAATGCACCCTAGGATGCCATTGGCCTTCTTGCCCGCAAGGGCCCATTGCTGGCTCATAGTTAACTGGTTGTCCACCAAGACTCCCAGGTCCTCCATCTCCTCAGAGCTGCTTTCCAGCAGGTCAACCCCTAACCTGTACTGGTGCATGGGGTTATTCCTCCCTAGGTGCAGGACCCTACACTTGCCTTTGCTGAACTTCATAAGGTTCCTCTCCACTCAATTCTCTAGCCTGTCCAGGTCTCACTGAATGGCAGCACAGCCTTCTGGTGTATCAGCTACTCCTCCCAGTTTTATATCGTCAGCAAACTTGCTGAGGGTACACGCTGTCCCTTCGTCCAGGTCACTGATGAACAAGTTGAACAAGACTGGAGTCGGTACTGACCCCTGGGGAACAGCGCTAGCTACACACCTCCAACTAGACTCTGCACCACTGATCACAACCCTCTGAGCTCTGCCATTCAGCCAGTTCTCAGTCCATCTCACTGTCCACTCATCTAACCCACACTTCCTGAGCTTACCTATGAGGATGTTATGGGAGATAGTGTCAAAAGCCATGCTGAAGTCAAGGTAGACAACATCCCCTGCTCTCCCCTCACCTACCCAGCCAGTCATGCCATCATAGTGCCCTTTCTTACATCATCATGATGCAATTTGGAAATGCAGTTTGGAAATTCACATGGCTTTATAACATTGAATTGTAAATATGCCCCAAATGCTGTGTTCTAAAACAAAAAGCAGCTTTTGTTTATGTAAATCATTGTATATATCTGTAAATGTATATTTAAGTGTATATTTATAAACTTTTCTCTATTCTTATATATTTTTATGTGTATACTTAGATACTTTAAACTTCTATAACTGTATACTTATAAACTTATAAGTATAAACTTATAGGTATATAATTTATAATGCAAAGAATAGAAATTACTTAATAAATAAAAATTAGTTTTATTTGGTTTTCATAAAACTATTTTATGCTGGGACTTTCAGTGGAGTCTAAATCCCTTATGCTTCTCAAAGAAAATTAGCTTTAACTGTTCCCTTAAGCTTTAGCAGTTTACATTATATCTATTCTGCTAAGATTACAAAGCCTAGTCCTGCAGATTATTAAACGTGTAACTCTATTCATGTATGTTGGTCTCTTGTTTGTTTATGAGGGTAAAATAAATCTTGTGTTTGTCACACTGAAAAAATAGCTACCAAAATCAGGAGATTTCTTGTTTGATTTGTACTACCTCAGGCAAATATGAAAAAGGATGGTTAGAAAAGAAGGGGTCCAATCACTAATTGTTTCAAGGGTCTAGGTTTGTTTTTCATTTGTTTGTAAAAGCTTAATCTTTTACAATTTTTAACAAAAAAGAGAAATTAGGCCTTTACATGGGCAGACATTTAAAGGAATGAGAGATACGGCTTTCAAACAGGTTTTTTTGGAGTGGAAAGGTTTCCTGACCACTGGGATGCTTGGAGTTGACACTGCCCTGGTGAGACCTTGACTCCTTTTGTGTGTGAAGTTTGCCTGGAAATTCAGTTGTGGACCTCTGGAATCTTTCTTGATCAAACTTTCAATATTCAAAATTAATATGCTTCTATGAAAAAGCATTTCTGTTGTTTTTTATCATTTTTTTAGCAATGCAGGAAATTTTCCAAACATTTCTGATTTTGTAAATCTGAGGTACAAGTAAGGATTTTTCCAGAAAAAGAAATGATAGCAGCAGGGTTGGTGACAGCAGAACAATCATGTCATAGGACTCTTTTTTTATACCATGGACTCACTGTTGCCTCCACTGCTAGCCTGAGCTTTCAGTCTGTGTAACTCCTCTTGGCATGTTAAACATTGCTAAATGAGGCAATCACACAGAAACTGTGGGAGAGAAAAATGAAATGTCATTAAACAGATAACTAATAGAAAACTCTATTATCTTACCGAGTATTTTCAAACACAGACTGTTTGATTTTGCAGTTTGGAAGTCCTTTTTTGTTAATGCATTGGCTCAGCATGTAGGAAGTGTTTTGAAAAGTAGAGGAATGCAGCAAATCACATTTGGTTCAGTGGAGGGAACTTGGAGAGAAAGGACAGCACTCTGCTCTGTTGCAGTTGGGGGCAGTCAGAAACACTGATCACAGAAACACTAGTACATATAGTCAGTGAATGACATGGAGAAATATGTAATGAAATATTGATATAAATCTATGTAATATATATAAATGTATATGAATGACACAGTGATATAAGACTACTGGACAGTATATACATCAGTGGACTACATCAGTGAACAGTGGAAGAGCTACGGATGTGATCTAGGCCTTTGACATGGTCCCCCACAACATCTTTCTCTCTAAATTGGAGAGACGTGGATTTGATGGATGGACTGTTTGGTGCATGAGGAATTGGCTGGATGGCTGCATCCAGAGGGTAATGGTCAATGGCTTAATGTTGGGACGGAGGAGATCAGTGACGAGTGGAGTCCCTTGGTTCCATATTGGGATGAGTACTGTTTAATATCTTCATCAATGACATAGAAGGTGGGATCGAGTGCATCCTCAGCAGGTTTGCAGATGACACCAAGCTGAGTGGTGTGGTTGACATGCCTGAGGGATGGGATGCCATCGAGAGGGACCTGGACAAGCCCGAGAAGTGGGCCCATGTGAAACTCAGGAGGTTCAGCAAGGCCAAGTGCAAGGTCCTGCACCTGGATCGGGGCAACCACCGGTATCAATACAGGCTGGGGGATGAAGGGATTGAGAGCAGCCCTGCAGAGAAAGACTTGGGGGTGCTGATGGATGAAAAGCTGGACATGAGCCAGCAGTCTGCCCAGGTGGCCAAGAGGGCCAATGGCATCCTGGCCTGTATCAGGAATAGTGTGGCCAGCAGGACCAGGGAGGGGATAGTGCCCCTGTACTCGGCACTGGTGAGGCCGGACCTCAAGTACTGTGTTCAGTTTTGGGCTCCTCACTACAAGAAGGACATCGAGGTGCTGGATCGTGTCCAGAGGAGGGCAACGAAGCTGGTGAACGGTCTGGAGAACAAGTTTTACGAGGAGTGGCTGAGGCAGCTGGGGTTGTTTAGCCTGGAGAAGAGGAGGCTGAGGGGAGACCTTCTTGCTCTCTACAACTACCTGAAAGGAGGTTGTAGTGAGGTGGGGGTCAGTCTCTTCTCCCTAGTGATAGGACGAGAGGAAACGGCCTCAAGGTGCGCCAGGGGAGGTTTAGGTTAGATATTAGGGAAAACTTCTTCACCAAAAAGGTGGTCAAGCATTGGACCAGGCTGCCCAGGGAAGTGGTTGAGTCTCCATCCCTAGAGGTATTTAAAGAACGGATAGATGTGATACTCGAGGACAGGTTTAGTGGTGGACTTGGCAGTGCTAGGTTAACGGTTGGACTTGATGGTCTTAAGGGTCTTTTCCAACCTTAACGATTCTATGATTCTATGAATATGCGCTCACAGCCCAGAAAGCCAACCGTCTCCTGGACTGCATCAAAAGAAGGGTGGCCAGCAGGACCAGGGAGGTGATTCTGTCCCTCTACTCCACTCTGGTGAGACCCCACCTGGAGTACTGCATCCAGCTCTGGGGTCCTCAGTACAGGAAAGACATGGACCTGTTGGAGCAGGTCCAGAGGAGGGACACAAAAATGATCAGAGGGCTGGAACGCCTCTGCTATGAGGAAAGGCTGAGAGAGTTGGGGTTGTTCAGCCTGGAGAAGAGAAGGCTCTGGGGAGACCTTATTGCAGCCTTTCCGTACTTAAAGGGGGCTTATAAGAAAGATGGGGACAGACTTTGTAGTAGGGCCTGTTGCAATAGGACAAGGGATAATGGTTTTGAACTGAAGGAGGGTAGATTCAGACTAGGTATAAGGAAGAAATTTTTTACAATGAGGGTGGTGAAACACTGGAAGAGGTTGCCTGGAGAGGTTGTAGATGCCCCATCCTTGGAAACATTCAAGGTCAGGTTGGATGGGGCTCTGAGCAGCCTGATCCAGTTGGAGATGTCCCTGCTTATTGCAGGGGGGATGGACTAGATGACCTTTAAAGGTCTCTTCCAACCCAAGCCATTCTACGATGCTACGATATAGATATGTATCCAGATGCCTGTGTTCCAGTCTAAACATATAGTTGCAGGATCATGGCTTTTCTAAGCACACACTACAGTTTTCAAGGTAAAACTTTATGGGATTTTGCTTCTTTCCACTTGCTCTGGTGGATGCAGGCAAAAGCTAATGGAACTTGATAGGTGTACAAAAGACAAAGCATCAGCAGCACAGCAGCACTGTGTTTCATTGGGCTTTTAGAGGTTTCTTTTTAAGCATTGAGGGAGAAATAGATTCATTTGCTATTTGTGATAAGCAATCCATAGAAATTTAATGTGAACTCCAACAAGAGGGAGGAAATACTACAAATGTGACTGCCTTTTTCTTCCAACAACTTGCCATGTTTCTTTATCAAAAGCATCACAGTACCTACCTTGCTTTGAGCAGGTAGGTTGGACTAGGCGATCTCCAGAGCTCCCTTCCAACCCAACTATTCTGAGTTCTGTGTACATGTACTAAAAGAAGCAACACAGTACATAAAGTATTAAATAAAACTTCTGTTAAAGACAGATGATTCCTACTTCCTGAGTTTTTTCTTGAGAAAATTAGAACAGAGAAAAGGGGTGATCTTCTGTTATACTTTTTATACACATTATAGATTGTAATTCATATATATGCTCTTTGAGAGTGAATTTGCAGACAGGTTAAAGCATTTATCAAAATGTAGTGAAGCACGTTACAGATTGTAAATCTTGAATGTAAATGCAGTTGTCTTCTAGATGCTTTAGTATCAAGACACATGAGAAATGGCAGATGGATTCTTTTTGGTACCGTGATTATTGACACTTGATAGAGAAAGCTGTGTATGATTTTCAGTGCTGCATTTTATTTTAATGGGCAGTATTCCCATTTTTGTTTAATGAAGTGCCAGCTATTGGAAACATACTTTTCTCAGGCTCCAACGGACAATTTGAAGTGCAAGAAAGTGAAGTGATTTGCCCCAGGTTATGCAATTTTTCTGGGTAGAAACAAGAACTGAACCCAGATTTCCTGGTTTACAGTCATGGACTATCATAGTAAAGTCACACTTTAGGGGAGAAAATAGGTATCTAATTACTTTCAAAAGAAAGTTTCAAGCGAAGTATTGAAGAATCAGAAAATCATAGAATCATGGAATGATTTAGGTTGGAAAAGTCCAACTGTTAACCTGTCACTTGCCAAGTCCACCACTAAAGCGTGTCACCAAGCACCGCATCTACATGTCTTTTAAATACCTCCAGGGATGGGGACTCAACCACTTCCCTGCACAGCCTGTTCCAGTGCCTGACTACCCTTTCGGTGAAGAAGTTCTTCCTAATATCCAACCAAAATCCAAAAGTTTACTTCCCCTGGCGCAGCTTGAGGCCATTTCCTCTTGTCCCATCACTTGTTACTTGGGAGAAGAGACCAACCCCCACCTGGCTACAGCCTCCTTTCAGGTAGATGTACAGAGCAATAAGGTCACCCCTCAGCCTCCTCTTCTCCAGGCTAAACAACCCCAGCTCCCTCAGCCACTCCTTGTAAGACTTGTTCTCCAGACCCTTCACCAGCTTCTTTGCCCTTCTTTGGACATGCTCCAGCACCTCAATGTCCTTTTTGTAGTGAGGGGCCCAAAACTGAACCCAGTACTCGAGGTGCGACCTCACTAGTGCTGAGTACAGGGGGACGATCACTTCCCTGGTCCTGCTGGCTGCACTATTTCTGATAGAAGCCAGGATGCCATTGGCCCTCTTGGCCACCTGAGCACACTGCTGGCTCATATTCAGCCGGCTGTCGACCAGCACACCCAGGTCGTTTTCTGCTGAGCAGCTCTCCAGCCACTCTTCCCCAAGCCTGTACCGTTGCATGGGGTTGTTGTGACCCCAGTGCAGCACCTGGCACTTTGCCTTGTTGATATAAAGTTGCTGCTAATTCAATTCTTCCTGTCTGAGCGTGGGTGTTATTTTGAAGTCTTTAACTACATCAACACTGAGTTTTACATGATCTCCTCTATGATCAAATAGTGAAGAAATTTTATTTATTTTTATTTAAAAAGTGTAGAGTCCAATTGTGGCCTAAGGCAAGCTTCATTCATCATGATCATGTAATACAATGTAATATTCTGTTACCACCAGAGAAGATACATTATTACATTCTGTTATTACATCATCTGCATGACATAAAAAATATCTAAGTATACCTGTAAAGAAGCACAATAATAGTTATTAGTAACTTTACACTAATCATGTTGATAATACACATTTTCTTGTCCAAGGACATTTTTTGCTTATCTTATCCCATTCTAAGAAGATTACTTTGTATTTCGTATTACTTTAAAGTGTTTGCATATTGAAGAACCGAGAAAAAAGCAGAATGAAAATTAGTTTACTGTAGACTAGATAATCTCTAGAGTTTAATTTTGATACGTTTTGCTACTCAGAAGTCAGTTGGCAGATTTTTTTGTAGCACTAACTGATCATCTTGTTAATGCAGAACAATACGTGTTGCTCATTGAATTCAGTATATCTAGACATACATGTGCTTCTGTTTATATTTAATGTGTGCTGTATGCAGATGCAACATTCACCAACGATTATCTCAACCTACAGATCAGAAATTGTAATAGAACTATTAGCTTGTAAATCTATGCAATGTATTTACAAGACATTTATTACGGAAAAATCTAATATTAGTAGAAAATATGCTGTTAAAATATTTATAACTGTATGTTGCTAGTAATTAACACTACTCTGGGATACCCAAAGCTAAAGCGATGAATACCACTGTTGAATTAATTAGGCAGAGGCACAACTATAAGTGTTTTCTTGCCAATCAGTGTTGCTATATTAGTGGCTTCTGCTCTGAGTAACTTAATATCATGTAAAGATGTATGAATTTTGGATTCTATGCAAAAGGTAATGCATCTTAGCAGAACATTTTGTTATTTTGCTATTGAGAATAAATTTGATGCATTATTAAGTCATGAAAAAATAACAGAATTTAAAGGCTGTATTTAAGAAGTAAAAATTCACAGCAAATAATAAAAAAGTATGCAGTAAGCCCCTAGAATTGAGGATCTTTTCTGCTTATGTTTTTGCATAGTTGCCCACAAAATAATTATAGCAAGTGGTGCTGTAAAGATATTAAAAATAGTTTATTGTGCTTCATTTATATTCACAATTATCCTAAAGAATGCTTATCAGTTGTTACATGAATGAGGCTCCATAATACAGTACCCTTCAAAGTGCAAATGTTTCCGGAGTTGCTAACAGCTTGAAATCAAGAGTAGGCTTAAAGAAGAATTGACTGGCCTCAGATGGGGATATTGATTGCAGAACTCATGAGTTAGCCATGTATCACAACCTAAACTTTTGAAGTATCTGTCTGTGTAACTCTTCTTAAACAGTGAGCTGGTTTGTCTCATGTTGTAAGGAAATTTTAGGTTATCAGTTTTTAGGGTTGGTCTGTCGTGCTAGGTACCATGGATCATAGACTTGTTGGTTCAACTAGAAATTACAGGAAGCAGTTCTTCTGTGCGTGTCTGTTATTTCTTGCTGAGTGTTTCCAGAGTTGCATGGAGCTGCTCGTCCCTTCTTGGGCATGTTCCTGAGAAGTGCTGTCTCACCCATTATGAGCATCATAGCAGCAGTTTCTCATAGAAAAGCTCCTGATCCTACCTGTGTAAATATTATTGAGTAAAAGGATATAGACATTATCAATAAATAATTAATAATAAGAAAAGATGATGTCTGTGGAAGAGGATGATACCTAGAGTTACCTGATCAGCCATACCTTTCTATGTGTGTTTTTTGCCTTTAACAAATGTAAGGCAATTTGTGTTATCTTCATCATCTTTCACTGATGTCATTAACCATTTTTCATAACTTCTGTGAATAACACAACATTTTCATTGTCATAGCAACTTTTGAAATCCTTAAAATATAATGTATCACGTTGTTTTGCTTTGAAATCCAGTCCTATTCAACTGCAAAGTATATCAGAAATGTCATATTGGTCACGTCTTATTGCTAAAATAGTCAGATAGTTACGCACAAAATATTACATAATCTTAAAAGAAGAGCTATCAGATCAGGCTGTCAGCTACTTGTATTTGTTTTCCAGAGGTATGTTTTTCATTGAAATGTTTGAAGACTATTGGAATTATAACTAGCAAACTCTCTCTTTAAATACTAGAGAGGTTGTGAGGAGAGGAATTGCAGTGGTGAAGAGGACAGAGCAGCAGCAGGTAGAAGGCAATTCAATACTACAGCTTCTCTGAGATCCTTTAAATAGTCTGTTTAAAACATATTTTCTACCCTAGACATCATGGTTCCAGAATATGTTATTTAGAAGCCTGCATAAATTTCAAGTGGGAGCACATTAAGATATGCTCATAGTTAAGGCTCAGAGACATAGGTATGGACATGATGTGTTCAGGAGGTGAAAACTCGTTGCTGCTTTGTCTTACCTGCTAGTCATAGGAAACAGGCTTTCAGAAAGGGCCTGATCTCCCTGGCACCAGAGCTACTGCAGCAAGCAGTGTAAGCAGATGCAGCCAGGACTGAAACTCTCAGTCACTCCACATGGCAACGCAAGATCCTTGCAGGACCTGCTGCAGGTGCAGTAATAACAAAGCAACCTGCTGCTGCACAGAAAGGAAGAAGCTTTCTGCCCTAGCTCTCCAGGGGGTTGTTACCAAGGGTGCTGTTCTGACAAGAGGGCTAGCGACTGCCCTGCTGCTCTTGCTTCTGCTGATGGAAAATCTCTTCTGAGTCCTTGCCTTTCTTGGTGATGCAGTTGCAGGATCTTCACTGGTTTCTTTTTCAGGATGATCATTTTGCAAATAGTTACAGGCATCTCTCTCTCCCCATGCTTTCATTATCATCCCCTCACAGTGTTTGCATTCCCCGGAGCTTGGCCAGAAGAGGAAGCCTGACAGCACTCCTTGGCCACTTCGGTCCAAAATCCAGTAGCTTAGTGCAACTCACTTCCAACAGCCATTGAAATGAGTCTTTGTGCTGAAATGACTCAGCAGCACTCGCGTATTCCATTTCACCAGCTTCTCCCTGGAAACAGCAGCCTCTCCCAGGAGCACAGGGATACCTTGCTGGGAGGGTAGAGGAAATGGGCTTCTGAACAAAAGCAAAAGTCACAGACATTTGCTAAGCATGTACATGTCCAAGTCCTAAAAATGTTGAAGTAGCATTCCCAAATGGACACGTATGAAGGCAGTGAATTTATGCAAAAGTAAGGAAAGAAAAGTATATGGAAGAGAGAAAGTATGAGGGAAGAGGAAAGAGGGAAGAAAACAATTTTGGGTGGTAGAAATATTGTGGTAGACAGCAGTTAACATTTTTTCCTCATGAGGAAAACGTGAGGAAAACATTAGACCATACATGTCACTCATGTTGTCAGTTTCTCTACCTGTCAGTGTTACACTGTCCCAAACTGGGAGCAGAAGTATGCAGAGAGGACTTTCTCTGCCTGATGTGTACTATCAGCATTTGGGAGTCATTATTTTCAAAGTGGGCATCTTTGATCTCTTTCCCTAAGAACAAACAAAAGAAAGAGCAGAAGGAGAGCTAATGCTCTGTGTGTGGGGGCAGTGCCATATAGCAATCAGTTTTCAAATATTCATTACGCAAGTATTTTTATTCTGCAGTCTAGTGAGAAGCAAATTATACTTCTTCATCTGGTATTGAGCTTTTCTACAAAAAGGCTGAGAGGATTTGAGTGTGTTTTGGAGGGGAGGAAACTAAAATTGCTCCAGATTTCTTCTTGTCCTTACAATTCTTCCCCCAGCTGTGGCTTTAATTAGGGTTCTGTAACAGCACCACTGAGAGTCTAGACATCAATGCCAAGATTTGAACATTATAAATGTACACTGGTCTTGCATATAAAGAAAATAGGTTTATAAAGATGGAGCTTGTTTTTAAAGTTGTATATAATTTTGGACGTCATGAAGATGTCCATTGTAATAAGTAAACTATCAGAGAAGCACATTCAAACTATGAGAGAAGCTCATCCTTTCCATTCTCCCTCTGTGGACTGGAAAACATACAAATACAGCCCTGCCTAATGCTTCCAGGATATCTGTGCCTCTCATATGGCATTAGGAAGCATGGCTGGCTGACAAAATATGTAATGGTAGACAGACATTATGAAATAACATATTTAATCTCTTATACTAATTCAAGATAGCAAGAAATGTTATTGTTAGTAATATATTTAATATTATACCCTGGTTTTGTTCCTATGTGTCATTCCCATAACGTTCCTTTCACCAGACCCTATTAGGAAAGAACATAGTCTAGCCCAGAATCCACATGTACAAGCCATGATAAGAAAAGTTTACAGACATTTCAAAATTGTTATAGGAATTAAAAAAGTAAATCTCAAATGGATTAGATTAGAAAAGATCAAAAACCATTATCAATTTACACATCTAAGGAGTACAACTAATACAGTGGTAACACTCCTTAGGAAGTGTTTATTCCGTTTCCTGAGTTGCAAAACTTTTATAACACGGTACATAATGAAACAGGAAATGTTTAACAATACTTACGTTTTTGGAGCATGCATTTGGAGATTAATTTCTTATTTTGGAGACAGTTGTTCACAGAGCATCTGGGCTGCACAAAAAATGATGGCAATAAGGAAGCTGTTAGTTTTAAGCACAGAAAACAAAATTCATTCCTGTTGTGGGGAGGGAACAGAGTGATGCCTGCAGCTGAGGAATGCATGGTGGCACATGAAGGAAAGGGAAAGCTATGAAGAATGCTCTGGCCTTCTCGTTTCTGTTCTCTTTCTATAAAACTATAATATTATTATTAGTTGTAACTACAGAGTTAGAATCACTGAATCATAAAATAATTTATCTTGGAAGGGTTCTCTGGAAGCCATCTCATCCAATCCTCTGCCAAAAGGAGGGCTAACATCAAAGTTTGACCAAGTTTCCCAGGGCCTTCACCAGTGAAGTTTTGAGCATCTCCGAGAGTGGAGATTCCACAATAGTTTTGGGCAGCTGGTTTCTGTTCTTAACCATCATCTTTTTTTTTTTTTCCATATGTCTCTTCAAAACAGTACTTTCTGCAAACTGCAACTATTGTTTGTTGTTCTTTATCTATGAGTCACTGACAAGAGTCTGGCTCTACCTCCCTATATACTCTCTATAGGTAGTTGAATACAATAATTATGTCTCTCTTCCCTTATCCATGCTATCCAGACGCAGTTTGCGCAATATTCCTCAGCATGTGTCTCAGTGAGACAGTCATCCATTCAACTCTCACCAGTTTCCTAGTGTCAATATACCCTCTGTCCTTTACCCTCTCCATTAATTCTCTGAAGTGCCTGAGATATAAGGCAACCTGGCAGACAAGCTAATAAGCCCCACCGAGAAAGAGCATACATTAACCTGGGCTTGACTTTGTCCAATACAATTACACAGCCCAGCTTTCTGGCTTCTTCTGGGTCCTAGGGCAGCTAGCAGAAGCTGAGACACTGTGCAGCACCCAGGAGTGTATGAATTATTGCTGCTGTGGTGGGAGAAGTGGAGTTCTATGAGCTGTAGTTCAACAAGCAAACCTACAGCTCTTTGTCAGAAGCTGGTATCCTTTGAAGGCCTGGCTATTTGAAAATCACAAATGTTCTAGCTTTATACATAATAGCTATAGCTTTAGCCAAAGAGGGAAGGATTAATAATTATTATTAATAATAAATAATTAAAGCTAAACCAGTTACCTTAAACCCCTTTCTGGTTGTATGACGTATGGGATCTCCCTTTTCTAAAAACTGGTTTGCACCTCTTTTATCACTGAAACAAGTATGAGGGGAGAAGGAGATAGCCAATGCTATTCTGGGATAGCGTACAGGGATGTGTGTCTTGTTTTGATCCTCTGGGTCTGAAGAAGCCTCTAAAGCTAATTACACTTCTTGACAGAGTTAGCTATACTCTACACCAGTAAAACATGCTTTTCTATGCTGCCTTAATGCGTTACAAGAGAAAAAACTTTAAAATGGACATTTTTTGCTAACTGCAAAAATTTTCTTTTTCCTTAATATGAAAATATTCCTCAAGGCATTTGTCACAGGTATTTTCTTATAATCTTCTTATTTCTGCTATTCCCCTAAGGGCTGCAGAATAGCTATCATGAAAGCAAAAGAGGTGTCTTAGAAACCCATTTTGAAAAAGAGTGAAAATGTAGCTGAACCTACAGATGTAAAACATGAAAGTGTCAGTAGTGAGCTTCTGATTATAAATATTATTAGCCTTCATGTAATGATGTCTTTAATGAATAGTATTCATTTCTTCAGTCAATTAAGATCCTCTTCAGTCTGTTTCTGCTGAACGCTGTACCTACCTCCAGAAAATATTTCCACTCGTTTTTTCCCTAAGAGTTATGTCCAATACAGAAGTCAGTTTTGTAACAGCTCTAAATTAAGTCTAATAAAAGGCTCTTTATCATATTTTTCTGCTAGAGCTGTGTTATTAGCTTCTATTTCTAAATCATTAGGCAAAACTATTAAGAATAGAAATATGGCATTTTTTAAACCAGATAGTTACAGCATTTGTAGGAATGTATCATACACACACAATTGCTATCATGCAGATTTATAGGACCTCTAGCAAACAAATGTGGTGATTTAACAGTAAGACAAAATACAGATTCATCTACAGTGAGGTTATGATAAAAAAACCAGTTGATGCACATAATGAATTGTTTTCTTGTACTCTTGCCTTTTAATAGATCTCATGTTTGGGGGTTTTATTTATTTGTTTAGAGTAGTAAATGCCACAGTTTTTGACAGTCATCTGATGGCCAGGATTCTGAACAGTTTGTTACATGTTTAGAATGATTTTTCCCTTGACTAGAACTGGATCTAGGAAACAAAGTTTAGATCATGTTCACGGCAGTCTGATCAGTTTGAAGGCAGGCAAGTAACTTTCCCACTCTGGTATTCTCCAGTTTTGCACCTGTCATTAATTAACATCTGGATTGGTGTGTGCTTGGAGTCTCATTAACTGTGTCTAGTTGACTATACAAAGAGGAAGCAGATAGTGAAGCCCCGAAAGTCCAGATGTCAGGATAGTCAACAACACCAGGGGGTGATTTTGGTTTTTGCTGAGAAAGAGATCATCAAAAGCAGGCCAGAAAAATGATGAATAGAAAAGCATGGAGAGAAGTGTTTTACAGTAGCAATGACTTCTAACGTGTCAGATCCATTTGTATAGCCTTGTATTCCTCATGAGGCTCTTCAGTGTCGCTTCTGGACTGAGCATTCAGCCATTCATTAATCATATTTTCATGGTTTTCCGCTGAAAGTATAATAGATTGGAAATTCAGTAGCATTGAAAAATAGGGCTTTATTCTTCTTTGGTTTTATTTTTTTAAGTTGTGGGGTTTTTTTGGCCAGGAACCTCCCTGTGTATTTAACTAAAGTGACAGAATGTATGTTTTTAGACTACTGAAGATGATATTTTTAAAAACACTAATTCGTTATCGTTTATTGTCAGCATGATTTGGATAAATTACTAGAGAGAAACACTGTCTAAAGGACTGGTGAAATTCCTGGTGGTCTAGCCACATTTTAAATGCAGGGCATTCTTGTTTCCTCTTACATAGTTCTTCCTATAATTGAAGTTATTTTTATAATCTTTTTCTGTTGCCCCAACTCATAGCACAGAATTTTTTTATGGAATTAAATAGCAAAGGAACTTTAGAGATGATAAAATGCCTGCAATGCTTCATTTTTAATTTATATAAAATTTGATCTATCTATATGTATAATGGCTGCAAAACTTCATTTTCTATGAAGATCTGAGAATTCACATTTTACTTAAATGTTTTGATATTAGTAAATACAGTGATATTCAATAATACTAAACTAAAAACTAATTTTAAACTCAACTGCACAAAAACATATGTTGGCAGCTAATTTTGTAGTTGATAATTGAAATAAAAATTTATATGAGAATGTCCACAGAAAAAGAGAAATATATTGAACAGAAGCTGTCAAATGTAAGTGCTGTATCAAATATTAAGCATTCTAATGGACTTGTTAATGAACAGTGCCTGTAAGAAAGAACACTCATAAAAAAATTTTGAAATAATTTTGAATATCAATGAAATAAAGTGTCCTTATATGTATATTTGTGTGCTAAGTTTACATTCATGGTGCTGTGACATAAAAAAATTAGCACTGATGCCTAAATAGAAACAATCCATTTTCCTAGTGCTTCTGTAAATGTATGTGCCAATGATGTAAGCAAAAATGGTAAGCTTCCATGTTCTAATAATTCCTTTCTTCATGTTCTGTTTTCTAGGTAAGTACTCTGTATTCTTCTTCATTAAACTGTCAGAAAACCTAACATTCCTCTCTGACTTCTCAAAGTGCAATGAAAGAGGTAAAAACCAAGACAACGAAAATGAAGAGCCATTTGGTAAGAATTCACTTTGGTTTATGTGCACATCTACTTTATTTTTGGAGGAATGCGACCATTACAGAGGATTCATTTGTGCAGAATTGGTGAGAGGAGAGAAGCTGATTACACCAACTGTTCATGAAATGCTGATTGCACTTGCAGGCTGCCCAGGTGAACTTCAGGCAGCACTCCCTCCTTTCTGTGGTCCAGGATGATGTTATTAATGTAAAGGCTTTTTATTTCCTAAAAGGTTGAAATAGAGCATAGCCAGAGAGTTTTGATGGCAGAAATCTCTATGTTTGACAGTTATTTTGATCATATCAAACATGGAAGAAAATGCTCTTTTGTGAAAAGGGTTACATAAGGTATCTGAAGTGGTGGTGATGCTCTTATTATTAAGTACAATTTGATCTTGCTTCCTTGAAGGGGAACAAGGCAAGAAAAAACAGAAGTAAAAAGTCAAAAAGATGGAAGAGTGCGGCTAACTGGTTCTTTGCAGTTTGTCTCACAACCATTTGGTGAAGCAGTATCAGGTAAAACAAATGGCCTTCTGAGCTTTTCTAAAATCTGGCTGTCCTGTGCTGAATTGAAGCTATTTACAACATTGCAGATAGCTTCCGTTGTAGTCACAGAAATGTAGGATGCACCCTTAGCCAGCTAGGACTGATTGCTTTGAGTTAGAAGGCCAAGGAGAGGAAAACAAGGAAGAGAGGAGGAGGAGACTGAAAAACAGATAATTACAAGGAAAATTACACAAGTGATGGTATTTGCAGCAGAAACATGAATCTCACACTGGTTCTTTTCAGGACCTAACCAAAGGTGTTGGAAGTGGTGATGTTGCATGGTGAGGTTCTCTGGACTCTCCAAATGTGAGCTTTGAAAGCTTAGTGGTGCTTTAGGGGATTCCAGGGGTCCTGGACATGACATTGAAGGCTGCCATACTGGCAGAGCTGGATCTCATCCATCTACCTGTCCTTTCTACTACCAGTATCAAACTGTGGATCACCCAAGACTGGTATTGGCTTAGGAATCTATACATGTTTCATTGCAAAACTCAAGATCTTGGGCTTGGTAGATGTTAAAGCTTTTCTGGCACATGAGTGAAAAGTAATTATTAACTTCAATCTTGCATGACTTTTAGTTTGCCTAATTATAGTCTGCCCACATTAGATTTCCCTCTGCTTGTATTCACACACATACAGAGACACAGGCGCGCACACACACGTATCTGAAACAGTGACAAAATCTTGAATGAAGTATTTTTGAGCTAGACTGAGTTTGGAAAATGGAAATGAAAATAGCTCCATAGAAAAGATTTCACCTGAAGAAAGATTCAAAGGCTAAAAAGGAGAAGACTAGACAGTATTTACTGCAATTATAGGAAGGATGGATAAGGACCTCTCTGTCTTGCCTAAAAGTAAAAAGAACAGGGGCAACATTTTCAGTACTTCCCTCATTTTAAAGAATGACTTATTCAGCTTTTCAGTAACTAAAGATGTTCAGACATAGAGGAATATTCCCTTAAATGGTTACAGTTTTCTGAATATAGGAGATTGTCATGTCTATTTTCAACATAAGCTTCTTTTGTCTATAATGCATACTTAAATTATTCAATCCAGCCATCAGAATCCAGTATTCCTCTAATTAAAAAAACTAAGTAAGTTCGAAGGAACAACAATAACAACAAATCAAAAGGCACATGTGCTGTTTCTTTTCACATTCAATGTGTTCTTCTTTTTGTGGCACTTGATGCAGTTTTCTTTCTTGATGAATCTACGTAGCTACTTTATATTGAGATCTTTAAAACTTCTGTATTTGTTCTGAGAATATTAGGGAGACTAATACTGGTTAATATTATAACAAAGACATAATTTTAAAGTTTTTCATAATAGATATCAGATCAGGTGTATAGGAGGTAACGGCTGAGACAAACAGAATGAAGTTTGGTACAGAGTACATTACTAAATCAACCTGTAGAGGGCAATATGGTGGCTTTGGAATAGCAAAATTTATGTGGCTGTAATAGGGAAATGAGAAAGCTCATTAAGACTTTATTATAAATAGTTTAAAAGTTCACACAAAATACCTACTGTTACTATATTTTGCTGCTCGTAATACTAAAATAATGTATCTTGTTCTGAGTTGTCATGGAATGGAAACTGTCTTGCTCAGTGATTGAAAAAAAAATCTTTTTGCTCTGTAATTCTAGAAAGAAAAAAAAATTAATAACCAGTACAGTCCTGTAAAGCTTTTGATACACGTAGAAATATACTGTCCCACAATAATTTCTTTCAAAATAATGCATTGCACGTAAAGGGAGAGGATTAATTTGTGTTAATATATATGTAGAAAACCCCACTGGTACTATGTGTCCATTCCCTACAACTTTAGACTTTTTTCTTCTCATTTAAAACACCCTTTGGGGGAGAGAAGTGTGTCGCATGATATGGGAAAAATCAGCTGTGAGACACGGGTCTGGCAAACCTTGCACTTTTTGTACAAGCACATTTCGTAATGCAGAATGCTTTCTGAGAGAAACTGAGGTTGAATCTGACTTTTTTGAGTCCTTTGACAAGGAGCCTGTTGAGAACTGGCTACTGCGATCCCTGTATTACCATCTTCAGCACAAATAATAGAACGATTCAGAAAGGGGTCCCTAAGAGGAAAGGAATTGGGGCTTGGAAGGTAGAATGACTTTTTTTTGTACTATGTAAAATAAAGAAAAAGGCATATTTCAGGTAATTTTATTATTTATTTTAATTTTAATTAGTAATTAGTAATTTAATTAGTAATTTTAATATTTATTTGTGCAGGGACCATTCAACTGTGCAAATCGTATTATTTAGGTAGTATCTTGTGTATGCACACAATATCTTACAGTATCTCATGCATGCACAAGTGACAGTGCTGAGAAATGCCACAAACATTATTGTGCACTCATAAACACAGACCAAGCTGAACTAAAATGCAGCCTTGCTTCGGAGTTGTTTGGTTTGGTTTTTTTTAACCTAATCTTTTTTGGTTTTAAATATTGACATTTTACCTGGAATAGTTCTAGCCACTTCTACTAATGTTTTTCTGACATGTTTTGTCAAACCAATTTAATATGCAGCTGTTCTTTCTGTTAGAGGAAGACTGGATGCAAATCCTGTATTTAGTAGCAGAGTCTTACTGACCTAGCTTGAGTATTAGAATTTTTTATGAAACTTTTGATATCTAGCCTACAGTGGGCTTTTACTTGGTTTTGAATGTCTTTTCCTTGTCATTTCCATACTTGCTGCATTATGGTGCAGGCACAGAATTAAGCACTGAAAATGTGTTCCTCAAAAGAGCAAATAACATACCTTCTAACAGGCTGTTAGAAGAATTAAAGCTGTGTATTCATAGGGACAGGAGTGCAGTAGATCACAGTATTAAAACAAATGTGCTAATAAAAGACAAGCAGTCATGGGTAGTGTGTGCTACAGCTGATGACAGCAGAAATGGAAACGTACCTGGTTTGTCTTGTTGCAACTGAGATAAACTCAAAATCTTTGTTCAAATCTCAGTTTGAGGCAAATATTCTCATATGTTTAAGATAATATCAAATAATTATAAGGTAACATACTGTATACTTTCCATATTTGGAATGTATGTAAAGTGCCTAATACCATGTGGTTTCTTCAGAGACTGCTGAAAACCCCTAATACAAATAAGTCTGGACTATAGGGCTCGCTGATTTTGGTACAGTGACTGACTCTCTTGCAGATAGAAAATACAAGGGATCTAGATGGAAATGGTGGGAGCTGGGGTTTTCTATTTAATTTTGGTTTTGTGACTGATCTGGAAGTAGTAAACTTTCATAGATTTTTCTAAATCACTCCACTGAGTAAGTAATAAGAAGACAGGCTTTTCTTTCCCTACAACACAAATGAGATGATAGTGGCAGTTCATATTTTCTATGCTCTCTGTAACAAATGTCCATGGCTTTTGGATGCCATTCACAAAAATGTTTTAATATTGCCCTGTTGAGTCCAGAAAAGTAGTGTGTTTCCTGCTTCTTCCCCAAGTTGGATGGCTTTACCCTCTTCCAGTATGGACCTGGAACTAACATACGCAGCCCAGCATGCCAGTCTGCACCCTGTCACCAGAGGTCTGCATGTGTGGCAATTAATCACGGACTCCGCGTATGAGTTTAGGTGAAGACAAGCAAAGACAAGTGAAGAAGACACTTTATTTTTACAATCTATCCCTTTTATAATATGATCTAGTGTTCACAAGCAAGCAAAACCCATCTCATTGGCTACTGTCTTGCGTCCACGCGTCCCCTCAGCATTACCCATTGGTTCTTCAAGTTGGTGCACGCGAATTCCTCTTTCAGGGATGTATCCAATCTCATCCTTATTTTTCTGCCTCTAAGTTTCACAAACTTGTTTGTAACAAGCCTCAAGGCCACAGCTGCATTCCTGCGAACCTGTTTGTAACAAGCCTCAAGGGCACAGCTGCATCTCGTCAAAGTAAAACACAATCTCATTTATTCCCACATGCATGAAACTTTCAGCGTTGCTAGGTAACCATGGACTTCCTTGCTCTTGCTCTCTGTCCTGTCTCTCATCTCTTCCTGCCCTGTTTTCTCAGTATGACTCCATTCCCTGTTCCAGCCACCCTTTGGCCATATGCTCTGTCTGTCCTCCCCAACCATGTGAACTACAAGACTAGCAAAGGGTAAGAATACAATTTTTAGTACAGCTTTATTTTTTTTAAAAGAAGAGAAAATGTTAAAAAAATGAACAAAGCTCGTTTGGGAAATCTGTTTATTATTGTTGAGTAGCTGGACATTTTATTGGACTCATAGTGTGGTTAATATGTTTGGATGGATAATTTTATGAAGGTTTTGTTATTAGGCCACAAAGTGGCAGAGTGACAACAGCAATATCTATTGGATCTTTTTTTCATTCCTACTATAGAGATTTATTCTAGAATAGTTTGTTTATTTTTAAGCTTAATTATGATGTTCAAGACAGTACTTGCTTTTTCAGTGGAGGCTTCCAGAAAACAAAACTTGTCCTGTGTCTCCAAGTATTTTAGTATTTTAAAAAGTGAAAAACCATATTTTGAGATCTTGCTTATGTAGTTGTACACTACTATACTATATCATGATACTATCCTACAAAATTTAACCCTTGCTGCTTCTCCATCTTAGCCTTTTTTACTTCAAGAGTTTGACACTGAAATGGAACTGACTTGCCAGACATAAACCATGGTGGCTCTCATGCTTTTTAGTTGCTAGCGTTCTCAACAGAAAATTTGCCCGTATTCTGAAACTGTATTCAGATGAGGCCATATCTTCTGTACTCTGTTTTTGTAGGTAAATCTATATACTTGGTCTGGAAAGGAACTGTGATGTACAGTGACTACATCCAGGATAGAAATTTAATCTGTGCCTTTCTAGATCCAAGGTCTGATTTCACGTTATGGTCAGATACTTTACCCAAATGCAAAGTCACTGCAACTGACTCTGTTACATACTTTGTACCAGAGAATGTTTCTCTTTGTACCAAAGAATGCATTCCTGCCTCGGACTTAGAATCACCTCCCTGTGACTCATGAACCATTTCATTTTGGTCTTCTTCAAACTGTTCTGCTTACACCACTCCTTTCTGCAGATCTTTTTTTCTAATGGCTACTTCCTCAACTGGAAGAGTACAAAGGCTTTGAGCACAATAATGGCCAAATCTCCCTAAAGGACTCTTCACAGCAACATCATCTTAAACCAGTTATGAAAGTGGCTTCAAAATTCCACTTAAATCAAGTTATTCATTCACCAGTAAAATCTTCAAAATTTTGCTTTGAACTTTGCTTTATTATATCGAAAGAACAACACGATGCAGAGTCTTCTCTGTGATTTCTGAAAAAGAGCTGAATTTTTCAAAGGCAACAAAGTCTGTCTGAATAGATCAAAAGACTTTAAGTTCCACCCGTTCTTTTTGAGTTCTGTCCTGCTATGATAACAGAGTGTATCTTTGAGTATCTCTCCCATCGAACATGAAGGCTTCTTCATCCACATTCAAGCAAGACTCTGCCAACTTGGAGATAGAGCAGTTCTCAAAATCTTCAAAACAAGCATCATAGTGTTCAGCTGTGTCAAACATATAAAGTTAACAGGATCATATGACAAGTCTAAGAGTACCATTACAGTCTGTTCTGACTGATCATGCTGACACTTCTCATTTCTCCCACCCTGAGCAGGTAAAATCTGTCAGTTGTCCACAATGGGATCTACACTGACACTTACAGAAAACAAAAGGGATGGTGACCGTTATAATTCACCCAAATTCAGCTCTGGAAATAACTTGTCTACCTCTGTCTCAGGGCTTGCAGCACAATTTTCCTGAAATTTCCCTTTGGCTTTTTACCTGCTTCAGTTGTACCTAAGATGGTATCGTGTCGTCTATTGACTGTTCACAGTTTTAACCTCAAGCCATAGAAAACATTCAAATGTTGGCAAGGGTCACTTCTAGCATTTTTAATTTTAAGATCCAGAGTAGTGTCAACACTGCACAGCAGAATTAATTTTCTTCGCTAGTTTAAGGCTCTGGTGACACAGGAGTAGGTAGCCTTTATTGGTAGTCTTTAGCGAAGCCATATGTTTAACACGTTTGAATGGACTTCAAATTTAAGGTGATGAAGGGAAAACCAGCCTTTGCTACAAAGCTTCAAAAGCTCTATGATGATGTTTACTTATACATTACTGTAAATGATTATGTGTGTGAACGATTGTTTACAATACAAAAGTGAGATAATAGCTTGATTTTTATTTTTCTCCTCACTTTTATAGTTATCTTCAACACGTGCTCATCAAATTTGAGAGGGGCGTGAAGTAATTTCTGCAAATACTTAGCGAGTGTATTGTTTTCCCTAACTCTTGCTCTGCAGCTTACCCTGGGAAGCAGTGACTCATTTCATACAATGAAGCCATTTTGTAGGGAATGATTTCCTATGAGACAGTGGTGGGTTGTGTATTATCTTGATAGAAATCAGAACTTATCCGTAATAGACATAGAACAGAAACAGGTATATCCATTACATAGGAAGAGAGGACAAGTAACTACTAATTATTTTCAACAGTTTGAAAAAGGAAAGGAAACCCTACCCAACACTTCCTGCAAGAGAAATAAACCCATTCTTTTCTTTCAAAAGAAAATCATAATAGCATACCTGTCACAATGCCACATGCAGTAATGCAGAAGCCATGCCCCTGTGTGTGAAAGCAGATTCTCTACTGATTTCAGTTGCAAATCAGCACGCAATTTTTCTCTGCAATGACTGAAGTTCATTTCCAACAGAGATCAGGAATTGGGATGATGATAGCAAGGAAAAGAATCCAATAGTCTGTTTTAGTTTGATGCAATGTGGCTGGTGCAGCACAAAGAAAAGTGTTACAGTTATCACAGTGGAAATGTTAAAGTGCAGTACTTTTAAGATCTCTGTGGAAAGAAGGGATTTTGTTTCTTGCATACAAGCTATGTTTTCTGCACTATTTTCATAACTGTGAATATTTTCACCATTTTTCAATTTACTTTATCGGCTGCAACATACATAAAAAAAATGCATTAAGAAAAATCTGTGTTTCAAACTTTGACATTCCAACTTTGGAAAGGATTAAATTATTCTTCTTCATAAACTTAATTTTGCCCCTGTATACATGGACTGATAGTCTTCAGTTGTATAATTGCCAGTTTTTACAAAGGACCTTAACCTCATATATGCAATAAGATAGACAGGACTGACTGTTTTTTATTTTATCTTCACTGTTCTTTGTGGACAGTTCCTGTCTTTTTTAAAAAGAAACAACTCAGTTCCAAAGTCTATACAATATTGTGAGTCCTGACCAGGAGAACAAATTGCTAGTTCCTTTGTTCGCTTTTCTGAAATGTTCAGCTGTATAATATCTAAGTCCTTCACAAATGTCTGTACATTTATCTTTACAGTAACCTTAACAGATAAAATGGTAGCAGTGCTCCTGTTGCCAGACACTGGAAGACTAATGACAGAAATATGCATTAATTATTTCGGGTGTTGAATTTAAATACCGAGGTCCTGATTTTTCAATTTTATTTTTTTTTTATAGCACCTTTTTGCTCAAATCTCTCATCAACCTCACTTAAAAATGGAAATGTTCAACATTTCTACAAATGGAGCAATAAGGATGGGACCCACTTGGCTAAAGGCAGACACTTCTATTGTAGACATTATGTTTGGGGATGTTGCACTAAGCACTCTTACTGGAAAGACATCGGTATTCTTAAGGAATAACTCGTCTCATTCTAGAAGTTCAAATGCTTAACACTACTTACTTTTGTTCTTGATCTTTCGGTTAACAAGTTGAATCACTTCACCAAGGCCTCAGATGAGCACCCTAGCCAACAGAACAAAAGCAGTAGGAGTGTATGACCAAGAGCAAAAGGGAGGCTGGCATGTAGCTCAGCTGTATGTATGCATACATACCCTCACCTTTATCCACATTCAACTCTGAGAGGTTGCTGTAACTTCAAGACTACTGTGAGACACTCAGGAGCTTAAGAGTGATTCTAACTGAAACATAAGGAAAAGATATTTAAGGTTTGATTCCTAAAGAAACCCTGAAGTCTTTAGACTGGTAGATCATACTAAACAGCATTGTACGCAAAGTACTGTGAAAATTCTTCAGAGGAAGAACTCAGCTTGTTAGGACCAGCATTGAGCTATGTACCGTAATTATGCTACATCACTCTTTTTTAGAGCAAAAGTTCCTCCTTTTTCCTAGACAATGTAGAAGTTAAGACTCCTTTGCCTTCAGGAAAGGATATCACTCTAGCTTTTTTCATCAGTTACACTAAGCTGGAGACATGTCCTTCTTTTTCTTTCACAGGTGATTTGTGTGGAACCTGAGAGCCATGTGGACAATATTTTTGGGAGGTTTGTTTTGGGTTTTTTGTTTACATAGGAAGGTTTTAAGACAGCATGGTTATATCATGTTGGGAAGAGATAATGAATACTGCTAGATCAATACTATACATTTTCAAATGTCATAGAATGTGGACGTCAACTTATACAGAGGAGAAATGTCTACTCTTTGCAGTGTTTCTGTGGGAACTGAAAAATCTTGATAATAGCAGTGTTGAAGAGGACAGCATAGTTCTTTGACTTATTCGTGAAGTTATTAATAAAACAACCAATAAAAGTTGAAAATTAACCAGAAATTATAACCTTCATAAACTGACAATGAAAAATATCTTTCTTGAAAATTACTTGTCAGTGGAAAACTGTAATGGGATACATAGTCTTTTATCTGTAGATTGTAAATTTTAATTTAGCCCTGATGAATAGTGTGCAAATACATGGTACATGTTTGGTTATGGCAAAGTAAGAAATAAATCCATGGAAGGTGATATCACATAAAAAGAACATAGGTATATACCTAAGAAATGGGTTCATAAATTAGTTTATTATTACCCTGTACAGAATACACAAATTTAATCCTAAATGGCCAAATTGGTAGTCAGTATGCTACAGAAGTAATGCATATTAACAGCACCTAACATTTCTAAAATGTCTTTATTTTGCCTATTCAATAAACAACATTGGCATTGCTACCTTGCTATTCTAAATATAGCAGTAGCAGCTGATGTTCAAGGAAGATGTTCATTTGGAGAGATGAATAAACAGAATTGTTCTGCTGTGTAACTACAGCAGTATGTCATTAATGTTTTTTAATGAGTAACATCATATACAGTGACACTGACTATCTGTGGTTGGAGACAGGATTTAATAAAAACTTTTGATTTTTTTTTAATTGCTTCCATTTATCAGCTACTTTATGCCCTTAAATAATTTTTCTGTCAGAACAATATGATTTTTTTGCAACATGATTATTGAAATTGAATCTATAAAACCTTTCTGGTTTTGTCATTAGGATGATGCCAGATAAATGGTAGGCTTCTTGGCCAGTGTTGCAAATGGGATGCTGAGCTGAATGGACCCAGTGTGGCTATTCTAATGGCTTTATGATATGTAAGGAAGAGAATAGAATGTCTTCATGAAAGGTTCTCTGTGGTATTTAATGAAATAAAGGGAAGAAAAATCTGTAGGAGTCAAATAAAAAAAGAATCTTCAAGGGCAGCAGTATGAAGTACCACGTTTCAATAGCAAAAGTGTGTATTGGCAGAGTTAAAAGAGCGTATGTTAAAAACAGATTCATCTTTGTAAGGAAAATTTAAGGGCAGAATATGACAAAACGTTACAAAGTCAAGCCAAGCATGTGCCATTACTGAATATTTGTCACACTCCTTTGAACCTGGGGTCTTTTCCAGCATGTATGTTTGATATGCTATATAAAACCATTGTTGTTATTCCCATACGTAACACATGGACTCGTACTATGTCTACACAAGCTGTGCAGTGGTATAAGTAAGAGCTTGTTCTTATTCACAACTTTATTATGTGACCCTTCTGTTAGGGACTTTTATTTGTGTGTTTGTTTTGGCTGACACTCCTTGAGACGCATAGCATACTTTCTCAGATCACTGTCAGTCCAAGTACATTTGGCACTTAATAAAAATATATGAGGAATTTTTTTTAAAATTCCTGCAATAATCTTTATAAGTAAATCAGCAGTACATTTTTGAAGAAATTCATCCTCTAAATGATAGGAAGCACAATCAAATATTCATCAGTCAAGGACACAAGAATTGAAATAACACTTGTGTTCCTGGATTTCTTTTGCTTATCTGCTGAAACGTAAGTAGTTGCCAGTATTCACCAGTCAGGGAATGCTCAAAACCAAGATTTAGAAGAGTTAGTTAAACAAATATATATATATATTTGTTTAACTATATATATGAAGATTTTCCCTTTATATTCCATATATATATATATATATATATATATATGTATATTCCAAACGGGTAGAGGAGGGGGAAAGCTTTATCCAATCTATGAATATAAAAAAGAAGAGTCTTAACTATTTCTGGACAGACCATATCTTTATCAGAAAAATTTGTCACATATAGCCAAAAAATTCTCACATCATCTGTTAATTTTCTGTCATTCGGGATATTTCTAGGAAGAAACTCTTTTCACAAGAAAAGAGATCTAGTTAGTAGACAAACTGACAGTATATAGATCAAGAAAAACCTTTTCATATGTTTGGGCTGTGAATGTGAGGAACACCTGCCTTTTCTGGTTCTGTAGGTTCTGTAGTCTAGGGAAACCCATGACATCGGCTGAGGCCATCTAGTCTAAATAGCAGTGCTATTTAATAGTAGTAATAACAGTTATAATCTTATATAAAATGTGCCATACAGCAAGAGAAGATTTTCCTAATTATTCTTTAATATCTGGTTATTTCCTGGTGACAAACACAAATCAAACTAACTTTTAAAAGCTTTGCAGACATTGTCAAAATTTGATACTGACAATATTCATACCTATATGCCATGTGCCACAATGAATGGAATTCCTTAAAAGACACAATGGTAGTCTTCTCTGTTTCTCTGGGGTTTGGGTATATGAAAAAAGGATAATAAAAATGTAGCTATTTTTAAAGTTCAACATTTAAAAAAAAGTGTTGAAAAACTATTTATAAGATCAGTAAATGGGAAGATGTTTAGGTAACACTTGAATCTTGAATTATATCATGGACACAAACTATGATTAAAGTTTCATTTTTGCCAAGAATTTTGAGATACCTAAATTAAGCTGTGTTGTTACCCAAAATAACAAAATCCCTCCACAAAGGAAAATCTCTGATGGATTAATTTTATACCAACTTAAATATTTTATATTGAGAAATGTAAGATATTTCTTTCACTTAAATTTTGACTTCATTTTTTTATATTGTAAAATACTTTAAGCCACATCTCAGTGAAAAATTCAGATTGCTCCTAAAATATCAAAATTAAGAATTTTTATTTTTTCTGCCGAAATTCAATCCAATCTCAAAATGCCTTCAATATATCCTGATGCTATACTGTTCCATAGAAATTTCTCTAGTTGATAGTGATTTGGATATGGTTTAATTACCTGCACACGCATTATTTCTGAAACATTATGTCAAAGTTCACTTTTTTTCTAGATGGATGCTTTACAAAGATATTAAAGCTGAAGACGTGTTTATGGTATAGTTTTCGAAATTTCATACTTCACTGAGGAAAAAAGAGCTCTCGGGTAAAAGCCAAGTTTCACTGAACATAACTGATATCAATGAGACTTCAAAATTAGAATAGCTCCATACTTAAAATCTACCCAGCAAAGATAGAAATAGTCATGCCCAGTGGGCTCTTCAGACCTGTAGGGTGTGCTTTGTAGTTGGTGCGATACCCCATCTGATGTGTGACCACAGACCATGCGATGGGAAGACAATGTTTACTGTAAATTTCCCAGAAAATCAGCATCGCCTCTAAAGAGGGGAAGGTTGCTGGGAGGGAGACTGGAGCCTCCCAGGTCTTCTAGCCCAACGCTGCTAAGGGTTGCCCAGTGAATGCACTGGTTGGGGCATAGGGAACAGAGAATTCACTGACGCAGCTTGGCTCCTGAAGTGCTGCTGTGCACACTTTAACTCTTTCCTTGGAGAAGAATCTTCAGCGCATCAATTAAGTGAATTTTTGTATCTAGAACAAATATTTCCAGTTCTGTGTATGTACACATTATGAAATGGAAAGAACCTATTCCACCTCGTTAACAGGGAAGAATCTGTTCTATATATAGAAACACTGCTTTACAGCTGTCTGTAGTTGCACTTTAAGAAAAAAAACCAAAAAAACAAAAAAAAACCCACACAAACCAAAAAAAGGCCCAACAAACCACAACCAAGGAAAAAACCTCATAGTTTGAATTTAATCTGCTTGTTCTTAAATGATTGTTAAATTTCCCTGCTTCTATTACCTCTTCCTTTTTCTTTCTTAACTAAAGTAAAAAAGCTGAGAGGTAGGGGGTTGAGGGTTGTTTGCTTTTTCATTTTTTTTCTTCATAATAGCTGTATTTACAATTTGGAGAATTCCTACTTGGGGCTTAGATTAGACTAATTTATTCATTTTAGCTTTCTGTTGTACAAAGTTGAATTAATTTCTAAAGGATTTTTAATTGCTGATATCTTATACCCTAAATAGAATCAGATGTAGCCTTGACTGTTATTGTCACATTTAAAAGACTAATGCAGATTTTCAGGTGTTCTCACTTGAGTCATTTTCATCTTTTCAAGAGTATGCACACCTCTTTCCTTAGAGTGGCTGTTAATGCAGTATGAAGTTTACCTAACTTGAACTCAATCTTACAATAGCTGTGCATACAAAATTGTGTTTCAGTTATACAAACAAAAAAGTTTCAGGACACAAATAGAATAAAGAACAACCTAAAAAAGGCTTATCTGTTACACTGGCAGTTTGTATTAGATGCAAGGAAAGGGTAAAGGATAGAGGGATAATGACTGTCCACCTTTTGCCTGGCTTTTTTGTCACCTGACAAAGTTCTACAAGGACTTTGACAGCTGCCAAAGGTACAGGACAAATTGCTTTTGTTTCCAGCAAGGCACTGGGGGTGGCAGCACATGGAGCGACGACATTGCAGTTGCAGCCCAGAGCACCAGTCCAGTGCAAAGAATTAGTTAAATTAATTCCCAGATCAGCCTTTTCAAAGAAGGAACTACTTTTTTTTTTTTTGTCTCTTCAAAAGTGTAAAGCACATAGAGCAAAAAGTAAACAAACATATGTGCCTGGAGTTGAGCATCTGAACTTTTTTTCACACATCAGGCAAGAACCCCTCCTTCCAGTTCATTTTAGCAGTGCCAACGGGAGGCAGGCTGCTTCCCATTCTGTTGAGTATCCCTGCTACTTGTCTGCTTTTGCTGAGACATCGTGGGCAAGTTCTTGCCACTCACTTTTTTTCCCTTCTCTAGTGCTCTGCAGCCTGGGAAAGGTAAATGTTGCCACCCTCGCTGGAGCCAGGCAGAGGGTATTCCCCTTTCAGGAACACTCCCCGTCCATTGTTTTTGCAAGGATCCTTATCTTTCTTTTTGTCTTGTTTCCTGTTGGGGTTCCACCTTTGCAGCCTCCTTTGATTTAACTCCAGCAATTCAAGAGGATTAATATTAGCCAGATAGATTTAGGTGCATATAATATTTATATATTGTATGCACAAAATCCCCCCAGTTTTCCAGTTCTCCATGACAGAGCTTTTTCTGTACTGAACTTAAATCTCCTCTGTATCCCTCAAATTCTCATGCTAGAGTGTAAAATCCACTTCATAATTTGGTTGTGTGTGAAAGTAGCACTGAAGTACTACTTTTCTGGTTTTTGTGGTTGGGACCTCTAAGAGCATTGCACAGAGGCTGAGATAGTGGAGGCCAAGTAGATGCACTTTCTTAAAGGCAATCCCATGGATAATTTTGAGTACTTGAATGTATAAAATCCCAGTCTCTTTTATAATAAGGGAAAACAATTTAATATATTCCTGTTGATCAGAGACAGAATAAGTTCTTATATGAGTTTATACACGTTTTGTTACTTTGTGTTAGTGGAAAATGTGCTGCTATGCACTAAGAAACATATCACAGAATATAAAAATTCACAAATTATATGATCATCTTTTTGTCTTTACATAGATTAAATCCTGAAATAATTTGTAGAACAAATCTAATCAGTCTGAGTTATACTGTGAATCTGCAAAGTTATTTGACCTTTTCAAATGTACCAGTAGGTAGATCCTCCTCCTTCCACAGTGATCTTTTGATATATGCAAAAGTATCTCTCCTGGCCCACCTGCTGCTTCAAAGTAAATTCACTCTGTGGCTTTTTTAGAGATTGGTCTTAACTGATTAAGCTGTGCTTATGGTCTATCTCCACCAAAAACAGTTTAGAGAAAAGATTAGTGCCTAGGGGTGGGGGAAACTGTTCCTGAGAGACTTTCTACTTTATCTGCTTAATCAGTAATTGGCTGGAGTATGACTGGGTGGAAATCGGCAGCCAACTTCCTGCATCCACGAGAGTGGCAGCCGCAGTTGACATGAGGAGTGTCTGCTTTCCAGGCACAGGAGTGTTTGCCTTCGTTGGAACAGCATACTTCAATGAAGTTGATTATGTAGCATTTTGTTTCCAGTTTTCTGAGGAATGCATCTTTTTGGCTGTTAGTCTTATGCTGCTTCTGTTGGGATAAAATGAGTTTACCATCTAGCTGTGAGCACCTGACTCTGGAGAAAGTGGCTAGATTCCGGAGTGCTTACATTCACGGATCGCCTTATGCTATTAACAAGCCAATTGATATTAAACAGCAAAGGAGATGGTATGAGACTTTATTATTCTTCAGCAAAGTGTTTGCATTGTCTACAGCTTGCTGCCTTTAAAACTTCTGTGCTTGTGTGTAGAGAAGGGGGGTGAAGGGGTATACTATAAAAAAAAACATCTCACTGTGTTTGTATTCAATATTGAATCATGGAAGAGAAGTGTAGTGAAAAAACGAAACATACAATACCAGGTAACAGCAATAAATATAGCAGAACAAAGTTGTATTTGTTTTACACAAAGATATGTACGGTATATTTACTGATTGGACAGGACAGTACTGTATGTATGTGCAGTTACAAATAATTAGACACTTTTTCAGGGAAGAAATGTTATTTAGTTTTTTTTAATATGAGTACACTAGGGCTATTGTCTCTAAATTTCAAGCAAAAAATATACTAGGAGTTTGATTAGTTACAAATTATTTCTTAAACCTATTTGTCAGATATTATGCATTACATGGAACATTTTCTGTCTTTTTATCTGGAAGATATTTGTTTCATATTTTAGCAAAATAGCTGAAACAGCCTTTGCATATTGTTCAGTGTGGCAGAATTTCTTTCTCTTCAATTTTTTCAAACTGTGCCATGAAGAGAAACTTCCTTCATGAATGGAATTGAAAGACTTACCGAAACTTCTTGTATAAAAAAATCAATCTCCCTTGATTTTGTCCGAGTGAAAAAATCAGATGTAAAGTTCCATGTGGGATCAGAGAACTGCTGATATCTGATTAGTGTTTTAGCAGAGGCTCTTTTGAGTAAAAGGTAAACTAGTGAGATTCTAAAAAAAAAACCAAACAAACAAACAAAAAAAAACTTAAGAAAAATGATCTTTTATTCCAGCTGCCTTCCCAAAAGTAGTTTCAGGTTAAATCAATATTTATAATCTGAAGTCCTTCATGTGCTTATATGGTATATAATAACTTTTATTGAAATGACAAGGTTGTATGTAGATTTTAAATAGAAAAAGACGAAGTTTAACATAGAGAATGAAAAATCTAATGTGAAAACTTCAATGAAAACCTTTCTCCAGTTTCCAAAAAAGATGCCTTTCCACAATATTTCTGATAAAGTACTTTAAAAATAACAGTCTTAAAAAATTAATCAAACTAATAAGAAAATTTTGAGTACTATTTCAAGAAAACTTCCTATTTTTAACGTTAGGGAATTGCTTCATTGATTTAATGTAAGATGCTTAGAGAGTTCCAAGATTTTTTTCAAAAGCTGCTTTCCTCTTGAATATGCTGTTAATATTAAAGCCTGAATTTTGGTTTTTGGTATTAGAAGGGCATATTACTCTGTTCTGTAAATGATTTGCCACCATGTACACTCCCATCTTTGGTGAGTACATATCAATATAACTTCATCAGAGCTGGTGGGTATATTGGGGAGGAAAAAAAAAAACCAGTGAAATTCAAATGCTGTTGTACAAATTCATAACTTGATTTTACCACCAGTGATTCATTTGTGTGTGTAAGCCAAAGAAATTTCCTCCTTTATACTGTATTAGGAATGGGGAACATATTCCAGTTTCTGCTGCCTTTGAGGAACATGGAGGCTGATGCTAGCATCTGCTGAATACCGTGTGATACTTCTGTCGGTCTCCATCTCCAAGGCCTTTCTAAGGCATCACACTAATCTGAGGCCACTGTACTACTGCCTTTCAGGAAGGAAGAAGACTCTCTTTTGTTTAATAACTATTCTCGTTAAGATTTTAACCTCTTTTATAGTTGACGTAACACTTTAGTCTCAGTGTTTTCATAAAAGAGGTTGATGCGTTGTGTGACTGTACATTCTCCTTTCTTTTTATCTAAGCTCAAACCCAAATCAGTTAAAAATCAATAATTAAAAATAGTATTAGGAACTGAAGCTCTTCCCCATGCCGAGCAATATCATAGCTCTTTGCCTGTAATTTCATTTTCTTTAGAAAACTTATGCAAGCAACAGTGCAAGATTGTACTCCATACAACTAGAACTCCTTGCTGTCTTTTTCAGGGAGAAGAGGTGCTATGCACAAGTTAATTTCAAATTTACACAAAATGCGTCATATTTTTCAGTGCACTAGTTTAAGGCAGAACTTGCAAAAAATAGTAGGTAAACAATTTCAAAGCAGAATGTAATTATTAGTTTTGTGGTGCCAAGTATTATTTAGGAGCTCTTGAGAGAGTAGAACTCATGATTAAAATATCTTAAAAGATTACGGTTAATGGGAGTATTCATATAGTGGAAATAAAAGAAATTATTGGAACTTTAGAGCCAGAACCTTAGACTATACAATATTTAATATGACTGGGTCACTAAGAAAATTCCTACCTCCTAATACACCAAGTTAGTCTTCCTGAGTGTGGATTTGCAACAAGACTTTTCGTGACTAATAGAAGAAAATGCAGATTTAACTGTCTGGGAGGAGTGTGGATGGAAGGAATTATAGGGGAATTGTTTGCCATTGGGTAGCAATTTGTTTATTTTTGCTTTCGGTAGGTGTATGAGATACAAGAGTTTCTCTCAAAGATCGCACTATTTGTGTTACTTAATGTGCAAGAAATCTCTCAGCTGACTTGATTTTTGTCATCCATGCAAAAAGGTATCAAGGTTTGGGGAAGTAATTGCCGATACTCACAGGAGGTGCCAGGTAGATATATCGAGGTTGTGGAGTTAGGACTATGAATTGTTTTGACAACTGCAGGTCTCTTTTTAGAGAAAAAAAACAATCATTCACATTACTGTATGCAGTTTTGGGTACAACAGTACAAAAAGGATTCGAAGCCACTAAAGAGTGTCCAGAGGAGAGCCACCAAGATGGTGAAGGGTTTAGAGAGGAAGCTGTACGAGGAGCAGCTGAAGTCCCTTGGTCTGTTCAGCCTGGAGGAGAGGAGACTGAGGGGAGACCTCATCGTGGTCTACAGCTTCCTCACAAGGGGAAAAGGAGGGGCAGGCACTGATCTCTTCTCCCTGGTGACCAATGATAGAACCCGAGGGAACGGCAGGGGGATGTGCCAGGGGAGGTTTAGGTTGGACATTCAGAAAAGGTTCTTCACCCAGAGGGTGGTGGAGCACTGGAACAGGCCCCCCTGGGAGGTCGTCATGGCGCCAAGCCTGGCAATGTTTAAGAAGCATTTGGACAACGCCCTCAGACATATGGTGTGAATTTTGGGGTTGTCCTATGTAGAGACAGGAGTTGGACTCGATGATCCTTGTGGGTCCCTTCCAACTCAGGACATTCTATGATTCTATGTGCGCATGTAAACATTCTACGTACGCACACATTTATATACACATTTTGAAATGTTCTCATGCTTGTTTTCATGTCTGTTACCAAAACTGAGACAAGCATTTTTATATTTTTAATAGTGCTAGCTGAATATTTCCAAGTGTTTCTTGAAAGTGAAAACTTTTCACAGAATTGCATGACATCAAATTCTTTGGAGGTTTTCAAACTGATAATTCCATTTTGTCCTTAGGAAGAAATGTGCCAAATTTTTGTTTCAAAGGAGATTTTTGGCTTTAGATTTTTATATCATGAAGCTTCCAAAGGCTAATAGAAAAAACTAAAAAAAGAAACATTTCAGGTTTTTAATACCTAATACATTTCAACTAACCTGAAATGCAAGCCTTTTAAAATTGTGAGTAGCTTGAAATTTCTGTTCTGCATTAGGATTCTGTTGTGGAATAGGATGAAATTTCAGAATTGCAATACTGCCGGTCAAAGCAAGAAGACTGTTTCTCATAGAGGCCTGCGTCTGAGTACAATTAGGGTTTTTTGTCAAATCGCCAAGCTAATCATGATTTTATAATGGTATCCATGGAAATGTTTCAATTGCGATGATACAGATGGGATATAGCCTGATGATAGACTGGTGGGAAATAGGACTTGGACTAATGTTCACATATGAGTTGTATCTTCATGTCCATAAAAGCAGAATGAAACAATCAGTGAGCCCCAATATATGGTGAACCATGCCGCAAAGCACATTGTGTTCCAAGAAGGAATTGGTTTGATTGGAAACTAATTGGTGGGAAAAAAAGTTATTTGTTCTAATTGAGATATAAAGGAAGCCCTGCTTTTTCTTCTATTGAAAAAAGAACACAGGGTGAAATTATATCCCATATAGAGGGGCAAACTATTTTCTTTTTTTTTTTTTTTTTTTTTTTTTTCAAATACAGTATATAGTATGCACTGCTTGTGCAGTGCTTAGGTGAACTGGTAGAGCTGGAAGTGACAACGTAATGAGCACTTGGCTAGTCTAAAATTTATATAAAATCTTGCTTACTAAAACATATCATTAATGTTTCTTTATCTGTGACACAAGTTGTCCCATAACAGGGAGCTGACTAGCTATTTAATTTATTTCTGTTCTGTCCTCTGGTTGATGTGAGCAACTTCATTTCACAAGCAGGTCCTGCATTGTAACATTTTAGTACTCATGCTCTATTCTGTCTGAAATGGTCTCTGAAAACTGCTTTTTGTTTTGGTGTCATTTTCAGGTATGTTGTTTCATCATAAGAAAACTGTATCATATACCTTGTTTGCCCTGTTGAAAATCTCCATCGGATAGATTATTTTGGAAATGATAACTTTCAACACTTCTAGGATTCTTGAAATAAATGCTGCTTTAGTAGGTGATGGTGTTTTCAAATCAGCTTATATCATACTGTAATGGCACACTGAGAAAGATCCTCAACTGATTTGCGAAACTGTTCCTTATGGTAAAATTCCCATTCCCTTTCCTACCTCATCTACCATTGTCATGGACAGTGTTTAGCTGGTTTGGAAGCTTGCTTTATATCCCCTGACCTTTCAGTATAGAAAAGATGCCTAATCACGTTATACTTACAGCACTGGCACAATCCTTGCTTGCACTACCTTGCAATTTCTGTCCCTTTTGTCCTCTCCCTAATATATGATCTTTTTGTGGGCAAAGTGCCTGAAATAATTTGCTTATTGCCCATGGTCGTCTTTATAGTTTCTATGAAACACACGTTCTTTCCCACTGTGAATATCAGGTGATCTCAACTGTCCTGACCCCCGCCGCCTTACATCCCTGCAATATAAGTTACTGTGTGGAGGCTAATAAAGTGCTTTGTGTTTATGTATTTTATTTGCTTCTTGTTTGTGAGCAGTACTGGCATAGATTTAGAATAATAATTTATTAAGGACATTTGTTTTTTAACCAATTTCCAATAGTAGGTTTGGTTTGTTAGCACCAAAAAAAGCATTTACAGCATAGTCTCTTTTACTAGCTGGCATGTTTTTTAGTGCATGACTTTCAACTCTAATTCACTGAGACAAATTGTGAGGTGAGGATATTAGGCTTATTCTTAAGTTTTTAAACCTGTTGGTCTGGAAAAAACTGCATGAAAATGTTATGCAAGTATGTCCAAAATAAAACCAAAAAAGCAAAAAAAACCTCCTTTAATAATTTTTTTTTCACTTAAATGGAAGGAATTTCAGTTCAGTTTTAATTATTACATCTAAAGTTTTGTTTCTCTCTTTTTCATTGGATTCACTTTGTAATTGGGAGTAAATTTTCGAAAGAAGCCTTAGCTGGAGAACACAGGCAAAGTATTTATATCTTTCATGACCTAAAAAATGAAATAGATATCTTTCATATACATCCATGTGTCTCTATATACTTTTAATAAAACATATTTTGCATATTATATGGAAAGTTAGAGAAATAGATTTTTTTCATGGATCTTTGTAAATTTTTTTTAAGATTAAAACAACTGCAGTAAATATTCACGTACAATGGAGTAAAGATAACTTTCTTAAAAGTTGAAAGTTACTTCAATTTTGTTTTGGAGAGAAGCTTCAGTAAGAGTCTGAAACATAATGTAGAGATGAAGGTCTCAAAGTAGAACAATAAAGGGAACTGTCACAGCTGTCAACACTACTAGGCAAGTATAAACACTAAAATGATGACTCAAGTGATGAAAATACTATCAGAGTTTTTGTTAGCTTCTTTTGGTTTAGTTTGTTGTTAAGCAAGATGAATTTTTGGTGACGTTTTGTTACTTCAGTTTTGGTGACTTTTCCCACCAGTCAGGATTACTGGAGAAATACTGTTCTTAAAAATCTATGTGTTTATTGATTTTTTTTTTTTTTTTTTTTTAAAAGAGAAAAAGCAGAAGATGCTTTTGAACAAAAATTAAAAAGCAGTCTGAACAGCATAAGCAGAGTTAGCCCGGCAAAGAAATGATGGCACTGCAAATTTTCAGGAATTATAATGATTTACACAGTAAGAAAGTAGTTTAGAAATAAAGTTTGTTGTTTGTTGTAAAAATAAGTACAGGAGAGATATTATTGAATTGTACATGGCTTGTTGCAGTTAGAATGTAGTTCATTAATCAGTTATTAAATATTATATAGTCAATAGCAATGGCTGGGGGAGAAAAAAAAGTGAGACCAACTAAGTAATTTTATTTTGTATTAGTTTAGCGTGCAAGTAGAGACTGATTTCAAACTTTCTCTTCACTGAGAGCAATGTGCTGAAACCGAGTACTGATACATCCTAAATGACCTGACTTAGGCAACACTAAATTTCAGGGAAGCACACTAATGAATGATGGTAGATTTATGCATGAGGGGATGTGCCAGCAAAAGTACTGAATATTGAAGTCTTATCATTTCTACCAGTGAGAATGTAAAATGCTGTTTCATTTGAGGCAATTCTGTCATAAATGAAAAGCAGCTTTTATCACCAACATGTAGTTTTATACTGTTGACAGACATGCTTCTTAATGTCTTTAAATGAAAATATCTAAGAAATTAGATAAATAATTAATGAGTATCTTCTATATTCTCATACAGTGGGATAGATCAAGAGAACTAGTGAGGGCAAACAAGGCACCATCCTTAAAAAGTTGGGGAAAAAGCTGGCTGAAGAAATTGTACAGCGGTCATCTTGATGGCTGAGGCACAGGGCTGAGTTACCACATTTCAGCTGATCTTTGATAACAACCCTTTAGTCTTTTGCAATGTGAAGAAAAAAATGCCTTAGCTTCAGTCTCCACTAATGAAATTTGAGAGCTTGGACAGATGTGCTGTCACAAATAAAACGAGGTAACTCAAGCTCTCAGTGCTCTCAGCCAGCTCCTCTGTTCCTAATATTGAAACAGATGTTTGATCTATTTGTGAATCAATTCGTGAACCAGCTGTGGCTGGTTTTGGCCCTGTGTATTAATTTACTTTCCAATTTACTGGGGCAGAAATACCTCCTGCTATTTCTAACTTTTAGCTGATTTAGTATATTGTCTTTTGTCTGTCAGAAATCAGAGCTAAAATATTTTGCTTGGGGCTTGTGATAGCCTAAAAGCATGCTGTCCTTGTGGCTTTGCAGAAGAATGGAAACTCTTCAAGCTTAGTTGCATATTTGAGCCTTAGTTTTCATGCCCAGCAGGATAGTTAATGATTTATCACACAATCAATTTATATGCAGCTAGCAGACAATTAAGTGGAAAAGAACCCTGACAGCCAGTGTGGATTAAGACAAATTATGTCCAATCAATGTGATACTGTTCTTTAGCAGTATAACTGGACTAGTATTAGGGAAAATCCAGATGATTTTGTGTAACTATAGGAAAGCTTATGGTACTGTCCCATGAGAGTCTTGCAAGCAAACTAGTTAAATGCGGTTTAGGTTAAATTACTACAAACTGGAAATGCAGCTGGTTTAAATGTATTTTCAGAAAATAACAACCATTTAATGTCAACTAGGATTAATTAAGTGAGCTTGTGTGAAGATCTTGATTTAAGTGCTGAAATAGGAAGTACTTGCAAAATGCATGGATGACAATCTGAGGAGGGCTGCAAAGGCTTAGCAGGATAGCTGGGATCAAATATAGATAAAATTCAGTGCAGACAAGCACAAAGTAATTAGAAAGGAGGAACAGACTGTGTAAATATAAACAGGTCAGCAGCTGTGCAGGCAACTATTAGCAGAGAACGTATAGGTTGTGGTGAATGACAAACAACGCAGTGATGATGTTCCTTCTCAAGTGTACCAACAGAAACAGGCTGGGGAAGGATCTCAGTGTGCTAAATACCTAATAAAAGAGCAGATTTAAATAAACAGAGGTAAATATGAGGTAAGACATATGGTAAAAAGAATTTGAACTTTAGGGCTCTGAACAACCAAGTCCCATTCAGGAACAAAATCTTGGTGTTTTAGTAGATAGTTCTCTGAAAACATTATCTCGGCACTCTGGAGCAGCCAAAGAAGAAAAGTGCCCCTGTACTCGGCACTGGTGAGGCCGGACCTCAAGTACTGTGTTCAGTTTTGGGCCCCTTACTACAAGAAGGACCTGTTGGAGCATGTCCAAAGAAGGCCAACGAAGCTGGTGTAGGGTCTGGAGCACAAATCTTATGAGGAACAGTTGAGAGAGCTGGGGTTGTTTAGCCTCGAGAAAAGGAGGCTGAGGGGAGACCTTATAGTGCTCTACAACTACCTGAAAGGAGGTTGTAGCGAGGTGGGTGTCAGTCTCTTCTTCCAAGTAACAAGCGATAGGACAAAAGGAAATGGGCCCAAGTTGTGCCAGGGGAGATTTAGATTAGATATTAGGAAAAATTTCTTCATGAAGGGAGTGGTTAGGCATTGGAACAGACTGCTCAGGGAAGTGGTACAATCACAGTCCCTAGAAGCATTCAAAAAATGTGTGGATGTGGTGCTTAGGGACATGGTTTAGAGGTGAACCAGGCAGTTAGGTTAACAGGTTGGCCTTGATGATCTCAGAGGTCCTTTCCAACCTTAACAATTCTATGATTCTATGTTTTAGGAAAGGAATTCCTTTATGAGGAAAGGAATAAGGAAAAGAAAGGGAAACTTTATGCCATTATCTATAGCCATGTTATAGCCATGTTTTGCATGTTAACTGCTCTAATTTCCCTTGATTTCAAAAGCAGAGTAGTCAAAAAAGCCAAAGAGAAAGATAGCTAACATGATCAAAAGTATGAAAATCTGAGGAATGGAGCAAAGATCAGGGCATTTCAGCCTAGGAAAAAAGACAACTGACAAGTGTGAGAAAGATTGTGAAGAATATGGCTGGGTAATGACTTCTCAGCATCTCCTTCAGAGCAATGAGACATTAAAACATTTATTCAAGTGATTTGGAATATATATATATATATATATTTGCAATAAAAGGGTATTAGTACAAATTATTTGCAAACCACAATTGTCAGAATTCATTTAATACTTACTCTGACAAATTCTATTCAGTCAGTTCTATTTCTTTAGTATGAAAATATATGTTAGAATATTAAAACTTGATTAATAAACGGCAACACACTGGAAGTTTAACCTTTTTATTTATAATGTACAAAAAATAATGCAAAACAATAGTGCAAGAAGCAGCAATGGAAGTATATCTATTTGCTAAAATACTTGTAGCTAGATCTCCTAATAGCAATGTGGTAAATAGCTAGCTTGCACTCAGAGCATGCCATTAACACCCCACACCCCCTTGCCCCTCTTTTTTTTTTTAAAAGTCTGAGGCAGAACATGGCTGATAATGACCTCCCTGACCCTTGGGCTGTATCTAACATGTTCAAGGGAGAAGAGGATGAACAACCTATCACAGCGATCACAGGACTGAGCTGCTGATTGAGCTCTGCTTATTGTGATAATCCAAATGGGCTATAGGACTGCGCAAAGGGAAGTTGAAATATGGGATCGATGGGCAACACTTGACATATTGAGTGACAGCAGTTATCACTCAATATGAAGCTGCATGTTGTGTTTACTGTCTGCTGGGAGAGCTGTTGTGCAAGCCATGTGGATTCTGGATGTGCTCTAGAAATATTATTTTGAAAAAGCAAAATATGAAGAAACAAAATGCATTGTGTTACCTTGTACATGTGGCAAAGCCAATGGCTATCTTTTTCTACAGCTGACACTTGTTTTCTACTTTTGTTGGTTACAAATCTGCCCACTTAAGTCACATAGCTGTACATTATTGTATAGTAAAAACTTTCCGAGATTCTTATTAACATGTGTCTCTTCTTAGTACAAAAGAAAAACATTTTTAAATGAATTAATGTTAAGGTATAGTTCAAAGGTTAATGTGATTAAAAGTTTTCAGAGCTTCCTGGACTTAAGGACATTTTAGACAATTAGAATGAAGTCATCTGAACCTCCTTTCTAACATACATCACTGAATTTCACCTCAGTCTTGTCTAAAAGATAACTAATATTTTTTTTCAGCTACTAACATTCCTGTTGGCTTACGAGTCCTTTAAGGAAGTAGTGCAGAGGCATTGTTACTTAAATCTAGCTGCAAAATTTTCAAAGAAATTCCAAAGGAAGTTCATTTGTATGTCTTTCTACTAATTAAATGAGATTGCAGTGATTCAGAATTTTGCCCAGTATATAATACATTTAAATTTTCAGACTAGAGATTTGGCCAAAGCTGATGCAAGCTTTCAAAAACTGGTTGAGTAGTAGGTTTGAGTTTGTCTCTTTATCTCCCCTTGTATTATACACAAACCCAGCTAAGATTTTCTATATGATACAATACTCAGTTGTATAGCTGCAGCTTCCTTCACATGGAAAAGGTCTTTGTATGATATGCTCCTACTTTTTTTCTTTCTGCTTTTAGTAATCCTGTTCTGTTTTGTAACTCATCTGGCAAATATCCATCATAACATTGTTCTCAAATCACACATTTATAATTTTAATGAAATCACTGGTAAGAAGTAAAACTGTTAGGAAGCGCTCCACTGAGATCTTTAATTGACGAGAGTCCTGATAAATTATAAGATGTATGGTTTGTGTAAACATGTAGCACAATTGTATATTTTCCTTAATCTCTCATTACTTTTCAATAAAAGTAAAATCAAATAGCTATTAGAAAAGCTTATGGGATGTCAACTAACAAACGTCTTCCACAAAGTAAATAATAAGAACCAGCCACAACGCAACAGATGTTGGCGAATAGATAAGCACAGCAACTGTATTGTTATTACTTTTTTTATTTAGTAATGGAAATGTACATTTAAATAGCTTTATGACTGAGACAAATCAACAAAGGCCAGGAAATTTGAAGCAGATGCTTACATTTTGGGGTATATTCATGACTTGATAAGGGTGAATATCACCCATTGCAGGAGTTGCATACATGCAAAATGGAAGATTGGGCGATATACCCATTTGTTTTTCACATATGCTTCTCTGAGTTTGCAACTGTTTCCAGAGCCATATGTGCTTGGTGTCTTAAGTAGAAATATTGAGATGATATGAAGACTCTTTCAGTTATTTACTTGCACTTCCATGCTTTAGGAAAAAGATTAGTTTTGCTGAGATGCCTAGGTGTGAAGGTTTCGTGTTACAAACTAGTGGCTAGTAAGGACTAGTAGTACTGGGCCACAAATCTAACTTTGGTATTTGCTATTTTACTCCTATATTTTCAGGGAATGATATTGATGTGCCTCTCATGCCATACAATTACTTTCAGTCTTACTTGCTCATTCTATCATGGCTTTCTCCATTCATAAAATGACATAAAGTTACTTTGTCCAATGTATTTTTTACATCTTTTTCCACTTCTGAAATTTGTGTCTCTTTCTTGCTTGCGTTCTTCTTTGCAATTTGGTTTATATTGCTTTGACCATCTAAAGTAGCCCTAAAATTGAAATGAACTTCCTTTGCAGCTCCTTACAGCCAAGATTTTGCCAAGTTACCTTGCAAAAAAAAAAAAAAGACAACTGTTGAGGTTTTTTTAAAAGCAGGTTGTTATTTTCAAGTGGATTTTCAATACTATCCTTTTCAATTTCTAAGTCATATGATTACTTGTAATTACAATCCCTTCTACTCACGCTGCTCCCCTTTATCCCCTTTTTTTTATCTTACTACTGCAGTTGGTTTTTTGATGATACAATAATTTGAAGAAGTGTTCTGTGTGCTTTGCTGGGTCATTAAACAACTTAAATTTTGTCCAGGATTTAGAACCTCACGTAACAAATGTAGTCCTCTGTATTATAGCTACTGCTCAGATGCATCTTTCATTTGCATCTGCTCCAGTGCTGTAGTGATTAAGCCCTATAGTGATCTCTAAATGGAATATAGGATGATGATTTAATCCTCTCTTCAAACTTTGTTTTTTAATGAAATACTTAACTTTTTCTTGTAACTTAAACATCACTCAGATATATTGTTCTGATACTTGTTAACAGTGGTTCCTAAAATGTTGCTGATATTAGAGTGGAACATTAATATATCTTCATGGGCTGATATAGCAATTGTATCACTGTATCTTATTATGCCTATGTGTTATTGCAGAAATAGCTAATTCTGAACTATGTTCAGGTAAATCAAGAAAGATCAGAAACCCAAAGATTTTGTGTTGAATTTTGAGATGTACAGAAAGGCACTTCATAAAAAGCTATATTTTCCTGAAAAAAGGAAGAGTGAAGACATAATTATCAACCTTAATAAATTTAAATAAGTTTTTGCTATCAATATTGATTGATTTGCCCACTGGAAATATTTGAATTAATATAAAAGCCTGTCTGTGATCTGAATGTGCTTGTTTCATAGCTAACAACCTGGAGCCCTAGTTCACTTTAAAGGCTCCCAGGTACTATGGTGACTCAGATAATAAGCAGCGATAATAACAAATACAGTTGTTGAACTTTGAGATAAGTTATTGTCTTACTGATGGGAAAGTAAATGCGTAAGGGTAGACATGCCTAGTACTGATGACTGCTGAAATGTGCAATATGACAGCTCTCCGAAACAAACATCTATTGAAGAAATGTTACGTATCAAAGGGAAGCTAGATGTGAATTGCTGTAAAGTGCTTTTTGAAGGTTGTATGGAAATAGCATTCAGCTTCACAAAATAAAATTACTAGAACTGTGGTTTCTATATCACAAAATAGCATCTCCCAAAGGAAATGTCATCAAACACAAGGTAATACCAGGACTGTCACTAAACATGCCATCCTCAAGCTGACAGCTGTAGTGGGACCTATTCTGCTGATTTATCACAGCAGCTAGAATATGCTGTCTCAATTAGAAAGAGCAAACTTTATGATAATTAGTCTGGGATGGGTCCAGCATAAGTCTCTAGTGCCCTACTAGTCTCTCCCATCATGCTATGGCATTTCAGAGCTAGAACAGCCAGAGAGTTCCTAGGCCAATTCCCCTCTCCTCCCCTTGCAAAAAAAAAAAAAAAAAAAAAAAAAAAAAAAAAAAAAACAACAAAAAAACAAACCCAAAACCAACCCCCTATCCCCAATCCCTTATTTGGAAGGCATGACTGAGAGCCAGATGTACTGAGGATTTGAAAATGGGTGATAAACTGGCCAGCAAGATTATTATTTGGAAAATGGGAAATGTAATCCTCCAAACATAGCATAGAAAGTTGCATAAAAGGTGCTTATGGGAAGAGAAATAACAATATATGTTGGGTTTTCTCACTATGTAGCAGGAGATGTGTAGAATACATATTCTGCAATCCAATATTCCACAACCAAGAAAAAAAAAAATTGTTTAAAAATGAAAAAATACATTGATATTCATAATTCTGAATTAATTTTTTATCCTTTTTGTGTGGCTCTTAAGTAATTTTCTTTGACAAAAAATAATGTGTTTTTAAGGTCAGAAGCCTGAAGAAAAGAGACTGACCTAGCAAAAGAAATTAAATTAATACAGCTACATAGGAGTAATTGAGCAGCTGGGTTGAGATTCAACTCCATAGTCATTTAAAAGCCAAGCATCTTTGTTAATAGTCATCCCCATTTCTTTTGTGAGTATTGAAAAGAGAAAGGCATCTCCAGAATTTGTCCAAAATTGACCTTTAAGGCAGGTGGAATAATCACCTTTTCAAGGTGCCTGTCTTTGTCCATTGCTATACCGAGACTTGTAAAAATATATTGAACTAAACACCTAACTTTTAAATGACTGAAAGTAAGTGAAGTAAATTCTGTTCCTAATAAAACAATAGATTTCTTTCGTCCTCCTTCCAAGTAAAGCTATCATCTAGAACAGTTACTCGAGTTGCCAGAACAACGTAGACCATTGGAAGAGAAGTAAAAATTATTTTTCGTATTATGTTAAAAAAAAAAAATTCCAAATTATTAAGAAAAAAGAACATAAAAGCAGTTATAGCAGATTAGACTAGGAGTCCATCAAAAGCAGTATCTTGCCTTCAGTGGTGGCTAGTAGGGGATGTCTGTGTCCAAGTATAGAACAGGGAACATGTAATATTTTTGGAAGACCAGGTTCTTGATTATGTTGTCAACAGCAATGCCAGAGGGTGTGTTGAAAAAGCCTTATACATAGAAGCAACAAGGTTTTTTTATGAAATGGAGGTTGGCTGCCTTTCCTCTGGGCGTGTGTAGTGCCTGCTGCAAGAAGAGTCTATTTTGAGATTGAAACTGTGCTGTGAGGGTGTTTAGTAAAAGAGGAAAGATTGGAGATCCCAGAATTATCCTTGAAGATACAAGTCTCATTTTTAAGAATGAAAAAACTTTAATTATTATTGGCACAAAATGGCACATCTATAATAAAAGTTGCTGTTTTAAATGCACATGTGAAGTATAAGTCATTGCCAATGCATGTGTAAGTTTTTGAAGAATTAAACAGGTTTTTATCTGAATTTATCATTGCAGGAAAATTGATTCACTAGTTGGTTATTAGTGTGAAGTTCACTTGACCTTTTTCATTCAGTCTTTTAAATTCAAAATAATCTGAAAATAGCATAAAATACAGTACTTTTAAAACTAATTAACTGATTCATAACTTTTAAATATTCAACAGTTTAATTTAGACTCAACTTGTTTGATAAATACCCTTTGGGAATTAAAAACTGAGACAAAATTAAGACTATATGCATTCCAAAAGAAGCAAAACACATCCAGAATGCCTTTTTCTTTGCGGGGCAAAAGGGAAGTGACTAATATGACAAATGTCAGAACTTCAGGCCAGAGGGACATGAGAATTGGGCTAACCTCATGAAGTTCAGTAAAGAGAAATGCAGAGTGCTAGGTCAGAGTAACCCAGGCAGGGAGTGAGTGGCTGAGTGGCAATTCTGCTGAAAAGCACCTGGAGATTTTGATGGAAATCTGATTGAATGTGAGCTAATAGTGCACTTCAGTTGTGAACAAAGCAAGCTGCATACTGAGCTACATTAGGAGGACTGTGGCCAGCAGACCAATGCAAGTAGTTATTTCCCTCAGAACTTGTGAGTTACTGAAAAACATCATGTAGTTTTGGGGTTCTCGTTAAAGAGGGATTTGGAGAAGCCATCAGAGATCCAGTGGAGGGCTACCAGCATGGAGTGAGGAGAGGCTGAGGGAGCTGGGCTTGTTTATTCAAGTAAAAAGAAAACTAAGGAGAGATGTAATAGTCTGCAGCTAGTAACAGTCTAATAATAGCTACTGAAGGATAATTGCAAACAGTGACATAGCAAGCTCTTCTTCATAGTGGACAATGATCTAAAAAGGGGCAATGGTCACAAATTGTGGCTTTGGGGCAGGTGGGTGTCTGGTTTTGACATAATTTTTCTTTTTTTCTACTGGGAGTGTAGTGCAGTACTTTAATATGTTGCCTGGATATGCTGTCAGATCTTCACCCTTGAAGGTTTATCATACTCAACTAGATAAAGTCATGGCTGAACTGTTCTGTCTTGGTGATAGCTCATTTTCCAGCAGGAGGCTGGGTGAGGTGACTTCCAGAGACCCTTTCCAAGCAATCTGTGATTCTATGGTTCATTTCTGCAATACTCGAGTATTTTACAGCAGAAGTTATTTTTCTTCACAATGAGAACTGATTGATGAGGGACTACTATTGCTCTCTTCTTGTAAATGCATACTGAATATAGCAAAAATAAGGTCAAAGTTTCACTCTTAATTTTACGTACTTAGTTGGATGCCTCAAGGATCTGTGATAAAATTCTTCACATGTTCAGAAAAGTCTTCCTTTAACTTCATCTATGTTTACAAACTCAGCAGCTTAGCAAAGCAAGCTCAGATAGCAATTATATTTTCCTCATATTCTGGCTATCTATGACTTTCTTTAGTTCTGCACTCAGTTTCCTTAATAATAAGATCATCCTTTCTTTTTCTGTAATTTCCCATCTCATTTACCACATACCTTTTGATTTGGGCCAAAAGCATGGCTATGAGACATATCTGTCTTCTCCTCTTGTCTGTCCATACTTCCTCTCCTGTCTGCAGCCCAATCTTAGTGGATGAGATAGACTCCAGTGGTTAAAAGTTGTATGTGGTCCTTTCATTAAAGATTGTAGCACAATGCACATGTACAAGGAGAAGAAAAGTAATTTGTATAGGCAACCTTTAGCCTGATGTTTCCTGAACTATATGAATTTAAAATATTGGTAATTGTATACTGATTATATGTATCCATTCCAATTCTCAGTGTATTCTTTTTCCACAAGAAGGGATACAGTCCTCTTTGGATATTAGCTGCTTGAAATAAAGCCAGGTGAATACTCTTTTAAGAATTGTAAGCTAGCTAAAAATATTTAACAAATGTTGACTGGCATACTAATTGGATAAATAGTCCGGACTGGATTCATAAAATGGCTAGTGGAAAGCCAGAGGTCTTTATATTTCCCCCAGTAACTGATAAGAGGCTTTCAAGGATAAAGAAGAATTTGTCTAATCCAATTCTCTTGCAGATTTTTGAACCCAGGCTTGTTGAGACAATGCCATGACCTATGAGGTCTTGTAGACATGGAATAAAGGATTCTCCATCTCACCCAAAAAAGGTGTTCTGCTCTGGAAAATATTTTCTTTCCTGATCTTTCAATTGAAAAGTTGGAATATTAATTACTTGCACTTTCCTCACCTGAAATTCTGTCTTACTTTAAGTTTTATTTGCCTACTTAGAAGCTGGAAGGAGGGTATTAGTTACCTTTAATAGTGAAAGGAGACAACTGGGCCTCTTCAGTACCCGCAGAAATCGCTTTTAGAAGAAGTGTAATTTGCTGAGACATTTTCAGTCAGAAGAGAAAGGGAAAAGGTACAGCAGGATCTGGCAATCTAGTTCCTTGAGGAAATTGCAAATAAATTTTTTTCATGTTCTGAGTTCTTTTCTCTAGTAAGAGAAATGTGTTAGCCAGTGGCAGCTGCTACTGAACTGACTCACTTTTGCTTTTTCTCTCTGATGTTGTTTTATGTATTTTCTTTGTAAATGGTGGGACAAGGCCAGACTTCATGGATCCCATGAGTTTTTGGATGTCTTCCTGCACGGACACCCGTGTGGTTTCATTGTGAGTCAGAGGGACTTTATAGCTGTCCTTTTCTGAGCCTCTGGGGGACGCAGGAACATAAGAGTGATATCTCTGCAAATTTGGAAAATGATTTTCCAACAGAGTCACCAGAACAGTACACACTTCCCACTTTCTTCAGTGTCTCATGTGCTAGGCAGTTTTGCAAAGAACACAGTAACTACATAAAACTAAGTGGCCAATACAATTATTTGGTCTGCCCAAATACTTCATGTGATTATTATGTAGTTGTTCTTATTAAGCAAAAAGTGGTCTATTACAAAGCAACCTACATAATGCCAAGGCCCTAAAATAAAGCCATGCAAAACATGGTGAATTAAAAGGGCAGAAATTAGACTTTAAACATCAAGTGGTTGTAATGTCCTGTTTCCTGCACAGAAGCTGACTGCCTGATACTGTTAACACTTCTGAGATGCTGTATTAATCTTGACTCTTAAGTATTTATCTAAGTATAATCTTGGAAAACAAAGTAATTCTTTTTTCTTGTCCTAGTTTGATGAATTTTAATTAAATGTTTGCAGTGTGGATCTTCATGAACGTTTAATTAAATTGTTCAATGTAAATTCTTCATCAGTGGAGGCAATTACCTTAAAAAATAATGTGTATTATTGGATCTAAATAAGAAGCTTTTGCAGACAGGGACTGTAATGTCATCATTAAAATAGAAGGCTTAATATCAATCATAGCTACCAGACTATAGCAGGTGAACGACATACAAAAGTGCAGGTATGCTTTGAATTTGAAATGCCAGGGCACTGTTACTACTCTCCTAACGGCTGCTCTTGAAAACACTTTTAGTAAATTACAAATTAACTTTAGATAAGATAATCTATTTCTGTATACAATATTAGAAGCATAATCTACTTCAAAACTCATTGTAGCCCTCATATCAAGATGAACCTCCCTGTACAGAATATGTTGCTTTTTGCAGGATGCTGTAAGAGAAACTAGTAAGATTTTGTAGCATTACTACTCAATTGGCAGTGTTTAATTTCCTCTTTAGCTTTGAAGTTAGTTGAAAAGTGTTATTGTTGTTAAACAACGGCTATACCAATATTGCTGTGCAATAATTTTGAGACCAGCCTTGAGGTGAGATTTTCTTTTTTTTCAAATATTTCTCTGCATAGACTCCTTTGTTTTTAAAAATAATCTGGAGGAAGTTCATCACTTATGGCTGAGGAGGAAAACTCATCAGAGCTTGTGGGATTGATATCATTTAACAGTGTCTTTAGTTGCCAGGTGACTAGGTCATGATAAACTGTGGTGAGCCAGGCAGCCTTCACCTATTCTTGCGGTGACATCGTCCGTCTGATGTCAGACAGTCAGAATAATCCATGACATCTCCAAAACACTAACCGCAGTGAAAATTTATTAGGTCTCAGATTTTTCCCAGAATAAGGCAGTGAATGAGCAGTGTACGTAGACATAGCAAGTCGATCTAAATTTTGGAAAGGCAGCTCTACAGACAGCAAAAGACTTCTTTTGAAAATCTCACTTCACTTATGTCCATTACAGCAGATGCATTTCAACTGCTTCTTAAAGCAAATCCATCAAAAAAGTTTATGGTTGAAAATACTTAAAATATCTAGGCTTCTAATGAGGAGAAAAGTTAACAAAAGACAAGAAGAGTCCAGCTATCTGAACTCTGCAAAGCCTTTTGTTATAAGTACATTAAATTATTAAATGATATAAGATGACCTGTAATGAGTCAAAATCTGATCAGAAAGGCTAAAATGTCTTGAAACTTTGTTCACAGCATAACAGACATGAAATCAATGCACTCTACAGCTGCACTTCCTGATTCCAACCATGATTGACTGATGACTCAGCTTCATCTGTTACAGTCAACTGTCAATTTACAGAAATATCATTGAAGTAATTTCCAAAATATCTTTAGTCATTCAACTAAATATTGTCTGTTCTCCAGAATTGTGAAGCTGATAAAAATGATTTAGTGCACTGGTAACTAATGTTGCAAATCAGCATAGTACTCAACATTATATTCAAATGTAACCTTGCAATATAATATATAATCACAACTTAACTTCTACGTAATTTAAGAATATCGAGGAACAAAACTGCTGACTTACACCTTGCAGATAGGGCAAAAAGAAATCCTGTTATGAAACCAAGTTGAGGATCACTGCTGGGAACTTTCAGATCTCTATTTTCCTTTTACTTGTGTTTTTAAAAGTACTTGTAGTTTTGTTCCAAAATTATATTTTTAGTATGAGTAAAGTTTCTGTATTAAGCTTGGGATTTCCTGTACTAGTTAATGCAGCTGTAAAAACCTAGCACAAATTCTCAAGGTAATACAGCCAAAGTCACATAAAATATTCCAGGTAAATCTGGGGGAAGAGCTCAGATTTTTGCATGGGTTTTCAAGACTGTCTTTCTTATGAGGGAAAAGTAAATTTTGGCTGAAAATGTTGGAAGTACAGAACACATCATCTCTCCCTGACCAAAATACGTACTTGGTAATGAAGCAGTTTCTTCCATGAATTGAAAAGAAAAACAGGAGAGAAAAAAAGAATTTAGACTAAAAATTACCCCTCTCCCTTCTCCACAATTTTTTTCCTGGATTAAAACTGGAGCTCTCTTCAGTCATATTTTCTCTTTCATCTCTGTGCTTCTTTTAACATCTCTTACTCCTTCCTTGTCCCCTAACTCCTACCTGTTTTTACAGTTCTTCTGGTCGATTTCCTCCTTTCCTTATTTTCTGAGAGTTCTATGGTATTCTCTGTGGAGCCCTTTTCTTATCTTTTCCCATGGCTTTAATTAAAACTTCTGCTTGCTCAAAAGTTCACCTAGATGCACCTGGCTCCAGGGCTGATACACTGCTTTTCTCTGAGGCCTTGACTTCTCATGAAAGAGCATTGCTACATTGCTTCTGAACAAGGGGACTTAATTTATCTGCTTCAATAAACATGCTATATTCTATATAATTTCACCTGTGAAACTAAGGAACAAATATGTTTACTATAAAGTCACATTTTGCTGGACCAATAAGTAAAAGACAGCATAATGCAAGACAAAATTACCTGTTTTGATAATCTGAAATATAACATGAAAAAGGCACTAGGTTAATAGCTTTTTTACAAAGTTACCCAGTATATCAACTATATTTTTTCGTTCAGGGAAGGTGCGCTACTCATCTGTTTCCCCATATGTTCTCATTCATGCTTTCTCGTATTTTCTTTCTGAAAAGAAGAAAAAATATCCTTCTCATACTTTTACTCCAGCTTTTGGGGTAGAAATGTTGTTCATACGAATCTGTTGTTCACATGTTCGTATGAAAGTAAATATCCATCATGAATGCACAGTTGTATCTGACTTCTATACAGGCACTCTCTGTCTTGCAACCATTCATGACATGGTGAATGGTGGTCGTTCTTATTCCTGTTTTCATTATTAAAAGAACTAAGTTGAAAATTTGTTGGGTATATGAAAAGCAGCATGATGGCATTTTCTTTCATTTCTGTGAGGGCATGAGAGGAAGAGAAGTTTTCACAGACTCCATTTCAGGACCTCTTTCTAAAACTGTTTTTTTCTTTAAAAATAATCTTCAGTTTCCACTAATTTTTTAATAACAGACTCGCTGAAAGGGTGTTGCTTTCCATGAAGTCTATCTTTTTTTTTTTTTTTTTAAGACTTTAGTAGTGAGCAAGTTTGGTTTTTGGATTTTTCTGTTTTTTCATGGTAAGTGAAAATCTCAGTCATTTATTTGAAGTATACATAAAGACTAAGTCCTGGCTGGTGGAATAATGGGCTGCCTTGGTGGAGCTGGGAGGTGGCAGCGTGCCCCTTGCCACTGGGACAGGGCTGCTGTATGCACGGGGACGTCTAGTGGGCAGCGACAAAGGGCTGCCCTTGTGTAAGACACCACCAAACTGTGTGCCATGAGGGAACTTGGAAATGTACATTTTTGGTTTTAATGTACCCAGGATCTGATTATTTTGTAATGGACACAAGCCATTACCAGTGGACTGATTCTCAAGCTACTGAATTGCTTTCTAAATTCTGACTCATGCTGAGGATGTATGTCAGCGGTTGGTATGGGAATTGTGTATTGGAGATGGTCCCAATATCCTCCTTCCTGTTTTGGAGTATTGAAGAGGTGCATATATGTAAAGTTCAGATGGTTGCTGTTTTAAACAAAAAAGTTGTATTTTAACCCCAGCTACTAGGATTCTTTGGGAAGACAGGTCTAAGTCAGCTTTGCTGCTGGAATCTCCTCTAGTTTGAATTGATGTATTTGTTACTACTTCTACCTTACGATCACATATTTTTGAGGTTGAATAATATTATGTTAAGCACTTTGAGTCGTACACAGCTCATGTTTTTAAACCAATCTAGGCGTTTTTCTCCCTTTAAAAATGTTGTCTCAGGTCCATTTTCTGAGGGATTTAAGCCCTTAAGAATCCAGGGATGGGACTTGCTCCAGGTTAGGACAACCATCTATATAAAGAGGTGATCCATGCATGTATGACAGGTGTTGGAGCTACTGCAGTCAACAGGCAGCTAGTCAATACTGTCAGAGTAGCTTAAAGATCAATTGAGCTCACCAGACAGACATCTGGTGATGGCTAGCTGAACAAACCATTTCAAAAGAAGAAAAGAGGAATTTATTATTGTCATCTAATCTGCATTGTCAATCTGTGTGCTTTCAGTGCACAATAAATGTAGTTTCCGTTAGTTTAACCTTTTAGCCTTCTGTTGTGCCTGCCTGCAGATTTAAAGGAAGACGAAGCTTGCCATAGTGTTAATCACTATGTATTTCTAAGGCATTTTGGGTATGAAAAGTGCTGTAAATGTTCTTGTTCTGAGAGATGAGAACTTATTTCCTCCAAAATCTGAGAACTTCAGTGGTCTTTTTACACAGTTGCGTAGTTCTTTTAAAAGTTTTTCTATCTTGAAAATTATAGAAGTAGTTCCTGATAGTCAAAATGTTTCTAATGAAAGTCAGGGCTTGGATACATTCTGATGCTCTTCTCAAATATAGTATGGTTTAGGTTAGATTTTTTTAAGAATGACTGATTTGCTATGAAAGGAACAAAAAAGCAAGTATAGAATATGAAAAAATATATTCAGTATTCCGTAAGACCAGAGAAAGTAAGTGAGATCTGTCTGTCAGATTACATTCCTTCTAAGTCTTTCTATGTAGCACTATTGTTGCAAAATTTCAAAGCATTTCACACACATAAAACAAAATTCTGTGAAATATATTGAACGTGGACTTGAATAAGTTGGCTGACGGGTCGGGCTCAAAGGGTTATAGTAAATGGGGTTACATGGGGCTGGCGACCAGTCAGTAGCGGCGTTCCGCAGGGATCCGTCTTTGGGCCAGTGCTCTTTAATGTCTTCATAAATGACTTGGATGCAGGACTCGAAGGTTTGTTATCTAAGTTTCCCGATGACACAAAATTGGGAGGAGCTGTTGACACTCTGGAGGGCAGAGAGGCCCTGCAGAGAGATCTGGACAAATTAGAGAGCTGGGCAATCACCAACCATACGAAGTTTAACAAGGGCAAGTGCCAGATTTTGCACCTGGCACAGGGCACCCCTGGATGTACATACAGACTGGGGAACGAGAGGCTGGAGAGCAGCCCCATGGAGAGGGATCTGGGGGTTCTGGTTGATGGCAAGTTGAACATGAGCCAGCAGTGTGCCCTGGCAGCCAGGAGGGTCAACCGTGTCCTGGGGTGCATCAAGCACTGTATTGCCAGCCGGTGGAGGGAGGTGATTGTCCTGCTCTGCTCTGCACTGGTGCGGCCTCATCTTGAGTACTGGGTGCAGTTTTGGGCACCACGGTACAAAAAGGGTAGAAAGCTACTAGAGAGTGTCCAGAGGAGAGCCACGAGATGGTGAAGGCTTTAGAGGGGAAGCCGTACGAGGAGCGGCTGAAGTCCCTTGGTCTGTTCAGCCTGGAGAAGAGGAGACTGAGGGGAGACCTCATCGTGGTCTACAGCTTCCTCACAAGGGGAAGAGGAGGGGCAGGCACTGATCTCTTTTCCCTGGTGACCAATGATAGAACCCGAGGGAACGGCAGGGGGATGTGCCAGGGGAGGGTTAGGTTGGACATTCAGAAAAGGTTCTTCACCCAGAGGGTGGTGGAGCACTGGAACAGGCTCCCCTGGGAGGCAGTCACAGTGCCAAACCTGGCAATGTTTAAGAAGCATTTGGACAACGCCCTCAGACATATGGTGTGAATTTTGGGGTTGTCCTATGTAGAGACAGGAGTTGGACTCGATGATCCTTGTGGGTCCCTTCCAACTCAGGACATTCTATGATTCTATGATTCTAAGTCATTTGAGATAAACTAGGCTACCTCAAAGTCATCCATGAATTGAAGGTGGTTTAGATACCTGGATGGAATGTCCATTTCTACACTTCCATCTGTAAAACCTTCTAATTACATATACATGCACTCAGATGTTGGCCAGTTTCATATAGTTTGTATGTCAATGCAGGTAGAATTTGAATGAAAATACTTTATGACAATTGTTTATAAGGCTAGCAAACTTATTTGGACTACACCATTCTAACCAGATATTGCTGTATAACTAGAGCTTGGCAAATATTTTGAAACAAACACTAATTAAATGAAAACAAACAAACAAACAAAAAAAACCCCAACAACAAAAAAATAAAACCCCCAAAGCAAAGCCTGGTTATCTTTAGCTCTGAAGTCCCTGAGTTTTGTTGAAGTTTAGAAGTGTATTGGAGGAAAGAATTATCATGTGCCAGGTCTACTCAAAGTTTTTTTGAAAGTCATCTGCTTTTGGCCACTGATGGAGATGAGACACTGCACTGAATGAATCTTTCTCTCGTCTAGGGCAGATGATATTATAAGTATATTTTGTTTGAAATTCTGTCTATATTTGACAATGTTTCAAAGCTAGTGTTTTTTAGAACTGCTTATGTAATTCCCTAGTGTGGTGGGTTGACCTTGGCTGGATGCCAGGTGCCCACCAAGCTGCTCTATCACTCCCTTCCTCAGCAGGATGGGAGGAAGAAAATAAAATGGAAAAAAACTCGTGGGTCAAGATAAAGGCAGTTTAATAAAGCAAAAGCCAAGGCCATGTGTGGAAGGAAAGGAAAACAAAAGATTTACTCCCTACTTCCCACCAGAAGGCAATATCCAGCCACTTCCCGGGAAGCAGGGCCTCAGTACACATAGCGGTTACTGCGGAAGACAAACATCATAATAATGAACGCCCTGCCTTCTTCTCCTCCTTTCTCTTAGTTTTTATTGCTGAGCAGATGTCATATGGTATGGAATATCCCTTCGGTTAGTTTGGGTCAGCTGCCCTGGCTGCGTCCCCTCCCAAGATCTTGCCCACCCCCAGCCCAATGGCGAGGGGGGAATGTTGGAGAGACAACCTTGATGCTGTGGGAGCACGGCTCAGCAGCAGCCAAAACACCGGTGTGTTACAAGCACCCTTCCAGCTACCAATACAAAGCACAGCACTGTGACAGCTGCTGTGGGGAAAATTAACTCCATCTCAGCCAGACCCAGTACACCTAGCAATCAGATAACTTAGTTTGCAGGATTCCCATCTTCATGTCCTCCTGCTGAAAGAAATTGAACGCCTGTGTTTAGATTTCTTAGACACTAATACACCTCATGTATTTATATTTTCTGATTAGGATTGTCTTCTGTCTAATTTGGTCTAATCTGGTTAAGATATTAAAATATTAACTAAGTGAGTCAGTGGAAGAGTAACTCTTCAGACTGGTAGTTAGTGCAAGTACTAGATTAAGAGTCTATGGTTAATTGTGCCTGCTCCAGCGATTATTTAAGTTATGTATTCAAAGAGGAGCAAAATGAGGAATACAGATAAAATAGGCTAAAGAACCATAGATCAGAATGCCAGAATCCTTCTGTGGCAGTAAGGATATTCTCCTGATCTGTTTTTTGACAGAAGATATCTATGATAGGTATTTTTTCTTTATGTTGTTTCTTACCATTACACTTTTTATTATTAAAATGGGAAGCCTGAATTAGTATTTCAAAACATTTACTACGTCACTGACATTCCTTAACAGGTGGTACAAAATAAAATACTAAATCTAGAGTTTGATACTCAGCAAAACAGTGCAGGTGTTTACTGCTTAACATTTGTCCCTATATGTGCGAGTTCATCCTCTTTACTGTGTGTATTGTAGGAAAATATTTGTTACAGAACAACTCTTAAAGTGTTGAGTCCTGTTACAGTATACTGATGATATCCATGAAGATGTTTATAATTGTTTTCTTTAAATTTAGCAAATGAAGTATTTGTGATAGTTCATCATTGAACTATAGCTTCAATTCCTTGTGCATCACCTGAATGATAGGAACTTACGGTATATTTCATGTGAATTTTTCTCTTGCAAGATACACAGAAGTTCATCCATTTAGAAAGAGCTGTCTCAATATAGCCCTGCATTTTGCTCACTGCCTTTATGCTAGAATCATTGAACCACTATTATCTTTGAACTTACTACATTATTTTGTCTTACTAAAATATCAACTAACCTAACAAACAGTTCCCTTTGCCCCTCTTTTGATCACAATCTGAACTATTTCTCTTGATCAGAGGAATGACCTAGTTAAGGATGTGGTATTATTTTAGATGTAATTGATCAAAGAGAAACAGTTTTTATTATTTTGAACACTAGAGGGCATGAAAGTATATTTCCACGGGGAGAGAAATGCATTGCAAGTAAGTTAAAGAACTTCTGAAATCCCATAGCCTTCAAATCTCAAAACCTATGGGAAACTGGATTGGTTTAGCGCACCACAGAATCACTCAGGCAGGAAGACACCTCTGGAAATCCACTACTCCAAACCCCCTGCTCAAGCAGGGTCACCTGGAGCGGGTGGTTCAAGACCATGTCACTTGATAACTTTACGGTTTTATTCGTGGTTTTGATGTGCTCTGAACATGAAGTGGCCAAAAACTATTATGCTATAGTATTGTGTCATTTTTTTATTTCAATCAAGAAATCTTCAGGAAATTAATTATAGTGAATTTTCTTCAGTCATCTGCAACAAATGGTCTAATATTACTTTAGGATCTGTTCAGCCTTTAGGGTAACTTGCAATGCCAAGCATTGTGTCTAGTTCATCCTCTTCCATAAGTTAATTCTCATTATTTATGTTAGGAACTTTATGATAGTACTTTCTATATAAGGTCTAAATAAAACTGTTCTCATCATCTCATATTGCAATTCTTGTGTTAGGATTGTGCAAGTAAATAAGTCACTAAAGCTAAAGGAATTAATTATAAATATAATTTTTTTAATTTTCAAAGACAAGGAGAAAATTAATGGTGATAAATATACTGAAAAATTAATAAAAACATAATATAATACTTTTTCCTACCTGCAGTATAATTCCTTGTTTAAAGATGCAGTTTATATTATTACAGGTTTTGATTACATTAGAGTCATGTGTTAAGCAAGATTCCAGTCCTAGTTCAGGTACTGATTTCCTTTTTGGTTTAGGTTAAATCAGCTAAGTTCCCTACATCAGCTTCCATTTTTGTTAAATGAGAAAATACTTTTTACTTCCAGATGGATGATTTGCTTTTTAATAAGCTGGTGAAAAACACAAAACAAAATAGATATTTAAAGTGATATTTAATAAGTAGTTTGACAACTGAGGTTCTCTTTGAAAATGTTGGTTCAGTCAATTCATTCAGGAAAACCTTAGCACTTTCTGGGAAGCTTGCATTTTAAATGAATGTTTACGTATTTTAGACAAGATAGTTGATCTCCACCCTTTTCTTGCAGGCAACTCTTCTGGGTTTTTCCAGTGTATTTGTCTGCCATGTTGGCTACCATTCCACTCTACTCATTTTCACAGGGTATGTTTTTCATGGAGGCTAAAACAAAACCACAGTTTGCTAATTCTCTAGCAAATAGGTCCTGGGCAGCCCTAATGCCTTTCCTCTAATGGTTCCTTTCTTTTGAATAAGACTTTGATACATAACACATATGTCCCCATTTAAGGACTTACCTATGAATATTGTTTATCATCTTTGAAAGACAGATTAACTTGCCTATCTGAGCATCGGGAGAATTGATACATGCTTTTTAACTGTCACACAGACAAGCAAGGCTGAGTTGCAAAGATTTTAAGACTCAGATTTCCCAAGTCTTGCTGGCAATGATAATTCTACTTTCATGTGCTCAGACATTAAAGTAGGATTTTTATTTCCAACTTTATAAAAGATGACTTAAAACTATACATGATGCAAATTGGATTTCTTATATCTGTTAACAGTAAATTCAGTAAATTAAAATGTAGGCTATAAATTTAGCTTGTTTCTTTTACATTATAGTACCGTCCAAAGCTGTCCCATTTTTGCCCTTGTCCTAAGGCAGGACTTCTCAAATTAGCTCTGATCTAAGTGGCTCTGATGCCACTTCTGTTGCAGTCAGCTAGAAGTAGAATGGGTTCCTGCCAAATAGTTCTTGAAATCCCACTAAAAACATAGGATTAGAACTGTTCAGGGCAGGGAATGACTCTAATTCATGATTCTCTGAGAGGTCTTTGAGGAATCAGGGGATTGTTTGATGTCCTTAGGAACAACTGAAAGGTTTCCTAGCTAATTTTCAGAATATACATTCTGCTTATTTGTGAGATCCCCTTCCAGTGAGCCAGCTCCAAACATGAGTCAAAGGTGCCTGGTAATCGTTTACACAAGCTCTTCAATTTCATTTGTACTAAAATTAGGTTCCTCAGTAATTCTTGAGATGCCATTTGTCCTTGAAGTATATCAGCATCCTTTGAAAGAATAGATAAATAGAAGAGCTTTGATTTAAGCAATTATTTAAAAAATAATGACCACAACATGTATTGGGATAGTATCTCTTTGTTTTGTCTTTTTTTTTTCTTTTTTTTGTAAATACAAATAATACAATTTATTGGAAAATTATCAGGAATAAGAGCATTTCTACACCACATTATTTAATCTGGCTACCTTTTTAAAAACAATACTTTCAATTGTGGCTTTTACAGCATTTTGTAGTTTATAATTCTTTAAGCTGCAGATCAGTGTGCAGTGCTTGTGTAATGGCCATAGATGAACGTATAATTCTGTACCAAGGATAGTATCTGCCCTGCACAGGCTGCAGAAGTTGCCAATGAATTCAGAGAAAAACTTTGCTCACTAAAAGGTTTTTGTGCAAACTCCATAGCAAACTTGACTAGACACTTTTCAATAGCCTTAAGATTCCTGCGTGGTCTAGCACCTTCCTTTCCTTCATGACTAAACCAACTTATTTCTGAGCTCAGGTCTCTTCTGGCTTTCATTCTGATATTCCCTTCTTGATGCTGTCACCTATAGTAGGTAGTGTCTGTATGCATGTTTAATGACAGAGCTATCTGTTTAGGCCAGTACATTTTTGACATCTCTCTTTTTACTCTCCGGTATTAGTACTTTAATCTCTAGGAAAGAATTTCACACTTTTTTTATCTTACATGCATTTCGTTCTCCGTGTGATTTGCGTCCAGCACAGACACATTCATTTCACTTTCTGAGTGAGAGCTTGCTGCTTCATTGCATGGCTTTCGTAACAATGACCAGGGCACCAAACTTTCTCTCACTTTAAATCAGTCACCGCTATTTAAGAATAATTTCTATGCAATAGATACATGAGAGGCCACAAATAGTTCATGCCTGATGAGACAAAACCCTTCATATGTGCATCTCAAATCAGGTTATGTTATAATCTGTAAAACTAGCACTAGCAAAAAATTACTTTGCTATAAAGTTACTGAAAGAGCAAAACTCAGGTATTTTGTGATATTTTCAGAGTTTTTTATATTTCCTGTTTACAGAATCAATGTGTGAGTGAGCACATGCATGTGCATCCATGTTTGTATGTCTTCCTTTTTAGATAATTTTTAGCCCTGTACGATTTCCACAAAAATTAATGATTTTATAAGAATCTGGGAGGTGATTAAACTGTTGGAAGCTCACAATTATAGTAGAATAGATATGTAAAACGCCCTAGAGCTGCTTTTTTGACAGAAGGGCTGCAGGCTATGCTGACTCTTCATTAATCACCAAAAAATTCTTACAGGAGAACATTCTTGTGAATGTTCCAACCTCAGGAATAGTATCAGTACTACAAACCACTTGAGAAACTGTTGTTCAAGTGAAAAAGTCTTACAGAAATATTCCCATTTAGCCACCTATAAGGCAGCCAGACTTTTTTACAGAAACAAGGACTGCAGAATTAAGCATTAAAGCCACCAAGGGATGATAAGTAATAATAATCACAAAGAATTTGCAGTGAAAAGAGGTAAGAGTCCTGCATAGAATCTTATTTAAGCTTAACAAAATATAGTCAGCACATGCTGAAATGCATGAAGTAATTTGTGACTTTTTTTTTTCATTGAACATGTTTGTAGGGCCAATCTGGTATCATAAACAATGTATTCAGACTTTCTGACCTGTTAAAATATATCAGAGTAATGGAAAAAATGAAAGACGAAGAAAATGTACTTGCCTTTTGAGGGCTGAAAGTTCTGCTTTTCAGTTTATTACTCAAAGTCAGAATTAGGCAGGGTGTTTTCTGCTGGGGTGATTCTTTTTTTCAGGTGGAAAAGGAATACTTCAAAGTTAGTCTGCTTCTTTCAGGAGAAAATACCTGTGACGTGGAAGTATAACATTCTGAACAGGAATAATGTAAAAATTGCAAGTTAGAAGAAACCTTACAAAAATAAACATCAAATTATCTAACAACTAAGTGAAATGTGGAAAATAATTTTATTTAATTCTAGGTCTTATGTATTCTTAGCCTTCCAGCACAAACTTTTATTGAGGTAGCTCTATTTGAAACTCTAGATACTATCATGCTACTGGGAAAATTAAAATGCAAGTTTATCCTGTGTTCAAATGGTTTACTCCTAATTCTTGTTTTGTCAGTTGTCTTTCATTCCTGTCTCGATAATGGCAAGAGAGGGGAAAAAAAGCTGGAAAAATATTCTGTCTGTAACAGAATGTGCGTAAATATTATTAAACTGTTTAGAATTCAGATTGTGCAAGCCACCTCTTTGAAACAGTGAGTAAATATTTGATTTTAGCTACATAATATTCAGGGGCATTCTGTTTGGAGATGTCCAACTAAACCATCAGGCAGTGTTTGAAATCAGAAGGAATAACTCTGGGAGAAGAAACTGTAAAATACTGTATACTCTAATGTAAACCATTCTGTCCATTGTAATGACCCCAGTTTGAACTCTGAAAGAGTTTCCAATTGTTGATTTTTTTAAACAAAAAGTTTATATATTGCTATTGTCGCAACAGTAACTGTAACATCCTTTTTGTCAAAGTACAACACTGCATACAATAGACCAAACACGCAGGGCAGAGGCTTTGGGAAGGCTGCCTGGGGAAGGAGCATGACTGCAGCATGCAGGAGCCACGAAGGAAGCATGCAGGAAAGCCCCGTTCCTTTCCACAACTTACAAAGTAATAAACTCAATTGTTTTTTCTGTTTCCTACATCTACCACTACTTCATCTATCAAAACGGGGAGCACTGGTCCCATCCACTTTCCTGTGTTGCTCAAGAGACATTGGTTGAATTGCAGTCCCTATGCTCCCTGGTGCGATGCGTTGTGCTGCCAGCGTAATGTCCTTCCCACTGCCCATTCAGGATGGCACATGTCAAATGCAGCTGATGAAGCTGACATGAGTTTGTCACAGGTTGCACCTGACCAGAGATCAAGACATGAGGGGGAGGCTACTTAAAGAAACCATCGTTGGAGTCGTAGTGTCCAGGTCCAGGCTATACTTCTGTCACGTGCTCTGTTGAACAGCACAATCTGTCATGCATCCCAGTGCTGTAGTGGGTTCACATCATATGGCCCAAAGCATGGAGCTGAGTTAGAGTAAGGTGAAGATCTCTGGGAAAACACCATTGCCACCACTGGTGAGCCTCCTGGCTGCGGTCCCCTTAAAGCTGTAGTTGTTTGAGCTGTGGATACATTGAGAGGAATTTAGGGATAAAATTTGGCCCTTTGAGTTCTAAAACACATCAGGACGCGGCTGGGAAAGTAAACTGAGTCTGTAAAGATATTTATGCTTATCACCAGAGCTGCTTACTACCAAGAGCTTTTACACTTACATGACTTCAGCTGACCAAAAAAGGAGTCTAATTTCATGTGGATTTGTGTGTTCATTATTAATTTAATTTTCACATTTTTAATTATGAAAAATATTATTTTGCTATTTATTTATATGAACCTTTTCTAAAAAAAATAGCAGTAGTTTACATATCTCGGAGGACAGTAAAAGACATGTTTCCTTAATAATTACTCTTTGTAGATCCTGTAAACCTGAAGCCGTCAATAATGACATACTACAGTGGTGCCACTGACCAGCTAGCAGTGTGAAGCTGATATCCGAATATCTGTCAAAAATGTAGACCAAAAGCTGCAATCACAAAACTGCATGGAATGTCAAAGATATTGCACCATAAATGTTTATTACAGTATGCATTTCTATAAGAGGTCTGGATTATCACTGAGTGCAATGATTGATTTTACCTCTTTTATATAAAACTAGATATTTGTTTGCTCATGCTATTGAGCGGTTTTTTTCCATAAAACACTGCCTACAAATAACAACTTAATGTCAAATCATTTTATGTTTTTTGTGTGCTTCTAGAAACATTGCTTTCTTTTTTGTCTGAAAGAAAAGAAAAAAGGCAGGAAGAGCCTAGCAACTTCTCTGTAAAAGTCAAGGTGTATTACAGAGTTATTTACTCCTTCATTTCCTTGAATTTCCATAAACACTGTGATTTGTTTTGATATAATGATCTACTGCATGCTACTACATAGTGACAATAAGTGTTTTTGATATCGAGGTGTAAATTTAGTCTTCAGTAATCTTGTGAGAAGCTTATTTCTATGACCTTATTGTGGTTGGCTGCATTAGCAGGCTTAGTGCAACAGTGAAGGAAGGGCACTAAGGAGGAGGAAAAAGAGCTCATAATAAACATGTTTGGTTCAGTTTTCTTTACAAAAAAAGAAAAATACAAATGTTGCTGCTGTATTAATGTGTTGTACAAAATTCTTTTTCGAAACAGAATGTGAAAAGGAAACATACCTGGCAATATTAAGTTATTTAGGATGTACTCATAAAAATGCAGCCTACCTAGGTTTTATTTGCCAGATGAGAAATATTGATTTTGGCAATGCTCACATCTAGTATTATCTTTCAGGTATGTTTAAAGTGATCTACTAATCACTCAAATTTTAATGATTTCATGATTGTGAAGAAGGCTATAGCTTATGATACCCAGAGAGCACCTTACTAACCATTGTTGGAGTGATCACAATTCTATTGCTGTGGAAATTAGATGCTATATTATTATAATTTAATTATATAGTGTATTCTTTAAACTGATCAAAAATAATGTGACTTTTGGCCTGGAAACAGTGATTTCACCTGTGAATCCCATATATTCAAAACTTTTTTCATGGTGTGAAGAGATTTATTGTCAGTTGGACCTGTAGTGCATTTGTCAGCATAACAGAAGAAAAATGGATCCTCCAAAGAGCAACACATGCCCAGTTGTATTATATTTATAATTTTTCTGAAGATTGTAGTTTCTCATAGTACCCTTTACCATGAAAATAGGTACATACATTTCATCCAATAATTCATTGATAGACACAATTTATCCCTGGGAATTTATTTTTCTAACTCTCTGACCTTTTCCAGTAGAGCCCTGAGTAATCCTAAATTTTCATTTTTAACCTTCCTTTGGCTGAGTTTTCATCCATCACTGTTCTTATGAATAAAAATATCTGGCTAGATTTCTTTCAAAGATCACCCGAATTAGAGAATTCTCTGCTTACCAATGCTGGCAGATCATAGCCACATTCAGACTTGGTAGGGGAAATAATGGTAGCCTCACTGGCATGACCTCAGTTGGTGTCAGAATTGAATCGTAGGCTGTTGTTTGCCTTCAACACTACTAGCACTAGGCTGAAACAATTGTATGCAAGAGTTGGGGCTTGAATTAAAAATAAAAATAATTAAAAAAACAAAACAAAACAAAACAACAACAACAACAAAAAAAAACACCAGGAAAACAAACAACAAAAAGACACCGAACTGGAATGACCCCAGCTAGCAGGGAACTGAGTTCAGTTCTCAAAGTCACTGGTGGTAATTCAGTACGGGGAGTGATGTCTTTGAGAAAAGCTGCCAAGAGGCCTGAAAATTATCTACCAGTCTGAGACGTACTTTCTTAGAGTGGCTGATCTCTCGTAGATGATTAAGCCCTTTCAGAAAAGCTACTTAATGTTATAAACTGATTCTCTTTAGAAACTGTGAGGAGGAAGACACACTTGAAGAGAGTTAAGAATTAAACAAAGAGGCAATGGAGGCTTTTTTGGGCATGTTTTCAATAGCAGTTTTACTCCCTTGTTACTAGGTCTTTACTGTGTCTTGCAGGGACACATTGGGGAACATCATAATGGATTTTGGTTTGGGGTTCTTTTCAGGGATTTGGGTTTTTTTCTGCATACTCCTTGCTGTCTGATGCCAGCCAAAACATATTGTTCAAATATAATGCATATTAAAAATATTTTCAACAGACTGTTAAGAGTTTGAAGACCTTTCTCTGGGCAGCAGTTGCTAATCAGAGCATTGGCTATTTCTGGTCTGTCTTAGATCTACGGTTCTGTGCTCTTTAGTGGTTACTATAACTATCCAAGGGTTTACCATAAGAGTTCTCACTTGAATAATGCGATAAGAGCCCTGAATATAGGAAACGTTCATGCAAAGGGCAAGTCTCATGTAGCAGGAAATCCCAGTTATCCCTTCTAGCCCGTGCTCTCAGCCAGCCACATCTCTGCCAAAGCATACCATAGGAAAAGGACGTCCCTTACACAGTTATAAGTGCTTCATGATTAGTGCAGGGCACCTCCAGCACAACTGCCCTGCTTCCCATCAGGGATATATTTTTTAGACGATTTTAGAATTAATTTTGTCAATGGCCTTTCTGTGGGATCCTTTTGGAGCCTATGCCTCTCGTCCGTCTCCAAGAAATAAGATGAGATTTCGCTTTTTGAAGTCCTACAGGTATCTCTTCTAGTGGCTTATGTTGTAATTGACAGTGATAATAGTTGTAACTATGGCTCTTTTTTATTCTTCTGTAGGATTATAGTATATAAAAATTTGGAAATGTCTTGTATTAATTGTGACTCTCTTGAGCTTGTAAAGGCTTTCCTGAACATGTATATCAGGAAAATAGTAATTGTTTCTGTGTGACTGGAAGATATTATGGATAAGTGACCATGGAAATTTATGAAACTGCACTTTTCAAGCAAATAATAATTTTGAATCTTTTTTGCACTCCAAGTTGGGGAAAAAGTAGACTAACATTTATGTCAGTGTTCTTATAAAAATATTAATTCTAAATATTATTAGTAGTTATTATAAGTAAACATATTTAGTCATAAATATGACACACTGATACAGCATACCAAATCTGAATTAATATTTATAGTTGAGGGGCTTTTGCATAACCAGAAAACCATGTTTGTTAAATATTTTTGTGTTCAGCATTTTAAACGTGAGTGTAATCAATCAGAAAACCACAGATTCTATTTTTTCATTAACTGTTATTTAAAAAAAACAATAGCAAAGTATGCTTTGCACTATTCATCATACTGCTTTTTGCAATTGAACCAATTCTTGTTTTCCAGCTCCCTTGCCTTCATCTATAATAGATTGAATATAAATTTTCAAGTATAAAATTCTTAAGATCCTCCTGTTTGTATATAATGCATTGAAGAACTTACTACATATCATCTTAATGATAACTTTTTAATATTAATTGATACAATAGTCACATTTATTTGCACATGAGTACAATATAAAATGCCCAAGAAGCTAAATGCTTTATGTAGGATTATTGATAACAAACACTGTCTATATGAATACTGTAAAAAAACCTGGCTAGATATAGTCCAGCTTCTCTCTGTTTTCTTTTGCAAAAGCTAGGCTGTTCATACAGAGGGAGCTGGTTTTGTGACAAAAAATAATAATAACAGATGAAGGGATTTGAATACAGAATAAAAAGATGGTATCTGTAATAGTTTCTAAAAGTTCAAAACTAGATCATATAATTCAATTGAGATTCTCTTAAGGTAATCTTATAATGGATTTTTTTGCATAAAGAAAGCTACTAATGTTTCTTTTACAGACTTAAATCAATGTTTCAGAAGCAAAAAGAAAAGTATTTCAAGTAGCATGTTAATATAGGATCTGATTAGTTTGAGGATTAACTTATGTGAATATAGCACATTGTCTAATTTTTTAATCTAACAAAGGGAAAATAGTCTTAAAAGTTGTTAATAAAAATAAAAAGCAAGGAACTCTTATCTAAAGTCCAGAGGTGTGAATGAATTTTTTCTTACCATAGAGAAAGTGTTATATGTTTGTTTTTCAGGAGCTTTGAAGAACTAGCATGAGGTTGAAGATAATTTTATAAAATCTGGGTCATAGTTGTATTATTGAATCTGAACCATTTTTGTTGTTACTATTTAATTTAACTATAAGTTTTGACTGAGAAGAGGATTAAAAATCCTTAATATACATATTGCCATGTCACTGCCATGGCTCCATTCACACTGTAGGATATATTTAGAAATCTACTACAAAATTTTACAGTACCCAGTCCCTATGTAATTTAATAACCTTGTTTATGTCAACTGACAGTTCTGCTCACGTCACTCAACTATCTGATGTCAAGGGGCTTTGGTTTCTAAAACTGAATACCTGATAGTACTGACCAGGCTTTCCATGATGAACATTGTTTAGCAAACCATGCTGTTCTACTTCATAATCTTAATTTAAATTGTGAAGTTGGCCATTATTTTAAAATGTCTTTTGCTACGTTTTGGGCAAAAATGTAGTGTTTCTTCTGCGGGATACTCAGAATCTATTGATTAAATGAATCATTATGTTTTGATTTTCATATTTCATTTTTGGGAGATTCTGTGATACGTTGATGCCACCTTATAGCCAAATAGTGATTTGAGTTTCTTTGCTGATCAGCAAGCACTGGGGTTCATGTCTTTCAGAAGGTGGTGGAAGAGCCAGGCTAATGCAAGTTTTCCCAAAGTAGGAAAAAATACGCCTTGAGACAATGCAATTTTTCTAGGAAGAGCTGGAATGCAATGCAGTCACTTCGAGCTCCTCCTCCTCTGCCCTTCCCATCAAATAAACTATAGCTTAAAGCCTTGGCCAATTGTACTGAACAAAAACAGGAAAGCAGACCAAAAAAACTGGTAGAGATTCGCTTATGATTCACTATACACCAGAAGTGCAAGCATTCACAGCATTAGATGTAGAGCCAAGGCCAGAAGTGGATACTTCACAGATAAGGAAACTCGGGAGACCACCAAATCATTTCACAATTTCTGTATATTTTTGCAGGCTGGAGAAGGAGGAGGGTTGTTGAGTTTTGTAGGGAGGTGTGCCCATCCTGCTCTCTGGCAGATGAACATTTTTCTAGTCCAATACAAACAAAATATTTGTAAATCTTTATTATGTTTGCAGTGCTCACAGACAAGCTTACCTCTTTTCCTTTTTTCTTTTTTTTCCTTTTTTTTTCCTTTCTTTTTAAAGCCTTGAGTCTCTCTAAAATGAAGCACACCTCATTTCCTGAAATGCAGACAGGAATCATGTTTCCTGCTGCAGTTAGCTTTATTCAAGAAAATACCACTAGATGTGACTAAAAACTGAGTCCTACTAGTAGCACGGTTAGGCTTTAGAGCCTCTCAAGACCTCTGAAGAATGGGTAGAGACAGAAGCCTTCTTCATGACCTCTAAATCCTATCATGCATGGATGACAAAGAACTAAAACACCTATCAACATTTCCTGCAGAGAAGTGAGATGTATGAATAAGAACATGTTATACGACACTCAGTCCTGCTAGATACTAAACACTTATATCTCCCACTGACTTAATGACAGGCCCTCAGGACCACTTAGAAGATTCTCCAGAGACAGCAGGATCTGCCCTGGTTGTCTGGCTGGTCATTAAGTCTTTTTTCACGATGAAGGATTTGTGAATAACTCAGAGTGAAAATCTGCTGAGTAAGGCCTGTTTGTGGAGACAATTTTGTAAAGATTGTAAGCTCCAAAGTAAACTGGGTATTATGGAGCAATGACACTGGCAATAGTATGCATTAAATTGAATAATCAAAGAATTAATAAGTTCATTAAATTATTGCTGTGTCAGAACTATATCTTCGTTTGGTTAGCTGTGATACACTTCCTGAGATGGTAATCATTAAATTTATATCTTCACACAGAAAAGAAAGAAAGATTCTTTGTTGTTTTATGTGAGCTTCTTTTGTTCCTTCCTCTGCTTTCTTTCTGTTTTTCTTCTTTGGCTGCCATCTGGCTTATTTCCCTGGACTAGAGGAATGGTCATGTGGCTGAAGCTACTGCCAACACCACTTCTGCAGCCAGCTGCTTGTGGCATTCGTACATAAGGAGGCAGATTCCCTCCTGCCAGATAATTGTACTCCAAGCCACTAAACTGTCGGGAGCTGGGCTGGAAAGTGGAATCTCTCTCTCAAACAGCAATTTTCAGGAATCTCTTCTCTAAGGGGATTTCTTAATGATGTTAAAGCTTTCTTAGTGAGCAGAGTGTAATATTCTTTTTGTTACTGTAAGCCTTGTAATGAAATGGGAATAGAAACCAGATTAAAGTTTATTATTTTATTTTTTAAGGATTAGAGTCCCTGCACACTGGAACTAGTTTGGTTCTTTTTGTCTAGTTGTTCAACATTGTCTGGGAAGTAAAATATTCGAATGCGTAAGTGTAGACCTTTCTAGTGAACATGATGAGTCATACAGCCATGTCACCATTAAAATGATGTTTTGAGTCTCACTCAGACTTATTTTAGACAAATCTGCATAGCAAAATATCATCATACCCAATTCAGACATTTGGTTATGTTAACATGAAATCTTGGGAAAAGTGGAAAAATAGCAAGGCATATTGCTAGTCAGGTTAAGTAGCAGTAGGAAAGCAGGTGCAAGTGAATCACACTTGACTCTTGGGGTTGCCGCATACTTACGTCCTTGACAAAACTGCCTAGAGAGTCCCTGATAATGACTAAATATAAAGAGTCTCTACACCATTTCCTAAAACCTCAGAAAGTCAAGTCCCAGTCCATAGGTCCCCAACAGCAGGAAAAAAGCAGAAAACAAGTAACATGCTCAAAAGTTTCAGCTTTTGCTTAAATTTCTCAGATGTAGTTGATCCTCACACAGATAGGTTGAGTGAGTCTTAACACAGTGGGACAGGTTGAGTCTGTCAATATTTCTTATTGCTGCTTTGGACTAGCAATACGTGAGTGCTTATTCTGTGGGATTTTGTTGTTCTTCCTACTGCCTTGGAAGTGATTTGGTTAGTGTGAAATAAACTGAAAACCGAAGTGTATCTATAGGTATTTTATCAACAATTTTTTTCCAATTTATGCTTAAGGAAGTTCTAACAGCCTAGACTGATGCTGAGCCAGAACCTGTATGAATAACCATCAGGAAATGTTCTTTTATACACAGCGAAGTGAATTATGGTTACTAGTGTTGCTACAGTTTACAATAAATAAATGGCTGGGCTTTGCTGTTTGTGGCTGAAACAATCCCCATACAAAGCAGGCCTTCCAGATTAGGCTGGAAGCAGACATTAGAATCCCTTGGGATGCAGAAAAAGATTACACCATCCGTAAACACCAGGAAATACTCAGTTTGATTTACAAATTTTAGATGTCCATGGATATTTATGTTAATGTCAGGACTATCTCACTTGCAAATCCCTGATGTATAACAAATTCTAGGAGCACTATAAATAGAACTATCATACCATCTGATACCAAATACAGAAGGAACAAGCTGACGCTAGTTCAGCATGTACCATGCCAAAATGTTGTAATTAATTTCTAGATACTGCATTAAACAAGAAGAAAAGTGGTACGGGGGTAACCTAAAAATGTTTATTTTATGCCACTGTAGAATATGTTTATGTCCATTGTGGATCTGAATAGATAATTTTTTTTTTTTATTACAAAGGAAATTTGAAAACTAGAATTTCTTATTGGAACTACTAAATCCAATTTATTTCTGAGCCCCAGAAAACACTAAGATCTACAGGTCATTTCATGTTTCAGTTGTCTCTATGAAAGCCGTATGTGAGTGTTAATTGAAAACTTATGCAATATGCTAAAAGGTAATTTAAGGCTCTAACATGCCTTTCTTCATGAGGCAAAAAAGAAAAAAGGAAGGGTCTGGCACACATACACCAGTCTGGTGTCCTTAGCTGTAGAGGCATTGTTATATTTCATCACAGGGGTGGTCCATGCCAGCTAATCCAGCTCCTGGTCTGTAACAGCAGCCAGCAGCAAACATTTGAGAAAGAACAGTAAGAAACTTGGTGGTTACAGTATAGTCTTCCTTGAGGGAGAATCTTCTCAACATCTTCACTAGTTCTCTATGTATGAGTACTTCAGAACTCTCCTTACTGTGTGTATTGCTTACTCTAACAAGTCTGGGTATTTTATTTATTCACACCAAATTTTGATCATTTTTTAATAAAAAAGTTGCTGAATTTTTGGCTTCAGCTGTCTCTTTTGACACTCTCTTCCACAGGTGAACTCTCTGTGATGTCCAGAAGTTTCTTCATTCTGTTGTCTTTTGCCTTGGAACATTTTAAGTAGTATTGCAACCTTATGTTGCTAAAGGATTAGTTGTTGTTTTATGTATTTATATGCCACTCTTGCTCATCAGCTTTCTAAGTAATCTATACTTTCACATGGAAAAAATTTTGTGTCCATATCATTCATGTTGCATATCTCTTAACCCCTCCTCCTGTTGCAATGTTCCTTCTAATGCAGAGTGAGTAGAAGTAAACCCAGAGCTTCTGATGAAGACTTATGGTCTAGATAAATTATAATATTCCTATTCTCATGGAAATATAATTTTAATGTTTCTATTATAACATTTCCATTATTACCTTCTGTCTCATTTCTGATGTAGTTTAACAGATTTGCTGAATGACTAATTTTGAGTCATGAGCAATAAACTCCCATTCTCTTAAATACCTGGTAGTGTCTGTACTGGCCAGACTAGATATTCTGTGTTTTTAACCCTGTTGGAATAGTTTCGCTTCCATTACTATGTACTTTTTCTCTTGTTTCATGTATGCCCATTCTCTTTCCTCTGAGAGAAGTTTACAAGGACACAGTATTGAGTGAAGGTGACAGGGATCATTGCAGGAGGTAGAATTTCAATTTCACTGGAAATTTTGCATTTCTAAAAAAAAAAAACAGTCACTCATGATGAATAGCCAGTTTCACACAATTTTCTACAGGAAGAACATTTCTTTTTTTTAAGATAAAGAAATATAAAATGTGATTTAGATTTTTTTATAGCTTCTCTTTTTCAGGATTCCTGTCTTGTTGGGAGGTTACAAAGTCCTTCAGGCAAGCTGCCAGAATCCAGGCAGCCGCAGAAATCAGGGGTCTCAGCAGTAGGAGGAGACAGATGCTTCCCATCAACATACTCATACAGCTGGTCATTATATACATGTATATTATATATACAGTATGCACACACACATGCATATGTGTGTGTATGTATGTCCTACATTAAAGTGAGCAAACTATCAGAAGTTTGCCAGGAAGAAGCTGAATACACAGTACTTACTTTATTGTTTGTCCACATGAACTTGCCTTTCCTTTATTTATTTTACGTTTGCAACATTTCCAGTCAATACTCGGCTCTTTACTGGCTTAGCTTTCACAGGCTTTGGTACAAATTTCTGTTGAAGTTGTAAAAGCAAAATGACACAGCAGAACAAACAACAGCAAAGCCTAAGAACATCTATCGTCTCTCCCAAGCAGGATCAGATAAACTGCTGTTAACACTAGCTGAAGTTGTTTAGCTAGTGAAGAAACCTAAAATAGAAGAAAGCAAAACTATTTAAATGGAATATAATTGCCTACAGATGGAGAATGGGAGGCCTCATATTTTCTTGGTTATAACAGATATAGGTGAAGCAAAAAGCCAAATATAAAAAAGAAAAATACAAAATAACTCCAGCTTGAGCTACATGTGTATTACTCTAATATACCCTATGAGTTACCCTGTGAATCCAACTTAATCTGCAGTTGCTGTGAAGCAAGCCATACCAGATATTTCAGTGTCCTCATGACACTTCACCTGGAGGCACCTTTTCCTTCCCCAAGCTCTTTCCAGACATGACTACACACCTACAGCCCTTGTTACAAGCTGCTACAGAAGTACTAGCACCAAACAAAAGCACCTGGGCAGGCTGACACTCTTCAATTACTTTCTTTCCACTTGCTTTGTCAGGAATTATATTTGGCCTACATCAGATCTGCTGTGAGAAGCCTCTCACCCGCAGAGAGGACACAGGGAGTTCATGTTCCAAGGGAAAGTTTGCCACTTTCTTAAATGTTGAATTCTCTGCTTCTGTATATGACCATTTTAGGTGTACAGAGCACAAGGAGGATGGCTGGCTGGCTTAAGTTTTCATCCCTTCCAATGGGGAATGCATACCTAGGGGACAGTACATCAGGGTTGGTTGTTTTGTTTTGTGGTTAGTTTTTTTTTTTTCAAATTGGAAACACTCTAGTCTCTTCTGTTCAATTTAAAGTTCTCTTTTCCTTCTTATAAACTGAAATGTGGCAATACCTGGAACTCATAATTGCCAATTAAAATATTGCAGATGAAGTAAGATCTGCTGCTTGGACAGCTCTGGTGTAAGGCAGAAGCATCATGTAACTATGCAAATGATACAGTTTTTTTCCTTAATTCATATGACACTAATACGTGTGGATATTTTCTTATGTTTACTTGGTTTTCCTAAGTGTGTGAAACGTTTCAACTTCCAGGTAGCCATCCAATTACATGATTTCTCCTTGCTTTTTGCTCATCTTCCTCGTAAAATAAAAAGAAAATGGAAAAGAATACGGTCATGCAAACATTAAATGGGAAAAGCAGAGAAGTCAGCTGTTTTAAGCGACAAAGCTCATCTGTTTTATATCATGCTTTGGAAGCCAAGCCAAATGTTTCAACATCATTTGCAAACCAGGGACTGAACAGTCAGAAAATTGATAATTTGAAAACTGGGGTATGTCTATAAAACAGTAGAAGTAAAATCCACTGAGTTAGGCTTTACTGGTGGCAGAGGAGAAAATTAATTTTCCTCTAAACATTGTCTAAGGAGAATATTCCCATGAATTTGCTGTGAGATATCTAGAAGTGATGGGTTCCTGAACAGAAGCGTCACTGAGAATCAGAAAAAGTTTACATTGTACTAGCATGTGTGGTTAATCATGTCAGCCATCTGAAACAAAATACTGATTTTTGCAGGTATTTTTCTTTTTGAAATAGAAAGAAAAAAAATATATTCATGTAGTTTCTTAACATTAATCCCAGCATCCAGATGGTTCCTTTAATGAGGGAATCATGCAGTCTTAATAAGCATGTAAGTTGCAAACTGTATTTTTTCCATGTCTTCTCTTGGCCACAGTCTCTGTTTAAGCTGCCTCCCACATGACAGAGTACAGCGTATATTGGAACATGGCATATTTTGAGGCTTATCTGAATTTGGCATAAAAATACACGTAGTTCTGTTTTCCAATAAACTCTGCTTGGGATCATAGAAAACAGAAGGAATTCTAGCCAGAGTGGTTTTGCAGTGCAAATATGAGCACATTTTAATGCCAAAATAATACTTATTGTTTATAGATAAGAATATTAATTATATAATACAGATGGTGTACTAATTTATACTTGGATCTAACAGCAAAATGTAGTGTGATCTCATTAAAAATCTGTTTCAAGATGCAGACAAAATTTCATCCTCACATGCAGGGAAACAGATACCACTGTGATCCACCAAGGGCTTAAGTTTTGCTGTCACAGATCTTCCTGCTTGGCTATCCCTGCTAGGATATCATAAAAAGACATAAAATTTTAATTATGGTGTGCATACTTTTCAGTCTGGACTTCTAAATACACCAAATATTAGCCTGCAAATCCATCTAAAATTTAAATAGAAATATGTAGTAATCCAGGTAGTGTCTGTTAAACACATAATCGTACCATGATATGATTGTCGTATCCACACTGTATGTTTCTGTAAAATTTTGATGTGAAAGCTCTTTTTGAGGTAGCTTGATGCTATCAGAAAGTGCTAGCTGGACTGGTTTTAGTGAGTGCCATGTGAGGGCCCTGCTTTTTCCTTGGTTGTATCTCCACAGTAAATAAAACAGCCCAGGAATCCTTCCAGCTGGTGAACTGGGACTAGCTGACATGACAAGGCTAGTGTCCATGACGCTTCTCTCTCCTGCTCCCCGGAGGAAAACGTGAGGTGACAAAATCCTCATCTGGAGAGGTCCTTGGTCCAGGGCTCAGGTGCTCCATGGTAGCCTCCAAACCAAGAAGGGTTTACTCCCTTTCTGCTCCATTAAAATAAACTGGTCACAGTTTTCTACTGGACTATATTATATGCTACTTTATTATATTACAGTACTGTCAACTCCAACTGGTTTTAGTTATGCCTTGGAGAATCACAACAGTTTGTTTAAAAAGTGTTCGTTTGTTTGTTTGTTTGTTTCATCCACAAGTGGTTAAATCTAAAAGGGTTTCCCAAAACTAGAAAAGCTAGGAGCTTTCTTAAGATGCAGTTTGAGATTTTCATCTAATAGCTGGACTCTAGGAGCTTTAAGGAAGATACCTTAGTCTGTGAGACTGGAAATAACATTTCAGAGGTTGGCAGGCTAGGACAATGTAACTTTGACAGTCACACCCTGAAAACTACTTTTCACAGTACAGAGGGTGGAAATGTGACCCAGACTGCTCCTCACAATGCCCTGCTCTTTCTTCTGGAATTCAAACTGGAAAGTTGTTATGTGTTAGTATAAGGGATTCACCCAGGCAGCTATTAGCATGCAAAACTCACCAGCCTCTTCTTCCCTGATATTCTTTCAAGAGGTAGAATTCCCAGCTGTATAATGGGACTGTTTTAAGATGTAAAGAAAGCAGCAGACAATCCTGGAACAGCTGTACTCTCCACTGAGAGAGAGATTTGCTAAATTTGCACTGTCTTCACCCTTTCAAAGGAACAGTTTATCTTTGACAAAGAAGATATTTCATAATTTGAACCATTCATTTTGAATTAATTTGTCATTTTGATTATAGTTTATAATAGCTAATATAAGTTTAAATGAAGGAGGATAAAAAGTAGTCAGAGAATATTATTATTACAGTGCAGAACTGTTTGACAGAGCTGTAGTTTGCCAGCTTCTTAACTTTGATAAAGAGAAACAAATGGATGTTATTAGCAGTTCATTGTAAATATTGTCTCATATGATACTTCTAAATGGTTTAGATAACATTTCTTTTTGGTATAATATGTTTTTTTGATCCTGGAACAGTTAATTCACCGTTAAATGTCATACACTGTTACTATAAAAGGATAAGAGTAAAACTGTTTCCAAGTACACACTGTTTCAGTAAGACATGAGCTTGTTCATGCCAGCTCTTTGGGTTTACAGACAAAGTCACATCCCTCAAAATAGCTGCTTTAGGAGTTATGGTAATAATGTAAAGCAATGTAAAGCAGTGTGTGATAACAATGTAAAGCATTCTTAGGCATCTGCATTTGAAGTCCTTCAGCTCTTATCCTAACTTCGGTGCAGCATCATTTTGGCATTTATACTGGATACGTTAGGAAAGAGAAGTATGAATATACTCTTAGAAAGACATTATGGTTCTACATACTTAAGGAAAGTGATTTTTTTCTTCAATAAATTTTACATCTGTAGTTTAGGAACATTTTTATAGTCAATATTTTTGTGTATAACCTAAGTAACTGTTTTTCATTATAGTTGCTATCTATTTCTATTCCTTAATTGATGTCATTGCAGAATTTCTGCCATGTTTTTATCATTTCTGGCTAACAAATTGCCTGCTTTAGTTACCTTCTTTCTGTTTGTTGTGTCACTAAGTGTATGTAATAGCACTACAGTTTGATTTACCATTAATAGAATAACACTTTGTTCATAGCACATTTATGGAAAAATCTTTCATTTTGATACTTGACAGGAAGATAAAATGTCTTTATTTTGTGTATTTCTAATAATCCAGTGATTTGCTTAGGCTTTGTCAAGATCTCTTTAAGTTAAAATTCAAAATAGTCTGATACTAATTTTTGTCTATAAATATTGGGTTGCACAGTAGCATCTTCATACCTGTGGACTGAGATTTGCAAATTAAGAAATGGGTAAGTGCAGAAAATTCAGAGGAGTCACAGAATTAACTTTTGCATCTTTAATACCCACCTTTGATTTGGCTACATGACAGAAGAACACGGGGCAAAGAGTGGAAAGGAGAGAAGAAAGAATTGTTAGGGGGAGAAAAGCATGCAGATGAAAGAGGTGGTGTACTACAGTGATGTACGACCACTGTCTAAGCAATCATTTGCAAAAGCTGCATCAGACTGCTGCAGCTCAATTCTTTTATTTCTCCCTTTTGCAGGGTTGAAATCCTTTCCCAGCTGCCTAGAGCCTTTTGATCTGTAGTACCTGTCTTTAGCAAAACAAGATTTGCAGCTCCTTAGGAACAGGAGTTCCTGGAGGTGACAGTCTACCCCACTGAGTTACCTTCATGGATACACCTTTCTGAGTTCAAGAGATCAAGATATACATTCCCCTTCCCTGAATATAAATTAACCTATCAGAATTATTTATATAATAAATAACCAATAATTTTTGTAATGGCCGGGCATAGGTCAGAGCCATCCCAAGTGGCCAGTAACAAGCAGCACCTTGACTAGAGTCATTTCAATTTGGGCCCAACACTATTCAATTTGGGCCCAACGCTATTCAATATCTTCATAAGCGATCTGGATAACAGGATCAAGTGTAGCCTGATGAAGTTCGCAGATGACACCAAACTGACTGGGGAAGTAGACACTCTGGAAGGGAGAGCCACCCTGCAGGAAGATCTGGATGGGCTGGAAGAGTGAGCTAACAAGAACCTTATGAAGTTTAACAAGGACAAGTGTAAGGTCTTGCACCTGGGAAAACATAATCCAGGAGTGCAGCTCAGACTGGGATCCACCTGGCTGGAGAGCAACTCCGTGGAGAGGGACCTGGGGGTCCTGGTGGACAGGAAACTCAACATGAGTGAGCAGTGTGCTGCTGCGGCCAAGAAGGCCAACGGGATGCTGGGTTACATCAAAAAGGGCATCACCAGCAGAGATAAAGAAGTCATTATCCCACTCTACTCAGCGCTTGTCAGGCCACACCTGGAATGCTGTGTACAGTTCTGGTCCCCGTTATACAAAAAAGATGTGGACAGGCTGGAGGGGGTCCAGAGAAGGGCCACCAAGATGATCAAGGGTCTGGGAAGCCTGCCGTATGAGGATAGGCTGAGAGAGCTGGGTTTGTTCAGCCTTGAGAAAGGCAGGCTTAGAGGTGATCTCATCACCACGTACCAGTACTTAAAGGGGAGCTACAAAGAAGATGGAGACTCCCTTTTTACAAGGAGTCACATGGTGAGGACAAGGGGTAATGGGTACAAGTTACTCTTAGGGAGATTCTGATTGGACATGAGAGGTAAATTTTTCACAATGAGAACAGTCAACCATTGGAATAATCTCCCCAGCGAAGAGGTTGACTCTGCTATGCTGAAGACATTTAAGACTCAGCTGGATAGGGTGCTGGGCCATCTCGCCTAGCGTGTGCTAGAAAGGTTGGACCGGATGATCCCTGAGGTCCCTTCCAACCTGGTATTCTATGATTCTATGATTTAACAGCTTAATTACAGTTTTCAAGGCAAAATTTTATGGAAAATCTCTAGCTGTTTTGTAGACAAACGACAGGCCAGTGGTGCTGCCATGCCGAAAGTTCCTCTTCCAAGCCTCAGACTGTATCAATAAAATTTTTTCATTGTTGTTTATCAACTCTATATCTCTCACAGCCCCTGTAATTGCAGAAGCATTTATTTAATTTCTTTTTAAAAGCAGCACTACCATGGTGAATTTAGTATCAAGACAAAAGATTTTGTTTGTGGTTCTTGTTGACAGATTTTCAGAATGTATAAACTACATGTTAATGCCTCCATCAATTAATTTTAATAAAAAATATGGAAAAAACTTAAAGGCTTTCTAAAGAAGACCTTTTTAATGAAAGAGATACCATTTAAGTAATGCTACTGGAAACTTAATTTACAAACTTAGCTGCCTTACTGTCCAGGTCACCAAAGTGGCCTGCAAGTGCTGACATTTCCTGGCATATCAACTCATAGGACCAAAACAGCATTCCTACTCCACATGTGCCCTTAGGTCTGTACACTTTAAAGCAGTAGGCACTTTAAACCAGTACTACTTGAGGTCTTTCCTCTTTGAACCTCTGCAAAGTGATCTAGTCAACACTGCAAAATTTAGGTGGTGTAAAATATCACCTTGAAACCTTGCATTTAATCTTCAGTCCTTCTGAGACGATTACACAAAGTTAGTTTTTGCTCGTGAGGAAGTCAAGAATTGTTGTTGTTACTGCTTTCCATTTTTAGTTCAAATACAAAACTTGTACTTAATTTTTCCTCTCCAAAAAAGAAAAATTCTGGAGGCCTAGTTAAACTAGACAATGCAGTGCATCTGTAGGACACTGTTCAATGTTGAACATTCCTGATCCTACTATACAGAAGCCAAATACACTATAAAAACAACCATACATTTTACTTGTAGTTTGGTATGCACTGAAGTTCATGAACAGTCTTCTGTAGCACAGTGCTGTTAGTGTCCAGTATGTTAGACAGACTGAAGTACAAGGAAATTTTTTTCAGAAATTGCCTCTTTGACATCTATTTGATTTGGTTCAACTTTGAGACTTGCAGGTTTGTGAGAAAGTAGTAAGAAATTATGAAATAGTGCTCAGCGAAAAAAAAGCTGAGATAGTTCAGCTTCTTGCTAATTATACCAGGAAATTTACAGGAAAAAAATGCTTTCCCAGATACATGTGAAACCATGTTAACTGAACTGAACTGAACCCCTCTTGCTGAGATGTCAGGAAAGTGACATACCATAATAAATAATTCAGATTGATTAAAACCAAGGAAAATACCTGGACTGTGAGAGGTTTTAAGAATCATTTAACATGAAATTCAAACAGATAACATGGGAGTATGGATATCTTCGTATGTCTAACTTTTGTGTGTTGGGAGAGAAAAGTGACAGCAGAGCACACCTGAACAAAGAAATGCCCCTGAGATATGAAGAGCATCTCCAGTTGTTCATCCAAATACAAACCTGCTTAACTAAGCTGCAAATGCTTTGGCTCATTCTTCATTATTTATTTTATTTTTTGTTGGCGATAGTTATCATGTTTTTAAATAAAATAGGGTCATATTTGTTAGGTGAGGTTTCTATCTTACTCTTCCTGCAAACTGGCTTTTAAAAAAGTATCATAATACATTATTGGTGTGCTTTTTTCTTTTACCAATGTAAATAACCACTCAGTTTACTGTTTTTTTTTCTGTGCTTTATTTTTACCTATAACATAGAGATGGTGTTTGCTGAAGTTATAATGCAAAATGAGGCATCCATCATCAGGAAAGTGTTATTAGTAATCATCAACTTGAATTTCTAAATCAGTTACAACAGAGTAAAAATCAGTGTGTGTATCTAAAATCTGTCATGTGAACTAAATGTACTGAGCGATTAAATATCACTTTGTATACTTAATAGGCTGTAGCAGGGCTTAGTCCTTCAGGAATAATAGCCCATCAGCTGAGCCTGAAGGAGATTCCAGACTGCTCTCAGATATGGATAAGAAAATAAACAATACAGGCAGAACCGAGATCTGAAGTCTAAATTGAAGAAAAGCAAGTAAAGTATTATTGTAGCATGTTCTGTAAGGTCTTATTTTAAAATGTCTTTTTTTTTTTTTTTGTAGTAGTAGTAGTAGTAGTATTTGTTTATAATATGTGTCATGTTTTCCACTTTAGGGAAAACAGGTTACTTTTTTGAGTGTTACACCTACCAAGGGAAGAGCAACATATTCTGTTGCTCCAGTGTAGCTGCTCCAGCTTGTCAATAGGGCTTATGTTAAAAAAGCTGAAGTGGGATAACTTTGAATGTGGTGCTCTCATGCATATTCAGATTTAAACCACAGATTCATGTCTACACCACAGATGAGAATTACTGAAGTTCTATCAGTTCCATGTATCTGTGGATAAATCACTGCAGGAGAGAAAGACTCGAGTTATTAATTTTGTTTTAAATACTACATATTGTAAGAGATAAAAGATCAAATAAGTTTCATTTTTAAACTAAAACTAGACCAAAACCAGGATATGTAAAGGGTGAAAGACTGTATTGTAGGAGGGGCCTTAAGGTTGATTAGAAAAGTGATTTAACTATTCTGATATTCAGTGGCTTTTTTTCATTAAGATTTTTGTTGCTGATAAGAGTTGAAGAGAACTTTGTGTCAGGGAAATAACTCATATTTTTCTAAAGCTCTAATGCATTTTTTTCTTACTATTTTCTCTAATGCTCTGTTAACCCCTTCTCCATCTCAGTATACTGAGCTGAAGGACGCCTATTTTAAATGGCATTCTCAGAAAACAAAACAAAACCAGAAAGCTTTAACCGAGCTATAAAGGCAAAATTTTTAGGCCCACAAGCAGAGTTTTAATGTTTTCATATATTAAGAAGGCCAACACATCTCCAAAGCCATGACAATCAATATCTTTCACAACAGAAATATCAAAATCCATAGATGCTACATCTGCTTCTCATCAGTGTAATATACTTTATCCCATGCACTGGATGTCATTGTAGAAACTGTGTAAGTCAAAATACAGAAGTTCTGCAATCTAGAATAATCTTTCTGAAGCAATGGAGGAAGGTCAGAAACAACAGCACCTGTGTTGTATCTCATCCCTCAGTGTGACACACAAAGGACACATAGCAATTGCTTCAAAAGGCAAGCCTGGGAACTAAAAATTGTCATTTTACTGGACACTGAAATTAACAGAATCTTCAGAGACATTGTTTTTTTCAATCTTATCTTTTCTTTTCTCCATCCTCCCACTGGCCACCTTCTATTCTATAGATGTTGTTTCTCTCTTTGCGGATCTGCTATTTGTTCCCTTTGCAGCATCCCTTTCTTCTTCACAGGTACTGCTTTTTTTTTTTTTTTTTTTTTTTCCCTCTAGGTCTAATTAATGAACAGAATTAGATTAAACTAGGAACACATTTGGTTCTAATTCATTTTAGTCTTTTTTTTACTGCTTCTTAGATGTAGATGAAAGGATTGTGTACAGAAGCTTTGTTCCCTTTTCGTAGTACTGTCAACTCACTTTTTGAAAGACATCTTCTTCAAATCTGACTTCTCTAGAAATGGCTTGCATTGATTATGGACTTACTTACAAAATTAACACATTTAAGTTCTTTATTTGGTACTACAAATTTCATTGTCAATATCTAAATTTTTGAAAACTTGGATTCAGATCCTAGAGGAATAGTCTCAGATCTTGCCCTTGTTTATATCAAAAAACAAAGCAGCCCTTCTCTGACATCCTTGTTCTTTTAGAAGTTAAGAGCAGACATTTTTTTTGGTACAAATAGCTGCTGGCCCCTATGTTGAAAATAGATGGTCATCCCTAACAAGGTTGTGAATGAGTAGACCTGACGGTACTCTGTGCATTCCTGAGAGCTCAGCCTCCTCCCTAACACCTCTGAGCCTCCAGTGGTGTGCAGGCAAGCAAGGCAGCCACAGATGTTACTGCTTCATTCTATGTGACTGTGTGTGCAGGGGGTCCTGTATTAATAAAACATGCATATCCTCAGACAAGAGGACATGAATCCTCTGAGGACTGCAATCATAATTTTAGTACCTGTGGCTTTTAAATGGGTTTCTGATTTGCTTGAGTTAAAATAATGTTTTTCTGTTTCTAGGTTATTCTCTTTCTCTAGATAGTTGAAAATTTATTAAAAACTAGAAAGATATTTGAGTCTTTTATTTTCCTTAGGTGTCTTTCTGAGAAAGAATATTGCCAGAATTAGTGGTTGTTATAATCTCCTTCTGTGTAAGCCTTTTTAGAAGAAAGAATTCTGCCCAGAGCTTTCTCTAAAATGATGACTTTTTGAACCATCTGGCCAAGGGTCGTAAAGCAAGTAATTAGAGAGCTTGAGTGGGGAAACTGTTATACTAGAAGGAAAAACAGTGCAGATGCAAAACGTGTTAGGAGAACTTCCAATGCACTGTATGGAGGACTTTCTTTGGACGAGAAAGATTGGGATAACTAAGCTTCATATGTTCATAAAATTATTAAATTAATTAACACTGTTAAATGCAATTTAAAGTAAACATTGAAGAAGTCATAGTTTTTCAACTGCAGTCAGCACAATAGATATTAGATTGAGAACTTTTTAGGTACAATATCCTAGTAGCTCATCCTTATCTTCGCAAGACTGCTGTCCTAACAGAGAAATGTTTTATATGCCAAGACCTTGTTTTCACTTGTAAAAGGCAAAAGTGAATCATTTATTTGTGTTCTTGTCCAAAATAACAGAACACAATGGAGAGAAACCAAAGCACAAAAAAATCTCAGCCAGTTTTTCTCTTCTTAAATGTCACCTTATCTGGGTGTTGATCAGCCGGATATGACTTTGCAGGACTGAGTTTATTTATGCATATAGAAGTTGCTTAAACAGCAAAAAATAAATTTCAACATTTTATAATTTCATATTCCAGAGACAGAAATGTGCCTCTTGCTGTGATTTGTAAAACTGCCATTGTATTTTGAATGGTAGGTCAAGTTAGATAATAGTTATGAAATATGTGCCTGTGAGCATGGAACATGTTAGAAGATATTATTACAGCCAACATTTCATGTCAGTAGTAGTCTTTAACAATGTTTATAATATCAAATATAACATAGTTTTCTGAATTGTTAAAATTGTGTATGAATATCAAAGAAAAAACTACTATTGAAATATTTGTAGATCTAAATCTTTCTGAAATTTTCTATAAGTGAATCAATTATTTTCAGGCAAACTTTCACATATGCTTAGAGAATTTTCTTTTTTGTAGTACTTTCATAGGTAATTTAAGGTTGGAATTAAAAGAGAATAACAATTCAGAATGTTTTTTGCAACCCAGTATGTTTTATTTTTTAACCTTCCCTTGGATGTGTAACAGAAACCAACCAAACCACCTTTCAAAGTTACATGTAAAATGCTGACAGTAGAATGAAAATGCTGACTTGACTCTAGTTTTTCTAGGTTTCATGCAAACACACTGAAATAGAGCTTCTAGGTCTCTAAAGCAACCAATAGTGAGCACATTCTGTTATACATGCTGCTTAAATTAAGTAGTTTCAAATAATAACTGCTGCAATTTAGATTTATTTTTACTGTAAAGTTCTATAAAATCATTAAATAGTTTTCCAATACAGCATACTATAAATTGGCACAAGGACATTATTTATATAAAGCAAACCGATAAACACAATTTAATACGTGTACTCTAATTTTACACTCTATCTGTGACTAACTTCAACACAGACTTAAAATAATTTAAAATTAATTTAGTCCTTGCATAACTGTTTCTTAATTTCTTGAATATTCTCAAGTTTCAGGCATGTGCAAAACAGATTCAAGGTGTGGCATAGACATACTTTTCCAAGGAGCTCATGATTTTTGTGAGAAATATGATGCAATAGTAAAAAGGCAACTCGAACAACGTGTTTGGAGAAGAAGTAGTCACTATAAAATGCAGACATGACTCTGGATCTACTGAAGTAGCAAAATTTCCATGACCACAGTAAGCCTAGGATTTTACTCAAGCTTATACAAAACAGAAGTCCAAGTTGTTCTCTAGCCATTGTCAGACATGGCCATTCTCTGGCCATTCTAGGAAGAGCATGTTTTGAGGAGTAATTTAAAAGAGAAAGTTGAGGGGATATAAAATTTGCTGGGGTCTTTTTCCCTGCACACAGGGTCTGCATGAAAAGCCCAAAATGCTTGTGAAAGAAGAAAAAAATTGGTGACCGAAGCAGTCTTTATTGTCAGACTAAAGTCAACTGTTTGACAAACTAATAGATACAGTGGAGATGAAAATGTCTTAGAGGAAAGACAATTGAATTTATGTAGAAAATATACATTTCATACAAGAAGGGGCCATACATAGGGACATACAAATTGAATTATACTGTTGAAGTAATGAGTCAGAAAGACATGGGAGTCTTTTTGCCCAGGAAGTGGTGATACCAGCTGAGTCCAGTGGGGAGTAAAGGTCTGATCATGTTTTGGGACTCTGGACAGAGTAATTCTTAGAAATATTATCCAAGTGGAAGCAATGATACTGAGCTATAGCAAGGCTGCCTTGGCCAAAACAAAAGATCAAAACTGAAAACATTTTAGGATAGCATGAATAAGTGAGAGTGCTACTGATGTGACAGAAAAGCCTATGAGATAATGCTCATTTAAAGCTCAGTTTTAATGTTTTGCTTTACGGAAATATCAGAAAATGGTATGAGAAGCATGGCTAGGTAAAATGAGGTAAGAATTTAATACAGAAGGCTACATAATGGCTCCTCAGTACAAACCTGGTGTTTGGAACTGTTTAAGAACAGTTAACAATAAGGTAGTGGATAAGAAAGAAGATGTCAAAAACAGAGGGCTATGGAATTAGCTTCAGAGAAGATGGAGGGTAAAACAGAGAAGAAAACAAGATTCTAATTGGGAAGCAGAGTTGAAATGTGAGAAGAGAGTCAGGGAGTAGTTTCTGGCATCAAAATCTCTCAGAGCTCAAGGAGAATGAAAATAACATTTGGTCAGGAGGAGGTCATTTGAAGCATTGATTGATACAAAAGCATATTAAATACTAAAAATCTGTGAGTTTTAGATCAATCCAATTACAGCTATTTAGAGGACAAAACTCATAATTGATGTAACATTTTAAAACTTTTGTACTTTACAACTGAGACATAATTGATTTTATAGCAGGTAACAATCATGACCATGTAGCTCTTCTACACATTCATGAAGAATGTGTAAATCCAATCTTTCTAAAAAGCTACCATGACAAAGGTTATGTTATCTGAAAAAGCATATTCCTCTAAAGGAAAATTTATTAGAGGAAAAGTTTCTTTCAGTTAGTTTGATTTATAAAAGAGAGGAGAGAAAAGTTTCATGTTTCCTCAAAGAAGTGACAATTTAATATTTAGGGTTCATTGTGTTGGAACTTTAAAAAGCTATCAAGCTGACACCTGGTTATCTGTATTCTTTTAGAGGTACTCTTTTGTTAGAAAAGGAATGAGTTAAGTCCAGTCCCCTTAATCAATTTGAACTGCTCTTTGTCATCATTGAAAATTATCTGAAGTAGTACATCAGTAATGGACTTGCAGACATGTTGATCACAGAAGGGTAACGAACAGGTAGGACTTCCCATTGCATTGATGATTCTTTTTTTAGGAAATGTGGTGTTACAAGGTTGATGAACACCCTTTATTTAAAAAAAAAAAAACTAAATCAAGAAAGAGAAAGATTTGTGCCTTTCCTCTTTTTTTTTAATTAAAGATTCTTTCTGCATTTAACACAGCAGCAAACTTCTAGAAGGGAGTTAGCTGGATTTGATTCAGTGGTTAAAAATAGAGATAGCTTTGCTAATCAACTACTGAAAGAGCATCAAGAAGAGAGGAAAGACTGATTTGCTATATTAGAAGGCTATCATTAGAGTATGTGAAAGGAAAACACTAACTAAGTATTAAGTAAAACTTTGCTAGTTTCAGAATTGCTGTCCTACATATAAATATGCCTCTATGGAAACCTATATAATATGCTGAGCTATGACATATTTTCAGGAATATGATTACACATGAAGTATTTGTTTTATTCCTAGAAGGGCAAAGAGGAAAGATGCACATTGTCCATGCCCAGTGTGGCACTGCATTGGCAATACCAAAATGCTTGCATCTAATTGATGCAATTTATACATCCATAACAAGGTGAAGTTTCTGGCTGTCATCATCTCTGATGGTATTTAACCATCAGTGTAGCTGTCAGTTTCTTTGAGATTTATTCTGCAACATCCTTTTCTTATGCCTGTACATTTTCTAATAAGGGAAAATTCAAACAGATAGATAAAAATGAAATAAAAAGTTCAGATAGAACTAATAAAATAGCACTAAATTGGGGATAAATTTAGAATCAGTGAACATGATAACACACTCTATCTCCCCTTGCAGATGTCTGGGTATTCAGGAGAAGTCAGTCTTATGTAAGTTTTAAGTGGTAGGCATAGCTGATGTACTATACATATATTTCTTTTGATCACTTTACTTTTTCCCCCCTGTGGAGAGGAAGGGGCAGGAGGTCAGCAGTGTAGCTTTTTTGAACCATGGTAGTTAGTACATTCGTTATGGACTGGGGAGGTGATGTCTTGACATTGTTCATCTCATGCGATCCAAATACGTTAAGATGTGAGGCCAAATATGAAAATATTTTGAAATTTACATTTCTATAAAAGCAAAATTTTTGATCCTATCTACATTCAGTTCAACTGTGACAAGTAAGAGAATGAAGAGGGAAAAAAAAAAACATTTTATAGAAGGTTACAGTTTTTAGGCTGGTACCATAGAATTTATCAAGCATATCTTGAATCACCCAAAATCTAGGTTTCTAATGTAAAATAGGCAGGCAACCATAGTCCACAGAGAGACAGACAGCTATGAGGAGCAGTTCTCTCTGTCTTAAAATAGATGTCTGACTTAGGGAAATAGACTACCCCAGCAAGTACCTATCAGAGTTGTCTATAGCGGGAGCCTAGCTGACCAGTTTAAATCAGCAACCAAACCTGACAGATCAAGGCTAGCGAGAAAATTTCTTTCTTAGTGTGCCTGGTTTAGTTCTTAGTGAATAATTCATGTCAAGTAATATGTACTCTCAATTTAACCTTCATTTGTGCTCATACAATGCTCTCTAATAAGTTGCCACATTTTTAAACACATAGCTTTTTTCTTTCAATTACAGTTTTGAGTTTGACAATTTTGTGTTAAAAATCAAGCAAATTTCATACTTCTGAGTGTTCACGTAAAATTCTTGCTTTTTCTTTCTTCTCCCTGTACTAGCTAGATTAAGTCTTTGGAGTTTTCCATGCCTCGAAAACAAATAGGAGATAAACAAGATTAGAGAATTTTATACAAATTCAAGTGGATTTTTTGAAACACAAATGCCCTAGAGATGTAGTTCCTCTTCAAGAAAGGTTTGGTAGCATAATTAATAATTTAGATTTAATTTTACTTCCTCACATTTTTTCTGAAGCACTTAAAAGTATGGATGATGTCATTCTACCAAACAAGAGTCTTATCTGTGTCTGACTTGTTCGGGTCATGGTCCAATACCTGTGCATGCCAAGTTTCCAGTGAAGAACAAGGGGAAATCCACTCTCAATTTTTGTAGAGAACTGTGCTTTTACAGTGATGTAAATACCCCACCTGAGATTTGTTTTCAGGAAGACTTTCTGATAGTAAAAGTTGATTGCTTCTCTGCTTCCAAAAAGGCAAAAGTGTTACTGAAACGTATTTATTTTAGAATATGTTTGGCTGTCGAATACAGCTTTGCTGTTAATGGTAGATTTTTGTTCTACACAAGATAAAGTTGAAAAAAAAGTGCTTTAATATATAAAATTAGCTAACATACTTAAAATTTAAATGTATGTGTAAAATTTGAGATTGTATATACAAATTTTGTCTTCTTGAAATGGTGGTATATTTTGTATTCTTGAAATATATACATAGTCTTCTTGAAACGATGGTATTCCTAAGTGCCTTCCAGATGTCTCTAGTTAATCTCCTACTTTTGCATTTGAGTGATATTCAGCAGAACTATCCTATTCTTCTGAACAGGATGATGATGAAAGAGGATATATCCTACAAAATATCATTGTTCTCAAAGTTGTAAGCCTGACACTTAACAGTAACTTTGCCCAGGACCAGCCCTAATTATGAAATCTTTGTAAAAGGAATACAGTTCTCTCTTGCTTTTCCTAGCAGCCACTGCTTCATTAACAAAAGAGAAAAAGATATTAGTCTCTACCTTTCTTCTAGCCAAGAAGACTGACGTACTGCACTTAGAAAACATAGCTACTGCTTAACTCTGTACTGACTTAAGTATGAACCACCAATGTTTATTTTTTAAGCAACTATTTAGCTAAGAAATTGTAGTCTAATTTTGTGTGGAGCAAATAGTTGAGAAACAGAAGGCCTCATGGGAACATCAATAGATTTTCCCTTTAACAGTGTAATTAGTTCTGTAATTATTGCAGTATGTCCATTTAGAGCTGATAAAAGACTGTTTTCATAATACAAACCATATTTTTATAGTATATGAGAGAGAGAGAGAGACATGGTTGAATATCTGGGGGGATTTTTTATGTCTTATTTTAAAAAAAGAGAAAAACAGCCTGACACACCAAGCAGTCTTAGCTCAGCTCAAGTCCAAAGTCTTTCAGTGGGCTAGTATTTAATTTTAGACTATTCACTGTTATCCAGTATTAGTCCAACATTAGCAGGTACCTTTTATTCCAGCCTTAATGCCAGATGTAACCATAGACAACAGCCATAGCTGACAGCACAAACTCACACTGTTTTCCTAGTCTGTAACGTTTGTCAGAAAAAAAATATTCTTCTACTCCTAAAAATTATCTCTTTTTTTTTTCTTTTTGAATCTCTAGCAACGGAACTTTACACAGGTACTAGACCTATTCTGATAAAGCTTTATTTCTGCAACCGAGTCTACATGGACCATCAATGGTCAGTTAGTACTGAATTTGCTAATCTCTAATCACATAACAGAACAAATCAAATGAAAATTGGCCAGAATAAAGGCAGAGGGACATGTTTTCAGCCCAGCAGATATCAAGAACTTGGCTTTGCTATGTGAAGGAGTGAGGCACTGTAAGGCCTCTCTCCAAGACATGCATCGTTTGCTGCTTATGGTACAGCTCAGGCAGCAGCACCTGGCAGTTTCAAAGGGTACCAAGACTGAGTATCCTCAGACAAGGCATCATGGCAGTAAGAGGGTATCCTCATATAAGGCCCTCTTTGCCATGCTACTTATGAGGAGCCTTGCACGCTTGAGTCTGGGTAAAGCCTTTGTAGAGCACATAGTAATTTTATTTACACTGTAATCACTGAGTAAATAAACCATATTTATTCATAAGTCAGGTAGCTTTATCCAGGCAGCTAAAGGTAAATGAACATAGAAAGGAAACACTAATGACCTATGTTGTATTTCTTCTCTGCCCTTTGGTTTGCTTTTTTCCATTCTTAAGAATTCTAAGCTGTAATTATTACATTTTTCTGTTATTTTACTTATGTAATTACCTATACCTTTTTCATCTTTGATAAAGTCGCTCTAGTGAAAAGGAAATATCCTGTTACCTAGAAATGAACAGCACAGTTTAATTCTCTGGCATTCCGTCAACACCCTACAAAAGAATATTTTTTAAATCATTTGCTATGGTGAGCAGTGGCAAAGTCTTCTTGTGGGTCAAAAACTTCTTTCTCTAGTTCTCTTGCTCTAATGCTTTTATTTGAAAGATGTCTGTTCTGAATCTACATCTGCATTACTAGTTCTCAAACCCACCTATGCAGGTAATACAAAAACATCTTGTTAATCTTTTCTGTCCTTCAGTCTTGTTCTGAAGTACAGGACCTAAGAGGATAAACTACTGCTGTGGATGAACTAGGATGAACTGTGCAACTCACAGTTTAGCAAAACTAACTGGTATGGTGCTTAGCTTGTGAGAAAATGTTTCCTCTTGTGGAGTATGTGCTCCTAGAGATTAGAAAGGTTGGGTTCAGATCTCAGTGCATATTTGTATATTGAAAACTATATTTCTTATAAACATGTAAACTGGCAAGCGTATATGAAGAAAAGAAAGGAAAGATACAAAGTGTGCACAAGACCAGATGCAACAGTAGCTAAGCAATGCTGGGGATAGTCCTGAGTGAATGAGCCCAGCTCCAGGTTTTTAGAGATACTTTAATCATCCTGTTTGAAACAAATTTATAATGAAACTAAAATTGCACATCAAAAAGCAGCAGCTTGTTGTATACCTTTCATTTGCTAAAGAGCATTCCAAACAACATACTTAAGAGCCCAGTCATTCTTTACGTGTTAAGGCTTGATGCTAGGCTTCCAGGATTCTGTTTCTGCTGATACATTGCCAGTGTTCCTACGTGTCCTAAAGCAATGCATATTTGCTAGAAATTCCTGAATTTTTCATCCCAGTAAACAAGAAAAGTGGTATCAGCTGTTGCAGGTTTAATTTACAATGTTAAACTTGAGTCTTATCAGACTACAGGGTCTTTTCACTTTGTCTTAAAAAGGAAGATTGTGAATCTATTTCTTCAGCTTGTATACAACAACAGCAATAATAACCTGGTACCTATTGCATCTTTTCAGCCCTTTGATGTCCAAGTACTTTTCAAGCAGCATGATGTGCGTTATTCCCAGTTTTACAAATGAGGAAGCCAAAACTCAGAATATTTAAGCAAATTTTCCATACTCTCAAGACAAAGATGTTCTCAAGCATGAAACAGAACAGTCAGTCCTGCACCTCATTCCTTAAGCCATGCTCTTTCCAATTCATTTTCATTTTCAGTTTTGTGCAATGTAACACTGGTTTAATTCAATTACATACTAATTTGAAGATGAGTAACTAAGATACAAGCATTCTCAAAGTGGGTTGAATCCTGCATACATTTTATTATTGGCGTTGTAATTACTTCTGTATCTTTTCTACCTTAGACAGCTTAACTATACAGCCAAAACCTCAGTCAATGGATACATGCAGATAAAAAATATTGGTGCTTTTCTTGCTGCTTTTATTATTAGTGTATTTAGCAGTACTGAATGGCACCATCTTTTAGTGTTTTCATTAATTTAAAGTATTTTCTTCCTTATTTCCATTATGCAATCAACACTTGCCTTGACTGTAATGGCATACTAACAAGAGCTCAGTTCGAGAGCCTTTGTTTCTGCCGCCCTAAAAAAGGATTCCAAAAATCAAAAGAAATAAGATTTTTTTGAAGTTACAGAATTACTCATACAAATCATATGCTACAAATGTCTGTTGCTTTTGTCTCAAATAAATGCTTGTGTTTATGTATTATGTATATTATACGTGCATCTATAAAGCCATGCACACATGTAGTGTACAATAATGAATATGCTTATATTTATCTTCTTTATAGTACTTCAAATATATATCTGTGCATTTGCATCTTGGCATTTTGGATTTAATAACATAAAATGCAGTAGCTCTTACTCATAAAATATTGTTCTGGAAAAAAGAATGCTTCCAGTTAACATAGATACATTTCCGTCTTTCCATATGTAAGTTTTAGCTCTTATAATGAAGTTGAATCTGATACTGTGATTTCTTATGTCTTTGAGAAGGTTCATTTACTTCTCTTGCTAATGGCTTCTTACTGGCTATTTTAACAATTAATTTATATCACAATTTTCCATTTCTATCAGAGTGGAATAGCCATTTCTCTCTTTATTCTCTTAATTTCTCCTAATTTCTTTCTCTCTTAATTCCTCAAATTATGAGAAATTGAGAGTTTATATTATTTGACCCCATACCAAGACCTGAGGCCTAAATTAAATGCTGTGTCATCTTCTATGAGCACAGTGGACTGTTATGCTCTTATCTTTTATTTAAATCTTCTGTAAAACTGCCATTGGTATTAATGGTAGCACAACAGGATGTATGTACAAATTAGACGCTATTGCTAACTGCCAAACTTGGTCTAATAGTTTCCCTAGAAACTTCTCTAGGAAAGGTTTGTCTTTCTTATACTGACTATCAAATCCCTGGGTTCTCTGCAAAAATCTTTTCCCACTAATGGAGCTGAGAAATTACAGACAATTGGTTTTTGCTTTGCATGTGTCTTGCGAGATACCAGTCCAGATGAAAAATTAAAGTTTTTTTAAATTGCTTATTGTTGCTCTTTTTTATGCCTCATTTTCTCAAACTCTCCTTTTTTTTTTAGCTTCACCAAAGTCAATTTTTGAATTTCACGTAAAACTAACATTCCTGGAGGACCATGAGCTCCCTCTGCTACTGATACATTCCTTTTTGCAGGAAGCCTATGTTTCTAAGGTTGCCACCTGAGGACAGGCTCTGATTTGACTACGTGGAATATGGTTGCAATACTGTAGTCTTCTTGTTGCTAATTAATATATATTTCATAATAGCACATTTTCCAAGTTGGCAGGCACTTGGAGGGCAGAGGTTTATTTCTAAGGAGCTGATGAAGACCAAAAAAGAAAGCATGTTAGCAATAAGTGTTAGTATTTACCTTCATTGATGATCTGCTTCTCAATCAGGCTATTTTTTCTGAATCTGCATTGGAAAACACTACCGTAATTATGTAAGTACCTGTAACTACAGTGTATTTATATTGTATAGTAATATTTACTATACAAGTATACTACAGTATATTTCTAGTTATATTTCTATTAATTACAAGTAAGAGGCAGCATCTCGACTGATATACTTTTGAGAACAAACCATCCTAAGCTATATACTGTGTGGCACAGCAGAAGTAGTTCTTGAATATTCTATTCCAGTATGGTATTGTGAAAACTCTTAGTCAAAAGCTTTATTTTTTTTTCATTTTGTGTTTCTTCATTGATATGGGAATAATGTTGATATTTATCAATACTAAATAATCAGGCAAACTTTAAAAAAAAAAAAAGCTTTAAAATGGCCAGCTACTCTGTAATAACCCAGCACCTCTATTTCATATGATCTTTGTTTTTCTTTGTAACCTATTCCATCTGTTTAAGGAATGAAAAAGTTTCACAACATGGTGCCTGATTTATTTCCACTTCTATAGACGTGTGACCTGCACAGTGACAGACCCAACTGTTACTAAAGGTCCCATGACTGTATGACCCTTTGAGCTAAATTTTCCACAGATGCTTTTTTCACTTTGAGGTTAACTTTTATGATTCCACAGGACTCTTACAAAAGCTCCTGTGCTAACCACTAGGTGATATTTGAAAGATAGGCACCAGAAAACAGGAAGAACAGATTGCTTAGCAAGAAACCTTATTAACATTCCTTCTGCTATTGTGGAGCACTTTATATGCAGATGACTGGCACAAGCCTCCAGGGCAGTTAGGATCTTTCCTGTTGATACACAATGTAGTTGGTAATGCGTTTTATTGTACTGTTACAAAATCAAGTGCAAAGGTTCTTTACTCACATTCCTATTTGATGAAAATTTTGATATTTTAATGCATAGCCTGTTTATCATCTTTTCCTTCTATTTGCCAGGTCTATATAAATTTTATAAATACAATTTTTAGAGCTTGCTTTCATTATTAACCTAGCTGCACTACCATCAAACGTAATATACTGCAACACTTGCAAAGACTGTACGAAGGAATGGCTATTATGCATGTAACCACTTGTTGAGCAATAACTTTGCTCTTTCAGTTTAAAAGCAATTCTAACACAGTTTAGAGCAAATTCAAAATGTATAATTTAAGTGGTATATTCACTATCCAGTTCTCTGCATTTTTTTTTCTCTTCCAACACTGACATTGCCAAATATGCTTACACTAAAATTTCCTAAAAGGAATTAACTCTAAAAGCTTTTATGATAAGTTTTTGGCTAGAAATTATAAATGCAAGTTTCTTCGTAATGCACAAACTATTAATGTATTTACTGTAACAGAAAAAATCTCTTTCTGCAGTACAGTAGAGAGGACATCATGTTAGAGTTCTTTAACTGAGGTATTTTGTCCTTCAGTGATTTATAACAATAGCTGTCTGTATGTGTGTTTGACTTTAACAGTCAACAAGGAATTTTATTTTTACTTAACTTCCCCACAATGTTTTGAACGTCTTTCAGACAAGGAATACTTTCTCTTTTGTGAATTTAGACTATAGTACTTATTCACAGTATCTAGGCAAGGGTTAGGAGAAAAAGAAAGGCAAGAATTAAATTTCTAGGAAAGGTTTTTAATTAACGTGGAATGAAAACTCTTTGTTCCTTTCTTTACTCCACAAAGACTAATTTATCTAGCACGTCTCTAAGTGGAAATTCCCTGCAAACTCACTAATGTTACTGTAACTTATATTCATATTTTCCTTTCATTTGTTATCCATGAGTATTGTTCCTTTTTTTTTTTTAATGTGATTGACCTTTAAACTTGTTGTTATCAAACTGCAAGAAAGAGATAGAGACTCTTTTCAGCTGCCTTTGTTCCCATGTGACCTGCAGGGAGAATAGATTCAAAATAGACTAGTTCCTCCCAGGGCAATACAAGACAGAAGAGAAAAGCACTGTCATTTCCGAACAGCACAGTGCTAGAGTAAATTCAGCATGAAAAAGGAAGGAGTTGCAGCGTGTTAGAATTCTTCCTCCACAGCCTGGATTATTACAGGAGACAGATTTCAAGGATTTTAAAAAGCAGAGGATTTAAAAAAAAAAACTTTGAGATGGAGTACTTTGAGAATGAGCTTTGCAAGGACAACTGATGTTTGACTTCTAGAAATACTGAAGGAATTTTTCAAAATGAGCATTGTTATGAAGCCAAGATCCCGATCTACCAGCTCCTTAAGGACTGCCGACGCAATGTGGTAACGTGTTCAGTTTGTTTCTTTCAAGCTCCCCAAGAAAGTCACAGGGTTTAATTTTGACTTGATAGATTTTGCTACATGATTTTAGAAGATGTTCAGCTATTGAGTTTCACAATTAATAGTAAGAAACAAAATTATTTACCTTTTTCTTGTACAATATTGTGTGTAGCATTTTTTTTTTAACCCATTACACACATTTTTCCCATTCACTAGTCATGTTCAGTCCTTGCACTTACAGGTACCTTCTAAAAATCTTCAGTACATTTATTTCAGGAACAAAGTTATAATATAAAGCTTGCACTTCTGGAGGCTGGAGGGTAAAATGAAGCTATAGTTTGCGTGAGCTATTTTGGGATACTTACACGTAGTTTTGCTACATAAATAGACTGACTGGTAGAGATAAGTGTCTTGGGAGGAGACAGACTTTATAGTGGCATATGTGAGACTGTGCTGTGTTATACTTTGTGCATTTCCCCTCCTCTCAGAGGCTCAGAGGAGTAGAAGCAGACTGTAATAGTCATCTGTGTGTATGATTTTCTTGCAGATTTTTCAGTTGAAATGAGCAAAGTTCTGTCTTTTCATTAATTATTTTTTCCTGTGAGAAGTTTATGCTTTATGTAGCTTAATAGGCACCGACAGGACAGATTTCTATTGGGTATATGAAATAAATTCCCTCTTTGCTTTTAATGTCTCCTGCATTTTTTTCCTCTCTCTGTGTTTTTAATAAAACCACCATCATTTCAATAAACACATAATAGACTAATTGTTCAGGGCAGTAATTAAGTGGTATAAAATGATGTATTTTAAAATATAGCATTTGTTTAGAAATAAATGGCTGATGTGTTACTGTGGGATAGACTAGTAACCAAATACATTTCTTTGTGAGGAAATATATCAAGTTAATTAAACATTAGCCTATTAAAAACTTTATGTTCCAAATAGTCTTGGTTCTGAGTTAAAGCCATGTCAGTACTACCATTGAAGCAGTTAGTAATTTTTTCCTGTTATCCTTTACTAAAACCACTTTGTATTAAAAGAAAATGAAATAACTACACTACTCAAGCTAAAGAGTAGTCCCAGTTGTTCTCAGAAACTGCTAAGGAAGAGTTCTGCTGAAATAACTCAGTAAGTTGTGGCTCTGTATCTTTTCAAAAATGTAATAAAGTAATACAATGTCGGTGAACTATATATTGCTAAAGTGTCACACTGTGTGGGGTGTCTCCACGGTAGTGAGCTAAAACATACATACATTAATTATTATGTAGAACTGTGCAAATAAATCAGTGTCTTTCTCATTAATTATTCTGCCTTTCAGTTATTTCTTTTTTGACTTCTTCCATTGATTCCTGCAGGAAAGAAAGAAATCATTTCAAAGAAAAAAATTCTTGTAGCCGATATGTGCAGGTTAATTTGACCACCAAGTATTCTGTCCAAAATACCTGCCTGCCTCCCTTTTGTTGCCAATGCCTTTAGTTATAACATTGATCTGGTACGTGAGAATACCTGTTCTGCTAATTGTAACTTGGGGGTCCTCTGGTACCCTGCTGTTTGGAAGCACTACCTGAGCTCAGAGGTGGCTCTCAGGGAAATCCTTGGAGGCTGACTAAACAAGGTACATACTGTTCTCTGACAGCATGGAGCGAAGCCAGGCAAGCCCTGCCCCAGTCAGAGACCAGAGGGAAACTGGAGTGCAGAGGGAGGAGAGAAGAGGAGGGAGCTGCTGGCCACTTCGCGCGGAGCTCAGCTCCCAGCCATATCCGGGGAGGTGGCAGCAGAGGTGCGCCACCCTACCCACACCGCCCAACCCAGGAATCTTCATGGTGGGCCTGAGCAGGACCAGTTTCCAAATCACCTGCATGACTTTGGTTGGTGTTCTTAATCACCAGACTCGGGAGTCTGTGGGTTTGTCCTTGTGGGTCAGCACCTCTCCCTGCAGTTCTGTGGGGCAGAACAGTGACACTACAGTCTCACCACAGTATTAAACAGCACTGAAATGCTTTAGGGACAAGTAGCGTGATGAAGTCAGGAGCACTGATGGATGTTCAGGCCAGGAGGCAGGGAGAGCTATATATGCAATTCTCCTTTCTTTATCTGCTAACATAGCAATCCTGCTGTGTGTTGGAGGAGCAGGGGTGACTGGGGGAAAAGAGAAGATGGGAGGACGTGAGAAGAAAAGCCACAGCGGGGTCTGTGGGTCCGAGGAGCATAGGGACTGAGTGACAGGGTTGTACTGAAGTATGGATATCCATCTTGCAAGGGTTTGAGAGACATGGTCCCAGGATGCCCTTGCACTGCAGTTTCCCATGGGAACAAAGTTCCCGTGAAGAACAGAAATCAGGCTCCCAAGACACGGAGACCAGTGAGAGGATGGAACAGACTTAGAGACAAGGCAGGGAAACGTCTGCTCTTGGTTCCCTGAAATCACACTCACCCTCTGTCCAAAAGATGCAATAACGTCAGGGTATGTCGTAAAAGCGTGATATTCTTTTCAGTATCGATATTACAAAGCATCCAAAGGGTATCACCTGCTGGTAGTGTGAAGAGGTGCACGAGCTGACTTTGAGGATAGGCAGGTGAGCCCAGGCTGTGCTGATGCTTCCTCTTGCAAAGCTGGCTGAGTCGGGGCTGGCTGCTGCTTAGCATGACAGTACGGTCTGTAGGCAAACCTCTTTCTGATGCGCTTTGGAAAATCTCTCCTGACGTTATAGTGACTGAAGTAAAAGCAGATGGTTGATATTTATGCAAAATAAGACAGTGACTTATTTAAGGATTATTACCGGTTACGGTAATGCTCCTCAATTCTGCCACTCATTTCTACTCATTCCTAACTTCAGGATGTGATTGTGAAGTGTGGTTGTGAATAGGAACATTTCTGGGAAATAGTCTAGAAGTGATAAATGATGGTACATACTTTTCCATGAAGATGATTATTTGTCTTGTTATTCCTGAGAAGAAATAACGAGGTAGTAAGGAGACTCACTGTAAGGTAAAACCTTGGCTGAGACAGGAGTATATGCATTTAAATGAGAATATGACTCCACTTTCTTGACGATTTGCCACTGAAGAGCAGAGCAGCAGTGCTCACAGAAAATGCCATATTTCTGTTGGTTTTTTTTATTTTCTAATGAAGGAAAGGTTTGAATTTATAAAAAAATACTATTTTGGAGGAACTGAATTAAAATTTTGGAAGTTTAAGAGAGGAACTGATGGCAAGGCAAGCAAGCAGCGAGGATTGTTGGACAACAGCTTACTGGCTGGAAAAGGTGCAGCTATCGGATTTTAGAACTTCTTTATTTTTTTCATGATACAGATAGTTAGCCCAAAGAGCTAATAAGTTTCAGAAGTATTGTCAGCTTTTTGCCACAATCCTTTCTGCATGGTGTGTCTAGAGTTGATACTTATCTGTTTACTTTGTGGGTTGGCCTTCCTCTGTCTTTATTTATTTTTTGTAACATATGCCACTTAGGGCTTTCCTGTTTTTTGGAACTTAGGGTTCGCTGATCTGCAAAGGGCACATCCCAGCTTTCCCAGTGCCCCTGAGAGCAGAGGCCTTCGATGATTCAGTCTGTGGTATTCTGTAGAACAATGCATCTGTTCTTATTTAACCGCAGAAGTGGGTGACATTGTTTGTCTGCGATATCATGAAGTTCGGTAGATTGGATATTGCTGAAGGATGTTGTCAAGTATGACTTTCTCACTCTATAACATATTTACAGATACGTGGAAAAAACTGATCTATTGGATGGGCTTTTCATGACCATACCCTTAATATGTAGATCACAATAGGGATGCTAAATAAAAGTTTCATTGAATGGAGACAAGAAAATGCTTGTGGTCTGACATCAGTGGATAGTGGTGTTTCTGGGGCAGAAGGGCTAGGATAGAAGTATGGAATGAGATCCAGCTGTGCTGACCTAAGGTAGCTGCATTGGCTTCCTGACTTAAAGGTACCACAAAGGAGATCTCTGTCATGAGCATGACCCAATGTTTTGGTACCCACATCTGACAGGAGGAAGCTGTGGGTACATCACACTGCCTAGAGGCTGGCCATCCCAAAACAATTAAGTTCCTTGGTTAATCGCTTGGTGCTAGCAAGCCTATTGGCACTATAAAGATGATGAATATATATAATAAATGCTATTGAATGAGTCGTATACCTCTAGGTTATTGGCATCAGACCTACATTTCAAGTAACTGCTGACTTTCACACTGGGAATCCCAGTGCTGGGGAGATCAAGAGCAAAAACAGGGTATTCCTTGAAGGAGTCTTTGTCTGCAGGGCAGAGAACAGTATGTAAATGTAACTGTGAATATTAACAGCATGCATACCACTTGGCTGTTGAAGAGCTAAGGATTTTTGTTCTTGTAGTGGATGAATCTTTTTTCTCCCCCGGTATTATCATTGTTTGTTGGAGGCAGGTGCCTGTTGTCATTGTTGGCGATATTACCTGTTGCCTGTTGCCATAGCTTATGAAACTACTCTTGAAAAGAGGGTTGGGACCTCACATAATTTTCAATTACACTTTCACTAGTTGAAGATGTTGAATACAGTCCACTCAGAAAGTTCAAGGCAAGCTGCACAGTGTCCAAACTCATGGGGACGCTGAAGTACCAAATATCATACACAGAATTGGGGGATTTCTGAGTGCTGAACAAAGCCTGAAAGCTAGAGATGACCTTTCCTGCATGAAGTCTGACTTTGATGGCATTTGTAGGTGACTTCATTTAGCAAAATAGGCTTTCATAAGCACTACGGGCCTCAAATCACGACAACCATAGATATTCAAGGTGGTATATGTGCTTTTATTTATTCTGCCAGTGTCAGTGCTAATGAGGAAGCCTGCATAGTCAGCATCGCACTATTTTCCAGAGTGTGATATGTTAAACAGTGTTATTTTTACAAAATGAAAAGGCAAGAAATGCTATTTTCTCCAGTAAATTAAGGGTGGAGTTTGAGGTGATCAAGTATTCTGTTTTCTAACAATGTAAGACATGTCCTACTGGGCCTGACCAATGGTCTACCTAACCTAGTATTCTGTCTTCACCTGCAGCAACAGGAGAACATGAAAGCCTGTCCAATTTCTGCAATCCATTTCCACCGTATTGCGCAGCATCTACTAATGTTGTATTAGGGATGTTATAGGGTTCATCCTTGCATATTCCCTTTAGAGTCCATCTAAGGACCTGTTGCCCATGGATTTGTCTAATCCCTTTTTTTAATTTGCTGATACTGTCTTCCACAGCCTTCTGGCAACCTTTCTGACTATGTAGGAAAGCACTTTCTTTACTGTGCTTTGAAGTGGTGTCCTACTGATTTCAACGGGTGTCCCTTAGTTCTGTCATTGTGGCATTTGGTGAAAGATTCTGTATTCACTTTATCCACCAACTTCATGATTTTGTAAAGCTCAGTCATAACCTTCTCAGCCTTTTCCTATAGAAATTGAAGAGTTGTAGCATTCTTAGATTTTCCTGAAAAGGCAGCTGCCCCACCCCTTGATAATTTTAGCTGCCATTCTTTGTATTTCCTCAAACACCACTGTGTCCTTGAAATATAGAGACCAGACTGCACGCATTACTCAAGATATGAATACAACAAGGTTTTTATGCAGTGGTAAAATTACACCTGCTTTTTTTCTCAGTATCTTTGTTCATGATGTCCAGTATGCTGTTAGCTTTTTTGACTGCCATTTCAAGTTGAGTCTGTGATTTTAGAGAATTTTTACTGTTTTTTTCTTGCCAATACAATCTTTTGGCATGGTCTCATCTCTGCATTTTTTCATAGCATGAGTATTAGACTTGCCAACATAAAATCCAATTACTTTAACATAAATGTGATAAGAACTGCTGTCTTGAAATAATAAATGCTTTTTTAAACAAAGATATTGCAAACCATGCCAAACAGAACAAATGGCAAAGTTTGACTCCAGCAAAGAAAGGGCACTTCCTCAGAGACATTCTCTTTCAAGCTACATGCAGAAAAACATACGTAATACTATTTCCCCACTGCATGCAAGCACACAATGTAGTTTTCTGCCACTCACTCTAGTGTACAAACAATCCACTCTCAATTTTCCTGAAGATATACTCTTGTTTTTACAGCATGGTTTGTTCTCACACCTTCTCCCTGTTCACGTCTGTAGATTATCAGGTCATGGACAAAACTCCATTCAAATCTAACTAGACCATGAGGCCAGTGGAGACAAGGCACTTCAGTGTCTATCCCTAGCATACTGTAAGGGAGAGGGCAGAAAGCTTCATGAGGAGCTCACTTGACAGCTCAGCCTGAATCACCAGAAGCCCATTTACAGCTGGTTCAACTGAGGATAGGAGGTAGCCCAAATCTGGATCAATGCTGAGATGCCTTGATAGAAGTCCTCTCCCTTTTATTCCTTGATAGGAGTCCTCTCCCTTTTATTCCTTTCCATTACACTACAGCTGAACTAGTTGGTTGCTTTTTTTTTCAAGATAAGGGGCACCTTTCTTCCAACACAATTTCCCGAGAGGCACAATTACATCTAAGTCATAACAGACAGGATTCAGCTCACCTAAGACAGATGTCTGCCATACCTGAACTAGTAACAAAGAAATACTTGTTTTCAGGGTATGACTTATATCACATGTTTTAGGTGTCTGCCTCAGGAGGAGATGTGTTCTTGATGTCACTGATTTTATCAACAAAAGCTACACTGAATATAAATAATATATATCAATGGAATCTAACTTGTACATGGGCACCTGCAGTGTGCACATTTAACCACATTAATTCTTTCTAATGCAACTAACTTAGCTTATGCTGAATACATATTTTAATATTTAGTAGTTGTAGCATTATTTTATAATATAAGGAAAGTATTCATATAAAACAAGGGAAGTCCAGTATGGAATATAATATTTTGGAACACAGCAGCAAGAATAAACCGACTACTTAGGCTGGAAGTAATATTGAAAGAACCTTGTGCTCAAAATGTGGTCAATTTACATACACGAAGTCACTAAGCAGTGATGTCATCATTCTAATGACAGCACAAATCACTCAACCTCATTACTGTGATTCCCATCAAATTTCAGCTACAGTGGGTTTTCATTCAGACTAATATACACTACAGCGTGTTTCTTAAGTCATGTTACAAAACATGTAAGTAGATTTCTGCACTTCTTTATTTGTTGACATTGGTGATACTGTGAAGATGTGTGCATTTATGACTTAGGTAGGTGCATAACATGGCTATAGTATGATATGATTTTTAAAATATTTTTTCTTTCATCAAAAATTATGAAACATTTTCAAACCTGTTATGTATAAAAAGACAGAACCATGCACAGCTGTAGAAGCTAAATGGCAGAAACTCATTTTGCTCATCTGACCTCTGTTTCAAGGATTCAAGAACCACAGAGAGGAGCTCATGACTTAAATTTGTTTTTTCTCCATTTCATTTGCTCGTTTTATAACAGCACCCGACGGTGATATTTAACACTAATACACTCAAAACCTCAAGTGCTGAGTCAAAAATACTTTTCTCTATAGATATTTAAGAAAGACTTTTCCCCTTCTATGAAAGTGTTAATCATTGAAAAAAGGAAGATCAATTGAAAAATTTAATTTCAGTAGTTTCATTATGCTTTGTTTCAATTTAATCATTTAAAATTATTATTCAAATCAACTCTTTGAATAAAAAATCATGTCAGACTAGAAAAAAGGGGTTTATTTTGATGAAAAAAAGTTTTGATAATTCTGAAATTTATCCTTAAATTTCTTTCAATAATAACAATAACAATAATTAAGAATAAGAATAAGAATAAGAATAATAAATTTTTTTGTTAGAAGTTTCATTTTTTGTGAAATTATATTGTTTAGTTATCAACATTTTGAAGAAATTCCCATGTGTAATTATACAAGACTCTACAAATAGCTCTATAACATGTACCCATAACATGTTTCAAAGAAAGGACATAGATTCTACATACATAGAATGCAAGACAACACATGGCAAAGACTTGCACATTGGTGCCAGCTGTGCTGCCCTGGGAGCTGGTGGGATGATGCTGTACCGAGGCCAGTTAACCCTCCACCACAGTGACATGGTTACGCTGCTTTCTGAACACCAATGACTAACTCCACATGCTCTCATACTATATCTCATAGCTGCTGCCAGCATCCGCCCACCCACCAACACAAACATCAGGGTGGATTCCAGCAAGCACTTTTAGGAAATTTTTTCCAAGAGGTATATATAGAGAAAAAACAGCCGATCTCTACAAAAGCTTCTTGGTTGCTGCTGCCCTGAGGTGTCCCCTGCACAAGATCAGTTACATAAGATCATCTTCCTTCTTAGAGCTTTACATTCATAATCATCTTTATTGGCTCAGAAATTTCCATATTTAGCAATGTGAAGCCTGTGAGCAGTGCTGTTATTTGATGTGTTGTTTCCTTGACTTAGCCAACATCTATTTTCCTCTTGTCATACCCCTATGCGTTTGCCTTATTATCTGGGATCCAGCTCCATAACAAGTTTACTTTTCCTTCCCCCCTTTTTTCTTTTGCATTTTTTCTGTCCTCCTTATATGCATTTAAATCTTCCTTTCCAACTGAGTTTGAAATAGCTTTCCTCATTTGAATGTCATAAAAATTTGCCTTTGTGAGACTGGAACAAAACAGTTATTTTCATAATGTTAACTTTATTTTATGAAAAAAAACAAAAAAACAAAAAACAAACACCACCAAAAAAACCCCACTTGGTTTCAGTTTTTGCCTTCAAAACTTCCAGAAATAAAATAGGTATATGTAAGCCTAAAACTGAGCAATTGCATAATTGTATTATTGCAGCTTGCATCCTTCCTTGTTCAACCTCTCCTACACTGTTTGACACCCTTATTGCTATATCACAAATCTAGTTATGTTGTGAACAGCTTAATCCTTTTAGTTTATTTGCACTTCAGATGCTTGATGCCTGTAAACTTGGATAAGTGTGCTTTTGTGGACATGTATGTATCTACATGTAACATATCATATATGTTATATACTATAACTTGCAGTTTCCTCTTTGGTATTTCTGTATTTTCCAAGTGTGTCCAGTGTGCTAAAAATTTGATTTAGCCCTCACAAGTTATGTTTCTTCATATTTAATGTTAGAAGCCACAGTGTGGTGAAGCCTGTACTCCTTATGGTATATATGATCAAATGAAGTGCATCACACTTCTGTAAGTGACCCTCTTTGTCTTAATAGACAGTCTTATTGCTATCATCTCATGACATCCTAAGGTGTGTCTAAACTAAATTGTATGTGTAAATACTGTTTTCTTTTCCCCATCCTAACTTTTGTTCCAGTCAAGTTTTTTCATTCATAAAAATACATCTGCTTGTATTATTTTCCACTTGGCCTAGTTCCAGTAATTTTTATATAAACCCAAGTCTTATAGTGATGTGAAATTCTCAGCTCTCACATTTAAAAATAAAAGATTTAATGATGACAGAGAAGGTTGTAAATTTGAATTCAAAGTTTCAAAATTCAAAAGGTGAGAAAAAGCTCTGTTATTTGTTTTTAAAATCTCACCATTTTAAAGGCAATCCCATCACCCATACTTGTATAGTCAATAGAGGAAACGGCGTAGGTCTAAAGGGCTGTTCAGAAAATCAGGAGTGACATCCTAACACAGGCAGGTGCTCCCAGCTTTCCTCTGAGCTCTCTCCTCAGGGACTGCTGGGGATCCTGGCCTCCACGTTCAGACATCTGTGCAAATCTGTACTGTAAATCTTCCCTGCATGATCTATAAACAAATGTTTTTTCAAGTTTTGCCAAGTGATGTTGGCAACTTTTTAGAAAACAAAAAAACATCTTTTTGTTTTGTGTATTTACTTCTTATTCTTGATTCCTGTGTATATTTACTTTTCATGCTTTGCATAAAGATGATATGATAACACCTTTATCTGCTGGGGTTGGGACGTACATAGGAAAAAGGAAATACAGAGGAAGGATGTCTGATAGACTGAAATGCCATTTCACAAATGCTAGATGGATCTTGTCCAATTCCTGTGTACAGTTTTTCATCACTTTTAGTCTGTTAAATCCGAAACTGCATAAAAAATTTATTGGCCGGTATAGCCCCATTTTGTAGACAAAAATATGATGAAGTAAAGATGAACATTTAAAAGTTACTGGGCCGGCACTTGCAGTAAGAGTGTAAGGCCACTATTTAAGCTAGCTCTGAAAGACTCAGTAGTGGTAAAATTAATGGAATGTGTTTGCTTATGACAAATGAAAATTTACAACAAATGAAAATGTCAAATCACAAAAGAAGAATGGTAACATCAGTACATCTGCTGGTAAATGTTCTGGTTATACTCATCATCAGATGTTTTTCAGTAGTAGAAGCCATATTAGTCCCTTGTTGCTGTTCTTGCATATTTTTTTGGCTACTGAAAAGAAACACCCACAGAGTTACCTTAAGAAGGTCAGTAATGGAAAAGGAAAAACACCACCATATGTTCTTTTGGACTGGAAATGGAACTAAGGCCCTGAAGGAATCCCTTGCGGATGCTGGAGAACCAAGTCCCCTTTTCCACCCACTTCCATTGTAACACAAGTTTTCTTCTAAGCATGTTCAGTGATGTGAAAGCAATTAAAAAAGTACAGAGGACTCCTCCACTTGAGCATGCTTCTGTAAAGTACAGCTTGAAAGCAGTTTGTAGCTAGGTAGCTAGGCAGCTAGGCTGAAAGGGACATTTAGGGAGATGTTGCTAATGCTTCCAAATAAGTTTCAGGTTTTCTTCCTGTCTCCTTCAAGTTTACATTACTTTAGTCTTAAAACAGTACTGAATTCTGAAGTATCCTACAATAATTTAGTTTCCTACTATTCTTATTATCTCTTGCCAATCATTCAACCACCTGGATGTTGAACAATTCATGCAATACAGGCTGCTGTCTCAAATAGACTCTGCTGTTGGGAACAAATCTTCTGTTCATTTAAATGGAAGAAGCTCTATACCATAAATTAAGCAAATGCTTATTTACAGCAGCAGACAATTGGGTTTGGATAGCTTTTCCTTCCTGGCTCATATACTGGCTCTTGTTCCTTTCTTCTCTAAATTTCTTTGAATTTATTTACCCTTTAATACCCACTGTTTCACAATTTATTTTTTCAGAGATTCTGAAAAAGTCAAACCAGACCCGATTGTGTTCTTTCTACAAAGTAGGGCTGAAAAGAGGAATTGGGTGTGTGTGTCAGGAACTATTGTGATTTGTTTCTCTCCAGACTGGAAAACAATGATGTTTCCCTGACTTCTTTTCTGTCTTTATTCTACAGTATAAACCTCTGTATGAATCAGATAATGAGATAGTAGACATGTGCCTTTTCTGTGACAAGGGAAAAAATGTTCTGCTTAAGTCACTCTGGCTGCTCTTTGGTTTGCATCTTGCACCGTGAGCATTTTGGCTGTTTTGTCCACAAAGTATTCAGTACTGTAGATCCACTTTTACATCACCTTTTGTAATTTTCAGTTCTTTTCTTGTGCTTTAGCAAACAGACTTTTAAAATCTGAAATTTAATATTTCCCTCCTGAGCAGCTCATGATACACCAAAACTTGCACTGTAAGTATCCGAAAAATAAAATTTCAGTATTACTGTTCATCGTTCAGTGCCCATTTCGATAGCTACTCTACTAGCTCTGGAAGACAGTCAGTGTCCAAAGACCTGACTAGATTGTTACCTTCTCCCCGCCTTTGTTATGTTTAAGTCCTGATTTGATACTTTTGTCTACCTGAAGTTACTAGCAGTTCAAAACATGCCAATAAGCTTCACAAGAGAAAGAAATCAGTGATACAGAACTTGAGGACAGTAAAGCTGTTTACCTGGCTGTTACTGCTGTTACCTGTTATCACAGGAAATCACTGTGATATTTATCTTTATCTATTTACCCACATGTTGAGGAAATCTGAGAAGAATCAAGGCATAATAGGCACAGAGGAAAAAAAAAACCTGCAACATTCAAGTGGAAATATAAACAGCATAAGAGATCTTTTAAAAGTTAGAATATTTTTGGAAGGCATGGTAAGATAACACACGGATCAAAGCCAATGGGACCCCTGGTTCAAACCTTGCTGATGACCAGTGGTAGGGCCTACAATTGCATAATTAATTACTTTTAAAAAGTTCAACGTATTCTGTGTCAGTTCTCAAGCAAACTGTTCGGATGACCTTCTTTTAATGAGCCTGAAAATGATGCTGGCTGGCTCAGTGATATTGAAGCTGTGCCCTTTCCAGCCTAGTCTGCAGAAGTTTATTTTTTGATTTATCCTCTTGGAAACACTGGCCAAGCCAATGTCTGGTTTGTTCTTTGTTTTAATGTCCCTCTTGTCCTGCGATAGTCACCTCGGGGCTGTCTGCTCTGAATTCCATACTCTTAAGGAAACACCGATGCTTGCCTAGGTTTCAGTATGACCGAAATGACCATTTAGGTTCAATGCCATGTTAGGTTCAATTCCAGGACATCTGAGAAAACATATAACGTGACTCAGTTGATATTGGCACAGGCACTGTTTTTATGCTTGGTAAACACTATGTTGAGTGACTTAATTGCTGACATATGTTTTCCATTCTTTAAGGGCCAGAGATTTGAGCTGGAAAAATGTTAGGAAGCTTTCTTTGAACCCCTGGTACTAGTGGTGGCGGCAGCCTTCATAAAGTCTTAGCATTTGTGGCAACTCAAATGTCACAATCGCCTATTAAAAGGATTTAATCTCTTACAACTATGTTCCTCTTGGTACCAGCCAGTTTATAGCTAATGTGCTTGCTGTTATGGACATGCACAGATAGCCCTTCCAAATGAATCTGACTTTCAGCTTTAGAGGTCTATGTTTCCATGAAGTCCTTCCTGATATTTATCAGCAATACCATCATTTGTCTTTGATTCACAGATAGTGATTACATTTGCATTTTTGGCAAGCAGGGCGTTCACAGCTGCGTAGCAATGTATTTTTCTTCTTGGAATTTCCATTCTTGGAAAAGGCTGGAAATGAATAACTAGGAAATGACATTTTGTAAAGCCATCACAGCTTTTAATCTTGTCCAAACAGCTTTTGCACCTCAGAAATGTATTCCCTTCTGTGTCAGTAAGATGACCTTATGATTTTGTTACCGATATTGTGCATTTGCAACTTTCTCACAATTACTTATTTCAGCAGTAAAATATAACTTTGTATTTATGCTATCAGTATCATTACAAGGTTTTAGATGGGTGGGAAGCATGTATTTTTCAGTTTCTAGTAGCTCTTCAGAACATTTTGCTTAATCACCTAAAATTGATTGATTTCCTAACCGGTAGTTACTTTCTTACTGGTTGCTGGTACTAGAAATAGAAGTCCAGTATAATTCCTTGCAATTGAAAGCAAAGCACTATAACTCTTTCATCATGAAGACAGACTGGCTGCTCGCTCTGTTTTCTCCAATTTTTCTGTTTCAGATACTGATTGTGGTAATATTTGGGCTTTTGCTTCAAAATAAGATTTTATTTTGATTTAAATATTAATTGGCAATTAGAAATCCAGAATGACAAAACAAAGAAAAAGTTACTTTCCAGTAACTTTCCAGTTACTTTCAAAACTCCTTGGAAGAGACTATTGAAATACAATAATAGTAAAATGATAATATTAATTAGAAATCCAATGCAGTTGTTTTAACTGGAGAAGAAAATCTAAGGGTTAGCAGCTCTTGGAATGTGCTTTTGCTCATGAGCACATCCCTTTTCTTTAATCTTTCATGAAAAGTATTGGTAAATAGAATTTTGTTGCTAGAGATATTTATGTGCTAAAAAGGATGAGTTTGCAGGATAAGGATCCTGTGTTGTATTTCTTCCCCCTTCTCCACACACATGTCCAGTCCATTCCACCTTTGCCTGCTGCTCTTCCTCTCTAAGGGTGTGAGTATTCTCTACAATGTTATGGATTTTATCATAATAATCCTGGTGAACAATGATTTTGAGAGAAGACTTCTGAACCTCTTTGATGTTGCTGTACTATCTGTGTGTGGCTCAGGACCAGCGCCTGGTTTCAGAGTTACCTCCTACTTCTTTTAATCTTAAATTAGCCTCAGACATTGTATCCATTGAAGAAAAAGAAAAGGCCCGATTTCCTGAAATTTAGCTTTGCAGAGTCAGCTCTTGTGCAATGTTCTTTATTGCAGCTGCTTGGAAAATAAATTAAATCCAGCTTTCCATAAAGGATGGAACATGGAGACAATCACAAACATTACTGTGTAACATCATAGTTCATTAAGATTAAAAATATGTAGATATTCCCATTATTGGTTATTTCACTTTCTCAGGTGTCAGGAAGTTGTATGAAGTTTAATATTTGAAGTATAAGCAGAGATTTCCCCTACTTTCTTCTCTACTTTAAATATTCCTTGAGGATTTTATTTTGTTTTAATCAAATGCTTCATGTCTCAAGCATCCTTGTAGAAATCTCTGAAATTGCACAAACCCATGAATATTCTGCAAATTTATGCTTACTGTTTCTAAGTGGCAGTCATATGTTGACACTTAAGTTTATTATCGAAAACTGTATTGGTATTTCACTCACACTACTTCATTCATGCATTAGAGAGGTCAGATAGCTTCTATCTTTATTGCTTTAACTTTTAACACTCAAAGAAAAATTTCAAAGTCGTAAATAGTACACATGCCTGCTTAATTGGCTATCATTTTTAATAGCATGTCTTTCTCATGGTTGGACAGGTTCTTATCTGTTGGCAAAGAGCCATGGCTGGAGGGGGTAAAAAAAGAATAGTACAGGAAAATATGTACTGTCGAGGCTTCCTTAAGACAGAACTACCAGATTCCCAGGAGGAGTCCCTCACCCATGTGCTGTCCTGGCATGGCTGTATAGTAGGGTATGCCAAGCACGTATTTGGCCACTGTCAGGTTTTTCTTCTTTAGACCTCAGTAATGTTTCATCTGCTGCAATAATTACTCTTGTTTAACTTTTTTAACCTTTTCTTTTTTTTAATTCCATAGTCCTTTTTTCTTGTTCCGAAAAAAAAAAAAAAAAGATTGTCTCATTCTGCCTGAAAGGAGAATTCATAATGATTTTCTGTGTCTTATAGCAGTACAGCAGAGAGTGGACAAAAAATAAAAGCCACATTTAAAAAAAAAAATCTAACCAACTTCTTGCTTGAAGTGAAAAAGATTTTCTTCTTTCTTTTCTAAACTTTTTTCATAAAATTTCTTATAATAAATTCTTGGTGAAGTGTTTTTTTTTTTCCTTGTTTGTTTGGTTTTTTTGCAATTATTCCCTCCATTTGCTTCCAAATGTTACAGACATACCAGGTCTAACGTCTTCTTCCACTCCATTTTTAATGATGAGAAGATCTTGAAAAGTAAATGTACCAAAACAAGTAAATAAACAAGTCTTTCTTTCCTTCCATTCTTCCTATTGCTTTCAATGTTTTCTATGAGGAAAAACAGTAAAATTTCTAAATTTCTCTTTTTCCCACCCAAATCCACTTTTGATAGGTTCTTAAAGAGCGCCGTTTCTTATCTTTCTACTGCTCTTACTACTACTCCCAGTAATACTAATTTTAGCTCTTACAAAATCTTTTTTTTTTTTTTTTTTTTTTTTTTTTTTTTTTTTTTTTAATGACCAGAGCTCTTAGCACTTTACAAAGTACCCATTCTGCAGGTAGGGAAATGGAAGCACAGAAGGGGGTAAAATGATTCACTCAGAATGACTCATCCAGTGAAAGAACAGGTTTTTGTATCCTCTTATCCCGCTTCATTCCTGCAAAAGAAAAGAATGAAACAAAGGATTTCCTGATAGCTTATATAGTAAACCAGCAGTGTCCCTCCCTCAGCTGCCTGGGGGGCCCCAAGTCTGCTTAAGGTTTCTCCTTGAGAGCCAAAGACTTTGACCATGAGTTCTGCTCCAGAATCTTAGGCTAGACATGGTGATGGATGGTGCATCTACAGTGGTGCTGGTGCTGGCTGGGGAGGGCACATAACCACACGGCCACGCGTGTGAGCAGCTTAGCAGCGCTTTGGACATGTAGGCTGAGTTTTGCTGAAAAGAACTGCTTGAAAAGTACTTTTTATTTGGCAAAGTTGTTGATTCTCCTGGGAACACTTCACAGGATTAAATAAGCAGATGTCAGGGGAAAATAGTGAGAGACAAAGCTTGTTCCAAAAGCAACAATGTTACAGTGACATTTTTTCAGCTGTAGGGACTGGTGCTAGATGATGGCATTTCTCCTTCTTGGTCTCCTGGATTGCACGTTTTGTAATGTTCCCAGAGTGATATAATCACCTCCCTGGCGCCAGCAATTATGGTGTGTCCTGTCCCAATTTTAGTAATGACATAGGTATCAAGAAAATAGACTTTTGGAATCAAGTTGCCAAACAGCTTTTATGCACAACGTGAAATAAATCATACACAATTTTTCCTGAAAACGGGAAATGACTTAATGCAAAAGATGCTCTTATGTGTTTGATTTATTTTGGTTTTTTCTATTTGTAAACAGATGGCATTTTAATCGTTTTATCCTAAGAAACTCTGTAATTCAGTTGTTACGATTTGACAAAACTTTGCAATGCTTTTGGTAGTTTAAACATGTAATCCCTTGGTGTTAGGAGGGCTTGCAGAAAGGATGAGGAAAGGCAGCACGTTTTGCATGACGGAGAATGGCAGCAGAAGAGCAGTTTCAGCCGGGAGAATGGTTGACGGATGAGCAAAGCAGTAAGCAATCAGCCTGCTCCCCTCCCAAATTCTTAATGCCAACTGGAGTACAAAGTTCATTCTCTGGAACTGGCTTGCGCTTACAGATAACTCTGTTGAGAAAAGCTTGAGCTGTCCTTAAATCTATTGATAGTTTTATAGATACATATTTCTCTATGGCGCAGGCTGAGTTGTAAATTTTAGTAAAACATTTTGGTATTGCTTTGTGAGGAAAATGTTTGATATTGTTTTGCAGTACACAGTGATTTTTAACAGCTTTGGCTTGTCAGATCACTCACATTTATAAAAAGTGTATTTTTTTTTCGGTTCCTGTTTCAACCCAGTACATCAAATCTGCTTCTAAATTTGTTTAATACTGGAAAAAATGCCTTGTTGCAAGTAAAGAGTGTAAACTGATATTTCTGTTACCACATTCCTCCACAGAGAAAGACTCATTTCTTTGGTGACACAGGCTTAGCTTAGCTTAGCTCTGTGTGTGGCATTTGAAGACTGTAGCAGCTAGTGTTTTGTTTTTTCTTGTTTCTCATTAATTTGTGAATAGTTCTTGAGAACTCATAAACTTCTGCTCATTTAGGTATTTTACCAAATAGGAGTTGCATAATATGTAATTTTACACCTCATAATATGTTCTTTATTTTGTTAATAGTTAAAGCACTGTATTTATAGCTTTGTAGCTTTCGCTTTATAGCTTTTGCTTTCAGAGTCCAACAGTCGTGCACAATAGGGATCTTACAGTGACTAACAGAAACTTCATAGACAGTATAGGAGCACAAGAGATTTTAGTGAGAACATGCTTATATTACAATAGTAGTTAATCATAATGAGACTATGAATGAGATGTTATAATGATCCTGCAGTCTGCAGATGAGGTTAATCAAATGTGCATTATAACCAAAATGAAACTTGTTCATCTGTATACTAACCATGAGAAAGCAAATCTGCAACACTGCATTTGAAGTCTGAAATTTCTGATGGTCTACCAGTAATGGCTGTTGATAGTGTTACAGTAGGCTGAAAAAGAAAACTGGAGAAAAACAACAGCAAATGCAAGACTTCAGAGAGATTAGGCCGTCTCTCCAACATGTGCACAAACGTATACACAATAACCTCATATCCACATTATTATGATTGAAAAGTCAAGAACAAAAGAAGGAAATGCCAACATTACGATTGACTTAGGAACCTTGGTTTAGTCCTGTGCATAAATAATTTGATAAAGACTTTACCTAAATGATTCCATACTGCTTTTACTTCACTGAGTGCACAGAATGAACGCAACTCAATTCATGAGATATTTGGTATTCTATTGTTTTCTTGCTGCTCCTTATATGGCCACGTGCTTTACTGACAACCTGCTGTTCAGACATATTGGAAAAGCAGTCATAGTGTTTTCATTGGCTTTTCTATGGTGTTCATCACTATGATACCGTACTACTTCTCAGAGGTGATTAAATTAATTTTCATCTCACCCACGTGATATGAAGAAGTATTATCATCCTTCCTTAACATAAGGAGAATTAAAACACAGAGATTAAAGTGAAAGTATTCCCTAAATTTAGTATCCAAAATGAGATGTCTAGGACTTTGGGTTTCTGACCTACTTGTCATAGAATGACTCATATATTCAGAGCATAGTTTTCATGAAAGGGTAAGAGAATGGTGAAGGGCTGGGATACACTGGGGAGGTATCACTTCTACTTGCTTTATTCTTACCGTCTCCCATTGGCATTTGCTTTTGGCCACTACTAGAGACAGAATAGTGGATCTAATGGACCTTTGATCCATCCAGTACTGCTCAGATGTTTTGAATTAATCTGTATTTGTAAGTGCTGATGCCCACACGGCTCAAGCAACAGCCTTTCAGAGTGGATACCTCAAGAATGAGAAACACGTAATTAGTGACATAAGATAAAGTTGGTGTAAGTGACTAGGTCAGTATCAGGTGCTCGGCAGCTTGGGCAAATATTATTTCCAGTTCCTGATGATAAAAGCACTTTTACCTTTCTGTTGTCCTTTGCCTGATTCACCCATCTTCTGCAGTGAATGAGACAAATAACCCACTGACAGGGGCTTGTTCCTTAGAGCCCTCTTAGACCCTGGGCAAGGCAGGAGATTTTAAAAAAAATAATATAGTATCACTTAATATTTTTTCAATAATGCAGATACATGAGGTGACTGACTTAATGTTGGCCTAAGCTTATAACTTCTTGAAATTTATGAAGATGTTCACAGGATCAGCAAAAAAAGCATTTTGCAGAGACTTGGCTAAATTCCACTTCTCTGCTGCAAAATATGAGTCACTAGAATATCTCAGAAAACAGCTTCCAGATTTTTTTTTTTTTTAATATGAAAAAGATACATTTCTCTGCCACTTTCTCAGCAACATCTGACCCATTTTCCCTCAAAAAAAAAAAAAAAAAAAAAAATTGGAAGGAAAATTTCAGCACCATGGAACAGAATTCAGTAATGGTAAAAAGAAAACACAGTCTTATAATGCAGAGCATCAGGCAGCCCTCTTAGGTAATGTTAATAGGCATTATAATAATATAATATAGCATTAAAATAATGTAATAAAAATCAAGAAAAATAATCCCCAAATGATCCATTATTGTAGATTATAATTTGTTTTGGACTAGTGACAAGAATTATCTTTCTTGACATACCAGGTGCTCAGTGACTGTGCTCAGGGTCTACAATCAGTATAAAATAAAATACAATATGAGTGCATACACTCAAGATATTCCAGTCTCGGCACCCTTCCAAGGCAAGATCCTGACCTTTTTGTTTCCCTTTAAAGGTTGTTGCTTGTATGTGGCAAAGCTGTAGAAAGGATTTCCAGAACCCAAATCATGAAGTGGACCTTGATACATTTAGTAGAAGTCTAGGGAAGCAGAAGCAATTAATAATTTATCAAATTTGGTAAACCAAATACAAAAATACAATACAAAATACAAGATAATACAATACAAAAAATACGAATAATAAAAAAAATCCAAACACCCAGAATGTAAAGAACTGAAATGGAAAGAACTGAAGTGGAAAGGATTTCAATGAAACAATTTTGAAAAAGCAAAGTACAAAAATTTGAGAGCTCTGAAGCTCTTAATACCTTGAGCTTTTAAGCTTTAAACAATACATGCCATGATTTAAGTGATAAATGCTACTAACATATCCCAACACAAATTCTTGTGGAAGTAGAATTCATATGTGATTTATTGCCAGCAATTGTTTATTGCAATTAGAGGAATTTTACAACAGTGTGAGAAAAAAATGTCGGTTGTCAAATATAATTATGTCTCCTTTTCATGGAGCTTTCATTGGCATAGGAAATCCAGATCAACATTGGAAAACACTTCCTTTGCCTAAAGAGACAACTGCAATTCTTTATCCAGCTGCCTTCTGTCGTCTCTCCTCTGAAGCTGGCCTTGATTTCTTGCAGGTATCTATGTGTGCACTGCTGAATCAAACCATCTTATCTTCTATGTGCAGAATTCTTATAGTTTGGGCTATAGACCTTCTTCTCTTTGGACTTTTCTGTCCACAGCCCTTAACCATTTTCTGGAAGACACACTTTTTGGAGACAGATTGGCTCAAGCTCAGTTGTGCAAAAGACTTAATAATTATGAGCTGGGTGATGCTGAGGTATGTGACCTCCTCTTGTCATGACAATCGCACCTCCTGGCTCTTTGGACCTCCTTCTGTGCTGCATTCTCTGGGACGGGAGAGCAGCCAGTTGTAACCATGACTGCTTTTTCCTGTCAGCTTCTGGCTGGGGCACTCTTTGCCAAAGATCTCTGCCACTAAGCATAAGGTACATGTAACCATATCTTCTGTGACTGTGCCAAGTGTTTATCATCATTGTGGCTATATATGATGATTCTTCAGAAGGATGTGTGCCAGGAAGCTTCCCAATGCATACCAGTGTTAGTCCTGAGGAACATTTATACCTATTTTCTGTATTCTTTGTGCTTTCATCAGTACTGTAGGGTATTGATTTAAATATTACAGGTCTGAGGAACTACCTCTTGTCCTACATACTTGCTTTATCACACCACTAATTCAGAAAGAATATATAAGCAATTTGCCCACTTCTGATAATGGCATCCAACTGAATTCACAGAAGGAGAAGGCGGAGCTTTTTAAGTGAATTGGAGCTTCCTTCTCTGGCAGCAGTCTGCTTCTCAACCATGATCTTACATGCATTTTTATATTTTAGTTTTTCCGAAAGAAAGTTGTTTCGCTAATATCTTAGAGAAGCTGCATTTTAATTATTATTAGTCAGTATGCTTGATGGATGGTTTGCATATTTTTATAAATTGCTAGATAAACATTTTAAATGCTTTGAGATTTGATTCCAATACATTTAAAATAAGAGAAAATTAATAGCAATGTGAATTACAGTAAATACATGCTATATAGTCACACTCAGTGCAAGTTGGTTTTGTATCGCAGTGTCTAAATACTGCTCAGAAAGTAGTGCTGCAGAAAAAGAAGTGGGGATAGTTGGATCAAAACTCACTTTGGAAAGAAAAACAGTGTTGATCTAGAATTTCTTGAAGAAATTAGGTAAAGTGATTTTTTAAAAAGAGTTTGAAGTTACTTTATTATTTAGAGCCCAGAGAAAAGGTACCTTATGGAAAATAAGTGCAGACAACATTATGGAATGATTTAAGTGAATGGTGACAGATAGACTGTCATTAAATAATGACAATAATAAAGTGGAGTCACATCAGTCCTGGTGAGACTGCACTCCTAGAAATGCAGTGGTGCTGACAGGCGCCTGCAGCAGCAGGAGCTGGCAGGTGGCTGGGGCCAGCTGGCTGGCGGGCTGCTCAGGAGCACCTCCGGATTTGCTGCGTACTCCTCGTGTCTGGATTAAGTCATTCTATTTTTCAGCCTTCCTTACCTCAGGTTACCCAAAATAGTTCCAGTTCTTCAACATTTTCTGCAGATTTCCTCCTTCAGACCTCAACCTGCCACATATTTTACCAGAAGCCTTGGGGAAAACAGTTAATGTCTCAGTGGCCTTTTTTTATTATCTAAAAATGAGGATACTAATACCAGTAGGATTATTAGATCAGAAGAGCCATACAAAGTGACTTAAACCTAGTAGAAGCCTGAACAGATTACCACATTTCTTGGAAATTATTTTGCATTTTGTTTCTTTTGTGGTTTTTGTTTGTATTTTCATTATACTGCAATAAGACAACTCTTTCAGCTTCAAAGAAACATCAAAACATCGAATCCATGTGACAGGAAATGGAATCTGGCATCCTTATCTGAACGTCAAATTAGTAGGAAGATGTTCACTTGCAGGAGCCGAGTTCAGAGGATAAAAATTGCCGGGTGAGGGACAATCCTCTCTCTAAGGAAAGAATAAAAGGAATCACAAAAAGAATCCCAATGTGGCTGAGCACAACAAGCAAATTGATTTAACAGGTGCAACAAAGGCTTGTGTGCCAAATACCTAGACCACTGAGGTACAATTAAGAATAATGAGGTGGCATTACAAAAAGTACACCTTGAATTGAGTATAAGGAGAGTGTTCTAAGGAAAACTCCCAAAGATATGGAATAGTCATCACAGAAAACTCCATGCTTGGAAACTTCATAACAAAACACAAAACGGTTTGTTTAGAGAGATCGGCTACATTTCCTCAGATGCTTCCTAGAAAATCATGAGACAGAAGCTCAAATAGATAGTTGGAGTTCCTTTGCTGATATGTTTGAGTAGACTGATTCTTACAAACCTTTTTACTTCAGTGTATTTTTTGTTCTACATGTGTTCTATTCACCTGTAATCTGGGCTTTTAATATTAGTATTAAGACTTGTTACACTCTAAATGTTTCCAAAAACAGTTATGCCAAGAGCAAAAGCCAAGTTATGCTGCTAAAAGCAAATTTCATGAAATGTCACATTTTCTTCTTTTGCTTGCAGTTTTGATACTGGAAAATCTATCTACACCACTTCTAAAAATGGAGTTAATCATAGGCCTTGCTTGCTGAATCACTTAACTGGAAACCCAAACCCACAAGTAGATAGTTGGCTTGAATTCTCCAGTGGTACAAGAAAATCCAGATTTAGATCATATGTTCCTTTTAATATAATTTTCTTACAATTCGCTGAACATATTGTTAAGCATTGGAAGGCAAAAGTTTCTGTTAACTTTGCTACAGAGAAAATAAAAATATCAGGTCACGTATAAATGATTTTTTTTCTTCAAATGTATAGTTGATATGATATTCCTTCTAAAATGTCAGTACAAATATTCATCTTTTTTTTCCTCTCATTTTACTGACGTCTTTAGTTTTTACTAGGCATGGGGGAAGAGACAGCAAGGAAAGTAGAAGGAGAAAACCAGATGTGGTTTCTCCTGCATCACTGGGTAGACACTGTAAGAAAGGAAACATTTTGAAAGGTCCCAAGCAGACAATTAATATAAGAAATAAATGTTAGGCTTTCTATTCAATTTATAAATCCACTGATTTATTTTTATAGGTTTTTTTCTGATGCTGGAGGTTAACCTATTTAACATTTGAAGTCCAGTGGGAGTCTATGGCGGGGGTTGATTACTGACAACTTGTTTCCTTCTGATAAAGAAACTTCTAAAGTTTCTTCTTTATTAAGCTCTGGAGATAACTATGTCTGGCAAAAGAGGGGACACCTAAGTCAGCTGTTGGCTCAATGTATTGCTTAGTTTATTAATAAGCAATAAAAAGGCCCAAGAGAAGTCACAAAGACATAACTAAAGTGCTTGTCCAGTCTAGCTAATGAAAGTAAAGTGTGTCTAAAATCACAATTTCTTTCACAAAGATATTATGATAATTTTTTGGTGTATTAGCAAATCTTGGGACAGATTTACAGCTGAATTCAGTGAATTCAGTCAATATATTTAGTGTAGAAAGTAAAACACAATTTAACTACCTAAAATGCTTCAATGAAAATTCAGTTCTTATTAGCAAGTAATGTCTGTTCCAGAGGAAGAGGTTTTTGTCTCTGTCTTCCTTTATTCCTTTCATTGCCTTCTCTGACTGAGAGCTGTAAAATTAATATAATGGAATCAGTGTCCACCTCACACAAAATGCTTTCTAATGACATGGTATTTCAGGAGTCTCTGTACATTTTTTGAAGAATTGGGTTACAATGGACGTGATTTCCACAGTAACTGAAATGGTCTGTCCTACTAAAATAACCTGTAACTAATTCAGAATAAATCTATCACATCTAAGAACAAAACTTTAAACTGTCCTGCTTTGATTTGAGACACACACATCCCCAGGATCCACAGTCATTAATGCACACAAGGTCTAAGAGCACACTACACTCTGCCCATGGCATCCCATCTTACAGGGAATGAGCCTTCCCCTACCCTGGGCTTTTATACCAAATGATCCTAAAGACAGGCACATGGTGGCCTTTTTCTATAACCCTCCATGTCCACAGTGGGTCCCACCAGCTGAGGTGGCCAACTGCTTTTTTCATCCCGAGCAATCCAAGTAACAAATTTGGATTCTGTTTTTGAAGGTATCATCCAATCCTTCCCTTTCTCCAGAAGCTACAGGCTGCCTCCTGCATGGGTGGGCTCCTGCCCTGGGGCACAAGTGATAAATAGCTTACCTTTTCCTTGGAGACATAAATAAAGTTTTATTACCTTGCTTTTGCTCTAAATAAGACCCTGTCCAAAGGAAGTTGCTATAGGGCAGCTTTTCTGTGATAATTTCATTGAACTACAGCTGCCTTGCCAAATGCACCCATTCAGTGTGATGATGGGATTGTGCTTCCAGGCGACAATACAGGATGGGACTTCTGGGAAGTAAGGATGTTGACATGTGTAGGTAGATCATAGCACCGACAGATGGCTGGAGAGATTGCATGACACTAGGACAATGGACTCCTTTGATGGGGGACAAAATTTGCTCCTCTAGAACTTGGTTGTCCCTCTGTAATGTTTAAAGATGGCCTTAAAAGATAAGGTGTTACAAGAGGATCAATTAATTTGGCTCCTGCCTCTCTCCCTCCCCATAGTTTCCAAGATACGACAGGCTGAAGGTGGAGAGAGACTGGAAAGAGGAATATCAGAAAGTCTAGTAAATTCTTCATTTTGCGATGGAAGTTATTTGTTTCCCTCTTCAACTATTATTGAGTTCACAAAACAAAAATCCGCAACAAAAAGCTACAGGATTAAATTGCTAAACTCTCAGTGATCAGGAAGACCAACATTAAGATTTTCTATGCAGCCTTAATTACAAGCTCCTGCGCATATTCATTATGGCGCCATTACTCCTTATGTACCTAAATGCTATATTTTGTACACAGATCTTCCCCTTTTTTCTTTTAGCAGCCTTGCAGACAGTAGGAGGGAGTTATTTAAGGACTCAAAAGGAAGTCCACAGAGGGTTTCTTTCACTGGGTAAAGCAGCTGTGCAGTTGTTAACAATGAAGCAATGCTGCTGAAATCCAGGATCCAGAACCTCTCCTGTCCTCGCCACAGGGCCTTACTATTGCCTGAAGCAAATCATTAGTAATCTTACTAAAGGTTGTTTGTGATGTTATTACTTCTTGTCCTATTAGGAGCACAGGGAAGAGCAGACATGAATGTTTACAAGTTGCTCAAGAAAGTTCACCACTTTTTTCCCCATCTGAGTGCAGCGCCTGGATGTTACACGCTGGGCAAGACAAGCAAACACGATAAATAGCCAAAAAAGGAAAAAAGGCTGAACTTTCATCTCATGTCATGTTTGTCATCACTGAACACTGAATAAGGCAGGCTCTAAGGATAAACAGTATCCACTAATGTCATAAAACATTTTGTCAAAATGCAAACACAAAAGTTGTTGAATTAGCACTGGCTTTTCATAGCTTTGGCATCTCTGGAGTTGCACCAAAGCGATTTGAACACAGAAAGTTCTGTGATGTGTGCTGTGCCAAATGCTCTTGTCACTAAAAGCAGCTTCAGTTTGCTTGTGTTGTGCAAAGTGCCCAAAGCTGGCTGCAGAACAACGGCGGAAAATTCTGTCTTTAAATGGCCATTTTCTGCCGGTGAAACAGCAGCAAAACAGTTCCTGTGCTTTCAGTAACAACTTCCATGCTCCTTCTTCCTTTCCAAAGACTACCCTCCATGAAAAGTGCAAAGAGGCTGAGGAACACACTAAGGAGAGAATAACTTTTGGTTTGTCACTGAACATGCACTTTCTAATTCTAAGAATATTCTTGCTGTGGTTTAAAACTTAACAGGAGTGGAAAAATAAATATGAAGCAACCACAGCTGACTGACTGCAGTTTGTGTCCAGGCAAAATAAAAGAGTCCATCCTATTTTGCATCTTATACTTTTAATTTTTTTCAGTGTATGCAGCAAGAAAGAATAAACAACTTGTGTGAAAGTCTTCAGTTCCCCATTCTGATTCTCTGTTCATTTGATGCAGAGTGATCAGCAGCGCCATTTCTGGCAATTAAGACCTGTGATTCAGCCAAAGAAACAACTAATTTGATTTTTAGTGTAATAACACATTTTTCATTTAGATTTCTACAAGATTTTGTATCTGAAGTGTTAGCAAATGTCTCTGTAAGTAGGAGCTAAACAAGACACTTAATTGCTCTAGCATTTTAGAAACTTTTTAATATAAACATATGTTTCTGGCAAACCAGTGCTGTATTCACACTCCTCCTTTGACTGCAGAACTGAACATTTTTTTTTCTTGATGCATATATACATAAGAGACATTTTCATTGAGCAGTAGGAGACAAATCCTAACAACTGATGCATTTGAATCCCATTGATTACTTTTGACACCCATCTAGTGGACACTACACAGCATCACAGGATAAAATTCCTGTCAAAACAGCCATGTGCAAGTCTTGCACATACTTACCTGATGATGTAAACCACAGGGCCTCTCCCAGCTGATGAAACTGCAACTTTATCTAATAGACTTTTAAATTTGAAAAACTCACTATGTTATAATCTGACAGTGAAATCATTCATAGAAGCCTGCCTTAGTTTCTGACTGGGAGAAATAAGACTAGTAATAAAAGATTCATATCATGTCCACAAAAGGTAAGTGAAGAAAATAAAACAAATCTGCAAACAAAACCATACGTTCCTTTAATCCAATAAAATACCTTTTAATCAGCTGAATAATTAAGTCCACTGTTAAAGAATTCAATTTAATAGGCACTCCTTATTCAAAATTTTTCTGCTGTGAGACAGATTTACATTTACCCTCATTTATTTCTAACCCACTTTTAACTTTTGCTTTAGAGCTTTCAGGCAAGCTTGTATATATTTGAAGTGATACTGCCATTGCAGAAGTTAGTCTTATTGAGCACAGGAGTAAACAATCCTCTTCTATTTTACCTAAAATTCCATGAAAGATCTGCCCTCCTACCCTCAATAGAAAAACAAAACATACAGACTGTGTATTGTTTAGGAGTCTGTGTGTTCTTGCAGCTGTTTAAAGAAAAAAATTATTTTATTTAGGCAATGAAATAGAGGTGTTAGGAAATTTGGATATAATGAGCTGACAGATGTTCCAAACCCTTCATTGGCATTGTGAGTATTTTGTGCTTCTGGAATACTCAGTAATTCAGACTCAAAAGATATTGATTGCTGGTGAATAATAGTAGTCATGCTAGTAGTAATGGCAATATGGTTATTAACTCAGGGCACTATAAGCTGCAAAGGATGTTTTACTGTAGTATTCATGCTATCTTGTCCTTTCCAATATTTTTTTCAATTTTTTTTTGTGAGCAGATCTCACAATGATCACAAAGATGCAGTGAACAGTGAAAATGAAACGCAAAGAGGAGCTTTGCGTTGTCCAAGATCACCCATCGGCTGCTGGCAGAACTCTTATTTGATACCTTACTGATTAAGCTTTGTTAGCTTGAGACTGATAATATCAGTAGTAACACATTTGAGGACACAGAAAAAGTATACAGGCATAATCAAAAGAAATCAAATTTGGCAAGATGCGTATGTGTTAGGATTTACTGACAGTGAATTGTTCTGAAAACAACAGTGAAAAGAGGATTAAATGGCTAAGCTCTCTTCAAGTGTGTTTAATATCTGTTTCCGAAGTTTTTTTGAAAAAAAAAAATTTGCTTTTCTACATTCAAACTGTGAAAGGTGAATAAAAAATAAATAATATAATCTGAGAGCAGTAGAAAGCTTGCCATTCCAGGAATGTATGCAAAGTAACAGGAAACCAAGGTCCATTCTCTGGCAGGTAACGTGCATCTCTGTCAAAATTAACAATACATGTTTCTTTGATTAGTTTGTTTCATAAAGAAAAACAGGCCATGGGAATGCTGTCACTTCAGTGAAACATTAAAGTGGCAGCCTCACTGCAGCCTCAGGTTGATGGTAGATAACAGCAAGAAAGAAGCTAGTGCAGAGAGTAGCATGTACCTGCTGTGACACTTGCACCAGACGGAAGTCTAATCAACAGATGACATGTACTGAATATTTTCTCTTCTGCTGTCATTAGATATAATTGAAAACCAGTGGGTGTCCTTCATGTGAACACTGTTTTCAAAATGAGTACTTCAGATGCGTTCATTACAAATAAATATTATGAAGCTAACACTTATCCATGTTTAAAAAATGATGCGAACGATCCTCTATTCATCCCTCATTCCCAAATGCTTTAGCAGTATTATTTAAGTTCCCATTAGTACGGCAAATGAGCCCAAGTAGTTATAAGCCAAGGTCCAACCAACTAGGAAAACAAAAGCTATCTTCCACTTCTGACTGGATAAAATGTGCTCCATCCCATCAGATGGAGACGTAATCTTGCTAATCCACACATTTGTGACCTCTGAGCATGCATACCACAGCACATTAAGTCTAAACACAGAGCCACATGCTCCAAGAAGATTCCATATGGTACCAAACTCAGCTGTCAGGCTGATAAGCAACATGGGTTGCCGTGAGCACGTCTGGCCAGCACTGCCCACCCTGCGCTAGTTTCTAGTTGATTGCAGACTCCCATTCAAGGTCTTCACACTGATTTTCAAAGCTCTTTGTGGAAACATCACAGACTATGTGAAGAGCATCTTCTCTCTCCTTCTCTTTCTTTTTCTCTCCTGACACTTCTGCCTCTCATGACAGTGGTGTGCCCTAGGAATGATAAGCCTGTTTGCCGCTCTTAATACCAAATACAATAGCTAGAAGTGCTGGATCTGAACTGTGTAGTTCAAAGACACAAATGGCCACAAAGTCATGCTGCTTGGCAGTGAGAAAAGAACTCATTTCTCTGATCTGGTTGTAAAATAGGAACGCTAATGCATGCAAACATGCCCAAGCACACACATGCACCTTAATCCCAATCCAGCACTTTGTTTACTGGGATAAGACAAAATATGTTCTTGAAATATTTAGGTAGTAATGAAATATTAGGGTTGAGTACTCAATAACAAAAGAGCCCTTGACAGTGGGAGACAGGATAATGAGGGTCCAGCTCAGAAGAGATGGGGCCTGAGGAAGAAAACTATGAAACATCATGTTTCCTCAGGTGTAGAGCTCATGGATACTCTACATGCAGAGAAGCATAAGGCTTCTTGTATTCCTAATAGTGTTTTCTTTCTCTTCCAGATTTCTTTTCCTTCAGACTTGTTCTTTTTGGTTATCAGCAATTTTAAAGTATATTTCTTGTGTGCTTGTTTTTTGACTTAGCAGTGGAATTGACCAGGTCTTTATTTCCCCATTATTATCAAGAAGCAATTACCTAGTGATAAATTTGTCAGAAGAGTGTTTATTACTTTCAAAATTTTTATGTCAATGGCATAAATCTTTTTCTCCTTTCTTTTTGCAGTTTCGATGTAGACAATGGTACGTCATCAGGACGAAGTCCCTTGGATCCCATGACAAGCCCTGGATCGGGGCTAATTCTTCAGGCAAATTTTGTTCACAGTCAACGTAGGGAGTCTTTCCTTTACCGGTCAGACAGCGACTATGACCTTTCTCCAAAGTCCATGTCCAGGAACTCCTCCATTGCCAGTGATATGTAAGTACATTATAAAATACTTTTAGCCAATGCTTTGTCCTCTGTCTTAAGATTTTTCCAGCCACAAGAAATTTCTTTCAAAAATCAAAGACAGTAATTGCTTATGCTACTGCAGTAATGGAAAATTGTTTGTTTATTTCTTTAATGAAGCTTGTACTTGTGTTTGCAGTTTTTTGAAAGTAAGGATATCATGAGGGTGTACTTGATGTGTTTATGCACTTTATTAGCTTTGACAGAATAATGAAGACAGTCAATACTGGTGTATCAAAACACTAAGGAGAACTCTGATTTCCTAGCTATTAAGTTCTTTTCAAGAAGTGATTCAAACTCAATTTCTGCTTCTTCATATTCTTAAGAAAAAGATTCCATTTATTTGCACCAGGTATTTTTAGGTTTTTAGAGAAAAGATTTACCAGCTGGCAGAAATTAATAAATTCAAGAGAGGCAAAAACTATTTCATGTATCGTTTTATCTAAACGGCAAAATTTTAACAAAAGACCTTGGGAAAGTTATTCTATTCTCTCTCTATATTCTTCCATGATGTGTGTGTTTTCTGCTAGTGGATCATACTTTTCAACCCCAGGTTGCATGGATAGTGGAAGTCAGATGCAAATCTCTGTTTATTTCTAAGACACTAAACACATGTTCAATGTCCTAGCTTCTAGTCACTTGTAAGTAGCAGAAATTAAGAGTAATTTTGTTTGTTTGTTTGCCTTATCTGCTCCAGATTTCACTGGTTCAATTATACATCACTAAAATAAAGGACCAGGCTTGTGAGAGTCCCCTAGTGAACAATGAAGTCTAAAGCATTGAAAGTCCAGCATTAATATAAATGCTGTTCTTTAATGAGGCAAAACCCAATCAATATCCTCTTTAAAAAATAACAGTCAGTATGCACAACAAAGGAAAAACATTTTCATAATAATGAGTGAAATTTCACCTGATATTTAACTTGCAGTCGTTATAATTGAACACTTCTATTTTCAGCTCTACATATCATTATTGGAAATGTTGATTAGTCCATCTAATTATAGCTCTCTTCCTCTGTAAGTGTCAAGAAGAGAAAAATTCATGCCTTTACAGAGGGTTGGTGTAAGGTCCATACCTCAGTTAAGCCCTGTAGATTAAGTACTTAGTAAGTCTTGTGCCCAGTGTGACCAATTCTGGTTGAAACAAAATAAGTGAGAAAAAGACCAATCCATCTTGCCTTGTCACAAGGAAAAATGCATTTCACTTGCACATAGTGACCCCCTTCCAGCAAATCTTCCTCTGACAGATAACCTTTCTTTTAGATGGACAACAGTCAAGCTTTTAGCATGGCACCAGTGTCAGGATACCATTTGGAAAGACTTTTATGTTCAGGGGGGCAATCCAGGTTACTGTGTTGCTTAGATGAGTCATTTCAATTAAGAATTCAACTACTGCTCCATCCTTGAACTCATAATCTGCTTCTGCATTTCCTACAATTCTGGGTAACAGCACATGGCAGTAAATTGGACAAACAATTGAAATACTGAAACACTGAGCATGCTTTTTCCTTTGGACATCTGTATCTATTCTTCCTTTCAAAATTTTCTTAAATTTTCTTAAAATTAAAAATAATCTGTGTAGAAAATTCATTGGACCTCACATCTGGATAGATTTTCACAGTCTCCTGTCACAGAGGAGTTGTTGTACTAAGAAGGTAAATATTCCTGCCACTGTTTAGGATGGGAGCACATTAGGAAATGTAAAAGGCAAATTGTTTTAACCATGGAATATTAATCATATATCAGTAAGCCTAATTATAATAAGCTTGGTTATTTCACAGAAATGAAGTAAAAGAAAACCAAGGAATGAAAGAGGGGAAAGTTTAAAAAGATAAAATAGTGAGGGGAAAAAAAAAAAAAAGAAAAAATACCACAAAGCTCTTTATATATGGGTTCAAGGAGTAACTGGATGTGCTCATGAGAAGGAAACCACTCTGGTTCAGGACATTGCTAAACAAGGTGGAGGTTCGACGAGTTGTCAGGGGAAGTACCATACAAATATTAGATTACTCCTAAATTATCCTATTGCCCTTTTGCATCTATCTACATGCTTAATTTTAAGTATTGCATGTTTCTTAAGCATAAGCAAAATATATTACAAAACATACACATCATTCAGGTAATGCAGATGAATTAATTGTACGTAACAGTTTCACCTAGAATCCCCTGAATCTTCAGTACTTGAGTTACCAACATCAATATTTCACGTTATAAAGCAAAATAGAAAGCAAAAGGCATGCATCTTTTATTTGGAAGGAATATAACACAAAGATTTCTGGCATTTCCATTAGTCTCAAATAGTGTGCTTACAATAATACATTCCACTTCAGTAGCAGCAGATGAAACAAAAACAAAACTTCAAATTTTAGTCAAATATGGAGTGTTGTGATAAAAGACAGCCAGTGGATGGCAGTGCTAAAGTACTGAATTCATCATTCTGTCATTATTTATTATTTGCGCTGCTGCAGCAGCTCTGAGCTCCAGCCAGGAAGGGAACACAGTCAGGCTCAGTTCTTTGCAAAACCAAGATGAAAGGATAGGCTCTGCCACAAACAACTTAAAGTCAAAGCATAAGATGATAACCAAGAGACTAATACAGTCAGATACTAACCCCAGGAGAAGGTACAACACGAGTCCCTGTGTCTGAAGTAGTAAAACTCACAGAGCAACCAAAGGGAGTTTCATTCAGTGAGTTGAGATGGAAAGTAACAGAAACAAGGGCAGAGAAGGGGGAAGTGGAAAATTTTTTAAAATCAGAGAGACTAAAGTATGTTTTAAAGTGAGGAGCCAGATTAGCTAAGGAAAAGAATAAAAGACAGGATGAGTGCAAGGCTACTCAAATGAGAGAAGGTTAGTGGGACAAATGTGGGTGAAGTTATGGTACTGAAAGAGGCAAAACCAGCAGCTTGCCATATGGTAAGAAAGGAAAAATACATAAAAAAGAGTGGGAGTCAGTAACATATTTTTTCAATTATCTCTTGGAAGAAATAGCATGGTCCTAGAGAGGGAAAAAAAAGCAGAACATGGAGATGATATGAGGAGATAAGAAAAAGCCATTGAAGGTTGTGAACTGGAGAGGCAGGTGGTTTAGACAGGAAGATGCAATGTCAAAGGCAGAAGAGCACATATGCACTGTGAAGCCTGGCTATGGGAGTTCCAGCAGAAAGATGAGGATATGGAAGAGAAAGACAAGTGAATGAGCAAGCCAGTGAGGATCAGTGAGCCAATATGAGGAATTACAGGCCAGGATCTGTGATGACAGACAGGAAAACAATTTTAAAAAGAAGGAGAATAAAGAATGGAAAATTGGGGAAAAAAAGTCCCCAACATCAGTTCCAACACTGGGAAAAAAGGGAACAGAAGGCAGCTGAAAGATGAGAGAAGTCATCAGTGTTGTACTGGAAGAATTGTCAGGTTTACATTTCAAGGCATCAGTGAAGCAAGGAGCTCTGAATGTGGTTGTCTTGCAGAGGTGGCCTGAGTACTTAATACTCACCTCTTTGAACTGCTGTTGCTGCTCAGAGCTTGCAAATGCAGACAGAGGCGGCAGTGGTAACACTTTTTATATCTTTCTTGTTAAGGGATCACTGCTCTAATTAACAAAATATGAGATCGAATTTGTGGGGAGTCTCCATTTTAGCAAAAATCAAGTCTCTAACCAGGTTAAAAAATGGATTCTTCAGAGAAATCATTAGCACTCTCATGAACACTAGAAAGAAGCCAATAAGCAGTCCACTAGCTAGGGCAGAGCCCATGTTTTATCTGCCACTCTAAAGGGAGAAAAGCACGTGTAGTCCCCCTGCGATCCTGAAGAAGCAGACCAGAGCGTAGCAGACCAGACTAGAGGACCAAGACACTCTCAGTACAGAAGTCTGTCTGAACTCCACTATGTCTTCTGAATGTATCTAGGGGAAAAGATATGTGACAATAAGCACTCCTTAAGTCTACCCTTTCCCCATTTCCACAAGGTCACAGAACACAGCCTGGTGGCAACATCCTGGTCTTTCCAGGACTTGGCCAACTGAACCTTACTCAGTAAAAAAGTAGCTGGTGTGGGGAGTTCTATGGGCTTCTTTAGAGATGCTCAGCACTATTTCCTTGATCAGGTGAAATATCAATATAAGCTCCAATTAGTATAGTTACACAAAATTTGCTAATTTCTATTAAACCTTGCTTCCACCTCTTAAGCACCAGAACGCAGCCAGGGAATACTGACTGTAGGGAACTGCAGGGTCATTGGCCTGGTGATCTGCTAAATGGCCACCAGTACACCTATTCCCCAAACTGGCCAGCCTACTGCTATTCTGCGAATACCTTCTGTAGACAGTAGCATCCCTCTGCTGCTTTCCCTGGTAAAACAAATGTCAAGAGGATGCAATTTACTCCAGGATTTTTTCCTCATAACTACAGTATTATCCTGCCTTCTCCTAGAGGACGTGCTGCTTTATAGACTGCATTTGAACGTATCTGTAAACCTTGGCTCCATGTTTACCAAAAAAAAAAACCAAACCAAACCCCAAATGTGGACTTCTTTGGAACAAAAAGAGTCTCTGTATTCCAGTAAACACAGATATTGACATACAGAGATTTGGGTTATTTGTCAGGATGAATTATCCCCTTCTTCAATAGGTGGAGAAATAGTTGTGGGATTTTTAATTTGTGTGGGTTTTTTTTTTCTGAAACAAAGCCAAAATAATCTGTAATTTTGCAAAGAATAAGGAATAACAGAATTATTCTGGCTGCAAAAATTACCTTAAATAAAGGGAAATTCCATGGTAGGGAGTTCCCTTATTTGTCAGTGACTGGCAGGTCTGGTCCTGATCTGAAACTGCAAACGGGCTGAAATATCCCTTTAACTGGCACGTGGAACAACTGCCAGAGAAGAGAATTTTTGAGGTCAACTTGCACACCTTTCCCAGTTCTCAACAGTCGGCTCAGCTTTTAAAAAAATTGCATTGTATTCAATCTGGTTCAGATTCATAAAGGGAATGTACTTTAAAATAATGGCAGACAAAGATTGCAAACCTGGACAGTTAATAAGGTTCATCTGAGCCTTTAATATGCCAATAAAATCATGAAATGAGGATATATTTTCTCATCCAGAACAGGAAGCCAAATTACTAGTGATACAGCTTATTCTTCTGTTTCTGAGCCAGGAAGGCCTGGATTTATTAATAAAATGCTGTGAGTATGCGTCTGAAGTTACAGAGAAAAAAAACTTTTCCCTGAAAGGTTCTGGCCAAGACTCTAGAAGAGCAGAAAAGGCATGCAGTTACTGAGCAGAGTAATTGCACCTCAGTTTAACAAATTAGATATAATTGTCTTTCTTTCCAGATAAACTGCTATTGAAATTCCTTATGATTTATGGGAATCTTTTCTCAGAATCTGTGATATTACTATATCACAGATATTACTGGCAGAAAAGAGCCAGTTAAACTGCAAAGTCCAGCCTGCTTTAAAAAATCTTTTAAAATGCATTTTCTATGTGTGTTTCAGCTCAGAAACAATTTTGAATGAAAAGATGTATTAAATTGATTGAGACATTTATTTGTCCATGAAAAGAAATGTGCTTACATGGCTTTAGGAAAAATAGGCCAATGTTTTGCTTCACTGGGTTTTCCTTGTTTGTTCTTAAGATCTTTTAAGTTGAAGAAATCTCCAGGTTGCAGCTTAAATTAAGCTAAGTAATTAGTAAGTCACTTACAATCCTTTTTTGAGTTAGAAATAAAAACATTTTGAAAAAAGACCACTGTGACCTTTCCAGTTGCTTGGGACATTTTACAAATGGAATCCAAAACAAAGAACTCAGTAATATTCAGTTTGCTTAAATGTAAATAATAAGTTTGCACTAACTTCATTTGTTGATCAGGAAATCAGTTATGTTGTAACCAAAAAGAGAATATTTTCACATTGAGAAGTCTTCTTTTGATCTGCTTTTTAATTCACGAGATTCGAAGGTGTTCTAATATGCTTTTATATGGTTGTTGAATCGGGATCTATTTTGATGAAATGCAAACTGATTTTATCTTACGTTCAAACAATACAGAATCATTATTGATTTTATGTCCTAATCATAGAACAGTTAAGGTTGGAAAAGACCCTTAAGATCATCGAGTCCAACCGTTAACCTAGCACTGCCAAGTCCACCACTAAACCATGTCCTCAAGCACCACATCTACCCGTCCTTTAAATACCTCCAGGGATGGAGACTCAACCACTTCCCTGGGCAGCCTGGTCCAATGCCTGACTACCCTTTCGGTGAAGAAGTTTTTCCTAATATCCAACCTAAACTTCCCCTGGCGCAGCTTGAGGCCATTTCCTCTCATCCTATCACTCCTTACGAGGGAGAAGAGACCGACCCCCACCTCGCTACAACCTCCTTTCAGGTAGTTGTAGAGAGCAATAAGGTCTCCCCTCAGCCTCCTCTTCTCCAGACTAAATAACCACAGAACCTAATAATTTTCCAAATATAACTCTCAGTTGTTAAACCCATCTCTTTCCCTTCAAACACTTTTAATATTTCAGGCTTCTTTTTTCCCCCTCTTCTGGAAATCATGGGTGTTTGAAACAAAATGGCAAGTTACTACTCCTGTGCTAAACAAAGCAGACTGAATTCCTAAACCTCTTCAGTCAAAGGTGGCATGCTATTAAAAACATGGTACCAAAACCGATTCTTAACTGGGATTTCAGCTACATCTCAGCACCAGTCATCTCTGGGCTTGCTACACAGATCTGCAGTGGAGGGGAGGGAGGATGGGCGTGTTTTGTGTGTGCGCACGTGCACCCATAATACTGAAGGATGGGAGCAGTGTGGAGAAAGGGAACTTTGTAAAGAGGGACTCAAATGTTTTTGGGGATGCTTCTTAGACTGTTTTTCCAGCTCAGTGATCACTGTCATGCACAGGCTGAATTTATTTCACAACCGAGGAAGATTAGTTCTTGTTTCACCCCTCAGGGCACAAACAACACTCTGTATGCTTGCGATGGCACTAACGCTGTGTAGCTGCAGAGTTCATTCCCTGAAAATGGACAAACTGATATTCTGATGGTTTTGCCTTGATTTTCTTGAAGTCTTGTTTCTTCTTACATACATATATTTAGGGGCCTTTGACTTTGGTTTAGGGGACCCTTTTTTCTAAACCTTGAAGCTGAAATAATCTTACTGTGGCTGGCTGAGTGCAGGCTTGCTCAGGCTGGGAAATTACCTTGAGTAGGTGCTGTTCTTAGCAGCTCTGCTCTCATTTCTTTTAGAGAGGAAATCTTTCAGCCTGCATCAGTAGGAGATTCACATGGAAAGTCGTGTATTTTTATTCTTCAGAAGTAACACAACTGTATCTGTTCTCAATGCTTAAGCATATGAGGCAGGGAAAAGCAAGGAACCAAATGTCTGCTGCTTAAAAGCAGTTCAAGGTAATACATTTTATTTTTGTTTGCAAAAAGCTAAGAGTTTATGTGTGTCAGCTAATGCAATCAAAACTGATTAATAGTAACTTGTTAAGCTGCACTAACTTGATTGCTTCTAGTCATGTGTGCACAACCACTCATTAATTTTCTCTAACCTGAGGAGAAAACCAACCTATCCTTTAGTCACTGATGCTTGTTTATTTTACAGCCTTGCTTAGAGCTAAATCATAATTTCTGTAATATTAGAACGGCACTGCTGAATTGACTTGGACTATTCTGATTGAGTTCAGCTCTTTTCTGGTTCAAAGTCCTACATCCTCTGGCTTAATTCAGCCCTTCCTTCAACACACAAACCAAACCCGCACACTGCAGCAGCTTCTCTTTCATTGTCATTTCCTCATTGACCCCCCAGACAGACTGCCTTCTGATTTTAGATGGAAAACCACCTACACCAGTGAAACACTCTGGCAAGTCCATGCTCTGTTTCTTTTTAGGACTGAATAATACACTCTGTCAGACTTAATGCAGGCCAGTTGCTCAGAGTTGTCCACTGTTCTGTCATCTAAATGGTCTGCCATATTATGATAGGATTAAAATGTTGAAGCTTGGTGGCTGTTTGGGGCAATATGATACCATTGTTATATGATACAGAGTTGTCCTGTTTTCATATCTTGCACATCATGCTGGCATCCTTCTGTGATGGCCCACTACATGAGTACCAACATGATTTCCCCAGGCAGATTACCCAAGTCGGATGTGCGAGTACAGTCTCTCTGTAAAACATTTAAGCTTCCTGAGCAAGGAAGTAGTTGGGTCTGACACAAGAGGTCTTGATCTTCCTTGAACGCTTCCAAAGGTGCTATGATACTTTCATGGGAGATGGAAGAAGCCTGATAGTGTTCCTATAGCATATTATACAGAATGGGGAAAAATAGTAATACTTCCACTTCTTTGAGTTAGTCAGCTGATTCTGATTCCAGTGCATCCAGCAATCCTGAATGAAGCTTCTGGATTCAATGGGTCTTGGTTCAGATCACCATCACTGAGACACAGTTAGCTGCCCTTATCACCCAGCAAAGGCTCTTGTTTCTAGTCTGCTCAAAAGCACAGGCACTGTGATATGATGCTGGTGATGCACAGTAAGGTACACAGGTAACCAGGTAATACTTCCTGATACTGCCTGAATTAAATCTCAAAATACTGATTTAAAAGCACCTTGATATTCACTGTTCCTTTCCAGTCCCTTAGTCTGTAATGGATATCATCATTGTCTTTCCAAGTCTTGACAGAGTTCCTCACCTTGGGTGCTAATGCAGTTCAATTGGAAGTAAGATTGTAATTTAGGTAACCTAACACTGATGACTCCAACAGAGTAGACTCCGAGTATTCAAAGGCTTCTTTCAAAACTAATAAAGTATATCTTCAGGAACTGACATGCTAAAAAGGTGGCATGAAAAATTAAAGTACTTTCTTGTACAAAATATCCATTATACCTGGAAAGTTCCTGGTGCATTAGTACATGGCATATCTTGGTGTGTATTAGCCATGTGTAATAATCCACATTTGTTTTGAGCTGTCTTTTGGATCTGTGATCATAAGGCAGCCAACTGTTGTTTTCTTCATCAACATGCCATAGAGTAGAGTAACTTGATTTGTGCTTTAGCAATACTTTTGACTAATTAGGGCAAGCTCTGTTGCTGTATTAGAAAGAAGTATCAGGAGGACATAACTGCATGGTGTTACAGAGAAATACATGTTCCCAGAAATAAAGAAACGCTCTGGGAAAAACAGCCCCCTCCTCTACAGCTTGTGACTCCATCAACAACTTCAGTTGCTTGCTCTTTCAGCCCTAAATCGCAACCTGCCCACAGTGTCGTAGTCTCTAGCCCCTGCCTTCGATGCCTGATCAGCCCCCAAATGGTGTTCAGCCTTTCAATGAGCTGCAAATCACTGACAACCCACTGACTGGAAAAAGCTGTAAGCCAGTTTCTGTCACACCCCATGATGTAGGCACAACATTGAGAGGTGTCTCTTATCTCCAGTCAGCCTTAGCTTTTGGAGCCGGGCCTCAGCTATCTCATATTAGGACTAGAGAATTGTTTTTGAAGTCTTTAGAAATTCAGATGACATGACTTAAGCACTGTTCCTGCAGAATAAACTAACTTGGAGAGCTGTGATTTCTGACTCCGCAAAATCAGTATTACAAACCAAGCCATTTGGATTCTCCATATGCAGATGACGATAAAGTGTTAGCTGCATAGAGCAGCCAGCCACCCGTCCTGCTCGCTGTCCTTAGAGCACAGCTTCTGCTGGCTAGTGTCATTACATGATGTTTCCATTACTGTATCAGAGTGCAATCTAGAATCAAGAGTTCATTGCTGCTAAAATCTGAATCTGAGCAATGTGCATATTTCGGCATACCTAATTCATGTTTCTTGTGTGCTTACTTGGCTTCACCTATAAAATGTTATAAGGGCAGCAAAAAAAAATTCTAACAATTAGGGTAAACTCTCACCTTACTCTCTGTTCTCCATTTGTGGTTTTGCACGTGGTATATTTGTGTTCCAGCGTATGTGCAAGGAAAACACGAATGTCTCATCTAAGCTGTATTTATAGCATGTTATTGGACAGTAAGTCTGAATCAGCCTTATATACAGCAATGAGTGGATGTCATGTTTAATCCAAATTTGGATGTTTACACTGAAAAAGGAGGCTGCAACAGATTTTCTGGTTCAAATAGAAGACTACTTTCCTGTTCATCTCCTTTCCTATTTTGTACATTCTGTGTAAACAGTATGGGTTTTTCCTTGCTTTTATTTTTCCTATGTTTCTCTATTAGAAAAAAAAAAAATAATAAAAAATGCCCCAAAACAACTCTATAAAGATGGGGTCAATTCTTGTGACAATGTGACAAAAGCCTTAGCTCGTGCTGTGGAGCACAGTGTAGGGATTCCAGACAGCTACTGTCCCCTAGGGCTTTTCAAAGTCTGTTGGCAGCTTTATTCTTTCAAATAGGCTATGTCCCAAGTTTGCAGCCAGAGAATCCAACGCAGACTATGCCAGTTGGCTTTAAAGCCTGGCCAGCATCCTCAGACAGTGCTTATCCTGGGGAGATAAGTGACTTTTTCATTCAAATGGAGGAGTGTGGCAAACCAGTATGATCATGCTTTAAACTCATACAAAGCATCAAGATTCTTTCCACTAGTCTTATAATTTATGCTACAAAAATTGTGTCAGGATTAACCAGGAATTTTATCTTGACCATATCTTGTCCATGAAAAGGTATGAGTCAAATTGGTGTAAATATGTTTTGTACATTTTCCCCCCTCTATTTAGACAGAGCTCTTATTTGTCCTGTTTATGTCTCCCATCTGCAATATGTGTCCTCAATATCACTCACTTGGCATTCTTCATGTGAGTCTAGAAAGTCTTAATCTGAGTTTACTATGGCCTTTACAAAGACAAACCTTATTCAGGACGTTCCCTGCAAAGCTCCACACTGGCAAGTGCAGACTCACATTTCTAGTGGTCTCTCTTCTCCTTAATTGGTGAAGGGTCTGGAGCGCAAGTCTTATGAGGAGCGGCTGAAGGAGCTGGGGTTGTTTAGCCTGGAGAAGAGGAGGCTGAGGGGCAACCTTCTTGCTCTCTACAACTACCTGAAAGGAGGTTGTAGTGAGGTGGGGGTTGGTCTCTTCTCCCAAGTAACAAGCGATAGGACGAGAGGAAATGGTCTCAGGCTGCGCCAGGGGAAGTTTAGGTTGGATATTAAGAAAACCTTCTTCACTAAAAGGGTAGTCAGGCATTGGACCAGGCTGCCCAGGGAAGTGGTTGAGTCTCCATCCCTGGAGGTATTTAAAAGATGGGTAGATGTGGTGCTTGAGGACATGGTTTAGTGGTGGACTTGGCAGTGCTAGGTTAACGGTTGGACTCAATGATCTTAAGGGTCTTTTCCAACCTGAACGATTCTATGATTTTATGATTCTGTTAATGGAGACTCACTTCTCCTTAGTGGATATCTTGACTTTTTTCTGACCATATTAAAAAAACACCCTCGCTTTTTTAACTGTATCCTAGCAGGTCTGCAGAATGTCTGTCTAGCTACTCCTCTTATTAGATGAATATATTATATTAGCTCAACTTAATTAAGAAATAAAGGTTCTGCACTCACCCTGTCTATCCTTGTGTTAATCTTCCTGCCTGCTTCTCTGTCTGTCCATGCATGCATCTCTAAGTTCCTTTTTAGTGGGAGCAAAGTTAATTACTGCCCTGTAATTGGGATAGAAGAGACAAATTAATGCCAATCTTGAGGAAAGAAAGCAAAATTTTTGTACTTTTTATTTGGCAGCAGTCAGCTGAACAAGTTCATCTAACTTCTGACTTAGCACAGAACTTTTATCTCTTCTCCAGGGTGGGGACCATCATAGTTTATATGGGGTGAGTTCAACTATGTCCCATAGGAAAGGTTAGGAAGTAAAACCCAGAAACTTTGCAGAAGACCAGGCTTCATCACTTTAACGTGGTAAATAACTTGCAATGCGTTGCACAATCTTTGATCTGCTAATGGAAGTTTGGCCTGTGTTTTATGTAACAGCAATTCATCTCATGTAGACTGTTGTGTGCTTTAGCAGTCTTTTTTTGCGGTGGTGGATTTGATAATTTTAAATTTTGGGGCTATGTGAAAATTATTCTGCTTTCAAATCTGTCTTTCCTTTGAAAAATGAAGATGTGAACAAGTATGTCAGGCATTCTAGTGAACAGAGCCTAACACTGATGTGAGCAATTTCTTTGAACCTTAAAGGTTAACAGCTCTGTCTATATTTAGAAGCTTGTGATATATTGCAGAGGGTTTACACTCTCTTTTGCTGCTTCTGTATATAGATGTGTGGCACTATCCTGTCCAGAATCCAGACAGAATCATCTATTAGCTTCTGTATCGTCTGAAAACAGCAGGTCACTTATATGTTGTAGTGTTTACTACACTGCATTACACTGTGGATCAATGGCACTTTGATTGAATCATACGTTCTTGCTCTTCTGTACAAAAAATAACACAGCCGCTTTAGATGTGTCTGCTCCTTTTTTGAGCACTCCCACCTTTTCCAGATTTCCTGACCCAATGTGGATTAAAGATTACTCACCACACTATGCAATTGCTTTTCTATTCAAGTGGGTCAGGTGTGTCCTGAACTGCTTTGCAAAAGCTGTGGATATTTGTACTTTTGGTATCATGCTTTCACCAAATTAATGATAATTTCTGGAATTGTTGCTCTTGACACAAGGGGCATTTGAAAAGTGCAAATTAAATCCTGGGTTGGTTTCAGTGCATTAAATTAATATTTAATAATGCTTCCTCTAACAAGTAACAAGCTACAGTATTTTATCAGTGTTCTCCAATGAAATGCAGTCCAGCAAGAGCTCAAGTAGGATGAAACTTAGAGGGTGGGGCCATGCTGTTTTATAGAAAAGAAAAAAAAAACTCCAGGGCAGAAAACCCAGAAACATGTACATGTTGCCTCTTAGAAGTGCCTCAGCATTCAAGGGGTGGCAAACAGGGGCGCTGAATTGGAAGAAGAGCAAGAAAGTACCACCTCTAGTAAGGAAGCCCATGAGAGATGGTGAGAAAAATAACCATCCTATTTTCATAGTTTTGCCAATCTGCACTTTGACAGTTAATAACTATGTTGTAGAAGTTGCCTGGGAATTTGAAGCATGAGTATTTTGTGCATTTGTGTCATATGTTGGGCATTCAGACTGTTTGCCACAGACAGATGCTTGTGATGCTAGAAAGAACTAGCTCTACTCTATCTATCTTGCTTATTTACAGGTAGAAACAATTCAATACTTCTGTTCTTTGTCCAGTGCTGCTGCTACTTGTAAAATTTTTCATCTCCAGGGTTCCGCCCTTCATCATTTCCAAATGTGGGAATTAGACTAGATCAGTAAAAAATGGGATTGCATATTGATTTTAGATAGTTTCTCTGCAGAATTTGATCGCTCAGAAAACACACTCATTTCTAAGAATTCACTCAACCCTTTGTTTGCTTTTTGCCTAAACAACCCGAGTAACAGATAAAGTGGGTAGGCGTGAGGAAGACTGGCAAATAATTTACTTGAGGCTGTAGGCTCTTCCATCTTTGCAGAAGTCATTCAGATGACTAAAGCAGGATTCCTTGCTCTACACAGCTGTGCCACTTTTAAGTGTCAAAACACAGGAGAAAATGGGGTAGCTATATGCAAATAGTAAAAATATTCTTTATAAAAGGGAAGAAGTGAACAGATAGTGAGGAACAGGTAAGCCAGCTGCCACACAGCAGATAATACCATTTCACAGAATTCGAAGACAAAGAGCATAATTTTTCTGGAAGTGAGGTAGCATACGTATTCACTCTATGGGTGTTTAAGTGGAGAACAGGAGAGGAAAGGGAAAGATGGATGTGGCCTATATTCTACTGAAGCCTTTGTGTAGCTGTGTAACTCATTAAAGAATTCTGATCGGAAATGATAGTCTAGGGCATTTCCTGATGTTTTCATGACCCAATGAAAATGTGAAGAGGTACTAAACCCAGCTGGTCATTAACTCCCCTGTTAATGCCCTGGGATGATTCATGATGTCTATAATAACCGATTGGATTTGGCTTCATTGGGCAATTAAAGCCTCCGAGTTCCTCCCACGGTGCCATGTTTCTTCTGGTTTGGTGTGATGATCAGGCTTCCATGCTTTCCAGCCAGGCTGGGACTGTGGTTTCACCTGAAGCAACACCTTATTCCAACCACTCCTGCAAAGACCTTGTTAAAAGTTGCAGACTTCTTCCACAGGGTCTGTAAAAATCAATTTCTCTATTTCAACTAACAGGAATAAGAGATGGTAGTAAAAACAGCTACACAGATACTAAGCATTATGATAATTTTGAATATTGGGGAGTTTTGTTTCGTCCTTACAGGCTCTCTGGTTGTACTTAACTTTTTTTTTATTAGGTTCTTGCCATACCTGCAAAAACATTACTGTCTTGTGGACAGTATATAAACTGTAAGAATGTAGCAACTCAAACGCAAATCATATTTCTCCATTTATCAGAAAGCCTTTTTCTGATTAGATTTTCATGGACTTGAAATCCATTGTTAAATACTCATATTTTATGCTGAAACTTAAATAACATTAAAATAGCACCAAAGTAATGGTAATTTCTGCTGAAAGCTGCAACCTGTAACTCATCACTATAAATTCACTGCAGGAAAATACAGGAGAATTAAAAGCTGAGTCATATTGGGTTTTTGTCATTGGAAAATTCATTTTCATCTTGATTACTGTCATCTACTAGATATGATAACTGAAAACTCCAAGTTTTCCCTGTCCCCGTTGTCCCCTGGAGAGGTCTGACTCCATATCCTTAGTGCTACAGATGCTACTCTTAAGATCAACAGCCCTTCAGCCTACTTGTATTTACAAGACTATATTTTTTGGAAACCATTTCAAGTGGCAGCTTTCAGTGCTGAAGTGAAGGAATCCCTCTTTCCCTTCCTCCCCTCTCCCCTACAGTGTGTCATCCCAGCACATTGCCCATATGTCACCCCGTGGTGTCGGTGAGGTTGCCACAGCAACAGCACACACTCGGTCACACCCCCTATAGCTACAGAGGTGTGAGTCAGTTTGAAATTTTTATTAGGTTTTTATTCATCTGCAATGCACTGCCTGGGCATCTGCGGTTACTCGCCCGTCGAGTGCCCACAAACTTGCTGGTAACCCTCAGCGGGGTTGCTTTAGGTATTTTCCTTGCGATGAAATCTCTGCAGATCGGTCCTGAATGGTCGGTCACCCACCCAACCCGTAGCACAGAAACAGCTAGTTCATCAGCCATCCCATAGACATGCCAGGCAGTTGGGCAATAACTAAGTTGATATTTACTTTTCAAAGGATATGTAAAGCAGCAGTAGTGAGTAACTGCTGAAGAATAAAACTGGAGTTACCTACAGTGCATTGAAAAACCTGGTTTTCTTTCTGTTAAAGCAGTGAGATAAGTTTTCAGTAATACCTAACTTACAACTCTGCTCATTTTTTCAGACATGGAGATGACTTGATTGTGACACCATTTGCTCAGGTAGGCACAATTTTGCCATATTTCTCACATGATCTTGCAATTTAAAGACCAAATAGCCAAACCAATTGTTTTCCATTGTTAATATCATATAAGGTATGTTTGCTTGAAACAGGAAAAAACTGTCTGAACAGAAAGTCATAAACCTCCCACTGTTATCTATACCTCTCTTTTTAATGCTTTTTGATTATCTGAAAAGTTGAAGTGCAACAACATGATAAACACCTTCGACTGATCTCTTTTCAAATACCATAGCAGACAGTCATGATGAAGACAAATCTGTGCTCTCTGTTATTCTCCTGCTTTTTATAATTAAGATTTCTCCTTCTGAACATCTTTTATGCATTCAAGACAAGGTAATTTTTCGATGCAAGATAAGTTTTACCCTGCATACTTATGTTCCTTTACAAAACCATCTCTATTTGTTTGATTTTTCCATTTAGATTCTGTTTTATAAAATATCAGCTCAAAATTCTATGTAATTTAGATCGAAACTCCACAATTTTTAGCAATAGAGCTGTCTTGTCATGTATGAAATGTTAACACTGATATTCCTTGAACTCATGATGACAGGTTTTACCCTGTAATAGACAGGAATGAAAGTTAATTCAGTGTAACTACAGGGGGGAAAAATAAATCTGGAACTCATATGTGATTGAAGGTGAATGGAAAGAGAAAGGTCTCAATCAAGAAGGTGTCCAACTTCAGTCTGAATATGCAGGTTGCTTTGGTCTAATGATCAGCTGTTAAAACAATTAATATTAATTTAATAGTTTATTATATATTTAATTATACTGTAAACAGATACAGCATTTATAAGACACTGACTGATCAAATCCTTAATATGACAAATACCTTCATCTTTTAGTAGCAGAGAAAAGATTAAGCCAGGGCCTTTTCTAAGAATACTTTAAGATCTCTCAAACGGTAAATGTACTTCAACAATAATGGAAGAGGAGAAATTACAGGAAAAACAAGAGAAAAAAAAAAAAAGTAAAACCACTTCTGGCTTTAGTTCCTCAGGAAACATAAAAACCCCAACTCTTGAGCACAGAAAAAATACAAATTGTATGGTGGTCACGCAATCCAATAATATTTACTGCATTTGAGTTCATGTTAATTGTCATCTGAATTTTTATTACAAATTATGCCATATTTATAAGACAGGTTATAGTATGCCTAGAAAACCAGCAAATATTACACTCCACTTATGGATATTTTTTTCCTGGGACAAAACATCCTATTTGTTTTAAGGATGGTTTCATATTCTGGTTGGCGTTGATGGACGTGCTTCAGCAATTAGAGCAGGAGCAGTTGAATGTTACTGCTACTTGCACGAAGGTTCTGTAATTGATTATTTGAGAGCTTTTAGTATTTCAGTGGAAAACCCTGTTAGCTGTTAGCAGTGGTTTAAATCAACCTGTTTTCATTTGCATTGAACAGGAGAAAGAGCACTCACAGGGTGAGTTACCACGTGTCACATTCCCTGACACAGGGGGAATTGAGATGCAATTGAGAGAGCATGCCTAATAGAGGGGAAGTGACATCTGATTAGACTCTTAGGAAAAATGTAGCCCTTATCTAAAAATTATTTTAATATGCAAAATCCCATCTCCCAGTGGAGCCTGCTCACAGACTGCATCAGCAGCTAAGCACAGGGCCCGCCGCTCTGAGTTACATTGGCAGCTCACTCAGGACTTCAGAAATTGGATCCCATGTGGCAGTACAATGTCTACACATCATACAGACCACCTTTTAGTGTCTTCCTAGAGCAATATTTCATCATGTAGATGCATTTTTGTGTTGCAAACAGCCAAAGCACTGTTTTAATCCATTCAGGGCTTCCTGGTGGCAGTAGATCATGGCATGCAGAACACATGTTCCAGTTATTTCAAACCATCCATATTTTCTTCAATTGATCAGGAGGCTTGTTTCATCTCTTCATGAGCCACCTGGTGGTAATAGTTCCAATTTTAGCATTTCAGTTACTATTCAGCACATCACCATGGTAGTGTGGCTGCATTTGTTAAGTGGAGGCGGAGCGGCATGCTGTGCTCCCCACATAGACTCTGGCCCCAGGACAAGATAATTTACTATTTTTACCAGAATGGAATTTTGTAAGCTAAAATTAAAAAAACTATCACAAGGATTTTATTAGTTGCACTTTGCTATATTGTAATACACAGCAACTGCTGTAATTTAATTATTGATAGAATTTTGCTTTTCAAAATAAAATCATTTGAGTGATTTGAAATTTAAGAACCAATTCTGTAGTTTTTTACCATCAAAAAAGTTTGATTTTTTTTAATTCACATGCAAGTCTTTGTATATAACTTGATTTTGAAAATAATATTATTTACTTAGGGATTAAACCTAAAGAGGTTTGCAGGTGACTGCTTGCTTTTTGCTCACAAATCTAACTCTAGAAACATTAAACACAAGTGGAACCTCTGTGGGAAGAGAAACTGTCACTTAAATTATAATGAAAAATTGAAATATTATTTTATGTACTTGTACTATAATGTAATAGACTTATAAATATTAATACCTTTATGCAATAAATCAAGTTATTTAGCTCCACTGTAGCCAATGGCCAAACTTTCTGCTGTCATTTTCACATTCATTGCTATGTATGTGGGGACACCCTGCACTTGCAGAAACTCAAAATATGTGTATGTATGCTAAAGCAGCTGGGATACTGGGAAGATGCTGGATATTTCACCCCTGGACCTACAAAACAGTTATCTCACCTGCCAAAAGAACAAATGGAAGGAGATACAAACCAGTCAGTCAGGTCTCTGGTTTCTGAAAAAGGAGAGATTCATAACATCTCAGACAGTGGAAAAATCTGGTCAATGTGCATAGTGGTGGGCACAGGAGACAGACTCCCTCGCAGCTCTTCAGGGATGCAAGCGTGGGTCCAGCAAGGCTCATTAGCCTCCATTTGTAACTGGCCCTGAGCAAACCTGCAGCTCTTCACACTCCTTTCCCCAGCACCCCAGGTGCTAAATGTCCTGTTATTTCAGATCCAACACATACCTCAGCTAGGTTCATGTTTTCACGTGGCATCGTGCCTAGCCTACTAACCTTTCTGAAACTTGGCCCTACGCAGCAGGTACAGTCATTCGCTGCAGTCCAGCAGAGCCAGAGCTAGTAAGCATGGCTGTACCTGAGATGACTCACTGAGTCACTTAGCTACCTTGGTACGTGCTCCCAATTCTCCGTGCAGCTGAATATACAGCCAATTTGAGTCCAAGAGGGCTTATTGAGCAGGAACTTGCAGCCAGGAAAACCGACTACATTTTTTCATGGCCTGAGACAGCTCTGGGAGCCACATAGATATGTTTCTCTGGTAATACTAGCACATAAAAGCCATCTCAGCATCTTGGCACACATAAACTGAACCCAGGCAGATTGACTGAAGAGAACTGAAAATGGACTGCAGTCACTAAAATGTGTGTCTTACCTTAATAGGCCTAACTATTTCCGTTTATGCTTTCGTTCTCCTTCCACCTTCATCTCATCCCTTCCTTTTACAGTTTATTTTCATACTTCAGCTTCAGTTTTTCTTTGTATTTTATGTATTCATTTTTTAACTTTTGAACTCCAAGATCTTCTTTCCCCTTCTGCTCCGTTAATGCCTAATTTCCATCTGTGTTACAACATTTGTTAGTGTCACTGTACCCTGGCCATGCAAATTTGATGGCATATATAATTATTTTTATTCTGTGCTGAATGTAAAATATGTGAGTTTGCCTCTTGAGCTTTGGAAAGGAACACATAATGAACTTAATACTGTCTAATCAGGCAACAAATGTCTTTTTATTTTTATTATCTTAACTCATTTGGGAATTACCTACAATAGCTTGAACACTGCCAGTTGTTATTATCTCCTAATTATTTTCTGTCTGTTACAACCTTTCACTAAATCCTTCTTTTCTTTTCAGCATCCTACCCCCTTCCTACCTCATGTATGAATTTAAAGGGCTATAAAAAGAGGGTTGTATCCTCCTTGACTCAGACCTCTGGAACCCACATTCCCATTCCTTCCTTTGTTATTCCTAGGATGGGTTCACCAGGGAACCAGCCTAGTCTGGGCTGAGAAACAACAATGGGCAACTCCTGCAAAGTCATACCAGTGACTAGTGTCACTGTCTCCTCCCATTCACAGTCTGGTTCCAAACAACCCCTGGTTCCTCTCTGACATCAGCTGAACTGCCTCTCACTAGTTGAGAGGTGCATCTTATTACCCTTACGTGGCACAAAGTTTGTTGCATTTATCTAACTGCCTTCAGAAGAGAGTGCCTATGCCACTTACAACAAGAAGAGGCTCCTCTACTGCCTCCACTAGCTGCTGTCTTCCATTAAATTAAGTCCAGAAAGGAAGTGGTTCATTTATGTCGTCTTTCCCAATGTGCAAAGCTTGTAAGAGCCTGCAGACTTTTCCCACCTGCTTAGGTGACACCTTCCTCTTACTCTGGCCTTCTGCACTAAGTCCCCAAATCAACTGCGCCCCTTAAAGGAGCCACTTTTATTTTTCCTGGCAGTCTAGACTATCTCATTCCCTTTGTCCTTTGAGGTTTGTGGGGGCTGAACTGCAAATGGAAAATTCTGTAATCATTTCTTATGCATGAAGTATTAGGCTTGAATGGGCTATTATCTTCCAAACACAAATGCTTTTGTGGTCATTTTAAAGAACTAAGTAGTATTCTGTGAAAAACTTTCCTCCTCTTCAAGTAAGTCTGCCTTTAAACAAATAATGAGTTGTTTATGAGGGAAAAAAAAGAAATAAACTGTTGCCCTTGTATTACAGACATGTTATTATTAAATAACGGTCAAACGCTTCAGACAAACCAACCCTGGAAACATTTTACAGTTGTTTTGCAATGTCCTTTCCTTTTTCTTTCAGCACAATGGAGCAGAGATAAATCAGTCTCACCTGTGCAGAAATTTAGACTGAAACCATTTTGTCTGTTCCAGGTGCTGGCCAGCCTGCGTACTGTACGGAATAACTTTGCTGCATTAACCAATTTACAAGATCGGGCACCCAGCAAGTGAGTGTCAATTTTTGTCCACTGAACTTTTTGCAGTGATACTTTTTAAATATAAACTAGGAACAACAATTAGATGTTACAGATTTCAGTCTCTGCCACCAAACCTGCATAAAACATGTGGATGAGTAATGAGTTTATTAATCCCTTGAAGATGCTATACTTCATAGCTGAGACAACAGCCCCCTTGCCTACTAACTGTTTTCGCATTGCTGTCCTTGCATAAACTTAGAGTGGTTCTGTGCAATTTATATGATTTTCAGTAAATTAGTCATATGTCAAAGATCATTCAAAGATGATCATTCAGGCAGAGTCTGAGTCTTGCAAATGAAGCAAAGTGAGCAGACAGCTACACTCATTGTGAGCTACTTGCATGATCTGAACCTAGAACTCTGCCTAACTCATCCAAGATAATGACATCCCACTTACCCACAGTAGTTCATGATTATAAATGAGACATTATAAATATGATCTTTCTCCAATCGTGTTACAGCGTCACAGTTAACATTAACGTTAGTTATACTGGAAAATTTTGTAGTGAAGTCATTTCCCTCACCCCAAATGTGCGTCTCTAGAACTTAGAAGTAATTAACATTCCCAAGACAGCTGCCTACCATTGCACATGCGGTGCCACTAAAAGATATTTCCTGTGCCCTTCGTTGGAATATGCAGACCCTATGAGGCCCTGCTTGCAATCATCCACACATCCCTATGCAGCTGTGTCAGTCCAGCAACTTCTAGCTTTCTTCAGTGGGCAAAGCAGTCCGCTGAGCTGTTTGCCCTAAAGATTATTGTGAAAGGTATAAACAAAATAATGTGTGAAATGTATATGCAAAATAATAGAGTGAAAAATAATTTTTAAAAAAAGTATTTCAGGTCAGAAAACGTGGGAAGTGCAAGCCATGTTAGAATAATGATAACTATGTATATAAATCAAACTTCAAGCTAGGTATAAGCTCTTGGTATGATTAGGCAGGTTTTTAATGAACTTGTAAATTCCTAAAATATTTCTCTCTTAGAGTTCTCAGTCTGCAGAGAGGTTTCAGGGTCAGGTATTAATTCCCTTCTACACTAGAAAGAAATATCTGTTCTAAACGAACTTCTTCTTTGGCAATGCCAGGGTATTGCATTCCCAAACAATTTCCCAAGGAAATGTATTTTCTATTATATTGTTCAAGGATTCAGTCATCCGTGAGTTTGTCAGGTTAATACCTTTTTTTTCTTTTCTTTTAAACAGAAGATCACCAATGTGTAACCAACCATCTATTAACAAAGCAACTATAACAGGTAAGAAGAACTAATATGACTAAAATTCCTCTGTGAAACCATCATGGGTTTCTAAAGTTAATATTTATTTATTAAAAAGTCTCACTGAAAACTGCATTTTATAATAATAACCTGTCCTGGTTTCAGCTGGGATAGAGTTAGTTTTCTTCTTAGCAGCTGGTAGAGCGCTGTGTTTTGGATTTAGGATGAGAATAATGTTGATAACGCACTGATGTTTTGGTTCTTGCTGAGCAGAGTTTACACCAGTCAAGGCCTTTTCAGCTTCTTGTGCTCTGCCAGGTGCACAAGAAGCTGGGAGGGGGCACAGCCAGGACAGCTGACCCAGACTGGCCAAAGGGCTATTCCATACCATATGACATCATGCTCAGTATATAAGCTGGGGGAAGAAGAAGGAAGGGGGGACATTGGGCATGATGGCGTTTGTCTTCCCAAGTAGCCGTTACGCGTGATGGAGCCCTGCTTTCCTGGGGATGGCTGAACACCTGCCTGCCAATGGGAAGTACCGAATGAATTCCTTGCTTTGCTTTGCTTGTGCGCGTGGCTTTTGCTTTAAATTGTCTTCATCTCAACCTACCAGTTTTCTCACTTTTACTCTTCCGATTCTCTCCCCCATCCCACCAGGGGGGAGTGAGCGAGCGGCTGTGTGGTGCTTAGTTGCTGGCTGGGGTTAAACCACGACATAATCTTATATTGTTTCATATCCTTGTATCTGTTTTATTAAAGAGGATTTGAGTCGTCGTGACTCAAATTGGTGACTTTTCATGTTGTATCATGTTAGCTTTCTGATTTCTGTGTTCTTACCCTGGTTTTAATTTAAGTTCTTTCCCAATTTTTTTTCCTTATATACCAGTGTGTGACCGTGTCGTGATTACCTTCATTAGTAACTTTCTGCAATGAAATGTAGTAGAAAGAACTGGTATGAGGAATGCATCAATCTTTCACTTGGGATATGGAGTTCTGTAGCTATACGGAGGCAAAGTCTTTGCGTTACAAACCCTTAGACAATGAGGAGTAATTTTCGAAACTGACTTTTCTGATTTAGGATGGTAAATTCTATTTCTATAACATTGTAGATGTGTAAGAGAAAAATAATTCCTTTGTAAAAGACACTATATTTCTAAAGAAACATTAACTTGAAAACAGGACTAGCATTATAAGTTATGTGAACACTTTTGAAAATTTTACCCTGCAGCACTTTTGGTTATTATTATGGAAACTTGGTCTTGGACATCTTTATGGGAACACACTTTATTTGACCTCATATTTTTTACATCATGTTAATCCTTGTGTTCTTACACTGTGTAATTTTCCAGGTAGTTACATTCTCTATGGTGTGTTGGCAGAATGAAAGAGCTCTTGCTTTGCCACTTGATGAAAGTATACAGACACTTACTAAACAGACAATTTATCATTTCAACCAAAAACTTAATGTTTCCAGGATTTTCAAAATAGCTCGTCTTTTTTATTCTATCATAGATTTGTAACTCAAGGAAGAAATGGTACTTCAGTTGTTTTGAGAAGTGTGGCTTTGTCGTGTTCAATAGTTTCTGTCTTTGGGCTCTGGAATGCATTATTAGTTTTTTTCATCTAGCCTCACACAACATCCATATTTACCTCTAAAAGACCCAATCTTGGCAGTTCCATACAATTTTATTCTCCTAGGAACTCATCATGTAATCTGAGCATTTGTGTGTAGGGCTCATCAGGGAACAGAGAGTTAAATATTTAAATCTATTCTATAAACAGAAAAGCATCCTTAGTTAAGAATGTTCTGCAATCATACTGAAATTCATGGTAATTAAATAAATAGGAAGGGGAGACAGATAAATGCTTAGATCAATTATAATCATAATCCTTTGTTAATGTATTCCTTTAAGAGATTATTTTGGGCGTTGGTTTCAAATTACTCTCCATGAGACATTTCAGTTATTGATAGATGTTACACCTATTTTTAATTGTGGGATTTGTCTCATACAACACAGTCAGCCAGAAGTCTGTTATCTTAACTGGAAATAGAGATACTGGAAAATAGGGCTCTTTCTTTCATTCCAAGGGACTAACTTTAGAAAGCCTACAACACAGTAAAGTCCCTGACAGTAAAAGAAAATATGATATTCAGAAGAGCAGATATGCATGCACGTGAACACGCAGCGAGCCTACCTTACATTGCTTCCCACAGTTGTTTGCCTGAGGTCAGCTTTTCTCCAATAGGAGAAGCTGCTCAGACAGCAGGACCCAAGACACACTCTGCCGGAAGATGCTGTTGCTCTTTTAAAATCCCCTCCGATCTCAGGGTTTCCATTCAGTTAATCCTCAGAGTGTACTCTACATGTCAGAAGCAATAAATCAGCTGAAGTTTTAATGTTTAGAAGGGAAGTGGTGCAATCAGTGCTGCAATTAATCTAGAAAATGCTTCTGGGCCAAGAAATTTAAAGGAAGCAAGAGAAGGCAAAGAATAGTAAGGATAATTTAATCTAATTTAGTTTAATCTGATTTCTCAGAGATGCTACTGGAATTGCTGTGCCCAAATTATGAATTGAAGTGGGTGAGCTGGGGCCTGTGTGCATTGGATAGAAGTGGCTGAAAGACTTTAATGACACAGGAAAGATATTAAGCCACTATAAAGCATGAAAATCGCTACAATTAATTTTGATTGTTGAATGGAGATTGAGGCTGGATACTATTTTGCCTCAATGGGTTTGCCCATTCTTAGTCATAGACTGTTTTTGATATTTCCATAGCAACAAATTTCATGGCATAAGCACAGAAGTATGCTTACGTGCTTTCTTGGGGCATATAAAATCCTTGTAAAACATGTTGCACTACAGCACTATGCCATGAAAGAAGATATAATACAAACACCTTTCCTGCTCTTCACAGAATGGTTGAAAAGTCTTTCAGATGCTACTAAGCTTTTCAGTTCTTCTGGGGAATGTTTGAAATGTAGCTTGTGCAGATCCTTCCTGCTGAGAAATCCTCCTGATCGTGCTGTTACTCAGAGTTCATGTCACGGAGTATCCAGAACAATACACCAGACAGGTAGAGCCCCATCACATCATCCAGATGGCTCAGCTAGCAATGTCAGTGAGAACTGATCACCAGTGTAACAAACTAGGTGACCAGAAGGCACAGTGTTACTAAACTATGTCAATGCTAAACCAGAAACAGACACTTAAGATGGAGAGTTTATGTTGCTAAGCTTCCTGGAAGAAGTGTCTTTGGGAAGACTCTGAGGAAAGGGATGATCACAGAAAGCAAAAGGGTAGCAAAAGGGAACTACTGCAGAAGATACAAGGAAAACGACAAGGGAAAGATAAAAAGGGATTTGGTAAAGCCGAGTGACTAAAATAGCAAGAGCAAAGTTTAGACATCTAGGATGTAGATATCTGTTTTGTCAAGGCCCTTTAGAGTCCCCTTATAGTCAGTGTGAATAAGCAGACACGCAAACTGACATGTTATATGTCATCTTTAAAGGGAGATGAATTGCTCCCTAAAAGTGCCACCTCTCTCCCGTGAATGAGGCCAGCCTGGGATAACTCCCTGTTGACTGTACAGTGCTTCTGTGCATGGTGTTCTGTGCTTCAACCAGAAGAGGGGTTCCCCTCACTGAGTCACACTTTCCAGGCAATGAGTTTCATTTCAAGTTGATAGTAATTCTCTTAACACAACCAGTGATTATATATAACATTTCATTTTCAAAAAAATGAAACTAGCTGTGACTCAAGGATTGACCTTGCAAGTTTTAATTTTTGACTGATAAAAAAATGAGCAAGAATTAGATGTCTTTTGATTATTACAGTTCTAATACCTGCATTTCTACATCAGAATAATTTGAATTAGGAAGGAACCATATAAGTTCTTTCTTGATACGTGTCATTTAAAACAGACAGGAGATGTCACAATTTCTCCGTCCATTAATGACAGTTTGCAAACTCAGTCTGGCAGCTGCTTTTATGTGCAAAGGTTCTGTGTAGAAGGAAGTCAGTTTGTCCAAAAGAATGAGTTTCTGAGCCTCTGAATACTATCACAACCACTGATTAACCGGCAAGTCTTAGTTAACCTGAAATCACAGACACAGCGCCTGATTCAAAAATATATATATATATATTAGATAGACATAATAATTCATAGTAATAGCTTTAAAGTGGATTTAAATGTAGATTACATAAGTGGCCCTTTATGTTACAAATACAGTGCCAAAGGACCTGTAAGTGAAGACTTGTATATGTAACAAAAAAGTCATTTAATTTAATCATAAAATAATCATAATTGCAAAATTGCACTTTTTAGAAGTTATTTACACTTTACAATTTTGCATCAAAGACTAACCCAAACCTATTTCATCAGATAGAGGAAAACACATGGAATTCTTCAATAACAACTTACATTTTATTTATTAAAATGTAGAAAGCATGTGCCTTAGTGTCAGGAAAACCCCTTCAGATTTTGTCATTTTGTCATTTATACGAGAAACATGGTGACAGAGAAATAAACTATTTGCAAAGATTATGAGGTTATAAATCTAACTGAAGTAATTTGCTACTCCATGCTTTCATTGCTTCTTATTGGACTTGAGTTACAGTCTTTACATGCATGGCTTTGCATCTGAAATCCAACAGAAATCAATATCCTGCTAATTAAATGGAATTTCTTGCATGTTTTTCATGGACTTTGTCCAACACATTTCACGATTTGTTTTGATTAGCTTCAGGTTTCCCAATTAAGTTTATGGCTGTGAAATGGGATCTACCAGTCTTTTGCTAGAAATTTCATTTTATTACATGGAAAGTATAATCAATCATTATTTAATAATTAAATATTAATTACTTAATTAAAAATTAGCCTCCTGTCTTTCAGTATGATACACTTAAACAAATATCACTACGGTAAGGTAAACCTCTATATTCATACAGACTAAACTCCTTCTAAATACAAGCAGCTGGACATAACAAGAGAAAACAAAGGTTACAGATGAAAATCAGTAGGTCACGTCTTATGGCATTGGGAATAATAGATTATTTTGAGTGTGTCTATCTCTGTGTAAGTGTATCTCTCACTCATACCACCTCTGTAACTGAAAAATTTTATTGAATAACAGGATGGAATTAAAATAGAATAAATTCCTGTTCAATAAGAAGTAATATTCTTGATATGCTTTAAACTGTTCAAAAGTCCAGAAGGCAAAGTGTTACATACTCTGCTGACTCTTCCAGGGCCTGACTGGACTGTACAGTGTGTCACTGCATGGAGATGTCCTCAATAGTCCAAATGCCCTTTATTCTTTCCTGTGTCTGGGATTCTGCCAGAGCACAGCAGGGGATAAAGTAAACATGAGAGCAGGAGTGGACAAAAAAAAGCAAAAATGCATGCCTTAGAGATGCTAATTCATGCAATACTGGGGTAATTGCCACTAGCTTGGGAGTGGGTATATGGGACTGAGGAGATCCTAATGTCTATGAAAACAGAGACTTAAAAATAAAGAATATTTCATTTTTTTAACAAAAGAAAACTCATAATACAGTATCAGTGTCACATTTTAGAATGCTAAAGACCTTAGATTTCATACCCAGATTTAGGCAGACATACAAAACATGCCCTATTCAAGACGTAATTGCAGTATAGATATCAATGCTTTAGATTTAGTCATCAGGATTACACTTATAATGAAAACTTCCCACTCTTACTTAATTTGCCCACTGACTGTATTTTTATCTTACTACATAGAATTATTCCTATGGTAAACGGCACCACCAGACTTTTGGCAGAGGGGAGGTAAACTGTTCTGAAATCCTCACTCAAGTTTATTGAGTGAAGGGTGCTTTCCGGAAGCACTGGAGAAACCTGACACGCTGGTTTTAAAGGGGGATGGTTTTGATCCATTTGGCCTTTTTCTCTGTGCAGTATGTTGAATGATATGTAAATGTTCTGTTCTTTGTACTTTTGCTTATACCCATACACCTATGGATATTTTTAATGAATTTAACTCATAGAATTGTAGAATCATAGAAACATTTAGGTTGGAAAAGACCTTTAAGATCAAGTCCAACCGTTACCAAGTCCAACCGTTGTGTCACCTCAGACAATTATTTTATTTCAGGGTAAATACCACAGACACTTACATTTTCAAGTGTGAATGTGATTTGTAGCCTTTTCACATCTTTCAGTCTGTGGTAAATGCCATCTATTATTTGAGAAATTAGCAGATGTGTATCTGCAGACTCGAGGCAGGTTAACAGTATACATCACCGGTGGTTGAATTCAAGCATTACAAGTACTTTATATGCACAAAAGTTACTGGCACACACATGCCAGTCCACCTCAGTTTACTTCCTAGGGGAATAAGTTCAATACGCACACTTAGGACCAGAATTCTTACTAAGAGTCAATTAAATGTGTCCTTTTAACTTCTGTGAATGCTTTTGAAATTTCCCCTTTATGTGAACTGTGTGAAGACAGCCATATTCATTACAACTGTTTTCTCAGATAGACCAAAAAAATAGTACATTGTGTAGTTTGGTGTGGATTTTATGCTACATGAAGAGCAGTAGAACAAGAGAGAGGAACTGACAAACTGAAAGAAAACTATGTGGAATGTTATATACCTATATTAAGCTGATCATATTAATGGAGTCCTGAAAATGTGTTTTTTTGGAAGATACCCATAGCACACATACATGTAAGTGCTATTTGTCACTGTCAAACAGATAAATAATTATTTAACATTTTGTTATTTCTATCCAACTCAAGTCCTGCCTTTAAAAGTAAAAGGCCTCTTACAAACTCACATCCCAGGCCTAATATTCTATTTTATATTAAACTGAACTACTTGACGCAAAAAACTTTGTAGAATTCTAAGTTGACTTAGTTATCCTGGTTTCTTGCACGGCTAGTCATTTAATTATCATCTGTGCAACCCTATTGCTCTTTCATGTCTACAACATTCTTTCAGAATCTACCCATCCTCTATAGAGAAGTAATTTCCTTTCTAAAAAAATAAAATAAAATATTGCTGGTGTTATGTAGACCTCTGTATGGCACAGACCAATGTGAAAGGACAACTATTCTCTTCAGTTGTTGCTTGCTGCTGGTACTTCTGACAGCCTTTAAACATCCACAGTGGCATCAAATTTTGAAACTCAGTAGGCAATTTGAAACTACAGAGAAAAATGCTAAGGAAAAGGGAAGCATATTTTTTTGTCAGAAAAAATATATTTTATCATAACTTAGAGCAATAAACATTGGTCTGTAATCCACTATCTGGATTAATCAATCTAAATTTGGTATTAATACATGAAATAAGAATGCAATTAGAAGAAGATCAGTAGTCCTTCGTATGGGATGGAGTTTCAAAAGGCTTTGTGCGTTTTTAATTAAGCTGTTGTTATATAATATTGAATTTTATTTGTGGTCTACATCCTTATTCAGTTTTAGAGTTAACATAAGGTACTGATATCAGGGCTTTACATACTGAAAGGACAGCAGAAAGAGACAGTTGAGATGGAAGGAAGATTAAAAACTAAATGACTGGTCTACATGGTGTACAGTGCCTTCTTGAATAGGTTTATTTTGATGGGTGGCAATATTGCAATTGCAGCTAAAATCTAAGATTCAACTGAACCTAGAAAGTACTCCATTCTATTGTCTTTTTAGACCAGAGCCCAATTCACCTTTATGTGATAAACTGTACTATGAATATATGTGTCAAGCTTCAGTCTGAGAAAAGAAATTATACGTTTGAAGATTTGGGGTGATGTGTTATGGACTAGCTTTTTTTTCTTGTTGTGCAATTCAGTTTGCGTGACAGTTTGTGTGGAAGAGCGCACAGGGAGGGTACGCTTTGGAGAATGGGCTATTTTCTTCTGGGAGCCAGACGGAGGTAGCCTCCTGTTGAAACAAAACGGTTTCCACCCATTGCATCTGCAAAGCTGTGACTGAAACCCAGGTGGACATGATAAAACCTTCCTTTGTGGACATGTACACCCAGACTGACCCCGCAAGAACTGAAAAAGCTGCCCAGACCCAAAGTTGCATGGAACCTGGAAGTCCCAGGCAGAGGTGGATGTCATGGGTGCAAGTGTGCCCAGCTGGAGGAACTCTTCAAGCAAGTGGCCATGTTACAAGAGGAGCTTAACAGGCAGTGCAGTATCCAGGCATCTGAGCGAGAGATCGATGGATGGTACTGTGCACTGTCACAAGCTGAGCAACAACCCTGCCTTCAGACTTTGCAAAGGGAAGGTAAGCTTGCTTCGAACCCTGAGGTGACAGACTCAACCAGCTCATGAGACAAAGGAGACTGGACTCTTGTCTCTGCTCAGGGCAGGAGGAACAATCTTCCCCTTCCCCCTGAAGTGCCCCTACGTAACAGGTACAATGCCCTGGGGCCAAAGGATGAACAGAGAGTGAGTACCGGGCAAGACCCAGGAAAGGCCAGTTGTGCAAATCTGGTCCAACCACCCACCCGCATTAGAACCAGTGCCGCCACAAAAGTACATAGGGTGTTAGTAATTGGAGACTCCTTGCTGAGAGGCACCAAAGTGCCCATTTGTTGCCTAGACAATATCTCTAGAGAAGTTTGCTGCCTGCCTGGAGCTCGCATCTGTGATGTCATGGAGAGGCTGCTGAGCCTGGTAAAGCCTGCGGACTATCACCCGTTCCTGCTGTTCCAAGTAGGATCAAATGATGCTGCAACGAGGGGACTCAGAAGTATCAAAAGAGACCTTATGTCATTTGGAACAATGTTAAAGGGATTGGGAGCACAGGCGGTGTTCTCCTCTATCCTCCCAGTTGGAGAAGGGGGTTCGAGAAAAAGGCAACGAACTGAACAGGTGAACGGCTGGCTGCGTAGCTGGTGCCATGCTGAAGGTCTCAGCTTCTACAATCTTGGGCATACCTTTGAGAAACCAGGCCTGTTGGCAGCTGACAGGGCTCAACTGACCAAGTGAGGCAAGAGTTTCCTGGGCAATAAGCTGGCTGGACTTATAAAGAGAGCTTTAAACTAGATTTAGCAGGGGAAGGGTACGGTGTTCTAAGCACTCAAGAAGAGCCAGGGGCTGCTGGGGCATTAGGAAGCAACAGGGAAACCCCTGTAGACTGCCTCAAGGGAATTAGGGCGAGCTCCTCTAAAAAGGGGATGTGGCCGATGATAGCTCAGCTGGAGTGCCTCTATACCAATGCACGCAGCATGGGAAACAAACATGGAGGAGCTGGCAGCCGCTGCCCAGATGGAAAACTACGACCTGATTGCTATCACAGAAATTTGATGGGTTGAATCACACAATTGGAGAGCTGTGATTGATGTCTATAAAGGATTCAGAAGGGACAGGCAAGGAAGGAGAGGTGGAGGAGTTGCCCTCTGTGTCAAAAATGGGATTGATTGCATAGAGCTATCTTTGAAGAACAGCAATGCACAGGTTGACATGAGAAGCTCAACATGACCCAGCAATGTGTGCATGCAGCCCAGAAAGCCAACCATATCCTGGGCTACATCAAAAGAAGCGTGGCCAGCAGGTCGAGGGAGGTGATTCTCCTCCTCTATGCCGCTCTGGTGAGACCCCACCTGGAGTACTGCATCCAGCTCTGGGACCCCCACCATAAGAAAGACACGGACCTGCTGAAGCAGGTCCAGAGGGGGCCCACAAAGATGATCAAGGGGCTGGAGCACCTCCCCTGTGAGGAAAGGCTGAGAGAGTTGGGTTTGTGTAGCCTAGAGAAGAGAAGGCTCCAGGAGACCTTACAGCAGCCTTTCTGTACTTAAACGGGGCCTACAGAAAAGATGGGGAGGGACTCTTTATCAGGGAGTGCAGGGATAGGATGAAGGGTCAGGGTTTTAAACTGAAAGAGGGTAGATTTAGATGAGGTATTAGGAAGAAATTCTTTACTGTGAGGGTGGTGAGACACTGGAACAGGTTGCCCAGATATGTTGTGGATGCCCCTTCCCTGGAAGTGTTCAAGGCCAGGCTGGATGAGGCTCTGAGCAACCTAATCTAGTGGAAGGTATCCCTGCCCATGGCAGGGGGGTTGGAACTAGATGAACTTTAAAGGTCCCTTCCAACCCAAACCATTCTATGATTCTATGACTCTGTGAATTCAGACAGCAGATAAGAAGAAACAGATTTATATTGTGCAATCAAGATCAAACATAGATTTAGCTTCCAGTGAAATCCCTCCAGCTGGTCCATGTAGTTCAGTAACCAATTAGCAATGCAGATGTCCTCTGTTTTATCTAGTTTCAGCTATTCTGGTTGCAAAACGAGCTCACAATTTTCCAACAAACGTTCTGAACAAAGGATTGACAATCACCTGCTTCACTGGAGTTGAACCAAATCCCATCACTACTGTACAAAGTACTTTAAAGAGGCTTGTATATTGTTCTTTTAAATGATCAATAATATTTTGCATAAATAAAACAGATTTGGAAAACAGCAATATTTACATCAACTTCTCTTTTCAGTTAATAATTAAATGCCTTATCTAGGTCATGATAGCTAAAAGGAGAGTTATCTCATTTACAGCCTTCTTATCCACAATAAAATCATATTGCTTTGTGAGATACAGGGGACAAATGACATTCAGACTGAAATTCATTCATACATCTCCTGTCCATAATAAACAACATATGCAGCAAACAGGCAGGGAATCAGAGAGACTGGAGTCTGCTCCCCACCCAGTCTTTCACAGTCACTTTGTCACCTTCAGGGGTGAACTAGCAGCTTCTTTCCTTGCACATAGAGAGTTTGTGGGCATTTGATATTCATAAATGGAGGCCTATTTGCTTATATTCTATGAAGAACTAGGTCTCTGTGTCACAGTTTGTGCAGCACTGTCATGTGCTATAATGAGAAAATACCTGTTTAAAATGGGTCATTGGAAAAGATAACTATTAAATTGTGTTTCCCTTTTAAAGGGAATAGTATTTGTGCCTCCAGTTCCACCCCTTTCCTTGATTTAGGGAAGAAGTTGTTATTGACAGGATACATCTTTGAAGGCTTACTGAATGCTTTCTCCATCTTGTTTTGTAGACCTTTAATTAACTTTAAAAAGCAAAACTTTTCTAACTGAATGAGAGATTCCAAATGAAATCTTTATCTAGTGCTCCTTTAAGTTCGGTGGGTTTATTGAACAGTGATTAACTTTCTTGAGGCAGAACAACAGGAAGAGGGGTGACATGGGTTTGGACAGCATAAGCTGTTCATGCATCATCTCACATTCAAGGAAGTGAATAAAACCAGGGTACAAAACAGAATACTCTCCACATTTGATTACTGCACAGTACCACAGAAAAATCTGAAACAATCATGGTTTCTATACAGTGAAAGTATGAGGAACCTAAGAGTTTTCAGGATCATCAAGGATGTTTAAACAATGACTTGCCCTGACTATACTACTTGCAAAATGGTGGTTTACATAATGTCATTTAAAAATGCTAATTAACATGCATTATGAAAAGATACATTTTTCTCAGTATTATATGCACCTTGCGTTTTGCACTTCAACACTGATACCTGATAGACAAATGTGTGAGCTTTCATAAAACAGCAAGTTACTTAAAGAGAGAAGTACAATACAATCATAGTTTAAAACATTCCTGGCAAGAATGTCTATGTAATTGAAACTAACCATCCAGATCAACAATTCGGATGCTTGTTTTGCAGTGTGTAGACTACAATACTTGGCCCTTATGTATGATTTTTAATTTCTTAACAGTCTGTTTCAGTGGAAATGTGTGGTTAGGTTATCAAAGTGCATACAGACTAAAAGGCAGCATAGGGCTGACCTCTGCTTGTAAGCTTCATCCAGCACTTCAGGTTACTTCTCTTTAGGACTGCAATGTAGTACAGCCTTGATTTTGAAACAGACTTACACATTCTGGAGTTAGAATAGTGGTCAATTAAAAATAAAATATGAGAGGCATTACCAGTCTCCACACCAATAATCTGATATGCACCCCAACACAGATCTTCGCTTCTTACCTTTATATTGGTCTCATATTTTGCTGCATCAGTAAAAGTTCCTGTATCACCATTTCACCCAAACTATCCATTTTACTGGAAAAACAGACAGGATGACAAGCTTCGTGTGCTTCCTCTTCTCCTTTCAGCCCAGCTGTGTCACTTACAGTCACTGGTAGTTGAGAACTGTACATGACCCAAGGCTGCATTTACCGTATCAATAATAACAGCAGAGCAACTGGAAAGAGTGAAAGGTGGTTTGGTTTGTAGGACTGAGGTGAGAAGAATCAGAAAGAAAAATAGGACTCTTGCCTATGTAATTTTTCTCATTCCTGTTACGAATGCAGCCCGTTGGCTGATGAATACAGAAAATAAAACTGTGCAGATGTGGCTTCTGGTATGACCGTTGGATGCAGTATGAGTGCACCTTTATTTCACACTTCATCCAGCTTCTGACAGCTCTGATACATTCTCTTCTGTCCAATTGAAAAGATAGATTTAAAAGTCGATCTCTTTTCCTTTAACAGGTTACCAAGAAACTGGTCCATTAAAGTCTATTCACTTTCCTGAGTATCCATTTAAAAAATTAAGGGCTACATTGAGATCACCCATTAAAGTGCCTAGGTTCTGCTTTTATTACATGCAAGCTCCCGAGTACAGAGCCTGAACAAAGCAATGAATCAGAGCAGCCAGCAGCGAGGGTCAGACTACCCTGGAGAGAAGCAAGAATAACAGCTCTTCTTTGGTGCACTAGGAAGTTCTGCAGGTCTCTCCACACAGTCTTTTGTCCGTGCTCAGAGAAAACAAATAAATAACCCTAGGAGTCGTGCTCACAGTTTAGGACCTGCCCCTGCACAACACCTTCTCCAGGAGTGATCTCATCACTAGACAACAGGGACAGCCTCCCTTTTGCTCATTCTCTCTCTGACCTCATGCATTTTGCATTACATTCTGCAAAGTGACTCATCTTCAGCTGGAAGGAGTTATTCCAGGTCTGGCGGTAGGAAAATCAACTCGTGCCTACTGCACTTTCTCAGGAACTGGGATCAAAAAATTCAAGAATCAGAAATGGCTAAAACTCAGGCTTCTGCTCTCAGGCCAGGAGTTATAACATTTTCACACAAAAAGACCTTTATTTCCTGCATTAGGCGACTCACCTCAGAAGACTTTTGGTGGTGGGAACTGGGAAGTAGGGAAGTAACTGGTCAGCATGGACATAACTGGTGGGCACGCCTTAGTCACGTATTCAGACATGCCCCTGTCTTTCATGCTTCCAGTTGGCTGGCTCAGTATACCAAATCCCTCTGAATAGCTACAGGCCTTCTTTATAGTCAGGGGAGGCAGGCAGGTGTCTGAGGCAATCCCAGTGCTCTGTGGAGGGCCCAACCCCGCAAGTGCCTAGGCAAGATCTTGAGGGTCATCCAGTAGACATTACTTTGGTGTCACTATTCATACAAGAGACACCAGCATGGGCAGCCTAACATAGTCCCGAATATTGTAAGGTACTTCTAGCAGAAACCTGTCAGGGAAGAGTTGCAACAAGGAATTTACCAAAGTTGCTTCTGGGACTTCAGGGGAAATGAGAGGAGGCACTGAAAGAGCCAGTAGAGCCACTAGAGAGTTTTCACTTGAAATGTTAAAAGCACTGGGGTATGACTTTAAAATTTCCTAATCAAATCCAAGCCATAGTACTCAGGCAGGTTTGCACAGCTCTATGACTCTTGCTTTCTGTTAACAGGATTGGAAAATATGGGGGGTTTTTTTATCATTGTCCTTAATCAGCTCACAGTTAAGAAGATTCAGCTCCATCTTGTGTAGGAGCAGCCTTTTTCGTACCAGGAAGGTCTTGATTTTACCCCCGTCATGATGATATTCTGAATTAATGAAGCAGCTGTGGCCACATGCATAAAGTTTTAGTTGATACTAAATATTAAAAATTATTCTCAAATATTTACATTATAATACTAGTAGCAAGTTGCCAATCTAATTCATTATTCTTTCTCCATGCAGTATTTTAAATTAATTTCTGCAACTGATATTTATCTTTGAAAGTGTAAATTAGATATGAAGTTGAACTAATTCTAAGCCAGATAAAAAATGAAGATGACCAACAATAAATTAAGGTAGTCTCTCTTAAATCATAGGATAATATGATAAAAATAAAAGGTGTCTTTCCTTAATAATAATGAACAAGGTAGGAGTACATCTGAGGGAGTGAATTTTGCCACTAGATAACTTATTGCTAAGCTAAAGAAACAGGAAATAAATAACTTAGGAATATATTATAGAAGTGACTACTGGATTAGCAAGCATTTGAAAATTCCCCTTGTATTAAGTAAGCCATATGCTAGTGGCTTACTTAGTTGACATACTGTAGGAACCATTGTCTAATTAGTCTTTAATTGAAGGAGTGCAAAGATGACTGGAAGAAAAAGCCCAGGAAGAAGTCAGTGCCAAAGAAATGAAGGAGAAAATTGGAAAACAGTTTGACACAGTCTGGCTAACTAAATGTTATCAATGGGATGCAGAAAGGTCTGACAGACGACGGGAAGCAGCTAGTGGGAAAGAAACGAACATTTGTTTGGGGAATAGTCTTAGTACTATTATTGTTATTATAGTTGATGTGGTTGTTGTTGTTATTATTAATATTAATGGGTTTGAATCCCACTTCTTAAAGGGAAATAGCAAAATCAGCATTTTGGGACGGTTTGTTTCTTTTTAATTGGAGTTTAGCAAATACAAGCAGCAGCAATGGCAAATGAGACCCCCAACCTGCTTTTTGTATTCTGTCCTTTCTGGTTCCTGAACAAAAAAGGATCTGTATGATCTATTTCAGCATTGCAGCTGCTGAAATTCTTTTCTTCTCCAGTGTGGTCCTTTTTTTTTTTTTTTCCTCAAAACTTTTTCGGCATATCACGTAAAAAGGCTGTTTGAACCTTGTCATTCCCCGTTCAATCTTCAACTCTGAAAATCTATCAGACAAAGGAGGCAGGCAGAGAAGAATTAGTCCTAAAGCAATCTATGTCTTTGCAGTTCAAGACACTATTTTCAGAGAAAGAGCAAGCAGCTGACATACATACTACGCATATGCCTTTCACACAGGAAAGCAATAGTCAGGTGATGAAACCACTTAATTCTCACATGCTTCTGCTACTTGGAAACGTATGTAAGCATGTTACTGATCAGCCATAGATTTTCACTGTACGATACTGTGAACCCAAAATGTGATTTCCTTGCTCCTGCTAATTCTCATGATGAAATCTGCAAGCCTTTGTTTTGCCGAGTAAAACCTGAAGCTGCAGCACCAATGAGTCTATTGCAACACTATTCTCTGGTCTAGTGCAGTTCTGCCCTCCTTGTAGATTTATACTGCCTGGAGTTCCATGTCTCACCACCTTCCCTGTTTGCCTTACTTGTACTTTAAAAGGTACAGGTGGCCGTAAGATACAGTGCAGTGATAAGCCATAGTGGGAGAAGATGCTAGGAAGACAAAGAATCCTTGCAGCCTCAGTACCCATTCCAAAGAAGAAAGCCACGGTTCTGTTCCACAAATGCTATTTTCTAAACATACCCACTGGAACACAGAGTTGATGCTCAAAGGAGTAAATGTTGCTTCAACAAATAATATGTCTTTGTGGTAAGACCTGGAGTGTTGAAATACTTGCCGGTTCTGCTTCTAAATCTCTCTTCTCCAAAGATGGTGCTAATCTTGTCTATAAAATACAGGCTATAAAAATAGCACAGTTTTTCCAAGAATCGTCTTTGATGATTGGTTGTTAAAATAAATAGGTATTTCTCCTTCATAGTATACATAGGTTTACTGATAGACATTGATTTTTGAAAACTGTATGTTTTGATGGTTCTGTGAGAGGCCAGTACTATAGGCACTCCTTCCAAGCACAGCTCAGTCCTGCAGACCTGGATTATAAAACATCTACTAGAGCCACATTTCCCCTTTTGCAAAATAGAAAAGGTTGACATCAGTATTCTAAAGAATAAAATTTCATAGAATAAAATGAAAATATAATAAAAGTTTTCACATTAGCCATAGTTCTTTGACTAGAAGTAACTCCATCCAACCAGAAATTAAAATACACCATAAAATATCCATCTTTCTCCCAAGATGTTAGATGCTGCCTTCCAGAGGCAATATTTCAAGATGTTGACTGCTACCGCAATGTTTAGGAATAAATTGCTCAGTTTTAAAAAGGGGGATGAAAAGTGATCATGCAAAGGGACATGAGTCCCATTTTAAAGCAAACTTTTGTGACTATGTCGGAAAAAGTGTTCCTAAAACTAGATTGATATAATTTCCTTTGGAGTCATTAATGGTATGAAACAGCTATGAGTTAAATCCTTATCTAAAAGTAGTCAGGCCTACCATCTAAACTCTGTAATGCATACTAGATAATGTAATCAACTGAAAGAAGTGTATGTAGTATCTGTACTTAATCTTTATACTCCACAGGAGCCTTTTTTTCCTGAACATCTACCGACTTTTTGTCTACACTTCCTGTAGATGTGTCAGCAACAAGTGGAAACATTTTTGTTTCATAGTTGGGACCCTAATCAAAGAAGGCCACTTGACTTTCTCATGTTCTGCATGGTTTCTCCAGGTCTGCCTTGCACACTGATACACAGACTCATTCTACTTCATTCTACAGTGTTTTTACAAGGTTTTTTTACAAGTTTTCCAGTTTATTCACTACACAGCTATTCACATACTTGTCTCAGAACAAGTGAATGGATGGCTGCAAGGATAGATTTAAGCAGCGAATGGTTGGATAGCCTGGGAACTTGAAATTAGCTTAAGCAATACTACCGGAAAAGAGCAGTGCTGAGTTTATACAGGTTTCTGAAGATACAAATGTGTGAAGTGTTGCCTTAGATCATTAGCTGCCATTGAAACCCTTTAGCAGGCATATGGCACTCCGCATTCCAGAGCTGGAAAGTTTCACAAAAACAAACCTGTTATTTGACTGGCAGGAAGATGGCCCAGATCACAGGCAAACATTTCCATATGATGCTGAAGTAATTTAATCCCATTAAAAAAATTACAGAGATTAAGAGATTTGACAATAGCCACATTTGTAAAATAAATTAAGGAACTGTGTAGAAGTATATGAACCCATGAGCTTGCTTTTCATCATGCTGTCATCATTAATCCTCACAAAGTGGAATCTGAATTGCTGAAAATGAAAGTATAAATTGAAATATGGCAGTAGGGTTCATACGACAAAAATAGTTTTACTGGAATCTCAGTTAAATAGATAAATCAAGCTTGGGTTTTAGAGTCTTTCAAAAATATCTAGAAAGAAATCAAAATTACACAAAATGTCACACAGATGTGCATTTCCCTCATCTACCTGAGTAACATTTAAAATGCAAAAGCACACATTCAGCTTTCATGCCTCCAAAATGCCTTTTTACTTACTTTCGTCCTCTTTGTCCCAAGTGAATTTCTTTCTGAAACAACAGTGATTCATTTTAAAGATTTAGCTGACCTTTTCACATATATGTGAAAAAGTCTTGCACATCAAAGTGCAGGAGATCACTATCCACATGTGACATTTAGACATGCAACTCAGATGCACAGCACAGCAAGTTCACGTCTCTGAGAAAAGAACAAAACAATCTCCCATCAACTCTAACGCAGATTGTAGCTGAGAAGACATGTAATTCTTAGACAGAAAAGGTCTAAAGTAAGATTTAACTGTACAGACTCCACTGTACAGCAAGTATAAGCAAAGTGTGTTAAAAACCAAAATGAACAATGATGTTGTCACCCAAAATGCTTAACTTTTGGAGAGCAGTTTGCTGAGGTAAATAGTTTCATCATCCTTCTGTTAAGAAAATGACTGTATGTCGTAAGTATCCATGGCTTGTTAAAAATTAACTTAGTGAAGATTACCAGTGTTTATTACTTGGATTTCAAAATGTAATAAATACAATCAGTTGTTAATATATTCAAAAACAGTAACTAGACATTATCATGCAGGTTATTTTTCAGTTTAGACATAGTGTTTTAAAACTGTTTTGGACAATTTTCAGTCTTCTCATTGGGAAAAAGACGCAAGATGCAGAGTGATGTTTCCAACAAGACAAAACTGTCACGGGACTTGAAAGACATTTTCATATGTGGCAGCTTTTAGGCTAAGTTGTTTGAGTCCACGTGCGTAAGTCTGACCACAGAGGAAAGCTTATACAGTTTAGTCAAAACAGCAGCAAGCTCAGCGCGGAGCTCATTGTGCAGCTGGGTCTGCAGCCTGTGCAGGACTCCATGGTCCTGAAACTGTGCTGCCACGATTGCACGACAAAGATTTTTTATGGCCAGCAGCACTAAAGCCTTTGACTGCACCATAGGCCGCCTTCAGAAGCTGGCTGTGCGGACAGAGCATTGCACTGAGACTCACATCTGGAATTAGTTCTAAGCTTTCTTGTATGATCACACACGCGCATGTGGCTTCCTCTCTCACGCCGCCTACCTCATTGTGGGGACAAATCCATTAATGTCTGCGAGAAATTCTGACAATTTGGTGATCAGCCATTTAAAAATCCAATTGCAGAGAGAGACAGAGGGTGTAACTCTATATGGTATGATCATACTAGCCTGGAATAGCATGGGGAAGGCAAGAAGCCTGAAAACGTCTTGAAACAGCCCGCTGGGTATATTACAGATTTAATGTCACTTTTTACATTTATTCAGCAAGTGGCAGAGGGTGGAAAAGGTTTCTGTCAAAGCAGAGAATCTTGCTAGAAATTGAATGTTTGCTCTTTCTTAATTTCAAATTATTTTTTCCTGCAATTTATTCCCTTAAAACACCAAAAATCCCTGCTTTACTCTCTTCTCCTTATGCCTATTTTTCTTTCATTCAGTTTTTTCTTCTACCCCTCTTACGGCTTGACTTATAATCTGTCCCGTTTTCTCCTAGTTAAATGTCTTCATGTTTGTCTTTAAATGCAATCCTGCAGTGTGATCATATTTTACAATCTATTATCTTTATCATCTTTATTTTCCTTCACATCCTCTTTACAAAACAACAGCAGCAGCCGCAAAAAAAAAAAAAAAAAAAAAAAAAATCTCAGATGCAGAGGCTTAGAGAGATTAAAATAATTCTAGACCTACATGGAAAAATTTGACAAAATAGATTGTGTATAAGCATTTATAAAAGCAGGACTGGACCCAAGCACCTTTACACCTTTACTCATAATACTGGATTCAGTTGTATTTCAATGCTTTTTAGTCTATTAAATAACAATAGTTCTCAAATCAACATTTATCACTTCAGGCTTTTTAATTCTTTCAGAACTGCTGCTTATCAAGGAGTATTTCTATCTGTTGGGTAATAAACTCACTCAGAACATTCTTTTTTTACGTTGTGTGCAGTTTATGCGAATGCTATAGTTTCACCATTCCTAAATACAAAATGATTAATATTAAATGCCTTATAAACTTTATTCCAGGGAAAATAACGAATTTGTTAACACTAGCTCAAATATTCCCCATGACAAAGCCCAGTATTACAGTATTTCAGCAGATTACCATTTTATTGTCCGAGTTACTGATTATCTCATCATCTGCCAATGCTTAGGAAAGGTTACTAACCCTCCCCTGACACATCCTCCTGCCGTTCCCTTGCGTCCTACCATTGGTCACCAGGGAGAAGAGATCAGCGCCTGCCCCTCCTCTTCCCTTGTGAGGAAGCTGTAGACAGCGATGAGGTCTCCCCTCAGTCTCCTCTTCTCCAGGCTGAACAGACCCAAGTGACTTCAGCCGCTCCTCGTACGGCTTCCCCTCTAAACCCTTCACCATCTTCATGGCTCTCCTCTGGGCACTCTCCAGTAGCTTTGCACCCTTTTTGTACCGTGGCGCCCAAAACTGCACCCAGTACTCAAGGTGAGGCCACACCCGTGCAGAGTGGAGCAATCACCTCCAGAAGTTGGACTGGATGATCCTTGTGGGTCCCTTCCAACTCAGGACATTCTATGATTCTGTGATTCTATCAATATTTCAGTACAGGGAAAGAGCTTCCCCAGCACATTCTAAGGCAGCCTTGCAAATGATGAGGACTGCAAGACATCTAGATATACCTGAGCTCACTCTTTAGTTAGCAGGTACCAACAGGAACGAAGGAGGAAAGTGTGCCTTTCATCCACCTGAGTAAGAGCCCAGTATTAGGAAAGTCCCATGCTAAAGCCCACGCTCTCAAGTTTCATAGCTATCAGATTAAAGCTGGTTTAGCTATATCTGCTCATGCTATGATCAAATCCCTAGCTGCAGCAGCAACACAGCTTTAAACAAAACATACCGCATGTGTAAAGTCCACACTAGCCACTTTCCTGTTATACAAGATTGCTTCTAGCAGTTCTCAAACTCGGCTATGTGTTGTGTTGCTAGAGGGTGGACTGTTACCAGATGGCAGTCAGTTCATTAAAAAAGGCTTTCGTCTATGTAACTGGCATAGTAAACTAAAGCATGAACTGTTTCACAGACAAGATAGCTCCCTGTGTCTCATCAGTCGTTTAATGTGTGAAGTTGTTTAGCAGAGGAAGAGGATTCAGGAGATTTTGTTCTTAAATGCGTTCTCTCCATACAGTCTGTTCTGTTAGCTGAAGCTGGAAATGGCTTTAAAGGGCGAGAAAAAGGTTCTGCTTATTGTATTTTTCTGTAAAGGCTTTCTCCATGAAGAGAATGTTATTCATGATACTTACACGGCCACTACGTGTATCTGGCCATATTTTAAGACTGCAATTTCCACTTCTTGCCATTACAGAAACTCCTGTAATGCAAAAAGATGGCTTCAGTGTTACTAATACTTTGGAAATGTCTAGCTGATAATAAATGTCAGGCTCTCCCGTGAAGTGGAAATGTTAGCACAACAGACTGTAGTCCATCACAACTGTAAATGGGAGTGGAATTTCTAGGCTACTCCTCAGGCAAAGAGCATGGATCAGCAGTTGTAATTGTGCATGTGTCTGCTTGTTGGATGTATCAAAGATACCCAGCTAAAAAATTACATTTGAGGAAATATATATCCTCTGGCTACTAATCCTGGAAAAAAATATAGTCTGGCTTCTAACTTTAAAACTGCTTGACTTTTACTTTTTAATATATTGATATCCCGTCCTGCTACAGCGTATATAGTAAATTTGTACATGTAGGTATCTGCCAGGTCAATAATGTTCTAGTATCTTCACACTAGACTCAGAAAAGCATTACAAGTCTACTTTTTTAAATACACTAATAAGAAGAGTCAATTTTATAATCTTTTCAGATGGTCTCAGAATACCTTTATAAAGGTCACAATCATTGGGATGTTATTTACTCTTGCAAGTGCAGAGACAAAGCACTTTGTGTAGTTTAGAGATTATTTTCTGGCAGGCTTTGCTGTTATATTGGTGATTTTAACTGGACTCTGCATCCTGGACAAACAGAATTCTTATCCCATTTAAAAGAGTTACACAATCAGAATTGTTTTTTATAAGCTTACACTCAGAGATCTCACAATAACTTTTGAATTTCATTCAAAATCTATAGACAAACAAAGAGCAAAATATTATTTTCCTGGTGCCAGAGACTCTGAGTTCATCACAGGCTACAGCGATGAACTTTTGGCATAAAACTCCCCATTCAAAGCTGCCAGTTCCACTGGATCTTAAAACTATTGTGTTCAATATGAACAGAATTCAGGCAAAATTGATTCCTAAGATTCTGTCAATAGCCAGTATGCATGAAGCCTAACCATTTTTTTTAAGTGTATTTTAATGAGTGGAAAGCTGGGTTCCATTTCACTCACATCTCAGTTGCTGTTCTTGGTTTGACTGTCCAGTCTGGGATTGAAACAACCACCTCAGAAAGCAGAATTTGATTAAGCCTTTTCAGGCCTGGCCTAGATTTGACTTGATTTCTCAGCTTTGCACCTTCATTGCTGCATCTGGAAGAGTGATGACAACAGGCCAATTATAAAAAATAAGGAATTTAGTCCCGGCTTTAGGGAGCTGTCTGTGAATGGATTAAGCCTGGTTGCCACAAACCGTTTTTGGCACAGTTTTTTTCAGTCATTTTTCAGCAAAGGCCAACTGTGGCTTAATCCTGTTCGTGTGGCAGAACGTGTTTGTAACACATCCAATTCTTCTGAAGAAGAATCACCTATTTTGAATAACGTAGATATAGGACAGACTCTGTTTTTCTATGTTCTCCCTTACATTTTCTTCCATTCTTGCAAACGACAGCTGCCACCATGACCAGGAATAGCACATGATTATCAGATTAAGAAAATGTTGCTAGATTCCCACTCATTTCTCCTATAGATCAACCTGTTTGAGTCCTATTGGCTTCTGTAGAAATTACTCACTTCCTGTAATTGAAAAAAGGGCATCTGAAATGAGTGATGTGCTTACTGAGCAGGAAAGGAACAAGTATAGCTTCTGTATCATTTTTTCTATTTTGTTATCTGTGCATAGCCAGCCATTTGAAGAAAAGCTTTTCAAAACAAAAGTAACAACATTTGTGAAGCATAGGTATTATGATGAAACAGTGCAAAAACCTCATGAGCAGCAGCTGTGTCTGCAGCTGTCCAGTCTGTCACGCCTTGCCTCTGCAAACCCATCAGGGTGCTGCTTCCCACTTTGCGGGCCAAATTCATACACAGGGACAACAGCTGTAATTCTGTTGAAAAGTAATGGGGTTTTAACTGGTTTTGGGTGAGTGGGAGTGTCATGCACAGTAGGTGTGCAAACACTGTGTTAGCATGTATCTGACTGTAAAAAAAGAAACAATCCAGGGATTGATATGGGTATGTAGAAAAACAGGCGCTTAAATGGTGCTAATGAATTTCATTCAAAAGGGAATTTTGCTTTAGAGACAAGGACATAAACGGCAATCATTTTGTACAATTCAATTTGTTGGACTTTGTACATATGGCATGTGGATGTACAGAATACATCAGGTGCGTGTACATATATACGCACAGACAATACATAAAGGCATGGATATATAGTAAGGGTGCAGACAGGAAAGGAAGGCTTGTGAGAACAGACATTTTGGGCCATTTGCAGAAAACAGCTGATGAGGATAACTATCAATCGGCTGAGTCAGTTGTGAGGTGCAAACCAGACTGACTCGCTACACCTCGTGAGCATTTAAATAACATGGATGCTGCAGATTTCACTGTAAATCCAGTTAGAGCTGACATCAGCAAACCAGCCTGACAAACTAATCGCTGTCCGCCTCTGCCACAGTTTTCCCACCAGCTCACGCTTGGAATCATAGAATGGATTTAATGTCATAAAATCTCAGAAGGTCTTTGTCCTTTTTGTCTTCTGCAACGCAGCCTCTGCAGTTTGACGTCATATCCCGTCCGCGCATCAGCGGCCCGGACCCCGCCGCTGCCCCGCGCGCTTTAAATGCCCGCTCTGGCCGCGGGGTTTCCTCGGCCTCGCGCCAAGGCCGCCCTGCGGCGGGAATGCCGCTGCGCGACGCTCGCCGCCTACGGCGCAGAAAGAAGCCGTAAGGGGCCGGTTCTCCTCCTCCCTCCTACTGCTGTCGTTAGCTGTGACACCGCGGAAAGCAAAGAGGCTGAGCGTGACGCGAAGCAGGCATGGGAAGGGAAAGACTCGACCCCTCGGGGTTTATGCTTTAGATTAGACGCGTCAGCTGGAAGCCGCGTTTTTAAGACGTTCTGTGTCTTTAGGAAAACAACGTTTCCCTGGCTCCCGGCGGAGCTCCCCGCGGTGCCGGGCGGCGGGAACCGCCGCCGCCGCCCAGAAGGTTCCCCGTCCGGCCGCCGCCTCAGCCCCCTCGCCGCCGCGGCACAGGCTCCGCCGAGCGCGGGGTGCGAGGGCCAGCGGCCGAGGGGCCGCTCCGCGGGGCCGCGGCCGCCTGGGCCCGGCGGCGGGCGGGTGCCTGAGAGGGAAACGCAGGGTGTCCCGCGGGACTGGGGCGCGGCCGGCCGGGGCGAGGCCGGGGCGCCGCGCCCGCCGCCGGCGGCCGAGCCCCGCCTCAGGAGAAGCCTCCCCAGGGCGCCGGGAGGCGGGCGGCCGCCCCGCCTGCCGCCGGCTCCACTCCGCAGCTTGGCGGCGGCCTCCGAGGGCTGCCGCTGCTGTCGTAGGCGGCGCGATAAGCATGCCATTGACGTCAGCCCGGCGGCAGCGGCGGGGCCGTCAGCGGGGAAACGACAGCACACCCGAAAAGTGCCGCTGAGGATGAGGTCCCCCTCCAGCGAAGTGAACCCTACCGGCCGAGCGCTGCACGGGCGCGCCGGGCCGCCAAGCAGAAATAAGTGAACTCTGTCATTTGTGTGCGGAATCACTCGAAATAATTACACGTCGATAGTTAAACCAGGCGTAATATAAGAAAAGGTGTGACGAGCAGGTCTTCAGGAGGAAAATCTGAAACCGGTACCTGGTGGTGCTGATCTCCAAGGCAAATTCTCCCGTGTTTCTGCAGGGCGCCGAGCCCCGGGCGCCTCCCGGGGAGGGATGACGGCGCGGAGAGCGTCACGGCGGCGCGCGGCCGCGGCAGGGCCGCAGGCGCGGCAGGGCCGCGCCCCCGCCCGCGCCTGCCGCTCGGCAAGCCGGCCGGAGAGCGGCGCTTCCTGGCAATAGTCAAGATAGGGAGCAAATGGTGTCACCTGCACGGCCCGCGGTGTTTTGCAGCCTAGTTCTACAGCACTGGAAATCTATGCGGTCATGTTGAGGGACTGTTTCTCGTAGCTACTCGGATCTCTTAAGGGAGGGAGCAGTTCTAGACGCTCCTGTAAATCCGTGTTTCTGGTGGGGAAGAAAACAAAGTCTGTTAACTGGAGTCACCGTGAAAATATTCTGCGGTTGCCAAGGCAGAGATCGATGTGCTTTCACACACGGTAGAAATAATTTTGTATTCACTGTATCTGAATCTTCCCTAACTCATCAGTATCCCCATAAATAAAGTGTCACATCAAAATCAGATGTGTTTTTCTATCTGCAGAAGCAAATCTCAACATCTCTGACTTAAGTCCATCAGATTTATAGCTGTTCCATTTAATCTCATTTATGGCTTTATTTCTTTTTTCGACGTTGGATAATTGTAATGCCCCCCCACCCCACCCCCCCCGCCTAAAAATAGGCTTCATGTGAGATAGCGTCAGTAGGATGACACGTTTCTCTGTTTTAGGCCGGGATTATGTTACAGTACTGCACATAAAGACATATTCCACATTTCTAAAGATTTTGGGTAATGAGTGTGTGTAATGAGTGAGAATTCCGTCTTTCAAGTCCACTCGAGGGCCATTAATTAGGGTGTTATACAGGAATAGTGTCAGGAAAGAGGCAAATTTCCTTTACCTAGAACATTAACACGTGATCAAAAAACCTTTCGTCCTAAGCCTAGGTAGGGGTCAGCAATCTGCTTAGAGGATCTTTTAACTCTTCATGCCTTTCCCTCTGTTGACTTCGGATGTGTCACTGTGACCTCTGAAAATCCACATGTTAGTGATGTGAAACAGTTCCCATTTTCAGAATGAAAAGTGGACACATGATGAGATAGTCTAGAAGACAGCTAAAGGAAACAATCTATGCTTGTCTAACTGTGGCAATCTATAACTGGATTATAACTGAATGCTGTTTAAGATGACTAAGTTTTCATAGCCTTATGGAGGTAGGGGTGAATTCACTTAAATGAAACACTTTTTAACTAATTTCTCACAGAGCAGTGGTTGCCCTGAAATCAGAATGCCCCTATTCACTAAGGACACATGACCTGCTGTAAAGCACTTTGAGCTTGCTTAGCTCCCATTTCATTTTCCTAGTTACGTTTATAGCTTTCTTCAGCTTAACACTATACATCATATATCTGATATTGTATGAATATCATACCTATTTGCTAAGTAATCTATAAAATCTCTTGGAAACAAGACAGATGTATAAAAAAAAAGAGATGATGTACAGTGATACTTTTTGTATTTCTCCAAGGGGATTTGCCTAAAGCCCTTTAATGACAAATTTCCTGCACATAGATATTCTCTTCCATGAAATAACTCAGCTAAGGAGAAGACAAGCGGTATTACCCGTATTCCTTTATTTGGTGCATGACCTGATTTCATTTACCATCTAAAATCCTTAAACCATATCAGAACTATTGCATTGTACGTTAATTGTTACAGTAGTTTTATTGTAATTGAGCTGTCCTTGAAATAAGTCTAGAGTGACTCTGCCTTAGTCTGTAATATTTACCATGGGCTGTTGGTGCATTATTGAATTAGATAGCAAAGCATTAATTCATTATTGACTTTTATCTTTAATATTTCTGATATATTTGCTCAAAACATCACAATGCAGGCCTATATTTTTATGAATATCATAAAGGTATAAGAGCTACCAGGAGTAGCTACCAGGAGTAGAATGGGAGTCATTGTATTTATATCACTTCATGTAATGAAATGTACCCCAGTGATAAAGTTGCAGATTAAGCGTACATTATTAACACACAAGGTAGTATGTATGGTGCAGCCTAATCAATTTAACCGGGAAATATATACTGTAATAAAGGCGTGAGTCACAGAAGCAGAGGGCCTGACTGTGTTTCCCGGGACTAGTCAGCCAACATTGATTAAGGTTACAAAAGATTGGTCCTTTCATGTGGCCTTTGGCAGTCGGCTGGCTCCAGCCTGAGCTGCTGGATGGAGTGGTTGCCATTCTGTGCAGCGCCTGCAGCAGTCACCTTCAGGGAAGTTTGCAGAGCAGCTTTCTTGCAACTGGTGACTCTTGCAAATGTCCTGGATTTTTTTGTGATGCAACATCTCTGGTATCAGTGCTGTTTTGAAACACAACAGCACAAGGCTGTTTTGTGGCCTTTCAGAATCAGACTCTTAGAAAAACACTCTTATTTTTTCTTAAAGGATTAGAATTTATAGTGAAAGATCTGCATATTATTTTTAAAATATCCTGTAAAAAAAGGTTATTGATATAGTCAACTTTGGCAAATAATGAGCACATATATAATTTCTGTACGTTATTTCCTCCACCAGTTCCGTCCTGTGCAGATTCTTAAATCTAGAACATGGTTAACATTTAATAAATTGTCCTAGAAGATTTATTTTTAAATCTGGATGTTGAATATTTGTCCTCTGTTACACAATAAGAAATATGAAGGCCGTAACAGAGGCAGTGAGGTCAGGTCGACCTTCTGTGTGAACATGTTAAAATACTAAAGATGTCACGCTGTCATATTTTTCTCATCTGATTAAAGTTTGCAGGGTCAGGACTCACTGGCTGGAGTCTGAAGTACAGTAAATATTTTAGTATCAGAAGAATTTACAAGTTGCGGCTTATGATACACTTTTTAAAATGGGATTTTTCAGTATTTCCAAAGATGATTGAGTCTACACTGTGATTTTCTTGAGTGTTGCCATCACCGATTTAACAACAAGAAAGAAAAGCCTCATTTACTGGGTTAGAGGCAATGCATATATCCAAACATTCCCAAACTTAAGGAAAATGTCAACATTTTTTTTGTCATTTCGTTGTCAGTACTGCTGTGCCACCAAGGAGCCCCAGGCCCAGGCTAGGGCTTATGCTGATAAGCTGTAACTGGTGGTCTATGTCGCAAAGAGGTTTTTATTTATAATGTACAGGCAGAAGGTTAGAGATGGGTAGATTCAAAAGAAAGGAATGAGGTGATGGATTATGAGGGGAAAAAAAATATTGACAGTATTGTTTGGCATGAGAAACAATGGACTCAACACAGCAGCAGTCTCATTCTTGGCAAGGTTTTGGATGCATCACAGCAATGGAGAATTTAGGGGCACAATTTCAATGAAAATGATGAGGCAGCTTTGCTAACATATAGACAAGATCCTGCATGTGTGAAAGCAAGACAGGAGAACTGCAGATGTGTCGGTTTAAAGGTATAGTGACCTGATGAGTGAGGGAAAATAATGTCCCAGGGCTGAATGAGGAATGAGATCAGGAGGAGATAGCTTGTAAAGTACTTAAAACCTAATCTAAATAGCTTATTTTTGTCACACTGGAAAAAAAGGAGCCAGAAAAGGGGTGTCATGAATAATGTGAACATACAGAGACTGAACGAGTTGCAGAGTTCAGATCTATATCCATATTTTCCCAGAGTTTTACATCTATTGTGATATGTTGTTTTGATGGAAGTCATCATTTGGGTCATGTCAGCTGGTACCTCCATTTGCCAGGTCCTGCTGCCATGCAGCACCTGCTGGGTATCTTCTTTCTCAAGCTCTGAAAATTGTTGCTAGGCAGCATCTAATAAGCATGTTTCTTTGTACCTTAATGATGCTCTTGTTACTTTTACTGCAATTGCATTGATTTCTACAGCTCTCCTACTGACGGAAGGCAAAGTAGGCAAGTTATATGCTGTAGATGTTCTCTGAACAGGTTAACACATGTTCATTACAGGAGCTATTTATTTTCCAGATTTGCCTGTGCAAGCCTGAACTATTAGGTTCTGCAAATCAATGCTAACAACATGAGGAGCAAAGGCAATAGGTTTTAAAACCTGAAGTGAGTTACACTTAATTGATATAAACAATAATATCTAGGGTCTTTTTGGCAATAGATCAAGGAAAATTAGAAAGCTTGTGCCCCATCGTTAACCAGCTGTACAATTTAAGGTTCTTTGGTGACTTCATTTAAAGATTAATAATGCATAGGGCTGTGCTGTCATTAAATGATGCTCACCCTGAATTCAAGAAAACTGTAAGAATAAAAGCTGCAAGAATAAAAAGTGCATGTTTAATTTTTATTTGTGACTTCTGATAGTGGTAGAATACTAGAATATCTAGAAAATCATTCTGTTTTTTGCATAATTTCCAATAAAAGAAATAATAGCGAAACAAGGTATGAAATAAAAGCATAGTATACAGGTTTTGTAAGTATTTTCAGTAAGATAATTGAATAGCTCAGAAAATGTTCATCAATGAAAAATTGTTAGGCATCCACCAAGGTTGTTATAGAGAGTTTTTTAAAGGTCATGTTTCTGTTTAACTTGGTAATAAAATAATAAACCACTCCTTTTTTGTAGGTACTTTATCTGAACATTAAAAATGCAAATGAAAGAAAACGAAATCAATAATATTTATTTGTTCCATTAACACTATGTACATGGGACTATGCTAACTGTAACAAAAATGTCCCTTTGTGTCAGCAAGGTCCAATAGCCAAAGCAGAAAAAAAAAGAAATATTTTGATACACTCCCACTTACAGAATAATAGCTTTAAAAAAATTAATAAGCATCCTGCCCTGGGTGCTGCTTTTATTTGTTTGGCTTTTTTAAAATTTAATTGTATGGGGAAAACACTGCCCTTTCTTGTGGACTCTGGATAAATGTGCTTTGCTCCACTGCCTGTATCTTGTTTTCTTCAGGCCTGACATCAGGCTGCTGGATGACATCACTGCAAACCACTAACTTAAATTTTATTGCTAGTGCTTTACATTGGTTTACATTTGAACTTGGCACTCTCTTTGAAGTCTACTGATATTATATATATCCTCTCCTTTACTCTTTCAGCTTTCTTACCAGAGGATGTTGGCTGACATATACTTTCGCTCATTAGTGTCGTAATAGTTGTTGTGGGATTTTTAATTTTAATTATATTGCAGCATGCACTGGTTTGTTAGGAATCTTTCACAGAGTGATGGAGGCACCATGTGGAATCAGAAAAGTATATTTGTGCTATAGTTTCTCTCTGTCTAACTATAGTCTGCTTAACAAATAAATAAGCAGAAATAGCCTTCCGTGAAAGCCTTAATTTGCACATCGTGTGGCTGGAGTGCAGGAACTTGAAGAACAGTTTGTACTCCTTTGGTGAGAATTTGTATTTCAGTCTTTCATCAAAAGAAAGGTTAAATAATGGAAATTAAAATCCTTTTAAAAGCATATTTATAATTGAGGCAAAGAAGAAATTAAACTCAGACATACACTACTCACGGATGTTCATGGCAATTTGTAATTAGGTGTTTGTGTAAAGGAGGCTTATATAGTGAGTTAGTAAGACATGACAGGGCAGGCTCTGAGTTCACGCGTGCAGGTGCACAGTGATAAACCCCTTTCTGGTATCAGATCTTTACATGACAGCGTGGGGCAAGGGCTTGATTCTTCCTCAACATCCCACCACTAACCGGCTTCACACACTTTGTTGCTGCAGATGGGGTGAATTTGGGTGAGTGGTTCTGAATGTTTATGCATATTAGAGACTTTAACCGAGTGTCATTACACTGGTGTATTTATAGTGATAAAAAATGCTAACCTGGGCAGATTGTGCAGTGCTTCTCAATGGGGATTTGTATAGGAGAGTAGTGCAGTGAAATCCTTTGTAGTTTCTGTGTAGGGAGTATAAACCAATGGTCTGTGTAAAAAGCACGAAGAACATATAGCCAGAGAATCCTAAACTTGTTGCTGAAGTTTGGGAGCAATTAGAGCTGTGATTTCAGTTTAATGCTAAAAAGAAAGTACTGTTAAAGGCACTAGCTGAATTATTTGATCATCTAAAATAGTAAATAGAAGTAATCTGAATTATTTCAAATAATGAATAAACCAAAACTGCTCTCATTTGTATTAAAGTAGGAGAGAAACTATGAGTAAATTCAAGAGTCTGGGAAGATAAACCTTAGTCTTGTTTCAGGACATTGCCAAGTGTGAGGATCTAAGGACATACCCCATTGCTGCGGTCATCTGTGGGAGTTATGATGTCAAATGCAGTGGTTCTGTGCTGCCCCATGACAGCCTCCTTCTTTTGGGTATCAGTTGTCTGTAAATTTCCAAAAACATTTAAAATATGAATTACTAATCCCATGGAATGTGCTTTAGCTATGCCCTAGTGTGTGTTAGGACTGAATCATTTGGGAGTTTGTAACAGGATAAAACTTTCTATCTCCAATTATTTAATTCAGGACCAATTTCAGTTGGTAGGAGCCATATTTGTGGTGGATTAGCTGAATAAAAAGTCCTTGGTTCCAAGAAACACCTGAGTTTTGGCCTCATGCTTCACTGTTGAGTTCAACGTGCTCTTGCCCCATCCAACAGCCAATGTCTGCTTAAATTATGTATTATAAAAGTCTCGTTTTCTATTTAAATATAAAACCAGGTGTTAGCAAACTGTTAGGAATTTTGCTGATGTAAGTTTAATCTGTTTCTCATGAAATGATAATTTAGAACTTAAGAAAAATACTACAAAACTGAGAAAATTGACTGTCTGATTGTGCTTTGAATTTCTCCATGGAACAACAGAGAACAAACTTCCTTTAGGAATGCTTTTCTTTCCGCATCTACCTTCTATGTCACATTTGGCTGCATAGCCCAAGCATCTTAAGGCTTTTGTTGTGTTCATTGTATTGATTAAAAGCTTATCATCTTGATGTCCTTGCTTTCCTAGTAATAAGTTTTGTTTTCTGGCAGAGCTAATTGCACAGTCCCCTTTAAAATGATCTGTGTGGCACCAATGTATTTCTTTTCTTTGCCCAAACTTTGATTTTTTTCAGGCCTGACGCAGGACTGCTGGCTGATGACTTTATTGAAAGCCACTAATTGTATTTGTATCACCAAGTTGTGGCCTTTGTTAGCACACAGGCAGCCCAACAAGTATATCGTATTCCTTCTGAATGCTATAGAGATTGCATCACTTCTCACATTCTCTTCCTTCAGAAATTCTTTCTTCCACTTAACTGTTTTGCTAACAGTAAAGTTTTTCTTATGATAAGCAAGCAGATCTTAATTCTTTAATTTGATTCCCTAGCTGCCTCAACTGGAAAGCTCCTATATTCTTATTTATTGCAGCAGATATAAGTGGAACACTTGCTCCCTTCCCAAGCATAACATTTTGCTCTTCTGGGTACATTGAAGACTGTCATTCAAGTATCACAGCCCTTGGTGGTGCAGTGTTATGGAACACTTCAGTTAGATATGTCTTTTATTTTCTCTGAGAGCTTGTCGTCACTACCATATTAACTTGAGCTGCAACTAAAATTTTGCCCCAAAATGATTCTCGTGTAACTGGAGCTGCAAGTCAACTTGTGCCCCAAAACGATTCTTGTTTTATGAAGGAAAATAGAAGATTTTGAAAGTCACAGCGTACCTTGAGAACCATTTTTAATCACTTCTGGGGCAGTGTGATTCCTAGGTGGAACCCTGGATTGCGTTTCAGAGACCTGCCTTCTGGTCACAGTTGTGGGACAAACAAGGTATGTAGTATAGACTTGGGCAACTCATTTTGCCCCTCTGTGCTTCTCTGTCTGTTGGAATATGGATATTTTGGGTCATGGACTGTCTCTTAATGCAATGTTCTGCAGTAAGTAGCACTAGAGACTTAAAGTTCAGTCATGAATGTCTTGTGATTTTTTATAGTATGTGTAAAATCAAGCTGACACCAACTAGTGACCAGTCTTCTATAGAAATGTTCAGGAGAAGTCCATAAAAAGTTAGATATTTGGGTTTTTTTTATTTAATGTAATTCATATTTCCCATTGCCTCACTTTATTGCTCTATAGTATAAAAAAAAGTCATTATTAGATTGATAAGCATCATAAGTTTATCTAAACTGAATTTTTAGCTATTCTTTCTTGCAAAGAGCTATACTGATAACACCTCTGAGCAGATGAATGCTACTCTATTCGAAATCTTACTTGCTCCAAAAGGTTGACTATTTTTTCTACTTGATCTTCATCTGTAAGGATTTATAGAATTTATGGCTGGGTTCTTTTGATGTGGCACTACTCCACATGTGAATGATGGGGAGCTGGAACACATGATGAGGATGCTTGCCAAGAATAATTGGCTTCTGCACTGTGGACCAGCTCAAATATTGTGTGTACCACAGTATGTAATTTGGGTGTGCATATTGCCTGTAGTTCAAAGCATTTCATTAGTCCGCAGTGGCAAGCTGAGCTTCCTGTTGGCTGACTCCTTATATGTTTATTAAACAAGCTACATGCAGCCCTCAAGAAAGGGATCGTAATTTCCAGCTATAGTCTTGGGTTTCTTTGGAACAGATGGAAATTAATCTGAGTCATTTTTCTTTCCATTTGCTTTTCTAATGATTGTCATATTCTGCCAATCATTCTTGTGACTTTCTGGTAAATCTAAAAACCTGTTTGCTGGCACACAGAGGTTGCTGGCAAAAGTAGTTGTGGTGCACTGTGTGGACTGCTAAAAGAATCGTTAGATCCTGATATACATGTTATTTATTAAACTTTAGCAATGTCCTCAAAAGCAGGCTTGTGCCAGTTCAGATTTGTGATCTGTAACATGTAGAGACATTAGAGTTCTTTGGTCAGGTGAGTCTGTCTTGTCTTCTTGTCTTCAAACACTTTTTATGTGCTTCTCCCACTCTTGATCCATACACATTCTTTTAGACTATACGGTAATATTTTTCTCCTTCAACATGAAGGGATGGGAGAGAGAGAGTTTATTTCTCCTAGTCCTCAAGGAAGAGCTCAAGGACTTTAAACTACTTAGGTCTATACCGATCCACAGTCAAAGCTGGCAATTGTCTGCGCTGTATCACCTTTAAAATACCAATATCAAGATTTATTGGCATCTGCCTTAAAGAGTTAGCATTTAAAGAATTAATCTGAGTACGGCTAATTTTTTAACACAAGAATTTACTGGTTTCAGTTTGTTAGAAAACTATTCCTATGGCAACCAAGAGCCTAGGGTTTAGCAAATGTTCCCCCAATGTTGTACATTTCACTGAAAGCGCAGTTGTACTTTGATATGAACCTTTTTTTTGCAAGCCTGCAGACAAAATTATTGTCACTAGTATGTTACCAGTCAAAATATGTATTCTTAAATTCTAATGAAACTGTGTTTTGCTGGTGAATCATCATTCCACTGAGACTTCATTTCCACATACCTTGGGCACAGTGCCAGCATCAAGAGATCTATACTCTGTCCCAAGCCATTCTTTCATACCCTGGGGACATCTCCTCATCTGTGCCAGTGCTGTTGTTTATGAAGGCACAGAAGAAACTGGCGAGAACTTACCCAGGTTAAAAATAACTGGTTTTTGCAGAGTTATTTTTAAGAAGTCTGGTCCTCTGGTCTGTATCACCATGTGTCCCCAAAAGAAGTGTAGTATGCAGATGGCTAACGATGACTGCAGTCATCAGAGCAAGGATAGAACAGCCTGTTCCAGGATCACCACCAGGAACCAATAGTGTGGAACCATCCCTTCAATCTTTTCATTTTCCTGATGTTCAAGTATAATTTTGTTTATTGGCAATGATACACTAACAAAGTTGATCCAGCATAAGGTAGCTGATATGCTTCGCTTTTCCATTCAAAACAAAACTTCAGTCAAAAATGACTGATTTTTAAAATTATTGTTTTGCCATGTTATGAATTAGACCAAGCTCTCAACAAGGCAAATGATGGTTGTTCCACTGCAGTCTTCACACTTCAGTTTTATTTTGTTTATTATGAAACACCTCACCCCAAAACAAGTTAAGAGTTGTGCCCAGAGTTTTACAGGACAGAAATTCTGTAGGAGAAATAGTTCTATCAGGAGAGGGAAGATGCAGAACTCTGACTGACAGATGCATGTGGTCTGGCTTCACTGAACCTGACCAGAGGAGGAAATCAGATTGTCTGATTTCGTACACTGGACATACCTTCTATCTATCATAACCTCCCCAGCACGCAGCCCACCACCATGGTCTCTCCCATCCTGTAACTCCACGTGCCAGAGTCACCAGGGCAGCCTGAGCTGCAGTTTACTGCCCATCTGCACCCGACAAGCGGGGCTAGCCGTGCTGAACAAAGGTCAGGGATTCTGCCAAGTTGGTAGCAGAAATGCCGTCTGTCCTTCCCAATTGCACATCCTGACATGCCAAAAACAAGATGCAAGGATGTGGGCTGTGTGTGCCCCAGCGTGCTGGATGTACTCTTCTCACAGAGAGAATCACTGCATGATCTAGTGCATGGCTTTTCACGAGGCAAGGGGGTAAAATCTTTGCGATACCTAATGTTTTAGGGCTTGGTGTACACAAGATTTCTCTTTTTTAAAAAATTCAAAATTGCAGCCCCATTTAAGCTGGGACAAGCTGGTTCAGCCAGCACTCAGCCATGGAGTGATCTGCTTTGGGGAAGTGATTCCCTTGTTCTGATTTGTTTCGTTGGTTTTATGTTAAGAAAAAATTATAACAAAAATTTGTTAAAGTAAATGATTTCCTAAGGAAATAATCATACAATTTGAAAAAAGAGATTATGATTCCTCTTAAAAAACAACAATATTCTGTTCTTTCTCTTTGTGAAACCCATTCTGTGTTGACAGTGAACCATTTTAAGGTTTGTGCCATTATGAGATAACTTTGCAGTTTATGTGAAACACTCATTTTTGCCTTGCACATTTCATTACCTGGACCACTCGTCTAATCTCACAGGAACACGTGGCTTGTCATGTTTGCTTGACGAATTTTTTGTATTTATTTACCTTCTTACTCATGAGTTTGAATTCAGTTGTCTTTGTATATTTTACTACATTTGTGTAAACAAGCACAAGCTATGAGTCACATCCTCAGCTGCAGTAAATCAGTGTGCCACTATTAAAATCACTGATACCTACCTATTGGCTAAGATGGAGCCCTTTATTTTTCTATACTTTCCGTTGCAGAGACTTACTGTGTTTTAGAGGATCAGGTGTTAAAACTATATCATGAGTATAAAACACTCTTCTTGCCTTAAAAAACAATGTCCTTCTTTACACTAGACAAAATGAAATTTAAAGCAGAACACTGTTCTGTGTTTAAGGTTAAAACAGGTTATGAAATCCATTAAGATAAAGATGCAATTTAGAGTGATACATTAGTTATGTCGCAGAGGTTAAGACAGTTTACCTAATAGTCAAAGTCTGATTTAGTATTTCTTATCGCAGAAGGTTCGGCTACTTTACTTGTAGTAGCTTGCTATGAGTTTGTTTCTACTAAGTAAACATTCCTTTTGAAATAATCAATTTTGAATGTCAAAAGTCTGAAACTCCCCACAAAGGTATGATATGCAATTTTCCAGATGTACAAGAAGCAGCTCTGCACACTAATGTGCACCGTACACTGTATTTCTCATGGGAAGTTTTCCAAAAGTAGCCTTTAAAATAGTAATTTTTCAATATCTTTTAGGAAAAAAAGAGTTGCATCCAACTGGAGCTAACATTAGTTGCATGTTGGATGGCAATTGTTGGAAACCCTTAGTAAAAAAAGGTCGTTTGAAGTGTAAACAAATTGTCATATAGTAGCAGCTTGTTTTTCAAATCCTAAAAAAAGAAAACACAACCAGCACTGTCATTTTGCCACCTCTTTTCATCACGCCTGCTATCACTCCTGACAACTCTATGGAGTGGCTCTTCAGTGAAATTCTGGTCTGTTGCAATCAGTGGGACTTTTGTGCAAGAATTCACTGGAGCTAGGGCTTTAACTGCTGTTCTTTTCCTGTTTAAAAGTTTTATGACATAATGACTATTTTTCAGTTTATAACTTTCCCCCTTTTTCTTCTTTTTCCCTTTTGGAAAATTCATTGCCTCATTCTGGAGTCTGGCCAAGTTCTGTATCTCTTCTCGTTTTATAGCTAATCTTATTCTTTTTCAATCAGCTCATATATACTTCATTGAGTTTCATTATCTACAACAATGACTTCAAAATCAATCAAACAAAATGTTCATCATAAACCAGATTTGGTATTTTTTAACCCCTCCCCTGGGAGGCTTGCCTCTGTTACATACAGGAATCTCGGTGTGTATGCTGCCATCAAAACCAACAGATACTTCTTTCAAGGACCTTTAGCATGATTTTTTTATTGCACAGGTACCCAGTAGAGACTAAGCAGGAGGAAGAGAAGGGATCTACATGTTTTCCTTGGAGCTTCCACTTCCTCTTACTTTTGGAGATACACTGACTGCTGGTCTCTCTTTCCTTCGCGTATTGCATGAGCTTCCTTTGCAATTAAAAGGATACCATGAGCTTGGGTTGCCCTCACTGGAAGTTACTTGTATTTGCCTCTTTCTGGAAGAGTGTTGCTCACCCATCCTGTTGTGCTTCTTCTTATTCTGTTCTTTCACTACCTCCTGTTAAAAAGTATCTGTTAGTTCACGCAATAGCTGATTTTAAATTATCGCTTTCCTCTTCCACATTGTTCAATCTCTCTCCCCTCAAAAAACAATTGGCAGTAGTACATTTTTGCCCAAGTTTAAAGATGAACTGCAGTCCCTAAAATATGAGAGACACATAATACAGTTTAAAAATTGCATTTATCTTAATTTCCAATACCTGCATTTTAACTGAAAATATTTTTAAATGTCTGTTCTTCCCTGACACAATTTGAAAGACTCGTGTTTCCCTTATGTGGGCTGATTTCATCAGTAATGTGTGGAGGAGCTCTGCTCCATTCAGCTCCTGATGCTCTAATTGTCGCAGGAGAAATACGGTGTTGCCTGCCAGAACTCAAGACATTTTATTTTGATTTCAAAATGCAATCACTGGAAATGTTGAAGTCCACACGAGAATTTTGTTACTGAGACTAAAATTGTCACCCATTTTTTTCCTTCTTGGAAAAAAAAAAAGGTTTTGGATTTTTCCCATGGTTCAATTTTGTATTTTATTTTTTACATCATACTGGGTTTTCTCCATTTCTGCTTTGATTTTTACTTACTAGAGGTTCTTTGTCTTTTATATAATCCTCTGCAAAGTATTTTTGATCCATTTTCAGAAACACGATATACACAAACTGCATTATTTTATTTTATACTTTTGGGACTCAAGGAAGGGCTGCCAGGGACGAGAGTGACATCCCACCAACAGCCCCTCAGTAACTGCTGGGAGAGGCACAGAGGGGCCAGCGATTCCTCTGTCTTTTACCACTCATAAAATTTACAAGTACCTTTTTTCAATTTATTCCACTCTTTTGTCAGATGAGAAGATTCTTTAGAAGCTCAATTCACTCATACCTTAAATTAGGATTTGAGTTAGGTATTTGGGTTAGTTTTTTAAAATAAAGGCTATATTTTGTACAATGGCTATACCATCTGTTCTTTACCACCGGTTCTTGGCTTCTCAGCACCAACACTACAAAAATGGCTTAGGCAGTCAGTTTTGTACAGAAAGTACAGCCAGCTCCTGCATTTTTTTGTATCTGTTACTTGAAAGAATTGACTTATATCATAACTGCGCATCTCCGACACTAAATGCATTACTACAGGGAGAAAATACCTCGTCTGCTTAGGAATTACTTTCCTCATGGAAATAAAAATGCTGTTGCTGTGTCCCATATTTTCTCATATTTCCCTTTACCATATTTTATCAGCTTGCAAATAAAAAGATCTCTTGCCCTCCTACCTACCTGCCTTCTCTTGTGAGGGAAGTCTCTGTGAGAGCTCAAGGTAAAGCTGGGCACCTTCTATGTGTGTGTCACCACCATGGGTCAATATTATCACAGAAGCAGGCACATCCATGTAGGGTACTCAAACTGGATTTTGTAAGGGGAAGAAAGAAAAAGAAAGGTTATTCAGGACTATTATTGATTTCATTTTGTGAAAATGAAAAAACTATCCAGCATTCTTATGATGACATTAAAAAAAACCTGCAATGACCACAAGAGATGATTAGATAAAAAACCTTTAATCAGATTTTTTTTTTTTAGAAAACAGATAGTTCTGCAACCAGCAGGCTTAGCAATGCTTGGTCTCCTATGGATTTATTATTAGATTCCTTTGTTTCTAACAGATACAACTTCCAGTGGAAGTTTTCCCTACCAATGCATAGCCCTCTCGCCTTTGCAGTTTCTGTATGCTCTGCAGGTACAGTGAGCACACTCTACATCTCTTCACTTAGTAGAGGCATTAATAAAGATTTTCCCTTTAGTTGGTGACTTATTTTCAAGAAACTTGCCAGAATCTAGTGTGTTTGAAATCTCTACAACTCTGCTAGGTTTGGTTGAGGTTGACCAAAAGAGTTAAACATAGGCAGACATCCAAAACCAAAAGTATTTTGTGAATTACTTCCACTCATTTATGCTAACGCAGTATGTGTCTTTGCATGCAGCCAAAGGTCTGGTGTATAGATGAGTTCTCAGAAGTTTCATTTCCTGGTTTTTATACTTTTTTTTTCTGGGTCATAGAGATGGTTTGTGAAACAAAAAAATATTTTTAATTTTAAAGGTAATTCTGGTGAAAAAATAAAAGGTGTTTACTCCTTTCATGTAGTCTCAGATGTAACCAAGAATTGTTCTATCAATATAGATGAATTATGCGAGAAAGAAATGGTTTTAATAGTTCCTGAATAAATAGCTGTACAATAAATATATCAGAGATTTTACGAGGTTGCAGCAACAACTTTGTAGTAAAGCTACCAATGTTCATTATGTCAGCTTGTGAGAAGTAACTACTTTTCTGTTGAATAAATAGAGCAACAAGCATAGTTGTTCTGAAGCTGAAGTCTTGAGACTTGAGAACTTGAGAACTGAGGAGCACCACGGGTCTTACTTTGTTTTCTTTTTGAGCTTTTAGGGAAATATCACTATTTAAAGTCATAGGCAGATGTCCTCTTTCAGGTTCTCATCACAGAGGTTACTACAGGCTGCTAAAAGTTACTGTCCAAATTTGTTTCACAATGAAGTAATTTCTCTGTGTGCTTCCTAATACATTCCAGACAAAATCAGCTAATTTAGCTCAGATCTGCTATTTAAACAGCTTGAGCTGTCTTAGCTCTTCTTATTTCAAGCATATTAGCTCTCTTGAACTTCTACCAGCAATGTGGTGACATTAGTAATTTATAGCAAGGAGCTATTACTGAGCAGATTTGGACTGAAATGGAAGAGGACATTTCTCCATGGTCCACATCTGAGCAGCAGGTAATTTGATACAGGTTTTGGAAGGACAAATGTGCTCAGGTGCATAAAAATGTTTATCACACATGATAGCGGTCTATGAAAATATGACTAGCATGGAAAAAACTAATTATATATATGAATATATATATATATATAAAATACAAAAATGCTAGTGAATTAAACCTAATGAACAAAATACAAAAACACCGATGAAGGTACAATAAATATAGGTTTGTGACAACCTGTTTAGCAATGACTGACATTGCTTACTCATTCCTGAGAGCTGTCTCATTCCATGAGAGCTGTCTGCTGTGCTGCCTCTTTTTTGAGGCTTTTTCCTGTGGTTGTATAAACTTCTCGTGTTCCTAAGCAAGAATTAAAGAAACTGAGCTGTAGTAAAACTTCCTGTGATCTGAGCACCATATCATAGTGAACTTCCCACGACATGGAAAGTTGCTAAATAGATTCTGAAAAAAAAAAAACAAACAACAACAAAAAGCCAGTGCTGATTTGCCTGGGCACAGCATCATTTGCTTTATCAAACTACACACATAAATCTAGTTAATTTAAAATTAGCTAAAATGCTATCAAGAAACAACCAGTGCTTTTGAAACTGGTTGTAACTGATGACTAAGCAAGCTTTGCCAAACAGAATAAAACCATTTTACGAGAAGTTTTGAACTTGCCAGGTCTCAAAGGAAATGTAGAGTCATATTGGGTCACACCAACACAGTGTGTTCACGAACGTGCAGTGGGAGAAGGTGCTCCTAAATCAGGAGCTGGTGTCCTTTCCTCCAGATCAACACTAAACTACAGTAGTTAGTAGGCAGTCACATGGTTGGCAGTTTAAAATATTATGATATATTTGTCAAGATATGAAGTTGGTGTTTGTAGACATGGCTGGCTTGCCTGGAAAAATGGTCATGGCTAAACTGCTCTTGTAGTTTCAAGTATATCCTATAATCTATATAACTTTTGGTTATCATTTGTGCAGTGCACTGTACCAATCTGTAAATGCTGTGCCGCTACTCTTGCGTGTCAGTGTTGAGTAAAATGAGTGTAACGTAAATGGGTATAATTTAGATATGGCTTGTTAATCCACTCTTACACCGTTAAAGGAAGGTACCGCATTGAAGTTCTTATTAGATTCAACATTATTATTATTTATTTTAAAAGAAATAATACAATTTGCTCCCCTTTCAAAATGTAATAATGGCCCCTTTCAACTTGCTTTAAAAATTGAGAGAGCTGCACAGCACTGCTGTCAAGGACCTGCTGGCAGCTGCAGCAGTCCAGACTGTTGTGGCCGAGGCAACAAGTAGCCACCCTGAATGATTCTTTTTTGACTTTCAACAAGGAATAGTCTTTATTAAGGTGAAGCTTGCGCTAGTAAATGTTGATAAATGTTGTTATGTAAATATACAAAAAATTAGAAATTGTCCTCTAAATTGGTAATGGGAAAAATATTTGTTATTATTGGCAAAATACTTATCTGTTTAGACTGGTTATTAGTAGAAGGTGGACCAGAATAAAATGTGGACTACATATGAATTATGAAAAAGCTGGTTTTTTTCCTGACAACATTTAAGAGAGGATTTCCTTTGATTAAACCCTCCCTGCTGGCAGAAAACACACAGATTACTTTTACCAGATCTCCCAGGCCTGGACAACTGATTAATCTCTTACTGCAATGTCTGTATATTCCTGCTGCCTTCATATTCATACCTTGAGTTGCGGAACTTTAATGGTTTTGCACTTAGCTCTGTGGATTTCTGCTTGGTTTTGTATCCTAGAACAGACAGTGCAGTTCTTGTGTAGGATATTGAGACAGAGCTATAGAGTCCAGCTACAGGTATGTGCACAAAGAGGAAAGAAGTTATATATAGTGAAAAATACAGTTATTTGTGTTTCTTTAGGTATGTTCCAGTATTTACGTTGAAACCCATGTAGATGAGAAAGTCTTACAGAAATGTGTTTTGAAATTGGGACAGCTCTGGCTCACCTGGTAAAGATGACCTTAAGAGATGATTAACAAACCTCATCTTTCAGGAGGAAAAAAAAAAAAAAAAAAGGGAAGAGAACCTGTTGACATGTTGAAATCGTCTCTTTGCATAGATCAGTGTCCTAGGATTAAGGACAATGTGCTTTTAATGATGAATTGAATCATGAAGTACAGATCTTAATTCCACAGTGCTCTTTCTTGCTGTTAGTAAATCAACCATCTTGAGAAACAAGTTTTTGATTCTTTACTCTGCCAAGTTTCCTTTTGCAGCACTGATGAGGAATCGTTAGAGAGCTTGTTAAGGCTCCTTCATTCTCAGGGCAAATTTGCACATGAGCCTCAGGTAGCACTATGAAACCTACAGCAGTTGCCTCTGCTCAGATCCCAGACTGACTGCCAAATGTAGGTGATGATCTTCAGAGGTTCAGAAATCTTAGTTTTATTTTTCACTAGAAAATAATCATTTTCAAAACCCAAAAACTTTCCTGAAGTGTACTCTGGGAAAAATTTCTGAGCTCCCTTAGAGAGTCTTAAGAGAATAGCAATACAAGGGCATTCTCAGGCTGACGCATCTCCCCATCTTCATGATAGTGAGGAAGGGGAGGGATCTCAAATAATACAGTTGTGGTGTGCATCTCAGCATCTTCTCTTGGAGCTGCTCCGCTTTGTATAAATAAGTAAAGAGTTGAACCACAGAGATACTGATCATTTGCAGGGCTGGGATGAGAAAAGCTTCCTTTTTATTATTTATCCATACCAGAAGAACTTTAGCAGAAAAAAATTGACAGATCCACCTCAAAAATAGTCAACAACCCTGCATTCAGGATGCTCACACAGGATGTGGGAAACTAGCACAAAATTTTGAACCCTCTTTGTTCCAGGACAGCTGCATAATTATCAGGCTATTTTAGGTTAAGATTTTATTTTATTGTATTTCAGGAAAAAAACACAAAACACAACTTTGAACCAGTTTGGTGTTACCCTTCTGTAGAGTAGTATATGTGTATGTTTTAGGTTTTTTTTTAAATCTCAAGAATTTTCTGGGATGGAAAAAAGTTTCCCATCAGTTCTAATTTGGACCAATATCCATGGGAGGAGAAAAGAACATGTTGGGCAATCTTTCTCAAAAAAAAAAAAGCTCCAGAATGAGGTGGATTAATCATTACTATAACGTAGCTCACCTGAACCTTTTTGTTCTTACCCTACTTTTGATCTCTTTTATTTCATCTACAAAAATTAGGGGCAGGTCATCAGTTAATATGAAGGAGCATGGCACCACATAAATCAGTGCCGAGCGATTGGCGCAGGGCTTCTAAAAGAAAATATGAGGGAAAAAGGTCCTTCTGTGGGTTTCAGGGAAATGAACTGTTAATGAATATTGTGAAAGAGCTGAAATTTGCTGTAAGGGAAAGACTGACACAGTGTTTGTTGAGTTTTCAACTTGACGCATGGAGGAGCAGGTTGAGCTGTCTGTGGTTTTGCTGGATGACGTTTGTCCGTTGCCTACCTGTCATCCAAAACAAACCATCTCCCAGCCTGGCCTTTTCACAGCCACAAAAACAGTGACTGATACTTAGTGTCAGCTCGAGGGTTAGTAGCCTCCAGGATAATTTCCTGAGGCAACATGACACAGAAGTGTAGCAGAAATAATGATTGACTCATTGTCCAGTGTAAAGAAATTGTATGACTAACACAGTTCATTCAGTTTAAACCGTAGCTTTCTTATCTATGACATAAATCTGATAATAGTGAGGTGTATCTGACTTCCAGAGGAGCGTTTGTATTCCTCTGCAAAAGCCAAAAATCAAACCAGTGGAAACAGTATTATCTTAAAACCAGCATAAATAGGAATTGAGATTGTGCTTAAAAAACTAGGGGAAAAGACCCACAGTTTTGATGTATTTGCATCATCTATTATTTAATGAGATCTAATCCTGAATGGGGCTCTTGGGCGCTAATATAATAATATTTTTAATATATTAATAAGCAATGACACTAAACTAAAAGAGATTATAAAAATATTTATGATAACAGTAAAGGTTCTGTTAGAATTATCTTACTAAAACCAAACTAAGTTTATCCACCTCCTTAGTCTTATAATTTGTAGGCAAAAAGATTATTCTCTTTTTCAGCAGTGTCAGAGATAAGTTTAGAATTTTACAGGAGATGCAGTAGATGATCTGCAGATTTTTTTATAGAGTGAGGGTCTGATTCAGCACATATTCACTGGGAATAATCCATCAAGAGCATCCATTCAGACAGGAACTTCACATTTTTCTGTTATCTTTAGTAGGGCACAAGAGTCCAGTGATATGGAGTGTGCTGCTAGCCCAGAGGCTGATTCAGACATCACCTCACCTGAGAAGGAAGCATTAAAAGCTAAATAAATATTGAAGCTAAAAGTGATATTTATTGGTTGCCTGTGTTCTTAGCTCAGGGAAGAGTGCAGAAGTGTAGCCCATTTGTGTCATGTAAATACACCCCAGTGTGAAGGGAAGAACAGTTTCATAAAAGGGAAGGAGGAAAATTAATTCCTACTGCTGCCCTTTCTGCTGCTTTCAGGAATGAAGATGAATGAAGTTGCATGTTCTTGTATTTCTCCTTTTGCTTTGTTGGAAAAAGAGCAGGCTTCCTGCTACCCAACTGGGGCAAGGCTGAGAGGTTTCCTCTCTCCTGCAATCTCCAGGGCCCTGAGATAAAGCCTGTCTCCCGCTGGTCTCTTACCATCAGTTCATTTAGTTTATCTTATCAATATCATTCAAATCTGGTTTAAATTAGAATTACCACCAGAAACACTCAGGACATTTTTAGAGTGCTTTCCTTAGGAAATAGGTGGCTGTATTAGTAACAGCCACCTATTAACTTTCTAAATCATTGACCACTGCTAGCTAAATCTGATGGTGAGGTAGTGATTTATGAAATTTATTAAATATAAACTATGTAAAAATGGGCAACTTTATAAAGGAGCCTATTAACACTGTCTTTTAAGAAAAAAACCTGCAGTTTGAGCACGTTTCTTGTTAGACACCAGAGGATCTAGATGAAGAAGAGCCAATGTGAATGCCTCAACTCTTGGAAAGCTTTAATTCAGCTTTCCCGTTTTATCAGACACCAGGAATTCTATTGAGGTGTCTTTGGCAAAGACAAGCTGAAGCTTTTTCTAAACTTTGGCATTTATATTTTTTTAATATAGCGTGAGCTCAGGCTGCACTGTTGGATGTCATGAAGTTCAGAAATCAAATCAACCAGGAGACACAAATGCTTAGGGAAACAGACTTTATTACTTCTGGTACTTACAGATATCTTTATTTTTATTTTATTCTGCAGTGATTTCTGAATATGCATTTGTAAGGTTTTTGCGGAACTCTCAAAACCAGACAGAGATCCTGAAATTCTTTCACAGATGGGACTCCCAATTTTCACATTTCAGCTTGATCTAAACAAGTTCCAGTTGGTAATAAAGATTTTGTGACAGAACAGAGTTTCTGTGTCTTGGAGCTATTGACATCTCAGTTGAAACCAGCAGTAATCTGCTTAAAAGTGAAGTTGATGGTTTCTAATGGGCTTGTATTGTTTTTTGACAAAAACTCGAGCTGTTCCTTGATGTTCTCATCATATGTTCTAAGAAAGCAGGAAAAATTATTAGTAGGTCTTTTTAACAGTAAAATATTACACATATAAATTTAGTGATTTGTATTTCTTGTTTTAATCATAATGCCCAGAATAATGTATATGAGTTGAGCTCTTCAGCAAAATCCTGATGGGGACAATGTGATATCCTTTGATCCTTCTACTAGGGTCAGAGGCTATTACAGAATAGCAAACATGACAGTGTGGCTATTTGAACCACCTACTTTTTGCCAAAATGGCTTTTATTTTTTCAGCTGCTAATTTAATCACAGAATCACAGAATGCTTGAGGCTGGAAGGGACCTCTGGAGGTCATCTGGGCCAATCCCCTTGCTCAAGCAGGGCCACCTAGAGCCGGTTGCCCAGGGCCGTGCCCAGATGGCTTTTGAATATCTCCAAGCATGGAGACTCCACAGCCTGTCAGAACAACCCGTGCTAGTGCTTGGTCCCCCTCACAGTAAAAAAGTGTTTCCTGATATTCGGAGGGAACCTCCTGTGTTTCAGTTTGTGCCCGTTGCCTCTAATTTTGTTCTACTTTGAAAATCTCTCACTTCTCTCATTATGTTGAATCAACAGCAGTATCCTCCTCAGAAACAAACTGTTTTACAGCTACAAGGGGAACTAATCTTGAGGATACATCCTCTCACCTAGAAAAAATATTTTTTGTATGATACAAGAAATAGGATAAGAAAGCAGGTTGGGCAATGAATCCATTATTGAACTCCTTGCCTACAAGCCTCAGAGTGCAGAATCAATGCAATTACAGCTGTTGGGAAAAAAAGAGATTTAAAAAAGAAACAGACCTTTTCTCAAAATGCAGTTTGTTCATTAAAAGAAAGCAATAAAAATGCATGCAAAGGACATTTTGCTACTTGAAAATCAAGAGCTTTCCTCTTTTTTCTTTATTTGGAGCAAGGTTGATTGCTTGATGGAAGGGCTTACTTCTTTCCACCAGTAAGTGAGTGACAGTGGTCCTTCTGGGAGATTCTTACAGGCAGTGGAGTGAGGAATGCATTCGTCCTTCACCAAAGTGGTCGGGGGGAAGGGAGCACTGGGTAGGGATGTGTGGTAACAGAAGAATGTCCATTTGGCCTTGTTGGATATTTGATAAGAGCAAAGAGTGGATTTAAACATTCACACTGCAAACATTTTGATGTGCTCTGTCATTAAAGCAGTAAATTATTTAAATATGCTGTATGTAGTGAATGTGTGTTTTCCTGATTGGCTTCAATGAAAGATACTTTTCTCATAGTTTGCCGTACTACCCTGGCATCGCGAGACTATTTCTTAGGATGAATTTGCAAATACTGAATACAGAAATACTTCTAGACTTTAGAACAAATTATATCCGTATAAGTAACTTCGTTCCAAAGCTTTTTCACAGAAGTAGAGCAGATGTTTCACAGAAAAAAAGAGAGGAAGCCAGCACAAGTAACATCCCTATCCCCACGCACTGAAACTGAACTACATATTGAGAGCCTAATGATACAGTTCTATATTTATAAGAGTCAAAAGTGCCTTATTTACTCTGAACTAACTATAACAGGCATGTTCCAAGAGCCCAATAACATCTTCATAGATATCTGCAGCCCTCCTGTTACCTGGTTTTGTTAAGAATATAAACACATGTTGCTCATACCTTTGCCCTTGAAATACAGTCTTAGGGTATAGAGAGATTATTATATGGCATATGTGGATTTCTCTGACGCAATGCTCTCAAATAGAAAATGTTGGGGGAAAAAAAACACCACTTTTTTTCCTAGATCCTCATTTAATGTGTGTTTTGTCCATGTATTTCTTTATACGGTCCTTTTAATGTAAGTGTAGTCAAGTATTTTGACAAGTTGTGCTTAACTGGACTTTTATCATTTTGCTCCTGTTATTTCCTGGAGGTTACTACATTCTCTGTTCAAGGAGGTAAGGCAGTTTCTGTAGCCTAAGACCAGTGCTGCTGGCATTGTATAAAGCAGTATGTTGGGGGAGTCCTGCAGATCATCACATCCTGAGAGAAGACTAGTCCTGGTCATTTGGACACAGTCTGTCTATGCATAAGACTACTAACCAGTACAGAGCATTTTTCTTCACTAGAGTGGAAACTTGGAGAGATTCCTGGCATGGAAGAAAGTGAGTGTTCAGAGTGGGACCATCAAAACAGTTTGTGAGAAATCTGCTGCAGCTGAGTTGTCTTCCCAGATGCTCATTCCAAAAGCTCGTCAAGAGTATTTTGTTTTACTTCTGATTGTGGAGGGATGTCTGAAAATTTCTAGATGTTAAACAAAAATGTCTTTCATAATTACATTTTATCAACAGTAAGACATGTGAACACTCCACAAAGATAGCCTTTTAAGTCACAATATTTACGATTTTCTCAGTAAAACCTAAAAAGAAAATGATTTTTTTTTTCCAATGGTAAAATGGGTGACTAAGAAAATGGATGCTGTTTCTATGTTGAATCAGTGTTGATATGGCTATGTTTAACAGAAGGTGCCAACATTGACTAAAATGTCAGTCATGTCAATATATAGGCCATCAGTTAAGGCTGTAAGTAGGAACATCCTCATTTACAGAAAAATTCTTAGTTTGAACCACAGAGGATTTTTTTTTTTAAATGCTGTAGTAGTAAGATAAACTGAAACTCTTGGCCCAGCAATTCTTTCTGTTGCTCCAAACTTCAAGCTTACACTAGGTAGAAGAGCAAAAAGACAGAAGATTCAGGGAAGATGTCCAGGGTCTGAGTCTCACAGCAGTTATTCAGCTCATCTTTATTCAGAATTGCCTGGATGTTTCCAGAGCTTCTTCCAGCTGCCTGCACCCCCAGAAGACAATACACATGCCGAGCTTATCTGGATCACGTCACTGCTTGGCGGTGACCTTGTCTTGCCTCCAAAACACTCCCATTTTAAGGCAACGCAGTGGTCAAAGCCCTTGGCTGTGTGCTTGCTGAGTCAACTCTTTTCCAGCCTCTTTGCATTACTCAAGACAATCTCAACCGATGAGACAACAGTGATGAATCTGTACTTACCTTTTCCTTCTGCTGTGCTGGAATTCCTTAAAGTACACAAAGGTTAGTACAAATACACTTGAGCACTAGTAGAAAAGTCTAGTATTGCTTTTTCTTCTCTGGGAATAGTAGGACACTGTATATAAAAATTATGATGAATTGTTAAGTAAAGTGGACACTATTCCTCGTTATTGCAATATAGTAATTTTCCCCTTTGAAAATCTTGAACAGAAGTTGTTCCCAAATAAGGGTGTGAAGTACAGTTATCTCTGGTATTGTGTTAGGAGATGTGCTAAGAATCAAACCTTTTATAAAAACAGGCAGTAGAACACCCTTTTTTAAAAAACAGTGCAAAATTATTATAGGTGGGCTTTTTCTTTCTGCTAGCCTTTCATTTGTTTTTTTTTTTTTTTATGTACCATACTGAAAGCTACATGTGGTGGAATTGTTTGTAGTAATCTGTGAACTGTAAAGAGAACATTTGCTATCACTTCCTTTTTTTCTAAAAGCATATATGAAATAACATGCAAATTGTTAAAGCAACTGGTGTTAAACTGTATTTCTCTCCCTCTTATTAAAGCCTAATGAGACAGAAAAAGAACTCTTGAAATTTCAAAAACCCTTTCGTTTACAGAAGTTAAATTGTTTTAGGACTTCATCATCTAGGGGGACAAGAGGGGGAGATTGATCGTGTGTCTATACCAAAAAAACTGATTAGTAGATCAGTCTTGGCTGGGAATAATTGCAGGGTGCTACCTTAGAGGTAAGATAGAGGTCAGAAACAGTGTTGTGAGGCTGTCAAAGCTGCGTGGATGATAATTATTTTTTTTATTCTTAGCTTAGTGGTGACGGGGTGTTATACTTGAAAAGCTGTTAACCTCGACAACATTTTCCACCACATGGTATAACAACAAAAATGTGGGCCAAATTTAAAGCTTCAGTACTGTTTAGAAAAATGCTTTCCTATGGTTGGTTAGGCCTTCAGAACTGTGGGAACAAAGTGGATGTGCTTGTTTGATGCATACTTTGTCACCAGTTAGAAACCCTTTTATATCTATTTAAGCTATCAGGGCTGGCCTGATGGCTCTGCGGTCTGAGAACTGGCTGGAGGTGCTGAGTCCAGCAACTCTTTAGTCTAGCATTGGCCATCAGAAGTTTACTTAGTCTGAGTGGTCAGCGGGTCCCCACGGCAGCCACAGGCTCTTGAAGCATGGGAGTCAGAAGTGACAGATGGTGAGAAACATCCTAAGAGTGATGGGACTTTCTTGTGAGTGATGGATTCTGGTTTCCAATGTGCTTTGAGATATACCAGGAAGGTGGATAGCAGATAAATACTCCTGAATGTAAGGTGCTGTTGGTAATACATATTATTGCTACATGGATAACGAGAAAAATAAGTTTTAAAATAAATAACAAACTGAGCTTTTTATTACTTTTACCTAAATATGGTATCCCTCAAGTTTATTTTGTTGTTTTCATGCTTCTCGGAAAAACCTTACCCTCTTACTTCCTTAAGTATTAGAAGGGATTATGTTTACTTGTGAAGAAAAACACAAGTTTCCTAGTATCTGATCTTCATGAAATGCTGAAGGGCAGGCTGCAGGCTAGCAACAAAATAACATCATACTGATTCGTTTTACCTCACTTCTTTATGCATTTTATCCTCAATGAAATCATTGTATAAGGTCATCAGATAACTATGCATACATTAACCACATCCCCGCTTCTTCAAAAGCATTTAACGCAGTACACTTACAAACATATTATAAAAAAGTCTTTTCTATTTGCAGTACTGATCTTGATGAAATCTACACCGTGAGGTCAGTAAACCAGTCATGTTCAAGAACTAGTGAGCTGTGATGTCTGCTGTGTTACAGAACGTCACAGATTCTCTTTTGATGGATAAACAGGCTGGAAAATCCTGACTTTATTTGCCAGGGGAATTCTTTTGGATCAGATAGCATTTATAGTAACTATGACACATGTGAAAGACAGTGCTTACAATTCAATGGGGATGTTTTTTGTTGAGTATCGGTTAGTGTTGTGTTGGCTGAAGGGGTAGGTTAATCATCATATAGGCAGGCACTGCAAAGTTTTCTTTAAATGGTTCTGCCAATTAATCTCACTCCAGACATCTTCATCTTGCATTGCCTTTTCCAGAGGTGAATGGACATAATTCAAAACTGTGTTTTTGCAATAGTCACAAGTATGCAAAGTTTAACAGCTGCAAAGGAACCTGAAGTTTTTAAGCATGTGCTCTGAAATGTAAAAAGATACAAATCTGGTATCCTCGATGTTGAACAGTAATGCACTGAGCTATTTGGCAGTAGTCCATGCTGGGGTGTTTTATTTAAAAAGGAGTTTTAGTTAATTTGTTTGCCTGATTTTTTGCTTGTCTGACATTTTGAGAATAAGGTTAATTTGATGTGAAACAAGTTAAGGGAGATGTTCTACAAGCCCACTGAACAAACATTTCTCTACCTTGGAGTTATGTTTGCACGTAGCCGATCCAGCGGCATGCATGCCAGGAGTTTCAAAACTTGATGTTTCAGATACACAGCTTGCGAGACAGCGTGCCTGGGCTAAAACTCACTCAGCTCCGAGTTCAGTGTGGAGAAGCATTCTCCCCTTCTGATCTACATCAGAAAAAACAATAGCCAGCCTTTGTAGGTGAGGCTTGCACCCTAGACATGGAATTATTTTTCGGAAATTATTTGCATACCAACAGATCTCCTGCTGCTGGAGAGTTATTGAAGAAAGGAATGTCTTCCTCTCTCTAAGTGAAACTTCTGCAAGTGAGGATACTGAGGGAGCTGGCAGAGGAGCTTGCCAAGCCACTCTCCATTATTTATCAGCAGTCCTGGTCAACCGGGGAGGTCCCAGTTGACTGGAAGTTAGCAAACGTGACGCCCCTCTACAAGAAGGGTCGGAAGGAGGATCCGTGGAACTACAGGCCTGTCAGCCTAACCTCAGTGCTGGGAAAGGTCATGGAGCAGATCATCTTGAGTACCATTATGCAGCAAGTGAGGGACAACCGAGGGATCAGACTCAGCCAGCATGGACTTACGAAAGGGAGATCCTGCTTCACTAATCTGGTCTCCTTCTATGACAAAGTGACCCACTTGGTGGATGAGGGGAAGGCTGTGGATGTTGTCTACTTGGACTTTAGTAAGGCCTTTGACACTGTCTCCCACAGCATTCTCCTGGAGAAGCTGGCTGCTCACGGCTTGGTTAAGTGCACTCTGCGCTGGGTTAAAAACTGGCTGGACGGCCGAGCCCAGAGCGTGGTGGTGAATGGAATCAAATCCAGCTGGCAGCCGGTCACGAGTGGTGTTCCCCAGGGCTCAGTACTGGGGCCGGTCCTGTTCAACATCTTCATTGATGATCTGGATGAGGGGATCGAGTGCACCCTCAGTAAGTTTGCAGATGGCACCAAGTTGGGTGGAAGTGTCGATCTGCTGGAGGGTAGGAAGGCCCTGCAGAGCGACCTGGACAGGCTGGATCGTTGGGCCGGGGCCAACTGTATGAGATTCAACAAGGCTCAGTGCTGAGTCCTGCACTTGGGTCACAACAACCCCATGCAATGCTACAGGCTTGGGGAGGAGTGGCTGGAGAGCTGCCTGGCGGAAAAGGACCTGGGGGTGTTGGTTGACAGCCACCTGAACATGAGCCAGCAGTGTGCTCAGGTGGCCAAGAGGGCCAATGGCATCCTGGCTTGCATCAGGAATAGTGTGGCCAGCAGGACCAGGGAGGGGATCGTGCCCCTGTACTCGGCACTGGTGAGGCTGCACCTCGAGTACTGTGTTCAGTTTTGGGCCCCTCACTACAAGAAGGACATCGAGGTGCTGGAGCGTGTCCAGAGGAGGGCAACGAAGTTGGTGAAGGGTCTGGAGCACAAGTCTTATGAGGAGCAGCTGAGGGAGCTGGGGTTGTTTAGCCTGGAGAAGAGGAGGCTGAGGGGAGACCTTCTTGCTCTCTACAACTACCTGAAAGGAGGTTGTAGTGAGGTGGGGGTCAGTCTCTTCTCCCTAGTAACAAGTGATAGGACGAGAGGAAATGGGCTCAGACTGCGCCAGGGGAAGTTTAGGTTGGATATTAGGAAAAACTTCTTCACCGAAAGGGTAGTCAGGCATTGGACCAGGCTGCCCAGGGAAGTGGTTGAGTCTCCATCCCTGGAGGTATTTAAAAGATGGGTAGGCATGGTGCTCTAGGGACACAGTTTAGTGGTGGACTTGGCAGTGCTAGGTTAACGGTTGGACTCAATGATCTTAAGGGTCTTTTCCAACCTGAACGATTCTATGGTTCCATGATTCTAAGTGTTAAGAGAGGTAGCTCCAATGTGACATACAGCAGCTTTGGTTAAAACATGGCTTTCCATACTGTTATTGGGTCCATTTCCCATATTGTGTTGCTGGGTCCAGTTCCAAAACTTTCATCAGCCCTTTTTTTGCTCACAGCCAACATGCGATACTTTGTGCACACACAGAGGCACAGAGAGAGGCTTTGGGGCTAGAGCAAACGCTGCTGCAGTTATTTGAACGCTCCTTCAGCAGCAGGTGCTTCGGCCGGTCATCGTTATCCCGAGCACTTAGACCTGTGTTTTTACACCCTCCCCACACTTTACAAACATTACCCAGTACGTTCTCACGGTACCCCTGTGGGCAGGTAAGAAAATACGGGCACGACCGCTCAGCACGGCGGGGGCGGCTCCGCGCCGGGTTTTGCGGGGCTCCCGGCCCCGCGGCGGCTGCCGGCGGGCGGGCGGTGGCTGGGTGTGAAACCGCCGGGGGGCGGCGGGGCCCCGCAGCAGCCCCGCCGCCGCCGGCGGAGCTGCGAAAACAGGAAGCGCGGTGCCCGCAGCCGGCGGCCGCGCTGATTCACCGGGCCTGCGCCGCCCCGCCGGCGGCGGGCCCGCCCTGCCGCCACGGCCGCCGGGCCGCTGCGCGCCCGCGGAGCTCGGCCCTGCCTGCGAGGGGGCGGTGCTGCGGCCGCGGGGCGGGCCGGTGGGGCGGGGCGGGGCGGGCGGCGAGCAGCGGCAGGCGGAAAGTTTTTGCCGGTTCCGCCGCTCGCCGACCCGGTGGCTCCGAAGAGGAGCGCGGCCCCGCGGAGGGGAAGAGCCGCGCCGCCCAGTGCCCGGGCTGGCAGTATGAGGGAGCAGCACTCATGTGCGGGCACCGGGCAGCGGAGGATGCACCCGCTGGAGCTGGCCGTTAGCCCCGCGAAACGCTTGCGAACTGAGTACGCCTTTCCCTGTCTCTTCGCAGAGGAGGCCTACCAGAAGCTGGCCGGCGAGACCCTGGAGGAGCTGGACTGGTGCCTGGACCAGCTGGAGACCCTGCAGACCAGGCACTCCGTCAGCGAAATGGCCTCGAACAAGGTAGGAGCCGGGGGCGGCCGGGCCGCAGCTGCAGCCCGGGGGCGGCGGGGCGACCCCGGTGTCGGCAGCGGCCGGAGGGGCCCGCTGGGTGAAACAGCCCCGGGCGGCCGAGCTTGCCGCGGGAAGCGACGGCTCCTCACGGGCCCTGGGGTGCGGGAGAGGGTTTTGTGCGGGTTTACACACGGTTCTCTCAAGTTTCAGGACGAGTTGTGGAAGTGATGCGGGTCTTGGAAAGCTACACTGTTTCCCTGTGCGTCTCAGCTTAAAAACAAAAAGAGATTGGGTTTGGCTGCTGGGAATGATCCCTTCAGTTGCTCTTTCTTTTCACAGCATCCCATTCCGAACTAGGGATCTTTCCTAGAAAATGGTGTAGAAAGTAGCGTGAAAAGGTGATATAGATAGCTCTGGATCCCAGGGGAGCAGGCTGAATTTTATTTGTACATAGTCATGCTGACAGCTCTCGTAACACGATTTGTTACCAAAGTTGTCTCTTAGAACCCAGGTGCCATCACGATAGTCACGATAGACACCTATATCCAGAGGCGTGTTTTGGAGGCAGAGCGTGCCCTTCCTTGCCTTGCTGGAAGCTGAGGATGCTGTTAGCCGGGGACTATGTGCTGGTATCTGATCTGTGTGGGGGGGTTCTGCAGTTTCAATTGGAGTTTCCACATGCTTCATTCATAAGTACACTTTCATGATTTTGGTTTGCAAATGCTGTGTAGCTACATCTCTGGAGTTCATTTTTAATGCCGAATTAATAAGCCTGCTGTCTTGCTTCACAGTTTATTTTTATATTTGTCATCAACTGATATTCTGAGTATTTAGGGAGCTACATGTACAATGAGAGAGAAGAAGAAAGTTTTAATTAAATAAATAGGCTGGGTTTGCCTCTCTTAGGTCTGCAAAAGCAGCTGATGATCTGTATTTTAGCACCTTTTAACTGTTTTAGTTGCACTTAGTTTTTTTTTTTTTTTTTAAAAGTCAGTAAATAATAAGTGGTTTTGACTCAGCTTAGACCTTTTTAAAATTCTGCTGTCTTGTTTTGACTGCCCTTACCAAACACTTACTGTTTCTTACTGACTGTTTTTAAGTCCATGTTCAACTCGTCCTGCATGTAAGATGTGCGGTGTTTGCACTCTTGTGCGGTTTAGTCCCATAATATAACATCCCTTGTGCTTTTCTTGTCTGTAGAGACTCTTAGCAGCAATTAAATCTCTGTTTTACAAGTTATCTGCCTGGCATTTCCCTATTCTCAGAACTGTGTTTTCAGTTTTTATTGCCAGTTGAAAGATCTCATTATTCAGGGCATATTGTGTATGTGCCGGCAAGTTACAAAGTCAAGAGTTTTGGAGTCTGTTTTAGGACTGTTTGAATCCAGTGACTTTGTTTTCAAAGGGAGTAAGATCAGACCAACACATAGGGCTTGATCTTTCCTTGCAAACAAGTTTGAACACCTATTAGTTCCCTGATTTGTGATATCCGTATAGCCACTGTTTCACAAGATTCTGGATATTCTTCAAGTATTTATTTATTACCTTTCTAAAACAGATAGGATATGTAGTGTATTTTATGAACAGTAAGGACAAGCCATTTTTAGAATAAGATAAAACTAATTGCGAATCAATGTGTCTTAAGTTTTGCCAAGTATATTCAGATTTTTACCTAAAGAGGATTTGTTTTTAAAATAAAACATGACAACTGCTTTGCATCTTCAAGTAAACGCGAAGGTGCTGCATCTGATACCATGTTTTGTTTGTATTTGTTTGAACTAGTTAAAGAATTGTTTGCCATAGATTACAGGATAAACATTCTTCACACATGTTTATTCAAATGAAAAGGAAAATGTGATTCAGATAAAGTTTTTCATCTTGTTTCCAACATAAGATCATTCAGACAAGGGATCAGTTTGGGGTACGCAGTAAGCTTTGTTGTAATACTTAATCTGAAGGTCAGTAACAGTGATGCCAAGCTTTACATCAAAATTGGAATTTTTATATTACAGTAATGTATTGCCTCAGTCTGCTTGATCTATCAAGTATGAATGTACATGTCTAAAGCACTTCATTGCTACTTACTGGTTCATATTGCAGTATTTAGGAAGAGCCTGGTATTATATTGAGAAGTAATAGCTGCTTTTTGGCTTTGCAGGTCATACTCAATTCTTAAGGTAAACTTTTTTCCCCCTTTTTTTGGGAAATCTGCCGCCCTTGTATAGAAATCTGTGACATCTTTCAGTGTTTGTTTTGGTTTTTTAAAGATTTTTTTTTTTTTTTTTTTTTTTTTTAAAAAGGTAAATCAGTGCCATTAATCATAATGTGAACAATCTTGAATATAAACCAGCAAGCCCATCTAATAATGTGAGAAAATTTAGTGCAGGAGGATTTTTATTTCAGGTGTGTAACGGATTGTTCTAAAGAATCATTTTATTCCTGATTATTAAAATGTATCTGGCATTTATCCAACACCTCCTATTGTAATACAGCTGCAAAGTGCAACATCTCTGTGAGGCATACGGATAAATTATACTATTTTAGTTTACAGAGAAACTGAAATAGAGAAACTTTGCTCAAGGCTAAGGACATAAACTTCAGTACAGCAGCGAATATGCAAGAGTACCCAGTTCACTATTCCAAGAGTAGGTCCTGTAAAATCAGATGAGAAAATCAGGAAAAGGGATGTTGTTGGTGCAGAACATGGTTCCTCACCGTGTTTCCCTCTTTCCCTTTCTCTGGGTTCTTTAAGAACTAGCCCGCGAGATTGATGGATTGGGTTTTTTCCCAGATGCTCATCTACTTCTCTTATTTCTCCCCCCCCACGTTTTTTTGTATGTAACAGCGTTTTCATCAGTGTTAGTTTTCCTTATTTTTGTGAGCACGTGCAAGACGTAAGGGGTGACTTAAGAGCTGAGCTCTGCACCAGGTAAGAGCTTTTGCCCATCGTGCAAAGGCTGCCATAGTAGAGGAAAAAAGTCCAGGGAGGAAACAGTATTGTGTGTCCTGAAGTAGGCCAGGGAGCAAGTCTTATCTCCAGTTCCTCTCTGTGCAGTGAGTTGGCAGTCTGAACCGTCGATTGCGTCTGTGTGGAATCCCCTTACTGTCGGTAATGCCCGCATAGGACTTGCGTTAGCATATCTCAGTCCAAGGGTATTTGTTTTGTTTATATGCCCCTCGTGCTCAGTTAGCATTAGTCTGTGATGTGCCAGCTCACAGCTGTGGATGACTGAAAGTGGGATGACGCAGACAGACAAGAAGATCCTTCTCCCTGTGTAAAACTGCTTGAAGCAGTAGGCACGGGGTGCTCTCCACAATCTCCAGATGAGCCCTGGCATGTTGTGGCAGTAAGTGTAACCCCAAAAGTTTTGAAAACGTGCTCTAGGTCTGCTCTGTAGGAAGCCAGCCATAATGCTTGGCTGCCGAAGTTACACCAGGATGACTGTAATAGCCAGATGATGTCCCATTTCCCAGCCATCCCTGTGATAAGCAGATTTCCAAGTGCCTGGAGGCATTGCACATGAAGTAACTGATGGATAAATCTGTGATACACCCATAGGTGTAGTTCGTAAATAAATCTGATTTCAAAAGGACGTAGTATTTAAAAGTATTGTCAGTTGTCATTATGTTGTTATGGTTCTTACAGTACTTGGTGTCGTCTTAAATTACCGGCTTCTAGAATTGGGTACTACCAAGAGAATCCCGGCTTCTTTTTAAAAGCACAGGAAATTTCTCGTCCTCATATTCCTGTAGAAACGCTGTAAAGTCTTGAAAGACTCCGAAACCAGAAAACAAATAAGCACCACCTTAAATTTGGAAAATCAGATAAAATGTTTAAATTTTTGGAGACCTATTTCTGATTTTCTGTACCATGTACTGTTAATATTGGCTGACGTCAGTGGACTGTGGCTCTATTGTTCTGTTTTTCTGCTTGATGCTTAGTTGAACAGAAATAAATTAATTTTAGGAAATATTTTACCAATTTGGGTCACTAAAGATAGGACCCCGAGGGATAATTAGATGCTTATATTTAACTGTTCTGACTTCCAGAGACACTAACCCATATCAGTTTCTGCTAAACTGAATTGTGAGTAATATCTGTGTTGAAAAACTTAGTTTTTAGGTGGGTACTAGCTTGCTGATTGTGGTTTCTAACTTCAGGCAGAGGTACACTTTGGTACACTTGTACAAGCAAATAATATTTTTAAAATTTACAGGTTGCAGAGTGATAGGGTTTTTTTATTTGTTTAATCATTTGCTCTTTTTTAATGAATAACCCCCTCTTCTTTTTCTGCCAAACAAGATTAAAGCAAAAATGAATAGATTTTAAGTTCTCTGGGAGAAGAGCTATCTTCTTCCAGTATGCAGTACCTAGCTTACATTCTGATTCTGGATCTGAGCATTGTTCTGTGACAGGCAATAAATAAATGAAGAATGTCAATAATAAAGATGTAGCAACCACTTTCTGCTAGACAGCATTAATTGTAGATTAGTCAAATGTGGAGGAATACTTATAATGAAACTGATACGCAAAAGTGTATTTTCATTTCTGTAATCATGATTTTGCAAACATCTCTAGTGTGTTGCTTTTGTGTATTTGAGAATCTGAATTTAGACATGGAAAAAGTTTCAATTCATGTGCTTCTGTTTCAGTTTCAGGTTTACTGCAGATGGCAGCATTTTTGCAAGATTTGCTGATAACTGGTAATGAACAAGAGTTTGGAAAAGGTCATTCATTGGGTATTTCTTTCCCACTATAAACTTCTATGAATGCCTTTTCTCCAGGAAGCTTTTTTAGGTATCAAAGTTAAGAAGATTTAGGTTTCTCTTAGTTTGACTGCGTTAACTATGAAACCACTTTTTAAGTATAAACTATCTTATAGTTGTCCAGTTTGTATACCAGTATATGCAAGTGCTCACAGATTAAAGTAGAAATCTACTTACAGTTAATAGTGCTAGTTACTACTAAAAAAAACTTTCTGAGATTTTTGAGTGCTTTGAAGATGCACAAAGCATCAGTGTTATCAACCAACTAACTTCCAAAGACTATGCTAATGTAAGACTTGGTGCAAATGTTAGTGGGATTTTGGCTTATGTTTATGGTCCTGTAGTTGTCACCCATTAAGTATGGGTAAGTTTAACTATGCTTAAACAATAATCTTAAGGATACTTTATTTTAAAAAATTACCCACCTGTAAATATTGAATGTAAACTAAAATTACACTTGAAGGAAACAAAGACAACTTGAAATCTGTTCAGTTACTTTTTTTTTTCTTTTTTTACATTCCCTCCTGAAGTCCCCTGCCAATTTGAGCTGGTTTATAATCACATTTTCCTGCTCCTAAAAAGTATTTTTCCTTTCCTCCTTTACAGCACTAAAAGGCTCACACAGACAACAGGGATCTGACTAACGTAATATCCGGGGAAAGAGTGAGGCTAAACTAATTACTTAGTTCAGATAATGGACCATGGATAAATTCCCTAACGTGCTTCGAACAAAAGCCCTGTTTTACCTCTGCTGGGTTTTCCCAGGGGCAGGGGAGAGCCCCGCTGCCCACATTCCTGCGTGACCCTCCTGGGGCTGAAAAGAGCAGAGCCAGAAAGAGTCTCCTGCCTCTTGGCAGCTCTTCAGAGGCACCGGCCACGGGATGGAGAAGCAGCATCGTGTTCCCGCAGGCTGACAGCAGCTCTCTGGGTTTCCCCGTGCCCAGAATTTATGGAGCTGATGACAGGCTCTGACTCCTGATTTAGTCCATTCATCTGTTTTATCTGTCTTATTCTGTGGAAAAGCTGAAGTGCTGTGGTGGTCGTTAATTTTGTAGGAGTCTAGATGGGCTGAGTCTAGAACTAGTAAACAGTGCTTATGCCACTGGCTCAGTCTTTTATTAACAGAGTAGTTTTTAGCACTGTCATTTTTGAATTCTTGCTGCCAACTTTGGGGACAGGTTCGTCGCACAGTTAGGAGCTTGTCTGCAGAAATTACATTTCATATCTAGGAGCATAATTTTTTTGCAATACTTTTTCCAAACGTGGAAGCTCAGCCAGAGTAAAATTGTATCCTCTTCTGTCAGAGTCACCGATTAGCATGACCTGTTTCCAATTAAGGGACAGGATAATGTTGTCATATCCATTTAAGAGGATTTAAACATCAGTCATTCTCTTGAGTTGCAGCTATTGCACATGAAAAATATGTGCTGGCAACGTAACAGTAGAAAAGAAATTTGTTATTGTCATGACTAAATTGTTGCAGAGCCGGCAGCGTCTCTGTTTTACTTCTCAGATTTAAAGAGCTTGGATATCAAAAGATGAAAAACTTGATGGGGTTTGTTGTGTGACAGTCCTCTTATAAAATGTCTGGCAATGCCACTGCACTTGGCTGGCTGACATGATAGTTTAATTTGTTCTGATGTTGCCAGATCTTTCTAGGAAAATCGGAGGATTTGGTTAGCTCTTTAGAGTGCTGCTTCTGATGAAGATTACAATTAAGGGGCAGCTGTTAGCAAGAAAAAGCTTGTTGAGTGCAGCATCAGGAAATGTTTTATTCATTAAGGATTTCAGTTCGTACAGTGACAGAGTAAAGGGATACTGATAAAGTGGTGAGCCTGAATTTGAATTAATGCATATTTATGCAGGTTCCCCAATTTTGTTGTACTTCATGACAAGAGAAAAGGGAGAGAGGACTGTGGAGATAAGGAAGGACTACCTTCACAGGCGCAATCCTCCCTTTCCATGGACTGAAGTCAGCCCAAAAGGATTTTGAGACCTCTGGGCTGGAGTGCAGTTCCCTGTGGACAACCTTACTAGCTCCCATGTAAGACTACTCACACTTCTGGATAACAGCAGAGTTGCCCTCGGGTAACCGCAGTGATGAGTGCGGGGGGTTTGTGTGTGTGTATATATATATATTTTTATAACAAGGAAACAGCACTTTGATGGCTGTATTGTGCATGGACATGCTGCAGTGAGATAATGGGTGAAACTTGCTCTCATGCAGATGGCTTGCGCCAGCCCCTCCTTATCATTTATGAACACTTCCATCTTCTCAGGAACAAGTGGATGGAGTAGTGGCGCCAGTTCAGCAGTGGCTGAATATCTTCTGTGCAAACACATGCTGCTTCCATAGGAGCTGTCGGGTTCGTGTGAAATGAGAAAAACCATGAAACGCCCCATTCTTCTGCAGAGATAGTGGGGGCTTTGGTGGTATGATAGAGCTGTAGGTCTCTTGCTGAGAAAGAAGCAAACATTGTGGGTGAGGGTCAAGGTGTCTTGAGTTGTGAGGAGCCCCTTCTCCTTGTCTGGGTACATGATGGCAAATGTTTGTCTCCCTGGGCCATGACAAGCAGGCATTTATGATTTGGAAACATTTTAATTGGGTGGTGGGGTGAGCCCCTTCCGCTGTTCATCGGGGCTCTTCTCTAATAACAGAAGTACACCACACAGGCTATCCCATTCTGCACCAGTGGAAAGGAGCCTAGAGTTGACCCATAATGGCTGATAGAAAGAACACTGGCGTTTCAAGACCCCAAAACAAGTTAGGACCCTTTAATCTCACAGATTCAGTCTGTACTTTCAATTTTAGAAAAAACTACTTGATTTCTGCATCTCTCATTCACTGCTTCTTAAAAAGTCCTGGATGTGAGAGCTACGTAAGGGGAGTGATGCCTTTCTGAGGGTTGCTATGATTTAACACTTTTCAGCTTTTTAGCTGCTTCTAGGATTGCATAGCTTTCCAGTCACTAATAACTTGATAATTTTTCCATATATATATAAGCAAATGGTCCATACCAGCACACAAACAGCCCTTTTTGTAGCCTCTTTAATTATAGGAAATGCCACGGTATGAAAGATTCTTTCCTTTAAGCGTAATGGCATAGAATAACATAGACAAAATGTTATGGAGTAAATAACTAGGACCTGATGTGGGAAAATAATTTTACTTTCAACGACCATAATAGAAGATTTGAAAATTATGAAGTTTTTCCAGTAGTTGAAGTATTTAAAGTTTTATTTAAATTTATTTAAAAGAATTTCTTTAAAAATGCCAACATAGATGTGCCTTTGAGTGGCATTCACAAAAAATACTGTTGGTTTTTTTTTAATTTCAAAGGTTTTACTTCAAAAAGGCTTCATGGACATGAGTACTTCATAACTTCTTGCTTAATAATAAAGGTGGAATTAATGGCTACTGAAAGGCATGATAAGTATCTAAATACTTGGGGCTCCTTGTGACAGTATTTAGAGCCAAGAACTCCTGCATTGCATTTGTAGTAGTGTGCTGTAGTCAAGGTTAGACTGTAAGATATGAAGCATTTCCAAGAGCAGTGGCCATTCTTTTTTTTTTTTCCCTCTTTTTTCTCTTTTTAATAAATTTTGTGTTTCCAGTAAGAGGCAGCTTCTGCTATTATCTAAAGTTTTGGCACAGTGAACATGGTGTTTGCTGAAACATCAGTTCAGCTTCTGCTGAAGAAGAAACTGCACTAAGAAACCGTTCTCCTGTCTCAGTTATTAGTAGGGGTTTTGGTATCATCTGCCAAAACTTTCCATGTTTAGGAGACTTACCATAGAATTAAGTGTGTTATGGATGGATATGTCGTGTTTTGACTTTTTTCTTTTAAATGGAGCATATCTCAATGGAAATTGATCCCAGCTCTAGTTAACTCGCAGCCAGTCCCCTGTGTAGCTGCAACACTGGATGTAGGCAAGCATCGTGGAAAGTGATGCTACTCACCCTGGCTTGCAACCATGTGAGCAGGGTGGTGGCCAGCACCTGCCTGTTGAGCTGGGGTTCACCTCTGAGCAGTTCAGCTGCAGCTTCTGTGTGGCTGCCCTGTTACGTGCCAGGTGCTGGAGCCATGCTGTGATGGGGACTGCTGCTTCATCTGAATCTCCAGCTGTGGGAGATGCTGCTGTGCTAGGGCAAGTTCTGCCTGTCGTTGGCTCTGCTTGCCTGCTCTGGGTGTGGAAATGGAGCTGCACTGGCAGTATCATCTGCTATAAATCACAAGCAGTGGAGCAACACTCAGTCAAGCTGATGTGCAGGGCCTGTTTATGAGATTATCTACAAATAAAATTTAAACAGCTTGCTACTTCTATTAATTAAGTTGTAACCCACTAATGTATGATCAGGTAATGAAATTGAGCTGACTGAATACTTCTATAAAATCCCTCAGCAAGACAACATTTAACTAAACCCTCTGCTCATAATTGCTGTGGGAAAGGCTGCCGATATATGCATTTTTGCTATTTGGGGAGGAAGAAGCAAGAGGACAAAGGGAAGTTAAACTGGAAGCAGACCTTCCAGTTAAATTTGATGGATTTTGATCTTTTATTATAGATAAGAAATATCAGAGTTGCAATTAATATACATATGTAGTTTTGCATAGTAATAGTTATCTTTCCTGGTCAAGGACAGTTTCTAATTTGTACAAGAAGTATGGAAGTACCTTATGGATCTATTTAAAACAGCCCAGAATATAAACCACATAACATCAATATCTGAGTTAGCTTTTCACCTGTGAAACAACACAGATCTTTAAGGTCCTTTTTTCATCTCCTTGTACTGCAAGTTATGTTTTAAAAAAATTGCCTGTGCTGTGCTACAGTAATATACCATGACATTCATGTCACTCGATTTACAGATCAGAAGTATTTCTGTTTCCCAGGTTGGGGAACTGAGGTGGTGCGGTTAAGATGTGTTTGTGGTGGTCCAAGTCTGGAAACATATGTCAGAGCATCTTGCTGCCACTTTCACGTGTTCAGCCACGCTGTCCAGTTGGTGCCTGCACGGCACAGCTCAGTGGCAGGACTCCCTACACTCCCCACTGCATACATTCACGTGTAAGTTCAGCTTTCAGCTAGAAACATCACTCATTAGCAGGTTTCCTGAACATCAGAATGCAATTCCCTCTCATCAACACGAGACTTTGGCAAAATGTTAATGAGGCAGCAATTACTTTAATGGGCACTGGTCCAGGCAGGTTTTTAAGCTCCTCCGTCATTCTCCATCACTAATTTAATGTGTGTTAATCGTAGCTTTTGCTTGCCCATATTCATATGCACCATACACTAAGCAGAGGCATTTTCTTTTTGCCTGAATTTTGTCTTTTTAAAGAAATTTACAAGCAGGTTTTTCAAAGTCATATAAAGCAATCAAAACAAAGTCAGTATTCATTTTATTCTGCAGTAAATAGCTGGATCTTGCAGGAAGTGTGTATGGTTAACTGCAGCCTCCTAACCATTCTGCTACGTCAGTCGTATTCCCCAGATACATGAGGCCAGGAGTATTGTTTGATGGATATAATGATGTGTGGTTTTTAATTGAATTAGTTTACATGAATGAAAGGACCTGTTCAAGCAGGCGTTAACATATTTAAACCAGGCTATCTGATCTTGTGGCCAAGGTTGACTGCAATAATTTTACCCAGAATTACAGACAACCTCACACTGCCAGCTGAGATACCAACATTTTCATAAACTTGATTTTTACAATTCAGGATGAACAGTTGTAACGAAGTGTCATGGTTTAACCCCAGCCAGCAACTAGGCACCACACAGCCGCTCGCTCACTCCCCCACCGGTGGGATGGAGGAGAGAATCGGAAGGGTAAAAGGGAGAAAACTCGTAGGTCGAGATAAGAACAGTTTAATAATTGAAGTAAAATAAAATACAATAGTAGTAATAGCAGTAATAATAATAAAATAATAATACAATAATAATATACAAAGCAAGTGGTACACTGTACAACTGCTCACCACCGGTCGACCAATGCCAAGCCCGTCCCTGAGTAGTGATCGCTGCCAAGTAGACCTTGTGGACTTGAGCATCTTTGAGCATGTTTTAAGACAAAATGGGCAAGATGGACTAGAAAATAGACTTTTTATGCACACAGTCTTTTGAGCAGTTAACGTATTTTCTCTGCTGGCAATTTGCCAGATTTTATTGGGACTGTGATAAGTAATGGCAAATGCAAGGAACATTTGAATTTTTATTTTTGTAAAGATTTGATAACTTTTTTTTTTTTTTTTTTTTGAGAAAAAAGGTTTGCTTTGCTGTGTGCTTCTGCAAATGATTTTGTAGGATAATGACTGGGCTTTAAGCTTTGCTGTTGCTAGGTTTGCAGGTGGTTGGAGTTCTTGAGTGTGTCAGCAGTATCGTGAATCTTTGGCTATTGTTGGTAAGCTTCATTGCCACAAATGTGGTGTTGGTGACTTTGTTTCCTACTGTATGGTGGGTAAGCCCTGATACATTAGAAGTGATAAGTGGGTGGTGTGAAGCGTTATCACACCTTTGGTTTTGGCCATGTTTTCCCCATGCACAAAGGGACCTCCCCTACAAGTACACATGAAGCAAACAAAATGTTTTCAGTTTAGTAGCTGAAATGAATGAAACAAGCTATAAAATTTTAGACTTATGTTTAAAAGTTAATGATAAGCAGGTTTGTAAAGATGTGTTTTACTGTGCTCTTGTTATGTCAGTTAAAATGCTTGCCTCTTTGATGCTCAATAGCAGCATCTCAGAACCAGGGGGACAGACAGGTACTTCAGACCTTGCAAAATGCAATATTTATTTTGCTTTCTAAACATGTGGTTCCCTGGGATTCTCCTTTCTTCGCCTTAGCCCACCTGTGTTCAGCTTCTTCTGCCACAGAAAACTAGAGTTAAAAGGACTTCTTCAGCAAAATCCAGATGCATTACTTGCATGCCGTGTAACATGTCTCGAAGCAGCCCTTGTGTGTGGTGTTGCAGGGAGCATGCTCGGATTCCACAGCATCTCCGTCCTCTGCTGCATGCTGATCAGCTCAGTGGCGGCTGCCAGCTCCCGCTGCTGCTGCTGCGAATGCACGCTGTGCTGATGCAGGCACCATAATAGGAAGCACCTAGGCCTGTCATAAACGAACAGGTCCAGAAAAAAAGTGCAAGCCTGACGTATGGTGTGGCCATAGCAACAAGCAGAGATGAGGGTGCCATTTTGGAGTAAATGCAGGCTAGTGTGGCTCAACAAGAAGCCAGAAAGTATCTTTGCTGGATTTACAAAGCTGTTCTGTATGTGCACGTCAGAGGTTTTCTGAAACACACTACTTGCAAGAAGACAGCTTACAAAAAAACAAAATCTGAAATTAAGCATGTAAGGGTGTCTTTAAATGAAATTATTTTTCACTTGCAATGGAGACTTTAGCTGGAAAATTTATAAGCACGTTTACTCCTGAGAAATATTAATATCATGAATTATTTGACAAATGACAGACTATCTCTTTGGATGCATAAACTTTAAAGCCCAGAGCTCAGATTTCTCAGTAAAATGACTGTGGTTTTCTTGTACTATGAAGCATGGCCAAAGTTCTGTATGTCTGAATACTGGACCCAGGTAAGATTGCATTTCATAATTTGGTAATTAGTTGCTTTTTTCTCTTTTCTTAGTATCAGTAAAAACAAATATGTACGTTTTCTAGCTGGGAGGGATTTTCTGCAGCTCTTTTTGATTGTTGCTGACAAGGTTTCAGACGCTTTATTATAGGAGAGCTCTTAAAGCTCATCCCTGTGAAGATGATGCAGTTAGTTGATGCGTAGTCAGAGCTTGGCATTTCCAGTACAGCTTTCAGTATGTCCCTGCTTACAGAACTTGATTTTTATAATGGAGTGACTAAATTTTAAATACAAGAAGATAAAGTGCTCTGGAAAACTTCTGCAGAAACAAACCTTGGCATTCAGGGGCTAGAACTTAAGTAACGATTTTTCTTTGGTGGTCAGGAATATACCTGTAATCTGATCTGTGTTTCACAGAGCTGTGAAAGATAGATTGGTTGTAGGAATGATACAACAACACAAAATAAAACTGTGCTGTTGGGATAAAGTAGAACTGCAGGAAGAAAAAGCATTTGATAAGTATGTTGTGGTGAATTTTTTGTCTTTCCAGGTAGATACTATTCCTGTGCTCATGTGTCTTTTAGATTTTATAGATGTGGTGTAAGTAAAAGCATGCTGATGTACATAGGGGTTTTAGGTTTGTTCTTGCAAGTGTTATCAGACCTTGAAAAAATGTCCTGGTTGTAGAAAACTAAAGCTGCCTGACTGACCTAAGTGGAGGATGAGAGGACAGGTGTTGGTCTTACGTCTTGTTACACCCCCTCATTCGAATAGCGTACCTGAGTGTGAAACCATCCCTTGATTGCCCTTGGGGGAGGAGTCATCCGGGGTTTGTCTTTGTTTTCTTTTTTTGGTTCCTTCTACAGTGTCTTGGCTGTTGTGAAGTAGCACGCTCTACACCAATCTATCTGTTCCCCAATCTGCCTTTTCACCCCACATCCTGCCTGGTGGTGGTCTCTTGCCTTTGCTGATGCACGTAGCTTTGTTGAACGGCGAGAGTCATGCTGACCTGCGCTGCAGCTGCCGGGTGGCTTGCTCATGGGCTCGTAGGTGGCAGCACTGGAAGTCGTAAGATCCATTTTGACTTGTACCTTTTGACTACCAGGGGACTTCAAGGAGTCTGTTTGCAGGCTCGGATGAATAGCTCAGCTTTGCTTCGTAGCCCTTTTGCTCTTGGAAAATTTTCTAATCAAGACCTGGGACTTCATGTATTTATACTGTTATTTTAATATGAGGTAATTAATACAGCAGTACACTGAACAACAGACAAGGCAAATGTTTGTTCTATTCAGGAAAACTATGTGTTGTGCTTACAGTGGACTGGCCAATATTGGGAATTCGTGTCACCTAATGCATGCTGAGAAAACAGTCTAAAAGCAGCATGTTTAGTTTTTTAAAAGCTAGGAATATGCTTTTTACACATGTAGCATTAAATTAATCAGTAATAATAGGATAGGCATATCAGTCTCATGAAGTGGGTATGAAAATTAACTTTAATGTTCATTGAAGTTACCAAATGTTACATTCTAACTAATTTTTATTGAATTTGCCTTAGACAAGGCATAAACTCCCTAGTTAACTCTGAAGTCCAATACAGATGAACTATGCTTGTTACACCCTTTCACTTTTGTTCTCTGGTTTGGAGATTGAGCAGAAGTATGGCATTGGGGTGCTGGAAGGTGGTACCAGAGCATTGCTCCCATGCCTGCTGCATTTGAACAGTTTGTTCAGATTCAGCTAGAACTTGATCTAATGCCTGCTGGAGCTAGTGAGAGTCTAAATTTACTTCATCGGGCTGTGGAGGGAGCCCGTAGCCAGTTTTATGTAACATCAGTATCTCTTTGATAAAGGGTTAGTAGAATTGGGTGTTAAGCAGGGGCTTTGGAGGACTGGAGGAAGTTTAATTTGTTGCAAACAGTGAGCCTTTTTAACTTTTCTGTCCGTCTCATGGCAAAAATGTGTGAGCCCCCACATAAATGAACAGACTGATGTCTTTCTGCATCCACCGAGGTCTCTCCAGTGTTTCATGCGCTGCTCAGAGCTTTTCCAGCTGCTCCAAATGTTGTATGTAAATGTGTAAATGGGCAAAAAGCAGCCAAATTTTCCAAGCTTTTTTATTTTTAACTAATAAAAATGCAAGCCAAAGATGAAGATCATGCCATATGTATTTAGAGCATGTTGGTTTTGTTTGATTTTAAGATGTTGCTCAAACTAGGGATGATTTTCATAGAGACTATAGTATCTATTTAAGAGGACTGAAATATGAAAAATACCTTATTTCTTGATAAGATACCTAGCAATAATGAAAAGTTAATAGATAATCTTTTACTTGAAATGTCTGTGTATTTTGTATCCATATTGCAAGTTCATCAGAGAATATACCCCAATCTAATGATGTACTTTTGTTAGTGGAACCTAATCAGTTTTCAGTATGTGATGTTTTTTTCATTATTTTTAGTCTACCTTTGGTTTCTAATTTCACATGAATGGCATGATTCTTTACAGTTTAGTGTTCAGAAAAGAAAATAAGTGATCATGCATTATCATTGATTAAACAGAGATCTTAATTTCATTTGAAATGTATCTTCAATGGTTTGCTGTGCTATAGAAGTTCATAAGTGAGCTAAATTATCAAAGCTAAAGCATATTAATTAATTCATTACTAATGTACATTTAATCATTCTTAAATATAAAATATTCACTGGTTATAAACCATGAATTAAAGCAGTGTTTACAAAAGGTGATTACTGTACATTGTTACAGTACATACTGGAAATTGCTAAATACAAGCCGCATTTGATCATTTTCAAAGGAAATATTGATTTAGCAGTAAAATTGTTTCCTTGTAAATACGAATTTATTGGTGCTCTGTCAAAGCAGGATTGCTCAGGAGCAACCCACAGTAACATTACTGAGTGGTGAGTACTTTGATGGGGCAAGTAAACCTTGAGATCTATTTGTATATTCCATACTATTTATTCTTCTAGAAAAGTTAGCATAAAAAGGTTTTCTACGTTTGAACAATCAGTTGTGGATAATTCAAAAATAGTGTAAAAAAAAAAAAAGTGGAGGGTTACTGAAAGGGTGCTTCTCACCTGAAATCCAGTTCTACAAAGTTAATGAGAAATGCGTACATTTATACTCCTATGTATTGTGTGACTTGAGATAATCTTGGTGCTTTATTTGGTCTTAGTTCCATTTTGAAACAAGAAGTGAAGTTCACCCAGGTGAGAGGGCTCCTACAAAATCCTTTCGGCTGTTGCGGTGAGACTCTATCGGAGACTAATAGGTGTAGGAGTTGTCCTTCAGCAGCTCCCTGTAGCTACCTTAAATAAAACCTAATGCAAAACCGGCTGTGTTTGGGAGGGCTCCTGGCTGTAGCCTGTGGGCTCTGAGCTGGCAAGAGGAGAACCACCTCCAGCCTGGAGGGTACATGAGCCACGTAGTAGGAGAGTGGTTCTGGCTTAATGCCCTTGTCTTGCAACAGTCCACGGTGTGGGGTGGGAAGGAACAAAATATTCAGAAGATAGTGACATTGCAGGACTACACTTGTGGAAGAACTAGGCATCCAGTTGCATCTCCTGGCCCTCAGTCGTTGTTCCTGATGCTTTCAGTGTCCAAGAGCATGCTCTCCTGAGCAAGTCTGATCCTTTGTTCCTTCCTGTCTATATTACAAACGATGAGCTTTGTGGAAACTTCCAGTAGCTAGAGAGGAAGGGTACTGAAAGTCCATTTCTTCAGCTGCCTCTCAGCTGCTGGTTGCTGCCCTGCTGAGACTCAGCTGTGACAGTCTGAGCACTCATCCGCTCTGCTCCAATGCAAGGTTAAACAGGGTTACCAAACCCAAAGGAACCCATCCATGTTGGCATGGGACGGCGAGGAGTATTCTCCGTCAGGCGTGGGTGTGTCACTCGTCCTTACCAGCACTTGGCCAACGCCTCCCCAGCGTGGCCTGATCTGAACCTGCCAAACCCTGGCCAGGTATGCAGACAGCCACGGCTGGCGAGCTGAGCACCAGCTGATGGAGCGGAGCGATGGCTCTGCAGCACCCCACTGCATGCTGTCATCACAATACAAGAAGTCAGCTCCCAAAAAGACCCTTAGATCCTGTGTGTAGGATAAGAGGCAAATTACTGGTATCAATAGACATGGAGTACAGAAATAGGAATATACCACGAGCTTCCTCATGCAAATACTGAGACTTCTTGTAAGAGGGGTTTAAATCATACAGTTAATAAGCATGCAATTCAGGAAACTACAGAGCTGCCTTTGGCCTGGTTTTGTTATCTTGTCTCCATCTCTGTCATGTACCGGTAAACCCAACCTCACGGTACACCTGACTATGGGACTGGAAACCACTTGGGTTTTGTGCTTGTTCGCTTAATTTGACCTAGAGGCATTTGGGTGAAGCACTCACTTGGACAAAAGACGAAGCATTACATTTTTGCGTGTTTCCCTGTATGCATGAGACAAGGGTCTAATGGATGACACTGGTTTTTTTCTCCTGTTCTGGATGGATAGATCTTAATTTTTTGTGAATCTGCATAGATTTAGAGCATGTTTAGAGCATCTAAATAAATAATCAAATGAAAGGTATGAAGGACACATTGGAATGAATATTAGTTGCAGAATAACGCTTGCTGAGTTTTTCCTTGAAAGAACAATGACACTATCACATGCACTTTAGTTAGAAGTACAACAGACACAGTTTAATAAGAACTGGAGCCTGAACCAACAAAATTGCATGAAACAACTTGCCGTCTGCTTTCAAAATGTTGGTGTCTACTGTGGATGGTTTACAGGCACTTGCTAAGGCGTGTTTATATCAGAACTGTACTGAGCTCATTGCAGTGTCAGTAGTTACTTTGCAGTCCACAATTCTCTGCTTTTGTTTGTACTATCGTTGCTTGTTTCACAGGATGGCTTTTACCTTCTGTCTTTTTTTGTAAACTGAGCAATAGTATTTAGAAGGATAGGAAATAGTTTGGTTTATATTTGGTTTTCATATATATTAGAATTAGAAAAAAAAGTAATATTTAATTTTTGCTTTTTCACAAGAACAGTATGTATGTTAAGCATGACTGTAGCTTTAAAAAAGATGATTAAAAGATTCATTTCTTTTAGTATGAAATGGCAACCATTCAACAAGATTTCTGATGAACTGTTAAAGCATGTTCTTGGCCAGGTCTACAGTAGGAACACCTCATTAAAATAAGAATGTGACGTTACAGGAGAAGTAAGATTAATCCAGCAATACCAGTGAAGCTGGTTTTTGTCCTTACATAGCAAGCCAATTTTCTGCATGAAATAGGCAATATCTATAAAGCTCAGTTTTTGCTGGTATAGCTGTATCAGTCTTCAGGTGAGTGTGCCATCACAGCTCACTGAGTGAAATGTCGCTCCTCTTTGCACATTCGTTAGACACAGCTGTCTGCACAGCCAAATCTTTTCTATTCAGTAAGAAGGGAACTGTTAGAATTTCCTAAAAATATATTTTAGAAAAAAAATCCTGTTTCTCTTTTCATGATACTTAAATGACAAAGTACTTGTTTGCAGAGGAGCATTTTGATATTAGAAGAAATCACCTTTATCGTTTCTCTAGTGTGAATATCTTTATGGATTCAGCACAAGTTGTCCTGGGAAAGGCTTAAACTTTACTGTGGTTTTATCCCATAATAAGAGTATCTTTATGAGGCGTTACACTGATGTAGCTTGTAAATCTTACTTATGTAGATAAGCTGTAGAAAAGGCATCTGCAGTTGCCGTAGCTGGGATAACACGTACAAGCTGTAGGAATTCCTGTGCCGCAGGGCACGAGTGGTTAGCTGAAGTTAAGAGCATGTGTATCTCCATGGCACGGTATTTTTTCTTAACAGCGGCATTCCTTCAACATTGGTATTGCATAACTTTAGGTCATTATTGAAGTGTTATGTCTTTGCAGTACCTCCGACATGTTTATTCTTCTTAAATGCCTTTGGACTGAAAGTCTCTGCACAGCTGCGCTGAGGTAGGCATAGCTATGTAAAGGAGATGCATGTACTAGATCATGCTTGTCTTTCGAGTCAGATTAATTTTTCTTCTTTGCTTTTTGTAAAGCATGTTAAAGTGTCTATAAAGTATAGGAGCTTACTGCTGAGGAGCGTAGGAGCAGCCCTGAGACTCCACTTACAGCAAAACTTGCCAGTTTTATGTATTAGTTGCTGGGACAAAGCATCCTTGGCTGGGGCTGCACTTTGGGAATCACGGAGTGGGTATCAATATGTTGTTTGGAAAATGTCCAAATTCAGAGCATGACAAAGAAGTGGCAGCTCAATGAAACACAAAATATGGTATAAGCTAAATTGTGCAGCTGTAGCTGAGACTGAAATTTTCACCCGCCTTTCTCATTGGGCTTTGCCTGGAGGAGGTAGAGAGGCAGGATGTGTTTTTGTGTGCAGATAAGGGGAGGGAGTGAAGGTGATAGCAGTGCTCTGGCTGGCTGGTTGTCATTGCTTCCAAGACAGGAATGAATATATGTAATGGAAAGAATTGAGGAGAAAGACCAGAAATGGCAGTAGCAGATCCTTCCCAACAGCAGTCTCTAAGAAAAAAAAGGACAAAAAGTTCTGACTAAGAATGAGTTGCTGTGCCATCCACGGATGGAATTTTTGGGAGGAAGTGTTATTTTTTTTCTTTTGTCCCACATCTGATTTATTTTTCACTTGTTTGGGTTTTTTTTCTTATTTTATTTTCTTATTTTCTCACTGTCCTGTACAAGTCACCATATATGCACGCACACACACACACAATTTACATAATACAAGCATTAATGGAAGGGGAATATATGTTTCTTTCCTTCCATATGTGGCAGGTCTTGGTTCTGCTCTTTCAAGAGAGGACTCTTTGTAAAAGGAGATTGTAAGGCCAGAGAGTGGGTCTTCTGACGCACAGAGAACTATTTGATTCTGAGATTTGGTCACTGTAAAGCCTGAGCGACTCATGTAGGAGGTGTGTTGAGGTTACTCCTAGAAGTGAAGTGATAATTAAATAATTTCTATTTTATGTTCCATTTCTCCATCAAAATTATAGTTTCTATAAAATTCAAGAATTATTGTAAAGCAAACAAATTGTTGCCAGGGTATTGTAAGGGGATGAATCATTATTAAAGAGTCTAGGTTAGGGCCCTGTCATGGTAGTATTTTGTGGCTTCTACCAGAGCTGTTTTGAAAGATTTGTTTTAGATTGTTCCCTACAAAGTTGGTTGGAAGAATAATAGCAAGAGAAGTGCACCATTAAAATGGCTTGCATAAATACAGTGGATTTTTACATATCAAGTAGCTATGACAAATATGAAATATGAAATCTCACAGTTTGCTCTAAGTTCTCTGACCTCATGTCCAGTGCAAGCTGAGCACCCATTTGGTTTGTGTGCCAGCGTCTTTTATAGACTCAGAGAGAAATTTTGAGCAAAACAGTTTGGTGTCTGTTGAGAAATATGCTGATATGATGAATTAACTGAGTGGGTATTTCCACTAACATTGCGATAATTTAAACACGATTTTAAAAGATATTGCCTTAACCCAGGATATTTGTTTGAAGCATTTCCAGGCCAGAGGTATAAAGCATTCTGGTCTGTTGTTTCACAACTTCTCCCATTGTGATGCAGACATATTGTGTGTTTGTATCAATATGCTATAGATACATATTGACCCATGCATAAAAATATGGTAAGTATTGTGTTTTTATGATGTGATATTCCTTCCCCCCCCACACCCCGTAAAGGTGAAGTATTTTTTTTAACATTGATTTTGGGGTGAAACTTGAAAAGCCTACTGTTCCCGTCAGGTACTGTTCACAATAGTAATTTCATGGATGAAACCACGGGATTGTGGTTACGCATTTGATTCTGTCACTTGCCGAGTCTGATAGAGAGATAACCACCTGAGTTATTCGTCACTGCTTTCTGCTAGAGCGACCGCCTCCTCAAATCTGCTGTCATAACTGCAGCTGTCATCACACTCTGATCCACTTTTCTCTGATCTAAATTAGCTTTTAACAGTAGCTTTTTTGTAATTTACATCATTTTGACAACATTGAATTGAGGGGAAAATAAATATACAGCAAAATATTTGTTGAAATTCAACTCAATTTACTGCAGGGGTTTTTTTTTACAAACCATTATATGCATACTGTACTTCATCATTATGTAGAAGAATTCGTGCAAGAAAACTGCAGGTGAATATTGTGTCTTAAAGATTGCCAGTGGTCCCCAAAACATGGGTTGAAATATGGTGTAATTTTTGTTGCTTGTGCAATTGCTCAGGAGTGTCTACTGAAAATACTGCAGTTGTAGAGAATACCTGTAAAGACACTGCTGTGGTATGGTTGAAAATGAGTGGACTACATTGTGAGATTTCTGGTCTGAAAAAAGTTTAATGTATTCCTATGTGTTCATAGCTAATGCTTATATTATCACTAGAGGGCAGTAAATACAAACACTGAATTATGTATTTTACTAGAAAGTTTTTTTTGTTTGTTTGTTTGTTTTTGTTGTTGTTTGTTTTTTTTTTTTTAAATTAATAAAGGAGCCTAACTCTTTATTAAACAACTCAGCTCCTGGATTCTACTATGTATTTCCCCTAAAGTAGTTCAGAAGAATGTTGTCATCTCAGTCTGTTCAGAACATATTTGATGCATGAGAAATATATATTCCCAAATAAAAAGATCTGTAAAATGATATAGCTTAGGCTATTCCATCGTGTTTAATGAATGTAATTCTGACAAGCAGTAAGCTGCCAAGAAAGCCTTTTTAAAGCAGCGTAATTATGCTATGGTTACGATCCTTAAAGCTGAGACTCCTTCAGAAGAGTTAGGGATTTGTTCCAATTACAGCACCAGTGGAATTCATCCCTTCCTGATATCAGTGTAAAACCCAATTTTGTCTCCACCCCTGCTGCTCACTTGGTGTGTGGCAGCTGGTTGCTGCAGCTGGAGCAACTCTTCATATTTGTAAAAAAAATTTATTTATTTATTTATTTATTTTAATTAAGTTCTACATTTTCTCCCCTTCCAGTCAGGGAGTCTTAGGTGGAACCCAGAGAAGTTTGGTGAGGCTGGCTGATGGAGTGTAGTTTCCTTGTCCCCAGCTGTCCTGCTTCTTCCTCCAGACCAGTTCTAGTTTTCTAGTTTTTTGGTTCAGTTGAGTCCATCCACATGCCCTTGCTTGCTGGATGAAACAACCATTCTTTGCTGCTGTGGTCTCCCAGCACTGAGCAGACTTTCCATTTTGTGGGGAGGCTTTCTGCTAGGGTGCATGCCAGCATAAATGCCAGCCGGATTTGGCTAATGCTGTGAAAACAGTCTAGTGTTTGTGACCAGTAGGAGTTGGATTGGACATGGGTGATTATTGCTGTTCTCTGGTGTGTGAGGGTCAGCCTAAAAATGTTTTTTGATATTTTCAGACAGGCTTCTCATTTGGCTCATGAGATATGTTCAGACTATCTGTTCCTGTTTGTAATGCATATAACCTTAAAAACTAAAATCTGTGATGCCTTTAGCTGTCTTTGTTTTACTTTTTGCTGCTTACTAGACAATATGTGCTACATCCAGCACACTTGCCTTCAGGATTGATGCTTGGGCATCTCTTTGAAGGTTCCTAGTGCAGCTTCATAGTCAATCTGGGGGGTTGCAGTTGAGAGTTAAAAAGCACTGTTCTGCTGCCCTCAATGCTAAGCACATTTCTGCTGGAGCTCCTGTATTACCCGTTACTGACCTGGGGAAGGAAAGACCAAGATTGTAGGTCACCTGTGGGACAGTTCAAAAGTACTGCAGCTGAAACAACAAACTGGCCCTTCTTCCTGTCCTTTTCCTCGAGCCTGAAACATTGCCATCTTACTTTCCTGTTGACCGAACTTTCAGGAATCTTTGCTTACTAAAAAGAGCCAGAAAGGAACACAGATACTTTATTTCAGAGGATCAAGGTTTCTCCCAGGCTGCTGAGGATGTAATTCTCTTCCTTGTCCTTGTCAGTATTGTGTTTCTGTATCCGAAGCCCTGTCCTGGATCTTGGGGGAAAATGAGCTTTTCTTGAATGTCTTGTATTGCATAGGTCTGATCTCTGTGCTCTACAGTGGTTTACAGGCTACAGGTCCTTTTGGCAAGTTGTGATTATCAACATGACACATAGAGAAAAGGATGAAAACCTCACTAATACTGGTGAAATCTGCATGCCTTTTTACGCACTTGGAATGATTAAGAAAAAGAGCAACCTAATAATGAAATTCTTCACATTCCTGTTGAAGGACAATAAAATTTAGGTTAACAGTAATTTTTTTTCTGACTGTCAATGGTACAGAGCTTTATAGAGAACAAAGAAATAGTTTATGAGTGCTGGCAGCTCCCGACATTTGCGCAGAGGCAGAGATTACTGCTTCAGTTTTAAGAAGAATATTTGAGGTAACTCACTGCAATCCTGATTTCATCACAAATGTGCAGCTTTTAAATTCTTAAAGTTGCTTTCAAGCAGAACATGTTCGCAGAAGATGTTTAAACAGCTTTCATGATACAAGTTATTTAGAAGGTAGAATTTCTGGAATGAGCACCTGCAATAGATAGGTTGAGTTGTCGTAGACTCCTGGGGCGAAATGGATTGCTGGATCTCCCGTGTCTCTCAGATGGCTACTTTGCACATAACTGTAGAAGTATTGAACTCACTGCTTGTGCTTGGCTAATACATGACTTGCATTTGGTTAAAACATATCTTCCAAAAAGATGGCTTTTCTTGATTTGAAGATACCAAGCAGTGGAGAATGTACCACTTCACTGCTGGTGTATGCTAATTTAATAGTTCTCATTGTTCATCCACGTGTCTTGTTCATAGTTTGAGTTGGTTTCAGGTCAGGTGGTTTGAGGCAGTTTCAACTGCCTTCCATTGCTCCTTGTTGCTTCCTTGGTGCTAATGAACTGGGTCTGGTACATGGTATTTCCTCTTTGTCATGGTTCTACGCAGTAGCTGTATTTTCTTTTTAAGTTAAACAGCCTGAGGTTTTTCTTTTGTTATAAAACATTTTCTCTATTCTCTGCATAATATTTGTAAATTTTTGCCTACACTGTACATGACAGCATTTAGGAAAACAGACACACTAGAGCTGTATGCACTATTCCATCACTAGAGTTGCCAGAATGGTATGTTCAGAGTATCTCCCTTTTTATTTAGCATCACAGAAGATGCAGATTTTGAGGGGTCACAGTATGGCTACAAGATGTCCTGCTGTGACTATAAACTCTTAAGGGTTTCTGCTTTCTTCAGTGTAGTCCACCATTTTGTATTCATGGACTGTGTTCCTTATTGCTGGGTATCATTGTAGTTAAATTCCTTGAAATGTACTTTACATGAATGGTGTCAACATACTAAACAAGTCAGGCTGCTGTTGGTGACTTCCACATCCTCATAGTTTATCTTGGGTTTCTCCCCCACCCCCCCCAATTTTTCTGTTCTCTGGAAGTTTTCACACTGTGGAAGTTTTCATAGTTGTGACTTAATTCCAGATCACCAGTGAAAAAATTGAATACCATAAAATAGTCTCAGATCTTGCAGAGCCTGACTTAAAACTGTCCCATTAGATGAAGACAGCCTGTTGACGGTTGTTAGAAATGGGTCAGTCATCAGGTTCTTAACCCATTTAATGTGTCTTCTCTCAACATTGGGAGTGCTGTTGCAGAATATTGTGAAGCACTAAAACAAATGCCCTACAACAATCCAAGAATATTACATGTTCAGAGACATAAAATGATATTGACTGGCATTAATTACATTCCTATGCCTTAGTTCTTTATCAAGTAAATGCCTAGAATATGTGTATTTCAGCTTCTCCAGTATTTTACCCAGGACTGATGTTTTGTGAAGTGGCCTGAAGTTACCCAGCCATCCTGCTTGCAAATTTTAATTGGCACAAAATTAACATTTTTGCAGTCTTTCAAAATTTACTACAGCTGAACATCACAGCTCCTGGGATGTCTGCCACCTCTTTTTATGACTCCTGTGGAGAAAGTTGTCCAGGCTTGTTGATTAAATAATGGCTAACATTTCCTGTGGGTATTAAGGGACTTCATCGTCTTTCTCCCTTTCAAGGTCATTGTCTTGATTCTTTCGAAACACAACAGAGCTCATTAAAAACTTCCTTTTTTATGAGTTATTTTATTACTCAGTTACTGTCATTTCAAATTATACCTTTATCATTTCCATATTCTTTGCTTGATTAGAACCACTGTAGAAAAATGTCATTATTCCCTTCTTTCCCCATGTTTTATCTTCATGGATGTATGTGTGTGTATAAACAAGAATTTCCATATCGCATTGCTGGATTTCCACTTATGTCTAACTTCTGTTTTTCTTATCTTGAATTACTTTAGGTATTTAGTTGTGTGTAGCAGCTATTTGCTGTGCACTCATCTATCCACCATAATCTCCTCTAAAGCTAATTATTTGCTCATTCCAACCTGGCAATTGAGGATGAAAATCAGCCAAAATGATTACTGTAAATCAATGCTGGTGTGAATTTCCAAACTATAAATTTCTAAGGTCATACTTTGACATGTAGCCGAAGTCAGAGGGCATGTTTTCTGAGTCAGTGAAGTCATACTAGTAAATTATAGCACAGCAGTTGGTAGTTTTATAAGGTTGAGGCTGTGGGGTTTAGAAAAAACATACAAATTAGTAATAAGCTGTCAATATCAGGTGTAATTTCCTATTATCAGTATAGTTAATATGCAGCTAAAATAAATTGTTTTAACATATATGTACATTGGAGGAGAATGTTTTTTCATCTCCTGGAGAAGCTGGCTGCACACGGTTTGGATGGGTGCACTCTGCGCTGGGTTAAAAACTGGCTGGACGGCCAAGCCCAGAGAGTGGTGGTGAATGGAGTCAAATCCAGCTGGCGGCCGGTCACGAGTGGTGTTCCCCAGGGCTCAGTACTGGGGCCGGTCCTGTTCAGTATCTTTATTAACGATCTGGAAGAGGGGATCGAGTGCACCCTCAGTAAGTTTGCAGATGGCACCAAGTTGGGTGGAAGTGTCGATCTGCTGGAGGGTAGGAAGGCCCTGCAGAGGGACCTGGACAGGCTGGATCGATGGGCTGGGCCAACTGTATGACGTTGAACAAGGCTCAGTGCTGAGTCCTGCACTTGGGTCACAACAACCCCATGCAATGCTACAGGCTGGGGGAGGAGTGGCTGGAGAGCTGCCTGGCGGAAAAGGACCTGGGGGTGTTGGTTGACAGCCACCTGAACATGAGCCAGCAGTGTGCTCAGGTGGCCAAGAGGGCCAATGGCATCCTGGCTTGCATCAGGAATAGTGTGGCCAGCAGGACCAGGGAGGGGATCGTGCCCCTGTACTTGGCACTGGTGAGGCTGCATCTCGAGTACTGTATTCAGTTTTGGGCCCCTCACTACAAGAAGGACATGGAGGTGCTGGAGCGTGTCCAGAGGAGGGCAACGAAGCTGGTGAAGGGTCTGGAGCACAAGTCTTACGAGGAGTGGCTGAGGGAGCTGGGGTTGTTTCGCCTGGAGAAGAGGAGGCTGAGGGGAGACCTTATTGCTCTGTACATCTACCTGAAAGGAGGTTGTAGCGAGGTGGGGGTCGGTCTCTTCTCCCTAATAACGAGTGATAGGACGAGAGGAAATGGGCTCAGACTGCGCCAGGGGAAGTTTAGTTTGGATATTAGGAAAAACTTCTTCACCGAAAGGGTAGTCAGGCATTGGACCAGGCTGCCCAGGGAAGTGGTTGAGTCTCCATCCCTAGAGGTATTTAAAGAACGGATGGATACGGTGCTCGAAGACATGGTATAGATGGACTTGGCAGTGCTAGGTTAATGGTTGGACTCGATGATCTTAAGGGTCTTTTCCAACCTTGACGATTCTATGATTCTATGATTCATGGTTTTACATCAAAATTATCTAGCTAATAGCTCTATAAATGCCATCCTTCGATAAATTCAATAAACTATAATTCAGTAAATCTTACAGATGTGTCTTTGTCTCATATGTTGGTGGGGAATAAAAAAATTCAGAGAAGATTTTTTTAATACATGCTAAACTTCTGGTGTAATTTACATAGCAGCCATTTTAAATACTCCTTATCTGAAACGCGTTCTGTGCATTTGGGGACAGTTGTTAATAAGATCTAAGGAGGAACCAGCCTTTAAAGTAACAAAGTAAGAGAAGTTATTGAAAAACTTGGCTTTCCAATGTCTGTTTCTATTAGCTATTGCAATGGAGCTTTCATATCCACATGCTTCATTTCTTAAGTAGCCAGAAGTATAATGGCTATTTTTTTACCATTTTCTAAGTCGTGATTGAAATTGCCTTCTGAAGGGAGGCAGCGTATTTTCATTTCTCAGTGGTGATGCTGGGTAGGTGGCAGCAGTGCTCTCTTGCGGGTGATCAGAAAACAATGCAATGCAGATGCAGAAAAGCTTTGTATTCAGCATTGCAAAGCTGAGCTGGAAGAATCAGGAGATATATTTTCTAGAAATACTTTTTAGGCTATTTTTGTATTTTGCTGAGTCTCCAATAACCCAGGTCTGTTTCCAAAACTTAGTTGTTTTATATTCATCTACCTGTATAGATCCAGGACAGGTATAACTGTGCATATTACAGAGAAAATGCATCAGTAATGTGTTCATTCACGTGTTTTTTATATATTATCTATTCTAAGGAAGACAATATGCTTTCCATATGTAAATATGGATGATCTGTGGACTGTACCCATTTGTGACATTGCTATACATTTCTCTGTAAGCAAGAAATTTGTTAATATCATATTTTGCCCTATTGATTTTTTGCAGGTTCAATTCTTTCTCAAGCACTTAGTGTTGCTGACATTGCTGTGTAGCATCACGCAGAGAAGTAGAAACCACTTCAGCCAAAACCTCCCTTATGACCATTGTCAGTCAGCGTCTTCCAGTGAATCAGCAGTGTGGGCTTAGGCTGAACGCTGCACCTCATTCAGTTTGTCCTTAGACATTTGCCCATTGTCATATTGGGAAACTCTCCCTTCTTTTGATAAAACAAGGACTCAGTAATTTGCCGCAGTTGTGCATATGTCTTGCACAGAACGGTGCAAGATAATGCTTTCTTCCTTTTAAGTTTTGGTCTCTGAATGGCAGATGGTGGGGTATTTTATTTAATGCTCTGAGTCAGCTCACTGGCACACTTCACTTTCAATTAATCCCTTTTTTTCTGTATGATGTATAGCTGTAATTGATTATATCAATCTGCCAAGGCAGAAAGAGGAAAGGTTGAATAAATACAGTGAGAATTTGAGGACTCTTATTATCTCACTTCTGACTTCTCCATGGAAACTTAACATTTACTGGGAATTGTAAGACACATGACTTGCTTTATCTTAATAATAACTGCTTTTATCTTTTTAAATAAAAAAGCAGTAGAAACTGGCAGACTGGCCCAGTGGTCTGAGTAGATCAGGTTTTACTCTAGATGGCATTAAAGCCAAAAACATTTTCATTGTTTCAGTACATCACAGACTGCTCAAGAAACCTGATAGCTCTATTTCTGTTGTTTTTTCTTCACAAAAAACTCAAAATATATTCCCTTCCATACGAAAAATTAAAACCACTAGGCAATCCACAGGAATATATACAATACTAATTTTAACTGCTTGGATGGCACGTCCATTGAAGAGAGCTGGTAAATGCTGCTGAAATGAGGAGACCTTAACCCAATTATTTTTGAATGGCACGTGAATGCTTCAGGCGGGGATGCCATTATTAAATGGCATGTGCCATAAAAAACAACAAAAAAAAAACAAAAACAAAAAAAAACCAACGAAATACCCCATGCCCAGGAGAGTCCCCGGTGCTGGCCAATGGGAAATTACTGTACATCATGTCACCAGCCCCTCAGATTTATATCTTTTAGGGTGACATACTATTGGCTGCTAGTTAGGCTCTATGGGAGGGATTACTGGCGCTGTTTGTGGCTTCCCCTTCAGGTCCTTATTTGGTAGCTGTTGATAGAGCAAGTCTTTCCAGCAGCTGAGCATCTTGACATACATTATTCATTAAGTCCTGGTGTTCAGGAAATATGCATATCCCTAGCTCTTCAGATATTTCTTCAGCTCATACAATATGTCTCTTCAATGTTGCCTCTGAATGCTTGGAGTTTTACAAATGGCATTTATACAATCGGAAGACCACGCGGTTGGATTTCATTTCAGTATGCCTCCTGTGCACACAGTTGCTGAGAACCTGAAGATCAGCAAAAAGAATTAGGAGAGCAAAGAAGGAATCTTTCTTCTTGGAAGTCTTTTGCAGTATCAGATAGCAAAGAACTGATTAGCTTAGATTGATAGTGTAGAAAAAAAAATCAAAAATGCCTGAGGCAAACTATTTACTCTCAGTTTCTTGGGGCTACATAAAGGTAGGATTTTGTTTTACCTTTTAAGAACCTTGATTTGTGGTGCATGATTTGCATGATCACTGGATAGCATGAGTATTTGTGGGTGATATGACTATGAGTAATATGAATATAAAGTAAAAGATCAGAAAAGGAAGCCTTTGTTCAGCAAAGAGAATGAACTGCACAGTATACAGTCTTTCTTAGAAATTGTGCTGGGACTTAAAATAATGTTGCTTCAGTGGATAATCAGTCTAAGTCTAAAGGCAAAGAAACTCAGAAGAGTTTTGTATTCTTTTAAAAAAAGATTGCTACAAAACTGTATTTCTAGACATTAAAAGATTAAAAAAAACCCCAAAACCAAAAAACCTCAAAGCTGAGATACCATACAATAGGAGAGAGCATGAGTAAAGAGGCTGGGGATAATGGGTGAATACATGACTCATACTAGTTTTAATACCTAAAGAAATGTGAAATTATCAACAGTATGTTCCAGCAGCATTTTTTGGTAGCCTCTGTGCATGTGTGTGTGACAGCTTACTGATTAAAACACTGGAAATTGTCATTGTCTAATATTGATCTACATTATTAGGTAGAGCAGCTTTGAGCTAGCTTGAAACTGCAATACTGCTAGAAAATGGAATTAAATAAGCTTTTATCTTTATGGAAAAGTTTTGCACCAAGGAATTAAATTAATATGCCTGTCAACATACAGAATGGAAATTCACTTAATACAAAGCCACGGCTGGGCTTTGGTTTAGCCCTCCTTATGTGTTTGCACTTAAAAAGATGATGTTGCCTTTATAATTATTATCAAGTGTGTGCAAAAGGAAAAAGAAACATCATCCTATGTTTGACATACAATAACTGTTCCAAATCATCCTGTTTTAAAGAAAATTCTGATTTCTCCTGAACTAAATAATGGAAGTGTTGAATTAAATGACTAAAAATAATACAAGCATTATATTCACATATGACTGAATGTCTTATGATTGCTTGTATTAATATCTACTTTTATCATAGATTATTTTTTTAAATAGAAATGTAAAACCCTCATTAGGTCATTGTGTCCGATTAGGTCATTGTGACCATTCTCTGCTAATACATAATCGTTACAGTATATTCTCAAGGATTTTGATCAGTCATCTGTGAAGAAATTGGATCCCATTATGCTAGCTAGGTGGATTCTTTTCTTGTTTACCAAAAAATAAGATGACATTACTTTCCATTCAGCTAAAAGTGAGGTATTTATTGTAATTTACTTGGAAGTATTTCTTGCATTTCCAGGCAGCTGCTGTCATGTTCCTGCTTGCTAAATTAGAAAAATTCAATCACCAGTCTTAAAAAATTCTTTACTTTTATTTTAGTTCAGCCTTTAAAATTGATAGAGTTTTTGCTAATTGAAGTTCAGCAGAGAGCATGGTAGTTATAATTGATTACACATGGAAAAAAAAGTCCTCTGTATAGACAGTGTCCTATACTGTCTACAGACAATGATTTCAGTGAAGAAGCTAAATAGTACTGGAACACATTTTTAATACAGTGATTTTTGACTTCACAGTATACACATTATAGGACAAAAGTGAAGAGAGGCAAAGAAGATCTGCTCTTTATGACATTCAAAATGGAATGATTTAGGCTATTCTTGAAATTCTAAGGAAGAATGAAACATTAGTCTGAGAGATCACTATATACGTTTACATCCCTTACTGTGCATATACTTCTGTAATTTCAGTATGCTTCGGGCTGTACTTTATTATCTGCTGTTAATGATGCTTCAGAGAATGGTTGTCATGTGGAGTATTTACCCTTGGCTTTCATTGGGTATCTTTTCTTCAAACAATGAGCACCACTATCACAACACCAGGCTTAAAGACATGTACCTCACTATAGCTTATGTATAAAAACCAGTGGGTGACCTTGATATTAATTAAGCACATGGGCTTCCAACCCAAATCTTCAGTTATTAAGAATGCTGCTAAAATCAAAGACAGTTTTGCATTGTTAAACAACATAAGCAGAATCCTTACATTAATTTGTAAGGCTGGCCTATTTTAAGTTCCTTGTCCTGTTTTTGTAGAATACAAGACTTCTGATATCCAGTAAAATAATACAGTTCATTCTTTTTTGAGTTACAAACATCTTTTTAAAATAACATTGATAGATATTTCAGAAACAAAATATAGTCATGTAAGTTTAATGTTCCAAGTATTGAATGCACGTTCCATGGATGTATTCTATTCCTGTAAGCTTTTAGAAATGTCACCTAGAAAAGAAGCAGCCAGAAAGGTCGAAACTGGGATCTGTTGCCATGTGGGATTGGGAGCCAGTGCAATGAAAGGCTCTGGGTGCTCTTGCGCATTTTCGTTCCAGCCTGCGCTGGGCTTGGAGCTTGATAAACGCTCAAACTGAAGGACAGGCAGGACGGAGCATTTTGATCCATGGACTACCTTCTAGTCCTAGCTTCACTTTCTGTGCAGGTGCCAAAGGTTGTAGTGGAGGCAGCCTCATTACAATCCTTGGGATGCAGCAGATCACCCATTCAGGAACAGAAAGCCTGGGTGGAAGAGGCCCTACCAGTACAGGGCATCTGTACCAAGTGTAATTCTTCATGCTTCCTCTCCCAACACAACTAACTGCAGGCTGCATATTCACTTAAGCTTCTTGTTATTGAGTCAAGAACTTTACGCAAAAAAATGTAAAATGTTCTAAAGTGTAACCAATAAACCCCATATATGTTAAGCATGCAGCCCAAACTTTTTCATGCTATGAATTGACCCTAGTTGGATCTTCTCCATGTCTTTGGAGTTGGTATAGATGGAAAGTCTTCCCAAAACTGTATCAGTGCTCTGGTTGCCATCTGGCAACATGGTTACTGCAGAAGTTTGTCTAAATTTTTCTGTGTACCTTTGCTGACATCAGAAAAGTATCCTGTTCTTTCCCCAAAAAACCCATATATCTTTGTCCTAGGTTGACAGCAGTAATATATATGCAGAGATACGCACACATTGGGCTTCAGCCTGGAAGGATCTAAACTACCAAGCTCAGTCCCTCATTTGTAACTTGTCCTTTGGAGGTGACCACTATTTAGGAAACTTCTTGTCTCATCAATGTATGCATGTTTATTCTCGTGTATTAGAGTTCTCCTTCTATCAGACTTCCTAGTTTTTAAAAGAGACTTAAAAATACACAAGTACTGCTGAGAGTAAAACAAAAACATTGAAATCAATAGGAACAAATGAAATGAAAAAATTCTGCTTAAGGAAGTATTCTTAGGATTTTTTTTCAGACAATACTTGACTGCTCTATTGCTGTGACATCAGTATTCAGCAGTGGAGAACTGTATAATTGGCTTAACGGACATTTTATAGCCTGTCCATTTCCAGGGGAATTTCCTAGTCTGTAATCAAGGGCTGTGATATTCCAAAGGGATATATATGTGTCATTTTTCCAGTCTAACAATGCCTAGTCTTAACATGGGAAAATATTTCTTTCTGAGGAAGAACACAATATATGCATCGATCAGCCCAAAACCTCTGCTTCCTCCCCGTGCTGAGCTGACAGTATCATAATAAAAGTGTATGGTGTAAATGTTTATTAGTAAAAAGAGTTTTGGTGCATTATGATTGATTTTCTTCAACTAGGAAAGTATATGGCATTCAGATTTTTTAAATTCTTATTTAAAATATTCTCTTTAACATTTACTAGTAGTGACAAGGTGGTTTCATGTCTTGTTTGACTTGTTTTGAATAAAGTGCTAAATGTTATTTCTGAGAGGACAAATGATGAGAGTATGGACAGTCTAGCCAAGTTTCAAGCACTTAAGAGGTATCTGCTGGATGACTGAAACAGTGTTGACTCACAGATGTAACAAACTTCTCTGATTTGCAGTAGGATCTTGTGGGAGCCACGTGAGAGTTAGGCAGAGTTTCATTAGAAAGTAATAGTGCAGGGATGTATAAATATGTGGAAAGCTGATGCTCTTTGAAGCAGCAACTACGTATGGGTGCACTTGGGCTCAAGTAAAATCTTGGAGAAATCGGTAAAATCAGGAAAAAGTAGGGGCTTTGGGATGTTTGTTTTGATTTTTTTTTCCTTAGAAAAAAGTTTTGGTTTTTTTTGTTTTTTGTTTTTTTTTTTTTGCCAAACGACAAGTTATTAAACATCAGAGGATTAAGTAACATACAGATACACTGAAACAGGCTATAACCAACAAAAATGTCTGAACATCTCGATCACTGTTCATCTGTCTTGCGTTTTTTTTTTACGTTCTCAAAGAGCATTATTGTTCTGCATCAGAAACTACAGTCTGCATATGGTCTTCAACTTCATCTGTTTCAATATGGATGATGGTCTTAAAGCTTTGTCATATAATTAGAAAATCAAAACAGTTCTGTAAATAAAGTCTTGTGGCTGTGGTGTCAGCAACATGTGAAAGAGTATGGGGAAATCATGCTGCTACAGTTCTTCAAAGCCAAAGTCTTCTACTGAATTCGCTGTTAGCAGGAGGGCCTTGCAGAAGCTGGGGGACTCGTTTTACTGTACACCCATGTTCAGCAGCAACACACACTGTTCTGCAGGTTTCATGCTGATGGTTGAGCATTTATGTTCTGGTGACTTACGGAGTGATGGGAGGTGGGAAGACAAGGCTTTGCATCAGACTAGTGGGGAACATAGCATTAGAAAAGACTGCCATGCACCTTCCCTTTGTTTTGGACCTCCATACAATAAATATTTAGTTGGAAATTCTTAAAGAACATATACTCCATAAGTTGCACAAGATGATTCCCAGTATGCAATAACAAACCTTCTCACTACCTACTCCCCGCAATTAAATTTATGATTTGGAGAGAAAAAAAAAAAATCTTTCCTATTTGTTGTGTCACGTAGCTGCAGAAAAAGCATAGTGCAAACAAACACCAATTCGTTCTCCTTTCAAAGCTGGGAAATTTTTAAGGAGAGTTCCTGAAGAGTATGTACCAGCGGTGGCTAGATGGTCTTTTTCTGAAGTGCAGAACATGACGCAGTACTGTTGCTCTGCAGTAAAAACAGCATTGCAAAGTTGGGCATCATCTAAAAGGGTTTACTAGGAAACAACCAGACAGATAAGAACCTATTCAATTGGAATCTGGTGAACTAGCTGGATTAAATTAAGGAAGAGAGACTATTGGAGTGGTAATGGATATACTGATGACAGGCCTGGAAGTTAATGCAATTTTGTCAACTTCTGACATTTTATTAAGATTCCTATACAAGATATTTAATTTAAAGCTGCAGTTTCTGGATACCTTCTGGAGACAAGCCATTCTATGAAATCTTCAGTTTTTGCCTTAAGTAATGCAGTTTCTCACCTTCATGGGTACAGAAGAAAAAGCATGCAAGAGTGACTTAGGTGTGTTAAAAGTTTAAAGAAAGGCTTTTAAAAATACTCGTAGGATTTTTGGACCAGTCACTTTACTGCTTAGCAAGCTTGACTTGTTTTTTTAACATTTGCTATTAGTGACAAACATCAGACCTTACTATAGTGATTGATACTGGTTTTGTGCAGAATGTATAGCCCTGTAGTTCATAGTATGTGTAACTGTATTTGCAGTATGTTTCTGATTTTCAGAAATGTGTTGAACACTTGCTAGCACACGGCTATATCTAAGATCAAAGCTGAGCCTTTGGCTTGTGACTAAAGCAGGATTCAGTCTTTGTAGCAGGAACTTCCTGAGCTCATGACATGTCAATATGGAGGGAAAATGCAGTGGCTAATGGTTAGTGTTATATTAAAGGTAATTTTTATTTGGCACACTGTGAACAATACGGTAATGGGTGACTTACAAAGACATTGTGAAGAAAATAACACCTTTCACTATGCAAGGCCTCTTTGAAGAAAGGGCTTTGATGATTCCAGTGGGATGGAAAGGAGGTGGTTAATGTTTAGTCTAGTGTTTTATCTCCTATAGAATAATAAATTACTGGTTTTCAACATACAGGAATGTTTACAGGAATATTTACTAAGGATAGCTATTGCTTGATGTAATAAATAGTCATAACTGGGTGAACAAGGTGAAAGATGATTCTGAAAATGGCACAAATCATTTGGCTTTGTTAAGAGAAAAGAGAAATCTAACAACAAAATGAAAGGATGGCACAATGGGAGGCAAAATTCAGTAGCAACAGGTGGATGCTAATTTACATTGGCAAGAGTTGTTTGAATTGCTAATAAATATTGCTGAGTTCTATTTGTTGATAATATCAGGGCAGAGCTATAGTCAGTGAAAATGCATGTAAGCTAGCTAGAGCTGTATTATGCAATTAACCTGTCAAACAATGGCACAAGATATCATTTAACCCTGGAGTCTAGAAGGAATCAAGAAAGGCTCAATGATGAGTACCTAATCAATTACACATTTCGTGGAATGTTAATATCCACTTCTATCCTATAGAGTGCCTAGAGTGAATTGCTAACTTTGAGGGAAAAGGAAGGTGCTTCCACAGATGGCTATTTTCTACTCCAGTGTTTCATACAGATACTGACAATTTTCTGAGACTGTGGATGGTCAAGTCATTGGGCTGATCCAGTATCATAATTTTAAGTCAAAGATAATAAAACCTAACTCTGCTTGTATTGGTGTGTAGGAAATCAGTACAATATTTTGGTCGTTTTGAGCAGTGCTGTCAAATATATTTGAGTACATTAATGATGAGAGGTAAGATGAAGTATTACAAAATGAATTGCAAAAAATGCACAAATAGATTAATTTACAAATATGATGAGAAAACCCTAGCAGAGAAGGGGTCCTATGTAAATACATTTGTATTTTCTCTCCAAATTAACACTGAAAAAATGAAAAGAGAGTAATATTGATTATTTGTGTGTATACATATGTCTTATAGTTTTCAGTTACTAGTAGGACCCTGTGCCTTAGTAATTGAATCACTATGGAGTATTTTAGGAGGTTAAGAATTACGTTGTCAACCCATGAATAAGTTAGTAGGGTACAGCAATGTTACATGTGATTTTTGCTTTCATAGTTATCTTAGTTTAGTATATATTCTTAATGTCATGTCCTTTCCCAAATTATAAATTGACTGCATTTTCTCATCCTAACTAAAATACATCTTGATAGCTAATATTATGCTTTTTTTGTTTTGTTTTCCAGTTTAAAAGAATGCTCAACCGGGAGCTAACCCACCTATCTGAAATGAGCAGGTCAGGCAATCAGGTCTCAGAATATATATCAAACACATTCTTAGGTAAGACTATGATGGGAGTTAACTTTTTTGTCTTTTGTTTTCTTTTATCTCTGTCTGGGCTATCACAGAGCTTAAAAGCAAGTAGCTTTCCATATTACTTTCTGTTTTCAGAAACTGTACATTTAGTATCTCATTGTTCAGTGTTTGAGCAGAGAAATCATGTTACATCCATTTCCTCACAGCTCATTTAGTTTGTGTATGTGGTTTCCCTGTATGCGTAATTACAGATAAATATTCATAGACATATTTTTGTGTAACATCACAACTACTATATTACTACCGTATTAAGAAATGAATATATAATGAGTTAATTATATATTAAAAAGAAGTCCTCCACTCTGTTTCCCTTATGAAAGTTACAGTGAAGAGGTTTCAGTGTGCTGGAAGCACACAAGCACAACTAGCCTCATAAAATCTTGTAGCACACAGTTCTGATGCTTTGGTATTCCCTGCCTGCACATGACCGGGTGGATGAGTATGGCTAAGTCAACATCTGAACAGACTGCTGCCAGGAGAATTTGTGTGGCTCAAGAGCTTGCATGGTGGGATATGAGCATTAAAAACAGCCCAACACAGTATTACAAAGAGTATGGTTCCTCCTCTATGGCTTTGCAGAACTGAGTATATTTTTTTTGCCCAAACCGTTGAAAATGAATAAAACTTGGTTCCATACTGTTGATTTTGAACGTGAAGATGAAGATAATATACCAATCTCAAACATGTTTTGAGCAAAACACCATTGGTTCATAAAGACTGTGAATATAGGCGGAGGCACAGCTGAATACGTCTAAATTAGGATAACAAGCACTTTAAAAAGTGCCAGTCACATGTGTTAAGATACATCTTGTTTTATTTGTGTGAGATACCATAGGTGGTGCTTTTTCTGTTTTTTGAAAGAAGCAGGTATTTTTAAGTACGTTTTGTCCTGCTTGTCACGATACCCTAAATGGCTTGCTTCGTATGTCTGTGCAGTTTACCTATGAGTGTAGCAGTGTGCCTGAGCACTGTGGCACAGCAGGGTTTCAGGCAATAAGAAAGGGGCGAGCCTCTGTCACGGAGAAGCAATATTGCACAGCTTCAGGAGCCCCGAAAGTCACAGTGTACAGTTGCCTGAGAAGATGAGCCACTTATGCTGAAAAGACTGAGATACCAGTTTCTGCTTGCTTTTACTTGAAAACTTGAGGCTTATTTTGACAGGGTAAGGAAATGCATCTGTCAGCCTTTCACATGAGACCTCAGTCTTGAGCAGAAAGAGGGCTGGAAAGGCAATCACTTCTAAGTTAATGAGCCATGGATATTGTTTTGTGGCTGCATGAAAACCTAGGATACTTAAAATTGTAGGTACAAGAGGAATACAATGGGGAAAATACCTCATCTACAGAATTATTGCTTAAATAGAGTATTTTAAAAATATGCACTCTAAATATATATGGGTTCTGAGCAACAATGTGAAGAGAGAAAATATTCTCTCCAGAGCAAATTTTAATGAATCTAATTAGTTAATTTTTTTAATAAATAATCTATCTCCTGAACATCTACAGACTTTCTCACATTTGAGTTAGGGACATGTCATGAGAAAACAGTTTTTTCTATCCTTATTTTTCAAAAAAAAAAAAAAAGACTGTTTTCCCACATAGGGCTATATGACATGCATGAAGTTATTCATAATGACAAAAAATATATTCCTTGTGTAAGAATTAAGGCTCCTCCATTGAGTATAATAACATGCAAGGTTTTTATTTTTCAGTGTCATTATCCTGTTTTCCTATGAATGTAAAATGTAAGAGAACCTGCCAATGAGCATAGCACAATCAGGGTCAAAATGGCAAGCTGTCTTTTCTGGATGTTCAGATGGGCACAGGATCCTTTGCCCTGTGTGTGCATAGTTACAAAAGCAGAGGCAGTCCCGTGGAATTCCTCCGGAGATCTAAAGTCATTCAGGCAGACACTTCCTTTCACTTGAGTTAGTCTGACAGCTCAGCTTACGAACCTCCCTTTGATGGGTCTAAACTTTGTGCATATGACCGAAACCATAAACATCAAAGCACGAACACGAGTCACTGCTCCTCATCTGTTGTCGGTTTGCACCAGTCAAGAGCTGCAGCGCTCTGCCTCCCCTTTTTCTTGATTGTCCGTATGAGGAGAGTGCTGAAGTATGGCAGGGGCAATCAGGGAACTCAGTGCTGCAGGCTAAAGCTTGGTGACATTTCCACAGTCTCTTTTCTTCGCTGCGATTTGTTTGGAAATTGAGGTGTCCAGTAAATGCGGCTGCTAAAGGGTAATTAAAAAAAGAAATGGAAGAAAGAAAGAAAGAAAGAAAGTGAAGAAGCGAACACAATATCAATCTGGGAATTAGAAATGGACTTGCTACCCTCGTGTGCTTTCAGTGTCTTTATTGAAAATGACCATTTTCAAATGGGTAAAAATAGACGTATGTTTTAAAGAGCCCAAATTTTCTTTCTTCTTCTTTTTTTTTTTTATTTCTTTTGTTCTAAGGTGTTTTTTAAATTGTAGTTTTTGCTAGGCTCCTATGTTAGAAACATCTGTTCTGGATTTTCCTGGTTTTGCTGGAATATTCCTTGAGGACTAGAAAAGGCACAGGTACATTTCAGCAAAGAAGAGATAATTTGGAAGGAGTTATTAAAACTCTGTGTTGAAATATAGTATGAATAAAAAGAACAAAAACTAATGCAAATTCGTAGCAGTTTTGGCAGGAGAGTCCTTTGTTGCACTAACTTAAGTTTCTTTGGGGACCACAGATGTCTGCAATGCTCCACACCCTCTTACTGTTTCTGCAGTGATCAGCTGGCAATGGCCTAAATATACTTTTATTCTCAGTTTAATCCTTATCTAAAGTTTTGCTGGTACATACGTTGATGAGGTGTATGAAGCGATGCCACTGATACTGCTATGGAAGCAAAAGCCCACAGCAAGGTGTTGCATTTTAGCAAAACAGTCCTTTTGTCAGTATTACTTACTCTGGTTGGGAGGTGCAGAAATGCACTGCATTACTGGCGTGAACTGCCTCTACATCCAAAGCGCTTGTAGATGTAGCTGGCATAAGGTTTTCTGAGTTTTGCAGAGTTTTAATGCAAACAGGACCAGTCCCCAAGTATTAGGTCCTTCGAGTCCTGAAAATGTTTTGTAAAGGTTTACATGAGATACCATTTTCATGGGTTTTGAAATGCAATTTCACAGAGTGTTTTTCCTGGAAAAGAGGAAATTTTAAATTTTCTTGCAAAATGAAAATTTATATTTCTGTTCAGTTGTAATAACATTTTTGTAATGAAAGGATTGACCCTCTCTACAGCAATAGGGATGCAGCAAAAGTTGCAATCAGTCAGTCACAAGTCACATTTAAAGCCAGTTCAGAAATAACAAGGCAATTTGTGAAATAGAGATCTGCGTAAACTGAGGTATTGGTCTATGTTTATCTTTTCATATTTTTACTGCTTTTGATATGAAGTATCTGTTTCAAAATCTCCATACATAAAAATAGTTTTGTTAAGAATTACAATAACCGTAAGATGCAACTCAACAGTGAAGTGGAAGAAAATATTTGTAATTCCTTTAAAAATTATTCACTTTTTCTTCATTCTTTTGAAGACAAACAACATGAAGTTGAAATCCCTTCTCCGACACAGAAAGAGAAAGAGAAAAAGAAGAGGCCAATGTCCCAGATCAGTGGAGTCAAAAAACTGATGCACAGCTCCAGCCTAACTAATTCCAGTATTCCCAGATTTGGAGTTAAAACAGACCAAGAAGATATTCTTGCCAAGGTAGAGAATATATAAATCCTTGAATTTAAACCATTGAATTAAAATAAAGTGTGGATTTGTCAGTATTATTCCATCCCCTGCTTATAACCATTGATTTCCATCTGTAGCACCAAAGGCTGGTCTCACTTGAAATAGTATAAATTTGGTGAAGTGGAAGAATAACAAGTAAAATCAGAATCAGGCTATAAGGGTTAATTTCCATGTGAACAGGATTTCATCTGGAGATGGAATGTAAATTAGCATTTGTGTCTGCATTAATAAAGCTGCTTATTCATAAATAATATGTGAGGAATGAAGAGTAAACATACCATATACTGTCACAGGAATGAAAATACATAGCAGCCCTGTGTGTTTTGAAAAAGCACAACTGGTATATTGCATTAGAGCTATCCCTCCAGGTCCTGTCTTTAGCAGTATCATTTGTGGTTTTGTTTACGTAGATCATTTGTGGTTTTGTTTTTAGTGATGTTTCCTATGATTCTTGCACCAGCAGCTAACTAGTTGGCAATAATCTAAAACTGGCATAAAATGATTATTCATTTAATTTTAGAGTTTTTCATTTTGAAATATGCTTCTCCTTATGTTTTCAGGAATCTCCCCCTTTATTTGAAGAGTGTTTCTGAGAACCAGGGAGACTGTAGCAGAACCTCACCATCTCTGGAGGTTTCCTCCTTGCTGAACTCTGCTGTTACTGGGCAGCGCGATAGCAAATTGTGTCAGTTCAGCTCATTCAAGATACTGTAACATTTTTATCTCTGGAGCAATCCACTTAAGAGGCCCTCTTTCCTGCTTATTGAATTAAAATCTAAAAAGTCGGTAGCTGCAAATTCACATATTACAAGATCAGTAGCAGCAGCTTTCCCCCTTTCAAAGTTTAGCGTATAGTTTTCACAGGGGCAAAGTTTGAACCTTCACGAGTCTGCTGTTTGTAGCTGTTTCAATCAAAAATCACTGGAAATTGTGTGTTAGGTTTCAACATGTCTTGCTTGATTCTGCTCTAGGAACTAGAAGATGTGAACAAATGGGGCCTTCAGGTTTTCAGAGTAGCAGAGTTATCTGGAAACAGACCTTTGACAGTCATCATGCACACCATTTTTCAGGCAAGTAGCAGCAGCCGTGCTGCTTTTTGCTTATTTTAGAGATTCTTCTGGGCTTTGTAATCTTAATTGTTTATCTTTTCCTTTTGTAGGAACGGGACTTGTTAAAAACGTTTAAGATTCCAGTAGACACTTTAATAACTTACTTGATGACCCTAGAAGACCATTACCATGCAGATGTGGCATATCACAATAACATACATGCTGCAGATGTTGTTCAGTCAACCCATGTCCTGCTATCAACCCCAGCATTAGAGGTAAGCTACACTGAGGTGGAAAAGAGGCAGGCGTAAGAGAAAGGGATATACTAAGACTCTTCTAAATTTAATATTAAAGATCTTAGTTTCTGCAATATTTTTAAAAGAAATCTTAACATTTCTTTCATGAATTGTGCTCTTTTAAAGATATTTTGTGAGGATCAAAGCTTGTTTACATGTAAATATTTTGCAGAAAATGTCACAGCTTTTTCTTTTAAATCATGGTTTTATACTTGCAGATTTGTGCTGTCATAACTTTTTTCATTGTAACACAATGCATAACTTGTTTCCACCATCTCATTATTAATACTACATCCTGTTCTGTCATTATTTCCCATGTGGGATTCTCACTAACCACAGTTAGTGGAATTGCTTAGGAACGATAGTAATAAAATGGGATTCCCTCAATAAGGCCATTTGGTTTTTGTTTTTTTCCTTGTGCATATTCATTCTGGTCCTGAAAGGCTACTTTGTTGTTTGTTTCTCTGGCAGAGTGGAACATGTACTAAATTTCCACTGGACTATCTCATTTTTTTCATAAATATTTCAAAATTGTTTGGAAAAAAAAAAAATTTTGTATGTTCTTTTCTGAAGAATTGTCTTGTAGAAGGTGCTTAAATCTCTGAAGCAGAAGGAAGTGGAAGAAAGATGGAGATTACTTTCCCCTTTTTAAGCTCAGTTCAAGTCTTAGCGTAGCAAACATTGATATATCCCAGTAAATTGGTGGAAAAAGGTAGATAAAGCAAGCAGTTGAAATTTTAGTAATTGAAAAGCATTTGCCCTCATTTTCAAAGAAGGCTGCATTTTGACTCTTTTTCATAATGACCAGTCTTTCACGTTATGGAATGCTTCTGCTTTACCTTCTTTTTAAGAAGAGATTTATAAGTGAACCCTAAGACTGTTGGCAGGTCTCGATCCTCAAAGACTCAGGAATTCTCTGGGGAAAGATTTTCTTTATCTTAAGAAGGAAGATCAGACTATGCTCTTAAATCACCACTGGCTTCACCAAACAGCTGAACTGGTCGTCAGTAGCATTTTCAGTTTTTTTTCCAGATCAACTGTTTTTCATGGCCTTGTTCTCAGCAGAGCTTTAGCCAGTACAGTAGCAATGTCTGCCCAGTGCCACTGCTGACCTACACACTTCTGAGCTGTTCTTGATCAATTATGAAAGCAATTATATAACGTGGGTGCTTGTGACAACATGGGACTGGCCTCAGTGACATGCTAGGTCCATTGCAGTCCTCTCTTCCTATCTTCCTAATAATCTCATACGAAGAAAACTGAGTAAATGTTAAGTAAGATGCCTTGTAGTCTGTCGCCATTTCCTTTAGCATCATTTACGAGATAAGCATCTTTCAAGTATAAGACTGTACGTAGGAGTCAGGCTGAAATTTTTAACCTCAATTTGTGCTATAGGTTAGAAACCTGTACTTAATGATCTAATGTGTACTTAATGATCTGATTAAAGTGGATTTATTTACAGACTGAAGCTGAAAAAACTTCAGTTATGATGAAATTTAGTGATGCTGTCAGTGTGAAGTAAGGATGCTTTTACTTTGGCCAAACTTGAAATATTTATGAAATCCTACGTAATTGACAATTTTACAAAAGATTGTGATAGCCTATGTGTAAAATCTTTTGAGATCCCTGATACATTTCAAATGTGTTTTCCTTGTTCAGATCTAGATTCAAAGTAGAGTCCTTTTTATTGAAAACATTTTTTCATTGATTAGTGATTGTCATTTCTGTTTCATGATTTTCTAGGCAGTGTTCACTGATTTGGAGATTCTTGCAGCAATTTTTGCCAGTGCAATACATGATGTAGATCATCCTGGGGTTTCAAACCAGTTTCTTATCAACACAAGTAAGTTTGATGTTCAGTGGTTTTCTCAAAAATTTGCTGCAAGATCTGCACATACCACCTGAAAAATACACAGTTCATTCCTTGTTTTCTTCTATGTGTACTTTTACTCAGTAAATAGATAGGTGTTTGTATTTTAAACTGGATACTATTTTGCATTTCTTGTAACTTTAAAAATAATATATATAGTACCCACTATCAAGAATTACTAAGACATGAACTATAATCCTGGCGCTGTTTCAAGGTATTGGATGTGGTCTCTACTGGAAATTAGTTGGTTTACATTAAATAAAGTTGTAGGAGAAAAATGAAAGAAGATTAAATAAAAAAAAAAAAAAAAAGACAACAGTTTATGGGTTTATGTTGGAAGCATATAATATGACCAAGGATAGCCATACATTTTTAAGAAATTTAAAAAACAGGTTTCTTTTTAGCAGACTGACAGGCCCATCTCTGTCTCTCCCTGGCTGTTGTACTTGGTTTCTGATCTCTGCATACTCATTCCTCTTGGACTGAATTTTCTCTGCCTGTCCCTGCAGGCTATGGCAAACTGTGTTGTTCTGTTGTTTTTTGTTTTGGTTTGGTTTGGGTTTTTTTTGTGGTGAGTCTCTTGCTGGCACTTCCATGTGTGGAGGAAAAAGCCCTAATGAAATGAGTCCTTAATGTCATCTCCAATTCTGAAACCCAATGTACTTGTTCTGCATTTCTCAAGGCTGTTCTCTGCAGCATTGCATGAACCTCTCTCCCATCTTTAATCTTCTACTAGAAGAAAAACACTGTTAGCTTTGTTGAACCTGATCATAACACATTTACTGAATGGCTTGTTGCCCCAATGCAACCTGCTTTGATTTCAGTGGCGTATGTTACTATTAGAAGTGGGTAGCACATTGTAGGTCAGTGCAAGTTCTGTCATACGATGTTATCGCTTTTGCCATCTGACAACCTCTCGTTTTATGATAACTGACCCAGAAGTACAAAAGTTGAAATAATACTAATAATCCAAGCACAGAAGAAGAAAAAGCTACAGAATTGGAAATGTATCTAGGGTTGTGTATTTGACCTATCTGGCTGCATATTCATAGATTGTCATTCCTACACTTGGGTGACTGTTGCACTGGTACTAAAATAGTATGACTCCAAATCAGCAGTATAGTTTGAAGAAGGGAGCTCCTCTTCTGACTCATTGCTGCTGTATATTCAAATAAGACCTCCACTCCAGTTTAGCCTGCATCTAATTTTATTTGCCTGAGGGCTGCCCTGTAGTGAAATTCAATTTGATGACTCATTTGCAAGGAGGAGGATTGGGATTGACTCTAGATTTCTGGTGCTTTATTGGTAACCAGTACAGCTCAGCGGCGTGGTATAGGAAGAGAGTGAATCAAGCTTTGTGCACAAAACAGTGTGTAATACCTAAATTCTTAAGAGTAGGCATATATAAGTAAAGTTTTTATTTGTTTGTTTAATCAGAAATTGAGTATCAGGATATATTGGTGACTCTGAGGTGCTACAGGGAAACCACTGAGTTCTTCAGGTTTAAGCAAGATGACTGGCTAGTTGAAGGGACCAGTAGTGATACATAAAGCTTTCACTTTTAGGCAGACAGTTGAAATTCAGCTGCATTAGGAGTGATTCTGATACTGCTTATTTAATGGCTTAGAAGAAATGTCTTGTTTTTCTCAGTTCAGCTTTTGATAGAGAAGGCTTCAGTGACAATCAAGTAACATCACTAACTGGAACTGCTGTTGCCAAGCTGAAAGAGACAAAGGGATTTTTATCCGTTTTGAGTTGTTCTGTGTACAAAGAATAAACTGTAGCGACAGAGAAAAAGACCGTCTAATTTAGGTCTCTCAAATCCTAGATTTTCCTAACTCTAGAAGATCATTTCCTTCCACCTAGTTTTGTTTTCCAGTGAACGTTGCAATGTATTAACATTTCACTAAGAAGTATAAGACTACATTTTTAAAAAGCATAATAGACTTACAGTTACTTAAAGTGTGTACATATTTGCCATATTTCAGCTTGTTCTTTATAATTGCTCATGTGATATTTCTGAATATTATTTCCCTATTTAAGGACTTAAAGTCTATTTACACAGTTGTCTAAAAATCTAATCCCCCTTGAATGCTATTAAAGAACAAATATGGATTGTATTAGCATCAGAGGAGATGCTTATTTGATGATTGTAACTCTGTCCTTCCAGATAAATGCTCTTGAAGATTCTAATGTGTTACGAAGATTACCAAGAGGGAATTTTCTTCCATTTCCACCTTTGTTATAAAGTTGAGCACATTTTAGCTCTGTCCATAGCTCCAGCCGTTCCAAAGTGTTTTGGCAAAGTTGAGTGTTTTGCAGTTGGGGCTCATCAGAAGGCTGTTTGAAAGGAAAATAAACTAGTGCCTGTGGTCTTTGTAAGAAAAATAACAAATAGGCAAGCTTTGTAAATGTTCTGTGAAAGATGAAAGAGAAATCATTTGACAAAGTCACTCTCTTTTTCCTTTTGCTATTATGGTTCTGCTGCCATCGGGATAAGGAAAGGTAGAGGAAGGGTTTCCTGATTCAAAAGATTGATATATTCAAGACAGGAGAGGAAGACGGCAGGAGAATGGATAAAGAGACTAATGAAATCTGAAGAGCAGAGATTTTATAGGCGCTCCACTGATCCAGAGGGATTTTAAAACAAAGCTGCTGTAAAAGAATATAAAGAGGACAAAGAGTAGAATAGACTGACGCATGGTTAGATTTAGGGTAGAACAGCTATAATAAATAGAAGTTAGTATCACACATGAAAAGTGTGATTGCATAAAAAGCATTTGGTTTCTATGACAGATTCATTTGCAGGCTGCGTCTTAAAACATACGCAAGCTGACTCTGCAGTATCCCCGGGTAGAATCTAAAGCTGCGCAGAAAATTGTTGTAACTGCTTTTGTTTGTCAGAGCTGGCTGCTCAGCAGGTCTAAGCAGACAAATTCAGACCTTGTGTCCATGGCTTTGCACAGGCGTTGCTAGGCAGGTGTATGTTATTCTCACAGCCATATGGAGTGACTGAGCTAAGAATACTTCTGTTGAAGAAGGCAGCGTTACAACATGAGGCATTGACCACGCTCAAGTACGAGGCAGTAGGCAAGGCCACTGCTTGCATTTTCAAGCCACATGACCTTCCAAGAAAAAGACCAGAAGCGTAACTGTTACCATCCTATCAGCCTCCTCTCAAAATATCCAGTTGTCATGCTCTAATGACCCATAGGCCTAATTGGCTAGGCATCTGAGTGCCTTAGCTAACTGCAGAAGGACATGATTTGAAAACCAAGATGTGTGCTCTCTGCCTGACCTGCAGCAAAGCCTCAGCTGTGTATTCCCAGTCTGAGTGCTGGATAGCTGCAACTTGTCTTAAACAATGGAATTTTAGTAGTTGTGATGGGAGGGAGGCATGGAAAGAGAAAACATCAGAGCATGTTTTAGTTTAGGTGCGTTTATGCATATAATATTTTCCATGTGACCTCATGCAGATATGAAAATAAATTCTGAAAAATACCTTCTTTGTATTTTTTCGAACTTGCCACTCCAGGCACACGTACATGCTTCACTGCAAAGTGTTTTCTTTATTTTCCTCAATATAATCTGCCTTGATTTGTTAAGATGTTCAGTCATTAATTCTGTAACTTTTGATACTGTGTGAACTACAGGAACTCTGTTTCTAAAAGTTCATCTCTAAATCTTGTTATGAATGTAATGAATCTGAAAAAAATCTTAAGGGATTTGGTAGAAGCACAGGCATTAGTAACGTTCTGCCCTGCGATTGTTATTGCAGATTCTGAACTCGCCTTGATGTACAATGACTCATCAGTACTGGAGAATCATCACTTAGCTGTGGGCTTCAAGCTGCTGCAGGAAGAAAATTGTGACATTTTCCAGAATTTGACAAAAAAACAGAGGCAATCATTGAGGAAAATGGTCATTGACATTGTAAGTTCTGCTTGAGAGTCCCTCTTCCATACTGCTAGCAAATTGAATAATAGAGCACAGAAGCATTTTATGATAAATTACATGTGATTAGACCCATAGCCAATGAAGTAAAAGTTTGAAGATTTATCATGTCTTACCCAACATGAACAGGGGGTTCTTTTCAGTTTCAATGTTATACCTTTTTAGAAGGTACATGGTCCTGCTTCGAGCTGGTTTTGTTCTGACATGTACACAGAAATTTGCTACTGAATTGATGATGAATTTAGGCTGATCAGATCATTCTGAACAATTCTGAACAATCATTTTGTCATATTCTTAAAATAACCAAAATTAAAACTTACTATTTTGGACACTAATGACGTACAGGACTCAGACTTTTATAGTGTATTCAGACACAGGAGTTATGGGTTCCCCCCAGAACTGTTTGTTTATGTGTTCAAAGATTTTTTTAAAAATCAGTAGAATAATTTACATAATATTCATTTTTTTATTTGTTTCTTTCAAGGTACTTGCAACAGACATGTCTAAGCATATGAATCTATTGGCCGATTTAAAAACTATGGTTGAAACCAAAAAAGTGACCAGTTCTGGTGTCCTACTTCTTGATAACTATTCAGACAGGATTCAGGTAAGAAAGTTCATCTGCAAATGGTCACTTGTATTAACTTACATCCTTAATAACATTGGCCTGCCCATTTTCCAGCATGGATTAGATCAGCTGTCCGTTCTCACACCATGACTCACTACCTTCCCTCTACTCCCTCTTATGTTTCCTACCTGTGACATACTTTGTTAGGTAGTGAGTGCCTCTCTGAGAGAGTAATGAGGTGCTAGAGTACTTCTAGACTAAATGAGGCTTTGGCCTTCCCTTCAAATTATCACCACCTGGTTAGTCTTTCTCTTGAAGATTTTCTGTCCCTTATACAGACAGAAGCAGCAGAGGCAAGGTAATTCATAGCTATTACTGCAAGTGTGAGAAACACCCAAGCGCATAAGTTTTCTTCTGTTTAGAATAAATCTTGCACTACATGTATTTTCAAGATTCTGTTTCACAGCTACCAAAAGTGTAAATGGAAAAGGAGCTGTTTTTCTCCAGTGTAATAACACCGCATGTGTTCAATCTATTTCAGGTTCTTCAGAATATGGTGCACTGTGCAGATCTAAGCAATCCAACCAAGCCACTCCATCTCTACCGCCAATGGACAGACAGAATAATGGAGGAATTTTTCCGTCAAGGAGATCGGGAAAGAGAGAGGGGAATGGAGATAAGTCCCATGTGTGATAAACACAATGCATCTGTAGAAAAATCACAGGTAATTGATTTGAGTGGGCAGTTAAATAACACAGTATGACATTTTAACAGAAAAGGATGGTCCATAGCCATGTTTTGATTAATTTCTGAATGCACTATTTCCTTTTTCCTCCTAGTTAATTAATTCAGCTCCTGAGTAGTAAGTGAGGGGAGCTGAAATTTTTACTCTGAAATCATAGTGCATGGTAGTGTGTTTGCTGAAAGGATTCCATCACTGTCATGATCTGCAATGAAGCATACACGTCAAGAGAGTATTGTACAGCTGATCATTAGGGTTTCCTTCACAAGCAGAATTAAATATAAAGCAGCTGTTTGGCTCACTAGATGCAGTGGAGTTGTTTGGAATGAACAGTCCATTTGAAAACAAATCCTTTCCAAGTCCTTATCCAATATCCTGAATCAGACTTGAAATGTAAAGGACCCTCTTCACTACATAAAACAGCATGGTTTCCTTTCAGCCACCTTTAAGGGTAGTGCATCTAGTGTCTCTTACTAGCGTTATATTTCTCATACTTCGTGTGGTTTATAGGCATAGTTGTTTATTTCTTTGTGAATAACAGCTCATCCTGATTTTATATTATTTGAAACAGGTGGGTTTTATAGACTACATTGTTCATCCTCTGTGGGAGACGTGGGCAGATCTTGTTCACCCGGATGCCCAGGATATCTTAGATACACTGGAGGACAATCGAGAATGGTACCAGAGCACAATCCCTCAAAGTCCCTCTCCTGCACCTGATGACCAGGAAGAGGGTAGGCAGGGCCAAACTGAAAAATTCCAGTTCGAACTAACACTGGAGGAAGACGGTGAGTCAGACACCGAAAAGGACAGTGGAAGTCAAGTAGAAGAAGACACCAGCTGCAGTGACTCCAAGACTCTTTGCACCCAGGATTCAGAATCCACTGAAATTCCTCTTGATGAGCAAGTAGGGGAAGAAGTAGAAGAGGAGGAGAACCAGACAGAACCTTGTGTGGTAGAAGACCATTCTCCTGACACGTAACAATGAAGACGCAGTCTCTTTCTCTCTTGCCCTCTCCCTTTCTTTTCCTCTTTTCTCTCTGTTTTTTGTTTGTTTTGTTTTTATTAGGTAATCGTTTCCAAAGTGTATGTCATATGCTACAACCATAGTCACAACTCGCTGTCATCTGCCAGGACGTTTGTTGATCAAAACTGACCTTGATGACTCAGTTTGGCACTCAGGAATATTGTAACCAGAATTTTCACCTCCATGGCGCCAGAAAGCAGGGGGGAGAACATCCATAAACTACATTTTAATAAGCTCTCCATTTGGCAGATTTGATTAAATAAAGCAAATGTTTTCAGAGGAGTACCACCTGCCAACCGAATGCTGGTATGCTTTGATAGTTTTTGAATTCATTGTATTTCACAAGCAAAGCATTGGATAATGTTCATCATGAGAGGAAACAGACAGAAAATAAACTGAAGTTCCTACTGGAAAACAAATGCACATAAATGATGGGACACAACATGATTCTGTTACCAATAGGAAGATGAGCTGTGGAAATTGCATAATTTTCTAATTTCAAGTCTTCCTGATACGTGACTGAAAAGTGTGACCCAGTGGGTTGCACTAACCTCTGCATTTTGTATAATATGTAAAAGAGAGATCTTTTGTAGAGCTTACTTTTATTATTAAACGTACCAAGGTATTATATTTAAAGAAAAACACTTTCAGACGTCATCTGCCACTGGTTATTTTTTTTCCAAAGAGTAACTTGCAAGTTTTCAGTCCAAATCTGTGCTACACTGGATAATACTTCTAAGTTTTTTTTCTTTCCTTCTCTTTTTTTGCACCTTCGAATCTCATGGTAATATTGAGCTGTAAAAGTCTATTATTTTATATATTAGTGAGTTCCATGAATATCCTTTATGTTACATAAAACTCTTTCAGTATGATGTCTTTTTTGTTTGTTTTTCATCACCATCACTATTTTCCCAAACATACTGGAGGAACTTAAGTTGTGCTTTTACCTTCATAGTGGCCTGGTCCTGCCAATTCTGTCTTACTACAAGATTAGGATTTGCAGGACTAGAGCCCATAAGAAAGGTAATGAATTGTTGTCTGAATACAAAAGCAGCTCTTCTGCTGTACTAATAAAATTTGTCCCTCTGAAACATGGTTTCCAGACCATTTTTGGCTGGGAGCTATAGATTGCTAAATCTGAACAGGCCAATACAATGTATGGAATATTTGTTCTGGTGAAAAAAGCATTAGTGTAATATTTCCAATTTTGACTCTTAATAGCTTTTTTTATCTGTGTCAGGTATCTAGTTAAACCATTTGCTAATCTGAAATGTGTACAACATAAAAATAATGATTAGCATTATTTTTTCATGTCTTTGTTGCAAGAAGAGCCAGGTCAGTCTTATCTTTTTATGTTTTTAAGTAAATGAGCAATGCATCATGAGAGTTGTAGTTTACTCCACATTATTTCAATCTTTTCAGCCTTTATCCAGCTTGTGCTGAGGGAATCCTGCTTTTCAGTCTGATTGGTACTGAAAGCTTCTGTAACTTTGGAAGTTAAAGGGAGGTAGGAGTTCGTATTTGTCATTTTCCAGTCCTGTTGCTTGGTCACATGAAAGAAGAAGGAATTTTATTTCCTCTACTTTACTCTTCATTAAAATTGTAGTTTTGAGCGTAGAAGTTGGGAAATAGTTGCCTAGGGAAGCTAGTGGGCTCCCACTCTGTAAAATTCTGGTAAAATGACAATACCAAGATGATTCCTTAACGAAAGAAGAAAGCAACAGCCGTTGTTTTCCCTTTGGATTCATTTTGTGGTAAATTTTCAGATATGAATACAGGGGTTTTTTTAAGTGTCTGAGATCTAGAATAAAAACCTGTTTAAAAACGATTGGCTAATAATTCAGCTTTTAAATGCATTTTGCATTCTTCTGTATCCAGGTCATAGTTTTGTCTACCTTTAGCCCTCACAGGGCCTTAGCACAGATGCTGAAGGAGGAAAGAGAATGAAGAGAACTCATGTTTTTTTTTCAGTTTTTGACTATGTTTTTTGTTCTTCATCATTTCTTCCTGAACCTGATCCATCCAAAAATCCTTTCAGTCCCCAAGAGTGCCTGGAACCTTAATAATGGAAAAGCAATATAAATTCCAAAATAACCAATAGGGACCTGAAAAGGTTTTGTATCTGCACTAATGGAAAGTAAATGAAAAGAATAACACCATATTGTGAGATATACATCCATACATATGGACAATCAAACAATAGAAAATTACATCATTTCTTAGAGCTGGGGATATAATGCACTGTACAATCTTTTTTTTTTTCCTTTTTTGCCAAAGTGTGTTTTAGCATTGCACACTGCTTTAAAACAATACAAGTGGCTTTATGTGTTCTGAATATTTCTGCCATAAGAAAATGCAGTGAGTGGGTATTGAGGGGGGTGGGGAGGGGATTCACCTTGCTTATAACAGTACACTTTAGCTTGCAAGTTACTGTGCTCAGTAATGCTGTATTTGAATTCTTAAATTGTTTTGTGTTGTTATTGAAAAACAATAATGAAAGAATATAGATAGAACAAATAGCATTCAGAAGTTTAAAAAACTTGAATGAAATGGATTTTATAGAAAGCTTTGACAGTTCTTTTCAAATGCATTATTTATTTTGTGCCATGCATTTTTCTCACCAAATGACCTTACCTGTAATACAGTCTTGTTTGTCTCTGTTTACAACCATGTATTTATTGTAATGTACATACTGTAATGTTAATTGTAAATTATCAGTTCTTATTATAACATCATCCTTGTCAGGGTGGTGTTGCTATATTTGGAAACTCTTGGTGAGAGAATGATTATTGTGTATACATATTCCTTGTACATGTTTTTTTCTCCTGTAATATATTCTATGTCACCTTAGAGCTTGTTTATGGAGGATTCAAGAAAAGTATGAAATACATAAAGATATATCAATAAAAAAAGCTGCAGGTCTTTGGTCCCAGGGCTGTGCCTTAACTTTAAACAATATTTTCTTCTGTTTTGCTGCATTTGAAAGTAAGGTAGCTGTGGGGCTAGGGCTGGGCATTTCTACCATATTTTTAGTTGCTAACTGATGAGGTTACTCACATGAGCTAATACGCATGGTACTACAGTGAGCTTTTATTCATGACCCTACTGGAAGTTCAAGCTTTTCCAGATTTCTGGCAATATAATTGTATTGCCTCTCTGATTATCTTTTTACAGGCTATCATCAGGGATTATTGCAGCCATTTTTTGCTCCTAAAAAAAAAAAAAAAAAAAAAAGATGCTGTATTTCAGTACTGAATGGCACTGAAACAGCTTTGGAAAGCATCTCTGATAAGCATTTGATGTTAATGCATATTAGGAAATGGAATAATTGGAATTAAAAGGGTATAACTCATACACTTCTACAGTTATCTGTAATATCCCTTCTTTATTTAGTAGCACAAATTACCACTGTATAAGCAGAGTCCATGAAGTAGGACAAAAGACAACTTTAATCTTGGAAATGCTTTCCAACACCAATATTAGAGTTAGAAGCAGACAGTTTTATTTTATATAGATGGTATCTAAGGCTTTGTACAGGTGCGTATAGCATAATGCACTAGATCTACAGGAGAGTGATAAACCCTTAGATCTTTTAATAACACTAGTATTAGGTTTGCAGGTTGGACTGCTCATCTCTTGCTGTTTGACTTGTCACGTTGCTCCAGATTACTTAGAGCTGATATCAGTGAATTTGCCAGAGTGAGGTAAATACCTCTCCTCCATTCCAGCGATGCCCAGCCCTTGTAGCATGCGACTTCTTTGTGAAAGGAGAGATTCTTTTTCAAGGAAAACCAGAGCCTCCTTTTTGACACAAACTGTAGATTTTAGCAGCCCTGGCCCAAAGTAAATTGATTGCTTTTGTTTTAAACGGTATAAAAGGGACACTATAACAACAGAAATCCTGAACAATTTTTTGTTATTGTTTTAATTTGATTTTTCCTTTGGGGATGTCTTGAGAGTGGCAACTTGTGTGAACATTGCACATGACTATTCTTTCACTCGTTTCTTAGCCTCTCTTACAGCCTATGGGATAGTACTGTACATCAATACCTTCATATGAAATTTTATATGCAATGGAAATAAAAGCATGGGTTGATTCTGCCTAGTTACTGTATTTGATTTTCTTTTGCAAGTTATATTTTTTTTTATATACATATGATAGTTGTGACATCTTAAGAGAAAGCATATTTCCAGAATAACTTGATTACCATATTTTTGTCATCATACTGTTTTGCATAGATAATACAAAATAAATGTGGGGGCAAATCAGAAAAGTCAACGAAATGTGGTATTTCATAAAAAAGTCTAATCCACAAAGGTGCTATGCAGTTATATAGAAAGGCATTCGATCTCATTTTTCAGGAAATTTTACCATTGGTTTCAGTGGCAAAAGCAGCCTATCCTGAGAAAATAAAACTTCAGCTTTAAAGAAACTAGAAGACTACAGATTGCCTAGAGAAGCAATGTGCTGGGATGCCACAAAGAAAAAAAGAGTTAACCATAGTTAAATATTGACTAGACAATGTCGGCTCTAAATGGATGAGAAAAAGAAATTGTTTTTTAAAGTAAAATTCATAAATGGCAGCTGTTGTCTTGAAGAAGAAATGTGGACTTTAATGCAGGTCCAGCTCTTGAAGTAGCTTTCATGCACCTCTCCTTGATGAGAGTGAGGGTTTTGCTGTTTGGGGGGGGTTGGTTGCTTAACTGAAAATAGTTTCTGATCGAATACAAAAAAATTCTATGTCCATTTTTTCCTCTAGTCTCTTTGATCCTTCTTTGAGTTCAGGGTTAGTTTGCAAGGAGTACCAATCCTTAGGACTCCTTTTTAATCACACCTTGGTGACAGAAGAGGCTGGTAAAATGCTGTGCTGGGAAGATGAAGGATGCTGCACTGAGCACAGCGGGGTGGATAAACCAGGTGGTGCCCATCGCTCTTGGCAGGCTCATCCTCGCATGTTCCCAGTGGCCCTAATGGGAAAATGGTTTGAATACATCATGACTACTGTGGAGGGAAGCGGGAATCCCAAATTCTCGTTGGCACTACTAAGACCTTTTCAGTAAGGAGCTCAGGTACCACAGCTATGCACGTGGTGGCCCTGAAGCTGACAGGATTAGCCAGCTGCTTCCTACATCCCTTGGCAGCACTTTGTCAGGCAGGCTCTGTGCATGGCAATAATGCGTGAGAATAGGCAAGTTTCAGAGCAAAACCAAAATGGATCCCCTATTTCACTGCAGCCAGCTGCCGCTATAGGAGTTGAATGTATTTTTAAACAAAGGACTCCTGTATTTCCTAATGAGACAAATAGTCTGAATAGCTGCAATTTCGTTTGTTTGATCTCTCTGTTGCATTGAAAACAAAAGTCACACTCCTAGCACACAAGCACACATAGCGTTTACTGGGATGACCAGCCCAATTTCTCTACCAGCTGTGAATAATTTTGCTTAGGTTTTTTTAGGGGAAAAAAAAAAAAAAAAACAACTACAACACAAAAGTTCAGGCTGCAGGACAGAGCAGCTGCATCAGCTGGTTTCATTTACTCTTTATGCTTGCAGGTATCTTGCTGGGGACCAGGACTTGGGGAAATGTCACCATTACAAGTGAGCTGTGTGCTGGGAGCCACACACACACTGCTTAGTGCCACAGGTCTTACCCTTAAAGGTATTTAATGATATGTGCAATTCACTTTGGTTTAGCTTTGCCTGAGAATGGGCTGGTCCTTTGTGGAAATGATGGAGGGTGTGTGGGGTGAAGGAGAGGGAAGTGCTCTTTGAAAGGGCTTTTTCTATTATAGTATTTTCAAACCATAAAGCAGGAGGGCTATTTATTGCAAAATAGCAAAGTTATTTTCTTTAGGCAAGAAGCTTTCCGTCTCTGTTTCTAGTAACAGCCTCCATTCTGAACTGGTATTCTCACTTAACCTTCTGCATTGTTTGGCTCCTTCCCCACTTGCTTGTAGGAGGGAAAGGACAGTGCTGGATTTAGGGGTGCTGGCAGTCATGTCCCTTCTAATGCCAGTGTGGGGTCCTGGGCTTGTGAGCCATGCAGGGAGGGGAATGGGGCTGCAGTGCTCCGATCATTGCATTGTGCCCTTCACAGCAGCAGTTGTGTGTCACCCTGCGTTAGCAGCACGGTGTTGGCCCTGTTTTCCTCAGCTGAACTGAGACAGCAGGGTGCAACTGCATTTTTTTAGTGAGCATAGCCCTCATCGGCCAGTCTGCCATTGGGGTGAGGGCATCCGAAAGGACTGGGCTAGTCTGCTTCTTTGTCTTACCCGAACACATGTTTGGGTTTGGGTTGCTTTCTCCTCCCATCATCAGGTAGCTGAGTTTAATGGGGTTGGTTCACTGTGTTGGTCAACATGGCTGTGTCCAGCCAGGGGAGAAGATGCCTCTGTCGCAGGAAGGATGGGTGCAGTTCATGGAGGCAGGCTCCTGCTTTCTGCTCTTGTGGTATGACTAAGCTGTGTGCACAGATATGTGTGTGCATTTTCAGGCGTGTGTTTTCCACATACATCAAATAAGTTTGTACTTGCATGGCCTCACCAGCTCCTGGAGCTTGTGCTTCACATACCAGTCTTCCCCCATCCCTAAGGAAGGAAGTTATACCTCTTATTCAGGAGCTGTGAAACCTCCCTCATGCGCCTAGACGCTCCCCACAACCAGAGGACAGCCTGGCCCCTTCCTCCAGTTTCTTGCTCTCTGGGTGACACCGTGCCAAAATCCCTGCAGGAGGGAGCACTGCACTGCCAGTGCTGGAAGAAACTTGTCCTGGCCGGCGGGAGAGGAAAGTTTTGCAGTTTGTCCAGAGACTTGCCAGAGCACTGTGCTGGGCTGCGTGATGATGTGTGGCGCGACAGCATCCCACCTCGCACACTCCCAGGGGCTCTTTCTCAGTGGGAGATGCACTCTTGCCACAAGACAACCGCGCACTTCTGTGAGTTGCAGAGCTTACAAGGCTGGTTTTCTTCTGCTCTGGAATTTTTTTCTGAAGTCGTAAACTCCTGGCTGAGCCTACCCCTGCACGAGCCGATACACGTGTGGGGTTTTTCTCTTCCAGCTGACTGTTTATTTTCATGAATCTATTAGAAATTTAGGCCCTTAAATGTGGTAAAATCTGGCTACGGGTTCAAAAGTTAGAGGACAGCCGTGTAGGCATCTGGTGTTGGTGCGTGGGCTGTGTTTCCTGGTGGTGGGGGGACAGGGACTCCACTTCTTACAATTAGCAGCCGTCTCCTAGACCCCAGAGGAAAGAGCTGCTTTGCTGGAGGCACCATTTCCCTGGCAAGTACTGTCTGTTAAAGAAGCATGATTGTTCCCAGTGCATCCCAAATATGAGAGGAGAGGCAGATGCCCTCCTGGAGGGGCTCTGCCTCCCACCCCTCAGCACCAGGCGGCTGTGGGAAGGGGAAAGGTGCTGTGCAATGTGGGGAGAGGAGCAGGGCAGTGAGTGCTGCCCTCTGGTACACTTCCACTTACTAAAACAAGTTAGTGTCTGTATGTAGAAGGAGCATGCTTAGGATACAGTAGGTGTCAGCTAGTGTGTTTTTTCAGAAGAGTAGCTCTGTAACAACTCCAGTTTTGCTGAAGATTACTCATATAAACTACCCTCAGGTGCAATCAGCTAATGAGATCTCACTGAAACCTATCAAAATTGGTCTGTCTGGGATTGCCTTGAAGTCAAGTATGAAACCCTCAGGGAAACACACAAGTGAGGAAAGGGAAGAGGGAAATGTTTCAAGGAAATTCAGAGAAAAACAGGGAAAAAAGTATGAAAAAGAGATGATTGCCATCTGGCCCAAGGTTTTGACACTTCTTGGCAGAGATACAACCTCCTGCTGTGTCCTCTGATCTGGGCAGTCCCCCTGTGCTGTAGGCACCTGGGCCTTCATGCTGAAACATTGTGGAGGGGCTGGGGGAACTAAGGACAGAGAGGGAGAAATGGGAGGAAACCAAGGAACAAGGCCTCATTCAAGGAATGGCTCAGCCACAGACACTCTGCTGCTCTGCAACAGATTAAAGAGCTACAAATCTCAACCAAAAAACCCCATGGTGAACTGAGGCTGTTTATGTACCAGTATTCTGGTCTGTACACTTGCTCTCTTGCTAACACAGTACTGCAGCAGACTTGCTCAGGCTCAGCCAGACTGGCTGCTCATTGCTAAATGCAGTGCATAGGTTGGAGTGCCAGCTCCTGTGAAGTTATCGGAGGGACGGGTCCCCCAGAAAACTGCCAGTGCCCTGAGGCTGAAATGCATCCCCAAAAGTCTCCCAGGTGGTGCCAGCAGCAGCAGTGGCAGGAGGGAAACCTGCTATGCTCCTGTGGGTCACCCTGCAGCATCGCTGCCCCCACTGGCCCCTCACTTGGAGCTGGCCAGCACTGGGCGGAGCAGTCTGTAAATTTAAAGGGTCTTTAAATCCTGCTTCCCAAAATGGGAGTGGGGTGCTATGCTGTTTGCAGCGAACTGCAGCCTCTGATCTGCAAGGCTCAATAGCACTGCAGGGCTAGGGCAGATGTGGTGCCCCGCAGTGTTCCCAGCAGGACCACAGGAGCTGCCCTGTGGGAGCCATAAGACCCAGGCTGCCTCCTAGTGCCCTCCTCCACAGTCAGTAATTAGTATTAATGAACACCATTAGTATTCAAACAATTTATCCGTTAGACTGTCCAAGCTGAAAAAGCCTTCAGCAGCATGACTTGTAACTGAACCGGTCATGGTTTGTTTTTTTTCCCTACAGGTAGGCAAAGCAACTCTCAAACTCATGCTTTATTAGAAGTATTTGATTGATAGCATTGTCCCTTTTTTCCCCACCAAAATTCCCTGGGCAAGCCCCACCTGCCTAAATATTAATACCTGCCAGTGCTTCTCACCGGCCCACAGTTGTCCGGAGAGACTAACAGGGATGCCCTTTCAAAATATGTTTTGCAGATCCCATTCAACCCTTGTGTCTGACTTAGGTGGCTTCAAGCCTCAGGCCTTCTGCTCTGCTGGGTTTGCCAGTCCTGGCACTCCACCAGCCAGGGATGGTGGTGAGGCCCCGCCACTGTTTCCCTGTGGGACGGCTGCAGCGGCAGTGCTGGAACTCGTCTGCTCCAGATGGGCTGTTTGCACAAGCTGCCAGGCGGGAGGAAGCGTGGGTGGCGACACAGGATGTTTCTCTGGCAGGTTGATGGGCTGGCAAAATCCTCAGGGCTTTGTGCTTGATGAACGGCGAAAATCACAATTGAGTGCAATGGCGATGTTGTGCGGGGATGAGTAGGGTGTGGTGAGCAGCATGAGGTTTTGGGCTACCTGTACTCTTGCTTACCCACAGCCAACCTTAAAAGCCTGGGGTTTTATTTTTAGGTATGTTTGGGCAATTTTTTGCTGCCTCTCTGCAGACTCCTGCAGCTCTCCTTGTAGTCACAGCCCTCCCTGGCAGCACCAACAGCAGCTTTTTTCCTCGTACCCAGCTGTTAGGGTTTGGCTCCTTTTAGCAAAAGGTATCCTCACGGTGGTACCCAAGCTTTCCCCTGTTGTACTGGTTTCAGAGAGAACGGAGATGAAATCCCAGTGCCTCCCCTTCCCTTCCCAGCAGCTACGTGGTGGGTTCCCACTGCTTTCTGGGGTCAGGTCATGCACCCACGGGGACCCTCACTGCACAACCTGCTGCCGTGCTGCCGGCGCAGCGCCACAGAGGAGCGTCTGGGCTGGTCACCGCCTGCTGCGGTGGTATTTTGTTTGTTCATGGCGAATGGGAAATGCTGCTTTGGGCACACACTAATCTCTACACATTCATTTCAGTGCAGAACAGCATATTATTGTGAAAAATAGATCAATAGGTGAAAAAAACCCTTTGAAACAGGCTTCATATCCAAACCCCCATATTGCATTTCAGGTATCACTGTGGGGCTGGTTTGTACATGGCCAGATGGAATCATATACAGACCACTCTGACTCTGATAAACTGAAATTTTCTCTAACAAGGTAGAGTTTTGTGCCTGATTTGAAAAAAGGGGAGGGAAGAGGGATTTAATTGTGGGTCACTGTAAATCCAGCGAATTACTCTGAAAGCATTAGTGAGAGCGGGTATGAATCACTTCTTTCTCCTTTGTGCTGCTTCAGCTGAACTGCTCCAGTGTTCAGCTTCATTAATAATTAATATGGCGGGGAAGCGGGGCTCGGCCACATTGTCTTCTGTCACAGCCAAAGGGGAAGCATGTCTGCAGATCTGCACAGCTGCTCTTACGCCAAAGCTCTGGAAAGGACAGCTGGGTATGTAAGAGAAGTAAACAAAATCTGTGCCTCTTGCTGTAGCTAACAGTGGTAGGTGAGAAAAGGCGAGTGTACCGTCCAAGGTGAAGTGAAGGTTCCCCAGGAGGAGGAAATAAGCACACAATAGAAAACACAACCTTGACATCTGCAGCAAGTCTCACACAGCAACATAACCAGGCTTGTTAGAAGAGAGGGAAGCACAGGGCCTCTGAGCATCCCTTAATTAACAGCTAAAACAGCCTGCGTTTGTTCATGAGGCAGGTTACAGCAAGATGAAGGACTGCCCAGCCCCCGGTGCCCCGTGACCTCCCAGATCCGCTCTGCAAAGGTGCCTGGCTTTGCTGCTTGCCTGGCCCCCACCTCCAACTTATGCATCTCTTGGGGAGGGCTGATGGTCGGGGCAGGATGGTGCTGCAGAAAGAGAAAGGAGTGATTCATACTCGCTCTCACTAATGCTTTTGGAGTAATTCGCTGGATTTACAGTGACCCACAATTAAATCCCCCTTCCCTCCCCTTTTTTTAAATCAGGCACAAATCAGGGCATAATCCTGGCTGAGGAATTACTTCCCAGTGAGCATCTGAGCACGGAGAGTGATGGTGGATGGCGCGATGCTGGGAGCACCTTTAGGGTAGGAGTAAAGCTCTGTGTCCAGCAAGTGTTGAGAGAGAGGGGCCACAGCTTGCTCACAAGGCAAGAGAGGGACCTCCTGCTGCCACAGTCCTGGGATGTGGAGGGAAAAATTCCTTGGAGAAACATCTACAGGACAGCTGGTGTAGAGTAAAAGTCAGGCCCTGGTGAACAGCAGTGGTGAAAGCTTAACCATGTGCATGGCAGATTGGGATCCTACTTTAGTCCATCTACAATTTATTTTATCAGCTCTCCTCATCAAGAATAAAGTAGCAATTTCCTCTGATACAGAGGGAAGTTAATGTCTGCTTACTTTAAGCTATTGTCTATGTCAAGGTGGTGGGTTGGTGTTTGACATCAGCTAACAAGCTATAGTTCAGCATGGAGTTCGTTGCACATGTCTATGAGTTAAGGCTTTCCAAAAAGCTTTTACAGTACAGAAATCACTATTGCTTAGTGAGCTTTTGAAATTAGTACCTTAGGAAAGCTTATTATGTCTCTATCAATGAAAGACGTATGACATCATCTAAACTTGGTGTGAAAAAGCATATATATGTATATATACACATATGTATGTATGTGTACACGTCCCTTTACTTGTTGAGGAAGTGAAACTCTGTGTGGATGTGTGGGTGAACGTGTTTGTCTTGTGGAGTAGTTGCACTAAGCAGAAAACAGCTGTCCCACACAGCTCATTCGTGCCCAGGCTAGTGAGTCTACCTGGAGCAATTCAAGCAGTTGTCAGGAGTGAACATCTGGTCGGGCTGTATATGAGAAAGAACCTTCCTTGCAAAAGTGTCAACAAGAAGGAACGTATGAATGTTTATTGACAGCTTCAATGCACTGCTGTGGCTGCTCTCACCGCTGCAGCTCTGCTGCGAAGGTGCAGAGAGCTCGGGGATGAGCGCAGTCTTGAGCTACCATCCCCCTTGCTCTGGACACAAGCAGCAAAATGCACACACCTTAGAAGCAAGATTTAAGACAATTAAGTAGCTACACACAAGTACTTATAAACACACACACACATGCATGTACAAGGTAAGATGTTCCTATGTTACATATGAGGAATACAACTGAGACATTCCTTAAAATGGCTCACGATAACAGAGCCATGGGAAAATCATGCAACAGAACCAACTCTGCCTGAACTTTAAAAGTATTTCATATACTCCATATTGGGGTGGTCAGGAAAGTCTCAAGGATCAAAAAAGTGATGGCATTTTAATGATTAAAATAGACTTGGAATTTAACACTCAGTTGAGATGAATGGAGCAAGCTCACAGCCCTGTTGCTTGTGTTCACCCTAGCTGCAGGAGAGCAAGCTGGCAAGGGAGTCTCAGAGGCTGGCTGTGCAGACTAGAGTAAGTGGTAAGACACTGCCTCATCTTTTTCTTTCTTTTTTTTTTTTTCAATTTAAGTGAAGAGAGAGAGCAGAGCAGGGTCTCTGATTAAAACAGAAAATTGCAGAACTCTATCATTGTTTATGTTTGGGTTTTTTTCATGACAAAGTCATTGGCAGTAGGTTTTGACAGGGCCATGTAAAAAACTACTGAATGAGTCAAAACATGAAAGTTGGTTAATTCTATGTTCATCTGCAATGGTCAATAAGTTTCCTGAATGTCAGTGGGGACCCCATGCAAGCCTGGAGCTTGCTGCAGCAGCTGTGGTAAAGGGACTGACACCTCTACCACTTCTCTCCAGGGACTCACTGCCAGCATTGCTGCTTAAAGCCTTGTTTACTCCAGCCCCCTTCGGCTCAAATAATGCACGTTAGCTGGAGCACTTTTAATAACAGAGTGCTTTTTTTTTGTACCACCAAGCCTATCCTATGGGCAAAGTGCAAAGTTCTGTCATTGTGGCTGTGTTAGCAGCCTATTTATTTTCCTAACTTCAGCACCCTCACCCCCAAACATGTTACATCCAATCTTCACTCCTTTTCCTGTCAGGCACTGAGAAAGGGATTAAATATCACCTCCCCTTCCAGTAGCTAGGCTGTAACAAAATTCCTTCCCCGAAGCAGCACTCAGCCTCTGGGAGGAGGGAAGGGGTTGGAGGAAGTCGCAGAGCCAGAGAGGCTGCAGCCTCAGTCTGCCCCCGCTCCAAACCCATTTCTCTCACAGCTCTGCAGAACTAACCCACTTGTGAACTGTATTTTAACTGCAGTTCATCATATTCATCACATTTCATTATCACTTCTCACACCTTTCCTCTGGGTAACACCCCACACTCTCACAATTTTGCTGCACACATGGGTCCTTTCCTTTTAGGCCGTGTCATTCAATCACTGTCATTTTCCCTGGTCCCATGAGGTTTCTTTCTTTGTACTTCGTATGTCATCACCTCGATACTCTCGCACCTTCCATTTCCTTGGTTGAGCACTGCAAAGGATGTTGTTCTGCTCTTTTTGCTGTTGCTAGGATGGGGCAACTCACCTCTACCATATTATGTTGTTTGGAATGGATAACTATAGCAAGTGATATAGGTCATTAGATACATAACAAACAAACTAATGCTCCTTGTGGCTCTGAGTGTCCCAGAAACATCCTCCTCAGATGTTCCTTCCTGATTGATAAACACAATTCAACAGCAAGTATTTTCAACTATAAAGGGTATCTTTGATGCTGCATTAGAAATAAACCCTTGCAGCATTTATGCAAAAGGATTTTGGTCCCATTCTCCCATCAGAGAATAAGCTGGCTCACTCCAGGTACGAGGAGGTGCAAGGTTCCCTCTGATGACCCTGGATGAAGTAGATATTGAGCATGTGGGATCCCTGACCTGCCTGCTGTACGCCTGGGGGAGATACCTCTCCCACAGCACAGTCCCCTGCAGGGAACATTGCCCATGACTCAACCATTGCAACGCAAAGCCCAGCATCACCGATGACACTGCCACCGAAGGTGGATTTGTGCAAAGCCATGGAAATGTGCACTGAAACGACTAATGTTTGGGTGCCTGTTCCCTTCCCCTGTCTCTGCAGAGGAAAGGGGCAGGCAACTTCTCAAACAGCGGAGATAATGCTCATCAGAGAATATAGAAGCCAGCCCAGTGTAAATGGCGTGCTGTCATTGCATACTCCTACTGACCCAGATGGGTGTAGCTGCGTTCACATTGACGCTATCCACATCTCTGTACAGGGATGGTTCCCTGTGCGTGCAAACAGGCTCTCTGTTGCTGCTCAGTGAGCGTGGGGCTGTCATCCGTCAGCACAAGGATGACACCTTGCATTGAAGCACCCAGCAGCCTTCTCTGCTGCCTGGAGTACTGCAACCAGAACAAAAAAAAATGGAGGTAAAATGCTGAGCTGTTCTTGGCAGATGTAAGCATAGGAGAAAGGTAAAAACAAAAAAAAAACCAAAAAAAAAAAAGGAAAATACAGCCCAAGTGCCCAGGTATAACTGTGGGATGGCTCAAGGAGGCCTAACAGTGTGAAAACTTGTGAAGGCTAGTGCTCAGTGAAAAAAAGCTGGTGATCCACTTGGAAAAGGATGAAACCTGCACTCAAGCCCATATTCTGAGCTGCATCTGTTCAATGGGGGCAAGAGCATCTTCTGCCTGCATTAAAGTTATTTGCATGTGCCTGGAAGAAGGACAGGACAGAGCAGTGCCTGGGCCAGGCAGAGGTTTACCACTAACTGCAAAGATACCTGTTAAATCTAAGGTTAAATGACTTGGACCATGCTCTGATGCCCTTCTTTATCCTACCTCGTCACACTATATTTGGAGAGAAATCCACAACCAGAAGTGGTTTGAGTGGCATATATTGGGAAAGGAAGCAATGTTCATGCTGACACCATGCCTTACTGTGGCTGCCTGGGTGGGAGCACTGTGCCTAGCCCCACTGGCAGCAGATATGTGGTCACTAAGGCAGGTCACTTGGTCTTCCTAGAAGTGCTGGGGGGAAGGTGGTATCTACAAGCAGTCAGATCCAGGTGCACCCTCTGGTCTGGCAAAATGGTACATGAACTGAGTTTGAGCAAGTAATTTCACGTGAGCACCAAGTTAAAATGTAGATGGGGCCAACGGATTAACTGCAGAGATCACTTCACAGGAGGGTTTCAAGCAGAAAATGGAGGCTCAGGACACTGGCCTGCAAGCAGGGCAGTAGGCTCTGACGGGAGCCTCCGTCTGCATTACAAGGGGAGAGGTCCTACAAGGCACTGGATAAGTGAAAGAGAGAGAAGGGCACTGCTGTGCAAGCTGGCTTCTTCTGGCTCCTGGAGGCAGCCCAGGGCTTTGCCCTATCTCATGGAGGGATCTCCCAACAAAAAGAATTTCCTCTGCAGCCTGGGTTCCCCCTGGAGCAGGGAAAAACATGTGCTAGTAGCCGAATTATGGCTGGGTGCCTTAGTGCTAGTTCTGGATATCCTCCCAGTATTTAATTAGAGACAGTAATGAAAATAGCATGCTCTTGTCTGCTGCTGAAATGAGCAGGGAGCTGTTGAGCCGGCAGAGATCACACCACCAAGTCTCCAGGACACTCATGACTCACTCTGCAGCAGAACACCTGACACAGAGAAAGACATTCCTTGGGAAATCCTGAAAGGATTCCTTCTCCTGCACTGGAGAGAAAAAGCAAAAGCGGGGGGGGGTGGGAAGAAAAGACACTCATAAGGCTTATTTTCCTTTAGGGATGTAGAAAAGCAATGACTGCAAGGCAGTTTTCCTTGCAGCCTGTGCCAGCTACCACCCTAATAAGCAAGTTTGCTGACCCAGATCAGAGTCCATGTATTAGGATGCGAATCATGCAGCACAGACCATTGAACAAGCTCTTTGAGGGCCTGTGTGTGCAGTGAGCCGCAGCTACGCCAGCGCACGTGCTCCTCCCGGTGCGATGCACGCTGTGACATCTGCCCTTCTGTGTCATCGGTGCAGCCATACAGACCTGCAAGTAGGACACATGTCTTAGGGCCCCACCATTTCAGGGAACTGCCCCATGAAGAGCCTCATGCCTCTACCCAGCCCTGGCAGCAAGCACACCTCTCTAGGTACTAACTGCCTTGCGGAAAGCTCATCTCAACAAGCGAGGGAAGCAGATTGTGAACGAAGCGGTGGGGATCCCACGCTGACAGCCAACCCCAGGTGGATTCAGCCTTGACAAATCCCCCATCTCAACTGTGTGACACATAAAATCCGATGAGCGAATACGCTACCTGAACCAGGGATGTACAAAGGCACAGACACACTGCCTGTGAGTCACCTGCTATTCTTGCCTCCAATGAGTCCCCTGATATGCTGGTGACATGCTAATGCCAAACCATGTGAAGCAATGACTGATGCCTCCTACCCTATTTTCTCACCTGTATCTTCTGGGCAAGTATATGTAGCTTGACGAAAAAGAGGGCACGAAGGGAGGCTTCTGAAGCAATAGGTTTTTATAGGGAGGGAAAATAAGGTAGTGTTTGGTTTTCTGCTTTCTCGCTGTGACATCTGACGATACTAATATCTGTGAATAGAAGCAGCAGTGGCAGGGCAAGGCCAGCATTGATAGTTTTGTTAGCCTGCACGAGGTCATGCTGGGCTATCAGGTGAGTGTGTGCAATGCCCATTAAAGCAGTGAGAGTTGTGCCAGCCTGCCCAAGGTAGAATTACAACACCCCTTGCCTCATTTTTCTGCAGCATAGGGTCATCAGTCTGACCATGGCAGAGCTTAACCCTGGGTTGCTCATGTCGAGGCCAGACCCACCTCCCTTGTGCTCTGGGTAAAAGCTTATTCCCAAGGTGTTAGCCTTCTGGACTAATGCTTGTTGCCCAACTTCGCAAAGCAGATCATCCTCAGTGCCATCACGGAGCACGTGCAGGATAACCAGGATAATCAGGCTCAGCCAGCATGGGTTCATGAGCGGCAGGTCCTGCTTGACCAACCTGATCTCCTTCTATGACAAGGTGACCCACGTGGTGGATGAGGGGAAGGCTGTGGACGTTGTCTACTTGGACTTTAGTAAGGCCTTTGACACTGTCTCCCACAGCATTCTCCTGGAGAACCTGGCTGCACACGGCTTGGATAAGTGCACTCTGTGCTGGGTTAAAAACTGGCTGGACGGCCGAGCCCAGAGAGTGGTGGTGAATGGAGTCAAATCCAGCTGGCGGCCGGTCATGAGTGGTGTTCCCCAGGGCTCAGTACTGGGGCCGGTCCTGTTCAATATCTTTATCGATGATCTGGATGAGGGGATTGAGTGCACCCTCAGTAAGTTTGCAGATGACACCAAGTTGGGTGGAAGTGTTCATCTGCCTGAAGGTAAGAAGGCTCTACAGAGGGACCTGGACAGGCTGGATCATTGGGCCGGGGCCAACTGCATGAGATTCAACAAGGCTCAGTGCTGAGTCCTGCACTTGGGTCACAACAACCCCATGCAATGCTACAGGCTGGGGGAGGAGTGGCTGGAGAGCTGCCTGGCGGAAAAGGACCTGGGGGTGTTGGTTGACAGCCGCCTGAACATGAGCCAGCAGTGTGCTCAGGTGGCCAAGAGGGCCAATGGCATCCTGGCTTGCATCAGGAATAGTGTGGCCAGCAGGACCAGGGAGGGGATAGTGCCCCTGTACTCGGCACTGGTGAGGACGCACCTCGAGTACTGGGTTCAGTTTTGGGCCCCTCACTACAAGAAGGACATGGAGGTGCTGGAGCGTGTCCAGAGGAGGGCAACGAAGCTGGTGAAGGGTCTGGAGCACAAGTCTTATGAGGAGTGGCTGAGGGAGCTGGGATTGTTTAGTTTGGAGAAAAGGAGGCTGAGGGGAGACCTTATTGCTCTGTACATCTACCTGAAAGGAGGTTGTAGTGAGGTGGGGGTCAGTCTCTTCTCCCAAGTAACGAGTGATAGGACAAGAGGAAATGGGCTCAATTTGTGCCAGGGGAGATTTAGATTAGATATTAGGAAATCTTTCTTCATGGAGAGAGTGGTTAGGCATTGGAACAGACTGCCCAAGGAAGTGGCACAATCACAGTCTCTGCAATTGTTCAAAAAGTGTGTGGATGTGGTGCTTAGGGACATGGTTTAGAGGTGGATCAGGCAGTTAGGTTAACAGGTTGGCCTCGATGATCTCAGAGGTCCTTTCCAGCCTTTATGATTCTATGATTCCCATGACAGCCTCAGACTTCACTTCCCATAGCAGTGTTGTGTTTTGACCCAGGCTTTTAATTCAACCACAGAGAGGACATCCTGGTATGAAAGAAAAAATTGTGCCAGGGGCTGTTTTGTTTACAACTTACTTTTACAGCACTTGAAAGTTTTGGGGTAGGGGGAAGAGGCAAAGGGACGAGGATAACACATAGCTGTAAATCCCTCCTGTCTGCATGGCTCGATGCTGTGAACAAGCATAAGCAAGTAGATGTTTTGGCTTGATGTATTCATATTCCTCAATACCTTGCAAAAGCTTGAGCTTTCTGGCTTAGCCTGCACCCTGACTCCCACCCAGCACATTTAGGATGTCACAAACAGAACAGGGAGCTGAAGCTGACGTCTTTACCACATTCTCAAGGAGGCTATGGTTAGGGCTGAATCTGTGCTTTGACCTGGCAGGACCGCTGTAAACCGCCATGTGCCCAGTGGCTTCACATCTGATTGATACCGAAGATGTGTGTTATTCTTCCCCAAAATCAATGCAGACTACTAAGCTGTTCAAAATATTGCTTAAAAGTGGGACGTAAGTGGAGCACTGGTCTTCCTGAATCCCCCATGCAGGTGCAAATTTCATCTAGCTGTCTTGTAACTAGAATCATAAATGTTCCTTGGAAATTAGGGCTCCTAATAAAAACAACAGGAACTAGAGAAGGAGTATTATAATGTTAGCTCATTGCCTCTACTGAATCACCTCCAACACAACCAGCATCATGTTGCATTACAGCATGGCAGTGCCACCTGATCCTACCCTAATTTGATCAATTTAAAGTAAAAAAATCTTGCTATGCAGACCTCAGGGGGCGTGTGTAGAAAGAGTTATATACCTAAAGGATGTTTTTTCTTCCATCTGAAGTTATGCAGGCCTCATGAGAAACATGGAGAGTTTTAAATGCCTGCCATAGAGAACTGATTAAGGCTTGCTTTCAGGAAGCTGATGGCAGTAAATGCATTCATGAAAATTTTTTCTCTACGTACTGAAAACTTATGGTCAAACATGTCACCATGTGAAAATGAGCTGAAAGCCAAAAGTATCTCACAGAATGGTGGAACAAAATTGCACATTTGCAGGCATGTGAGGTTTTTTTCCTTCTTTCCCCCCCACCCCCAATATCTCCAGCTTTTAGCAGCTCCTGTGGTAGGAAAACATGTGAGGCTTTCCAGCCTGGCAGGCAGCAGTGGGAAGCTGGGCATGTTGCCCTGAGATCTCTCTCGTGCTTCCAGAGGTACTGGTCGAAGTTGTCAGCCTGAAGAAAAATAAAATAGCCCTGAGCCACGGTCAGGTGTGCTCGCTGTGTTTAAACCAGGCTGCACTGCTCCAGGAATGTGCAGCATTTTAAGAATGCTTGAGAATGACAGCATTAGGGGAAATGATTCAGGGGTTTTAAGAGTGTTTCTTCATGCCCTTGTCTTATGTCTTCAAAGTGTGGTTTTTGGAGAGCACAGCTGAATGGCAGGTGACTCATAAATGCCTGTTTTAAAGATTTGCTCTAGTTAGCGTGTCACATACGAACTAGGTAACGTGTGGATCCACTAGTGAAAGCCAGTGACATGATCTGTGGGGAAGAAACCATCAGTCCTGGTGACGGAAACACTATAGATACTGAAAGTGGAGGCAGGAATTCTTTGAGGTTTCGACTTTGGAGTCATTCAGCTGAGAAGAGCCAAAATCCCCAGCTCCCTCGTCGTTTACTTATCCACACACAGACTTGGAGGATTGCAGAGTCATTAGATCATGTAACCTGACCTTTTCAGCTCTTGGAATCACATGTAGTTACTCAAAGCAGTGTTTGACGAAAAAAAAAAATCTTCCACTATGACATTCAAGTAGCTGGAACACTTTTCTTTTACCCTCTTATGCCAAAGTGCTTTATCTTTCTTTTGGAGAAACTGCCTCTTCTGAAGAGACTTCTTTCTCTAGAGGGTACTTTTTTCTCATAGCTGGACTGACAGGCTTCCCAGCTGCATTATGAATCATTCTCTTACTAATCATTGCCTTCAAAAGTGAAATTCGCTTATATGCACAAGTCCTGTCTGAGCTGGCAAGACAGAAAAGTCCCTGTGTGTCTGAGCAAGGGCACAAGGATGCTACTGAGGACTAGGAAATCCCACCTGAAGTCTCTATATTGCGTAAATGTCCAGGTTTCCATGCTGAGTGAGGAATTTGTCAGTACAGCTGTCACAGTGCTATTTAGCGGTACGTGATTAGAGCAGGGTTTATTTGTATAAAGAGTATATATGAGCATGGTCAGCACCCTCCCTACATCTGACAGAGTATTTCTGTGGGGAAAAGAGAGGGATCTTTGAGGACCCTAAAGTAAGTAACAGCACAGTGACAATGTGGGTTCCTAGAAAGCCTCGTTGGAGCTCAGGAAGGACACAGCAAAGTGTATACAGGTAATGCTTTGGTGCAAGTGGTCCTGGGGAAGGAAGTGGATGGTGCAGGTACCTGATACTATGCTATATGACAGAAGAGAGCTGATATACCAAGCTGCCCTTTGAAAAGTAACACCAACGTGGTTGCTTATGGCTGACCAGAGAGACAATATCAGACCACCAATAGCTTCAGCCTTTTATGAAATTATGGTGCATGGACACTTGTATGGACAGCTGCAGACCTGATACCAATGTCTTTGGCAAGGCATGACCAGCTGAAGGCTCTGAAGAGGTACAGGAATGAGAAGTATATGGATTCCTTCTTGCAGTGATTCCTGAGTATCACTCAAGTCCTCATTCCCCTCCAAACCAAGCAAAACTGAATCTAATTACATCAGACCCACCTGCATTGGTCTCTCTCTCTGTCCCTCTTTGTTTTCGCACAGGCTTTAGCAGCACTTCTTCCTCAGAACTCAGCTTTTGATCCTCTTTCCTCTCTCCTGTGCACACCTGGTTTCCTAAATCTTAAACAAAGATGCACCTGAGGCACACCCACGGATCTCAATGCATATAAATAGAGAGGTGAGAGTAATCGTCAGCATTTAAATGAATAAGGATTTTGTGGTTAACCATTTTATCACTACCATATCCTAAAGCAAGTAACACACCTACTGGCCAGCACACTCCGGCCTTCATTCTACTACACGCAGCAGCACTATAATGCCCTTTTTGGAAATAAAACACCATGAACTGGTAACCTTGCAGTAGGTAATTTTTGAGTTTTATTGAGAAATTCTTGTTTAACGTGAGCATGAAAGGTGAATCAGACTTCACACATTTAATATGCACTCATCCGTGTGCTGTTAGATAATTACCGTTGTCTTGCATTGAACACCTCTATTTATACACAATGATGCTTTTCTCTTCTTTTTTGTGTAGATTCTGACTTTTTTGCAGTGGCAAGGCAACCTTTGTTAGCACATAATGACAGTAGACTTTAATTTGTGTTACTCTGCTGACTCAAAACTATTTTTAAAAAAAAACAACTGAAATAAAAAGTCATGTAGCAATGTAAAAAATTTGGGACGGGCTTGGCATTTAACAAATGTTTCATTGGATTATGTTAAAAATTTCTTTTTCTGGAGACTTCTGTCTCCACTATGACCATATGAAAAGTGTTCGATGAGCCAGAGGAGTATGGCAGAGAGGAGGCTGACTCTCTTGGGAGGATCTTTTGCTTTGCTGAAAGGTGAAAATGTTTCACACTGTGAACTTGATCCGGAGACAGTCATCATGATAACTAACAGAAAAATCACAGATATTTTCACTGAAGAGCTCCTCCTGTTTTAAACCTGAAAACGGTGGCATTTACTGATGAGCACTAAGTGGCTATAATACAGGTAAAACCTTAATCTCCAAAAGCCTAAAATATAAAATAAAAAGGATGCTTCAGCCTAGGTACTGGAGAATTAAAGAGACTGTAGAATACTTATAAAATTGCAAACAGGTATTTGAAATTATTTTTATTTGGAGACTTATAGCCTAGTTGTCGTGAGACAATGCTCACTTGAAACTGAATGAGAAGCCGCTATCTGCTGGAAGTGGTGTGTTGCGGGAGAATCTGTTTGGGCATCAAGAACTGGAAGGCTCCAGCACAGCAGTCAGCATTATCTCATGGCAAGTCGAAGAGATTTCTTTTTTCCTCTGTATGTCACTGTATGATCTAGCTTTAAAGGAATTTGGGAGAGCTGTTACAGTAAGAACCCATGAGTCCAAGGAAGGTTTTTTCCACTAAAATTATAAGAAATGTCTCTCTCATCTTGTAAGGCTCTTCTGCACTTAGGGTTTCCCTGGCAGGGACCGCTGGCTAAAGACTTTACATGACTTTATCTGTGTCCTCCAGCCATCAGCAGAGACATTCCAGCAGAAGCAGATTATGCTCCCATCGCAGATGCGGTTACCATCTCCAGCAGTTTTTCATGGCTCTCCAACTCCTTGGGATCGCTGGATCCTGCAGCAGAGTTTCGTGCAGAGTCACTCCTAGGCCCCCGGAATTCCTGGACCCTGATTAAGGTAGCCTTCACCCAGCATTAGGGCAGGCAGCAGGGGAGCAACTGACCTCATGAGAGCATTGGTGTTGTCCCTGGGGGGCTGTTCTGAGTCAGCCACAAACCAGCAGGTTTCCAAGGTCCCTCGTCAAATGCAGGGGCAGGACAAGAGTGCGGATGACCACAGGTCGCGCAATGTGCAACTCCTATCACCCTGACCTCCCTGGCCTGCAAAAGCGTGCCTTCACAGAAGGGCAGCATGGCAGCATCTTCCCTCATTCAAAAAGGAGCAACTACAGAGATGCCTGGTACAAAAAATAAGATGCTTTCATGGTCTGAAGCAGCTCCCATGTTCTCTGTTTCAACATTTCTTATTGTTTGCACTTTTCACTTAGTATCTTCAAGCTTTCAAAACCTGCTCTGTACCTGATACTTCTTAATTGTCACATGCCATTTCCTTCACCCAGACACTTCACAAATGGCTCCGTTCACTGCCACATCTCTCAGTACGGTCTAAATTTGCAACCTCTGCCATGCTGCCCCTTATGCTTGCAAGTGCCTCTCCCTGTCTGACAACCGAGACCTCCTCTGATCTGCTCTGTGGTGAGACCCCGCTCTGCTTCCTCGGGCATCACCAGTCACTCCTGGTTTAAGCTGAGAAACTGAGAGTGGGTGGAAACTGCAGGAGAGGCAGAGCCAGGATGATGCTGGGAGCAGGGATGAGCTGTCCCAGGCCTCTCTTGGCCCACTGGGGAAGTATGTTATTTACAATACAGCTCGCTCTCCCAGAGACACTGTTCAGGGGGAAAGCTTTGACTGGTACTACAATCAACTGATGGCCAAGATAAAGCAGGGTCATAAGAGGGTGAAAGTGGACATGGCAAGTCCGTTGGCTGGTCACAGCAGTCCTCCCCAGGAAAAGCCACTGCACAGCAGACTCATGAGAGTTGCTCTGTCTTGTCACAATTTCTGGGTTTTGCTTTTCCTGTTTTCAATGCTTCATGGTCTTGTGGGCAATGATTACTGCCATTGCTATATAAATTAGAGCTGGACTATTTATCCTAATCGCTTGCTGCAGGCATATTAAGGCAGGATGCTGAGATCCGGGAGCACAGCCCCAGCAGAGCCAGAGATCCGGGAGCACAGCCCCAGCAGAGCCAGATATCGGCAGAGCTGTCTGTGGTCATGGGCTGGGCCAGGCTGTCTCCCTCGGGGAAAAAAGGAGTACAAAGGGAGTCACACCTTTAAAGGAGAAGTCATGGGGAAGACTGGGAGGGAGAAATCCATAGCTTTAGTAGATTTTACATGGAACATAAATCCTCCCTTCTCTTCCCGTTCTGTGAGAACATTTTTGGGTAGCAGCATTGGCAGTGCCCTTTCCCTCGGCCGTTCCTCCCGGCCACTTTGGCACACAAAGGGCAAGAGCATGTGTTCCTCCCCCAAAAGCCTTCAGAAATTAGGTCAGCATCCTTTCTGGAGTCATAAGGCAGCACTGGGATTCACGCCCTGTGTGTGTCCCTGCTGAGAAATATTTCTGTGTTGTCTGCAACAGAGGTTAAGAGGGGACAACACCAGGCGCCACATTAAGGGAGCCTTTGTGCTCCCAGCCACCCGCCCCACCACTGCCATGACATGGGGGCTGGGGAACCTGCGGTGAGGGCAGGAGCATTGAACATTGTCTGTCTGAGCTGAGCATCTTCTCACCCTGCCTTCTGGCTGGACAGGGGCAGAGCAGTAGGTTGTGATATTTTAGATGTGGGGGATGCAAGGAGAGAAGCAGCCTCTTCTCCCATACAGGAATGGAACAAGCTCCCCTGATATTTTAGCAGGAGGTCAGCTGAGCGTTTGCAGCCAGCTCTGCTCTCTCTCAAAGCTTTAAACCTCCAGTGAATGTAAATGCCAGCCAAAAGCCTCCAAACCTGGTGGCTCCCATCTTTGAGGCAGATGGGAAGGATGGGGAGGACTGAGATATCCACAGCCTCTGCTCAGAGCAGAGTGGAGCCAGTCTGTCCCTGACCACTCCACACCCCCGTGCACTGTGCTGCCCATGCAGAGGACCACAGGTCAGGAGCAGGCCCGCTTCTCCTGGCTGACAAGTTAATAAAAAACATACTTGGTGCTCCTGCTATTTCACTACTGGGTCTGGCAGCCTTTAAAATCCAAGTTTGCAAGCTTACTTTTATAATAAATCTTTTGAAAAATGTAAACATTTTTGAGCATTCTGATGAGTCAAGTCTTAGGGCTAGGGTTTTAAGCAAATCCCTAGAAAGTGTGTGAATTGCAATAATATCATGTGAATTAGCAGTGGGATACATGCACCACATGCCTGCCACATGGCAAAGCAAAGGTTAGCAAAGGATTGTTCATAGCGTGCTAAAGAGCATTTCCTATACACTGTGTAAAGTTTCCTTGCTTTGCCATCTTGGTGAAACCCCTTCCCATGGCATGTCAAGATACTTTCTCCACTGGAGGGTGGGCATGCATTAGGCTACAGGGAAGGGGGGAAAGGTGTTTCCTGTCTCCCGGCTGGAACCAGCTCTGCCCCACTCCTATCCCTGGGATCACAGGGAGGACAAGAAATGGTGGGGAGGGACAGACATGAAACCTCTGCTCACACAAACAGCACGCTCTGCATCATGGGCCCACATTAAAGCTGTGTGTTTCCCTCTCTCTGCTGCGGTTGGGAAGCTCTCTGCCTGCCAGCTCCCTGCCAAGGCCACAGCAGGCTGCGGGTCCTGTGCAGCAGCACCTCCTGCTTCTGGCTGGGTTGCAGGACGTGAACAGGAAAGCCTGTTTGGGTGGCCCTGTGAGCCCACCTGGAAGTGTTGGCAAATGCACAACTAACCTTGCTGTCTGAAAAAAATGCAGAAGTTTGGGTAAACCTCCAAGGTTGTCAATGCTGAGGTGTTTCTGGCTATGGAACCATAGTGTCTTGTCTTAAAGCTGGTAGGAAATGATTAAAGAGTCTCTCAGCCCTAATTCTCCAGGGAGTTTCTAGCCCTCGGTGCTTGGAGCAAGGCTGACAACATGGGAGGTGTCAGGGGCAGATGGAGTGCTGCAGTGCTGAGCTCGAATGGGGAGGCAGAGACCAGGGTGCCCCTGAGGGATGGTGGAAGAACATCTTTGATCGCTTTTCTTTATATATACGGGAGAGCTGACAGCATGATGTATTTCTCCTTCTTGCTCTTTCTTCCCTTCACCTAAGCAGCAACTCTTAACACACTAAACACACATCTCAGACGCACTTGGAGTACGGACAAAAAACCCTACGCACCAGACAATAGAAGGGATGAAGCTAATATATTATATAGCTTTTAGGCGCCTATCTCACAGCTTTCCTGGAGTCAGACTCATGGTTTGGGAAATTAGAAGAATGCCAATATTGAAATCTATAATTAAAGACAGAGTTGAAAAGCGTCAGCAGCTTCTGTCAAAATGTGTGCTGCGGGCGAAGCAGGATGGGGTCCGCGTGGGAAAAGGGAAAGGGCCGGAGCGGCGCAGAAATCCTTCCCGTGCTTGGGTCCGGACAGGCAAAAGGTAGCCGATACGGATAGCTGCAAGGGATTCAGCAGAAGGCACCGAGCTAAAAAAAAAAGGCCTTGTCGCCACATCGTGGCCAAGAGAGGCCACTCATTTCTGGCGCGGAGAAAACAGCCCTTCTCCCCCCTCTTCTGAAAAGAAAAAAAGGGAAGGAGCTGTAGACAGACGTAAAGGCGAGCTGCAGGGAATTACACATGAAAACATTAGCAAAGCATAAAAGGGGCACAGCAGCCCGGATGCGCCCCGAGGGGGCGGCGGGGGGCTCTGCCCCGCGGGGCGCCGGGCGGCGGCGGCCCGGGCGCTGCCTCCGCGGCCCCTCCGCTCCCCGCCGGCCCCAGGGGGGCGGGCGGCGTGGGGCACCCCCGTCCTGCGCCGCGCCGGGCAGAAAACGCTGGGGAAGGGCTGGGCCAAAGTGCCCCCTCATCAGATGTCATCCTGTCTAGCTTAGAGCCGGGCTGGTCCTGGGATGTAGTAGCGCTCGTCTGTGCATCTCGTTCTGCAGCAGTCCCTCTTTGGCACTCAGCGGTGGGGTAAGGCAGAGGAAGGTGGGTCAAAGCGACTCTACATGGTCACTGGGGCAGCAGAGTGCATTGCAAGCTCACTGAGCCCCCACTGCAGCACCCCCTCCTGTACCGAGGGACTGCGCTGCACGCCTGCTGGCCTTGTGGCTCGCGGTGAATGATGGGGCAACGATGCAGCCGGAAAATGCAACCTGGCTTGCGGCTCACGCCTGACACTCAACTACAGAGATCAAAGTGATGGGAAAAGTGAATTGCACATGATGGGGCAGCTCAATCTATCGACCGAGCTGAGCAGCAGCCTGGTGTTGAGTGAGCAGGTTAAAAATAGAAACTTCTTCCCTTGAAAGCTGAAATGACAAAGCTGCTCCTAAGGCAAAATGCTCTGAAAAAAATTTTGCTGTTTCAAGAAAGGGATTTCTTCACTGAATAAAGGAAGTTCAGATTGTTTATTCCCCAGAGCTGGCCTTTGTAAAAGATTACTGTATTTTGACTTGTTTTGTCCTCATTTTTAAGTCAAACAAAAAATTGTCATGTCTTAAAGTATTTTAGACACATTTGCTAAAACAAATCAGGCAGCCTTTCTAGCCTCTATGAACATCTCAACGTGACATTCAGCTTCAGAGCCACTGGCAGCTGCACAGGTGTCCTCGGCAGCTCTGTGGTGAGACCCCACTCTTGTTTCCCATCATGAGGGTGCTCTGCCAGCTCTTCCATCTTTTTCTTCCTCTTCATATTCCCCAGATTACTTAATTCTCCCCCTTTGTCATGTATTCCCTGAAGTCCACATTCTCCTGTCCTTGTGGTTACCAGCTCTCCCCACAGCTCTATGTGCCCCTGCCACCAGCACTGCCACCTCCCCTGCCATGTCCCCAGCTGCTGCCCAGCTCCAGCTGTGTACTCCAAGGCTGCCCCTTTTCATCCTGCCTCTTGGCTGTGCCCACAGTCAGCTGTGGTGCCTCAGCCTCTGCCCCCTCCCCTGATTTTTCCCAGCATGGATCCCTGTGGTGTTCCTAAAAACCCCAGCTTTGATGTTTGAAGTCACTGCTGGACGGGATCAGTTTCTGAGCCAGCCGCATTCTAAATGGTTTCCAGTCAGGTAGGTGACAAGTAATCTGGGAAGCTGAGTGCATGCTCTGGTGATCACAGTAATACCCATAACAAATACAAAAGTAATAAATAACAACTAGCCCTTTGACAAGCAGTGTGAAGGAAAAGGCCAGTAGCGACCCCTTAGCCTGCAGAAACAGTCCGGAAAGTCACTTCTGATCCAGATTCCTCTCAGCTGTTTTCTTTTAACCAATGTAATACAAAAAGATTAATTTTCCCCTCTTGTGTGCCTGCGTCTCCCCTTGCTCGCTGGCAGGTGACAGGGACAAGGATGGGGCGCTGCCAGGCAGCTCCGAGCGGCTGCGATGCGCAGCAAGGTGCGTTTGCCACACACACACATTAGAGGGCTATCTAATGCAATTATAAACTGCACAGCAGAAAGGCATGCGCTGCTTCTTCCTGAGGGGCCTGGGGAAAAATGGACTGGGAGGGAGCTGGGTGAGATTTGAGCCAGTAGCACCTGTATGGGGTGTTGGGTAACGCAAGGGCTGGTTCTTGCTCTGAGACCAGAAGTGATGGTCAGTTAAAAGACATTTTTGGCATTTGATTTTCATTTCAGTGCAAAGAAAAGTACAGTGGTGGAAGGGAGAAAGCAAGATTTTTAGATAAGCCCATCAGCACAGGGCAGTTAAATGTCATGCTGAAGTAACCCATCTAATTTGAGGACTGGCCATGCTGACCACAGCAGCATGGGGCTGCAGCAGCAAGTCCTAGTGACCACCCTGTGTGATCTCTTTACCCAGGCATGTGTAGCACAGGGTGTAAGAAAGACCCATGGCAAGCTTTACCAACTGCACGTATTAGGGCTCTGACTTCCCAGAAGGCTTGGGACCTCTAAAATGGACGAAGGGACTAGGTCATTCCTGATTTACTAACTTTACTCCTATTCCTGAAGAGTATTGCTTTTACAGCAAGACTTTGTGTGGCTCTCGTAAACCCTCCTCTTCCCCTTTGCCCACACCTTCTTTTAGCACTATGAGATGAAACCATTAGCTGAGCTGTGTGACTCCCCACTTGTTGGGCTGGAGCAGCACCTTCCAAGCAAATGCAGTGCTCAGAAACCTCATGGCTGGATTGTGAAGGGTGGCTGAAGGCAAACAGACAACCAGGAAAGAGGCTGCCCACAAGATCATAGTTTCCGTTGCTCATACTTGGAAGTGGCTTTGTATAGTATCTGTGGTTGTCAAAATCATCCAGGCCCAGCTGCCTTTTCCTGCTGTGGCTTGTCTCTCATCATCATCGTGCGCATAAGCCGTGGCTTATTATTTGAGCGCAGCATTTATCCGCACCTTTCCTGGTACAGTGAATGGTTCTTCTGGTTATGTGACATAATTTTCAAAAAATAAGACTCACTTCCCAGAATCCCAGCACTAAAAGGTCACAGTTTCTCTTTGGTATGTAAGTGGTGAATGGGGGAGAAAACATCTGTTTGCGTAGCACTGAGATGCCAACGCCACTGACCCAAGCTCATGAGGTTAACCCACCAATGAGCTCAACGCAGGGGGAAAGTGCGTTGCCAGCACATCTCCGAAATGTAGTTTGCTTTGGTAGCAGTTGCCAGGCACCTGCCATGCTGAGTTAGTGATTTCTGCATTATGGGGCTGTGCAGGCATGGATTATCTTTAGCCAAGACTGATAATGCAAGAGAGAAGGCTTAGCATGTCAATGAGTTGTCTTTCTGGCTCCCTCTGAAAGGTAATAGGGAAGTCATTATCTGCTAATGCAACAGGAAAAATCCCTACACTTATACACTTATATTTCAGGAATCTCTGTTTTTATTTTTCAGGAAAGTAATTAGTGGAAGAAAACTGGAAGTCACATGCAGAACTGGAATTAGGCAATCTCCAGACTGAAATTCTCATCCCAGGGCCAGGTGCTTATGTCCTCTAATGCCATGGTATGGAAAACACCCATATAATAAAAGTGGATAGCAGCCAGCCTGTTGACCAGAAGTGTAAGAATCATGAAATGAAAGGCTGTGTCTGAAATCCTGTGTGTGCCCTGGGTTAAGTCACCTCCTGTAGGCTTGAAATGGCCACCTCCATGCTGGTAGGTGGTCCCCATTCCCTGCAATATGAAAGGAGGCTGTTTAACCAGCTTGTCAGTAATGCTAGTTCAGATGTTTTTATCCTGGGTAGAGGCAAAGTAACATTTGTTGCATGTTGACTTTAGTTATACAGTACAACCTCAGTGTTCTTCTGCTTTGCCAGGTGGGATGTGGACGGTTATGTGCCCTCATGAAGGGAGACATCAGAAAACTCGTCCTCCTATTGTTAATTGCTGAAGAGAGAAACTGCCATTTGAAATGGGCTTTATTTTCTACGCAATTCCTGATGTTGTTCCTGAACAGAAACAAAAGAGATGGCCCAAAGGCAAGTTCCACCTGAGACACCCACCAGATGTTGCCTGAGCCGGTGGCCTCCTCGCTGCTGCAGGGCAAGGCTGGCTGGGCGGCATGTGGAGCAGTGCAAGCTGCATGCATTGCGCTGCTGGCCTGCGAAGAACCTGGTAGTATTAGGGTCAGGGGCTAAGCTTTTTCTGCTTTGTTGAGTATTAAAGATAACAGCAAAAATGAAGACATGCTGTGGCCAGCTTTGCTTTTAGGTTACATCTTCTTGAGAGAAAAGCACGGAAGGGTTTTAAAAAATGGCTCCCTGATGTTATATTCCCAAAACCTTATTTAAGCTTTAAGAGGCTGATGAGAGGCAGACATCCTGTGTGGCATCCCCAGATGTTCTACAGTTATTCATAGACTTATTTTCTAACCACAGGCATTGGTTTGAAACAAGTATGTACGCACTTCCTGGGGCCTCAGAAAACCCAGCACGGGCCACAGAGCGAGGCTGCTGTGCTATGAGTGTGCTTATGTCTGTGCCTGGCCGAGTTGTATCGGGCTAGCTGCACTGCGTCATTAGGGGTGATAATTTGCCTGCCCAAGGCCACTCTTTGTAAGTGCTTGGACATGAGGAAAAGGCAGTGTCTCCTCAGGAGGGCATGTTGTTGCTTAGGGGAGATGCCAGATACCCTCCCCTGGGGCAGCTGTTAGGAAGTGAAGAGCGTAATACTAGAGTTTCTAACTCCCCAAGAAGATGGTTTTTATCTTCCTAACAGCAGGGGGTTTGGGTGGGCTTTGGCCCTTCCACACCTTTTTTCTAAGGCTGGAATGATCTCTGGTCTCATTTTCCATCCCACTGAGGTGAGCTGCAGAGCTGCCTGAGCTCACTCTTGGGCTTGGTCACTCATTGGGCTGGGGTGTCTCCTCATCCTGTCACTCCTCCAGCACCTCCAGCTTCTCGAGCCCCAGTGGAGCACTGGGACCAGACCCTAGGCAGACCCTCTGGCTAGGACATCACAGAGGACAGGACCTTACACCAGCTTCCCATCGCCTGTGCCACTGATGACCTGAGTTCACCATGGCTCAAAACACATCTTTTCCTGATGTCAGCCAGTGAAGCTGTAAGTCTTCTGGCTTACAGTTTAATTCTTCAGGATCTTGCTTGGGTGCAAACAGACACACAGATATAGCAGGCACTTCATAAGATTTTTGAAAGGACCTTTGTTTTTCGCTTTACAGCTCAAGAGTTCCACAGATCTGTGCAAAAAACAACTAACCCTCCTTGCACTCAACTGCCTCTTGCAGAGTCCCTTCAGTCAGGCGTAAGCCCACAGTTTGTCCTTGATTTTGGTGGATCACATTGCTAAGTCATCCACCCTCACTTCACTGATATGTTCTGCCTGTTTGCCCTTTCTTACTCGATGTCAGGAATCTTTCCTGTGCCACTTTATATCTCCCCTTTCCAGCATCTTTTCTGACACGTTTTTCTTTGGTTGTTAGGAATTTTCTGTCTCTGTCTCCAGCCTTCTGAGAGGAAATAAGATAAAAGTAGGTTTTCCTGAGCAAAACCACCTGTTGTTGAGACAGTTTTTATCCTAATAGATCACCGTTCTCATCTACCCATCTGTGATTTTCTCTGGTCTAGTTCTGTATGTTGGAAGACCCAATATATTCAAAATAACAGCAATTCAAAGATAACCTTGTTCCAAGGTATCCGTCAGAAGTCATCTGTTCCTTCTCTGTTATCCTCCCCCTCTTACCCCTCATTCTCTTCTCTTCCACTCACCCTAGTAGGCAGTACGTTAGGGCCAGTCTCACAGAGCAATGTATGAGGAAGGTGGTTGGAGAAGAGACTACGTTTGCTGGTAGCCAGGAGGAATGAGGGAGTTTCATGCTCAGATGTGATTCGATGACAAGAGCTGGTTCCAGAAAGAGAAGCTTTATGAGTGAGGGCAGTGAGCTGCAGAGATAGACCCCTCCGCAGAAACCTGCTTAGAGATATAGGATCCCAAGCAATAAGCTAGGTAGCACTTGGTGCAGAGTGAGAAGTAGACATTAATCAGGCAATGATTACTCTGCAGATGATATGTAAAGATACTAGAAAAACTGGGGGACTTGATTGAAACACAGTGGAACAAGAAGGAACATGGGCTAGAGGAGTTTGCAGGTCAGGAGCTGGAGCAGGAGCTGGGGGGACACAGGGGACAGTGTGACCTGTTCAACAGATCGATTGAACATTAGGACTTATGTGGAGGGAAGATAAATTCAGGAGTAACAGTAGGGTTCAAACTAGCACAAGGTGGGGTGTGTGTCTAGAAAAAAGCAATATGTGAACAGTGATATATCAAAATTTGTGTGAAATACCACCCACCACAACTGAGATGGCTCTTTTGGGCTAAGACTACATGACCAACTAATAACAGCATCCAAAAGGCACAGATAGTTTTTAACAGTTTATACAGGGAAAAGTCAAAAGAAAAATCTTTGCCCCATTTTAAAGGGTCAGTGTGTAGGCTGAGACAACAGTGTGCTTTTGGTAGGGAAATGTCTAATCTTTCTCCTGCAGACTCCTAGGGCAAAGTCTCCAGTGAATTCTGTGGGATTCAGACAGAACTACGACTCACCAGTGCTACTGAAAGGGTATTAATGAAATGAATTACTGCACATGTGGTATAGTTGTCCATTGTTTTGTTAAAAATGAAGTAATTCTCTCCCTGTTTTAGTAAGTGAAATGAAATAAAAGGAGGAGGAGGGTAAGATCATGTCACCACAACCGAGATATTCATGAATATAGTCTCTTGAATATTTATTGTAGTCGCAAAAGGAAAAAAAACTTCCAACAAAAAATTAAACAAACAAAATCCACTTGGTATACAGAAGTCACGTACAAACAGAATATCCAATGGAATACACATGGTCTCTACTTTCACATAGAATTAAAACTCTGCACACGGATAAAACTTGTACTTCACGTTCAGACAAGAGCTCCTGTGGATGTATGCAGAAGATTCACAAAATTTGTCACCCAGCAGCATTTTAAACTAACATATTTTTTAGAACCACAGTAACTATATTGCAGTAAGAGTTGTGGGGAAGTGGGACAGATTGAGTCACACCCCCTCACAAATGTATCCTAAGCAAGTACTTCAACTTTTCTTCAAGAACAATTCAGCAAGCAAGTTAGCTTGAGGGAGGCAGAACAGCTACATATTTTCAGGTAAGCAGTTATCATGGTAGATGTATAAGGACTAATAAAAATGCTAGGTAAAATTATCTGCCAGCCCTTGAACAGTCAGGTCACTTAGCAATAAAAAGTTTAGGTAAAGCATCCTCAGTCCTGTAGCAGTCTGTATATCTGTATTAAAGTGGTACCTCGTATTACGACTCTTACTTTGTCTGCTGCTCAGCTACAAAGATATCGAGAATTTCCTTTTTCTTAAGCAATCCCAAATTTCTTTCCATATACATTTTCATTTCACTCTGGTCTGTATAATTTTGCAGAAGTTTTCATGGTGGAAGGTATAAAAGCAGGGAGAATTTTAAGGGCTGCTCAGGTCATTGCAAGTATCGTCCTGTAGTACTTAATGCAATCTGTCTACTTTGCTTTCTCAGAGAAACTATTTGATGACAGGAAACCCATGATACTGGTTTCCAGTAGGCTTTAGGGTTTAGTTCTTTTCCTGATCAAGCTAAATAAAAAAAAAAACAAACCCAAACCTAAATCAATGTTGTACATTGTTACAAAAATGCATCAGATCAAACTAAAAATCTACTTATGTACCTTTTAATGTGGTACTAATTAAAATAATTTGTTATGAAAATTGTTCAGCAAAACTAGTTACTCCCCTTGGCCCAGACTCACTGGTCCATCTCTATTTAGCAAATTCCCAAGGCTGGATGACACGTTCCTTTGAAACCAGAGATGTAGCAAGAATTAACAGAATGAGCTTCTCTTCAGAGTCTGTGGGCACAGCTGGGAACCCATGGCAGGGCAGTGATTCAGGGTTAAAGGTCCAAAATGTACGCAATGGTTTTGCTGAATAGTGATGGCCTTGCTCGTGTGCTTAGAGAACTATTAGAAATATGCAAGGATAACAGGAAAGGAAAAATAAATGATTGGATGTCTCCTTGTAATTTCATGGTTAGATTCTAGTCTGCATTTTGTTTACATTTATACCTCAGCTTTACTGCTAACAATGGAGTTCAACATTGAGGGCCATGTAACAGCTGAGTGAAGAGTCTGGGTCAATATCTTCCATCTTTAGGTTCTAGAAAAGTTAAGAAACTTAATTGGCAGAAGTGACTAATTAAGGTTACCATCCACTGTGCTGGACCATTTTGACTGTGGCCTTCAAACTCTTCCCAAAAATGTTAACTCAGGGCATCAGCTGAAGTTTGCTGAGTCATCTGAAGTAGTATTGGGTACTCCTATTTAATATTTCAGGTAAGTATTATGAGTTAACTGTATCAGATTAAAGAAAACATGCCCACATGATATTATGCAATACAGGCAGACAGAGCATGTAACGGATTCTTTAAGAACAAATAACTCACCATAATTGCTGAGCTCTAATAATAACTCTCCATAATTGCTGAGGTTCTTTTAATGCTTCTAGAGAACATGCTTTAAAAATATAGGCAGATAGTTTAGCAATGGTTACAAACATCTTCTGACTGAAAGCGCTGTCCCACTAGTGTTGGTGTAACATAATTTTCAAAAAGGACACTCACAACTCTAAAAGTAAAATTGACATGCACTTGCAGTAAACATACAAATATCTTTTGCCATTGTCTCATATATGAAAAATAGTTTAAATGACTTAAGAATAGAGTATTCTTACACTACACTGGTAAAGTGTTTACTATATAAATTTTACTACAAGACACATACATCTACTGGAAATCTTAAGCCACACAGGCATCATCAACAGCTTATCACACATACATGACACTTCTCCCTTTCACACAAGTTTATATACATTGAGTAAATAATTAAATATTGCACTTATTGGCCCATGATTCCTCAGTTTTGAGGTATTCAAAAATAGAAAAAGTATCTATTTTTATAACATATTTTCATGCAACATTTAAGACATTTGAATTCCACAAACACTAATATATAGGTTACACATTCTGACAGTCCAACTGAGCCACGACACATCTGACATTACTGACAAAATATTAAACAGGAGTTACAGCACAAACAATTCATTTAACACTAGTTGCAGGTACATGTCAGAATTACTTGAGGAAATTTATCACCAGAAGTAGTAAGCAATCTCTAGCTTTCCTTTCTGCATGTTATGCTGAACTTATTGGAAGATTAGGACTTTTGCTTCCCCCCGAAATCAAATACCAGGTACCTTATTCTATAAATGACAAGGCATCTACATCTGCTGGAACCACGGATAATAAATGTATGGTCTGCAAATGTAACCCAGCTGTTTTCAGGTGCTAATGAGAATTTATGGATAAATTCTGCTGTGGTGTTTAGGGAAGGCTGCACTGAACATGAACAAGTAAGAGTGGGAACTGAATGACTGTCAAAGATGTACTGCTGTTTATATGTGTATATTATACATGTGTAGTTACAATTTCTGCTTCAATGAACATCCATGGATAAACAAGGTGAAAAAAAGGAAGAAAAAAAAAGGAAAAGAAAAGCTTAAATTGCAAAGGTGAACCACATTTACCCCTTAATAAAGAAAACTGATAGAAATCATTCAAATAATTGAAACAAGTTGCCACTTTATATGCGACTTGACAAATGATGAACCTTAGAGAATCTGGAGTCAGAATGTACTGAAGAGACTATGTGTATGGATTAAATGGTGTCAATCCACACAGCTCACTCCCCTGTTAGCATAAGTGAAGACGTTGCTTTACACCCCCCTAAGGGTTTATCTATGAGGATTTACATACTCATGGCCTCAGATCGCTAAATCTGTCATCCTAAAGAAGAACTAGGCTCATACACTGTGTGTCTGCCTATATGAAACAGGCCAAGGAGAATCTGTCCATCAGCAGAACAGTAATTTAGCTGATGCCCTTAAAAATGCAAGTAATAAAACTTGCCTCTCACAAACAAATATAGAAAAGAGTAGTTGGGGAGGGGGGCGGAATTTGGGAGGGGGGCTTCTTTTGCAATGCAAATGCAGCATAATTCATCTGCTATTGAAGAAACAAAGGCATCATCATCAGATGTAGAATATGTACCACCATTTTTTTCCTAAAAATGACAATTAAACTCAAAGCATTCTCAAAGTTAGGATCAAACTCCAGCAGACTTTGTGCACCCTGAAATAGCACTTCATTCCTAAAATAAAGAAGGTGCCTGTGGTACAGCTGAATATACAGAGCTGAGCAGACTGGGAAGAAAACTTAATCTTTCAGACTGGTGCTCTGGAAAGGCCACATAAATGTAGTTGCTCAGGTAGTTTCTCTAGGTGTTACATTAAGTATAAGCACAAAGGAACAAAGAGTTCCAGGTAACAGTCACGTACACAGCTGTTCAGAAAGAGTATTTTTTGACAGAAAATCAGGCTAGCTCATATGTATTTCAAACACCAAACAAACAGGTCTAAATAAGCAAACCAACAACAATAACAAAAAGATAAAGTGTTAAGTTAGTTGTGTAATAAGGACCAGAACACTTGTGAACATGAACTCTTATCAGAATCGAAAACATGCATCTGAAAGTTCAACCCAGCAGGGCTCGCTAGCTGTTCGTCAGGTCGGTGCCAGGAGGCATCACAGCAACCAGTCACGTCCTGTGCTCTTGTGTGCTCCCAAGGCATTTTCTGAGCACTAGTTTGATCATGCAGCAAGCAAGACACTGTCAGGACATGATAAGGCTGGTGCATTACCCATGCACAGGATTAGCCTGCTGCTAAAAAGCTTTAGTCTAGATCATAACTTGGAAAATGGGTTGTGTACTATTAGTTCAGCTGGCACTATGGAGCTCAGGACCCTCTGCCCAAAGGCATCTAATCTCTCAGAAATTTAATATGCTCTGTGTGTCAACTGCTGTATCTTACCAAGTGGCCTAAATCTCAGCTGAAGGGGATATCTGTGGCTGGACCAATAACGCTCCAAGACATTCAGTCCTATTTCTGTGCTGAGAGTGACAACAAATTAGTGCAAAGTGTGTGAGTACTTTTTCACCAAGAATTATGATGAGGCTGAAAATAGTTTTGGATCTCTTATCCCAGGTTTCAATTTAATGATCCAGCCCTCTTCATGACTAAAATAGAACTCTTTGTAGCCTGGTACTTTCTCTTGATGGGACTGTGCTACACCAGTGGATAGATCAGGGATCTAAAAAAATCCTGCTTGTATCCTCCAACAACTTATAATCAGTGACTATTGGATATGTGTGAAGAAAAAGCCATTGATTGTTTAACTTTTGGCCCTTGATCAGCTTGCGATGGGATTTCCAAAAGTGCTAGCCTAACTCTACTTGCATTTAAGAAAATTGCGGTTCTTTCACATAAGTCAATAGGAGCTGAACTAGATTGAAGAAGCCTAACTAGATTGACACAGGCTGCTTTTGGATATCCTACCCTATGAAGAGGACATGGCATAATTTTAAATAGAATGAAAATCTCAATCCTGATAGTTCCCCCAGAATTCAAGATACATTTTTAGAATATTTGGGGAAGGGTTAGTAAGTTATTTCCCAAAAGCCTTTCTTTTGTGTTTCTCTACAATAGTCAGGTTCCAGCTGAGAGAGATACTGAGATCATGATACTCCTGATCTAAATCTGACCACACTTTATAGCAGAAAACTCAATATTGCTGTGAAACATGTGGCTGCAAAAGCCAACCTGTGATGGAAAATCAAAGCCTACTTTTCTAACAGTAGGTAACCCTGATTGATTGTTAAGAAAAGGTCTACATGAACTTCCATACATTATCAATTTCAGAGGAAGGGATGATAGGATAAATTGGATTCGATGCGACATCAGCAGGTCATCCATCCTGCTGCTCAAAACAGTGTCAACTAAGAGGTATGAGCAGTCTGCCCAGGGCTTTAGCCTCTCTCATCTTGAAAACCTCCAAGGATCTGATGTGAACACTTTAAAATTTAATCTGACTAGTTCTGAACTCTATGACAATGTCTGAGTGTCAATACAAAGATCCTAGGAGTTTTTAAATCCTGCCTGGTTCTGCTGCTGTACTACAGATGAGTCTTTTCCTTGTAACACATGGCTGGCAGTCTGATGAACAATGTTACTCTGGCAGCTGCTTCCCCCGTCCTCCCCATCCCATGCAGATGGTCAGACACGGAGGCCTGGGAGGTTAGTTGTCTCAGAAATGTGAAGGAGAGATTCTCCCTCTTTGATTTTGCTGTCACTCTTCTGCCCAGAGTCTTGGTGCAAAATGAAAAGCCATTAATTAATCCTATTTAAGCAAAGAACTATTTATCTATCACTCAATTTGTTTAAAAAAATATATGCTAATAACGTATTGCCACAACTGATTAGAGTCTACATGGTCATAAAGAGGCAGGAAGGGTCTGGAATTCATTGCAATGGAGTACAAGCAAGGTGTGGCTGTAGCAAGGGGCATCTTGGAGTCTTTTTTCCTTGTTACAACGTGCACAGGAGATGGCCATTTTGCAGCAAGCACCCCAGAGCAAAGCTGGAAGAATACTTGCACTTGTAACCATTCTGCATGACCCCAGGATATGCCCAAGCTCATGTAAGTGTGACTATGTCCTCCTCTTTCCTTGCCTTGACTTAGATGGCTCAGACTAATAATACAACCTAAACCTTTTCTAAAGGACTTGAGGGATGAAGCTGAGTGCTGTCTCAAGGCTTGCCTGCTCCTTTTTCTCCAGCAGGAATAACTGCACATAACAAGAAAAGGATGGAAAACTGCCCACCATCTCACAAAAATCTTCCTCAGCTTCTTATCACTTCTTTTTCCAAAGCATCTGATACCTAGTGGGTGAAGAGGTATTAATGAAAGTCTCTCAGCACAGTTATCAACATGCTGCCTTAGATGGGGGAGAGAAAAGCAGCGTCCCTAGAAAGAGGCGGGATTATTGTTGGGATAGCACATACCTCTTCCACCTGGCTGTTCATCGGCCCCAGAGAGGACAGTGCTATCTCTTCATGGAAGTAAACAAGTGAAGTCCAGTCTCCATTTCTACTAGGAAAACAAGTGCTTAAGTAAACTAGCTAACAGGACAGACATGGTTTAAAACCCCAGACTGAAGAAATAACATTTATTCATTTAAGTTAGGCAGCCAATGTAGCGCCTTGATGGCATATCCATTTTATATGTGTCTATATGCCTTGTTTGGAAGTCACTTTTACTGTGTCAAAGTGTATGTAGGTTATCTAATTGGTAAAATAAAAGTGACCATTTTCTTTTAGTGTGTTTCAGGAGTTGTATAAACTACCTTCAAAAAAAGTAATGTAGAAATCAGAGGGATTTCTTTGCAGTTGTGAGCAGTTTTCAGTACTTTGTGTTACTTCCCTTTTTTAATTTGTCTTCTGATTTTTCCTATTGCAGATTAAGAAATGTCAGCCTTGTCCTAAATTCTGTCTAATTGGAACAATAAAACAGTTAATGCTTCTTCCGTTATGCCATTTAGTTAAAAAATGTCACTGTGACGCAAGTAAAGCAGTTGTACAAAGTACTCCAGAGCACAGATGTAAGAAACTGCCACTAATTACTGGAGGAGTACTTTTAAAAACTGTGAAATATAACTATTTTTAACACTTTATTAAAAAAGAATTTGTGTATTTTATTCTGCTATCTTCATAGCCTTTGCTGATCTTATGAATGTATTCAGTCTAACACTAGAAATGTTGACAATTTTTTATTACTCCCAAAGTATTTAAAGATCTTGCGAAATTCTGATTGTCTTCTCAAGATAGATATCCTCATCAAAGTAGAAATGAAGCCAAACTCCAGTTCACTGACACCAGGAGCACTTCTGCAATAGATCGAAGTAAAATACAGGTGTTTGTAGCCAGTGTGGTGATGGTTATCTCAGTGACATGGGAGATGAAATTCCTGAAAACTTAAGTATGCAGGTTTGACAGCAACATGACAAGACAGTTTTTGGCTATGAGCAACCAAGTGTAATGGAGTTGGCTCTGTCAGGGGTAATATACAACTGTGTGTTTAATATCTCATTCAGGTAGAAATGAAAAGAGCTAGTCAGCCCTCCACTACTGGGGTAAGTACTACTGGGATCTCCATAATGATGGAATGCGAAATTAAGTCCAGTTTCAGAAAGATATTAGACATGCAGCTCCCATGGAAATGTAAACATACTAGCTATCCAAACAGGATGAAGTGCCTAATATCTCTGAGGGCCTGCACTGTATACCCACATCCAGCTGGAAACTCACAGGGAAGTTTGATGGCTTTGGGTCCAGGAACTAACTTCTTTCTAACTTCTGCAATTTTCAATCAGCCATGATGTGTAACATCATGAGCGTAGATTTGCCAAGGCAATACACTCCAGGAAGTGTTCCTTATACAAATGATCTGGACAGAATGAGGGATTGGCTCACTATAGGAATATTTCTAAATTGATTTTCTGTCAGGAGAAAATATAAGTGGCATCAGGAAGCTTATTCTAAAACATCTTGGCCACTACCCTAAGGATTCAACCATATAATTTGAAACAGGAGTGAATTCTAGGCAAATGTGGTCTGAGGACATGGCACCAGCTGAAGTAAGTGTCATGTAAAACAGTAAAAAGAAAAGAGAAACTAATAGCCATCCTGCATGCAAAAGCCAGATGCTAAAAATGGATTGTCCTTTCAAATAACCTCTCCATCTCCTTACACATACTCGACCAGCTGCTGATGTGAAATAAAAGACTTTTCTCCCAAATAAATTAATAAGACAGTATAAATAAAGGCATATAGACCATTCATAAATACTCTGTTGGCAACAGAACACACTGGAGCTGCCTTTGCTGATAGGTGCATTAACAGCCGCAGTTGGGCTGCTGTGGAGGAGGGGTGTCCTTTAGCCGTGTGTTCTGCTTGCTGGCAGCAATGGTGGGATCCGTCTCCAGACTTTCCGACATTTTGTCACAGATGATATCCACGAGTCGCTCAAACGTCTGCTTGACATTAATGTTGTCCTTGGCACTTGTTTCAAAAAATTCAAATCCTAAGAAAATAAACAACACCTTTATGTTCAATGCGTATTCCAGTATCTCCAATAAATGTACAAACTTCTCTTGGGCAAGGAAGAGTGGAAAGGCACTCAGAAAGCAAAGATGTGAGAGCACACATATAAAAGAGTGATATTGGAAGAGCAGTTAAATTTGTAATATAATCAGAGTAAGTACACTAGTGCTATTTGCTTTATACCAAGCCAGATAAAATCAGGACTGGCCCAAATACATTCCCTTAGACAAATTTTACTTTAAAAAAACAGTTTAATCTAAAAATTAACACCAGTTTGAGAGTATTATTATTTTAGAAATGCCTTATAGATCCTGTCATTGTGAAGGAATAATTTACTGCTCCATCTCTGACTATTATGTTCCTCTGAGCATTATTCAGCTGGAAACAGCCACTTCCATCGGGTCATTAACCTGGTGCGAAAACAGACAACTGTGTTTGGAAATAACCAGGTAAAAAACTAAGCAAGGCAAGGAAAGATTTCTGCAGTTTGATATCTAAGTTAGAGGCGAATCCATGGGACCAAAGGGACTCCCAATCCCACAAATCAAACTAATAAAAAATACACAAATGCACATAAGGAAGAAAACTTCCTTAAGTATTTTATATGGAAGGACTTTTTATCTATCTGTTCCCAACAACTACCCCAAAGGCAAAAATCAGAGCTATTCTTAACCCAGAAGGGACACTGGAAGTCTTTAAAGAGCAGAGCCAGCTTTCCTAAGCTCTCTTCTCCCTATTTGTCCCATGTCTCATCTCCCACCTCTGCCTCCTTCATCCACTTGCTGGTCAGCCTGCAATGCAGCAGGCTTCTGCCAGCACTGGGTCTTCCCATGTTCTTGCTTCCTTTGCAAAGCATTTGTCGCTTTAAATTTGTTTTCTAAGCCTTTTCCCTCATGCTCCGCCTTTTCCCACAGCTACCACATTGCTCACCTGAGGGTTCCCTGGTAATTTAAAACTTTCTCCTACTTCTGTCTTTTCACTACATAAGGGTTCAATATTAAAACAGTTTACAAAATGTCTAATCCACTGGTAATTTTACAGAAGTGGCTTAGCCTTTGTACAACTATTTTGATTCTTTCAGTTAAATCTGACTAACAAAGTGCAACTACCACCATGTTTAATTATGAGAACAATCCCAGTAAGAAAATGTCAATCACTTGAAACTGTTGGCAGAATGGCACAAACCAGGTTTTTTTGTTGTTGTTGGTTTGGGTTTTTTTTAATGTTGTGTGTGTTTTCTAGTGAATGGGCTAATCTATTTCAAAAGGCCACTTGAAATTTAAATGCAACTACTTTGATTGCATTAGTACTATGTATTCAATATGCCATCTAAACAGGATGTAACGTGCACATTCAGTCCTATAACTGCTTACCATGTAGCTTCTGCGTGTTTGAGTACTAGCCTAGAATTACAGCAGATCATTATTATATTTAGCTTGGCATGATATCCCAGCATGCACTAATAACCAATGAAAAAATGTAACTCTCAGTTCTGAATTTTCTTCATATTTTTAATATATGTTAATATATTTTTAGTTTACATAAGGTGCCTTATGCTGAAATGTCACAAAGTGATTTTTTTTTTTTTGCAAATTGTTTAAATGCATAGGAGCAAAACACGGGCCAAAGTTAGTGTTCATAGGTAGCTTAGATAATAAAGAGGTATAAATATCGTACAAGGATTTGGTCATACAACTTCTATTAATATCAGCAAGTAGTGTAAGGATAACCTCACAGGTATAAGTACACATTGCTGTGAAAACTTTTCCTTTCTACATTTCTCTCAAAAGCAGGAAAACTGTGCATAATAAAAGACTTTCTACAGAAATCACATACTGGGAGGAGGTTTGAATCTACATGGCATTGTTTTAGTTCAGCTTGGCTTACACATCTTCTTTGTTCTACACTAGAAGGAAAATGGGGAAAGCCAGCGTAGCCTCACTTGCTGGTGACTTCAGCCCTCCTGCAGAGCTACAGGCAGGAGAAGACTGTTCACATCGCTTGGGGACTGCTTGGGGGAAGGAAGATCCTCCACATTTGCAGTGCTCTGTGTTGAAACCTGGCTGCAACTCTCGCACAGCAACACAGACTGATCCTTCCACCACTGTTAGTGTCTGCTCCATGGGAAGCAGGAGGAAAGCAGCCGTTCCAAGGAGGAACAAGCAGGACCAGAGGGCAGAAGGGTTGAGGGACAATGAGAGGATGCCTGAGAAATGGCACACCAAAGCATTGGAGCAGACAACAGGAAGAAGAATGAATCTTAAGGACATTTATGAGAGGAGCAGGTTTTACAGATAAGAAGACAGAATAACTGGCACATGAGATGATCATGAAATGGCAGGTATGACAGGTAGGTAAGAGATCTGGACAGAGAAAAGCAGAAAGTGAAAGGAAAAGGGTCACAAAGAAGAGAGGAGACCCATGTCAGGAAATACTGTAACATGGACAGGATCAAGAAAATAGGCCCACTACCACAGTGAGTGAGGGTGTTCTGCATAAGAACACTCTGAAAAACTTACAGGCACCCACTCTCTGAGTAAAATAGAGGCTTACAGAGCATTCAAGCACAAACATATTTGTTCAAATAAAAGAAAAATAGACTCTACAGCTGTTCTGAAATCTATGGAATTTCAGTTATGATTTTGATATAAGACGGAAATTGTAATCACAGTAGCGGTGTAGCTGGATATCAGGCTATGCCTGTATACACCAACTTAGACACCTGTATACATCAACTTAGTCATTAATTGCCTGGGTGAGGCAGGACCTTCCCAGCTAGACCCTGCATAGATGAGACAATGCACTGGCCTGTGAGAAAGTGACTGAACTCCCAGCTGCGTCCACAACAAATTATTTGTTTTAGTCTTTACAGGAACTGTACAGGTGAGAATTTTGGATGGTCCGGTCCTGGAGATTCTCCCAAGCAGCCCCTGCTGTGCATAGGCCAACTGATAGGAACTATTTATATGCTTAAATGTGCTGATAAATATCCTAAGCAGAGAACAGGGCATGCCGGTGGGCTCCCCCCAGGCAGTTCCTGCTGTAGAATGGATTCAGCTGCACATAGATAAGACACTTGTAGATGGTCTGTGGAAACTGTTCTTGCAGATGCAGAAATGGTCACACAGAACAGTCTTTTGAAGCCAGTTAAGACAGTTAAGAGATGCTTTGTACACAGTTTAAAGTAATCGCTGCCAAAGGATCGTGGTATGTAGTGGCCACACAGGACCAGCTGGATTACAAGACTTCAGCAGAACAAGAGTTCAGAGAGTCTCATTTGATGCAGCTGAAGACACCGTTGCAAAGACCCTTGCAACAGAGGCTCCTCTTGCCATCCAGACAGCAACTGACTGTCCCGTGCAGTGGATTCAATTTCCCACGTGGGTGTTAACCTTATGCAAAAAATCCCAATAAATTAGAGTGGTGTTTCTTTTTTTTATTTAACAGAAACTCTGTCTGTGGAACAGTTTCAAAGAGATATGGAGCATTTTTTCTAGCAGACTATGCCTGGAATAAATACCTGAATTCTGGTTGTTTTGCATTTTGTTATGGAATATTTTGCAGACCTTTTTCCCATGACCTCTCCTCTTCCTGACTCATCTTGTGATTATTTTACTAATAGTGCTTAGACACCCTAAGCTTCTAAAATGTCTGTGTATGAGGGCCTTAGATCTATGCTTTTATTCATTTTTTTTTTCCACTGCTCGTTACTAATGGAGAGAAAAGGTTTTGCATGTAAGGATAAGCCTGAAGTGAGGCAACTCTCTGGTGATGTTCAGGGCAGCAGAGCTCAAAGAACACCATGTTCCCACCACCTGTGATGATCTGTACTGCTGATGTGGGTGAGACTGGGCAGAGCAGATTACGGCAAAGATATGACAAAGCCCAAGAGGCAAGTGGGTAGGTAAGGCAGAAGAGAGGTGAAACTGAGAAAATCCAAAATATCAAAATGCTGCCTGAACATGGGAACAATGTTTGTGGAACATGCATCAGGATGTTCTAATTTAAATGTCTCTTTTGTGTTTAATTCAGTTTTCCTTTTGCTGTCCTTACACTATGTCTCTTTCCCTTATCTACCTTCTTCCCAATAGTATTGACTCAAAGAAAGCTGGCAAGCTCTCAGCTGCCCCCGCAGAGCACTACAGCAGCAGGGGCCAGCCAGGACACCAGCACGGTGCTGTAGTTCACCTGGTGAGCTGTAATGCACACAGAGCAGTTTAGATCGCCATGCTGAAACACATAAACAGCCTGAATTACTGACTTTATTCCCTCTCTGCCTCACACTTGTCATGGTTCTGCAGAGGCTCCTTCATCAATGCTCATTAACACTTGTTTATGCCTACTTTTGAAAAACAAGGAAGGAAAAAAACCAGAAAGAATATGCAAAGGGAAGAACATTCTGCACCCTCTCATCTTTCTGAGAAAATTTGATATCAAGAGGACATGCTAGCTAGCAAATTTTAAGCACAATTCCACAGACAATACAAACAAAGCTATGTTAATGTTTCACCAGCTGATCAGGAAGACCTTCTGGTTTCAGAGTGTTTGTCCACAACCAAGACAATTTTATCTGCCACCCTTGATGTTACATTTAACAGATGTCCTCAAGGATGTGTTTCTGCAATAACTGTCCTTCTTTGAAGACAAGCTTGAACTGTGATCCTTAGTGCTGTTCTTGCCAGTGCCCTGTTCAATCCAGTATTTTGAGGAGTAGTAGGAGACTGCAACATCAGAGTAAGAAGTGGCTGCAGAAAGCTGCTACCTTTGTAACACAGCAGCGTACAAAAGGCAAAATCTAGGAAGCCATGGGAAAGAATCATTTAACAATGTCATAGTATATAAAGAAGAGGAGCTAATGATGCCTTATTTTCTTGGATTTGCATCCTGTGGGCAGTTCTGAGGGGGTGCTGGCAGGCACCTGTCTTCTTGCCTGCTGTGAATAGTATCTAATAAGGTTTGCATTCACATTGCAGGCTGTCAGTCAAGGCAACTGCAAGACCTTTCTCCTCTGCTGAGATGTTCACTTCCTCAGAACTGTTAATATCTTTGAGACCTCTGCCCCTCTCCCAAAGAGCGACAGACACATGTGGCATGATTGCAAAGGTCATCTCTCCTAGGAAACTGGGCTGAAAGTAGCTGGTGACCATTGCTGTTCTTCAAAGTATCTCCTACTCCTGCAACTACGGTGGCAGATCTGGTTACACTGTGCTCTGCTTTGTAGATCAGTTGGATGGGACCTCTGTTGTCCAAGCAAGCCCAAGGGCTGGACGATGCTAAGAAAAGTATTAAAACAACATTAAACCCCAAAATAGGACTTCGCTAATATTACCTCAGCAAAGAGCAGTGCTTTAGCACCATTCTGGATAGAGCTAGTGTAAAGACTGTTAACAGGAATGCTAAAATATTTATCCAACCTTTGGGGTGGCCAAATTTATTAAAAAAAAAAAGCTAAAGGGGGTCTCTCAGCTGTGACAGAACAGACAGACTTGAGGGGCAGTTATTGGTAATGCTCTAGCAAACACCTTCTTTTCCAGTCTTTCAGAACAGAAAGTTTCCATATAAATTCCAGTTGTACTGATTTTGATTGTCGCTTCCAGATACCTTTTAAATGAGTGCATTTGGGCAATAAATTAGATTCCTGGCAAAGAAATTTTTTTTTTTGTTTACATGAGACATTTGTTGAGCAAACACAATCCCTCACTTCCCATTGCCATTAAGTAACTTCCCTGTAATGCAGCTCCAAGTGCATGAAAGCAATGGCACGCTGGCATTTCCCTCCTGTAAAAAATCATCTTGCGGCCAGGAGCCTTTAATTGCTCTGCCAATACCCTGTGTGTGTTGTAACTAAACAGAAGACTCTGTTGTTTGTCAGTGCTGTCAGTCGGTTTCCTTCCTCTGGCACTAGCATTTGCCCTTTAAAAAGAGCTAAAAAGTGGTGAAGGGTGGAGCTATGAACGGGCATGTTCCCGCATAGCCCAGTTACTTTCATTTTTAATCCAGAGTTAGACACAGCCTTATGTCCATGCTCTCAAATCTGTTTGCGACCCTGCCTTCTGCACCACGGCCTCCAGCCAGCCACAGAGGCAAAACAGAACTTGCTGTTCTAGCAAGCTGTGTGCTGAGGTGCCAAGTCCCACTTGATTCCCGATTTAGATGCCAAAATTACAGCCCTAAAAATGCATCTTCAGTTGCTGCCTAAACTCAGAGATGCCTAATAGCCCCAGTGTACCCACAGATGTCTAATGTACGTATTACCCCTCAGGGCTCATACCCCGAGGCAAGTGAAGTTTCACTCCAGCCTGGACACTGGGGAGCTGCTGTCTTGTGCCCCAGCCCTGGTGAGATTCAGAAACCAGTCATGTTCCTGCCCCATCGCAGCAGCAGGCCTGGTCTTGCAGGCTTGGTCAGATCACACAGAAGTGCTGTATGCCAAATTGCACCCTGTATAAGCACATGCCACTGACAAACACTCCACTTTCAGGCTTGCTGGGGTGCTAAATGGGTTTAATTTGGAGAAATCTAATCACCCCTGAATTGGGTCTCTGGCATCTCCCCAGCATAACTATTATGTACATACAAGCCTGAGCCAAGAAGAAAATGAAAACCAAATAGGCAAGGCAGGCTGATTTTGGTTTGAAGTGAGAAATTTTCTTCTCATTTTTGGTGGAATTTTTTTTCAAAGCACTGGGAATCAAGAGAAGGAAAGAAAAAAAAAGCTGAAAATAAAGACTTTAAGGAAGAAATGGCCCAAAAGAGATGAGAAGAGAAAGGATGGAGAGGGGAAAACCACCTCAAAATATGCAAAATAAGGTATGTGTTATAATCTGAGGGGTAAAATGACTGCCTCTCTGAGTGACAAGCTGTGGAGGTGCACTGAAGCCCTGGGCACTGCTGACGCTGGGGCAGGTAGCATTCAGAGCCCTTTGCAGGTGCCCTGAATGCATCATGAGGCCTGGCTTCTGCCAGCCCTTGCAGAAGGGAATGTGAGAGCTCACCCAGAAAGGGCCCATTTTGTTTCATTTTCTGACATTGGCTGGTGGCCTCTGGGAGAGATGGTGTGCCAGGATACATTTAGAAAGCAGGTGAGTGCACCTGAAGGCATGCTCAGACGTGCTGGATGCCCCCAGCCATGGGTGACCCTGCGTAGCAGAGTGGAGGCACAGAAAATCTGATGGGAAGGGCACTGCCCTGAAAACTGCTGGAGAGAACATAGAGCCAGCGGTAGTTTTTAGCAGGGCATCACCCTAGATGATCACCAGAGGTCCCTTCTAGCCAACGTTTCTATAATAGCTCCATTTCCCAGAACCTTAACCACCCTGAGCCAAAAAGGTGGGACAGGGCAAACAAGACCCTACAGAAAAGGTGGCCAGACATTTAGGGCAGATCTTGCAGTACCCCTTAGTACCTGGTGCAGCATGAGCACAATAGGCATGGTTTGGACCTATGGCAGGATTATACTTCTGCAGCAGCCTTAGGGGCCCTGTTCTTGAAGATATAATATACTCTGTAATGGGAGTACTTGCAATTAAAAACTAATGAGTGTTGAAGTAATTTGTAGCACAACATAGCAAATAGGAGTTGTACAGAAGCACATGAACAACCAAAGAACACATATAAAATTATGTACCTAATTTGCATGCACAGCAAAATGTCATAAATAAATGGAGAAACTGTATGTCAAACTACATATGCAACTGTCCATTTGCGTGTGCAGTTACTCAGAGTCTATTCAAAGCTCTGTGCACACCTCTGCCTGCTAATCCTTTGCCAGAATGTAGATCACAATATATCATACAGACCACGAGTAAAAGGAACCAAGAAATTCATGCCATCTGTGAATCATTCTTTTTATTTTTATTCTGACAAGTGACACCAAACTTTTATGAATGTATGAAGCTTTGAACTCAGCTGAGATGCATGAGATGAATATGTCAGAATAGCTGTGTGAGTAATGCAGCTAGCAAGTGTGCATGCATTTTGCTTGCAAGAAGTTCCAAGCCTTTTTAACTAAAACGCTTTAAAGCACGTAAGTGCTGACTATATTGGGCATTCACTCAATAGCCAATGCATGTATTGCTCAGAGCAAACCTTCATGAAGAGGCAAAATAGCATAAGCATTATGTTCCACACCCTTTTTTTGGTAGTGATTAGTGAATAAACTTGTTTAAATGTGTTTGCTGTGATTCTTGTGTCAATATTAACATTATGTTAATTAGTTCTCTCTAATGGCTGGTTTGTCACATTTCTGTATTTTCTCAGTACAATACCTCTGTGAGGTGAAGTTACGTGACTCAACTGAATTTATTTAATCCTGTCTGTTTTCACCTCATTCTAACATTACTCTTTTAATGATGCTATTAGGTTAAACAACCATGAACTAACTGATTTCTGAAAAAAGGCTGTACCACTTACAAAAAGTACCGAATAGGGTGACAAGGAATGGCTAAAGTGTGAGATGGTCTTTGTGTCTGGAACAATGAAATAGTCAGGGAATTTCAGCCTGGAGAAAAAGAAGGGGTATGATAGAGGTCTCCGAAACCAATGGTGTTACAGACCAGGTAACAGCAAACGATTGTTCACTGTTTCTCAGAATATAACAGTGAAGAAACATCAAATAAAACTAGCAAGTGGCCATTCAAAGCAGAAACAGATAACCCAGATAAACTGCACATATTTAAAGGATGCTGTGGATGGTAAGATTTTATATGGTTTTGAAGACATCATTGGAAAAGTCCACAGAAAAAAAAATCATGAAAGGGCTATTGAATATAAAGATACTGCCTTTGGTTCATGAGACCCATGAATATAATTTGCTACAGTCTGGGAAAGTATCACGGTATGTTTGCACTTTTACACCTTTCACAAGGCACCTACTTCTGGCCATTACCATAGGTAAGGTAGTACGCTGCTTGCAGCTATGATCTGTGGTGGTATCCCCAGTGCCATGCCCTATGTCATTAACAACAAACTTTAAAAAAATCTAAAATGAAAACAAGACAAATTCTGTCTTCATAAACATTCTGCTAATTTCCCTTCAAGGTCAAATCTGGTTTTCTTAACCATTCTTCTCCTTTATAACTCCTGTTAGTGTTATGAGAGAGGTCCTCGAGCTACCATAAGATACTTGACTAGTTTAGCCAGACCTTCATAAGTAATGAGGCCTACTGCTAGTTGATCTAAACCACTTGTTTGGGTTACACTTGAGAAATAAGCCACCACTGAGATTCAAAGAAATGATTGATTACACTTTGTTAATAAAATTGAAGGCCACACTTTTCAAAGAGGTCAGCAGCCACAAAGGAGGTACAATTTTCCAATAACACTCTCCTCGAGAGAATACCGTGTTCCTGGAGGGTTAAATGTCCAGTGCTCTTTTTGACCTTTTGAAAACCTGGCCCAAAATGTACATGTATTCATTTTCTCAGTGACTTCAAATAAACCAGGGCTGAAAATAAAACCACGCTTGAGAACAGAGTGTTTCACAACGTGTTCTTTGTACAGCACTCGTGTTGTGCTTGCTTGTAATTGTGGCTACAATCAACACTGAAAACCATAGCATTCAAAGGGCCCACAGCCTTAAAATGTCTTGCTGAACACAAAAATCTACATCCTTATTCTTAAAACTTGCCTGCAAGAGATGTTGTCAACTCACTGGCAGAGAAAGAAAAGACAGTCCCAAGTGTCTGACACAACACATGCCCTTCAAACTGGCCAACATGGCCACTGCACTTACTACAGTTCAGGGAAACTCATTCTTCTGCTTTTCCTGACACCACCTCCCACAATCTCTGAGCAGATTTAAGAAATGATTGCAGCTGTACAGGAAACATATAAATATTTGTGTGTGCAGTCTGAGTACAGTAAATGACATACTGGACCAGAGCCACAATTTATCCAATGCAATAATCTGCCCTTGAGATAGCCACAGGATGTATATCTGAGAAACGAAAACCCCAGAGTAGATAAAGATGGGAATAGAGGATAATCTGCTTCCATAAAGATTGAATTCTAAGTCCCAGGAGTTAGAGTTTGCTTTAAAGCCTGAAACATGGGTTTCAATATCTATCTCATTACTCTTTTTTTTTTTTTTTTTTTGCAAGCATTGGTTATTACAGCTGAGGATTGTTGACTGTACAACATGCAAAGTTCCTTCTCGTCTTGCTAAATTCATGACCTTGGGGATTCCTTGTCAACTCACTGCATTAATCTTTCTAAAGGAAAATAGTTCGAGGAACAGAAATTCAGATTAGTTATGTGATGTTAAAAAAAACCCTTCAAACTCTACATTGTCAATTTGTTTATTGCCAGATATTTTAGTGCCTGGTCTAAATTTGTGGTAAAAGTATGCAGTTGCATTTTTCAGATCTTTTTCTCCATTGAATATTTAGACAGATGCATTAGGATAATATTTTATTCTGATGAAATTATTTACCAGGATAAGCAATTGTACAACTAGAAAAAATATTTTAAAAAATAAGGTCAGCAAGCTATGAATATGCATATGTTAAGAACCACCAGCATGGGACTAGATTCAGCACAGGTGGTATACTGTGAAATGCCACCATCTCTCTCTGTTTCCCATGCAGTTACTCTTATAATGCCCTTTCCTCTAAACACCTATATAGCAATAGGGACAAGGAGAATGTTAGTTACACACATGTTCACCAGACTGAGCCTTCACCACAGTCAGTTTTAAAAATAATAACAAACCCATGCCCAGTACAGCACAGAAATTGACCTCCAGTGATGCCAGGGTTTGATTTGCACACCTGCTGAGCATGGTCTCCAGAGATCAGCAAATTTGAAGGAAAAAAACAGGCTGGGTGGTAGTATTATGATGATGGTCTGGAGATTTTCCGTTACAGTTTGGCCAGTGTCACCTCAAAAACATTTAATGGTATGAAAGGATATCACTGCTGGGCAGAAACAGAAAGAACAGAGATGGTCACAGCTCTGTAATTTTCTGTGTGGACATTTGCCTCCTAGAGGGAGAATTTATGAAAGAGAGGTTCACGTTATTTACACCTGTGTAAATGTGCAATAGGGGAACTGTTAGCAGTAGGAGTTGGATATTGTCATCCTTCTGTTTTGGATTATTGGTACTGGAAATCATACCCAAATATTCTCAATTTGCAAAAAGGTCTAGTTCATATTTTGAGTAAGCTGTTTCTTCAATCTCTCCTCTCCTCTCCTCTCCTCTCCTCTCCTCTTCTCTCCTCTCCTCTCCTCTCCTCTCCTCTCCTCTCCTCTCCTCTCCTCTCCTCTCCTCTCCTCTCCTCTCCTCTCCTCTCCTCTCCTCTCCTCTCCTCTCCTCTCCTCTCCTCTCCTCTCCTCTCCTCTCCTCTCCTCTCCTCTCCTCTCCTCTCCTCTCCTCTCCTCTCCTCTCCTCTCCTCTCCTCTCCTCTCCTTTTTTTTTTTATATGTTTGTTGGTGTTTTTTTTTTTTATTTTTCCCTGACTAGGACATATCTGCCTATAGATATAACTATCTAAACATATTGTGTATATACAGAAACACGCCTAATCTTGCTGTTTATCAGAAAGACCATAATGTACTTCCTATCTAAAAAGCAGCATAAGGAACATTTTATCAGATATGGCCTTAGTCTAAGCCAGCCTCTGAGCCAGCACTAGTCTTGTGGACACTTTTAGATGACAGACATGTCACAGCTTTGCATAAGGTCATCCCTGGACACATGTCCATTCTAATGATGTTACAGTACTAGTGATACCAACAAGGACAGTTCAGACCTCAGCCTGCAGAAACAAAAGCGAGGCGGTGTATGGCTATTCATTTACAGTGAACGTATCACAAACATTTCATTAGAATTACTGTAGCAATTAATGACATTACTTTGTGCATTCTCACAAGCAATTGTAAAGCTTTTGTCATTTCTTTTCTTACCAAGTTGCTCTGCTAAATGTTTGCCTCTCTCAGTGAAGATTACCCGTTCATCCTCCATGTCACATTTGTTACCGACCAAAATAACCTGGGCATTATCCCAAGAGTATGTTTTGATTTGAGTTGACCTTAAAAGAGAGACACAGAGAGAGAGAGAGAAGTCAAAACAAAGCAAATTCCCCTTAAATCAATTTCAAACAGAATTGTAACAAGACAAAAAATATAATACTGATTTTGACATCTAGGGTAACATGATTCTGTTTAATTCTGGATTTCAAATAAACTAAGGATTATCTGTCAGGAATTATTATTAGAGGAATAGTATCAACACATGTTTTACTCTTGCTTGGAAAAAGAAGATAGTCTTTCAATATTTTCTCCTGCCATTGATATTTTTAGAAAGAAGTGGTGACACTTTCTCTCACACAATTAAAAACGTATTTTCACATTTTAATGCAAACCTTATCATCTAAAACCAGACCTTTGAAACAAAATCAACAGCTTATTAATTTCTTATCTTTCACTTTTTAGATCTAAATTTATCAGCAAAACTTCAAAACCATTTGGTCTTCCTTCTGTTGTTTCTCTTCAGCACATTGCACTAGAGGTCTTTGACCTACCGGGAACCTTTACATTGTGCATTAAGCCATGGACAGGGGCTGAGTTTGGACTTTGATTTACCTTCCATTTAAATGATACAAACCCTAACCATGGCTACAGCTGAACTGGAGTTTCTGAGGCCTTGAAAGACCAAGGTACCTTGAGTGATGGTGGTGAAACAGCTTACCCTACAAAGCTCTCTGCTGCAGTTTGAATGTGATGCAGCTAATGGGCAACTTAGGAGCACACTTGTAGCACCTCTCAGTTGCTGACTGCCACCGTTCTGCTGATGCTGATATGCTCTGTAGGAAGGAAAGCTCCACGTCCGGGCTACCACCTTCTAACTGAGAGCAGTACCTGCCCGTGAAGGTAACACAGGGTGCAGCAAGCTTACTCTAAGCACTTATCCTTTGCCTTGAACTTGTGACTGTGTCTGGCTTTAGGCTCTGTCAAGTGCTTGGTAGGATATTAATCTCCCTTCTGTTCCCATATGATCAATGGAGAGAGCAAAAGATGTAGAGCATCTCTCTGCCTCCTCCCCTTGGCCCTTGGACAATATAGGGTGCTTAGGAATAGATGCTTAGGTGCACTGGAATAGAAACTAACCTGCTTGGCTACACATTTAGGAGAGGGCACCCTGGAAGGGAATCTGGTTATGTATCAGGGCCCTGGGCTTCTGTAAGAAAAGATGAGATAACTTCACAAGTCTGTCTCCTAAGTGTTTTGGAAGCTGGTCTGTCTGGGTGCTAAGTTCACTAGTGCCCCCTTCTCATAACACAGCTATTATCTCTACATATTCAGATCCCTGTCTGCAAAATATTTCATGCACAAAAAAGATCATGATGTAGTCTGACAACCATTTCTAGTGAAAGACAGAAGATGGATCAAATCTCCCCAGCTGGCTTTGCTTATTGCAAGACCAGAGGGATGGACATGGGCAAAACCTGCTACAGCAGATAGATAGCAAAAACAGCTATCTTTGTAACCCTGGGTCCAATGCCATTGCCCATTGCCCATTGCCCATAGCCCCAGACCCCCCTGACCCCTGAGTCAAAGCACCTTTAAGCCATGTGTGATTGGTTTGCAGTGCTGGGCAGAGGAACCTAAGGGGAAGGATCACACTGCCTTTAGGGTTGCTATACTTCATCAGAATGACCAAAAACAAGTTGAAGCAAGCCTCAGGCATTTTTGTGCCCTGATCTTTCCTACAAGAAATGGACACTGTGCTATTTTAAACCTGTTTTAAAGTAATTTGAGTAGGCAGTCATAAGGTACTGTGACCAAAGCAGAGGTCAGACTTCCCTGTACACTTATATTTTACTAAAGATACAATTGCTCAGAAAAAAGGGCACTGTGCATTCATTTTGGCAGAAATGTTCTTTCGGAACCATGATGAGTTCTTCTGGAGTTTGCGGTTAAGCAAAATAGAATTATTATTTTTTTTTAACCAGAACTGCATTTGTCACCATAGCAACTTTGCAAATACTAGTAGCTCAAACGTCAGAGGATGCTAGTCCATTAAGGACTCTAAAAGAGCTTAGCTTTGAACAGTTATGAGTTGGGGGGTCAATTTGTTCCCCTTATGTCAGCAGGAAATTGAAGATGTTTCAAAAACAAAGAATACAGTAAAAATATTAAGCTTTACAGTAGGAATTACTTACATATTCTGCAAAGGTGAAATATAAGAAATTGAATTAAGAAATACAACCTGAAGAAATATTATCACACCAGTGTAAAGAGAATTCATTCAGCCTTGTTTTGCACTTTTGCTCCAGAGCCTTACATGAGTTTCTTTGCTTAAGAATGTAACGCCCTTCATTCTACTGCAGCCAGATGTGATTTTTCATTCTATGAACTATGAACTTGTGCATTCAAATGCTTCTCATTACCAAAGTGACTTATTTTATTCTTAGACTTTTTTATCTGCTTTGCTTATGTCTCATCTTCTAGGTATACAGAATTTTTTAAGCAACAAGAGAAGAGATCTTGTCCTTCATAACAATTCAAAGGCTTACGTTTTGCAAAAGACTCTGTAGTGCAAAAATAGAAATGACTGACTGTGAAAATCAGTCAAATGTATCCCCACCCAACCCTACATCAGTAGGAGCTTGGATTCAAAGAATATAATAGGCTTATCACTGTTATGTTTTCTTTTAGACATACATTTCCACTAACGGCTTCTATAGATTTTGATTTCCACAATTCTCCACAAAAGCCAACACACAGGTCATTTAAAAAAGAGATTTTGCTGTTCCTTGCATACATGACCTTTCAAGTGACTGAGGCTTCTGATTAATCCAAAACACAAACCATTGTCCTTGTAAAGAACTTTAGCCTCAGGAAGACTGAAGACATGGAAAGGCAAAGCTGATGTTTGCAGTAAACTGAATACAGCAATTCTTGTTCAGTCTCAGTGACCTGGTGTATGTCAATAGTAATTTACCCTGTAAATCTCTCACATTCTAGTTGTATGGTAGGCAGGCAATCTGCAACATGCTTGAATTTTTATAATGTATAGGACACCAGAGGGGCAGATTAATGTAGGAGTTCAATGATCCATTACTTTCAATGATCAACGCAAGACTTGTTCTCCCTGTACTGTAATTCTGCCATATTCCTTGTCAGAAAAGAGCACTTGCTGAATGATAACTAAAACAATGTTATTTCCTCATCTTAAAACAGTGCTGTGTTTTCCACTACTGGTTTGAAGTACTATAAAGTTACATCAATAAATCTCCAAAAGAGTTTTGGACTATTATGACAGAAGACTGTCAAAGATAATATGGAGGCTTTTTTCCTTGGTTTGATGGAATGAAATATTATGTGAAAAAAATGTTTAAAACACAGTTTTGTGTTTTGAACACAAAAATCCTACTTTGTTTGAAATGAACCCTAAAGGAAAGGCAAAGTTAAATGGTTCACGCTGGCATATGTCCATATGCACACTGCTTCAGTATTACTGTGCTACGTAGTTCTGCTCCTAGGAAATCCCTTGTAATACTTGCTAGTTCACAAAATATTCTTCTGAAGATATTGCTGTTTAGTTCAATAGAGTATAATGAGATTTTGTATTGCTGCCACTTCTAACGCTGTCATTTACTGAAGGAGAGAATAAAACCAGTGTTGCTTAGGCAAAGCTATCCACTATTACCTCATTTCTCATGAGAACACAGGTTTCAAAATGAGTATTACAATGCTTAAAATGGTGGAAACACCATTATAAAGACCAAAGACACTATTACCATGCACTACCCCCCTCCAAGTCTGCCAAAATATTAAATGTCAGTTCTGGTTATAACCAAGCATAGTGAAATACACCTTCATGACAGAGAGGAAGCAGTAGGTAAAAGGTCTATGTTGCACCACATTATCTTTTGGGAAAAGATCAGGTACAAGCTTAAGGGGCTACATCTATTCTCAGGTAAGACTCTGCTTGATGTCTATAGAAGAACCAGTTTAATAAAGAACTTGGTTCTAGCAGGAAGACTGAAACCAACCATGAAAGAACAAAACTTTCATAGAAGCAGGAGACTAACCTTTGTGCAGCAGTGTAACTCTGCACTCCTGAACATGCAAGAGCTTTAAATAACTGTCCAGGCAACAATGGTGGGGTGTCTGCGTGTGCTCATGTGGGCAGCTTACAAGGAATATTGCACAGTAAGATGGAGCGGGCTTCAGAAATACACAGCCCCAGCTGGCTGAGGTAGCTAACATGCTGGAAGCCAAGGTAGCTAGCACAGAGCAATATAGGAGCACTGCTGTGATGTTACCATTGTGCAAACTAGCTTGTTCACATTAAATTATGTGATAAAAGCTCATCTGCCTATTCGCAAAGGAGCACAGAGAGACGGTGGTGGGTGGGAGAGACCAAATAATATCCTGGTCCTGGCCGCTTCAAGGCCTATTGCAGAAGCCATCAGCCTTTCAAAGGCCCATATCCACAAGCCCAGAGGAGCACAGGGGCACAAACACAGGTGACAATCCAAATTAAGGGCTCAGAAGAAGGGACGCCACATCCAGGCCTCTCCCAGGGCTGTCCCAGAAGAGCCTCAGCCCCACTGTCCAGGCATGAAACCCATCACCATGGGTCAACACTGGAGGCTTGTATGTCCAGGTGCCAGCAACTGAGGAGACCAGGATCCAGGAGCAGCTACTGGGTAGACTGAGTATATGAGCCTAGCTGATGGAAGGACCCACGCTGTATATATGTCTACACAGATATGTATTCTCACTAGTGGACCTCCACGCTGCTCTGCCAGGGAGGGGAGCAGGATGAGGCTGTTGATGCTGTTTTGTTTGTGGGAGTGCTGTGTGTGTCTGTCTGTGATCTGTGTGGCTGGCCATGTATATATGCATATATATGTGTTGTACATGTGTGTGTTGTGTATACATGCCTGCTAGGAATACATCTTCAGCCTCACTACTGGTTGCACCTGGGGCATGGACCTGCAGCAGCCTTGCCTTTCTCGACCTGTCAGATCCAGCGTGATATATTTTCCCCTAAGAGTTCAGACTTAATTTGGCTATGCCTGGGTAATGCTGCATTCTACCCTGGAGAAACTGCTACAGAAGCCAAAAGTGCCGCTTATACTTGACCCATTTCAGGTGGCACCCACTGATTGGCATACCTTAGGGTTCACTCTGAATATATCTCCAGAGATACTTTTTACTAACTCATATATGTCCAGAAAAAACATTAATTTAAACTGGAATAGTCTCCAGTATATTCTCACCCACAGACAGCAAGGATAGCAAACAAATATATTCAGTAACGATATGCCCATACACTAAATATATCAGGAATATGAACTTTTAGAGACAGCCGCAATCTATGAACCACTGTTTGGGCCTAAGCCCTCCAAAGATGCCTGTCATCTCTAGAGGGGCTGGTTTCTATGGGCTTTTTAGATTAATTGTGTAGTAAGTCACACGCACTGACAGCAGAGAAGCACCCTAATGAAAATACTCCAGAGGGGGCCATGTATAATGTTTATTCCAGCAAGTTCAGAGAACATGTTGTGCTTCTGGTGTTCTGGTTTCAGAAAGGAGTATGCAATTAACTGGAGTGCATCATCTTGCCATGAAAACAAATAAAAAAAAAAAAAGAAAAAAAAATCCAACCCAAAGCCAAATTAACAAAACCTCTGACAAAACCTTTTTATTTTTTTGAAGTTACGCTTATGTTGAGTTCAGTGATTGATCCTTAAAATTCTCCCATCTCTGTCTATAGCACAGTGCCTCCAAAGCCCATTAGCTGAACTATGAGGGGTTGCAGTGTAGTGACAGGATCTGGGGTGGAGTCCAGGTTATCTATTCTAAAACTTGCACAGTTTATTTAAGTATTTGGTGAGGGGGAATGTCAGAGAAGCAGCTATGAGTTTGGAGGTGTGGAGGTGTGTCCAAAAGCATTCAGTGCCCCCAGTTGAACTTCCTCCCTCTATTTGCAAGTGAGCGTGCCAAATGCCTGGCTACCTCTGAGCAGGAAGGCTGGCTTTCTAGCATTTTCAGGAGACGTGATTTTCCTTCTGTAATTGAGGCAATGGAGGATATCTTTTCCCCTTCCACCAGTCCCCATCCTATGATGTTGGAAGGTATGGCACAGCCCTTTCCAACCCCTGACACAGACTGGGATGGTAAGGGGAAGCTCTGCCATTCCCATGTTTTCAGGGGACAGGATCATGTCAGGAGCCCTTTCCCACCCTCCTTGTCTGTGAGGAGCTCTGGCACTCTCCCCATTCAAGCCATCTTTCCCACAGGGTGAGTCTGAGGTCTCCCTCATACTACCAAGTGTCTTCTATACTTCATTGTGTACCATATGCTCCATTCTTTTTCCCATGCTCTCCTTTATGTCTCCTAAACCCTTATTATTCCCAGCAATCCTGATAGATTATGTGCCTTAGGAATGCCCCTGTATCTTGGAGTTTTTGCATCTCCTCTATCCCACTCACCTTGGGGACATGATGGAGATGGGGCCTATATAGGATTATTCTATATATCACGCTAAATGATTGCAGTGCTCAATCTTGATGGCCATTTGGAAGTTGGCTCTGTACCAGCTGCTCTGCACTTGGCACTCAGACGCTGACACAGGGAGGGCAGGGACAGAGGTGGCCTCAGGCTTTCCATCTGTTCTCCAGTAAATAATCTACTGTTAGTGGGAGACAAGCCATCCAAAATGTATAAACCTACCAACCAAAAACCCCAACTCAACTTTCTGATTGGGATTTTGAAGACAGTGCTGAGGTTAAAAATTTGAAGCACTGAGCAAAAACAAGACAGAAGAGTCCTGGAGTACTTGAATACTAGCCTTTTTGTGGCCATGGTTACTGGCATAGTGGGATTATACTAGAAATAATTTGTAATAACATCAGTAATAATAAAAAGAAGATCCTAACATTTGCCAGATTTTAGTTGAACTGATGAGCAGCTGGGGGCATACACAGTCCCAAGAAACATAACTAGCTTTGAGAAATAGCTCAGGATCTTTCTTCCCTTACTGACAAGGAAGATCTGGATATTTGCAACATTTAAACTCAAACTATTGCTACTCATTTCATCATTGTGGCATGCTCCAGCTGAGGGCCATAAAAGCTAAATGATTATGGCTAATACAAATTCTTTTACCTCTTGCGTTCATGAACCCCTTTATAATTACTGAAGCAATTAGTGAAAACCAAGAAAAGCAATCAATAAAGGAAATATATCAAAATACAAAGCTGAGGTGGATGAACCTGTGACAGGAATGGAGAAATTGCACCTCGATCCATCTCATCGAGGATTTAAATCTAGTGCACGTCCTAGCATCTCCACTTCTATTCAGAACGGATGACGTATACTGAATTTGCAATGTTTATTTTCAGTGATGATACTAGCACCTGCTGACTGCAAGTGCTTATTAACATGTGATAAAGAATAGGCTAAGATGTCCCAGCAACACAGGAGTATTGAACACGGATGGACAGGGGCAAAAAAGGGGAAAAAATGAACAAAATAAATGTCTTCTATCCTCAGTATCACAAAGCAGCATGGGAGAAGGGTCTGGGAAGAAGTGGATGTAATAGCAAAAATGGGATATACCAACCCCTTTACTCTTGCGACAGATTGGGAGATATGAATATTGGGCAGGACTGACTGTATTTGATATGTCAGTTATTGTTTATACAATATTATGTTTTCTATCTGGATTGAAGGGCAAATGAATTGAAAAATGCCTTGAGATTGTGAAATAAGCTGATATTGAAGAAACCAGAAGAATACCAATGACTCACGACTTCCTTCTGACAGGCTTTATCTTCCATCTGCAGAGCCAAAGAATGCACACCATGCAATGAAAGGCTAGATGTTTAACCTTCCCTTGGAGGAAGATAAATTGATGATGCAGAAGCTGCATGACAGGTGTGGCACTACCAAATTTCTCGTTCATTTTCAGCCAGAAGGCTAGTCAAAATGCATGTTACCCAGAGCATCAGAGGTTTTCATTCTTCTGGTAGGAATTGCGTCTACTTTACGGAAAATAAATTTAGCTTTGCCAGTGAACAAAACACAAAAGCTACCTTAACAGAAGACTCCACTACAAGTTTCTGAAGCCATAACTTCATTTTAGAAAACCATGTGCCACATTTCAGTTTTGACAGGTTATACAGATACTCAAAATGAATTTTTTGGAGGGTAAAACTGAGCTAATCTTTAATATATACATTTTTATGACATTATGCAAGGAACTATGACATATTATTTTGCAAAAAGTGTAGTTACTCAAAAAAAAAAAGAAAAAAAAGAAAAAGGAGAGAACCACTAAAGATGTAAGACCTGATATTCTCTGTGTCTTTGAGACATTTGTTCTTATGTAAGTATCTTAGTGATAATCCATTACCATAATTGTAATGAGGAAGTATATGCTTGCTCAATAATGTCCAGTCTGGGTCTGCATTTAACACAATGCAATAAGAACTGACATGGCATTGATAACTATGTAATTCTGTGTGGTACTTAAGATGCGAGGTAGGCATCACAGAGATTCATCAATCAGAATTTTCTCTCTTTCTAATCAACCATTTCTATCTGTTCTTACCTTGCACACAGAAGTGCCTCTGCTGGCTACTTTATTGAATTACATTCCATTTTTAATGTAATATCCGAATAATTTTCTTAATAGTCCATGAATTAGCTTTGGTGCCTTTTCTGTACAGTGTTGTTTCAAATAAGAGTACCAAGTGTCTGTTGTCAGAAGATTATTTTCTGACACTAAAATGCAAATCCACTTGATAATGGTATATGGTATCAAATGAATATATTGTGGGCAAAAGACATTCGTGTTCAAACTGTAATTCTTATGTATGTCCCTTTACTTGGAGTTACAACGAAGGACCACAAGCCTGCAGGGCATACTTAATTTGTATTAATCAGGTTGCAGATGTCCTTAATTTTTGCATCTTTGGCACAATCTCTGCACCCTGCTTTCTTCCCAGCTGTCAAATACACCTTGAAACTACTTTCTAATGTAGCGGGAGCCCAATTATGCACTTACTACGTTTAAAAAAAAAAAAAAGGTTAAAAAAAAAGACTGTGCTCTAAGTTAGTACTATACTCCGTATCCCTCCTCCCCACTACCTCCAGTGCCTGAGCTCTGATGGCCACCTCTTTAGAAGAAAAGCCCGTCAGGTGAGGTGTTTTCCCGTACCTGCACAACCAGCACACTGCAGCTGGCACTTAAACAGCTGGCAGTAAGTCTAAGAACAGTGTTAGGCAGAGTAAGGTCCCAACACACAGTATGTCACACTGACATTGCACACCCTGGAGGCTTTTTTATCATGGAGGCAGGTGACAGAGTACTCATATGGAAGCTCCTGACCTACTCCTAGGCAAGGTGGACTTTGGTTGAAGGTGTGCAGAATTAATAAAAGACAGTAATTCCCTGTCAAAGCCAACTGTATATCTTTCCTTTTCTAATGTGTAGTATATACTTCTTTTCCAGGCTTTTTGTTTAGAAAAATTGAACAGATGTTTACACAGACAGTGGAGAAGAGACAACAAATACTGTGTTAGACATTAAGGGCAGAGAGATCTTCCAACCTATTTCCTTGAATTTTGTGTCATGATAAAACTATATGAAATACATTTCAATATTTAATTTTTATTCACAGGAGCACAAAATCCTTCCCTACAACAAGGTTTACTTATAAGCAGACCAACTAATATAACACATTTTTCACAGTGGGATACAGTAACGACACATGTTAATGAAGAGTTTTTATGTCATGTAAAATGCCACAAGCTGTGCCGTACTGTGGGAAGTGATTTAGCAACTCACCACACAGACAAAAGGCTGTATATTTTAATTTTCTCCCCACTGAGAAACCCACCATTAAATTATCATCCTTCAAAGCTACTACTACACATGCACAGTGCACACAATCATCAAAAATTAGGGTTTGAAAGGGGTGGAAAAAAGTATTTACAGGAAAATAATGTTCATGGAAACAATAAAAGGCAAAATACAGTCTGCAAATGAACATCTTTTGACTGTCCCCATGGTTTCATGTTCCAGATGCTTCCAAATAAATGATCCTGTTAATCATCAATTTATGTTGATTGCACAGACTGTCGCTGGAACTCTGAGTAATGACCCTAATCAATACAGCTGATCCTAACTCTGGTATATGAAAAACATAGCTGTGAAATAAGGGAGTACTGAAGTCATTTACTAAAGCAACTACAGCATCTATGTGAGTATATTATACTTTTAAGTAAATTAGCTATATTTGCTGTCACTTAAAAATATATTTTTTGCTTGCCATTTTGTATTCATATACATATATATCAGGAAACAGATACAGACACATATGTATGTGTGCTCACATTTGCTGTTTTTCTTTCTCACAGTGATGTGCTTTTGATAATTAAAAAAAAAATAGTGAAGCAAACGATACTGATGCTGAGCAAGTCCTTTAGGTCCTACATGCTTATATCTAATAATTCCCTCTTCACTCCGCCAGCAACGGTCCCTTAACCCTGGACTGCACTACTCTGCCGAAGAGCCTCTCTTGCACTTCTGGGGTTATCTATTAGCCTCTTGCCTTCAGCCTCAAGTCGCACCTGCACAGCAATGGCATTTTGGAAGTAGCAAAATTTTCCCAGGCACAGTCAAGTTCTTTTGGTTTGTAACAACATTGATAGTTCTGTAGCTATAATTTAGCTGGGTCAGACAAAGTTATTTATTTTTCCTTTTTTTCTTTTAAATAGCAAATCCAAATTCATATTTGCAATATATATGGCAAGTGTCTGGCAACAAGACATCCAATTTTAGGGAACTTCTCATTAAAACATTCCCTGGAATTCTGGATTAACCTTGACTTTTTACTGTCATAGCTCATTATGAAATTCTTTGCCTATTTGTGGCTAGTAATCTCTTTCTGCCTGTTTTGCCAGGAGTGCTTTCCAAGTTTCTCTCACTTCGCAAATTCACTGGCCTGGGTTTTATTTCCTCTATTGTTTTAGCTTTCATTTTTCAAGTTTAAATGAATTCTGCTATTGCTTCGCTTACATCTGATCTTGTTAGGGTTGTTTTTCTCATTGGGTATTTTGCACAAACTCTTTCTTAAACAACTCAGTCTTATATGTACACAAATTGTGTTCTGAAATGCCTGTGTTCATGTTTTAATGAAGGGGTTAAAACAATCAGACCTAATTTTAATTACTGAAAAACCTTACTAGGTCATTGAAGCCAGCTGTGATAAATTATCATGGATTATCCTTGTTAAGGATTCACCCAGATTGCAAACCATGTGTCAGGGCTGTCATGTGAGTCATTTTACTTCTTGTTGATAAGATAGACAGCATTGTTTTACTAAAAGTACATTTTATACCAGAACTGTTATAAATCCTATCAGCATTTTGTGTTTAAAGTGACTTATCTTGTTATCTTCTGGAAGCAGAGCAAGGGAAACATTCAGAGCTATACTTGAACCCTAGGCATAAAAATGTGATTCCACTGTTGTGTCCTTGCACCAATACCTCTTTGGAAGTAATTTGCCTATGTGGCTGTACACTTGCAAGCACAAGAGATATGAGGTCTGAAATTTTGAGTCAGAATACGTGTGGCCTAGTTTTCATCTGAACACTTGAGCTTCTGCCTTTTTTCACAGATACCTGAAACTTGACTGGCAAAATGGCAACTACCTTAATCTCACTGTTAACTGATACTGGTTAATCAGATGAGCATGAGTTACATAATTGTACCTGTGGTTTGGGGTTTTTTTGTTTGTTGTTTGTTTGTTTGTTTGTTTGTTTGTTTTTTGAGGCCCTGAAGGTTGAATTAGTCTGGTCACACTTTGCTTTCAGGATACTGCTGATCAAAATTCATTTTGTGAGGGCTGCCAGGAGCCAAAGACAACAGTAAAAAACATTTCACTGTCTACATCCTGCCTGACACAGGGTGGCAGGATTGTCTTGCTGACTCACCCTGCAAGCAAGTAAACTGCAGGTTTATTTCTGCTGACTCACAGAGGATAACAGGAAGCATTAGACTTTAGAGTTGATTTCTAGGATTAAACATAAAGCAAGAAAAAAAGCTGTAAAAAAAATGAGAGAGTTGCGTATTCGTTCAGCATGTCAGTTGTGCTGCTACCTGATTCACAAATCAAAAGACTGTGTTTATATATATGTATGTGTATATATATATATGTTTGCCCCTCAAGCCCTAGCTATTATATATTTGAATTTTGTTCTCCATTGCAATTTTTAAAATAAAAGTATTTTATTTTAAAATAAAAAGTATAAAAAGTAAAAAAATAATAAAGAAAAATATTCTTAAAATAAAAGCTTGTCCCTGACCCCAGAAGCCAGATTTAAAAGGAAATCCTCAGTATGGTGGAAGCCGTCAGCAACATATGCAGGCATGAATACAACTTTTTAATAAAAAATTTGGAGATTTGATTTAAAATTTTCTAACACTTTTGAAAACTGAATACAGTGGCATTTCAATATGATACATCCTAGGGCTCATGTTGAACTTTCATAAATTAAAGTTTATCTCACTCTGCCTGTGAGCACTTTAAAGCATACTGTTTAAATCATTTTAGCTAACACATTTTTAAGGTTACAGCTTCTCTCTGGTAATAAAAAAGAAGTGTTTAGTATTGTCTTACTGACACTTTGTCACTGACTTCAGCGGGGAGAGACCCCTCTCAGAGGACATAACTGTGTGCATTAGATAGGTGCTTGGGTAGACAGTAATCTTTGGATGGACAGCTTGTAAGGGCAAGCATCACGAAATCAAAAGTTCATCAGTGAAATTGTTCTCTATCCCCAGAGTGGCAGAGTGAAGTAATGTACTGGAAAATCAAGAGAATAAAACATTTCCTATGCACTGTTCCAGAAATGAAAGCCTACAATTGCAAACAAGTAACTGTGAATGAATGAGTTGGACAGCAGGTCTTTATAAGGCATGGAGTAGAGGAAATGACTGCACTTTACCAGAAAGTGTTTCCAGTGTGAACGTAACTATACAAACAAAACTATATTTTGCCCTGGAATGTAATGAATTATCATGCACTGCCAAATCTGATCCTATAGCAAATCAAAATAAAGCAGTAAAACTTCCGCCCATATAACCACATCCCTGTTAGAGATTTCTCTTGGCAGAGCTAGACAGGTTAAGAGTCACAGCTCTGACACAGATGGGCTGGCAGAGGTCTTTCTGGGTGGAATTCATCTGATCTATTCTAGACAACTACTTTAGAATGAGATGAGTAATGAGAGAAAGGTGTCTGTTTCTTGCCATTGACTAGAAGGGATTCTCATGCATTTAATTTGGATATGGATGTCTGCAATGTATCAGCTGAATTTATTCTGAGGAGACTCACCCACAGCTTTGGATGTTGTCAAGGTCTCCAGGGTTACAGAACTCACTGATAGACTACAAGATTTGTCTACAGAACAACAGTATCAGGTGAAGGTTCCCCATACACCTCTACTTTACAAATATAAACTAGCAAACATCCAAGCAGACTTGTATCAGATAAAGATTTCTGCAGAGCTGCAACACTCAGGAGACAGTTTAGCTAGTGAACTTATATAAGCTTTGTTCTTATGAAACATTTCTAGCCAAGGCTGATCCGCTAAGGCGTGTTCACTATCTGTAACTCAAGAAAGAAAAACACAGGACTTGGCTTGTGGCAGACTACGAGGACAGCTGAGTACACCTGAGTGTGTATTGCAGAACTGCAGAAGGGTTACAGTCTGGGGCAAGATGGCACCATCTCCTGCCATCCAGCTTCCTTTCCCCCTTTTGTTTACGGTCTCCACCATCTGATCTCTTTCTCAGAAGGAGCAGAGGGCCTCTCTTTCATCGCTGCTGTGGACAGAGTATTATTCTCCTAATATTCCTTCATATGCTTTCTGTCTAAACCAAGGATCCCCAGGGCAAGTGGAAAAAAAACCTGATGGGTGGACATGAATAATTCTGAGGTAGGTCTGGGCACATTTCCTAGGCTGAGCAGATGAAAAATGCCAATGTGATGCTCCTCTGTCATGTGGAAATCCTCTGGGTATCATCCTGACCCTGGACCAAGTTGCAGGCTCAGCTTTACCTTTTCCTCATCATTTGAGATGTGTAGAAGCCCCAGCCTGGAGATAGAGAGACAGCGGGTGCAGGGACCTATATTTCCCACAGACCAGGTGCTGGTAGGGACTCTAACTTAATTATAAAAACTGGAATTCTGTGGATCACTTACAATCAGTAAGAATTCCTTGTGAGAATCCTACATGCTGCAGCAATTATCGCCATATGAACCATTTAACTATTTATGTCCAGAAAGAGCTGTAAAATAAGCACTAAACACACTAAAATGCAATCACGTGTATTCAAAGAGAAGGTCAACTCTCTGTCTTTTTTTTTTGAAAACCCAAGAACTAACCTAACTGCCACAAAACAGATCTGGGGGAAAAAAAAAAAAAAAAAAAAAAAAAAAGAAAAGAAAAAGAAACAGGAGATACTGAGGTTAACAAACCTCATTTCTTCCCTTGAGTTTAGTTCAGCTATATCAAGTCTGTGATCACTACTCAAGATGCAATGACTGCTCCTTATTTCTGAAGCTTCAACGTGCTATGCAGAATCTCAGCATTCATTATTTTCTTGAAAAGGTAAAACTTCGATCATTTTGGTTGTTGAAACTCCCAACAACAGAAGGCCAAAGCAATGCTACTGCTTGTATATGCAGGGAACCAGAAGCCCAAGTGCTACCAACAGTCTCATTCACTGCTGCTGGATGTAACTCAGAAAGACCTATTAGGAAGTTCATGGGGAGGAGAATTTCTCATCTGGCCATTTGTCTGTGAATGGTGCCACCTTGGACTCTGAGTGTATTTGGGGGATAACCATGTGTTTTCCTACGCTGATCAGCAGAGCTAAGAAAGACTAAAAGGGAAGAGTGATGTATCTGAAAAGGCTGATGAACGATCAGGTCCCACAACAAAGAGACATGGCTGTCTTCATCTAGGAAAGTTCCTGGATTTCACTGAAGCTAAATTCTGCATAGCAACATTTGAAAATGAGGTCTCTGTTGTTCACAGCTGAATGGGAGGTTACAGCAAACCTGGCTTCATTTATACATGCCTTTGTCACCATCTGATGAGACTAGAGCAAGAAATCACTGGGTATAAAACCTTTACAGCTCAGAAACTTCAGCCAGCCCTCATTGTCCTCTAAGCAATGATGTGTGCTGCTCTGAGCTCATTTAACCCTATATAAGACGTTATTGCTCTCTACAACTACCTGAAAGGAGGTTGTAGCGAGGTGGGGGTCAGTCTCTTCTCCCAAGTAACAAGCGATAGGACGAGAGGAAATGGCCTCAAGTTGCACCAGGGGAGGTTTAGGTTGGATATTAGGAAAACCTTCTTCACTGAAAGGGTAGTCAGGCACTGGACCAGGCTTCCCAGGGAAGTGGTTGAGTCTCCATCCCTGGAGGTATTTAAAAGACAGGTAGATGTGGTACTTAGGGACATGGTTTAGTGGTGGACTTGACAGTGCTAGCTTAACGGTTGGACTTGATGATCTTAAAGATCTTTCCCACCCTAAACAATTCTATGATTCTATGATTCTATAGGCATGGGGGCTGCACATCAGAGTCACAAAAGGAATTTAAGTGGTTAGTTCCTAGCGCCACCAAATTTTACTGTGGTCTGAGTGTTGATCCTTCTTTTCAAGATTTGCCCAAGACAGCTAAAAGGTCGTCTCCAGATTGTTAACTAACATAAGGACTTTATTGATAGCTCTGCTCACAGACACGAGGTGTCCTCTGTAAGTAGGCTTTTGTACTGTGGATTGTGGACTTGCAGACTGGGGAACTGCCAGTGGGACCGATCAAGTGGTGAAGAGAAAGTCAATGGTACTCTATTAACAGAAAAAAGAAGAAATTTCAAGCAGGTGGTTCAGTTTCATCAGGGCTTATGTTCAAAGACACAAATGATGACTACCTCTCAGACAGTCCATAAAAAGGAATGTGTGCAATCCAAGGCCAACTTGAAGCACAGATGTGGGTGGTTTGGGAGGGGAAGCAGAATGAACTGCAATGCAACTAAACTGCTCTCTTTTCTTGAGGGCCACAGAGCCCCTGGGGAACATGCAGAGAGTTTCCGGAGAAACAGGGCTTGTTCCATGGACCTAGTGCTTCCCATGGCAATCCCATGACCTCTAGGTGAGCATCAATAGCTTCAGTCTTCCACACAGAAGTAGAGAACAGAATTTGGACAGCAAAGTTTAAGTCTTTATTTTCTTTTCCCATTTGTCACAGCGGTGCTGAATAGATCAATCATTTCATAAACACATTTTAACTTGTATCCTCTGGACATCTGTCAGGGAAAGGACTTAGAATGGAAGAGAGGATGTGACTGAGAAAGAAATTATGAGTTATCTGAAACCCGTCCAGTTAAGTAAAGTGGGGTATGCATGAACAGATGCTAAGGGATTATCAGGTACCTGTACTAACATTTGTGGCAGGTAATCTCTGAAGGCTGAAGTGCCACACTGTACTTAAACAATTTAGAATAAGAAGGTAAATCAGATAAAAAATAGAGACCACCGAAAATGACACAAAAGGCCCTATTAATTTGTTATAAATTGGATGTTACATATTCATATATCATGTGTGAGTTAGTGAGTCTGAGCAAAAAAACAAACAGCCGTAATCTCCCTAAAGTCCAGAACAAATATGCTATATTTTTGTTAATATTATATGATTGCTGAATTAGAAAATCTTTCCTCCCTCTCCTCAATTCTGCCTTGAACATGTTTCTAAAATTTTTGCATAGCATTACAAAACCCTCATTGGATTCTAAACAATGGCTGCCTAAAGAGGAATCGGATGAATAACTGGTATTAAACAAAAAGAAATGTCTAAACGCAGAAGACACCTATAAATGATATAAATCCTTAGTATAACCAAAACTCGGTTTGCTGATTCACTTCTCACTTAGTCACGTAGACCAAAAATAAATATTTAAAAAGCAAGATAAATTAAGAACATGCTCTCAGTCAGTCTGAAAAAAAAACATGAATATAAAAAACTCACCTGAAGAGAAGCGATATTTGAGAAGGATGTAGCTGCTACATTGCACACCGAAAAGGAGTTGGGCCTATAGCATATATAAGCGATATGCACAAAGCCATCTTTGGCTGCTTTCAGAAGAGAGGCAGGGGTGCTGCAGGAAGATACCACAGAATCCTTATATGGAAAGAAGACAGTGTGGCACAGCATGCAAAGCAGGATGAATTAAATGTGCTGATTAAATGAACAGCTTGCTTTTTGTACTTCAATGAAGTTCAAAGCTTTCTGGCCAACGACTTTAAGCATACCTAGCAATCAAATAAATGACTTATGTTATAAAACCCTCACGCAGAGAAACAGTAGGTAATACAAAATTGACCTCTTTATATGCCTCTGTCCCTCACCTTTGTTCAGGGCTTTAAAAAGAATACATAATGCTTTGTAATGCAGGTATAAATGCTAAAGGCTGGGGGAAGGGAGAGACCCTCCACTATACCACTGTAGAAAGAAACTGAGGACAATGCCCTTATCCTGATACCTGAAAGACGGCACAAACAGGTTTCCCCAGAATTATACTCAGGCATGCTGCATGCTCATTCCTTGTGTGCAGATCTTAGAGCTAAGGAATTCATGGTAAAACAGTTAGTGTTGCCTGCTGTGTTAAGTGTATGTCTCCAAGCAGCAGGATACCCGGGATCTAATCCTGATTGTAACAGTCTTACTGCTGACCGCAAATCCACAGCAGGAGGTAAGGTGGCACAAGGTGGTCCTGAGGACTCACTGTGAATAGCAGGAGGTCTAACACCTTTGATTAGAAATGTAAAAGGAAAAGCAAACACACCACAACTTTTTATTCTCAGACTGAGGACAAAAGGAAGAGAAGTATTTCTACCTGTAATCTGAAATGTTGCTGTATAAATCACTGTCAGATACTAACTGTAGCATCCTAGCAGATTTTGGTTTGGTTTGGTTTTTTAGCAATGCATTTTGTGCTGTAACACTTCAACATTGATGACAACGATATTCAGAGAAAGGACATCTAAAATTTGGAGTCACACTGTCCTGAGCTTTTTATTTGTGTGTTGACTTCTGCTAAACTAGGTTGGTTGTACAAGTGCCTCAATATGGATTTATGAGTCTATTTTTGGGCTGTCAATTAGAATAGTCACAGAATGGTTACAGCTATGCTCTGCTTGACCTGTCACAGATACCCTAAATGGATGCAAACACTAAACCATTCCTCTTTCTGAGTTTGCCCACAAGCCATGAGAAGAACTGCAAGCCTCTCATTTTCAGTGCTTCCTAAGGGTCTCCAGCATAGTGTGTGATATTTGGACATCAGACATCCACATATTTGACCTTGAGGTGATCTTGACATGATCTGGCTCATTCTTTCAGTACCAAAGAAAACAAATGGAAGAAAGCTGCTGTTCTTTCTCTGAAATCCCAAATTACTGCTTCTGGTTGGAATACTTCTGTAAAAAAACCCTCACGTTTCCCGTATTTCATGATGCCACCAAACCTCACCTCTGCCTTACTGATAACTCCAGCCTGGATGGCCAACATGTTGCATTATTCTAATAGTAACCTTCACACATTCTTCCAAGCTGTTCTTTTTAAAAAGCAGCATGATGTTATCCCCCTTTAAATCTCTGCTGAAAAATAACTTGCGTAGTGATGTCTCTGTTTAATGAGTAGCCAGCTGGGATGCTGTGAATGAATTTATTACACTAATTCTCACTGTTCACTGGTATCCTGTGTTTCTTCATGTTGCCTTATATCTTTATTCCTTATTCTTCTGCTCATGCTTTACTCATACTTTTTTGGTCAGGGATTCTTTTTTTTTTTATATTAATGTACAGTGATTAACACAATGGTATGTCACATACTCCCTCAGACTTGACAATAATAAAGAGAGCTGCAAACACTGAAGGAAAAGCCCAAGGACTAAGCCAGACACCAAGTTAGAGCTAAGCGCATGGGATTACAATATAGTATTGGTTTGTAGCTGTCTCACTCTTGGGGCCAAAACAGAGCCAAGTGAGGAAACCAAAACCAGACCTAGATGCAGGAGGAAGACATGAGAATTTTATGGACTGATACACATGAAGACCTTTGGCTCCTGTTTCCTTCTACTCTGTTCAGGGAAACAGGACACTGCATGCATATTTGTAAATGAAAAAGATATTACACCTGCATAATAATAACAAATTTCTCCATCACAGAGAAACAGCTGTGCTAAAGGCTGAATATCAGCTAATTGCATGCACTAAAAAGAAAACAAGAATGATATTAAAAGAGCAATGCATCTATATTTAAAGTTACTCTTAATTATTGCTATGATGACAGAAAGATGTGGGGTGCTTTACAGGCATCATGAAATACCCCCCACAATTCATAGCATTCCGAGGCTTTAGTAATAAAATAAAAACATAATATAAACTCTTGATGTTTATTGTACTTTCAAGGATTTTATGTGTAATTCTACAAGGTCAAAGAGAATAACATTTCTTTTCAACAAAACCTACGAAGGAAAAATTGTACTCAGCTCAAGTACTCTGATGAAATGTTTTCTATAAAGCTCAATAATTGTTTTCCTCTTAGTTGTGAACCAGTTGGTTGACATAATTTATTTGGACTCTTAAAAAGTTAGAAACTTATTTAAGAAGCTTGAGGATTTGGACACATGAAATCCCAGTCATCTCCCCGCTCTTCCTGCTGGAGTTTTAGTGTAACAGACTAAACATGATTTCTCTCAGATATTTACATCAATAGCAGCATATAAACTTATCTGATGATGAGCTATGGCTCTGAGCTGTGAGCTGGTTGAGGTGCAGGTGTATGTTTTGTTCTGCTGAGTTGTGTATAGCAGCAATAATATGGAGGAAGAGCAGTTACAGAAAGGTGAGGCAGGGAAGTAGCATCTCAGGGTATTACAGCTGTTTGTGTAGTAAATACAAGTACTTCAGTATAGTACAAGCACTAAAATATCGTCATAGAATAGGAGCTGGCTAAGAGACAAAAGACAAAGAGGGAAAGAAAACCAACATTTAATTTGGCGAAAAAAGAGCAGCAATGCCTCCAATTTTTGTGAAACAGTAAAAATAACATTCTGAAAAACAAAGTAAAATGAGAACACATGGGCAAATCCATGTTAGATAGTCAGGATGGAAGATGACTGAAAAATTTCTGCAGGACTAAAGGAATCTAAATGAATGGACAGAGTCATGGCTGCTAAAATTTAGTGCTGATAAATTTAAAACATGCATATTAGAAGGGATAATCTGTACTATTCATCTTCTCTAATGAAGTCTAAATTAACTACAATCACTTAGGAAAAACCTCAAGTGCCATTGCAAGCTGCTTAATGAAAACTGGTGCTCAATATGCTGCAACAGTTAAATAACCAGGCAAAATGTTGGCTGCATGCATAACACGATTGAGGAGAATGCTAAAAAACTCCTTCTTGCCCAAGGTCAATAGCCAAGTTTAGGGTTTTGTAGCTAGGGTTCTTTTAGGGTTTTTTGTTGGTTTATTTATTTTTTCATGTTTGTAGGAGAGTATCACACATATCTTTGATGCAGTTTTCTTATATACAAAAAATGTGCTCATAGCTGAGGTCACAACAGAAATTACATAAGAGATAGTAATTTCTGTCGCAGTTCCCAAACTTTGTAAAACCAGCCTATTCCCCAGAGAAATCCCTGCACAAAGCACTCATGCATTTTCTCAGAGGAGCACATTTCACATTTTTTTTCTTTTTTGTTTTTGGCTGTTTCTCTGTCTTCTGCCTTTAAATACATAGAATAGGCTCCACCTTACCTAACTTGAGACATTTACAGTGCAAGTGTTCATAACTGCAAGTCAGTCACTCCTGACTCCATCACTGCAGAGAGAAAGGCACTTTCAAAGCACAAATCACACAACCTATTTCAGATATCTGTCTTAGGATGAGACAAATTATGAGACAAAAGTGTCCAATTCTCTGCAAGTGTAAAGCAAGCCTAAAATAACTAGCACAGGGCAGATGATGACATCTTGCCAGGTGAATGCCAGCCTTACAGATTGTCAATATCTCATGATCCCAGCTCAATCATAATTTCTTTTTTTTTTTCCAAAATATTTTATGTAATATATAGAGAAAGTAGAAAATGTCAACTTTTTAACTAGTTTTTTCCAAAACAGGAATTTCTACTGGTTCTTCCATTTACTCTTAATGACATATGGACATCATATCAACAACATAGTTTCACCTGACCTTCATCATAAAAAACCAATAACTCCAATACATAAATTGTTTGCAGAAGCTTGCTTGGAACAAGGTGCTCAGTTCTAATCATGCTGGCACAGAAATGTATAAATAAAAGTAGCCTTGAGATATAAACAAGACTTGAGAAAAAGCATACTGTATGATATGGAAATTGGAATTTTTGTGTCCTGTGAACTGTCAGTGTCCTATGTACCTAAAACAAATGATGGCTTCATTTACATTTATTTTTGGTTCAGACAAGTGAATTTATTAGTTTCACTGACAGAAGCATGTCATATTCATTTTGCAAAACTGTTTTGAAATTTTTGAAATTTTTGAATTTTTTGAATTTTTTGAATTTTTCAAAAAAGTGCTAAAAATTATTCTGTTGTCTTGTAGTGGACTGAATAATTGAGTAGACCATAGCTGTCTGGTACTTGGATAAAAGTCTGTCCTGGGGTTTCAGGTGTCTTAGCTGCAAGCAAGAGTTATGGCCAGTTTAGGGCATATGAACACAAGAAGCTGAAAGTCTTCATCTACTTTGTTGTAATTGATGGACAGAAATAACAAAAAAAAGAATCTTTATTTAATATGTAGCAGATGGAAGCCAAAACCCAATAATTTTATCTGAGAAGAGTATGTAAGACTTAAAAAATCATAGGCCTCAAAAAAGAGTGTTTAAAAATAGTTTTTCCAGACCTCAGCCTTTTACATTAAATTAATCTTATTCTTCATGCTCAACATCTAATTTTTCCCATTAAATCCAACAATGATTACCATACACAAATTGGAGTTGTCTGCTTGGGTACAGCACTGAGAAGTCAAGGCCTTCTGATAAGTATAGATAACAGGGCTGTTTTTAACCCTCCCATAGCCAAGTAGTTCTTACAAAAAAACAAAGCACTGAAGGGACAAGTTTGCAAATAACTGTAGATTAGTAGAACAGTCTGTTTAAAAATCTTTTAATCCATACACAGCACAAACTTGCTGTTCTCTGAAGATGTTAGGAAGGAGAGCTTGAACAACTTGCCATGATAAAAGAGCTAGAGGGCATGAAGTTAGTCAGTGCCTTCTTCAGCTGTCTCACATAGGTAGCTATGGGGTCAGAGAAGCACAACAAAATCCATCCTGCAGGGACTTGTTCAGTGCCAGCATACTTTTAGGATAGTTTACAGCAAATTAATTACATAGTGGAAGAAGGTCCTTCTGATTTAATGTCTATGTAAGTAGACAACGTATGCTTTTTTTTTTTTTTTTTCAGCTTGCCAGCCCTTCCCTTTATAAATATTTGTAACAATGTCGTGCATTTTAAACATAACTATTTGTATCCTGCCTTACTGTGACTTGAATTTAGAGTGATTCGAGGCAATCCAAAGCCTTCTCTGCAATTTGCAAATACACCGAGTGGCTTAATAAAATTAAACCTTTGCATATTGATGACTCGCTACTTATGTCTTTAGACCATCACAGTTACAACAACACTTGTACCATCCCCTGTGAATGTCAGAAATGTTGGGTTTTGATTTGTGTATAAAAATGAAGATTTTGCTCAGACCTCCCTGTTTTTCAGTTTTGACACTACTAGTGATTCTACTAATCATGCAAAGAATTATGGAGCATACAAATACATGAATAAAACAGATCTCCTGTAGGAGGACTGAGATATTTTGGGATTAGTATTTTTATGTAACTTATGTGGTCTTTTTTCAAAATTATTTTTGTTTAGGTTATGGCATTCCTACACAGGGAAACTGGGGGAGGTAGAACTGTTAAGTAGGATGAAGAAAGATATGGCACCTACTTCAAGTCTGTCATAACAGGTATGTAAAAGTCTTCCAGCATTTAGGCTGAATTATCTTTGTTAAATCAGAAATGGATGGAAAGTTATGCAGACCTACAGAGGATTGCTCAAAAGTGTGAGCAACACACACTAGACAAGGCATTGCTGTCCATCCCACACCCATCACACATCATTAGTATTTTATGATATCCCTTGTCAAGAGGCTTTGAATTCAGTCATCTCAAAGGTTTACCATTGTGCCAAGAATTTGTGTACAAAGTATGACCATTTTGTCTAGTCTCAGTCAAAATTCAGTTTTATTACATGCATTTATACCATTCATATTTTTCTGTGAAGAATATCTGCTAATATAAAACATAAGATTCAGTGGATAGCGTTGTTTTACAGTAAAAAATGCATATTGATTCACAAAATAGCAGAGGAGGTGACTCTCACTCAGTCAGTTGTTAATTGACCAATGAAATACAGTACAGAGTTCCACATCCACCCAATTGGCATTTGTGTCTCTGAAGACATAAATTTGTCCTTAATTCAGATAGTGCATTAAGACCATTCTTTGAATAAGTTTGCAGTAAATAAATATGTTTTGGAAGGAAAGATTAAATCTGTCTGAATCTCATGAAGGACTCTAAGAAGCTTAGTTATAAAAGACAGCATTTTCCATCAGAAGACTATTTTGTTCCTGAGGAGTAAAATCTAAGACAGAGAATACTCCAGGTGAAAACATTCCTAACTGGCTGTACAAGGAAAGCATCTACAGAATGTCAGCTGCATACAAGAAGACCGCCCAAGGAGGTAATATCTTTTATTAGGCCAAGTGGCAGAGCTGGGAAAACAGAAAAGCTTTCAGCCACATATATCCTTCATTAAGTCTTCAGGGAAAAAGCCTAAAATCTTGTCTCTTTATTCCAGCTGTATTACTTGGCCCAATAAAAGCAGATTTTATTTGCATTCAATTGTAACCTGACTTGACTAAGGCGTGATTTTGAAAGTTTCCTCCTATAAGGTGGAGAGGAATCTGAAAATGGGGATTCTGGTGCAGCTTAATAAAAGTGCTTAGCTCCGCAGCATGTCTTCCAGAGCACTCAAAAAGCAGGAGAACACATCCACACAGAAATTGCATTTGTGGAAATGCCTTCGTGACTGGTGATAAGCGGAAAGGTGTTTTCCATGGAACAAAGCTACGAGTACCTATCTGAATCCTTCTGGTTCAGTAGGAATCTGATTCTTACAAGGAGCAAGAGTGAAGTCTCACATAATTTTGAGTGGGATATAAAAATAAGAAAATTAAAATTAAAAGTTCTATATACGCATTAGAAATAAGCTGGAAATAAGGGGAAATGACTGAGTGGGGAAGAGCTATGATGGCCTGACGAAGTCCAAGTGTTAGATATCCTGTACTTGATACCTTATTCAGTCTTTAAAATAAGGATTGGTTTTCATGCATAATGCAAGTTTAATAACAGAAGAGAAAAGCATGCCAAAATAGCAAAGACGTTAATGAATGTTCAGGCAATTTAGACATATTTAAGTCAGCAGAGCCTGATGCTTCCTAAGGCATTAAGGAAACTGTTGAAGTAATCTCTAAAATATTAGTGATTATCTTTGAGTACTTGTGAAGTAGGTCCCAAGAAATTAAACATAGGAAAGCTTAGAATACATTAAAAAAAAAAAAAAGTTAAAAGCAGAAGCTGAGGAATTATAGACCAATAAGCCCACTTAATGCCTGGAAATACTTAACATCAGAACAGTTTCCTGACTCCTTAGGTGTAACAAGTCCATAAGACATAGCCACCATAGGTGTGTCACTGTCAATAACAAAGAATGTCGACCAATTTGGCTGCCTTCATTGATAGGCTAACTAACCTAGCAGGTACAGGGGAGAAAATGAATGAGATTCCTCTTGAGTTAAGGTTAACATGTAACAGGAATTTTCTATACAGCAGCAAAGGAAATATGCGGAAGCGAAACCCAACAAAATTAACATCTGCCCTCAGATTAGTTATGAATGATACACTGTCAAGCTAGAAAGGCACTCTGAACATGTGCTGTCAATACGTTTCTATTTGCTGCTGTATTAATGACTTGGATGATAGAATAAGGAAGACACTGATGAAATCTGAAGACACCAAGCTGGAGGGAAGTATTTGCAAGCACTTCAGAGAACAGGATCAGAATTCTACATGGTCTTGATAGACTGATGGAGCAATCTGGAATCAATGAGATGAACTTTAATACAGACAAGTGCAAAGTGCTACCTTCTGGAAGAAGAGAGCAAATGCATAAATATGAACTTTGAAATAACTGACTGGATGGTGTTTCTAAAGAAAAGGAGTCTGAAGCTGCAGTGACCAAAAACTGAGTACGGGTAACACAGTGATAAGACATCTGACTCTTGGCAGAGTTAAGAGGTGTTATAAAGAACAAGCATTATTCATTGTACTCAGCATTTGCAGGACTTTTGCTCTGTTTGGTGTGCTACATTTTAAGACAAATTAGGAGGATTACAGAGGACAGAAACAAGACAGATCAGAGGTTTAGAAACTTGTGAACAAATATTAAAGGATTATAATTTTAATTTAGAACGGGTGGTAGAAGAAGCAACATAATAACAGTAGTCTAATACTTAAAAAAAACAGGTACAAAAATAAAAATTATTAACCTCAGCTGGAGACAAGTTGGATAGCCCATGAAAAATTGCGAGCACTGACAGTGGCCCATGGGGAATGTCTAGCATAGGGCTATGAACTAGACGCTGTTCTGTTCCACAGCCCCTGTTGGCGGGGAGCATTTTGATTTCATGCCACATCTTTCTTAGTGACGTAGTTGACAAGCTTGGCTTACTATGGTTCTGAATATCCTTTTCTATGGCAAATCAGTTTGCTGCACTTCTTATTAGAGTCACCGAGGCACAGATCAGCATTTCTCTTTGTGCTTTGCAGATGTGCTATGTACACTCTATTCCAGAGAAAATTCCTTTACATGCATTATGGCACCACATTTGAAAACATGATGAGTCTCTGAATCTCCCAAACTGTGAGAGTCCTTTTATTATAAAATTCTAACAAAAGATAAGACCAAGATATTTGACACAAATCGAGGGTCCAGGCTCCAAGAATGGAATGATGTGTTAAAGTGGGTGAAAAAGTCCTGTGCCCCCAAATCCACCCAAAATGTCTTTATCCATGAAAAATTACTGAACGAATACTTGTTTAGCTAGATAGTTAAACATTGTGTCTTGACATTTTGATCCTGAACGTCCACAATATTTTTACATGACTTCTTCATGGAACAGTGAACAATCATAAGTCCAAAACAAAACGCAGCAAGGCTAGGATTCAGCACTTTTAACTTCAGCCTCTGAAAGCCTGATGACTTCCATAGTCAAAGCAGAGGCACAGGACCTGGCAGAGAGCAATTTATTTCACTGTATATGACTGTGAAAGTTTGGTAGATGAATTTCCCCTCTCAGGTTATTATTTCTCTTCTTTGATTATAAATAGAGCCTTGGTGACTGGCTTAGACTAACACCTAATTTAAAGTTAGGAGAGACTGATTCTATTATAACCAGCTAAGCATATTGCTTAATCATCTATATTTACACAGATCTGAAGGGTCAAAGGCAAATGAACATTGATTAATATGCAATATATAGAGAGAGTAAACAGACTTTTAAGAGGTTGAAGATGCTAGATATGAAGAGATAGAGAAAATTAACTTTGGACTAGAAATATAAAGAGAGATCAAAGGCAAAAAATATCCAGCAGTGACATGAGCAATTACCAAGACAAATGTTTACTGACAAGCTCCAAAATTCCCCCAAAGTAGGAATTTACTGAACATGAAGTACATGTTCTGCAAATTCTGTATGATCAAGATAATAAGCAGTTTTTAAAATAACACAATTAATAGGTCTTCTTGTGTGACCAAAATGCTAAAGGCTATTGAACAAGACCTAAACAGGATATTGCTATATCAACGACTTTAATTAAGCAATATTGTAAATAAGTACTTTAAAAATAAATATGCCCATGTACAAAGGGTGCATTTTGCTTTCCTGATGATCTAGGCAGAAATGATCTATGACGTGTTTTATGCTGATTGTTACAAGACATTTTCCAGAAGAGCCAGTTAGAGAAACTCTCACGACTTTCATAAAAGAAACATGAATCCATTTCACTGCTTCTTCTTGAACTGTGCACCCTGCACTGAGATTCTGCAGACCTTCCATTACTGATGGAAATGCTTCTGAAAGTCACCTTCACTAGAGTTACCCAAAGCAATTGCAAGCCTTGAAGTTTACGCATGGCAGTGGTTTTCTTCTTCTAATTCTGTCAATAGAAGACAACACCCTCTCAAACTGAAGTTTAAGATGATCCTTGGTGTTACAAATTAAATGTAAGGCAGGGGTATCTGAACAACACTGTATTCACTCATATATAGTTGAAGAGGCCTTGGTAGAATTTTATTTGGTGAATCACCTGTCCTGTTTCTTTTATTTGAGACACTGTCTGTCACAAGTAGTATCTTTTATTAGCTGATTTATCTAAGTGATACAACTGGTCACTTTTCAGATAACAAAGTTTCAGAGGCTAAACTGACAGTGTTTATCAGACCGCAGGGAAGTATATTATGAATGACTTAAGGCAGTTAGACATTCTTTGATTAATACTAGTGAATTATATGATTAATAGATTAGTAGATCTAGAGCATTACTACTGGATACAGAAGATCACGTTTTATATTATTATTAAGTCATCTATTAAAAGTGAGCTATAGGTTTGATACATCTCCTGTTGCATCAGAGCAGGAGCAGTTTCTGTCTTGCAGCAATTGCTTTATTTTATTTTACTCTGAGACCCATTTAGGAAATTCTAAATTGCCTGTATGGTCAATATTTAAATAAAGCAAAAGCAAAATAAATTATAATTGGACATGATTTCTATAAAATTCTGGCAACATTCAGAATGTCCTTAATCAGGTACCATGTCCATGCTTTTTTCCAGATAAAACAAGATATTTTTGTGAGGCTTTTTTTCATTGCCTCTCTCCACTCTGTACTCTTCTGTGTTCTCCTGCCATACATTTTGTGTTCCAACCCTCCCAAAGGCTTACTGTCTCAATAGAAAAAATAATCTTAAGAAAAGAAAGAATGATCTTTCAGATCTTTTACAGAAAATACTTTAATGTGTGTAGAAATGTGTGGAATGTGCAAAGAGAACTCTCTAAAGTAAGTAAGTGTTCTGCCTTTACACGCTATTATCCGATGTGTGGAGCAACTACCTAATGCAACGGAGAAGATGGCAATTTATGCATTAAATGGTATTACTGAATGTCATTGCCTCTATTGACACATCATCATTACTCTCTATAAAATACAGTATCCTTCCTACCCTGTACAGAGAGCAGAGAACAAAGGAGACTACCGTGATCTGGCGTCCAGGTAGCCAGGAATTCATCCAAAATTAATCTGCCTTTCCTGTAACAGCTATTTGTTCAAGTGCTGCTTGGCATCACCTACAATACCTCTAAAAATGTGCTACTGAGACACCTGCATTAACAGTTTAAATATTAACCACCTCCTATTTACTTTTGTTGTCTCCTTTGTCACAGTGGAAAGAAAGCAGCATGTGGTGTGTGTGTACACGCGTGTGTTAAAGTTCAAACTATATCTCAGGAAATGAAAAAAGCATTCAGCTTCACAAAACAGGTGGAAGCACGGCAGAGATTTATAGAGGATGGGATTGGTTACCTTGGAAACAGGTTTGAATTCTTTCATCAAACAACAAGATGCTCAGTGTTGACCTATTTCCAACTGCTGTGTACCGATTTAAGGCGGAACTTTTTGCAAAGTTCATACAAAAAGGTCTTCCTATCAACACTCAGTATTTGTGTAGTGCTTAAATGCATTACTTTGTTTCCTCTACACTTCTAAGCCTTTAAAGTGAGAAAGATAGTTGACAACAGAAAAGCAAAAGTGTAGAAGGATGTGATAATCTCCTTGTCAAGAATTTGTTTCCAATGTATCTGAAGTACTTGTGAACACTTAAAAGCCTTTTGGCCAACATATTATCTTCTTTACAATAACTACTTAATGAATATAGGTAAACAATTGTTTATAGAAACAAGCCACTCCCCATCCTATTACAGAACTTACAAACCTGAGATGAAGTTCCACCAGATATTTAGCATTATTTTGTCTTCCACAACCTCAGCTTCAAAGGTTTATTTTATTTTTCTAAGAACTGACATATTATATGGCATTTTTGCATGAAGCCTATTACAACTGGCTCTCAGTTCTGATAAGACCTTTAATGCAGTGCATTAACAATAGAAGGGTAACTGTGACTAAATCATTCTACCTTTCTCATCATATCCTATTAAAATTCGGGGTATAGGAAAGTGAAAACAGAAAGGATAATTAATGTAGGGACGATATACACACACAAATACAGAGGGAGAGCATGTGTACAGCACCATGTGTTACTAATTTAGGGATCCTCCTAGGTAATCTGGATGTATAAGTGATACAATGCAACACAGCATCACACAGAGACATGAGATCAAATCCCAGAAGCAGTCAGGTTGCCTGCCTGGTGCATATACCAATTATCATCTGGTCTGACTATTTTGGGTGAATTTACTCTCTTCTCCGTGGCATCATGGAAAGCCCAAGCTGGCGAATGAGCAGAAAGAAAGGAAACCCAAAAACTCACCAGCTGAAATTCAGCTGAACCTGACGAAGGAAGAAAATAATTGGGAACTACATAAAGTGTGAAATACACACTGTGTATTTCACAAAATACTGTGAAAATAGGATTCGGCTACATTCCTAATGTACAGTTAGTTCACATCATCATATCTAAGTGATAATCTGATTTTTAGAGCCATTCTTAAGGTCATTGTGATAATATTTTCTGAAGCCATCCATTTTTTAGTAATTTCCAGGGAGCACATATGGATTTGTTTGTGGTAGGGTATGTTTCTTGCAAGGAAATATATTAAAGGTTATAAGTTTGCAGCATTCCAAATGCCAAGATTTTATTTTTCTTAAAATTTATCATAAAACTCACCATTTTCTTTGAAATACCAGCTCTTGAGACTGTGATATTACATGTAGTTTTTTAAAAGGGATATTATTGGCCCTCATGGTCCTTGGTAAAGGTCTGAAAACATTTAAAACACCAAAAAGGGTGTAAAGGTACCTCAGAACCTCAACCCGTGGAAACAAAACAAAATGGAGTCGTTTGCAAGCCACACAGTCCCTTTCACCACAAAGTCTTACCAGTTTTAAGAGAGAATAAAATATTTTCTTCACTCTGATATTTTTCCCCCCAGTTCTTACTTTGGTAATAATATTCTTTTGGAGATAAAAAAGAAGATTCTCAGACTGACTGAAATATTTTGTTTTAGTTTGCCCACAGAAACAGGACTTGCCCAGCCCAATGATGCAGCCAGCTGCAGGTCAGATAGATAGGATATACTCCCTACCTGTATACAGGAACCTACTTGTCTTTAAAATGCTGGGCACGTATCTGGCAGATCATAGGTGAAAATTATTATCAGAGCATTTATTTCTAGGTCCTTCTTCAGTGTATACTATGTTCAGGTCAGATAATTATTGACACTCTTACAATAGAGTTTAAAAATCCGTCATAAAAATCATTCATATAGAAAAAATGTCAACAATTAGGCTATAATCTCTTTGCAGTTCATAATGCCCCCAATGTCGAATTGTCTGCTTTTCCTGTTACGTATTGACATACAAGAATAAGTAATATCTTTTACAGACCTCATTCTCATATTCTTCCATTATTCTAATTAACTCTGTCTAGTTGAAGATTAACACCTTCCTTCCTAAGACATCTATCAATGCTGTATCATCACAGATTGCATTTTACCAAACCAGAAATCTTTTGTAAGTTAATACTTTCATGTTTGTGACTCTATTCTTCCCTAGATTTTTTTTTTTCTTTTTTTTTGGTCATAGCTCAGTACAGATCAGCAACATCAAAACTCACATTTAAATGTATGCAGGAAAGTTGATATTGGACAGGCTGCTCATGAACAGCGCAGTTGCTTAAGCTGAAGAGCTGAAACCCAGCTATTTCTTCAATTCTGAATATTGAAAAATGGTGTTCTACTGGTAGATCTTCCAAGTACTCCTTTAACAGTCATACATATTTGAAAGTGACAATAAAGCACTCTGGATGTATAATTTGTGTGAGGTATAGCCAAAATAATAAAACAATATTAATGCTGATCTATAAACGACTTACTTTAAGTCTTGACTTGCTCAAGGAATACAGTGGCAATGTCCTTTTAATCACCATAAGAAGCACCATGCTGGCTGAAGGTTTTTTTAGATACTTTAAACCCCCGTGTCACTGTCTTCTTTAATGTGTGTAAGACACTGAGCATTGGATGTGCTTTGCTCAACAGACACTCTGGTATTTGTTATGTTTCTAGTTTATATTATATTTGCCACCTGCTCATTAAGTTACAGATACACTGTTTCATAGTATTGTGTTTAAATAAATGGATATTATGAATTACCTGCTGCAATGAATTAATATACTGAGCAAAGTAATAAATGTCTGGAGGAAGAAACAAGCTCAGCTCCTGCATATTTTATTTTCATTTTTCATCTCCACAGTTTTATATGTGTCAGGAGGCATACATTTTGACATATTTTTACTGTGAACATGACATTTTGTCTTAGAATTTGGCTGGAATTTGTTTAAAACTTGACAGGCTTATATTCTTGAACCCCATCCCACGGAGGTCTAAAGCTCTGCTGACAATGTCAAGGGCCTCAGTGCTCCAGGAACCTTGGCCAGCCCTGGCACGTGCCCTGGCTGAGCAGACAGATTCCTGCGGCTTCTAAATACAACACCTTGCTCTGGCTTTAAATTGCCCCAGGCCTGGAGGCCGAGCAGCACTGCTTTTTCGTGTCACGGTGAGCTAGCACAAAATATGCACCGCTCGTCAGCCATCAGTGAAGACATGGGGAGTTTCCCAAAATGGAAAATGGCTACAATGAGTACAGCCAATGCCGCTAACCTGATGACAGCCCATCAGAACCACTTTATTTCTCAATTTTTCTTTCTTCAAAAGAGTGAAATAATTCTTACCATATTTTGCTATCCTTCTTAAGCACAGTTCTCACTATTCACACTCTTTACCCCCCCTTTCTTATAGCCATTTAATTTGGGCCTTTTATTTTGCACTCATGCTTTTTTTTTCTTTATTATATAGTCATCTCCCCAAAAGCCAAAGCCCGAAGAAATAATCTACATCCCCCAAATATCCTAATTTACAACTTTATGTCTGCAAAGAGCAAGCAGAAAAACACAACAAAACAGTTAGTTAGTCACCTGGTTTAACAGAAAAGATTCCACCTCATTTTCTTCATGCCTTTTGCTTCTTTCCCCCCTGTCTAAATCCTGAGCAAAACTGAAAGACATTCCCAGCAGACTTCATTGCTAAGGCTCAGAAGGAAACCATGTACTCCACGGTAAGGTATGTATACGTTCTTTACAGAAATTCCCTCTTTCCACTCTGTTAGTTTCCTGAGGTATTTTTACGAATGCAGAATTCAATTAAAAAAAAAAAATCACCAGGAAATGGTAATCAAAAGAAATGCTAAAAATGTTGATTAACTGCTGAATATTAAATGAGCAATACTTCAAGCATTCATATTTTTCAGGCATTTAATTAGGAAGGATTGGCTGATTTCATCCTTGATGGCCTTAGCTATAGGTGAAAATGAGAAAGTAAAAGACATTTAAAACCTGATTTTTAATAGTGTGGAGGACTTCAGCTCTCTGCAGGAGGTCCTTATGTGTATGAAATTGCCCATGGCTGTAAAAAAGGAAAAAATCAAAAAGAGAGCAACCAATGTAATGAATCAATAGTTTTCAATTAAGTATACCTAGGAAAGTGCGACACTGCCTTCAGCATAAACAAAAAACTCCAAAAAGCAATACAGTAAAAATGAAGATAATGAAATCTGTATTGACTGATTGACTTAATAATGCCTAAAAGTGAATCCAAACACTTGTGTTTATGAGCATTTCCCTCCCTAGGATTCTCATGCAGAATGTATTGAGTTTGTTTTTCTGTTTAAATCTTACCACATAAGAAAGGAGTGCTGCATTTCCTGGAGTTTTTAATTAATAGTCATATCAGTAATCCCTAATAAAAATAACTTAAGTATATTCAAGTATCAAAGTAGTTACTTTATGATGCCATTCAGCTCCTTGTGACTTTTACTACTAGAAGATCCTTGTTTTCAAAATCAGGATCTTTAGTCCAAGTTAGTCCAAGTCCAGGAGAGATCAGTGTTGACTCCACTACAGGAAAGCACTATTAACAGGGTGAATAAGGATAGGAAATACAGAAACAAATTGGACATGTACATACATCACGGAATAAGACAGCTAATGATTCAAGTATTCTACTAAATAAGAATGAGCCTACGTTATAATTTGCCTTCACAGGTTTTGCAGCTTGTAAATCTCAATCTTTATTCATTTCCTCCAAAATCTTTACTAAAGAAAATGAAATCTAGAAACTGATTTCAATACGCTGTATTTTGGTGAGACTGCTGCACATCAGAAGACCATTGCCTTTACAAAGGCAAAAACCACCTGCATGTAATGAAGCTGTGACAGGGACCCATCTTATCTGTGGGATTCTACAATAACATTTTAATCTAACATGCACATACAGTGCAAATCTACACTTCAAAATGCTCCCCCAGTTCTGCCTGACTGGCTAGGTACAGACAGAGGCTAGCAAGGTCTGTCCATGGCTGGGGAATAAGCGGGCTGCATATGAGGCAGCTTTAGTCTAGAAGCCAAGAAAGCAAACTTAAGCACTTCCTCTGTATATGATAATAGGACAGAGGAGCATGGGAGAGGGTGTCCAGCTGTCCTCACTTTGCACACCACATGGAAATTTGAAACGCCTTAACCTACCCAGTAATTTAATGTAAGCCTTTACTTTCATCACCTTTCTGTAACTCATGGGATGAACTCTAGTACTTGTAATTCTTCCTGCAGAAAGCAGTGTGGGTTACCAGCCATGTTGAGGGAGAAGAGCTGACTGTGTTCTTACAGCAGGGTGCTGCCCATACAAGTGGGGATAACTGTGCTTTTCCAAGCCATCCCAGCACTTCTTCCTGGATAGCACAGTTCTCTGCTGTTTTAAGCTGAGCGTGCTTTGGAAGTGCATTCTAGCTCTTAGTGCTCAGGAAGTGATTTTGTGGAAAGGACTGTCATTATCAGTTTCAGCTTTGTGCTATGAATATACCAGATCAATACTGAAACACCCTTGTTTGGTCTTTTGCTGCACTGTTCTCAAGATAACCTTTGCTGTCAGAAAAGTCAACTTCAGCAGTTTATTACATAAAATCAGACTGAAATGTGAGAGCTGCTTCAGAGATTTTCCAGCAATATGTATGTGTCCACAAGTGGGCTCTGGCAGACCCTAAGTGAAAACAGAACCATTCCAAGACTTGTTTAAATACAGTTTACAAAAAGCCTTTTCCCTTTCTCCTTTATCCCTTCCCATGACAGCTTTTGCCAGTTAAGTGAAGAGGGGATAAACCACATTTTTGGAAGAGGAGTCTCAAGAAGATGCTAGTGTCCTGGACTCAGGAGAAAAACTAAGAACACCAATGAAAATGAAGATGTCAATAGGTTAGAGGTTATGGAAGACAGCCACAGAGTAGTGAGAAATTATTTTAAAGAGCTGCAGTGGAGACTAGGGAGAGAAATCAGCATAAGGGTATGTATGAATTAAAGATCAATAAGAGAAATACCAAATAAAGACAAGCTTCCAGCAGCAGTTCCCCAGTGATTTTGCTGTGTGAGCCCTCCTGCTCTATCCTAGACACAGTGTGAAGACAGGTGCTCAAGCTGTGGGGGATGATCCGTGCTGCCTCATTCCCAGCCCTCACTCAGCTCCCTCTGATTAGTGGCATTTTCTGGTTCCTGCAGGTCCCTGCGATATCTCCTGCAGCCCTGTGACCCTCCTCCCGCTGCAAGGACTGTGCCCCTCAGCAAGAGCTGCTGTCCTTCACCTAGTGCAGAAGCTGACTTGAGGAAATCTCTGAAGGATGTCTGATCACCTTCCAGTCCTTCTCTACTAGAGATATATCTACTTTCCAACATAACTACTACTCTTGACAAACACCTTTGCTTCTTCTTGGCTGACTTGGAGGACCTATTTCTTTTTTCAGATCCCTTCTTTAAAAACTTCCTTCCTGTCCATTTGGGATTTTGTCATTCTCTTCAAAAAGGAGACAAAGGCCTCAGATCATTCTTGCTCTCTGTCTGCACTCCCTGTTTGCTGTGTGGGACGGCACTTTTGGTCTCTTTAAGAGAGGTGCAGTTTTGTCACCCCCTTGCACAGTTCCCTTCTGCCTCCTGGGACATTTCACATTAAGCTGGCAGGACAGCTCTTGTAAGCTCTGACTGGGTTCTCCTTGTGTGACTGTATTGGGAAAGAGAGAAATAATTAAGTATAGAACTGGAATTAAAAAAAATTAAGCTTTAGCTCAAGGCTTGCAGTTTAGATAGTCTTATAAAAGAGCTATAACCCAAATTTCTTGAAAATATGAGCCCTGGAAGTTCTCTGCTTTGGGAGGGCAAAAAAGAAGACACCTAAATAACTATTTAAATTTTAAAACCTTAACTTAAATGTGAGGAAAAGATCAGATTTTATTTTCTTAGTAACACATTAGATCCAGAAGACTGTTTTACTATGGTAGACAGTTTGAAAAGCCCTTTAACAACCTCAGATAAACCCAGACTTCCCCTCTAGCCATGGTACTCATACTTTTGTTTATATATGTAAGCTTTGACTGCAGTAACTAACCCAGCGAAGAGTCTCCATGGAGACTGAAAAGTCATTTTAAACACCCATGACTTTCAGAATATAAATCTCTCTTAACAGATATTGTATGAATTTTCAGCTAGAGGCAACATTTCCTGATCATTTTTGGTTACTTTTGTATTTTCTGTAATCTGCTCATGTAAATATACATATAGACAACAAAACTCTATGAAGATTATAAAAAATGAATACGCATTTGTATTTAAGATGAACTACCAATATTGATTTTCCTTGATCTATGAAAGAAATGTCTTTATATCTGCTTGGAAATATAACTTTAACTGCTATGTAAAGTGTTGAGCATTTGTGGTTTAAAAGCTCAGAAAAATCATAGATTATAAAGGCTGTACTAAATAAGGAGAGAGGCTAAGATGGCTAATTTCAATTTGTGCATCTAAAACTATAATACAAAAATGATATTTATTATTTCTCTCAACTTTTCCACAGCTTACATGCATGCAATTTTAATCTATGTCTCTCTCTCTCTCTCTCTTTTTTTTTTTTAAATTGCAGACGCAGGTTTCTTGTGGGTGACTTGTCACTGGGTCTTAATGATGTGTTTGCCGATTCTGCCCCAGCAACTGAAACTGAAAGGACTGATATTAAATATTACATCAAAGGAAGGTTTGCATCCCCTTCTCTCCTTTTCTCCCAGAGGCTGTAACATTCAGCTCCATTATCTCCTTGTTTGTAGCAAGGGAGCTGTAATACCCAGGCTCCTCTCACTGACTATCAAGAGAAACTGCTAGAGTCCTGTTCTTTCTTCAGACTTGTTTTGAAACATAATTTATTTGGTTTTTTTTCTTTATTTTTGCTTGCTTTAGTACACTTTGCCTTTGCTAATGTATACACATAGCTAAGTGTGAATTTCATGTGTTCAGTTAATATGGATTTCCTACAGAGTTCTGCCCTCCAGGAACAACAGGAAAAACAACCACCTCACATGGCAGATGCTAGTTTTGTTGTTTAGTGTACATCTGAAAGGCACAGTTTAAAATGTAGATATGGAAAAACTGGGGACATCATGCAGATTTGTCTCTGTCGAACTGGGCCTGAAATCAGTTTTGTCACTATTATGGTTTTCTAGGGAGCCATTCCTTATCAAGTGCTTTTTAATTGATATAACACTTTCTTTTCACTTGCTGTGAACAAAGCACTGTAAATAGAGATTTACAGTGCAAGTGACAGGAGGCAATTCAAGATAAAATATATTGATTTATTCTTCCCCTTGGAGTGTGTTCCTCTTATGATGTGAACTCATGGCAGAGCATGTTTGCTACAAGTAGGGGGGGGCGAAGAGCTTGTGAAAGCTTTCCCTGCTGTGAATACCGGACAGCTACTCTTCTTCTCATGATTTCATGTGTAAATCAAATTTTAGCTGCACTTTTTAAAATCCCAATGGTAGCAAGAAAGAAGAAAGGATGGAGTGAGGTCCCTATTGTCTCTGGTAGAATTAGAGCTGAACTGATATGTAGCAGCATCTGCTTGTCCATATTGTGCTCAGTGTTTCCAGGAGTTGTGCACAGACCCAGTGCCTTCTAATTTCCTCTCCCCAACTCCACTGAAACCATAGTTCGCAATCTCCTGCTGAAGCACTAATGTATAGATGAAATACCTGTCACATGTGATCACTGAGCTGTCACTGCCTGACCCCTTACAGTGAACATCCCTAAATTGCTGAGGCTATGTATGCTGGGTTTTGTCACAGGGAGACCTGCAATGACTTTGCAGGAATAATTTGTACTTAAAGTCTATACTGCATGAACTAAGGACTGCACAGCGATATCCAGGTTTGGGTAGAGCAAATTAGCTCAAGCATTGGAAACAGTGTTATCCCAGAATCTCGCTGGGGCATCTCAGCTAGCTTGCACCTTTCTGTGCAGCATTGCATTATACAGCAAAAGCAACAGCAACATATTCAGCCACTGAGATGCTCCTCAGTTCTTTGGTGGCCAGCACAGAGGAGGATTAAAGCAGAAAGGCAGTCCCTCCTCTGGTCCCCCTGGGGAGTTTTATAAGCAGCTTGTGACCTACAAGGCTCACTGTTTTCACTGCCAGTTCTGCAAGGGTATCACATGATGTCTGGAGAAATTAGGTGCTGTTGAAGTACGTTTTCCGCTAAAGCCTATTTAATAAACACACAAAACCTTGGCCGAAATAGAAGACAGGCTCTTCTGTCCTACTTATTCTCCAGAAAGTGAAGGGCCCTACTGTCCCTTGTTTTGTGGGAAACATGAGTGAGCACTGGGCAGAAGTAGAATCTCTAATTTTTATTAACAAGATATTTTTCCTTCTTTTTCTTTGTTTTATAATAACTCTATATTCAGAGAAATTCAGAAATGTTTATTTGTCTGTAACATGCTGTCACCTGATGCTAAGGGGACAGACAGGTTCTTTTAGGGATCCTTGGCAGAATGATGATGGCATTAAATCGTAGTTACAATTAAAGCTTTATTTTCGTAACAGAATTTTATGATTAGTATAGCACAGAATTTATGATTAGAGTGGCACAGGATTTCTAGGAGCAGAGTCAATGTACTACAATCTATAAGTAGCATAATACAGAATTTATATTACAACTTAACTTATGATTTCTAATCACTTAGACCTTAACTTAACTTATGATTTCTAATCACTTAGACCCTGTGCAGACTGGGTCAGATCTTAATACATGATTTGCTGTATCAATATAGCAATCATAATCTAGACGCAAGAATCATATAAAAGAAGATGAGTCACTCAGTCCTTGGAGGACGCAGACCCTGGGCACCGGGGAGTCCCGGGTCTCAGTGCCCAGCAGCAGCTCCAGTCCAGGTTCCTCACTTAGGACTTGTAACTGCTTAATTTTATAGACAGTGCTCTGGGTGCTGTTACGCTTCCCTGTTGTGTGACAGGGTCATCACCACCTGGTTGGCTGGGTGCCTGGGACTTTCAGGGCTGGTGAGGAAGGGAGTAATCGGCCTGGCGCCCAGGAATCTTGAGGCCTATGGGGAGGGGAAGAAGAAATCTGTTTGGTTTGTCTACTTGGTGCACAAGACCTTCAGGGACCGATAATGAGGGGAAAGGGAATGAATAAGTGACCAGCTTGGTCACAGAGAATGGCCATTTGACTTATAAAATGGTGTTATTTATGCTACCCATATTACCAGGGGCTGGGAGCAGGGGGTGCCAGCCACACCTGCATATGGTAAAAATAGATTTCCTGATGTAAACTCCTTCTTGAGGCTGTAGCTTTGGATTTTTTGTAACAATCAGAGAGTGCTAGGTTGTAATGCTTCTACAGGTCTGTTGGATTTATACCAGACATAGTTTGTTCAGAAAATATCCGTGTCCTGAGCTTCCTAAGAAGCTGAAATACACAGTTCTTCAAGTACCATGCAATCTGCTCTGGTAGCCAGCTGGAACCTACCACCATTGCAGTTTTAAGATCTGTTTTAAGTCACTGTTCATTATTCCCTTGAAACTGAAATTGCCAAAAGTTACATTGTTCATGCTCTGATGTTGTCTGTGTGGATTTGGCAGTGGCTCAAACAACAAATGGGACTGAAAAAACTAAACTTTTTTTTTTTTAATTGAAAACATTCATTATTAAGTATTCACTATGAATGCCTTAGTTTAATGGTCAAGGCCTTGCAATATTCTGGTGAAAGACACTCTAAAGGTTGCTTCATTTGCAGGTCAGACCTAAATAGTATTAGATTATGCTTTGAAAATAACCACTATTACTGGGTTACATTGCCATGTCACTTTGCAGGTTGGGTTTCAATATAAGAACACTGACGGCACTTTTCCTGCTTGATCAGAGGGCTGAGTTCCAATAAAACTTGTGCTCACCCACGTACAGCCTGTATCTCACATAGCTATCATCCTTTTAAAACTGCCAATGCTTAACACTCTAAACAATCTGTGTTGAAATGAGATGTAGAGGAAAGGAGGAATCAAAAACAGAGGAGCTAGCAGGAGAAAGGAAGCAGCCTGAGGGGAGCAGAGGTGAGGAAGCTAATGAGGGAGAGGGAACTCAGTTAAACTTCTTCAGACTGCCCACAAGGCTGTACACCGCTTTGCTGCTGGCTCGCACGGTCTCGGTTTTGTTGGCTTTTTTAACAAATAACCTCCAGGCTGCATGAATGAAACTGCAGCCTTTGGTGCTACGGACATACACCCCAATCCACAGAAGATAACTGCAAATCTGAAATCCCCCAAAGGAACACCTCCTTCAGAGAATCTCAAGGTTTGAGTCTGGTGCAGGGGCAATGATAATCCTCTGAAGTTAAGAATAACAGATTTAGAGTATTAGAGTACAGAGAGAAGTAAATCTTCTGCAACTTGAGCTAAGAGTGGGAACTGTTTAGGGACATTACTGAGTCACTGATACGACTCACATGTTGTTGGCTGGCAGCAGAGGTTTCACTTGGGAACACTGCATGACAGTGTAACTTTGTCAACGTGCACAGTTACAGGGAGATAAAAAGAGTACATTAGCTACTGTTCAGCCAATAACAACTATCATTGCCACAAGATTTTATGACATTTATTATTAACAAAAATAAATATTTTGAGCTGATGATAACATGCCAGGTTTTGTTTCTTTTGTTACTGTCTGTGTCTCTCTATAAAATAAAGAGACAGACTAGACTAAATATTGGAATCAGTCTTTCGTATACCTCCTTTAGCATACAGTTATATGACCATGCTTAAGTTTGTTTATCTTCCTAATAAACTCCAGCAGCTCACCACTGGCCTCTCAGAGGCATTTTCCACTTTAACTTTTTGAAAAATAGAAGTGTTATCATAGGAAAAACCAGACAAAACTGAAAATCTCATTAAGAGTATCATGGCATAGTCTAATTAATGGGTAGCGGTTCATCATGGCAGCATTTAGATGTTAATCTCATCATCTGGTTTGCTTTCATCTACCTCAGTGTACCTCTCAGTGACCATATCTGAAGAAGAGCAGGATCTGGTACAGAACAGAAGACACCTCCTTTATTTAACAACAGTTCTCTGAATGGCTGAGTATCTATGTTGCCTCATCAGCCATGCAATGAAACTCCACTGTGAAATTTCCAGTCCAACAACATGAGTTTATGTTCACACTGTCACATCTGCACTATTATTATTAATTATTGGTGTTCAGTTACTAGCTGAGAGACAGCAGGCTACAAAATAGATATGTTCTATTTCTTGCTTGATCATAAAGAGCAACAGGCAGAAACTCATGAACTAGAGGATAATTCTGCCACATATGCTCCTGGGGATTAGAACTGAAGTATGGCACTGGTTAAGCCAGATGTCTCTTCTTGCCAGATGTAAATAGTAGCCAGGCATGATTTGCTAGTTTGTCATGTTTTCCCAAATAAAAGACTTTGGTGGTTTTGTATCAGACAGGACTGCCACGTTTTTATGAGTGAGGAAAAATGGCCTAGGAAAGGAGTGATGCAGCCTTCCTTACTACTGCCCTGCTCTAATAAGAAGAGAAAAAAATTAATCTCCAGAACTGCAGCCATTATCTGTAGGGGTGGGGGCTGTAGAGGAGGTGCAGCCACACTCATGCAGTAGTTACCAGTCTGCAGCTGGTGCTAACAGAGAGGCTGCAATCCATGATACTGAAATCAGTCATGTATAGTTATGACCAACAGCAGTCCTAATCAACTACCATGTGACCTGAAATTTAAAAAAAAAAAAAAAAAAAAAATAGCAGTTATTTAAGCCATTTGCTAGGCCAGTTAGTTCCAGTGGAAGTCAAGGGTGACAATCTTGCTGGTGAACTCCTGAAGCATATTAGTGAGATTAGCTCCACTGAGGAGCTCCACTCAGCCACTGGTGACTGAGCAGGATCTGGGTGAGTGATTGCTATCAACAACTTCATGATTGTGCTGCCTGATCTTAGATTTGAGGGAAAAGAAAGACATGGAGCACCCTGAGAGAATTCTGTCCAGGCACTATTTATTCCGTTTTCTTATTAGACTCCCCGCTGGCAGCATTAATATGGTTTGATGCAGCTGAGGACAGTTGAATGAACACCCTGATACCAGGTGGCTGCCTAGTATCTAAGAAAATGGCACATCTATAGTGAAGGAGGTTCAAGGGGGGTATAGGACCTTCTGCAGAAGTGCTTAGTCCCACAGCAAAATTAACGAAATGAGCAAGTGTGAGTTAGGGTCAATGGGACCAAGAACCACATATCGATAATTTCAGTTGCACAAGTATGTTTCTTTCTGTGGTTTAAGAACATAAAAATAGGAAAGAATGAAAAATGTCATGACAACTTAACAGCTGTCTCTCCTGATTAACTGCTATAATGCATGAATAATTTTTTTTGACAGTAAACTACTGAAAACACTTTATGATGAGGTTTGAACTTTTAGATCAAAGGTTTACTATTTTCAAGACAAAAACACTTGGATAAGGATTTGCATAAATTTCCACGTATAATATGCATATTTAAACTCAGGGTTTAGTAGAAAGAAAAAGATAAGAAAACATCTTCATCAAAGCAATGTTGTCCAGGCGACTGTGCTGTTTAAGCCTAACATCAGATATGCTATCAGGAAGAGCCTTTAAAAAAACATCCATATGTTCTTTTTTGTCACTGAGAGTTTTCTAGGCAAACTTAAAGCCATGCATTTGACAATGTCAGCGATAACAGAGGGTGATGCATTACTTTCTGGCACATCCAAAACTCCAAGCAATGGATAGATAATTTGGATGACATTGAATATTTTTTGTTGATCTGTCATGAGTGTTCTGCTGAAAATTATAGAAACCTGTAATTAAAAACATAAAACAATCTATTTGCAACACTTTCCTCTCATCATAGATGGCTTTTTTTTTTCCTTAGAAAGACTCAGTTGCAGTAGATGCTGGTCCTCAAATCTCTAGGGATATGCCCCGCCCTTGAGTTTGAAATGTGGGGATACTCTTTTTGGGTATGCTGGGAGAAACACTGTGGAGGACTTTGGAGTGGGTCTGTGAAACTGGAAATCATGTAGGTGGTTTGAGCTAGCACCAGTTTAGCATTTGTGAGCCAAAGTTTGATGACAGACTTTTGAGGGAAAAGATAAGTTGTCATCTCAGAGAACTAAGTTTTCCAGTTTTCCATATGCAATTTACTACATCAGGAATTCCGCACCAAACAATGGGTGAAAAATGGCTAAGCAAACTGACCTGGAATACAGAGTTTTGCTTAAATATTTTAAAACACATTAGTTCTACCAGGAATAACTTTTTGATAAATGTCTTGATGTAATTTTGAGTGAGAAAAATGTATTTTTTAGAAAAAAATATCTAATTTGCCACTGGCCTTAGTTCTTGTCACAGGAGTAAAATGTGAAAAGAAAAAATGAAAATAATTTTAGTGTCATTTTGTGCATAACAAAAGTCCATTTCCAATAGTGAACAATAAAAGGAAAAACTGTAAATTTCATGTAATTGCAACCACTAATAATATTTCAAATTGTAAAATGTGGTTTTGTTTCCTATATTTAAGTTTCTAAAAAATACCAGTCCTGTTTCCCCTTATGTTCATCCACTGTGCAGAAGAAAGACTTAGACACAAATGAAAAAATATACCAAGCTGTGATTCTTCTGAAATATTCATGCGTAAATTTCACCCTCTTCTTTTCACAGAATATGATTTATGCAATATTAGCATTTCATTCTTTTGTTTTAAATAGGAGAATGACATGAAACTATCCACCAATATGTAACTTCTTGCACCTGCTTGGCTGAAAACTATAGCTATGTCAGAAAACCAGGGAATCTCCTTAAATCTCTGCCTATATCAAGCCCAAGTTAATACATTTAATATCGGTATGCTCCATCAGGATATTTTTCCAGCTGGCTCTAAGCTGCATTACTGTGTGGAGGTTGCTGTCAGCTTCATGGCAGACTCAGTTTCTGCGTGGATCACCAGTGGACGTGATACAGCTCGTGTCCCGACAGAGACCCATGGTACAGGCCTCCTGAGGGCAAGCGCAGGGAATGGTATACACGGCTTGCGTCTGCGCTCTGTGCAGTAGAACCACAGAAATTGTTCTGCATGTCAGGTCATATGTTTTGGCAAAGAGGGATGGAGGCTATGTTTGACTAGAAACACTTTCCAGATTTGTTCCCTGATATATAGCAAATAATGGAATTTTCTGAAATTAAAGAACTAAGTTCAATATTGAGATGTAAAAGAAAAATAGTCTGTCTGTAGATCAAGCATGTGCTGAGCATGAATATTAGACTGAAATTTTAGAGGTGGGAGCAAAAAGAAGGTATCCTTTAGAACATATGCCCTTTAGAAGTGCATGTAGCAGTGCTGATATTAACTTAATGGGCTTAATTTGCTTTGAGGACTTCTTACACTTGCCCATTAACATGCTAAAGTATTTTCCAATTTTATTTTTTCTCTTAATGACAATTCAAAAAATGCCATCATGTCTCTTTGTCATGGTTTAACCCCAGCTGGCAACTAAGCACCACACAGCCTCTCACTCACTCCCCCCCGGTGGGATGGGGGAGAGAATCGGAAGAGTACAAGTGAGAAAACTGGTAGGTTGAGATGAAGACAGTTTAATAGGTAAAGCAAAAGCCGCGCACACAAGCAAAGCAAAACAAGGAATTCATTCACTCCTTCCCATCGGCAGGCAGGTGTTCAGCCATCTCCAGGAAAGCAGGGCTCCATCATGTGCAATGGTTACTTGGGAAGACAAATGCCATCACTCCAAACGTCCCCCCCTTCCTTCTTCTTCCCCTAGCTTTATATGCTGAGCATGACATCACATGGGATGGAATAGCCCTTTCATCTGTTGGGATCAGCTGTCCCAGCCATGTCCCCTCCCACCTTCTTGTGCACCCCCAGCCTCCTCGCTGGTGGGGTGGGGTGAGAAGCAGAAAAGGCCTTGACTCTGTGTAAGCACTGCTCAGCAGTAACTAAAACTTCCCTGTGTTATCAACACTGTTCTCAGCACATATCCAAAACATGGCTGCATACTAGCTACTATGAAGAAAATTAACTCTACACCAGCCAAAACCATCACACTCTTGTAATAAGAGAGACACTATAGAACACAGAAAAAACAATTTCTAGCGCACTGTAGCCATAGATGCTAACTTATAGTTTAGTTAGGTGCTAAAAGGAAAGAAAATGCTAATAATTTGAAGAAATGGAACAATTTTTTTCCACAAATTGTCCAGAATGACAACTAGTACTGGCATATCCAGTAAATCCAGCTGCCAAATGCTGTATTGTAGTGAATGCTCATATTTTAAAAGCCTTAATTCTGAATGTTATCTTGAATTGATAGCAGCATAGTGACTCTTTAAGGTTCTGCTTTAAAATAATCTCAAATGATACCTTGAAGAATTTAATTCAAGCCATGTATATTATAGGAAAAAAACCCCACATTTCTGGTAATGGCTGAACTCATATTGCACAGCTCAGGATCTACTCTGGTCTTACCTGACGGCTACTGTTTCATTTCTATTGTCTTTGTCCAGACCCAGTTCCCAATAACCATCTCTCATATGTTATGGGCACAGATGAAGGACGCATAATCAGTATTTCATTCTGTTGACTTTAACTTGAAATTAACTTCATTTTCATGCTGTTTCAAGCATATTGGTTAGTACTAAATTCTGCAAATAGTTTCTATAGAAATACAGAAGAAAACACAGCACAACAGAGTTCTTAAAATCACAAATTGCCTGCTGTGTCCTAAGCCTCTGTCTCCATAAAATAGGCAGTTTATGTACCTTCTGCCAGCTGACTCCTTCTCAAAGGTGACTAGCTTGAGCAGACTGGTAAGAGGGAGCTGTTTAAATGACACCAGAGAAAAAAGCAAGAGAAAAAGAGGAAAGAGAAACATCTTTCATGGAAGACCCTCTGAATTTCTTAAGAAGATGTGTAACCATAATCCTTTCCAACAGGTACCTTAAAAAATATCCATCCTATAATTTTTGAGAAATACTTTATTTTTTAAAAAGTGAAGGCAATCAAAGTTTTTCCTAGGATGCTGTCCTCCCTGCTCCCATAGGCTTTAGACAAAAATGCAGGAATAACGAATTCTGTAGACCTTGACAGGCTTAAAAAACACAGATCATCTGAAAACTTCAATAATTCAAGCCTCTTAGGCTCCTTCAGCCTTGTGTGTGTCCCAAGCAAGCATCCCTGAATCTGAGACTTCAGCAATGTGGAATTCTCAAATTTTGAATTCCTGCACAAGGAAGCACTTCACAGCTGTGCCTTCAGCAGTCACCAGGCAATGATAAAGATATTGCCGGATGAGCACCTGAAGTTGGGACAATGTTTTCAGGTGCAGAGGAGCAACTTAAAGTGAGTGTAAACAACTACACACAATGTGCTTTCTGTCCCTGCCTAGCCTTTGGAATTAGAAAAGTTTCAAGTCTAGGGTTTCAGTCTAGAACATAAAACTTCAGGCTTTTAGATCACGGTTTACATTCCTGCTGTTTCTGACCTAGCCAGAGACACTGTGTTAGAAATATCCTGAGTATAAATAACTTGTTGACTCCAATTCAGTCATTATAAGTCTAGAAAGGTTGTATTTATAAAAACAAGTTTAACTTCAACTCAGAGGCATTTATTTTCCTGGCACTTCTATAGAACTCAACATACTTAGTTGATAGCATTTGCAAAGACCGTGCAAAGACCGTACAAAGCCTTCACCCTCTCCTTTCTACTGTAAGGTACCACTGCCATAAAGCTAACACCTTATGTGGACTGAACCACTAAGAGGAAACGGGGCATAACAGCTCCTAGTTAAATGTAATGATGGAAAAGGCTAACAAACATAAATGCTACATGTGGTAGTATAAGAGACGAATGAACACAACCACTGTGACATTATAACTGAACTAAAAAAACTATGCATTCAAGTGGCATGGAGCCACTCTCAACATTCGCTTATTTCCCCTTCAGATTTAATAAGAAGGAATTTTTGAAGAAAATCAGATTCCACTAGACCAATTACTTGAAACGTGTGGATGCTGTCTAAAGAATTCAGCTAAATGGGATGTTTTGGTTATTCCCTGTTTCTAATTTAGACCTCAGCCAGGCAGAAAATGATGCCCTACAAGTGGTTTCTATGTATAGGAAATAAATCTGTTCCCAAAATCTGCATCTTTTTAGGCTGGCATGACCAACATGCACCAAACTACTGCAAGGTACATACCTTGCACTTGCAGCATTAGCTGCGTTTCTGAAGGAAAAAGCCTCCTGGAAAAGGCAGCTTCAAAATGTGGGCAGAGCTCCATAGGAGATCTGCTGAGTCAAAGTATGTTTGATTTGCTGTTTCTGCTAGCAGCCAGATTTGCAGCACACATCCACTCTCCCTGAATAAAAACAGAAACTGTTGGTCCTTGAGAACTTCTGAAAATCTTTATCTGTAAAGGAGAATACTGTTCAGTGCTGTGACTACTGCCACTGGCATTTTCTTCAGAGGAACCACATGCAGCGGTTCTTGTAGTGAGGGGCCCAAAACTGAACACAGTATTTGAGGTGCAGCCTCACCAGTGCCGAGTACAGGGGCACTATCACCTCCCTGGTCCTGCTGGCCACACTATTCCTGATACAAGCCAGGGTGCTGTTGGCCTTCTTGGGCACCTGAGCACACTGCTGGCTCATGTTCAGGTGTCTGTTGACCAACACCCCCAGGTTCTTTTCCAACAGGCAGCTCTCCAGCCACTCCTCCCCAAGCCTGTAGCGTTGAATGGGGTTGTTGTGACCCAAGTGCAGGACCTGGCACTGAGCCTTGTTGAACCTCATACAATTGGCCCATTGATGCAGCCTGTCCAGGTCCCTCTGCAGAGCCTTCCTACCCAGCAGCAGATCAACACTCCTGCTTGGTGTCATCTGCAAATTTACTGAGGGTGCACTTGATCTTCTTGTCCAGATTATTGGTAAAAATATTAAACATAAAATATTAAAATATTAAAATATTAAACATAAAATATTAAATATTAAAATATTAAACAGAACTGGCTCGAATACTGAGCCCTGGGGAACACCACTTGTGACTGGCTGCCACCTGGATCTAACATGTCATAGAAGGCGATCAGGTTAGTCAAGCAGGACCTGCCTTTCATAAACCTGTGCTGACTGAGCCTCATCGCCTGATTGTCCTGTACATGCCACTCAAGATGATCTGCTCCATAACCTTCCCCGGCACCGAGGCCAGACTGACAGGCCTGTAGTTCCCTGGATCCTCCTTCTGACCCTCCTTGTAGATGGGCATCACATTTGCTATCTTCCAGTCAACTGGGACCTCCCTGGTTAGACAGGACTGCTGATAAATGATGGAAAATGGGTTAGTGCGCACTTCTGCCAGCTCCCTCAGTACCCTTGGGTGGATCCCATCTGGACCCATAGACTTGTGTGTGTCTAAGTGGTGTAGCAGTATGCTTACCATTTCCCCTTGGATTATGGGGGCTTCATTCGGCTCCCCATCCCTGTCTTCCAGCTCAGGGGGCTGGGTACCCCAGGAACATCTGATCTGGGGTTAAAGACTGAGGCAAACAAGGCATTAAGTACCTCAGCCTTTTCATCATCCTTTGCCACTATGTTTTCCCCTGCATCCAATAAAGGATGAAGATTCACCTTAGCCGTTTTTTTGTTGCTAAAGTATTTGTAGAAACATTTTTGGTTGTCTTTTACGCAGTAGCCAGATTAAATTCTAGTTGGGCTTTGGCCCTTCTAATTTTCTTCCTGCATAACCTCACGACATCCTTGTAGTTCTCCTGAGTTGCCTGCCCCTTCTCCCAAAGGTCATAAACTCTTCTTTTTTTCCTGAGTTCCAGCCAAAGCTCTCTGTTCAGCCAGGTCGGTCTTCCTCCCCACCAGCTCGTCTTTCCCCACATGGGGACGGCCTGCTCCTGTGCCTTTAAGATTTTCTTCTTGAAGAATGTCCAGCCTTCCTGGACTCCTTTGCCCTTCAGGACTGCCTCCCAAGGGACTCTGTCAACCAGGCTCCTGAACAGGCCAGAGGCTGCCCACTGGAAGTCCAAGGTAGCCGTTCTGCTGACCCCTCTCCTTACTTCTCCAAGAATCAGAAACTCGTGATCCCTATGCCCAAAATGGCCTCCAACCATCAGATCTCCCACAAGTCCTTCTCTGTTTACAAACAACATGTCCAGCAGGGCGCCTTCCCTAGTTGGCTCCCTCACCAGCTGTGTCAGGCAGTTATCTTCCACACACTCCAGGAACCTCCTAGACTGTTTCCTCTCCACTGTATTGTATTTCCAGCAGACATCTCATAAGTTGAAGTCCCCCACAAGAACAAGGGCTAACAACTGTGAGACTTCTCCCAGCTGCTTATAGAATATTTGGTCTGCCTCTTCATCCTGGTTGAGCGGTCTATAACAGGCTCCCACCATGATATCTGCCTTGTTGGCCTTCCCCCTGATTCTTACCCATAAACACTCAATCATGTCATCACCATCATTAAGCTCTAGACAGTCAAAACACTCTCTAACATATAGGACTACCCTGCCACCTCTCCTTCTTTGCCTATCCCTTCTGAAGCGTTTATAGTCATCCATTGCAGCACTCCAGTTGTGTGAGTCACCCCACCATGTTTCCGTAACGGCAACTATATCATAAATTTCCTGCCGCACAATGGATTCCAGCTCCTCCTGGTTGTTGCCCATGCTGCATACATTAGTGTAGATGCACTTCAGTTGGACTATTGATCCCACCACCTTTTTGGAGGAAGAAGCCCTAATTCCTACATGATAATTCTCAGATGCTTCCATGGTTTCTAACATATCCATAACCCTTGTGTCTGCTGCTGCATAGATCTCCATGCCCTACCTCCTCTGAGATGGCAGACTGAAGGACCTTGCTAGCACACCATCCCTCAAACATTGTTGTGCCGCCCTCAGGCAAGCCTAGGTTTATCTCTTCCCCCTTCAAATCTCGTTTAAAGCTCTTTCAATGAGCTGCTAACTCCTGTGCAAAGATCCTTTTTTCCCCTTTGAGGCAGGTGTACCCAGTCTGTTGGCAGCAGGCCTGGTGTCGTGTGGACCAACCCATGATCAAAAAACCCAAAATTCTGCTGGTGACACCAGGCTTGGAGCCAGGTATTGATCTGCTGGCTCCTCCTGTTTCTTCACTCATCATTCCCTGCAACTGGAAGGATAGAGGAGAACACTGCTTGTGTTCCTGATCCCTTAACAGTCATCCCAAGGCCCTGAAGTCTCTCTTGATTGCCCTTGGACTTCTAGTTGGAACTTCATTGCTGCCTACCTGAAAAATCAATAATGGATAATAATCTGAGGGCTGTACCAGGGTAGGAAGTTTTCTCTTCATATCTTTAACCTGGGCCCCAGGGAGGCAGCAGACTTCCCTAAGAAGTGGGTCCAGTCTGCATATTAGGCCTTCTGTTCCCTTCAGAAGGGTGTCTCCTAAAAAATTATGAAGGACTTGTCAATTTTGTAGGTCAGTCTGAACCATCTGCCAAGCTAGGCTCATTTAAACAGCATCTGTTATAGTACGTGTGAAACCATACAGGGAACATAGCTATTCAGAGAGCACAGGTTAGTTGAACATACCCTAGAAGGCAGCAATTCTGAAGTGACTAAACAATTTTAGGACATAAGCACTGGCAGTGTATTCCTAGCATCATCCTCTGGATGAGACTGAAGGCAATAAATCACTGGGTGTACATACAGCAGAACTATCAGAAGTACCAACTCAAGATTTCTCGTGCAAAAAGTTTTTGAATCTTAAAAAAAATCTCTATTTAGGTAACAACTTTTGTTGTTACTTTCATTTGCAATCTTTAAGTTTGTTTTTTTTTTATTTTAATTAGGGAAGGTAAGGTATGGAGAAGAGGAAGCTGAGGGGAGACCTTATCGTTCTCTACAACTACCTGAAAGGAGGTTGTAGCAAGGTCAGTGTCTTCTCCCAGGTAGCAAGCAACAGGATGAGAGAAAATGGCCTCAGGTTGTGCCAGGGGAGATTTAGATTAGATATTAGGAAAAATTTCTTCATGGAGAGAGTGGTTAGGCATTGGAACAGACTGCCCAGGGAAGTGGTGCAATCACAGTCCCTGGAAGCGTTCAAAAAATGTGTGGATGTGGTGCTTAGGGACATGGTTTAGAGGTGGTGCAGGCACTTAGGTTAACGGTTGGACTCAATGATCTCAGAGGTCTCTTCCAACTTTAATGATTCTATGATTCTATATGAATGTTTCCTGAAGAGTCTACAGTATGGTTGAAATTTACTGGACCTTCGAGTCATTTAGCTAAGCTTTTAGACAAAGCCCTTTCTCAGTCTCAGAGAGTGGTGGACAAATGCTTGGCTACTATATTGTGGTATATATTGGTGCTAATAGGTTTAGATAAAATTACAGATACTGATTTTTTTTTTAATGTAAAGTGTTAATAGTCAAATTAGATACAGAATTTCTCACAGCTGAATATGTTCATGCTGACCTAGGCACTGCATCTAGAAATACAACTATCCATCTGTTGTTATAAAGGAGAAATGTCAGCCAGACTTCAGACTGAATAAAATGCCTTTCAATATGAGTGCAACCTCTTAGAACTAATTGCTTTTAAAGACTCATCCCCACAACATTTTAAACCAAACTCCTTTATCCAAATCTAAAAGGCACCTGTAGATTCATTGTCCTGACTGCAGTGCAGTTTCAAGATCAAGCCCTGAAGCCGATATGATTTGAGCTTGGATTTGGCTCATTGTACATGTATATGAAATGGCACCACTGACTTCAGAGGCACATTTATCACAGAGAAAAACTTTTTAAGCCCCAGAGAGGCTTAAAAGCTCCCACTCCTTTCCCCCATATCTTTCACAAACGCACAGATACATGCGTGTAGCCATGCTTGCTTTTCTGCAGCATTGATAATTGCAAGTTTTCTTTAACTTCTCTCACACTCAGAAGCAAGCTGTAGTTTTGTAATTACTATCAAAATTGGTGCATAGGCTAATCAAAATCAATTATCAGCTGTGAGATGGGAAGAATAAAACAGAGGAAGAATAGCAGGGCAGCAACTGGGCTCATGAAATTAAAAATAAAAATAACAAGCAAATCTATGTCTCATCCTGACAAGTGAGGCACTCTGCCTCTCTGTCATCCCTTTCACCATGCAGATGACTGCTCAGTAGCTCTCAGCACATAATAATGCAATCCCTCCTGTCCACCAAATTTCTGTAGTAGCTGCCAACTCTTTGTACAGCTTCTAGATGAAATGACAGAAAAATCATATTTCACAAGCCTATTTAAGAACTCCATAGCTTTTAAATATTTTCTTGTTTCACCTTGCAGGGAGGGTTTTGTTTTTAATTAGTATGAAGCCTAGTTACTTTTCACCAGGAGAAAAAGGGTGGCAACCATACCAGATCTAGGAGGCTGGAAAACAAACAGGTGGGAAAATTAATAATAAGTACTCATATTTACACTTGCTATAAAGAAACCTTTGTGTTGGAGGAAGCTAGATAATACATGGCATGCCATCTGGTTTGCCCAGAGATGGGGCAATGAGATTTGCAGATTACAGCTGGTCCTAGGCAGCCATTATCAGCAAGTTAAAACAGTGCTTGAACAGAATCAGCCCACAGACAAAGAACAGCAGAGGCAAAGCAAGAAAGTGCTTCAGCTGGCAGGCCCAGAAAGCAGTGGTGCTGGCAGCCACAACTGCAGGTTCAGCTGGGAGGCTGGGTGTACTCCTTAATTCCCTGTTTTTGCTAAACTTTCACAGCAGCATCTATGAATAACACTTTCAGCTACCTCCTGTTAAGTAGTAGATTCTGTCTCATTCTGTTGAACAGAGCAGTACTCACAAATCATAGAATCATTGAATCATGTGTAACAGCAAGCACTCAGCATGATGTCTCCAGCTTGTACAAAATGGGCAGAACATCCCTTTGGTGTAATGAGTCACAGTGAGCAAACGTGTCTTTGAGAATCAAGCAGAGACTCCTCCCAAATACACTCAATTGCCCAAAAGCTAGTTGTCTGGTCTATACTAGTCATATAAGCTTATCGATTCTCTAGTAAATGGAAAGAGATGCTCGTACGAGCAACTTGGTGTAGGGTCGTACTGATAACAGATGGAGAGGAGAAGGTGGAACATACTCTGGAATTGCCCCTTTCGCCTGGAGGACTGTGAATAACTACATCCCTAGCGTTTACACAGGAAACATTAGGCAACCCAAGATCCCATTTCTTGTAGAGCAGAATCAAGCTAAGGTTCTCAGTTCTTATTTTCAGAGTGGTGAATGACCAGGCTGAGCATATACCAACCAGGAAAGACTCCAGGTGTAGAGAGGGAAGGTGCTCCAGTAGAAAGTGGCACTTTCTACCACAAAAGTAAGCAGAAGAGTCTAAAAGAGAGGAAGTTTTTTTCTTGGAGAGTCTGAGGCTGGGCAACAATTCCTGTTAGAAACAGGCATCACAGCATCACTGCCTTTTACTTTAAGTGTGAAACATGTTTCTGACCTTGCCTGTCCTGAAAGAAGTACACAGTGCATATAAAATAAATTTTAAAAAAGTCAAAGAAACATACTGAACAAAACACACAAGCTCTGAACAAAATCCTCTCTCAAATACAGTTCTCCTATGGGAACAGCATGCAAGACAGCACGTGGAGCACACATGACAAATGCTATTCATATCACTCAGAGCACTGATAGGAGGCCCTCAGATATCAAAATAACTTGTAAAGGAAGAGATCACTGAGATTAACTCTAGCTTTCCTTTTGGGTCAGCTTTACTTAAAAAAGCCTTAGATTGTTTGGATCCTGACTGACCCATATCTGATTAAAATGACACACTTTTATGGAGACATCTTGACATTCACATAATACAAGGCAATATAAGTACCAGCCATTTTAGTTTCTGCTATTCTGACGAAGTTTGCTCATCAGTTTTACACTTGAGTCATAAGACTGACAGCATAATGTATAACCACCTATGGTTAAAAGCAACATGACGAAAAATTAAAATAAAAGACAACCTCTACGGATGGTATCTCATTTTTTTCCATGAAATATGGAAACACTTTCTGGTATCTTAGCAGTTACTCTTCACACTAGCATGTTGCTGGTTTTAGTATTATGAATAATGCACATTAACCAAAATCACAGAAAACACAATGGTTACAATGAATTATATGCAACTCATTTCAAAGTATTCATTGTCTTTTCAGAAAAAAAACCCCACCATATATTTGGGTATAGGAATGCTTGGGGACTGTATTTGCAAATAAGTTTTCCAAAATAATTTACACCGTCACAGCAGGTGAGTGATATCAAATATTCTCTGTGCTGTTTAATATGGATTCCAAGTCTTACTTACCAATCCTGCACAGCATTGAAAGATTCTTCATTTGTGATGTCATACATTAAAATGAAGCCCATTGCACCCCGGTAGTAAGCCGTGGTAATTGTTCTGTATCTTTCCTGCCCTGCTGTGTCCTGAAACAATAACAAACAAAATTTTTACATGTTGCAAATGAATTGACAAATGATAGGGTTTTTTTAATAGAAAGAAAACTCTGACAACAGTTATTGTACAACTCTGCAATCCTACTCATAAAACTAATCAAGGGGGAGAAAACTGAGAATAACAGGAAAAAGGAGAATTCTGCATTGAATCCTAATAGGAGGGGCACATCCATTCTGTCATGAGGTGAGAGTGGAGAAAAGCAGAAAGGCATGGCCCTCTGTCAGGTCATATATCCTGAGTCGTTCACTGACACATGTCATTCAACCTGAGAGTCGGGTAAGAACCTTGTCTCCTGCTCCTGCCTTGTACCTTCCCAATTTGGCAGAGGGGACAGGTAAAATCTCCTGTCCTGGATAAAATGCTGGGACAAAATAGCATCCTTAAGATCTTCATTATAAGATCAGGATGGTTCCTGAAGTCTGGAAACATCCTGACCAAAAAGGCAATGTCTAATCTTTCTGGTCTCGCAATTTTAAGCTATCGCTGCACATGTTAACTTTAGCATCAATACAGACAGATCTGTGCTGACAAAATAAAAGCTGGAGGGCACTGCCTTTAAAATAAGGATGATATCTGAAAAAAAAAAAAGTTTGCTAACAGTCCCTTAACTCAAACCCGTTTTCTCCCTCATTCTCCGTATCTCGTTCAATTGCCTTTAAAGTCAGAAATGTGAGTCTTCCTTTCTCCCACTGCTTGCTTTACTTATTTCCATTAAAAAATTTTCAGGGCAGGGACTACCTGTTACCACATTTATATGCAATGTCTAGCATAACCACCCATGTCTGTACTAAGATTGTGAGACAACAGCAATAACTGAAATACAGGAAATGCATAACTATTTCCTGTTCCAGCACACCTATTTAATATTTTTAAAACATAAACATTAAAAGCTCATACATAACATTTCAGTGCAATCCTGTAACTGTTTAACAGATCATCTGCATGTATTCAATTTTAACAAACTTTGAAACTTAATTTAATTATTTCAGGTTTTTTGAGCGGATAAGAAATAGTTTATTTTACAATACAGACAAATTTATTTAATTTGCCTTCCTACAGAGAGAGAATAATAACCAGTGATAAACAAGGTTTTATTTGGTGTGTTTTCTGATATGGTTCCTGGGCTAGTAGTACTGCCTTGCAAACAAGAGAAAAATAGATTAAGTGGGTCTTCTTTAAAAATATATCATTCATCTCATAAACTAATAAAATAAAATAAGGAGTTTCTACATACCTCAGAAACCACTTATATAATAAGAAACAATCAAGACAGTTACTGAAACCAAACGAGGTCTTAGGTAAAATACATGGATTCTGTTCATTCTGGATTACAGCCGCTACTGCTTTGATGTAGTTTCAGTGATCCAAGACAGAAATCTAATGTAGAAGGTAGACTCTAACCGTCTCACAGGAGATTAGGTTATGTCTTTGCGGGAAAAGACAGAGAGGCTTAAACTTTTTCTGCTTATACTCTGTGCTGTCTAAGCCCATACCAACTGTGGTCTGGAGGTTGGATAGCTACATTAACAGAACTGCTCCCAAATTTTCTGGTGGTATTACTGAATTTTAAGGTATTAAGACCCTTGGGCTAAGCCTGTGCATATTATAGTACTCAGAGGTCAGTTCTTTCTCAGTAGGTCATAGTCTGTCAATAAGATGAAAGTATCATTGAAATGTTGAGTAAAATCATTTATTAGCAGAAGAAATATCACCTGTCATTTTTTAAAAACATTTATTTGTATTTCTTTTATGGAATAAGGTTTACTCTCACATGTTTTGCAGGCTTCATTTATTTGATTTGATATTGGAGAAAAGAGCTGGGAGGAACAGGAGGAAAATATGACCTATAGCAAGCATGCAGCCTTTCTGTACAGAAGAGATATGATTTTTCAAACAAGTTTTGTCAGTGTCTATGTGCTTGTTTGTCAGTCAGAGACATGTATGGTTGGAAATATGATGGTATGACAAGCAGGAACCCACTGCTACTGAAGCAAATCTTACTTTGCTGCAGGTGATTTCCACTGAAGCCTGTCTGCAGATAAGAGTGAACAGCCCTAGCAATAAAGCCGTAAGTCAGTGAAGCTTCCTAGCCAAGACACCAACTATTTTCTGCGCAGTGTTAAAGGTAGCTAGCGGGGGCTTACGCACTCTTGATTACAGAGAATAAAAGATGAGTGTAAAGGAAGACAAATCAAGATAAAAGTTCTGAAATAATTTTACAGAAAGGGAGGTGAAGCTGCAGATGAAGATCCAAACACTGACTAACTTTGGGATAAGTGATGCTCTTCTGGACCTAGGCATTTCATTTGGGTCAGTCTGGGAAGGAAGCAGATATTTGAGGTTGCTCTTGATACAGGCATCTAACATGTGCCTGTAGCAAATGCTATGTTAACATGATGATAAAACAGAAGATTTTTCTAAAGCAGTGTTTCAGTATATGGCATAGATGGATAACCATTAATAAAGTGGAGTTTATTAGTTTCAAACATTGATAATCACATTCTTGTTGGTATTATTTTCTATTCACTTGCTATAAGGAAGCAACTAAAATTTTAATTCACCTAATGTACAAATCATGCAGTAGAGTGTTTATGACCATGTAAGAAATGAACCCAAATATCAGTAATCAGTGTTGTCAAAACTTTTGTGTTCCACACATTCATAAGCATCTCCTTTGTATTCTGACTAGAATATATTCATAAATACTCTAAAGACAGCTCCTTTTGTATAATGGTTAAGGAACTCAAATACCATTTGTCAGGAGAAATAGCACATTAGAAACATCCAGTACTTTAATATTAAATATTATATTTTATTACAATGATTTAATTTATTTGAAACAGGTAATGCAACAATGTAAGTGGCCTTTCTCACTGTTCATTAGCTTTTATTCTTATGGAATAACTCAGCAGAAAATAACTCATTTCCATATTTCATCAAGTTTATATCTGTAAATCACTGATTTTATCCTCAGGTACTGTTTTGTACTTTTATTTGAAGAAAACCTTTTCCAATTTTGGCATGGCTGCTGGCTGCTGCTATGTTATCTTAGTCTTTTTTGCAAGACCATAGAATTAATCTGATGACCATCTTTTTAGGTTTAAATTCTGAAATATAACACCTGTATTTCACACTGACTGATGTTTATTTCTAAGCAAACTAAATAAAATAAGCCTAAGGAAGAATAAAATTTGACCTATCGTTGACTGGCATTTTAACCAGGGTGATTCATTTCCATCTTTAATGGGCAGAAAACAAGACACATAGATCGTCTTGGGGGCCTTTTCATTCATGTAGGTGATGGCTGGTAAGGACTGACTGTTCATTAAAGAAGTAGAGTGGAAAAGTAGAAGTGAATGAATGACACTGAGGGAATGCTGTATAAAAAGTTTCATGCACAGAAGACAAAAAGAAATATTTTACAAATCTTAGTCAAAACAAAACAAAAAGGGTCTCAGCAGCTGCAGGAAATATTTTCAAATACTATATTCACTTTCATAAATTCTGTTTTTAATAAAATTCCCACCATTCCATTAGCCTCTGGTTAGGTGGTCCTATCTCCGTGAATCTTTTTTAATGGGCACCAGATTTTAGATATTAAATCACAGAATGACAAGGTTTAGTGGACATAGTACTTTAGAAATTATCCACTTTCTGAGCATTCAATACAGCATGCTGCCCATGGTCCTGAGTATTTGGAGGATTCTGAGGCTTGCGTGGTTTGGTCTTGTGTGCTCTGGTGTTTCTAGTATGTTTTGGTCTTTTTTTTCTTAATTAATTTTAACCTCTAATAGAAATTAGATATTTGAAAACATTATGATGCTCCAGATCCTGATATGTATAATTTCATATTACAAAAATTCATTGCCTTTTGCCAGAAATTCAATAGCTAAAAGGACTGGTAAAGCTTTTCCATCAGTAAAGATCTTGAATAGGTCAGGTATATATCTATAGGCAGTGAAAGAGGAATGGTAGAGGTATAGACTGAGTGCAAAATATCTGTTTCTGGCTCAGGGTGAAGACAGCAATCTGGTCTGTATTTGGTCAACTCTCCTTTATCGTATATGTATCAAATGGTATGGAGATAGATAATTCTAGCTCACCTTGGCTGTTCATTTGAGTTAAACTTAAAGCTGTGCATTTGACAGGACAATAAAGCTTAAAGTGAAGATATGTTAGTTATTTTTACAGTAACCACATGACCCAGCTTTTGTCCTGTGCGTCTCCCTTGAAACAACCCTTTAATAATGTTATGGGAAAGTTCCTACAGATTCTCCTTAAGACTGTGTAACTGCCATACCTGCCATACCAACTGCCATTGAAGGCCTTAGTGTCCGGGGAATGCACCAGCTGCTGACAACAATGCTCCCAAAGGAATGGGGAGATAATGTAATAGCCATCTGTGCAAATAGAAACACTTAGGAAAAGCAAGCTAGCTGACTCAAGAAGAACCTGTATTCCTCAAGAAGTTAATTGTTTACGGCGCTGGAAAGGCTCAAAATATGAAACAGAGAAAAGAAGGTTCTGATAGTAATCTTGAAAATAATAACTATTACCTGGAAAATAATAACTTATTTAGGCTTGCAAAGTACAGTTAGCTGAATTAACTTAGCAGTGTAAAGCAAGTAAATCCCCCTTACTGTCAAGCCCTGCTAAGCTAGACTTCATCCAGAACGTGCCATACCAGCTTAGACTATACCAATGTTTTTGAGCAATACATTAAATCAGGCCCTTGAATTAATTTGCTGGGTGTGTGCTCTCCTTCCCACCTTCGCCTAGCACTGCACCACTGACAGGAACAATACTTTATGTAAATAACTTCCAAGTGGAGTTGCTCATTATTAATGCAGACAGTTTTGAAGGTGAAAGCAAACAGCATTTGTCTGCAAGGACTTTTAATGAGCCTGTCATGAAGGAATTCAGTCTGCAAAACACAAACTTATTTTGTAGCACACTTGAGTGACTCTGTGCCTCTGCATTTCTGTCCTATATGCTAAACATACAAATACCTTTTTAGATCCTCTTCCCCACATTATGAGTTTTACTCATATCACAATACAGCTTGTGTTATGTGCCAAAAAACTGGCAGCAGGAGAGGAGGATTTCTTGGACGGCCTTTATATCTCTGGTGCACATCCACAACATTTGAAGACAAGGCAAACAGAAAGATAAAATCAGAAATATGAATTGGGTGAATTCTTACTTTGCAGGTCAACATTTTCTGTTAAGGTAAACAAAATTTGCACAGCAATCAAGAACTGCTGCTCCTTTATGAGTTTCATATTTCTTTCCTGCCATTGCTTCCCAAGGGTTATTTATATACTCCATCAAAGAGACTCTATATTTCTCTAATTTCTCCTATTCATACATAAAAGGACTCAAGGCAGTAAATGAAGGAAAATCTAAACTGGCTCTTTTCAGAGCAGCACAAAAGACGTCTCTGATCTTTCCTCAGGGATCTCTGGGGTCTCAGGGAAGAAAGGATAAAAAGAAAAGTATGACAAGCAAAAAAAAAAAAAAAAAAAACCAACCCTGTAAGAGAGCTGTTCAGGGAGAGGGAAGGGACAGCCTCTGCAAAAATCCTCTTGAGATGGGGGGTAGACAGGGGTAAACCCACCTAAAGCCTGCTGCTAACCACCCCAGAAGAGCAGCTGTGGGTCTACAGCAGAAGCAACTGGGCAGGGCACAGCGAAAGAGGGCAGGGAGAAAAGCTGCTGAAGCAGGAGGAGCGATCTATCCTGGGAGCACCGTTTCTCAACAAACAGCACTTCCAACAGAAAGTGTTAGGCACATAGAAACACAGACATATGAACATTTAGTACCAGGAATGCAAAACACAGTTCAAAACAGTTTCTTTAGCTAATATATGGACAAAAAATGTAACACTGCATATTGCCAACCTAGTCTTTGCTTATGTGCCTATCTTCTGTCAGCAGCTCTTCCCAGACTTCTCATGGCTTTGGCTTCCCGGGAATTTTGTCTTTTATATATATACATGTGTATACATAGGCGCGCATGTGTGCATGTGTGCATGTGTTTGCAGAAATATATAGATGTATATCAAAAAAACATCTGGAGCGTGAAACGCCAGGTACTCAGCTTGCCAGTACACATCTGCTAGATCTGTATGCTAGTCCTTGGAACTCGCCCCAAAAGGACAGCTGACAGTTCATTCATCGTACGAGAGGGATGCGGGAGCATGGCGGGGCCAGCTGGATACAGCTGGGGCCAGAGCGGTGGGGAGAGGCATTACTCCAAACGCAGCTAGTAAAAAAGGGCCTGGGAGGGCTGTCCTGGCAGGCAGAAGGTGGGGCAGAGCTTGCACTGCAGAGAGAGTTTGGCTCCTAGAAAGTCCAAGTTGGTACTGTAAAAGTACTTTACTGCCAGATTTGCTTTCTCTCACTCCATCCATGCAGCTGGTGACTGTGCCCGAAATTAATTTCCTTTTAAATTTTCTGGTTTTCTCCTTTCCTGTTTTTTCTTCTTTCTCCTTCTGTATTTTTAAGACTTGCATAAAATGTTCATTCTCTGCAGTTCAGCTACCATGCCTTCCTAAAGCACAAAGTTTAAGAAAGCCATGGTATCACTGTCTCCCTTCTAGCCCAGCATAGCTTGACCTCAGCTGCCATCGGTTCTGGATACAAGTTTTGAACCCCACTGCCATTTCAGTGCATGCCTCCCTCTTTCCCTGCCACGAGCTGCAGCTTTCCCCTTGTCCTGTCTTCACTTTGGTTGTGGCCTGTCCTGCTCTCTTGGAGGTGAGGATCAATTCCTCTTGTCCTTCTTCCCCATCTCTGGACATACTTTATAAAGCATCTGTCAGATCAGTAGGACTTGGCATTCTCTTCAAAAGAAAAACAGATTAATTAAAGTTACACTTTATATTTTAACCAAGCTTCATGTTGGGTCTTAAGAAGAATTTCTCTTTCTGGAAAGGCTCACGTTTTTCTTTCTGGATCTTTTTTTTCTTTTATTTTATGAAAAGTGTTACAGAATCAAACATTAAGTACAGCTGCCAAAAATGTATAGTGGAAATCATAAATTTACAAAATCTAATTTGCACTTCATGTAATAATGCAAGTATTTTTTAATGAGTAAAATGAAAAGGCAAATTAATATTGGAGCCCTGCTTGTAACTACAGCTAGGGAAAAATCAGCTGAATAACTTTCTATTTGTATTATTTTTAAATACTTGTAAGTCAGATTATAAAAATTTCCTCATATTTTTCAGAAAAAGAATGAAGCAACAGAGAGCCATTCTGAAAAAATAGTTATATACAAAAACCCCCAGCAAAGCTGTGATAAGGATCTTTGGTCTACAGGCAGCTATTACCATATGGGAAGCAGCAGTAGAAAAACATGCGATATTTTTAGTTTTGTCATATTTTGTTTTTAAAGCTCCTGCTCCCAGAGTCCTGTGATTGTACAAGAACAGCAACTTTTTTTTCCTTTTTTGTTTAATCTTTGTAGTCAGAGACCAAAAATGCATCCCAGTGCATAATGAAAAAACAAAAGGCATTAATATGGACTGAAATTACTGTATTAAGAATAAAACTTTTACTAAAACCAAAATAATTTTGGAATGCTGACAACTGGCACTGAATTCTGGCAGGGCTCGAGAAGATTAGAACAACCTGCTTTTGAGTGAAAGGGACACAAAGAAATGTTAGTTCTATAATAACATTGCAAGGAATGGTAATCTTAGAAACCTGCCACTCAAATACACTATGGACAATCTTCAGACTTGACAGAAAGTCTCCTTAAGCTCCAGGAGTGTACTTGGTAATTTAAACACTAAACAAATAGTGGTTGTCATACTCACTGTGGGATGAGGATAGGTTGCAAAAGTCAATCCTAATGCTGTGAGACTTATCTTATTAGGAAAATAAGAAGCAGAGCTGTTTCATCCACACACGAAGAAGGCACTAAACAGTCCTTCAGTCCTTGTCTCACGTGGCTTTGGTGACTGCTAAAGGTATTTGCAACTTGCCAGTGTTTCAAACTGGCTCTTCTATCTGTACAGCACTTGGTAGCCTAAAAATAGGTGTGTTCTTGCCCTATGATAAATGTGGGGATAAATGTCTTTTCTGGTTTGTTGGGGTTTTTTTTGGAGGGTGGGGTGTTGGGGTTTTTTGTTTTGTTTTGTTTTGTGTTTGTTTTTGGTGGGGTTTTTTTACAGCTGTACTAAAGCTTTGACATCTTTGTCTGATTTTCCACCATTTTTTAAAGGCATTTGCCTTTCATTTAGCAGAGATAGGAAAAAACACTGAGCTATAACATAAGTTCAGAGACTTAGAGTCAATCTAACTATTATCACATAAACGGAGAACAAGTTTGAGGTATATTGGAATGCGAGAGTACCTTCCTCTTCCTATTGCTGTACATTGATTATATACTTATAAATACTTTGGATTATCTACTTCTCTCTAGAACTTCTTATTCATAAAATAATAAGCTCTCAGCTTTCTCTCTCTCTTTCATTCTGTCCTATTCTGCATCTTGAAGACAGCTCTCTCTATTAATATTCATTACTTATATTTAATTAACTTGCCCTTATTATTCAGGATGAGGTGAGATCCATGGATAGAGAAAAGTTTGACCAGCCATTTTGATAATAGCTATATGTTAGTGGCTCATTGCAATGAACAAATTTGCATAATAGTGTCATCATGTTACAATATTATGCAAATCCTTGTCCACTGATTAGCTAACAGTACCTCTTAGCTATTGAGAGCTATGAATATAATTCTTTCCTTATGACAACACCGAGCTTAGCACATTTTTGTTCTGGGCCTCTTTAAGAAGCACAGTTTTGTAACTCTCCAACTCTAAGAGAAAAATGAATTAGTGGTACAGAGGACCTTTTAAAGCCATTAACAAAGCACTCTTGCCAGAAACTCTCCACCTCTGCTTTTCCTTGTGATAACCCCTGTGCTTAAATCTGCAGTGAAGTTTCTCTTATTTGGAACAAATTACAGGAATGTTCCTATTAAATATTAATAACCTTCCAAACCTTCCCAGGAGTAAAAGAATGCATTTCTGTGCAGAATATTGAGTTTACAAAACACTTTTAAAGGCTCTTTAGAATTACTACCAACTTACGTGTTTTACATAAAAATGTTTTAAATCTCAATTACCTAGAAAAAGGAAAAGACAAATCTGCAACACAGAACAAGCCACATTTTACCTATTTTAAGCACGAAACTATAAATGCAATATTTCTGGAAGAATTCAGACACGGCTGAAGTTCGAACCCATTCAGAACTTCCATGGGGGCTGGTAAAAGGCACAGCTTAGTGCTCTAGAAAACCTGCAGAATAAAAGTACTGGACTACAGTGTGGTCTGTGCTACAACGGTTTCCTCCTGCCTTGGCAACATAACACTGCTTTAGGGCTGTCTGGAAGATTCCTCGTGCAGTGATCTGTAGGTAACATTTGTATACTCTTTCTATGACTGTGGTAGACATTGTCTTCTGGGGCAGACATCAAAGATACCTAAAGAAATTCCGGTAGCTCTTTGTATATCATACTTTTTTATGGCAGGTATTTTAAGATTCTAAGGCTCAGCTGAAAAAGCACCTGGTGCTTTCTGGAGAACTCCTCCAGTGATGTATCGAAGGTGCAGAATGCCACCATCTTTTCTCCACTAGCAATGCAGCCCTTCACGCCTTTCAGGGAGCTGTTCCCTCCCCTGACACAGAACTATTGAGAGCTGTGTTTGCAGGACAGTGTCCACCAAACTCTCCTTTCTTCCACTTTTAACCCCTTTGCCCTCCAACAGTGTGTCATCACCAAACACTCACTTAATATGTGACTGTGGGTGAGATCTTTGAATTCCCCATCATAGCTTTTTCTTTTTCTTGGGTCTGATTGTAGCAATTAGTAATTTAGGTTTGCAATGATGGGCATTATACAGTGTGGTCAGCTGGCCAGAATCATTAAAGAACATCATGTTCCAGGTCAGTTCTTCTGTCATCTTCAACACATTCAGATGAACCTGTACAAAATATTTCTGTGTTAAAGGGAAAGATCGAGAAAGGACAGATGGCACAGAACAGATTATTCCAGCCATCAGGTGCTGGAAGGGGTTTTTTTACAGCATGGGAGTCCACCACTGCATCCAGATAGCTTGTGACACAAAGGTGATTCATGAAAGACCAAGAATCTGTCTCCAAGACTTTCAGACTTTGAATGAATTCTCTAGTTCTTTCAAAGCCGATATTTAATTAACAACTCTTACAAGACCCTAGAAAAATCTGTTTTTCTGGCTTTTAATCATTTTAGTTTCCTCATGGAAAAATTAAGAGGACACATCCTATATAACAAAAAGATACCTTTGTCATCAATATGCTACTAGATTTATCTGCACCTAGATAAGATTTGTCTATTAATTTGAGGAATATTTAAATTGTATTGAAGTCACCAAGAAAAAAAAGTCTCAACAAAACAAGATGTAATTCTTAGATATAATGTATTTTAGATGTAATTCTTAGATATACTTAGTGATAGCACTGCTAGAATCTCTTCACAAAGGAAAGAACGGTTAAAGATGCCAAATAGAAACAACAATATAATCTACTATATGATTTGGGGTGAATTTTTGTCTGGTAAATATATTATTTAAACTAAAGGCCTCTGTTTTCTCTTGCTTGTCAGTAAATACCTATGCACTATGGCTGCACATCAAAAGGTTATACCTAGGACACTTCTCTAATGTCCTGGTATTTGATGAGAGAAATGTAATTTAAGCAAGCACAGGTTATTCTGACAAGGAAATATTTATTTACCCTGAAAACATTTCAGCAGCTGACACAGTTTAATGCACATCAACCAGTCATGACCTTTATGTTGTTCTAGTTTAAGACTGTAAATTACTAAAGAGAGACTTGTAAAAAGAAGTTATATATGTCAGGTGTAATTAATCTATGAATCTTACATTATTTCAAGTACAGTGCCCTTATCCTTGCATTCTCTTCTTAGGGAGTTCTGGCATAAAGTGGCATAATTAAATTAGATTTCAGCTAAATTGCTGTTTAATTTGGCCCCTGGTCTCTCTTCTTTAGCTCAGACTGGTTGACAGCTATGTGTTTAGCATATGTATAATCCTATTTAGCAATTCTAATGACTTCTTTGTAATTTTAAACTCAAACTTTTGAGAGAAACACAGTGTCACCAAAAAGCATAATTGCCAGACCTATTAGAATAGAATAGAATAGAATAGAATAGAATAGAATAGAATAGAATAGAATAGAATAGAATAGAATAGAATGGAATGGAATGGAATGGAATGGAATGGAATGGAATGGAATGGAATGGAATAGAATGGCATAGAATAGAATGGAATGGAATGGAATGGAATGGAATAGAATGGCATAGAATAGAATGGAATGGAATGGAATGGAATGGAATGGAATGGAATGGAACGGAACGGAATGGAACGGAACAGAACGGAACGGAACAGAACGGAACGGAATAGAATAGAATAGAATAGAATAGAATAGTTTTCAGTTGGAAGGGACCTACGATGATCATCTAGTCCAACTGCCTGACCAATTCAGGGCTGACCAAAAGCTAAAGCATGTTGTTAAGGGCATTGTCGAAATGCTTCTTAAACACTGACAGGCTTGGGGCATCAGCCACCTCTCTAGGAAGCCTGTTCCAGTGTTTGACCACCCTCTCGTAAAGAAATGCTTCCTGATGTCCAGTCTAAACCTCCCCTGGCGCAGCTTTGAACCATTCCCAAACGTCCTATCGCTGGATACCAGGGAGAAGAACTGTGCACCTCCCTCTCCGCTTCCCTTTCTCAGGAAGCTGTAGGGAGCAATGGGGTCGCCCCTCAGCCTCCTTCTCTCCAAACTAGACAAGCCCAAAGTCCTTAGCCACTCCTCATAAGACATGCCTTCCAGCATTTTCCAGTTTTGTTGCCCTCCTCTGGATGCATTCAAGTACCTTAGCAACCTTTTAAAATTAATATATTTATTCATTAATAATAATAATAATAACAACAACAACATCATCAATAATATAAAAATTAAATACAAATATAAATACAGTATAAATATAATATTAATATTTCTTGCTTTATTTGAGTAATGAGAAATTCAGTCTTTTTACATATGGCAGCTATTTTGGAGTCCTGGCCACTGTGCAATAGACTGTGGTACAGTAGCTGGTATCAGCACCACCCTTACAGGTATATATGTTCATATAGGAAGCAGAACAAAAACCCACATTATCTCATTCTATTATTCTCAGAAATGGTCCCATTTTGTTCCCTTAGTTTTTTGTCCAAAGAAATCCTGAAATAATTAGCAAGTTTTATTTAAAAGATAAGTTTCCAGTATTGTTTTAAGCAGAACACTGAACACCCCCACTGACAATATGTAAGCAGAGACATTTCATGATACAGCACTAGAGGAAATGAGGTGATGTTACTGCCTAGATCACTGCAAAGCTATTTTATGAGTTTGGACATTTATTTTTCTTTTTTTTAAAGTATTATAACATCACACTTCTATAAAAAATGCTATATAAGTTTTTGTTACATAAGGATTTGGCCCTAGGTGTAAACACCTCTCACAAAAGTCTTCAAAAAGAGTCGTCATTAAGTTGGATCCTGATTTTATCAAAGTGCAAGCATATAAAGCTACTAAATATATTTAGGGGGATTTACTGGATGTGCTGTGTTTTTAAATACCTAAACAATTTCCATACTTAGGCTTTAAATATTTGGGCATTTACTTTCCAGCCTCCTGAAGACAACACAACTTCAGCACACTTGTGACCTGCCAGGTAGGCTGCAACAGACTTTCCTGTGCAAACTATAACCTTTGTGAGAAAAACATAGGCATGTATGTAGGTGTGAGTATGCAAATTCACATGCCTGGACAAACTAGAAGACAGGTAGCATTTAAAGTCTATTTATGTAGAAATACACTTACCTGTTCTTCAGCCATTTTTCTTAAGCATCCATTACTGGCAACCAACATAGAGGAAGTACTGGACTAACTGGATCTTTGGTCTGGTGCAATATAGTCATTCTAACATTCAAGAAGGCTCAGAACTAGTTTTTAGTGTCAGGTGTTACCAAAATCTGCTAGAAAATCTGATTTTTTTTTTTCTACAAAGAGGGATGAGCAACAGTGGTTTCAACAACAGTTCAGAGAAAGATATATTTATTCAAAAGTTTCTTCAATAAATGGAGTAATAAGTGAAGCAAAGAACAGCTATCAAAAGAAAAAGGATATTAACTAGGAAATTTTCCTCCTATATTTGTATTTCAAAAAGCATCAGGCAAACAAAACAGCAGCAAGATTTCTTGAAGGAATAGGCTTTGAAGTTCTACAAGTGTCTACAGAACTTAGCAAGAGAATCTAGAACAAGTTCTTAACAAAAAAGTATATGACAAACTTTATAAATGCATAGGTAGGCTGATGCACTTTAAGAAAAGGAAATGTCCAGAAGTCCCCATGCAGAGAAGTAACTTCTGAAAGGAATTAAAGCTTTCAGGTGCTTTGCTGGATGAGGACTAGAACAGTAATCACATTCTGGGATCAAATCTTAGATGAACAAACATTACGTCTTGGATTTTTAAGAAAATCTGATTTTTTAGACTTAGGTAAAGAAAAAGAGGTGAGGGTTAACACCATTTGTAAAACTAATACTTTGTGTTTAGAAATTCAGAAAAAGAATGTGGAACTGCTGATGCTTTATCATTTAGAAGTGAGGACCATTTTTACCTGTTACATATGAATATCAGTTTGCTGACTACTCACAGACAGTAAATAATATGACCCTATAGAAAAAAAAAATCAAATAAAATTTTTATTCACTAAAAATACTCATGATTTTAGTGCTAAATTAACTGAAGAAATAATACTGCCATTTTGGATTTTTGATGTAATGTTATTTCATTGGAAAATGCTGAATTATCCAAATGAACTTTTGCTGAAGATTATGTTTGTGTGAAAGTTTTCACTACAGCAGGTAATTGGATCAAATCCAATCCACCAAGGAATTACTGGTCAAAGCCATAAAATAACTCCCACCAGAAACAGGTACTAGGTCATAGGTTGTAGAAATCCATGAAGTAACAGAATCATAAAAGCGTTGGCTGAAAGAGACTGTTCGATAGGGTAGGCCTGACTATCCCAGGCTGTCTTCTAGTTCATATTTACAGGCTTTTACAGCACAACATACACAAAGGCACAAGAGATGCCATATCACTTTACACCTGAGAATTCATGCAATTATTTTGAAGATTTTCTTCTATTACGTCACCCAGACACAACAGATCCTTTTAGAGTCCAAGCAGACAGATTTCTCAGTTTTCGGAGGAACTCACAGAGTTTCTAATTTTACAGTGCTGACTTTATTTTCCTTTGGTTTACTTTTTAAGCAAGGGAAACAGTGGATTATGGGATCCAATAACATGAAATTTTCAAGCAGAATACAGTTAAAGAAAAAAGCCGCCTTGTTTCTGTAGCTGTAATAGTTACATCATACCCACGCTTATTTTTCTTTTAATTAACTACATATATGTTTAAAGACAGAAAACCTAGATCATATAATTAGTAAGTTAATTAACCTTTTAGGAAGATCCAAAACCATTTATGCTGGTCAAGTAAAGGGGGACAATTCTATCAGTCCTGAAACTGCAATGTCATCACAAGAGGTCAAACCAAGTACCAAAGAAAAATAAAATGAGAATATTTTGACCTGTTAAAGTAGAAGACCTGATCGAAATACACCTTTCTTTCCAAAAACATTCTACAATTCTTATATGTATTACCAGGCAGAATGATTGCCACAGGTTATTTGAAAAGTTTTGAATGCAAATATTTCAATAAAATAAAACATGCTGTTATAAATAATTTCTAAAGGTACGATTAAGATCACATATGATGTACTATAATTAGTGTTATTCTTCAGCTGTGATTTTCAAACTACAGGTATTTTTGCAGTAATCAGAGTTATTCTGTCTTAATGCATCATAAAGGAATAGGAAATTATAGTCTAATGGAAGCAGAAAAATAACCAGCTGTGAAATCTGTAGCAAGTATAATTATAATCAGAGCTACATTAAAGCACTAGCTACTACAAAATCAGACATTCGGCTTATACACAGTCAGAGAACAGCCTAAAAACAAATTGAGTGTAAATAACTTTCAAAGGGCTTCACTGCCTACAGTGCAGCACTGACTATATTGAAGCAGTAGATGTTTGATGACAACAATTCTGCTTTAATTTATACACTGTGCTATTTCTTCTCTAATTTAAAAACTCAGTAAAACTACGATGAGCTTCCTGGAAGCCACTGTATTCTACTACAGCTCTATCCCATTCCTTCCCAGTCTTCTAACTGTCACATAATAGTGGTTTTATAGCAGTAGTAGGGTTCATGAATTTGTAAACAATATAGTCACACAGGTGCATGTTTCTGTGTATATACGCAAATTTATAAATATATATATGTATATAATATGACTATATGCATATAACATAAATAAAACATATATATTCCACTATTCCTATTGTGATATAAAGATTTTTTTGTAAACTTGCCCTAAGTATTATGTCTTTATGTCAGGTATGAAGAAAGCAAATTTTTCACATTGCAAATTTGTGCCTACAGTCCCAGAATTCTGAATGACCTCATCAAAGCATGAAGAGAAGAAAATATACCTATTCATAATTGTTCCCATATACATTTACATTTCATTAATTATAAACAAAGAGGAGAGTTACCTTACAGAAGAGTTAAACTCAGGAATATGAATCAGAAATGCAAGCATACTAAGATATTGTAATTGTTTCAGATTCATGTATTATTTACCAAAGAAAATAAAATATAAAGTTAAATGTAAATTATTGATATCCAATCAAATTAATCATTTTCAATTACAGATTAGACTAAATTAATTTCAAAAGCCAAGTTAAGAAATCTGTTGATAGAGCAGCTGTTAAGTACACAGCAGAGTTAACATTCAGGTTCCTTAACCGTGCCTCTCCAGGCTTCTTTCACTGCAAAAGACAACTTTTTGGGTGGACATGTATTTTTTCTGCATGCAATCTCTGCCTTTGGCTGCTGCAACCTGAATAGAAACCCCAGTAATCTTTTCACTTAATATAACACTGACCAGCATATTAACTGGAAAATGCATTATTAGACACTCAACCATGTGTTCTTTGATTCTAGATAAAAATTGAAGATTATTTCTACCCTGATTTGATTAAATTGTGGGACATGTTCTCTCATTGTGCAGACATAACTGAATTATCCTCCACCAGCTGACAAAATGCTGCTGTGACTGACAAGACAGACTGACAGCCAAAGAGGAGACTTGAATGAAGAAAGATCAAAGTGAAAATTGGCCCCAGAAAGGAGTTCTTTTCTGGTATACTTTCTAATATATTGGGGGCTGGGGAGGGGAATAAAAAAAAAAAACAACCTGAATTCTGGTCATTTCACATGTAAGCATGCTTAAAGACTAATGCTTCAAGGAAGTAAGAAAGAGGAGGATAATTTGCCAGAGTTGTTTATTAGTCAGTTCCACATAGGGTCCCAGGGGTTCGTGTTTCAGCACATAGCTCAAACAGAAGCTGTTGATTTTGCTAAATCTAACGGATGGTAATGGGGAGGGGAGGGAGGGGAAATAGCCCTTTCCAAACATCTGCCATCATAAACAGCAATTTTAGAAGATGACAGAACTCACTACTTAAACCTGGAAATTACATTCAGTTCTAGGATCATTGAAATGTGCTTTGGGTTTCAAAGTCACCATTACTGATGAGCAGAGGCAACAAATCAATGTAGGGAACATATGATTTTTCTCCCATTTTTTCCCTTTTAATCTTCAGTATGATGAAAATGCGATCCATATGACACATAATTTTGGCTAAGATGAATGTACTACAATCCTTTGTTTTGTACTACATTGTCTTTGATGCCAAGTGCCATCAAAGTTACTGGATGCTGCAGGAAGTTACATGTTCTCCAAACTTATGAAAATAAGACTTCTCTTCTGTACCCATACAGGAGTTTCTGAGTACTTCAGGTAGCCAGCCTTCAAAACTGTGAATGAGGACAGCTCCATAGGACAGCATTAGGTGTTCAAGAAGGCTGAGGATGTAACTGACACTAAAGAAATAGCAATGATTAATAGGATTTGAAATCTAAAAGGAAGGAGGCCCAATTCTGTCCTTAGTTACACCAAATAAACATACATACATTAAACAAGCATACATAGCTCAATGAAATCCAGACTGATGCAAACCAAAGTAAAGATCTAATTTCCCAAATGACAGAATTAAAATTTTGAGTAATTTATTCCTACATTGGACATTGGTTTCACCATAACATTTACCTTTTTGTATAATGCAGTGTTGTATTTATGTGTTTCTGTTTTAATTATATTAACCTCCAAGTACTTCCTGGAAAAAAAATTATGTGGGTTATTTTTTTTTTTTATTAAGATGCTATTTCAGGGTTAGACCTTTCCCAAAGCAGATATACCAGGAGCAAAACCAACACAAGTATTTACAGAAAAATTACACAAGCTGTTGACTCATCACCAGATACTATATAGTAAAAGTTCAAGTGGTTCCAGCGTGGATGTTTCATAATAAAGTATGACATGTACTTGACAATGTAATATAGAGAAATAGTAGATTCAATCAATAACTAGTTAATACTTTTAAATCACAAATTTAAGCAAAATACTCTCAATTTAGTCACTTCATATATCCAAGCATGATCTTAATCTCACAGCACTATTTAATAGAACTTGGATCAAAATTACTAACCACAAAAATTATTCTCTGGTCTAAAATCTTTTATTAGACTTACCATATACTTATCTAAAATAGAAAAACTGGAATGTCAGATACATCCTTTACTTTTTCAGAACATGCTGTGAATTAACAAGTCTTTGGAAGGACTGCTGAAAATAAACTGTTATCCATTCCAATAACGTTTAGCAGAAAAGTGTATAGCATATACATATATATATATATGTGTATAGCATATATATATAAAAGTGTATATCATATATATATATAAAGTATCTAAGTCCCTTCTTTAAAAAAAGAAAGCATACATGTTCAAACATAAAATTGACAATTTCATTTTTAGATAGGATAATGTAGGCTAAATCTTACCAAAAAGAGGGTAGGGGAGGAATATAGTGTCTAAGGTAGGTGGTATACTTTCAACCTGTGAGGTCCAAACAAACATCTATCTTCTCCTCTGACCATCACCCCAGGATCCACATAGCATGATTAGGGCTAGTGAAGTTTGAACTGACTGAAGTATGGCATGAGGCATGGGCAAGGGTATGGGTCATAAGGCACCAGTGACAATAAATGAAACATGGGTCCTGACTGCTGACCTAAGATCATTCATATTCCATGATGGTGGCTCAATTAAAAACTCACTTCACTTAGGAAGTTCAGAATTGTTTGGAGATTTGTTTGTCTGCATTTCAATTCAGTAAATAGTATAACAGCATGCTGAAGACTAAAGCAAGAAATATCTCTGCAGGATGAACTTTTTTCTTTCTTAGTGCTCAATACAACAGCTATACTTTGCAGTTTAAACACGATGCATTGCCCTCTCCGTCTTCTCTCTGACTCCTAAAGTTCCTTTGTGCATTAATAACCTATGTATCTCTATAGTACAATGAAATAGGTAAGCTGAATACCTCCCAGCTGGAGTGTCTGAAACACAGAACAGCTTGAGTGAATTGTCCATGTATAGCGGTGCAGAATATTAAATCCAAGACCTGTTTTAATCATGCCAGCTTTCCTCTTGCCTTCCAACTCTCTCTCTTGCTGAGAAGAGTGACTGAATCCTTAGTACAGAGTTCATTTGCTCCTAAAGCAGTAAAATCTGCTGTATACTATCGTGACATATCTTCTCTCTAATAAAGAAAATGCAATTGCAACACAATGCCTGACTGCAGAACAAAGATGCCTCCCACTATTACTTACATTTACACTCAGAGATGTGTAGCGAGTATTTCATTGGATTGTACAACAAATTTGATAACATTAATAAAAATTAATTGACATAAGGCTAAGGAATGAATTTTAAGAAAGACGCAGTCAAAAATATTTACTTCTGTAAATATAGATAACTTTTTCTAATAGGTATCTTGTATTCCTCTGCATTTTGTATGTTACTAACCATAAAGAATAAACTTATAAATTAGACCTATATCATTAGGAAACAATAGCACAGACAATATCCTCTTTATTTAGTATATAAAAATGCATGCTATATTAATCCAACCTATAACCTAACCCAAAACTTAGATCAGATAAGACAACTCTTGATTTTCAAAGAATTTTTAAGAATTAATCATGACATCTTTTTTTAGTGAAAAACCTGTCACATCAATTTGTATTTTTCTTAAGCAGGGACAGGGATCATAACTGCTGCATATTTTTAGGGGGATTCACTACCATGCATTTAAATGAAAATCAAAAGAAGCATTTACCCGAATTGCTGAAAACTGAAAAATTCAACATGAGAATCTTTATCTTCAGAAGATAATTGGCAACGACAGTAATGAGGATGTGTTGCAGTGTGAATTCTAGTGCTATCAGCAGAAGAGGAATCTGTTATGCCTCTTCCTGCTGAGGCTTCCCTGTTCAGCGCCAGCACAGCATCTCAGGCTTTCAGCTCTGGAGGAAGTTCCCCTGTTCAATCTCAGGACCTATTGTCCAAGCTGGCAGCCACCACTCACATATGACAACCCAGCACTGTGCATGGGGCAGCTCCCTTAGCGCAACCCCAAAACCTTTAGCCTTTTTCTGCTTAGGTCCTCTGCTATACACTTCTGCTATACTGCTTACAGTGAGCCATTAACCTCTTGTGATCAACTATTGCAAGTTGCCCCCTGTTACGCCTCTGGTCAGTATTACACTGAGCTGCTTAGAGCAAGAGTTAGGCAAGTCTCTGGAAAACAGGAAGAACAGCGTGGACACTGCTGCAAATAAAAAGCAATAATATAACTGTGATTCAGATGTTTTCCATGCAAAGATGTGTATCATGGGTAATACAAAGTGGTGCTCTGAAACTAATCTAATTGTGAATTGCATGCTGTTTCCAACCCTTGCTGCATGCTCTCAGAAGACAATCTATAAATTATATTAACATAAGTAAGGTCATTTGAACTACACAGTCAATGTGTAGTTGAATACAGAAGAAACAGCCTTATTTGAAGAAGATAATTCAGTTTAGGCCAAATGTTCCATTCCCCACATTTAATATGAGCTGTGGGTATAGCTAATACCTATTTGGATATTCAAACACATTTTCCCATGATTTGCGGTGATTTACTTGTTAATACTTATAGTATTTGCTATTATCCATTTTTTGTAGAAGCTTCACACACATACATGATTGTGCGTTCTCTCTTAAAACCCAGGAACTCTCAAGTATCTCTTGAGTTGTTTGAGTCCTGTGTGGTGCGGAACATTTGATCCAGGAAAACACTTTCACACAATCTTAAACACAGTGTTCAGAGAGTCCTCTCTTAGTAGAATGAGACAGATGCTTAAAGGTAAAATAAGCTCTAACTTCATTACTATTGTCTAAAATGAATTTTGATGGTGGGGTTGGAGTCATCTCTTGTATATGAAACTTTTAACTCCTAGAATCCTTTGGCAATTGAAAAAATGACAGAAAAGACTGGTATGAAGTAATTTACTTTTCTCAAATCAGCATTAATAATTCTTATCCTGGATCACTCAAAAGCCCAGTGAAGATCAAGAACATACTTTCATCAAATGTAAACCATAGACATCAGAAAAAAGTTAAGTTGGGGCAATTTTTGACTAACTGGGATTAGAATTCCTCTGACCTTGAAATTCAGCACAAAACACTGCAGCTACTGCCACTTCTCTTTTCTAATGAAAACCACAGTTCTGTGGTGGGTATGGTGTCAGTGATGATTTTTACATGGTAACCTCACAGTTATAGCTCTTATCCAGGAAGGAGAAAAAATGGCTCAATGCCCTGCTCAGTCCAAGGGCTGAAGACTGTTTCTCACTTCTCAAGAAAATGTTCTTATCTCTTGACTCCCCTCATCTAGCGAATGCCCTCTCCTGTCTTTGGCCTTAGGAATTCACATTGCTCCTTCAGTGAGGCAGACCAACATAGAAGACGACTTGTGTCTTCTACAGACAGGCAAACAGACATGGAAGGAGAAGACTTATCTCCAGAGCCTGCAGGTTGGACTTTCTCGATGCAGATGAGAACAGTGGCTCTGACTCCTGGCGGCAGTGAGAACTGAATTCTCCCATCCTGGCTAAATTCTTTAACCACCATCACCTCCAACAGATTAGGAATAAACTGGTTACTCAACATACAGAGAGAGAATATAGAAGCCACTTAAATCCAGCAGATGTTTTAATGCATTTTATGGGGTTAGGTGAAGGAATTCCTGAGCTAGACTTTGTTGACATTTGCTTTTTTTTAAAAACTGCTGCCTACAGTGATCTCTCCCAGTTTTAAAATCTATGAACCATATTATTTTATATATCCTACAGAGAATTCTAGGGGACAATCTGTGGAAAACTTAAAAATAATAACAATCATAAAAAACTGCTTTGCATTTCCAACCCATCCATCCTTTTTTTAACAATTCAATTTTAATTTTTTTTTTACCAAACCTAGGCTCCCCTTCCCATGAAAGGTTGGACCAGATGTTCTTTCGAGGTCCTTTCCAACCTGGGCTGTTCTATGCTTCTACGCTCCTATGCTGTGAATTCTGATATCATGAATGTAACTAATTCAGGATCACAAAATTTCAGACCTATCATTTCCCATGCTTCCTACTGCTGTTTTACAAATACCAGCCCTTCACACCAGGCACCATCTGGCTGTTTTAAGTTCTGGTCCTACGTGTTAGACTACCTGTATGCACTAGGAAATGCAGTTGTCTAATCTAGGTATATGATTTATATTCTGGGAACCAGGCCTCTAGAAAAGGTCTTGGCACATCTAAATCACTTTATGGATCTGTGTCTTAATGACTAGGAAAAAGACAGAGTAAAACCCCCAAACTGCAAAAGCTGCCAATCTGTATTATAAAGAAACATTAAAAATAAAAAAATTGAGTGTGTAATAAATTAATATGAATACAAACAGTAAACAAAGTAATGATAAACCTCTCTGCTATAAAACCCAATAGCATGTGCCATTATCTATATACTGGAGGTTAACCACTGAGGTATGGACAGACTTCTTTCATAATCACTATATGAAATTGGCAACATTTTCCCCACATCTGACATGTGGTACTGTACCATCGTTATTTATATTTAGAATAAAAGCAGAATGAGCCAATCCCTAATTTCATCAGGAAAAAAGCAGACTAGAGCTTGAATTTTTGACAGTGATATTGACTTAGAACAAAAAAAGAATTTAAAAGGATACCAAGATTTTAGTTGTTTACTAAGACATGAATTACCAGGCCTGGAACTTCTATTTTTTAACTGGACATTTGAGCTGCCAATTCTGGGCAAACATAGAAAGTCACAGTTTATTCTTTAACATAGATTAACTTCAGAGTTGAATCTCACTGCAAATTAGAGAAATACGAATAGCTCATAAAATACCTACTTGATTTGTATCAATAGTGATCAAAGTGAGCAATAATCCAAGCATTCCTGTGCTAAACCTTTGCCAAAAATTATGCTCTCACTTAAAGGAAAAAAAGAAAGAAAGAAAGAAATGCTATTCAAAAAATATTTTTAAAGCACTTTGAATATCAAGAAACAACGAAGAAAATGAAGGAGAGATTTAGTGACAATACAGACATGCACACACGCATTATTTCCACATGAAAAACACAGCCACGGTTACAGGAAATGCAGCTACTCTTACCAGGACAGGCCTTGCACAGAACTCTGATATCCTTCACAATCCTTCATTCCTTTTCATGTGCCTTTGGCAGATCTGCAACTTACACTGCTATTGCGAGGTCAGGAAATACCGGCTCTCAGGGCCATTAGTTGCTAAATCATCCCTTCCAGCTTCATTCAAATATTAGCTTTGTATTACTGGATGCAAACAAATTAAACACCATGCTGGAGAAACAGCATTTTTCAGATGGAGGGACAGTCACAGAGCATGCCTCCCTTGTTACTGGAAACTGAGCTTTCTACAGAGTACTTGCAGCTTCCTCCTAGAGTGTAATTCACTGTCTTAACAAGATGTGTTATTTAACAAATGGGAACAATTGAATTAAGTTCAAAGACCAGGAGCTTGAACATGTAGTTTTTATGTAAACCCCACAACAGTCTCCATGAGTAATTTGGATTTCTAATTCTACTAGAGTGTTGGACCAAAAAAATGGACTCTGAACTTAAAAGACAGAGCTAAGTGTTCCTTTTTAATATGGTTGACAGGTGTACGAGACTTGATCATTATCAGTCTTTCTTAAGGTAAATATGGATCTGTTACTTGAATGGTTTAACTCTAAATATATTTTTCTGCCATTCAGTAGGCCTTTCTATTCTGTGTTATATGTTCTTGGATTTGGTTGATTCTGTAAACACAGTCCCCACGAACTAATCTGTCTCATTTAATGTTCTTCCTTCAGAGCTTCAAAGCCTATAATATCACAAAGCAATATTTTCAAAATTCTCAGAAGTTCAAAATTGCAGTTCCCAGAAATTTCTAGCATAGATTGCTTAGCATATTCATCCCAAGCAGCCTGTACAGAAGGTAGACTTCTAGATTTATATTGTTTTCCTATTATTTTGTGTTAGACTTGTATTGCTTTCTGACCTATGGTGGATATTTACTTCACTAACACATCAAGTATTGTGATGCAAGTTTAGCCTGAGCTAAAGAGGTCTGGTAGTCATTACTTCATAGAGCCCATTAAATCAGCTAAAATAAAGCAGGTTACTTCATAGATTACTTTTTTCTTTATATATAAAAAGTATCCGAAGACAACTATTGTGACTCATTTGATTGACAGTTTTCTTTCTAAGTTATTACAAATAGGTACTTTTCCACATTGTGTATTTAGGAAGAGAACTGTATGAAAAGCAAATATAGTAGCCTATTTCATTTATCATGAATTCTTTTCCTCCAAACTTTTTATAGGAAATAATTGCACTTCAAACCCACAGAATGACTAAATGTTTCTGACCTGAACTAAGCACCTAACATTAGCTTGTTTCTTCGTTTTGTTCACGACCCTCCAGGCTGACTTTCTGTATTCTTAGTGTGAAGGTTGTCACCACTCACATTAAGTGAGTATTTTATTTCTTGTCTTTGTAGTTCTCCTAACATTTATTCAAGAGATTTATTTCCCATTTAGTCAAAAAGTGAAAATATCGTGATTTAAATCATACAACCAACATTTGCCTAAGAAGGACTGACCAAGTCTGCTACAACTGGCAGTATTAGAAAAGAACACTTACCTCTGTCTTTTGAGAGTCCACTTTTTTCGCTTTGTGAAGACCCTAACCATTCTGATGGATTTTTTTAATTATTTGTTTATGTTTGTAAACATAGCGCAGCTAGGCTAATCTATCTTATTTAAAGTTTTTCCCTCTCTACATCTTTTATTTGCTTCTTCTCATGAGATACTGCAAGGTTTTACACTTATGTGGATTTCTAGCAAGACTCTCTTCAAGACTGCTGAAATAGATGGGCCAGTTTGTAAGGGCTGCAGGATTAGACTTACAGCACCTTCAGAGTAATTTTAATTGTGCCAAACTGAAGCAACATCAACTCCTTTGTATTTTTTTCTTTTCTTTTAGGAGTTTGTCTTTATAGTTCCTCAAAAAAACAGATCAAATGAATGTGAATTTTAGTAGAAGAGCACACTATTATTTTAATTGTTTACGATCCTAATGAAACTTTTTAAAGGGGGAGCTGCATAACAGCATTTGCATTACTAAGGTTCAACTACCTATTTTAATTTGACAAGAGTATAATTTATTTACTGTCTGTTGTGCAAATCACTATAGAAATTATCTTTACACCAGACATTTAAAGAAACAGCTTTTCATGTCCTTTAGACTAGCTATGGTAGGCCAGTTGTCAGAGAAATTAAAAACATTTGCACCAACATCCCCACATTATATATCTTGATAAATGTGTCTGACAAGAAAAAAAAAAGCACCTTTGTGGGGAGAGATTAATTTCTCTGTATTCTGAACTCACACAGAAATGGTACAATCTGTGTTGCAGTTTTCTTAATATGAGGCAGTTTAGGTTAAAACAATCATTTTTTAAGACAGAGGTATTCCTGCATTTGTACCAATAATTTTTCAGGGTGAGCAGGGTAAAGGATTGATTTCTTCGTGCTGCAATATATCTACCCATAGCTTCCCACTAAGGGAGAGGAAATGTTTTAGATAATCTCCATTAAATGTGGGTGATTTATTCCAATTCAGCACCTCCACAAAAGCTCTTATGTAAAAATCTAAAAGCTGTTTCAATTTTCTGAAAAACACATCGACATAAATCTCAGCTTAAATATTAAGGCTACTCCACTGAAATACTGAAATTCCATATTTCCATCTATGAATGAAACCTATCTCTAAGTAATATTAAGACAATAATATGCCCTTGCAGCCTTTTTTTTTTTTTTTTTTTTTTTTTTTTTAAGAGAAAACCCTTGAAGGTGATAAGCAATTTGCATTACACTTCAGTATGGAAAATATCCATCTTCTCTGCATCTGTCTGTGTCTGAAGGGTAGTAACAAATGAATGCATTTCCATTGCTTTCCTCAGTGATCTTAAGACTACAAAGGTAGTCTTCTGGTGTATTATAGCTTGATGTTTATATAAAGTCTGTTTTATCAAGACTTGTGGAATATACATATAGCTATCACAGCAACTGGATTCTGCCAGAAATTTTGAGTTTTTCAGCTTTATTCTAGGAAATTCTGAGTTATTTGCTAACGACGTTTATGTTTCCAAAAGTATATGGGAACACATTGCAGTATAAATTTGATCCAAATCCAGAACAGGCAGCTTGGCACATTTTTATGAATTACCCAGAATGCACCCTTATAGAAATTAATTTGACATCATGATCATATAAAATTTTCACAATGACAGATGTTACTGATGTAAGATTAGAGTGACTCAGGTAAATATGATATAAAGCTATCTCATACAAAGAGATCTCAAACATTTATCAAGCAAATTTGATCCTGCAAAAGAGTTTATACAAGATCAGTGCCTTCTAAATGCAATGGTGCGGTGGCAACTGTGATTCAATACGTGCTCTACATCCAGTATTGTTTTCTCAGAAAATGACAGTCTATCCTGAGAAAAGAGGGGAATTTGATAATTTTATCATCTCTTAGCCTGGAGCATTTCCCCACTTCAGCAGAATTAGATTTTGCACTTAATGTTGGTCTAAAATAAGCTCTGAAGTGGACAGAAAATGCCTGAGAGCTCATCCACATTAAAAGGCTCGCCTGTACAGGTCCTGCTGGGCCTGAAAAATAAAGTTGTAGAAGAAATACTGAGAACACTTATGGGATTGCTGCTATGAAAACAGAAAAGGGCTGAAGAAGATCTGGAGAATATCTAGTCAATTCATAGATATATGCATATAAACAGTCATTCTCCATACAAATTTCCTCAACTTCCTTCTTGTTTTATCTTGTAAACACTGACATCCTCTGAGCTTAATCCTCAGCTACTATTGGAGTTGGGACTTGAAGGCTAACTGACAACACAAATTAATCTAGCGCTTGCGGATGGGAAACTTTGAGTGTCAGCGTGCTCCAACTTGAATATAGGACCTAAAGAAGAAGCAGGAGTAAAAGTGTGGCCAAATCAGAAAGTAAAGCTAAAAGATCAAGCAAAAGACTTATGAGAAGTCTGGCTAAGGTGCAAGCAGAGGTGTACACATGCTGCAAGGCCAGATACAGTTCGAAGGCAGGTAAAAGGTGAGAAACGCCAACCACAGCATAATGCAGGGTCCACAGCTGGAAGCAGGCATGACAGCAGAAAGGCTAAGAAAGTCAGTCAGAAAGAGGTATTACCATCAGTGTGACCAAAAACAAGATCAGGAACAAGGATGAAGGTAAGAACTAAGTGGGCTGCGAGAATATGGTGCAGAAGCTGATACACAGATCAGGACAGAGCCAAAGACAGGGGCAATAAAGTAAACGCTGAAGATAATACAATCCAGAAACTGGCTGAATAGCAATGGGATACAACTGAGATTCCCTTATACATTAGCAGGGAGACGAAGTCAGCTGTATAGGCCAGTCCTCAGCTGGTAGGGATTTGCTAGGCTGTCAGCTGCTAAGGATGCTAACTGAAGCTAGCTGAAAGGCTGATAGTTGAGTTAGAGCCCGATGGAAACACTCTTTAAACAGCACACAGCTTTCATGTTCCACAAAGTGTTGCAGAATTATTCTTCTGAGAGCTTCTTTTTATTACTGTAATAAAACAAGGATGCACTGCTTTACAAACAGAACATCATATCCCATTATTAAGTTCACTTCAAAGAATGATGCCATTTCATCTTAAGTCCCATACATTGGCTTCCTTATGGGAAATCAATGCCCCACATTAATTACTCACTCAAAAGGAGCATTGGACTATCATATGCAAAAGATTAAGGGAAAGGGATCTCCTGCTTCCTTGGAACATCTGGCAGCAGGAACTCTGCAGAGAAAATCTGGCTCCATAGAAATAAGGGCAAAGTTTCCAATGACTTTAAAGTGTAAGCATATGCCTTGGTGATAAAGTCATCAATGTGGCAAGAGTTGCACAGCCATGATGTTATTGCAAAATGGGTGGACAGAAAATGTTCAGATAGTATTGGCTTCTACTGTTGGATTAAATGACAACTGTGTGCATCTCTCCTGCTAATGTTACATATATAAGATGGATTGGGCCCTAAAACACTGCAAGAGTATGATTTATTTTTCTGTATGTATTTATCAGGTATAAATATTTAATGTGAATAACTTTGCTCCAGAGAGCCATGCTAGACCTTCCTGAAATTCAAGTAGTAGTACAGATGGATGTACTTGATGGGTACACAACAGATTAAAAGCCATGACAATCAGGCAGTAGCATACGCAAAGCAATACTTTAGTCCATAATATGGAAAATGGTCAGTTTACTGAGGAGTTCATTAGGGAAAGCCAGGAAGAACTTCCAAAACTCTCATGTGATTCCTCCCAGCTAGAAAAGTCTGTTACTTGCATTTGAGCATCAGCTACTAAATACAGTTAATTGTGAGAATTACGCACTTGCATTTATGATCCTGTTGTTTCCTGTACCACTTAGGATCTGGAACATTAAAATTCTGAAATTATAGAAGTATAGAGATGAAAAGTTTTTCATAAAATCTAGATTCTCATTGTTGCCATCCTGTACGACCGTAAGATGAACTTTGTGGTGAATACAACCACTGGTCAGGTGTTGCAGCCATATCATTAGTGTAATCTACAGTCAGTTTGATCAATTAACTAGGTTCCAGAAGACCTGCAGATAATCTTCTTGTATACAATTTAAAAATAATTCTTTAGAAAAATATCTGCTCACTTCTCATACTGCAAAAATAAATCAGTTACTCATACAAAAATGAATGGTGGACCCCAAATATTTTCTTCTCATTAATGCTGTATTGCTAAAATGTAGGCTTTTTTAACTGGTCTATGTCATATCCCTTCATATGCTCTATAGAAAAGAAACCTAAAATTAACATAGACATGGGATGAAAGAATCTGCTGGAGGGTTCTTTAGTAAGGCAAAGTAGGTCTCATAGGTCTCAAGGGAACACAGGAGAGCCAAAACAGAATATGGAAATCTGATAGGAATATGTTGATAGAAATCTATGATTTATTAAACCTAGTAGTTCCTCGGTGGTTTGAATCACATTTGCTATCTCAGAAGAAGAGTGATGTTATTTTCCCCGAAATATTTTTCTCCTTTATCTCCTAGCTATAATCCATCTGATTTGTGATTCTTCTCTTACTGCATCCTTACTTCTTTTCTTACTGCATTCTGCAGGAAGTCAATACTGTGAGAGAAAACTTTTCCTTCCCTCTGCAGCCCAGGAAGGAGATCTTGGCACTGACAGCAGCAGAGCCAAACCCACTACTCACCTCAGTGGAAGTAAGATTTCCAGCTCTTTCCCTTCAACAGTTCTATCCTCCACACGCTTCACAGAGCACAGCTTTCCCATATGTGGCAAGGGAGAATGGTAAGCAGAAAGTCCTCATCAAGAAAAGTCAGGAGGATGAGAAACATTGGGGTCTACACCTAGCCAGTGTTAGGAAATCCAAACCCCAGCTCTTGTCAGTTTTGTGGTTTTGCAAACTAAGGCTAACAAAAACGTCAATTGATCTCTGATATGTTCATTCTCAGGTATCAGAAGTTGTTTCAGGATCTGCTGCTTCCCATTCATCTCAGTAACTCACAGGACAGGAATAATTAGTTTTACCTTCCTTTCTGCCAGAACAGGCAACTATTTTCTGTAAGCTCGTTGTCCACAGAGAAATTTATATTCCAGTAGAGTTATTCCATGATTTTACATTGAAACTAAGCCATAACAGTTCACAGTGGAGATGGCCATCTGCACATGCAGACCTAGTATTCCACTCTGTAACATATCCATATATTAATTAAAAGATTAGGACTTTCTTCAGTTGTTAATTACTGAGGAACAGATCTGGAAAAATAATGAAAATAGTTATTTGGAAACAAGTTAATTGAATCCGATTGGAATACAATTGGTTCCGTTCTCCTTTTACTGCCTCTTCCACAAATGTCCTTAAACTATTTTTTCTTGGGAAAGAAATGTCATTACTATGAAAACAAACAATGCAGTTTCATATGAATATCTGTGAGGAAACCATACTCATATATGAACGATGGCACTCCTTGCTCAGCTGGCTTTGTGTCTTCAGGCATGTCCTCATTACAAAATAACTATCTGGGAAAGGCAAAACTTTACCAGCACCTGTGAAAAAAAAATCCCAAAATCCAAAAAAATAAACAGTTGTACTTGATGATCTTAAAGGTCTTTTCCAATGCAAACAATTCTATGAAAGAAGGATAAGCTCAGGGAGTGAAGATGCACAAAGAACTACTGATGTCAAGCATTGATTTGGACAGGCTGGATCAACGGGCTGAGGCCAATTGTATAAGATTCAACAAGACCAAGTGCCGGGTCCTGCACTTGGGTCACAACAACCCCATGCAACGCTACAGGCTGGGGGAGGAGTGGCTGGAGAGCTGCCTGGCAGAAAAGGACCTGGGGGTGTTGGTCAACAGACACCTGAACATGAGCCAGCAGTGTGCTCAGGTGGTCAAGAAGGCCAACAGCATCCTGGCTTGCATCAGGAATAGTGTGGCCAGCAGGACCAGGGAGGGGATAGTGCCCCTGTACTCAGCACTGGTGAGGCTGCATCTTGAGTACTGTGTTCAGTTTTGGGCCCCTCACTACAAGAAGGACATTGAGGTGCTGGAGCGTGTACAAAGAAGCGTAACAAAGTTGGTGAAGGGTCTAGAGAACAAGTCTTATGAGGAGCGGCTGAGGGAGCTGGGGTTGTTTAGCCTGGAGAAAAGGAGGCTGAGGGGAGACCTTATCACTCTCTACAACTACCTGAAAGGAGGTTGTAGTGAGGTGGGGGTCGGTCTCGTCTCCCAAGTAACAAGTGATAGGATGAGAGGAAATGGCCTCAAGCTGCGCCAGGGGAGGTTTAGGTTGGATATTAGGAAAAACTTCTTCACTGAAAGGGTAGTCAGGCATTGGACCAGGCTGCCCAGGGAAGTGGTTGAGTCCACATCCCTGGAGGTATTTAAAAGATGTGTAGATGTGGCAATCAGGGACATGGTTTAGCAGTGGACTTGGCCGTGTTAAGTTTGTGGTTGGACTCGATGATCTTCAGTGTCTTTTCCAACGTGAACAATTCTATGATTCTAGAAAGTAAAGTGATGCTATGAGCAGGGACCAGAACCACACGAAGATTATTTAGGAATTCAAATCCATTTTGCAGTTGATTTTTCAGCAGTGATGCCTCATGGGATGATGTTTGCCAAACAGAGTGGAGGTCACTGAGAATATACCTGAGCTGTCTGAAAAGTAGACAGCATCAGTGAAGAAATAAGATTTAATGTAGCCTACAGCATGTTTCCGCTCATAATGAATTAAGAACATCAATTTCACTAATTATCCAGAATGCTTTTCACTTATTTATGAATGGGGTTTGTGCAAAATATATTTCTGGGTCAGAAAACCAGATACAAAGTGTACTTTTTGAAAGATATCAGTAGTCTGCATTGTTAGTGTTCTTGGGAACATCCAATATCTGAAGCAATGGAAGAATACTGGGGACTCATCTTCTGTCCCCAAATAACCTCTTTTTGCAGAGTTATCAGCAAGAAATGACTCTGAATCAACATTGACTAGCATAGATGAACCAGGATGTACAATGTTGCCTTGATTAAAAGCACTTTTTGCATTTACTAGCAAAGCGGAAACATTTTTAAAGTTTCATAAAAGGGAAAAATACCAGATCTCCACTGAAATAACGACAATACCAAAAAAAAAAAAAAAAAAACTAGAGTGAAAAAATTAGGTAAGGAAGCTGAATATTTTTAATTCAAAGAATCCCTTGTACAGTGGAAAAAAAGGGAAGAGAAAATCCATCGTTAATTGCTTTCAAATCAACTGAAAATCATCTAGGTAGCATTAATACAAAACAAGCCTTTTAATTTTAATGATTATTTTTTCAAGAATTAAAATGCTCTTCACTTCTGGGACACTGATGCAATCAGAGATTTACAATATAATTTTGACTGATCGCACTGACTGCTACTTGCTCTACACATACTGCCTCAGAACAGTTTTCTGACACATTGCGACTGGCTTGGAAAATATTTTATATGCAAGACTATTTTTAGTTGTAAAGCTTAAATAATGGTATTTTCAGCTACACAAGCCAGTACAGCAGACAACATGAATGCCTTTAAAAAGTACCAAAACCTGAAATAAGTCTTCAGATAACCTATGTAAAATAAGGAGGGAAAAAAGAAAAAACAAATGGAGTCTTAGCAGAGAAGCAGGCCTTCAGCAACTGGAGACATTGGGCAGGTGGTTTAATCTTTCCCTGTTACTGCCTGCACACTTATAAAACTTGCACTGCTGCTGAATACCAGACTTTTGAAGTGTTTGGGTCTTCTCTTGTTCCTCTCGCCACCCTCACCCTTTTTTTTTAAACACATAACCAATGGATATATTGTAAACAGGGATTAGGTTTTAAAATAAAACTCATGATTGTTCTTGCTGCACAAGCACCTTCCCCAAAATGTTTCTCAAATGTGTGAAATACATATAACTTCTTAATTTAAATGAAGAAGATGAGAAGAGAAAAATTATTCCAATTCCCATGCTCATGTCAGGTGATAGAGAAAGAAACATCAGCACAGTTGTTGGGGGAGATGCAGTGGAGAGTGTTCTCATCGATTCTGTGAAACTGCCATTGCCTGAACTATATGCAATATAAATGCCATACATAGCACATGATTAAATATGCAGGTATATGGCAAACTTGTTAGGAAGCTGTTTTGTCTCACATTATGGAAACACTCAATTCAGAAAAGAACCTGCAAACAGAGACCAGGTGAAAACAAAAAAACTTCTAATTTTGATGAAATGGACCAAAATGCCCCCCAGCTGAATTTTTTTCTTTATTCTTTATCTCCTGGACAGAAGAGCATCATGAGAATTACAAAATATCACCCATATTTCACTTTGACTAGAGAATAAACTCTTGCTCTCCTCCACTTAGATTTTCCCAAGAACTGTTAAACCCCAAATCCAAATATGATTCATTAAAACACAACAACAAAAAATGTCCTTCCAGAGAGAGGTCTTATCTACTTCATAAGAAGTCAGCTCAAAAGGTTTGGGTAAAAGACCTACCCACAGCATCAGGCAGAGAGCTTGAAGATCCTTCCAAAAAAAAGTGTTCTTATACACAGGGCAAACGAGCAGAAGGACAGCTGCTTCTCAAAAGGGACGCAACGTAGTATCACGGATGCAGTTTAATGAGGAGGGGTGTGCTCCTGCCAATAGAGTCCCCAAGGGTACAGAATTCTTTTATAAATTTGCCAGCAGCACAAAGCGTGAATCTCTATGTAGTGTGTATATTATTAAAGACCACACAACATGTATGTGTATACATGTGCATTGGATACAGTAATTTGAGTTAACCAATAGGTAAAATTATTTTTAGCTGTTAAAAGACACAATAACTTTAAGATAGCTAAGGAATCCAGTTCCACTCGAACACACAAGGACTTTCCTGGACACTAAAAGGCAACCCATACTGCACAAGGTTCATTCAGCAGCATACTCAGCAATGCTATCCCCTGATTTTGCTCTCTTCAGTCTGTGTGCTCCATATGACACTGACACAAACACCCCCAGCTGTTCTCTTCTCTACCTGGTAGATTGGTTTGACTTTTATTCTCACCTCTACATTAATTTTTCTTGGAGTCACTCCAACTTGGCTGTACTGGCCAGGTTGCCTTCTAATTAGAAGATCAATCTGTCTCAATTCATGACATTTATCTTCCCTCATCCTTCTTAGATAGGAAGCCTAATGATTGACCATTTCTTTGAAGGAAGGATGTTCTCCAAATAATTTTCAGGTTCATAAGTTCTTTTCCCAAGAGAGCCTGAAGATGTTGGGCCTTAAGAGGTATCAGAGATGTTTAACAACTTAGGAATTTTGGTGATTTTAGTTCATCCCTCATGGAGAATCGTGCCAGGAGAGGTAGGCTTACTACTATTAAGATGTGGCAAATCATAGTTTTGTGGCAAATCATTCTTGATTCATCTCCTAGAACTAAGAATCTAGATATCTAGAAAAAGAAAATATATTCTAGCCACTAATTGCTCCTAAGAAAGCTCCAAACCATACCAGTAATTCCTGTTGCCAAAGTAACCTCTAATTTCACAATGCAATACATGAAAATGTATGCAAATAATATACATTCTTTAACTGTCCTGCTGAAGCTCAGCCAGATCCAGTCAAATTAGCCAACACAAGCACAAGCCAACATAATCAGTTTAGCCCAGTTTGCAAGGAGAGTTGAATCTCTAGTTTGACTCAAATTTTACTCCTTGTATTTATCAGCAAAAGTTTTCCAGGAAATTAGCAAATTTAAAAGGGAAACCGTGAGGAAAAAAAACCCGAAACCTAAACAAAACAGTTTTTCTCTTCTATTCCTGTAATCCTGCTCTCTTGCATAGACTGAATACTGGAACTGGAAAGAATTTTTTCCATTTCATCGGAGGGATTTCTTAAAATGCTCCCTGGTCATATTCAGATAAAACCAAAAACACTTAAAAGTTTTTCATTAAAAAAAACCCAACAAACAAAAAACCAAAACCCAACCCACAACAGAAGACAGAAACAGACTCACCCCAGAACAGTCATTATATAAACAGCAGTGAGAACTCATTTGGGTTGTGACAGACCCAGCTATCTACTGCCTGCTTTGGACTCTACCACTTCTTGATTACAGACAGAAATTCTATGCAGCACCTCAGAAACCTTCCTCAGCAGGAATTTGATTGGAAAATTTTAGTTTCAACAAAACAACACGGAATTACCAGCAAATGCTCTTCAGTAGCTACTTTTTGTCCTGAACTCCAGTCATTTACTCTACAGTTAATATATCTGTCCACTCTCAGGTTTTGATGTAGAAAGCCAAGGTTTTGCAGGATTTCAGAAGTTAAGAATACTTCTAAGCAGAAGAGAAAAAGAACAGAGAGAGATGCCATGATTCCCAAAGCTTAAATGATGTTCCGTTGAGACCAGCTATAGTTCAAAGATAAATTGGAGAAGAATGTTATTCTCCTGACTTAAAAATGCAGTAATATAATGTTTTGTTATATCAAAATTTATGGTTTTATGAGACAATGAGACCTTGGAGAAACAAGCCAAGAAAGTAAACAAGAAAAAAAATATCAGCATTAACCCTTAGTGATTTGTTATTATTAGAATGGTTGCCCTTCATTACTACATGGGTACACCTCTCATTGATCAAAAGAGCTCCATCCCTGTGGCAATGGGCAAAACTGAAGTCTGAATGTTTCACTATACATTTAACATGGAAACAAAATGTACAGCTTTGAATAAGTCACTCGGGTTCTAGCAAATGACAGAGAGAAGTATCTTAGGTTTGCCTATTACAGTCTAACAGGAGCAAATTTCAGTGAATTAGGTTCTATGAGCAGTGTCAGGACATGGACAAGGCAAAAAAAAACACTCTTTGCTTTCAATATTAGCCTACTCTTGAGGCAGCACCTGTGTTACAGTACAAATCAACTTCTTGTCCGTGGTAACATATACCTGATCACCACAATAATCACACCAGTAATCCTGTTTAGGACTGTCATCCTTGTGGTTTCAAGGTTGCCAGCACACAGAATCTGACACTGGAAGGTTTGTCAGTCACACTTAGCCTGACCAGTGAAGGCAGAAACAAGTGCCAAACTGCCCCACGAAGTACAGTGATTTAAATATATGCAAGAAGTGAGATCTTTCAGTAGCTTATTAATATGACAAATTTACCTTGTCCTTGTTTTGTTAATATAATTTGAACTGGTGAGTGATTCATTCTTTTCATGACAATTGTACGGCTTTTTCTCAAGTCTAATAATTATGTCTAAAATAAATTGGCCCTTCAAAAAGTCTATCTGAATCTGCTACCTGCATAAATAATACACATTGTTCCATTAGAGATAAGTATCAGCTTTAATGTTCACAGTTTTCAGAATTACTCAGAGGCAATGAGGAATAAGGAATATTGTTTTCAAGCATATTAGCTGATGTGTTAATTGGTACTGGACTAGATCCTATGCTCATGTAGGTCAGGGTAGCTCCACAAAAGCCAAAGAAATAATACAGACTTATATCAGCTGGTCATCTAGTGTGCTAGAAAACTGTGTGTCGCGTAAAATAAAAAGGCAGTCCTAATCTACCTCACACTTGGACAACTGATTAAAGAATTTGGAAACACCAAGAAAAAAATTCTATAATGAAGGTGTAACTAAAATGCCTTGAAAAAGTCTAGAAAGAGCAAGGCTGGACAGATGATTGTATAATAATTGGTATATAGTAACGCCAAGCCATTCACAGCTCTTTGTGGATAATGAACGGATACTGAATCTTGTCCAGATTGATTTGTTTTGGCAGGAATGTCACTAATACCATATTTTGTTGCAAGGAACATATAATATTCCTCTGACAGAATAAGCTTAAATTGCTTTGACAGAATAAGGAATGATACTCATGCCACACCGACTATCCTGAGAGTTTGTAAGGGATCTGTGATGCCATAGGGACTTCAGTATGTGTCTCTTATCTACCCCATACAGAAGGGTTATTTTTTTATATCAGGTGATAAAAATAACTCTTTCCCAGCTGTCAGCAGCTTCGCAGTAATCTCTGGACATTGCTGTCCCGAGCTCAAGAGTGCCATAAACATGTCCTGAGGCATCAGTTCCACTGAAGCATCTGCACACTAGGCTTGTTCCAGTTGCTGCCTCCTTGAAGACAACACACACAAAAATGTACCTGTGTCATTCACACTTCACACAAACCATCACTCCATATCCCACTGACAGAGAGGCTGTATAGTAAAACCAAAGAAAGCTGTGCTTAAAAATTGAGATAATTTTAAAATGAACAGTTGTGATCTTTTACCTGTGTTAGGTTCTCTATTTAAAATCCAATCACTGCAAACGCAGAGATCCAGTGAAGTTCAGAACAATGCGAGGAGGAGGAACCTAATGAGCTAATTACTGAAAATGGAGCAGACTAAATCAGCTACTCCCAGAATCCATCCAGGGCAAATCATTAGTGCTGTTCTACTTAATTCCTACCATTGTGTAGTTTGACCCTTAAGAAGAAAAAACGTGAGCAACAAACATCTTGCTTAGCTTACAATGAACATGCCAAACTAAACCAAATCACTGACTATGAAGTCTTGAAAGGCAGTAGGGAAAGAAACACATAAAACCAAAGCAAAACACATGAATGCAGAATTATTGTTTTCTGAAGTAAGAGCAATATTTTCCAGTTTCCTAGTTGCCCTTTTTCTCAAGTACTAGAAGATATAAAAATTTGTTTTTTATTTAGCATGAAAACAGTTCAGTGACTTTTGCTATTCTATGGGAAATCTTTGGGAATTTAGCTAGAAATTCTTCACTATTTAAATAGTCCCATGTTCTGATATCAAGCTGTCATTTTAGGATTAAAACTGGTATTTATCCCTATACAAAGAGCTAGCACAAGATCTACACACTGTTTAGGTACACCTAACTTCTACAGAATCCATTGTTTTACTCTTAGGATTGTCATCTAGCATGTTTTCTATAGCAAAGGCCTGGAGAGAAATGTTGCTTTAAGTAAAAGTTATTAAACTTCTCTGCCAAGCTAATTACTCCCTGCCCACTGAATTCCTTATTTTCAAATATCATTAGAGAATAATACTGCAAAGTTATTAAGCCAAAGTATTTCATAAAGTGCTTGTAGGTAATTAAAAGCCCAGTGTAAAGTATGGCAAAAATCACATGCAACTGCAATTTTGTGCTGTAGCTTTTACTAAGCTCATTAGCAATCACATAGGAAGGCCATATGCTGATTACTTCACAGATGTTCTGAGAAACTAATGGCAATGGGTGGAAACAACATCAAAGAGCAAGAGGAAAGCTGAGGAATGACAGCTTTGCTCTGTAATCCTAGGCAAATTGTGACAATATTCCGTGCCTCAGTTGGTCTGTCAATGTCGCGGGGAAGACACCACTATTTACCTTATTGCCAAAAGTCCGTTCCCAGTAACTACAAGGATATTCCAAGAGGTCCAGTGATATCTGTCATAAGAGTGAAAAAGCCATGCTGATTCCATGTTTCACATCTGCTAAGTGCTGAAAAAGCCCTCTCCTTATCCAGCGTAACATGAGGCACTCATAGAAAGAAATAGTAATGAGAGAGGAGGTACTCTAATATTTGAGAATATTTTAAGAGAGGAAAAAATGCTATAACATACTTCTGCTCCTAAATATGGTTTGTTCTCTCGTATTTCACCCTACCTAGCTGCTATTCTGACTTTCTCTACCTCTTTTTCTGCAAAAAGAAGGTCCCACCCTAGCCTTACTCTACATGAGCAGGTGATGTGTGTACAAACAAGAAGACTAACATGTCCTGAAGATGTGACAGTCTGTTGTGAAAAGCCGTAGGTTTCTTGAGTCTGTAAGTGCACCC